>NC_143583.1:128276261-131016261 GCF_048544385.1 Mastigoproctus giganteus
GCCTAACCATTGCCTTATACAAGGGAATAATCACCTCCTTATCCCTGCTAGAAAAATTCCTGTATATCATTGACAAGACACCATGAGCTACTCTTGCAGCTCGTCTGCACTGCTCAGAGAACTTCATATCTGCCTGCACAATTACCCCCAGGTCCTTTTCATTCTCCACCACTGTCAGTGTAGTACCGCAGAGTTGATACGTTGCTCTGGGGTTACTGTTTCCCATATGTAGTACTTTACATTTGTCAATATTAAACTTCATTTGCCACTTCTCAGCCCATCTGTTCAACCTTTCCAGATCCTGTTGCAGCAGCATAGCGTCAGTAGTGTCCTTAACAACCCTGCCAACCTTTGTATCATCTGCAAACTTGGACATTAAACTTGATATCCCATCATCAATATCATTCATAAACACCGAAAACAACAACGGACCCAACACTGAACCCTGAGGAACTCCACTAATAACATTAGTCCACGTTGAGCAGTGTCCATTAATTACCACTCTCTGTCTTCTGCCACTCAACCATCCCCTTATCCATAGCAGCAATTTGCCTCCAATGCCACACTGCTCCAATTTGTGCAGCAGTCTTCCATGTGCAACAGAATCAAAAGCCTTTCTAAGATCCAAATATATAATATCAAAGTTATTCCCTGCATCCAGTTCTTTTGTGACTACATCATAGTATCCGATCAAATTGGTCAGGCAAGACCTGCCCTTAACAAAACCATGCTGCGTCTGAGCTATAACTGAATTCTTGTCTAGATGATCCTGCAGTGCTTCTTTAACCAGTGCCTCCATTAATTTACATGGAACAGAAGTTAAACTAACAGGTCTATAATTACTTGTGTCAGCCTTTGATCCTCCTTTGTGAATTGGGGTTACATTTGCACATCTCCAGTCTATGGGTACCTCCCCTGAGTCCAAAGAAGAAGCTCTCATAATTATGGCTAGGGGTTTGCTTACTTCCTTTGCTGCCTCCTTTAATATAACTGGATAGATCCCATCCACCCCAGGTGCCTTTTTTATGTTTATCCTCAACAATCTCTCCTCCACTTTCTTCTCAGTTATTACAAAATCATCCAGCTCACTGCCAATGTTTACTTTACCTACATTATTCTCCTTCCTGAATAACTCCTCATGCGTGAATGTAGATGCAAAATACTCGTTTAGATTGTTAGCCACCTGAGCAGGATCCTCAACTGTTGAACCATCAATATCCAGTGGACCAATCTGATTCATCCCTTTCCTTCTTGAGTTTAAATATGTAAAGAACTCTTTTCTGTTTTTCTTTGCATCCTTTGCCAAGGATTTTTCGTAGTCTGCCTTTGCCTGCCTAATCTCCTTTGTGACTTGGTTACAGACCAACTTATATCTATCATAGGCTTCCATGTCACCCATTAATTTGTATGTATCCCATGCATTTTTCTTCTCTGCCACCTGTCTCATTAGTTCATCTGACAACCATTTAGGCCTAAACCTTGAACAATATTTCTTAGTTGGTATGTAAAGCCTGGTAGCCTCCAAGATTAGTTCCTTGAATGCTTCCCATTTTGAGTTTGCTGTTGGTAACATCATCAGTTGGTCCCACTGTATAGAATTTAAATACTGTCTCAGACCATCATAGTCGCCTTTACGAAAACAAAAACCCTTCCCTTTACCTCTGATGGTAGTTACCTCCTTGAGTAAATTCCACTTCAACACACTGTGATCACTGCCACCTAGTGGTTCATTTATCTGCAGATTCTTAATGCGTGAAGAATCGCTACTGATAATCAGATCAAGAGTATTGCTCCCTCTTGTTGCCTCACGAACATGCTGATGTAGAAAACAATCATCCAATAAATCCACAAAAGCCTTGCTAGTGTGCGAGTGACCAACCCACAAATTCCAGTCAATATCTGGGAAATTAAAATCCCCCATTATAAGACTCTCTGATTTACTGGCCCACTCTATTTCCCTGTACAATATCGTATTATACTCATCAGAGTCATTAGGCCTATAGCACACTCCTACTCTCAATTTTGATTTCCCTATGCTTATGTCACACCAAACTGACTCGACACTGCCCTGTCCATCGATGTCGACTGGCTTCACTTCCTTGGACTTTAAGTGTTTCTTAACTAATAGCATAACCCCTCCTCCCCTCCTGTCCTGTCTATCCTTTCTATACACATTGTATTCCCCAAATTCCAGTTCCGCATTACTTATATCTGTGTGACACCACGTCTCCGATATCCCAACAATATCTGCCCTTGATGTTTTGAGCAATACCTCAAATTCATTAAATTTATTTACCAAACTCCTAGCATTGGTGTACACGCAGGTATACATGCACCTGTTTCTATTCTTAGCTACCCTAACAATATACAATAATAAACAATAATAAAAAAAATGTAGGATAATCATTGAAAGAGGCTTAACATGATGTAGGTAATGCAAGTGACCAACGGATGCAGAAGTTCCAGCATGTAATGCTGTTAACAAAGGTAATAATTGCAGTGTAACAAAGGCGCCTCCATAGCCAGGTGGGAAGGAGCAGCCAGTGCGTAGCACACGCTTCTTGATTAGACCGGGGGTTCGAGCCCGTCACCACCAAATACGGAGGATGCGGAAAGGTCAGGGAATGACCACCGCATATCCCGGAGCAATATGGCCTTAGTTACTAATGCTCCTAAAAAACCAAACAATAATAGCAGTGTAACAATGTATTAATTGGTTGTTATAAGTTACATTATGTTAAGGGTTAATCTACTTAGTTGTATTTTTGTGACATAGTATGTCTTTAGTATAGACCTGCCCAATAGTGCTAACTAATAACATAAGTGTAGTTCAGTTCTGAAATAAGAGAATTCTTCTTTTTCAGAGTTTTTTTTTTTTTTTTTTAGTACAAGATAATATCTGCATGCAATAATTTCAGAGACGTTTGGGACCAAAATAACTGTGAACACACAGTATAATGTACATTTGCTTAAGTTAACATATCATGCTTAACAAAGTTATAATAGGAATACTGCGCTTGCTTATTAAATATGCATTCACTGTTACATTAACTCTAAGTCAATAATGGAATTAAATTGGAAAAAAAAATCTCAATCAGTTTATCTTTTGAGACATACATTTCAGTATGTTGCATTGCTTATCATAATAAAATGTAACTGAAGAAAGATATTAGAAATCACTTTATAATATATATATTTTTTAAATGATTTCCCAGTTAGATTGGGGTGGGGAGTAGGTTTTAATATGGTTAGCATTGCAATGTTTTGAATGATACAGTTTGCTAAGAGTTATATAAATACAGTACCTGAAAAATGATCACTTTATGCATGTATTAGCTTATAAAGGTTGTGGCTTTTTCTCCCCCTTCACAGAATTTGTACCTCATATTGAAAAACTTTTGTGTTCATTTTTTGTATAAATAATATAAATGATCGCATATGAATGCTTCACAAAGCATATCAGTGAAGCATTCATATGTGATTTATGTGTATTGCATTATGCAGTTGAAGTTTTTGATATGCTTTTCCCCCACCCCTCCCAATAAATTAAATTAAATTATGAACTACTCTGGTTATGAGCTTGTCATAAGTTAGTATATAAGTTGGTTATAAGTGATTAATGCATGCACTGATCATTTGTCACATTATCTAGGCAGATTATTAAAAAAAAATTGATTTGAAGGCTGTACATCTAGCTATAAGTCTCTTATAGCTAGATGTAGAGTATGTACACTCCCACCTAAAAGTTTGGAATCATGTTTCATTTTTCTTAATTTTAAAATTTTTTTATTAAAATAGAAGCAACTTGTTTACCAGTTTTTATTGAAATATTTTCTGTTATGTATAAAAATCAGATATTAAAGAATTTTTTTAATTTAAAACATGCTTATAAATGTATTCCAAACATGCTTAAAAATTTAAATGATGTTTTAGAAATTTCTAGAATATTCCTGAAAGATAATAGAAAACTCCTGAATGTGATAGAACAATGTAGATGATTCTAGGAAGTGGGAGTGTTATTTCAATATTGTAGAAGATTGTATATGATTCTAGAATGCTTTGTAATTGCATAAATTGAGGAGCAAGAGCTGTAACTTGTAAAATTGAACACCTGTCATTCAGAAAGTGTCTAGTGTAAGTTGTGTGTTTTATGGCAAGAAATAAGGAACTGAATGTTGAAAAAAGAAGTACAATATAATTCTGTATAAAGAAATTTATTCCATGAAAATATTGGCAGAAAACCAGATGTTTCCTTTAGTACAAACTACCATTGGATGAATCAAGGAAACTGGCAGTTTAAAGGACAAACCACGATTAGGACGACTGCAAGTAACAACAGATAACAAAATAAGACCATAACACTGATTTCTAAACACAATGATGACTTACTGCACCTGAAATCCAGGCTGAGTTCAATAGGAACAGAGAAACTCCTGTGTGTACATGCACTAAAACCATCTTAAACAAGCAAGAAGCTTTATTGCAGCACCTCCATAGCCAGGTGGGCAGGGAGCAGCAGTGCGTAGCATACGCTTCTTGATTTTAGACTTGGGTTTGAGCCCGTGCCCACCAAATACGGAGGATGCGGAAAGGTTAGGGGATGACCACCGCATATCCCCAGAGCAATATGGCCTTAGTTGCTAATGCTCCTAAAAACCAAATAACAAACAAACAAGCTTTATTGCTATGATGCCATCTGTGTCTGGAATCCTACATGCACATGAAAATGCCATTGAGCATTGGTCTCTACACTTATTGTTGGCTGCTTGCAACCTGGCCATGAGCTGCCACTGTATACTTACATTTGGAAGATTAGGAAGAGCAAGTATACTAATAAAAATATTTATAGGTATATTCCTTTAGCTTCCTAGTAAATTAAATGCTTACAAAATATACATAGAATGCCATGATTCCCTGCTCATTTATTAGTATACCATAAAAATAGTGTTACATTTTATGAATTTAAATATTAAAGAATTTTTTTTATTCCAAAAATGCTTATAAATAATTTTTATGCATTTAATTTTTTAGTTCTTTTGGCTCTGTTAAAGTTGAATACCATGACGTAATTTGGTTGTAATTCAGTGTTCATTTTCACAACTAGTAATATATATTTGCAATCATGTGTGCTCTTGCTCTCACTTTCTGTTTATTTGTTTATTCAGCAAAAGTCTTACTTTTTTTTGTTGTTTAATTAAACCAAACTAATCTAAAGGTAATACATATCAGAATTTTATATGCCAGTGAAACATTTAAGATGCTATTTGAATTCTGGATCAGCATTATTAATAAAAATTATTACTCTGTATGCCATAACAGAAATATTCTAGGTGTGGTTTTTTAAGCTTCATGTAGTTAAAAGTTAGTAGGCACTAACTACCTTTGAGAAAGAGCTATTGTAGTAATGGAGCAGAATAGCTGAATAATGATGCTGAATAAATAAATAATAACGTGATAATTAGATTCACTGGAAAGCCATTATTGGCAGCAGAATAGAGAAGTGTTGGCAGGCTGCCCATTTGTTTATGAATTGCATATCTCTGTTTGTTATGTATATAATAGTGTAAAATGGATTTTAAATAATCTGAAAGAAAAAATAATGTATTGGATGAGCTAAATAAAGCTTATCCAACACAACAAATAAAGGACTATTTCTGAGTCTCATTATGGTCTTAGAGTTGGTTGTCTACTGTGCATATGTACAGTATATGTTATAATGTGTTATATGTACACATGCAAAAGGGATTGGTGGTCAATGTGGTTTCATAGCTAATGTTCTTTGAGGAAGCAGTACTTCAAGGTTTCTGAACTATTGTCACATTGTTGAAAATATGGTAATTATACGTTGCGAGTATGGAAACCATTCTTTTCTCATATAGTTGGAGACTGCATTATGAATAGGGGCTTTTCACAGTTTGTGAAGGTTAGGAACCAATTGTTTAGACTTGTAATGGGATTATCTCATCTTATAATTGTACCATCAGGGTTTGGTATTGCTATTTAATCTGAAAAATGTCATCAAATATATGTTGTTAGTGCATTGTTCTACTGTGATGATAGTGCCATTATGTTGGTGGCACTGTTCTGCTGTAATATTTCCGTGTTGACAACATTTCACTATACAATGAGACAAATTTTTCTTGAGGAGTGACATTTCTTACTTTTTTCTTGCCACATGGTCTATTTTTTCAAAATTATTATGTCATAAATTTTGAAAGTACTACCTACAAAAACAGAGGAAAGTCAAAATACACTTTAAAAGGTATATTTAGCAGTGTCGGGAAATTCATGACAAATTATTAAGAACATGCTCCATTTCCTCCAACACAAAAAAAAAAATATCAACAATTGCTTTCTTCAATGAAGGAAAGGTTTGAAGATTTTTTTGAAACATTGTTTTTGTGATAACCCCAGAGATAAAAATCACATGGGTTTAAAATGAGGTGACATTGGAAGCCACATCAATCCTTTGCCATACACCTCAGAGTAGCAGGTTAGAAACCACCCTGTTGTCAAAAATTTAATCCAGGAAATTTGGGACAACTCCTGTAGTATGGGACCTTGCACCATCCTGTTGAAACCGGTTGTACTCCACTTCAGTGCCATAGTCATACAAAAGAGGTGCAAAATTGTTCCTAATGACACAGGTTATTATCACTTGTGATGTTTCCATCAACAAATAGCAGCCCAGAAATGCCAAATTCAGAGAGTACACACCACACTGATTCTTTGCACATTTAATGGGTTGGATTAACAATGTGTGCATTCTCCAGAACCCAAATTCTTGTATTTTGCTTATTGACCTACGCATCTAAATGAAAGTGCGCTTTGTCAGAAAACCAAATTTTTTTATAATATCAAAACACTTTTTTTTTTTTTGCTCAATGCTGCATGCCTCCATTTTCTTCACATGACCTAAGAGTGTTCAGTGTTGCTAACCAAACCTTTCACGTACGCAGTAATGATGTTGGTACAAAAAATTTGAAGTTTGCAAAGAAAAAAAATAGCATGATGAATAAAAAATTCCCCAGCTTAACCATAGCATACCCATACCTCTGAGTATTTTTAAGTTAACCCTAAAGAGTTTTACATCTAGTGCAGAGTAATAAAAAAACTGTATACCTATAAGCAATGTAGACAATCTTGAGAGAAGTAGCTGATAATCTTTCAGTTTGCTTGTCTTTTAGCTTATATACCTCCAGCTGCCCTAAACTTAATTTGTTATGCTCTATTTTGTTAGTTATTATTGATAAAGTATACCAACCACTATTTATGTACACTGATTGCTTAATGAATGCCACAAAAATATCTGTAGTAATACTTTAGCGGAAAAGAATATAAAAAGGCTTGCATTACAACTCGTAGTACAAAAAACATAATGCAGTGTAACTGGAAATAAAGTACAAATTCATATGGTGACTTCCACAAAGCCTTGACTAATGTTAAGTGCAGTCATTACATTTTGAAATTAATACTTTTTTAAGTTCAAAATTTTTTATTCATGTTTTTCTGTATTACAGGTTATGGATGAACCAGACAGACAGAATTCAGAGGCCCATGTTACTGTATATCAGCCAACATCTCTGTTCAGAAAACTTTTCTTCTGGAAAGGTCGAACAAGACCACCAGAGGTACGGCATCGTATTGTGGTACCTAACCATACAGTGCCTCCTAATATTTCTTCCAAGCAGCACCCAAACTATGGTTACCGTAACAACAAAATTAGGACTACCAAATATACTTTTCTTTCATTTATACCAAAGAACCTCTTTGAACAATTTCATCGGTTTGCCAATCTGTACTTCTTAGGGATAGTGTTATTAAACTGGGTTCCTCAAATCAATGCATTTGGTAAGGAAGTAGCCATGATACCTGTGATTTTTGTGTTAGGTGTAACTGCCATAAAGGATGCTTTTGAGGATAAGAGGAGGCATATATCTGACAGGAGGGTAAATAATTCTACGTGTAGAGTATATAGTAGGTAAGTCTTTTTTTCTTTCTTATTTGCTTCTGTTATGGATGTAAGGTGATATTAATTGCAGAGGGTTTGTGGGCATCACATTATCTGAAAAACTAGGGAAAACAATTTAAGTTTTCAACACTTTGTGGATATTGGAAAAAACTGCTTTCTCTCACTTTGAGTAAACATGGCAGTGGTGGTGGGCACAAGTAGTGTCCTGAGGGTATCACAAGATTAGTGAAGCTAGTATTGAATAATACTATTAGTATGTGAATTTCATTTAAAAAGTAAGTTATGTTTCATCACAAAGCAATTATTACTTATGGCAGAATATTCAGATTTCTATCTCATGTAACTTTAACCTCAATTTTTATGTAAATATTACTATCATTAGTAGCATATTCATGTAGCAATTTAAAGCACAAAGAGGCAACCATAAACTTTCATCGTGCTGTAATTTTCTAACCATCCATTTTGTCAAATTGTCCTTAAAAAATAATAAAAATTGAGAAAGAAAAATATGACAAGAAACAACTTTTATAAAACCCATTTAAGTGTGTACACTTTTATATGAAGCATTAACAATCATCAGCTTAAAAAGCAATGAGGAGTCACATTATTGATAATATTTGAATAATTATCAAGTACCTGTTTAAATTGTATTGCAGGCCCATGATTTGTGTAACCATCAATTTGCATACTCAACATCTCTGTTCAGAAAACTTGTTCTGGAAAGGTCGAACAAGCCCACCACAGGTATGGCATCGTATTGTGGTACTTAACCTTACAGTGCCTCCTAATATTTCTTCCAAGCAGCACCCAAAGCAGACCCATGATTTGTGTAACCATCAATTTGCTTACTCTTATTCGAAAGTGATATCATTCTTTTGAATGTGGTCTGTAGAAAATTTTTCCCTTTCTATCTTATGCTTGGCTTATAAAGTGATGTGGTTGCTGAAAAAATAATTATAAGAAATATCAAAAAAGCTGATTTTGGCGGGCAAGCAGAGGCACTTCTTTCAGTACATTTCTATGGGTTATACACAAGTGTTATATCTAAATTTTTAATTTAATTGTATAATTATGTTTTCATAGGAATCAATTTCTCTGGTTATTAATTTATGAGGCATCTGCATTCATATGAATTAGTGACTTTGGTCACCTATGTTGATAAATAAATAAATATCGGAATAAGACATAGTTAGGTCTAGGGAAAACTCTATGAAAGCCATATATAGTTATTGTAAATATCAGATATAGCTATGAACAAACTAGGTTTGTTACTTAGTGCATCAAGACTAGGTTTCGACTCTGAGTCGAAACCTGAGTTTGGGGAATGGCATACATTTTAAGTAAAAAGCAATATACTTCTCCATTGGAGCAGTGCTTTTTATTTAGAGTAGTATAATACAAAGGCAACTCGTGGTTGAAGTGCATCCACAATATGAGATTTATGCACTGTATAGCAGACCTAGTTTAGCTATGTACAGAAAGAAGCAATGTTTGACATGTACAATGACTATATATAGCCTTCATAGCTTGAGGCTTTGGCTCTAGACTTAACTATATGTTATTTTATAAAGGAATATATCAATATTATATTCCTTAATAAGTGACATGGAATAAAATGGGAGTAAATGAATATAGCACAAAGCATATTTTTTCTGTATAATCGTGTGAGAGCCTATAAATGAAATCAGAAAATTGAGTTTGTGGCAAAGACTAAGAGGAGATAGTTCAAATAAAAAGAGGAAATAGTTCAGTTGAAAAGAACAATCAAAGTGCTTTAAAGACAAATTAATGAATTCTTCAAGGAATATGAATTGCTTTTTTGCACATGTTATATTAGCCTACGTACAGTTATAAACTTGATTGAACTCTTTAGGATTTCTTGTACCAGAAATTTGTGGTTTAGGAGTTCTTTTCTTTGGATAATTCATTAATTTGTCTTTTTTTGACACAAGCCGATGTTGTGATTTCTTGTTACATTTTTCAATCAGGTAATTTGAAAATTGTGTATATTTTAACCTTTTTTTTAAAAAGACTCGAGAGATTACCACTGTTTTATCAGTCTAGTTAAAAAAATTAGCCAAAGACAGCCAATCTGTACACACACATGCTCAGAACCTTTTTTCTCCAGTAGCATGCATTAATTTGAAACCATTTCAGTGTCTTTCCTGTTAGTATCTCTTTCTAGATAATGATAATTGTCCTCCAATTTGAAACCATTTCAGTGTCTTTTCTTTTAGTATAGTATACATCTTTTTAGATAATGTAACTGTCCTTCAAATATCCATTTTCAGAGCAAGGAATGCCATTCAGTTTTCAGCACACAAAGTAATCAGATGACAAAGCACAGCCTATTACCACCAAGTGCTCAGTCACTTCTTTCAGTACCCTTGCTAGTCCAGTTTTCAGACCTACCATAATAAGGGCACTATTATTAAGTTTGGACACTTTTCTAATGGGATCCTAGAATCCTACATGTTTCAGGTACGCAATATTGTGCCTGTAGAGTCACTTTCCAGCACTGCCATTTGGAGCATGATTCTTTCAATCTGACAATTGTTTCCTGATAGGAAAGGTCACCACATGAGATATAGTTTAAAATCATTTTGATTGCTGCTGTCTGTAGCAATTGAAAATGTTAGTCATCTCTACATCTTCTTTACTCCTCTGTTCAATTTGACCAGGGGCGGCTTGTTGGTAGGCACTGCAGAAATGTAGCACCCCCAGCTTTTTAAATCTAAATATAAAGTCAACAGAGTTATATGAAATTTTGTGAAGAGCAATGCAATGAATATTTTTATTAACAGGTCCCACATGTAGTATACTCATCCTCTATTTCCAATGATATTTCAATAATAAACGTGTGCATTATAGCCATTTGTTGCTGATGCACCAACAAACCCACAACAATAATAATAAATGAATAAAAACATGAGCTCGTTTTCAACTTTGAAGTTTAACTGTAGGTGGAACTGTATGCTATGCAGTTCCACATTTAGGCCCCAGTGGTTGATTCAGTACTTAGTTGGCAAGTTGCCAATACACATTTGTTAGAAGTGATAAAGTGAGTCAAAGGAACTGTGAAGCGAGCAGTGCCAATATGAACAGTGCACAAAACTTGAATGAAAAAGTTAATCTATTTTCAACAAATAAAAACCGAAGAATGGATTTTACTTTTAAATAAAATTTCAAGATTACCCAAGTCTGTTAATGGTAAGTGTCCAGTTAATGTTTTGTAGTATTTTTAACTTGCTTATTATTATTATTACTACCATCTATGTCTACGTGTCTTATAACCAAGACAATTTAATGTAACTTTAAGAAGCAGTACCCCCATACATCAAAGTCATGAGCCACCACTGAATTTGACTAACTACTTTTTCTCTCTTTTTTTTTTTTTTACCTATTTCACTGTCAGGGAAACATATTTCTGAACAATTATACATGATTAACACGAACGAAGATTGTTCTTTGATAAAAAAAAAAAAAAAAAAAAAGTCTGATTAATTGTTGCCCATAATTTTAAAGCCAAAAAATGACATCTAGATATAGCACATAAAACAAACATTACCTTTTCCACATTTTATAATACATGAAATATCTAGAGACATGACATTCATGGTTCAACATACCATTAGAGCCACCTGCCGTGTTATTCTGTTTATTCACTCACATTATTTGAGATGGTAGCAATAAGTATACCAGTTAACTCCAGGGGCTCACATCTGGTGAGTATGGGCTTAGCACACCCAGGGTCCTGAGCTTGATATCGTCATTCTTCTCTTTCTTGGCGATTTCCTTCTACTTCTGGCACACTCTCTCTCTCTCTCAGGGTAACTCAATTTTTTTTTTCCTGGTGCAGCAAAAGCCTCAGGCTTCCTTGCACCATATGGCTAATAGTAATAATAATAAATAAAAATATGAAAAAACATGGTCTCGTTTTCCATTTTTTCAACGTGAAAACGAGAATAAAGTTGACAGTACAATAAGAAACAAGATAGTTAATGTGCACTCTGCATTATTTTGAGTTTTAGATTTTTAATTGAGTTTTTTTTCCTTTTCTGTGATTAATAGAAGTATAATCTGGTCATTCAAGCCAAAGTGATTAATTAGCAGTTGTCAGATGTAATCCACATGCACATTATGTGAGTATTCACATGCTAATCAAAGAATTTTCAGCTCCTGAAATAGATAAGTTTTTGAAAACGTTTTGTTGACCTATTTTATTCTCATATTGAATTGGATTCTATAAATAGCTTTATAGTACTAGTCATTCTCATTACTTTAATTTTAAATGTAGATAGAGATTTAGTAGGTTACTCATTAATATATTTAGAACCCTTGTATCCAGAGCTGGAACTAGGGTGGGGTACCAGCCCCAGGTGCAGCATTTTAAGGGTGCATCCGACCAGTTATATATTTTAAATTTTTTAAATTTTTGATTTAATTATAGTCGGACCTGTGTTTAATGAACTTCTTTATAGCGAAATTTTTGAATTCTTTTTGGTAATTACATTTAAAAGTTTCTGTAGAATGAAGAAAATTTCCATATAACGAATGGATTACGAGAGACTTAACTTTGTATGCTTTGTTTCCATTTCCAGCCTTTAGGCAATTTAAGCAATTAGAAAGTGCAAATTAAGGGTTAAAGGGATTACCGTTCCACAATGTAAGTGGAACAGAATGTAACCTATCCCACATACAGAGAAGTCATGCTAGTCAACTGCTTTCTACAGCCAGTCAAAAGATTAAGGCGTATTCCCGACATGGATAATAGTTTCTGGTCAACTTGTGTTCTTTGTTTAAAATAAAAATTTTATTAAAAGAAATACTGCATTATCTTTGTACGTGCTACTTATGATTCCAGAAATTTTTGTGAGAGTGAAAAAAAACCTATAAATTCGGAATTTATAATCACTTACAGAAACAAATATCAGGGAGGAACAGTGTTTTACAAATCTCGAAAATAACAGAGAAACTCCAATTACAAACTTCTACAAAGTATGGCCCATTTGTGACATCACACCTTTGAGCATATTTCAACAGATATTTGAAAAATTGTTTTATTAATTCTGCAGGATATAAAATCTATAACCCCTTTACAGCTTCTCCAATTCGTTCATGAGTGTTGTCTAATAGAATCTTATCTAAATATAGAAATAGCACTATGAATTTTTCTTACGTTGCCTGTAACAGTAGCTTCTTGTGAAAGGTCCTTCAAAGTGAGAAAATTCAATTAAAATAATACACCTGCATTGCATATTTTTAGTTTATGTTAAAAGTACTATATTTCACAATATTTTGTTTTTATGTTTCTTTTGTTTTCTTTGTTTCCATTCACAAATTATGAATGGTTCATGATGCTGGCAGTCGTCGAACATTGTCTAGTTTGTGATACTAATATATGTTACTCATTGCTGTAGATTTATTTTATTATTATTTATTTTTACTATTCTTAGCATTTTGTTACAATTTGACAGAACTATTTGTAATTTTATTACTCTGATGTCAGTAATTTTTTTTTTTTATTGAAAATTTGTAGCTGGATCATTTACAGATCAGAGAAAGATATTATAATATGAATTTCCACCAATCACTCAGAACTCTTCAACTTCCTTTCTTTGAAATTCAACTTTCTGCTGTCTAACTTTTCTAATATAGAGGGTCGCTTTATGCTGGTTTCACTTTTCGAATTACTGGAGTAACCTGCCCAAAAGATAGATGCAGTAACTTAGCTTGTTTCCAAATGCAAACCACTGTTCTGAATTGGTTTAACAGAGTGTTGATGAAAATTTGTCCTTTTTCATTTGCGATGATTCAATTACTTTGAATAGGTAACTATTTTTTTTTTTTTTTTTGCTTGTAAATTTTCATATTAAACTATAGTGTGTAATTTTGCCCATTTATGAAAATGAGCAAAAAATATGTTCAACACTTTTGTGATCAATGGCTCAAAGATGCTAAATATAAGAACTGGCTTTGCAAATTAGATGGTGATTATTTAAAATATTTTTGTAAATATTGCAAATGCACATTGACAGCCAAATTAAGTGATATTGAAAGGCATTGTAATACAAATGAAGCATGAGAAAGGCAAAGAGCCCTTTAGTTTTCAGCATCAGGGAGTATTGCCATTCAAGAAAATTGACGATACAGAAGGTGCAAAGGCAAGAGATCATTTGAGTGACCTTTGTATTTTTTTTTTTTTTTCAAACAGCAGGGAATGTAAGGACTTCAAACTGCAAAGAACAAAATTTACTTCAATAATATGCAATGCTGTAGCACCAAATTTCTTGGATGATTTAAAATCTGATTTAGGAAATAGAAACTTAAGTTTAATTATCGATGAAAGTAACGACATTAGCATTATAAAAATCTTGAGAATTGTGATACAGCACTATTCAAATTTCAAGAATCGATTTGTGGTAACTTTTCTTGACATAATTGAACTCCATGAATGCATTGCAGAAGAAAAAAGTGAATCTTTGAAAACACCACTAAGAAATAATGAATTAGAATTGCACAGACTTATTGCACTTGTACTGATAATGCATCCATAATGGTTAGTATTAACAATAGTGTGTATAAGAAATTAAAGGCTGAGATTCCTTGTCTGCTTCTTATGAAATGTGTATGTCATTCACTCCAACTAGTTGGCGCATAATGGCCTATAGCTGCCGTTGTGCCGTAAAACATACAACAACAACTCCAACTAGTGGTGTCCCATGCTGTCAATGAGTGTCTGCCATGAAACTTAGATTTTCTTATTGTTCTCATACTCACCTGTTTGACAGGATAAGAAACTTTATAGTTTAATGAATGATGGCAGTGTTCTCCCCAGGACCTATCGAATGGGCACACTGCCTGGTGAATTTAATTGATCACCTGGGTAAAATTTAAGCGATTCTCACAGTACCGTATGGTACTACTCACTGATCTCGATCAATGTTAAGTCGAACATACTGTGCGATCGACGTCAGTGCGACAGGAGCATATAATGTTAAATTATGCAATTAATTTTTTTCTCTGGATCACTTAAGTCCCATTTATAAATAACAGAAAATTTTATAATATTGTGAACTATTACACTTCCTCACCCAGCTACTTCATGATTCCACCTGGCTGGGGGAGAAAACTGGATGGAGTTTCTCATTTGATCAGTGATAAAGCTTAAAGTGCAGTTATTTTATAAAGTAGTTCACTATTCTATAACAAGTAAGTTGAAAACAAAAAATTGTAAGAAAATTTTTACTAATTCTTCTGTCACCTTATTTTTTTTTAAAAAGGAAAAAAAAAAAAAAAGAGTTAAAGTTTGCAAAGCGGCTACACTAAAAGGAAGAGGAAAAGAGAGCCCGCAGAAGCACTAAAAAAAGAATTGAAGAAAATTCCGAAGTTGTCTTCTTTTTTCCCTGGGAGTGTAGTGTGAGCTCTTCTATTACTGTACCAATGGAAATAACAACAGCATTAACATTGGGTTCAGTATCCATGACATCATCATCTTTTCCAGCACAAACTACAGATAGAGATGTCAAAAAATCAAAGGAACACCAGTGAACTAGAACTATTAGAAAATTTATTTAGTAAACAATATCCAAGGGACATCGCTAATTATCCAGAAATAATAACAATGGATATAAAGATATTTATCTTACCTCATGGACCTTGTAGACCTAACAGCTCTTTCCCAAAAAATCACAGCAGCAGGTTGTTTTCAGAAAGCAATTACAAAATAATAAACAAATTGGGTCTTAAAATTAAGAGATTTTGGTTCAAAGTGTTCTATGAACTCTGTTGGATGTTCTCATCAAATAAGCCGAATTCTGGATAGAATAAAGGATTGGCAAAATTTATCCAATAAAATTAAAGACCACGAGGCAATTTGATCACATAAAAAGGCTTGTTATATCAAGGGATTATGGATAACAAATGTTTTGATAAAAATGTAGAAGAGAATTTACATCAAGAATGTAAATTTTTATGTAAAGTTTTGGAGTGGCTTATCAAAATGATTCTAAAATTATCAAAAAATTCAATCGCGTTTTGAGGTCATTGAGAGAGTTTGAAAGATACATACAATAGAAACTTTTTGTGTGATGTAAAATTTTTAGCTGAATATGATGTTACAATGAGACAAGTGTTAAATTTGTCATTTGGCACATCTAAAATACACAAGTTCTAAAATACAAAATGAGTTGATAGAATGTTTGAATTTGCATTTAAAAAAGCAATTAATAATGGAAATAAAAAAAAAAAAATCTCATTAGACAACTAAGGACATTTAAAAAAAAAAAAAAAACATCAATAGATATGTCAAAATTTTTAACAACAGCGTTACTGGAAATAAACCTACAGGATTAAAAATTGAGAACGTCTTTATTTGGCTTTGTCCATCTAACCAATCAAACTGCTGCAGGTATAACAATGACTATTTGCAACATGCTGCCATCAAATGATTTGGATCTTTCTAAATGTCGGGGCCAAGAATGATGGGACTACACTATGAGTGGGGTTTATTCTGGGATCAGCATAAAAGAAATGGAACCAAATGCATTATATGTTCATTGTGTGGCTCGTAACATTAGCTTAGTGGTGAATGATGGAGTTAATGGTATCTCAGCTGTATCAAAGTATTTTGCAGTTGTACAAAGCATCTGTGTTTTTTGGACCTAGCATCAATCATTGGGACTTGCTATCTTCATACTGTTGTGAATCAGATGTTACTTTAAATAAGCTAAACCCTACATGGTGGGCAGGTTGTGTTTTGTCATTAATAGCAATAAAACAATGCTATATGGATATTCTGAAAGTTTTATACAATCATGTTGGATACTGCAAAAAAAAAAACAGACTCAATCAGAATAAAAAACAGTGGAAAATTTTGAATTTGTTGTTATTACTATAATAATGGAAAATGTTCTTTTGAATATAAATTTGGCTTCTGAATTTCTACAAAGAAAGTATTTAGATATTGCTCAGGCAGCAAGACATTTAGAAATATCTTTTGTTGCAGTAAAACAACTACGAAATGAATTAAAAATTATTTTGAAGGAAGCAACTATTTTCGCAAAAAAATGGGATACACAAACTGATTTTAAAAATAAAGAAAACGAATAAAGTTTACGATGAACTTGTAGAACTTCACCAATTTGAAAATTTATAGGATTGTTTCCGAGTTAGTCTTTTATAGAATAATTGACATTTTAACCAGTCAAAACAGAGATTCAAGGGTTTGAAAACTATTGCAGATTTATTTTCATTTTTAACACTGAAAATATTACTGAATATGACAGATGAAGAAAAATCGTGCAAAACTCATCTTGTGTACAGAATATTGATTCTGTAGGCAGTGGTATCCCAGATGTATCAGAATCAGTAGCTAAATATTCCAATGATTTAGTGGGACCTTTATCTCCTCAGTTATTACTTTTCATTAAAATGCTTCAAAGGGAATTAGAGAAAATTAACACAATAAGAGAATTGGTTGAATTAGTGTTGGTGCAGTATTATGATATGAGCATAAGTTTCACTGAAGTGTGTTCATTACTAATACTTTTTTGACAATTACAGTAAATTTTCATATTAAACAACAGCGAATGGCAGGATCAGTTTTCAAAATTGAAGTTAATAAAAAATTATTTAAGAAATACCATGGTCAAGAATGACTGTCTGCCTTAGCCCTTTAAGCATAGAAGCAGAAAATATGGATGTCTCAGCTAGCTGATGATTTTGGTTACATGAAAGTTTATCGAAAGAAGTTGTAGACACAAATTTTCAAAGCAAAAAAAGAAATCAACTTATGTCGGAATATACGGTAATTTGTTTTGTGTTATGGAATACGTAAATAAAATTTATTCAATTTGCATATTTGCTATTTAAATCTATTTTTTTTTTGTATCCTTACATTTAGAAGAATATAGTATATTGTATTGTGTTAATGTTGTGATTGTTATTAAATATATTATTATTATTATCGATATACCAATTTCAATATTGGGGTCAGTTTGCTCTAGTTACACCACTGCATGTGAATGTAGATGCAAAATACTCGTTCAATTTGTCAGTTACCTGAGCAGGATCATCAACAGTCAAATCATCAATATGAAGTGGACCAATCTGATTTATCTCCTTCCTTCTAGAGTTTACATAAGTAAAGAAGTCTTTGCTGTGTTTCTTTGCATCCTTTGCTAAGGATTTCTCCTAATCTGCCTTTGCTTGCCTAACCTCCTTATTTCTACCATAGGCTTTTGTGTTGCCTGATAAGGGTCTTGAGCTGAATATCATCATTCTTCTCTTTCTTGGTGATTCCCTTCTATTTCTGACTCTCACAGGGTAACTCATTTTTTTGGCTGGTGCAGCATGAGCCTCAGGCTGCCTTGCACCATATGGCTAATAATAATAATTTATATGCATTCCACACATTTTTGTTCTGTGCCACAAGTCGCATTAGTTCATCTAACATCCATTTAGGCCTGAACTTTGAACAGTTTCTTAGTTGATCAATTTGTGACATTTTGATTTCAGTAATGTGCTATAGAGAAATTCAATCAATTTCTCTGGTGTGATATCAAAGTTTTGTTTGTGCCCATCTATGAATGCTATTAATTATAGATTTAATGAAGCATACATTTTTCTAGCTGTATTCACATTGGACGTTTCAGTTTGTCTTTGCTCTGAGCTGTTTTAAAGTGATGTCCAGCTCGCACAACTGCTGTATGAGTTGTAATTGCAAGAGCAATTCATACTAAGTAACAAAGAGTACTGAAAAAGCAGTAGTGCTATAACAAAAAAAGAAATGCCGCCTTTCTGTAAGGATTCTTAAAGGTAAATGGAAATGCTAATCCCATTCACAGAGCTTGCTTTCTTGATGTATCTGATTGTAAAATGATTTTTTTTATATAATCAATGTTTGCTGAATTTTACAGTGTTTTCTATAATAATAATAGAACACACACACACACACACAGAGAGAGAGAGAGAGAGAGAGAGAGAGAGAGAGAGAGAGAGAGAGAGAGAGAGAGAGAGAGAGAGAGAGAGAGAGAGAGAGAGAGAGAGAGAGAGAGAGAGAGAGAGAGAGAGAGAGAGAGAGGGTGGGTGCCTCCGTGGGCAGGAGCAGCAGTGCGTAGCACACGCTTCTTGATTAGACTGGGATTTGAGCCCGTGACCACCAAATACGGAGGATGCGGAAAGGTCAGGGAATGACCACCGCATATCCCTGGAGCAATATGGCCTTAGTTTCTAATGCTCCTAAAAACCAAATAACATAATAGAGAGAGGGAGAGAAAATGTTTCATAATGTGTGCAATACTTTCAGGATCAGAAAACAATGAAAAAAGTTCATATAAACATGTTTGATTCTGAGCAGTTATGGAGGTATGGTTGTTTGATTTAAAAAAAAAAAAAAGAATAATAAATGAGAATAGTCAGGCACGTATTAAATGTTTATTCTTACCAGGTATATGCTTGCTTATCCTTATTTATTTTTACTGGTAATTGTATTATAGGTAATGATTTTTGAAATGAGTGTTGAAAATCAAAACACAAATTGCAAATACCACCACTAGCTGTCATTGCACCATTCTAATAAATGCTGTACTGCTCTTAAAATACCTTTTTTTTTTTTTTTTTTTTTTTTTTTTTAATAGCACTTGAGCTTGTCATTCACAACAATGTGTGGTTTCCTGTAGGAGTGTTCATAGAATTATTTGCATTTTGTGTGGGCTGAAAAGCCTGGGATAACTCATACGGGAATCCTTTATCCTCTGCCTGATATTGTCTGATTACAGCCTCACTTAGTTGTAAATGATGCAAGAAAGCAAGCTTTTGGCATCAGTAAAAAAAAAAAAAAAAAGCCCAATACTTCCTACATTACCTGTCCATACTTTTTAATGGTTTGTCTAGTTCTTACTTGAATTTATTAAAACTACCCACTTGAGCAACACCAGATGGAAGTTTGTTCCAACAATCAACTACCTGCTGGCTGAAGGCAAATTTCCAAACATCTATCCTGCAGCCATACTTCTTGAATTTGTGTCCCCTCATATGTGTAACCTGTGCATAGATTGCAGAAGACAAAAAATTCTTTCAGTAATTGACAGGAATCAAACTCAAACCTCTCCAAATGAGTAGCAGACGATTATGTATCCTGCCAATAAAGTTTCCACAGAAGGTGCCACTTTTGTCACCATGAAATTGCCTTCCATTGCCAGTCTAAAATAACTGTCCACATCTAGTAGCATAGTTTCTCATCATACACACCACTGACCGGTGTGTTGTGATAAATGAATAACCTTGTATAACAAGAGCTGCTTGAGATAAAAAAAAAAATATATATATATATAATTTGAAGTATCCTTAAAAGAATAAGTAAATATGCATAAAATAAATATATACATGTAAAAACTGCATGGTGACTGAAATATTTAAATCAGCTTTTTTACAGAAATTTTCACCTGCAAAAATTTTTCTGTGGGGGACAAAATGTATTGGCACTGTAAAAAAAAAAAAAAAAAACCCCAGACAGTGTAGAAATGGTTAAGAGCTGGGCCATAAAGTTACTATGTACAAAATTTTTAAAAGATGCTATTTTGTGAAATTTTAAATCAAAAATTTGCTACAATTCTGATATTAAAATTAAACTTATTTTTTAATTTGCTAGTCCTCTTGTGAGGAAAAAAATTGCATGAATTATATTAAAACTGAAAAATTTAGTGGGGGGGACACTTTTTAGGGGACCCCTGCTCTCTAAAGCAGGCACCCATGTTAGCAGTCAATTTCCAGTATTATTTTACTGGTGTAAATCAGTAGAGCAATTTTAAAAGTATATAGCCTGAGGCATATGTGAGTTTAATAGAACTTCATTGTATAGATAGAGCCTCTGTTTTGTATTAGTTGTCAACAAAGTTTGCTAAATGCTTTGATCTTGTATTGTAAAACAAGTTGCTTATGTATTGCAGATGGACTTCCAATAAAAAGCACTGCCCTGTGGGAGAATTATAATACTATTTACTGTAGTTGAAATAAGTGCCCCTTTCGATTTAGTCCAAATTTTTGCGTTAATTGGGTATGGCTTCTGATTTTCCAAGAAGTATGTATGCAAACATATTATTATTATTATTTTTTTCAATTATGGATCTGCCAAATTTAATGATCTGTGCAAAGCTGGTGTTACATAGCCCTCATGGGCGCCAGCAGCATGGTGTAAGTGCACTACCTTTGGATTTCAAACTAATACACAATTTTTAATATTTTCATTAAACGTACATGTTGTACATGTACTGTACTTTTAACGGAATGCACTTGCAGTCCGCGCAGAAATTTCTCCCACCGATTACGAAACGTTGGCTCGGCTGTACATGTAAATCAGTCAAACTTGATTTAATTAAAATATTGCATGTACAGTATTCGGAAGTTTAGTAAAAATTTATTTCCACATGCACCACCTTGCAAAATATCCTGCCGGCCCCCGTGATAATCTTGCTAGTGTTTAACCTAAGTATAGTAACCTGGGCATATATGTATATGTTTTCAGTGTTAGTTAATAAACTACATCTGGATTTCATACATCATATGCTTTGATAGGTATGTTTATGCATTTGATTTTTATAATAAAGATTTAACTTTAAATCTGTATTATATATATATATATATATATATATTTTTTTTTTTTTTTTTTGTAAGTAGCGTTAATGACTTAGATGAAGTTTAATGTACGCTCGTTGGTACTGGTAATGGGATAGTTTGTTTTGCGTTGTGTATTGAAGAACCATTTATCGCAGTTTGGCTTGTTGCTAAAAAGAGGGTTATGGTTAGTTTAAAGTGTGTTTTATTTTTTAAGAGAATTTGTGAAAAGAAGATTAAGTTATTTTTGGAATGGTGTCAGAGTTGAGCTGCAGGGTTCTGTAGAACCTGTTGATAAGAAATCTTGGGTTTGACGAACCCATTGATCCAGTGTTGGATTCAAGCAGTTTTGTTTTGGAGAGAAATTAAAAAAAATAGAAATGAATTTTGTGGGGGAAGGATTTTCCCCCCCCTCCTCCTCCTCCAAACTCACCAAACCCATTGATCAAAAAATGGCATTTCACCGCTACATGGTATGGTGAAATGCCATTTTTTGAGCATTTTTACATCTATTTAACTTTAAGCAATTTGTGAAATGATAAGATTTTGCATTAGGAAATAAGATGTTATTGAATAGAATGAAGAATCAGCTTCAGCATGTGACATGCTTCAGTTATCATTAATTTATAAGAAAAGTCTGACAATGCAATTTCGGATTTCCGATTAAAGCTGGATCCTTATTAAATCTTCGCCACGCATTGGTAAGTTGGCTCATTCAGCAGTGGCGAAACAACCATGCGGCCAGGTTCGCTAACCCGTGTAGGGGGTGGAACCCGAAGGATCAGAGGCCCAGACAGTTGATATAGTGTGATTATTTAAAGATCATTAATGACTTAGGCCATATTTGGAATGTTGGGAAATCTCCTAGGGTGATCAGAATTTATAGTTACTCCTCATCAAACAGTGAAATATTGTGTTTAAACAACCCAATGATGAGATATATTTGCGATATGTGAGACGCCCTGGGGAATAACCAATTTTCAAGTGAATTTAAAGCAAAGTCTCAGTCGTGGAAGAGCTATAAAACAACGTTGTCAAGTAAGGCAGTAGCTTCACATTGCACAGGTATTCTGTAACCATTTAACAACTTTTGGAGTCCTCCTCTGTGTCAGGTCCAGGTTCTTGGCATTCAGTCCTCTTCCCTGCCCTTTTCTTTTTTGCACGGTCCTGCATACAGAGAGCCGACCGGGCTAGCCGAGTGGGTAAAGTACCTGCCCGGCAACCCAAAGGTCGCGGGTTCGATTCCCGCCTCGGGCTTGGATCAAAGTACTGCAAAAACCGTGGGAGGTGCAATATGGCCACAGAAGCCGATGCGCCAACAACTACCAAATCAAAAAAAAAAAAAAAAAAAAAAAGCATACAGAGTTGCTATAAAGTATTTTAATAAGTGATGCAGTCAGGCAGTGGAATTCCAATAGAGGGGCTGCGAGGTAGAGTTGAGGTTTCTATTATTAGCTGACTATCACCGATAAAAACTAATCAGTGCGACCACTGTATGCATGTGTAGGCAGTTTTCTGTTACATGCACTGATTAATGCAGGCGAATTACGATGACAGAGACGCCAGCATTCATAAATCATTTGTTTAATGTGGACTTCAAACCAGTGATTCAGCTCAAAGTTCTTGAGTGAATTTACATAATTATGTAAGAATTACATAAATAATTTATTAATTATTTATGTAATAAGAGGGTTTTTTTTTTTTTTTTTTTAGTTACACCTCCCCGACTAACATGAATTCGGTTTAACACACTACTGGCTGTTTGGTTTAACACAATTTCTGTTCGAATTATCCACGATCGTAAGAAAATGAAGCAGCACTGTGACGAGAAAAGTGGATGCAGAACCGCTTCCAGAAATAGTTTAAAAAATGAATTGACTTGGAGAACGTAATTATGTCGATGGGAGGGTTTGTTTTTAAAAAAAAAAAAAAAAAAAAAAAAAAAAAAGAAAAGAAAAGATATCTCGACAGATGGACGATAGGTGTCAGAATTTATCTCGGCAAATGATCGCGTGATAGTGATGTTTGGGGTGGGTCTAGTATGTCCGGTCCCTAGAGTGAAAAGTACGCCAAATTTCAACAAAGGGAGCCTCTGAATCTAGTTAAAGGAAACCCCTAGCTATCCTTTTCCCAACATTAATTCTAGGACCGGCCCTGGTATAGGGGGATTGAAAATGGTGGCAAAAAAAGTTGGTTTATTGTGATCTGTCACGGTGAAAATTTAAGAACATTAAAGGGCTCAGTTCACCCCGTCCTCTTTATTGGGGGTCCACGAAGAACGGATTTCAGGGCGATATTTATTAATAGGTTTATTGGATAACTTCACAATAAACTTAAGGAACACTGCTAGGCAGAAAATATGGATTTCAAGATTTTGTTAGTGTTGGATAAGGCAACCTTCTGTCAAACGTATCCCCCTTCCTCCCTCTTAAGACGACAGCGTTTCTCCATCCAGTCGACCAAGGTATAATGTCATTTAGAGCAATATACCGTAGAACTTTTTCAAAGCTGACTGAGGCAACTGATGATGATAAGTCTACTGTAAAATAAACGTCTGAAAATCTTTTAATATTAGACACGCCATCGACATTATAGCCGAATCCTAGGAAGAGCTGTCTCAATCGTGCATGAATGGTGTATGGAAGAAAGTTGCGTTCTCAATTGTGCATATTCGAAGTTTTAAGCTTCGTGATGCAATAAAGACAGTGTGTTAAATTTGTTTAAGAAATTGTCTTGAGTAAGTTTAGGAGGTAGACGTTGTGGTTCCACAAAGAACAATTCTCAAATTAAGAGTTAATACAGCTGTATGAAGAACTTTTATCTTGTTAGTAAGGATCAGGGTTTGAAGAACATTTATGAAAGTTGACGAAATATGTTTTTATGATGAAGCTTTAAATTAAACGTTTAATTTTAAATTTAACTTAAATGCCAAGTTGAGCTCTCCTCATGTTATTAAAGCATCTGTCGTATTATTCGGGGATTAGGGGCAGAGCCGCACCAACCCGGTGGTGAAAGTGGTGTATCGCACGAGGGCGGAAATTACTAAGGGACGGCAAAGACTGAGGCAATAAAGACCAATGTTCTGTGAACACTAAAAGAGACGGCAAAGACTAAAAGTTCAATGTACGAAGAATGTGTTTTGTTATATATTATATTAACAAATAATTAATTTTAAATTTAAAACTTTTTTTTTTTTCAATATTTCTCAGATGGCTGACGGAAGGAAATGACTCTTTGGTTATGAATACAGAAAAAAGAAGAAAAAAAATGAAAAGCGACCAAATAATTTAAATTTTTTACGATGTTTTAGCGAACTAAGTAAAATGGCAAAAGATGAAATTTTAAAACATTGTTCAGATTTAGAATTACAGTTATCAGATGCCACCCATGAGGAATGTCCAAAAGATATTGTTGCTGTTGATCTTGCAAATGAAATACAAATTTTTCAAAATTTTATGTTCATTAATCAGATTCCACAAGAAATTAAGTTTTTTTATTCAAAACTAATTTAACCACTTTACTTCCTAATATATTTATTTCGTTAAGAATAATGTTAACAGTGCCCGTATCAGTAGCTAGTGGTGAGCGCTCTTTTTCAAATTAAAATTAATAAAAAATTGCTTCCGTGCATCAACAAAGATTAAATAATTTGGCAATAGTATCTGTAGAAAGTGATGTTTGTTTTTTTAGATATAAAAAAAATGACTGATTTTTCTACAGCTGAAGCAAGACAAGTTAAATTTATATAATGTTTTGTTATTGTTTTATTATTATTTACATTTTTATTTTAAGTTTATATATAAATTTATTTTATTGTCCGCAGCCAAAGCAAAATAAATGTATTTTCTCTTTTTTATTTTATTTTTAACATATTTATTTCATGTATCATATACCGTATATGTTATTTTGTGTTTAAAAAATAAAATTATATATTCTTTTGGAAATATTTTTTTTAATTCCTAAAAAAAAAATAAGAAAATTACCGTGGGGAGGATAGGGGCAGCAATAAGAAGTTTGCACTAGGGCGCCTATATAGCCTGGTGCGGCCTTGATTGGGGGTATTTTGGAATTAAAGATGGATGCATGAACCTAATTAATGGGCGTAATCGAAATATTCATTCTTTAAAAATCATCGTTAAGGTCTTTCGAAATTGAAATGATGGAAACTTCTGTTGGGGTAGTTCAGTAGGATTTAAAATGTCAGTTGGTATATGTTAGATGGGACAGACGACATCTCGGACAAGTGGCCTCTGGTGCGCCCTCCCTGCACACATAATAATAATAACAATAATAATAACTTAAACGGGTTTGCCGTAAGTGAATAAAATTGAAGGTACATAAGAACCATTTTTTTGTAAAGATAACTTTAAGACTGTATTAAAATCTGTACCAAAAAATAGTAAAAATATGTACACTTCTCTATTCCAGCAACATCAGTTCCTTCCAAAAGGTAATTTTGTCCAAATCCGTAAAAATAATAAGCAGAGGAAGAAATCGTTTAGCTTCCAAACAGTTACATGATATTCTTTTCTTTTCTTTTATTTTTTAATTAAGGGTAATATTTAATTGTGTAATTTTGTGTTTTTATCAAACACAAAGCTAGAAATTTCTCAAAATTGAGTGTCAAAACGTTTTCCCATATTTGAAATCAGCATGAAACAAATTGCGCGTTCGTTTATCAGATTATCTGGAGTGAAAAACTTCTACTGTATTCAAGGTGGGATTTGTGTGTAGCAGTTCTTTTGTGGATACAAAGGATATTGAGTTGACCTGTTGACATGAAACTTGGTATATAAGATCCAGAACAATATTAGAAATAAGTCGATCTTCAAAAGAATCGGAGCTGCTGTTCCCAGTTTATCGCAATGTTTCTTTGAGTGGGAGAAAAAGGACAATGGAATTGCAGTTCATCCTAAAAGCCTCCATGGAACAAACGAAACATATTGTGAGTTTGGTGCTAATCCGACCTTTTCCTCTAAAGTAATGCTCCATATCCGAAACTCATATAGATTTCTGTAGGGGTGGGTGGGAACTAAATGGAGATTTCGAATCGGAATAGATCCTAAAACCTTCCGAAAAGGTAAAAGAATATATTTTGAAAATTTGGGGTCAATTTAATTTTTCTTTGTTAGAGCAATGCATGAACGTCTGAAACAAATTTCGATTTGTATATACAGAGATAACTGGAAATTTTATTGGGGGAAAAAATTCGATGTCTGGAAATCCGATCCAGATGCAAATTTATTGTATGTGTTTGAAAATTTCGTGTCACCCTGACTGGGTTACTTTTACTATCTTCTTGAAAGAGTATTGAAAATTCACTTATTGATTGTATTCTTGTGTAAATGATTAGTTATAAATTCTTCTGTGTAGATTAATAGAAATATTATATTGTACGTTGCCTGTATTGATCTTATTTATATATTAATAAAATAATTTTTCTGTGACCGTCAAGGTGTTTTGGTTTATACTTCAGTTGATTTTTAAATGTATCCTAATTTTTCATAAGATAGCCAGTTATGACCGTTGACCGGCGGGTTTTGTGTTAATAAATTTTACCTTTCAAACGTAAAGTGCATGATTTGACAATACAGACAACACAATATTTCTACTTATAGTATTTAAGAAATAAGGATATTATGAGGAGTTTCTACTTTACTATTTTCAGCAGTCAGTTTTATTCTGCGAATTTCACTAAAGCAGATTATGCAATGTAGTTAAATTCGAATTTGGAGATGCATACAAGTGATTTCTACACCTTTGTTTTGTAGTTATTTCAGTTGACATGGATTATGAATACATATGAATTTTTTTCTTGCTGAGAAAAGGTGGCTTTTCTGATGATAAAAAATCAATAGTGTTTATCTGTTCCAGCAGTATTTCTTAACCTGTGGTCGGCTTATTGATCAGAGTTCAGTTAAATGATTTAATATATGTTATTTTATTTTTATAATAGAAGGCTAGTTCTGTTTATTTTTATCGCAGACGTGTTTCCACAGTCAGTTCTAATACATGCTAATAATATCTCCATAATAATAAATTAAGATTATAAAGAAATCAAAGTTCACGCAGAATTTTCTCGATTAAAAGGTAGTCCTTAATTAACATCGGAAAAGTTAAGAATCATTGTATTGGAGGGAGCGCTAAGGAAAAATAAAAAAAACTGTTGGTAAGAGGTTACAAAACAAAATTTGAACTGTGTGATCTTATATATATAGGTGGGGAGTGTTTTGTATTCTCCTTGCTGGCATCCTTTTATGTATTGTAATGTTCTCCTTCCACTATGAGGCGATTGGGGTAAGAAAAATAGAGTTCTGGCACTGTTATTGAAATTCACTTATTTCTTTGTAATTTTAATCACCAGGAAAACAGGTGCCCGCATGGCTCGTAATAACCCATTTTAGATCAAGTGTTTATTGACATCAATTAATACTATATTTAGATATAATGTATGAGGAAATTCCAGCATTTTTATCTTGTTTTTCAGTAAAGCGAGTTATATTTAGATACGTAGCCTAAAGTTCGAATGACATTTCTGGCATGCTAATATGTTGAATTAAAGAGTTTTACCTAAAACTATGTTATCCATTTTTCTCAGCAAGCTGAAATATTATAATGAATAATCCTGAGAGCAGAGGCCTATTTCAAGAAAATCTTTAAACAATATGACATACACACCTTTGGTCTTTAGCAGAGCTTTATTAACCGAGCAGTTAATTGTCTCTTCGAGAGTTTGGAAGTGAGGGGTTGTTTAGGTAGAGTTAAATATTTAGCGGAATTAAAGATGAGGTGCCATGTTCAAATAGGTTGTTTTACTTGTTTATGAAGAAATACGATTGTTTTATATGTTATCATCAGATTTAGATTATTATGGTTTCATAAATTTGAAAATCGAAGATTTCATGTTTAATTTTTTTCAAGCAGAATTAAGTTTTATTCTGTTGAAAATCACACGTGACAAAAGCACGACATTTTGAAGTTTTCATTAAAAAGTATAAAATTGTATTTAATTAGTAACTTTCATTATAATTATTTTGCAGTGTGATAGTTATTGTTTGAATTTTTATTTACTGCGTTTCTATGTAATAACTAAATTTCGTTATGACGAATGTGTTTTGTTTACCCACACAGAATTCGTTCTGTTTACTCATTAATTAAATGTTGAAAATTCAGAATTCCGTTATTTGCTAGAACTACGTTCTGCTCACCCTTTTATTGTAGAAAGAACGATGCCATACGTAACTTTGTGAAAGGTCTTTTACCGTTTAGTCTTATTAGTTTATAGTAGCATTAAGTGCGCCTGCTTTTCTGTTACTCGTGTGAGTGCCATACACGCTCAAACAATTAATGAAACTGAAGTTTGTAATTAACGCATTCCTACCAGTTAAGGTGCACACACACACACTGGATTATATGGACGCTTGGGTAGCGAAACTGAGGCGTCTCCCTAGCCAGGTGGGAAGCAGCAGTAGTGCGTAGCACACGCTTCTTGATTAGACCGGGGTTCGAGCCCGTCACCACCAAATATGTAGGATACGGAAAGGTCAGGGAATGACCACCGCATATCCCCGGAGCAATATGGCCCTAGTTGCTAATGCTCCTAAAAACCAAATAACAACAGTAGCAAAAGTGATTACCGAAATTACACACTATTGAATACATGATTTTTATTACTTGTCCTTTGAGAATCTGACTGCAAATGTGAAAAATCAAGGTGAGGAATTTCAGTCGTGGCTGAATATTTTAAACGCCTCCTGCGTCACATTTTATTAATTGTTCTCAAAAAAGTAATAAAATCTGACCTCAAGTGTGGGGAAATATTATTTCTCCCACTTTGATTATCGCTTTCGCTGCCCACGCCTCTGTATGCTTCAGTGTGTGTGCGTGTGCGTGCGTGCGCTCAAACACTCTGACTGTTGTAGGATTGTGTTAATAATTACAAACTTGATCTGTCTGTTTGAGTTTGTGTGGCTGGCTTAAGCCCAAGCTCTATCGCTCTTACGGGAGAGACAGTTTGGTTACCAGGCGGTAATGACAGAAAAAAACAACGCAGTGTAGTGTTATTTTCTTAAATTATTTCAATACCTGCGTTGAAAAATAACACTCATTCCTTTACTAAGTAGTACGGTACATTGTTCACATTAGACTTTAGACGTATATTAGAAGTATTGGGCAGATTACAGAAGATCTCCTAATATAAAGATAGACGGTAAGCAGATCCCTTTTGTACCTGAATTACAACCATCTTGGCATAATTTTAGATGCCAGGTTAACCTTCTCCTCTCATAATTGTTGCAGTGAACTTCTTAATCACCCCGCCTCGAAGATTAAGTAGTTCACTGCAGCAATTGTGTGAATTTTCAAATCGGACTGTGGACTAAATAGGAAGACTCTCTTACTATATTATACAACAGTATTCGTACCAATAACAACGTACAAATAAATACTATATTATACAACAGTATTCGTACCAATATGCTTCGGGAGTTTGGTTCCATAGAGCCGTTAATGTTAAATTCCATTCCAAGCTAATCTCCATTCAACTGATTATGCTGCTTGCCATGCTCCAGGCCTGCAGGACAATGTCCTCTCCTGCTCTGCAGGTCCTTGCTGGAGTCTTACCACTAGACCTGCAGGTCATCTTCAAAAGATTATGCTATCGTTTAAAGCACGGAGTGTCTGGCGAGATTCTCGGCATCTCATGTAACCTAACATCAAAGACGAGAAACGGAGAATTTGGAATGAACTTATCAGTGTGTGGCAACCACGATGGGATTCCAGTACTACTGGTCAAGTCACCCGCTGTTTTGTTGCTGCAGTTACCTTCCCTCTCAACAAGAACGTTCGCCAATGGTTTTCTCCCAGCTTAATAACAGCATACATATTTACTGGGCACAGCTCCATCAACTCCAAACTATTTCAATTTGTCTGACACCAACCTCTGCTTGTGTGGTGCTGAGGAAACCTGGAAGCACATTCTGTATCGCTGAAACCTGTACCACGACGACAGATCTACACTACAAACTGCTGTCAGCAACTTTTCTGAAGGAAATGAAGTGGCACTGACTGAAAATTCTCTATCGTTCTCAGTTCTACAACGATTTTCCTCTGCTGCTTTCACCAAAAGAAAGCAACTCTTCTTGAGTCTGTCATCTCGACAACAAGGAGCCAACCCAACATCTGTAATGCCTATCGATATCGCTAAAAACTGTATCACCTTCCATCTCCTTTTTTTTTTTTATCTGGTACCTCAGTTTGGGCAGCTTTGAGTACGGGATTAACTAGCACCCACTGGTATAGAACAACCTCCAGTGGGTGTGGTTTTCGTCCTTCCTAGGACAGACAGACTGCTGTCTTGTAGTTCCTTGTGCCACAATTTTCTTCTGATTAGATGCGTGATGTGATTTGTTGTGTGGACATGTACATGTTCATTCATTCCGTAGGCAGGAGCAGCAGTGCGTAGCACACGCTTCTTGATATGACCGGGGTTCGAGCCCGTGACCACCAAATACGGAGGATGCGGAAAGGTCAGGGAATGACCACCGCATATCCCCGGAGCAATATGGCCTTAGTTGCTAATGCTCCTAAAAACCAAATAACAAACAAACAAACAGGTTCATTCACTTATGACATTGCAATTAACATGACTCTGTATACAAAGTATCATTGTATATAATATGTATGTACATAGCGGATCTGTCGGTTTCTGGCTAGGGGCCGCTTGTTGATGTTATTTTAAATAAATAAATAAAAAACCGTCTAAGGTGAAACAGTTTTCTCAACTTAGTAATTAAAGAAAATTGTTGTGAAAGAAGGAAAATCCTGTTAGTTTCAAACAATTGGAACGAACTTGGAACTGTGTGACCTTTCATTATGTTTTGAAACAAGCCGGTTTGGTTTCAGTTGAAGTAATTTCATCATTTGAGTGAAACAGGTATTACTAATATAAAAGTTTCCTCTCCTGACTAACGAGTTTTGGTAAAATGAGTTATTCAGGTGAAGCGGAGTGGCTAAGATGAAGTGGGGATTTTGTGTCAAAGTGATCATTTTTCCTTTGCGTTTAGCATCATGCCCGTTGTTTCAGCGTGGCAGTCCTGCTGTCTGGCTATGTTTGTGGTATGGCAGAATGAAAGGGTACATGCATTCAGCTGTGTTGCTATTCAATGAGTCTGCTAATTTGAGTTCCCCCATTTCCTACCCCTTTCCCCCGGCTTAAATAAAAGGCTAACTTTGTCATAATTATTAGTCATACCTAAGCTTTTTTTTTTTTTTTCCCCTCCATTTCCTCCAGCACATGCAATCGAAACTTCAGAGCGGAACTAGTTTCTTTTCAGTTCATATTCTTCGTACAGGGTCATACGCTTCGGATGCTTTGTCGAACTAGAAGATTATATCAAATTATTTCTTTCTACGAACTTTGGGATTGTATTCTTCGTTTAGTGATCTGTTCTCCACCATTTGAGGTTCTGATATTCCAGCTTAATTCTGTCAGTTATTGATTCCTAAACGAGAAGCGTTATTTAGTAGTGGCAAATGAAGCATGGTTTTTAACATCAGCAAAAGCACACTACCCGCATCATCTGCCCATCTCCTCCAATATGTAATTAATCTAATTCCTCCTGAAAGTAATTCAGCTACCTACTTGCACACGCTACCCGCATCATCTGCTCATCTTCTCTAATAATTTGTCGAATTCCTCCTGAAAGTTATTCAGCTACCTACGTCCATAACATCAGATGGAGGCTTGTTCCAACAATCAGTTAACCTCTGGTTGAAAGCAAATTTCCTTTTAAATAACAAAGTAATTCCAAGTATTCGGATTAAATTAGCTTTACTTAGAGAGAATCGAACGCTTGAGCAGAGGTGTTACTTAGTTTAAGATTAATGTAGCTCCGGTTACAGGCTCCTAGTGGCGTTAAAGAAGACTCGAAATAACCGAATTTGCAAATCGTTTTAAAAGTAACTACAGCTATTAAAATGAATTAAATCAACCATTATAAAAGCTTACGGGCATTTATATATAATTTATAATTTTGAATATTTTAATAATTATTTATTCCATCAAACTATTATATATATCATAACATAATTATAATAATTTAATGAGAGCAAAGGCACATTTCCGATAAGGCGTCCCCCCCACCGCCCCGAGCTTAAATTAGCAATCACAAAATATAACACACTGGCTTTTAAAAATACCCTTTTTTTTTTCTTTTTTTTTTTTTAGTAATTTTCTGTATTTCTTTCTCATAATGTTTTCCTCAGTATCTTCTTCAATATTATTACAACCATGTAATAAGAATATTAGTAGTGTCATCTTAATAGTTGCCAATTTTAATTATTCCATATAAAAAAATTAAACTGTCAGTATTAATGCTAACTCAAAAGAAATCAAATCATATTTCGGAAAATTCGTAATTAGTAGCAGGGGAGCTGTTTCTGCGGTTCGTAAGAAGCCATGCAGCCCACGACCATCAACATTTTCTGTTTTTGGACACTAGTCTAAAAAAGGTTAGACAGTCCCTGACCCGACATATTACACAGTATCTTTACAGTTAACTTAAACTTTAACTTTGAAGATTACTTAACTGTAGAAATTTGTGATAATCTGTAGAAATTATAAAGTAAAGACTTTTAAGGAAGGTGTTGTTTAAGTTAACTTTATGATATGTAAAGATTACAAAGTTAACTTAAAAGCATCTTCCCTCCAAGTTGCTTTTCTTTTCTTCCACTTAATCTAGTATATTTGAGGTCAGCTTTTTGAGTTGTACGCCTTTGGGTCACGTCGCCTCTAACTCCGCATTCCTCCAATCATATCTTCTTACGTATTTTCCACGTTTAACCTACATTCACAAGTCCAGGATCCTATTTACTGGCTAATCCTGACTCTTTCTCTTTACATAATCTAACCATCTCACTGTCCACTTATATTCCCAGTTGGTTCAGCTATTAGGCTTTCTCTAACACACTCGTTTTTCACTTTATCCCTTTTGGTAACTGTACTCATCTTAATTAACATTCGCATTTATGCCACATGCATCCTTTGTTCTTTATCCTTCTTTAATGCCTAGCACTCTGAACCAAATAACATAGTTGGCCTCGTCACTGATTTATAAAACTTACCCTTCCCTTAATGTTAACTCGTCGGTCACAAAATACCTTACTGGCTTGTCTCCACTTCAAGCCACCTGACACAAATTCTGTTTGTTACATCCTAATCAGCGTCTCCAACCTGCTGTATTACTGAACCTAGGTATTTAAATGAATTCGCGTGCTTTACCTCCTGTTCCCCTATCAATACTACTATATACTACACTATATCTTCTCTATTCCCATATCCAAAATTTCATTCCAAGCATTCTGTTTTAGCTCTGCTAATCCTTAATATATTCCCTTCCAATTCCTTCCTCCAATCTTCCAGTCTTCCGTTTATTCCCCCCCCCTCTTGATTGACCAATCAGTGTCCCATCACCAGAAAACACCATAGCATATCCTCCTGAATGTTCCCTATCAACTCATAAAACTACTTCAGGGGAGAAAAAGGACTCGGAAAATAATTCTGTTAGAAATCTACCACCTCTAAAATCTTATCAGTTTCTCCACAAGCACCTCTTACTCTAGTAAGTGCATCCTCATGCATAGCTTGAATAATTTTGATCTAACTTCTGTAACTAGGTACTAACTTGTGTAACACTCCCCTCAGCACTTCTCTCGGGCCTTATAGTAAGCATTTTCCAGGTCAATAAAAGCCAAGCGAAAATCCTTTTTCTTCTCTTTATGCTTTTCTATCGGCTGCCTCTAACAAAATATTGGTTCCATGGTTGACCTACCCAGCATAAAGCCGAAATGGTTCCTTGAGTTATTTTCAGTTTTATTATCACTATGTCTTGGAATAAGAAAGCCTTGCCTCTGTATATCCGGCGTTCTGCTCTCACTAATATATTTGTTTTTTTAAATAATTCCGCCAACTATTCGATTCCTGTATACCCCAATAGATTCGAGATCTTCCCTGGTACTCCATCCAGTCCTATAGCTTTACAATACTTCATTTTAGACAAACCCACTTCCTCATGAGTTGTTATAATGCTCATCATTCCAATAGTACGTTCTGTGGCAACTGCTGACTCTCTCGGGAATTCCTCATTTAATAAGTCCTTGAAATACCTTTTCCGTATTCTCTAATGACCTTGCTTGCCAAAACTTATCTTTTCTCATCCTTGATACACTTCATAGGTACCACATTTCCTGTTTCTCTCTTGCCTTGTCAGTCGGTAGATTTCTTTTCCTTCCCTGGTGTTGAACCTGTTGTATAACTCGCCATATCTTTAAAATTTTAACTTGCTCATAGTCTTTTTAATTTCTCTCCTCTGTAGTCTTCTGACATAAAAAAAATATATCTTCTTTTCTAAAATAACTTCCTCATTCCATCACCAAATCTTCTTTGGGTGGTGGAATGAGGGTCATCCGTTTTTCTACTTTGTTTATATCTCCTCTGCAATTCCAGTTTACTTTTTGTAATATTTTTTCCCATAAAAGTACTCTGTTTCAGCAGGACCGTGCAAAAGAGGTGCATTGGATGCGACTCCCCGGGTCCCGCCATAGAAGGGTCCCCCCCCAGAGCTTTTCTTAAATGGTATAACATAGCTTTAACAAAAGGAAGAGGGCTCCTAAAAATCATCTAGGCCTGGGTGAATGTTATCTTTGCTCGTCTTTCTTCCCTCCGGTTGCATTTCATATTTATTCAATGTTATTTTTATTTACTTTGGGAATAAATGATCGTATATGCCCATAGTTTATATGTACTAAATAATAGGAAGATTAATATTATCTCCCTTGCGTCGTAAAACTTACTTATGATTATTTTTGAATTGTATTACAATTTCAAGTGAAGTAGTAATAAAATTAATAAGTTTGGGTGTTAGATTATTAATCTTTGTATTTGATTCCTGTGAATTGAAGCCTCCAGAGTTTCCGTGCTAGTTGCAAAATGCTCAATAGATTAAGCATGTTTTACTTATTGGTACAAAAAAAAGAAAATTCAGCGCTTTAATTATAATCAGCGTTAAATTGCCATAATTAACTGGCACATCTTACCTAAATGAAACAAGTGATTTCATTTCTTCAACGTTGCATCAACTGACCTTGGCTTCTGAAACCGGATATTTCGAAAACTATTAATTGCCTTTTTTTCTTTTTTTTTTTTTTTTTTTGACTTAAGTGACGTCAGCGGAGAGTCACGAAACGGAATATTTTATTCCGGATAGTATAGAAGCACATGTGAAGTCACGAAATGCTCAAGGAGAAAAAAAAAAAATGAAAATCCATTATAAACTAAATGTTGGTTAGTACTGTTATATGCACCCTAATTTCAATAGAAATTTTTACATTCTAATGTAAAGGTTGCCAACCGTTTTGCCTTAAAGGATATGCTGTGAATGGGACTCTTCTGCATGGAGATGAGAAGGTTGAAATGAGAAAAAAATTTCGAATAATGTTATGTAATAAACGGTTTCAAAGTTTATTTGTATTGGAAGAGTAGGCAGCGTTCAGTACAACTTGTCATTTCTCGTTGATCTTTAGGAGCATCAGCGACTTGAGCATCAACTATATTGCTGCATTGTGTATTACGTCCGTAAAAATGTACTTTCGGACCGATTCGTATGTCGTGTGGGCGGAAAAGCCAAAATAATTCATGGGAGAAATCCTACTTTCTCCGCCTAAGATCGGCTAACTACACCCCCAATTAAAGAGACCCTAGAAATTCTTCGTCATCAACGGAATTCGAATCCAGACTTTTCCAAATGAGTGACAACTTGTCATTTAGCAATATCCTGGCAATCATGTCAGGAGATATCGCTTGATATATCCCGACAGACATGAGTCCAGCGCATCCACCTTTTGCACGGATAAAATGAGAAAAATAAAGTAAGGTTTAAAACATGATGCATGAAGCTGTAACAAGCTTAGCTTTTTTTAAAAAAAAAAGTGCTGCTTAAAAAACAGTCTGTAACACTAAATAATTCGCCTTCGTAGACGAGTGTCAGTCGCTAGGGTACAGAAGTGCACACGCTTTGAGTGACCGTGGTTCAAGCGCGTGACTGCTAAATACAGTAGAACACTCTTGTATTCTCTCTCCATCTTATGAATTTCTCTGACCATATGTGATCTTCACGGAGTATAAACAGAAAACTTAATTGACAGTTGTCTAAAATTGGGAAGGTCTGAACTCTGAGAACGTTTGAATTATTTTGCTTTGAATCAGTGAAATTGTGCAAAGATAGAACCTTAATTCTTGCAGATTGAACCGTATGAGATTTCTTGAGTGACAAAGGATAAACACCGCAATGAAGGCAATACAGTAATATAAAAGATATATATAAGAACAGGAACCAAAACAGAACCGTATTTAAGGATTACAGGAAGTACATCGGGACCAGAAGTATTATAAGCAATATCATCTATATTAGGCATGTCGTCAGCGTTTAATTCTATAAATGTAAGACGGTCTTTCCTAAAATCATGCCGGATTTATTGTATTTGGAATCGTTGTATTTTCTATTGTATTTGGAATCGTGGCCTTAGTCATCTTTGCACATTCAAGTCAAGCATATTCAAGTCATCTCCATTCAAACTTCTGCTGCTAATAAGAATAATTTCTCTCTTTTTTGGTATAGTTTGTAGAACCTCTTCTAGATTTTCTTTAACAATCGTTCCTTTTATTGTTACAATTTTGATTGCCTTCAATCACTCACTCTCGCTAACATTTCTGTTCATCTCTATGTCCACGCCCTTCTAGAATTACTTCAGCTTAGTGTATAGGAGCTTATCTGCACGAATATCTCTAACCCTATTTTTTTCCCTTCCATTTTGTTTCCTGAACCAAGCTATATTTACTTTCCTCCTTTTTAGGGTATCGGCTAGCAGCTAGCTTGCCAATTCTTGTAATCATTGGACTGGAGTTCCATGTTGTTACGCTTAAGTCTCTGGACTTGCTTATTCACTCTCAACCATCTCGCCTGGCGAGGGAACACTTCAAACTCCTCATCGCCACCGAGTGCTAGCGCTGCGCATTCATCACCTGCTGTAATGCGCTTTTTACCTGCAGTCATTTTACAGAGTAACATCCGACTGCTAGCCCACCTGACGCCAGTTTTCCTCCTTTTCGATCCGACCTTGGTACCATCAGTAACAGAGTTGCATTGATCCCTCAAGCAAAATCAATAAACTCCAAGTTCGAAACGCGTACTGAAATCAGCTGTATACTACAAACATTTAACCACTAAAGTGAAGCTAACATCCAGCATTCGTAGAATGACTCCTTTCGTACCAGTGAAATGGTCACTGTTTGGGATCATATAATTTTCCTCTTTAAATATGTGTAGGCGTGCCATGCATCCACGAAATCGTTAAGGATAAGATGAGGGATTTACTAGTGAAATTAGGTACTTATTCTTTCTCCACCTGCCCTCGTCGATAGCACAGTTGGTAGGATCGCCGTTCTCCCCACACAGAGTAGAAAAGACCCGAGTTCGAGTCCCGTCGATGACGTGAGGAATTTTATGGGTCTTTTTTACAACGTGGCTGAATTAATCGGTTTCATGCGGGGGTAGCATGTTTTTTTTTTCTCACGGAAACTCAGGCAAACAGAATCCTAGAATCGATCCTAGAACACACGCAGTTTATAGATAGTATACAGTACACAGAGCAATATGGCCTTAGTTGCTGATGCTCCTACTACCACTACTTTCCGAAACCTTCGTTCCAATTTTAAAGAATATTAATGATTCCCGAAATTGCTAATCAGTATTTTACAATATAATGCCTTTTAATTTTCTGACTCACATTTTGTCATGAGAAACCTGCCGTTTGTAAGTGTGACTAATAAATACTTGTCTCAACACTAAAATTTGGGCGCCTCCGTAGCCAGGTGGGCAGGAGCAGCAGTGCGTAGCACACGCTTCTTGATTAGACCGGGATTCGAGCTCGTGACCACCAAATACGGAGGATGCGGAAAGGTCAGGGAATGACTACCGCATATCCCTGGAGCAGTATGGCCTTAGTTGCTAATGCTCCTAAACACCAAATAACAACTAAAATTTGATGAATGTGAAATTATGCAGGGTCTCGCGGCTCTCGCCTACTATAAAATTAACAAAAACAGTTGGACAGCTTTACTGTCATTTACGGCCTCCGTAGCCGAGTGGGCAGGAGCGGGAGTGCAGTAGCACACGCTCTTTGAGTAGACCGGGGTTCAAGCCCCTGACTGCTGAATACGGTCGATCTGCCAACCCGCACTGGACCAGCGTGGCTTGTCTTGGCGCATTATGGCCTTAGCTGCCAATGCGCCATTAAAAACGAAACCAAACCAGCGTGGCAGATTATGGCCCATTTCCCTCAGCATGAAAAGTTGAGGAGGCTTCCATCCTGCAGTGGGTTGATAATGGCTGCACTTTACTTTTTTTTTTTACTGTCATTTAGTAGTTCAATTTAAGCCAAGAGTTAAAAAATAATAATAAGAAGATATAATAGGGTGCTCTTCGCAGTAAAATAATAATGTTCTTGTTTATACTCTGGCAAGAACTCATTTGACAATGAATACAATCATTAACCATATTCAGCAGTCATGCTAGCTTGAACCACGGTCCACTCAAATCGCATGTGCTTCTATACCCTCGTACCTGACCACTCGGAATACTGTTATAAGTATTAAGCAGTTTCCATTCTTCGCGGAGTTTCTCACTTGAATATTCCAGTTTCAGATTTGAGTTCCTTTTGAATTTATTTTTTCATTGGCTTGCATTCATCTCAACGATGTTAAATTCTTTTCAGATGTTTTATTTTTTAAAGTAGTAAAGGAAGATATTCTGAGGTTAAATGTTTTCTTATTTTTATTAGTATCGCGATTTTGTTGTTTTCTGAACTGATTGGTTAGCTATGTATGATCTCTTTTTCTCATTTTTGATCTATACGTTGATCAAAAGATTTTGCCTAGCTGTAAAATATAACTGCAATCTCTGTAATTCTGTGCGCTCGCACGCTCACCAACCGCATACTTGGACGGTATTCCCCTTTCTAAAAATACTCTTTGTTTGTAGTAGACGAGTGGATAAATATGTACTGTACATTGTCAATCGAGAAGATTGATATGTTGTAACACAAACAGGAAGAACTCTTCACACATAAAAGTCAGGCACCGAGTCAACGTCAAGAAGCTAATACCTAGTGAATATTTTATGCCCGACTTTTTTTTTTAGAAATGTCTATAATTAATAGAACTGCAGAGATAGTTTGGAATTTCAGAAATTTGCACAGTCTCTTTTCAGTTTTTATGTTGCTACTTCCGTGATTAAATCACTGAAGTAACTAGCTGTCAATCTTCTTCTTCAAGAGGAGTGTTTCCATTTACAAAGGGTTTCCTCAGCCTACAAGTTATTTTTTGGTAGGAGTTGTCAATAATACTTTTTATTAATTATTTTATCAAAATTCAAATACATCAGCTTAAAGTTATTTATCGAAGCGGGACTCTTTAACTAAAGATATTTGTACGAGGGCTGTTCGATAAATAATAATCATAATTTTTCACGAACAACCGTACTGCTTGCTATTTCTAGCCGAGTTGTGGAATTTAAGACCAAGCCAAGCTGCATTACATAGCAACTGCGCAGTTGACTTGTGAACAGGGTTGTGACCTTGGCGGTCGGTCAAGTTTATACCTGTAGTTTCGCCTACGTAACAATGGACGTGACACGCGAAGAGCAGTATGCTGCTCTCAAATTGTTTCCGTCTCAAGCAAATATCAGCTGAAGCGTATGAAATGTTAGAGGCTTGTGGTGAAACAGCGCTTCCATATAGCATCGCTCGCAGGTGGTTTAGAATGTTTAAAGATGGACGTGATTCGATCATAAAAATCATCGGCCCTGGAGCTTCAACCACTGCTGTCGCCACAGAAACCATAAATACTGCTTCTATACTCGTGAGAGAAGATATAATAGTAATGCAACCGGTAGATATATTGTATTGAGAATATTAGTAGGAAGCATGCACGGTATTCTCTATGACATTTGCATATGACACCTGTTTGTGCATGCTGTGTTCCAAGATTACTCCCACCTGATCAACAGCAAGTTTGGATGGAGGTTTGTCAGGAGCTGCAACGGATGGTTACTAATGCCGCGGTTCTGCACAAAGTGATAACTGCAGATGTGACATGGTTTTATCATTTCAACCCAGAGAGTAAGCAACGAAGCTCTGTTTAGAAGTCTACGTCATCGCCAACCCAAAAAATAGCAAAAGTGGCTTCTGCAGGAACGTTTATGGTTATCTCTATGTGATTTTTTTTTTTTTTTTATATTAAAGGAATGGTTTACCAGCATGTACCACATCATGCGACTGCTACTGGACCTTACTACAGAACCGTACTACACACTCTGCGGGATCACATTCATCGCAAACGACCACAACTGCATGCAGATGGGTGGATACCGCATCACGACATTGAGGCCTCATATTGTCATCGAGTACTTAGCCGTCATTAATGTGAAATGTATTATCCTCCACCCTACAGCTCCGACCTTGCAACCTGCGATTTTTTTTTTTTTTTTTTTAATTTCCAAAGTTAAAGAAGTTACAGCGAGGGAAAACGTTTCCAGTCTTCAGAAGTTGAAAGACATCGGAGGCGATTTTCAAACGCATGTCAAAAATAGCTTCCACCATGTTTTTGAATTATGTCAGAAACGTTGGAGTAAGTGTATTTCATCAAATAGGGACTTCTTTGAAAAGGACCATCAAAATATGAATTATTAATAAAGGTATGTTGTGAAAAAAAATTATGAACATTCTTTATTGAACAGCCCTTGTATATTGAAACGGTTTATTTAAGTGATTTTTCCAAATAATATTACGCCCATTGTCGTCAAGTGCGTCCGTTCGCATACAATAACGTGATTCTCAGAGGAATTATTTCATTATTATTATTACTGTATTTGGTTGTTTTCAAAGAATTGCCTTGTTATACCAAATTTCATTAAAATCAAACCTGTAGAAATTGCAATTTTTCGTAAACTTTCAGCGTTACTTCTGTACATAAATAGAATGTTAGTTTAGAATGTTTGGGCGTTACTCGATGAAGAAAAGTTGGTATTCGTGAGAAGGTCGGATTTGTGTAGCCCGTCTTCTGAAGGGAAAGAGGGGCACAAGGTGCAGGAGATATGGATTGCCTGTCGACAGTAACTTTGGTAATAAAGATCCAGAAAAATTTTAAATAAGTTCTGCCGTCTTAAAGTATAGGGATCGGCTGTTTGGAATGTATCACAATGGTTTTCTGCGTCTGGGGAGTTGACGTTTGTAACGGTCTGAGAGGACTATGGACTCACAATTAGTCCTAAAAGCTTCCAAGGGACCAACGAAACAACACGGCCTACCGGGCTAACCAGGTGGGTAAAGTGCCTGCCTGGCAACCCAGAGGTCGCGGGTTCGAATCCCGCCTCGGGCTTGGATCAAAGTACTGCAAAAACCGTGGGAGGTGCACTATGGCCACAGAAGCCGATGCGCCAACAACTACAAAAAAAAAAAAAAAAAAAAAAAAAATCAACGAAACATATGATGAAAATTTGAGGTTGATTCGACTTTTCTGTCTCGAGCAATGCTCCACGTCTGAAACTAATATCGATGTTTATAGGGAAGTTGTGGTTGATATCGAGTCGGAATCGATCCAAGGACTAAATTTTGTGTCAACTTGACTTTTTCTTGTAAAGAAATGCCTGAACATCTGAAGCATACTTCATGTACAGACACAAGTCGAAGTTTTATATACATATATAAAATTTCTATTGGTCCGTTTTAATGAAATTTGAAATGACTCCGCAGATTCTTCCAAAACTCAAATATAATTCGTCAAAATCTCTCTACTGGGAGCAGTATTGCTACATGCTGATGGAGCAACTCGGTAATGTACGCATTGCTTTACATTTCGGGCTCGTTTTCCTTCTCGCCTCATCTCACAGCTGCTCAGGTGATGAGTAGCTCTGAGGTGAGAAGGAAACGTGGGTAAACTTATTGACATATTTCGGTAAACAGGTCCAGAGGAATATTCTAAATGGGCGCTGAAATTTTGAAAATGATCAGAGCTGCTGTACCAGATTTATCTCAACGTTGGAGAAGTCGAGTGGGAGCTTATAAAATCGGAATTGGACCTAATACCTCTGCGGGAACACTAACAAAACATGCGATGCAGATTTAGTGTTTGTCTGACTTTTCCCTTCTGGAGTAGTGCCTGAAACTTATTTTTTTTCCCCCTTTTTCTTATTTTTATTTCCTCATCTCACAGCTGCTCAGGTGATGAGTAGCTCTGAGGTGAGAAGGAAACGTGGGTAAACTTATTGACATATTTCGGTAAACAGGTCCAGAGGAATATTCTAAATGGGCGCTGAAATTTTGAAAATGATCAGAGCTGCTGTACCAGATTTATCTCAACGTTGGAGAAGTCGAGTGGGAGCTTATAAAATCGGAATTGGACCTAATACCTCTGCGGGAACACTAACAAAACATGCGATGCAGATTTAGTGTTTGTCTGACTTTTCCCTTCTGGAGTAGTGCCTGAAACTTATTTTTTTTCCCCCTTTTTCTTATTTTTATTTCCGGAGTGCTATGGAATCGTAATTAGCCATAACAGCTTCTCATGATTAACCAGATTTCTCGAGTAATGCTCAGATATCCGAACTTATATAGAAGTTACTGTGGTTTTCAACTGGAGTGCCGCAACAACATTCTTGGGATGCCGTGTAATTTGGGTTTAAGTTAAGGTTATTATTATTTTTTTTTTGAAATTTATATATTTATTTCATTATAAAGGGTACGGTACAATATCCATTGTACCGTAACCTTTTAATTTTGTGGTGATCTATAATTGATCTTTATTTAATACCTCTATATAAAGAATAAAATTATTATATACGTATATATTAAAAGGTCGAAAACCATTGTGTTAGGTATTTCTTTTGGCCTAGGGGTGCCGTGAAAAAATTACTGGGACAGTAAGGGCACCGAGAAAGTTTGGGAAATCTTCTTTCTAAATCTTCCCAATGACGTTTGTAATGGTGGAACGTTGAAACATACTTCCATTTATGTATAAAGCGCCCGAAATTTTGCGTGAATTGCGGGATGCCGAACTTCTGTTGGTCCGACTTGAATGAAATTTGGGAATGTTTGACAAATCTTTGTAAAAGACTCAAATATAATATTTAAATGAAATTTGTGCATTAGGAATGTAGTTACATGCGGGCAGGCGGACGGATATAGTGATGACAGTAAGCATATGCGAACACTCCTTAAAAAAAAAAGCAAAGCTATCTGATACTCCGAAGATGTAAAAAATCTGATGCTGTTATCAGATTTGATAACAGCATCAGATTTTTCAGATGCTGTTTTCGAATATATTCGATAACAGCATCAGAAAATATTCTGAATCGAATATATTCTCTAGACTATGCCCATTAATAACTGCTGATCATTTCAGTGATTTGTCATAATATAATATGAGTGCAATCCAATGATTCTGTTATAATCTCCAGATTATACCTTCGCCAGTTGTGAGATATGAGGGTGGGAACCATATACAGTATCAGCAAAACTCGCTGGTGGGCAGAAAGTCGTCGGCATCACTTCGTGTACTGCTGTTCTTTCGATTTCTCCCGTTTAGTAGAGCATAATTTTCCAAGGTCAAGGCTTTTACTAATTGTTTTTTCCGTTTTGTTCCGCAATATTGCCAATTGATCTTTGTTCGGATATTACATTCATTAGCCTTTGTCGGTGTAATGGCTTCACACTCCCGAACACGGATCAGTCAATTGATGCCCATTTTCTGTGGAATTCATTCAGTTAACTGATTGTTTTAACGCAATTACGAAACATTACAATGGATTGTATTCTTTGTGGCCTTGCGCATCAAGGACAATCGCTTTCAGGAATTCGCTCGTCATCTTTGTGCAGCAGGAAATTGTCTCCTGCAGTCATCGTTGATTGCGTAGGCTTCGGAACATTTGGCTGGTTTACGGTGAAGTTAATTCGTATTACCTACATATAGAAACCAATTTAAAAGCAGAAAAAAAAAATCTTTCAATAGATTTGTTGGCTGCAGATCTGAACTTGAAAGTTTGTACATTGTCACTGCTATTTTAATAAAACAAGCTTCTGACTAACTTGTTTTATTTTTTCGTAATACTTTTCGACGAAGTCAGTAGATGCTTTATTAAGGTGGCACGGGTATCAGTGGAAGCAAATTTCCTTTCATATTGATACGAAATGTGGGAAAAATAAAATAAATTTAAAATAGGAATATCAGCAATCCGATCTGTCTGTTCATAGAGAAAAATTCTGCCGTAATTATACAACTGTAATATGCAAACTTATTACAGTTGTATAATTCGTAGGGCAATTTTTTTTTTTTTTTTTTTTTTTACGCTCATCTGTTCGTTATTGTTTGTATCATTCTGAAGGAAGCTAGAAGACTAGGCCGAATTTCGACTCTTCGCTGATGAAGCCATTTATTATTATTATTTCTCCTTGAATAATGAAATAAAATAAAATGATAGAAAAGACTGTAAAATAATATTTACAAAAAACTTTTAGTCATTTACAAAAAAAAAAAAAAAAAAAAACTAAACTATAACAAAAGTAAAATAAGTAAATAAGTTAAAATGCATTAAAATATAAATATAAAAGCGATAAAAAGACGATAAAAAACACTAGAGCTTTCGGAGGTGTCTTCCTCCTTCCTCAGTAATAGTGAGACTTAAATGACACATCCTTAAATACCAGGTTCACGGCACACGTGGATGACCAGGCGCATACTCAGCATTCCTTTCACTTGTACCGGAAGTGGACTGGACACGTGGAAAATTAAAACGTTTGTCTCTTGTCAAAACCACCGCCTCAAAAAGGGGGTGAAGCCTAACTCCCCTGTCTCTGTTTATACTATTGTTACCAGAGGATCCAATCCACAGACTTTCCAGCCACTTGCGGTCCCAGAATCTATGCGCCCGGTCAAGGATGACAGCGTTGTCGGGGGAGATCTGGTGTTGTTTTTCCCAATAGTGCTCGGCAATGGCGGATTTATTGAGCTCTGCGGTCCGTATCGCTCGTGAATGTTCTCCCAGACGGTCCTTGAGACGCCGTCCTGTCTCCCCCACGTAACATTCCCCACAATCCGGGCATGTGATCTCATACACGACCCCACTACTAGAATCCCTAGTAATGGGGTCTTTGACCTGCGACACTACTGTGTGCAACCTCCGGCCCGGAAGCTGCACACAGCGTGTCTGAAAGTCGCGAAGCATCCTCGCAATGCGATCTGACAGGCCCGGATAGTAGGGAACATACACTGTGGTAAGCGGTACAGGCGGAACTACCCGATTGGGCTCATCCTCTCTGTTGTATTCATCAATGACCCTCTGGGGGTAACCGCACCTCATAAGATCCGTCGTGATTTGCCTAATTTCCTTCTCCCCCTCCTCAGGGGTACTGCAATGCGTTCTCACCCTACCCAAAAGTGCTCTGGCCACACTATTTTTATGTTGGACAGTCTGTGCCGTCCTATAATGTGTGTACTGGCCCCTACACATTGGTTTTCTATAAACCTTAGTTCTAAGTCTGGGGCCTTCCCTATATACCATTATGTCCAGAAATGGGAGGGTGCCATCTATTTCTACCTCCGAGGTAAATTTCTCCCCCTTCATAAAATTTACCTCGGAGGTAGAAATAGATGGCAACCTCCGATTTCTGGACATAATGGTATATAGGGAAGGCCCCAGACTTAGAACTAAGGTTTATAGAAAACCAATGTGTAGGGGCCAGTACACACATTATAGGACGGCACAGACTGTCCAACATAAAAATAGTGTGGCCAGAGCACTTTTGGGTAGGGTGAGAACGCATTGCAGTACCCCTGAGGAGGGGGAGAAGGAAATTAGGCAAATCACGACGGATCTTATGAGGTGCGGTTACCCCCAGAGGGTCATTGATGAATACAACAGAGAGGATGAGCCCAATCGGGTAGTTCCGCCTGTACCGCTTGCCACAGTGTATGTTCCCTACTATCCGGGCCTGTCAGATCGCATTGCGAGGATGCTTCGCGACTTTCAGACACGCTGTGTGCAGCTTCCGGGCCGGAGGTTGCACACAGTAGTGTCGCAGGTCAAAGACCCCATTACTAGGGATTCTAGTAGTGGGGTCGTGTATGAGATCACATGCCTGGATTGTGGGGAATGTTACGTGGGGGAGACAGGACGGCGTCTCAAGGACCGTCTGGGAGAACATTCACGAGCGGTACGGACCGCAGAGCTCAATAAATCCGCCATTGCCGAGCACTATTGGGAAAAACAACACCAGATCTCCCCCGACAACGCTGTCATCCTTGACCGGGCGCATAGATTCTGGGACCGCAAGTGGCTGGAAAGTCTGTGGATTGGATCCTCTGGTAACAATAGTATAAACAGAGACAGGGGAGTTAGGCTTCACCCCCTTTTTGAGGCGGTGGTTTTGACAAGAGACAAAGGTTTTAATTTTCCACGTGTCCAGTCCACTTCCGGTTCCGGTACAAGTGAAAGGAATGCTGAGTATGCGCCTCGTCATCCACGTGTGCCGTGAACCTGGTATTTAAGGATGTGTCATTTAAGTCTCACTATTACTGAGGAAGGAGGAAGACACCTCCGAAAGCTCTAGTGTTTTTTATCGTCTTTTTATTGCTTTTATATTTATATTTTAATGCATTTTAACTTATTTACTTATTTTACTTTTGTTATAGTTTAGTTTTTTTTTTTTTTTTTTTGTAAATGACTAAAAGTTTTTTGTAAATATTATTTTACAGTCTTTTCTATCATTTTATTTTATTTCATTATTCAACCAGTCATAAACGGTTGGTGTGTGTGTGTTTAAAATTGGTAGTATGAATAATCCCAACCTCAGAGGCCTTATTGCAGATATTTCTCCTTGATTGGGAGATTCCCCAACCCGTGACGGGTACTGGTACCAAGTGCACAGAGTAGTTATGTCCGGCTAATACTGTTGTTCGAGCAACTCTCTGAATGTCCTACAGGTGTTCAGGATTGCGACTTTCTGGAGTCCTGTTAGGTGGGAGACCTATTGCTGCTACGCTCTTGTGTAGGATATTTGGCATCATGCCAGTGGTGTACACAGTGATGGGGATGGTCGTTACCTGTTCGTATGCCACATCTCTTTGACCTCTTGACTTAGATTTGTGTACTTCCTGATCTTTTACTCGTAGGTTTTCTGGAGATTGTTGGTGTTGAGCACTGCTATGTTGATCAAGTAGGTAGCCTTTTCCTTCTTGTGGACGTGGGTTATGTCTGGTCTGTCGTGCGGGATCGTCTCTTGTCCGTTATTATGGCGCGGTCCCAGTACAGCTTGTGGGTTGGGGTCTCTAGTACACCCTGGGGTTCGTACTTGTAATACAATACACTTTCTTTGATCAACTGGTATTTCCTCTCCAGCTTCTAATGTTTTATTATTATTATTAAATCTGTTTTTACTAGCATAATAGGTTTTATACCGAAAGAATGGCCACTAATCTAGGAGGGTATGCGTTGACAGCGTTGGCACCTAAGTCAGTAAAACGTTCCCTATATACAGTCGGACCTTTCAAATCCGGCAACCTCGGAACCTGATCTTGCGGAATCTTGAAATTTTTTCGAGTTCTCTCTCTCTCTCTCTCTCTCTCTCTCTCTCTCTGTCTCTGTCTCTGTGTGTGTGTGTGTGTAAATTCTGTTTTGCAACGTAGTATTTTTTATGGTATTCATAATATGAGGTAAATTATTTCACCTTCAAAATATGTCGTACTGTACAAGGTATGTTTTAGAAAGGGGAAAAAGTTTCATTCAGTTGCGCATCTTTGATAGTATAACCAGTTCCATAATAGATAAGGAGATAACCAGTCCTAGAGTTCGGAGAACCCGGATTCAAGAATTAATGTTAAGGAAAAGGACAGAAGAAGAGAGGAGTGGCTTGACGTAGCCGAGTGGTCAGGAGCGCGAGTGAATTAGCTCACGCTCTTTGAGTGGTCTGGGGTTCAACCCCGTGACTACTAAATACGATTAACATTTGTATTGATTGATTTATTGTAAAATCCACTGACCTGGTGGCCGTGCCGGAGTACACACACACACACGCACAAACAAATTTTTCTGGGTGTGTTACTGCATATAACCTACTTTGGCTATATTGCACCGCTGTGAAATGAGTGTTTTTGTAAAAATGAGGGATAGTGTCTGAAAGGAAGAGGAGAGCTTAAAGCAGTGATGAGCAAAACGTGACCTGGGCCGCATGAGGCTTTACAGTACAGCCCACATTATCTAATTTTAGATACAAAGGGAAAAAAAACATTAAACTCAACGGATAATTATTATATTCCTATAAAAATTAGTAAACAAGTTTACCTTGTATTACGGATAATACAATTGATACTTTTCGTACGAAATTGGCCCTCGTGCCAAAGAGGTTGCTCTCCACTTGTTTAAAGTTACAGCAGAGTATTCCTAAAAGAGGAATACTCTGCTAACATTCATTAGAGAATTACTCCTGATTTTTGAACAGAATCATTATCAAGTACAGTGGTGTGATTAATTTAAAATTATCAGTTGTATATCCCACGCACACTTGAATTGCATAATAGTAATCTAAGACAGGACTAAGCAATTTTTGTATAAGATTTGCTTTCATTTAGTATTAGAAAGGCTAAACGATGCAAGGAGCGAACTTTTTCTGCATGAACCAAAAAAAAAAAAAAATAATAATAATAATAAATAAATAAAATAAATATAATAATAATAATTCTCATCCTGTTTCCGTTCCCACCCGGTAACCATCCATTTCTTCTTTAAACTTATTCGTGCTTATTGCTTTCCCATATTGGGAGGCAATTTATTTCATTATTCGACAACCAGCTGCCTGTAGGTGAATTTCCTGAGATCCAATCGTTTGTTATTCCTAGAGTTTATATTTGTGACCCCTGATTCATGCCTCCGCTACAAGTGAGAACAGACCTTCCTCATTAATTTTATTCATTCCTTCAGTGCTTCATTCATTCTCAATGAATGAAATGAATACACCTCAGATCACCCTTTGATGTTTATTTGTCAAACTTTACAGTCCACGCCTTCTAAGTCGTTCTTTATTTGCATTATTTTGCACTACCACCAATCTGGTTGTCAGTGTCTGAATTCTCTCCACAAGTTCTATGTGTTTTTTTCTCTAGACCTGAATACAATAACCTGACCACCTCCTTGTAAAGAGGGATAATAGCGTCCTTTTTCCTACTTAGCAAAGGCCCTATAATTATATCATAGACAGGTTACCATATTTCTTCCTAGCACATGTTTCACTTAATTTTAGATGTAGATATAACTAATACATTTACTGTCCAATCATTTCTATAAGGATATTGTGCCTTGGCAGTTCATCCTAAATTTCTCTGCGGGGGGGGGATTCTGCCCACCCAAGAGGTTGATTAGTATTGTCGGTTGAACGGAGTCAAATGTGGAGGCATGATCCGTATAAATGAAGTCCATTTTCCCATTGCTGTCAAATACTGTCATACAATGACAGTATTTGACTAGTGAGTGAGGATAAAATAATTCTTTGAGGTAGTTCCATCAGAAATGACAAAATTGAGACGAGTCTTCCATCTTTGATTATTGTTGATATTGGAACAGAAATTACTCTGTACGTTAACCAGTTTTGGGAAAGGAATTTCTTCCTTAAAATATCTGCTGCTTAGCAAACTCTGCAAGATCCAATGTCCCCTACCTACTTTTTTTTCCTTTGCAGAGTTTGAAATATGGCTTGACTTTTGTGTAAAAACAGTTTCAAGTGCAGTCGTTACAGTGTAAATTTCAACTATTATACAAGTTAAGGGAGAAAGAAAATCTAGAAGTTAGTTTTGTTTCCAAATGGTGGACAGTTCGAATCACTAGCAGTGATGTCTGCAAGAAAATATCCATTATTTATTTTATTATTATTATTATATATTTTTTTCAAATCAAGATGCTAAACTTATTAGGAATACCTGATGATAGTATTATTTTTAATGCTTAAGCATAATTATTTATTTATTATTTATTTTTTTTATGAAAACCCCAAACACGAAAGGTATCAAACCTATAGTACTTAGTACCGTGCATGGGGTGAAGGAGAAGTATAGTAATTAATGTCTGATTTTAAATGTTTTAGAAAGTTGTTCTTTCCACTAAACCTTGGAGAGATTTAAAGATTTGGGTGCTGAATAATAGCAATGCAATCAGGCCACCTCGTGACGAATTTTAATAGCTAGATCAGTGGGGCACTGATAACGATGTCCCGGGAGCATGTTAAGAAACTCAAGGGCAACCTTGATTTCAACAATTTATAGGTGAAAAGGTTAATTTTTGATGGGCTTTTTTTTTTTCCTGACCTATGTCTAGATAAGAGGAGTGAAGTTTAATACTACTGAAAGCCTTTGTTTATATGCTTGTGATGAACATGTCCCTCACTAGGTTAACGCTATCTTCTTATTCCGAAATTTTATTTCTTCATGATGATGTTCGATTTGATTGCTGTTTAATATAATATCTTTATTGCTTGAAATAAATGCAACTCAATATATCTCAACACGACGAAATTGCTAGAAGATAATACGCCATTCTTGTCTTTGAAATTCTTAACTTCACAGAAATTCGTAAGCAATATATGTAGGTGCTTATATTATGCAGTGCTCATATTGGAAAATATTTCGCAACAAAAATAAAATAAAATATATTTCTTTCTGGCATTTGTATCACGATTAATTGCGAATACGCACGAATTTGTAATCAATAATGAGCATGATAACAGTTTGGATAACTTTCTTGGGAAGTTTAATAACAACTTGAGATTCATTTTCATAGTTTATTTCTGATTCAGATTTCCGTTATGTAATCCGTTTATAGATGAATTGTTAGATTTTATAAATTTGAGCACATTGTTACATTATTAATTAAAGATGCTAATATTTTTAGTAATTTACATTATTATTAGTAGTGGCAAATGATGCAAGAAAGCAAGGTTATACAGCCAACAAAAAACCCCTTCCCATTTCACCTATCCATTCTCTCCAATAGTCTAGTTTTTCCCTGAATTTATTTAAGCTATTCATTTACAGTAATCAACCACCCGCTGGCTAAAGGCAAACTCCGCACATCTATTCTGCAACCATCCTTCCTCAGTTTGAATTTATGCCCCCTCATCTGCGTAATCTGAGCAAGAGGAAGAATCTCTCGGCATTGAGCTTGTTCAATTCATTCAAAGCCTTAAACACCTCAGTTAGATGGCCTCCAGACGCTGCAGTTTGTAGAATTGAACCCTTTCTTGGTATGAGCACGTCTTTGTTTCCCTCACTAATCTCGTTGCTCTTCTCTGTACCCGTTCTAGCAGCTCTACATCCTAAAATGAGGCCTCCAGACCTGTATGCATTACTCAACAAAATTCCTGTACTGCATATCATTGACAAAATCCCATGAGCTGTGTCCATTGATAACTACTCTAAATATATTCTCCAACTCAACCATCCTTTTATCCATAGCAGTGACTTCCCTTAATGCTACACTGCTCCAATTTGTACAACAGTCTTTTATGTGCAAGGGTATCAAAAGCGTTCCTGAAATCCAAGTATATAATATCAGTTATTATTTACATCCAGTTTCTTTGTGCCTGCATCGTAATATCCAGTCGTCAAAATAGTCAGACAAGATTTCCCCTTAAGAAACCCATTCTGTGTCTGAAGTATAACTGCAGTCCTGTCTAGATGATCTCGCATCACTTTAACCAGTGTCTCCATTATTTTCTCTAGAACAGAAGTAAGCTAACAGGCTTGTAATTATTCCTGTCACACTTTGATCCCCCCTTTGATTTGGAGATACATTTGCATATCTCCAGTACGCAGGGCCTTTCCCGGAATCCAAAGATTGTCTCATAATTATGGCTAAGGGTTTGCCTACTTCCTTTGCTGCCTCCCTTAATATAGTTGGATAGATACCATCCACCCCAGGTGCCTTTCTTATGTTTAATTTCAACAAATTCTCTTCTGCTTTCCTCTCAGTTATTACAAAACCATTTAGCTCCCTGTTAGAGTTTGATAAACTTTTGGCTTCCACTTTTCTAAAGATTTCCCATGTGTGAATGTAGATGAAAATACTCATTCAGTTTATCAGCCACATGAGCAGGATCAACGACAGTAGAACTACCGATACTAAGTGGACCAGTGTGATTCATCCACTTCCTTTTAGTGTTCATATAAGTAAAGAAATCTTTGCTGTTTTTCTTTGCATCCTTTGCCAAAGATTTCTCATAATATGTCTTGGTTTGCCTGACCTTCTTTGAGATTTTTTATTAATTTTAAGGAGAGCAGTTTTAATTTTCTTAATTATGCATATTTTTCTTTTCCGCATCGGAATAATGCTGCTGATTGGAAATGGCAAAAAAAAAAAAAAAAAATAAATAAATAAATAAAAAAAAAAGGAGAGAAAATTCAAGTGTAGGAATTCCTCATTTGAATCATTGCCTTCCAACTTGTCATCACTACTTCTTGTGTCAAATAGCTGTCTTCCGGTTGTTAAAAAAAAAACAACAGTAAGGCGATGTAATCAGCCTTGACTGTGGATAGCTCGCTTTTGCACCCGGATACGAAAATTTCCCACCTTGAATTGCTTCACTCGAAGATGCCTGATTAGGCTTTCTTTGTAGGTGTCATAAGAATGTCTATGTTTATTTTAACACTGCAACAGGTATAGATTAAAAGTGTTTCCTTTTGCTGAAGGTAAAGAAGATTATTGATAGGTTTTGTGTTGTTTCAGAATTTATCTAATCAAAACTTGTTTCTTGTACATTATTGAACATTGTGAAATAAGCACTGTAAGTCGTAATTAGTACATGTGTAATTATAACTTCTGTGTCGTAGTTAATTGTAATCTATTTTTGTTTTTAACTTTTTAAACTTTTATCGTAGTTACCGTTATAGAAGACTTTGATAGGGATTTCAGCGCAAACCATATCGGTTTGAGTTGTAATCTCTACACTTTTATTGTACAGTTTTCGGTATTGAAAAACCCATCCTCTTAATATTATTCTTTGAGAAATTATTCAAATCTTTCCCATCGTGCATTAAAACATACAGAAAAAAAAAATTAAAATCCCTTGAAAAGAAATTGTGCCTTTCAGACAAGCCATGATTAACGAATACAGTACATATAGTAAAACGAATCGTTGGTGTTGTTTAATACAAGTTTTTATAATATGTTATTAGCAAAGCATGAGTGATGCAAGATATTCATGTCAATAAATAGTAATAAGTTATACGAAATAATTCCAGCTTGGTTGAATTTGGTGGAGATACTGGGAATTCAATTTCACGAGCTCCTCGGCAGTCACCTGCTCCCCCTTTTTTTTTTTTTTTTAAATTCTAAACCAAGAATTTCAATTATTTCTTGAACTGATTCTTTTTCTAGTCGTGGAAACATGCCGCCTGCATGAATTCGCAATCTAGACTTGTAAAGAAACATGGTATGCAGGTTACGGTTGTCACTTCGCCTCATAAAAATTTAAAATTGGTTTAGCAATACTTCTTGAGGAGGGCAGAGTAATGGTTGTGTAGTGATTGATTGATTTTTCTGCTCCTTGTAAAAGATGAGGCTTGTTGTTTCTCTTCACTTTTCCCTCCTGAATTAGTTATTCCGTAATAAGAAGCTGTTTCTTCAGTTTCTATACTCGTCCCAAATAATTTTAAGTTAACGAAAGCAACGTAATTCAGATATTTATTCCAATTTAAGATTCAAAGAATGGGCTTCTATTCAAAAATCTCTTGAAACAGTGTATATTTTGATGATGTTGAAATCCAGAATGGAAACAACCCATCTTCAACAACAAAAAAGCGTGTCATCTGCTGTTTCCTAACCACGTTTTCAGAGCGAACAGAAGTTATCATATTTGCAAAAATTAATGAATAATTGAAATTGTATATCAGTTGGCTACATGTGTCTTCAAGAGGGGAGAACTTCTATCCATTAACTCAAGATAGACTTGTTCTTGTGACTTCTTTTTAACTACGAGTTCTCACACTGATTGCTTGTGTTAGATAGTAACAATACACTGTATTATTGTTATAAATTAGAACTACTGTATTTCTACTACCTCTGGAGATTCTTCTTTTTGATCCTTGGAAATGCTACTCCAGTGGATTACCCTGTTGGACCTGTATTGTTTGGTGAACTGTTGAAACCAACTTGGACTTGCTATTGATTGTACATAGTACATACATTTATCAATGATGAATCTTTCCCTATTAATGGAGTTTGATGGGGTGAAATTTGGTCCACGATATTTGGACGCTTTCATCAAAGAAGACAGGAATGTCCATGAGAAGCTTCCTCTGTTTTCTGATCTGACACTAGGATGGGACTTTTGGTAAGATTCCAGGCGGCAGTCACACAACATAACAGCATAACAGAGCACAAATTTCACACAAAACATTACACGCATGTTACCGGTTCGGGCGCAAGCCTCACCACGAGAAGTATAAAAGCAGCTAATGGGGAAAACCCTGGGGTTCGCAACAACTACAATTAAATACATACTTAATACTTTACTAATTGCAACAGTGTTTATAATAAAAGACTGCTCTGGAGAAGAAAGATGAAATGGAACAATAGCATTTTGTGGTGGATGATTTATCTTAGAAATACAATAAGATGTCGCTATTCGAGTGGGTTATGCCCCAAGATATCCAGGAACCATAAACTTGTAACCGTCAGGGTAGGGTAATAATCGATTATATGCAAATTAGCTGATTATGAAATCAACAATAAAACTGCAAAAAAAAAAAAAAAAAAAAAATCCGAGTGGAAGGATTTGATCCGATACTATCAAACCTGAGGATAAAATTCTCTAGGTATTTTATTTTCTAGTCTTGTATATTTCTAATTTTTATTTTTATTTTAAAGTACTCAAAATATTGAAATAAATAAATGTTTGATTTTTGTTAATTTTTGTTGGAGCATTTCGTGAAATTTTGCTTTAAAGTGACTCGGAGACCTGAATTTTTAAAGCAGCTGTGGTTGAAAATATTTAAGTCACGAGATAATTTTTTTCTCTATAAATAAATTCATGGAGAAAATTACCATTTGATGAACTTGCTGCGAATGGTTATATTAAAGAAACTGCATACAGCGATTGAAAGTGAAGAATTCGTTTATAATGCGAAGAAATAAAATTATTCCTTTGTTAGCTACTATATAGCTAATAAATCACTGGCATCGCGTGTGAAGTGGGCCGCGCCACTAGAAAAAAGTCAAGAACGTGATACAAGCACTGAGCTAATAGCAAGAATCCTCATTCAGATGTGCAATTCTGTCGAATCAGTGTACAGTATATTTCTGTTATAATGGGCCTTTAATTTTCGAGTTAAAGTAAGTGGCCCTTTCTTTTTAATTAAAAAGGGTAGGGGAGATGGGCTTCAGCATCCGCACTAGTAACATATGGAGCATTTTGAATGTACTTAAATGTAATTTTACTTTGCAAGGCAATATAGTGTCGTAATGATTTTTACCCGAGTTCGCAGATGCATGTGGAACCCTATTATCTTAACAGAGACTGTCCGTTTGCATGTAACAAGTGGAGTTGCAGTGAACTGATTTTCATGAATATTTCAGAGATTTGGCGAGCCATCCTTCTATTTCATATGTTCGGTTATTAGTCGATAAGGATTGACAACAAATTTTTTTAGGTATATTTTTCAATCCATTGGATTCAATGGTCCAAATTCAATTTTTTAGCTCCTCCTTTCAACAAAAACCTGTATGTGTGTAAATCATTCAAAAACATTCATGTATGTATTATATAAGAAATTTTTTTTCTCGGATGATTTTCGAGCATCATTTGAGAAGGAAAAATTGGATCGACACCAATTTCTCACCTTTTTGTTTTTCTTTTCCTTGGGAAGGTTCCAGGTCCAACTCTGAATTCATACACCACCTTCCCCATTATGGTTAGTGACCTGTAACGAAAAACCATTATTACGAGCCCCTATGTACAATACTGTACTTATATACGGAACGTTATTAAACCGATGCCACATTGACAACGCATTTATAACAAGGGAACTATAATTATTTGTAATCGCATATAACAGTTTGTTCGTTATGTGATTATATTACAGCAATTGTGTAAAACCCAATTACAATGCATAAAAATACAATTAAAGAGAAATTATTTATTAATTATTTAAAAATACCATTATTTTAAAAGGTGAATAATATTAACGTTAATTAATAAGGTAAAAGTAATAATTACAAGGCGTGATTTAAAAAAAAAAAAACTTCATAGACTAAAGTAATATTTGGGAAATGAAGTCCACCGGCTGTTTGATCGATCTCTTTCGAAGAGAGATTCTCTATACATACCGATTCCAAACCTCTTCTTTTAGAATTATGTACAGTAATTGCTAATGGTTCCTTTGTCACATTCTGTAGTTAACTTTCAAAACTTTTTTTTTTTAGTGGGGAGATTACAGTAAGCTAAATCCAAAGAATATGTTGATACATGGGGAAACACAGTGATGAAGTGGCTTGCATGAAATCCTTGGATGGAAAGCACAGAGTGTGCTGGGACGTTGTTTCCATGCTTTGTTTGTTTGTTATTTGGTTTTTAGGAGCATCAGCAACTAAGGCCATATTGTTCCGGGGATATGCGGTGGTCATTCCCTGACCTTTCCGCATCCTCCGTATTTGGCGGTCACGGGCTCGAACCCGGTCTAATCAAGAAGCGTGTGCTACGCACTGCTGCTCCTTCCCACCTGGCTACGGAGGCTCCTTGTTTCCATGCAAACGCCTACTCCCTAAAATCCACTTTCCGACTGTTTCCTTCACGAACAGCATCTCGCAATCGCCGTACATTTTTTTTTTAGTATTCCCGGTTCAGTGTTGAATCATGCTGGACAAATTCATAATGAACAATGCCCTGGAAGTTAAAAAAAAAAAAAAAAAAATGAAGATAAAATGAAATGTCTCGATCAAATGTGAAAATTAGCATGATCTTCACATTTGAGCAAGGCTATCTTGCTTTTTGGGGGGGGGGATATGGAGAATTGAAGATGGGGTATTCCACTGAGCCTTTGTTTTAGGATTATAGCCATGCCCGCGCGATTTCGTCATTACTGGTGACAAAGAAAGAAAGAAAGAAAGTGTGGATCACCAGCAACACGGCGACGAAGATCGTGATATAAATGACAACTCTCCTCCCTCTGTAATCATCAGTGAGGATGCGAGGTTCAAACTTTGCTGAAACGCATCACAATCTGTTAAAAATGATTGACACATCCGATAAGAAATACCAATTTTTCGAGTGGAAAGCGGCCCTTTAAACTTTGGGAACCACCTTCGAACGACATATATCATCTTCTCTCCGAAAGTTGCTTTTAATATTTTTTGATTTTCTGTTGCTCTTTTGCCCTACTCTGAAACAAAATTTGATACATATTCTTTGTTCATTAAAAACAAATCATTTTAAAATGTGACGAATCTTTTAAATCACCTATTCAACGCGCGTTAATTCAAACTGACTGCACACAAACGGTTAATTCATGCATTACTGTCTAGATAAGTCACTGAACATCGTGACAAGCCGCAACTCTATATGACCGCAATTTAAAGATACAGGCAGTCCCAGAATTTTTGATCACACCTCGTGTATTACGTACTCAGAAAAAAAAGTGACATGTAAGTGACGTAAACTATTAAGTATTTTTCTTAGACATTTTCTAACGTAATGAATGATTAGTAATTAAACAGTGGAGTAAATGAATTATTTTTAAAAGATCGATGAAATTGTGATATTATAAAAATGTTTAAATACAGTTAAAAAATAAGGTAATATTTGCATATCTCGAGCTGCTTGCAGGTTAATACATTATACTTCTATCTTTTTGCAACGTCTGAAGGCTAAATTCCTTGGGTGTTGATGGGATATCCCTCAGTAGGATTAGCGTTTCACATTAAACAGTATCGGTAGTTAACAAATACAGTATTTGCTCATATTCTCCTTAGAATTGTGAAACTTCGTTTGTGAAATCCAGATCCAATACCGACTTCTGTTTTTGTAATACTTTATCGACATATCAACGGATAATTGTAACCATGGCTGTGTGGGCCTTTGCGATAGCACGGAAATACAGAAACTACTTTTGTACCCCAGGTGCTGCTGTTCGCAGCAGTTAGGGTACAAAAGTTAAGTGCTAATTCAACAAACGTTGATAACTTTCTTGCCAGTTTATCTGATACGTTGCTTTTGGTTCTACATATTGAATAAATGGCGAATTAGATAAAGAAATCGGTATTTAGACTTTATAAATACTTTAAGTATAAAATATCGGAAATATAGGAAACGTTGTTATAACGTTTAACTTTTGAAATTAAACTGTTTATTGAATATAATTGTGGAGAAGGGAAACGGGGCACCCTTTCCGAAACAGAGAAAGAATGGGAGGAGGGGGGGGTTAAGAAAGCTCCTCCATGGAGTTGATAGAAAGTGTCAACTATTCTGTGTTCAAAATTGTTGTTCATACCTTTCCATCCAGTTTCGTTTTTTTCCCTAGGTACTTTAAGTATTTATGTTTTGGCCCTCTAATGATATTTCTGTTATGTTTTCTAAATATGTAAATCATTAATCATTTGTGAAATCTACTGTGATTAATATAATAAATATTAATCACAGTAGAAACATAAGTTACAGCAAATGCATCATGTCTATATGCAGTGAATTAACCGAAGTTATTATAGCGGCATTGTTTCATTAATTTCATATTATGAGGACTAGTGAAAAGATACCACTGTAATAACATTAAGTTAATGCATTTTCACTACCGTAATGTTATTATAGTGGCATTAGCTTCATTTCGAGGCGTTAGCCATGCATTTTTAGTTTTAGTCACAGTAGAAACGTAAAATATACGTGTTTTCTTTCACTTGTTATTAAAATCCAGGACGAAATAAGTAGAGTATATTACGAAAATGTTGACCGCATACTGTGAGCTCTTTGAGTAAGTGAGATATGTGTTGCTATTTGTTTATTTCTTATTAAATCTCAGATCCGTGAAATGATGTTTTATTTAATTTTTATTAAAAATCCAGGAAGAAAAAGGCAAAGTATTCCAGAAAGTTGAGTGAACAACACTGTGAGGTGTGTGTGTGTGTAGTGAAGGGAAAACGATTACTTTTATATATTATTAGTTAAGTAGTAATTAATTGGTAGGAAGATTAGTTATTTACTTTTTCTTCCATTAATTTTAAAAATTTACTTCCATTAATTACAGAAAAAATTCAGTTAATTTAAGAAATAAAAATCGAACGCACCTGAACTGTAACGCAGTGCATACATACATTGCATTTTTTATTTTTCATTTATCAACAGCTCAATTGCCGATCCCGTTCTGTTGGTGCTATGCTTATTATGTATGAGAGGTGGCAGCTCGACGGCCTCTCTCAGAGAGACATGGACTGGAAAAATGATTAGCAGAAAATGAAACAAGTTAGTTAATGCACACAGTGCCCTACATTTCAGGGGTGTTCGGTTTAAATTGACTTAAATCAACTGCATTAATTCTTTTATTTTTGCTAATCACAAAAAAAAAAAAAAAAAAAAGGTAAATAATTACTTGCTACCAAGTTAATTACTAATTAAATATAGGCCGCCGTAGCCGAGTGGTCACGCGAAAGGGTACATAAGTACACATGCTTTGAGTAACATTGGTTCGAACCCGTGACTGTTAAATACGGTACTGTTTCTTGTATTCTTTCGATATTGTGAACTCCTCTGATCATACGTGTTGTCAGAGGAGTGGTTCCGGAGTATAAACAGAAAATTTATTTATTTTAATTGTATTTATTACTTACTAATAATACAGGTAGTTCTCGACTTTCGAGTTAATTCGTTCCTAGCGCGCGCTCGTAAAGCGAAAACTCGTAAAGCAGGAATTGTTTCCCAAAGACACCTAAGGTTAAAAATAGGGGTTACGTTCTCAACAATGAAATTAATTAGCTAATTAGTTTATGTTTAAACGATTATTGATTTATCGAAAGAAATGAAAACGTAGTCTGTAAAATCAAACAAATTATAATAATAGAAAAATTATTTACGACTTACAAATGTTAAAGAATGTTTATTCTTCATCATCATCGACTAAATGCACACTTGTTGATCACTCATTATTGGCTCGGCACTCGTTGGTTTGTTGCACAAGTTGGAGTCTTTTTCAGAAATGTTTCAAGAGGCGTTTGTTTCCAAGATAATCTTATCTCTTTTAATTATAAATTTCATGATTGCATGCATAAGCATTTTTTTAACGGCACACACAAATTGCAACTAACACAATTTGCGTGGAGTAACAAGTTTACGAAGCTTAAGAAGATTCTGAAAATTTATTTGTTTTTTTTATACGATTGAATAATTCAGTAAAGGGAAACACATTTCACCATAATAACGTAAAACACCACACAATTACAGCTATCGGTATTTTCGCAAATGCAAAAATATCGAGTTTACTACTCGTTTATAATTGCTTACAGTAACAGAAAAGTCTAATAAACCGGAAAGTGCAAATTGTTTTTATGGTTTTATGGTCGTGACCTCCAGAAATGTGCTTTAGAAAAATATCACAAAGGCGTTTAAAATTGATTCTTATAACAGAACGTATGATAACGATGAAAGTGTAGTGCATTTTAATGATGATTTGAATTGGTAACCAATACAATTTACAAACCACGCTCATGACCTTTTATTTGGCCTTAAGGTTACGCTCGTGACCTTAAAAATGACATTTTAGAGAGGTAAATAGCTTAGTTATATAGCGAAAATTTCAACTACCGAGATCTTGAAACGAATTACCAAAAAAAGTGTTATTGGGTTCACATTACGATATTTTAACGATAGGAACTGATTAATATATACGATTAATATCGTATAGCTACGCATGTGGTTTGGAATGCGGTATTTATGAATGTTTAACATTCATTTTTTGCAATTAATGTTCATATTTTCGATTTTGTTGATACCTGATACTTGGGAAAAAAAAACTCGTAAAGCGAGAACTGCCTGTATATAAAAGTAATATTTTTTACATTACTGAACGTCCGTCACAACGTAATATTCACTGAACATTTTGTAATACTTTCCTCCTGGATTTTTAATAATAAATGTTTAAGTGGAATATGCATTTCACGGATCTTTTGTGATTTAATAAAGTAAAGCAAATAGCAACACGTATCTTAGTATGCAGTCAATGTTTTTTTTCAGTGTACTCATTTTTTCCTGGATTTTAATAGTAGTTGAAGGCTAACGCGTATTTCATGTTTCTGCAGTGATATATGTAATAAACAAACAATAGTAATAACTCGTGATTTGTATATTTAGCAAGCTGATAACAAAAAACGAGCTCATCAACTACATTTTATTTTTTCCTGCGCATCACTATATTGCCCAATTGCCCCCACATTTCTCCAATCAGTGCACGCCAACAAACAGTAACCATTGCTTCACAATATTCTGTTTGCTGGGAGTCGAGCTATTACATGTGAACGGACGGGCGAACAATATGACGAAGAAAATACGTGTGAACACGCCTAAAAAAGAAAAATTCGCGAATAGCAGCCGAATATCTGATCATTTTAATACGTGTTAGAATTTTTCAAGAAATTTGTGCGTTGTTTTTGTTTATCTTGTTATTCATATAAAGATATATAAACAACTGTATCTTACCACGACCTTTCATCATTGGGGATGGCATGGTTTAAGCAGTCTTGGTAGTTTAAATAATCAATAATGAGTGGTTATTTTCCTCCATCCCCCTCCCGCTCTTTCCAACTATAGTATTTTCCTTGTCCTTTTTTTTTTTTTTTTTTTTTTACGAGGCTGTACTATACTGCCATATTTTCACCATATATCGCTTTACTGTAAGTAGTGGCCAAAGCGTTTTTCTTGCATTGATCAAACTGAGTTTGCTACTTATTGCACTGACCTCATACTGTGAGGGTGCGTTCGCCAAGAGTTGCTCTGGTATTGCAGTACTCTAAATAAAACTAACTGCTCTAGTGGAGAAACATATTTTTAAACATATTTTTAGAGTAGTGCAATACCAAACAACTCTTGGTGAAGGTGCCTTTACAATATGAGATCAGTGTTTTTTTTTAGTTGTTGGCGCATCGGCTTCTGTGGCCATAATGCACCTCCCAAAGTTTTTGCATTTTACTCTGATCCAAGCCCGAGGTGGAATTTGAACCAGCGAACTTTGGGTTTCCAGGCACTTTACCCACCTGGCTAGCCCGGTCGGCGAGATCAGTGTACTAAGCAGCAAACTTAGTTTGCCCACCGCAGCAACGTAACTAGCTTTGGCCATCACTTGCAGCAATTTTGGTCAGCATTCGTAGCATCGGCTTCTCCGATCACTTAATAGGACTTTATTTATTAATTGTTGTTATATGTAGTTAAAAACATAACTATTAAGTCTGATTTTGAAATGATTCAATCTGAAAAAGTGAATCTCATTTAATAAAATTCATGTACGTTGAATAATTCTGAAATCGTTTGCACAGATAGAGGCCAAACTAAAACCATGATCTCGTTTTATGAAAACGCGCTAACGATACAGTCGTGTACTTTGAAATCATTAAAAAAATTGCCTCATACCATGTCTTATCGGTTGTAACTTAATCGCATAGTTCATGAGATGCAATTCCCTTTCATTGACTCGTCTTAGTAGGCAAGCTCTGAAACGTTTTTATTTTAATGTTCCCTCCCCCCTTTAAATGAAGGAACGCTTTTCCGAATGCATGCCAGTCTGTTCATAACATCTTAAAAAGTGTTAAGTCACGTATTGATTTAATGTTTGCTAGACATGTAGTGTATATATCCGGTTCTCCTCTGAATTGTAAACATATTAAAAATTATTGTATAAACTGTCTATAATGACGGAAAAATTAGCGCGCAAATACGCCCTACGATGTGCCTTTTTTTTATTTCACTTTATGTATCTCTCTCTACCTTGCAAATTCCTCTAGCCTTATTGTGGCCTTCCTGTAGAAACAAACTTTGTGTGTGTCTACACACACTCGGTGACCACTGAAGTATGACCACTCCATCCGTAACGGACAATGCCGTACGAAGGTTCGCTTCAGTGTAAGAAGCGAACCTTCGTACGCTAGGGCAGTAGTAATTTGCATTTGGTCGTGCAAGTCAGTGATAAAGCAGCAGTTATGAGACGTATTAAAGACATCACGGAGTTTCAAAGGGGCATGATTGCGGGAGCTTGTGTCGGGTGCTTCTATATCGGAAACAGACATCCTGTCTGTTGCTCACGGCCCACTGTGATTAAAGTGAACAAAAAATGGTGTCGAACGGAACACACTACCTCCTGCCGACACAACTGTAAAGGTTTACCCAAGAGGAGTGTTCGTGGTGAGTGAAGGGTTCAACAGCAGGTGATTGTGCGATAGTTGCCATCGCAATGCGATATAGGGAATGCAAGAAGAAATCCCAAATGATGCACCGCACACTCACGACGTATGGGGTTTCCGCAGCAGACGACCCAAGAGACACACTCTCCTCACCTCTGATCATCGTCGACGGCGAATGTTGTGGTGTCCACAACACGCTGGTTGGACACTGGAGGACGGGAAATAAGTCGTTGAATGAGTCGAAATACCTGGTGCAATACGCTGATGGATGCCTTCCTATGCGGCGCAAGCAACACGAGTTGTTATTATTATTATTATTATCTGTTTATTTCTCTTACGAGACACCCATGGACAGCACGTGGCTAGAGGGTGTGGTTACATTATATCAGTATTTACAAGCATATTTACATGAACTTATTTACAATATTTGGAGATGACAAAACACAGAATATGTGTTAATGGATTAATTGCGAATGGTTGTTAAATGCTAAATATTATTATATAAATTATTAAATTAGTCTTCTTATTATATTTGTACCTGCCGGTACACATTACCAAATATTTCTGTCCTATACATATTGTCTGTACATAGTTTCTCTGCATCTATATTTAAATTATTAAAATAATTCACAGTATTTGCTGGGAAAAATCTCCCCAGAGAGTCCAATTGAGTCAGTTGGCACTTGAGACTTGGTTCTTCTCTGTTTATTCTCGGTCGTGTCATCCGAGGGCGAGTGATCACGTTTCCCACTATCGGCGCATCTGTTCTCTCCGTTAGTAGCTTTGCCAGAGTTAAGATGTTTCTGGTTGTGATGATATACTTCCAGGGTGTGATGTCCAGATTGGCAGACAAGACTGCTCTTGAGATGGTAAACGGTTTCCCGGCGATCTTGTTTAGCCATCTGAGGAGCCAGTATTCTACTCCTAAGAAGGCCTTGATGTTGTTTTCGGGGGCCGATGACCAGATAGTCGATGCGTACAACGGAATCGGTGTAACGCATTTAAGGATGTATTGGATCATGAGATGAGGGCTTCGGAGACCGGTGAGTTCTTGTCTGGTGCTCCAGAGTGCTGCGTATGTCTTTTTCCTAATGTATTCGAAGTGAGGTATGAAGTTTAATCCTTCATCCCACTTAAGGCCAAGGTCAACATGTGCGGGAGATTTTTGGACTCTGGTATTGTTCACGAAAATCGTAATTTCATTTTTCTTCTTTTTATTGGTGAAGGTCATTTGGGCAGTTTTCTTTTCATTAACTTTCAAGCCAATGTAGTGCAGATATTCTTCTAGTTTCCTGATTGCCTTGTTTGCTTCCTCTGATAGGTGGGGTGCAGTTTCTTGTTCTTTGGAGATTACAAAAAATTTCAAATCGTCAGCATATGTAATAAATTGCTCACAGTTTTGAGCTAAAAATGGGGCTAGTGCTATTGCGAAGAAGGTGGCGGACAATACGCCCCCTTGAGGTACTCCCCTAGAGATACAGTAAGTTGCTGTTTGTTTCCCGTTTATTGCGATAATTTGTCTTTCTTGAAGGGTGTTAGTGAGAATGCTTAAAGTGCTTCCTGAAATGAGGAAATACTCCTTGAGGATTACTGTTATAGCTGGAATTGAGACGTTGTCGAAAGCTGCTGCTACATCCAGGAAAACGATGTCCAACTGTTGTTTATTGTTTAAAGCTAGCTGTATTCGGAGTAGAGTCTCCATTAAATTTGTTATAGTCGACCTTCGAGGAAGTACAGAATGTAAGTATTCTGGCCTGTCCCCAAAGCAGGTGCTGATTGACGGTGTTGAGGATTGCTTTCTCAAAAACTTTTTGCAGAGAGCATCCGATTGCGATGGGCCTGAAATCTTTACTGGTTTTAGGATTGTTTATTTTTGGAACTGGTTTTACGTAATATCTCTTCCATGTTTTCGGGATAACCCCCTCAGTTAGTATTCTTTGGAAGAGGTGGTGGAGCGGGTCGATTATGTAAGCACTACATATTTTTATCATGAATAGCGGGAACTGGTCCGGCCCGATCGTTGCTTTATTGGGGAGCGAGTTAATAGCTTCCTTTAAGTTTTCCCTGCTGATATTAATTTCACGTAATATGTTTCTAGCTCTAGTTTTGTTAGTGCCAATGGGATCCGTCAGTTTTTCAATCATTTTCTGCATCTCGCGGATGTTTTCCTCACAATTTTTCTGCTTTTCATTCAAAGGTTTTCCGAATGTGACTTCTGTCCACTCTCTAAACAGCTGGTCCGTCATTTCTTTTTTGTTCTTTTTCTTGCTAATTATTCTCTTTCCTTTATTTAATTTTTCCTTAATAACCTCAATGTATGCTTGTCTTTTCAGTCGAATGAACTTTGCCCTTTCGCATTTATACGTTGTCCGATCAGTCGGGTGTCCAGTTCTTTTCCACTTTCGGTATAGCTTTTGCTTCTTTTTAAACATAACTTTAACTTCTGGAGTGAACCAAGAATTCGCTCTGTGTGAGATCTTTTTAATATTTTCGCTGCTCCTAGACGGGCGATATTCAAGAGTAACCGCGAAATCTCGTCTGTGGCTTCTTCAGTGGACATCTTATGTAGACTTTGAAAGTTGTATCGCGCTAAGCATTGCAAGATGACCTCTGATTTAATATATTTTGTGGAAAATATCAACTTCGATTCATTACCCTGATGTGTGTCGCAGTTCTGATCGGCAGTCTGTCTTCGAAGAGCAACCTCCATTGAAAGCGCAGAGTGGTCGGAGGAAAACTGTAAGGAGTTGTCTATTAAGTTAACATCTTGCGCGTTAAAATAAATTAAATCCAGGCGTTGTAATCCTCTTCATGGACCTATTGTGCACGGTGCCCACTATCGAGGCTGGTGGTGGTTGCTTAATATGGGGCATGTTTTGCCGACAAGAACTAGAACTTCTGGTGCATAAGAACTAGCGTTTCACTGATGTAGTCTACCGTCAGTCCTTGGGAGACTGCACCCTGTCATATTTAACTCCCCCCCCCCGGACAGAAACTGGATCTTCCAAGACGAAAATGCACAGTGTTATCTGGTCCGCAGTGTGCATGAGTGGTTTGAGGAACACACTGAAGATATCTTCCACCTTGATTAGCCTCCAAATACACCTGACCTTAATCCAATTGAACATCTGTGGGATGTTTTGGAACGGGAAGTGAGATGTATGAACACGCAGCCGTCATCTGTTCCGCCACAAGAAAACCTTGCAGCCAGCATGGCTGCAGAACCCTACTTTTTTTTTTTTTTTTTTGGGAGGGAGGTTCAAATTATTTTATTATTTCCCATGGATTCTTCATATAGATACTCTTAGTCATACCGATAGTAAGGAGAAAAACAATTGGGCTCTCAAGGTCACTCACCAGGCGTCACTCCACGGTATGAGTATGAAGTGGGTAGGCCTAATGAATGACCTTGAGCTGCTGTTGTTTCTTACCATACTGGAAGAGCAAGTAATATAGCGCGGTTGCAAGTTCTATCGTTTTCTGTGAAACCTATGGAATGCTCCAACCAATGTCACCTTCGTTCTTTGGCTAGTTGCTTTTCCCCTCCCCATTACTCGTGGGATTCGTTACGCGTTTCCATTGTTTTGAAAACGTATTATATCTGCAATCAGATCTCCCACTTAGAAATTGGGAGAGTCCATGATCGGTGCCAAGTAGTTCTCGTTGAACAGGCTTCAAGAATGTTCAGAAAAGTGAGAGCTATATTTTAATGCCGCAAAGCCGACCGGGCTAGCCAGGTGGGTAAAGCGCCTGCCTTGCAACCCAAAGGTCGCGGGTTCGAATCCCGCCTCGGGCTTGGATCAAAGTACTTCAAAAACCATGGGAGGTGCATTATGGCCACAGAAGCCGATACGCCAACAACCACCAAAAAAAAAAAAAAAAATGCCGCAAAATGCAGGGTCTTACACTTGGGAAATAGCAACCCCAAAATAACTTGTACACTTGGTGGGGTCGAATTAAAAACAGTAGAGGAAGAGAAGGATCTGGGAATTCTGATACGGGTAGATATGAAGCTTTTTGAGTAGTAGTGTAAACAGGCGGCCAGGAAAGTCCATGATGTCCTATCGATGATTTATCGAATAATTCCCTGTACATAGAGAGGTCATAGTTCCACTGTACAAAGTAACTGTAAAACCGCATTTCGAGTTGATTGTTGGAACAAGTTGCCTTCACAGGTAGTTGAAGCTGCCAGTTTGAACAAATTCAGAGGTCAACTGGATAGTTAACTGCGTGAGGAGGGAAGCACATAATTTGTGTCTTCTTATCTACTTTTTTAATGTTTTTTTTTCCTCTCGGTGCCCCAAAATCTTGTGAATTCCGTGCACTATTGGCTAATACTAATACCATGACGTCATAGTGACCTCGCGTTTGCATTGTAACAGGACAGTGTAAGAGCAGAATACATAAATATTTGGGCTTTTTTTTTTTTTTTTTTGTATTGTTGACTAGCATGCAGCCGCCTACAGAACGAGTAAAATTAAAACAGTAATAGTTTTTAATTTTTCAAGTTGAATTGCTGGAGAAATACATCAAGTGTTTCATTTAGTTTGATGCCTTTTTAAGAAATACAAGTTAAACTTTTGTATCCAAAACAAGATTTCAATCCGATATCAGAAAAAGCATCACCACTTAGTTCTGCCAGGTAGCTTCGAGCTTGAGGGACAATTTTCTTTTGAACCGCAGATGTCTGATAAGCAAGGAAATCTAGATCTGGCATGTCAAATTGAGGCGTGCGGCCCCCTAACAGTTGTACTTCCGCAATGTTTTAACCGTATTAAATGTGTATGCCAATAATGGGCAATGGCAATACTTTAGGAGATACTAATATAAAATTAAATTAAATTAAATTCATAACTTATACGAACCTTCATAAATGTTGGTGATTACCTAGTAGTAAGGCCTACAAAAAAAAATAAAAATTAAATAAAATTCAACAGTTTTGTTGAATTCTGTTAAATATTGTGGAAATAACATCAGAACCAAATTTATAGGAAAGGCTTTCGAATTTCTTAAAAAAAAAAATTAGCACATGGGTATATTTTAATGTTTTATATAATGTAGGAGAGCGCGAAATGAAGTACCTAGAGCCTGCGAACACTAGAATGAATTAACAGAACAAAATGCTTTTCGTGAAAAACATTTTTGTTCTGTTAATTTTGTCGAACAGTGTAGTAAATAATCTTGACCAGTCTTAAAAATTCTGTGTAGTCGGAGTTAGAATCGTATATTCAGGACGATTCACAATTACCTCATTATTGTTTGGGCAGCGAAATCAGACAAAATTCGAGCATCACAAACGCCTGCGAGTCATTAAATTTCTGATTAATGCATAAATTAATCAATATGATAACAAAGAAATAAGAACATTGGAATATGTAAAATTAACTTCTCATTAGTTTTATATTTATACTTATACTTTGTTTTTTTAATTAAAAATGGCATTTTGTATTTAATTATTATTTCTTCTAATTTTTTTTTTTTTTTTTTGTTTGTTTCTGACTCTTGGTTTCTACGCCAAATTTTCGCAACGTGTGTAAATATGCATTATCTTTATCACGCTACCTAAAAAGATACTAATTGCTAACCATTTACTCGGCTCGCTTATTTCGTGTCTCCTGATTCGGCTCGGTTTTTCTATTTTCAGCTAGCATTAAAATGAAAAATAATTTCTGTGATACTGCATGTTATATTTAGCTTTTAGCATTAGTAGTGGCAAACGATGCAAGAACACAATCTTATAAAAAAAAATCATCAGCAAAAAAAAAATTCGACATTGACTCCATGGAGCAGAAAGTGAATCCGTGAATAACGTCATGTGAAATGAAAAAATACAATTTAAGCTTAATAAAATGATGTAACCTTTTTGTTGCATGTTTGCACTGTTCGTTTCGATGTTGATGGCCAGGCGTTGTTTGTTTGTTATTTGGTTTTTAGGAGCATTAGCAACTAAGGCCATATTGCTCCGGGAATATGCGGTGGTCATTCCCTGACCTTTCCGCATCCTTCGTATTTGGTGGTCACGGGCTCGAACCCCGGTCTAATCAAGAAGCGTGTGCTACGCACTGCTTCTCCTACCCACCTGGCTACGGAGGCGCCCTGCCGGACATCTGCTTCTAATTGATCTTGCCCGCGTTTATGCTTACCCCTCTCTCTCTCTCTCTCTCTCTCTCTCTCTCTCTCTCTCTCTCTCTCTCTCTCTCTCTCTCTCTCTCTCTCTCTCTCTCTCTCTCTCGCGTTCTGCCGCCCACTTTGGTGCTTGCTTTTCAATGTTAGATTTCTGATTTTGTTGAAATCTTTGAACACGTTTAGTTGATGTAACTTTCGGCATTGTCACAACTTAATTAAATGAAGCACAACCGCACTTCTCGACAAATGCGAAGTAACTGAATGAATGGTTACTTTAACGAGTTGGTCAGCTCTCGAAAACTAAAAAACCCGATTTGAAATCTAGTTATATATCCTTGTAGAGCTCTCAAAGGGCAACAATTTTGTTGCTTACCGTTTTTGTCTAACATTTATAGTTTTCAAGATATTGCGAAAACAAACTTGAAAATGCTCGAATTTTTCAACTCAACTTTGCGTCGCTATTACTCGGGAACCATAAGAGCTACATCAAAACTGTTTATAGGAATAAAAACTGCCTTTCCTACTGAACAATTTTGTCGCTTACTGTTTATGTCTTTCTATCATAGTTTAGAAGTTATTGAGAGCGAAATTAACCAAGGCGCAAAGGCAAATGACCAAAACGTGAACTTTTTAGTTTTTCGAAAAAAAAAAAAAAAAAAAAGATATATTAAATATCAAAATCTCTAATTTTTTCTTGCATATTCGTCGACAGTATTATATACCCAACAAAATAAGTATAAATTGTTTATACTATTGTCTATTAGTTTCGGAGATATAACAGCAGTTAGATATGTCACTTTTTGTGACAGCCTGAGCGCCGTAGGGTACCCCAACCTAGACGTTTTTCACATCAAAAGTGAAAAAAAAAAAAAAAAAGCTGCAACCATTATCAACGTACTGCAGGATCCTCCTCAACAATTCATGCCAAGGAAAATGGACCACAATCTGTCACGCTGGTCCAGTGTTGGTTGGCAGATCGACCGTATTTAACAGTAATGGCTTAACCCCGGTCTACTCAGAGAGCGTGTGCTACTGCACATGTATAATTGTGGTTGGGTGGCTCCTAGACTAACGTCATCTCTACCTGTGATATTGATGCTGTCTTATTTACAAACTATGTAAAAGGATCTGAATACTTGTTGTGTTATGTTTGTGTAGCAAATTATGTGTGTTGTATGTGTTGGTTCAGACACAATAGTCGCCAGGGAGCAGTCAACACCTGGTCAACTGCTGCCTGGTGCCCGCCCCTAGCCACGAGGAGGCAGGCCTTAATTCAACTAACTGTATGTGAAAACACTATTCCCGCACTCACCTGAGGTAGTGCAATACAGGTGGGTGCCAGCATCCCGCACTTGGGCTGCCCAGACCCAAGTGCCAGCAAAAAAAAAAAAATATAAAAAAAAATAAATAATAATAAAAATAAAATATTTAAAAATAGTAAAATGAAATACACGTATAAATAAAAAATGAAATAATAATAAAAATGAAATAAATTTGAGTTAATTTAAAAATAAAATAAAAATGAAATAATTTAAAAATAATAAATAAAATTTTAAATTAATTAATTAATTTAAAAATAAATGAAAAAAATAAACAAATAAAATAAAAATAAAAAATGAATGAAGAAATAAAAATTAAAAAGTAATAATAACAATAAATAAAATCATCCTGCACCAGGCGATACCAACAAAATAGAATGACCTGGGTGCCAGCTAAAAAAATAAATAAAATAGATTAAAAAATAACAAAAAAATAAATATATAATTATAAATAAATAAATAAAAAGTACGGTTAAAATACCAATCTAGCAAAACAATTTACAATTTAGATACAGAAATCATAGCTAAATTGGATTTTCTTCTCTTAAAAACATTATCAGCATACTCTTGCACTAAATAAGGTACTTGACTTTGTAAATATGTGCTCTCATTTCCATGCAAAATTATCAATTGGCTGCATCAAATTAACTCTGAAATCAGAGTACAGTATACAATCATAGAGAGCATGATACCATGTCTCAAAAGTTCCACACTGGCATGTTGGTTCCTTGACAAGACCAAAATAAAATAACTTGTGATTCAGGGAGCCATGTCCAGTGATTAAATGAGAACTCCATTAAAGGGTAAAACCACTTGTCAATGTTCTTCTCAATAGCAAACTCTACCCTTGGTATAAACATCCGTGTAACTTCGCCAGTTTTACTCTTTACCCTTTCCCCCCCCCCCCCCCCCCCCATCTCAATTGCCAAATATCCAGTAACTTACAGGGGATATTCAGGGATATTCATGTGTTGTTGTGGCGGATCCCAGGGTTTCCCCCATAAGCCGCTATTGTACTTCTTGTGTTGAAGCTTATGCCAAGACCGGCCAATTGTATGTAGTGTGTTGGACGTGTAAGTGTTATGATGTGTTCTGTTCCAGTAACTTACACACAATATTTTTCTTAGCAATATATTAATATCAACAGTAATATCAGAAGTGATATTCATCAACGCTAGAAGTGATATTCATCAACGCTATCTGTTGTACCTTTTTTAAGTTGTAACAGAATGCCCTGTAAGCAATATATAAATCAAGTGGCAATACACCTGCAATCACTAGAACTGCATTAGTAGAAACAGTTCTACAAACTCTGAACATAATCAGTATCATAGAACGCTGAATTGATAATAACTTTTGTCTAAATTTCACAATGGTTGCGGACATACCAAACTGATGCCCGATCAGACACTATGGGCAAAAATACAGCTTTATAGTATCAGAATAAAACTCTTTTATTTAAACCCTACCCTGATCTAGTTATGCGATTGCTTAACTATATTTCATAATTTTATCATCCATATACATGGTTGTTAAAATTAAAGTATCAGTATGTAGAGGGCTGTGGAGTGAGTTCTAAGGCTCGTACTGAAGAGAAATTTGGACAACAGGTACAATAAAGAATGCGCTCGCCATTTATTGGAAAAAAAAAAATTAGTTACAAAATTTGTCACTATATGGCGCTGTGGAAATACATATCACTTGAACAGCGCTACAATTGTTCAATGTGCCCTCCATTTTGGTCAACAACAGTTTCCATTCGAAGAACAGCATTTTCTACAGCAGAACGTAACATGTCAACTTGAATAGCCAGCACATGACGTCTAATGCTGTCCTTCAGATCTGCCAAGTTTTGACATCCTTCCCGATACATCTGATTCATCAAAAAAACCCCACAACCAGAAGTCGCATTGTGCGGTGATCGGTGTGGCCAAGATGTCTGGAAAAAACGGCTGATTACTCGTTCGTCTGTAAAGTGTTGCCTTACCAATCTTTGGACACAACGGTGGATGTGGAGTGGCGCACCATCTTGCATGAATATGGCATCCTGAAGGCACCCACGTTACAGCTCTGGTATTGCGAAATTTGTCAACATTTCATAATATCGCTGTTCAGTGACGAAACAGGTGCAGTGTCTAGTCGACGTTACCTGTTCAAAAAAATATGGCCCAATCATGAATGTAGCCGTAAATCCACACCACACTGTCACTTTTGGAGAATGCAACGGGACCTCTTGGATAACTCGAGGGTTTTCTGTTACCCAAATGCGACAGTTGTGTGTATTCACTTGTCCATTTAAGCTAGTGGTTTTCAACCGGGGTGCTATGTAATTTCGGTTTAAGTTACTTAAAGTTATCATTATTTTATTTATTTATTATTATTATTTTGAAATTTATTCATTTATTTCATTATAAAAAGGTGTACGGTGTCCATTGTACCGTATCTTTTTAATTTTGTGGTGATCTATAATTGATCTTTATTAGTACCTCTATATAACGAATAAAATTATTATATAGGTATATAATAATATATTAAAAGGTCGAAAACCACTGTGTTTAGGTATTTCTTTTGGCCTAGGGATGCCGTGAAAAAATTACTGGGACACTAAGGGCGCCGTGAACTGAGAAAGTTCCACCACTGCAGTGTTCCTCTTTTCCACCTTCTTCAAAATCTCACCTTATTGGGCTTCTCCCGTGTCCAATTTCTGTGCGTGTGATTTCCCTTCTAACCATCTAAATTTTACCACCACCTCAGATTTTCGCTGGCTGCATCTCTTCATTCTTTTCAAGGTCCTGGTTTCCTCCCCATATAGCAGAACTATATAATGGTCTTATAGATTTTAACCCTTTTAACTTTTCATGGCATTTTTCATCACACATTACACCCGCTAATTTCCTCCATTCCAATCAATCACTTCTAATTCTACTCTTAACCTCCATGTTAAGAGTAGAATTAGAAGGTTAAGAGTAGAAGTCATCATTCTCACTCAGTGCCTGCCATTTTTATTCCTTATTTCCAAGCAGTTATTCCGATTCTTCTCGCACTCCTTTATCTTTCTCGCATTAACTCTCAATTATTCCTCCTACTTCCTTCAGACAACCTTGTTATCCTTACGCTATCTCCTGTAGTCATCGTCACCCATTATCGCAGGATTATCAAAAAAAAAAAAAAAAAAAGAGCACAACTCATCCCTTAAAAATGCCTACTTGCTGGACTTATCTTACCACCGCAATGAGTAAGTGGCGGGCCTTGATGAAGGTGAAGGCCTACCTTGACCTCAAATTCCGCGAATCTCCCAACCCCTTTGTCCTTATTGTTGTTTTCGTATCATCTTTATACATTATTTTGATCAAGCTAACAAGTAAATAGCAGCTGTAACAATTAAAGCAAACTGCACTCAGATTATTTATCTATTCTTGTAGTGTTTTTAAGGAACTTTATTAGATAGTTTTCCTTTCTTAGATTTTATACAGCTGTGTTATGGGGGAATTCTTTTCTTTAATGCTTCTTCTCGTAGCAGTACTTGGCTCACTGTTAAGTGGTTTTTCCTCCACTAAAGACATGAAGTAGTCAATCGTGTTTTATTTCCTCTAAGGTGTCCCCAAAACTGTGCAATCTGTTTCTCTTCGAAATTTCTAAGAAATAGGAAAATGCAACACTGCTTATTTTGAACTTCTTCAGTTCCTTAAATGGTGTAGAATTGTTGGGAAGGCTAGAGACCAGTCTTCATATTTCTTTATTTTTATTGTAGCAGTGACGTTTCGCTTACGCGTTACTTGCGCAAGATGTACCTTGAAATAATCGGATGTGGGATAATCAGTAAGGTTCACCAGTTTAAGTTCGAACTCACATTTTCTTTATCTTCCGTAAGTATCACTACATCTTCTGTGAAGTAACCTGCATGTCGTTTCCCCCCCCCCCCACATTTTTGCCAAACATCAGACCGCCATATAATAGATGCAATTACAGACACACAATATAATACCTTGCAGTTTTATCTGCATCTGTACACAAATTTCCAACCAGTATGCTGAAGTATACTTTCTGCTCATTACAGTTTTTATTGCAATCGAGAAATATTTTCACCGGCGGAAAGATCTCAATAATATTTGCGCTATCACAGGGCTTTGCACAAATTACATTATTGTATTTAAAGTTTTTAAGCACATAAATATAAGTTAAAATCTAAATATTATTTTGATATCTTAAAGTTCAAATTTGTTATTTGAAACATTCCAAAAATCACCGCTCTAGAGCATATGCAAGGCTTCAGTAATGGGCTTTTGAAAAATTTCTCTGAAATTACCTCTGGCCCCTCCCATTTGGAATGTTGAGTTGTACTACTTACCAAACAGTAGTACACAAATTAAGACTCCACCTGTGTCTGTAATTTCGTGAATTCTTCCGTCGGTTTGCTTGCTTGCTGGATGAAATACCCGAAGCTTCTGGAAGACAAAAACGATACAACCCTTGTCCGAGGCAGGCTAACTCGTCAATCTGATCAAAAGCCGATAAAAATTTCTCCCTTCGAGATGGGTTTAGAAACCGAGCCTTTTCCATACGGTGCGGAAGGATGGAGATCGTTACCACTGTTCTAACCGCGAGCGCAGCAAAGAACCTGTCCACTTATTGAAAGAACCAGATGAATGCCAGCCACTCTTATTCAGTGATTTAGCATATCATAGGGAATTTGGGAGTGCTGCATCTTCATACCTGTGAAGCGTGGCTTTACTTATTTTCATATCATATTAATATTCAAAACACAAGGGTCTGGAGGCGCCTCTGTAGCCAGGTGGGCAGCAGCAGCAGTGCGTAGCACACGCTTCTTGATTAGACCGGGGTTCGAGCCCGTGCCCACCAAATACGGAGGATGCGGAAAGGTCAGGGAATGACCACCGCATATCCCCGGAGCAATATGGCCTTAGTTGGTAATTCTCCTAAAACCCAAATAACAAACAAGGGTCTGGAGCAGAGAGGACATATTTCGTTAGATACTGTATGTATTTTCTTAAAATCTGTGTATGATGTGTGGTATCGCGATCGAACTGATTTCCTTCCAAAAAGCTAAGTTCTGAAAACTACTCACTTCAAGAATTTAAGCGTCTTTTGAGTGTAAATCTGGTCCTGCGTTGTCTAGGTCGCCGTAGCCGAGTGGTTAAACGCATTGTGCATAAGTACATGTGCTTCGAGCGACCGTGTTTTGATCTCGCACAATTGCTAAATACGGTGTTTTTTGTATTCTATCTTGTGAACTCCTCCGACCATGTAGAATGCAAGAAACAGCACCTTATTTAGCAATACCGTAGTATAAACTGAAAATTTATTTATTTATAAAAGTTTTCGTGAGAAGCAAATAACTTTATCTCCGTTTATGGAAAAGGTATCGTAACGCAATGGACACCAACGTATATTCTTTCTTCACGTTTGAAGCAAAAATAATAGTAGATTCCTAAATAGTGAGGGGGAAAAAATCCACCACATTTATCTATATACGTATATGTAATCTGGAGGATCACTTCCCCTCAGCGTACTCTGATGATTTGCCTTTATTTTCAAGTTCATCGTATTGCGGTCCTTCTTTCTTTGTTGTTATTATCCGCACTAGTTTATTTCTTTGATAGTTGTGGAACGATTGACGTAATATTTTAACTTCGACCCGTTTCACATGAACGAACTGGACTACTGATTTACTTAAATCTGGCATTAGGTTTTGCTGGTGGTAGGCTACGTGGCAGCAATAGATTGTTGAATGTATTCGGATCACGTACTGTGATTTGTTTAATGAAGCAATGTATTTTATATCTCTCGTTGTTGCGAATGTTTCGCGTGCGTTGTTTTGTTTTGACTGTTGGTTTATAGCGGAATATGTTGTTGTGCAATTCAGGGTGAGACAGATTGCGTGATGCTGCGAATTCTGACACAAATTTTCCTTGTCAGTCTTGATTACTGTTAAATCGGCCTTCAGATGGGGTAATCTGTTTGAGAATGAATAGATTTGTTGATATTTCTCGAGAGTTGATTGCCTTTTTCTTGAGTTATTAACGTCTGCTTCTTGGAAACACGATCTTTTCACTTGCAACATCAGCGCTATTCTGTTTTCTGTATATGTTTACTTTAATCATAGAAACATCTTTGCTCCAAGATTGGCGTGGTCTATCAAAGGCTGACTACGACCAACCCTACTTTACCTTTGGCAATTTATAAATTGGCCGATCGCAGGCTTTACCTTAATATCAGATTAATATCCTTAGATTAATCAGTAACGTCTTGAGCTCCTTGCTGCCATCTTATTCCATCTCACTGAGAAAAGAACCTGACAACGAATGAATTTCCGGATTGAGCGTGCTCAAACCGACTCTAGGAAGAACTTCCAGCGGGGAGGATATAATTAGAAGAGACCTTTTATTATACATTTATATTATATATTCCTGCTCACCTTTCCAGAGAACAGTACACTAGTATAGTTGACAACTACTGTTGTCCGACAGTTATCAACCTTTGTGACCACAGTAGCCCTCGAAGCACAGAAGCCCATAGTGCAACCTGACTGCTTTGTTCTAATTCTTATATGTAACTATTTATTTTGTTTTACAAATATGTATATATGACAGGATTGTGTATATCAGAGGCAAATTTTGAGAATATTATGTGGTTACATTTGATTAAATATGTAAGGTAACCTTAATAATTCAATGTACAAATTACCTCGTAATGATGATGAATTCAATAGAATTATAATATTCACTACAGTCAAACTTAAAACATTAATACCTATCATTCAAGCTTTAATGACTTTCATTTCTCAATACCTATAGTTCCCAAGGAACACAGTAATCCACAGTAAATGATTACTGTGGATTACAGTAATGATTACTGTGTTCCTTGGGAAAATGCTTTCTGATCATAACCTCTAAGAGACTGTGTTCTAAAAAATGTAACTCAATTCGTACTACACTGTACAGGTAAATTTTTCTTTCTTTTAAATTCTTATGACATTACGTTATATCATGCCTATTATCTGTAAACCTGTCATACATAATACTCCTAATTCTTAAGGAACGTATCTCTCATTGAATTAAACTCTTTTACCTTCAGTAATTATATCAGTTTAGTGACAGTTCTGCTGACTTACGTTTTTTGTACGGCGTCTTTATCATCATAATCTTCCTGACATAAGAATACTCCACTCTCTCTGTATGTCATTATATTTTCACGTTTCTAGTTCTTCTGGTTAATACAGCTGAACATCTGAGGCTCAACCAAGTAATTTCAACACATTGTGTCCTGGTCTATAATAAGCAGCAGGTAGCAGTCTGCTTATGGGATGCCACATCTCAATCTGTCTAACTGCCTAATGCCATCCTTTCTTTTTTCATTCTCTTCAGCTTCATTTTTTTAATCTTTCACTATTAACACTACCGTTCATTTTTTTCCCCTTTTCTTGAGGAAAGGACGTGGGCACAGTATGCATGCTTTTAGACTACATCTTCATTCTTCAAAATCAAAACTGCGAACTTCGTTTCACACACCGATTTCTGCGCTAAATTTTGCATATATTTCTCTTTCTGATATCGTAACTCCGCTTTACCCATTAGAAATACTGTAGTCCAGTGAGAGCTTTCAGTTCTGTCTATTCTTATTCATCTAAATCTTTAGTTTTATAATTAATCAAATTTCTTTGTTTTGTTATTTCAAAAATCTTCCTCCCTGTTTACTTCGTTTAAGCAGTAAATTCTTGCCTGCTGAATCTAAAGAGCTCTCGTTTTTGCTAATTCTTGCCTGTGAATCTAAAGAGCTCTCGTTTTTGCTAATTCTTGCCTGCTGAATCTAAAGAGCTCTCATAGTGACAAATGGGCCTGGAGTACTGGGGTCCATAGTTTCAAATACAGATATATGCAGTTATACCCAGATATTTATTAACAAATAAAGTACAAATAAAATAAAATATAAGTACAAAAACCAGTAGCTTTCGGAACACGTGTCCCTTTATCAACTGATAAGTTAATATAAAATTTTGAATACACTACAAGCAAAGTGTGGCACGTTAATCATGCGTCATTGTTGTAGCACGGACGTGTGCTGCCTTACGCCAGTGATCATCCATCAATAAAACGGTTGTCTCTAGGATGGGATGCAGACGCATGCCTTTCTGGCGATTTAATGCCTTAGGGTTGTTTATTATTTTTAGTGACTCTAGCCATAGGCGGTGGCGAAAGTGTCGCGCGTGGTCCACTATCTCAAAGTCGCGCTTGGGGTCAAGATCGTGGTTGGTAGCCCAAAAATGTTCTGCGAGCACGGACTGGTCAGTTTCGGCAAGCCGGATTGCTCTGTCGTGTTCCGTGAGGCGATCCTGGAGACGTCTCGATGTCTCACCTACGTAGCAACTGTTACAGGCCTTACAGGTGATACGGTACACTACATTGCTGCGTAAGACAGGTGTGACAGGGGTCTTCACACTGGAGACAAGTGAACGTAGGTTCCTACCGGGTAATTGTACACATTTGATGTTGTAACTTCTAAGGATCTTCGAGATACGTCCTGACACTCCTGGATAGTACGGAATGTAGGCGGACGATATGCCGACTTGCTTCGGAGGTCTTGGGTTGAATGTAAGTTCTTCTGCCTGTAACAAGCATCTGTTTAGTACATGGGATGGATAACCGCATCTGGTTAGGTCCGCCTTCACACGGGAGAGCTCGTTACGTCTAATTGTGTCGGTGCTGGAATGGCTCCAGGCCCTGGAGAATAGGGTGTGGGCAGTGCTATTGAGATGGCTTGGAGCGTGGCCGGATCCGTAGTTGGTGAATTGACCGCACCACATGGGTTTGCGGTATACTGAGGTCTCTAGACGTGGGCCTACGCGATGCACTAGTACGTCCAGAAACGGGAGCGAACCGTTCACCTCTGATTCTACGGTAAACTTGATGAAATTGGATAGGGAGTTGAGGTGTTCTAGTAGTACCGTTTCAGACCTATGCCTCTCTAGCAGCATCTTCACCTTTGAAGACTCACTCTACAAACAAGTACATGGCACCGCTATGGGTGCCCCTGTCAGTTCCGTAGTAGCTAACATCGCCATGGAAGATCTAGAGGAGCAGATACACCAGAACCCACCTACACCTATTACAACGTGGTGTAGATACGTCGACGATATTTTTACCATAATACCACGTGGTTCTGAAACGGTACTACTAGAGCACCTCAACTCCCTATCCAATTTCATCAAGTTTACCGTAGAATCAGAGGTGAACGGTTCGCTCCCGTTTCTGGACGTACTAGTGCATCGCGTAGGCCCACGTCTAGAGACCTCAGTATACCGCAAACCCATGTGGTGCGGTCAATTCACCAACTACGGATCCGGCCACGCTCCAAGCCATCTCAATAGCACTGCCCGCACCCTATTCTCCAGGGCCTGGAGCCATTCCAGCACCGACACAATTAGACGTAACGAGCTCTCCCGTGTGAAGGCGGACCTAACCAGATGCGGTTATCCATCCCATGTACTAAACAGATGCTTGTTACAGGCAGAAGAACTTACATTCAACCCAAGACCTCCGAAGCAAGTCGGCATATCGTCCGCCTACATTCCGTACTATCCAGGAGTGTCAGGACGTATCTCGAAGATCCTTAGAAGTTACAACATCAAATGTGTACAATTACCCGGTAGGAACCTACGTTCACTTGTCTCCAGTGTGAAGACCCCTGTCACACCTGTCTTACGCAGCAATGTAGTGTACCGTATCACCTGTAAGGCCTGTAACAGTTGCTACGTAGGTGAGACATCGAGACGTCTCCAGGATCGCCTCACGGAACACGACAGAGCAATCCGGCTTGCCGAAACTGACCAGTCCGTGCTCGCAGAACATTTTTGGGCTACCAACCACGATCTTGACCCCAAGCGCGACTTTGAGATAGTGGACCACGCGCGACACTTTCGCCACCGCCTATGGCTAGAGTCACTAAAAATAATAAACAACCCTAAGGCATTAAATCGCCAGAAAGGCATGCGTCTGCATCCCATCCTAGAGACAACCGTTTTATTGATGGATGATCACTGGCGTAAGGCAGCACACGTCCGTGCAACAACAATGACGCATGATTAACGTGCCACACTTTGCTTGTAGTGTATTCAAAATTTTATATTAACTTATCAGTTGATAAAGGGACACGTGTTCCGAAAGCTACTGGTTTTTGTACTTATATTTTATTTTATTTGTACTTTATTTGTTAATAAATATCTGGGTATAACTGCATATATCTGTATTTAAAGAGCTCTCGTTTGGGCTCTTTAAGAGTAGGCTTAAACCTATTAACCCCGCCCCTTTTTTTAAACTAAGGGTTTAAATCTAAACCCTTCATGTATAATGCGATGTGTAGATGTAATAATGGTAATAATATATGTCCATTTAGTGTCCTATATGAAATCATTTAGAAGAGTAAAAGTTTAACGGAACGAGCTTAACACTGAACTGCAGCTCGGCTTGAGTCACTTCAGAGTTAGTATCTGTAAGTTCGGACAAGCTTGTCTTTACAGGACGCTCCGAACTCCCCTGCAAAATTTCTTTGTGTTACCCATGCTAGTTTTTCATATATACTTTATTTCACTTGTGCCATGATAAGTCAGAGCTACTTTTATTGTTTAATGCTTGCTTCGACACTACCTAGGATTTTCTTGTATACATAAAATTTTGTTAAGTATTTTTTTTATTTAATACAGTATGTTAGGTAAACTGTAACTCCCCTTTTGGGTCGCGAGTAAAATACATATTTCTGTCAACGCCGCACAAACAGGAAATAAAAAGTACGCCTATATAAGTGCATGCATTTATTTTATTAATTAAATGTTTTAAGATGTCTATAGATGTCTCAGGACGGTTCTTATGATAAAATGGATTAGATCTTTCTCTCAATCCCCAACCCAATCCAAGTTTTACTGGAAGAGAACAAAATAAGTTGAATTACACTCATCAAAAGAGAAACATGAGTTACTGAAATATCTGTGAATGTATAAAGAACCAAGGAAACATGCGTTAAGACTAAAAGTGAACGATTATCCCAATGGCCCAATACAAAATAATTTTTACTTCACATAAAAAAAAAAAAAAAAAAAAGATATTTCTAAAACCCCTTGATAATTGGGAAAACTTGTATTGAATAAAATGATGTGAGCACATTATAGCATATAATTGATAAAATTTTATTAAAATCATAATAAAATGGTTAATCTTAAAATGTTATAAATAAAATCAGATACAATGAATAAATAGAATAAACAGAAATTTTAGGCGTGTACTAAATTTTATTCAAAAATAAATAATGATTATACAGTTCAAATCAGACGAGAGAAATTTCTTTTGACTGTTGTAATTGGTTCCCACACTGTGGATATCCAGTCTTTTCTTTGGTCCATCGTCATGATTAATAGAAAAGCTAAAGTTGCGATATTCGAGCAATGCAAAACAATTTAAAGAGCAACATTCTCTGAAATCTTAAGTTGTTAATTATGAGTAAGAAGTTTAAATTGTGTAGAACACAGATGTCCTCCAGGACGGGAGATGAAAAATTCTGGGAACTAGTTGTCTGCTCGATATCGATGTATATGAATTTCCAGTAGTACTAGTAGTTGGGTTTCTGCTGGCCCTGAAAGCATGCTGTAATGTAGCAAAGTGTGCTTAGAAAACACTGTGGAGAGGTCTCTTTTGTCATCGGATAACCATGTGATGGGTACCTATTAGATGAATAAGGTGGCAACTGGATATTAGCATTAGTAGAGGCATATAATGCAAGAAAGCAAGCTTATACAGCATCAGCCAAATAGAAAAAAATCCCCCCCCCCAAAAAAAAAATAAACCTTCCCATTCATTCGCTCCAAAAGTTTATCCACTTCTTCCTTGAATTTGTTTAAGCTATCAACTTCCACAACGACAGATAGAAGTTTGTTCCAGCAATCAACTACCTGCTGGTTAAAGACAAATTTCGGCGCATCTCTTCGACAACTGTGTTTCAGTTTATGTCCCCTCAGGTTTGTAATCTGAGCAAGAGGAAGAATCCCATCAGCATCGAGCCTGCTCAATTCATTCAAGGTCTTATATACCTCAATCAGATCACCTCGCAGGTGTATAGTCTCCAGACGCTGCAATTTGCAGAAATTAGGCCTTTCTTTGTAAAAACACCCCTTAGTTCCTCTCACCAGTTGTTGCCCTTCTCCGTACTCGTTATAGCAACTCTACATTCTTCCTGAAATGAGGCCTCCAGACCTTTTACGCAGTACTCAAGGTGTGACTTGGCCATTGCCTTGTACAAGGGGATAATCACTTCCTTATTCCTGTATATCATTGACAAAGCCCCATGACCTGCTCTGGCAACCTACCTGCACTGTGGAGGCGCCTCCGTAGCCAGGTGGGTATGAGCAGCAGTGCGTAGCACATGCTTCTTGATTAGACCGGGGTTCGAGCCCGTGAGTCACCAAATACGGAGGATGCGGAAAGGTCAGGGAATGACCATCGCATATCCTCGGAGCAATATGGCCTTAGTTGATAATGCTCCTAAAAACCAAAACAACAACAACAGCCTGCACTGCTCAGAAAACTTCATATTTGACTGCACAATGACCCCCAGGTCTCTCATTATACACTACCCTGAGTGTAACACCACACGGTTGGTACATTTCTCTGGGGTCGCTGCTACCCATATGCAGCGACCTTTTGCACTTTTCAGTTGCACTTTTCATCCCATCTGTCCAACTTTTCTGATCCTGTTGTAGCAGCTTGCTGTCATTAACAAATCTGCCAACCTTTGTATCATCTTCAAACTTTGACATTAAGCCTGATATACCTTCATCAGCATCATTGATACATACAGAAAACACCAATGGACCCAACACCGAACCTTGGGGGACTCCACTAATAACATTAGTCCACGAAGAGTAGTGTCCATTGATTAACACTCTCTGCCTTCTCCCACTAAACCATCCTTTTATCCATTGTAGCAACTTGCTCGCAATATTCATTCAGCACTCTATAATAGTTTATCAGCAAATGGTCAATCACACTGTGGTCATTTAGAAGACGGACCTTGCTGCAAATAAAAGGTGGGGGCGTTGAATGCACTTGCAGGAACAGACTACCATCCCGTCAGAATGGATAGGTTAAAGTCGTATGATGGGTCAAGATATGCACAGAATTCGACTGCACTTTGCCGTTGGATTTCATCTTGCACACAGTTCTTTTCCAATCCAGAGTAATCGAGGAATTCATTCGATAAACCTGTATAAATTGACCGCTTTACATTATTCTTTATACATTTTAAGCGCCACTTTCATTTGTGTTTATTGAAAGTCACCAGGAAATTGGTTTTATGGAAATCCCTGGAAAAAATATCCGAATATGCTTATATTTAAGCGGAACTTTTATATTACTTTTTATTATTTAAGTACAGTTACAAGGTATTAAGGCGTTTCATTTTTCTGTGCTATTCATAAAAATTCTCGACCCTTACTTCTGGATACGAGCTTTCTCTCTGCCACTGCAGGATCCTTTATGGTAAATTTGTAATAAAATCTGGTACAGTATATGCTTATTATCTTCGCTGCGTCCGTCCGTCAACGTGTAACAATTCGGCTCCTAAGTGAACTGGTGTATTCATGACATTTTTATATTTCGATCTGTTAGAAATAATTTCTTTAATTCATTTTCTTTATATATTTCACATCGATATACCGTAATATTGTAGCTGCAGCACTGGATATTGTTTGTTACCATGAGCTGATTGCAGGAATGAATTATGGAGGATGCGCCGAATAGAAATGGTTTCTGTTCGCACATATGAAGTTTTTTTTTTTTTTTTTTTTTGTGCTCGCTTTTTCATTATCAGTTTACTAAATATGTAAATAGCGAATTATGTTACTTAAAATAACAAAAAATAAATAAAATAATATTAATAAGAGAAAAGGAAATAGACAACCTATGCGTTTCCCTCCTCCCGTACGTAATTATCCAGCTGACCTTTGAATTTCCCCAAACTGTCAGCCTCTACCACCCATGAAAGTAACTTATTCCAGTAATTTATAAATCGCTGGCTAAAATCAAACTTCCTGCAACACAGTCTAAACATCTCTCCCCGTAACTTGAAATTAATCCCCTTGTTCTAGAATCATTTATAACCGTGAAAATTTCGTCCTCGTTCATTTTGTTTATGCCTCTCAGAGCCTTAAACACCTCAATCAAGCCTCCTCTTCCGAGCTCTGCAACCCACGTATTAGAAGTCTTTCCTCATATGGATGCCCTTTGGCCGACCTTACCAGGTGAGTTACCCATCTTTGTACCCTTTCAAGAAGCACAATGTCTTTCTTTAGGTGCTGTCTCCACACTTGAACACAGTATCCCAAGTGTGGTCTAACAATAGCCTTATATAATGGGATTATGGCGTCCTTATCTCTTCTAGCAGTTGTTCGATAGATCATCGATAGGACATCATGGGCCTTCCTTGCAACCAGTCTACAATACTTGGAGATCTTCATGTCTGACCGTATCGTCATACCCAAGTCACTTTCCTCCACTACCGGCTTTAGTTCAACTCCGCCAAGTGTATAAGTTATTTTGCTGGATTAAAGCATAGCTGCCATTTTTCTGATTTATTATACAAATCGCAGCAGACACATGAAGTATGAGTTATCTTTCAAATGGTATTAAAATGCGGGAGGAGTTAGTACATTGCAAAAACGTTGACTGCATACTAAGAAATGCATTTTGAATATAAATTTCTTTAAAAAATCCAGGAAGGAATAATTGTGAGGTAAGTGAAGTGAAAATAATTATTTTTATATATTGAATTAATTAGTAATTACCTGGTAGTAATTATTTTTCACATCTATCAATCGCAGAAAAAGGAAAAAAATTAAATTTATTTAAGAAATAAAAATCGAAGTGTCTGAAATGTATCAATAGTGGCAAATGATGCTAAGAAGCAAGCTTATACAAATTGCCCACTTCCAGAACACACAGAAGTTTGTTCCTATGATTAGTTACTGTCTGGTTGAAAGCAAATTTTCGTACATTTATCCTGCAACAATCCTTTTTTACTCCAATTTATGTCCCCTTGCATGTGTTGTCTGAGAAAGAGTAAGCATGACACCAGTAGTTTATTCAATTCCATTTAAAGTCTGAAAACACTTCAGTCAGGTCTTCTTGCAGGTGCCTAGTTTCCCAGCCCTGCAGTTTGTAAAACTGGAGCCTGCCATGGTAACAATACCCTTTTATGCCCGTGATTAACCTTGTTGCTCTTCTCTGCATCCGTTCCGTCAGTTCCACATCTTTCTTAAAATGATGCATCCGGATCGCCATGCAGTACTGAAGATTTGGCCTAACCATTACTTTTTACAATCGCCTCTTTGTCCCTGCTAGCAAAATTTCTGTAAATCATAGAACTCCATGAGTTGTCCTGGCAGCCCATCTGCGCTGCTCAGAGACCTACCCGTTATACTGTACGGTGGATCTCTTTCTCCACTCACTTGGTTGACGAATAACGTACCAATTGAGTGTAGTACTACTCAATTGGTACGTTATTCTTTAATTACTGCTGTCCATATGCAGTATCTCTGGTTTATCAGTGTTAAACTTTAATTTCCACTTCTCAGCCCACCTGCCTTAGTTTTTCTAGGTCTTGTTGCAGCAGTATGTTCTGATTACTTTCGTTAACCACCCTGCCAACCTTTATCATCTGAAAACTTACAGTAAGGTTGATATGCCTCCATCAATGTCATTGATAAAAATTGAAAGCAGTGGGGAACTGCAAAAATAACCTTAGTTCATGAAGAGCAATAGCCATATCTCTCTCTCTCTCTCTCTCTCTCGCGCACACACACACACACACACACACACACACACACACACACACACGCTCGCACGTCTCTTGCACTTGATCCATCCATAGCGCTCCAATATTTAAAGCTATCTTTCTTATGGGACAGTGTCAAAGATTTACTGCACTAGAAAAGAGCTTTATTTTACTTTATATCACCAAATTTTTTTTTTTTTTGACTTACATCAATGATTCTCGAACTGTGACATCAATGAATCTGTGACAGAATCCTTTTCTTTTAAATAAAATTTCAACAAAAATTTTACATCCACGGTTTATCTTGAAAATGAACATTACTTGCAAAATATAGATTTTATGAAAATAAAAAATAAAATAGACTTTTTCTTAAATGCTGTATTTATATGATTTGATTTCATTTTAAAGTTCACATTACATTTGTGTGCGGGTTACTGGTTGCTAATGGTTTGCCTGCCATTTTATTGTAATTTTCTATACTAAATACTAAGTGTTCAGTTATTGAACCATCTGCATGCTGTTTTAATGTGTATTTGATTTTCACTTAAGTTTGACGACTGCATATTGTATTAATCATTCCACTGAATGAAAATTTTTGTACGAATGCTCCCCTCGTTAATCGCGAAAAGAATATTAGCTCTGGAAAGGAAATCTTGTGTTTTGATGCTATGTACATGTCAAGGAAATAAAGCATACAGCAATTGTGAGCAGACCGTTGTAAAATTTGAATACTGGTATTGTACCATTGAATATTGTTATTCAAGTGAATGTGCATTGAATATGCGAATACAAAGTTATCTTGCAGTGACTTGCCTTAAATCCTTGCTTGCCAGTGTGTGCAAATAAGTAGTTGAGTTCTGCGTGTTAAACAGTGAAACGTACCGTGGGGTAACAGATGAAACAGGGCTGCTCTCTCTGTTCCTAAAAATAAAGTCGGCGCGATACATACGGAGATATTTTATAAACCGTTCTTTACAATATGAGAAGTACACTACATACAAATTAAGCTTGCTAACTCGTTTTAATATAGGTCTTTCGTTGACCTCATGTCCTGAAGTTTTTGCTTTTAAGTTTGTTTGAAATTAGATATTGAGATGAATTTCGCAATAAATTATTAATAAATTATTCTGTTATTTCACTATCATTGAGGGGCAGAGATAGAAAGTAGAGAAGACTGTGAGCCTGACTACGTGCCTGTAGTCTTGTGCATTACTGTCGCCGTCAGCTGCTAACTGTACTTAGAATAGTAAAAAGAGCCTTTAAGGGTATTAGATAATTGCTTGATTCACACTAAGTGCCCCATACCCTCAGCGATTCGTTGAGCCAACTACTGTTGGTAGCAATTAGTTGCCGTACGCAATTGCCATTGCCGCCGCTTTGCCACACACACGCAGCGATTTGTTGGATAACTAGGTTTGAGCGGTGCCATTAATAAATAAATGGCCTTGAACAGAGAGTTCCGTCAGGGATGATGGGGTACAGTATTTGCTTCTCGATGAACTCAGTATTTTTGAATACTGAGCAATGTTTTTTGGTGCTCCTTTCCTGCTGGAAATTCATTTTATATAGTAATTTTTTCTTCTCCTTAACGATTCATATATTATCTTTGTGTGCGTGTGTATGTATATATATATATATATTTTTTTTTTTTCACTTACAAAAAACTATTAATACAAAATCAAAGTAGTAGCATAAAGAGATTAAAAAAAAATAAATTTTTAAAAATTCATCAAGTACAACCAATATCTTAAATGTAGAGGTCTGACGAAGTCAAATTTTTTCTACGTAAAAGATGCACATGTCGAAACGCACTGATGTTCTTCCTCCCCATTTTTACTCCCATCCTTCAGCTATCTCTCTCACTCATGCTTTTTTCTTTTGTTCTCCGTCAGGAAGCTCAGGCGACCCTTGATGGAGAGCAGTCAGAGTACTGTGGACAGCCTGGCTCACTTCCCAGTGGTGGTGGTGGCGGGTAACATGGAGTCCCACTAGGGGCCTTGAGACCAAGAAGCCAACACAAACAACAAAACCCAACACTAAACTACACACACACACACACGAGTTACCGCGCCCTTCAGGATTTTGCTAAGGCAACCTTCAATAAAAGGCTTGCAATCCTTTCTGCAATGACGGCACATGCGAATGTTTCAAATTCAGCTCAAGACTCTTCAATGACGTCCATTTTCTCAACAAGATCTACAATTCTGGACTTGTGCTCTGTATGTTGTGTTTTTTTTTTTTTTTTTTTTTTTTTTTAACTCTACAAGTGTCCTACAACTCAATTAGGCGATGAAAATTCCTGTGCTCCTTTGCTCGGATGGCTGTTAACTGACTGTGACTTTGTTATTGGTGATTGACTGTGACTTTGCTACTAATGACTGCAGGACTTACTGGATTTAACCTCAACTGTTTATAAGGTTTGTGCCTGCTTCTGGGCTAAAATGCTTGTGTAAAGTTTTGTCGGTTGATTGGTACTGTTATCCTTAATTATTTTCTTTGACCTTTTTTTTTATGTTAATATGCAAAAGATTACTTGCATTGTTTACTTTGAAACCTCAGTATCATCTGTGTTTGCCTCAATTTGTTGAGGTTATCTTGTGTACAGTATTTAATTTTTGTATACTGTAGTTGTAAAGTTCCTTTTTTTTTTTTTTTTTTTTTTTACTATTTTTGGCTCGTACTTTGTTGGGCTCTTGACGTCCCTCTCTTCTGTTGCCACCGGTTGGTTGCCCCTGGTTTACCTTCCCGTGGTGGTGGTGGCGCGTTTCCGACCTACTGATTCCGGGTAGCCAAACAGCCAGTTCACTTCTGGCCATTTCTGCAGAATCCTCTAATTTAAAAGTGAAACGAGGCGGAGATGAACTAACGTTCCAGGTGCCGCCCAAGACAAATACATACATACCTACATACAACACACACACAACTTTTCTGGCCTTTACAGAGGTTCTGTATTCATCACAAGAGTACTGATGGCGCCGCCTGTGGGAAACCACAGGCGGCGCCTTACACAAACACTATGCCACTACGATAAATATCTAATCAGGAAATGACCTATGTAATTATTTACCTATGCATTTGTAGTGACAATTTCCTCGCCCACTTTATCACGTGACCAGCATCCCTCTTCTCCCGTTGGCAACCCCATCCCCCACCACGCGGCATTCTCAAGGTGGAATAAATATCACTATGTAATAATTTAACTGCGTTTACATAGGTCACTTAGGAAAAGGACTTTTGCTTCGGGTTCAACAATGCATGAGGAATACTGTTGCATCTGAAAGAGCAGGACTAAAATATTTACAAATTATAGCGGGTTTTTTCATCAGCTTACATTACAGTGGAACATCAAATGATGCCGTGCGTGGTCATGTATTACAGAGTGAAGCACGGCACGAGGTGGTGAAAGTTATGGAGGCAGTTGTCTTTCAATGGGGACAAACAATGTAATTATTTACCTTTGCATTTGTAGTGACATAATTGCCCCGCCCTCTTCTCCCATTGGCTCGAATAAATATCACTAAGAGGGAAACTTTAATGTATAGAGAGATTTAATAAATACATAAATTAAATATTTAAAATCAAGTATAAAACTTCTCGGAACCCATCTTAAATCATTTCATGGTCCATTAGCTGAGAAACATTGACATAGAACGGGGATGTCCAATTTTTTTGGCTTGGGAAAAATGGCTAAAGTGCTGATGGTGGTGTTCTAATGGTCTGTGGGCCGCAAAAACTTCTTTAACACTAATTACGTAATTTTAAAAATATGATTGCATTTTTGTCGATTTATATTTAAAGTTCAATTTTTTATGCGTAAAATTAAACATCGCGGTCAAGCGTTATAGTACAGTAGAACACGCGTTTCAGTTGACCGTAGTTCGAGCTCACGTGACTGCTAAATACGGTTGACGATTGCATTCATTTTCAAAATGATTAATTGTAAATTCTTCTGACCTAGTGGTTGCACCGAAACATAAAACAACTTTTGAATCGAATTGTCAGAGATCATTATAATATTATATCTTGATGACAGGCTAATTTTAATTTCAGGGAGGGGGAATAACACTTGAGCTGCCTAAATGGCTTCGGACTGCACAATAAGAAAGAAATGGGTTGCCCACGGGCAGGACATGCCTGGTATAAAAGGTATCTCTTCTCGTAATGTTACACATGGAGGTTATCGACTTAGGTACTCCTATCTCGATTCCTGTTGTATGTACTTGTGAGGATGTGAGAGGTCAGTGGCTCAGGCGCGTGAAAATTCATAGGTGTTTACTTAGTAAACACGGTTATGACTTTATGCAGGAAACTGAAATATATGATTGGCATCACAAAATTTTTATTAGAAGTCTGGTGGCCGTGAAGGGCAATATTGCAATGCATCAAATTATATTATTATCATTATTAGTGCAATAAAGATTTCTATATATTGTTCCTATGTATGGAGTGTACGTGCACAACATTTTAAACCAGGAGTGTCAAACTCAGAAGTACTTAGGGGCCACACTAGTGAGTAAACAACATATTATTGGCATTATTAAGCAAAATACATTAAATCTTTTCTCCTTGTGCAAAAATACGAGATTTCTCATAACTATCAACATTTATGAAGGTTTGTATAACTTACGAATTTTATTTAAATTTTATATTAATGTATCTGCTTTCAATGTAACCATTTGGGTTACTTATATGCAGTGAAATATGCTGTAAACGTTGATAACATTTGGGGGACTGCATAACAAACGCTCCAGGATCGCACACGACCCCCGGCCCACCTGTTTTGGCATGTTTATTGTAAACGAATTGAAGTGGAACGATGTGAGTATCTTTGCAGCTGTCTAGTTTCGCTGATTGCTTTTTGGGATAATGAAAATTCTTTCTCATATCTAATACTGTTGTGTTGTGTCCTAACCAGGAATTTAATGCTGCAGAAAAGGATGCAGATCAGCTGAAATAGATAAGAGTCTAAAAGCTTCTCAAGGGTTATCAGTGTACATTCGATGAATGTCTAATAGCAGGACGGAGCAATATGGCCTTAGTTGCTAATGCTCCTAAAAACCAACTAACAAACTAATAGCAGAATTTAGGCTAGAGCAGACAGTACCCTCAAGAGATCGATACTCGTTTCGTTTAGTCACGAAAGGAAATTTACACGGAGAAAATACAAATCTGTTAGCCTCAAACTAGAAACTGTTTGCCTCGAAAATATTTTATTTAGCGAAACATTTTTGAATATAACGAAATTATTTGCTTAGTTCGATAGCTAAGAAAATAGTTTAGCTAAATCACCTGTTGAAAACTGTTGCATATTTAAGCCAATTTAAGAGATAAAATACAGTATAGAATCTGTATACATTACCTGTGAAAACATTTTTTTTAATATAATTAACAGGAGATGAAATCATGATTATCTTTATTTAATAGACGCGACATTTTAGCTAACATCCGAAATCGAATTCTGGAGAAAGTGTGTTTTTTTTTTTTTTTTATGGAGAATCAGCTAATACAATTGACAACCTCGAGAAAGACATCTAAAATTTTTCTGAAGTTACATTGCCCGTAACTCTAAAAAAAACTATAATCATTCTGCTTCCTGGAGGTATATGTTATCCTTTCTTCAGCTGGCATTTAATGAAGTTGAAGAAAGGTTAGCAGAACTTTCTGAAAGTTGCCTGACTGTAGTTATAGATGGTGTTATCCAAATTCAGTTAAATTCGGAATGAGAGAGAGGCTATAAGAAGCTCTAATAATGCAAAGACGCAGTTTTTCTGTGTTAAAAATCTGTTTTTGTCTGGATCGTTTAAGCGATACAGTGAAGAGATCGTGGTTTGCTGTTTAAGTTGGAATAATTTTTATCAGACTAACTGTTGAATAACCATAGTGAACTTTCTCAGTGAGAGCAGTTGGAATACAAGTTTAAAGGCAGTGATGTCCTTAGGTTAATGAACCGCTAGCTTGGTCCTCTCCAGTAAAATTACCCTGAGTAGACTTATTCACCTCCCTCCATTTCCTGGGAAAGAGCGAGAAGGTCACTCTTGGAATCTGAACGAAGTTAAAGGGGTTCAGACCTTCACAAAGCTAAGTTGTTCCATATTTGGTATTTCTATCCAAAACTATTGGAGCTCTAGGCTGGTTAAGGAAGAAAAAAAAAAACCGGTGAAGAGAAAGAGGGAGCAGGAACTTTCGGACAACTGTGAAGCTGATTGTGTAAGAGCGGATTTCCTCGAAGCGACTTTTTTTTTTTTTTTTTTCTGGAACAGGTGTAAGAAAGGTCATTGATACTAGTATGAACTAAAAGATGGGTGGGGAGGACTTCTTTCTATACATATTCTTTCTGGTCCCTTAAAGGCTTTGTTGAAGCTTGAATATGCTGAATTTTCATTGGATGCATGCCTGTTTAAAGCATTTTTCATATCTTTGTTGTATGTTTGCTCTGACCGTGGTACAGAATTTGTAATTCTTTAATTTTTTTTTTTTTTTTTTTAATTTTTATACATTGGGAATCAGTTTTTTTTTTTTTTTTTTGTTATAAATTTTCAGATAATTTAAAGGCATGTTTTTGAATAATTTCAGCGTTTATATTGTGCACCAATTAAATGCTAAATTCTTCCCATTAGGCTTATTTTTTGTTGAACATAATGTATGCTGGATTTGATTCATTTTATTCTCCATTAATAATATATTTGAAGTTTCTGTTTTCTTAGAGAATTGCCATGTGTTTGAAGATGCATTTCACGAGGTCATGCGAGATAATATAGGCACTTAAGTTATTTTTAAGAAAGAAGATAACTTGAACGATGCGACATTTTTACTAATGAAGTTAACTTTGAGAAGGTAATCCGATTAATAGACATCCGATCCGTATGATTTTTAACGTCGGATGTTAATAACATGATTTCTGACATGCAGTTCATTTCCTTAAAATTCGCCAGGAAATTGATTATAGTCTACATCTGATTCTCTTCCCTATGTGTTGAGTTTTTTCCCCCCTTTTTCTTTCTTTCCCTATTCTGTCAACTGTTTCGGTCTCTTAAGTTTTTTTAAAAAAAACTTCAGCTAAACGATGCCCTAGTTACAGTTTCCTCTCCGTTTCCACTGGCCTCCTTCCAAGAGGGTTGTTGACATTACAAGTAGTTTTAACTCTGGAATTTCGATTACGACAGAATCCCTTGTTACGGATTATTTTGTTTTACGCTTTCTTGTAAACTATGGTACCAGAATTACTAGAGTAATGTGTTCATTTGTTGTTTTTTACTTAAAAATAAAAGTGGATAATGTACACTAATTTTAATCAAATAATAAAATTACAGGTCTCGGTTTTAATTTCAACAGAAAAAAAATTTTAATTATTAAACATAAGGGGGAGTACAAGTCACATAGCTATACGACATGTATTCCCCCTTATGAGGTTAGAGAAAGGTAAAAACTGCGCTCCTCATTTCTTGGGCAGTGAACATGGATTTGATTTAAATGTTCTTGTAAATTTAATGGCTCTTTGCGATTTCTGTAGTAAAAATAACTTCTACACATAAAAACATGGAAAACAGTGGTCTTTAGACCACTGTTTTCCATGTTTTTATGTGTAGGAGGTTGTTTAGCATTTATGTATTTTTTACGCTGAACGAGGAGCTAGCCTGTTGCAGCAACCCCCAACCTGGAGGACCCGGGTATCTCTCTTACAGACCAATCCTTTGATCTGTCAGGCTTGGAAGGCCCTACCAGTAGCTAACCTACCGCCGACGACTTAGCTCTCTGGGTCATCCGTAAGAATATTGAATTTTTAAAAAAATATAGAAACGTATCTATATATTCGTAGTTCTGATCTTTGCCTGATATAAGGGTCTTCTGTACTGAATTACCAGAAACCTAAATCTTGGAAAACACGTCCATTGTAAATATGAGAATTTCAACAGATTCGCAATTTTTAACCAGCCGTTTCACAGAGCCAGGTTCACGTAGTTGAAACTTTGGAACACGTTTGAATATGTGTTACAGTTCTGTTAAACAGCATCCTATTTAATTAACTAATGGGCTTTGAACATGTTTGAAAATGCCATGCCATGTATCGTACCGTATATTCTGGTATACAAGTCGATCTTTGAACCACTAAAATTTTAAGGTCGACCAAAATATTTACAATATATTATATACACACATTGTTGTTGAACTTTTTAAACCGACGAATTTGTTCTTCTTCATCGGATAAAACATTTCATGGAATTTGTTAGGATTAATATTATAACGGCTAAATAATCCAAGGAAGCGTTTTCTGTTTGCCGAAAAAAAAAATAAATAAATAAAAAGAAGCTGTCCAATTCCTCTTTCAGCTTTACGAAACCCTTCGCCTTAACTACTTTGATCATCATCATCATCAGCCATTTTCAATCCACTGCAGGATGAAGGCCTCTCCAGCAACTTTCCAGTTCCTTCTGTTTTGAGCACTGGACATCCATCCACTGGACAGCACTGGATAACCACTTTGATCACGATGCCCAAATGTAAACTGCATGAAACCTAGCCTTTGTTACTCTCCAAAATTTTGTTTGTGGACCCCTAGCTCTTGTTTCTCCTGTTATTGCAAATATCTCTCTCCCTCGCTCATTTTACCGATTCCACCGAAGGATAACAGTATAATAGGATTTTATGCGGTCCACTCTTGGAACCTTGCCTTTCTTAAGCTTCAGTAGTTATTCCCATAAGCTCTTCTCCCAAGGTTGCTATATCACTTAATTCGCAGCAATCTGTTTCCTTATTACTGTTTCTTCGTGAAACAGTAACGTGTAGTAGTTTGGTTTTTTAACTGTAAAGATCGTTGCAAAGTAGCTATTCAACTCATGTGCCACTTCTGCCGGCCTTTCTATGACTTTTCCGGTTTGGTCAAGTAAGGAGCCTATCTCATTCGCCCTCTTCTTTTTTTTTTTTTTTTTTTTATATTCACGTACGTGAAGAATTCTGTCTCCATTTTTATCTCTTTATGACAGCGTTTTGTGGATAAAATGTCAGAAATCTAAAAGAAAGAACAGTAATAATTAAGAAGTAGACTATAGTTCTTATGCAGATTTTACTGTAATATATCATCACTACGCAAGATCAAAAGATGAATGTAAAGATAAAAGGTTGGGGGGTATGTAGACTTACACTCTGAATATATGGCTAAGCGTGAATTTTCAAGGCAAAAAAGACGTTATAAAAATTTTATACTCCATAATATACAGTACTTTTCTTTCACACTGGAATGATATATCATACCGTTTATGGTTTTACTTTTGGCCAATTATCCCTTAAGACGATGGAAAATATTCTGTAGTTTTTATATTTCATTGAAAAATTTATTCCTGACAGACTGCTGGGCGAATTTTTTATAATAATTATAATTATTATTCAGTTTCGTGCAGAATGAACATATAATGAACATATATACAAGGATGGTGAATAATATAAAAATACAATACAATAAATTACAAACAAATCAAAAATCTCAGGGCTTGCAGAAGCACATCGTGGCACTTTAAGACGTTGGTATGTCGTAGTGCTTCTCTGTAGATTAATTTTAGAATCACTTGTGTTTTGAATTACAAATGATTTGAATGCTTTGACTATGATGTGAACTCGATATGCATGACCTGTGTATGTTTTTTTTTTTTTTTTTTTTCCGGTTTTCACCTAATTTTGTTGGGGGTGGGAGGGGGGATATCATTCGCGGAAAATAGAACTCAGAGTCGTGATAGGTTTGAGAAGGCCGAGAAGACTTAGAACCACTGAACAGTTCTTTACAAATTACGAACTTGTCGGTTATGTAAATATGCTAAGTAAATGATACCAAATTGTAAAATACTCCTTATGGTTATGTTAATGGCACTTTTGATATTTATGTATAATTATAATTTCTTAACAGCAAAAATTATATTTAAATTACATTTGCATTAAAATTGCAAATTAATAATGATTAAGTAAAGTCTTATTTGCAGTTATTTCCTTTGTTTACCTCCATTTGTAAACAGATGTTAAGGTTATCTAAATTTATTTAAACTCCACCTGTATTGCTGGCAATTGATTTCGTCATAGTATACAGTGCTGTTTGCCACCTGCGTGTTTAATTTGTACTTGTCGAGTTATATTAATTAATTTATAATATTCATATTAAGTAGAATATATCAAATTAAAGCAGCTGAAAAAATTATTTTTGAAGCCTATACCTAGAAATAATACATTTTGCAAAATCAATACAAAGGGAAACACTGAAGAATACATTAGCAAATGTATATAAAAAGCGTACAAAGAATATCCTTATCTGTTTGTTCCCACACCTCAGTTTATCACTAAGGTGATTTGAGACTGTCGCATTTTTGATTCCTCACGTGGCTGATCGAGCTGTAGTATGATCATATATGATGCAGGCACCACCGTCCATTGTTATTTGCACTTATTGTCTGAGGGGATGGATTTTGGAAGGATTTGTCTACAGATCAGTGGTTCCCAACCTTTTGTTACCAGAGGTTTTTATTTTTTAGTCTGTTGTGTATAGCGGCTCCCGAACTTTGTTCTATCTCCGTCATATTATTCTGTGTTCAGTGCAGATCATTGTAAAGGCCAGCATGTACACTCCTGAGCCAAAACATTATAACCACCCCCGTCTCCACCAGCGAATGCATTCCACAGCACCTAGGAGTGACGTCACCGGCACAGTACATATATTGACGGTACGGTAGTGCCTGTCAGTTGGTCAGCACTCATTGCAATGGGGAAAAGAAGGACCTGACAAGGTTAGAACGCGGAATGGTTTGCGATGATGGGAAGGCATGGGCCAGCATCTCAGTAACCGCAAGTATTGTCGTCTGGTCGAGGACCGCCTTAGTGAAGGTATGGCGGGAAGAATCCGAAGAAGAACATACAACCACTTAGTGGCGGAACGAGGAGACTACCACTGGTTGACAGTCGAGATGAACGGTGGTTTTAACCTGTTATAAACAACAAAGCTCACGACCCTCAGTTAAGAGCAGACTACAATAAGGGCGCACAGAGAAACGTTTCCGAGCACATTATCCCGCGGACGCTCTTGCTGATACGCCTACTTGGAATCGGCGACTTGTTGACCGACTGTCAACAGCTGCGCCTGTAGTGGGCACAGAGCACCGTTCCCGGACATTTAACGATTGGAAAATGAGTCACCTGGTCTGATGATTCACGGTTCCAGCTCCATCATGCCTACGGACGGTTGCGGGTTCGACAACGAGCAGGTGAATAGCTGCGCCCATACTTCACGGCTGGACGAAAACAGGGCGGTGGCGGGGATAGGTTTGGGGGATGTTTTCATAGACATCACTGGGTCCCATCAACACCATCGAACACACACTCACCGCCAGATCCTATCTCGGCATTGTTTCGGACCAAGTTTTGTTCCACCTAGTGACCGTATATCCAGATTGCACTTGACTCTTTCAGCAAATCAGCGTTCCGTGTTATAAGGCCCGCATTGTGCAGGAATGGTTCTAGGATCATGTCCAAGCATTTTACTCCAAATAACACTTGGAGTAAAAATACGCTTTAAATAATCCACTGAGTTTAACTGCCATTAAACTCAGTGGAGTTTTATTAATCTTGTGGTTCAAAGTGTCTTTTGGAAACTACTGAAACAGATAATGTTAGTAATTAGAATTTTTAGTTATTTTTACAAGATAAGTAATTTAAATTGACTAAAACTTTCTCTTGACTAAAATAAGTGCTCGTCGAAATGATGAATGATTAATATTTTCATTATAATTATTAAAGTATTTCGGTATTTCGTTCTTCAAATTTTTCCATCTTAATCCATTCCCCTTCCTTCCAATCAACATTACTAAATGCGGCAGCTTGCTGTTGTCTTCCTTGCCTGTATCGTGTATTTTATAATTAATTGTGTGTTCAGGGTATGCATATTCTGCTGTCTGACGGAAAATAAACCCTGAATAATTCTTGGAGAAGATCGAATTATTTTATAGCCCGCTTTAGCCAGCGGGCAGTTGGTTTGTGGAATAGACTTCCATCACTTGTTGTTGAAGTTGATAGCCTAAACAAATTTAAGGCTCAGCTGGACAGGTATTTCGAACGAACGGAGGGGTGAAATGGGAGTAATGGTTGTGTTTTTTTTTTTTTTTTTTTTTTTTTTTGGCTGATGCTGAATAAGCTTGCTTTCTTGCATCATATGCCTCTGCTAATGCTAATATGCTTCATACCTGGAATAGTGGGGTGATGCAGCTGCCTCTTGAAATATCGAGATTGGAGTTTAAGGGGCCACTCTTAAATACTGCGATAACTAAACTGTGTTTTTTGGGAACAACATGCGTTCCCCAAAAAACAAATGCACCCTAGACTTAGAGAAACACTGGTTAAGTGCGAGCAGTAGTGGCGAACATGCCAATTTGATTGAGGAATTGTGTCCAGAATGCGGGAACATATTGTAGAATGTGAAGTCGCTGGCATTTATTCAATAGTCTTCTACCAAAAGTTAGCAAAAATTCTGTGAAAAAAAAAAAAATAAATAAAAGATCTCTAAGAATTTGATTTTATATATATATATATATATATATATATTATCAAATAGCAAGCAGGAAACGTGGTGGAGATTGTTGGTGGGTTGAGCAAAACATGCTCTAGGTGGATGCCTGTCAGGACCATTCGGAGATGAAAAGTACTATGCGAAAGTTTCCGCAATTTCTGACGTGTTTTGTATCTTGAAGCTTTTGACAGTGCTAAGCGATAATCCTTGATTGTTATTTTGTCTAGAATTTTAAGAATAAAGGGATTTTTCTGTTGGGTTGAAGATTATTTGATTTAAGCAAATACTGAAGATGTTAAGATTTTTGTTTATTTGTTTTCGAAATATTCCAGTCAAATTACCGTCTGTTAGCCTAAACCAGCTGCTGTGTAAGTATCTATCTGGTCATGGCTGTGACTCCGTTCAATGCACTGTAGAAAACGTCTGCTGCTTCTCTTGTATTTTTACTACGAAGTCGTGAATAACCTTGTTATTGATATGTAACTAGTCAAGCTGGATCAAAATTTAAAACATTTTCTGTTTATACTCCGGCACGACAACCAAATCAGTAAAGTTTACAATAAATCGTCAATACAAATATTTATCGTATTTAGTAGTCACGGGCTTGAACCCCGGTCTACTCAAGAAACGCGTGCTATGTACTCTCGCTCTCGCTCCTGACCACTGGGCTACGTCTTAATTATAGTTTATTCCATTGAATATCTTGATTAGATTGCTAGTTGATAGTTAATCTCGCACAGTACTTTCATTTTGCTATGCTAGTTAGCTTTCGCCACTTGTTTGTTACTGCTCAGGGGTTTTCCTCTACCTAAAGAAGAGGCACTTTAGTATTCGTTGTTTACATTTTGTGCTTTCATTTTATGTTCATTGAAACGATCGAAGTTCTTATGAAATGTGCAAGTCAGAGTAAATGCGTAGGTGAAGAATAGGATCAGTTACCAACCGCCTCTTCCTTTCTTCTGGGGTACCGCAGGAAGAGATATTTGCTAAAGGAATATGCGTTATCATTAAAATGTGCTGGTCCTTCATTATCGCATGGCACCTTGCCAACTGGGTTCTCTTTGTTATGGTCATCGACTTGTGTATTGCTCCTTGTGGATGTGTTAAGCAAACAGCCTTGGTAACCAATTGCGTGTTTCGCCTACTTGATATAAAGCAACCACAGTTCCGTTTCTGCCAAGGCTTTTCCTTTGGTGCGTGTCTCGGTCTGTGATCATCAGGGATTTCCTTCAGTTTTCTAGCTTTTGAATTAATTTACTTTATTCATTGTTTACTCCTATACAACCTTTGAGCAGGCCTGGCCAGTACCTGCGAGTTTTACCATTTGGGAAAACCGGATGTAGCAAGCCCTTTTCAGTGCCATTTCCTCTTTTGAAATATTATTTTTCCAGTATAACCAAGTAAAACTTTTTAACAGAGTTCATAATCATATGCAGTAAGCATGCATTAAATTGTATCCATACTTTGGATGTTTTAATCAATATGTAATATGATTTATTTAACAAATACCGTGGTCAGAAAGCCACACAAATAGCCTTATCAACCAATCCCCATTGATTATCAACCAATTCCTTAATCCCCATTGATTATGCCATTCAGGACCACTACCTCCTTTAATATATAAAGGTCTCCCAAGATCCAGGCCCCCTCCTCACATGTCTGCGCACGGCAAAGCGCAGACATGTGAGGACGGCTTGTGCAAGGTAATTCAAAAGCAGTTTCCCCCCCATCCCCCACGAAGTTAAATTGACCACACTCTCGTGTGACTTTTGACCACAAAACGCCTTCATCTTGGGAGACTGTCACGCTAAGGTCACATAAACCTGTGCGATCGCTTACTACTCCTGGTTCATTCTGACGTTGTTTATTCGCTCACTCATTCAGATTATTTTCATTTGATTTTACGAGTCGCTAAAGGCTGCTCAGCATGGACCGGAACGCCGCTGCGGTTTGTCACACGCATCGGTAATGTCATATGCATACTTGATTATTAATAAGCTGTTTTTTTAATGAGCAATCCGTTTTTTCATAAAACTTTTCCCCCTTCGATCTCTGTCTAAACGTAAAACGGTTGATAAAATCTTATTGTCCAAAAATTCTCTGTAGAGTAGGCCGGAGATACAGTACTAGCTTCAGATGCAAGTTGTTAACCTTATAGGCTTAAGCAGTAACTTCACTCATACGTGGGCTTCCAATTATTTTTTTATTATTATTATTTATTTTTTTGAGCATCATTTAGATGATGTCCTTCGTCTGTTATTGGTTTCTACCGATTATGACACGAATATTGTAAGGCAAACTGCCATTATTGATAGCTACAAATGACTCAAACTTTACATGAAAACCTCCCAGGTTTTTTTTTTAAACCCATTTTCTGTAACCTAACTTTATTTAATACGATCAGGTTTCCTAAAGTAGGATAATTAATGGTTAATTTTAATTAATAATTTTGGAAACGCAATGTCGCATGCACATCGATAAAGTGTAAGCAGAATATCATATGGGAGTTATGACATATTAAAGACAGCTTTATTTAAAATGCTAAAAATAGGATAATGAAGCATTTAGGAAACGTGATATTATTAAAATAAGGTTAGAATTCCTAAAAGGGATTAAATTTTAAAAAAAACTTAAGTTTGATTTGCGATAGCTGTTAGCAATGACAGTTTGATGGTTAGTCATGAACGAACGTAGACAATGAGATTGTCAAGCTATCGATCTATTAAAAAAGAAGTCGTTTATTCTTGCCGAACAGAATTCCTGTGGCAGCATTAAATGGAATATCCACTGGAAGATTATATTCCATATCGTGCGTGAAAAGTATGTCGGACTTTTGACTTTTTTTTAAAGAGTCAAAATGCATTGTGTGCTCGTTTTGCTCAGTTGAAGGTCGTAATTTTGTTATTTATATTGCTTATTATGTGCGTGCAAAATACCGGTGAAAATCGGCGAAAATATTTAATGTCACATCTTTCATTCAGTGATTGGTACGTTTTTATTAAGTTTAAATCAGTCCACGAAGCTATTGGCTTACGAAATTGTGAAGCCAGTTTGAATTATCCAGTAATACTTTGGTGTAAAGTATTACTGTGTTTATTCCACTATGATCAAGGAAGTTTACACTTTGTATTTACGGGAAAGTTTGCCTCTCCATCCAAGGCCGTAGCCAGCTGTTTCAGGCGTGCAGGGAGTAACGCTTCCTCTTGAGAATCTGGGTTTGTCAGCGCGCACAACGTGCAAATCGACCTAGAAACACTTGTACAGACAGAATACGCGAGAAGTACCATATGAACTGGTGCAATTGTAGCTGATGCTCCAATTCCCCTCCTAAAAAACAAAAAACACAATTATCCAAGAAAAATTTGTTGCAAATTAGAAAAATTTGCAACGGCGTGCGGAATCAATCCACTGAGATGAAGTTTTACTTATCCTTGTCAGTTTTATATTTATCTTTCTGTTTGCATGTCTGTCTTTCTTGATGTTGTAAGAGATCACCTTACTAAAAATAATATACACTATATATATATATAAAATTCTTAGAGGAAGATGACGATAAGGAAGAAAGAGTGATGGTGAGAAAGTGAATAAATAGTGAGAATGAGTGATTAATAAACTTCCATCTTGTTCATCAATGTGTGACAGTCACTGCTTTTGTGTTACCCATTGCTCACTAATTTCATAATACGCTTAACTTGAAGCTAATGCATAAAACTTTTACCATTAAGTTTGTAAGTTGGGTTGCTACTCGTAACATAATATACCAACAGTTGGTATGCGTAAAATTTAAACATCAACTGCTGTTTTTCAAATTCAGTCCTAAAAATGTTTTATGCGTATCACACTGCTAATAAATGTTAGTTATCGAGCCTGCGAACTTAACTATCGATAAAAGTTTTATGTATGTCGCACTTGTTGCCACGATTGCATTCCATGTACAAAAGTAACGCATTGGGATGGTGAAGAGGCCGTAAATCTGGAAAGGGCACAAGAGTTAAATGTAATGGTGTGAATTCGTATAATATAGTTAAGGAGGGAAGGAACATGTGTCGTGTGCCGAAATACCTCATCTCGGCTCTAAAGATTTCAGTAGAACGTACAAAGTTTGTACCTTGCCACTGATGCATTTTATAGGTTGGCCTGCGAGTGCGGCAGTTCTTACAGTGGAAAGAAATTAAATCTTTCTGGTTTTTTTTTTTTTTTTTTTTAATTTTTCTTCTTGAACTTAGTCGATTTTAGGTTAATGAAGCCTGTACCATTAACTCTCTTCAAAGAACTGTTCGATCCATCTCTTTCTGGAGTGCCCGCTTTTTTCAGTAGGTTTGTTAAAAGTTAAGTTAACTGCAGCCATTATCAACCCACTGCAGGATGGAAGTCTCCTCAACAATTCATGCTGAGGGAAGTGGACCATAATCTGCCACGCTGGTCCAGTGCGGGTTGGCAGATCGACCGTATTTAGCAGTCAGGGGCTTGAACCCCGTTCTGCTCAAAGAGTGTGTGCTACTGCACTCCCACTCCTGACCGCTCGGCTACGGAGGCTTGTTATTCGTTGCTAATTTTTTTTTTAAACTATGGTATGTAATTATATCTACAGTTTTATTTAAATGGATACAAGAAAAAATAAAACATGTGAAATCCGTAAACATGTTCAGTACAGTAAGAACCACTAAAGACTTAAGACCTTCTGAGAAGCAATGTGGAATTAAATTGGAATTGAATACTGAAAGCTAATAATATCTCGTGTTCAATGTATTAACAAAGATAATCTCAGAAGAGAAGGAAACGAATTTGTATAAGCACTGAAACTTTCTCTTGTGAATTCTCTTATAAATCCGCGATGTCGATGAATAATGTTATTAATAAATAAAAGTGCAGAAACGGTTAGGAAGAATCGGAGATCTTCAAGGCTAGTGGAAAGGGAGAAGGATGGGACAAGATATGTTATGAATAATTAATAATAGAATACAAGAGCTAAGCAAAATTATAAGCCCTGCCAATAACTCAGAAAGAAGTTGAATTTACAATGAGGAAAATGACAAAGGACCAGATGGGATGACCTTGGAATGTTAAAGAATGAAGTGAAATCATAATATAACACAGCACGTAGCTACTATGTTCATAAATACGAGGAAAGTAGAAACACGTAAAAATATTCACAAAAAAAGGAGACCGAACACGTTTCCAGGGAATATACACTACTTCAACAGCTTGGAATAAATTCAGATAAATTTACTAATGGCAGGATCTACAAGTAGCATTTTCTTGAAAATACCAATCGCCTATAATATTCGAAAATAAGCTCCCATACTGCAAGAACAGTATAAATAATCAGGACCGTCGGGCTCTACAAAACAATAACTTATAAACTTTTAGATTTGTAAAAGAGCTTGTAAATAACTACATGCTAGTTTCTGTAAATGGATAGGAATAGATTCACTATGATCGTTAAGAGCTCTTTATAGACTAATTGTTAACCGCATAAAAATTGCATATACCTGATAATTAGCTCCTGGCGTTCTACCTATATATCTTTAATTTAGGAATTAGATTAATGATTATCTGTGCATGCCATGCATTAGCTATTGCATGGGATATACGATTATTCTTTTGTAATACTATTATGGCTCTGTTGTTTTTATGTCTGCATTCAAAATACTGTACATCCTTCTAACCAGTAATCTGTTCAGGGAGGTGAACCATAATGGTTAATAAAATTGATTAACCATTTTGGTTCACCCCTTAAACCAGAATAGATGGTTCATAAAATTGATTTAATAACAATATTCACGTATGTCCATCGTTATATCGAACTCCCCCTCCCCCCAAAAAAGGCTGGATCCTCTTGATAAACACGGTCTTCCAGATATTCTTTTTAGTTAAGGTGTAGTTACCAGTTTCAACAAAGAAAGTTCAATTTTTTTTTTTCTTTCTAATTTTTAGGGTCTTCATTTTTGAATTTAAATTCGAATATCTCGTTATAACACGGTCGCGTAATATCTAAACAGCCCTGTTTGGGTCAGGAAAGCCTGGTCACTTTGGTTAAAACAAAAGATAGGCTGTCCACCAAGAAAAAAACTATGCTGCACCAGGTGCTAACAGATTATTGCAGTGCCTGTAATTAAACTTCTTTTAGTTTACATACCAGCACATATGATGATTCTCTCTCTCTCTCTCTCTCTCTCTCTCTCTCTCTCTCTCTCTCTCTCTCTCTCTCTCTCTCTCTCTCTCTCTCAATTGCTTAACATTTTATGCTTGTCTTCTATCAATAAATTATTGGTGCGATTGTCCAGCCCATATATCTCATTTTCCAGGGAGATTTTCCATCTGGACCGCATATACTGGACCTTTTACTAGTTAAACGTTTTATTGCAAGAATGCGATTAATGTCTGGATTTGCCCAGTTTTTATAGTAATTAAAAGTAAGTAATCAAGATGTTTTCTTCCAAGTCTGTTAATTTTCAGAAAATTGTCTACGATGAAGACTTGTATTCTGTTAAATTTTTATCTTGAGTTTAGTAGATACATTTTTCTGACTATCAAATTCTTCATCCAGTTAGGCTGAACTTTTCAGTCAGTCTAGTTTCTTGAGATTGTTTTTTGGCTATAATCTTAGCACATCTCTGGGTCTATTTTACACTGCACAGCAAATTACCTCACTGACTAAGAAGTGTCTTTTAATTTGGTGATTTACATATTAGACATCTTAAGGATGACGAAAGAACACTACATCTGGGAAATATGTCAGGTTTCATTATTTCTTGTGCCTTAAGATCTGAGGTGCTGATACCATTTTTATTAAACTGCTTTGCATTTTCCTGTATATAGTGTACATGCAAATCTTTTAATTAATATTTTCCCTCTAAACTGTAGAATTTACTTCATTCGATGCAGTTGAAATCTGTATCTTTATGTATGTAAGGAGTGGTTTGGTTAGACAATAACTACTCTATATGTCCTAGTTACCTTGTGCCTATTTTTAAACGTTTCAGAGAATTTCCACTTATGATTGCTGTGATAAATACCACCTTAGAAACGAATTTCACTGCATTCCGCTAATCTCTCTCTCTCTCTCTCTCTCTCTCTCTCTCTCTCTCCCCTGTCAAATTAGCACGTTTGAGGTTACCAGGTTGCAGCATGCTACGATCGTGCTAGGTAGGTGGTGAATTGTTCTAGATTCTTTCTGGTCACTGGGTAGGAAGTTGAGTAATTCATATTTTCTATATTGATTAGATAAATGGTTTAAATGAGTAACACACAACACTGATTGGTTCATCTGCCTTGTATTTCTGGTCAGTGCATTCCACTATCAAACTAGGGTGGTACAATAAGCACGCGATTGACATATGTCTGCGAGCTGAAATCAGCAAAACAACTCGTATAAATAGCAGCAAATTAATATATTAAAATTAAACAAAACAAATTAAACTACTGTGTGTGTGTGTGTGTGTGTGTGTGTGTGTGTGTGTGTGTGTCGCGGGGCCAAAAAATTAAAAGATATATCCCGTCCCCATTACAAAACTAATCATAAAAAAGTTAAAAATATATGTTCTTACCTTTCAGCGGAACGCACTGTATTTTTTATGTATACAATAGAGCAGGGGTTGCCAACTTAATTTGCGATGCGATCTACTTTTTTTCTTCAAAATGTGCTGCGATCTACCATCTCAAGAATTTCATTGCACATAGTTAAAGAAGTTAATCAACACATATTGAAAAATGTTGTTTACAAATTTTAAAATTAAATACAATTCAGAATTCTTATTTTAAATTCATACGTATTTAAATTTTTAATTTATGTGATGTTTGTGTCTTCGTGTCATCTGTCAAGCTTTCAAAATTGGGGATATACTGTGATAAGGCCAACCATAAAGAATCTTCTGTATGCAAGTCCGTAAGAGTAGAGCAATTCTTCGTCTTTGTTAGTTTCAAATACGAAAAGGCCGATTCATATATTTGGTTCCACAAATATGTGGAACCAAAACAGGAATTTAAAAGTTCACTGCATTTTTTTTACATTTGGGTACTTTTCTCGGCAAACATATTTCTAAGAGTCTTTTTTTGATGATCTGTCTTTTAGAAAGATATCGTTTTGAAATGTAATCATTTCATTTTCAAGTAATATTTTCTCCATGTGAAAAATCTCAGCGATTTTTTTCTGTAATTTATATTAAATGGACATTAACCCGACATTAAATGGATAAGAAATATATTAAACCAATTGTCTTAAAATCACTGAATCTGGTTTAAAAATCATCCACAACTTTCTCAATTTCAGAAACATATTTCTCACTATTAAATCCAAAAACAGGATATTTTTGCAAATGATCTTGCATATTTGCAAAATGATGGAATTTTTTTTCCTTTTAGATTCTTAGCCATTGCCAAAAATTGATATTTATATGCAGAAATACTAAATCATGTCACCCACTCACATTTTTATTTTTCCCTTGTAATTCCAAATTCAGATCACCCAATTTACTGGTAAAATCTGCCAAAAAAGCCAGCTCGCACAACCACTCCGTATCTTGTAGCTGCTGATAATCATCTCTCCTTCGATCAACAATTTTTTTTAATTTCATTCAGCAAATTTTGAAATCTCTGTAGAAACTGACTCTGACTCAGCCACTTCACATCTGTGTGTAATATCAGATCTGGTTCATTTTCATCACGTTGCATTTTGAAAAGTCTCATTTGAAGAGATTGTCATCTGATGGAATTCACGATTTTGAAAGCTATGTCCATAATACTTTTAGTATTTAATCTTTTGCTGGATAACACTTGTTGGTGGATGATACAGTGGTAACTCAAAAAATCTAGGAATTCATCATCCTTTTGGCACGATGCGATGAATCCGTAATTTATTTAGTTCCATCTGTTGTTATTGATACGAGCTTAAATAGTGGTAATTTAATTTTTTTCATTAAAATTTTTGAATGGGTTAAATATATCAAGACCTCTAGTTCTTTCTTTTAATGAAATCATACCCACAGTTCTTCTCTAGTGGCAGAATCATCGAAAACCATAAGAATAAAAACGAGCAATTGAGCTGTATCACTGGTGTCTGTAGATTCATCCAGTTGTTAAGAAAAGGACACACAATTAGCAATATGAGCATGTAATTTGTTCGTTCACATTTTTGCTCATTTTTTTTTGGATGCGTCGCATCACAGTATTTCGAGATAATTTCAGATCTTGAAGAGCACTTTTAATTTCATTTTTGTTCTTAAAGTTTTCAAAAAGAGAATCTGTTATTTCCAAAAATGCGTCTTTGATGAATTGACCATCAGAAAATGGTTTGCATTTTTTTGCAAGAAGATGACTCACTTTAAATGATGCTACAGTTACTGCTTGTCATGAAGAAATTTTGTTGTGCGAATAATCTGGATTTAAGTTATTTTAATTTATTTTTTCTAAGGTCACTATTAGGCGGAAAATCCAATTGGTATTTACCATGGAGTTGCGTTGAACTGCCTTTCTAAATTTCCTCTTTTGGGTGTAGCCACGCAAGCATTGCGAGTCAAACAACATTTTTCTTTCATAATTACAAAAAAGTATTCTAGTTCCCACTCTTGATGAATATGATACGTTTTTACTCTTTTTCGTAGTATTCATTTTAAATCAAAGGGTATTAAATTAACCTATAAGTCCTGCCCAGTTATTAATATATTAAGTAAGCTAAATAAGAAATCAACACCTGCTCTATGCTCTCACACAGCGTAACTGCGTGAATTTTCAAACCTAGCGGCTGTGCGGCGACAGGAGTAGTCACGTAGTTCAAGGGATTTGCAGTGGGGATAATAATAACATTTAGATTTTGACTAATCCATTTTTTATATATATTTAAAATCCGTCGTGATCGACTGGTAGGTCGCGATCGACTTCTTGGCCACCCCTGCAATAGAGCGTCGATAATCCGAACTAATTGGGACCGGGGGTAGTTCGGACTTCCGTTTTGTTCGGATTTTCGAACTGAAAAATACAGTTCTGGAGACAAAAAAAAAAAAAAAGTTTATAAATAAAAACACGAAGTTGTACTTATGTATTTTTATTCATAGGTAACAAAACAAATGGAACTTTCACCCACAATAGCACACATGTATAAACAGTGCTTTTTTTGTAAAAAAAAATAGGTGCCGGTACTCATTCTTTGCTATCAGGAAAAATTGAAAATTAAAAGTAACAATATCAGGGGAAAAATTTTTTTTCCCCTGATATTGTTACTTTCGTAGTAATGTTTTTGGAATAAGAACAACAAATTTAGTATATTAACACAGTTTATTAAGTATGAGTTAATTATTCAAGTATGAGTGACCGGGGTTCAAGCCCGTGACTACTGAATACGGTGCTGTTTCTTGCACTCTATCTATCTTGTGAACTCCTCTGACCGTTTGGTCGTCCCGGAGTATAAACAGAAAATTTATTTATTTATTTATATATAGAAAAATAAGTAAAATGTGAATAAAATAAATAAATAAATAAATCGGTCAACTACTGAGTGCCGGGCACTCAGGATGACACGAATGGTCGTTAGTGTAGTATCTCAAATAGAGAGAGCTTTATGGTAACTGAAAAAAGTTTCTAGTACCCCGGCTTGGCCTAAAACTTAGGAAATAACGAAAACGTTGTCTATTTGAGTCTTTCCAGTTGTTGTGAATGCCAAGGTGGGAGAAGCGACTCTGACTTCTTCCTAGAGAAACGATTAAAGTCTCGGGGGCGAAGCGATTGGCAGGTGAGGGCTGTGCAAGACTCCGCGTAGGCGCCTCTCCACAACCACCGCCTCAACACTGGCTCTCTGAGTACCTCCTTGTCGGGACAACTCCAGTTTTGAAAATTGTTAAAAATACTTCTGGTCGCAAAATTTATAAATGACCTTTATAGAATTATTAACTAACTATTTAGCAACCTTTTTGTCGCCAAAAGGAGAGTTTCTCAGTACAAAGAAGCGCGCTATCGAAGTGCAATTAAAAATTGTTTTTTAATTTTAACACAAAAATAAATGATAGATTTCGATCGGAATAGTTTTCCCTCGATAAGCATCGAATAACGCAAATCTCATCTGATTTTTAAATTTTTAGCTCCGTTAGCGACAGAAATAGAGAGGGGGGGGACATGAAAATTACATTTTCCTGTCTGGCCCCGCCATTTTTAATTTAAAAAATATTTTAAACGTACTCGTTGAGCTCTTTCCAACGGTGTAGCTATAGGTTGTCGACAACATTTTTACCCCCCCCCCACATTTTAACCCCCTCCATTTCTCAGACAAATTTTTGTCAACAATGATCAATATGGCGTTATGTTGGCCCACTCGATGTGCAAACCCATGCAAAATTTCAAGTCAGTAGATCGAGTGGTTCCAGAGATACAATGCTGTGACAGACGGACGGACACGCAGACAATCGAGTGACATTTTAAGGGTCCTTCTTTGGACTATGGCCCCTAAAAATAATAAGTAAAAATAAATAACATAAGTAAAATTAATTTCATCAAGTTTTTGTAGAATATTCCAAATTTTTATTAAGTTTTCATCCGACACCCTATGCCAACTTCTTTTCTTCCTCTTTGTGTGTCGGTTGCTGAATGACGTTTCCGAAGCAGCCTGCGCATTATAGCCTTAGTTGCTAATGCGCCAATAAAACCCAAAATCCGAAGCAGCCACGAATCGACATATTTTGCTGGATCGAAGCGGGTCAGCGGTGGGCATACAATTTCAAGAAACAGTAGTGAAGAGACTGTTTTTGTCATCAACGAAGCTCTGTTGAGCTGACAATCAGATTCATTTGTGAAAATCCTCGTTCACATTCACTCGATGAAATTGGTATCGTACTCAGAGCGTCCATAAAATTCTTCAATTCTTCCGAAACCATCTTTTCAATTAGGTACTCCCGAAATCCACGAATTGCATTTAACTGTAACCCAACTGACAATTTTCTAACGTCGTTTTCACCAAAATGCCAACAATTCAAGGTTTAATGCCTTCGTTGTCCTCGTTTTCCCTCTCTCGTCATCAGTATTGTCACCAGTTGTTAAATTTGAATTTTTTTTGAAACTTGAAAATGTCGGTGTCATCCGAAGGTGTCCAGCCTACGGCCCGCCCGGAAAGTGAACTAAAACAGCATTTTATATTTTGTTCATTATCAAAAGAAATCTCATTAAATGTTTTGTTCAGTAAATGTAATTGTGTATTGTACTTAATAAAATTTTCGAATATTTTCAATTTTACTTTTACATGCACTATGAATTGTCAAACTAATACAGCAAGCTTATCTGCGAAAAGATCTAAACCTCCCAAGAACTTCCTAATTCATTTCACAAATGTACGCGGTCTCAATTCTAATCTCAACGATGTCCATTTCCACTTGCAGTCTGCCAAACCCCATGTACCTTTTCTGACAGAATCTCAGTTATCGATTGATTCAACTACTGCTCATCTCAGATGCCCAAATTATTCGCTGTATGATTCCTTTCGCCTCAAAGGTGGCTCTTGTGCATATGTCCATTCTGATATTCCCTGTCAGAGACTTGGCAATTTGGAATCTCCTCTCTTTGATCTTCTCTGGCTTAAAATCTCTCTACCTCATTGTGGCAAATGCATCTGTTATCTCTACCGTTCTCCCAACTCCACTAATCACGTGGAGCTCTTTGACTTTCTCTCTTTGCAACTTTCTTAACAGTGAGGCAATGTTCACAACTCCAGCTGGCTTCCGTTTTCTAGTCACACTGACCCAGCTGGTCGAGATGCTAAGGCTTTTGCAATTACTAATGACCTTGCACAGATTGTTTATTTACCTACAAGAATACCGGACAATCCTAATCATACAGCCAATACGCTTGATCTTTTTCTCACAAACAACTCTTCTAAGTACACGGTCGATGTGAGAGGTCCTTTAGGCACTTCAGATCACAACTTGGTGATTGTCTCTTCTCCAATGGAACCTTTATCTCATGGCTATTCCTAACCTCGTGTTGTTTGGCATTACAAGAATGCAAAATGGGATGAGCTGCGAGACTTCTTTTCTTCTTTTCCTTGGTCGGATTACTGTTTCAAAACTTCTGATGTCAACGTTTGCTCAGATTGGGTCAGTGAAATTATTCTTGCAGGAATGGAATCCTTTATCCCACACTCCACTTTAAAAGCTCGTCCTTTAAATAAACCTTGGTTTTCCAATAAATGTGCTAAGGCTGTTCAAGAGAAGAATGTTGCATATCGTAATTGGCTTGTTTCTAATTCTCCAGTTTCATTTTCTGCCTACACCAAATCTCGCAACAATTGTAAAGCAGTTATTAATCAGTCCAAAGTAGAGTTTGAACAGGCTAAGAGTAGAAAACTTGCTTCTTGCCCTAATGGTAGCCGAGCATTCTGGTCTCTTGCCAAAGCTATTGGCCGCAACTTTTGCCCATCTCTGCTCCCACCTCTGTCCAAACCAGATGGTTCTGTTGTCACTTCAGTCAAGGATAAAGCTGACCTGCTAGCATCCCATTTTTCTTCCAACTCATGTATTAGTGATCTTGGTAAAACACCTCCCAACACGGTCCATTCAATGCCTCCTGTGGTCTTCCGTCAAAAGGATGTCAGAAGGATTTTGACGAATCTTGATGCTAAGAAAGCTCCAGGTCCCGATGGTATTTCTGCACTTGTTCTCAAAATCTGTGCTCCTGAACTTACTCCTATTCTTTGCCGGCATTTTTCACTTTCTTATTCCAAAGGTGTTTTTTCTTCTGCTTGGAATTTTGCTCATATCCAGCCAGTTCCTAAAAAGGGTGACAAATCCCTCCCGTCCAATTATCGTCCCATTGAAATTACTTCTACTCTTTCTAAAATAATGGAGAAATCAATTAACTGCCAACTCTTAAACTACCTAGAAACCTTCCGTCTGATCAACGATCGCCAGTATGGATTACGTCAGTGTCGATCCACTTGTGATATTCTGGCTTATGTTACCCATTTATGGACTAATTCAATGGAAAGGTTCGGTGAAACACAAGTAGTTTCTCTTGACATCTCAAAGGCTTCGATCGTGTTTGGCATAAAGGTCTTCTAAACAAGCTTCCATCTTATGGTTTGCCAACTGTTTTTAGTAATTGATTATCCAGTTTTCTCTCTGATCGCTCACTGAGGGTGATGGTAGATGGCTCTCTGTCTTCTGACTTCTCCACTAATGCCGGTGTCCCCCCCAAGGTTCAGTTCTTTCTCCCACTCTTTTCCTCTTGTATGTTAATGACCTTCCATTGACTGGAAATCCTATCCATAGTTTTGCCGATGATAGCACATTGCATTCCACTTTTCATTTTGAGAAACCTTTCCTGCTCAATCAGCTTCAACTTCTCGAAAATCTGCTACCAATTCCTTAAATGACGATCTTCGGGTAATTCTCCAGTGGGGCAAAGACAACTTACTTGATTTCAACCCTTCTAAAACTCAGTCTTGTCTTATATCTCGAAAAAAGGATTCTTCTGCTCCTATGCTTATCTTTAGTGACACTCCGATTTCTAGGCAAAATGATATATCTCTTTTGGGGATTACCCTGACTTCTAATCTCTCTTGGCACAAGCACATTACAAATATTGCTTCCTCTGCATCTAAAAAACTTGGTTTTCTCTTTCGCTCTCGGTGTTACTTTTCTTCCAAACAGCTGCTTACTCTGTATAAATCGCACATCCGCCCAGCTATGGAATATTGTTCCCACAACTGGGGTGGTTTCCCCAAAACCTCTCTCAGGCTTCTTTGATTGCATTCAGAATAGGGCAGTTAGGTTAATTAATGATTCATCTCTAACAGAGTCTCTCCACTCGCTGTCTCATAGACGTACTGTTTTTGCTGCATGCCTCTTCTACAGATACTTCCATGGGCACTGTTCTTCTGAATTGGCTTCTATAATTCCCGCTCTCTCTTTCAAAACAGTCCGAACACGTACCGCCACCAGCCAACATCCATTTACTGTCCAACTTCAAACTCTCAGAACCAACTTTTCATCTGCCTCGTTTATTCATTCAACTGCTGTTTTCTGAAATATCTTCTTTCATCTTCTCAATCTCCAACCCAAGCACGGTACTAAGTACTATAGGTTCTAATACCTCACGTGTTTGGGGTTTACATAAAAAAAAAAAAAAAAAAAAAAATGCAACAAGATATGGAAAATGTAACACACTAAAGAAATTTAACTTTGAATTTTTTTGAATATGGCCCCTGCATGGGAAATATTTGGACACCACTGCAATAGAAAAAGGACCAAAGCCCATTGGGAATACCCCTTGATCTGCTCACTGCAGACCAGCGCGACTTCTCCGTATGTGGGACGGGTGGTCGGATAGTTTTTACCAGGTACCACAAAGTTGTAGAATGGTAACCCCTTCAGCTCTCTTAATTCGAGCAGCAACACTAATTGCCTAAGGCCAGAAATGCGAACAGGGCGTACGAGTTCATCCTCTCCTAATCCGTTCGCTATATACTCCTATATAGTATTTATTAATACGCCTATATAGGAGTATTTATTATACTACTATATAGGCAGTTCTACTTTTTTTTTTTTTTTTTTTCATCCATTATTATATTGAGCTGCTTTTCTTTTTTTCCTACTAATTTTTCTTTCAAGGAACTCGTCTATCATCATAACACGGGACCATATGGAAAATGCCATTCACTTTATCTACATTTTGCTTAAGAACTTTTTTAGGAACCTAACTCTGTCGTTAAGCGAGGTGTGCCTGTATATAGATGGCAGAAGCCGAACTTTTTTAAGCAACCTAAAAAGGAGAAAATTAGTGTGTGTGTAATTCACATTTAGTTAGCAGTTTTCACAAAAGATAAATGCTATAGCTCCATTGGCTTGAATTTATTAAGGTGAGCTCCCAAGAGACCAATCCAATATTTCTCCTCTTAAATCTTTTAGCTTCGCAATACAGTTGGTGTATGTTTCGTAAGTACAGTATTTGGCTTGTTTTCTTATCCGTATAGTGAATCGTCTATCATGTAACAGCAGGTTCTTCGCTTTTCGACATTATGGGGTTAATTGAATTAGTTATATAGAAGGAGAGATCAAAGCCTCGCACGCAGGTACTTAGTCTCGTGTGTTAAAGTTAGTTGCAGATGGCTGGATATTGTGCATCAGTGGCGAGGTGGATTATGAAAGTTGTTTGAACCTGTACATCAAGTTGCGTCCTATAAACCTATTAACGTACTGGTGGAAAACTGCCGTTGTTCTGGAGACAGGTGTTGGGAAAGTCGTGTTGCACAACGTTAGTAGCATAATGTGCTGTTTTCCCTGGTCCGGTCAGCCTTGACTTCAATTGTTCTTTAACCTTCAAGTCGCCAGTTTGGCGGTTTTTAAGTGCATTTGTGTCCGGTGATTTACGTCATCTTCAAGAGAAAATGGAATAACTATCCAACTCCCCCCACCTTTAACTGCCCATGATGAGTCCGGGACATTTTTTCTTTTCTTTCTTTCTTTTTTTTCAAGTGTTTGATGATAGACATACTTTTATGGTGCAATAATTCTTCAAGATTTTGTTGTTGAAACTTAACGTAAAATCTTAGATTAATAGCCTGGCCAGAGTGGAGAAATTGGGAAACTCATCTAAATATCCAAGTGTTTGTTAAAAAATGAAATAAATAAAATAAAATGCAGTCCGCAATTTTCAGGGAACTCTGGTTCATTTTTAAGTTGAATGTGAGCAATGCTTAACAATGACGGATTTACGCGGGAGGAATCGACAGGAAATCATATAAAATTATTTTGATATGAAAAATATTGCAACTTTATAAAGTGCCCCCCCCCCCCCCTTTTTGTTGTTGTTTGCGTGGGGGGTGCTTATGCAACCGTACAACCTCAGTTGGAACCACTGATGTTTTATCTGTTAGAACCCCGCTTTTTTTTTTTTTTTTTTTTTAATCCTGTTGCGATGGTTGCAAAATAAAATTGTCTGTAAATTGCGTGTTATCTATGGTCGATTTCGCTGTTTGATGGACGAAAACCCCAAATTTCCGGGAGGAAAAAATCAGTAATGATTACTTGACATACCATTATTATACTATTCAATAGTTCACTGCTGAGCATTAAAAATAATTCGAGAAACACATGCGGAACTCGTAAGTAACCAAAGCTGTCTGTAGTTGTGAGATCGATAATACAACACATTAAAACATTGGCCATGACGGTTTTTAAGGCTAATCATAAATTACTAGCATTGAAAGGAAACATGACAGTGGGTTATTTTAATTTAATTTACAAATTAATTTAAATTTGTAATCTTTGAAATACAGACGCACAACTGTTTCAGTGATGAGCTTATTCTTTTAACTTTTTTAATAGTTTTATCATAGAAAGTAAAAGGTAAAGTGCAGCCATTATCAACCCACTGCAGGATGGAAGCCTCCTCAACAATTCATGCTGAGGGAAATGGACCATAATCTGCCACACTGGTCCAGTGCGGGTTGGCAGATGACCGTATTCAGCAGTCAGGGGCTTGAACCCCGGTCTACTCAAAGAGCGTGTGCTACTGCACTCCCGCTCCTGACCACTCGGCTACGGAGGCCTATTCATCTTCTCAACGGCACTCCCGTGGAAGAAAATCTCTTGTTGATGAGAGAGGTCAGAGGAGGATAGCTAGAATAGAAAGTAGCCCTGTTGTATGCCATACCGTGCCACGTCACGATTTGAACATTAATTACATTACTTTCATTGTTTCTGTGTTCATTCTTTCTTTCTCGTTTATCCACATGCTGCTCATAATATAGAACAGGAGTCACCAGTTAGTTTTCTATGTGGTCCGTTTTAGAAAAATGTAGCTCACCGCGATCCAGACCCCCTTTTTGGTATAAATTTAACGAAACATGAAGTAAAATATTATGATAATATATTTTTGAATCCTTTTTATTACAGAACATTCACTTGTTATTACAGAATGCGAAGAAAAGTTCATTCAATATAACTTACGATCGATTTTTGAAATGTCACAAGCTAAATTAAAGGAACTTACAAAATTAGAAAATTAAAATAATTACTTTATGTACAAAATATTGACTTAGTTCAGTTCGCTGACTCTCCATGAAAAATCGTTGGAGGTACTCCAATTTGTGATTCGTGTATTGAATGTGTTTTCACCAGGAGCTTGTCTTAGACAGGCTCAGACTAATTGCGCCTAGTTATTCATAGATGAAATAGACTTCCCAAATTTTTAAAGAATCCGTAAACGAATCTTTGTCAACACTATTTATAATGCAAGCAACACCGACCCTCAAAGATGTACTGGGAGACCGAGATGACACATGAGTATCTTCATCTATTTGAACGTAAGCAACTACTACTATCGCCTATTAATAATATAAAAGTCAGAGAAAGACTAATTTTATAATCAAAAACAGTTTCGAATAAATAAAGAACAAACAGCAGCTGATTACGAAATACAAAACAGAAACAGCTTAGCAAACGTAATTCATAAGCACAGTCTTGGAACTCTGTGGCCGCAGAACAATAAATCATCCAACTCGAAGACCCAGACAAGTTAAGCTATACAAGGTGGCAGAAAATCAGCGGACGATTTGAAAAACTTTTTTTTTTTTTTTTTTTAAATATATTTTTTTTATTCATGATATAATATTGACCAAAGATTTATGCAAAAGACCCAATATTTAAGTTTCGCTCTGTTGTTGGAGCTTCACTAGAAGTGTAGCAATCGGACGAATAGTGATGGCGGGTTTCGAGCAAGGCACCTTTTGTTCTTTCGTTTTTGAAGAAATGTATTGAGGAACATCTGTGCGGCCTTACTTTCGAGCTTCACTTCATCCTTCACCAGGATATAAGATAATAAATACATTTTGTTTATATTCCCGGATGACTACTTCAGGTGAGAGGAATTTCTTGATGACATATTCCGTTCATTTTCGCGCTGTCAAGGACACGGTTTACATTCTTCCTCTGTCATAACCTATAGAACTTAGACGGAATCTGTAATGCTCAATATTGGATTTCTGTTCAGTATATGATTAATAAATAGTTACAAGCTCTTCAAATCATCCGCTAATTTATAGCCACTCTGTATTATAAATTACATAAGAGGGAATAGGTAATCCACATATTACTTGAAATATTTAGACTTGTCTGTTTGAATTAATGTACTTTCTGAGTGCCCCGCATCTCTTGATAATGTATTTCACACAACCATTTGTGTCAGTTAACTGCTTTTCACCCACTTTCACACGTGTAGCGGTTTCTGTAAATCTGACGGAACTGTTCTGTAAGAAATTCATTTGAACTCTGCGCTTCTGTGAAACTTTCTTTTTTAAATTGCATTCTACCTGCTTTTAATTGTTTCATTATCTTCAAAATCAGATTTGATGATTTCACCTCTATCTAATAACGAGCTAAGTTGATAAAATGATTATTAGTAGTATTTTAACTCTACTGGAACTTGTTACACATATCCTTGTTATATATTTGTCTATAGAAGTGTGTTCATAGGCCAGTTCGCATGTTATGTGGCATGAAAAACTAGGAAGTAACTCATGGGGAGAATTGTACTTATTACGCCCCAGATCGGCTAACTACAGCCTCGAGAAGTTCCTCCGATTGTAATCAAATTAAGCCGATTAAGTTTCCATAGAGAACACGTTTGCTACAATTTTTTTTTTTTTTTTTTTTTTTTTGCTGAAAGAAACCTCATGCACCCGCATGATTTTTCAAGAAATGTCTGCCTTTCTATCGACCCTACTGTTTTCTAGAATGTTGAAATTTGATCACTACGCAAAGGATAATCATAATTTAACGCAAGAATCTTCGAACTACCCGATTGTTGAGAGAGAAAGTAAGAACGTAGCGAATTACATTCTTAATATTCAATTTATCGCAGGTGCAGAGGACAAATGTCTTATTTCCATGTTCTATAAGCCCACCCCCACTCCCGAACTGGGATATGTTATATATAGAAGCACTTCTTCGCTTTTAACTTTAAAGCACTCGACGGCAGTTGACAAGTACTACTGTAGTTGCCAGTGTACTGGGGCAGTTGTAGACAAAGAGCGTGGTTTCAACGACCAATTTTCTCTCTCTCTCTCTCTCCACACACACACACACACACACACACACACACACACAGTGTTCTGAAACTTGCATCGCACATTGTTTTCATTAACTGTCTTTTACTCGCCGAAACTGGTGTTTGCTTTATATTGTCAGTACTGAGTCCAGCAATTTTTCTTCCAAAGAAATTTTATCTATAAATGCATTCAGAATTCCATTAGGTACGGAATTAGAGGTATCCTGTTTTAGTAAGAAAATACCAAACAAGTACAGGAAGGAGTTTCCATTTTGTTTGCAACATGCAACTTAAAGGTGAAACTTGGGTACGTTTTAAATCTATATGATATTGTTCTAATCTAATGTATAGATAAGGTGACAGAATATTGCGAATAATGCTTAATACACGAAAACACCGATCGTGGCGGAACGTACATGTCTTTTGTGTCACTGTGTTCATCCCGAGCCAAAAACCAGATATAGTTGCCCAGCAATAACTTCATTCCACCTCCCTTAGAAATGTGTGAAATGCAAGTTTGCATTTCACACATGCCAAAGCATGATCTTTAAATGAGCTGCTACTTACAGCAGAGCGTACAATTCCTTCGTGACATTAGAGATCTGGGTTCGAATCTCAATGACTGAAAATTATTTAAAGGCATCTTCAAATTGGGCTCCAAGTTAATTGAGATTAGGTGCATTGAGGTACTACGAGTTTTTCAGCCCTACATCATGTTGATCAACGCACACAATTTTATCAGACATTATATACGATGAAAAGATCAGTCTACGATCTTTCATAACAATGAGTCTTAAGTAGTTAATTCTCCAAGAAAATCCTCTAAAGCATGAACAGGAATATGCAGCTTTTCCTGCACATTTGCTTTGTATTGAATAGATGTTTTTTTTTTTTTTTTTTTATTCTATTCCCGTGCACAACAGAAAAACGAGCACAAGATATTTCATAATATACAGCAGATTTTTCTGCTTATAAAAGTACCGTCCAGTTCATGAGTTCGAATTATTTTGATATTATTCATTAAAGGAGAAAGGTCCGTTGACTACTTTTTTAAAATCACGATAGGCTGAGTTTATCTAAAATTTTTCTAAATTTTTCTAATTTTTCTAAAACTTTATCTAAAGTTTATCTAAAATTTTCGAAAATGTTCAGTTTATATTTTTTTGGTGTTTTTCTATGTAGTTTTCAATCAACTTGTCAATTTTTTTTTGTAATTTTTTACTCTGAATGTTACCAAGAAAGCTATTCACTACAAGGTGAAGCAGTTGTTAAGCGTTTCGCTCAATATCGGTCATTTTGCTTCCAGTTATTTTGAAGCGAACATGTGCTTAACTTGTGGAGCAATAAATATGCCACCTTTCACTTTTCTCTTGCACCAGACAATTTTGGAAACATAGATGTACATTCTTGAAGATTCATTGCGCTTTAGCAAATTGTTTTACAGTTCCTGGAGTGATGGAAGCGGGGCTTTCTTTCTTGGAACCAAGGGATTGTACTATGTTGTGCGCGGCAGGCTAAAATTCAATTCTGGTATATCATTATTTTCTGCTGTAATGCTGATCTACTCTCCTGCCATCCCGAAGGCGGAGAAAGCAAAAGAAATTATTGAAACCACTTTGCAAACCCAGAAAGACCCAAACATCTGGAAGTTCCCACAGACCTACCATTTATACTGGTCATACTTGATCTTCTCCAAAAATAGCTTACATTTCCGTAATCTTCCTTAATATGAACAGGGTGTACAATTGGAATCGATGGATGTGAAGCAACGCAGCTTTCAAATTTTTCTTGAACACATTACTCCTCTGTATTGTGATTAATACCAGTTTCTTCATAAAGACCAATCAAATGAAAACAATAACATAGGGATTCTACAATATTATAAAAACGTGCATAAGTGGTATGGATCTTTCTGTATGAGTAAGTCTTGCAGCTGGGATCCAGTGGATTCCATTCCTTTAAAGGAGATGTCAGCAGCTCTGTACTGGATTTGGTTATACCAAAGTTTCTCATTAATTTATCCAGTTGTTGCCGATCGGGAAATTGTGAACAGATGAATCATCTAGTTCTAAAGTCCTCAGAACTAGATGAAGACTTTACAGAGTAAAGTCTTCAGAATTAGGTGAGTGTAGATGGATTGGCAGATCTTAATTGTGTGGCACCAGAACAAAAGAGGAGAGTAAGTTGAAATAAATTGCACCTCTACGATCCACCGTACAAAACTGCAGTTGTCATGGTGTTCCTTCAACTTGATCAGCCATAGGCATTCCAAAATAAGCTTCATATGCACTTCAGAACTTGGTGCCGCCGATGGTATTATGCTTTACCTGCTTCAGAGCCGACCGGGCTAGCCGGGTGGGTAAAGTGCCTGCCCGGCAACCCAAAGGTCGCGGGTTCGATTCCCGCCTCGGGCTTGGATCAGAGTACTGCAAAAACATTGGGAGGTGCATTATATCAGATGTAGGTGCATTATATCAGGAGGGCATTATATCATTATATTAGGTGCATTATATCATTATATCAGGAGGTGCATTATATCAGGTGTATTATATCAGAGTACTGCAAAAACATTGGGAGGTGCATTATGGCCACAGAAGCCTATGCGCCAACAACTACCAAAAAAAAAAAAAAAAAAAAACCTGCTTCAGACCTTTGTGATATTCACAAAGACAGCAGAACAGGTTTGGTGATAACTCACACCTTTATTTAGTAGTCCTGGTAAATTGGGGGAGGGGGGAGAAGGAAACCTTATTACACGAATACTATAGGCTCGTGCCCTTACGTAATTGCACATAAATGTCGCAATAACATAACCCCTTCAATTTGGCACTATATATATATTAGATAGTATGAATCAGAGCTGTAATACTCAATATGTTCTATGTTGATAATAATATTAGTAAATTAATAAGAGGAGTTTACCTCAATGTAGTACGTAGAACACTTCCGTATGATACCCTCCAGAAATTAAAACGGAAAAAACGAAAAAATCGACAACTTACCGGTACATTAAAGTACATTAAAAGAATCTAACGAAAATATTCAAAACGATTTGAATCGTTTTGAATATTTTCGTTAGATTCTTTTAATTGCGTTAATTTGAATTTTAATTGTTTTAAATTGATTTTGAATTGTGTTAAATTGATTATTTAATTATTTATATTTTACTTTAATGTACCGGTAAGTTGTCGATTTTTTCCGTTTTAATTTCTGGAGGGTATCATACGGAAGTGTTCTACGTACTACATTGAGGTAAACTCCTCTTATTAATTTACTAATATATATATATATATGCCAAAACATTTGCCGCTAGAGAAAAACCAATGACACGTTTTGATTCGACACACAAAATACGTATTATTGAAAACAGTTAAATATAAACTTTTTTTTGTTGATAGTGTAATGCACTTAAATGAATAACTTATATAAACATGCTGACTGTTGTAAGAGCTTTAGACTGTGAATAAAGACGGGGGCTCGGAACTACTTATAGAACGGGATCTATTGTTATTCTGTTCTTAATAGTAAGTGCATCCTATTAGTTGATACAGCAGCTGCTTGCGTTTTCAAACCGAAAACTTTGAACTTCCCATGAGTCATCCTGAAGTGACAGGTAGAGCATTCATAATTACCCACCAGGCGGCTCACTCCCACACTGTGGCCTTGGCAGTATTGCACCGGCACATCTGGTAAACTGTACCACGGCTAAGGACGAAAAGTCAGAAGTGTGTTGTGTAGGGTACCCGTGTTTTTTTTTATTTAGTTTTTGCCTCTTGTACTTGCGTACGTGACATTTATGTTGCTATAATGTTTACATTTCGCGGTTCCTCCATATTTCCGTCCAGTATTGAGGAATATTTTGAATGGAGAATTCTGACGAGGCAAACAGTTAAAAGCTTTTTTGGAAAAATTGTCGCCAAGTATTTTAACTTGGCAGATCATTGTAAATAACATGAAAACAATAAGCGACATGCAGTGAATTTTCCGCTTTATCAAGTAGTCATTGAACCTTTTAAGGGTCGAATTATATCACGCAGCAAGATGGTTAATTTATGCTTTTCTGCTGGCAGATTACCAACATACATGTACTGTGTTTTGTAGCCATATATGGATTCTCTTTACGAACTGCGGGAATTCTAATATGAACTTATGGGTCAAGTCGTAAGTTAGCCATTTTCAGTGAATGCTGCTGGACCTCAAAGTGTGTGTTAACGACTTAAGATTTTATTTCCAGAAATATTCTTCCATTCCCCCCCCCCCCCACCGTGTACTTTTCCTCTCTTACCCCACACACACTACAAACCTATCTAAAATAAATACAATTTACGGACTTGGTGTCCTGACATTTTTGGCTTTAGTTGTCTCCATTCTCTAAGGCCTCCGTAGCCGAGTGGTCAGGAGCGGGAGTGCAGTAGCACACGCTCTTTGAGTAGACCGGGGTTCAAGCCCCTGACTGCTGAATACGGTCGATCTGCTAACTTGCACTGGACCAGCGTGGCAGATTATGGTCCATTTCCCTCAGCATGAATTGTTGAGGAGGCTTCCATCCTGCAGTGGGTTGATAATGGCTGCACTTTTTTTTTTGTCTCCATTCTCTATAAACATTCTGAAATGTTTGCGAATTATACACAGTTTTACCCGAAATCCATTGTTTTCGTGGAAAATTGTTGCTTTTGATTATAATTTTTATATACGAAAATACATGTATCATTAATGGACCAGAAAATTAATTACGACTATGTATACCGAACAAGGGCGAAAAAAAGTTGGTTTCCAGATTATTGCCTTCATGTTTTGGACGGATAACAGCATAGGAAAATAATTGAAATGGCATATTAAAATTGCTCTTTTTATACAAATCATGAAGGATCATCACATGCAAGAGCCTGCTTTAAGAACAATATTGTGTGAAGGAGGGAGCGCAGTACTCTGCCTCCAGTACTAATAAACCAGTAAAAAAAAGTGAATTTGATACAGGGGGAAAAAATGGTGTTTGGAAGAACGGTCCATTACAACTCTAGCTGGCCAGGAAATAGCCCGGACCTCAATCCTATAGAGAACTGTTGGCATCGTGTGGAATCTGCAGTTGCCAGAAAGAAACCACACACACACACACTAGTGTTCAAAGAAAGTGCATCACCTAGGAATTTCACATTTCTAACCCTTTTTTGCGATGGTATATAACATTAATGATTAGCATCACAAATATAAACAAAAGATATTTATTAATAGTTAAGGCAAAGCTAAGTAATATTTAACAGGGGCTCTCAAAATATTCCAAAATGAGCATTTGCAACTTTTATACAACAGTTTTGGTAAACACGACAATTATGGCTGAAGTGTTATCAGAAGCTCTCAATTTGCTTCAGTTTATCGTTTTAAATGGAAAACAAAATGAAAAGTTCACCAGGTGCAAACTAATATTTAGTTGAACCGCCTCTGGCCCTGATGACAGCAGTACACCGTAGAGGCATTGACAAGATCAATTTCTGAAGATAATCAACTGATAGTTCATGGTTCCAAACACTAATTATGGCTTCCTGAAGTTCACGAAGTTTCTCTGGTTTCTTTCTGGCAACTACAGATTCAATACGATGCCAACAGTTCTCTATTGTCTATAGGATTCAGGTCCGGCCGGGCTGTTTCCTGGCCAGCTAACAGTTGTAATGGACCGTTCTTTCAACCATTTTTTTCACCTGTAACAAATGTAAGCACATTACTGTCGAACCTCTAATGCAGAAATGAAGATAAAGTAACTACATCAGTGCCTACTTACACTTTTCGCCTGATGACAAGGAGCAGAGTCATCCTGAAAAATTCAGTTACTTGGCAGGTTGAAATGGTCTCTATACAGTCTGGATGATATTCTTCGTCACGTCTTCGGCGAATCGTTTGTCTCCCATCAGAGCCATGCAAGTTGAATTTCTTATCCGAGAAAATAACTGACTTCCACTGCTCGGGGGTCCATTTGATATGCTCCTTACACCAATTAATCGGGCCCTTTTCATTTTTTGTGTGAGGAGGGGCATCTTCTTAGGACGACGGGCTACAAGTCCATTTTTGAAGAGGTGTCTTCTGACTTTTACTGCACTTGCCACCACTCCTGTATATTCTTTGCATTCTCTTTTCAGCTCAGACGAAGAAGCTTTATGGATTTTAAGGCGTAAACACTTAAACGCGGTCCTGTTTTGGCGTAGACTCGTTTGCTTCCGGTTCCTTTTTTCCTATCAGCAGAACCAGTATTCTTGAGTTTCGAAAGAAATCTACTCACTGTTGACTGATTACAAGACACTATAAGCAATATGACGGGAAGAACATCCTTCCTCACGTAAAGCAATAATAGCACTCTTTCTTCGTGGCGTGGGCGCCTCCGTAGCCAGGTGGGAAGGAGCAGCAGTGCGTAGCACACGCTTCTTGATCAGACCGGGGTTCGAGCCCGTCACCATCAAATACGGAGGATGTGGAAAGGTCAGTGAATGATCACCGCATATTCACGGAGCAATATGATCTTAGTTGCTAATGCTCCTAAAAAACAAAATAACAATAACAATCTTCGTGGCGTCAACTGTACGTAACTCGCCATCCTGACACAAGCAAGGAATGACTGCAACTCTTGTAGAGCGTGCTTATATAGCTGAAAGTAACAGCTGATGCAATATTACATCATCATCTACCCGTGTCAATCTTATCTGATGCAAATCTGTAAGAAATATTGCCATATACTTACGTTATTCGGACGACAATTACAATTTTAAGGGGTGATGCACTTTCTTTGAACGCCAGTGTGGTAGATGACTTTCATCAACCGGTGAAATACCACCACTTTGCTTATTGGAGGCTTGAAGTGGTGAAACCCATGTTTAGTCTCTAGAGAAAAGTTTCCGGCATCCCCCTCCCCCCATACTTCTCCTTCAACCCCTGCACGGTACTAAGTACTATAGGTTTTGATACCTTTCGTGTTTGGGGTTTTCATAAAAAAATATATATATATATACAGTAGAACCCGGAAAATAAGAGTAAGAGTAAGAGATTACGGGTGGCCCTAATATAATAATAATTTGAATTTGTTCTTTCTAACACCCTTTCCTCAACATCAGGTGTTATGCTTCTGGGCCTACCAGCTCGTACTCCATGTGAAAAGTGCCCATGTTTTCTATAAGCCGTTGATGTACCCTGATGAATGTGCGCCTGTTGGGCTGCCTTCGGCGGGAAGATGTTTCTTAGTAGAAACGTGCAGTCTCGAATGCACTGCCATTGGCTTTACCATACATGAAGTGCATGTCCGCATACCCTTCGTTGCTGTAGCCTCTTTCCATGTTGACTATCCTTTAACAAGTACTAGTATGCCTGCTACGTCTCAGAGCATTGAAAGAGGGGAAAGGAATGAGCCTAACCTAAACAAACAAGTCAGTGGTGGATCCCAACTCTGTACAGTTCACCTTGTCAGTGGTAGATCCCAACTACAAATGTGCAATATCTCTAAAACGATTCACTTAAGGACCCATGTTTACCAGGCTTTTTTTTTTTTGCATATTGTAGTCTGTACAGCTCACCTTTAAATTTTTGACCATCACTTTTGAAACACCGTGTGTGTGTGTGTGTGTGTATATATATATATATATATATATATATATATATATATATATATATTCCCCCCCCCCTTTCAGATGCTTTGAGATTTTTAGGGTTTCCCCTCCCTTTTTTCAAGTTGATACCGATTTTAAAATTAAGTTATTCGTTAAAATGGATTCTTTTTAACAAATATTTTGGTCTAGAAAGTGGATTATGAAAAACTAGATTAAAAAAATTATTTTACAGTGCCGCCAGAATTAATTTTGCATGTCAAAAGTGGCTCCTGTTATTAACTTACTTATTTCAGTTTATATAGTCACTCACAGAACAGTAAAATATTAGCAGAGTGGGAACAGATTGAATAGGTTGCGTTCGGCTTGCCCCAGTAATATCAGGCTGATGTATAAAAATACCAATTTAAAAGAAAAGAAATAAAAACAGGCTAGGTATATTAAAAGATATTATTATATATTAAATTACAGAATATTGTATAAAGCTAGATATATTTAAATATTAATCGCATTTAGTTTTAAAAACCACACTACAAATTGAGAATAACAAAGCATAGTGAAGACCATTTATGAGATATTACAGCTGAATGTAGGTAAATACCTCGGCCACAGAATGTTTCCTGTATGCTTTCTCGTTGCATTCTGCAGTGGGATCAGTTGTCGGGCTATTACCTAAATCCAAAACATTATGCGGAAGCATATGTTCATGAGTCTACTTTTGAAGTTGTGGGTTGATCCATTTTTTTGGCTTCCTCCTTTGTGGATTATACGAGATGATTGTAGACACATCTGGCTTATCTATTTTGAGCGGCAACAGTGGGCTTTGTTTTAATTTTAGCCGAAATAATTGAAAGGTGTCAAGGTATAAAATATGACTATTTTGATTATAAAATTCTCTTACAATCTGAAAATTTTCAGATTGTAAGAGAGTTATTAGCTGCTTTATTTATCCACTTCACGAACCAGTATTCGTTACCAAAAATACCCTTCTAGTAGGTAGGTGGTGCCGATACCATTTAATTGAGTTATAAAGGATGACAGGTTTGATGCGTCGCGTAGCATATTGCATCATATTTTTTTTTCTATGATAAGAGTAAGTTCTCGTTTTATTTTCCAGATTATTGCATAATATTTGTTTGTTTAATGACTTTCGTAACTGGACATCCACCAATCAATACTTGATGCACTTGGTCATTACTAAATGCAAGAGTTGACTACTAGGCCCAAAGTGGCAACTTTTGTTTGTATTCGCAGTTCTGGGTTGATCCGATGACCGAGTTAGGTAATGCTAAGTCAATAGAAATTGTTAAAAACTTGCTTGAATATGAACTAAAGGGTTGGTAACTTTCCGTTTCCTTCTTATGATGAGGCTATCCATAAGTGTTTGGGTAAGCTTTTGTTAGATGTGGAGTGGAGCTTATTTTACGTAGTCGCTAAATTGATAGTTACAACTGAAATACAGTTAATGGGCTGGTAGGAGGATAAGACGGACGCGTATCGGTATATGATCTGAAATGTATTGGAATGCTGTTTCGTCTTGTCAGTTACAGAAGTGTTGATAAATGTTTCTTCGAAAACCTTTGAGCTATGATGAAGTTTGCTGTGAAACTTCGTCACATTAACTGATAACTTTGTGTAGTCCTCGACTACACAAAGCGAGTTTTGGAGGGGGGGGGGGGGGGTTTGCAACTCCAAAGATTTCCCTGCCTTCCCGGGTAAGCTACTTTCTAGTATCTTTGCCAGGAATTTTGACGGTAATACGAGATGGGGGGGGGTAATACTTGGGAAAAAAATAATAAATTAAGAATAAATCTATAAGTAGCTTCGAATAAACTTAAGGTGGTATTCTATTACTACGTGTTCTATTGCTACTTAACAAACATAACTAGATATAGAATATGTTGGTATTTTATTACTACTGCAATAACCATATATCAGTGTTTTGAAAACTATCTTAAAATAATCCATAACTTGCTCATGCAGTTAGTTATATTTGCAGGAATTTGATCTTGAATAATTTTGAGAATTAATAGATTCTATATTTTAGTAAAATTAAATTATAATTTCATTAAACTGGCTATAATAACTCAATATACAGGTATGACCCTTCTAAAAATATTTTCCCCCTTTCTGCTTTACTCTTTTATGCTGTATTTTGTCAATTCATTGCTTGTGTTGTACGTTGCCAAAAATCATGAAGTATACGCAGATTCATTTTCAGTCACGCAACAGTGCAGATCCTGTTAATTATGATACTTTATAACTTAAATGATGAATCATCTTAAGCAACTGACTTGCAGAAAAAAGAGAAAAACAACACCTATACTATTATCAACTTTTATTAAATAAATTTTCTAACGTTTCCTTATAGAGTTCAAAGGAGAGAGGGGAAAAAGAAGAGGAAAGTAAGTGGTGTAAAAGGCCGAGCCTGTGTGTATGTGTGTGTATATATATCTCACTCCCATGTATCGACGCCTTATCGCGGCAGGGTGGGTTTGCGCGTGTCAGTGAAGCCGACAACCATGCCATCGTATACTCCTACCAGAGTCACCCATGATGAACATATCAAAGCTAAGACACTAGACTAAATCGATCCAAAATCTGCCAACCCGCACTAGACCAGCGTGGCAGATTATGGTCCATTCCCTCAACATGGCTTCACAACAAAATAAACGGCTCTCATTCCCCGGTGGCCTGCGAGCTTGCTACCTATGGCAGCGGGAAGACCAGCCCAATGGTAGACGGTGCTTAAGAATGGTTGCTTTTGTACTTTAGACATTGGGATACTTAACTTTCGATTTGAGTAAAGACTCATTCCTAGAAGAACTATTACAAGAGCTGAAAAACATCAATTGGGACATCATCTGTTTATGGGAGATTCGAAGAAAAGACGGGAAGATTTGGTCAAACTAGAAGGTGGACATTGGTTGTACTACAAAGGAACAAATAATGAACGGTGTGGTGTAATTAGGTTCCTGATCAACAAAAGACTAACAGATTCGACCATAAAAGTAGAAAGTATTACCGAAAGAATTGCTTGGTGTGTTATTAAGTTAAATAGTCGCTATTCTCTTGAAATTATTCAAGCTTATGCTCCTACAAGTAGTCATAGTGATGAAGAAATTGAATTTTATGAAGATGCATTGCCCCTATTCAAGCAGGACCACTACAACTATGAAATTGTAATGGGAGATTTCAATACGAGAATTGGAATTGGAAGATCCAAAGTGGTTTGTTTGGTTTGGTTTTTTTTTTTTTTTTTTTTTTTTTTTTTTTTTTTAGGAGCATTAGCAACTAAGGCCATATTGCTCCGGGATATGCGGTGGTCAGTCCCTGACCTTTCCGCATCCTCCGTATTTCGTGGTGACTGGCTCGAACCCCGGTCTAATCAAGAAGCGTGTGCTACGCAGTGCTGCTCCTTCCCACCTGGCTACGGAGGCGCCACATCCAAAGTGGAGAAAGCTCTATCGGCCCATATGAAACTGGAAAAAGAGATGATAGAGGCAGTCTAGTACAGTAATTGAATTTGCGGAAGAACAAAATTTGTTCATCAAAAATTTTTTCTTCAAGAAAAAGGCCCAACGAAACTCGACGTGGAAGAGCCCTCTTGAAAATATTAGTGAAATTGACATCACACTAACAAACAATAAAACGATATTCATTGACTGCTCAGTCTTGAACCATTTTAATATTGGAAGCAACCATCGGTTACTAAGAGCAAAAATCAAACTGATTGCAAGAAAGAACGAAAGAAATCAGTCAAGTCAACTAAAGTGAAGAAGATCAACATTAACCAACTATTGAAAAATCATCAAAACTTTTAGCTAGAACCGTCCAATCCTTTTCGGGTTCCGCAAGACCTTCCTGACACGGATATTTCAACCGATAATGACAGCCATTGAGACTATTGCAGACACTGCCTATGTCCTTCCACCTACTTAGGCCTGACGTAGCCGAGTGGTCAGGAGCAAGAGTGCATAGCACGCGTTCCTTGAGTGGACCGGGGTTCGAGCCCGTGACCACTAAATACGTTAAATATTTGTATTGACGATTTATTGTAAACTCTACTGACTTTGTTGTCGTGCCGGAGTATAAACAGATAAAAATACTGTTAAACAAGAACCAATGAGAATATCAAAAGAAACACCTTTTGAGCAACGATGCTGCCTTAACAACACTCTCGCAATCGCAAGAAGGAGCTTCTAAGGAACTAAAAGTGTCGGAGAGGGCAAATCCTTGGTTCAGTCCACAATTAAAAATAATTTTCAAAATAAACAAAAACTGTACAGGAAATGGAAAGGAACAGGGCATCCAGAGGATCACATCCGGTACAAGCATCAAAGAGCACGTTTCACGAAGGCTAAGAAACAGGCACACCTTGAAATGATTATAACAAATTAAAAAAGGGCAAAAGAATTGCTAACAAAAAAAGCTACATGCATAAAATGACTGAGAAAACCTTTAAGGATTGGGCTGAAGCTAAATTCGGAACACCCCTCAAGGAAAATCAAGTTAACAATAAAGATAACATTAACAAAATGCAGGATGTAATCAAGAAAATTAAAGACATTATCAACACTAATCAAATTGTGACTAACAACGAAGAATTGAAGGAAATCAGTATCAGCAGAGACAACTTAAAAAGAGCAATCAACAGTCTCCCAAATAAAGCTATAATCGAGCCAGACAAATTCCCACTTTTTTGATTAAAATCTGTAGCTGTTTCATCATCGATATATTATTACATCTATTTCAGAGAATAATGGTGGAAGAGGATTTCCCGAAGCTGTGGAAAAGCTATTACGTAAAACATATCCCCAAAATAAAAAAAAAAAAAACCCTAAATCTGTAAGACTTCAGACCAATCGCTGTTGGACGGACGCTCTTTGCAAAAAATATTCGAAAAAACAATCCTGGACATCATCATCCAACATTGCTTCAAACACAGACCTGAATATCTGCACTCAGTACTTCCTCAGAGATCGACCATCACCAGCCTGATGGGAACACTACTAAGGATCCAGCAAGCGCTAAATAACAAGCAGCAACTGGATGTTGTTTGTTTTTCTAGATATGGCAACATATCCATCCCAGCTCTAATAGTTATTCTGAGGGACTACTTCCTCATTACTGGAAATGTCCTCCATTTTTTAACGAACACTCTTCTGCGAAGACAAATCACAATAACAAACGGGAATGTGTGCACTACATACCAAGCCGATAAAGGAGTCCCACAAGGCAGTGTATTGTCCGCCACACTCTTTGCCATAGCCCTCGAACCTTTCTTAGCTAAAAACAGGAAGCAATTCATCACATATGCGGACGATATGAAATTTTTTATTACCTCAGAAGACCAAAAATCTGCCAGCTACTGCAACCAAGTGGCCAACGCCAAAATAAAAGAACTACAAAAATACCTCGACTCTATCGGGCTACACCTAAATGAAGAGAAGACTGCGCAAATGACTTTCACAAATAAAATAAATCCAAACAAAAGAATATAAGTGAACGACATCCTTGTCCAAAAGGTTCAGTCACATGTTGATCTTGGACTCAAGTGGGACGAAGGACTGAACTTCCTTCCGCACTATGCTTACATCCGTAGGAAAACATACGCGGCGCTCTGGTCAACCAGGCAGGAGCTCACCGGTATTAGAATCAACCAGGCAGGAGCTCACCGGTATTAGAAACCCGAATTTAATGATTCAGTATATCAGTAGATGTGTTATCCCTATTCCTCTATACCCGTCACAAATCTGGTCTTCAGCTCCCGAAAGCACTATCAAGGCTTTTCTAGGAATAGAATACTGGCTCTTGAGATGGCTGAACAGAATTTCAGCCAAGCCTTTTACCATCTCAAGGGGTATACTATACTCCAATTTAGAAGTCACTCCTTGGAGACAAACGATCACTACAAAGAATATAATGGCAATTGCTCAGATCTTAACGGGACGGCTGGATTCACCGAAAACCCGAGAGTGGATAGTAACACCCGGGGAAAAACAAAGACGAGTTGTGCAGGTAAAGAACAGCAACTCAAGCCCGCATTTACGCAGTTGGATAGTCTGGGAAGATTCTTTCCAGCAAACACTCTAAAGCTGTTTAATACCCTAAAAATCAACCCTGAAAATCTTTGCACAAGCAAAACATACAGAAAAGAAGTTCTCGAAAACTGCTACCTGCAGATACAGATGTAAGAAAAAATAAACAGCACTAAGAAACTCCATACAGTAGCTGACAGGAATCCCGACCTCATCTGGAAACACTCTCCTGGATATGCCTCACCTACTCCACTCTACTCCCACAGAAGAAACAGACTGTGCTGAAAACAGTAAAAATGAACATTTTACTCTGTATTATATTGTATACTGTATACTGTTCTGCTGCGAATATCCATGCTAATGTGGTGATGTTATGCTTTAAACGCAGTAGTATAACATTTTTCTCGTTTATTTATTAAGTCTTAAGCAGATTACAAGTTATTAATGTATCGTATAATTCTGATAATAAGTGCTACATGTATTAGTAACGAGTGTTACATAATGTAAAATTGTATATAATATTATTCTCTGTTGCATAACAGAATATGTATCTACACCCCCTAGTCAGTGGCTGTAACCGGGTGTCTCCTAGGAGAAATAAAGATAATAATAATAATAATAATAATAAAAAAACAATTTCCATGATGAAAAAGCGATGAGAAGTGAAGCAAAGTGGTAACATAAGAAACAAGGTAGAATATGTAGAAATGTGCAAGACCATAAGAAAACGCATAAAAGAAGAAATGCGCAAGTTCAACGTTGATCTCATCAGAACACTAGAAGAAAATCACTGGCTTAAGAAAGGAAAACGAAAAATGGTTACAAGAGCCAAATGTTTGTTTTGAAGCTTGAGGATGGCGCAACAACAAAACCCAACAAGTACTAAAACGAATGGAAGAATTTTATCCAAATCTTTATAAGGATAAAGGACAACAACTGGATCCAACACCACATGCAGAAACTGTGTCAGAAATTTTGATAGAAGTAGAAAATGCTAAAGTTAATGAAATGTGTTGAAAGCTGGAGGCCAACCAGCATGTAAAGCTCTAGCCAAACTATTTTCAAAATGCCTTCTGCTTAACAAAGTAACTGTAGCATTGAAAATGCGGAAGCCGTCCTACTGCACAAAAAGTGACAAGGCAGAGTTAAAAAAAAAAAAAACTACCGACCAATAAGCCTATTGCCAGTTGCCTACAAGGTTTTCACAAAATATACTTTTAAGAATAGGCACAGTACTTGATGCGACACAACTCAAAGAACAAGCAGGTTTCAGAAATGGCTTCAGTAAAATGGATCACATCCAAAAGGTGCAGCTGCACAATGAATACAACCTTCCATTATGTATAGCCGTCATGACTAGGAAAAAGCATCTGACTCGGTTACAAAATACAAGCAATAATCAACGCCCTAATCAACCAAGGTGTAGACAAAGCTTACGTCCATATTTTGTAATCAATATATGGAAAGGCGACTGCATCAATATGGATCAACAATGATCAAGTTCAGATCAATATAGAAAAAGGCGTCCGACAAGGAGAGACATTCTTCCCAGAACTATTTTCTGCCTGTTTAGAAGAAAATAAAAGCTAAATTGGGATGATAAATGGATTACCTGAATCACTTACAAGTTGCAGATATTGTTGTCTTTGCCGATGATCCAGAAGAATTGCAGCAAAACATCGAAGAATTGCAGCATGAGAGCAAGAAGTTTTATTTGAAGATGAATATCAAGAAACACAGGTTTGGTCTGGTAAATTTTCAACAAATTCTTTGGTCTGGTAAATTTTCAACAAATTTACCAGACCAAAGAAAATCATGTCCGATGGACAAGGGCTAGAAGTGGAAAGGTACTTTACATTTGACAAGAAATTTAAACAGATGAAAATTGAACAGCGCATAAAATTGAGATGGCAAGCATTTGAAAAACTTAATATAGTCTTCAAGACAAACTTGCCACTCCTGTCTCAAACGAAAAGTTTTTGATCAATATATCTACCTCCCTATCCTAATATATAGTTGTGAAACATGGACATTAAATGTGCAAGCTTTACGGAGACTGAGGGTCACACATGGGCGCCGAATTTTGAACTTTACCCAAAGAGTCCGAAAAACATGTGCATGAATTCGCCAAAAAACCAACGTCTGTGATATCATTGAAAGAACAGAGATTTTAAAATGGAAATGGACAGGTCAACATATCAAGAAGAACTGACAATAGATGGACCAAACGAATTTTGGAATGGACACCGCTTCTTGAGAGTCCGAAGACTGGTAGTCTCATGGTAAGATCGGCAAATCGGAGTCTTTCCATATGAGGAAAGACTCCGAATATGTGGGCTACAGAGCTTGGCAACCAACCACCTCAGAGTTGACCCGATTAAGGTTTATAAAATCTCTGAGAGGAGTTAGTAAAATGAATGAACGCAGAATTTTCACTGTTATAGAGAATTCCAGAATTCCGGTGCTATAAATTCAAATTAAGGGGAAGCGGTGTAGATTCTAGGAAGTTTTTTTTTAAGTTAGCTAGTTGTTGATTACTGGAACAGGTTGCCTTCACAGGTAGTTGAGGCTGACAGTTTGAATAAATTCAAAGGTCAACTGGACAGTTGCTTATGTGAGGAGGGAAGCAAATAATTTGTATTTTTTTTATCTTCTTTATCTACTCTCTCTCTCTCTCTCTCTCTCTCTCTCTCTCTCTCTCTCTCTCTCTCTCTCTCTCTCTCTCTCTCTCTCTCTCTCTCTCTCTCTCTCACACACACACTTTTTTTTTTTTTTTTTTTTTTTTCCCCGGCCAGCCAGTTCAGTAAAAGGCTGTAGCTTCCTTGCACTGTATGGCTATTACAGTAGTATTTTATTTTCTACCCTTAGATGGTGAAATGCCTGCGTTCGGCTCCTTTGGCAAATGACCTTAAAACATATAGAACATTGTTTAATGATATCATTATAGGTGCTTAGGGTCATTACCCTCTTTGTTACTTAAAAAAAAAAATCTTTGGCCTATTTGCCATTTATTGAATATAAAGCATCCTTTGACATATCGCAGCGAACTGTTGTAATATCTAATAAATGATTGCACTTCCTCATCGGTAATGTAGTTGTTGTGAACCTCGCCCACTTTGTGGAATTGCTATACTGCATATGACTCAGCCATTCTTGATGTGATGTCAAACGGCCAATGTAAATGCATTTAAGCTGAATGCATTTAAGAAAAGAGGAAAGCATTGTGAAGAAAACTTACAATGGGATGAAGTGGTCGCCCTCCATGGCCGCAAATTCTCGTGTGAAATATTCATTTATTTACTGGGTTTTTTTTCTTGTATTTCCAAATGCTGTTTGAACAGGGCAGAGAGCGAGCGAGAGAGAGAGAGAGAGAGAGACCCACCAATCATAAGTGTGTCATATATACGATGGATACGGAAATGTGCCCAAATTTTCAGTCTCTCTCTCCATGAGAAATATTATGGACGTAGGAATACATTAAGACTTTTAGTATTTCAAATATTTTATTTTGTGTTGGAAAGAAAAGGAAAGATATATATATTATATTTACATATACCTGTATATCGAATTTTGAAGGGAGAATTTAGATTTAATGAAAATTAAACAGCCAAACAAATGGCGACGAGTTTAAACATTAAAGTGGAACATATACGACTGATTAAGTAGAGAACAAAACAACTTTCTAGAAGCACCTTAAATAGCAATTAACACAGCAAGAGACGCCTCTTACGTGAAATGACTGCTCATGAAACTTTACGTGATAGGTGTTAATGTTATAAATTTTCTTGAATTCAAGCATCATCGACTTTTATATATAAATAGCCTTACTGTGTAATTAATGTTTTTGATGTCTTTTGTGCATCAGCCTCAATTGCTCGTGAGATATACGCAATTCTGCCCAAAACTCCCAGCTCTTGGAGCTTCTGATCATACTGAGAATTAACACAGTAGTCAGCTTGCATCGTGAGCCTCTAATGCACATATGGGCAACCCCTGGTCCTCTACCTCTTTTGATCCGGCCCTAATCTATTTCAGCGAAGTTTGTCTGATTCATGGTGGGAGAAAACATGGTGTGTTCTACTAACTGACATTAAGCTGACGTCATATAACTTGCGCAAAACACACCATGTTTTCTCCCACCAAGGTCTCTTTCTCTCTTTGACTAGCGGCGTGTGTGAACGTGTCAGTTCGGCGCCTGCGTTGATGTTGTGTTCTGGTCGGTGCCTGCGTTGATGTGTGTTCTGTTCAGTGCATGTGGTGTAGAAGACAGTTTGTTTGACAGTTCTGAATATCGCTTATAAATTTGGGATAACGTCAGGGGTTATGTCAAAAAAAAAGAAAAGAAAAGAAAAGTAGATGCAGAGAATCGTCAATTTCAAGACAACTGGACGGAGGATTATTATTTTATTCTGAATAAAGGATTTCCTGTACGTTTGCTGTGCAAGGACAACTTTAAGAGACTTTACTTCGAGACATGCGAATCGCCAAAAAAGAAAAAAAGACTTCGAGAATATTCGTTTGTCGTGACGTACTGTTGTCCGACGGATAGAAATTATGGCTGATGATATCTAGATTGCTAGATTGAAAGCATTTTCAATTGCTTTGGATGACAGCACCGATGCCTCCGATACAGCACAACTAGCAATATTTCTTCGAGGAGTTGATGCGGATTTCAACATCACAGAACAATTATTGGCGCTTCGGCCGTTAAAAGGAACAACTACTGGTGAAGATATATTTGAAACAGTCAATACAGTCTTCGAGAGATGTGAGCTTAAATTGGGTTCACTATCTGGCATATGCACTGATGGAGCCCCTGCAATGGTTGGTGCACGGAAGGAATTTATTGGAGTAGTAGTAGTAGTGGCATGTGATGCAAGAAAGCAACTGTATGAGCTTATGCAGCATCAGCCAAAAAAAAAAAAATAATAATAAATAATAATAATAAAATAAAATAAAAAATAAATAAAAAAATCACAATATTCCCTCCAAATGCCTGTCCAGTTCCTCTTTAAATTTATTTAACCTGTCAACTTCCACAACGACAGATGGAAGTTTGTTCCAGCAATTAACCACCCGCTGGCTAAAGGCAAATATCCACACATCTATTCTACATTTGTCTTTTCTTAATTTGAATTTATGCCCCCTTAGGTTCGTAATCTGAACAAGTGGAAGGATCCCATCAGAATTCAGCGTGCTCAGATCACCGCGCAGGTGCCTAGTCTCCAGCCACTGCAATTTGCAGAACTTAAGCCTCTCTTGGTAAGAGGATCCCTTCATTCCCCTCACCAATCTTGTTGCCCTTCTCTGTACACGCTCAAGTAAATCTACATCCTTCCTAAAATGAGGCCTCCAGACCTGCACACAGTACTCAAGGCGTGGCCTGACCATTGCATTATACAGAGGGACAATCACCTCCTTCTCCCTGTTAGCAAAATTCCTATATATCATTGACAAAACCCCATGACCTGCTCTGGCAGCCTGTCTGCATTGCTCAGAAAACTTCATATCTGACTGCACAATTACTTCCAGGTCTTTTTCATTTTCTACCACCTTAAGTGTAGTACCACACAGTTGGTACGTTTCTCTGGGGTTACTTCTACCCATATGCAGTACTTTGCATTTGTCAAGGTTAAACTTCAGTTGCCACTTCTTAGCCCATCTGCCCAAATTATGTAGATCCTGTTGCAGTAGCACACTGCCATTACTGTCATTAACAACCCTGCCAACTTTGCATCATCTGCAAACTTTGACATTAAGCCTGATATACCTTCATCAATATCATTGATAAATATACAAAACAACAGTGGACCTAACACAGAACCTTGTGGGACTCCACTAATAACATTAGTCCACGAAGAGCAGCATCCATTGATTACCATCCTCTGTCTTCTCCCACTTAACCATCCTTTTATCCATTGTAGCAACTTACCCTTAATACCATGAAAGAGCAATAGAACTACAGATCCATCAGGAAAATTTAACAAATTTTCACTGCATTATCCACCAACAAAATCTGTATAGGTATAGGTATGTTGAGGGTCTGACGGCTCCGGGGATTTCTCCCATCTCCGCGTATGTTCTTTGTATCGAGTGACAGTACCCTGTCTATGCCAGAGGTTTAAAAATAATGTATGGGTCATGTGGTATGTAGTTTGTTGTGCCCATTGTTCATCCGGCCTGTTGGCCGCCGGGCCCCCAGTGGGACCCGGCGTTACCATACCTAGCGACGGGGACGCCGGCCGGGTGTACCAAGAGACTAATTATACTCTGGCAGGTCCTGCCACTTACTTTCCTGGGATTTCGGTGACGAGGACCTAAAATAAAGGTTGGAGTTATCGCTAAGTTGGAGTTATCGGTTTAAGTAAAATTGCATTTAGAAAGCGCTGCGTGGGGTTTTACGCTGAAAGAACTATTTCTAGAGAGCCTAAAAGGTCGGGCAAAATTTGATGTGATTTAAATTTGGACATGTGGGGCAGTCGCTGTACAAGAGAAAGTGTTGGGAGGGGAGGGTGAAGACTGGGGGGATGAAATAGGAAGAAGAGGGGTCGGATAGAGAGGTGACCCCCCATTTTCAGTGGGGCATGCCCATGCCCCACCAGAGTGAAAATATGGGGAGGCGTGGAGAGGAGAAGAGCAAATACCCCCTCCCTGAAAAAAAAAAAAATAAATAAAAAAAATAAAAGATAAATAAATAAATAAAACCGCACAAGGGAGTGCAGTGTTGGGTCGATAGTAGGCCATTCAAATCATCCTCAAGTCTTGTCTTTCTGTGGTATGGTGAGTTTTTTGCTTGTGTTTTTACTTGTTTGATCTCCTGCATTCTTTCTAGTTGGGTTGCCTTTGGTATATTTCTATCATTGTTTTCCTTCTGGAAAATAGATCCTGGGCATATTGACTGAGTGCCTTGTAGTCCTCTTGAGTGTCTAGCAGTCTGGGTTCTTGGTTGTCTGGGATATATTGGATTGACGTTATTAGCTGTAGTCGCAGGTCGTCATACAAATCACACTCAAACATTAAGTGTCTCCAGGACTCCGGGTTGCCACAGGGACAGTCCGCGTTATTTATGATACCAAGTTGGTGAAGTTTAGCTTTAAACGGGCCGTGTCCTGTAAGGAGGAAGGTGGTATTTCGACCAGGGTGAAACCACACTGGCGCCTTAGGGTACAGCTTGGTGACAATGGGGAGGAATCTTCTGGTCACTGCACCTTTTTCTGTGTTGCTCCATCTCCTCTGCCAAATCTGGATGAGGTGATCGGTGATTCTTCTCTTCTCATAGTTGCGGTCATTAGTGATGTCAGTGGTGAGGTCATACATCGTAGCCGATGTGTTTCTGGCAAGATGATAGAGCAGACCACAGCGGGTAGATTCGAGATCCAGGGGTAGAACTCCTACCAGGACTTGGAGGGCAGCCGTGCTAGTCGTTCTAGTTGCTCTTGACATGGTAAGGAGGATGGTCCTCTGAATGGTTTCGAGGATCCGTTTATTCACTTCTAGTGCCGTCCTCGCGTACCAGACAGGAGAGCCATATGTGATGGCAGGGATGAAGAGAGCTTTGTAGTACAAAGACAGGGTAGTACGTCTGAGTCCCCAGTCCCTGCGAGTGACTCTAGCGAGGAGGGCCGCGTATCTTCTTATCTTTTGTTTAATATATTCTAGGTGTAGCTTGAAATTTAATTTTCTGTCCAAGATTATTCCTAGGTATTTAATCTGTTCGCACAGCTTAACTGTTTTGTTCTCAATCTTAATTTGTGGTGGTCTCCTTAAGTCTAGCGTACCTTTTAGCAGCACCGAATTTGTCTTGTCGGGTGCTAGTTTGAGCAAGTGTAGCTTCGTCCAATCTAGCAACAAAATCTGTGTGCAGAATCGATTAAATTCACAGATGTTATGGAAGTTGTAGTAGTCAGTATTAACTTTATTAAGTCATGTGTACTTAATCACCGCCAATTTAAGGAATATTTGGCAGACCTATTTTCGGATTATGAAGATGTGTCTTATTATTGTGAAGTGAGGTGGTTGAGTAAAGATAAAATGTTAAAACGATTTTATGATCTGAGACAAGACATTGCGGATTTTATGGACATAAAAGGAAACACAATTAACCAAGTAAAAGATGATGAGTGGGTGTGTGATTTAGCATTTCTTGTAGATGTCACCGGATACCTAAACGAACTGAATCTCAAATTGCAAAAACAAGGACAATTGGTTCATGAACTGCATGGACATGTCAAAGCTTTTTTGTAATAAACTAAGATTGTTGGAAAGTCAGATAAGAACTAAAAATTGTTAACATTTTTCTACTCTAGCAACTCATAAAAATATCCCTTATAATTGTTATGGTGAAGAACTGAAGGCACTAATAGAGCAATTTGATACAAGGTTTGCCGACTACCAAAACAGTCTCCACATTTGCTCGTCCGATGGATGCTGATGTAAATAATGTGCCAGAAAATTTACAGATGGAACTTACTGAGCTTCAGGCGGATTTAGTGCTAAAATCACAGTTTAACAACATTGCTTTGACGGATTTTTATAAATTTTATTTGGTGGAAGAAAAAATCATTTGTCTTTTTGGCAGCACATATATGTGTGAACAGTTTTTTTTTTTTTTTTTTTTTTTTTTGAGGATGAAATACAATAAATCAAAAAATCGGACAAGAATAACGGAAAAAACCTCAAATTCTATGCGATTATCCTTAAGTAATAACGTCAATATCGATAGTCTCGTAGTTAAAGTACAAGGCCAATCTTCACTTTAAATTGTTATGTTGTTCATTATATTATAAAATTTATGTAGAGCTTTATACCAAAGCATTATGTTATAAATAAATGAAATATGAAGTAGCAACTTGTTTTAATTCATTTAATATTAATTTATTTTATTTAATAATTTGGTCCGGCCCTTGCTTGGAGACAGAATGATAATTTGGCCTCCGAACTAAGAAAGGTTGCCCATGCCTGCTCTAATGCTTTGAAAGGAGTTGTTGTCTCAGAGATAAATAACAATTGTCAGTGAACAATGGTAAGTTAACCGCTGTACAGAGAGATACTAATGTAAAGGGTGATATAATAAAATAAAGAAAAAGAAAAGATATAATAAAAGAGTTTTCATTTATGTCTCTCCCAAAATCTGAATAAGAATGTATTGGACGGGGATCGGATATTGCAGAACGTTCCTGAAAGCCCAATTTGACAAACATGCGATAATTCCCTTTTGTGGGATCATAAAAAGAGCACATTTCGCTCTCGGGGTTTGATAGACATTGAGAAACTGAAAACAGCTGCACAAGAGTGCTTTTACTATATGCAGTCTTACCATCTGGAAGAATATGTCAAGCACTTCAAAGGATCCACTGTGTACTTGAGGCGTTCTTTGCCCGTAGCATAGCAGTATGGAAAGTTTTATGGAGACTGTTCTCTTATTTCCATTGTCCTGCCTGTGGCATCTCGTTGTTGTAAGAAATCATAAGTGTAAGCTTCGAAAGCTTTATGTACTGTTAAATCCATTATCAGATGGTATCTTTCCCGTGTGTTATTAGGGTACTAATGGTTTATAACTATCAGTAAGAGAATATTTTAAAAAAATAACTGCATTTTTTTTTTTTACTTTTTTCAGTGGGCACTTATTTTCATTTTCTTTCTTTATTTATTTATTTATTTTGATATTAAAAAAATTACGATCACGCTGTGCACAATATCTCGCCTGCAAATCAAATTATTATGAGGAAAGCATTCCGTATTCAATAGCTAACAACGCACGAATATGCTGAACGTGAACTAAAAACTAAAATTCACCCATTTATAAAGCATAGTGAATATCGGTTTAACTGTGCCACCACCTGAGTTAATTGATAAACTCTCTAACGTACATACAAAATACGACAATGGATGAAAAAATCGATGACTGTCGTCCTTAGTGCCTTGCACGCCATTCGGTTTCAGTGTATTCCCCCTAAAGCTGTTATCATTCCGCTTCTCGTAATAACAAATGCCTTAAGCAATGGTGTGAGCCATATTATTTTTGCAAGTAACCAGAATTCAGAGCTGAGATGAAATATTCTGTTGCCCAAAGTAACTGTTGAGAAATGCGCCCATCATTATTTTCATCTAACTATATACAATACAATAATATGAACTCTGTTTCTCCTAGACAGGCACCTCGTTCACTTAAACCTAGTTCCGATGTTCTCCTGCACTGTTTTGTTCTTTATGATTTGAATAGCGTTTTCTGCATTATAAATAGGCAGTCATGCATGCGTTAACTAAAATATGGTTCGCGCTTCCACTAACTTGTACCTGTTTATTAAATTTAAATGCCTTATTCCAATTAAAATTTTCAGAAGTTGAGAGAACCCGGTTATAAAAGGTTGAGAAAAACTACGTAGATTCGTGATAATTTCTGAATTTAATCCTCTTTTTGAACGTCATTATGGTGAGTAATAAATATCATTGAATAGACTGATAGAGATTTATGAAACATAGGGATCTTTTAATGGCACAGATTTATGAAAACGGGGGATCTTTTAATAGCACAGGTAACGGTGTTTTCCGAGGGGGGGGGGGGTGGGAAATAGAAGAGACGAACATTTCCTGTCACTTAAGATGGGTAGGTAATGGAAATGAGACTTTGTCCCTTCGACTTTGAGTGAGTAGACTCGGGGCGGCTTCCGTTGCTGGCATCAGACCACTGCTTGGAAACTGTCCATTGTGTGAGAGGAGTATACTCATTTTGCTGATATGATCGTTTTCAGCGGGATCTGTGTGTTTATCAGTGCTATGATGAGTTGTACTTTTCTGATCACTGCATTCTTAAAGTGAGCTGTAAGGTGTAAGCCGTGTACTTGCCATACAAATTGATCAGAGAACACGCGCAATTTACAGACAAAATAAATATACGGGTACATGTAATAATTTACAGGGGACCCTAATATAATTTTTTTTTTTTGTGTGTGTACTTGCCATAGAATGGGAGAAAGCGGGAAATTCTTTATAAGCCACTACACACGCTCAAGGAATATTGCGCAGACTGGTCAAGGACACGTCTGTGCAAGTAAACTACCCACATCTCCTATAATAATTTGTCTAATCCTTCCATAAATTTATTCACACTACCCACGTCCGCAACACTAGATGGAAATCTGTTCCAACAATAAATTTCTCTCTGGCTGAAAGCAAAATTTTGCTCATCTATGCAGCAGACATCATTTTCAGTTTGTCTCCTTTTTGTGTTATCCAAAATAGAGTAAAAATGCCTCCGCATTTATTGCACTCATCTATTTAAAGACTTAAACTGCAACAGGTCTCCTCGCCAGAGCCTTGTTTCCAAACGCTGCAGTTCGCAGAACTGAAATCTTTCTTGGTAAGAATACCTTTTTGCGCCTCTGACTAATCATGTTGCTCTTCTCTGCACTTGCTCCAAAAGATCTACGTGTTTTTTTAAAATGACTCTTCCAGATCAGTACTCTAGGTGCGGCCTAACCATTGCCTTTTACAATGGGATAATCATCTTGTTCTGCTGGCAGAATTATTGTGTATCACAGACAGAACCCCCTGAGCTGTTCTAGCAACACCAGCTGCTTTGTTCAGCTGTGATTATATATGTTCTGTATGATTAGTCCCTTTTTTCGTTGTTCTTTTTCGTTCTTCCATATCTTTGAGTGTGGTGTGGTACCAATCAATTGATATGTTATTCTAGTATTACTGCCACCCTTATGCAGAACCTTGTATTTATCAATGTTAATCCTTAATTGCCACTTCTCAGCCAATCTTTTAATTTCTCTGTCTTTTTGCAGTAGTATACCCTGATTTGTCATTTACCACCCTGCTAACCTTTGTATCATCATCAGCAGCAAACTTAAACGTTATACAGTACACTGAAAGGATGGGTTTCGTGGGCAACGCGACGCTGTCACCCCTCTCGTTAGTGGACGAACCGACCGCTTGGCAGGTATATAGGTACACTGCATTCACGTAGACGGTTAGTTATTAGTTTTATGGCGCATCTAAGCCTATTGTGCGCCTCATAGACGGTAATTCGATGTCAGTATGGATAAACATCGTGAGTTAACCGACTTTGAAAGAGGGATGATATGGGTGCCCGACTCTTGGGTCACTCTGTCGCGGAATTGGTACAGAAATTGCGCTATCCTCGTTCGACGGTATCAAGAGTGTATCGGGAATACGCCATTTCCGAAATAACATCTCATAGTGGAGAGCGCTGTGGGCGGAGAAAGGTGGTTGATGAACGCGGCCGTCGACGTCTGCCTCGCATTGTTTCAGCCAACCGGAGAGCGACAGTGGCATAGTGTTTGGTGGAAGGCGTCATTGGTGGTTTCCCACATCTGCGCCATGGTACTTTGTAAAGAAATACAGAATTTCTATAAAAGCCAGAAAAAAGTATGTCTGGTTTATGTCAGAGTAACGTTATGCTCTGTTGTTATGTCACTGGCTTCTTGGCCGCAGGACCCCTAATGGAACCCCGCGTTGCCTGCCACTACTTGGAGATGAGCCAGGCTGCCCATAATACTCTGGCTGGGTCGCCTATGCTTCCTGACAGAGACCAAGTTAAAAAAAAAAAAAAAAAAAAGAGGGAGATAGCTAAAGAGGGAAGGAAGAAGGACGTGTAAAGAAGACGTCCTCTAGATGACGGAAAATGAAGGTTGGAGCCCACCCACCCGGGCCAAGGAAAGAAAAACGAGATTGCAGGGTAACAGTTACCCTGCAAAGAGGTGCCATATGGCGTTTACACCCGAAGGAATTTGTAGCACCTGACCCACCTTCCAGTATACAGGTGCCAAGTCATCCCACACCCGAAGGTGTCAGCAGCGTTTGAAGTTAATCCTACCCCGGATGGGGTTTGCAGCGTATGGTACCCCGGCAGAGGCACTAGTTTATCCTACCCTGTAGTGGGTTGCAGTGCGTTTAGGTGGATTCCCTTTGTACTACTGTTGCCTAGGAGATTGTTGTCTGAGTTGGAAGGTTGATTTAGCAAACTCGGTAAGGGCATGATAGTAGAGCTCATCTTGCAGAAATAGATGTTCCTGATGATGTAGGTTTCTATGTGTTTTTGTGATCAGTCTTGTCCTGCAATCCTCATGATAAGGACAGTAGTACATTACATGCTCTCAGCTTTCAGGTTGTCCGCATGTGCAAAGTGGGTTTTGTTCGATGCCCAGATCTGTTAATTTTTTTCCCAAAGTGTCCGTGTCCAGTAAGTAAGAATGTTACTTGGAATCCCGATGAAAACCAGGGCGGAGACTTTGGGTATGTTTTGGCAACAGAAGGTATGAAAAGTTTGGTAATAGCTCCTTTGCTTGTGTTATCCCATGCGTCTTGCCAAATTTCGACGAGTTTGTTTGCAATACGTTTTCTCTCTTTTGGATCGTTGGCCAGATCAAGGTGGATGCCAGGGATCTCGGAGGGAATACCTCTCTTTAGTCTTTGGCACCGCCGACTTAAACGAGGGAGTTGCCAGAAACGTCTCCATCAGGCGATCATTAGCCACAATAGGTTATGGGAGCCGCCAACCCACCAGGGTCCCATTGCTAACACCACGACACAGGACTGTACGCCTCAACTAGGCGAAAGGACATCGGCACTGGACTTTGGATGATTGGAGACGGGTCTCCTGGTCCGATGAGTCCTGTTTCCAGTTATTTCGAGCGGACGGGAGGGTGCGTATCTGGCGGAAACTGCACGAAGCTATGCACCCGTCATGTCAACAAGGAACTGTTCAGACAGGTGAATGGTCAGTAATGGTCTGGGGCGTGTTCAGTTGGCACACGTTGGGACCTCTGGTATGTCTAGACGTATTAAGAGCATTCCGCAGATTTTACTGCCATGGAATGGTCTCCCCATTCACCGGACATGAACCCTGTGGAGCATCTTTGGGATGCTGTGGAAAGGACCGTTCGAGCTTTGGATCCTCCCCCCAAGGAATGCAACAGAATTGTGGACAGCGGTGCAGCAAGCATGGATGGAAATACCTGTGAAACGCTTTCGTGAAAGGGTGGACTCAATGTCTTGCCGTGTGACTACCCTTATCCGAGCGAAAGGTGGGTCCACCCGTTACTAAGTAGGTATCTCCGGGCGATACCTACCTAGTAACGGGTATATCCCGGGCGATATCCCAAGATTTCTGTCCTCTCAGTGTACTTCATACATCTTCAGCAGTATCGCTAATAAATATAGAAATCATCATCGTATAAGAACTTTTCTTCGGCGGAATCCAGGCTAATGCCCATCTCCTCCTTGTATTTTGTTTATTCGAGTGGATCTTCCACATATAGGCCTGCAGTGTAAATGTAATGTAATGTAGTGTAATGTTCGTGTTTTTGGCAGGCCACTTAGCCACCAGGGCATCCGCTACCTGGCGCCCCTTCCTATGCGAAGCCGAAACCGGGTCCATTAAACCTTCTATGCTGTAAGCACACAATCCCGCACCCATCAGTAGTAGTGCTACTGTAATAAATATAGAAAGCATTAAAAAAGGTGCCCATCACCGAACCCTGAGAAACTTTACTAATAACGTTACTCCAAGAAGAAAAGTGTCCCTCTGTCTTTCGCCACTCAACCATACTGTTATCCATAGCAGTAAATTGTCCTTGATGCCACAGTACAGTACTCCAATTTGGATAGCAGTCTTTCATATGGAACAGTATCAAAAGCTTTACTGAAGTCTGTGATATAATTTTTTTTTCATCCAGTTCATTTGTTGCTGTGTTATAGCCGCTAATCAGATTGGTCTGACAAAATCACAACAGATCCGTGCTGTGATTGTTTTGTAACTGCATTCCTGTTAAGGGGATTCTGCATTATTATTTCTATTGACGCCGTTATTTTCTCTGGGACAGAAATCGGGCTTACAGGTCTCTAATTACCCACTTCGCTCTTTGAGAATAGGAGAGATCTGTACATCCGCAACCCGTAAGAACCTCTACTGGACTAAATGACGCTCTCATAATGATGGCTGAAGAGTTTTCTTAATCTTTTGCTGCTGCTTTTAATATAATTCTATAGATTCTGTCAGTCCCAGGTGCCTTATTCACTTCTAGTAGTAATTTCTCTTCTACTTCCTTCTCAGTTATAACTTATCATATATCTCCCAGTTTTGACTCGATATATTTCTGGTATCCCCATCCCTAAATTATGCCATTTAACAGAAATATCAATATGTGATTAATTTCGAAGCCTTTGTTTTCTATTTGAAAGCGTAATAATCACGTTATGGTTATATATTATTATCATACAGAAACCTTAATGAATTCACAGTGTCAAGTTCAAAAAAAAAAAACATCTATTGACAATTTTAAGATCAGAATTGCTCTGTGAGGAAACTAAATTAAGGGAAAAGAAGTAAACTGTGGAGTTTCGATTAAAAAAAAAAAAAAAGAAGAAAGGCAGCCTTACTGCTCCCACTTCTGATATAGACTGAGCTTTATTTTACTGAGTTCTCTTCGACTTTGTGCTTCTTTTTATTTCCGTCAGGATCGTTTCTGTTTCACCATTTCTTTGTCTAGCAAAGAAATGGTGAAAATCCCGTCCCCCTTATCTAGGTTTCCGAATGACCAGTCCATTTCATATTTATAATTCCTGTTTTGACTGACATTTGTACTTTTACTGTGCAGGTCCCCCCCACACAGTTTGTCTAGCCGGTCCATCCCTTGCATTCTTATGCATTTGTTTATAAATTATGGTAATTGGTTGGCAATTCTTTGGCTCGGCATCCACGTTTCTGATCAGTATTGAAGTTACTTTTGTATCTAATACTCTTAATTTTACTTCTCTTGCTCCCTGCGTTTCCGCACGTTCATTCAGCACGTTTTGTATTCTATTCCGATTCGTATCCAGGAATCTGCCTAAGTTGCTAAAGTGGAGTCTCTAAAGTGAGCATCAGCCTAACCCCTTTCACCAAGTCAGAGTATCCCCGACGCTGAGATGTGTACTGCCTTTGGGATACTCTGATTGCACATCACTGGGATGTGAACTGTTGTCATCTTATTTCAATGCCTGCGTTAAAATACAACCCTGCAACCTTTTTTTTTTTTATGTAAACCCCAAACACGAGAGGTATTAGAACCTATAGTACTTAGTACCGTGCTTGGGTTGGAGGTTGAGAAGACGAAAGAGGATATTTGTTGACATTGGACTTGAACTTCTGTAGACTGTAATTTTCAGGAAATACGTACGAAGGAAGGTTGTCAGAAAACGGCAGTTGAATGAATAAACGAGGAAGATGAAAAGTTGGTTCTGTGAGTTTGAAGTTGGACAGTAAATGGATGTTGGCTGGTGGCGGCACGTGTTCGAACTGTTTTGGAAGAGAGAGCGGGAATTATAGAAGCCAATTCAGAAGAACCGTGCCAATGGAAGTATCTGTAGAAGAGGCATGCAGCAGAAACAGTACATCTATGAAAGAGCGAGTGGAGAGACTCTGTTAGAGATGAATCATTAATTAACCTAACTGCCCTCTTCTGAATGGAATCAAGAAGCCCGAGAGAGGTTTTGGGGGCACCACCCCCAGATGTGGGAACAATATTTCATGGCAGGGCGGATTTGCGATTTATACAGAGTGAGCAGCTGTTTGGAAGAAAAGTAACGCCGAGAGCGAAAGAGAAAACCAAGTTTTTTAGATGCAGAGGAAGCAATATTTGTAATGTGCTTGTGCCAGTAGAGATCAGAAGTCAGGGTAATCCCCAAAAGAGATATATCATTTTGCCTAGATTTTGGAGTGTCACTAAAGATAAGCATAGGAGCGGAAGAATCCTTTTTTGCGAGATATCAGACAAGACTGAGTTTTAGAAGGGTTACTGCTAAGTGCTCTGATTCTTGTAATGGTAGTATGTCATCCACGACTTGGTAAGCGGAAAACATTGTGTCCCAGGGAAAGACAAGACAAAGTCTAGAAAAATAACTACCCACGAAAGAATAGCTTCCCCCCCCCCCGTCAGGAAGGTGGTGTTGGAAAGATGTAGTCGAAATGGATAGAGCTTCCTTTGAGAAAAATTCAGTAGTCTGAATATTGTCAATTTATTTAAATTACTGATAATGAATAAATAAACATTAATATCAGGGCATTGCAGTAGCTGGGTTAAATTGCTTCTCTGGCCTTAATGGTACCTGGCCAGTCCCCCCCCCCCCCACCTCCAAATCTTTGAGCTGCACATATCAAGTTACCAATCTGAAATTAGGGTGGATCTCTGATTCCTCCACATACAGAAAGATTCATATATTTATTTTCATTAAAAATTTCCCTATGTCGTCGTTCTTGCGGTCATCCGAGATTATCTTGCTCCGTAACCGTCCATAAAGGAAAAATTAACAGTATTCTTTCAGTCGTGGAAGGTTATGTTCGCGTTTTTTTTGTTTTTTTTTTTTTAAATGAATATGTGTAAAGCCGAAAAGCTAAAATTTCCTTGAAGTTTATAATTTTCCGAAAAGCTACTTCAACTAATTGATCTTCGTTTGGAAGGCCTAATTGATCTTCTTGTAAGGCCATATTTAATTAAGTTTTAAATGAAGTGGCGTCCTTCAGATAGCACTGTTGCTGAGATGGTTTCATCATACCCGCCCTTATTTACTGAAATGATGATAATGTCAGAAATTTGTTTATATACATAAACGCACAATATTCACCTTCTGTAAGCTCTCTCTCTCTATGCGTATGTGTTGTAAGAGCGCTATAATTTTTCTTCCATTCACGATGGAAGAATTATCTTAAATAGGGCATAGCTTACCATTTTGTTTTTCATTATTCTCTTCTTTGTTCTGTCTTTGACTTCTTACTTCATTCCTGCATGATGTTCCGAACTTTTTCTTCTAAGTTTTCTTTAGTTTATTTTTTCATCTCCTATCATCTAAGCGGAGTGAGTAGGGTTCCCCCGTGAGTTATTCCGGATTTTTGAGCCCGCACAACATGCAAATCAGCCCGTGAACACATACAGACATAAACACAATGATGACTTGGTATTGTCTAAAGTCACTGATATGACTAAAACCCAACAACTTTCCATTTGACTCAACATTTTGCTCCTATTGCCATTTCTGACTCGTAAATTCAGCAAAAGTTGGGGGGGGGGAGATTTTTTTTCATTAACTACCATCTAACCTTTACTAAAACGTTATTGAGTTACGTCGTTAATTAAGCTATGTTTTTCATATTTTATCTCTACTAATCTCCAGGACAAAAATTGCAAAAAGTGTTAAACTTCGAAGTTAGTGATTAATAGTTTATTAGAATGGGCTTTGTCACATTAATGTTTTACAATTTCGGCATAAGCATAGTTATTTTAAGATAGATATTTTTTGAGTACCCTCTTTTTTATTTGTTTAAATATTAATTCACATGGATTTTCTAAACATACTTATTTAAGAGTTCAGAGGTACTCTCTGGCTATAAAGTGGGTTTCTTGAACAAGTTCGTTAAAATAAGTTTCATCATGTAGAGGAAATGAGGCTTTTTTTTTCTCCACTCCTTGGTGGAAGGGATTGTGTAATTTTGATTATTCATATCACTTCTAATATAGGCTTCTCGACATTCTCCTGATGCGTTAATCTTACACAGAAGTAAAGTGGTGATTAGTATGGCTACTTTTATTACTTTTTCTTTATTTTTCTATCAGGATTACTTTTGTTACCGTTATGAATTGCCAGAGTACGAATTAAAATTGTAAATGGGAGACGGGGCTAATAATCAGATTTGACCACCGTATAATCTAGCCATCCTACCTAACAATAATACAAAATAGCACTGAAATACAGTCCGATATAATCATGACAAAACAGTAAAATGTATTTCGAAAAAACATTTCCATAAATATTTCGCAGAAGTAATGACAAGGCCTTAGTGCACAGTAGTTACTTAACTGGTTATTGTGCAAGTTCGCTTTCAGCTAACGAAGATGAGAATTAATGTGTAAATGGCTACTGCAGAATTAAGCAGACTTCTTCAGAGAACTTTTCCGTTTCCTTTCTCTTTTGAAAAGAACGCTGTCACGCGTATGTTATAAGCAGTTAATACGCCTTTCATAAGGTTTCTAATATCTCCACAGCAGATACAAGTACTGGTAAACAGGTTTATATGACTCTCATGGGCAATTCGATTTTTAAAAATAAATATTCTGATGAAAAATCTAACATTGAATCTAAAACTAGGGTAAAAAATACTAAATATGTCAGAAAACTTGCATAATCACTTTCCTGGCCTTAAGCTTAATACCTTAAATTAGAACCAAAGACTTGTTCACAATTGGGAATAAAATTCTCTGTTTTATACTCCGGAACGACCACTAGGTTTTAGGAGTTTGCATTTAACCATTTTGACAATGAATACAATACGATAACTGTATTTAGAAATCACGAAGCTTGAACCACGGTCCACTCAAACGCGTGTGCTACTGTACTCTCTTAGTTCACCACTTGGAACCAGCTCAGCATGCTGGTGCACTTCGTATATTATATTAGCAATAAAGTAAATTTTTATTTGTTTACTAATTGCGATCACGATCACACTTCAGAGTGAACTGACATTCCTTCGTTTTCTTAGCGGCGGGTATAGAAAGACGAAAGCGCAGCTTTCACTGTCCTCTTAATGAACTTTCCTGTAAGCAGGTGATCTAGTTTTTATATATTGCAGTGTGGATTTTCGTGACTTAGTCCGTGTAGAAAGGTCTACGGTAGCCAGGATACGGTTTGCTGGAAGGCTTATCTTCTAAGAGGGAGGCCTGGAGATTGTTTGTTGGTTGTAGAATTTTAGGCCCATTAGCAGCTTAGGCTGTATTACGCCATATATAATCTGTCTATAAATTGCTTGTGTTCTGTGGTCGATTTGTTGTTTCTTGGGAGAGGGGGGAAGCCCGAGTTTCCACGAGGGCGGGAACCGTTCCACCTTGGCGTGAGACCAATTAACTCAGCTACGTTGTGAAAAGAACCCATAAAAATTCCTCTCATCATTGATGGGATTCGTACTGTGGTCTTTTCCATAGGGTGTGGGGAGGATACCAACTAGCTTACCCACGAGGGTAGGCTTGGAGATAAACCTGAATCCTACGAAAGCCTATATACACGTATGCAGTTAAAGATGGTGATATACGCTACGGTTTGCCAGGTTTGTGTCAGGGTACAGGCAAATCCCTAGCGTGTATGAGTATGACAGAAGGCTTGGCTGGAAAATAAACTTAAAGAAATCGGCACGGACTTGATCTTTTCCTGGAGGTCATCACTTGCAAATAATAACGTGAATGGGTTGTTGATGGGAGAAGAAGAGTTGAGATTTGCGACAAAATTTTTCAGTCCACGCGAAGTGCCAGAAAATGGCCGCTTTTTACACCCTATTTCAAAAGAAAACACATTCCATCAAAACTAATTTTAATCAGTTATATATAATTAAATTAAAACGACGGTAACTGTAAATAATAAGTAAATAATATTTATGAGTCAATGCTGTTGCAAGCAATCATGCAATGCACCCATAATATCTATAATATTACGGATAATATAAAGAATAAGCAAATAAATCCAACAATAATACCATCAGGGACCTAAGATAACGCAAAAAAAAAAAAAAAAAAATTATCGCTTTTTACCGACAATCTAGATGACGTCAACTGGGGCCAACCAGTTGACGTCATGCATGTTTCTATCTGCATGTTTCTCTATGCGTTAATTTAATTTAATTAATTATTTTTACCGTATCCATCACATAGGGGGCACCACATATTATTTTGACGACTATTACATTATGTCCTAGATACGGTCAATATGTAGTATGTATTATATATTTAATCTTATTTTAATCATTAAATTACGTTCTGTGTCGGGTCAACGATGATTAATATATGCTTACATTTATATTTTACTTATATTTCTTACCTTTGATTCTAATATTGCTAAATTTTATTATCATCTTTCGATTTACTTTAGGCCTATACTGGTTTATATTTGGTTTAGATTTAAATTACTTAGCATATATTGATCATCACAGAAACAGAGAACCTCTTGTCGTTTTTTGCCTTCATTCTGGGTGGTTGGCCCCAGTTGACGTCATCTAGATTGTCGGTAAAAAGCGATAATTTTTTTTTTTTTTTTGCGTTATCTTAGGTCCCTGATGGTATTATTGTTGGATTTATTTGCTTATTCTTTATATTATCCGTAATATTATATATATATATATATATATATATATATATATATATATATATATATATATATATATTTCATTCTTTATGACATCTTGCCATATTTTATTAACACTTCAGTTCATTATTTATAAAATTCTTTTGTATGGAGTTAAGGGACTCTCCCATCCTTTCGTGTTTTCTGTGGCCAGCGGAATTTAAACTGCTTAGGTGATGCAATGCCCTCGCGGTTAGCACATTGATTATAATCATAATTTTCCTACGTTGTGTAGAAAAGGAAAAAGCTTGGGCTCGAATCCTGCCAATGATTCGAGGAACGTTTGTTGGCTTTTTTCACATTTCCTTCCCTCTTTCTGGTTCTTCCTTTTTAATGGAATAAACGTATTAATATCACCTTCAGACTTCAAGCAGTTTACAGATATCATAGAAGTATGTTAGAACTTACCTACCTAGCTGTAAACCAATCGGCAAACTTAGTTTCGACACTTCATAAATCGCACAAATGTTAAATACAAAAATTTCCTGTTTTGTGCACGCGTGCTACCCCACACTAATTACCTGAGGAACAGAGGTACCTTAAAGAGAGAATCCACATTTTTTTATGGGGGTGTTCTGTGTTATTTTAGTTGCAGTCTTATATATTTTTATACAGAAAATTGACTTTCTGTTGCCTTTCATTCTTGCGTGTTCTGGTCTTGTCCCATCTGTTCAGCTTTCTGTTACCCGGGAGAAAAAAATTCCGTTCCTCCTTTTGAGATACAAACCCAAGTTAGAAAAGCATCACTGAAATTCCGCTGGTCTGAGACGGGACTTGGACCAGACCTTTCCAAACGGGAGCCATTGAAGTAATTAAGCTGGCGCTCGTCTATAAAGATTTGAGTCCACTGTACAGACTGCATAGGTTTCATTCGACCTAAACAGACCTTTAAATTTTGGCCAAATCATAATTTTTCATCTTGCGAGCTGCAGCGAAGTATTGCTTCTGGTTAGGGCTCCCATCCAGCAAATATTTGATAGAAGAAACGGGCAACAGTCCGTAACAGATTGCTTTTAGATTTACTGCTTTGTTGTACGTTTCGCGAAAGGAAAACTTTCAGCTGTCCTACAGCTGCCTATTGCTAGAGCAGCAATAGGCCGAATATCACCACAAGTGTTAAAATAACATCTGTCCAGTTAGTGACAGCTCAAGGTTATGAGGGACTCGAGAATAATGGGCGTATTATCTTAACATACAGGCTGTTAGGAAACTTGTGCAATTATGACATGGAAAAGTCCTGTTGGAAAACTGTTATGAACAAATAAACAGCACTGCTTTGTAGGATGTGTTGTTGAATTGCTTCTTGCAAAATCTGTGATGTCACACGATTCTTTTCCTTTTTTGCCGTTATAGTTATTTGCATGTACACGAGAGGAAAAGGAACCTGAACAATACAAAATAATAAGAATGACATTGATTCCTTGAATTTCTTTGCATTCAAGGGAATTTGTTTACCGCATGCCAGTCTATATGAACGACCTAATGGACCAAGTACTGGCAGGACCTGTAATTTTGTGCAGGCCTTAGGTGAAGATAATTTTCAAGGTGATTTAAAACTGAAATATTCTGCTGCTTATTGTCATGATTTATTTTTAGAATTTTGAATACATTTATAGTATTTAGTCATTATTCCGTGAATAATATACAGTACACGACTTTACTTTTAATATAAGATGAAGTACGCAGTCCTGAACGATAGCTCCAATTAAAGTTAAATCTGTTCCTGCATGCTGCCAATAAATCGCAATTCGGTTGTCAAATTCTACATTGACGGATACTTGTCCTCCCGTCGATGAGATGTCAAAAACATCCGATTCCAAAACACGACTACCGAGGAAGTGGCACTATATTGTTAAAAAAGTAACAGTATATACTTCTCTTAAGAGAAGTGTTATTTATTAGTAGTGCAATACACAACTCGTTGTTATAGCTTCGCATTGTGATAATGATCAGGTATTTGTGTTAATTTAACAAGTTTGGTTTCTCCTGTCTATCGAATATTTTTGTTTATAAGATGTACTTTTAAATGCAGTTCTCTTGTGCAAAGTAATATTTGTGGACATGTTGTGTCTTATGTAAAGCGGCCCCTAAACGTTAGTTCATCTCCGTCAACGTTCTCTATGATAATATACAAAACTCTGTACAATGGTGAGAAATGAGTGTAGTTTTATGTTGCGTAGTGTGTTGTTTGTTTCTGGCAGATTAGCTACAAGGAAGCAGCGATCACTAGGAAGGCTGCTTTCCAGTACCCGTGCACGCCACGAGGAGGCGGGCCCAACTATAGACGTACTAAACTAAATGTATTATTACCAGCACCCATAGGAAGAAGCACAAGTCTTATGGGTGTACCAGTCTCCTAAAATCATGTACAGTGGTGGAGACGACAAAGAATCCCGTACCCAGTGGATGCCAGTAGTTCCCGTACTCAGGAAACTCAAATCTTGGGTACAAGCAGGTGAAAATCTGTTCTCTAATAAACTAGAGACCAGCGAATCCTGCCCTCGAAGGGGTTAGCATACAAAAAAAAAAAAAAACTGTACCCAAAGGTACTAGCATAATTAACAATTTTAGAATAAAAATAGTTAAATTGACGAAATAATATTTAAGTTTCAAAAAGAAAATGAAATAAAATAATAAAAAAAGAGACTGAGAGAGCGATCATTTAAACGATATCTATGAAAATGTAAATAACTTAAAGTAAAAGAGTGCTAGAGACATAAAAGTAATATCCTTATTGGTGTCGCCATTTGTCGACAACCATTAAAACTACCAATACGTATGCTCAATGCAAACAGTAAATGATTATAGCAATCACTATAGAGGAAAGTGTGGTGGAACATTCCATCTGAACAGTGTCGTTAGAAACTACTCGACGTGATTTTTGTAATATTGATGAAGAAAACAGTGCTTACAACACTAATCCACGCACTCTGAAAGAACTGAAAACTTGCCTATCTAACGTCATTCCCAACAAAACGCCTCTAGGAAATGCCGTCGAACATGCTTCGTCGGGCTCAGTTACGTTGTGATCAAGATGTGATCATTTTCTTTTAATTTTTTTAACAAATTATGTAACGTCACAGAGTATAGATTGTTGCTTCTAAATAGTAAATGATAATGGCATTTAGAGCATGGATCGGCAACCTTTTTTAAGTAAAGAGCCATTTTTGATAAAATTTTTTAAAATAAGAAGAGAATTCGAAGAGCCACACACCTCATCTCAAGCTGGGGGAGGGGGGTTTTAAGAAATGGAATAGAGTGGGAAGGCGTTTTATTAAAAATATATATATTTTGAAATATTATTTATTAATATTGAAAAAAAAAAAAAAAAACGTAACAAACATCCAGTTAGGTACAAATTAATGTGACTTTTGCTGCTGAACTTCTTGAGCGAGTCTCTCAACGTCAGGCAAGTATGCCGTAATTTTCATCTTTAAAGATGCTGAGAGACTCGCATTGTTCAGACCGTTTCTTCATTTATTTTTAATATAGTTAATGTTCGAAAATATTTGCCCGCAGAAATACGTCGACAAAAAACTGAGAAGTCCAAATTCAAATATTTTCAAATTTATCTACTCCTCTCTTGTCCGGTAAGCTACTCCACACATCGAACACAATTTGGTCTTGCTTTTTCAACTCATCTATCGCCATCCATTTGTATAGAATTGCAAGAGCAGCCTTTTTGCCTTTACAAATTCTCAATTTCAGCTTTAAGTCATTTTTAGTCTTGTACCTCACATGTCCTTGATTTTTAAGTCCTCTAACTCCATTTTAAAATTGCTTCATGTGAGCTAAAAGTTGAAAGAGCCGCAGGTTGAAAGTTGAGTTACATGTTGAAAGAGTCGCAGGTTGCCGACCCCTGGTATAGAGGAACGTGTGCTCTTAGTGTAAATCTCACATCTAGCAATTTTATATGAAGTTATTCACATTTTCATGGGTTCTCATTTAAAATGATGATCCTGTGTAATGAACTTGATGTACACACGCGACATGCATTAGTGTACACATAAAATTTGATTGGTGTATGTTGCCATACTGTTTAGTTTTCGGAGTGCATATGAATACGAAAGAGAATTCTTTTGTGTTCATATAAAGAGAAAGAATTCTTTCGTATTTGAATACTGCCAAAAAATAATAAAATTCCATATGTGCACTAGTAGATCTTTATTATTGCGTTTCTGCGCAAGAAGCAGTTATTCTAAAATGAATCCTAAATTTAAAAATAAAAAAAAAGTCTGTTGGCATGTATTACGTGCGCATGTAATGAGCTACCTGAAATATTAATAGCTGCGAGGTGAACGGCCCTTTACTTAACTCCGTTAGTTACGGTAACTCCGCCGACAAGAATGTCGTCTGGAAATAAGCAATATATCAGTCCCCCCCCCTCTTCTACATCTCTCTTCTCATTGCGTGCATGAATGGGAATCAAGCGAAATTTTCGATTCTAAACTGTGGAAAAACCAAAAGGAAACGTCTGTGAACCAGGCGTGTGGTAAATATCAAGTCAATCAGCTGATCTTTTTACGTAGGCATTATAGCCTAAGTAGCTTATGCGCCATTAAACTCCTACGACCACACGCGCACGCTCTTTCAGGTTATCGAGATTATCCAAAAGTTATTTGCGCTGTGTTGTGTAATCTGCAAACAAGAATTGGGCAACCCTTGACAACATTATACAAAATTAACAAAGACTGGGAAAAGCAGAATATTAACGTTTAAAAAGTTGATTTCTTGGATATAAATTTAGGTCAATAACACTAGCATACTCCTTTATCACAAAATTTCCATTTTATGGACAGAACATTAATCCTATTCTGCTATAGAACGGGACCGAGCAAATACCGATAAAAATTCTGGATTCTCAACATCCACTGGAAGTGTGTGTGTGTATGTGTGTGTGTATATATATATATATATATAAAATGCAGTAGATTGTTTTAATTTTATCGTAAGATTGTGCCTTTTCTTTACTGTTCGATCCTGTTCTAGAAATTCTCTCTCTCTCTTCCCTTTTTTTTTTTTTTTTTTTTTAATGAAATGAGACTATGGCATGCCTGTTTGCCTTTGGTGATTTTCACGCAATGCCTTCTTGAAGGTGATTAAATGAAAAAAATCGTCCTGTGGTGTCCATTCCGGGAAGTTTCGGATATTGTCCAAGTAGCACTGCCATAGGTTGTCGACCCCCAGCTCTATTAATATCTTCTAATTGATTTTTCTGTTCTCATTTCTTGTGTTTTCCTTGGGAAGATACGAACGCGTGTACTGATTTAATAATTTAAATTTTAATCTTTGAGACACGACACATTGACGCCTCGTGGGTGTCTTCAGCGATGATTCAAGAACATTTCCATGCCCTCTGAAATGTCATCCCTAATTCAACGATGATCACTCTTGGGGCTCACGTTTCCCATTCTTTTCAGGTATCATTAACTTGTATATGTTTTTGCCTTTCTTTCTACGTTCTAAATTCTTTCTATGTAAAATAAATTCAACGATAGATATTAGTTACTCAATAGCCTAACGTTCTGTAATTAAGAAACTTGTTTTACTGTACCATAATGAAAAGTGAAATGCGTTTCTCACCACTTTCATGCTTGCTTCACAACGCCTGAAATATCAGGAGTAGCCATTATGTAACTGAGAAACAAATGTAAGTCAGTTGATTTCTTTCGGGGCATTATCAGTTACATTATCCAACGTTCAACTTTATTAGCAAAGCTGTCCATTAAATTATTCTAAAAATGTATGTCATGGCCAGATAATTCCATTGCAAACTTATAAACTTATTGTCAGGTTCCGCGGAACACTTGGAGTCCGTGGGACACCACAATAAGGAATCTTTTAGACGGTCTGTCTGCACTCAGCGTTTATTTAATTAAGAAATCAAGAAGTGTTTTTCACATGAAGTTTAGCGATCACAGCGAATATCCTGATAGATTCTTTTGTATTACCGCATATCAATGAAGAGCTTTGATGATTACTATAATGTATTCCTTCGATCTGGTATCGTACAGCAGAACTATACGTTTTTCAACTTTAATAATAAAATTTTCAATGTCAAATATATTTAATCGATTTTAAAAGCAAAAAAAAAAAATACAAAATAAAAAGATGAACCCCGACGAGTGAGTACTGGAGGCTAACCGAGGTAAGTCAACTGCTCGCGTGTAATTCGCCTCGTGTATATTGTAAACAAATAGAGGGGTGCGTGGGTCTAATGCACCCAGTTGCGTTGTAATGCGGACACACCAGGCAGCACGTCAGTCCGCGGCGGGAGATCCGCTCATCTAAAAGATCCCTAAAACTTTTTTTTTTTTTTTTTTTACTCTTTCGTCAACAATCCAGTGATGGGAGATACGCCTTTAACAACTTAACGCATACTACATGTTAATTATGAGTACAACATTGTATTTAAAGAATAGTTATTAATATGTTTGAATGTGTAGTTTCATATTTTTCTTAGTGCGTGGCTGGCCTCTACTTCAATTATTAAAATAGTCCGTGGTTTCCACCTCAAATATGAAAGTGGTGCGTATCTGAAAAAAAAGTTGGGAAAACACTTCTCTAGAGCACCGTCAAGAAGCGTATTGTAGAAATTGATGTATCCTTCGATACTTGAAAATAAAACAAGTCCCAAAACAGAGGCGCAATATCGATTTCCCTCTCCAAAATCTACAAGTACGGCAATGTTACATTTTCAGACATGTTTGCTTTCTTTTTTCTTCTATGAGTTAAAATTTTCCATTTGCTGTGATTAATAGAAATGAAAAGATAACTGATCTACCAATTAATTACTAGTTAACTAATAATATACAATATACTTCCAATTATTGGTGGCGGTTGGGAAATTAAGTTTTCCCGGATAACCGCAAAATTAAATAAAAACTCAAATGTTAAAGAAAAAAAAAGTTAATTTATTAACATAAATACTACATTCATATATAAGTCTCTTACAATGTGAGATTTGCCATCGAAATATTTTAAAAAGGAAAAGAATGAAGTTCGCTTGTTTTCCTCTTGATTTTCCTTTCTGCAAGTGGTACTATGTAAATTTAAGAGTATCATTTTGTCAGCAGGAGCTACCCCTTGTAGTCGAGTAGAGACTTGTTAGAGACGAGTAAAGTTGACGCATTTCATGTTTATTGATGAGCTGAAGTTTTTGTTCAAACCTTATTCCATATTAACATGATGGATGCACACGGATTCAAATTAAAAGAAAACTTGGAGAAGAATGTTAAAATTAACCGTACAGTACTAAAGGAACATTACGGCATAAAAAAAGAAATACGCGAAACCCACGTATTTCTTTTTGTTATCCGATACAGACTTCGGTTGGCCATAAAGACCGTGGATAATCGAAATTCTACTTCATAAAAGTAATTCTTTCCACTTCACTGCACGTTTCTCACTGTGTAATATTCACTGAATTGTTTCTAATGTATTTCACGCATCTTATAAATATTCTGTGATTAATAAAATAAGTTATTGAATATTTCTTACATATTCAATAACTAACATGTTAAATTTCATTCCCGTAGGCGATCGTCCACCAGAGGTGGAGCCCGGAATCTGAGGAAGGACGCTATGGTTGACAAAGTGGAGTATCGAGCAGTGATCCAAGTTCCTGCATTTGCAGGGCAAGGAAGCTCAGGAAATTGACGAAGAAATGAAAGCTGTGTATGGGCAGAAGTGTCCATCCTATGCCACTGTAAAAAAGTGGAAACGAGAGTTCCATTGCGGTCTCGTACAAGTGTCTTTGACGAGCCCAGAAAAGGAAGGCCATCCACAGACAGTGAGACGGTTGCAAAGGTTGAGCAATTAGTGCTGAGTGACAGACGTGTGACAGTTCATTTCATCGCAAATACAGTGGGAATTAGTTATGGGTCTGCCCACGGCATTTTACATGACCATCTGCACGTGTCTAAGATCTCCACATGATGGGTTCAAGATTGCTAACGTCTCTTCAGAAGCAATATCAAATGCAACGTTCTCGCCAACTGTTGGATTTGTGCAATGCGGATATTGAGAACTTTTTTGATCGGTTGGTGACGAATGCTGGGTGTACCAGTATGATCTTTTGGGGTTCTGTTTTGTTTGATTTAATTTGAATTTGAACCCTACTGAAGTCTCAAACAGCCCACAAAATGCAAATCTAACTGAAATTCACAGAAAATTCTAGGGTGTATAAAGTGGGTGTTAGCAGAACATTAAAGACACATTTTTTTCAATAAATTTACAAACCTTTAATGAACATTATATACATTTACAAATAAACAAACTACGTATATGCATATATCAATTTCTGTATACAGTATATAAACCATACTATAGTACAATACACTATCTCTCCCTCATTAACTATGCTCAAGGCCGTTCCCCTTCCGTTACAAAATATTAACATCAGTTTGTATCAGTTGTATCTCGCTTATTATGAATCATCAATGATTACTCAGTCATTCTCTTCCATTACCAATTTTTATCACTTACATCAGTAAGACACATTTCAATTCTTATTTCTCTTTCTATATATATTTGTTTCTAACCTTTAACACATGAAATGTATTAAAACTGGTATACTCTTACTACAGTAATATTCACTACAGATCACTCATTCTACCTTAGTTACTCTCCAGTTATCATCTCAGTCATCCCCTTTTCCACCCTTACGTTATTTCATAATCATTAACATTCATAACAGATTTATCTCAACCTTAGTAACTAACTTGCCTAATACAACAGGAATGTGTTTTTTTTTTTTTTTTTTTTTAAGGACTATCACTCAATTCCTTACAGAGCTAGGTTATTGAGTCCTTGAGTTCAGGATTCGAGGAAAAAAAACAGGAACAGGAACAGACATACGTTCCGAAATGGCCGCTGCTTCCGATTTCCTTGCCTTCAGGCTTCCTTCCTGGCAGACAGGCTTTCTTTCCCTTTCTTGGGCACTCCGCTTCCTTAGTGGCGGACAGGCATACGTTCACTTCTGGGACACTCTTGACATGACGCACCTTCTTGCGTAGACGATATATTCACAGGTGTACATGCCTGTCTCATTATCTGCGGTCGGAACTAGAACCTGTTAGCAGTTCCTTCTCAAGTTTCCTTCAGACTCTTACAAGGACCTACATTAGTAAGCCCTCCTATCTAACTCTAACCCCGCACTCAAAAAAACCACAATCCACTCTATCCCACTTATGTTCAAGAACTGCCTCAACCACACTTAACTCTCCTTTCGAACCTTTTCTTCTCTGATGTTTGGAACGCCTTCCCAGGACTCTAAACTAATCCTCATACTCTGCTTAATTTTCCATTCCTTCCTATTTGCTAAAACATCGGACCACAGCCGTCTCCCTAGTGCATAAACCAACCCTTCTAGAAATTTCTTATTTTTTTCACATGGCAGTATGGCCTTTTCATGTTATCCGGTCACCTCCAAAACACTCATTTTCGTGTTCACACCTTCTCTGCTAAATATATCGAGCTTACCCAAATATGAGTCACCCTGACACCGTTTTCTTTTGAGGCAAACACCGGATGTCACTATTTCCTGTTTACGTAATCTGAACAAGTGGAAGGGATCCTTCCACTTGTTCAGATTACGAACCTAAGGGGGCGTAAATTCAAATTAAGAAAAGACAGATGCGGGTGGTTAATTGCTGGAACAAACTTCCATCTGTCGTTGTGGAAGTTGATAGGTTGAATAAATTTAAGGAGGAACTGGACAGGCATTTGGAGGGAATGGTGTGATTTTTTTTTTTTTTTTTTTTTTTTTGTTGGCTGATGCTGCATAAGCTCATACATTTGCTTTCTTGCATCACATGCCACTACTACTACTTCCTAACAGTGGCTTAGATCAAATGAGACACTTCATAATCCAGTTTCACAGTGCTGTTGTTCTTGCCCTCAGCAACCTTTTCACGCCTGTTCTCAAATGCCACCCCCCTTCTCCAGTGCTTCTCTTTTAGATGGGAGAAATGTGTTACTAGACATGTAGAGTACATAGAAAAGGATTAAAGTTCCTGTGATATTTCACAGGAACTTTCTAGGGCTATTATTTCTAGGTAAGGATACGAACTTTTTGATACTGGCTCGTGTATAAACCAGGTGAAGGCTGGGCTTTTTAGGAATGTTTTGCGAACGCGCCTAAAAAGAATCCCCCATAAGAGTTAGAATGCATATTTTGTGTCCCCTTTTGGGCAGCAGGGCCCCTTTGGGCATGACCAAACATGGTGTCTAACAGTTGTTTCGCTCCTTTTAGGTTACGTTCATTGATGAAAAAAAAAATAATAAAGTCTCTCACTAACTCCATCCTTCATACCGCCTTGAGGAGAGTCGAATTCCTAATACTTTATTATAATAGCTCTTTTTCTGTTATTCCTTTTTGTATATGGCGGACTTTATTTTAAATTTTTTCAGCTACATTTCCTGTTTGGTCGTTGTCGATAAGAATATTTATCGTATCCTAATACTTTCCTCTGACTCAGTGTTACATTTGTTACGTTTCAAGTTTTCTGTTGCACGAAGTGCATAGATTAGCTGCCCTACGTTCTCGTCGTCTGGGGTGAGCGGTTAGGGGTTCACCCCCCTAACCGGCTAAACGGGCATTGATTAGGTGGGGTAGAGTGAATTTGGTTAAATTGTATTTGTATTGTAAAGTTAAAAGTTGTAAATAGTTGGCAATTACAGCCCTTTAATGTTCGGTAAAAAGTCGAGCGCTAGCTCTCTTTCCAAGAAGAAAGCACATATTGAGATGGATGTGGATAGTGATTCAGGAGATTCAGAGAGTGAAAACTCTGAAGTTCAGGAAGAAGTGGAAGAAATAGTTCCTGAAGGGACACCACAGGATACAGCTTCTAAAAAGGGAAGGAAGGAGGTATGGACACCAGAAAAGAAAGTTGAAATGATATGCAATATGAAGAAGTTGTTGAACTCTATGATTAAAAGTTCAGGACAAAGACCAGTGGAAACTAGTATGGAAAAAATAGTGAAGGCACAAGAGAGATTAAGGGCTCTCCTGTTACAAAGAGAACACCGAGTAACAGGTAATGTGGCAACGAAGATAATGGAAATATGGGATGACTTAGAAATGGTTATAGTAAAGTTGGAGATAGATCTACAAGTGAGCAAAGTTGAAAAGGAAGGTACTCAAGAACAAAATAAAAAGGAATATGCTACCGTATTAAAAGAAAAGTGTGTTGCAAAGCCTCGGGTAGCAATTATCACCACTAAGAACAAAAAACATAAATGTAGTGAAGACATTAAAAAAGACCTAATAAGAAATGTGAGACCTGAGCTACAACATGTTAAAGTCCAAAATCTAAGAACTGTTCTGGATAATAAGATCGTCCTCGAAGTAGAAACAGAAAAAGATATAGATATGCTCGCAGAATGTCCAAAGTTCAAAGAACTAAAATTATGTGTAGAAAAGGTACCAAAGAGAAATCCTAAAGTTTTGATTTACGATGTAGATCTAGATGTGAATGAAGATGAGTTAAAAGAACAATTATGGATCAAGAATTTAAAAGACTATGGTGTAAACCAAGAAGTGTACCAAGAAGGGTTCAATGTGGTATCCGTGAACAAAGCAAAGAGCAAGAAGTTAAATAACTGGATAGTGCAGATAACAGGTCCTGTCCACAAACAGTTGATCAGAAAAGGAAAAGTGTTCATCAATTGGTCCGCTTGTCGGGTCCGTGACATTGTCACGGTAACCCAGTGTTACAGATGTATGAATTATGGCCATATTGCGAAGACCTGCAAAATGAAAGCGTTCTGCGGACATTGTTCAACCGAAGGTCATTCATATAAAGATTGTGAGAACAAGGAAAAGTCACCGTGCTGTATAAATTGCAAGCGTAAAAAACAGACAGCAGAACATAGTGCCATAGACCATGCCTGTCCTGAATATGAAAAGGCTATAGCCTTAAATCGAAGAAGAACAGATTATGATTAGAAATAGTGCTGTGCTTGGAGAGAGACCTAGTGTGAGACTACAATTTTATTATGAAAAAATTTTTTAGCCGCCTTACGAGTAGAGGTCTTCCTCCACGAGGAAGGGGCGGTAACTGTGGTCACACGGGATATTTGCTTATCTCTGTGTGACCACAGGCTAAAGACCGAGAAAAAATAATAAACTGTTTAATCAACAGAAACGTTAGAACAATTTTGGCCTAATAACCATAGTAGTGATGATAATTCACACAAATAATAATTGTAATAAAACTAAAAAGATTAAGACTTTTGCGCAGATAGGCTATTGCCTGGGTGGCGCACTGAAGGTTCTGTTGCTTAAATGGATGACTCAGTGTTACCATTTCCAATCGGATTACTCATAATTATTTTCTTTAAATTGCATTGCTCGAAATAAATTGTCCATGGCTGTTAAAGAAAAACTGAATTGTTTTTGGGTTTTTTTGATAAAAAAAAATGTAACAGTAAACGGTTATTTTTGAAAAATTCGTTTTTTATACCTCACCGTGCCAAACATATCTTCTTGTGCTAACATTTTCATGAAGAAAATGTGCTAAATTTTTAGATATTATTTTAGAAGAATAATTGCTAACCACTGCATTCGAACTGATTCTTTGGTTTAAGAAATTTCTGTTCAGATTTAAATTTTTGTTCAATGCTTCAGTTCTGATTAGTTTTAATATTTCACCTATTGTATGTAGAGGGATCGCCATTTTGTCCCACTTTAGCGTCATGTATTTAAAAAATTCAGACTATCCTCCTTGCATTCCTGTTGCTAGTTTTTTATAGTTTTTCCAAAGCACTTCCATATGTGCTGAATAAATATTTTTCACTTCATTTGAAAATAGAAGTTAGTCATAAGCATTATACTTACGCGCCGCTCTGTTTGTTCTTCAGAACAATCTGTTTAGACACTCACATGTGAAGACTAACTCTGTATAAAAGGAATGATCTGGTCTTGGTGCTACCCGTTAGGAATTTTCCATAATTTCTAAAAAAATAATTACATTTTAGACTGTACCTTCCCCCCTATGTAGTTTGCTGCGTCTTCCTATCTTTTAAATTCAGCCTAATGAAACTTGATATCACACTAAACTAATGATATCTTGAACTTAGGACAAAAAGTCTCATTATGTAACTGCCGACCGCGTCAAGTTTTATAATAATCTAACAAGCAGCGGAAAATATGTAATTATGTGCAAGGCCTGCCTCACATTCTTGTTGCATCTCTCTTTCTTTCCCCTCCCCCCATGCATGTGGTATTTGCAGTGTCCGCACTCGTATCTTAGTTTATATTAATAACATAAAATGACCTTTAAGTTCTGGGAATAAATCTCATTAAGAATAATGTGGCCGTTGTTTAATCTCTCTCTCTCTCTCTCTCTCTCTCTCTCTCTCTCTCTCTCAAGCGTGTGCCTCTTACAGATGCGGTTTCGCTTGTCGCGTGTTAAAAGTACGTAATCCGCCGATTTTTACTGTAAAAATTGGTTTAGAAACACTTAATGTATCTAGTTTTTGAAGCATAATTATTTTTCTTTTCGTTTCCTTCATCTTAGTATTAATAAAATGTGTCATCCCTTTGTTGACATAATTCATTATCTATTTCATGCTTTAGCGAGAAGAAAGGAATTAAAAATAAACCTGTTTTTGAATTCCGATTAATATGTCAATGGGTTAGAAATTCTTTAGTTTGAATAAGTATTAAATTTAGATACATATGTAATTGTGTCTAAAACGAAAATTCAAAAGATGGTTTTTAAGGAAATTACACTGTTTTACACCACATAATTAGTCTTTCAACAGTCGTTTTTACAACTTTAAAATTCAGGCCTGGACTTTTATCTAACAGATAATTAATTTTTTTTTTTTTAGATTATCAGCATTATTGTTGATCTGTGTTTGTTGAATTTTGTAAAAATGAAAGTAAAGCCTTAAAGGTAGGTGTAGCGTATATTGTGTGACCAGTAATGATACATTCTCGAAACAGGCAGTTAATTTGGTATGATCTCATCCATGAAATTATTTTAATATTATATATACCCTTGCCGGTAGTAGTACAGTACGTATAAGCACCGGATGGAAAAGACCTGGGTCCGAATCTCCTCAATGACGTGATGAATTTTTATGGGCTTTTTTTTTACATTGTGACTGAGTTAGTCGGTCTCATGCACGAGTTGCATGGTTTTTTCTCCCGGAAATACACGCAATTTACAGACACAATATATACGGCATAATTTACCTAAGGAAGGAACTCTGTAAATAAACTAAAAATATTTAATAACGTAGAAGAAATTCTGATGCTTTAAATAGTTCACGTGTTAAGTTTTAACGTTGCTGCTTTAAAGTTTAAGCCTGAGAAGGAATAAATTAATTAATTTAAAAATAAAGGAATCACAGGAAAATGTAAAAATTGCATAAGTAAATAGGAACAATACCAGGACTGTAATGCATAAGCAACTGTATACTGTAGAAGAAAAGAGCTGTGAGTCTGCCTTTTGTAAACAAGTACCGAAAGAAAAAAATTGTGAACATATTAATTATACTAAAATATAAAATTGTATAAAGAAGAAATTGCTAGTATTTATGATCCACCCTATTAGCTTTTACGGCTGTAATAAACAGATAAATAAATAAAAGGTCCAAGTCGCTGATGCACCTACTACTACTACAACAATAATAATGATGTTATTATACAGCTTAAATTGTGGAGTTCATTTACTTGATTTCCTCTGATAACAAACGTTAAGTTGGCTTGGAAAGAAACTTGAACTTTTTGCACGATTTTTTTTTTATGACTATTGATTTATAGATACAATACTTATTTATCTATTTTCTAGACAGCATTTTATTTTGAACTACTGCTTATCCTCAGTAAAGTTCTCTCTCAGCCGTCTTTACCACCGTTGTGGGACCTATTCTGCGAAGCTACTACCAGCAAAACTCGGCAACCTAAACTGCTTAGTAATTTCAGACAGGTCGCTACTGCTTCCACTCTGCTTAAATCTATTGGAGTGGGTATTATTTCCAATTCTGCCGAACCAACTTCTCCCACATAGGCATCCGCAAATGCACTATTCACTCCCGAACAGGCCTTTTAGAAGTTCAAACCAAACCTTTCGCCGTTGGTAGCAAAACTTCCTCGTTCTCAACGTGCTATTTGAACATTTCTGCAGTGTCCACGGAGATATGCTGAGATTCCTTAAAATCATTCAGCTCGGCATACACAGAAGTATACACTTCTATTGTTGCAACATTGTTGCTACGGGGAGGTGCCCTCTGGCCCTCTCACCGTCATCGTTGTGCCTGTCGCTGATAACAGAGACGATATCATCGTTTATGCTGAATATCTTAAAATCCTCACTCAGATTATTCTAATGGCCAACACAGATACCATGGCCCACCAAATCAGCGAAAATTTTTGTTTTTGCTGGCTGGCTAGCTATCTATCTACACAATTGGGACGGAATTTGAACCCCACCAAATCAGCGATGCTGTTTTCACTCAAAGGAGCGCCTGCTGAAATCCAATTTACATTATGTGGATCTTCAAACTCCGTGGTTAGCATTCACACACAACCTGGAGTCACTTTTGGCACTAGGCTGAGATTTAATTCTCATGTTGAGCAATTGTTGCTGACCAAGGGTTCATGCATGAGATGGGTGGTAAAACGGAAGCTTCTTCATGTTTATAATATCCCAATGGGGGGGGGGGAATACACCACAACTGTTACCACTCTACAGTGCTTTGTGTTGCTTAAATTTGAGTATCCGCAGCAGCAACAGCTCAATTAAGCGACTTTATACAGCTGATTTTCGGTTGCTTAAGGGATTCAGCTCTAAACTCCATCTCCTTACCCAGCTGCTCACCACACTGCCCAGTAACGTCACACATTAAATCTTTCAATTCTCAATACCTCAGACTTCTCATTTTCACTACTAAACTCATCATTCGATTAATTTTTTTACTGAATTTCTCAGATGTGTCACTGACTCATTTCATAGGCCTGGGCCATCTATGTGAAGAGATGGCGCCAACTCTCCAAAGAATACTAGGGAAAGTTTTACGGGGATCTTCTCTAGTACTTTGTCCTAGTCTCCAACAATTGCATATGTCTGATAGGCTTCGCAACTGCTCGCACTGGCATCCCTTCTTGAATGCTAAACCTACAAACTTGCTACAGACAAGAAGTGAAGAAAAGTCTGAATCCCATTAATATGAATGGTGTATCTGGATGTGAATACATCTGTGTTATATTTTGTATTGTTATATGGTGGGGATAATTGCGTTGTGACTTATTGTGTAATTCGACACCATTAATATTACCCATTATGTGATGTCCTAAATCTTGATGTCAGCTTTCACATGTCAGTTTTCTTAATTTTATATTACATTACTATATATCTTAATTTTATTATTATTTTTCTCTTCAGCCTCTAGGCCAGTATTTCCCAGAGTGGGCGATATCGCCCACTTAGCTCCCCCTTATATGTAATCCCACTGCCCCTAGGGGCGGTGGTATTACATATAAGGGGGAGCTAAGAGGCAAGGGGATGCCCTGGAGGAGGTGAAGGCCCCTCCGAGTGCGTTGATCGCTTATTTATGATGTACCAGGCTAGAGTTTACAGCGAAACACCATCATCGCGACTATTTAAAATTTTACTGCTCTTGTCGCTTTCAAACCTATTTCCTCAGGTCACTTTGTATTTACGATTTGGAGTTGTCACAAGATAGCCAATTATTGGTAATAGCTATTGATTTTCTTATAATTTAGTTACATCTGTGGTAGGTGAGTGCATGTTTGATAAGTAGTTATATACAGTATAAATATTTTATTTTAGTGTAGTCATCCAACTTCTCTCCAAGCAAAGAAATCAACTCCAGATTGCTAAATGTGGCGATTTAAGTGACTTTAAACAAGACATTGGGAAACTGGTATCACTTCATCAACCCCATCCATCCCATTAAGAATTTATGAAATAATTACTAAATGAGGTATCTAAGACTCTTACTAAATGATTATCACACTTTGAAAAGCTGGTATCGCTCGATCAAGTTTATCAGTTTTGTTGAATCAATTAAGCTAAAAAGTTAAGTGGATTTTGAATACATATGTTACTGTTTTGAATTTTATTGTGTTATCTTTCTTAGTGGGTCGTGCAACCGCTAGTCTGAATAATGCTTTTTATAGGATAGGGTAGAGGGCACTGGGGATGGGTTTATGGAACCAAGGGGGCGGTGGCCTAAAAAGTTTGGGAACTACTGCTCTAGGCTGTAGTGAGTACAATATTATATGCTGTGTATCTACCATTAATAATAATAATTAACACAACATGTTTTCGTTTGCCTAGGGGCAAATAATTTAACCAACCGTAAATCGGCAATTTTATGGAATTGTAGGTTATTGCAAATCTGTTTTGGAGATAGAGAGATCAGCACCCGCAGAAGGCGCAGGCATTCACTCACTCAGTTATTCTCCTGGTTGAATCGAATTGCATCTGTTATCGGACGTGAACCTGTCTGTCCAGGTTAATGGGAGTAATGTAAGCCGAGATTTAATCAACTATATAAGTGCGCTTTGATAGGTATCATTAGTCATGCGACAGGCTGTTCGTAACGCTTGAAGTAAAGTGTACTTGGATGTTAATTATAAATTTCCCAATCGTAATTTATAACGAGACCGTTACGTAGTTTAGTATAGAAATCTGCCTGATCTACTAAAGTTAATTTCTTGTAGCTGTGCTTTTTACATAAAGCTGCTCTGGTCATTAATGTTTCTAAAAGTGAAGTCATTGCGGTGGGGTTGTAGATTTGCTATTTTAACAACTATCTTGTGGCATGTAGAAAAGCCCCCATATTGGAAGGAGGAGGGAGACCTTTCAAGAATATTGTTTGGATAGAATGAAAACGAACAAGTCTGACCTGCTTGTCACAAAGCAATTGCACAGAGGCTATAAAACATTAAGCGAGACTACTTTATCAATCTTATAAATGCACTACCCTTGTTAAGGCTACTGTGAGCCTGGATAACCTTCCTTTTTTAAGATAAAGGTTTGTAGCAGCTATATTATAGGTGCTGCATATATTTAACCAAATTCATGAATGTGGCATAATCCTATCATTTGAATCGATACTATGTAACTCTCGTCCCGAAAGACTATTAGCCCATTTCCATTAGTTGCAACTTCTTCTGAATCTTTAGAAAGTAAATTCTACCGCCCTCATCTCAACGCTGTTTCGGTACCAGACCATCACATGTGCACACAGTGATCAGTTCTGTCCTGTTGTTGAGTTTTAGATGCATCAGCAACTTAGACCACACCATTGTGCATCAGGCAAGTGTTATCATTTTGTATTATATCTGTACACTGTATTCATAGGAAATGTATACAGTAGAATGGGCTCGAGTAAGTAACAATTGCCGGTGGTGCAGGTGTTCTACCAAAGGTGTACCATTAGTACATATTTGGTAGTATTCCTACTATACTGCACAACCACTTAAATCGTACTGCATGCTGAGTACCAAGATTGCTGATGCCGGAACATAAACATGTGCCCATTGAAGTCTGGAGATGAAGAAAATGGTAACAGGAAGTGATGATGATTTGACATGGATTGTATAACAGCAAATGAGGTCTGTCTACACTATTACGATTCAGGAAGCAAACAACATATCTCCGTGTAGAATTCTTCACGTAAATAAAGCAAATATGGTGTCAGTTGTTGGTAAAGTAATGGTTCCGAGTTTGTTATTACTGCATTAAAAGTAAATAAATAAATTTTCTGTTTATACTCCGGGATGATCACATGGTCAGAGGAGTTCACAAAATAGACGGAATACAAGAAACCACCATATTTAGCGCTCACTGGCTTTGAACTCCGGTCAGTCAAAGCACGTGTACTTGTGTACTCTCGCACCTGACCAGTCATCTGCAGTACCAGTATATTTTACGTTCATATTTATAGTATTATGTTTCTGTGATTAAGGCTTTGCGTGAACATATCTATCGGAAATGTCCTAACTTCCATACCATATCTAATTTCCACATGACAATGGGCACCCTCATGTTATTTTAGTTGTCATAGAAAAGTTGGCTTCCATCAGACTTCTCTACACTAAATTACTATAATATCGATATATAAAATAAAGGGACCTAAGAACAAGATTCCACAAGCTCTAATCAGAGCGGAAAAGGTGATTTTGGAGAAGATTATCGAAGTATTTTTTGGAGAATGATAACAACACTGGTATAAGTGTGCTACATGAACTATTTTGAATAAAATAATCAATTTGGATATACATTAAGGTAATCAAAATTTTAAAATTATCATTCTTTTTTGAACGTCCTTGTGGTTTAAAATTTGTGCAAGGAAGAGCGGTCGCAAGCAGGCAGTAAAAATGTATGCTGCCAACGTATATGTACACCCATATTTATTGGGCGACACATATTGTCAAAAATGTTTAGCGCCTAGTGTAGGAATGTCTTCTGTAAAGCTGGTAATGTTCTCTGTATTCAAGTGAATGCGGATTACTTTCAGAAGCATTTTTAAAAATAATCTTATAGTTATTAATGCTTTATAGTAAAAATGTAGATTTTTAATCGTGTTTAGTTTTATTGACAGCATGGAATAAGAATTTTTTTGTGTATGTATGTTTTTTGATATCTAAAAGCTCTTTCATTGATAATCCCTCTCATTTTGTTCGGAGGTGTCTCTTTTCCGATGTTATCGTGGCTTGTGCTATACGGCGCATTACACTATTCCAAAAGTGCACCTATCTGTCTTATTACCAGTGCATAATGCGGGCATGCCCTGAAATGACCTTTACTAAAATGGGACGTTGTTCTCGAAGTGCCACGCACTTACGGTTCGTTGCGTGTTTCTATAGAAACACAGATGGCTGTAATCGCATCGAACTTTCAAGTTTCTCTTTTTACACTGGCTGGAGTTAGTGTAAGTGGGTAGACACTTAAAGTAATTGCCATGCTATTTCCATTCGAGACGGTCTCGATCTGGACTATTAATTCATACATTTTGGTGATTAATGCGATTTTTAAGCGTACTTGTTCCTGTGTAGCAGTCGGTCCGTGAAGTGTGAAGTTATAAATAAGTAAAAGTATTTCTGTTTGTATTTAGGGCCTGAAAGGGGATTACTAAATAGAAATATAGTTATACACTTGTTACATTTAATAACCGAGACTTATTTTCTGGCTCTTGAACAAGACTACAATTAAACCGTTGAGTTGCTTCGGAGGTGTGCATATATATACTCCAAATTTTCCGGGAGGGAAAATCATGCCACTGACTTTCTTGCACAACAGTGCAAAGTATTGTGTGATTGTTGTTGCTTGTGAAAGTAGTGGAAAATCTCCTCTCCTTCCATTTTTATGAGTGTGTCAAAACTGAAGTTTGATTTTCTCCACAAGTTGGAGTCACTATAGAGGCAGTACATTGTTCCTTCACTACTCTTCATTTTTTTTTTTTTTTTAATCTTTCATGGTGCTGCTGCATTTTGAACTGCCCTCGTATATACCTTATGCAACGAAAGCTAATTTAAAGGTGTGCGTGTAAATAGTGACTGAATGAAACACAATACGTGAATAATTTGTAGAATCACGAAATCGGATAAATATAAACCCAGTAAAGTAAACAAGGAAGAACAAAAGAAAATGTACTAATTAAGAGTGAACGATAAAATCAGTGTAAGAACTAAGACATAAACATGCTTGCATATCAAAGTTGAAATAATTCGGAAAAAATAAAATAAATAAGCAGCGCTTATTTACAAATTTCCGAGAAACTTCGAAGTTTATACCATTACTTTTCTATTGTCATTCAGGAAGTGTTAAGAACAGAAAGATTTGAGAAGCTTATATACATTGCTATATTTGGTGTATTGAATGTGTATATTCCCGAATAAAATGGCGGATAAGCCATTTTATTTCGGGAACATGTGTTTTCAGTCTTAGGAAAGTTTTTATAAATATACGATACCCACTTTTGTGCCTCAATATCGCCACCAAATTTTGCGGAGATGGAGGAAATTCCTGGTGCCGTTAGACCCTAAACACACTATCTCCACTTTTGTACCTCAACATCCAAGCACCTTTCGACATGCTTTTTACCATAGAGCTGGTCTTGCAACATTACTTTAGAATCGAAGGAAACCTTCTGTCTCTGTCCTCACCGCGTAGAAACGGGCTTTTTTTTTTTTTTTTTTTTTTTATGATGCATTTTCACAAAATTATCATTACAACCTCAGGAGATGAGCCGCAAGGGGTACGTTCTTTCTGGTGCTTTACCACAGCCCTGGAGCCCTTCCTTACAAAACACCACAACTTTCTTGCACGCGCCGATAATCTAAAGTTGGTCATCGTTTCTCATGACCCAGAAAATGTAGTCTTGCTTATCTATAAAACTCAGAATGTCTTGGAAGAATTGCAAAATTATAAATAAATAAATTTTCTGTTTTATGCCCCTGGACGCTCGCACACAGGGCAAGAGGCGTTCACAGGATATAGCGATATAGATTGGATAATAGAATAATTGATATAGCGATATAGATCGAATAACGGTCACTGAAACGCGCGTAATTCTATCTTCGTATGAACACTCGCCACTATGGCCTCTTGGATGTTTTTGGGCTGAACCCACAAAAAGCTGCTCGGATGATCTTCACAAAAAGGAGAACAAAAAATTAAATTACATTCGCCATCAGTGGAACCACCATTGAAAAGGTCTCCTGTCACGCCGATTTAAGGCTTAGGTAAGATGTAGGGCTAATCTTTAGGGCTACTTCAGTATAGCCCTCGTGGGTAGCACAGTTGGTAGGATCGCTGTCCTCTCCACACTGGGTGGAAAAGACCTGAGTTCCAGCCCTGTCGATGGCGTGAGGAATTTTTATGGGCCTTTTTTCGCAGCGTGGCTGCGTTAGTCGGTCTCAGGCGAGAGTTGCATGGTTTTTTCGTCCAGCAAACAGAAAATAGACCTCAGAATATACGCAATTTATAGAGACAATATACACGGAGTCTGACAGAAAACGCCCACAGCTCTCTGGGTAATCCTGTCAGGAGCTGGTCGCACTAAGGCTTCTAGATTTCCCTGTACAGTGATAAATCCGAGTCCTAGACGCTGTATGCATCTACGGTACTGGTTCCTGGGATGGCCAAATATGGTGCTAGGCAATCTGTTTGTCTTCTTCCAGAGCGTACTCTAACCAGATCTTGGATTGAAACTCGGGTAAACCATCATCACTGAGCAGAACCTGCACATCTTGCCACAACCCATCATTGGCCAAATGGAATGACCTGACATCTGCCAAGTTATTGCTAGATGTCAAGTGAACGTAGACTAGCTGGTGAACCCGATAAGGTATAACTAGTCTATGATCTACTTTACAAAACCCTCGCTACCTCAGATCATTCACGGCGCCTCCGTAGCCAGGTGGGAAGGAGCAGCAGTGTGTAGCACACGCTTCTTGATTAGACCGGGGTTCGAGCCCGTAACCACCAAATACGGAGGATGCGGAAAGGTCAGGGAATGACCACCGAATATCCCCGGAGCAATATGGCCTTATTGCTGCGGGGATTATTCTAAAGCTCCTAAAAAAAAAAAAAAAAAAAGCCAAATAACCAAACCTGCCAGCATACCAACGAATCCAAGGTGTTGCATTGTTGCACTAAATATCGTCGAAAATTTGAAGGTCGACTTATATGCTGAGTATAAAGTCTTAATCTTGAATTAGAGGCACTTGCTTAGGGTTAAAAAGACACAAAATTAATATCAATATATATGCAATTTATACCCATATATTTTTACACAAATATACATTGTTGCTCATCATTAATCGGTTTATTTTTGAGTTCTGGAAAAGTAAACTTTCGAAATTGTCAATTTCTAATAGCAAACTCGCATCCATATTAAGGCTTTGTTTATAAAACTAATTTTCAGTGCAGTACTAAACAGGCAACAAGGAACGGCTAAATTAGATAAAACCTCCCATGTAGCATCAATAAAAATGACTCGTCGTCATCTATGCCTGTAGGTTTTGGTTTCTTGAGCTACTGATAAGGGAATATTGTGTACCTTTACCGCTTTCTTTGCAGTTTACTCTGCAGTGTAATAAAATATCAGAATGTAAACTTTAAAAAAAAATAAGAAAAAAGCAGAAATAATTGAATTAAAAGGTAGACTGATTCTTCACTCACGTAGTGGTCATTACGCGAGATGCGAAAGATGACTGTAAAAAGATCGACTTATACGGCGAATTAGGCACAAATTTTCAAAGCAAAATCTGGAAGTCTAGTTATACACCTGAATATACGGTAATAATAATTGAGTTGACAATTAGTATATGCTAGTCAGGATCAGATATTTTTCTTTTTTTTTTATGCCCCGCGATAAGATATAAAATACTGTGCCCCCAACTTATATATATGTAGTTTATAATTAAACATAAAATACAGCTTCTTTTGCCTGTTTCCCTAAACTTTCATCCTGACCTTGGAGTATTATGACATGCGGAAATACATCGGGAAAAATATGCGCTACCTAACACAATTTTTTTCCCCTCTCTCCTTTAAAAAATTGCAGATTTTCATTAATCAGTCACATTAAGACAGTCACATTACCCAATGCTGTTTTTTTTTTTTTTTTTTTTTTTTTTTCTCTCTCCCCTATCTGATCTTCTTACCCCGTGTAATGTTTTCGAATTATTACTGGCAGCTTACCATATTTTGCTAGACCGACCTCATATCAATGCTAAACGTACAATCAATTGCATTTAAAGATCTTCAAGAATTCGACAACCTTCTACCAGCTAGTAACCTCTGTTACACCTTTTAAAAAAAAACAAAGTTTATGTACGCTCGATTAACTGAATACACAACTGTGATTTATTAAAATATATTTTGCAACAACACGAGTCCGGATATTGAGGCTAAAGGGATATTCAGTATCTTTCCTAAATATACAGATCTGACATAATTTAGGTTGCTGCTGAGCATTAAAATCCATCTAAACTTTACTTACTAGTCTCTCTCAACGATATTTCTTTGATATTGTTGCTGTATTCCGGTGCCTGCCAATTTCAAGTGTTAAATAAGATTTGTGTATTTCTGTATTGTTCACATCTGGGGCATCGCATCTTCAACATTGCATACCATTGACAATGTGTTATAAGATTTGTCCGACGCGCCCGAGGTAGATAAACGGCATCGTCTTTATTCTTATTCTTGGGAGAGGGTAAGACCCCTCCTTTGGGTGGTGCAGCAGGTACAAATCACCCGGATCCCAACTTCCAGCAAGAAGAGGGGAAGGATCAATCCAGGCAAGGAGAACTACTTGCTGTCGTTTTCTCCTAACATTAATTCTGGCACTCGGGCTTCCCGAACTCTAGTTGTGATGGGGTTGGAGGGTTTATTGGACACCAAATTCCTGGGCCAGAAAAGTTGTTCGAAGAGTCCACCGGCTGTGACTCTCTTCTGCCTACTTCGAGATGAAATTTTCTTCATACCGTCATAGTTTTGTTTCTTTCTTGGCTGAATTTTTAGTGTCGAAATCTGTCCTCTTCCCCCGTTTCCGACTGTTGTATGTACAGTATACATAACCATTTGATTATAAGGTTATTTTAAAATAATCGCAAATTCTCGTGGAGAACTTCGATTTGGAGAAATAATTAGCCATTCTTATTATGATTGATTAATTTCCATAAAACTCTGGGCTTGTGTTGTGTTCCGTTGGTTGGAGGTCTATTAATAATTAATTGTCGTTAAAAAAAAAAAAAAAAAAAGTGAAAGCTTACTTCTTTTTGACAGTTCAACATATTCTTGTCACTTCCCTAGAAAAAGGGCGGAAGGTTACACACACACGCACAACACGTAAATAAAGTTCTTTGCATAGTAAAATTATTATGCGGAATAATTAATAAAAACAGAATAGGTTACATATAAATATTAATTAAATGATACCACTTATACCACGTGAAATGAAGTAATATATTATGATTAAAATTACAGTTCTATAGTATTAAGTTATTTGAGTTTTAAATTGCTATTATTACAATAGAATTTTAGGTTAAGTTAATTACACATTCCAAATTCTTACCTGCTGACAGCCTCCTCTTGAAGATTCTCCCAGACCTGAAGTGTAGCAGGTGAGAGGGATGCTGTCAGCAGCAAGAATTTGTAATTAACTTAACCTAAAATTAACTTAACTTAAAATTCTATTGTAATATTGTAACAATAGCAATTTAAAACTCAAATAACTTAATACTATAGAACTGTACTTTTTAATCATAAATTGTTAATTGGTAATATTCAAACCTGTAACCATTTATTCTTTGTAACCTTGTGTTCTTTGTTTTCTTCCCCAACAGCCTTGTCTGATGATGGGTGTCGGCAAGACACCCGAAACGTCACGTAATGTATAGCTATATAGGCGTTCAGCCTGATAAACTATATATTTTTTTATTTCACTTTGTATAAGAGTGGTATCATTTAATTAATTATAACCTATTGGAAACACCGCGTAACGTCCTTTCTAACTACATAAAAACAGAATGAGAATCAGGGCGCTTATCGTACTAAAGCAGATTAATTATGATTCCAGTTTATGCCAAGATGAATTATGCTTTGTGCAGTCTGCACTCTAAGATTGTTTTGCTTGCACCTGGACCCTTGGAATTTTTAAGTATTGTAGCAGCCCAGTATATAACGACTTCCATAACTGAGTGGTGAAGTGCGAGAGCATAGAAATACACGTGCTTTGAGTGAACGTTGTTCGAGCCTGGGTGACTACTAAACACGGTGCTGTTTCTTGTATTCTCTCTATCCTGTGAACTCCTGAGCTTATGACCTTCTCGGAGTATAAACAGGAAAGTTATTTGTTTATGTACATCAGTATTATGAAAAAAATTTACTAAGCCTTGATGATTTTACAAATATAAAACTACATTTCATCTTATATGATAAATTTTTATGCAAAACAAGTTCCGCAATAGGACTTGCCTGGGCTTAAAACCACCGCTGTTTATATTTTTACATTTATTTGTCTGAGCATACGCTTTTGAAAGTTTTCCTAAATAAAAGATGGGGGAGTTTAGCACACCTGGTGATGTGCATAACCGATTACGGAAATCATTCGATTAAGAAATTAACAACAAAATTTAAAGGGAGTTAAAAAAAAAAAAAAAAGAAGAGAATGATAGTGGAGGGGTTCGAAAGGATGTTATCAAAACTAAAAATTTTAATTCTGCAATGTCTTATGTCACTTGGCTAGTCTATCACCTAGTAACACCCCCATGCCTTATCATATTATAGTTGGTTAATCGAAATTCCAGTTTGCAATATTATGAATGGCCTCACGCAGTTTGAACTTCTGTGACCCACATATATGCCGCTTTAATTAACATATCTGATTTTATAACGTGAAAATGAATTAAAATGTCCTTTAGAGACATATTTCTGGTGTCGTTTTATAAAAAAATTATCCCCCAGACTGCATGCGCCCAGAATGGTGGCCTAATTCCCGTAACAGGTATTCAGGTCATGAACCTTATTTCTTTGAGAAGACGCAAAAGCTTTGCAATATTACTTTTCAACCCCCTTTCATTTCTCATGTGAACACAATAGCTAGATTATCGTTTCTTTGAAGGGTAGTCGTCACGTGCGTCAGAGCACTGTCAAGGTAGTTGCTTAAGATAAGCTTCTAACAGTACTAGTTCGCCTGCACGTTTCTCTCACGCAATGTTTTCACCCCGAAGGCTAATGCGGAAAACTTGAAATCGTTGCGGTTTTTTTTCCCCCTTCCGGGAAGTCTATCGTTGAAAGAATTTCCACCCACTTTAACTAGTCCTTGGAAAACTTTGCTTGGAATTCTAGGACTTCATTTACACTAAGTCACCGAGCGAGCTTTCCTTCTGCAATTTATAAAACTAATTTTCAGTGCAGTACTAAACTGCACTGAAAATTAGTTAAGCTATTATTATGGATCTGTTTTATGTTATTATTATGGATCTGTTTTATGTTATTATTATGGATCTGTTTTATGTTATCTTTACGGTGCCCAGATATTCACATCTTGACAAATAGGCGAACTGTTGCTAGAAATCTTTGCAGTGGTATTGCTGATTTTTATTAGCAAATGATAATATAATTTTAGTTTCGAAATTCACGAAGGCTATTAGTCTGTAGGCACCTTGTCTATGCATCCGGTTACATGTATAAATAGACTTCTTCATTAATTAGTTCAGTTAGCTCACGCATCAGTTAGTGAGGATGAAAGCGGAGTGTGCTCCTCCGGTTCTTCATCGATGCTTTTTCCATATTGTAATTTGAACAACGAGCACACAGATTTTCTTACTGTGCACACAAAATTTGATGTTTACTCATTGTTCAAATTTTGAACTACTTTGTAATACGAAAAAGAGCGCACGCATGTCGACTTTTCTGGATCCTAAAACTGATTGTGCACGTTCACTCATGCACCGATTTCATGATGTGCATAAGCACTGCGTAGGTTTTATCGTGATTTTATTTCGGAAATTCTGTCTAATATACGATTACAAGCTTTCTGAATTGTTAGCTTTATTTATATTTTCCTGTAATCAACCCTGTTTAATATGTACTGAAAAAAAAATTATTTTAAAATTTTAGTACAGTTCATTCCAGAAATCTTAATTTCGTTTGATCACGACACAATTTGTTTGTCGTTTGTTTTCTTTTTCTGACGAGAACTTCGTGGCTGGCTATTAGTGGCTAAATTATCGTCCGTTTCGAAAAAGTCAGAAGTTTGATTCTCTTCTCAACAGGAAGACTTCTTTACACACACAATTATCCCCCGCCCCGAGCTATAGTTAACTAGTCTTAGATGTAGGATTTCTTCCACCCGAAAACTTTTCACTTCTCACATAACATGCGAATAAATAAAATTTACAGACACAAACCCACTAGTTATATCTGTTCTCTGTGGTAAGCAACCAAACTCGGACGGTAAAAAGCCATCAGATCGTTAGAACATTTAAGATGCTCTGAATTCTTTGATAACAGAACATTGGATTTTAGTCGTATTTATGATCTACTTTAAACTTGACGTCATCTCTGCAGTGAAGATTGCTTCTTCGTTAGCTGTTCATTGTGCAAGCACTTCTATCATTTGACTTGGAGCACCTGGCCCTTTTCTGAAAGAAGGGGTTGACACTCATGGAATGTTCACATCTGGCGATCGAACAACCAACTTACGCCGTAGATGTTGGCGACTTATCGTTCCCAAATGGTTAACCCTCTTCAAATCGTTTATCCTTCTAGAAAAATGGATGATATCCATTTCTTACCCCCACCAACGTAATCTGCAGATATGTTTTTAGCAGTAGCATTCCCTCCAAGAAAATATTGTCTTCCATGACAGTATATTGCCCTCGCCACTTTTATCTTCCATTACTTAGAATTCTTTCGACAGCGTTTGAATCCTGCCGGAGGAATTCTTTAAGGCAGCGTTTCCCAAACTAGGGTTCGCGGACCACTGGGAGTTCGTAGACCAGTTTCAGAGGGTCCGCGAAACGTTCAGAAGGTATCAAGAATATGTGTTTATTTTCTTAAAAAATATACTGATAGAATCACAACGAATTTCTTTATAGAACATTACTTATTTTCGATACGATCAGTATATATAATTGTATACATATTTCAAATTATTCGTTCTATGTATAGCAAATTGATGATAAATAAAGTTTATTATTATATATACTGTATGTATAAGAATAAAGTTGAGTTGTTTCACACAGAACTTTGAATTTTCTTTTCGGAAAACCCAGTGTTCATATATATATATATGTGTGTGTGAACACACACACAAACATATGCACATATATAATCCTGACTGTAGGCATGTGTCTGAGATGGAAGTGGATACTTGGCAATTCAATCTCTCGTTTACTATACCGACTCTGACACTTCATTGACCGATAGTAAAAAATAAAAATGTAAAGTGCAGCCATTATCAACCCACTGCAGGATGGAAGCCTCCTCAACAATTCATGCTGAGGGAAATGGACCATAAATCTGCCACGCTGGTCCAGTGCGGGTTGGCAGATCGACCGTATTCTGCAGTCAGGGGCTTGAACCCCCGTCTACTCAAAGAGCGTGTGCTACTGCACTCCCGCTCCTGACCACTCTGCTACGGATTGTGTAGCAACCTTTATGTCACACATGCACAGCAGAGGCTGCAAGAAAAAATCACCAGATTGAAATTTGCTGAACGGATAGTTGTATGTACACTTTGTGTTAATGTTTTCTTGAAGTTTACGTGACTATTTTATCATATTCAAAACTGTATGAACAATTTTTTAATTTCTTCTTTTAGTAGTACTATATTTAATTGCTGCTACTGTTTTATGCCATTTATATGAAGAGATGTACAACTGAAATCGTCCTTGTTATATCTTAAGGAGCTCCTCGTTAAAACTCCTTAAGATATAACATTTGGAGGTTCTCATTGGAAGTACTCAGTGCGAACAAAGGGAAGCATTTGACCTGACGCATCCGCCTCATGTAGATATTCTGGTTGTAGGGAATTATGAAAAGGAGTGATGTAAGGCAGCAGTAGCGACTCAGGATTTTTTTTTATGTGGGGGGGGGGGGGAGATAAAATCAGAGCCGCCGCTTTTGTCCAGAGAAAATTACTCAGTGCTTCTTTTTAATTGAGTTTCTTTCCAGTCGATACTAGCTTAACCACCGCATTAAGCTAGGAATGACTACATTTCTTCTTATCCATTTCTTTATTCATTATTATCCCAGAAGCAGGTTACTAATTAAATTAGATCAAGCACGCACAAAGTTAACAGATGGTTTTTAAGTGAATGTAGCAAACAGAATGCTTTAATATTAATCTTCTGAAAATAATCGACAAATGTTTTGAATCATGTGGAAGAATCTTCCTATCAACTCTCAGTACTGTTGGTGTTAGTAACTTACGTGATCTGGTGATGTACTAGTTAAATTTCAAACTTGAGCTCATTACCAGGCTCATTTGTACTAGTAATTATTTATTTTAAGTATAACTCAATGTCTCCCAGGGGGGATCGAGCGATGAGGCCGCACAGGGCGCCAAAATGGGGGGAGGCGCAAAATTCCCCGCAAATTCACTGATTTGCTATAAATCTCAAGTCGCGATATGAAGTATTATTTTGCAAAATGTGGTTAATTTATTTATTTCATAAATAATATATTTGATTCTATCCTTCATACATTGCTTCTTTTTTAAAATAAAAAAGTAAGTATTTTTCAGTTAATAGTAAAAATATAATGCATAAACTTAATAAGAAGTTGGAGAGGAACATGTTTCTTATCATTAACTCCTCTTGTGTATTTTATGATCTCCATATAATTTTACATCCTTGGACACACATAATTATTTTGTCATAAACAAAACTTTTATTTGATGCGAAGAAAAGAAAGATACTGTATTTGAAATTGATATGTTAGTGCACTATACCAGCAAATATTAAGTGCCTATTTTAGTTACGTATTAGTTTACTTTTCTTCGAATATTTTTATCTGTACTATTCCGTTGTAATTTGTCTGCAGAATTTTCCTCATCGCGGTCTTTTTACGCCCCTGTTTTTGAGAGGAAAACTTTAAGGAAATTTCTTTTTTCGCTTAATTTTCCTGTACCGTATTCATTTTATTGTGGAAATACTTCCAGAAAATCAGTGGCTGCTATAAAATGTTGTGTACTTTGAGTAATAAATAACCAAAACCTATCGCGCAATGCGAACTCAGCTTAAGATGAGTTAGCTTGTCAGGACAGTGTAAATTCCGTCAGTAACATGTCCTATGTTTTCTTATTCGCAGCAGTTCCTTATTCTGCATATTTAAATCGGTGTATATCCTTATATGTGTAGACTACGCATATAAGGATACATATATCACGTCCTCACTGCCCTGCACCGTGTAGTAATGTGAAAAGCGAAGCATCTTGTAGTCTGCGTTTTAGTGTGTACCATAATTACATACAATGAACGCGGGAAGTTCGGTCTAATATATTGCAATTGCAGCATTACACAGGTGTCGTTATATGTATAAATTGGCTTAGCAGCTGGAAGCAACAAATGGATGATCACAATCGATAGCCTTAATATATGCTTAGTTTATCAAATTTATTTCAAGGCGGTGGATACAAAAAAAAATTGTGCCGAGCACGCATAGCGGAAGTTAAGTGAAACTTCTTTAGAATCATTTGAAACGTTTATTATTTCAATATTACAGTGGTTTAATATTTTACAATTGTTTTACAAATTTATTAAAAAGTTTGTACAGATCTCTCCTTTGTACTCAATGGAGGTGGTTTCGGTGGTCGCATTGCACCCATACTCCTTACAACGCCCAATATTAGTCTTCGACATGGTGAATTATAAATTTTTTTTCGTCGATTTTTTTTTTTTTTTTTTTTTTATGAAATACGGTAGAGGATGATGAAACGAAGAAAGAAAAAAAAAAAAAAGAAATGACGAAAGAAAGAAAAAAATTAAATTTTTAAAATTGGACTGCTAGAAGCTCAGATATATCGATTTAAAACATAAACGCGACACGCGTGCTAGTTACACCGTGGCCGCGCTCTAAGGGTACTGATTGCGTCATGCGTCGCTACGTAATTTCGAGTCACATTTTCGTGTTTTTTTTTTTTTTTTTTTTTTTGTCAGTCCACGAATGAAAGTTACTCCATGTGAAACTGTCAAAAAAAAAAAAAAAAAAACCCTACGCATAAAACAACCAAAACATTCCACCAATAATTAACCATTTTTTTTTAAGTACTGTATGACAAAACTTTTTTCATATTAATATTATTAAATATTGTGTGTTAACTATGGAATGCCATAACATCCGGGGATAACACAGTTTTACGATCAGCAGGTGGCATCGTACAGTGCAAGATTTTTCAATATTTAAATTTTTTTCTTGTCTGCCGAATTCTAATGTATCTTTAAAAACTTAATTAACAATGAATTAAAAACAGTAACACGTGTATAAATCAAGTAAAAATTATTAAAACATTTGCAGAATCTCAGGATTCTGCACATTAATAGAACCGGTAAATTCACCTCTTTCATTAAAATCTCAACAAATCCAGTTTGGAAACCTGCACTATTGTACACATTTCTATGCTGGCTGCAGTGTGATTGTTCTCGCTTTTTCATTATTATTATTATTATTATTAGTTATATGGTGCAAGGAGCCTGAGGCTTATGCTGCACTAGTTAAAAAAAAAAAAAAAAAAGGTCCCAAGTTACCCTGCCCTGAGAGAGAGAGAGAGAGAGAGAGAGAGAGAGAGAGAGAGAAAAGAATGATGATATCCAGCTCAAGACCCTTGCACTGTTGTTCTTCGTTATCGGTCCTATTTAAAAAAAAAAAAAAAAAAAGTCTGAGGAGTTCATAATAAATCGTAATGGTAAAAGTTAAGTAATTTTCTTTTTTTTTTTCTGTAAAATATTTGCAACCAAATATTTTATTTTCAAGTCTCATTAATTACTTGTATGATTTATTTTTCACTTAATTTTTATATACCTACCCAATGAATTTTTTATAACGAAACAATTATAATAATTTTACAACTACATATTTTATTTAAGATAAACTTTCAAAAAAAAAAATTGTGATAATGTGATAGTTTATTTAGTAGCTAATGTGGTGAAAACAGGTTGGCTGCGGTTTTGGGGTAGAAGATGCAAATGTGCACATTAATATTTACTCTCTGGAGATATTTTAATAAATAAGACTTCATTGTGTATTCCCCCTCCACATAATTTCAGGGTTTAATTAGATTTCTCTCCTGAATGCCAAATTCTGGAATATACCGTATTTCCCCATGTATAAGACGCACCTTAATTTTGGGGCCCGAAATTTGAAAAAAAAAATGTATTACATAAAGTTATTGAACTCAAGTTTTATTCATCATAAAATTCATACAACTCCTCATCACTGTCAAAACTCCCATTCATTAGCTTGTCCTCATCTGTGTCTTATGACGAATCACTGTCTTCATATATTGCCTCGTCCTCAGTTCCATCTATGGCATTTGAAATGCCACACTTCTTAAATGACTTGACAGCGATCTCAATCTTGATATTATCCCAGGATCTTTTCACCCAGGTACAAACTTCTCCTATAGTTGGTTTCTTCACTCTTCCTCCTGGTGCCAAATTGTCCCCAGAAGACTTCATCCATTGGTTCCATTCGTCTCTCATGGCAGCTTTGAAGGGTTTGTTAATGCTGACATCAAGTTGTTGGAGCTGGGATGTCAAGCCTCCAGGTATGACGGCAAGTTTTGTTTTTTGCTCTGCAGAAATCTTCTTTGTGTTTTTTTATGTGTGCCCTTCTGATCAAGCACCAATAGGGCAGGTTTGCATAAGAGCCCACCCGGTCTCCTGCTCCAAACTTTCTCAAACCAGATCTTCATACCATCCTGATTCATCCAACCCTTGTCATGAACGTGGACAATCACTCCTCGAAGAATGTCTTCTTTTGGCATTGTTTTGTGTTTGAAAATCAGCATAGGAGGCAACTTGGTTCCGTCGGCACAACAAGCTAGAACAACTGTATAATGGCTCTTTTCATGTCCACTTGTCTTCACAGTTACAGTTTTCACCCCTTCTTATCAACAGTTCTGTTACTTGGGACATCAAATTGAAGGGGGACTTCGTCCATATTTGCAATCTGTCCCAACTCAAACTGATGTCTCTTCCGACATTGAATGACAAAACAATGAAATTCAAGGACCTTCTGCTTAAAAGCTTTCAGGCATCTTTTGGGCAAGGCTGGTGTGTGTACGCATGCTTAGTCCATTCCGTTTCATGAAACTGAAGCACCAATTGTGTCCTCCTTTGAAATCAGTAACTTCTTTTTCATCAGCAATTCTTCTTGCCTCATGCTGAACCATCTTTGTGGACACAGGAATTCCAATTGCCCTTTGCTCTTCAATCCATATCTTCAATTCCCTCTCTAAATCAGGCCATTTTGCTAACTTGCCTCTCATGGCCTTCTTCTGCCGTGGCATTTTCAGTAGGGTTTCTTCTTCCCATAGCCAGTCTCTGATTGTTTTCTCAGTTGGAGGAGGACCAAACTTACGTTCAGCAGCACGATTTCCATTCACTTTTGCAAACTGGATCACTTAACTTGAATTCAGCACTGTACGAAAATCTTTTCTGAGCCATTTCTGGTCAGAACGTAACCTAATATACCGGTAACAAGTGCGAAACAATGAGCGCAAAGACAACAAGCGCGAAAAAGTGGGAAATGCAAGTAAAAAAAAAAAAAAAAAAAAAAAAATCTACAACCACTGTATAAGACACACCCAGTTTTTAGACTCCAAATTTTTCGAAAAAAGGTTCGTCTTATACATGGGAAAATACTGTATACACAGTATAAATATAAGAAAGGATACTGTCTTTCGGAAATTGTGTGTGCGTGCGCGCGCACACACACACACACACACACACCTTAAAATTCATGGTAACTGGATTTGGCATGAATATGAGCCTCTTATAAACTTGTATGTGGATAATCTATCTCTCCTTAATATATTTGCTTCCAAAGAAGGTCTCCCTTCACCTGTCCAAGTAAAGGATGTGGGTGAGAGATGAATTGCACTGGGAGTCTGCTTAGGCAGGCTAAGTGCATACTTACACTTAGATTAAAGCATTTCATGTTGCAATTGACTGCCCCTGTATTGTCTATATCAGAGACAGGTTGGATTTCCATCTCAAGCCATTTTTCTATGGTCGGCTGTGACCTGCCAAAAATAGTGTTAAGCTTTCATTTCTTATTCCACAGTAAAAATTTAACCTTCTGTGCATTCATGGCATTTGACAGACTCTTCTTCTTTTCTTTGTCATTTCTTTGATTATATCTCCCCAAGTAATCTTCTCCCTAACTGAAAGATTATAAATATATAACTGTGTAAAGAATATATCTCTCTATTCATTATTTTTAATTTGTAATTTAATTTTTTCCTTTATTCTTCAGTGTGTGTGCATGCACGTGCACACACACTGAAGAATAAAGGAAAAAAATAAGAATAAGCAAACACGTACCTAGTGTAAATAAACATTTTACTGGGTATATGCCTACTTATTCTTTTTTTTTTTTTTTTAACCATTGAAAATGCTAGCTTTTTTTTTTTTTTAAATTAAAACAGCCATATAATTTTTTTTTTTTTTTTTTTTTTTTTTTTTCCTCATTTAAATGTTCTGAATCTATCCTGATATATTTATGTATGGGCATTGGCTACAACAAGGTTCCCACTCCTGATTTACAGCACTGGTGGTAAAGGCAGCACCAGAAACAATTTTATTTAATCTCCAAACAAAGCTTTGCTAAAAAAGTATCTATTAAAACAGGCAGCATTTCTTGTGTTCCAGTTTAATTTCAAGTGAATTTATGCAGTACATTTCAAAAACTCTTATTTTATACTATGCAGTGGTGAAACTGCCAGGTCTACCATCATGGGAAGTTTGGCCTCCTCACATTTTGCCTTCACACAAGCCAGAGAGTTTATCTGGTGTGGTTATTGTTATTATTAGCTATATGGTGCAAGGAAGCCTGAGGCTTATGCTGCACCAGACAAAAGAAAATTCCCGAGTTATCCTGAGAGAGAGAGAGAGAGAGAGAGAGAGAGAGAGAGAGAGAGAGAGTCAAAAGTAGAAGGGAATCACCAAGAAAGAGAAGAATGATGATATCCAGCTTAGGACCCTGGGTGTGCCAAGCCCATACTCACCAGATGTAAGCCCCTGTGGTTGTTAAAGATCACATGGAGCTGTTTGCTTCTGACCATGTGGAAAATTTTATTTTCAAAAAATAAGAACACGTTTCCTTAAATATAACTCACTAATTCAAAATTCACTTCAGGCTATTGCAAACTAACTTATCAACTAAATAAATAAGGATACCCAGTTTGCTGTATTTTGTGCTACTAAGAAGGAGTGTTTTCCCAAATAGTAGAGGGAGTTTTTTTCTTTTTTTTTTATAATTTATTATTGCTAGTTAATTAAGCCTTTTGGTTTGCCTTTACAAAATTGCCACCTAGGAGATAGGATTTTCTTTGTATTAACAGTGATAGTTATCAATAAAAAGTTATTTTATAACTAAACTTCTTGGTGTGTGTAATATATTATATTACTGTTTTGTTATTCTAGGGATGAAAATCGCTATGTAAAGACACTTTGGAAACATGTCAAGGTTGGTGATATTGTGCATTTATCTTGTAATGAAATCATTCCAGCCGATATATTACTGATAAGATGTAGTGAGGAGCAGGGTCTTTGCTACATAGAAACTGCCAATTTGGATGGCGAAAGTAACCTCAAACAAAGAGAAATAGTTAAAGGATATGCATCTCAGGTATTGTTTATGGTATTTTTCTGCAAGTTATAATTATATAAAAACATCTTTTTTCAAATATTTAGATCAGCCTTTTCTAAACTTTTTTTTTCCTATGTGCTGTGTACCACCATAGTAAAGGCATGGGCCTGTGGGCAAAGAGCCTCACCAAACTGGCCCATCTTTCCCCATAGGGGGCCTAGTATGTCAGCCCAGTACCTAAGTATATCTCAGAACTATTCTGTGATATACTGAGTTGAAACATAGTGAATCGTGAAACATTTTTGGGAATATTTAATTCTCAGGATAAAGAATAAGGAACTGGATGCAAAGAATAATTTTGATATCATATTTGGATCTTAGGAAGGCTTTTGATACTGTTGCACATGGAAGACTGCTGCACAAATTGGAGCAGTGTGGCATTGGAGGCAAATTGCTGCTATAGATAAAGGGATGATTGAGTGGGAGAAGACAGAGAGTGATAATCAATGGACACTGCTCTTCGTGGACTAATGTTATTAGTGGAGTCCCCCAGGGTTCAGTGTTGGGTCCATTGTTGTTTTCTGTATTTATTAATGATATTGATGATGGTATGTCAGGTTTATGTCTAAGTTTGCAGGTGATGCGAAGGTCGGCAGGGTTGTTAATGACACTAATCACTGCCGCATCAGGATCTAGAAAAGTTGAGCAGATGGGCTGAGAGGTGGCAACTGATGTTTAACATAGACAAATGTAAAGTACTGCATATGGGAATTGGTAACCCCAGAGTTACGTATCAACTGAGTGGTACTACACTGACAGTGGTAGAGAATGAAAAGGACCTGGTGGTAATTGTGCAGGCAGATATGAAGTTTTCTGAGCAGTGCAGATGGTCTGCAAGAGTAGCTCATGGTGTCTTTGTCAATGATATACAGGAATTTTTCTAGCAGGGATAAGGTGATTATCCACTTGTATAAGGCAATGGTCAGGCCACACCTTGAGTACTGTATACATGTCTTTAAAAATAACTAAATGCACAAGGCTATATTTTTAAATATTGCACAAGTTATTTTTAAATATTGTCATATATACCTTTTGGCATCTCTCATATTGTGTGATTATCTTCACAACTGAGTCGTCATGTTTGCAATACCAGGGTACCAGCCCATCCACTGATGATAGGCCAATAGCCTTGAAACGGTGCTGTCTGGGTGGTGTGGTACACACTGAGAATAAGTAACAATAGTCTTTTCTATTAGTGAAGCGTTATTTATTCGAGGTAGTGCAATATCATTGCAACTCGTCATGAAGGAAGAGCACAATATGAGAAACAGAGCAAATGATGCCTACTACAACTACTTCGTAGTTTCTTAAGAGTTGTCTATGGTGTATGTACACCGATATTATATGTATACAGGTCTGGAGGCTTCATTTTAAGAAGGATGTAGAGCTGCTGGAACGAGTACAGAGAAGGGCAACAAGATTAGTGAATGGAACAAAGGGTTGCTCTTATGAAGAAAGGCTTAAGTTTTGCAAATTGTAGTGTCTGGAGACTAGGCACCTGCGAGGTGATCTGATAGAAGTGTATAAAGCCTTGAATGGTTTGAGCATGCTCAGTGCTGATGGGATTCTTCCTCTTGCTCAGAATAATTGCCTGAAGGCCATAAATTCAAATTGAGGACAGACAGTTGTAGGACAGATTGTGTGGAAGTTTGCCTTTAGCCAGCAGGTGGTTGATTGCTTAAACAAACTTTCATCTGTTGTTGTAGAAGTTGATAGCTTAAATAGATTCAAGGCTGAACTAGACAAACATTTGGAGGGAGTGGATGGGTGAAATGAGAAGATTTTTTTTTTTTTGCTGATGCTATATAAGCTTGCTTTCTTGCATCATGTGCCTTTGCTAATGCTAATATCTCTGAAGAGTTCTTCAAAGATAATTGTAAGGTGTGATATCAAAACTTTTTGATATCACACCTCACAATAAGAGATATTCCCAGAAAAGTTTCAAAAGATTTCTCATTTTGTTATTCAAAGCTTTGAATAACAAAATGAGAATACTGAGATAGCGATGAGCAATTGTAAATTGTCCCATTCAAAGTAGTTTGAATTAGACAACTTGCAATAGCTCTTAGTCCCTTGGTCTTAATGCAGTGATTCCAGTAGTGCTTCCACAAGTGGAAAATTAACTGGAAGTTTATTCTTTTTCTTGGATTAGTTTAATGATGTCAAGCCTTTTTTTCCTTTGAGGAGCAATTTAATTTTTATGGGAATACAATGAAACTTTGATTATAAGTGCTAATGAGAGAGAACAGAATGTCAATTAATCAAAAAATATGATTTATTCGCAAGAAACTCTGTGTGTGTGTGTTTAGTTACAAAAGAAATTAATCGGTTTTATTCACTGAAATTGATAAATTTGTTTTACAATACTGTATGTACTAACCTACAAAATTTATCCATGCACATAATTTAATTTTACATTATTTTAAAAACAAGAACAGAAGATAAAATTTAAGGTATTAAAAAAATGAAATTTTTTAAATTTCACATTGAAATTATTTTTGCATGTATTGGTTCTAATTTTTCATAAATATAAAACTATACATTTATGATTAGTTGATACAAGGGTATATTCAACAAAAAGATCCATACAGAGTATAAAAAACACATTTCCAGTGGAAATGTTTTTTTTTTTTTTTTTTTTTGGCTGATGCTACATAAGCTTGCTGTCTTGCATTGTATGCCACTACTACCACAGTGTGGCACTTTATTGCCATTTCAGGCGAAAACAATTGCATGAGATCTAGGGAGGAGAAATTCATGCATTGTGGACCTATGGTATATTTATTTTACAAATACAAATAATGTTTTTTCCTTTACAGCAAGCTGACATTGAACTATCCACTAGCCTCTAAGATAAAAAAAAAAAAAAAAAAAGAAAGAAATAAATAATGATGCTGTTATGTTTTAAAAAAAAAAAAAAAAGAGGTGGATGCCCTGCACAGATAATCTGAAAATAGAAATCAGAATGGGGAGGGAATAGATCCAGTGAAAAAAGGGTTAACAAAAGCAGTGAAAATCAAACAAAGAATAATGAAGAAAGAATTGGAAGAGTGATTCTTCTGAATTAGTACATTACTTCCTTCTAAATCTCTTAGAACATGTGCAACAGCCAGACAACATATTCACTAAATTAACTTTTCTTTCCGTATTATTTAGCTCTATCAATTTCTGCTTTAACAGTTTCCCTCCATGCATACTCCCTGAGAATCACAGCCTTCATAAATTCAAACACGATTGTTAGTAAGTTTCAACTTCTCAGTCCACACACATTTCCATTACTTAAAAGTGCTATAAGTTTTATTAATTTTGGGTTGGTTTTTGCATTAATTGCTACAAAAGTGTCACTTCTTTGTGTATTTGGAATAAAATTCTGTTTATCCAACACACATTGTGGTTATTTAATTTTCAGAGGTCTTAAGGATATGTAATAATTTAATGGTATCACTTATTTAAAAGCTTTTCACACCCAAATTGTGTAGTTTTTCCTTTATAAACAGACAAAAAATACAAATTTATTAAATGAGTGAGAAATAGTATTCCATGATATTTGTTGTTATCCTGTTCAGTATTTAAAAGACTTGGAAGTAAATGCTAATATTTGAAATCCATTTTAAAGATATTCATCTACTGCTGTAAAAAATCTGTAGAATAATTAAGATATTTAATTCTTATTTAATTCATCATTTCTGTAGAAGTATAATTATTTCAAATTGAATTGAAGAAGTGCAAGTTATAACAATTTAGATTTCATGGCAACATTTTTCTTTTAGGGTGAGAACTTTCATCCAACACTATTTCAGAGTAGTGTTGAGTGCGATCCTCCTAACCATAAAATATACAGGTTCAATGGAAGCATGTAAGTTTCTAGTTGGATATTAGCATTTGTGGTGTAGTTATTTAAGTTTTTATAGTTATTTTACATAGGAATAGAAATATATTTTCCCATTGGAGTAGTGCTTATTTGTTTTAAGTGCCTGGTAAAATACCATGGCACCGCATGTAAAATACCATGGCACTTTGTGGTGCCATGGTATTTTACCAGGTTTGGTGCCTCTGCAAATCGAAATTTAGATACTTAGTAGCAAATTTCATTTGCTGAATGCTCTTTACAGACTGAGGTTATGCCCTAACTAACTTATACAATTACATTTTATAGCTCTTATAGTATGATGAATACAAGAAATTCCAGAAAGGCCTTTGTCTTAAATTCATTGAGTTTTTAAAACATCTACACTATAAAGTAACTTGCATATTATGGATATTTCTCATCACTGGGTTTGTCAGGTCATTCATTCATACTTGCTTTCCCTACTGATGAAGCCTAAAATAGAGCCAAAATTGCAGTTTGTGGCAATGGTGTACACCTTGAGGCCAATGTAGCTGAGTGGTCAAATGCCAGTACACATCATATGTGCATTGAGTTATCTGTGGTTCAAACCTGTGACTACTGAACACAGCAGTGTTCTTGTATTCTCTCTATTTTATGAGTTCCTCTGACTATATATGGCTGTCACGGAGTATAAACAGGAAATTTATTTATTATTATTAAATATGAGGGCTGTTCTAAAATTTTTTCCTCCTGCTTGTGTGATGTTGCATACAAAATGTGTGTGGTGTCAGGTGAAGATTTAAATGCTATTGACAATATCCTAAGAGTTTCGATACTGCATGCTAAGTAGCAGGGCTTTAATAGTCCGTGGAGGGTGACATTGCATGTTATCGAGTTCCTGGATGCAGAAAACATTGTGTTGTTGTTGATGATTTAGGGATTTATTAGGTGCATCAGCAAGTATGACCATAGTGTGCCAAAAACATTGTGGGTCGTGGTTATATATATATATATATATAATAAATGGTTCATATTTAAGTGTTTCTCTAAATACAGAAACAAAGACAGACACTGAGTGCTTAAATCTTTTAATCTTTGTTTAAGTCATTATTAACAGATATAATAATAGTGATTGTGATGGTGGGAAGACAAATACTGAAAGAAATTATGCTGAATGAAGGATTACTACCAGTATCTGAATGTAGAAATATGTAAAATGCAAAAAGGGACCATTTGGAAACAGAACAAGGATTTATTTTATTCCTCTATGCACGAGTTTGGAAACCTTTACCAAATGAATGTTACTTCCAATTCCTTTTATGCATTAGCAAGAGCTATGGATTATAGCAAAATTTCCTGTAAGTTACATCATTATGTGTAATTGTATCATACTTACAGATTTTATTTTTTCTGTTTTCTTTAAAAAAAATGAGTTCATTCTCCACATTAATCTATATAATGAAAAGAGCATGATGTTTGATACACTACAATCTTAAATAAGACAAGATGATATACTACAATGTTAAACAAGAGAGTTACAGTAACAGCATCTATTGACAAAATGTTGAACTGGCTTGCATTCTAGAACACAAGATTACCAATTTTTAGGCACATTAGCATATATGCTTGCATGAAGCACCCATTTGTCTTCATATGCATTTGTCTGCCTGCCTGCCTGTCTGTCTGTTTGTCCTCATGTAATAACTTGACTCCTAATAGATAGATTTTCTTAAAATTTTATATTTGGATCATTTAAAAAAAATTAATGTAGACATCACAAATTTCATTACGATTGCACTAATAGAAATCTGGAAATTATTATTTCTTTGTCCATCTATCTATCTGCATGTAGTAATGCAACTCTCAGTGAATGGAATTTCATGAAATTTTGTATTTGGCTTATTTAGAACAATTTGTCAGGCCTTCCCAAATTTCATTAAAATTAGACCAGTAAAAATCCCATAATAGTAATGATAAGCTGAAGTGAAATGAGATGGGATAATGATATCCAGAATAGAAGATGAGTGGAAGAAGGCCCTAACAGAATTCAAAGGAATGGATCCCATAAATACCCACATGATACTGAAGCAGAGATACTGAGATACCCAATAGAATCATGTGGAGAGTCACAGACCACCTCATTTGGCAAATAATACAACATTACCTTGACAACAGTGGTGCAACACTGGAGGCCATCTACACAGATGTATACTGTGCTGCCATAGCAGCTACTAGGATTAATGGAAGAGAAACAAGAGACCAGCAGCGAAAGAACTGAAAAAAGAAGGAACCGCCAGCTTGAGAAGGAAGACTTCAGCAGAAGATAAAGAATTATGAGTCAAGATGGGCCAATTGACCCATTACCAATGGAGTAATAGGAGTAAGGAATTTATTGGAAGAGTGAAGAGAGACAGCATCCACAGAAAACACAAAACCAAAAATCAGAGAATAGGAGATTACTTGGACACACTGAAGCAGAACCTCCTCACACTCAAAATAAATAACTGAATCTTTGATGAAGACCAAAGAGCCTTCTACAGGAGTCCTGGAGAAGATGGGAAAGACTGAAACGGACCACCAGAGCAGAAGACGATCAGAGTTCTGGGGCAACATATGGAACAGTGAAGTAAGACATAACAGCCAAGCCCCCTGGATAGAACTAGAAAGGAAGAAAACCAAGGATGTACATGAGATGAGAGAGTGGGTGATTTGGGAGGAAGAAGTAAAACAATCAATCAGGAACTCCCACAATTGGTGAACCCCAGGAATAGATAATGTCCACAACTACTGGTACAAGAAGTTCACTTGCATGCACAAGCACCTAGCAGAGCAGTTCACCTGAATGATAAAGCACTCAGAGACATTCCCAAAGTTTCTTACTCAAGGAATCACATATCTGAAGGCTAAAGAACAAGATACAAGAAACCCAGTGAAATACAGGCCAATCACCTGTCTCCTAACGATGCACAAGATCCTGACCAGCTGCATAACCAAGAAGATATCAGACCACTTGGAGAGCCTGAACATAATGGTCGAACAGCAGAAAGGATGCAAGGAACAATTAACCATAGTTGCCACAGCTTACAAGAAGCGCTGCAGCTTGTACACTGCCTACATCAATTACTGCAATTAATTGATGTGCCTCATAACTGGCTAATAGAGATGCTGAAGTAACAAAGTCAACCCAACAGTGACAAACTTCATAGAAGCAACTGAAATGGAGTACCCATCAGGAGGGGAATCTTTCAGGGAGATGCCCTGAGTCCACTGTGGTTCTGTCTAGCACTCAACCTGCTATTGACCATGTTCAACAGTGGAAAGCATGGATATAAGCTCAAAGAAGGAAGATAAAACCTGTACACCTTCTCCCACCTGATGTACATGGATGACATTAAGCTCTATGTGGCAACCGAGAAGCAACTCCAGCAACTATTCAGGATGGAATTTGGTCTGGACAAATGCAAGACCCACTGATTGCATCAGGGGAAATTAGTTGGCTGAAAGTTACCAGCTACGGATTGGTAAAGAGATCAAAACCATGACAGAGGGGGAGATCTACAAATACCTGGGGATGATGCAAGCTCAGCAGTTAGAGCACAAGGAAATCAAGGCTTGCCTGATAGATAAATACTATCAGAGACTCAGAAACCTGCTCAAAGCAAAGTTGAATGGAGGGAACACAGTTAAAGCCATAAACATCTATGCAGTTCCAGTGCTAACATACTCCTTCGGGATCATAGATTGGACTAACACTGAGCTAGAGAATATCATGAGAAAGACAAGGACAATGATGACCAAGAGCCACCAATACCACCTGAAGTTGGCCCTGGAGAGACTGACAATAGCTCAGAAAGCGGAGGAAGGGGCCTGATAGACCTCATCAAACAACAGAAAACAGGGATAGCTAACCTGAAGGATTACTTCCAGAAAAGCACAGCAGCACTCTACCAGGCCATAAGGAAGATAGAAAAGTGGCATACTGCACTAAACCTGAGTGAGGAGTCCCCTCCCTCCCAGAGGGCACAAATGAAATTAGAAAGGTGGGCAAAGAAGACACTCCATGGTGTTTAGTTTGTTTTAGTGTGTCGCATGGATTGTTGTGTTCCGTCATAACAAAAAGACGTTGTTTCATTATTTATGTCAGGAGTGTTGAAAATTTTTTTTTATAGTAACTAATTTTTTGTTTAGAAATCAGAAAAAATGATGGGTAAGTAAACCTAAAAGAGTTGTGCTTTCAATTGAACAAAAATTTGAAATTATTCAAAAGTTTGAAAACGGCACATCCATTAAATTTTTAATGAACCGTTATAATGTTGGTGACCAAACCATATGCAACATCGTAAAAAATAAAGGGAAGCTATTAGATTTTATGGGCACATCTGATAATGTTAAAGGCATGACTATCAGAAAAATGATGAAACAGTCTGCATATGAGGACTTCAACAAGGCAATGGTGTTGTAGTTTAACCAAAAAAAGAGCAGAAGCCATTCCAGTCTATGGGGTAGTTTGCACAGCAAAGGCAAAATATTTTTTTAACTAATAAAAATTGCGAGGTGATTTTAACCTCGCAACCACCCATCTTCTGTGGGTGGTTGATGTGGTTTACACAGAGGCACACCATTCGTCAGATTACCATGCCATTCAAGATGAAAAACTAAGTAGTGATGCACCGACTGCCCAAGAATTCACCAGTGAGTTTCAAAAATTTATTGAAACCAATGAATTTGTACCGGAGCAAATTTACAATGCCGGCGAAACAGGATTGTACTGGAAATGTCTTCTGTCAAAAATTTTAGCTTATGGAACCATGGTAAATGCTTCAGGACATAAAATGTGAAAACAAAGATTGGCATTCTTTGCTGTGCTAATGCTGCTGGGTCTCATTTTTTGAAACTCTGCGTAATTGGAACAGCAAAAAAACCACTGGCTTTCTCATGTATTTCAATGTCGAATTTACCTGTTGATTTCTACAATAATAAGTCAGCCTGGATAGACAGGGAGATATTTTCCAGTTGGTTTAGAACTAAATTTGTGCCTTCAGTGTGCCAAATCTGGCATCACTGAGTTTTCCACAGAAAGCTGTTCTGCTATTAAACAACACACACCAAGTCATTCTAATGAGGAAATTCTAAAATCAGGCAATGGAAATATTTTCATCAAATATTTATCCCAATGTAATTGCTTTAATTCAATGTATGGATCAAGGTGTCATCCAACAAATGAATGCAATTTATCTCTCAAATTAGCAGAAGAAAGTGATTGTGATTTATTGACATTTTGGAAAAACCCTGACTGTAATTGGATGCGATTTATGAAGTTTCAGCAGCATGGAAATCAACAAAAAGCATAAACTTAAAGAGGTCTTGCTGTAAAATTTTACTGGGAAAGGATGGATTCCTAGGATTTGAGGAAAACTGTAAAGATCTGGTACTGGAAATGTTATAAAATTTCCAACAAATTGAGGAGTAAGTGATGTCGACGAGCAATCAATTCATGATTGGCTTAATTCTGACAAAGATTTAGCTGGTCATGAAGTACTAAATGATGAAGAAATTTTACATCATGTAACCACACCACCACTAAATAATGATGGTGAACCTGAAGAAGAGTTGATATTGTCACAAAAAATTAGACATAGTGTCCTGTTGGAAAAAATGGTTTTAATAAATATTTGAAGTGCCATTCATCAAAAAGTTGCAAAAGGAAAAACCGGTCTTATATGCTTTCATATTTTTCTAAGTGAATTGATTTTCGGTTATCTTTCCTATTTTTCGTAAAATTAAAATATAAAATATTTATCTTAAAAACAAAACATGTTTTAAAGATATCAATAGGCTAAGTTAAAACAAAACTTGTGGAAATTATTGTGCATGCCCATTAGCAGCCAATGCAAGCACACATCTTTACCTATAGTTTGTTTACCTATACATCATTACATATATCATTTGCATACATCATGACCCATGTTTTTCTACTTGTGCAAGCATTGTATTAGATACTTAAGTAGTGCATGGTAAGTGTTTTCATTTTTTATCTATCGCCATATATTTTAGGTATGTTGCTGAACATTTTTCGATATTTTTGGATTAACTGGGAAATCCATTATCTGGGATTTTATTTTTATCATCTATCCTGGAAAATCGAGTCTTCTGTATTTGGCTCCTACTAATCCTATCACTTAGAGAAGCATATGAATATGCTATATGTGATATAGTAGTGTTGTCTGGCATCAGTTGTCATGTGTGATGGGTTTTCTTTAATCATGCTAATGTATGACACCTATCTAAACTTGAATATTGCTGCCCTATGTGCTATCAAGGAAATGCACATAGGGCAGCCCTATGTGCTATCAAGGAAATGCATGGCAATAAAGGTATTTATTCCCTTGCTTTATTAATCTCTACATGTTTAATAAATTTGCGTGTGTTTAATAAATAGTTCTGAAAGAATGTTACTAATGTTTAGAAGTGCACATTATTAAATTTTGCTTCATCTTTGTCTTCAGCATAATTCAGAGATGCACAAATATTAAAAAGAAAATAGATTAGTTCTGCATTGTCTTTTATAAAATGTTCGTTATCTTGTATAAAGTATTTTGATTATGATTACAAAAAATATGGACTATATACAATCACTTTAAGTATTACGTTTATTAGATGAGGATGGTAAAAAAATTTCTTTCTCTTAATGCAACATTACTTACATTATTACTTTTGTTTGTATATTCATTATTTTAGCATACATTCTAATGGTGAAAGAGTACCAGTTAGCAAGGAAAATTTGTTACTCAGGGATTGTGTTCTCAAAAATACAGATTTTGTTGAAGGCATTGTAGTGTATGCTGGTAAGTAATTTGTTTTAATCATTAATTGATTTAATCTGCTTTGAATTTTTATTTTTCACCACAACCCCCTGCTTCCATTTCCATTCCTCATGTGCACTATTTTTTTGTCCTCACTTCCACCAGAGCCTCAGCAGCAGGAGTTCTTAACCTTGTTTTGTACAGTCACTTCTCTTCCAGTTTTTACATGTCACCTCTATTATTCTAGTTCTAAAATTTTTAAATGAAATGCATGGTCAGAAAATTCAATTTTTGGGAACCTTCTCACCTCTTCTGAACTGCTGTCCTACTTTTCCTGGGAAGACAAGAATCACTGGTTAAAAACCTCTGCTCTGCTTCTGTTCTATCTCCTCATATATTAGCTAACTTAATCCTTATACCTCTAACTATATAACTACATCTTTTCATATTTTATTTCCTTCATCTTATATTAGATGTGCTGCTTAATGGTTTCTGAGATAAGCAAAAGCCTCTGAAGATAAGCTAGCAATAATTATTTTTTTATAATTCATAACTCCATATTAATTTCCTCCAAATTAATCACGTTGAAATCACATTGTCATGAATTTAAAGACCAAGAAAAGAGTGGTGATGAAATTTTGTTTTAAAGCTGAAAAAAGTGCACCCAAAACAGTTGCAGTGGTGAGTGCAGCTTATGGATGTAAAGCACTGTCATCGTCCAAAATTTTTTTGCTGGTATGGGTGGTTCCGTGAAGGGTGGGAAGATGTTCAGGATGATGTGCTGAGTAGTCACCCATCCTAGTCTCATACAGACTTGACCGTTGAAAAAGTTTAGCAGCTATTAATGGAAGATTGTTGCCTGTCCCTCTTGAATTATAGCAGACCAGCTTCACATCAGCAAGGATACTGTGTGCTTTGCACTTCCAGCACATGCACTGATGGTGGAACAGAAGGAGGAATGAGTTGCTGTGTGTCGAGATTTGATTGAGATGGCAGACAGTAATCCAGACTTTTTTTTTTTTTAACCATAATTGATGATGAATTCTGGTGCTTTGCCTACAAACCCAAACCATAAAAGTCAATCAGCTGCATGAGTTGGAGAAAATTCTCCTAGTCCAAAGAAACTCCAGTTCCAAAAGTCTTGAACCAAAACAGCATTGCTGATTTTTTTTTTTATATTATTATTATTTTTTGATTGGCAAGGAATTGCAAAGTGTGCAAAGAATTTATACTGGAAGGACAGACAATAAACTCTGAATTTTACAGAGGAGTGATGGACAGACTATTGAAAAGAATTCGTCATTTTAGGCTAGATGTGGCCAAGTCAGGTGAGTGGTTATTGCTTCATGACAATGCACCTTCACACAATGCAGTCATCATCAAGCAGTTTCTTGGGCAGAAGGATATTATAGTGCTTCACTATCCCCTCTATTCACCAGATTTGGCACCTGTTGATTATTTTCTCTTTTCCAAAGTGAAAGAAATCCCACCTGAAGGCGTATCATTTTTACAGTGTTTCAGAGATCCAAATCAGCATGATGAGGAAGTTAAACAGGATTCCACAAGATAGTTCCACAGAGCCATACAAAAGGTTCACAGATTGCGCAAATAGGTGTATCAAGTTAAAGGGATGTACTTTGAAGATTAATTGGTAATAAAATTTTTTCCTTGAGATTCCAATTTTATGTATGTGATCCTAAAACTTTTTAGACACCTTTTAGAAAGGAAGGCTTGTCCCGTCGTTTATTCTATGCTTCATTCTAGCAATTCTTTTTTTTTTTTTTTTTTTTTTTTTGTTTGTTTGTTTGTAATAAAAACCATTGTTGGAAGATAGTGTCTATATCCATTGTTACTGTTACGTGTACATATTTGTACATATTCATCGTGCTGTAAAAATAAAAAAATAAAAATGTCTACAGTTGTTTTGAAATGTAACAGCTATGAACATGCAGATTTCAATTGGATAAATGTTATATGGTAGGTGTCGACATTCTAGTTCCTATCTAACACTGTACTGGACTATAGAGAGGTGGTTTTGCCAAGAACAGTAAGTGATCTCCATGATATCTTGGAAATGACACTTTTAAACCAAAAATACCCCAGAGTATTTTCATCTTATTTTTCCTCATGCATTCAACCTGTTATGTTCCATGTGTGATTTACTCTATGTCCTGTGTGTGTGTGCACAAAAATAAACTTTAATTAAATAAATAAATAAAGGAAAAAAATTTAAAAAAAAGAAAGACAGTAAAGCAAGCATTGGTGGCTGCAAAGCATTACCTACTACATGTTGTGGAAACAAAACTAGAACATATAGAGTAATATATGCCAGTTGTATGGCAAATCAAGTAAGTACCGAATAAAATGTAAATCATCACATAACTATGAAGGGGAGATGGGAATAAATTGTGACCGAGTGTTGTGTAAGTAATACGATGCTAAGAAAGCTCTAGGTCTTGATGGTATTTCTCCACTTGTTCTCAAAACCTGTGCTCCTGAATTTACGCCTGTTCATTGCCGCCTTTTTTCACTTTCTTATTCCAAAGGTGTTTTTCCTTCTGCTTGGAAATTTGCTCATATCCAGCCAGTTCCTAAAAAGGGTGACAAATCCCTCCCATCCAATTATCGTCCCATTGCAATTACTTCTGCTCTTTCTAAAGTAATGGAGAAATCAATTAACCGCCAACTCTTAAACTACCTAGCATTAGCATTAGTAGAGGCATATGATGCAAGAAAGCAAGCTTATTCAGCATCAGCCAAAAAAAAAAAAAAAAAAACACCACTCCCATTTCACCCCTCCGTTCGCTCGAAATACCTGTCCAGTTGAGCCTTAAATTTGTTTAGGCTATCAACTTCAACAACAAGTGATGGAAGTCGGTTCCACCAACCAACCACCCGCTGGCCAAAGGCAAATTTCCGCACATCTATCCGACATCCATCCTTCCTCAATTTGAATTTATGCCCTCTGAGCTGATTATTCTGAGCAGGATGAAGAATCCCATTGGCATTGAGCATGCTCAAACCATTCAAAGCCTTATACACCTCTATTAGATCACCTCACCGGTGCCTAGTCTCCAGACTCTGCAATCTGCAAAACCTAAGCCCCTCTTCGCAAGAGCAACCCCCTGCTCCACCCACCAACCCCGCCTAGAAACCTTCCATCTGATAAACAATCGGCAGTATGGATTCCGTCAGTGTCGATCCACTGGTGATATTCTGACTTATGTTGTCCATTTATGGACAAATTCAATGGAAAGGTTTGGTGAAACACAAGCAGTTGACATCTCATAGGCTTTCGATCGTGTTTGGCATAAAGGTCTTCTAAACAAGCTTCCATCTTATGGTTTGCCAACTGTTTTTTGTAATTGGTTATCCAGTTTTCTCTCTGATCGCTCACTGAGGGTGATGGTAGATGGCTCTCTGTCTTCTAACTTCTCCACTAATGCTGGTGTCCTCCAAGGTTCAGTTCTTTCCTCCACTCTTTTCATCTTGTATATTAATGGCCTTCTTCCATTGACTGGAAATCCTATCTATAGTTTTGCCGATGATAGCACATTGTATTCCACTTTCCATTTTGAGAAACCTTGCCATGCTGAATCAGCTTCAACTTCTCGAAAATCCACTACCAATTCCTTAAATGCCATTCTCCAGTGGGACAAAGGCAACTTAGTTGATTTCAAAATCTCAGTGTCTTGTCTTGTATTTTGCAAAAAGGATTCTTCTGCTCCTATACTTATCTTTGGTGGCACTCCGATTTCTAGGAAAGATGATATATCTCTTTTGGGGATTACCCTGACTTCTAATCTCTCTTGGCACAAGCACATTACAAATATTGCTTCTTCTGCATCTAAAAAGCTTGGTTTCCTCTTTCGCTCTCGGCGTTACTTTTCTTCCAAACAGCTGTACAAATCGCAAATCTGCCCCACCATGGAATATTGTTCCCACATCTGGGGGTGGTGTCCCCAAAACCTCTCTCAGGTTGCTAGATTCCATTCAGAAGAGGGTAGTTAGGTTAATTAATGACTCATCTCTAACATAGTCTCTCCACTCTCTGCCTCATAGACGTACTATTTCTGCTGTATGCCTTTTCTACAGATACTTCCATGGGCACTGTTCTTCTGAATTGGCTTCTATAATTCCCGCTCTCTCTTTCAAAACAGTCTGAACACGTGCCGCCACTAGCCAACATCCATTTACTGTCCAACTTCAAACTTACAGAACCAGCTTTTCATCTTCCTCATTTATTCATTCAACTGCCGTTTTCTGGAACAGCCTTCCTTCATATGTATTTCCTGAAAATTACAGTCTACAGAAGTTCAAGTCTAATGTCAACAAATATCTTCTTTCATCTTCTTAACCTCTAACCCAAGCATGGTACTAAGTACTATAGGTTCTAATACCTCTCGTGTTTGGGGTTTTCATTAAAAAAAAAAAAAAAAAAATACATTCTTAAAAATAAATTAAAAGAAATAGCACTTAATACAAATTTAGTGGCACCCTCCCTTGATGACACAAGTCAGAATTGCATGAAATATCATTATAAATGGAGACAAAAACCAGCCATTATACCAACGGATTGACCCCATCTCACCAGAAAGCTGCAAGGCTAATATTAGCTGTAGAATCATTCCATTTCAAACATTAAACAAATCTACGCATTGTGCATTGCCGACTTGACAGTCACACTGTTCAACCCACCAATGCAATAGATCTGACTAATGGTCCCTTATGTAGTAAACAATTGTACTGTAACAGCTCAGAGCACTTGCAGTTCAACTCCAAGCCACTGACAAAGAATATAAGTTAAATTAGAGTATGAAAAGATAAACTGAATTATAGATGCATTGACATCTAAACCCACAACTAACCATGTAACATGCAGAAATAAACTTAGAAACTTGTAAGAAAAGTTTAATTTAGAATTTAGAAAATATTTAGACTTAAGTTGTTTTTTAATCTAATATACTAATAAGGATTTTATTCTAATAAATATTTTGTACTATTAGAATTTGTAGACACCTCCATAGCCAGGTGGGCAGGAGCAGCAGTGCGTAGCACATGCTTCTTGATTAGACCAGGGTTCAAGCCCGTGACCACCAAATATGGAGGATGTGGAAAGGTCAGGGAATGACCACCGCATATCCCCGGAGCAATATGGCCTTAGTTGCTAATGCTCCTAAAAACCAAAAAAATAAATAATAAAAATAGAATTTGTATTATGTGTTATAGGTCATGAAACCAAAGCAATGCTGAACAATGGTGGACCAAGATATAAGAGAAGTACTCTAGAAAAATTCATGAACAGAGATATTGTGTGGTGTATTGTCATTCTTTTCATTCTTTGCTTTAGTGGAGCTCTAGGTAAGATTTGTTGTTTATTGATATATTTTGACTTGACTAACCATAATTTGAATTGATTTTCACTTATGATTTCTGGGAAATCAACCGAAAATTACATATTTAGCAGCACATTTGATATGCTGCTGTTTTTACAGCAGAATATCAAATGAGCTTAATTGAATTTTGATAAAAGTTGGCATAGAGCATGTCTCTGGCATGTGATCCTCTGCTTTCCCTGTCCTTCCTATGGATAGTTTGTGTATTATGCATGAATAGTGTATTCAGTTTCCATGGTTTTAGTATAGCACAAATAATGTCAAAAGTTGTTTTTTCTGTTTCATGTGTATTTGTTTGCTTGATACCTGTCCTTGTAGCCTGCATTAAAATAACATAAGATATTCTCGTAGCCTGCTGAATGATTAGGGATTGCATATTACGTTTATTGTTATATTTTTCTGTTTTGAACCAAAAAGGTCAGTAGGCTACTGTTTTCATGAAGGAACTTCTATATATTATACTGAATCACACCTACTTAGAGTTGGCAGATTAGTTTATTCTTCCTAACTTGAAATTTATTGAACTATGCGAACATGAGAATGGTCAAATGTTTATGGCTCAGACCAGCATTTCTCAAACTTTTTTTTAATCACACCGTTCATCTCACAATATATTTACAGAACACTTACGAAACACAAGTTTAGTGGTAGCCAAAGAACTGTTTCCTGAAAGAGGCCTCTGAGGTCGGGAAAATTCATGTCTAGGAAATAAGTGAACTCGTACAAGAGAGCGTCAGCTCCCTTCCTCAACAGTGATAAAACTTCCTGCAACATCTCCTTATGTAACAGGCTCACGGTACCTCCACACGTGGTATCCATTAAATGAATTTTACTGTAACTAAAGTTTTTTACAAATAAATATCAGAAAACTAATTATATAATTTACTACAATTTACAATAAACTTGTGGCTGTATATTACGGAATGCAGATACCCCCAGAGGATCCTGGACAGATATAGTAGAGGAGTGTCTGAACGTAGGAAACCATTCGTTCCAGTAGCCACCGCATACATCCCCTACTATTTGGGCCTTACTGAGCATCTAACGAGAATTTTATGCGGTTATAAGACGCGCTGTGTACAGCTTCCCGGGCGGAGGCTGTACACAGCTGTGTCCCAGGTGAAAGACCGTATACCAAAAGACCTCAGTAGTGGAGTTGTATACAGAATAGAATGCCCGGATTGTGGGGAGTGTTATGTGGGGGAAACAAAACGACGGCTCAGGGATCGTTTGGGGGAGCATTTAAATGCTATAAGGACTGCCGATTATAATAAGTCTGCTGTGGCCGAGTATTTTTGGGAGAAGCAGCATCAAATCTTTCCAGAGGATGCGATTATCATGGACCATGCACATGGGTACTGGGAGTGTAAGTGGCTAGAGGGTTTACAGATTGGCTCATCCAGTAAGAATACCATGAATAGAGACAGAGGTATGCACATACATCCTATTTTTAAAGCAGTTGTCCTAAGTACAGATGAACGATTTTGTTTGCCACGTACCCGAGCCATTTCTGCTTCCAGTTCTGCCCATGCGCCGAGGGAACCACGTGGAGGGATACCACGTGTGGAGGTACCATGAGCCTGTTATATAAGGAGATGTTGCAGGAAGTTTTATCACTGTTGAGGAAGGGAGTTGACGCTCTCGAAAGCTTCAGGTTTTTTAGCACTTTTAATCTTTATATTTTAGCATATTTTATAGTAAATGATTCTATTATAGTTTTAGCATTCCGTAATATACAGCCACCAGTTTATAGTAAATTATATAATTTGTTTTTTGATATTTATTTGTAAAAAACTTAGTTACAGTAAAATTCATTTAATGGTTGGTGTATGAGTTCACTTATTTCCTAGACACAAAGAACTGTTTGCTAATATTTTATTACATACAATGCACTGTGAATCAAGAGCATCTTTATTTCTGACACATTTAAAGCTGAAATTCAAATAACTATCATTATACTTACGTTTTGGTCTTTTATTTGTTGGTTCCTGTTTTTTCACTTTGTATTTTGGGGAACAAAAGGCTGCGATTGTTCATCCTCACTTTGAAGTGTGACAATATTATGTTTGTTTTCATCGACCATAGTTGCAATACTAGAAGTACTTGCTTCTCGTTTTAAAGTTCCTTTTTTTTTCAACGACAAATCCATGGTCATTTATTTTAATAATAATATTTTGAAATTAGCATTAGTAGCATTATGTAAGAACGCAAGCTTATATAGCATCGGCCAAAAAAAAAAATCCCTTCTCATTTCACCCATCCATTCATTCCAAATGTTTGTCTAGTTCTGCCTTGAACTTATTTAAGTTTGTGACCTCCACTACAGCAGATGGAAGTTTATTCCAACTAACAACCACCCGCTGGCTAAAGGCAAATTTCTGCACATGTATTCTACAATTGTCTTTCCTCAATTTGAATTTATGTCCTCTCAGGTGAGTAATCTGAGCAAGAGGAAGAATCTCATTAGCATTGAGCTTGCTCAATTCATTCAAGGCCTTATACACCTTAATTAGATCATCTCACAGGTGCCTAGTCTCCAGAAGCTGCAATTAGTAGAACTTAAGCCTTTCTTCATAACACCGACCCTTTGTTCCACTCACTAATCTCGTTGCCCTTCTCTGTACTCGTTCCAGCAGCTCTACATCCTTCCTAAAATAAGGCCTCCAGACCTGTATGCAGTTTTCAAGGTGTGACCTGACCATTGTCTTATACAAAGTGATAATCACCTCCTTATCCTTGCTAAAATTTGCTCACAGATGCTCAGAAAACTTCATATCTGACTGCACAATTACCCCCAGGTCTTGTTCATTTTCCACTACTCTGAGTGTAGTATTGCACAGTTGGTATGATATTCTGTGGTTACTGCTACCCATATGCAGTACTTTGCATTTGTCAATGTTCAAATTCAGTTGCCACTTCTCAGCCCAGCGGCCCAACTTTTCTAGATTCTGTTGCAGTAGCGTACTGTCATTGCTGTCATTAACAACCCTACCAACCTTCGTATTGTCTGCAAACTTAGACATTAACCATGATATTACTTCATCAGTATCATTGATAAATACCAAAAACAACAATGGGCCAAACACTGAACCATGGGGGACTCCACTAATAACATGACTCCTTGAAGAGCAGCATCCCTTGATAACTACTCTGTCTTCTCCCACTCAACTATCCTTTTATCCATTGTAGCAACTTGCCCTTAATGCCACACTACTCCAATTTGTACAATAGTCTTCCATGTGCCACAGTATAAAAAGCTTTCCTAAAATCCAAGTATATGATATCAAAATTATTCTTTGCATCCAATTCCTTTGTGATCACATCATGGTATCCAATCAAATTAGTCAGACAAGACTTCCCCTTAACAAACCCATGCTGCGTCTTAAATATAGCTGCAGTCTTGTCTAGATGATCCTGCATCGCTTCCTTAACCAGTGAATCCATTATTTTTCCCAGAACAGAAGTTAGACTGAGTTCTGTAATTACCCATGTCACCCTTTGATCCTCCTTTGTGAATTGGGGACATATTTGCACATCTCCAGTCCATGGGGAATCCAAGGAAGCTTTCATAATTATAACTAAGGGTTTGCTTACTTTCTTTGCCACTTCCTTTAATATAACTGGATAGATCCCATACACCCCACATACCTTTCTTATATTCAATTTCAACAATTTAGCTCCCTGCCAGAGTTTGATAAGCTTTTGGCCTCCACTTCCCTACAGACCTTCTCATGTGTGAATGTAGATGCAAAATATTCATTCAGTTTGTCAGCTATCTGAGGAGGATCATCAACAATCAAACCACCAACATCAAGTGTACCAATCTGATTCATCCCCTTCCTTCTAGAGTTTAAATAAGTAAAGAACTCTTTGCTGTTTTTCTTTGCATCCTTTGCCAAAGATTTCTCGTAATCTCCCTTTACTTGCCTAATGTCGTTTGTGACTTGATTACATACTATCTTATTTCTACCATAAGCATCTGTGTCTCCTGATAATTTATTTGCATCCCATGCATTTTTCTTCTCTGCCACGAGTCTCATTAGTTCATCTGACATCCATTTAGGCCTAAACCTTGAACAGTATTTCTTAATCGGTATGAAAAGCCTAATAGCTTCCAAATTACTTCCTTGAATGCTTCCCATTTAGAATTTGCTGTTGGTACCATCATCAGTTGGTCCCACTCTATAGAATTTAAAAACTCCTGAGACCACTCTATTCACCTTTACGAAAGCTAAAACCCTTCCCTTAACCCCTCATGGTAGTTTCATCTTTACGTGCTGATAATTAGCTAAAACCCGTGTACTCCATGCTAAATCGCATACGAATGGCATATTAGATCAGTGCATTGCTACTTTTTCGTAGATGTTATTACCTCTACACCTACTTCTCTATGTAAAAAGGCAGCCAAAATAAAGTATTCAGTGGTCTATTTGATTATTAGTCGATGCCAGTATATTAATTTTAAATTTATTTTTAATAACCTAAAAAAAAAAAACAGTTTGGGGAAATGCTGGCTTATACAAAAAGAAATGTATGTGTGTACATCCATTGGCTTGTAGTGTTATTTCTTTCTAGCACTTAGCTGAATTTTCTTTTCATTAGGGCAAGAAATTTGTCCCCAAGAACAAGTCAGTAGCAGGCACAAGATTATTGCCTGCATATTCATTAAAAATACAGAATTCAAGCATAGTCATGAAATAACCACAGAGAGAATGGGTAGTAAAATAGGTCTACAAGAACATGGGTTGAGAATATTCCTTGGTCAAAATATGACCCTGTGAATTTAGAAGTGGCTAAGATAGTTCCAAAGGTGTCTCTGCTCCTGTTGCTCTTCAGTGATAACCTAGAAAATGCATTGCCCTAAATAATATGGTGATGCGGGATTTAATGGATATGAATCAGAAGTATTGCATAACTTTAATGTCTTTCTTGGATTTTTCAAATTTCTGTGCCATTTACTGTATCATTGGTAACCACCACCACAGAGGTAGGGGCAAATAGCCAGGGGAGGAATATGGTTTAGCAAATATAATTGATTTTCTGTGGTTGTTAAAGGTTAGTGGGAGGTATCCCAAATATTATGGGGTATGAAATGAGATGACAGCCTCATTTTTGCTAATCGCATTGCATATATAAATACAAAGACTTACATAACCTTGTGGGCCACAAGACAAGAGCTGGTTAGGATCAGGAATCTCCAACTACTTCCCAGGCATGTATAAAGCATGCTAATAGCGAAATATCTTCCCAGTACTCTTCTACACATCCCGGATATCTGCCCTCCCTTACTAGTGTGATAAAATCTTTCTGAATTCTTGAGTAATGGATCTTGAGAGGGTAGGTAAGTAGGTCTCCTGCCAACTGGTTACCATCTCAATATCCATAATGTTACCACACTTGGAAATTGACCTTGGGCCCTTATAGTTGAATCCAACTATGCTCAACCAGCAATTGATAGGAAGAACAGGTACATTTCCCTTTTGACAAATGAATAGAAAACAACAGACTATCATAAGAAGCACTGAAATTTACTTATTTCAAAAGAGTAGCCAGAATAACTTAGGAAAATGTCAACAGATGTTTCCTCTCTAACACAATGCCTCAAATGAGAAGTAAAGAGGTTGTACACCAACAAGCATACAAAACAAATCAGTGGACGTATTGTACTGGTTGATATAAATTTTGCTAAGTCCAAAAAAAAAAAACTAAGCAATTGTACATGTTTATAAATAACACAGATCAATAAGTATTATTCATCAGAATAAAATATACATGTGTGGACTAGGTAGATCTTTTGATGCTGATTCCAAATCTCTGTTTTTAGTTTTATCTACCACATATAGTTTCTATGATGAGACTGATTATACCATGCACATACCTATTCAGATATGTGCATGGTATAATCAGTCTACACACATGTAATTATTATTTATTTATTATACCAATTCTGGTACCTCCCCATAATGTGACTAAATTATTTAGAAAGTGAAATGGAATGTGATGAAGTGCAATTGGTGGACACCTAAGACTTCAGCTGATCCTCAGTACACACCCGTCGAAGAGAAAATGGAGATGTTTACCTAAGATGAGTTGAACCACCTCGTTAGAGATCTAGCTCTCCAAAGGTACAGCTGAACTTCTTGACTCGAGACTATAGCAGAAACACATAGTTAAGAATGTTAAAATTTTTGACTATCGGAAAAGAAACCAAGCTCTGGTAGCACTCTATACAGTAAACAGTCTGCTCTCTACTGTCATGATAACAAAGGAATTTTTTAGAGAATTGCCACAAGTACACATTTCGTCTGAATGGTGCTTCTTCATTAACTCTTGTGAAGTTTGAAAGCTATTCTTTTGCATAATGGGAACTTAAATCCTTCTATTTACATTGCCCATTTTGTGTATCTAAATGGGACGCTATAATATTATTATTCTTATTAGCTACATGGTGCAAGGAAGCCTGAGGCTTGTGCTGCACCAGCCAAAAAAAATTCCCAAGTTACCCTGAGAGAGAGAGAGAGTCGAAAGTAGAAGGGAATCACCAAGAAAGAGAAGAATGATGATATCCAGCTCAGGACCCTGGATGTGCCAAACCCATATGAAGACATTACTTGAAGCAATATGATACACCACTCCTCAGTAGAATATCTGTAGTGACCTCAAAGTCACTGGTATATTAATAGGCATGCAAGGAGGATTCATAAAATATTGTTGTTTCCTATGCCTGTGGAACTGCTATTCTATTGTAGGCCATTACTTCAGATATGGATGACCTCAAATAGGCACATACAAATTTGTATAAGCCAGAAATGAGTGGTGAGCAGTATATTCCATTAGGGGATCCAATGAAGATTTTCTTTCTCCACCTCTCCATTGTGCCTCCATAGCCAGGTGGGCATATGCGTAGCACACACTTCTTGATTAGACTGGGGTTCGAGCCCATGACCACCAAATACGGAGGATGCGGAAAGGTCAGGGAATGACCATCGCACATCTCCGGAGCAATTTGGCCTTAGTTGCTAATGCTCCTAAAAACCAAATAACAAACAACCACCACCTCTCCATGCTAAACTTGGCCTGATGAAGAGTTTTGTGAAAGCAATGGATGAGATGAATTCAAGAGGATAAGGAATTCATTATGTGAGTGAGAAATTTCTCACTCACATAATAAAAAATGGAGCCTCAAAGCAGAGAGCTTCTGATTTGAGGCTCTAAAGATGCCTCAGTATATCAGAATTGAAAGCATTGAAGGCTTTCAAATGGCTTTGTGGAACTTTTTGAATAACCACAAGGTCTCATATATACAAAGATAATTAGAAAGTGCTTGAAGAAATGGGATATTATATGTTGCTGAAACTTAATTTTTTGCATTCACATTAGACTTCTTTCCTGAAAATGTTGGCACCATAAATTGGGGATGGGGGGGGGGGGGGAAGATAATTCCTTCAAGACATGAAGTCAATAGAAAACTGCTACCAAGTTTCCTGGAATGAGTATATGTTGGCAGGCTACTGCTGCATGTGACATTGCAGACAAAGTGTACTAAAGGAAACCATCCACATGGCATTTTTAAATTGTACGTGTCTTTTACAATAGTGTACTGTATTATTTCAACTATGTTTATGAAGAGTATTGGGTTGGTTCAAGCTGGTAAAGTGATAAAAATGTTATTGTAACCAGTCTCATGTCTTTTGTAATGATATTGCCTTAATTTACGTTCACTGTATTATCAGCAGTTGTATGACAAAACCTTCATGTGCTAGAAGAAAAGCTGAAAACATATTTGAAATCTGGGCACAAAACTTGTTTGGAAAAAGTGTGTTTACATTTTTGATGGAAAAAAAAAAAAGTAATTTTGTTGATCAGTATAAGCTGTAAACATATACTGTTAATAAGCAAAATAAATTTATACATGGCTGTCTTAGATAAACTATGTATATCTACTCAGAACAAGCAAATAATAATATAATCTTTATAACCTGTGATATATATGTTTCTGTTTGGAATTAAAGCTGTAGTAAGCCCTGATAGCTGTCAGCTGTACAGGAAATGTGCCCATTATGTGTACAGTAAACAGAATAATAATAAAATGTTGGTAGAAGTGCAGAAACAAAACATGGTAACTTGGATCATTTCTCAGTTTTTTTTATCAATTAGATCCATCTGATTACTTTAGTTGTGAAATGTGGGTTCGTTGCTCCAACCCTGAAAGAATGATGCAAAAGAAAGCATGGGAGAACGAAGCCTAACAGATTTAAGGTGCAAAATTCAGTGGGTAAATTGATGTCATGACTGATTTTTAGTGATTCTAATGGAGTTATGCTTATTAACTATCTGAAATAGGCATACAGTATCCTGGTAGTAAATTATTATGAACTGATACATAAATTGAGCAATTGCCTACATTTGCATGTGTGCTGTGTTCACAGCACACACACACATACACACTAAAATGGCATATGAAAATGGGGCAGCATCCAAACACTTATTATTATTATTATGAGCTATATGGTGCAAGGAAGCCCGAGGCTTATGCTGCACCAGCCAAAAAAAAAAATTCCCGAGTGTTACCTGAGAGAGAGAGAGAGAGAGAGAGAGAGAGAGAGAGAGAGAGAGAGAGAGAGAGAGAGAGAGAGAGAGAGAGAGAGAGAGATAAGTAGAAGGGAATCACCAAGAAAAAAAGCCAAGCCCATATTCACCAGATGTGAGCCCCCACAAACTACTGTTTGTGGTTACTGTTGAGTAAAAAAAAAAAAAATGTTCCACTAGAAAGCAGATCAGATGAACAAGCTGAATTGCTGATTAATGCAAACAAACGTATCCAGTTGGATTTCGCTAAGAGTTTTGTGCATTCAGAATGTATTAAGGGTATTTGGGTGCTAGCTCCCTCAAAAAGAGAAATTTCTTCTTCTTCTTACCATTGGGAAACATTTTGTTTTGAAATATTGTCAGGCCACTTATAGCTGTCAGCATACCAAAAAAAAAAAAAAAAAAAAATTCACTCTTCTTCCCTAAAAATGTAGTTATCAACCTTTGACCACTCCATTAAATTTGGCTTCCTGCCTCTCTCTCCACACACACACACACACACACACACACACATTGGTCCTACATATTGTTTATATTGGTTTGGTAGAGAAGTTAGCAGTCAACAAACTATGTGACTTCTCGAGGCTAATTATGTGCTCTGATGATTTTACTGAGATGCAAATTCTTAGTGGCCAAGTATAGACCTTTGCTCTTTTCCATTAAACTTATCAGTAAAAAGTATAAAACTTTTCTAAAAATTATGTAATTGCCACATTCAATACATGGTGCAAGTTATAAGTAATTTTTGACTCTGTTCGAACTTTGGGGAAAATGAATAGCATGATATGTAGTAGCATTTTGAAGAATGTTGAATCTCTAAAATGTGAGAGAATTTTTAAAGCCTGTATAAAATTAAAGTAAATTTATTTGATAATGCACTTTTTTAAAATTTCATTTAATCAGTTAATTTGATTAAGTTAATAAAATTACATATTTTAACCTGAAAGGAAATTCTTTTTATCATAGGAAGTGGTCTCTGGTTAGCTTCCTTTGAAGATCGTTATTCTGTGCCTTTTATTGCATACAAGTCTAGCTTTTGGTATAATCCTTCCCTGGAAGGGTTTATTGCTTTTTGGACATATGTGATTATACTCCAAGTAAGTATTAGTATGAAGCAGTATATTTAATTCTTATGTAGCTTGAAGCTAGTCAGATTGGTAAAAAATCAGGTTTATTAGCTTTCAGAAATTAGAATTTATGCACTGGAACCTGGTTAACATCAAATGCTGAGAATTATAAATGATTTTTCATGTTATCTGAATTTCATGTTAACCATATTTCATTGTATGGAAACTTTTTTTGTTTTTTTTTAAATCACAGCAAAATTCATGATGCTGTCAGTAATGGATATAATTAACAAAATAATGATCACATCAATTAATGATCAAAAAAAAAAAAAAAATTTACATACCACATATTACACAGTAAATAGTATGTAATTTGTAAGTGCAATTATTTCAGTGATATTTTCTTTCTATATCAATGACATTAACTATATTTTTTAGAAAGAAAATTCAGTGGTTTTTTTTTTTTTATATAAATGGCTTTGTTGGCAGTTTTCTTTGCCACAAATTGTTCCAGAATTATCCACCATTTCATGCATATTTTCTCCACTTGGAAAAAATATTCATGAAAAAACAGCACACACACTCTTTAACATTCCAAGAACATCCAAAGCACATGGTGAGGACAACACATTATCACTATGGTCACTTTCACTTTCTCCTTGTTGTCTGGGCCTAACAATATCCATAATGTTGTTATTGGTTAAAATTGGTGCATTATCAATATGGTGCAACATAATCATAGAGGGCGATTATTGTCAACACACTTCCTCCTATCAGATAGATAGGAGGATACATACTATTCATTCTTATTTATTTATTTATTTTTTTTTTATAAAGGCACTGGATACTGGTGAGAGAGAGAGAGAGAGAGAGAGAGAGAGAGAGAGAGAGAGAGAGAGAGAGAGAGAGAGAGAGAGAGACCAAGTGAGAAAAACAGATTTAATTGTTTTCTCTGTAACAGATCACCAGGTAGCACACAACAAGTGAAGGGCCAGCTGGGCTAGCCAGGTGGGTAAAGTGCCTGCCTGGCAACCCAAAGGTCGCGGGTTCGAATCCTGCCTTGGGCTTGGATTAGAGCATAATGAAAAAACTTTGGGAGGTACATTATGGCCACAGAAGCTGATGCGCCAACAACTAACAAAAAAAAAAAAAAAAAAAAAAGTGAAGGGAATCCAAAAGTGTAAGAGACCAAAATTCCTTTTGATTTGATTCAGTGATTAGATTTTTAATTACACCCTGGTAACATGGCTGCAGTATGCGTGTGGTATTAAGTGGCAGTATGATCAAATTGATAGACTGAAGGTTTCCCACTTTCACATAGTACTGTTATCAATAATTGATGCAACTTTACATATCTTGCATAAAAAGTATTTATCCAATGCTTTATCCAATCCATGAAAATATTTGATGTCATTCAAGTATTTTATTTGCCATGTATTCCACTGTTAATTTCTTAACTCCTTTAAAACAGTGACAGTGAGGATATAAAAACTTTCCAGTCACAAATGGAGGCAACTTTTCAGAACCAGCTGAATTACAAACCTACTGTCATGGGGTGTCAAAAAAGAGTTGAGGCATGCTTGAAAAATACCTTGTTTCCTCTGCATTGTAATATACTTGGCTGCATGGGTTTTCAGTGATAAAGGCAGGGTAGAAGTTATCCAGTCTGACACCATGCTGTTAGAAACCTCCCATCTTAAAAAAAGTATGTTATTCTCTTCCTGAACCATTCCAGTCATGTTTGATTTGAACAGAACTTAATTCCCAGCTCTACAACTAATCTCCTTTTATTCATCAAAATAGGGCCAGCAATTGGAGCATTCTGTGCCCTTGCATGCGTTTCAATCAGACAAGCATTGTTGCATCTAAATCTTTGTGCTTTGCTGTATGTAAGTGCTTCCATTCCAGTTAAAACTTGCTACTCTCAAATGCATCAGTATTAGTTGAGGCATATGATGCAAGAAAGCAAGATTATAGAGCATCAGCAAAAAAAAAAAAAAAAAAAAACCATTCCCATTTCACCCATCCAGTCACTCCAAATGTTTGTCTAGTTCAGTCTTAAATTTATTTAAGCATCAACTTCCATAACAACAGATGTAAGTCTATTCCAGCAATCAACTACCTGCTGGCTAAAGGCAAATTTCCGCACATCTATTCTACAATTGTCTTTCCTCAGTTTGAATCTATGTCCCCTCAGGTTCTTAATCTCAGCAAGTGGAAGTATCCCATCAACATTGAGCCTGCTCAAACCATTCAAGGCCTTGTACACCTCAATCAGATCACCTTGCAGGTGCCTAACCTCCAGATGCTGCAACTGATAGAATTTAAGCCTCTCCTGGTAAGAGAACCCCTTTGTTCCTCTCACCAATCTTTGTTGCCCTTCTCTGTGCTCGTTCTAGCAACTCTACATCCTTCCTAAAATGAGGCTTCCAGACCTGTATGCAGCACTCAAATGTGGCCTGGTCATTGCCTTATACAAAGGTATAATCACCTCCTTGTCTCTGCTAGCAATATTCCTATATATCATTGACAAAACTCCATGACCTGCTCTGGCAGCCCATCTGCACTGCTCAGATTACTTCATATCTGACTGCACAGATGTCTGTTTTCTGGGGCAGGCTGTCTCAACGGTACCAGGGGTGCACTGCACCCGGGCTCCAGTGCTGAAGGGGTGCCTGAAAACCTGAAACTTACTTGCACATATGAAGAAAATTTAAATATGTCATATTTTTCGGAATATGAACATGTTACTGAACTCTTGTTGATGTGTGCATAATGCTTGTGTACTCTAAAATTTACTATATAAATTAACCCTTCAATTCTCTTGTGTGAACCAGGTGGACTCCACCTGGTTCCCACAAGAGTCAGCGCCTGGAGAGGGCGCTGACTCTCTTTAGAAAATACAGCTGCAAGTTACAGGCTCCGAAAAAAACGATAAATGTTTGCTTTTTATTTATATAATTGTTATTTTATATTGTACTTAATGCGTAGTCTTATAGTTCTAATTACACTGGTTATTTTTATTTTAATTTATATAAACAGTTTTTGTAGATATACGTAATACTTTATAAAACCGTTATTTCGTTTGAATATTGCAGGCATTGTTTTTGTATATAGTGATAGGGAATTCAAATTTTTAATTGAGGTAGCTAGGTAGCTCTAACGTATAATTATAGAAACAGTAATACGCTTCACTGTTTCTATTAGATAGCGTAGTATTGACATTTAATTAATTTAATTTATTGATTTTATTAATTTAAAGTATCATGCCCCAAACTAGAGCAGCAAAGCAACAGGCACAAAGTGGCAGGAGTGCTGTGACTCGGGGGAGAACTGAGGGGGGGCAATTCTCCAACGCATCACAGCCTAAAAAAAATGTGCAACTTGTGAAATGTTTGCCGAACTATGTGGAACAGAACATGATATTGCCATGGGGGATGTCTTTGTGTGTGCGCGATGTAAGGAGTGAAAGGAAATCAGGCGACAACTCAGCGTTGTTATGGGCCTATATGAGAGTTTGAAGGACAGGGTGGATGCCCTCGAAAGATCTAAATTGAGGGGCCCATCAGGCTCTCAGCTGCCCACATCAACGCCAGAGCTTGCAATTGGTCATCACGCAACACAGCGGCAACCCCCAAGGCAGAATGCGCTGGTAAACGGGAAACATCCTTTGTTAAAAGGATAGGTGGAACAGGACGAGGGTATGTCTGCCAGGGGTAAAGGTTGATGAGGTTGTAGAGCAGATATCATCTTTTAAGGGCACAAAAGGTGATATAGTTGTACACGTTGGCACTAATGATATCAAGAGTAGGAGACCGGCAGAATTACTTAACAAGTACAGGTCACTGATGAAAAAAAGCCGTGAATTAGGGTTGAATTTGAAAGTGTCTGCAATTCTGCCCAGACACGATAGGAGGGAGTATATGATGAGAGCCTTGTCGATCAATTTGGCCCTGGAAAGATTGTGCAAGGCTCAAGGGATAGAATTTTTTTCAGCCTGGACTGTACTTGTTAACAGGAGAGACTGCTTCTACGGGGATGGGATACACTTAAATAGAAAGGGTGCAAGAATATTTGCTGATGCTATCGAGGCAGTGTTGGGTGGGTCGGAAAACTGATAGTTGGGGGTTACAAGGACTAATAGTTTAACAGTAGCCGTAGACAGGGGTGAAGGTGATTCTTGCACAACTTCTATTAGAATAAGTAGCGACCTGGAGCGAGGGGTGTTGGAGGTTTCAGGGACGGGTGGCAGTCATCGTGAAACAGGTGGGTATATGGGATGTGTTAGGGTAACTAGGAGTAGGAGCATGTATACTTGCATGTATACCAATGCTAGAAGTATAGTAAATAAATTTGATGAATTTGAAGTGTTGGTCAAGACATCAAAGGCGGATATTGTTGGGATATCAGAGACATGGTGTCACACTGATATAAGGAATGCCGAACTGGAATTTGGGGAGTACAATGTGTACAGAAAGGATAGACAGGATAGGAAGGGAGGAGGTGTTATGCTGTTAATTAAGAAAAACATAAAATCAAAAGAAGTGCATCCAGTTGATATAGATGAACAGTGCACTGTTGAGTCAGTTTGGTGTGACATAAGCACTGCGAAAGCAAAAATAAGAGTAGGAGTGTGTTATAGGCCTAATGACTCGAATGAGTACAATGAACAATTGTACAGAGAAATAGAGTGGGCTAGTAAATCGGAATGTCTTATAATGGGGGATTTTAACTTCCCAGATATTGACTGGAACTTGTGGGTTGGGCACTCACACACTAGTCAGACTTTTGTGGATTTATTAGATGAATTTTTTCTGCAGCAGCATGTTCGAGAGGCAACCAGAGAAAGTAATACTCTTGATCTGGTTATCAGCAGTGATCATTCATGTATTAGGAATTTGCAGATAAAAGAACCACTAGGTGGCAGTGATCACAGTGTACTGACGTGGGATTTACTTAAAGATTTAATTACCATCAGGGGTAAAGGAAAGGGTTTTTGCTTCCGTAAAGGTGAGTACAGTGGTCTCCGACAGTTTTTAAATTCTGTACAGTAGGATCAACTGACGATGTTACCAACAGTAAATTCTAAGTGGGAAGCATTCAAGGAATTAATCGTGGAAGCTACTAAAAGTTTCATACCTATTAAGAAATATTGTTCAACGTTTAGGCCTAAATGGTTGTCAAATGAACTAATGAGACTCGTAACAGAGAAGAAAAATGCATGGGATGCATATAAATTATCAAGCGACTCAGAAGCCTATGGCAGATATAAGTTAATCTGTAATCAGGTCACAAAGGAGGTTCGGCAGGCGAAGGCAGATTACGAGAAATCCTTGGCAAAAGATGCTAAGAAAAACAGCAAGGATTTCTTTACTTATATAAACTCTAAAAGGAAGGGGATGAATCTGATTGGTCCACTTGACATCGATGGTTCGACTGTTGATGATCCTGCTCAGATAGCAAACAAACTGAATGAGTATTTTGCATCTACATTCACATATGAGGAATTATTAAGGTTTGAAAATGGCAGAAGGTTATCAAATTGTAGCAGGATACTTAATGATTTTGTAATAACTGAGAGCAAAGTGGAAGAGAAACTGTTGAAGTTAAATGTAAGAAAAGCACCTGGGGTGGATGGGATCTATCCAGTTATATTAAAGGAGGTGGCAAAGCAACTAAGCAAACCCTTAGCCATAATTATGAGAGCATCCTTGGACTCAGGGGAGGTTCCCACGGACTGGAGATGTGCAAATGTATCGCCAATTCACAAAGGGGGATCGAAGGGTGACACGAGTAATTACAGACCAGTTAGTTTAACTTCTGTTCCAGGTAAAATAATGGTGTCGCTGGTTAAAGATGCATTGCAGGATCATCTAGACAAGACTGCAGCAATAATTCAGACACAGCATGGGTTTGTTAAGGGAAAGTCTTGTCTGACAAATTTGATAGGATATTATGATGTGGTTACAAAGGAACTGGATGCAAAAAATAATTTTGATATCATATATTTGGATTTCAGGAAAGCTTTTGACACTGTTGCGCATGGAAGACTATTGTACAAATTGGAGCAGAATGGTATTAAGGGTAAGTTGCTACAATGGATAAAAGGATGGTTAAGTGCGAGAAGACAGAGGATGGTAATCAATGGGTGCTGCTCTTCTTGGACTAATGTTATTAGTGGAGTCCCACAGGGTTTGGTGTTGGGTCCACTGTTGTTTTGTATATTTATCAATGATATTGATGAAGGTATATCAGACTTAGTGTCGAAGTTTGCAGATGATACAAAGGTTGGAAGGGTTGTTAATGACAGTAATGGCAGTGTGCTACTGCAACAGGATCTAGATAATTTGGGCAGATGGGCTAAGAAGTGGCAACTGAAGTTTAACCTTGACAAATGCAAAGTACTGCATATGGGTAGCAGTAACCCCAGAGAAATGTACCAACTGTGTGGTACTACACTTAAGGCAGTAGAAAATGAAAAAGACCTGGGAGTAATTGTGCAGTCAGATATGAAGTTTTCTGAGCAATGCAGACAGGCTGCCAGGGCAGGTCATGGGGTTTTGTCAATGATATATAAGAATTTTGCTAGCAGGGAAAAGGAGGTGATTGTCCCTCTGTATAAGGCAATGGTCAAGGCCACGCCTTGAGTACTGTGTACAGGTCTGGAGGCCTCATTTTAGGAAGGATGTAGATTTACTTGAGCGTGTACAGAGAAGGGCAACAAGATTGGTGAGGGGAATGAAGGGATCCCCTTATCAAGAGAGGCTTAAGTTCTGCAAATTGCCGTGGCTGGAGACTAGGCACCTGCGCGGTGATCTGATTGAGGTGTATAAGGCCTTGAATGGGTTCAGCACACTGAATTCTGATGGGATCCTTCCACTTGTTCAGATTACAAACCTAAGGGGGCATAAATTCAAATTAAGAAAGGACAGATGTAGAATAGATGTGCGGAAATTTGCCTTTAGCCAGCGGGTGGTTAATTGCTGGAACAAACTTCCATCTGTCGTTGTGGAAGTTGACAGGTTGAATAAATTTAAGGAGGAACTGGACAGGCATTTGGAGGGAATGGTGTGATTTTTTTTTTTTTTTTGCTGATGCTGCATAAGCTCATACATTTGCTTTCTTGCATCACATGCCACTACTACTACTACCTTTTTTTACATGGCTGTACTTTTTTGGTCAAAAAAATTTTAGTGCCTTTCTAGGAAATTGTGCAGGTCTGATTCGTTTATTCTATTTATGAATAGAATTTTGAGGAGGAGCTAATCCACTTAGGAAGACTGCAGCCACCTTCCTAAGTGGATTAGCACTTAAGAATATTTTTAACGTGAGGGTGGCACAGCTCATTCTTGTCCTGTGTCTATATAAGGCAAGCTAAGTTATGAGACTTTACCTGTGGAGAATGTGCAGCAGCCTGTGGCAATGACCAGCCATTGAGTTGCTACTTCATTGTGGTTTTGCTCGTTGAATTGAAGTGATGTGCCAGTAAAATTTTCCACCGTGTATACATTAGTTGTTATTCGATAATGAATATCAAAGCTGAATCATTAGTTGATGAATAAATTTTTACTAATAATAGTGATTTTGAATAGTATTGTCATAGTGGTATAAAGGTAAGTAATTTTAAAACTATTATTATTCCACTTATTGATGCTGCACTGCAAATCGAGAATAAAATAGAGCCAATATTAATTTCTGTAAATGTTACTGAAGGCAACAGATATAAATCATTTATTCAGATCCAATTCTTCATTTCTGTATGATTTGGTCGCTCTAAATTATTTTTAACCATTTGTAGAGTGGCATCAAGATACAGTACTGTTATCTTTAAGTTTTATTACTTTAATCTCATGCCCTTATTGTAAAAATGATTTTTTGATTTATATCTATTGAGGAATTTTTGTTTAAAAATTAGATTAAATTTAATGTTTTAATAGAAAATTCGAAAATTGTAGATCTCTTAAAGTACCATTTATAACTGACACGATATAATAGCGTAGCTTAATTTAATTTATTATGATACTCACCTTTTTATAATCTGCATTGATGTTCGAATAAATTGGATAATAATTTTAAATTTAAATTTAGAAAATAATGTATTATTGATCTCATTTGTTTGATTAGTGAGGCTCAAGGAATCTCTTTCAATGCACTTTATTTATTTTGGTTGTTATATAAAAGTATTAATTTTAGATTTTAATAAATTTAATATAATATTATTTTTTAATTATATAATATAATTTATGTGTATAATAAATGTAATACTTTGGTATGTAAAATCAAATCTTTACTTCACTGTTTATTTTCTAATTGATTTTTAATTTATCCTTTTTATTAGCTGTGATTATGTAAATTTCATTGGCAATAATTATAATTGTATTACTTTTATTGAGAGTACAACAAAATTATATAAATATTTTTGAGGGGGGCACCAAATTTTGATTGACACCCAGGCACCACATTCTCTATCAACGCCCCTACTGTTTTCACAAATGTAGCTCCTACATGTGTTTGATGGTGGAGCTGCATTTTCATTTTCAGCAATTGTGCTTTCTATTTATAGATTTTACTTGCCATTTTGAGCTTCTAAGATGGGGAAAAAAAAAAATAAAATAACTGTAATAACTGTATCATTGAATGAATTAAACTAATAGATAAATGAGCTCCATTTAGGCAACATTTTTTACTTAAAAATTCAATGTGAACTGATTATATGGCATCAAAAAGAATCAAACAAGTAACTCATATAATGACTTGTGTATAGCATTCTGCTAAAGGTGAAAGAAATAAGGATTACAGGGATAAGAGGGATTTTATTTGTTTACTGTATAGTATTGTAATTAGCATGCCATCATAAAATTGTATGTCTATTAGTTGGTGACTGCTCCACCTCTCGATAACTTCAACCATTGACAGTGGGGGGCATAAGGGGTTGGGAAGAGTGAGAAAGGAAGTTGAGGCAAGCTACAAAAACAATCTTAAATTCCAATTTGTGTTAAGCAGTATTTCATGTAAGCATTTTTGTGTTAAGTGAATAAACACATGTTGAAAATTGTCCTGAAATTGACCTGACATGCATTTTATAGAAGAAGAAGAAGAACTCTTTATTGCATACAAAACGCACATGCTGTACACAATACCCTTCACGGCTACAAGCCAGGGGTTTACAGTAAAGGCTAATACAAGGTTACAAAGGCTAATACAATATTACAGTAAAGGCTAATACAATGTAATAAACAACGACGAGATAGGAGAAAAAAAATAATATTATTACTAATTATACAAGTGTAGGAAAGCAAATGAAAAATTTATATATGATTAACTTACATATGATTATGTTAACTATTTTCATGTTAAATGAGCTCCAATGTAAATCTTTAATATTTCAGTGAATTTTCCTTCTTTGTAAACTTTTGTTGCTTAAAAAAAAAATTAAGAGATATAGAAAGATTTAACCAAAGATAATTAAACTCAAATAGGAAAAATTCCATTATTTCATAAATGCCACATGTTATATGTTTCAAAATTAATCGACATGGAAAATTATTGGAAGCCTTGATCAAAATTGATGACCAATTTTTCTATTTCCTTTAATATAGCTGGATAGATTCCAGCTTATTCCTTCACTTTATCAATAATTTCTCTTCCAGTGACTTTTCAGTTATCATAAAATCATTCATCTCCCAGTTAGTATTATCCTGAATCTGAAAACATCTTTACATGTGAATTTAGATGGAAATATTTGTTCAGCTTATCAACAGGATCATCAGTACTGATATCAGATGTGCCCAGCTGGCTTATTTGATATCAGTACCATTGACATCAAATGGGGAATGGATTGCGTTCCTTTCTTTATAATGTTCATATAAGCAATGGATTCTTTGTTAATGCTTTACATGTGAAGCAAAAGACCTCATAATTTGCCTTTGCTAGAGAGTCCCCACCCCAAGTAACTTTGTTAGTCTAATTTATACTTGTAGTATTCAGAAGCCTGATAATTTTTCTGACACTAAGATATTATTACTTTTGATTATCAGTTTCAATCTGTACCTTGGTTAGCACCTCTTTGTTGGCATAAAAAATTTAGTAGTTTCTAGAAAGATCTCCTTCCCATTTAGTATTTGTATTTACTAAAATTATCAGTGACCCTATTGAAAATACTTGACATCCAAGATCAATTTAATCCTCTTGATGAAAGCAAAATCCCTTGTCCTTATTAATAGTTATTTGTAATCACACTGTAATTTGCCCACTGTAATCACAGCCAATTAATAGTTCCTTTATTTCATGATTCTTTTGCTTGTCATTTATTTTGGATGGCCTTTAAATTAAAAATAATGCATTACAATACCTGATACTCATTATTTGATATTTTATTATGAAATTGCTAATCAACTATTACCTTATTATTTCAGGTAATGATCCCTATATCTCTCTATGTAACTATTGAAATAATTAAATTGGGTCAAGTTTACTTAATCCATGAAGATGTTAAACTGTATGATCCACAGTCCAATAAAAGATTAGAATGTAGAGCTCTTAATATCACAGAAGAATTGGGCCAAGTACAATATGTTTTTTCAGATAAAACAGGAACTTTAACTGAAAATCATATGATCTTTCGACGTTGCACTATCGGAGGACTTGATTACAATCACCATCATCCTGTTATTTCAGATGGTAAGGTAAATATTTAACTCAAATATAGTAATAATAATATAATAGTCATTTATTGCCGCTTTAACGTGTATTTATATACAGGTGATAATTCTCATGCAACCAGAATTAGGAAGCCTATAGTAATTTACAGAACACTAGTGAAAAATTTTTCAGTAGAAATGCAATAGACTCAGTGGATGATTTTGGATGATTTTTTTTTTTTTAATGCTGATTTTGAATGTGTAGCCTATGTTTTTCCTAGTTCCCTCCTTTCACAACTTATTTTAGTTTTCATCTAATTAGATTTCAGTCTATATGTTCACATTAGTTGGACTAACTATTGATAGAGAAATTTTGTAGCAGGAGTTTTTTAGATCTTTCTGCAGTGGTCAGTTCTACCAGTTTCTAAGGCTGCACTATCACCACTTGCTCCACATATGGCAGAAGGATATATAAAGCAGATCTCCCTATCACAGATAAGTCAGTAAGCCAAAATATAAGTGTATGAGTTAGCATCGTTATATATTAGTAAACGTATGCTCTTTTTATAGCTTTTGGCGTCAGTTGCAATTGAATGTGCTTTAAAAATGCCATGCCAGTTTATTAATTCAGCAGATAGTTTAGTTATGTGTGTGATGATTACACAAGTTAACTTTCAGACATTCTGTAAGACTTCTGTTAAAGAAAGCATACAAACTATATTTTGGCTACAAATTAGGTGATCAGGACAAGAAGTAGTCTCCTCATCTATGCTGTACAATTACTGTTTCCTGTCTATGACTGGATGAATTTCTGAAGTCCTCTTCAGTTGAGGCTATAGTTAGGTGGAAGAAGTAGGGTAACCTGTAGTTACCCTGCTTAACCTTCTCCCCATCCAGTGGATCTCTAAAAATACATTTTCTTCATTCTCATCTAGAATTTTCCTAGATACAGGTGCATTGTGATGAACACAATGAATGTTTTTATCAAGGTATTGCTACCATGTGGAAATGTTATCAAGGAAAGTGGAAGCCTAGCATGCTTCCAGAGTATTGCTGGATATTGATTGGGAGGCTTGTGATCATTACAAAAATTAAAAGTAAACAATAAAAATATAGTCAGTTAATCTTTTTTTTTTTTTTTTTATGTCATTTATTGTAATACTTGTTAAAATTTTCAGTAAGTGTAATGCATTCTTCTCTAAATCTGTGGATGCTTGGTAATGTCTTTATATTTGGATTCAGCTCATCAAAATCTGTAGATGTACCATATTTTGGAAAAAAAAAAAATCAAAAAGATCAAAATTTGTTGTCAAGTATAATTCTTATATGCATGATGTTACATATAAATGATATATTAATTACATAGATATATAATGATGTAATTAATATGAGAATTACATTGTTATACCAATGAGACGTGTGTGTCGAATGGCACCCGAACGATGTGCCATAATGCATATATGTGGTCATTTTTAAGCAGTAAAATGAATGCTGCAAAAGTGAAAGCATGTGAAGTTAACAACTGCTGAATATCAGCACACTGATTGACCTCTGTTACATTTGTAGCAACAATTGTTTCTTGTTTATAGACTTCTTAAACAGTTTTATTTGTTCTTTTCTTGTATTGAGATTAGTTTATAGAATAAAATTTTGATAAAATTGAGCATTTTTCTATTTACGGCTCAGCTCAAAAGTGAATGTTTGCTTTTAGGTATGAATTTAAGACTTTTCAACTGTTATTTATTTTTAAGAAGGTATTAAAAGAGTCACTTCTCAACATTCCAAAAATCATGGCACATTGGATAAAATCTCTCAAATATAGGCAGCAGTGAAGTTGTTAAACCTTGTTAAGGCAGAGCTTTCCACCTGTTTCTCCATACAACCCTGAAAATCTAATTTTAAATAAATTAAAAAGGGGAAAAAAAAAAAAAAAGAAATCAAATTCACGTGATTTGTGACTCCACAGAAAAGCACTGACCAAATTTCAACAGGTTCCCACCATTGCGAAAGGGACTTTGTTTAGCATATAATGCTTCAGTGCAATGCTTTTTAATTTGACATGATTTCAGAACTCTCTTGTGAACCTAAATTTCCTCTTTGAATAGAGTAAAATAAACATATACAAAATTTAAAAAAACAAATTAATTATAAAAAAATTTACAGAATATTTGCAAAGTCCCCAAGACCCTTTTTTGGAACAACAGAGTTTTGAAGATTAGTTTTCACAGTTGAAAACTTTTTTTTTAAAATTAGCATTATGAGAACAATAATCAAGGAAACCAAGCTTAATTTATATCAGCTTTGGAAAGGGAGTATTGCTAATTGATTTCATCCAAGTATCTATGAAACCCTTCCTAATTTATGTAAATTCTCTAGGTTGGGTGACGTATTGTCACCCAACCTAGATATATCAAAGGCTGCATCCTCCTGTCAAGCATAAATGGTAATAAACTTGATTTCTTATGCAATAGGGTAGATTAAGCTTGTGCCTTTTCAATTTCCTCAGGCAGCTAGTTTCAGTGGCTGTTACTCTTTTTAGCAATAGTTGGCCATCATATTGACATTCCAACCCCCCCTTGGTACTTTTCCCATTTCTTTTATATATATTCTTATGGAGAAACCCCCCACTCTTCACTTAAACTCCTAAATTTTTTTAGAAATATTTGATTAGATTGCAAGAAGTGTACCTTAATGCTCATATTGCCACTTAGTTTTCTGAACTACACCAGTGTATCCCTCTTCTTGTTCCATTTGCACAGAAAGCAAGGCATTTTTGTATAACCAAGCCCTTGGCACCAGTATCATGTTGGCCAAACATGATACTGATTTTTTTTTTTTTCCCAAATAAACATTTTTGTAGTTTTCTTTTAAGTGTGCTGAATGGGATACAAGAATGGATGTATACCCGTTTCCAGTATGAAGGTGATCTTCTTTGAGGCTTTGCTTTGATTAGTCAGCATATAGCTTCTACTCCATTGGTTGGTAGAAAACTTCAGAGAAGTTCATATTGCCGGAATGTTGTTGCAATATAGTAGTAGTAGTAGTAGTAGTAGTAGTGGAAAATGATGCAGGAAAGCAAGTTTATATAGCGTCAACCCAGAAAAAAAAAAAAAAAAAAAACACCTCCTTCCCATCCATCAAGTTTTACTAGTGAGTGAATGACCAACCCATAAATTCCAGTCAACATCTGGAAAGTTAAAATCCCCCAAAATAAGACTCTCTGATTTTACTGGTCCACTCTATTTCCCTGTACATTTTCTTATTATACTCATCAGAGTCATTAGGCCTATAGCACACTCCTACTCTCAATTTTGATCGCCCAATGCTTATGTCACACCAAACTGACTCGACACTGCACTGTCCAGCAATGTCAGCTTGCTTCACTTCCTTGAATTTTATGTGTTTCTTAACAATTGTGGAAACTGTTAAAGAATGCACCGCACGTGAATTACCGTAAAAATGGCATATTTAATATTGTTAATGACATTTAACTTTCTGGAAATTATATGGAAAGGTAAAGTGCAAGTTGAGTGACTATATACTAATATGTATATGGTTGTCTAATTACTAGTAGTTATTCATAAACTTTTTATTTTATTTTATTTATTTATTTTTTTGTTTCAGAAGCTCGGCTAGGAACAACTGATAAGGAAACTGCCACACCTAATAACAAGGTTAAGTAATACCTTTAAAAAGTTAAATTAAATTTGTTTATTTGTAACTAGTAGATAAGAGTTGCCTTTTAACTGAGGATATGACTTTATTCCATTACTATCAAATTGCCTATATACACACACTATCTTACCAAAAGTCATGGGACACTGTACTTATGATCACCTTAGTTGTGATAGGCTTTATACTAATTTCTGGTAGAAAGCTTGATATTGTTCTCCACTCCTCCTTTAAAGCATTCATGAGCTTTACTAATGAAAAGGTCCATCTTAGCCCTAATGCATTAGCAAAGGCACATGATGCAAGAAAGCAAGCTTATATAGCATCAGCCAAAACAACCCCCCCCACACACCCTTCTCGTTTCACCAATCCACTCGCTCCAAATGTTTGTCTAGTTCTGCCTTGAATATATTTAAGCTATCAACTTCTACAATGGCAGATGGAAGTTTGTTCCAGCAAATCAACCACCCCGCTGGCTAAAGGCAAACTTCTGCACATCTATTGTATAACTGTCTTTCCTCAATTTGAATTTTTGCCCTCTCAGGTGATTATTCTGAGCAAGTGGAAGAATCCCATCAGCATTGAGTATGCTCAAACCATTCAAGGCTTTATACACCTCAATCAAATCACTTCACGGGTGCCTAGTCTCCAGACACTGTAATTTGCAAAACTTAAGCCTTTCTTCATAGAGCAACCCTTTGTTCCATTCGCTAATCTTGTTGCCCTTCTCTGTACTCATTCCAGCAGCTCTACATCCTTCTTAAAATAGGCCTCCAGACCTGTATACAGTACTCAAGGTGTGGCCTGACCATGGCCTCATATAAGGGGATAATCACCTCCTTATCCCTGCTAGAAAAATTTCTGTATACCATTGACAAGACACCATGAGCTACTCTTGCAGACTGTCTGCACTGCTCAGAAAACTTCATATCTGCCTGCACAATTACACCCCAAGTCCTTTTCACTCTCTACCACTGTCAGTGTACTACCACACAGTTGATACATTACTCTGGGGTTACCACTTCCCATACGCAGTACTTTACATTTGTCAATGTTAAACTTCAGTTGCCACCTCTCAGGTCAGCTTCTCAAGGTGCCTTTGTAGCCAGGTGGGCAGGAGCAGCAGTGCGTAGCACATGCTTCTTGATTAGACCGGGGTTCGAGCCTGTGACCACCAAATACGGAGGATGCGGAAAGGTCAGTGAATGACCACCACATATCCCCGGAGCAATATGGCCCTAGTTGCTAATGCTCCTATTAAAAAAAAAAAACACCCATCTTCTCAACTTTTCTAGATCCTGTTGCAGCAGTGTACTGTCATTAGTTTCATTAACAACCCTGCCGACCTTCAATTATGGGGAGGAGAAAGCTTGGTTTGCATGAATGCCAGGTCCTTTTCACTAGCTTTGCCTCAATTAGATTGGTATGGCTTTGACAGTCAAATTATCCCACCTGTCTATTAATACAGCTCTCATTCTGAACATTTCTTTCATTCTTTCCTAATCTGGGACTGTTTTCTCTTGCTAGTATATTTGCAGCATTTTGTTTGTCTTCGTTATTGCTGCTGTCATTTAATAAATTGTTAATAGTGCCTACAAAACCGATGACCACAAGTTTTCTTCCTTATTCTGCTGCTGCCTGGAAGAACAGCCCTTAAAATGAATTAATTGAATGCACTGTTTTTGTAATATAATATCTTTTTGGTTACTTATTCTTTCACTGTAACTGTTTGCAGAACCACCACCACTCAGAATTGACTTTTTTAGGGTGGGTTTTCAGGACCTCCTAGTATGGACATATTTTCAATAATAATAATAAAATAAAGTATTGTATGTGTATTTTGAATGTGTATTGTATTTATTTCATACAGTGTGCATTATAGAGGACTATTTTGCAATAAGCAGTTACTGTTAAACACATATAGGTCTGTACATAGCCATGGCTCTTGTCTTCTTGTGCAAATGAGCACTTATTTATGACTGCAGAGTTTTTATTTATACTTAATGCCTGTGTTTTTTGCTTTTCTTTCTGCAAATTCTCCATTACCTTAGGAAATTCTAGTCTTTGCTACACCACATTCAGTGGTATACATGGACCAAGTACAAGAATTTGCTGCCTAAAGCTATTTCTCAAATAGTTCACAAACTCAATGCCAAATAACAGTCCATTAAAAAAAAAAATATATATATATATATACACACACTGTATTTCTTCGATTCTAAGACTCACTTTTTTCCTACCTAGGCTAGGCGCATTATAGCCTAAGCTGCTCTTGCGCCAATAGCTTGCAAATAACAACAACAACAACGACTCACTTTTTTTCCTCTATAAACGTCTCTAAAAAGGGGGTGTGTCTTAGAATCGCAGTTTTTTTTTTTTTCCGAATTTTCCTGCGCATTGCACAGCTCCATACATTTTGTTTTTAGGTGGAAACCTCGCCTCCAAGTTTGACCATTATCACATTCTCCAATGGAATTGGAGAATGTGATAATGGTCAGAATGTGAGAATGTGTCGGTGATTTCACGTGCATTCGAAATGTGAAGCTACCGTTATTTCATTATGGTGGAGCTCACTCGGCGAAAACTAGAAAGTTTTGTTTGTATCATCGAAAGTACGTAAGAAGTGGAGTTACAGTATTTCATTAATTTTAATCCCTTATTGCGCATTAAAATGCCAAAAAGATTGAACTAGGAAGCCGCATTGAAACAAAAAGTTTTGTGCATGCAAAAGAACATGGAAATAGAACTGCAGGTCGACATTTTGACATTAGTGAAGTAAATGTTCGTCGTTGGAGAAATGATCGCAATTCCATATTTTCGTGCAAAGCAACAACCAAGTGTTTTACAGGGCATAAGAAAGGAAGATTTCCAGAAGTCGATGAAGCTGTGATATGTTTTGTAACGGAGACATGTGCAAAAGGATTACCCATCACTTGACAAGCCATGCAATTGAAAGCTGGAGAAATTGCAAAGTCCCTCGGAATAGAGAAAATAATTCTTAAAGGCAGTCGCGGCTGGTGCGACAGACTCGTGCGTCATAGTGGATTATCGTTAAGACGCCGAACATCTATCTGTCAAAAAATTCCTGCAGACTTTCAACAGAAGGAAGCTGATTAACTTTCAGCGACAGGTGATGAAATTAAGGAAAAAAAGAAACTATGAGTTTAGTCAAATTGGAAATGCTGATGAAACCCCAGTCTTCTTTATTATGCCTCAAAATTACACAGTCAACACTAAAGGTGATAAAGAAATCAAGATTATAAGCACAGGCTACGAAAAGCAGCGTATCACTGCTGATGGTTGAAAGTTGCCACCATATTTAATTTTAAATAGAAAAACCATACCAAAGAATGAAATTTTCCCCAAAGATGTTATTGTGCATGCAGAAAAAAAATGGATGGATGGCGGCAGAGCTTATGGAATATTGGCTAAATGTTGTGTGGATTATACATCCTGAAAGTCTTTGTAACCCACCTAGCATGCTAGTACTTGATGCATTTCGTGGACATTTGTCCGAACGTGTCAAAAATAAAATCGTGCAAAAACGTGGTGACTTGGTTGCAATTCCTGGTGGCATGACTAGCCAACTGCAGCCACTCGACGTTTCAGTCAACAAACCATTTAAGGATTACTCGAGAAAGGAATATGAATCCTGGCTGTTGACTGACAACCTTCCGCTGACACCTTCCGGAAAAATTAAGAAAGTGCCGGCATCAAAATTGGCAGAATGGGTATCAACAGCTTGGAAGCTGATCCCAAAAAGAATAGTAAAGCATTCATTTAAAAAATGTTGCATCACCAATGCTCTCAATGGCTCAGAAGATGATATATTATGGAATAATGAAGATAACGACGGCTCAGAAGAATCTGACCCTGAATGTGAAGTAGACTGATATTGATTCAGATGCAGATATCGACGGCTCAGAAGATTCAGAAGGAAGTGACGAATAACATACCTACTGATAAATACCGGTACTATTGTTGTTAGTGAATTGAATTCTATTATAATAAAAATATTTGTTAGATTTATTTTAGTGTTTTATTTTATTTTATTTTTTTTCTTAGAATCAAAGCTTTTTTTCTGAAATTAAGGTACTGAAATTAAGATGCGTCTTAGAATCGAAGAAATACGGTGTATATATATATATATTGTCATGGGAGTCCCAACTGAGTCAAATCAGCCTAAGGTGAGCCCTGGAACCTCTGCTAGTAATGACAGTGAAATGTAACTGTTATTATTTTTGTGCTTTGTGGACTTTATCAAATTTTTCACATAAGTGTAGTGTATTCAACTCTTTGCTTACTAAATGGGAGTAGCTACTGACATTTTCTAAGATAATGGGAAGGAAACTTCCATTAGTTACAGGTCACAAGGACATTCTGATAAACTCAGTAAGAACTGATCATAAATTTATTAAGCAATAAATTAGAATTACAAATATTTATTCTGTTCTTAAGTTTTATGGATATATTTGCATATGATGTTATGTATACTTATATAGTCACTGTATGATAAATTCTTTATCTATTGAATAGGATGACACTGCCTTCCTTTTAAATCCAAGCCTTCAAGAAGAGTTATCAAAGATGGAAATGCAGCTACATGTTAGTTCCACTCCATGTGAAGTGAGTTTAAGTTCAGATAGTAAAAGAATTCAGGACTTCTTTTTATTGCTAGCTGTTTGTAATACTGTGGTTGTCTCCAAGCATCCCCATAAAGACCAGGTAAAGCTTTATTAATATTATAATCCCGTGAATTTATTTAATATACATTGTTATTCAATTAATATAATTTTTTTTTTATTTGCCATTATCACTTAATAACTAAAACATTATTCATAGTGTTTTAGTTTGTGAAAGTTGTAAATGTAAATTTCATTTTCCTCATTACTGAATGTTTTCTTATCAAGGTTATTAGTTAGGAAGGATCAGAAGCATAAATTGTCATCGTTTATAGTTGTGCATCACCTATTCATAGTTGTGTAAGAATGTATGAGCATTAAATGAATGTAAATCTTTTTTTGCTAGTACATGCACAACTGAGATTTAGCTTGTAACAAGTATACTGTGATGCAGCTTTATTACATTGAAGAATATTAGAATGGTACAATCATTTTTGAGATAGGAGATAGTTAAAGATAATTACATATTATGCCACCACTCCTCACAATTCTTCTCTTTCTTGGTGATTACTCTCTCTCTCTCTCTCTCTCTCTCTCTCTCTCTCAGGGTAATTTTTTTTTTTTTGCCTGGTGCAGCATAAGCTTCAGGCTTCCTTGCACCATATGGCTAATAATAATAATAATTTCTACAAAAATGATTTGGTATATCTATGCACATTTATTCATTATTTCTGTCCTGAGTGTTCTAACAGTTCAAATAAGCAATGAAAGGTTGTAGATATGTGAATGTGTTAGTTAATACTATTAGCTGTCACCAAGCTGATGACAAGTATTGAAGAATTTGTTTTCCAAAGCCACTTGGATTGAGCTTTAGCAGTGATGGAAAGGTATATCAATGCAGGATGAGACTGTTTTGAAAGAAATAAATGCCATTATTCATTTCATTTCATTTTTTTTTTTTTTATTCAATTTTTAATGCAATCACTCCTATAACTTTTGAAACAGATTATATATCTATGCTGCATTAGGTTTCATAGAAACAGAATGGAGTAATCCTTGTGGACCATATAAAAGTCTACTAAAAATGATATTCCATTTGTGCTTTCTCCATCTTAATAGTTTGAGAAATGTCCATTGAAAGCAGCAGTCCTATAAAATTTATGGACAACCTGAATAATTCCAAATTTAAAATGATATTGTTTAGGAAAGATACCTTTAGAAATAGCATCTTTGGAGGGGGGAAAAAAGGGCAAATGAAAAAAAAGGAGGGATAAAACATATATGGTATGAGCAAACAGGAGGATGAAAATGGCAAAACTTGGCACATAATGTTCCTCTCCCCCTTTTCCAATTTGACTTGACATTTTACAGAAATCCTTACATTTTTATTAGTGAGATTAGGTCAACCAGTGCTGATATAATAGAGCTAAAGGAGACATGATGCCATCCAGAAGTAGTGTGGAAGCCTTTTATTGTAGTGAATACAGTATGATCAGGAGAGATAAGGAGGGCTAAAGGGGATGAGGATCATTCTTCTTAGAAAAAGAGTGCTGAAACCAATCAGTGTCCCTAGAATCGGATTTTATTCAGATATACACTGAATCACTGCGATATGAGATGAATTTCACTAAAGGGAAGATGACCGTGTGGGTGTGTTACAGGCCAAATGATTCTGAGGACTATAACAAAAATCGTTTCAGTAAACTTGAATGGACAAAGAAGGATGATTGTCTCATTATGGGCAATTTCAATCTACCTCTTATACAAAGGATATTAATAAATGTTTTGAGGATAAATTTGACCACACCAGTTTGTTTGCAGAAATGAGTTACATTGAAACTTAACAACATCCTTCTAATTCCTCTCATGTAGCACTATGAGCTGTTGTTGGGTGCAGCAGATGCAACATTGAGTGTGCCCATGTCAGCACAAATTCAGACACAATAGTGAATGTTTGTGTTGAAAATGTGGAGAGTTAAAAGGTGTGAATTATTGTCCATTCCAAATGGAATTCGGACTTGTAAGGAGGCATCATCCACAGTAAGCTGGTGAAAGTGTATGGAGAAAATATGTGAGAACAGATAGTGCAGAGATGCCATCAGTTGTTCAATGAAGGGCAAATAAGTCTGTGTGATGAACATCAAATTGTCCACTTGCTATTGCTGGTGTAAATGCCAGTGTGGAACAAGTGAACCAAATGATCTAAGAAAATAGACAGATTAAAGTACATGAATTAGCCAAATAAATGGGGATGTCCATTGACAGTGCCCAGTGTATGATAGTTTCTCCATAAGTTAGGCACAGATTCGAAATGTTGTCTCTTTTATGATTATTACTGGCTATTATTTGTAGCTTATAAATAGTTTGAGTTCATAATGATTGAAAGTAATACTTGTATATACATCTTTCATTACTAATTGTGTGAATTTGGAATTTTATTTACTGTATTTTCCAGTGTATAAGACTCCTTGAATTTGAGTTAACTTTTATTAAACTTAATTGCTTTTCCATATCACAGAAAAAAAATTTAAAAAAATTCTTAATCCTAATAACTTTTATAATATAGATATATTAATCACTGGCACTATCAGTGAATCCTCTGAATCCTGTTTTTCATCTTCAGTTGTAGTATTTTCAGTCCCTCCTTGATGACTAATCTCCAAAGGCTCTTCCTCCAAATCATTTTCATATATCAAGTTTTCTTCACTACCATCCAAAGCATTATTGATTCCATGTTTCTTAAAAGACTACTATAATATCTAGATTGATGTTTGTCCACACTCTTTTGTCACACACACACACACACACACACACACACACACACACACACACACTTATATGATAGATGTTCTCTTTAATTTGCCAGATTTAATAAACTCTTTATTGTTATCATCCATCATCCACTATTCCATTCTCTCAGTAGAACTTTAAATGGCTTTTTGATAGACATATCTGGTGGTTGAAGTTGAGATGTCAATCCTCCAGGAATTACAGCAAATTTATGGGCTCCATGAGATGGGTTCTAAATTGGTCAAAAACAAGTACAGGAACTCCCCAACTTATGTAATACTCGACTTACGCAAATTCGACTTTATGTAAGTTTTTTCTGGTCAGTGCAAACTGAAAAAAATATGGAAACATATTTTGCATCTGTAGGGATAAATGGAGATACAGGTAACCCTCATATAACACAGTAGTTTGGTTCCTACAAAATCTGGTGTAATGCAAAACTGTGTTATATGGGACTAAGAACCAGTACAAAAAGGGGGGTTATGTTCCAAAAGTTAACAAAAATACCCCTTTTTTTTATAACTATCGGAAACTTAATTTTTATAGTAGTAATAACTTAATATTTTAGCTTTTTTTTATAATAGTAGCAACTTAAATAGTAATAACTGAACAAACGTCTAACCTTACAAATTGTGATACTTGTATGTCAGGTAATGTACATTCATTTAATTTTCTTCCTCTTCATCGCTGCTAAGCACAATCTCTTCTGCAGCATCTAGATTTCGTGTACCAACTGCACTCTTCGAAGTCACAATTATTTTTTATGGTCTCAAGCAAGTGCAAGTTCAATAGCACAGAAATCCAGGGATCTCCCAACAAAATACAGTTGACCCCCGCTTTAAATGATACGTGAAAATCTGAAGAGTATTTTCCAGTTAGCAAAATAAAAATAAATTTACGCTTACATACATAGCTTAATTAATACATACTGTAATGTGTACATTTGTACTAATTGATATTTCTGTTCACTGACTTTTTTTTTTATTGTTGTAAAATTTAAAACAGAAAAAATGATAAGTAATTAATAACAAAGAACACAGCATGCACAAGTTGTAACAAATATGATATGGAGTAATGAGTTTCTGAAAATTTATTTTTTATATGATTGAAGATTTTATGAAAGGGGAAACACATTTCACTATAATAACAAGAAAATCCAGAATTCTAGCTATCGGTACTATAGAAAATGCAAGAAAATCAAGTTTACTCCTGTTTATAATTTATACACTAACAGAAAAGACCGATAAACGGGGAAGTGCAAATTGTTTTTATTGTTTTATAGCAGAAACCTCCAGAAAATATGCTCTAGAAAAATATCACGAAGTGATAACAACTAGTGAGTCAACAGCAGGGATTCACAAAAAGGAATAGAAACACTGAAAAATTACATCTAACATAATAGCAGGGTTTTCCCAGCTCAAAAATACCGTGTTATGCAAGATTTCCAGCAATTCTCAAACCAAGTTGGAGCGAAACCTTGTTGTAGAAGTACCATGTTGTGCAAGGATTGTCGTAATTTATCAATCGTGTTAGAGCGAAACCATGTTGTAGAAGTACTGCGTTATATGGGGATTGCCTGTACAGTCTGTCCTCGTATAGCACGATAGTTGCGTTCCTAGAAATCCTCGTGCAATGCAAAATCGTGCAATATAAACAACAGGCCCTATGGGAAAAGTAGGGTTAGGCGCCGACCACCCAAGATTGAACACACATTTGGAGCCAAAACATTACCAAACACAATAAATAATCGGGTAATTTTAATCGTTATAAAATACTTACGTATTTTATAACAATTAAAATACGTAATAAAAATAATATTATATTATAATAAAGTATTTTTAGTATTTTTTAATACTAAAAAAGTATTTTTTACGAATAAAATACGTATTTTATTCGTAAAAAATTTATTATATTAAATAAAATAGTCGTAATAAAATACTTACGTATTTTATAATACGTAAGTCGTAATAAAATATTGCTAATGCTTTTGCTTCTATCGTAAGCAAACTTGCTTTTTGTTTGATTTTCTGTCTTGTCCAAAGAGATGACAGGCGTTCCATCTCTTCCAATTCTTTGTGTCTTAATCTAATGGATTTTAATTACACTTTGAGTTGTTCCCGCTATGAAAGTTGTTTTTATTTTATCCGCATTCTTTGTAATTCTCGGCGTTGCCTCATTTAGGTCTGTAGCACGTGCAATATCACATGGTCTTTCATTTCGCTCAAAGCGTTTCACAATTTCATATTTTTTCTCTATTGACAGAAGCGGACTGGCCATAAGCCTTACGGGGGAAACCACGGTGGGCCGGAGGCCGGTGTGATTTTGGCCATAAACCGTAGTATGAGGCCACTATAAATTTTCCCGGGTAAGAATTTTTGACCCAGTCCGCCTCTGTTTATCGATATTGCTTTTTTTTTTTCTCTCTGAATCTGCAGTGTCTTAGCCAGGACGCTTCCTTTTCACACCTTTTAAGTATTTTACTAATTTTTAGGGAATAAAGCACAATTACAAAACGAGGAGGCACGCTTGATACACATAAACAAAGCTGCGCGCGTGTAGCTACTGAATAAATAACACCGTAAAGGCCGAGATACACTATTAATTAACACCTCGCATTTTACTAAAGCACATTTTTGGAGGTTACTACCATAAAACAATAAAAACAATTTCCAGTTGTCTTTCTGCTAGTGGAATCTGTTATAAACTGGTAGTAAACTCGATCTAATTGCATTTGCGATTATATCGATAGCTGGAATTGTGTTGGTTTTTACGTTATTATGGTGAAATGTGTTTCCCCTTCACTGATATAAAACACATAAATACATTTTCAGAATCTTCTTCATTCCTATCGTGTTGCGTTCAGTTGGGGTGATTCCGCGTTCGACTGCCATTTCTTGTAAACACAAAGGCGAATCGTGTATAAGCGAATTCGGTTCGTGTTATATAAGATAACGTTCCCCTATTTATAAATCGTGTATGATCGAATTCGTGTAATGCAAACACGTGTTATACGAGGACCGACTGTATTGTGAAAATATTGTAATGTGAATCCAATACACATTTTTTTTTTTTTTTTTTTTTTTTTTTTTTTTGTAATTCGTTCCAAGTCCTTGGAAGTTGAAAATTTTGCTATATTACTAAGCTATTTATCTCTCTGAAGTGTCATATTTATAATGGAACTTGCACTACCCTTTCATCATTATCATATGTTCCCATTATAAGAATCAATTTTGAATGCCTTGCTGATATTTTTCTAAGCACGTTTCTGGAGGTCACGACCATAAAACAATAAAAACAGTTTGCACTTTCCGGTTTATTAGGCCTTTCTGTTAGCGCAATCTATTATAAACAAGTAGTAAACTCGATCTTATTGCATTTGTGATAATACCGATAACTGCAATTGTGTGGGTTTTTACATTATTATGATGAAATGTGTTCCCATTCACTGAAATCTTCAATCACATAAAACAAATTTTCAGAAACTTCTCTTCACTCCTATTTACGTATTACAATGATGAAGGGAAAGCGACCGATGAAAAGTGCAAGTGGTGGTAGTGCCAGGAAATGAAACAAAATCGATTTAGAAATGAAGATAAAAATGATTAAGAAGTATGAAGCAGGACAAAGTTTTTCATCTATTGCAAGGGAATTAGGTCTCGAAGCTTCAACAGTGAATACTATTTTAAAGGAAAGTTCATGTATAAAAGAACATGTCAAAGGGTCAACGCACTTAAGATCAACAGTGATCACAAAACAGCATTCAGATGCCATATCGAAGATGGAATAGCTATTAATAATATGGATGGAAAATCAGATTCAGAAGCAACTGCCCCTGAGTCCAATGGCATTCAAGCAAAATCAAGAAGTATTTATGAAGATATTAAGGATAAGTACGGCAAACCCCAACCCAAGTTCGTGGCAAGCAATGGGTGGTTTAATAGGTTCAAACATTGTCCTAGTTTCCACAACATTAAAGTATGCGGTGAAGTCGCCAGTGCCGATTCTGCAGCTGCAGGGAAATTTTGTGATGTGTTGGAAAAAATTATTGATGAAGGCAGCTGTTCAACGCAGCAAATTTTTAATGTTGACGAGACTGCTCTGTATTGGAAAAAAATGCTGGATCGAACATACATTGCCAAAGAGAAAAAGACAATGCCAGGTTTCAAGGCTTCAAAAGATAGGGTCACGATCTTACTTGGGGTTAATGCAGTGGGAGATTACAGATTAAAACCACTGCTTGTGTATCATTCTGGAAATCCTCGTGCATTTAAGGGTATCAATAAAGCCACCCTACCCGTGGATTTCTGGTCAAACCAGAGAGCATGGATAACAATATTTCTTTGAGGATTGGTTTAAATGCTGCTTCATTCCTGAGGTTGAAAAATATTGTAAAGATAACAACGTTCCTGTCAAGATTTTGCTTCTATTAGATAAGTCTGCTGATGAGGCTGGTGGGAGCCGGATGTGTTCAAAGTCGCTAAGTGGATTTTCTTATTTATTGATTTCAAATTATTGTTTTTCTAAAACTTTTGATTTAAATTTAGTAGTATTTAGTAGTATAGCATTATTTTGTGATTTTCTGATTAATCTGGTGTATTTATTCTTTACTTGGCCTTGTAATTGCATAAAAGTATCAGTAAGGGTATCAAATCCATGTATTATAAGTTGCAGCTCCGCCGAACGAGAAGTTTTTTAGCCATATTTAGCCACTTTATTGACCAATTGTTACAACAAATTATTTTCTATAAATAGCTTATAGACCTAGTCAGGATCCTTAGTTTATTCTGAAATGAGACAGCGAGATTTCGAAGTTAATTAATACTTGTGTCCGTAGATTTACCGTTCATAATTTGCCGCCATTGTTGTACGACACAACATTATATCCCGAACTAGATAGCGTAAGCTTAGTATAGTACAGTATATGATATAATATTGTCAATTAATCAGTAAAATCTATTAATTTTGTTAAACTTTGTTGTCAATTAACTTGTACTTTTAACTAAATACATATAACGACTTAGATTACAAACGTAACATAATTAATTAATACATAACTTGATACGAAAGTTACATAAACGGAACTCGTAGATAATAATCGATACTGAAAAATATATATAGTGTTATAACTGTGTCGGGATACAAGTTTAGGTTTATAAGTAAAAGCAAAACAACAGCAAAGCAAAAGGCTCAAGCTAATGGAAGTGCTGTGGCTCAGGGGAGAACCGAGGGGGGCAGTTGCCCTCTGAATCACAGCCTTTTAAAATGCATCCTTGCATCCTTGCGATTGTGGAGCAATCGGGTATGGGACATGATATTGCCATGGGGGATGTCTTTGTGTGTGCATGATGCAAGGAGTGTAACAAAATCAGGCGACAACTCAGTGTTGTTATGGGCCTGTATGAGAGCTTGAATGACAGGGTGGATGCCCTCGAAGGATCTAAATTGAGGGGGCCCATCAAGCTCTCAGCTGCCCACACAAACGCTAGAGGTCATCATGCAACACAGCGGCAACCCCCAAGGCAGAATGCGCTGGTCCCACAGGAACTAGTAGTTGTTGGTGACATGCTTTGTAAAAAGGATAGGTGGAACAGGACCAGGGTATGTCTACCAGGGGCAAAGGTTGATGACATTGTAGAGCGGATATCATCTTTTAAGGGCACAAAAGGTGATATAGTTGTACACATTGGCACTAATGATATTAAGAGTAGGAGACCGACAAAATTACTTAACAAGTACAGGTCACTGTTGAAAAAAAGCCGTGAATTAGGGTTGAATTTGAAAGTGTCTGCAATTCTGCCCAGACATGATAGGAGGGAGTATATGATGAGAGCCTTGTCGATCAATTCGGCCCTGGAAAGATTGTGCAAGGCTCAAGGGGTAGAATATTTTTCAGCCTGGTCTGTACTTGTTAACAGGAGAGACTGCTTCTACAGGGACTGGATACACTTAAATAGAAAGGGTGCAAGAATATTTGCTTATGCTATCGAGGCAGTGTTAGATGGGTCGGAAAACTGCCAGCTTGGGGGGATACAAGGACTGATAGATTAACATTAGCCACTGGCAGAGGTGAAAGTGATTCTTGCACTACTTCTATTGGAATAAGCAGAAACCTGGAAAACGAGATGCAGAATATTTCAGAGACTGCTGGGAGTCATTGCGGTACAAGTAAACACATGGGTTGTGTTAGGGTAGCTAAGAATAGGAACAGGTGCATGTATACTTGCGTGTACACCAATGCTAGGAGTTTGATAAATAAATTTGATGAATTTGAGATATTGCTCAAAATATCAAAGGCAGATATTGTTGGGGTATCAGAGACGCGGTGTCACACAGATATAAGGAATGCAGAACTGGAATTTGGGGAGTACAATGTGTACAGAAAGGATAGACAGGATAGGAAGGGAGGAGGGGTTATGCTATTAGGTAAGAAACACATAAAATCCAAGGAAGTGAAGCCAGTTGACATCGCTGGACAGTGCAGTGTCGAGTCAGTTTAGTGTGACATAAGCACTGGGAGATCAAAATTGAGAGTAGGAGTGTGCTATAGGCCTATTGACTCTGATGAGTATAATAAGAAACTGTACAGGGAAATAGAGTGGGCCAGTAAATCAGTGTCTTATAATGGGGAATTTTAATTTCCTGGATATTGACTGGAATTTGTAGGTTGGTCACTCACACTCTAGCAAGGCTTTTGTGGATTTATTGGATGATTGTTTTCTACATCAGCATGTTTGGGAGGAAACTAGAGGGAGTAATACTCTTGATTTGATTATCAGTAGTGATTCTTCATGCATTAAAAATCTGCAGATAAAGGAACCACTAGGTGGCAGTGATCACAGTGTGCTGAAGTGGGATTTACTCAAAGAGGTAACTACCATCAGGGATAAAGGGAAGGGTTTTTGTTTTCGTAAAAGTGACTGTGATGGTCTGAGACAGTATTTAAATTCTATACAGTGGGACCAACTGATGATGTTACTAACAGCAAATTCAAAATGGGAAGCATTCAAAAAACTTATCTTGGAAGCTACTAGGCTTTACATACCAACTAAGAAATATTGTTCAAGGTGTAGGCCTAAATGGATGTCAGATGAACTAATGAGACATATGGCAGAGAAGAAAAATGCATGGGATACATATAAATTAACATGTGACACAGAAGCCTATGATAGATATAAGTTGATCTGTAACCAAGTTACAAAGGAGGTTAGGCAGGTGAAGGCAGATTACAAGAAATCTTTGGCAAGGGATGCAAAGAAAAACAGCAAAGAGTTCTTTACTTATGTAAACTCTAGAAGGAAGGGGATGAATCAGATTGGTCCACTTGATATCGATGGTTCAACTGTTGATGATCCTGCTCAGATAGCTAACAAACTAAATGAATATTTTGCATCGACATTCACACATGAGGAGTTATTCAATGAGGGGAATGCCATAAGTTTATTAAACTCTAACAGCGAGCTAAGTGATTTTGTAATAACTGAGAGCAAAGTGGAGGAGAAATCGTTGAAGTTAAACATAAGGAAGGCACCTGGGATGGAAGGGATCTATCCAGTTGTATTGAAGGAGGTAGCAAAGGAAGTAAGCAAACCCTTAGCCATAATTATTAGAGCTTCCTTGGACTCAGGGGATGTCCTCATGGACTGGAGGTGTGCAAATGTATCGCCAATTCACAAAGGTGGTTCAAAAGGTGACACAAGTAACTTTACACCTGTTAGTTTAACTTGTGTTCCAGGGAAACTAATGGAGTCACTGGTTAAAGAAGCATTGCAGGATCATCTAGACAAGACTGCAGTAATAGTTAAGACACAGCATGGGTTTGTCAAGGGGAAATCTTGTCTGACCAATTTGATTGAATACTATCTTCTGGATGCAGAAAGGTCAGGGAATGACCACCGCATATCCCCGGAGCAATATGGCCTTAGTTGCTAATGCTCCTAAAAACCGAACAACAACAACTATGATCTGGTCACAAAGGAACTGGATGCAAAAAAATAATTTTGATATCATATACTTGGATTTCAAGAAAGCTTTTGATACTGTTGCACATGGTAGACTGCCGTACAAATTGGGGAGGTATGGCATTAAGGGTAAGTTGCTACAATGGATAAAGGGATGGCTGAGTGGGAGATGACAGAGAGCGGTAATCAGTGGACACTGCTCTTCATGGACAAATATTATTAATGGAATTCCACAGTGTTCGGTGCTGGGCCCATTGTTGTTTTGTGTATTCATCAATGATATTGATGAAGGTAGATCAGGATTAATGTCCACATTAATCCTGATCGGCAGGGTTGTTAACCCTGCCAACCTTTTTATCATACTGTATAAAGACAGTATGCTACTCCAACTGGATCTAGATAAGTTGGGCAAATGGGCTGAGAAGTGGCAACTGAAGTTTAACACTGACAATGCAAAGTACTGCATATGGGTAGCAATAATCCAAGGGAAACGTACCAACTGTGTGATACTACACTCAGGGAAGTGGAAAGTGAAAAAGACCTGGGGTAATTGTGCACTCAAATATGAAGTTTGCTGAGCAGTGCAGACAGGCTGCCAGGGCAGATCATGGAGTCTTGTCGATGAAATAATCGCAATTTTGATAGCAGTGGCAGGGAGGTGATTATCCCTTCATACAAAGCAACAGTCAGGCCACACCTAGAGTACTGTGTACAGGTCTGGAGGCCTGGTTTTAGGAATGATCTAGAGTTGCTAGAACGAGTACAAAGAAGGGCAACGTTTTATGAGGGGAACAAAGGGGGTGCTCTTACCAAGAAAGGCTTAAGTTCTGCAAATTGCAGTGCCTGGAGAGTAAGCACCTGCGAGGTGATCTTGATCTGATTGAGGTGTATAAGGCCTTGAATGACTGAATGTTGATGGGATTCTTCCTCTTACTCAGATTAAGAATCTGAGGGGCATAGATTTAAATTGAGATAAGTCAGTTGTAGAATATGGATATGTGGAAGTTTGTCTTTAGCCAGCGGGTGGTTGATTGGTGGAAAAGACTTCCATCTTTTGTTGTCTAAGTTGATAGCCTAAATAGATTTAAGGCTGAGCTGAACAGGCATGTGGATCGAATGGAGGAGTGAAATGGGGTGTTTTTTTTTTTTTTGGCTCATGCTGCATAAGTGTTTTCTTGCATTGTATGCCTCTACTAATGCTAAATGTGATAGAACTTTCACCCATATTTCTTATTTGGCTTAATTCAATATTCATTTTTTCATATAGTTAATCATGAAACAATGAAATGAAATAAGTTTTTCTTCATATTCTGGAGGCATTTTCTGTGCTAATTTCGTTTTGGTTTTTGTGCCAATTTTTTTTTTTTTTTTTTTTTTTTTCATAAACCTGTAGCACCAAGTTGGTTGGGCTGGGCTCCTTTTAAAATCAGTTATACCCCTTTCAGAGGCTGTATTTTGAGCCTGAATTCTTATGATTTTTGTTGTTAGCAATGCCATTTGTCTATGATTTTCTACCCGTCTCATTAAATCACTTTCTAATTCTGGCCATTTTGCAACTTTTGTATTCAAATCATGTTTCTTCTTTATCATGGATTTAAGCATATCCTTAAAGAAATGATATTTGCTTTAAGGATGTGCTTAAGGTTGTTTTTGCTTAAGTGCTTTAAGCAAAGACAGCCAGCTAGCCAGCCATGGTTTTTTTGGTTGGAGGAGGTCCAAATTCTGTTTCAGCTGACCTATTCTTTTGACTTTCTGTATAATTCACAACTTCCAGTTTAAATCCCACGGTGTATGACATATGTGATGATTTTTCCCCCCTCCATAGTTTACATATGAGTGCTCTAAAATGTCATGACTCATGTTTTTATAATATAAGCAGAAACTGACGAACTGCCAAACTGCATGTTTAATGAATACTGCAGCATCATATTTTCATGAATCTGACAGTGCTGAGTGACATGCAAATCTCCTGTGGCCAGATGGCTATCTTTGTAGTGCATCAATCTCTTGTATAAGATTGATACATCCCGATTTTGTGATAATTATTTTTTTTAAAATAAAATGCGCATCATATACACCAAAAAAATATGGTAATATTTTATTTCAGTTATTAAATATTTTCAATTTTTGGTTGTGGTCTTTGGCTATGACCATGGTTTTTTTTTTTTTTTTTTTTTTTGCCTTGGCTGTCATTTATTGGCTATGAATTGTTCTTTGATTCTCTAAGTCTTGCTTGCACTTCTGTTTCTTTCTTATTATTTCTTTCTTATATTCTGTCTTAAGTGTGCCATTAGGTTTTAATGTTGCCAGTTGCTGCTAATTTTAAGATTATTTTTGAGGATATAGTGGGCCTCTAATCGTTTAGCGTTATACTCTCAGAGATGTTCACGAAAAGCGAACTTAATGGTGTTTGAGATTAAAATATATTTTAGTACTCTGATATATGTTGTTCGAAAGGAATGAAGACACGCTTATTTTGCAGTGCATTCTTGGTTTTGTTTTTGTTATGGTGTCTTTGCCTTCTTTAGTATAAAAGCTGCAGCCTTTTAAACAAGTAGCATTAGTTCTTGGTTGTCTGGCTTTCGAAACACTGCTTGTCACTTTATGGATCTAGCAGTGTTCTGTAGAGAATACATTCGTGGCTGACAATCCTCTTTTTCATTTTATTATTATTGGGATATTTCATTTCATTTGAATGAGCTGTCGTCTAAGAAAATAAATCAGTCATATGGGTAGCAACCATTTCACCTTGTGTTGGGATCAGACCATCACACCCTTACCTAATGATGAGGGTGTGATAGCCCATTACCATCCTCACCACAATCTAGCTAAGTCATGCTGCTCTAAAAACAGCTTTAATATATTTGAAAAACCTTCCAAAAAACTCCTGGCTATCGGTGTTTTCTGGAGAGAGTATCTAGATGAAAAGCAAAACTCCCTTGCTTCAGCACAGCACACAATTTCTCATAATAAGGGCATTGAAGCATAATGTAGAGGCCAATCTTTAGTTCTTCACGGGAGCACAGTTCTGAAGGTACTAATCCCAACTGGTATAGCCTGGACTTCAAGCCATGTCCCCTCAGGATACAGCAGGCTAAAAGCCCAAACCGCAACCAAGGCTGAAGTCTTCAGTCAACAGTTTGAATGGAGGGCAAAAGGGAGAACAAGTGTGTACCCTTTTTAGTGTTAGTCCATTGGACTTGCCATGTGGTCTCTAGCTCTTCATTGATGCACCTCTGCTCATATGTTAAAAGCAGGCCATTGGCTGTGTGGCCAACTCGGCAGGACCAGATACTCAGTCTCTCTTTGTGGACTCTTTTCTTCAATATATAATAGAGACCCCACTGTCAGCAGGGATTTTTCCCTCCATGTGTGCGCATGCACACACACACACACACACACACGCACTGCCTCAATAGCAACTGTTCTACATGCTTGGATTTACAAATGCTGGTATTAGTAACTCTGTGTTACTCTTGGTAACTTATGGATCTGTCAGCTTTTTATTTTACCTCTTTTTATTTTATTTTTACTGCTGGATTATTATAGTGACATGTTTTTTAGACCTTGGCTTACTTTGATGTTTCATAGTCCTGACATCTGTGTTTCTGTTAGAATTCTTTATTTGCTTTTAAAAGCTACATTGGACATCACTGAATTATTCTTTCTGCAGTATATTCTTTTTGCTTTTTTTATATCTGTTCCCACTGCTTTGGATTCCTGTGCATTTTTGGTGTACGGTTTTATTGTTGAAATTTGCGATATTTCACTCTTGCTCTCAGATCTCCAACTATTCTCTTCAGTGGTGTCTAAATTTATCTTGTTTTTTGCTTCTTCCCTTTTAGATATAAAATGTTCTGAGAAGTAAAAAATGTAGAACACTACTACATTGAGACGCCTCCGTAGCCAGGTGGGAAGGAGCAGCAGTGCGTAGCACATGCTTCTTGATTAGACCAGGGTTCGAGCCCGTCACCACCAAATACGGAGGATGCGGAAAGGTCAGGGAATGACCACCGCATATCCCCGGAGCAATATGGCCTTAGTTGCTAATGCTCCTAAAAACCAAATAACAAACAAACAAAACAACTACTACACTGGGTGTTTAGAACTCATATTATATTTAAAATTTATTATTTCATGATTTGTGTATTTCCATTTCATATTATTTCCACTGTTATGGTTATTGGTTATGTCTTCCTTTTCCATTATTATATCATTGTTCATATGGCTTCAGCAAAAAAACTTCCTAAGAACATCAGCATAATATCATCTACAGTGTCATTTAATCCACTTTCTGTTGATTTTCTTTCTTTCTTTCTTTCTAGTGAGATTCTGAAGGCCTCCGAGCTAGAATTTATCATATAGCCTAATTTCCTTCTGAAATGCATTTATTGCACTTATAAACTTATGCCTGTGATATTTAAAAAAAAAAACTTAAAAGTTGCTTATATCAAGGTTTAGGGTTGGTGCCTGTTTTCTCCTGACTGAACATAAAATTTAAGGAAGCTTATTGCTTAAATTTCTAATTCATTTTGGCTACTGTAAATATGTTAAACTCAGTAATAACTCCCTCAACACTAAACTTAGCTTGGTGTGTAAAAAAAAAAAAATGCTCTTACTTTTATCACCCAAAAACAGCTTCTGCATGTAGCTGTTTGAGGAAATAGTCTCTATTTTCTGGGTAAATTGTATGTAATACCTCAGGAATATTGAAATTTAAGATATCCTCATAATGAAAAAATGCAATCATTACCTAATATGAAATTTCATCTTTCATTACAGTTTTAATTCTAATGACCTTTAAAATCTTTGGAGTTGTATTATGCAGATATAGTCTTCAACTTCAAGGCTTAATTATGAGAAAGAAAAAAAGTTACACTGCCCTGCATTAAAAAAAAACATCATTTATGCAAAAATAATGTATAATTATTGTAGAAACATTTTGATAGATTGAGTTTTTTTTTTTTTTTTTTTTTCAATATCACCAGCAGCAGTTTATTTGCTATAGCTATGTTTTGATGCTTCATTCCAGATGAATGCCAGTGGCCTTTTCTTAAATACTGCCACTTATACTCCACTGTCTCATCTGCGTGGTGGTGGAGAGGATATAAATACACCAAAAGACAAATATTCACAATTTGTAAATACAGACTCCCTTGCAAGTTCAGCAGCATCTACCCCAGTTCATCGTCCTCAGCATTTAGCCATACCATCTCTTGGATTATGGTCGCCAATTCTTACTCCCACACCAACTCCATTAGAATTTAGGCCTATTTATGAAGCAGAAAGTCCTGATGAAATTGCCCTTGTGGATGCTGCTTTCAGATATAATTGTCGTTTGCTTAAAAGGACCCCAGAAAGTGTTTGGATTGCACTTCCAGGTAATTTCTATATTTATTTTCTTAAATTTTATATCTTTAGGTTATAAGTTATTACAGCTAGTAAACAAACGAAAAACATATTTCATGAGGGTGGGAAGATCATTCAGAATGCATAAAATAATACGTTTAGGTTAAAAGTGACAATGGCTGGAAAAAAAATAACAAAGATGGCTAGTACCAGAGTTCACTGGAATAACTAAAAAGACTTGCTTTCCTTGGAAGCCTAGGTAACAAAAAACCAAGAAAAACACAGGGAATTGTTCATTTATTAGAGAATGAGTAACATGATTCTCAGCTTTGGGGTGCATGAGGTGACTTTTTGACTTGTCTGTCCTGCGGGACAGACAAGTTTTCCTAGTGGTGGACCTATCCACGTGTTGGAACTGGTGGGGGAGGGAGGGGGGGTACAGTTGCATAGAAGCTTCAGGTTTGAAGAGATTTGGTCACTAGTTGCTGGGGAGGGCTTACGTTGAACTTGTCCCTGATTTTGTTTATTTATTCAGTTATTTGTTACTGTTAATAATTACTTAGGATGACGATAGATTCCAAACCCTACACATTATAGTATTCATTGTATAGTGCAAGGAAGCCTTAGGATTTTTTGCACTGGCCTGGAAAAAAAAAGTAGACAAGAAAATACGAATTAGCATTAGTTGAGGCATATAATGCAAGAAAGCAAGCTTACAGAGCATCAGCCCAAAAAAAAAAAAAGAAAGCCCTTCCCATTTCACTCATCTGGTCACTCCAAATGTTTGTCTAGTTCAGCCTTAAATTTATTTAAGCTATCAACTTCCACAACAACAAATGGAAATCTGGTGCTGGAACAGAATTTCAAAATCACTAATTTAATATTGCTCAGCCTCACTTACATGTTGATCTCAAGTAGTAGTTCAGTGTGAACAATATGGCTCTCATTGATAGTGTTAAATACCACATCAGTCTTCCTTCATCCTGGTATGTTTTGAGTGTTCCCCTAGGTCAAGTCGCCAATCTTTTCATGGTGGCTGACTACTTTTAATATTAATTAAATAGTTGCGGGCACCAAACAATAATGCATTTATTAAGAGTTTTACATTGTAAGATATAAACTAGAAAATTAATACATATATTACATACTCTGACATACATAATGTTATTTTATGATTTTACTTTTTTAAATAATAAAATAAAATTTAATTAAAATTAATGTGAAACTTGTGATTGCATTTCTTCAGTTATCAAACGAAAATCTGTAATATAAGATGAACACCCAGCTCACAAACAATCACTTAGATGTGCATCTGCAAGTCTAGATCTATTCTTTAACTTTATGAACTTCATGCTAGAAAATAATGACTCACAGAGTTAGGTTGAACCAAAGCAATCATTCACCATTAGCACTACATTTTTTAACGAAGGATACTTATTCTTGTCCACCCGATTCCAGAAGTCATTATCTTTCTTATATGATTGTAAACCAATGTCACTTTGAAGGTTAACAATGTCTAATTCAGTTTCTGCAATGTCTGTTTTAAATAAGTTTCCAATTAATACTGAAATCTCAGAAATATCTACATCATTAGCATTAGTAGAGCCATATGATGCAAGAAAGCAAGCTTATTCAGCATCAGCCAAAAAAAAAAAAAAAAAAAACGCTCCCAACTTCCACAACAAAGGATGGAAGTCTGTTCCACCAACCAACTACCCACTGGCTAAAGGCAAACTTCCACACATCTATCCTACATCTGTCATTCCTCAATTTGAATTTATGCTCTCTCAGGTGATTATTCTGAGCAAGAGGAAGAATCCCATCAGCATTGAGCATACTCAAATCAATCAAGCTTTATACACCTCAATCAGATCGCCTCGCAGGCACCTAGTCTCCAGACACTGTAATTTGCAAAACTTAACCGTTTCTTTGTAAGAGCAACCCTTTGTTCCATTCACCAATCTTGTTGCCCCTCTCTGTACTTGTTCCAACAGCTCTACATCCTTCTTAAAATGAGGCCTCCAGACCTGTATACAGTACTCAAGGTGTGGCCTGACCATTGCCTTATACAAGGGGATAATCACCTTCTTATCCCTGCTAGAAATATTCCTGTATATCATTGACAAGTCACCATGAGCTACTCTTGCAGACTGTCTGCACTGCTCAGAAAACTTCATATCTGCCTGCACAATTACCACCAGGTCCTTTTCATTCTCTACCACTGTCAGTTACTCTGGCATTGATACGTTACTCTGGGGTTACTGCTTCTCATATGTAGTACTTTACATTTGTCAATGTTAAACTTCATTTGCCACCCCTCAGCCCATCTGCTCAACTTTTCTAGATCTTGTTGCAGCAGCGTACTGTCATTAGTGTCCTTAACAACCCTGCCAACCTTCATATCGTCTGCAAACTAGGACATTAAGCTTGATATACCATCATTTAAAAAATGCAGAAAACAACAATGGACCGAACACCGAACCCTGAGGGACTCCACTAATAACATTAATCCACGATGAGCAGTGTCCATTGATTACCACTCTGTCTTCTCCCACTCAACCATCCCTTTATCCATAGCAGCAATTTGCCTCCAATGCCACAGTGCTCCAATTTGTTCAGCAGTCTTCCCTGTGCAACAGTATCAAAAGCCTTTTCTAAGATCCAAATATATGATATCAAAGTTATTCCCTGCATCCAGTTCCTTTGTGACCACATCATAATATCCAATCAAATTGGTCAGGCAAGAATTCCCTTAACAAAACCATGCTGTGTCCAAGCTATAACTGAAGTCTTGTCTAGTTGGTCCTGCAGTGCTTCCTTAACCAGTGCCTCCATTAATTTCCTTGGAACAAACGTTAAACTAACAGGTCAGTAATTTCCCGTGTCTCCCTTTGATCCTCCTTTGTGGATTGGAGTCACATTTGCACATCTCCAGTCCATGGGTACCTCACATGAGTCCAAGGAAGCTCTCATAATTATGGCTAAAGATTTGCTTACTTCCTTTGCTGCCTCCTTTAATATAACTGGATAGATCCCATCCACCCGGGTGCCTTTTTTATGTTTATCTTCGACAATTTCTCCTCCACTTTCCTCTCAGTTATTACAAAATCATCTAGCCCACTGCCAGAGTTTAATTCACCTGTGGCATTCCCCTCCCCGAATAACTCCTCATGTGTGCATGTAGATGCAAAATACTCATTTAGCTTGTTAGCCACCTGAACAGGATCATCAACAGTTGAACCGTCAATATCCAGTGGACCAATCTGATTCATCCCTTTCCTTCTAGAGTTTACATAGGTAAAGAACTCTTTGTTGTTTTGCTTTGCATCCTTTGCCAAAGATTTCTTATAATCTGCCTTTGCCTGCCTAATCTCCTTTGTGACTTGGTTACAGATCAGCTTATATCTATCATAGGCTTCCATGTCACCCATTAATTTATATGTATCCCATGCATTTTTCTTCTCTGCCATATGTCTCATGCTTGCCTGGCAACCCACAGGTTGCAGGTTCGTTTCCCGCTTTGGGCTTGGATCAAGGTACTGCAAAAACTTTGGGAGGTGCATTATGGCCACAGAAGCCTATGCGCCAACAACTACAAAAAAAAAAAAAAAAAAAATAGTTTTCATCTGACATCCTCCTCCAGTTATTGCTACCCATATGCGGTACTTTGCATTGTCAGTGTTAAACTTCAGTTGCCACTTCTCAGCCCATTTGCCCAACTTATCTAGAAGTCTGTTCCACCAATCAACCACCCGCTGGCTAAAGGTAAATTTCCACATGTCTGTTCTTCATACTGTCTTTCCTCAGTTTGAATCTATGCCCCCTCAGGTTTGTAATCTGAGCTAAAGGAAGAATCCCATCAGCATTGAGCCTGCTCAATCCATTCAAGGCCTTATACACCTCAATCAGATCACCTCACGGGTGCCTACTCTCCAGGTGCTACAATTTCCAGAACTTAATCCTTTCTTGGTAGGAGCACCCTTTGTTCTCCTCACCAGTCTTGTTGCCCTTCTTTGTACTCATTCTAGCAACTCTACATCCTTCCTAAAATGAGGGCTCCAGACCTGTACACAGTACTCTAGGTGTGGCCGGACCATTGCCTTGTACAACTGGATAATCACCTCCCTGTCCCTGCTAGCAAAATTGCTATTATTTAATTGACAAGACTCCATGATCTGCCCTGGCAGCCTGTCTGCAGTGCTCAGCAAACTTCATATTTGAGTGCACAATTACCCCAGGTCTTTTTTTTCACTTTCCGCTTCCCTGAGTGTAGTACCACACAGTTGGTATGTTTCCCTTGGGTTATTGCTACCCATATGCGGTACTTTGCATTGTCAGTGTTAAACTTCAGTTGCCACTTCTCAGCCCATTTGCCCAACTTATCTAGATCCAGCTGGAGTAGCATATTGTCTTTATACAGTATGATACAAAGGTTGGCAGGGTTAACAACCCTGCCAACCTTTGTATCATCTGCAAATGTGGACATTAATCCTGATCTACCTTCATCAATATCATTGATGAATACACAAAACAACAATGGGCCCAGCACCGAACCCTGGGGAACTCCACTAATAACATTTGTCCATGAAGAGCAGTGTCCATCGATTACCATTCTGTCGTCTCACACTCAACCATCTCTTTATCCATTGCAGAAACTTACCCTTAATGCCATACCTCTCCAATTTGTACAGCAATCTTCCATGTGCAACAGTATCAAAAGCTTTCCTGAAATCCAAGTATATGATATCAAAATTATTTTTGGCATTCAATTCCTTTGTGACTACATCATAGTATCCAATCAAATTGGTCAGACAAGACCTCCTTTTAACAAACCGATGCTGTGTCTTAACTATTACTGCAGTCTTGTTTAGATGATCCTGCAATGCTTCTTTAACCAGTGATTCCATTATTTTCCCCGGAACACAAGTTAAACTAACAGGTCTATAGTTACTTGTGTCACCTTTTGAACCCCCTTTGTGAATTGGTGATACATTTTCACACCTCCACTCCATGGAGACCTCCCCCTGAGTCCAAGGAAGCTCTCATAATTATGGCTAAGGGTTTGCTTACTTCCTTTGCTGCCACCTTTAATATAACTGGATATATCCCGTCCACCCTAGGTGCTTTCCTTATGTTGAACTTCAACAATTTCTCCTCCACTTTGCTCTTAGGTATTGCTAAATCACTTAGCTCCCTGTTAAGAGTTTAAAAAACTTCTGGCATTCCCATCATTTAATAACTCCTCATGTGTGAATGTAGATGCAAAATACTCATTCAGTTTATCACCTACCCAAGCATGATTATCAATAGTCAACCCATCTATGTTTAGTGGTCCAATCTGATACATCCTTTTCCTTCTAGAGTTTACATAAGTAAAGAACTCTTTGCTGTTTTTCTTTGTATTCTTTGCTAAAGATTTCTCGTAATCTACCTAACCTCCTTTGTGACTTAATTACAGACAAGCTTATATCTGTCATAGGCTTTTGTGTCACTTGATAATTTATATGCATCCCATACATTTTTATTCTCTGCCACGAGCCTCATTAATTCATCTGACATCCATTTAGGCCTGAAACTTGAACAGTATTTCTTAGTCGGAATGAAAAACCTAGTAGCCTCCAAGGTTATGTCCCTGAAGGTTTCCCATCTAGAATTAAATGTTGGTAACATCATCAGTTGATGCCACTGTACAAAATTTAAATCTATCTGAGACCGCTGTAGTCACTTTTACGAAAGCAAAACCCCTTTCCCTTTAGCCTTGATGGTAGTTGCATCTTTAAGTAATTCCCATATCAGTACATTGTGATCACTATCAGCCAGTGGTTTCTTTATCTGCAAATTCTTAATGCATGAATAATCATTGTATCACTACTGATAATCAGATCAAGAGTATTACTCTCTCTGTTGCCTCTCAAACATGCTGCTGTAGAAAACAGTCATCCAATAAATCTAAAAAAGTCTTGCTACTATGCGAGTGACCAACCCAGAATATTGACATTCCAGTCAATATCTGGAAAGTTAAAATTCCTCATTATAAGACATTCGGATTTACTGGCCCACTCTGTTTCTCTGCACTATTTCTCATTATACTTATCATATTCATTAGGCCTATAACACACACCTACTCTCATATTTCCTTTCCCTGCGCTTATGTCACACCAAATAGACTCAACATTACATTGTTCACCAACATCAATTGGATGCACTTCCTTACATTTGATGTGTTTCTTAACTAACAGCATAACACCTCTTCCCTCTCTATCCTTTCTGTACACATTGTACTCCCCAAATTCCAATTCTGCACTGCTTATATCTGTGTGACACCACATCTCTGATATCCCAACAATATCTGCCTTTGATATCTTGACTAGCACTTCAAGCTCATCAATTTTATTAACTATACTCCTAGCATTCGTGAACATGCAAGTATACATGCTCCTATTTCTACTCTTAGTTATCCTAATACAGTCCATGTATTTATTTGTTCCACTATGACTCCCAACAGTTCTGGAAATCTCCATTGCCTTGCTTTCCATGCTGCTGCTCATTCTAATAGAAGCAGTGGTAGAATCACTTTTGCCTCTGTATGGGGCCACTGTTAATCTTTTAGTTTGTGTTTTTCCCCCCACCTAACACTGGCTCCATAGCATCAGCAAATATTTTTGCACACTTTCTATTTAAGTGTACCCCAACCCTGTAGAAACAGTCTCTCCTGTCAAGCTGAAAAAAATTGTACCCCTTGAGCCATGGACAAATCTCTCCCGAGCCAAACCGATTGACAAGGCTCTCATCATATACTCCCTCCTATCATGTCTTGCAGACACTTTCACATTCAACCCTAACTCACGACTTTTTTTCATCATTGACCTGTACTTGTTGAGTAAATCTGCAGATCTGCTAATTTTAATGTCATTAGTACCAATGTGTACAATAATATCACCTTTTGTGCCCTTAAAAGGTGATATCTGCTCGACAATGTCATCAACTTTTGCCCCTGGCAGACATACCCTGGTCCTGTTCCATCTACTTGCATAGTTTATTTCCCATCTTCCTGACAATAGTCACCAACAATAACTAGTTTCTGTGGGACCAGTGCATTTTGCCTTGGAGATTGCCTCTGTGTTGCCTGATGCACAGGAGTGAGCTCTGCCATTGAGCTAGGCAGCTGAGAGCTTGATGGGCCCCTCATTAATTTCTTCGAGGGTATTTACCCTACACCTCAAGCTCTTCATCAATATTATTGATAAATGATATTGATGAAGGTATATTAGCCTTTAAGACTAAGTTTGCAGATGATACAGAGGTTGACAGGGTGGTTAATGACAGTAATAAAGGTATGCTACTGCAACAAGATGTGCCGAGAAATGGCAATTGAAGTTTAACAGTGACAAACCCAAAATACTGCACATTTTTCAGATGCAAAGTATATAACAAAAAAGAATCTTCCAACCCAAGTGGCCCATATACTTCTTAGTGGTCATGCAATTTTACCTACATGGAAAATCCTACCAAATATTATATAAGAGAATTGAGGAACACAGAAAGAACACAATGTATGGAAGAATCAACTAATCTGAAACAGCAGTTCATGCTCTCTGTTGTAGAGGCATATGGGAGTACCTAAACCGTTTAATTCTTTTTTACAAACGTCATACTCAAGGAGAAACTTCAAAGAAACCTTCTTTATCCTGTGTTTTTTTGAGTGTCAGCTATTAACAAGAAACAATTAGCCTATTTTTAACCCATACTACAACTTGTTTCAAGAAGTAATAATGTAAAAGTTGAAGAAACAGCTACAGTCTTCTGATAAATAACCTGCCTATTCCTTTTCTGATTTGTCTTAATTTTTTGGTAATTTTTTGATCTGTCTGAATTCAAATGTGTCTCTGTACTCCATATAAATACATCCTTAATTCCTTATTTTTAATTTTGTCTTTCATGGAATTTGGATTGTATCCTAATAATTAGGCTTCATCTCCACATAATCTCAACACCAAAACACTTTCCTTCTCCCCTAGGCTCTTTTTCAAATGGGTTACTGTCCATCTTAGCCTGAAGCTATTTTCATCTAGCAAATGCCTTTGCACTTTGGTTGAAGTCAAGCCTATTAGAGGGTAGCCGATAATTCTTAAACCTGCTTGATCGTACCCTCTCTAGTACTATAAAAACAGTTGCATTCCACCAGTTCAGCTATCCCAATCTACTTCAAGCATTCTCTCTCTCTCTCTCTCTCTCTCTCTCTCTCTCTCTCTCTCTCTCTCTCTCTCTCTCTCTCTCTCTCTCTCTCAGAATTTAGTTAGCCTTTCCAGAACTTTACTTATTTGATATAATCCTTTAGATTTTACTTCCCTATCCCCCCCCTCTTCAGAGTTAACTTACTGTGGATTTTCTGTACCTTTTTTTTGTGCACCTCCTTTCTATAAAATCAGGTGGTCCTTGTGCTTTCCAAATTTAAATTGAAATCTGAATATTCCTTGTGGGAAATTTCTCATAAAATATTCTTTGTAATTTTATAAAGAATATAATTTAAGTAATTTATCTTAACTTAATGCAAATATTGTATTAAAATTCATTATTGTAACTTCATAATTCAATTCTGTTGTAACTCCGTTCAATTCTTAAACCTGACTCTCTTTAAAAATTACAGCTGTGAATTACAGGCTCCAAAAAAGCGATAATTGTTTGCCTTTTTATTTACGTAATTGTTATTTTATATTGTACTTTATACATAGTCTTATAGTTATAGTTATGCTGATTATTTTTAATTTAGATAAAGAGTTTTTGTAGATTACTACTTAATATACATAAAACTGTTATTTCATTCGAATCTTGCAGCCATTGTTTTTATATAGAGTAGTAGGAATTCAAATTTTTAATTGTGGTAATTAGATAGCTGTAATGTATAATTATATAGTGTGATACGCATCACTGCATTTAGGATTCTATTAGATACCGTAGTATTGACAATTAATTAATTAAATATATTGATTTTATTCATTTAAAATACTAGAGCAGCAAAGCAATGGGCACAAAGTGGCAGGAGTGCTGTGACTCGGGGGAGAACTGAGGGGGGGGTGATTCTCCAACGCATCACATCCTAAAAAAATGTTCAACTTGTGAAACGTTTACCGAATTCTCTGGAACAAAACATGATCTAGCCAAGGAGGATGTCTTTGTGTGTGCCAGGTGCAGAGAGTGTCTAGAAATTAGGCATCAACTCAGCGTTCTACTGGGCATCTATAAGAGCTTGAGGTGTAGGGTAGATTGCCCCCGAAGAAATTAATATGAGGGGCCCATCAAGCTCTCAGCTGCCCAACTCAATGCCAGAGCTCACTCCTGGGCATCAGGCAACACAGTTATTGTTGGTGACTCTATTGTCAGGGAGACGGGGAATATATTGTGTAAAAAGGATAGATGGAACAGGACCAGGATATGTCTGCCAGCGGCAAAGGTTGATGACGTTGTAAAGCCTATATCAACTTTTAAGGGCACAAAAGGTGATATTGTTGTACACGTTGGCACCAATGACATTAAGAGTAGGAGATCTGCAGATTTACTTAACAAGTACAGGTCAATGTTGCAAAAAAGTCGTGAATTTTGGTTAAATTTGAAAGTGTCTGCAATTCTGCCCAGACATGATAGGAGGGAGTACATGATGAGAGCCTTGTCAATCAATTTGGCCTTGGAGGGAATGTGCAAGGCTCAAGGGATAGAATTTTTTTCAGCGTGGTCTGTGCTTGTTAACAGGAGAGACTGCTTCTACAGGGATGAGATACACTTAAATAGAAAGGGCACAAGAATATTTGCTGATGCTATCAAGGCAGTGTTAGGTGGGTCGGAAAACTGCTAGCTTGGGGGGGATTCACAGAATAAAAGGTTAAAGGTTAAATTCACAGACTAAAAGGTTAAAGGTTAAATTCACAGACTAAAAGTGATTCTTGCACAACTTCTATTAGAATAAGTAGCGACCTGGAGCGAGGGATGCTGGGGGTTTCAGGGACTGATGGCAGTCATCGTGAAAAAGGTGGGTATATAGGATGTGTCAGGGTAACTAGGAATAGGAATAGGTGCGTGTATGCTTGCATGTATACCAATGCTAGAAGTATAGTAAATAAATTTGATGAATTTGAAGTGTTGGTCAAGACATCAAAGGCGGATATTGTTGGGATATCAGAGACGTGGTGTTACACTGATATTAGGAATGCAGAATTGGAATTTGGGAAGTACAATGTGTACAGAAAGGATAGGAAGGGAGGAGGTGTCATGCTGTCATAAAATCAAAAGAAGTGTATCCAGTTGATATAGATGAACAGTGCACTGTTGAGTCAGTTTGGTGTGATATAAGCACTGCGAAAGCAAAAATAAGAGTAGGAGTGTGTTATAGGCCTAATGACTCGAATGAGTACAATGAACAATTGTACAGAGAAATAGAGTGGCTAATAAATCAGAATGTCTTATAATGGGGGAATTTAACTTCCCAGATATTGACTGGAACTTGTGGGTTGATCACTCACACACTAGTCAGACTTTTGTGGATTTATTGGATGATTGTTTTCTGCAGCAGCATGTTCGAGAGGCAACCAGAGAGAGTAATACTTTTGATCTGGTTATCAGCAGTGATCATTCGTGTATTAAGAATTTGCAGATAAAGGAACCACTAGGTGGCAGTGATCACACTGTACTGATGTGGGATTTACTTAAACATATATATACCATCAGGGGTAAAGGCAAGGGGTTTTTGCTTCCGTAAAGGTGAGTACAGTGGTCTCAGACAGTTTTTAAATTCTGTACAGTGGGATCAACTGACGATGTTACCAACAGTAAATTCTAAGTGGGAAGCATTCAAGGAATTAATCGTGGAAGCTACTAAAAGTTTCATACCTATTAAGAAATATTGTTCAAGGTTTAGGCCTAAATGGTTATCAAATGAACTAATGAGACTTGTGACAGAGAAGAAAAATGCATGGGATGCATATAAATTATCAAGCGAATCAGAAGCCTATGGCAGATAATCAGGTCACAAAGGAGGCTAGGCAGTCGAAGGCAGATTACGAGAAATCTTTGGCAAAGGATGCTAAGAAAAACAGCAAGGATTTCTTTACTTATATAAACTCTAAAAGGAAGGGGATGAATCTGATTGGTCCACTTAATATCGATGGTCCGACTGTTAATGATCCTGCTCAGATAGCAAACAAACTGAATGAGTATTTTACATCTACATTCACACATGAGGAGTTAATAAGGTTTGAAAATGCCAGAAGGTTATCAAATTGTAGCAGGGTGCTTAATGATTTTGTAATAACTGAGAGCAAAGGGGAGGAGAAATTGTTGAAGTTAATTGTAAGAAAGGCACCTGGAGTGGATGGGATCTATCCAGTTATATTAAAGGAGGCGGCAAAGCAACTAAGCAAACCCTTAGCCATAATTATGAGAGCGTCCTTGGACTCAGGGGAGGTTCCCACGGACTGGAGATGTGCAAATGTATCCCCAATTCACAAAGGGGGATCGAAGGGTGACACGAGTAATTACAGACCAGTTAGTTTAATTTCTGTTCCTGGTAAAATAATGGAGTCACTGGTTAAAGGTGCATTGCAGGATCATCTAGACAAGACTGCAGCAATAATTCAGACACAGCATGGGTTTGTTAAGGGAAAGTCTTGTCTGACAAATTTGATAGGATATTATGATGTGGTTACAAAAGAACTGGATGCAAAAAATAATTTTGATATCATATATTTGGATTTCAGGAAAGCTTTTGACACTGTTGCGCATGGAAGACTATTGTACAAATTGGAGCAGAATGGTATTAAGGGTAAGTTGCTACAATGGATAAAAGGATGGTTGAGTGAGAGAAGACCGAGGGTGGTAATCAATGGGTGCTGCTCTTCGTGGACTAATGTTATTAGTGGAGTTCCACAGGGTTCGGTGTTGGGTCCACTGTTGCTTTGTATATTTATCAATGATATTGATGAAGGTATATCAGGCTTTGTGTCGAAGTGTGCAGATGATACAAATGTTGGCAGGGTTGTTAATGACAGTAATGGCAGTGTGCTACTGCAACAGGATCTAGAAAATTTGGGCAGATGGGCTAAGAAGTGGCAACTGAAGTTTAACCTTGACAAATGCAAAGTACTGCATATGGGTAGCAGTAACCCCAGAGAAACGTACTAACTGTGTGGTACTACACTTAAGGTGGTAGAAAATGAAAAAGACCTGGGAGTAATTGTGCAGTCAGATATGAAGTTTTCTGAGCAATGCAGACAGGCTGCCAGGGTAGGTCATGGGGTTTTGTCAATGTATACAGGGTGATTCACTACCAGTGTGACAAACTTGCAGGAGGTGTAGGGGGCACAAAGACGAATCGGAATCGCATAGCATTGCAGTGACGTTGAACGGGAGGTCGTGTGAACAGCGATCCCGCTGGAAGTCAGCATTTGCAAACCGGTTCCCGAGGCAGTAGGATGGACGAGTATTCAAACGTTCAACTGGCCAACATGCACCTCGCGTATGGAGCTGCGGACTGTAACGGGCGCGCCGCTCTGTGCTTGTACCAGGAACGTTTCCTGCACTGGCGTGCTCCTCATCATATGATTTTCACACGTGCGCACAGAAGGTTATGTGAGACTTTATTTCATGAGAGATACCATGAATCGAGAGCGAACAGCGAGGATGCCAGACAATGAGGAGAATGTCCTACGTCTTGCGGAAGGCAATCCGAGTAAGAGTACTCGAGTGATAGGCCAACGATTGGGTATTTCCCAATCCACTGTATGGAGGATGCTGTCAACAAACCAAATGAGTTTGTACCATCTGGAACGCGTCCAATCATTGGAGTCTGCAGATTATCCACTCCGGAAGACTTTTGCTACTTGGTTTCTTCAACAGAAATGGTTCGCAAATGCTGACTTCCAGCGGGATCGCTGTTCACGCGACCTCCCGTTCAACGTCCTCTACTGCATGACGAAGGCATTTCAGACCCTGCAATGCTATGTGATTCCGATTTGTCTTTGTGTCCCCTATACCTCCTGCAAGTTTGTTGCACTGGTAGTGAATCACTCTGTATAGAGGAATTTTGCTAGCAGGGAAAAGGAGGTGATTGTCCCTCTGTATGAGGCAATGGTCAGGCCATGCCTTGAGTATTGCGTACAGGTCTGGAGGCCTCATTTTAGGAAGGATGTAGATTTGCTTGAGCATGTACAGATATGGGCAACAAGATTGGTGAGGGGAATGAAGGGATCCTCTTACCAAGAGAGGCTTAAGTTCTGCAAATTGCAGTGGCTGGAGACTAGGCACCTGTGCAGTGATCTGATTGAGGTGTATAAGACCTTGAATGGGTTGAGCATGCTGAATTCTTTTGGGATCCTTCCACTTGTTCAGATTACGAACCTAAGGGGCATAAATTCAAATTAAGAAAAGACAGATGTAGAATAGATGTGCGGAAATTTGCCTTTAGCCAATGGGTGGTTAATTGCTGGAACAAATTTCCATCTGTCGTTGTGGAAGTTGATAGGTTAAATCAATTTAAGGAGGAACTGGACAGGCATTTGGAGGGAATGGTATGATTTTTTTTTTTTTTTTTTTTTTTTGGCTGATGCTGCATAAGCTCATACACTTGCTTTCTTGCATCACAGGCCACTACTACTACTAATTGTTAATTTGATTTCTTTCACGTTTTGACTTCCCCTATAGGCCTGATGATGGATTCAATTGAGCCTCACAATGTTGGCAAAGTATTAAGTGCAAATTAATACAATTCATCTCACTAACCGTTTAAAACTGTATCACGGTGTAACAGTGTTTTTAATTTCCTTTAAATCATATTTAATGGTAACGACATATTGTTCCCCCCCCCCTTCACACAAGTTTCCTGAAAGGATTTATAATGTTTATATTAAAAAGAATGTTTTGCCAATAATATGGATACTACATATTTAAAATATTTTTTTATTTTTTTTTTAATATAAATTTTGAGAAACCTGTTTTAACTTGCATGTTGTTCGTCATTAAATAGAAGAGTATTTAACCAGTGACAGATGGATATAAATGAATATTGATTAATATATAAATACTAATATTGTCCATACATCCAAGTTATTACTACGATAAAAATTCTGCATTGACAAGCAGAATATTGACACAAGATTTTCATTTATGGAAATCTCAACTAAACTTAGTTTAACATATATTTTAGTTTTTTTTTTTCTAGATTATATTAGAAATTATTTGATTAAATTGTTTTTTTGGTGATGTTTATTGTGCAGCACTTAGTCAGTTACCTTTAATATTTTTAGGTGAAGGAATTATGGAGTTTCCTGTACTTCACGTGCTTCCATTTGATCCAAATCGCAAAAGAATGTCTGTTATTTTGGAACATCCCTTCACAAAACAGAAAATAATTTACTGCAAAGGAGCAGACTCCAGCATCTTCACACATCTTGCTCCAGCTGACTCTGAAGGTGTGTCTTATTTTTTATCCTCAAATTTTATTATATCTTTTGGTGATTAAAAATGTTGATTAGGACTCTCCATATCCATAGAACTAGTCCATTAACCACTCATTGTAGTTTTATACTAAAGCCAAAAAAATGATAAGTATCACTATTTCTTCTTAATAGTGAATTGCTTTCTCAGAGAACAACAAAAACTAGATGAGCCTGCACTCGAAGTTATGGAACTTAATCTTACTAGTGATATTCTCTGTTAATCTGTTTACAGGTACAGCAGACTCTCAATTTACAGGGATCGGATTAATCGGGAAGCGGATTAACTGGGACACTTCAAGACTCCAAATAAAAAATAAAAAAAAAATCAACCAGAAATCATAAAATTCAAGTAATAACTAGAATAGGTATAAACAGATATTTTGCAAGTTGTAAATAAGCGACAAGAAGTGGCGTTATAAGTCATCATTGTGAGATTAATGTGCCTATTATCTTGAAACCCTCGCTGTCTTCACACCTGCCACTCAAAAAAAAAAAAAAAAAAAAAAAAAAACCCATAAATGTTTAGTTCGATTTTGTGCATTGCATCGATTGTTGTGTTCCATCGCACCGCAAAAAGACATTTTGTTTCATTATGTCAAGGATGTCGAAATTTTTTTAATAGTAAAGATATATATATATATATATATATATTTTTTTTTTTTTTTTTTTATTTAGAAATCGCAAGAATGATGGGTAAACGCAAAAGAGTTAGTTGCACTTTCAGTTAAAGACTTTAAATTATTCAAAAGTTTGAAAATGGTGCATCTGTTAAATCTCTAATGAACCATTATGATGTTAGTGACCAAACTATGCCACAAATTTAAAAAATAAAGGGAAGCCATTAGATTTAAAATCAACATCGCAAAAAATAAAGGGAAGCATCGTATTGGACACGAGTAGTACGTGGTAAATTTTTTTATCTATCGCCATATTTTTTACGTAGATTGCTGAACATTTTTCGATACAGTAAGTCCCCAACTTACGCAACTACGGATTTACATAAATTTGTTTTCACTCAATTTTTTTTTTTTTTTTTGTTTTTAGGATTGTAAAATTTAAAACAACAAAAAAAATATAATAATAATAAGCAATCAATAAAGATGATCACGGCACGCACAAATTGCACAAGTGAAATTGGAGTAACAAGCAAAAAAATAGGAAAAAAAGAGAAGATTCTTACAATTATTTATGGGTTTTTTTATGACTGAAGATTTCAGTGAGGGGACACACACTTCACCATAATAACGTAAAAACCCACAGAATTCCAGCTATTGGTATTATCGCAAATTCAATAAGATCGAGTTTACTACCCGTTTATAATAAGATTGTGCTAACAAAAGTGCCCAATAAAACAGAAAGTGCAAATTGTTTTTATTGACCTCCAGAAATGTGCTTTAGTAAAATGTGAGCTTGCATGGGGTGATAAATGGTGAGTTTTCGCCTTAACCCTGTAAAGTTCTTTACAGAAATTTTTCATTTTGACCGTTATGATGGTGCTGACTAAGAGAATAAGTGACAGTGGTACTAGTACATCTTCCAACAAAAGGAAAGCAATCAGTTTGGATCAGAAAATTAAACTAATAAGAATGTATGAAAATGGTCAAACATTAACAAGTATCGTGCTGAATTCAGATTTGTCAATAATAATACAGTAGCAATATGTTACTAGTCATTCCCGAGTTACGTAAACTCGAAGTAAGAAGGCTTGGAACGTATCTCTTGTGTATGTTGGGGACGTCTGTATTTTTGGATTAACTGGGAAATCGATTATTCAGGATTTGTTTTTTACCCTCCATCCCAGAAAATCGAGAGTCTGCTGTATTTGTAACTTTAGAAAATCTTTTAATGGATTTTTTGGTTATTTACAATAGATTTTCAATTACCAAAGTTGAAGGTAAGTGATAAAAACTTAAATTAAAACATTAAAAATAAGTTCTACAGAAACAAAAGGGTAAAAATATACAATTTATTGATACATTTGATAAACCTTCATTGATTCCTGTTCCAAGATATTCTCAATATGACTTATTGCATAGAAATTATTTTCTGTTGCAGTTAGAAGAATTTCATTAAATCTACAAAATCTTCTGAGCTTTCTTTTAGATTATTCATAATTGTAAATGTTGATTACAATTTCAGTATTGTAATTCAGCATCTTGCCAAATCATAATCATCAAATAAAATTAGTTCTTTTATGAACAAAACAGAAATGATAGCTTTCATAAATTGAACCTACTGATAACATGAAAGTAGCTTTGAAAATCAAAGGAGGAAGTATAGGAGATCACATTTTTTGACCTCAGTTGTTTAATTTTGGCTTACAAAAGTCAAAACTAAAGTTCTCTGAAATAGATGGTCCAGAAGTTGATAAAAATAAAATCAAGTGATACATAATAGCCATAAATTTGATAATAGGGAGCTATTAAGTGCTCGATAATTCCTATATTCTATTATATTACGAAACAACAGGGATTACCTTTATTTTAGATATAGCAAGCTTCTTTTCCATCCAACTCTCCTAGTAGCTTGAGCGCCCATTGTTGAGACCGTATGGTCTGAACACTACGTTTCTGACAGTGGGGAAGATGTCCCACATGTTTTGCAAAATTGATATCGCCCTCCACAAGAATTATTAGCGAGTTGGACCAGGAGAGTTGGATGGAAAAGAAGCTTGCTATATCTAAAATAAAGGTAATCCCTGTTGTTTCATAATATAATAGCCTTAAAAAAGGATAGGTTACTCTCCTCATCTACATCAATGGGAGAGATAAAAACAGACATAATTTATGTCTTTAACTGTAAAATCAGACAGATAACCCTTACAGATTTAAACTAAAACAATTACATGCATGATGGAGATATTAATTGTTACCATCCATTGCTGTAATGGTTATGGAATATTTTCCTGAGCTATACAAAACAACTGTTAATAAAATATCTCATTATTGGTGAGAATAGAAGTATAAGTAGGTTGTCTTGCACATGTCAAAGATGTTGGCATCTTATTGGCTGCTGTACTGGTGCTCTTCTAACTAATCATATCAGTGCCAAACTTAGTATTAATAGTGACAAACAATGCAAGAAAGCAAGCTTATACAGCATCAGGAAAAAAAAATCCCATTTCAACTATACATCCCCCTCCCCTCAATAGGTCTAGTTCTTCCTTGAATTTATTCAAACTATCTATTTCCACAACATTGGATGATAGCTTATTCCAGCAATCAACCATCCTTTGACTGAAAGGAAACTTCTGCACATATGTTCTGCAACAGTTGTTCTTTCTCCAATTTGAATTTATGCCCCCTCAGAGCAAGAATCCCATCAGCATTGAGTTTACTCAAGCTGTTCAAAGCATTAAACACCTTCAGGTGCATATTCTCCATATGTGGCAATTTGGAGAACCAAAGCCTTTCTTGGTAAGAGCACCCCATTGTTTCCCTTGGCAATCTCATTGCCGTTCTCTGTACCTATTCCAGCAGCTCTACATTCTGTCCAAAATGAAGCAGTATGTAGAGTTGCTGAAATGCTCTGTATGCAGTGCTCAAGATGTGTCCTGACAATTGCCTTATACAATGAGTTAATCACATCTTTATGCTTGCCAGCAAAATTCCTGTATATCATTGACAAAACCCCATGAGCTGTCCTGGCAACCTGTCTTGCACTGCTCAGAGAACTTCATATCAGAGTGCACAGTCACCCCTCAGTTTTTTTCATTTTTCACTACACTCAGTGTAGTGAAACACACAGTTGATATGTTACTTTGGGATTACTGCTAACCATATGCATTACCTTGCATTTGTCAATGTTAAGCTTCAATTGTCAATGTTAAGCTTCAATTGCCATTTTTCAGTCCATCTGCCTAACTTTTCTAGGTCTTGTTGCAGCAGCATATCTTCATCACTGTTATTAACCAACCAACATGGCAACCTTTTGTTTCATCTGCAAACTTCATTAAACCTGATATATCCTCATCAGTATCATTAATAAATACAGAAAATAACAACGGGCCAGCACTGAACCCTGTGGGACTTCACTATTAACATTAACCCATGAAAAGCAGTGTCATTGATAATTTGTCTGTCTAGATAGCCCTACAGCACATATCTAATCAGTGATTCCATTATTTTCCCTGGAATAGAAATTAAGCTAACAGATCTGTCATTACTCATGTCACCCTTTGTAAATTGGGGATACATTTGCCCATCTCCAGTCCACGAGGACCTCCCCTGAATCCAGAGATGCTCTCATAGTTATGGCTAACAGTTTGCTTACCTCCTTTGCAGCCTTCCTCAGTATGGTGCCTTTCTTATGTTTAACTTCAATTTCTCTTATGCTTTCCTTTCAGTTATTACAAAATCATTTAACTCCATGTAGAGTTTGATAAACTTCTGGCATATCCTTCCCTAAAGAACTCCTCATGTGTGAATGTAGATGCAAAATACCTAATCAGCCTATCAGCAACCTGAGCTGGTTCATCAACAGTTAAGCCTTCTACTGTTAATATAAGTAAAGAAGTCTTTGCTGCTTTTCTTGGCATTCATTGACAGAGACTTCTTGTAATCTGTCTTGGCTTGCCTAACTTCCTTTTTTGATTTGATTACAGACTAGTTTATATCTACCATTGGTTTCTGATATTCTTCTAGATTTCTCCATTACTTTAGAAAGAGCAGAAGTAAGCACAATGGAACAATAATTGGATGGGAGGGATTTGTCACCCTTTCTAGGGACTGGCTGGATATGAGCAAATTTCCAGTGGCATAGCTTTGGCAGTAGACCAGACCAGAATTCTCCACTACCGTTCAGAAAAGAAGCAAGTTTTCTACTCTTAGCTTGTTCAAAATCTGGTTTGTACTGATTAATAACTGCTTTACAATTGTTGAATGGCTTTAGTGTAAGCAGAAAATGAAGCTGGAGATTTGGATACAAGCCAATTGCAATATGTAACATTCTTGTCTTGAATAGCCTTAGCACATTTATTGGAAAATCAAGTTTTAGATAAAGGACAAGATTTTAAAATGGAGTGTGGAATAAATTTCATCTTTACAAAAATAATTTTACTGACACAGTTTGAGCAGACATTGACATCAGATTTATAAGAGTAATCCAACCAATGAAAGGAAGAATAGAAATCTTGAAAAACATCCCACTTTTTTTTATTCTTATAATGTCAAACATGAGATATGAGGTGCCTAGAGGACTTCTCATCTCGACTGTGTACTTGGAAGGGTTTTTCATGAGAGAAAGATCTAGGTAAATAAACAATCTGAGTGTGTTCATTAGTAATTGCCAAGGCTTCAGCACCTTGACCAGCTAGATCCATGTGAATTAAAAAATGGAAGCCAGCTGGAGTTGTTAACATTAAAATTGCCAAGGAAAATTATCTCACTGTTAGGAAAGTTGAACTGGAGAAAGTCAAATTTCAAAGAAAGGAAGTCAGAGTTACAAGTGGTTAGTGGAGTTGGGAGAATGATAGAGGCAACAGATGAATTTAACAAAATGGGGTAGACAGATTTTAAACCAGAGAAGATCAAAAAGAGGAGATTCCAAATTACTAAGTTTCTGATTGGGCATATCAGAGTGGACATATGCGCAAGTACCACATTTGAAGTGAAAGGAATCATACAGTGAATTAATAATTAGGACAACTGAGATGAGCAGTAGTTGAATCAACCAATAATTTGGATTTCTATCATAAAAAAGTAAATGGGGCTTGGTAGACTGTAAGTGGAATTGGACATCATTGAGATTGCAACTGAGACCATGTATATATGTGAAATGAATGGAGGAAGTATTTTGGAGGTTTAGATCTTTTCACAGATAAGTTTATTCTATTAGCTGGCCTATTCATGATGTATTTAGTAGTGAAAAACAAAACCAAAAAAGGTGGGGAAGACATGTAAGAAGTAAGTAATGAAATTTCTGGATATGGCATATATATGGCAAGAATTATTTCCAAATAATGTAGTGGAATACTGTAATTCTCTGTAATTACAGTACAGTATTTTTTCATTCTGACAGAAAATATAGGATGTCAACACTCAGAAATTATATTGATTTCTCCAGATCTAGACTTCCCACTGATTATTTCAGCAATTCTGCCAGTTTTAACTTAAGAGCTTGTTTGATTGAATGAGCTTTCTCTCTGTGTCTCCAGAGACATTTTTCTAACAACTTGCATATAAAATGTGTATATGTATTGATAATGTTATTTTGGACATTTTTAAATGATATATTGCATAACTGAAAAATTGTTACATTATGAACACCCTTCTAGCAAAGTTGCTGTCCAGGAGTGAAAATCCTGTACTAAACTGATAAATAAATAAATAAATAAATATATCCAGCTCCTTGACATAACATGGCCTTGATAATGTCCGCCTTCCACATATACACTACTCGGACTCCCTCTAGTTACTATCTGGCAGAGTAGAGGGAGTGAAATTATACATAGCCGATCCAGGTGACTCCTGTTGAGTTACCAATAGGTTAGGTTCAGTCCAGTCTAGATGTTACCTACCTCCCCTAAACGTTTGTACCAGTATTTTTGAGACACCCTGTATATGTGTCCGGTAAGCTATTCCACGCATCGAACACAATTTGGTCTTGCATTTTCAACTCATCTATCGCGGTTCATTTATGTAGAATTTCAAGGGCAGCCTTTTGCCTCTCCAAATCCTCAATTTCAGTTTTAAGGCATTTTAGTCTTGCACTCCACGTGCCCTTGATTTTTGAGTCCTCTAACTCCATTTCAAATTGTGCTTCATGTGAGCTAAAAGTTAAAGAGCTGCAGTTACATGTTCAAAGAGCCGCAGGTTGCTGACCCCTCTTGTAGAGTGTAACCTTGAACTTCCATGTTTATATTTCAGTTGTGTGTTGAATGATTGCTGTGCAGTCAAAATATAAATGTGAAATGTGGGCAGCACCTGCGAGGTCCTGTATCCCTAAGAAGCATAATTGGTGTACAGGACCTGTCGGGTTATTTCATGTTATTATTCTGAAAAACATAAAAATATTATTTCAATCAAAAACACTTTGAGCAAAATTAGATCTGTATTTGGAAGGGAGAGAAAGTTTCCCCCCTCCTTAATCTTGAACCAAAAATTGCTGTGTAAAACTTTTTCATGCAAGGCAACTGACAGGTTCAGTGCACTTAGCACCAGCTTAATGATATTAAGCTGACAATACTTTAATAATTCTTATCATAGTGGACTTCTTGTTATAAAACTTTCATAATAGACTTCACTGCATATATAAAAAATATTAAGTGCATATAAGATATATTGTAATGTGCATAATTCTTTTTTTTTTTCCCTCCTCTTGTTCAGAGATGCGTCACATCATATCAAAAACACAACAACAAATCAATAACTATAGCAGAAGAGGACTGAGAGTTTTGTGTATGGCTAAAAAGGTAATTATCCACAAAATGGCTTAATTTTGGCATCTCTTAGTTTAAATATGTAGATTGGAGAGAGCAAGAATGAATGAATGAATGAATGCCATTAATCAGCATAAGAATAGAAAATTAATAATATGCTTAGAAATTTTGAAAGAAAGTTATCATATGAAGCATTTATTTATGGGAAGGACATTTGTATTTTATGTGCTATGACCAGCTTTTTTTTTGTATGTTATGCCTAATTTTATTAGACATAATATACTTTTTTTCTAAATGGCCATTTAACAGTATTGTGGATTTCCTATTCTGATACTCGGTAAAAATTAGACATTCACTGAATTTCAAATAATATATAAATACAGGTTTTGTTTTTCATATTGAATTGCCATCTGTGTACTTGTAGAAAATTTGATTTTTTAAAATCAAATTTTGACAAAATCACACTAAAAGTTATTTATAACCAACCAACCCTTTTTTATTAACTGTTTCACACTTTAAATTCTTACAATTGTTCTGTAGAATTTAGTGTGCTGGAAAATCTCTATTCACAGATATTTTCCTTATAAGATGCTTCTAAGATATTAGCATTAGTAGAGGCATATGGTGCAAGAAAGCAAGCTTATATAGCAGCAGCCAAAAAAAAAAAAAAACAACTTCCCATTTCACCCATCCATTTGCTCCAAAAGTTTATTCACTTCTTTGAAGTTATTTAAGCTATCAACTTCCACAATGACAGATGGAAGCTTGTTCTAGCAATCAACTACCTGCTGGCTAAAGGCAAATTTTTGCACATCTATTTTACAACTATTTTTCCTCAATTTCAGTTTATGCCTCCTCAGGTTTGTAATCTGAGCAAGAGGAAGAATCCCATCAGCATTGGGCCTGCTCAATCCATTCAAGGTAGTGCAAGTAAATGTTCTCAAATGTTATATTTGATCAGAAAATATAATGTATATTTTGTAATAGTCAGTCCATAATTCTGAATTATTTTATTTATTTATTTTTTTGTATATACATACATACAAGAAGTGGACAATATAATGGAAACACAAAGTATTAGTTTTTTTAATGACTGTATAATGTATTTATGAATGTGTAGTGACGATTTTTTTTGTTTCTTGCAGGCAGTACTCTGAAGGAAAGACAGTAAAAACTGATGTTTATTTAGAGGTGATATCAAAATGTACATGAAGAAAATGACCAACCTATCTGAATTCCAAAAAGGTCAATTTTTGGTGCTTGTTTAGCAGCGATGTCAGCAACTGAAACTGCTGATTTGTTTGATTTATCCAGAGCAATTGTCTCAAAAGTGACATTTGCATTTACCAATGATGGAAAAATAAAATCTGATAAGAAGAATTGTGGCAGAAAATCGAAGCTGACTGAAAGAGACTGCTGAAAGCTGAAATGGATTGCAGCCTGAAACCATAAAACTACTGCCTCAAAAATAACCACAAAACGATTTGATAAGAACTTCATAAATCCGAAATTTACTGCAGAGTTGCTATTACCAACCACTTATTACTGACAGTAATGCCAGAAAGATAATGTAATGGTGTAAGGAGTACAAAAACTGGACACTTGATGATTGGAATCATATATCATATTTCAAACAAATCATCATTCACACTTTTTCCAGCATCAGGGAGTTAACATTTGGCAAATGCCAAAGGAGTGCATTATCCTGACTGTCAAATGTGTAGGAAAATCAACAATGGTTTGGGCAGCAATATCTTGGTATTCTTTAGGTCCTATCATCACCCTCAATGGGCAAATTACTGCCACTGATTACCTTGATATTTTGAGTGACCGGGTTCATCCCATTGTGCAAACATTGTTTCTCTCAAATGATGCTATGTTTCAAGATGGTAATGTTGCAATACACACAGCCAGATGTGTTCAGTCTTGGTTTGAGGAGCATGAAACTGAGGCTAAGCATGTTCCATTGCCTGTAAAATCACCAGACTTAAACATTATTGAGCCAGTGTGGGCATATCTAGAGAGGACAGCAAGAAGCAGATTTCCTTCATCTTCATCACTCAAGAAGCTTGAAATCTTCCTCCATGAAGAATGGTCCAATATTCCTCCTAAGACAATTCAAGATTTATTTGAATCTATTCCACGTAGAATATATGCTGTTTAAAAAGCAAAGGGTGACCCAATACCATATTAGTGCATACCTATAACTCTTATTGCAATTGTTTCCATTATTTTGTTCAACCCTGTACACACATATAGTATTTCTCAGCTTATGTGATCTTTGACTTCATTTTTTTGATTTTAATTTATTTTATCTTTGAGATGTAGGAAATGATTGAAGTTTTTTGTAATAAACTGAAAGGACAGAATTCATGGCATACCTGGTTCCTGGGAAATGTGACACTGTCACCCCTCTTGCTAGTGGACGAACCCACAGCTTGGCAGGTATGTAGGTACTGCACTGTACTGCATTCTTGTAGACAGTAATTCGATTTCAGTATGGATAAACATCGTGAGTTAGCCTACTTTGAAAGAGGGATTGATAGTTGGTGCCGGACGCATGGGTCACTCTATCATGGAGGTGGTACAGAAATTGCACTATCCCCATTTGACATTATCAAGAGTGTATCGGGAATACACCATTTTTGGAATAACATCTCATCTTGGATAGTGCTGTAGGGGGAGAAAGGTGGTGGATGAACGTGGCCGTTGACATATGTCTTTCATTTTTTTTCAGCCAACCGGAGAGCGACAGTGACACAAATAACCGTCGGCTTCAATGAAGGAGGTGCCAGAAACGTCTTCATCAAGACCATCAGGCAATCGTTCGCCACAATAGGTTATGGGAGCTGCTGCCTCACCAGAGTCCCATTGCTAACACAAAAAAATCTCAACTGGGTGAAAGAACATCGGCACTGGACCTTGGATGATTGGAAATGGGTCTCCTGGTCTGATGAGTCCTGTTTCCAGTTATTTTGAGTGGACGGGAGGGTGCATATCTGGTAGAAACCACATTAAGCTATGCACCCATCTTGTCAACATGGAACTGTTCAGGCAGGTGGATGGTCGGTAATGGTCTCGAACGTGTTCAACTGGCACACGTTGGGACCTCTGGTACGTCTAGATGCATCTCTGAATGGGCCAGGTTAGGTGCCTACCCTTGTAGACCATACATCCCTTCATGGCCATCATGCACCCATAGGGCAAGGGACTCTTCCAGTCAGACAAAGCAACTCCCCACAGAGCCATGGTGACTAGCATTAGTAGAGGCACATGATGTAAGAAAGCAAGTTTATACAGCATCAGCCCAAAAAAAAAGCCCTTTTCCATTTCACTGATCCATTCATTCCCAGATGTTTGTCTAGTTCTGCCTTGAATTTATTTAAGCTATCAACTTCCATAATAACAGATGGAAGTTTGTTCCAGCAATCAACCACCCACCCACCTGCTGGCTAAAGGAAAACTTCTGCACATCTGCTCTACAACTCTCTTTCCTCAGTTTGAATCTATGCCCCCTCAGATTTGTAATCTGAGCAAAAGGAAGAATCCCATCAGCATTGGGCCTGCTCAATATTTTCAGGGCCTTATACACTTTAATCAGATCGCCTCACAGGTGCCTAGTCTCCAGAAGCTGCAATTTGCAAAACATAAGCCTTTCTTCATAAGAGCACCCCTTTGTTCCCTTCACCAGTCTTGTTACCCTTCTCTGTACTCATTCTAGCAACTCTACATCCTTCCTAAAATGAGGCTTCCAGACCTGTATGCAGTACTCAAGGTGTGGCCTGACCATTGCCTTATGCAAGGGGATAATCACCTCCTTATCTCTGCTCGCAAAATTCCTGTATGACAAGACTCCATGGCCTACTTTGGCAGCCTGTCTGCTCTACTCAGAAAACTTCATATCTGACTGCATAATTACCCCCAGGTCTCTTTCATTGTCCACTACCCTGAGTGTAACACCACCCAGTTGGTACATTTCTCTGGGGTTACTGCTACCCATATGCAGTACTTTGCATTTGTCAAGTGGCGCCTCTGTAGCCAGGGGGGCAGGAGCGGCAGTGCGTAGCACATGCTTCTTGATTAGACCGGGGTTCGATCCCATCACCACCAAATACGAAGGATGCAGAAAGGTCAGGGAATGACCACCGCATATTCCCGCAGCAATATGGCCTTAGTTGCTAATGCTCCTAAAAACCAAATAACAAACCAAGATAACAAGCATTTGTCAATGTTAAATTTCAGTTGCCACTTCTCAGCCCATCTGTCCAACTTTTCCAGATCCTGTTGCAGCAGCATACTGTCATTACTGTTATTAACAACACTGCTAACCTTTGTATCATCTGCAAACTTTGACATTAAGCTTGATATACCTTTATCAATATCATTGATGAGTATACAAAACAACAATGGGACTAGAACATGGTTCCAAGAGCATTCTGCAGATTTTATCCGTATGGAATGGCCTCCCCGTTCACCACTCATGAACCCTGTGGAGCATCTTTGGGATGCTGTGGAAAGGTCTGTTAGAGCTTTGGATCCTCCACCCAGGAATGCGATGGAATTATGGACAGAGGTGCAGCATGCATGGATGGAAATACCTGTGGAATGCTTTTGTGGACTCAATGCTTTACTTTGTGACTGCCCTTATCCAGGCGAATGGTGGGCTTACACATTACTAGGTAGGTATCCCATGATTTCTGTCCACTCAGTGTATATATCATTGTAAAAGTCTTAACTTATTCTGGAAGCTGAAACTGTATGAAGAAATAATCATGTCTTTTCACTGAGTTTGCAGACATTGAATGATAATTAATAAAATAAGATCCAGAACTCATTCACCAGTTCTGGATATTACTATGTTTTTTTGAGGAAAATCAGTTAAGGATTTCTGTAGGTCATAGTCCTTCATATCTGTATGAACATTATTAATCGATACCCTTGTACTACAGTAAAAAAAAAACCCACTAACATTGTTTGTCATGAGGATCACTGTCTTTTCGTAGAAACATTTGTGCATTATTGAATCCACCTCATTGTACACAGCATGTTCCTTTAATTTGAGAATGATGAATATTTGATATTTTTCTAAATTAATCAAAAATATGCTATAGTATTTGATTTCTTGTCAGATTTGCCCTTAAATATGAAATTGAAATTTAAAAAGTGGTTCATAACCACGTTTATCTGAGTAATTTCATACTTGTTTAAAATCAAGCATAAAGTTTTGTAGTAGCAAAAGAAAAAATGTAGGAAATACTTTTTTTTATTAAAAATCACTTCTTTAGAATTTCAAATTCACTTCAGTGTTTTGATGAAAAGTATCCATTTTCATATTATTAATGAGCTTTTAATAATTCAGATAATTTCAGCTGAAGAATATGAGGAGTGGATTGTAAAACATAAAGAAGCTGAAATTGCTTTAGATGATAGGGAAAAGCTATTATACCAGTCTGCTTGTCGTGTAGAAAATAATTTGGAGCTGCTTGGAGCCACTGGTATAGAAGACAGACTGCAAGATGGTGTACCAGAAACAATAGCAGCTCTTAGAGCAGCTGGAATTGTTGTATGGGTGTTGACTGGAGATAAGCAGGTAAGATTTTATGAAGCTCTTTTTTTTTTTTTTTTTTTTTTTTTATGTACAAAAAGGTTGTGCTATATTTTTAGAAAAAAACACAGATTAATAGGAAAAATGCTTTGTATTAATATTTATGGTTATTTAATTAATAAGTGCCAAAAATTTCACCCACTTTACTGTTGAATTAACAGATTGATATTGCCTTGATTTGGTACTTGAAAAGTTTGTTGTATGCAAAGATAAACTTGAATGAATGGTAACCTGACATTACATTCTTTGTTGGATTAATTTTAATTCAAATTTCACAAATTTAAATAATTTGGAAACAAATAGCCATATGTTTTGGTAATCTTTCTCCAGACCTTTTTGCCAGCTAAAATAATCTAATTAAATTATGCTAATACTATAAAATAATAGGAATTTAACTAAACTGTCCAGTAAAAGCTTTGTTATCCTGTATTTATATAACTCGAAAGCTCTAACTGGCATATTCTACTGTAGGGGGAGGGATATTGATTACAGTAGTTTTCTTAGCAGTCCATATTAGAAAAAATGTAACTTAAGTGGTCCAGATTCTTCTTTGTCATAAAATAATAAAATTTCAAGTAAATACAAGATGGGCCATATGTCATTTTACAGAGAAATAATTTTCAAAGCTTAAATCTTGAAGTCAATTTCGTGCTCCTACATCTTTATTAATATTCTATTTGCTTTGTGTTATTTATGACATATAAATGAATTGCTCAAATTGCTTTTCATAATTTATTTCTCAATATAAATTGGCATATAGCCCACACTGTATTGTAATAACATATTTTTATTTCCTTTTTATTACAGAATGCAAAGAAAGGTGTATTCAATATAATGTACAATTAATTTTTTCTTTAAATGCCACATATAAAACAAATGTCGATCATAACTAAAATAATTATTTTCCATTTGGTGGCACCTGTTATATAAAAAGTTAACCACTGTGATTTGGTCATTCCATTTGGCTACTTTCATTTTACCTCTTGAAGTTTTAACTCATTGGAGTCAAAAAAATCCAATCTTATTTTTAATAATATAAGATTAAATTTAGCTTGCTTCTGTTGTTTTGTACATACTTTTTAATTGCTTGCACTGGTACACATCCAAAATTTTTTAGTATTTAGTTTTTAGTTGTTATTCATTGGTTTTTATTGTGTTAATGAGACACTTAAAAAACCAAATTCCCTGATCCCCATGTGTACCACATAACAATACCTGTGCAATACATAGCTCAGGATAATCACAGGTAGCCCAAGTATTGCATAGGCATTTGATTTTGGTTGAATGTGTATTGTATATACAGCTTACTTATATCTTCTATTTTAAACAAGCTCATTGCATTTCAGTAAATATTTGTTGACATACACATTTCTGTTTTGATTATTTGATCAATTTCATCAGTGAAAAATTCATTAAACAAACTGCCATGAGATAATCAGCTAACATACTTTAATTATAAAAAAAATAGACTTGTTTACATTCTTGGGGCGGGGGCATTTGCCTTACTTTAAATCATCCTACTGTTCTAAAATGTTTTTGTTCTGCTTTAAGTTGCTATTGTTAAGTAAGTCGTAATTAATTAAAATATTTCTTACGCATATATTTTTCTTCGCGTTCTTTACCATATAAAATTATAGATAGACTTGGTAAAACGTTTTAGATAAAAGACAAGATTACTCAAACAGATGTACTAGATCCTTTTATTTATTTCTCAGATCATGAATAATTGATAAAAGAAAAATTTTTATTAAAAAAAACAAACAAACAAAGCTTTAATATTTGGTTATGAAAAAATAATAATAGATGCACTAATTTATATGCCATGTGGCTAGAAAATTCCAGAAATGAGTTTATAATTTAGTTAAAATTGAACTTGGAAATTATTTGCTTTTGTTCCCTTCAAAGTAATTTCCTCTGCATAAAGCCATTCTCTTTTGCTGTGATTGGAAACATTTCTGGAACTCATTTACCAATATTAGTTTTACTTCCCTCTATGCACACTGCTCATTTTCTTTTCCAAAGACTGGAAATGTGTACCTTTCATTAAAGCTTTCATACATGGGGAACTGAAACAAGTTGGGGAGTAGGGAGTATGCTTCACCTGAAGGGATGTGTTTTCCATTAAAAATTACCTTACTGATAACAAGCTGGCATGTTGTCAGTAAGTCACTTTCTGATAGAAAAAGAGATCCCTCAGATGGAGCTTCTTCCCTGATCTGGCTCCAACTTTTTTTTTTAAGCACCAAAATGTCACTGAAAGAACACATTTTGTCTCTTAAGGAAGTTCAGCAACATACATAGAGGGTACATTAGAAGGCATTTTCCTTTGTCATTTTCTTTGAACTTCACTTTATTTTATTTTAATCATTCTCTTATAAAGTGAAGTTCAAAGAAAATGACAAAGGAAAATGCCTTCTAATGTACCCTCTATGTATGTTGCTGAACTTCCTTAAGAGACACAAAATGTGTTCTTTCAGTGACATTTTGGTGCTTAAAAAAAAAGTTGGAGCCAGATCAGGGAAGAAGCTCCATCTGAGGGATCTCTTTTTCTATCAGAAAATTACTTACTGACAACATGCCAGCTTGTTATCAGTAAGGTAATTTCTAATGGAAAACACATCCATTCAGGTGAAGCATACTCCCTACTCCCCAACTTGTTTCAGTTCCCCATGTATGAAAGCTTTAATGAAAGGTACACATTTCCAGTCTTTGGGAAAAAAAAAAAAGAGCAAGGGGATGAATCAGGTTGGTCCACTTGATATCAATGGTTTGACTGTAGATGATCATTCTCAGATAGCTGCCAAACTGAGTATTTTGCATCTACATTCACACATGAGGAGTTATTCAAGGAGGAGAGGGCCAGATGTTTATCAAACTCTAACAGGAAGTTAAATGATTTTCTTTTGTAATAACTGAGAGCAAAATAGAGGAGAAATTGTTGAAGTTTAACATAAGAAAGGTACCTGGGGTGGATGGGATCTATCCAGTTATATTAAAGGAGGGAGCAAAGGAAGTAATCAAACCCTTAGCCATAATTATGAGAGCATCCTTGGACTCGGGGGAAGTCCCCACAGACTGGAGATGTGCAAATGTATCTCCAATTCACAAAGCGGGATCAAAGGGTGACACGAGTAATTACAGACCTGACTTCTGTTCCAGGGAAAATAATGGAGTCACTGGTTAAAGAAGCATTGCAAGATCATCTAGACAAGAACAGCAGTAATAATTCAGACACAGCATGGGTTTGTCAAGGGGAAGTCTTGTCTGACCAATTTGATTGGATACTATGATGTGGTCACAAAGGAACTGGATACAAAAAAATAATTTTGATATCATGTACTTGGATTTCAGGAAATCTTTTGATACTGTTGCACATGGAAGACTACTGTACAAATTGGAGCAGTATGGCCTTAAGGGAAAGTCGCTACAATGGATAAAAGGATGGTTGAGTGGGAGAAGACAGAGTGATTATCAATGGGTACTGCTCTACGTGGACTCATGTTATTAGTGGTGTCCCTCAGGGTTCGGTGTTGGGCCCATTGTTGTTTTGTATATTTATAAATGATATTGATGAAGGTATATCAAGTTTAATGTCAAAGGTTGGCAGGGTTGTTAATAGCAGCAGTGATAGTATGCTGCTGCAACAGGATCTGGAAAAGTTGGGTAGATAGGCTGGGAAGTGGCAACTGAAGTTTAACATTGATAAATGCAAAGTATTGTGCAGCCAAATATGAAGTTTGCTTACAGTGCAGATGGGGCTGCCAGGGCAGGTCATGGAGTCTTGTCAATCATATATAGGAATTTTGCTAGCAGGGACAGGGAGGTGATTATCCCGTTATACAGAGCAATGGTTAGGTCACACCTAGAGTACTGTGTACGGGTCTGGAGGCCTCATTTTAGGAAGGATGTAGAGTTGCTAGAATGAGTACAAAGAAGGGCAACAAGATTGGTGAGAGGAACAAAGGGGTTCTCTTACCAAGAAAGGCCTAATTTCTGCAAATTGCAGCGACTGGAGAGTAAGCACCTGGGAGATGATCTTATTGAGGTGTATAAGGCCTTGAATGGGTTGAGCAAGCTGAATGCTGATGGGATTCTTTCTCTTGCTCAGACTAAGAACCTGAGGGGGCACGGTTTCAAATTTAGGAAAGATAGTTCTAGAATAGATGTGCAGAAATTTGCCTTTATCCAGCGGATAGTTGATTGGTGGAACAGGCTTCCATCTTTTGTTGTGGAAGCTAATAGCCTAAATAATTTTTTTTTTTTTTTTTTTTTTTTTCGCTGATGCTGCATAAGCTTGCTTTCTTGCATCGTATACCTCTCCTAATGCTAATGCTATCCCCTTGTATAAGGGAATGATCAGGCCACACCTTGAGTACTGCATACAGATCTGGAAGCCTCATTTTAGGAAAGATGTAGAGTTGCTAGAATGAGTACAGAGAAGGGCAACAAAGATTGGTGAGAGGAACAAAGGGGTGCTCTTATGAAGAAAGGCTTAACTTCTGCAAATTGCAGCTTCTGGAGACTAGGCACCTGCAAGGCAATCTGATTGAGGTGTATAAGGCCTTGAATGGATTGAGCAGGCTGAATGCTGATGGGATTCTTCATCTTACTCAGAATACAAACCTGAGGGGGCATAGATTCAATCTGAGGAAAGATAGTTGTAGAATATATCTGCGGAAGTTTATGGAAGTTGATAGCTTAAATAAATTCAGGGCAGAACTAGACAAATATTTGGAATGAATGGATCAATGAAATGGGAATGGGATGTGTTCTTTTTTTTTTTTTGGCTGATGTTGTATAAGCTTGCTTTCTTGCATCATGTGCCTCTACTAATGCTAATATTTAAAATAATTTTGAGTGCTGCTTTATATGGGTACATCAATCATTCAGGTTTTTCCCAAATTTCTTTACCAACTTCAGTATTATCTTCTTTTACTTGTACCTTTGTCTTGTGAAAGTCATGTTGAAATTTCATCTGCCTGAATGGATACAGTTTATCTAAAATAAAATGCCACTGCATGAAATAACATTGTGCTAACATTGATAACATTATATACATCAGGACAGGCATTTACACTTACTTCTTGTGAGATCACCCATACTTCTTCAATGGAGAGAAGTCAGAAGTCCTGTTCTGAGACATCAAATTTCACATTCCTGTGTCTATTTATTTTAGGTTTATAGAAAAATTCTGAGTAGTCCAGCTAAAGAATTGCCTTATCACTGTGTACATCAGTGAGCTTGTGATATAGTCATCTCTTTGATAAAATGTGATTAAAATATATTTTCTGAACTTAGTCTTTGACTTTTTCTTTTTGTATTAAGAAATAAGGGAAATTGTTCTCTCCTTATAATTCATTACACTGAATTTGTAATAATAAATTAACGTTTATTTATTTATTTATTTTATTATTATTTTTTTTTGTTACATTATTGGTTTTTGAGATAACATTTATATTTTATTATAGGAAACTGCCGTAAATATAGCTTTCTCCTGCAAATTGTTCACCTCTGAAATGGAGATTATAACATTAAATGCAAGATCAAGGGTAAATTGTTTTTATGTGATTTTTAAATATTTCTATCTTAAAACATGAATAATAAATGATACTCTTGGATTTCCAGTCACTCAATACTGTTTTCATTATGGAATGTTCTTTTAATTTGAAACTTGAGAAATTTAAATACAGTGGTTTAAAAATACAAAAATCCTTTGTCTTGGAAAATCATAGTATTTTTGAAACTTTTTTTTTTTTTCTTGTTACATAAAAGACTTAATCAGGTAATGTTAAATTTTTAATAGACCACACTTGGATGTGCCTAATTAGAAGAAATTGTCTTCATCTGTATGCATTGCTTATAAGCAGTGTGATATTGAGCTGCTAGGTTGGCTTAACAATTTAAAATGTTCCTAAGCTTTTTTTTTCCATGCACACCAGAACACTTACACACACACACACACATACAGCAGACTCTTGATTTACCAGGATCAGATTAACCAGGACACTTCAAGACTCCAAATAAAAAAAAAAATAAAAAAAATCAACCAGAAATCATAAAATTCAAATAATAAGTGGAATAGGTATAAACAGATATTTTGCAAATGGCAAATAAGCAGCAAGAAGTGGCGTTATAAGTCGTCATTGGATTAATGTGCCTATTATCTTGCAACCCCCGCTGTATTCACACTTGCCACTCAAAAAAAAAAAAAAAAAAAAGAAAGAAAGAAAGAAAAAGAGACTAAATGTTTAGTTTGCTTTAGTGCGTTGTGTCGATTGTTGTGTTCCGTCACACCGCAAAAGGGCAAATTTTGTTTTGTTATTTATGTCAGGATATGTCAATTGTTTTTATAGTAAATATTTTTTTTTGTTTAGAAATCGTGAAAATGATTGATAAACGCAAATGATTTGTGCTTTCAGTTAAACAAAGACTTGAAATTATTCAAAAGTTTGAAAACGGTGCATCCTTTAAATCTCTAATGAACCATTATAATGTTGGTGACCAAACTATACACGACACTGTAAAAAATAAAGGGAAGCTATTAGATTTAAAATCGACATTTAAAACATTTATGTTTAGGTTGCTGAACATTTTTCGATGCAGTAAGTCCCCGACTTACGCAACTATGGATTTATGTAAATTTGTTTTCACTTAATTTTTTTTATTTTTAGGATAGTAAAATTTAAAACAACAAAAATAAATAAATAAAAATAATAATAATAAGCAATCAATAACAACGATCACGGTACTCACAAATTGTACAAGTGAAATCGGAGTAATGGGGGAAAAAAAGAGACGATTCTTACAATTATTTATAGGTTTTTTTTTTTTTTTATTATTATATATAACTGAAGATTTCAGTGAAGGGGACACATACTTCACCATAATAATGTAAAAACCCACAGAATTCCAGCTATCGGTATTATTGCAAATGCAATAAGATCGAGTTTACTACCCATTTTTAATAAACTGCACTAACAGAAATGCCCAATAAAACGGAAAGTGCAAATTGTTTTTTGTTGACCTCCAGAAATGTGCTTTAGTAAAATGTGAGCTCGTGCGGGATGATAATAGTGAGTTTTCGCCTTAACCCTGTGAAGTTCTTTACAGAAAATTTCATTTTGTTATGGTGCCGACTAAGAGAATAAGTGACGCCGTTACTAGTACATCTACCAACTAAAGAAAAGCGATTGATTTGGGGAAAAAAAAAAAAAAACTAATAAGAATGTATTAAAATGGTTAAACATTAACAAGTATCATGCTGAATTCAGATATTGTCAATAATAATATATTAGCAATATGTTACTAGTCATTCCTGAGTTACTTAAACTCGAGGAAGTAAGAAGTCCTGGAACGTATCTCTTACGTGTGTCAGGGACTTCTGTATTTTTGGATTAACCGGGAAATCGATTATCCAGGATTTGTTTTTTACCATCTATCCGGAAAATCAAGAGTCTACTGTATATATATATATATTTGAATAGCGTTTAAAATAGTTGGAAACGGAATCTTTCATAATAAAATAAAATAAAATAGTACAGCATACATCAGAGGCAACAAAAAGCATATTCCTCTACATGATGCTTGAAATATAACCATACAAATAAGAGATAAAATAATGCCAGCAGTATGGTAAGACAAGAGCGAAAATAATCAAAATATCAAAATTAAACCTAAATCAAACCAGAGGGAAGAGAAGGATAACACAAGTAAAAATATTGCGGTAGAAACTCTCTAAAATAATTTAGAAAATCTAAATGAAAGAATAATAATTCATTGAATTTTGAAGGCCAATTAAATAGAAATTTAGCGGTACCCCCTCTGATGGGTACTAGGTCCAAATTTATGTGAAATATTACCAACAGAGGTGTTAACCACTACAATAAAATAAAACAAAATAAACCAAAAATAGACTGACCATTATGCCCCATCTCGACAGAGGACCACAAGGCCAATAATGGTCAGGGATTCGCTGCAGGACCACCGCTGTTCAAATCTTCTGCATTGGCGGTTTGATCTGAGGATCGGATGGTGGGCTGATCTTTTGATCGATTCTCCTTTGCGGCGATTTGTCCAGCGATCAAAATGCAGGGATTCCCTGACCATTATTAGCCTTGTGGTCCTCTGTCAAGATGGGGCATAATGGTCAGTCTATTTTTGGTTTTTTTGTTTTATTTTATTGTAGTGGTTAACACCTCTGTTGGTGATATTTCACATAAATTTGGACCTGGTACCCATCAGAGGGTGTACTGCTAAATTTCTATTTAATTGGCTTTCAAAATCCAATGAATTATTATTCTTTCATTTAGATTTTCTAAATTATTTTAGAGAGTTTCTACTGCAATATTTTTACTCTTGTTATCCTTCTCTTCCTCCCCCTGGTTTGATTTAGGTTTAATTTTGATTATTTTCACTCTTGTCTTACCATATTGCTGGCATTATTTTATTTTAACTCTTATTCTTATTTATATGGTTTTTTATATATATATATATATATATATATATATATATATATATATATATATAGTAGTAATGTATAACAGTTAAGAAGCAAAATAAGCAGAAAAAGGAAATAAAAGTTATAGTATGTAAAAAAAGTTATAGCAGTAAAGGAAGCAAAACGATATAAAATAATATGTGGTGTGTAGAATAAATAAAGTGTCTGTGGAAATGAAAAGGACAAATGAAAAAGAAGGCGAAAATAGCAATAGGATTGACTGATATATATATATATACAGTAAACCCCCGCTATTCGCGGGGGTTACGTTCCTGAGAAATGTCGCGAATACCGAAAACGCGAATACTGAGTTATTGCTCCCATAGTAATAAAGGGGTTCCGTTCCAAAGTATGAAATATATAAGAAAAACTAGTCTAAAATTTTGTCTATATGTATTATATGTACCTTCATAACATGACTATGTACCTAGACAGTACATAGTGAAATGCAAGCATATAGCATCGAAATGAAAATAAGAAACAATTTAATATTAAATGTAATATTTATTAGAAATTTCAAACCAGCGCCTTTGCTAGCAAAAAAACTTATCCCACCAGTGCTATCACCAGTTTCGCTAAAGTGTTGATAAAGGAGTTTTGCCTTTTCACGAATGATGAGTGAACTTAACAGAATTTTATTTTGAGTTCGGTCTTCTATCCACAGATTTAAAGCTTTTTTCCATTTTTTTTTTTCTAATTTAACATCACGAGTTACAGAGCAAATTTTTGAAGCAATTAGCGCTTTTTCACGGACACTACGGCGGATTTTTTCTTCCGATTTTTGGATTGATCGTACCGTTGACTCATTGATTTTATAATGTTTTGCCACTGAAGAGAGACACTTTCACCATTAGAAATTTTATCTAATAACTCAATTTTATTCGCTAATGTCATCACCTTCTTTGCTATTTTCACATTTCTCTTGTTATTCGTAGCCATATTTTTGTAGGGGTTAGAAAGAACTTGTCCACAATAAAGTCACTTTCCTTCCGTTAAAAAACTCGAAAAGGTCGTTTTACACTGCAAAACGGTAGATTTGTCATTTTTGTAAGCATATCAATTTATAAATTGATAATGGCTGCAGTTTACCTTTTACTGAAAAAATATTGCGCATCAAGGGAAAAAAATAAACGCAAAGGTAAAAAAAATGATAATAAGATCAATTTATAAGCATATAAATTAAAAGCAAACGACGAAACCTTGCATGGCAAGCGCATAACACATACTGAACAAGGATTAGCGAGAAACATCCACGCTCGCGATTTTGTCAACAATCTCCCCCCACCCACTGAGCGCTGTTTTGACCGGCAAAGATAATTTTAGCCACGCTCATGTTTTTTTATGGCGGAAAATATTCATGGCGCTTTAAAATTCACATTTTTTTTAGGTTTCATTTTATATTAAATCGGCGATCGCGAATACGCGAAACCGCGAATAGCGGGGGTTTACTGTATATGTATATAAAATTTATTATAAGAATTTAACTGTATAAAATATTATTAATTAATTAATGGTTTATGGACCAGGGACAGTGCTAAATTTAAGCAGAAAGAACCCGGTGACCATAATGGATACATAGATGGAGAGTATAAAGGTAGGTAGATAGTGTTAAAGTGCTAACGTAACTGAAATTGTAATTACGAAGAACAAAGAATAGAAAGATGATAATAATAAGTAATTAGAAGTACTTAATGCTGTGTGTCCTATGATTTCAGTGCCTTCTCCTTGGGCCAGCCGCCGAAATCAAAGTAAAAAACTGCAAGAAGTACAGCCTCTGTTTCTGACATGAAATATTCGCAGCACATGGTAGACGTGGAAATTCAGTATTGAAGCTAAGGGTTAAAATTTTAATTTTTAAGTCATGTGGCTTAAGTATATTTCATGGCTGACCCGACAGAGGCAGAATGCAAAGATCAAGAAGTAGGATAACTTACAGGATACTTAAATTAAAATTTAATCCTTGCTTCAATACTGAATTTCCACATGTACCACGTGTCTTGAACAATCCGGGTGGTGTGGCATTGCGCATAATCCTGCTGAAAGACGACACCACCAGAGGGGAAGACCGTTGCCATGAAAGGGTGTACCTGGTCAGCAATGATGTTTAGGTAGGTGGTAGATGGCAGAGTGCCCAGCACATGGATAACTGGACCCAGGGTATCCCAGCAGAACGTTTCCCAAAGCAAGACACTGGTGCCACTGGTTTGTGTTCGTCCCACGGTGCATCCAGGTGCCATCACTTCCCCAGGTAAACGATTCACAAGTACCCGGCCGTCAACATTGGGTGCAACAGGAAACGTGATTTTTTTGCCCAGACGACTTTCTTCCAATCACTCAAGGTCCAGTTTCGATGCTCGCATGCCCATTGTAGGCACTGTCACTGGTGAACAGTGGTTAGCATGGGCACTCAGAGTGGCCTGCATCTACCCATTTTTAGCAGGGTTCGATGTACTGTGTGTTGTGACACATTACTCCTGTCACTAGCACATTCCAATTACTGGCAAGTTGTGCCACAGTCACCCTTCTGTTGACACGTACCATCTGGGAGAGCCTTCACTTACCTTGAGCATCGATGAGACATGGCCATCCAACACCTCGCAGGCAGTTCATGGGTTTCCCCTCCTCAGACCACTTTCGGTAGGTACTAACCACGGCTGACTGTGAGCATCCCACCAGCCGTGCCGTTTTGGATATGCTCTGACCCAGTCATATGGCCATTAAAATTTGGCCTTTGTCAAACTCACTTAAGTCCGCTGCCTTTCCCATCTGAGGAACAAGAGTAACACTGATTAATGGAGCTCAGTATCAGGTGTTTTTTATACCATGTCCAGACCCGTGCATGCTCCGCAGTTCACCTGCAGTCACTTTGATTTGCATAACGACTCGTTGGTCATGTTTTGGCTCATCAGTGTGTGTGTGTGTGTGTGTGTGTGTGTGTGTGTGTGTCCAATATTTTAAAATAAAATAAAATAAATATATATATATAATTTTTTTTTTTTTTTTTTTTTTTACCCAATTCTGCTCCCATGAGTTACCTCAAGATTTAAGTGTATCTGATTTAGCAGCCTATTATCACCAATGATTGATATTAATAAGCAACAAGAAGCATTTTGTTTTAAATTTTCTTTTAAAAGGCTGTACACCACATCACAGATGTCAGCATAGCATTTGTGTACATATGCCACCATTTGGAAGTCACTAGTCTTATTTCCTATCAGTAGTCGGTTACTGCAGTTAAGTGTCTTTCAGTAGCTTTTTCAACTCAGTTTGGGATCAAACAAAAGCTCTAATTAATGTTGCATTCTAGGTGTCATTTGATATATTATTAATTACAAAGATCACCATCCTGAATTATAGTTTTTTTTTTTTTTTTAAATAATTAAAACTGAAAAGCTGAATTTGAATGAGAAATTTCAAAAAGTTACTATAACAGACAGTGAGAATGGTAGTTTCCATCATCGTGAAGCAGAGCTTAGGTAGAAAAACACATCTATTAAATGTGAAAAAAGAGTCTGGAGGATTTTTCTTATATATTTCTGGTGGAATTATCTGTCTTCGACAGAAACAGATAAGAAAATCTTCCAAACTGTTTTCTCACATTTAGCAGATTAGATTTTTCAACCTAATTTCACCCACATTCCTTATTATCTATTACAAGGATTGAGTCAAGTAAAAATTATTATTTTTTAACAATAACAGCTATTTTATTTTTCAAAAAAATATTCCCTACAGTTTAGGCACTTATCATGCCAGATTTTTTATACCATCATAAAAGCCTTTTGGTTACTGTTGACACCGTTTTGGTGGCTTCTTTCACTTCATCGATCACATGGAATCTACACTCTGTTAAATCCTTTTTTAAGTTTTCTAAAAACATGACAAGTGCCAGGTGAGAAGTCCAGCTTCTATAGAGCATGCTCAATCATTCCTCACCGTAGCTTCTGGATATTTGTCATAGTGTTTTGAGCCACACGTGGTTGTATGTTGTATAAAAAAATGACATCATCAGTCAAATATCCGAGTCTCTTGTTTTTGATGGCATATCACAGATCAACTTTGAAGGTGCATAATTTAGTTGACTGTCTTGCCTCTACATGGCAAATGATACAGCAGTAGTCCCTTCACCCAACCCGTTTGCAGTTAAGACAAATTTCTTCCTGTTTAACTCATCTTAGGCAAAAACAGTGATGGAAAATACCAATGTTTTTGTTCTCTTGAGTTTCTAGACATTTCTGGTATTTTGTACCAAGAAATGAATATCTGATCAAGTTACCAAAAATCCATCAAATGAAATTTGTTCATTGCACAAAGTTCTGTATATCATTTTTGTTATAAGAAAAGCTTCTAAAACTTGTGAACACAAACCTGGCAATAACAAATGAGAAATAAATTATTCCATATTAACAAGAATCCAAATGCCATAAATCAAGTCTTTGATCAAATTGACACGAAGAAGCAGGCTCTGTATTGAGCATGCATACCTAACTCATTCCTTCTAATGAAAGATAATCCTTTCCAGTGTGCCCAGTGCCATTCTCAACTTAAGTGAAACATCTGATTATAGTTTCACTATATTGAGTAACCTATTTGCGTGTACACCAATGCTAGGAGTTTGGTAAATAAATTTGATGAATTTGAGGTATTGCTCAAAGCATCAAAGGCGGATATTGTTGGGATATCAGAGACGTGGTGTCACACAGATATAAGTAATGCAGAACTGGAATTTGGGGAGTACAACGTCTACAGAAAGGATAGACAGGATAGGAAGGGAGGAGGGGTTATGCTATTAGTTAAGAAACACATAAAATCCAAGGAAGTGAAGCCAGTCGACATCGCTGGACAGTGCAGTGTCGAGTCAGTTTGGTGTGACATAAGCATTGGGAGATCAAAATTGAGAGTAGGAGTGTGCTATAGGCCTAATGACTCTGATGAGTATAATAAGGAACTGTACAGGGAAATAGAGTGGGCCAGAAAATCAGAGAGTCTTATAATGGGAGATTTTAATTTCCCAGATATTGACTGGAATTTGGGGGCTGGTTACTCACACACTAGCAAGGCTTTTGTGGATTTATTGGATGATTGTTTTCTAAATCAGCATGTTCAGGAGGCAACTAGAGGGAGCAATACTCTTGATTTGATTATCAATAGTGATTCTTCATGCATTAAGAATCTGCAGATACAGGAACCACTAGGTGACAGTGATCCCAGTGTGCTGAAGTGGGATTTACTCAAGGAGGTAACTACCATCAGGGGTAAAGGGAAGGGTTATTGCTTTCTTAAAGGCGACTACAATGGTCTGAGACAGTCTTTAAATTCTATACAGTGGGACCAACTGATGATGTTACCAACAGCAAACTCAAAATGGGACGCATTCAAAGAACTTATCTTGGAAGCTAGTAGGCTTTACATATCAACTAAGAAATATTGTTCAAGGTTCAGGCCTAAATGGATGTCAGATGAACTAATGAGACATATGGCAGAGAAGAAAAATGCATGGGATACATATAAATTAACATGTGACACAGAAGCCTATGATAGATATAAGTTGATCTGCAACCAAGTTACAATGGAGGTTAGGCAGTCAAAGGCAGATTACGAGAAATCTTTGGCAAGGGATGCAAAGAAAAACAGCAAGGAGTTCTTTACTTATGTAAACTCTAGAAGGAAGGGGATGAATCAGATTGGTCCACTTGATATCGATGGTTCAACTGTTCATGATCCTTCTCAGGTAGCTAACAAACTAAATCAATATTTTGCATCTACATTCACACATGAGGAGTTATTCAGGAAGGGGAATGCCATAGATGAAGTAAACACTGGCAGTGAGCTAGATAATCTTGTAATAATTGAGTAAAGTGGAGGAGAAATTGTTGAAGATAAATACAAGAAAGGCACCTGGGGTGGGTGGGATCTATCCAGTTATATTAAAGGAGGCAGCAAAGGAAGTAAGCAATCCGTTAACCAGAATTATGAGAGCTTCCTTGGACTCAGGGGAGGTACCCACAGACTGGAGATGTGGAAATGTAACCCCAATTCACAAAGGAGGCTGACACAAGTAATTATAGACCTGTGAGTTTAACTTCTGTTCCAGGAAAATTAATGGAAGCACTGGTTAAAGAAGCACTGCAGGATCATCTTGACAAGAATTCAGTTATAGCTCAGACACAGCATGGTTTTGTTAAGGGAAGGTCTTGCCTGACCAATTTGATTGGATACTAGGATGCAGTCACAAAAGAATTGGATGCAGGGAATAACTTTGATATTATATATTTGGATCTTAGAAAGACTTTTGATACTGTTGCACATGGAAGACTGCTGCACAAATTGGAGCAGTGTGGCATTGGTGGTAAATTGTTGCTATGGATAAAGGGGTGGTTGAGTGGCAGAAGACAGAGAGTGGTAATTAATAGACACTGCTCATTGTGGACTAATGTTATTAGTGGAGTCCCTCAGGGTTCAGTGTTGGGTCCATTATTGTTTTCTGTATTTATAAATAATACTGATGATGGTATATCAAGCTTAATGTCCAAGTTTGCAGACGATACAAAGGTTGGCAGGGTTGTTAAGGACGCTACTGACGCTATACTGCTGCAACAGGATCTGGAAAGGTTGAGCAGATGGGCTGAGAGGTGGCAAATGAAGTTTAACATTGACAAATGTAAAGTACTACATATGGGAAACAGCAAACCCAGAGCAACGTATCAACTCTGTCGTACTATACTGACAGTGGTAGAGAATGAAAAGGACCTGGGGGTAATTGTGCAGGCAGATATGAATTTCTCTGAGCAGTGCAGACGGGCTGCAAGAGTAGCTCATGGTGTCTTATCAATGATATACAGGAATTTTTCTAGCAGGGATAGGGAGGTGATTATTCCCTTGTATAAGGCAATGGTCCGGCCGCACCTTGAGTACTGTATACAGGTCTGGAGGCCTCATTTCAAGAAGGATATAGAGCTGCTGGAACAAGTACAGAGAAGGGCAACAAGGTTAGTGAATGGAACGAAGGGTTGCTTTTATGAAGAAAGGCTTAAGTTTTGCAATTACAGTGTCTGGAGACTAGGCACCGGCGAGAGGATCTGATAGAGGTGTACAAAGCTTTGAATGGTTTGAGCATGCTCAATGCTGATGGGATACTGCCTCTTGCTCAGAATAATCACCTGAGAGGGCATAAATTCAAATTGAGCAAAGACAAATGTAGGATAGATGTGCGGAAATTTGCCTTTAGCCAGCGGGTAGTTGGTTGGTGGAACAGACTTCCATCCCTTGTGGAAGTTGATAGCCTAAATAAATTTAAGGCTCAGCTGGACAGGTATTTCGAACGAACGGAGGGGTGAAGTGGAAGGTTTTTTTTTTTTTTTTTTGCCTGATGCTGCATAAGCTTGCTTTCTTGCATCATATGCCTCTGCTAATTTGACAAATTACTCAGTCCCATTTTTAGTTACAGGGCCCATTATTTTTCAGCTCATTATAGGAAAAAGTGTAAATGACATGTTTACACTTTTAAACATGTTTTAAAAGTGCTTCTTTAAGTTGGTGAATCCTTGCTGCAAATATCAAGATTGCACTGATATTAGCAGCAACATAAGTGATATGTTGCGATGATATAAAAATTTTAATAGGCACAATATAATAAAAGTATATTTTGTGCCATAAAACCCAAAACAAGAGCAACAGCAGTTGTCCCTGTGAGTAAAAAAAAAAAAAAAAAAAAAACACAGCAGTGGATTATCTTTCCAATACTTTCAAAAGCTTTATATTTCTCTGGCTGTGGTGATAAATAAATGAATTTCAGTTTATTCTCGATACAGCCAAGGCCAGAAGAGTGTACATATTCATTATGACTGCAAACATGTTTATTAAGGGCAGCTAGGTTCACAACGGACCATACATTTTTTTATAGCAGCATACAGTCTCACACCCACAACCTCTTTACTTGTGGCCCTGTATGCCAACCATTGGTCCATGACTGGCTCAAATTGGTGATGGATGTTTCCATTGTTCGCTGTATCATTTGCTCTCTCTCTTCCTGTATCAGGTATTTCAGAATGTCTACACAAAGTCTCATCTAGAGTCACTGTGCAGCTGAAGAAAGTATTTCCTTCCTGAGTTGTTGAAGATGCATTCCATTCACAAGTGTTTCTTCTCATTGTTGATGTACTTGTAAACCAATTTAGTGCAGATCTTGTCTACAATCTTTCATGGTTAATAATGTAGGCAGACCTGACTGATATCAAGCCCCTTTGGCCATATCATAAACTGTTGTACACCAGTTTGCTGTGATGATGATTATCTGCCAAGAAAACTTTTTTTTTTCTGTAATAATTTAAGTTTATCCTTGGCAATGGCCATTCTCCAGAGGATGCCTTCATTTGTGGTAGTGATTTGCCTATTTGCACACTTGTGGGTAAGTACAGGTGAAACCTATTATAACGTTATGCTCGGAGTCAAAAGAATCACATTACGATATAAGTGGAATCATATTAGAAAATTCTAGCCATTTTTCAGCATTCAAACTTCATACGTACTATCGGTTATGCTCATCTCTTTTTTTGCGTGATAATTGCAATACTACCTGTAAGAAAAATTACTCAAAGAATAATAATGGAAATAATATGCAATTGTGTTTTTTCAATCTTTTATTGCTGCACTGTACAATCAAGTATTCAAAAAACCAATATTAATGTTGTTTAAATATACATAAACATGATAAACACTTTTTGTCACAAAAACAAATCAATACTCACAAAAACTATTTTTCCACATGGTTGTATTGACTTATGTTCGTGTTTTTGAAATTAACAAACGGTCGAAAATTCGGGAGATAAAGGAGAGCATAATGCACCCAATGTTCTTTCAACTACTAAGTAGACATTAGCGAACAAACTTTTTCACATTTCAGTTGTTACTTTCAAGTCTTTCATTTTTTAAAAAACTGTATCAAGGGTTGACTGTTTCGTTACATCTCTTTTTAACAATTTCAATAAGGCATTTTAACTATAAAATTGAAAGGGAATCTACCTTTTTTGTGTCAAGGAATTTAAGTCTGGTTTGTAAACCAGTGAGTGCCTCCGCATATATGTTCAAACATTTTGCATTAAAGTTACAAGTCATTTATTATTGTTATTGCGGAAATCAAAGGATAATGCATATTGCAGATTCGTGTTAAACTGAAAATATCACCACGTGTTCACAAGGAATCCTAAATGTTGATCTTAAATGACTAAAAACATTTTCATATTATCAACTAACGAAAAATGGGAGCCGTGTTTGCATCATGTTACAAGTGGAATCGCATTCTAAAGAATCATGTTTTAATGGGTTTTAGTTGTATTCACTTGTCGATGTACATCATTTCCATATAGCTGCGAATTTCTGTTGTAGAAATTTCTTCTGCTATAGGAAACTGAAACTTTCTATTGTGTTAGTAAACATGCCCATCATTCTGAATGCTATGTGGTCTTTGCTGCTGCAAATTACTTTCTACACAAACAGGAAGTACCAATCCCTAAACTTGCAACCATGACAGTGAATTGTTTAAATTGAGACAGTCAAAATCTTTAGCTTTGAATAATCCTTATATGTACTCTTTAGAATTTTCTCATTCAAATTCCGATTTACTAGGAATAAAAATACTTTTAAAGTAGGATGGTGTTTTTCATAAGTAATACTAACTAATAAATGGTAACCCTTTAACAAAAAAAAATAACACACATTAACCTAGAAAATTTAAGAAACATTAATAAACGATGACAACTAGGATTTGCATGTGAGAAGAAACAAAATTAAACTGTATTCTATGAAAGTAAGTCTGCTTGTTATAATATATAACCTCCAAGTTTTAAATTTTATTAAAACCACACTTATGTAGAATTTGAAAAACAGTCATTTTGACCCTCAACTTGCTAATACATATATATTGTTTTAGGTTCTCTTTTTGGTTAAAATTAAATGCTCATAGCACAATGGTTTATTAATATTTCTCAAATTTTTTTTCATAATCATTAATGCTATAAGCACTCTAAAATTAAAATATCATATTTAATAACAGTGAGTGTTACTTAAAAAAAATAATAATCCTAATCCTTTGCTTTGGTTGCTGATTTTTCATAGCATGCATGACCTTTGGAGTCTTATGATTATCAAAGTTTTCATATTATAGTATGTGCTAAATAGAGGATATTTGTCTAATGTCTTCATGGAATGCCTTTCAAAAAACCATACTTCGATGATAATTCATTCACACCATCAAATAATTTAAATTCAAAATGCAGCCATTATAATGCATTGCAATTTATAATTTTCGAAGAACATTAAACTGCAATAAAATTTTAAAACTTTAAAAGTATATTCCATCTCCAATGACGGAAATAACTGGTCCAGGATTTTTTGTAGATCCATACCAATCAATGGAAAATACATTTCCAATTCTAACAGCATAACTTACATCACTAAAACAAACTTTTTCAGTTACCAATCTAAAAATTGAGCCCCATGGGTCTCTTGATCCCTTTTCATTAACAAACTTCTTCCAAGAAGTTTCAGGTGCCTCTGTAGCCAGGTGGGAAGGAGCAGCAGTGTGTAGCACACGCTTCTTGATTAGACCGGGGTTCGAGCCCGTCACCACCAAATACGGAGGATGCGGAAAGGTCAGGGAATGACCACCGCATATCCCGGAGCAATATGGCCTTAGTTGCTAATGCTCCCAAAAACCAAATAACAAACAAACCAAGAAATTTCCTTTGCATTTCTTATATTTCTTACATACTGGCATCTTAATCGTTTATACTTAATTTGTGTACATCAGCCATAATCATATCACCGACTTGATAAGATTGTATTGGCTTCGTAACAGTTCTTAACTCTTTTCTCTGCAAGTCCTAAGTACTACTCCACCAGTTCACAGGACCTTTCTATACTTCTTTCTTCGCATACTACACTTAGAAGACATATACAATATATCCTGTAATTTTTTATATGTTCGATCTCTGTTAATTCATCCCAATTAACTCTGAGCACAGAAAGCCAAGCCGAACTTAGTCCAGTTTGCTGTATTTACAGCAAATCTTTCTAATTCCTGACCATGGTCAGTGACCGTCTTTGCAAATGACGTAGGTGTATATCAGCAAGATAAAATGCACCCTGCCATGTTGCTGGTATTGTTCAAGAGTAGTTTGCTGAACATGAAAGTGACTTCCAGATGCTGTCTTGGCTGCTAGATATGAATTCCATACAACATCTCTGGGATTATGTGGATTGACAGATCAGGCAATTGGATCCTCTGCTGTGGACTAGCACAGATCTGCAGGACAATCCTGGCAACACAGTACAACATGCCTCACCATGTGGGGTGCCTTCATAGCCAGGTGGGCAGGAACAGCAGTGCGTAACACATTCTTCTTGATTAGACCGGGGTTCAAGCCCATGCCCACCAAATATGGAGGATGCGGAAAAGTCAGAAAATTACCACCGCATATCCCCGGAGTAATATGACCTTAGTTGCTAATGCTCCTAAAAATCAAACAAACAAATCACTGTGTGGGAGTGATACTTACAGCAAAAGGTATCCATTATCGGGTAGGTAGTCATAAAGTGCATATGTGTATATAAAAACCAAGGAGGATAATCAACTATTCATCTACAGGGTAGCCTACATTGGCCCATATTCTGGAATTCCATGATACTTGCCAGCATGGGAATTGGGGGTACACACATTGGGATTTTATTTTTAACTTGTGTTTCATTCTTATATTATTCATGAATTTTTAAGTATTCTAATGGTTCTAAGTGTTCCCACCATTCTTGTTGAAAGTACAACTATTACCTTTGCACACTTAGTTATTACTTATATATTTAATTCAAATGTGATCAAAAAAGTTAAGGAACTGCACTAATATTTGAAAAATAATGCTAGCTTGTTATTTGGTTGGATCTCCTTTGACGTAGTTTCCTCAACACTGTATACATTGCTTCTGACATCTCTGCATCTTCAAGAAGCATTCTGATAGGATTCATTTGGAATTACTAATAGTTCTAGTGTTATGTTCTGAATAATTTTGTTGCAAATCCTTAAAGCTCTCTCCACCACCTTGAAAGGTGGGGGAGGGGCTTTAAGAGTGGAGGAAAAATCCAAGGGTTCTAAATTCAGTAAGTTTAGAAAACCACAGCAGTGGAATGCTTCAAAAGAAATTCTTGAATGGAAAACGCTGACTTTGCTGGGCCTTTGTAATGATGCAAGCATAATTTTCCTGAAGGACACTTTTCCAGCAGTTTTTAGTATTCCTGCTTCACTGTTTGATCATGTGGAATAAATTCATAACAAACAATGTTCTGTGAGCCAAAAAAAAAATGATAAACATGATTTTTATATTTTATGGAGATTGTCTTGCTTTCTCAAAACAATCTCAATTGGGCAGGGGAGGAAACAGTCTTCCATTGAGTCGACTGGCCCTTTCCAAGTCCTAGCCATATGCTACGATTCATCACTAGTAATGATGGAAGAAATAAAATATGGGTCAGCAGCAGTTGAAGAAGATCCTGCCTTGGGAGAACTCTGTGATTATCAGTGAGAATGTGAAGCAACTTGGCTGAAACACATCACATTTTGAAATCTTGTGGTAAAATTGATTGACATGTCCATAAGAAATACCAGTTTCACTAGCAAGGGAAATTACTTCAACAGAAAGAATACTTTCAGAATACCTTCTTTGCATGACATTGTAAGCAATGAAGGTATTTCAGAGTTGAAGCTAAATTACTAAAATATGTGATTTAATTTATGGAAGTCAAAATAGATCTGATATGGAGATTATAGGCTATTTTTTAAATGGAAATGCAGGTATTGATTTCACATTTCCTCTATACATTTCCTCAAAAAAAAGACACTTTTAAGAAAAAAAATTTCCCTCTAGGATGGTTGGAGTTCAAGAAAATGGATCATCTACATTTCTGGATAGATCTATTTTTTTTGCTAGACTGAGAATTAATCAGATATATAATCTGTTTGTGTTCCTAGATCTAGTCTTGATATTTATTTATAGCACTCTAAATTTATCAAGTTTTTTTTGATGGATAGATATATAGTTGACCAAATCACTATTGTTGTTATAATAATAGTGATTATAATTATAAAGTGAAAACCATACGTAATCCATCCTTGGATTTTAACAGACTGTCACTGACAGTCTGTTTAAATCTGCAAGGACTTACGGGAAACTTATAATTATTCATAATTATGTTGATTAGTGAAAGAGAAGGTTATATGCTGTTTTATTTATTATGAATAATTGAAATGTTTTAATTATTTATTTTGCAGGAAACTGCTGAGGATACAATTAGATTTTATCTTGATCAAATTGAAAAAGATATAACCGTAGGCACAAGTTCTCCAACACCTTCCATGGGATCTTCGTCTTCCAGTTTAATTGGTAGTTTCCTTTTTGGGAGTAGCAATAGCAGTAATGGGAGTGCCATTACTCGCAGCAGTAGTCAAAAACGAAAAAAGAGAGCACTAGTCATTGATGGACGCACTCTTGCTTATGTCTTTGATAAGAAAGTTGATAAACTGTTTCTTAGTTTGGCAGATCACTGCATAGCAGTTCTTTGCTGTAGAGCAACTCCTCTCCAGAAGGTAAATACAGTATTCAGTTTGTTAAGTGATAATACTGTACCTGATATACTAGTTTATTTTCAAGTTTCAATTTGTGCATGTATGCATATGTAATGAAAAGTTCTATTTGCTTGTGTAGACACAAGAACTTATTGACTATATCATTTTCTCTATATTCATATAATCTGATAAAAAGTGATATTTGTAAGGTATTCATTTTGCAGTAAAATGAGCCTTTACTAATAGTTCAGTCTTTTATACACACACACACACACACACACACACACACACACACACACATACACTGATGAGTCAAAACATTGACTACCTACCTACTATGATGTTGGTCCTCCATGTGCAGCCAAAACAGCTCGTTGTTGTTGTTTGGTTTTTAGGAGCATTAGCAACTAAGGCCATATTGCTCCGGGAATATGCGGTGGTCATTCCCTGACCTTTCTGCATCGTCGGTATTTGGTGGTGACGGGCTCGAACCACGGTCTAATCAAGAAGCGTGTGCTACGCACTGCTGCTCCTTCCCACCTGGCTACGGAGGCGCCTAAAACAGCTCGTACCCGGTGAGTCATGGATGCTACAAGATTTCTAAGCGTGTCTTGTGGTATCTGGTACCAACATGTAAAAAGAAGATCTTTTAACTCCTGTAAGGTCCGTGGTTGAGATGCTGCAGATCAAAATTTGGAGGGCAATACCTGGAAGGCTTCCTCATGTTCCGAGAACCAGTCTCGAACAATCTGAGCAGTGAGGCATGGCGCATTATCCTGCTGAAGACGGCACCACCAGAGGGGAAGGCTGTTGCCATGAAAGGGTGTACCTGGTCAGCAATGATGTTTAGGCTGGTGGTAGATGTCAGAGTGCCCGGCACATGGATAACTGGACCCAGGGTATCCCAGCAGAACATTACCCAAAGCATGACACCAACGCCGCCACCGGCTTGTTTTCTTCCCACAGTGCATCCAGGCACCATCACTTCCCCAGGTAAATGATGCACACGTATCCGGCCGTCCATTGTAGGCGCTGTTACTGGTGAACCGTGGTTAGCATGGGCACTCAAAACGGCCTGCGGCTACACAGCCCCATTTTCAACAGGGTTCAATGTACTGTGTGTTGTGACACATTACTCCTGTCACCAGCATTCCAATTACTGGCGAGTTTCGTCACAGTCTCCCTTCTGTTGCCACGTGGCATCCAGGAAAGCCTTCACTCACCTCGAGCATCGATGAGCTGTGGTCGTCCAACACCTCGCTGGCAGTTTCTGGGTTCCCCTCCTCGGACCACTTTCGGTAGGTACTAACCACAGCTGACCATGAGCATCCCACCAGCCATGCCGTTTCGGATATGCTCTGACCCAGTCATCTGGCCATTACAGTTTGGCCTTTATCAAACTCACTTAAGTCCGTTGCCTTTCCCATCTGAAGAACAAGAGTAACACTGTTTAACGGAGCTCAGTGTCATTTGTTTATTATACTGTTTCCAGACCCGTGCACGCGCCGTGGTTCACCTACAGTTATTTTGATTCGCATAACGACTCGCTGGTCATAATGTTTTGGCTCGTCAGTGTGTGTATATATGTGTGTGGTGCCTCCGTAGCCAGGTAGGCAGGAGCAGCAGTGCGTAGCACACGCTTCTCGATTAGACCAGGGTTCGAGCTCGGGACCACCAAATACAGAAGATGTGGAAAGGTCAGGGAATGACCACCACATATCCCCGGAGCAATATGGCCTTAGTTGCTAATGCTCCTAAAAACCAAATAACAAACAAACATATGTGTGTGTTCTAGAAACCTATCCATAACAAGTTTCTGTGTCAAAATTTTATCTAACTTGAAAACTACCCAAAATCTATATATAAACCTAAACGTGAGTTCACGATTTTAATTTTACGAACAGGTTTACGTGAGTCAAAATTTTACATAGCTCAGAAACCAACCAAAATATCTATATATAAACGCAAATGCAAGCCCAAAAATTTAAAAAATTGCTTTATATGTCTTGTAACATTTGTATATTACAGTTACATACTAATAACATGTCTATTAGATTATTTAAAAAACAACAAAACTTATTGTGTGTGTGTGTGGAGAATCTATGACATTGAAATTAGTTGGACGAGGTTGAAGAGGGAGCTATCACATCATCGATATCAGACTTGTCTTCCAGCTCTAAAATAGCTGAAGAAGTGGAAGGTGCTGAAGTTGGAGTCAGAGAATCTGAAAGTTGAGCAGGTTGCTCAATCTTTCTCTCAAATTTATCTATTGAGGTTTGAACAAATGCCTTCTTTTTTCCCTCATATATAATTTTGTAGCAGAGAGTTCAGATGTCAGAGTCTTGCTTCTCCAGCAATGCTAAACCAGCATTGATCAGTGAAGAGGTTTCAGCCCTTTTCTTTGTTGTAAAACATTCAGATTCCTCCACCTTTGACTCATCCTATGCAACCTTTTGCACTTCCAACTCTATTAAACCTTCATTTCTGTTTCTCATTGTGAGAGTATAGGTGTTTTTCGACATCATCAACTTCAAGTTCGAGGCACTGAGCAAACTCGATAATTCTGTTGGTGGCTTCTTCTATTACATTCTCTTCACTTCCTCCTACACTTCTGCAATTTTCTTAATTGCATCATAAATGGTATAATTTTTCCAAAATTCTCTCAGTTGATTTCATTCTCCTTATCCATAGCAGCAATTGCCTGGGAAAAGGTATTGACCAAATAATGTCTTAAATGCTGTGATGCTGTGACCTCCAGTCCATTGACTGTAGCAGTGAGGATCATCCAGATATTTTTTCCATTTTCAAGAACCAATGATTTTGAAAGCCAAATTTTTTGCCTGGCAATATTCTTTTAACTGAGGAACCATATTCTCTCTGAAATGTTCTTCAAATATTGAGAGTGTAACCCAAGCCTTGGCATTAGATTTCCAGATTTAATGCACAAAGATTTTGTGCAAGGTATATAAGCAGAGATTTGAGTTTCCAATCCTCTGATACATTGTCCCAAAACCAAGAGCATTATTCAGTCCTTTGCTGCTTTAAAACCAGGCATTGTCTTATCTTCTCTTGTGATATATAAGTATGCTCAATTTTTTTTTTTTTTTTTTTTCAGAATAATCCAGTTTTGTCTAAGTTAAAAACTTGATCTGGCATATATTCACCCTCATTTATTATGCCATTGAAAACTCCCAGAAAAGCTTCTGCTGCTACAGTATCTGCACTAATTACTACAGTAGCTGCTTTGCCACGAATTTTTACATTAAGCAAGATGACATGTTTTTTAAAACAACTAAACCAACCATAGCTGGCTGGCTACAAAAGTCTCCTCAATTCCACCACTTTTCTTTTTCAAGTCTTCATAAATACTTCTAACCTTTGCCTGAATTATTAATAGACTTAGGGGGAACATTTCTTTATATTTGATCAACAATCTGTAAGTTTAATAGTTTTACATTTCATATATCACTCCAGTACATTTTTTTTGTTAAGACAGTAGAATTTAAAGGCACAGAACTTTTTACATGTTCTTTTATTCATTCTTTATCTTTCACTGTTGTATTCACAGTGGATGTTGCCAGCCAGCCTTAAATCATGTGAAATGGTCATAATTGTTTTCCCACCTTCATACATTTTTACAATTTCTAATTTTTGGTCTAACATAATTGTACACCACTTTTTCAAACACCAAATTGCCAGGCCACTCACATGCTTTCCTGCTATCCTGACTGGGATAACATGCAAAAAAAAAAAAAAAACAGAAACAGTTATCTGCTAGCCAAAGCAGTACTATAAATAACAGGGTGTAAAAATTAAATGAAAGAAGAAATAGTTTAACTAGGAGCTCCCTTTCTAGCTATGTACAAGTTATTACACATTATGTGATAACTCATGGCGAGCTTTGTACATAAGTAGTGTATTGTCTAACATCCTTGGAAAGTTCCCACTGGAGACCAGGCTGTGGGTATCTCTGAAGTTGCCAATTATATCTGATTACCATGTGGACATTTTTTTTTTTTTTACAAAAATGTTTATTTTTTAAAATTTTTTACATAAAGTCAGATTTTTGTAAGTTGAATCATCCTTAAGTTGGGGAGTGCCTGTATGTATATACGGTAGATACATTTATAACAAGCACATGTATAATATAAACTGTACAAAAACAAATAGATGTACATAGTGTATTTTAACAACAAATTTCCTTCATTATAATGATCATAATAATCAAACTTTAAAGGTATAACATGCAGATTTTTAACAAGAAATAACACGAAGTCATTTTTTAACTACCAAGTTCAATAGCTTACTTATAGTAAGCTATTGAATCTTAGCCAAAGATTTCCAGATTCTCTCTCTCTCTCTCTGTGCATGTGCACGCTCGTGTGTGTGTGTGTGTGTGTCTCAAACTACTTCTGAGATCTAAACCAAGGACCAGAAAAGATGATGCATTGAAATGTGTCTGGAACATGTTGAAACCGATTATAATTTCACAAATTCCATTGTTATGGGTAGTGATACACGAATCTACAGTTATGATCCCTAAACAAAGGCCCAATCACTCCATGTCAGATAGTGAATGACTGAGTAAATAAGCCGACTGGGCTAGCCAGGTGGGTAAAGTGTCTGCTTGGCAACCCAAAGGTCACTGATTCGAATCCCGCCTCAGGCTTGGATCAGAGTAAAATGCAAAAACTTTGGGAGGTGCATTATGGCCACAGAAGCCGATGTGCCAACAACTAACAAAAAAATAAAAACACTAAGTAAATGGTATGTCTTGACTAAAATCAATGCTTTTAAGGTACTTTGAATAATGTATAATCAACATCAAATACATTTTTAATAATGTATAATCAAAAGGGTTTTTATTTTATAAAGTAAATACCTATGTATATTGGTTACAACAAGCACAAACCGTTAATCCCTTCACTCTTCTTATAACCAAGTTTCACTTTTTATCTTAGTACATGTTCAGAGAGGCGCCTCCGTAGCCAGGCGGGCAGGAGCAGCAGTGCATAGCACACGCTTCTTGATTATACCGGGGTTCGAGCCCATGCCCACCAAATACGGAGGATGTGGAAAGGTCAAGGAATGACCACCGCATATCCCCAGAGCAATATGGCCTTAGTTGCTAATGCTCCAAATAACAATCCTAACATGTTCAGAGCTGCCTCTTGTGTGACATAAGAGCTGATTTCTATTGCCTGCTCTGTCTGAGTCATAATCAAGCTTTGTCTTGACTGTAGGATCCCATATATGACTCTGCAAGGTCATCACCTTAAACTTCATTTTATTCATAATTCTCAGGATTGCAGGATTGCATGAGCTCATGAATTCCCACTTCACCTTTTTAGAAAGAAATTTTCTTAGCCATGCAAGCAAATAATATATCAAGGTGACTTGCAGATTCCCAGAACATCCTGGAAATCAGCATGTGTATGTTTTTTATTTGAATATACTTTATTTTAGTGTGTAGTTTGCGTGTAACCTTTTCCTTACAAGAGACCTTCCATGGTCAATCTCTTCCATAAATAGGGACTTTTTGCATGCCCAAAAAATAGATTTAATTCCACACAATCAAGGCAGAATTTCACTACTATAATCAAACTTACATTTTTTCATTTGTACTTATGCTTGGCAGTTTCTGTCTCTGTTCTGAAGTGAATTAAACTGGTTGCTTGTTCACACAAGCATTGTTATATGACCATTTACATAGTTGTAATTGGCAAGAGTAGTTTATGCTAAAAGAGAGAAAGTTGTCTTTTTTTTTTTTTTTTTTTTGCATGGATTACAAGTATTAAACAGCAAATAACATCACAAGATATGTATATTCTCTGTTTAGTTGGTATGTATAATTATACATAATAAACAACGTAGCATTTCTTTTGATATACAGCTCATTAGCATTATATATATATATAATGCAAAACTGATTAAATTCCTCTGCAGTGCATTATTAAAAGCAAAATATCACAGAAATTGTTAGACTGTACATAGCTCATACATTTATTCCTTAAAAAAAATTAATTTTTTTAACAGAACAGAATAGGTGCTTTATTGTCTTGAAGACTAAATTATAAAAATTAAATACTTTTATACCATGTGTTAGGATTAATTTATCAGCAAAAGGGTTATGTTTTTAAAAGCACTCCTACAGCCTGCATTCCAGGCTACAGGAGTGCTTTTATTAACAAAACACCATGAACATCACCCACCCAGTTGTAAAAGAAATAAACTCTTTATATACATTATCCAAGCTTGGAAGAACCATACACTTCTGTTGGGTCCCAGGACATATGACAATTCCAGGAAATGAATTAGCATACAATGCCGCAAAAGTGGCTGACTTACCACCTGATGACAAGTGGAAAATTCGACATGAAGACTGTAGACGAATAATGCAGGAAAAGTGCATGTACCAGCGGCAGTTAACATAACATAGTGGCAGTTAACAAACCAACTTAAAAATAAGCTTCGAAGTATCAAGCAAAATCTTGAGCAGTGGCCTTCAAGCTTCAGTCCAATTCAACAACAGGAGGTATTACTAGTTTGTCTGCGAATAGGTCACACTAATATTACTCGTGGTTATCTTTTAAGAGGGAGGATTCACCCTCAATCTCATCACTGTAACAGTTCTTTCAGTGAAGCATATCCTTGTGGAATGCACAAAATTTGCAATAGAATGCCAGAATCTCTTCACTCCAGCCACAACAGAAGACTCTCTAACACTTACTTCACCTTTGGGCAATAAAACAAATGTCTCAAATATTTTTACTTTTCTCGAAGTGATCAATGTATACCACCTCCTTTAGCTAGTCAAAAACCAGTTTTCTGACTCTCGATCTGTAAAGAAATAGCATACATACTATCATATGTATGTCGCACTATGGCCATAGATGCCGCTGCACCTAAAAAATCCCCAAACAAACAAGCTTTTATTAATAACTGATAAGATATGACTATATCCATAATATGTAAAATGCAAGATGGTGCAGTACGTGAAGTAGACATAATTACTTACAGGGTAAAAGCCTAATTGCACATGTCAGGCATAGCCTCTTTCTGTATGTACTGTGAGCAAACTTGGTTTGCTATTTAATACATCACTCTTTTCTATAAACGAATAATAAATTTAAAAACACAGACTAAAAAGCTTGTGGTTCTTGAGTAAATGGATAAAAATTTAATCATGATGCATGCTGTGCAATGATACCATGCTATACAGTAGCAAATTTTCATTATAGCCCTTCAATTTTGTTGAAATGATCTTTGACTATAATTGGCTTTAGCAGTCTTTTCAAAGAAGGCAAGCTATTCATTTTTTTTGCAGGACCCAATTCAGTATTTGAATTTTACTTCAAATTATCTGTACTAAAAGGCATATAAAACCCTATATCATTTGACAGGGGACAGTAGTGACTTCAAAATTCTGTCATATTTAAAATATTAAATATCAATTAATTAATGAGGTTTTATTGTTGAGTGCTTATTATAATCCTGTTTTTATAGTTAACTATTTTATTTTAAAGAATTACTTTTTATATATTTTGATCTTGCTGTACATGTACTTCAAATTAACTGTATTAAATTATTCTTAAAATTACCTGTAATTTCAGGCTTTCCTGGTTAAATTGGTGAAAGAAACACAAAATGTACTTACTTTGGCCATTGGTAAGTTAAATTTGTATTGAAACTTCAATTTTGAGATATTTTTCAAATATTTAATTTACATCTAGAACTTTTTCTGTTACTAAAGCCTTTTATTTTTACCCACCCTTATTAAATTTGTCTTTTAATATGCATATATTCTAATATATCACATATTGAAACTACTTTGTGTATTGTTAACACACATTGTTTTTAAAATTCCTTTCGTTATTTTATTTTTTCTTAAAAATACCTGCACTTTGTCATGTATTTGTGTTAGTTTAATTATGTCATTTGAAATTACTAAATAAATATTATTATTATTTAAGTAATTTTTCTACAATTATGTTCTAGATTCCTTTCATTGAAAGCCCTGGTCTGTATCCAGTTTTTCCTTCAGTAGAATATTAAATTTGAATTTAATATTCTATTTTATTTTATTTTTACCCATTGTTATTAAATTTGTTTTTAATATGCATATTATCTGAACTTTATCAACAGCTATAAAAAGTCACTGTAAATGTCAGTATAGGCTCTTTCTGTACATATATGCAAGCAAACTGGGTTTGCTGCTTAGTCCATCAATCTTTTTGTAGCTTTCATAGCTTGAAGTTTTTGTCCTTGATTATATAAACAACTGTACTAATGTGCTGCATATAATTGTTATTCAACACATTATAACATACATATCTTAATTTTAACACATTGTTGAAATTCCTTCCTTTACTTTTTTTTTTATTTAAAAATATATAAACATGCCTTTTTGAATTGTTTGTGCATGTTTTTGTTGTTGTTTTAACATGCTTTCCCTACTGCTTTTTTTGTTTATAGGTAGTGGGAAGCCAATTATATAAGAAGTCACCCTTGAAACTTTTAATATTAAAATAAATCCTGTAAGTCCAAATATAAAGTAACATATTAAGAAAATATTTCTTTACTCTCTGGAAAAAAAATATACAGGAAACCCTTGATTAGTGCGGTTAATGAATCCTTGAAATATACCACACATATTAAAACCGCACTAATCAAACTTAAGAAACAATGGGAATAATTATAATGAATCCTTGAAAATTATGAAATTGTAAAAATATATTTTTTCTTACTCAATACGTACCTATAATGCACTGCATAGTTCTTAAATTATTAAGGAATAAATTTAAAAAAAGATAGTATGATTTAAATTTTATTTTTTGCAAAAAAAACTTATCTAACTTCAATTGAACAGTGGTAGCTTTCTTCCTTTCCTCCATGATCTTGCGATAACAATCAATTTGCTTATCTAACCCTCAACGAACGTTCATGCTTCTCTCTGCATCTGGATCAATCTCTAGTATGAGTTCTTTTGCTTTTTAAAGTGTATTAAATAGTTCAAGTTTTTTGAATGAAATTTCTTTGGGAGCAAATTGCTTTTCTTCTGCTTCATTTTCGTCTTCTTCCTCGTATGCATGTTGATGCTCAATTTCAAGAAGATCGTCGTTACTTAAGTCTTTTGAATGCGATTCCAATAATTCTCTAACGTTTTCTGAATCTACTTCCTCAAAGCCGAGGTCTTTTCCAATTGTAGTAATTTCATCAATAACTTTGTTGACAGGATTAATGAAACCGCAAAAATCATTTGCGCATTCAGGCAAAAGATTCTGCCAGACAGCTCTCATGCAGGTGTTCGTCATTTCTTCCCACGATTTGTGTATGTTCTCAACTGCTTCTTTAATATCATAATATTAAAGAAGTTTAATATTAATAATAAAAGAATAAAAGAATATGAGTTACCAGAGCAAATTTCAATTTCAGAGTGGTATGGGGTGCTGCTGTCGAGCATTTTGGAGTCGATTCCCATTCATTTAAGTTAGAAGACCCTGTCGAGTGCGTATCACGTATTTGCCGCTTTAGGCGCCGTTGTGATTGCCAAGCACCGCAAGAAAAAAACAGCGCACTAATCAAATTTGATAACGCATATATTAAGGGGATAGTATCAAAAAAATTTTGCGCACTAATTAAAACCGCATTGTTCAAAACCGCATTAATCAAGCGTTTCCTGTATATATATTGATTTTCCAGTAAAGCACTTATTTTGAAGGATATAGAACAATTTCTCATGGATAGGAGCTACCACTTCTGTTATTATTAGTTTCTTCACCATCTTATGTCTACTGAATTATCAGAGTTTCTTGAAAAATTGCTCTCTCTCTCTCTCTCTCTCTCTCTCTCTCTCTCTCTCTCTCTCTCTCTCTCTCTCTCTGTGTCAGTCTGTCTGACACCTTCAGTGATGCATATTGTTGAGAGAATAAATTTCCTCAAAATCTGCAATAATTCAGTAGATACAAATGAGTGCAAACCAAGCAATGATGGAAAGGGATTGTATTGTCATCACAATAAAAAAAAATGCAAATTATGTTCTAGTAAGATATTATAAACTTTTTATAAATTTAAAATAAAGTTAACCTAATCTTTCATTCAAAATGCATTAATTCTTGTAATTTGATAGAGTAATGTTTAATTGCTGAACAGCATTATACTTAATTTATCAACCAATTAATGTTTTCCATTAGGTGATGGTGCTAACGATGTTAGCATGATTCAGACTGCTGATGTAGGTGTAGGAATAAGTGGACAAGAAGGAATGCAGGCAGTAATGGCCAGTGACTTTGCTTTAGCCCGTTTCCGTTATCTAGAACGTCTTTTGTTAGTTCATGGTCATTGGTGTTATGATCGATTAGCACGCACAATCTTGTATTTTTTCTATAAAAATGCCGTGAGTAATTCTTTGTATTTTTGATTTTTTTAAAATAATTCTTAATTTAAAAAAAAAAAGACTTTATGAAGCCATTGCCCCCTTTTTTGTTTATTTTTTACTCTGAAATTTATGAAAATTTTTCATAAATCTGAACTATATCTGCATACATGCATTACTCGAGTATATTGGTTTCTTTCAATAAACATGAATAAAAATGGAAATATGCTATAGAGATATAACTAATACACATAGGATTAATGTATTCTATAAATGTCAATAATGTAGGTATTGAATTCATAAAATCCAACATGGAAATACTAAGTGAAGTGAAAATTATATTCTCTCTATTACTGAGGCAGACTGAAACCTAAGCATCTATGTGAAGCCGATCTCTATATACTATTACACTTTTATAACCGGATCTTCGCAGAAAATACATATCCTCTCTCATGGCGTCATTCCTATATTTGTGCTGTTCTAAAACCAGATAAAGATCCTTCCATAGTTGAAAATTATAGACCAATATCATTGACAAGCTGTTTGGGCAAAATCTTTGAAAGGATGGTGCATAAAAGGCTCATCTGGGTTCTAGACTCCCAAAACGTTCTTTCCGATCACCAATATGGCTTGCGTAAAAACAGATCTACCCTAGATTTACTACTCAAAATTGAATCTAACATACGTAACGCTTTTGTCATGAGACAACATCTGGTGATGGTGAACCTAGATATTCAGAAAGCATTTGATACCACTTGGCGTCATGGTATTATTAAAGATATACATCAGTAGGGACTGAGAGGCTACCTTCCACAATTTATCCAGAACTTTTTAAGGTTACGCACCTTTCAAGTCCGATACCAAAACGCGCTATCAACAACTCACATTCAAGAAGAGGGTGTTCCACAGGGTTCCATACTGAGTGCTACTCTATTTGCGATTCGGGTCAACAACATATTGGAAGAACTTCCAAAAACCATCCAAATATACATGTATGCAGATGACCTCACCATATCCTGCCAGTCACAAAGTATGAATACTGTTGAAAGACAGTTACAAATTGCTCTCGCCAGAATAGAATCATGGACCTTACGTAATGGATACCGCCTAGCTGAGCAGAAATCCACCACTACTCATTTTTGCAAATTACGCTCACTACATCCCGATCCTGAGCTAAAGATCAATAACATTTCAATTCCTCTTGTTCACACTGTCCGTGTTCTTGGTCTCGTACTGGATAAGAAACTGAACTTTAAAGCACATGTGGCTTATCTTAGAACTATCTGTTTGAAAAAGTTGAATATTCTCCGGTGTGTGTCATCTATGTCATGGGGTGCTGATCGACATACCCTGATCCATCTTTATCGAGGTCTAATCAGGTCCCGCTTAGACTATGGCTCTCCAGTGTATGACTCTGCGAGAAGAACTACTTTAGAGCGATTGAATACGATCCAGCACAGTGCGCTGAGAGTTTCTCTAGGGGCTTTCAGAACCTCCCCAGTTCAGAGCCTTTATATCGAAGCTCATGAACCACCTTTACATCTTCAGAGGAAAACATTACTTTTGATGTACGCCGCAAAAATTTGCAGTCTTCCCTCCCACCCTAGTTGGAAATATCTGTATAATACCGAATGAGTCATTTTATAACAGTAAGCCAAATGAAAACCAACCTGCTGCATTTAGACTTAAAGAACTCACTCAAGCATGGAATATAGACATCAGCAATATATTTCAGGACATGACACCTCCTGATCCGCCTTGGACAAATAGTTCTGTTAATTACGACGATTATTTTCAACAGTGGGGTAAGAACACCTTGTTGCCCTCCAATATTGCACAGTTACATGAAACTCACTCTTCTAACTCAGAGGCCTGTAAAATCTATACAGATGGATCAAAAACTGAGACCCAAGTAGGTGCTGCAGCAGTCTTCCCTTCATTCACCATTTCTGTTTCATTACCAACAGAATGCAGTATCTTTACTGCTGAGCTTTATGCTATTAATTTAGCTCTTGATCGGATAACTGAATTTTTAATTACGACTACTTTAATATACACTGACTCACTCAGTGCTGTCTCTGCCATAAATACTAATACCAACTCCTCTCACCCTGTAATAAAACAGATTCATTCTAAGCTACTTGCCTGTAAGGAATTGAACCAAACTATGACATTCTGCTGGATCCCAGGATATTCTGGAATAGCCGGCAATGAAAGAGCAGATCATGCAGCCAAACAACCAGAAACCACTATTTCGCAGAATTTTCAAGTTCCATATACAGATTACAAACACATTATCCATAAAGCATGTTATAACAGCTGGTCATTAATCTGGAAAGGTTATCCAGGAAATAAACTCTACCAAATAAAACCGGAACCAAAGCTGTGGTCCTCCAGCTTCCAGAAAAGCAGACGAGAAGAAACAATTTTAGGAAGGCTCAGGATTGGGCATACTCATCTCACTCACCTGTATCTGTTAACTAATGAAAGTGCTCCACAATGTACATCATGTCAAGTACAACTGACCATTCGTCATTTTAGTGGACTGTTCCCCACTTTCAAAACATCCGCTTAGACACTTTTAAATCGTTTACTAATATGCAGACATCAATAAATTTAACGCAGATTCTGGGAGATGATCCTAATAAAAAAGAACTATTTACTTTCCTAAACCGGATAGGAATATATAATAAAATATAGTTATTTCATATTCACCATTAGAAAGACACAATATGGCCCAAGTAGCCTATGTGTCATTAAACACAACAACAAAGACTGAAAACTAATTTTCACTGCAGATGACATTTTGTGTGTGATTTTACTGCAGTTTTCCTTTGTTCAAATGTGAAAAACTAAAGACTTGTTCTTATGTTTCTTTTTCTTCATAGAATTTCTGAGGAAAAATGGTTTATGAATGCCATTAAACAAATAATGCTGCCTGTACTTGAAAGAAATTGTAGGTACAGTGAGCATTATTTGTTTAATCTTTGGTTGAAATTTTTGTTGTAGTTTATTTTATAATTTGGAAATCAGCTTTCACAAACTGATTATCCTATTTAAAATTACTTGATGAATTAGCATTAGCATTAGTAGAGGCATTTGATGCAAGAAAGCAAGCTTATGCAGCATCAGCCCAAAAAAAAAATAAATAAATAAAAAATAACCACTTCCACTTCACCCCTCTGTTCGTTCGAAATACCTGTCCAGCTGAGCCTTAAACTTATTTAGGCTATCAACTTCCACGACAAGGGATGGAAGTCTATTCCACCAACCAACCACCCGCTGGCTAAAGGCAAATTTCCTCATGTCTATCCTACATCTGTCTTTTCTTAATTTGAATTTATGCCCTCTCAGGTGATTATTCTGAGCAAGAGGAAGAATCCCATCAGCATTGGGCATGCTCAAACCATTCAATGCTTTATACACCTCTATCAGATCACCTCGCCGGTGCCTAGTCTCCAGACACTGTAATTTGCAAAACTTAAGCCTTTCTTCGTAAGAGCACCCCTTTGTTCCTTTCACTAATCTTGTTGCCCTTCTCTGTACTTGTTCCAGCATCTCTACATCCTTCTTGAAATGAAACCTCCAGACCTGTATACAGTACTCTAGGTGTGGTCTGACCGTTGCCTTATACAAGGGAATAATCACCTCCTTATTCCTGCTAGAAATATTCCTATATATCATTGACAATACACCATGAGCTACTCTTGCAGCCTGTCTGCACTGCTCAGAAAACTTCATATCTGCCTGCACAACCACCCCCAGGTCCCTTTCATTCTCTACCACTGTCAGTGTAGTACCACAGAGTTGATACGTTGCTCTGGGGTTGCTGTTTCCCATATGTAGTACTTTACATTTGTCAATGTTAAACTTCATTTGCCACCTCTCAGCCCATCTGCTCAACCTTTCCAGATCCTGTTGCAGTAGCATAGTGTCAGTAGTGTCCTTGACAACCCTGCCAACCTTCGTATCGTCAGCAAACTTGGACATTAAGCTTGATATACCATCATCAATATCATTTATAAATACAGAAAACAATAATGGACCCAATACTGAACCCTGAGGGACTCCACTAATAACATTAGTCCACGATGAGCAGTGTCCATTGATTACCACTCTCTGTCTTCTTCCCCTCAACCACCCCTTAAAATTATGCCGTTATATTTAACTTCTTTAAGATGTTAACTTTGCTTGCCAAAAACAATATTCAGAACCAGCAATTCCAAATTTTTCATAAATCTGTGAATAAGTTTCATTGCTTTTCTGCTTGTACAGAGATCTTCATGAACACTGCACGAACATAAAATTGTGTTGGAAAGTAGCAGTTCATAATTTCTTTTAAAATTTCATTAGGGAATTTATAATTCTTCCAAATATGTAATGTGATTTCACAGCTGTGATTATGATGTGAAGACACCTTTTTCATCGTTGAATGCATGTTGAATGTTTCCTTGTTGTTAATGCATGCACACCATTTTTCATGGTTGTTCTGATATACTTAAAAACTCACATTTCTTGATGTGTATTTACTCTCACATTTATTTGTACAGTTTTGAATAAATGCTATTTTATTTATTACTTATAATAATCATTTGAAATAATGTATTTCTTACCTGACCTCTCAAGATTTTTTTCATAATAATGTGCCATAATTAATGCATCATTGTGCAGGAGGGGAAAGGGAACTGAATAGACTAAACTCCAGAAGGCTTTAATTCCTCTCTCATTGCACACTTGGTGATTGGTTTCAATATTTCAGCAGCATTGAAAGCCTCCAAGTATAATAATAATAAATTAGTTAATTCAAATAAATTAAAATTTTCCTTGTGAAATAAAAATAACAAATTTTTGTTAATAAATGTAAACAATGAATTAGTTGAATAAAAGGATATTGTTCACAATTTTTTAGAGTTAGCATAGATGGCTGAGCTTCAAGCAGATATATTTTAAATAACAAAACATAGCTTGATAACAGAAGTGTCAGTTTACTTCATAAGTAATGTTGTTTTGTTACATTGCTAAACTCTGGTTCTGTTTATACTTGTGTCTGTGAACATCATATGGAATATTTCTATGCTAATTTGTGTAGACATTCATCAACAATAATAAAACCTATGGGTAGGTTTTATTATTGTAGTTAACAGACACATAGATGTGTCTGTGAACATCATATGGAATATTTCTATGCTAATTTGTGTAGACATTCATCAACAATAATAAAACCTATGGGTAGGTTTTATTATTGTAGTTAACAGTGCTCTGTTCTTTAAACATTAAAAAATGAATAAGATGGTTGTGGCGAAGAAAACATTCAAGTTGTATATGGTGAGAGAATTTAAGATCTGGTGATTACAGCTTACCTGTGAAGCATTGGAACAGGACCAGGGTATGTCTGCCAGGGGCAAAGGTTGATGATGTTGTAGAGCAGATATCATCTTTTAAGGGCACAAAAGGTGATATAGTTGTACACGTTGGCACTAATGATATCAAGAGTAGGAGACTGGCAGAATTGCTTAACAAGTACAGGTCACTGTTGAAAAAAAGCCGTGAAATAGGGTTGAATTTGAAAGTGTCTGCAATTCTGCCCAGACACAATAGGAGGGAGTATATGATGAGAGCCTTGTCGATCAATTCGTCCCTGGAAAGATTGTGCAAGGCTCAAGGGGTAGAATTTTTTTCAGCCTGGACTGTACTTATTAACAGGAGAGATTGCTTCTACAGGGATGGGATACACTTAAATAGAAAGGGTGCAAGAATATTTGCTGATGCTATCGAGGCAGTGTTAGGTGGGTCGGAAAACTGCTAGCTTGGGGGGAGACAAAGATGAATAGATTAACAGTAGCCACTGGCAGAGGTGAAAGAGATTCTTGCATTGCTTCTATTGGAATGAGCAGAAGCCTGAAAAACAAGATGCAGGATATTTCAGAGACTGCCGGGAGTCATTGCGGTACAATAAACACATGGGTTGTGTTAGGGTAGCTAAGAATAGAAATAGGTGCATATATACTTGCGTGTACTGTACACCAATGCTAGGAGTTTAGTAAATAAATTTGATGAATTTGAGGTATTGCTCAAAACATCAAAGGCAGATATTGTTGGGATATCAGAGACGTGGTGTCACACAGATATAAGGAATGCAGAACTGGAATTTGGGGAGTACAACGTCTACAGAAAGGATAGTCTGGATAGGAAGGTAGGAGGGGTTATGCTATTAGTTAAGAAATACATAAAATCCAAGGAAGTGAAGCCAGTGGACATCGCTGGACAGTGCAGTGTCGAGTCAGTTTGGTGTGACATAAGCATTGGGAGATCAAAATTGAGAGTAGGAGTGTGCTATAGGCCTAATGACTCTGATGAGTATAATAAGATACTGTACAGGGAAATAGAGTGGGCCAGTAAATCAGAGAGTCTTATAATGGGAGATTTTAATTTCCCAGATATTGACTGGAATTTGGGGGCTGGTCACTCACACACTAGCAAGGCTTTTGTGGATTTATTGGATGATTGTTTTCTACATCAGCATGTTCCGGAGGCAACTAGAGGGAAGAATACTCTTGATTTGATTATCAGCAGTGATTCTTCATGCATTAAGAATCTGCAGATAAATGAACCACTAGGTGGCAGTGATCACAGTGTGCTGAAGTGGGATTTACTCAAAGAGGTAACTACCATTAGGGGTAAAGGGAAGGGTTATTGCTTTCGTAAAGGCGACTACGATGGACTGAGACAGTATTTAAATTCTATACAGTGGGACCAACCGATGATGTTACCAACAGCAAATACAAAATGGGAAGCATTCAAAAAACTTATCTTGGAAGCTACTAGGCTATACATACCAACTAAGAAATATTGTTCAAGGTTTAGGCCTAAGTGGATGTCAGATGAACTGATGAGGCATATGGCAGAGAAGAAACATGCATGGGATACATACAAATTAACACATGACACAGAAGCCTATATAGTTGATCTGTAACCAAGTTACAAAGGAGGTTAGGCAGGCGAAGGCAGATTACGAGAAATCTTTGGCAAGGGATGCAAAGAAAAACAGCAAAGAGTTCTTTACTTATGTAAACTCTAGAAGGAAGGGGATGAATCAGATTGGTCCACTTGATATCGATGGTTCAACTGTTGATGATCCTGCTCAGGTAGCTAACAAACTAAATGAATATTTTGCATCGACATTCACACATGAGGAGTTATTTAGCGAGGGGAAAGCCAGAGGTGTATTCAACTCTAGCAGTAAGCTAGAGAATCTTGTAATAACTGAGAGTAAAGTGGAGGAGAAATTGTTGAAGATAAACACAAGAAAGGCACCCGGGGTGGATGGGATCTATCCAGTTATATTAAAGGAGGCAGCAAAGGAAGCAAGCAGACCCTTAGCCATAATTATGAGAGCTTCCTTGGACTCAGGGGAGGTACCCACAGACTGGAGATGTGCAAATGTCAATCCAATTCACAAAGGAGGATCAAAGGCTGACACAAGTAATTATAGACCTGTGAGTTTAACCTCTGTTCCAGGAAAATTAATGGAGGCACTAGTTAAAGAAGCACTGCAGGATCATTTAGACAAGACTTCAGCTATAGCTCGGACACAGCATGGTTTTGTTAAGGGGAAGTCTTGCCTGACCAATTTGAGTGGATACTATGATGCAGTCACAAAGGAACTGGATGCAGGGAATAACTTTGATATTATATACTTGGATCTTAGAAAGGCTTTTGATACTGTTTCACATGGAAGACTGCTGCACAAATTGGAGCAGTGTGGCATTGGAGGCAAATTACTGCTGTGGATAAAGGGGTGGCTGAGGGGGAGAAGACAGAGAGTGGTAATCAATGGACACTGCTCGTCGTGGACTAATGTTATTAGTGGAGTCCCTCAGAGCTCAGTGTGGGTCCATTATTGTTTTCTGTATTCATAAATGATATTGATGAGGGTATATCAAGCTTAATGTCGAAGTTTGCAGATGATATAAAGGTAGGCAGGGTTGTCAAGGACACTACTGACACTATGCTGCTGCAACAGGATCTGGAAAGGTTGAGCAGATGGGCTGAGAGGTGGCAAATGAAGTTTAACATTGACAAATGTAAAGTACTACACATGGGAAACAGCAACCCCAGAGCAACGTATCAACTCTGTGGTACTACACTGACAGTGGTAGAGAATGAAAGGAACCTGGGGGTGGTTGTGCAGGCAAATATGAAGTTCTCTGAGCAGTGCAGATGGGCTGCAAGAGTAGCTCATGGTGTATTGTCAATGATATATAGGAATTTTTCTAGCAGGGATAAGGAGGTGATTATTCCCTTGTATAAGGCAATGGTCAGGCCACACCTAGAGTACTGTATACAGGTTTGGAGGCCTCATTTCAAGAAGGATGTAGAGCTGCTGGAACGAGTACAGAGAAGGGCAACAAGATTAGTGAATGGAACAAAGGGGTGCTCTTACGAAGAAAGGCTTAAGTTTTGCAAATTACAGTGTCTGGAGACTAGGCACCGGCGAGGTGATCTGATAGAGGTGTATAAAGCATTGAATGGTTTGAGCATGCTCAATGCTGATGGGATTCTTCCTCTTGCTCAGAATAATCACCTGAGAGGGCATAAATTCAAATTGGGGAAAGACAGATGTAGGATAGACGTGTGGAAATTTGCCTTTAACCAGCGAGTGGTTGGTTGGTGGAACCGACTTCCAACCCTTGTCGTGGAAGTTGATAGCCTAAATAAGTTTAAGGCTCAGCTGGACAGATATTTTGAACGAACAGAGGGGTGAAGTGGAAGTGGTGTTTTTTTTTTTTTTTTTTTGGCTGATGCTGCATAAGCTTGCTTTCTTGCATCAAATGCCTCTGCTAATGCATTTGCGACAACCTGTTCAATTCAATAGTGATCTTCTGATAGATGCATTTGGAGAAGTTTCGACTGACTGTACTTGTTCACGATCATATCTAAAAACTCAGTTTGGCCTATTCACTATTCATCAGCTTTTACAGTGGCTGGGAATAAGATGTGGTTCCATTAGCCTGAAACTTGGCAGGTGGGTCTGACATTGTGCAGTGGCAGTCCTAAGCAGGGGCTAAAGGGGTTTTCTCCCAATGGTCAAACTAATGTGGATTTTTTACTGCTTAATGATTCCCCATAACATTGCTTTAGCACCTTCCCTCCCTAGGAAAATTCTGAGAGTGCCAGTGCATGTGCCGACCGGGCTAGCCGAGTGGGTAAAGTACCTTCCCAGCAACCCAAAGGTCGCGGGTTCGATTCCCGCCTCGGGCTTGGATCAAAGTACTACAAAAACCTTGGGAGGTGCAATATGGCCACAGAAGCCGATGCGCCAACAACTATCAAATCAAAAAAATCAAAGCCAGTGCACGTGTGCTGTCACCAGACAATTTTCGACTGCTTACAACTCATTGTTGGTTGAAATATGGATGTTTTATTACAGTATTAAGTATAATCAAGAGTGGGTTTATGCCTTCTGGCACTAGTCTGCTACATTTGACCAAGAGATGATCTTCACTTGAAGAATTTTGCCATGTATTAGAGGGGATATTCAAGATGTGGTTTATTTTTGAATTATATCAGCCTAAAAAAAGAATTAACACAGCAAAAATTTACTGCCAGCAATTCCTAAGTTTGAGCACTGCATTGCAAGTTGTTTTTAGGAGCATCAGCGACTTAGACTAAATTGCACTGTTGAACAGTATATTATGTCTGCACTAGTGTATGTTCAGTTCATCAGCTGATAGACTGAATAATTCGTGGGAGAATTCCAACACACCTCAACCTGTGATTGGCTAACTGAAGAGACATTTAGAAATTCCTCTAGTCATTTACAGGACTCAAACCTGGACCACTCCAAATGAAAGACAAGTGGCAAAACCACTAAACTGTCGTGGAAGAGCTGTACTGCAAGAAAAATTTGACTAACTACAATTATTTTATTTTTCATCAAAACAGCACACTTCTTCATGCTGTTTTGATAACTTGTGGTAAAATTGAGGAGTTTGGTTTGGAAAAATATTTCATGTACACCGAAACCTTGCACCATCAGGTTATCACTTATTCAGAATTCTGCAGCACTGTTGTGGAAACAAAGCAAGGCTTTGCTTGAAGTTTTGTCGAATTAATTCTCCCATATCCCAAATGAATGAACTTATCATAAAAATTTTGAAGTATTTTATTATTGTATGCTGGTAATTATGTTTCTGAGGTGTGCAGGCACTGCTGTATGCCCACAATTCCATGTTCGATTCAATGGCTGATAAACTCTGAATAATTCATGGGAGAATCTTAACCCCCTCAACCTGAGATTGGCTAACTGAAGAGAAATTTAGAAATTCCTCTGGTCATTGACAGGACTCAAACCTGGACTTCACCAAATGAAAGACAAGTGACAAAACCACTAGACTGTTATGGAAGAGCTGCACTGCAAGAAAACTAGCATGATTTTTCATGCATGACTAATGTAGCATGATTCTTCATTATAACTAACAAATTAACTTCAGTTAGGGAAACAAGATGGATATCAGAAACCAGAAAAATAAAGGTTATTTTCCTATAGCCTTTTAGGGAATGATATCATAGGAAATTCATCTTTTTCCCTTTTAAGCAAATTACGCAAACAAAATACATGCATAAAATGAAACAGTTGCTTATAACATTGAAGGCTGAGGTAGGCCAAAGTATTTTACTCTATTTTAAAGGAAATTTTTGTTCACAGAATGCAGCCTCAAAGAAAATCTCACAGTTTTAGTCTATGATCAGCCTCTTGCTTGACTTTAGTAAGTGTCTGTATGTACTTTAGTACACACAGTTTTAGTCTATGATCAGCCTCTTGCTTGACTTTAGTAAGTGTCTGTATGTACACTTACTAAAGTCTTAGTAATGTTTCGAGCATCAGTAAATTGTATCATGGTTTTAACTACTTATATAACTGTCATGATGACAAGAAATCAAAATTGTTATGCTTTAAGCTTGCTGGAATATTGTACTGGTGATAAATGTTTCTAAGCTTAATTTGCCAAGTTTAAGTATTGCATGCTTTGTGAATATTTATTCCAAAACTTTTATATATATATATATAAATTTTTTTTTTTTTTTTTTTATTGAGTCAGATTACCCAAATAAACTATTACCATCTCAGATTTTCTCACCAACTCCATGATGAACCCCCGAATGACCTTGAATTGGTAAAAATAAATTGTTTGTTTGTTATTTGGTTTTTAGGAGCATTAGCAACTAAGGCCATGTTGCTCCTGGGATATGCGGTGGTCATTCCCTGACCTTTCTGCATCCTCTGTATTTGGTGGGCACGGGCTCGAACCCCGATCTAATCAAGAAGCGTGTGCTATGCACTGCTGCTCCTGCCCACCTGGCTATGGAGGTGCCTGGTAAAATAAATTATAAAGACAGATCTTATACATTATACAATTTTAGATACACAAAACACATTGTTATGCACTACTTCAAATGAAAAGGAACTTAATTTTGAAGCTATCTAAAACCCTGTCCACATTTTCTTTTGTAATAAGCACAAATAAAAAAAAATTCTTTATAATTTTTCTTAAAATGTTGTAATTTATAATATGATTATAAATTATAATTTCTTTATAATTTATAATCATATTTTAATTCTGCTTTCATAAATTAAATTTTATGCGGAAAGCTGAAACTAGGAAAAGAAAGGAAAATGGAGAGGTAGGAAAGCTTGAAAAAGTATGACCTCCATGATGTGCACATCAATTTTGATCTTATTTGTGATTATTATTTGGATAACTAGGAGACTTTAAGCCTGTGATTCCTTAAGTGTTAACTTTTGTAATAAATTAAACAAATGCTAATAGCATCTTTTCTCTTTCTTGGATGATACACATAAGGAGATATAAACTAACCCAGCTCTAAATACTCATTGATTGTTATGTTGTGTGGTCTTCCACCCATTGTTGATCTTTTGCTATTTTTTTATAAAAGAAATCGCACTGCTATAGTTTCTCAAAGGTATATTCAATTCCAGTCATGCAGAGATTTTCTGCTCTCACTGAAGACTGAGAGCTGATTATTCAATCTTTATGGCTTGTACTAAGTTCAACTTAGGTGACAAGTGCTGTTACCCATAGTCCTCCCTAAGTTGCTGATATCTTTTAAACTGTATGGCATCACCAGAAAAGGCAAATCCACTATACATTTAAAAATCTGAGACACCACTAGGACAAATTGTTTTGGAGCTCACTGGGTTCTTATCTCAATCAAATAGAGACGAATCTGATGGTTGGTTCTATTAGCAGACATATGCCTAACTGTGAATAATGTATTTTGCCTAAACGAACAGCCAAGTGATGTACGGAAGTAAAACTTTTGTTTAATTTCCAGGATTGTAGGGGTACATTTCAATGCAGAAGTTGAAAGCATATAAAGTTTGTATGTTTTACCTGAGTTTGATATCATTGAGAGAGAGAGAGAGAGAGACTTTCCATTCAGGGGCAGATACCTTGACATTTTTTTTTCCATACACCACTTGGCTGTTCACTTAAACAAAATGCATTATTCACATTTCAGCATATATTTGCTAACAGAGATCACCTGCCAGCTGACAAGAAGCCAGAAAGCTTCAAAACAGCTGTTCTGACAGCATCTTAGATTTTAGTAACAGTTAAGACAAGTGTTTCTAGGACAGCTCATGGGATTCAGTCAAGGATATATATATATATATATATATATACACAGAAATTTTGCCAGAAGGAATAAACAGGTTATTATCCCATTGTATAAAGCAATGGTTATGCCACATCATGAATACTGCATAGTCTGGAGGCCTCATTTTAAGAAGGTTATGGATCTGTTAGAATATATAGAAGAGTAACAAGGTTAGTCATGGGCAAAAAAAGGGTACTCTTACCAAGGAAGATTTCAATTCAGCAAATTGCAATATCTGGAAACTGGTACCTGTGAGGAAACTCAATTGAAGTGTTTAAGGCTTTAAATGGATTGAATAAATTAAATGCTAATAGTATCTTTACTTTTGCTTGGATGATACACATAAGGGGATATAAACTAACTGAAAAAAGATGGCTGCAAGATAAATGTGTAAAGACTTGCTTTCTATCAGAGTGATTGTTAGAACAAACTTCCATCTAATGTTGTGGAAGTCAGCAAAGTTGGTAAATTTAAAGAAAGGATTAAGAAAATTATCAGAGGGGATGGACAAATGATGTGGTTTTATTTTTATTTTTTTATGTGAAACATCCTTGGGGGCACCTCAACTGAGTAAATCTGATTGGTCAAGAAAAATGCGACCAGAAGTGGTGTCAGCTGCAGCTTCCGACAGCGTTGAATTGTTGTAATCATACAAGTATAATTGCAACAATACAAGTGTTTGTAATCAAACATTGCTACAATACAAGTATTTGTAATCAAATACAGGTGACCGCTGCCGAGCGTGGGGGTTACGTTCCAACCAACATCCGTGCATGGCGATCCTGCGTTCGGTGGGGTACTGTTGTTACGGAAAAATGGGGTTATGTTCTGAAACTTTATGTAGAAAATTAAAACCATAATCTATGTTACAAATAGTACAGTTTATTTTTAAAAGAAATTAACAATTTCACTTTATCATTTAAAATGTATTCCAACAAAAAATACCACGGAAGTAATATTTTTCCATGCTAATTTTTGCTGGAGTGAAAATTTCCAAAATGAACAGTGAGACTGGCTTTCTCCATAATTTCTCATCTCTCATTCCATTGATCCAATTGAGTGACAGTGAGTTCTTGTCTCTAACGTAAATGTAAAGGGCCATTATGTAAAAGAAAACACGATGAAAGAAAACTAAACCCCCAAAAAATCAAAACTAAATTATGGAAACAACAGAAACTTAACAGGAAGGTATACGCTTCCATTATGGAATCGAAATGAATTCCTACCTAAATTTAAAATAAAACTGCATGCTGAAAAAAAGGAAAAAAAAAATGAAATAAAACTTTTAATTGACCATGACTTACCAACACATGAAGAAACGTTCAATTGAGGAAACTGCTAGCAGAAGGTAAACATGCTTTTGAAAATTGACTTACAAAATCCATAATTTTTGTCTGTCTGTTTTGTCATGATCTTTCTCATGTCAACATAGTAAACCATAATATCATCAATGCCTCTCTTAATTATCGTACTCCTATGAAAATCAGGATCTTCCTGCATAATCTTCTCCTTCAGGAACTTGGCTGTTTTTAGAATCTCTGATATACCCGTTTGTTAGTTCAGGTTTCTTCTGCTCTTCATTTTTTTCTTTTTCTTCACAGACATTGTTATTGGAGTCCAGTAGTTCTTCTAACTCCTCATTTTTTAATTCCTCCTGATGGGAATGAATATGTTCTAAATTTTAGAATATGTTCTAAAATTTCTTCCTGTCCTATATCACTAAATCCAATTTAGTGATATAGGGCATCTCCAATAATGTTTGAAAGTTTAATAATTTTCTCAACACAATGTTCTAAAATTTCTTCCCACCCTGTATCACTAAATCCTTCACCTCCAATAATGTTTGGAAGTTTAAAAATTTTCTCAACTTCTGTCTGAATAATATTGAAGTCTCATGAGTCACTTCCTGTTTCAGGGAGTAGCTTCTTCCAGCAGTTCTTCAGAGTTGACTTCTTCATTTCAGTGCATGACTGTTAGTATTGTGAATTCAGCACACCATTAGCACACATTTTTATCTGGAAATTTTTCAATTTTATCAACAAGATTTGCCTTAGATAATAAGATTTAAAAGTTGAAATGATCCCATGGTCTAGGGGCTGTAAAATTGATGTTGTGTTTGGAGAAAGAAACACAAGTTTTACATTTGGATTGCAATCGAAAAATGACACTGGGTGACTTGGAATAAGATAAGGAGCACCTTAAATGATAAATTCTTATTTTTCAGATATCCTTCAACTTCACATACGAAACAATGCTTCAACCAGTTACTAAATAGTGAGGCAGTCATCCATGCTTTTCTATTCGATCGCCAGTAAATGGGAAGAGAGGATTTATTTTTCATTTTAAAGCCCTTGCATTTTCTGAATGATACACTAATAAAGGTTTGCATTTATAATCACCAGAAGCTTTACTACAAAATAGGAGAGTGATTCTGTCCTTTGACACTTTTAATCCAAGGTACAACTCATTCTTCTTTGGATAAATATGTCCTGTCAGGCATTTTTTCTAATACAGTCCAGTTTCATCACAGTTAAAAATCTGATCTGCCATATATCCTCTCTCTTCTATTACATTTTTCAATTCCAATAAAAAATTATTCACTGCCTCCACATTGGCAGAAGCAATTTCACCAACAACTTTAATATTGTGCAGATTGCTTTTTTTTTAAATCTATTGAACCATCCCATGGATGCACTGAAACTTGATTCACCATTTGCACTTGCAGCATGACTTACGTAATTGATAAATACATTGGGCCTTGCACCTGATCATATTAGAATGGAGAGGCACATTTCTATTCCTTTGTTCTTCTATCCAAGCATTCAATAACTGTTCCATTTTTTTCAATAAGCTTATCACATCGACTAACAAAAGTGAATTTTGCACTTGCAGAGTTTGTTGCCAGCCTAATGTTTGCCTTAATTTTGTCCTCACACTTTTTAATTGTTTGTATCGATGATTCATTGCACTCATTCTTTAGCTAAAGATGCATAAATTCTTCCTTGCTCTATTTTCCCCAAAATAATCATTTTCTCATGCAATGACAGAATATTTCTGGATTTTTTCTTCCCAGAATCACTTTTGGATGTAGATGAATGCTTTGAAGCCATTGTATTAGGGTTACTATTTAAAGAAAATATAAATTCACTCAATGACAAAACATACACAATGAAGTCACTTTTCACTCAACTTGGAAACTCACGCTGACATTGTCACTAGCAAAGATTCAAGCCAACTAAGGGATCGTTCAAGTATTATGATACACTGTTTCTGAGAACTGCTGAGTCGAAAGATGCATAACGAAAAATATATTGTAATAATAAAGTTGGTACAATGTAGAGAGGCTAAATTTTGACTGATCGCGAAACTGCAAAGTGCCACAAAATGGCTGTCTCTAATAACAGTCACTTAGAATGAAATCAGTGGCACTATAAATTCAGTCATGCTGTTGTTTTTGGTTTTTAGGAGCATTAGCAACTAAGGCCATATTGCTCCGGGATATGCGGTGGTCATTCCCTGACCTTTCCGCATCCTTCATATTTGGTGGCGACGGGCTCGAACCCCGGTCTAATCAAGAAGCGTGTGCTATGCACTGCTGCTCCTTCCCACCTGGCTACGGAGGCGCCGACCAGTCATGCTAAAACAACTATATACTATATAATAAGGTAACATGGCTGAGTCAGATACACTGTGCTAATGAGAACCATGGACCATGTATGGCACGATCCATGTTGTACGGACTTCTACTGCGTAGTTGCGAATCCACGCACAGTGAAGCCATGCTCGGGGGGGGGGGGTCACCTGTACTTGTATTGTTGAAGTCATACTTCCTGCAGTAGTAACTGCAGGAAGTATGATTGTGACATCACAGTCATACTTTCTACAGCTGCCATTTGATTGTAGCCATTCAAATGGCTACAGTCAAGTGGGTAATTAGGCTATATTGGCTTGGTATTTATTATTGATGTGAAACATCAATAATAAATAACATTACAATAATTTAATAAATAAATAATTAGAAAGAGCCACTTTCCAACATAGATAATCAAGAAGAGTTTATTCAAAAAAACCATGTAAAAGGTGATGCAGTCTTTATCTAGGAGCACATACAAAAAACTTAGTAAGCACTACTATATAAATAAATGTATGAAATATTTCTGTCTGACAACAGACTTAATCAGTTCCTGAGTGGAATTGGCATATAAAATTAGTTGGAATCCATATATAGCAGAGGACATAAACTTATAAAGGGGATTTAATGTCATATGAATCAAAATAAGATTTTGGAATGGTCCATTGGAACATATAATAATTTTTTCAGTATGTATTAAATACGGTATACTTGTCAGTATAGCAGGAAATGAAATAGATCAATTGCTAGTTTTGTAAAATTGCTTTCAGTGAATACCGAATGCTGTTGTTAATTCTATGCTAAAAAAGCTAGTCACCATTCTAATTATTAAGCTATTATTCAGAGATTGTTTTGTTTTTCAGTTACCTTTTTTATTATTGTTGTTTATTGATAAATGTGAAAAAAAATTTTTTTATTGAAAATGTTTTCATTAATTGTACTAATATTTAACAATTATTTTATTTTTATTTTTTTCAGTCATTCATATTTATCATTTTCTGGTACCAGTTCTTTTGTGGATATACAGGAAATGTAATGATAGACCAGCTTTATTTAATGTTATTCAATGTGCTTTTCACTTCACTACCTCCTATGGTCTTGGGAATTTATGACCAAGATTGTCCTGATGATTTATTACTTATAAATCCTAGTCTGTATAGTCAAGGAAGGAAATCTGAGGTAGGTACTGTTATTAATAGTCTCACTTGAATAATATTTTTCATAGCAGTGCACTTTGCTGTAGTAATTTGATTTAATGTTAAAATGACTAAATGATGCAAGGAAGCAGAGTGGATGTGTCACACATGCTTCTCTCATTGCCCATCAAATTCCACTTTGAACTTTACTATGCTTTCCACCTTGGTAACCTTGGAAAATTTCATTCAGTGATCAACAACGTGGTTCCCAAAGATAAATATCATGAAATCCAGCTTTGTTACTTCCCAAGGTATTGTATTTATGCCATTTCTTCTTCCCCCCCCAGTCAATTCTTGTTTTATCTGGAATATGCCTACCTTGTCCATTTCCCCTTCAGGGTCTTACACACCTCAGTCAAGCCCCTACAAGATGCTTAATTATCAAGCTTTGCAGTCCACACCTTAGTAAGTACAATAGTTATGAAAAAACAAATTCAATATCCATATTTTATCTCTTAATTGTATATTATTGGACATTACTTTACTTTATAGTTAAAATACCATCCAGTACTGGAAAGCTACATAAAACAACTTAATCTCCAATAGAGATTTTTGCACTAATTATTAGTTATAATTAGTGCAAAATTTCATTTTGCACTAATTATAACTTGCCAGATGGACTTGCATATCAAAAATAATATTTAATCATAAATCAGAGATAGCAAATTGTACATTCTTTCAATGTAATAACAGGTACACTCATAATGATGTATATATGCATAATTATATATAGTAAACCCTCACTAATTCTGACTAAAGGAGGGGTAATCCAAATTATACAATATAATTATATAAAAATATTTTAAAGTTTTAGTTTTGCATTCCATTAACCCTATACAGTCAGTCCTCGTATAACACAATAGTTGTGTTCCTAGAAACCCTCATGCAATGCAAAATCGTGCAATATAAATAACAGGCCCTATGGGGAAAAATAGGGTTAGGTGCCGACCACCCAAGATTGAACACACATTTGTAACCAAAACATTACCAAACACAATAAATAATCGTAATAAAATATTGCTAATGCTTTTGCTTCTATCGTAAGCAAACTTGTTCTTTGTTTGATCTTCTATTCAAACAGACATTCTATCTCTTCCAATTCTTTGTGTCTTGATCTAATGGATTTTAATTACACTTTGAGTTGTTCCTGCTATGAAAATTGTTTTTATTTCCTCTGCATTCTTTCTAAATCTCGACATTGCCTCATTTAGGCCTGTAGCACGTGCAATATCACATGGTCTTCATCTTGCTCAGTGTTTCAAAATTTCATATTTTTTCTCTATCAACAGAGGCGGACTAGCCTTAAGCCTTACCGGGAAAACCCCGGTGGGCTGTAAGCCAGGAGAGGATGGAGGCCGGTGTAATTTTGGCCATAAACGCTAGTATGAGACTGCTACAAATTTTCCTGGTTAAGAATTTTTGACCCAGTCCACCTCTGTCTATCGATATTGGTTTTCTTTTTCTCTCTGAATCTGTAGTGTCTTCACCAAGACGCTTTCTTTTCAACCTTATAAGTATTTTACTCATTTTTAGGGAATAAAGCACAATTACATAATGAGGAGATACACTATTAACACCTCACTAGCTCACATTTTACTACAGCACATTTCTGGGGATTACTACCATAAAACAATAAAACAATTTTCAGTTGCATTTCTGCTAGTGGAATCTGTTACTGGTAATAAACTTGATCTAATTGCATTTGCGATAATGCCGATAGTTGGAATTGTGTGGCTTTTTACGTTATTATGGCGAAATGTGTTTCCCTTCACCGATATAAAAAACATAAATACATTTTCAGAATCTTCTGTTCATTCCTATTGTGTTGCGTTCAGTTGGGGTGATTCCGCGTTCGACTGCCATTTCTTGTAAACACAAAGGCGAATCATGCATAAGCGAATTCGGTAATGTTATATACGATATTGTTCCCCTATTTATGAATCGTGTATGATCGAATTTGTGTAATGTAAACACGTGTTATACAAGGACTGACTGTATTTATTTAGATAATACTAGGGCACAAATAAGATAAAAATTAAATTTTATGAAAAAAATTTATATTAAGAACAAATGAGAATACAAAGAGCTCAAATTAAATAGAACACAGTATGATTTTTTTTTTAAATAATAAATTTTAATTTCATTAAATGTTAGTAACTGTAAATTTAATCTAATGATGATTTAATCTTATTGTCTTTTTTGAAGTGTGGTTGGCACACTTATAGCCTAAGTTGCTGTTGTGCCAGTAAACCCAAAATCAAATCAAATCTTTTTTGAAGAGACTGAGAATGAATAAAGGTTGTTGAGGATCATAACTCATAGCTTTTCAAGCACAGCCTAACTGCAAAAGTGAATTAACTGCTATCATTTGCCTTTATAATTCTCTTTTAAAATATGTTCTGTCATAGAAACATGGCATTTTGACAGATAGATTATTTTAAAGTCTGGAACCAATTCCCTATCTGTGGTTATGCCTTAATACAGGGTTCCCAAAGTGTGGTCTGTGGCCTGGTACCGGGCTGCGAAAAGAAAATACCAGTTCGCGAACAACTTATTTGGCCTTGTACCGGGCTGTGAAAAGAAAATACCAGTTCGCGAACAACTTATTTGAAATATACCAACATAAAACAATAAGAAAATTTCCTTTCTTAAAATATGTCAATTTTATGTAAACTTTTGATAATAAACAAATAAAATATGTAATTATATACATAATTACAAATTAATCTTAAGTATGCTGTACTTAAATGATGTACATCTTAATTTTTGTTTAATACTGCAGTACATATTCTGAATTAGATTATACTGTATTGTATTAGTAGTATTATATTAAATGCTCAAACTTTTCTTTGTTCTTTTGCTGATTTTATGAACTATCAATATAACATCCTTTCAGTACAGGGTGTCCATAAATTATTGACCATGTTACAGATGATTATTAGGTGCTGACTAGATCTGATATATGAATAATGTTTATGTCACTTGAAAGAACCACTCAGAGTTTTATATAGCATTGTGTAGATGTCACTAGTGTTGATAACAGTTGTGACTCACAATAACCATTAAAATGGTGATGGTACAACAGAAAGCGATGTGTGTATTGTGGTTTGCCGAGTTTAAATCTGTAGTTACAGTGCAAAGGCGGTACCTTCATGCAAGTCCATTAAATGATGGGTAGAACAGTCTAATGGAACTGGCAGTGTCCTGCATAGGAGGAGTGCAGGTTGGGCTACAGTAAGTGTGGAGAATGTTGAGTGCATTCATTGGCCCATTTTTCTTTGCTTAGACTACTGTAAACAGTAACGATTATTTGGACATGCTATAGCATTTTGATTTCCTGCAGATGGCAGAACATCAACTGTACGGTATGTTTCAGCAAGATGGCATTTCTCCTTCATTGGGCTTTGACTAAGCGAAAATTTCTCAGTGAGAATTTTCCAGGCTGATGGATTTTAAAGGGAGGATCAATTCTCTGGTCCTCTCACTCACTGGATATAACCCCACTGGAATTTTTTCTGTAGGATTATGTGTATCATACACCCATTGCAAATCTGGATGAATTTAGTGAGTGAATCACTGATGCAATTGCTTCTGTAATGCCTCAAATGCTAGAGAACACTTTGCATGAAATTGTAAACCATTTGGACATCCTGATTGCTACAAAGTTAATAAGCTTCCATGTGGAAGCTTATTAACTTTTTTAAGTTGTCCTTTCCATTGAAAAAAAACTATTTGCCGATATCTCCTGTAGTTCCTGTTATATAATAATTTGTAATGTGGTCAATAATTTATGGACATCCTGTATAATGACTGGTTTTCTCATTTCCTCTGGAGGGGGGGGGGGTTGCTATAAAAAGCTTCAACTATATTTTCTTTGTTTTTTCAGCCAGTAAGGACATTATAACTTGTTCAACTTTAATATTTATGAATATTCTTGTTTCATGCACAAAAATAGTGGTCAATATTCTTATATTTATAGGAGTATACCAAATATTCCTTCTGGGTAAATATGTTAGATGCATTGTACCAAAGTGTGATTATCTTCTTTTTTCCTTATATGGTAAGTATATATTTATGATGTAACATTAACAGAATTTTAATTTCATAAAAATAATAAATCCAAAATGTCTTTTCATTTTTTTCAGAAATTTTTAATGAAATTTTTGAAACCAGTGTGCTTATTTACAAAATGGTTATATGCTGTTATAGCTCTTTTTTACCGAAATATTAATCCATGAACATAGCTTCTAGAAATCACTCTTGAAAATAAAGTTTTGTGGGAAGAACGGTCTTTAAGTTGAAAGAGGTTATGGAGAGTTTCGTTCTCAACAAGAATTTTTTTTTTTTTTTTTTTTTTTTTGAAAACTTTGTCATTATTTTTTGTATAGATTATATGCAAAGGATCAGTGAGCATTTTAAAATGCTATGTTGTCATTGGTGTTCATGTCATGATTAAATTATTACATTATACCAGTGGTTTTCGACCATTGTTTAATAACGGCACTCCTAAGTAATTTATTTTATTTTGCAGCACCCGTACTCAATTTTCTGCCTGTTAGATTCGATTTTCTCTCTCTCTCTCTCTCTCTCTCTCTCTCTCTCTCTCTCTCTCTCTCTCTCTCTCTCTCTCTCTCTCTCTCTCTCTCTGTGTGTGTGTGTGTGTGTGTGTGTGTGTGTGTGTGTGTGTGTGTGTGTGTGTGTGTGTAATATTAAAAAAAAATATGTTATATGATAGTTATTATAATAATATAATTATAAAAATCACTTTTCATAATACAAATTATATATATATAATAATTTTATTTTTATATAGAGGTACTAAGTAAACATCAATTATAGATTACCACAAAATTAAAAAGATACCGTACATCTTTTTATAATGAAATAAATATATAAATTTAAAAAATAAGTTTAAGTAACTTAAACCCAAATGACGTGGCACCCCTGGAATGTTGTTGTGGCACCCCGGTTGAAAACCATTGCATTGTACTAATGTGATCAGTGATTATATATCTAAACAGACTAAACTGAGACATTTGGATTCTAATATTATATGTTGTTTTTTATCAGTTTTGATGATAATTTATGATGTTACAACTTTTAAATCAAAATTTAAATACATGCTTGTTATTACTTGTTTTGGATATGCCTTAAAAAAATAATTTTCTATTAGGTGACAGCATGTAGAAGTAACTGTAGCTCACTAAGATAAGTAATTGTGGCACTGTGTTGATCATGTCAGTGTAATGGAATTGCAAATTTTCTAGTAATTAACATTGGCGATTTTTTCATGTAATAGTAGCTAAATAATCACAAAAGTTTGTGCATGTGGAAATTCTCAAAAAATAAATAAATAAAATTAAAATAAATAAATAAATAAACAAAAAAATGCCCACATGAAAGTAAGTAAAAATGAATATCAACTGAAATAATAAAAAATTTCTCTGCACGAAAATGTAACTTATTGTGATATAATTTAATGATATAATTTTACATGTAATGATATAATTTTACAAAATTCATTTTAGAGTTTATAATGGTTTTTGGGAGAATGTTATCTGATATGCATATACAGCACATTAAAAAAGTTTTTGCAATTTTTTTATTTTTGTTTGTCAAAATGATTGAATGTGCATCAAAGAGCATTTTTCTCAGAGTAACGTCCTCAACAGTAACCTCTTTGTTTGAAGTGATTTTGTCAGTTAGAAACGATGAACTCATTTTGTGTCATTATCTTTAATGCTTTTGTCACATCTTAGAACATTGGAATATCCAACATATTTTAAGTAATTGCTTTATCTTCAGGAAATAAAAAAGATAATTGGCATGATCTGATGAGTAAGGTAGATGATATAAATTGGTCCATATACAGATGCATTGTCACACAGCAAAATCCAGTTCTCTTGTGCCTGTTTCTTCAGTATTTTTATTCTGATTACATTGCCCAGATGACAAAACACTTGAAGATGCAGCTCTTTATTTACAATTCAGTCTTTTGGTATTCATTTGAAGCGAATAATGATTTTGCTTTTGTCACTTAAAACATTGTGTTTTAGCATTAGCATTAGTAGAGGCATTTGATGCAAGAAAGCAAGCTTATGCAGCATCAGCCAAAAAAAAAAAAAAAAACCACTTCCACTTCACCCCTCTGTTCGTTCAAAATACCTGTCCAGCTGAGCCTTAAACTTATTTAGGCTATCAACTTCCACGACAAGGGATGGAAGTCTGTTCCACCAACCAACCACTCGCTGGCTAAAGGCAAATTTCCGCACGTCTATCCTACATCTGTCTTTCCTCAATTTGAATTTATGCCCTCTCAGGTGATTATTCTGAGTGAGAGGAAGAATCCCATCAGCATTGAGCATGCTCAAACCATTCAATGCTTTATACACCTCTATCAGATCACCTCGCTGGTGCCTAGTCTCCAGAAACTGTAATTTGCAAAACTTAAGCCTTTTACTGAATGCTCATCATATGCTTGCCAACCGAATTGATTACAGTGTAAGCAATTCATTTGGACAATTAATAAGAAACTTTTGCATTGGTTTATTACACAGATTGTAATTTTACCATGTGCTAAAACCAGAGTGTGACACTCTTGATTTATATACTTCAAAATGGGAAGTAACTGTTGTCCACCTTTCAATTTTAAAAACATATCAGAACTTATATGCTGCTTGCAGATAAGTTTATCAAACATGAAGTAACATATTCTGCAATCTCCTGCCATTAAATTTATTTTATATTTCCTGCACTTTTTTAATATACTTGTAAAAGTAGAACTGCTTTGTCATTTATTTGTTAAAGTAGCACAATATAAACAGAAAATTCTGAACATTAGCAAACAAAATTTTTTAAAAACTTATTTTTTGATCTTTTAAACAGGAGAGACTGCTTCTACAGGGATGGGATACACCTAAATAGAAAGAGTGCAAGAATATTTACTAATGCTATCGAGACAGTGTTAGGTGGGTCAGAAAACTGCTAGTTTAAGCTTGGTAGGATTCGCAGACTAATAGATTAACAGTAGCCGCAAACAGAGGTGAAAGTGATTCTTGCACTGCTTTTATTGGAATGAGTGCAGAATTGGAATTTGGGGAGTACAATGTGTACAGAAAGGATAGACAGGATAGGAAAGGAGGATGAGTTATGCTGTTAGTTAAGAAACACAAAATCTAAGGCAGTGCATCCAGTTGACATGGGTGGACAGTGCAATGATGAGTCAGTTTGGTGTGATATTATTGTAAAAAAAAAAATGATAGTAGGAGTGTGTTATAGCCTAATGAAACTGATGAGTACAATGAATAGCTATACAGAGAAATAGAATTGGCCAGTAAATCAGAACTTGTAATGGGTGATTTTAACTTTCCAGATATTGACCGAAATTAGATGACTGTTTTCTACAGCAGCAAGTTAGAGAGGCAACAAGAGGGAGTAATACTCTTAACCTAATTATCAACAGTGATAATTCATGCATGTTGGTAAAGGATCTGCAGATAAAGAAACCACTAGGTGACAATGATCACAGTTATTAATGTGGGATTTACTATTAAATATGTAAATACCATCAGGAGTAAAGGGAAGGGATTTTGCTTTTGTAAAGGTGAATACACAGACAGACAGTTTTAAAACTGTCTCAGACAGACAGTTTTTAAATTGTATATATTGGGCCCAACTGATGATGTTACCAAAAGCAGATTCTAAACGAGAATCATTCAAGGAATTAATCTTGGCAGCCACTGGGCTTTTCATACAAGCTAAGAAATACTGTTCAAGGTTTAGGTCTAAATGGATGTCAGATGAACTAACAAGACTTGTGGCAGAGAAGACAAATGCATGGGATACATATAAATTATCAGGTAACATCGAAGCCTATGTTGTATATATAAGCTAGACTGTAATCAAGTCACAAAGGAGGTTAGGCTGGCAAAGGATGCAAAGAAAAACAGCAAAGACTTCTTTACTTATATAAACACTAGAAGGCAGGGGATGAATCAGGTTGGTCCACTTAATATTGATGGTTCAACTGTTGATGATCCTGCTCAGGTAGCTGACAAACTGAATGAGTATTTTGCATCTATATTCGCACATGAGGAATTCTATAGGGAAGTGGAGGTCAGAAGTTTATCAAACTCTAACAGGAAGCTAAATGATTTTGTAATAACTGAGAGCAGAGTGGAGGAGAAATTGCTGAAGTTAAACATAAGAAAGGCACCTGGGGTGGTTTAATATAACTGTATAGTTTAATATAACTATCCAGTTATATTAAAGCAGGCAGCAAAGGAAGTAAGCAAACCCTTACCCATAATTATGAGAGCATCCTTGGATTCACAGAGGCCCATGTACTCGAAATGTGCAATTGTATCCCCAATTCACAAAGGTGAATCAAAGTGTCACATGAGTAATTGCAGACCTGTTAGTTTAACTTCTATTCCGTGGAAAATAATGGAGTCACTGGTTAAGGAAGCATTGCAGGATCATCTAGACAAGACTTCAGTTATAATTCAGACATGGCATGGGTTTTTTAAGGGAAGTCCTGTCTGACCAGTTTGATTGGATACTACGATGTGGTTACAAAGGAACTGGATGCAAAAAATAAATTTTATATCATGTACTTGGATTTCAGGAAAGCTTTTGATACTGTTGCACATGGAATACTGCTGTACAGATTCAAGCAGTATGGCATTAAGTGCAAGTTGCTGCTATGGATAAAGGGATGGTTGAATGGGAGATGACAGAGAGTGGTAATCAATGGACACTGCTTTTTGTGGACTAATATTATTAGTGGAGTTCCCCAGTGTTCGTTGTTGGGCCCGTTGTTGTTTTCTTTATTTATCAGTGATATCGATGAAGGTATATCAGGGTTAATGTCAAGTTTGCAGACAATACGAAGGTTGGTAGGGTTGTTAATGACAGCGATGACAGTACGCTACAGCAACAGGATCTAGAAAAGTTGGGCAGCTGGGCTGAGAAGTGGCAACTGAATTTGAACATTAACAAATGCAAAGTACTGTATATGGGTAGCAATAACCACAGAATATCATACAAACTGTGCAATACTACAATCAGAGTAGTGGAGAATGAAAAAGTCCTGGGGGGGTAATTATGCAGTCAGATATGAAGTTTTCTGAGCAGTGCATATAGGCTGTCAGAGCAGCTCATGGGGTCTTATCAATGATATATAGAAATTTTTCTAGCAAGGATAAGGAGGTGATTATCCCTTTGAATAAGACAATGGTCAGGCCACACCTTGAAAACTGCATACAGGTCTGGAGGAAAATTGCATACAGGTCTGCATACATTTTAGGAAGAATGTAGAGCTGCTGGAAAAAGTACAGAGAAGGGAAACAAGGTTTGTGAAGGAAACAAAGGGTTGCTCTTACCAAGAAAGGCTTAAATTCTGAAATTTGCAGTCTAGGCACCTGCAAAGTCATCTAATTGAGGTGTATAAGGCCTTGAATGGTTTGAGCAAGCTCAATGCTGATGGGATTCTTCCTCCTGCTCAGATTGCACACTTGAGGGAGCATAAATTCAAATTTAGGAAAGACAGTTTTAGAATAGATGTGTGGAAATTTGCCTTTACCCAGCAGGTGGTCAATTGTTGAACAAACTTCCATCTGTCATTGTGGAAGTTGATAGCTTGAATGGAGTGAAGGAAGAACTATATAAACATTTGCAACTGCTGGAATCAGTGAAATGGGAAAGTTTTTTTTTTTTTTTTTTTTTTTTTTTTGGCTGATTCTGTATAAGCTTGCTTTCTTGTGCCATATGCCTGTGCTAATGCTAATATATAAATAAATCTAAAAAAAAATCACAAACTGTCACTAGATTTTTCCTGCAAATTATTGAATTTTAGACATCTAAAACTGAAAAAAGAAAAAAATAATAAAAGTTACAAAAACAATGTGAATTCTAGCAACTCTGGCACAATCAACGTCAATGGGTAATATTAGGATGGTCGTAGACATCTTTTAATTTTCCTTTAGTGGGACTAAATGGTAATCTCAATAAACAATGCAAATACTAAAGAGGAAATGTTGAAGGAAGTTATTCTAAAAGCTACTAAGCTTTATATACCAACAAAAAGATGTTGTCCAAGGTGTAAACCAAAATGGATGAAAGAGAAACTGGTGACCCTGAAAGATGATTATAAATTGTCAGGAGACCCAGATCATGCAATAAATATAAATTAGTCAATAATAAGGTTACTTTGGAGGTTAAGCATGCTAAAGTAAATTACAAAAAGGCCATAGCCAAGTGTGCAAGGAATGGTAGCAAGAAAGTCTTTACTTACTTTTGCTGTAAAAGGAAACTGATATTGTTACCACAGATCTCAAGACACAAAGAGTAACAGTATGTGTTCACATTCCTCCTGGAAGTTTTTAATGTTGTGGATACCATTGATATGGCTAATATTAATTGGGAAATAAATGATTTTCTGATAACTAGGAAGAGACTAGAAGCAAAGTTATTAAAATTAAAAGTGTTGGAAGCTGGCCAGTTATATTGAAGGAAGTTGCAAAAGAAGTAAGCAAACCTTTTACGTATTATAACTCGCAGCCTTTATTCAAGTGAAATCTTTATAGACTGGAGATGTACAAACATCTTTTCTATTCATAAAGGTGACTCAAAATTTCAACTATGGGCCTGCCAGCTTCACTTCTGGGCCAGGAAACATTATAGAAGCCTTAAGGATATAATACAAAATCATATGACCAGGAATGGAATTATAAGCAAATCACAAAGTGACTTTGTTAAGGGGAGATTGTGTCACTAATCTATGAGTAATTAGCTATAACTAAAGAATTGGGTGCAAGGAATAACTGACATTATTTAATTCATTTCAGTAACGTTTTTGATATATGAACAATTACTATATAAATTGGAGAAATATGATCTTAAAAGCAAGTCACTGATATGGATAAAGGAATGATTAAGTGGCTGTAGACAGACAGTTATAAATAGCCACTACTCTTCATAGACTTATGATATGAATGGGAATCCCACAGGGTTTGGTGCTTGACTTACTATTTTTAATATTTATTTATAATATAGATATAGGTATTTCAAGTTTAAAGTCTAATAAGTTTTTTGATGATACAGAGGCAAGCAGTGTGGTTAATGACAGTTAATAGGGTAATGAAGTAGCTTCAACAAGATCTGGATAAAATATTTGAATGAACTAAAAAATGCCAGCCAAATCACTAAATTTTGAACCTTAGTTAACACTGGAAAATGCAAAGTCTTGCATCTAGGTAGCAGTAATCCTAGAGTAGCATAGTAATCCTTAGATAACATAAAATTCAAGATAGTTGATAATGAATAGTACTTGGGATTAATTGTCTGATACAAAGTTTGCTGAACAGAGTAGACTGGTTGAATTCAGTTCATGGGATTCTGTCAATGATCTATAGGACCTTTGTAGAGACGAAAGGATTTATTATTCAGTTATATAAAGTAATGGCTAAGCTGAATTTGGAATATTGCATAGAGGCATACAGGTTCCATTTTAGGAAAGTTGCACAAAGAATTAGTCTTATCAAGGGTAACTTGAGTTTTTGTAAGTTGGTGTTTGTAAAACATGTATCCGTGGGGTTAAGATTGTTTTATTGGTTTGATACACAGGTAAAATGAAATGGAGGCAAGTGGAAGATTAAGCGCTTCAGCCTTCTAGAGTAAAATGTGTTAATTTCTTAAAGGGATTACAAATAATTCTTGGACATTTTGTAGTATTTCCTGTACTAATCTCTCAGTGACTGTATTGCTATCCTTACACTGTCTTCACATACTTCTCTGTAAGAACTGTGGTATGATCACTAAAGGAGTAGTACAGGAAGTAGTATGAAACTTTTGAGAATTATCTGTTTTTGCACATTATTCTACAATTATCCTCTCTCAATTTAAATGTATGTCCCCTTCTCTATGTCATGTGACAGAGTGTAAAAATTCCCTTGCTCAAACTTTTCAAGCCTTAAACATTTCAATCAGTTAATCCCACAGATAGAGAGAGAACACAGATTCTTAAAGGTATCACTGATAATTTTAGAATCGATGTTTTTAATGTTGTGGATATCATTCTTGTTGTCAAAGAGGGATTAGCTGTTGGAATAAACTCCCACCTCTTCTTGCTTTCAGGAGGGATGGGATATATATTTGAGATATCTGAGTAAATGAAGAGTGAAGGTATATTGGTTACTTGGTTTATTTATTTATTTTTTTCTTACATTTTGTTACTACTGGCTACTTAGTGAAGGTGCCTCCGTAGCCAGGTGGGAAGGAGCAACAGTGCGTAGCACACGCTTCTTGATTAGACCGGGGTTCGAGCCCGTGACCACCAAATACGAAGGATGTGGAAAGGTCAGGGAATGACCACCACATATTCCCGGAGCAATATGGCCTTAGTTGCTAATGCTCCTAAAAACCAAACAACAAACAAACAAGCTACTTAGTGATATTGATTTCAGTTTGTTTAGATGAGAGGAATGTAATTTTTTTTTAAATGTATTAAAATATTTATAATAAGATTCACATTATTTTTTATCGATGAGCTCTTATCAAAAAAATGGTTTAATTTGATATTCTAAAAGATAACTTGTTTTTCACTGCATTAAAAAATTGGTTATCCTATCTGAAGACTTAACATTGTTTTTATTATTGTTAATTAATACCAATGAAGTTTTTCAAAAATTCCCATTCATGTTTGAACAAGCTTTGTATAACTGTTATTAGTTCATGGTATTGTTTATAATGATGAGAAAAACTTTAATAGCTTAAAGGGAAAGAAATAGTGAAATAATGGATTATTACATCAGTAACTAAAAAGAAATAATTAATGTTTATACTTTGTTAACAATGTATAGAATTTTGGCCTTTTACAGCTGTACTATCAGGGGCTCCCTCTCTGTTCTTCTCTTCTTTATTCCCCTTGACTTATGGCCGTATTACTTTTCCTATGATAATTATTCTTAATGAGATGATCGTCAGGCTAGGACAAAATCCGTGCTCTCGGCAAATCAAGGGCTGTTCTAGCACTTAATTGCTGCAGCGTTGGATCATGTTGTGATTTAAGATTTGGGGGATCGCTGAGTGTCGCCCCCCCCAATCCCCGCTTTTTAACCCTTTATTGGTTTGTACTTGTTTCCACTGGTGTATGAGGATATGGGCAGAGAGAATGAGACATTATGTAACACAACATTTATTATAACAAAAGAAAACATGTATACAGACTTGCACTCCGTCTAGTTATTTGTGTAAAAGTAAAGATATGTATATATATTGCTTCTAGGTTTATGTTCATAACAACAACATTGATCTGTTTTAGGATTAATAATATTGTATTAGCAAAAACACCTTTATAACATACTGGATTCTAGTATCACTGGAACTATTCCTTCAGTAGACTTATTGTTTGGCTCTGGTTTAACAAGCTACAACATTCACAAAACATTTAAACATAGAACAGAATGGTTGGATAGGAGAAGAACCTTAGGCAAAGTTCTTTTGGGTGTTCTCATTACTTTACACTATCTTACATCTGTTCTAATGTGAACAGGCTCACTCCTTCCCGTTTCTTATCCCCACAGCACCTTGCTGTCAGATTCCTGTGTACCAACAACCATGGGAGAAGTTCCCTTTCATTGTTAAATTACAAAGATTAAATATTTAGGAAGGAAGCATTAAAATGGTATCTATTGATGTTGTGTTCAAGGTTTACATTCACACAAATGAGATAATGTCTTACCAGTTGAATCTCTTGCTTCAGGACAGGTTGTGAAACCTCCTTCCCTCTGGTGGAAACTAGGGTACGGTCTTCTGAGCCATGTTTCCTTTGTCTCTCCTCCTTGGCTGTTCTTAAGGCTGGAGCGACACCGAATGCAGAACCTTCCCTTCACATCGCCAGGACCCTGGACGTTTGACGACGAGACGTTCCACTCTCCTGCCAGTCTCTGTTTCAAAAGCAAGAAGGTCTCTCCTTGGTGCCTCACAGAATCCTTTATATACTAACATTATCTCGTTCTACGTCACAGAGACAAAGTCATCCAAGAATGCCCATTTATGGTGACACTCCCATTTTTGGTAATCATCCCATGAAAACAACCGAACATCCCACCTCCGTTGTAGCGAAAAAAAACCTTTTTAGTACTATTGTGGGCATGGGAACTGAGATGCTCTCCTCTCCTTCCGCTCTTTTGGTGAGAGGCCAATGGCAGGGAACTAGGGCGAGGAATTGTGCAATATCTGACCATACACTCTCTTTCCCTGGGAAATCAGTTTCTCCTCCCTTATTGTATTAGACATAAGTTCCAAACGAATAGTTTTATAATTTTATCTTAAAGATTCCCGAGATACGATTCTAACAATAGAATAGTTGATTTTGGGTAGACCGAAGAGTTTTAAAGAAGCATGGTTTTAATAATTTAAAATATCCTAAAACACTGTATTAGCTATTTATTAGTTAATTAATTGTGCCTCATTATTGAGAGATACAAAACTTTCAGTCTAACAGTACTTGGCGAGTTGTAAATCATAATAAGCACTGACCAGAGCCTATCAATTCAGTAAACCCTGGCAAGTAAATTTAAAGATAATTTTTGCAAGGTGTATTTAATTCTTTTGAACAGTGATAACTGTCTTGCTTTCAGACCTACCGTGACACTGATGTTGGCATATGGGAATTTGGAACCACTATTTGCACTGCTTGTGTTATTGTACAGTTGTTACATTTAGCCATTGAGGTTAAGTCGTGGGTAAGTCATTGTTATATGATATTCACTAAAAATATATATATATTTTTTTTCATTAAAGGTGTCAATTTTATTTTTTCTTCTGTCTTTTTTAATGAGCTGAGGTCAAGATATCTGTGAAAACTAACTTCTGAGATTTCAGAAAGCCAAGAAATCTGTCTGTTGAATGTCAAGTTTTAGACCTTCTGCATAATCCGATTTTTAGAACAGAGGTAAAATTTTCATAGAAAAAAATTCAGAGCAATAAGCAAGGATTCTAACAATAGATATACTAAACCTTTCCATCTCTAGAAAGATTTACTACTGCAGAATCCAGGACTGGCATATTTCTTATTTCAAAAAATTTTAATTTTAGTTTGTCTCAAAAAAAAAAAAAAAAAAAAATCCTATTTAGACATTTCATCATTAATTTTCATGCTATCCTATATAATTGAAAATAAAAAAACATATATATATATATAGTATATATAAAAGGTAATAAAGAAAAGGAAATAAGGAAAAAGAGAAGAGAAAAGAAAATAAGAAGATAAGAAAATAGATGTACCTGGATGCACAAGGCTACAGAACAGGATACAATTATAAAATAAGAAATATAAATAATTGATAAAAGACATAGTAAGATGGGAAAGTTATTAACAAAGACATAGTAAGATGGGAAAGTTATTAACAACAACGTGCCAGGCCTAATGGAAGAAGATAAGAGAAAAAGAATGTTAAGAACCTAATAAATTAAGTGGAATTAATGGCTGAATTAACAGGATGAATTATCAAGTCAAATCATATTTACAGAAGCTAGAAAGGAAGTGGTAATTAATGAATATTAAAAAAATAATAAAATAGAAATAAAATGAAAATAAACTGATACATAGATCAGGTATTTCATCAGGGGACTACACCTGATCATGTACCAAAACACTGCATTTCTATACAAATCCATGCTAATGGAGGTAGCATTAAAGAATAATAATATTGTGAAAAAATATATATATTAAAACCTCCAGAAACATGAGTGAGGTAGCCCCAATGCAGTGTATATTTTAAGTAAAACTGTTAAATTAAGTTAAAAAAAATAAAATTTAAAAAATTAAGTTAAAAGAAAAAAGGTAAAAAAAAAAAAAATAAGAGAAAAAGAATGTTAAGAACCTAATAAATTAAGTGGAATTAATGGCTGAATTAACAGGATGAATTATCAAGCCAAATCATATTTACAGAAGCTAGAAAGGAAGTGGTAATTAATGAATATTAAAAAAATAATAAAATAGAAATAAAATGAAAATAAACTGATACATAGATCAGGTATTTCATCAGGGGACTACACCTGATCATGTACCAAAACACTGCATTTCTATACAAATCCATGCTAATGGAGGTAGCATTAAAGAATAATAATATTGTGAAAAAATATATATATTAAAACCTCCAGAAACATGAGTGAGGTAGCCCCAATGCAGTGTATATTTTAAGTAAAACTGTTAAATTAAGTTAAAAAAAATAAAATTTAAAAAATTAAGTTAAAAGAAAAAAGGTAAAAAAAAAAAAAAAAAATGTAACAGGCAGCAGCATAGAAATGGGAAGTAATGCAAGGTACAGGAGGGAAAAGGTAGTAAAAAAAAAAGAGAGAGATGAAGATAGCGATAATAAGAAAAGAAGGAATGTCCGAATCGCCCTCATATTGCACTAATAATTCAACGGACGGAAAAAGAAGAATAGAAAGTAGAAAGATGTAAAGAGAAGGAAAAGATTTTAAAAGATACTAGGCAAGCTAGGTGCGTAAGTACCTAACCTCTTAGAGAGGGCCTTGACTGTGAAGGTGTTAGTAGAAGAGGAAAACTAATACCCCTAGCCTGTTATATATTTTTTTGTTAATGTCAGATGTAGAAAAAACAAGTGAAAAGAAGAATAAGAAGCAAAATTAAGAAGAAAAATAAAATTAAATACCGTTAAAATTATGTAGCATCAATTAGTAAAATGCATAATAAACATGATTAATAAATAGAATACTAACAGGGAGAGCTATGATGACGGTGCAGTTGCTTAGTAGAAAAAACAACGGAAGCCCTCTATAGTTAAAAGTGAGGATAAAGGTCCGATTAATAATAATTAAAAATAATTAAAATAAAATAAAGGTAACTTAGAAAGTGAAAAGGCATGAGCATCGTTCAGAATAGAAGTCATATGATGTGATTACTTTCAAAGTGGTGGAAATACCACCATTTAAATATACAACTGTACAATTATCATGTTAACCCTAATCAAAATGAGACATAGTGAATCCGAATTTTTGTTTAATGAAGTTAGAAAGATTTTTAATAATACAATTTATAAAATTAATTGGAATATCATTGAAACATAATTTTGTAAAGGCCATTTAAAGCTTTGATAAAAAGTGCTTGATTGCTGCTAAGATATGCAAGATGCAAAATTTGTGTATGAATGATATTTTATGAACTCTAATAGAAATATTAGAATTCCAATTTGTTAAATAAATAATGTTGAAATTAAATTGACTTCTTTTATCAAATACTGCCAAGTTAGGCGACTCCGTAGCCAGGTGGGAAGGAGCGGCAGTGCATAGCACACGCTTCTTGACTAGACCGGGGTTCGAGCCCGTCACCACCAAATGCGGAAAGGTCAGGGAGTGGCCACCGCGTATCCCGGAGCAATGTGGCCTTAGTTGCTAATGCTCCTAAAAACCAAATAACAACAAAATAACAACTGCCAAGTTATGGTGAAGAGGAAAATTATTTAAAGTAATATTTAAATCGAGAAAGTTTGCGTGCTGGTTACCATTATTTTCTTTATTTAAGGTAAGTTCAGTAGGATATATCAATTTTGCAATATTTTCAAAATGATTATTTAAAATCAAGATGTCATCAACATATCTAAATGCAAAGAAGTTAAGGTTTGGATTATTATGAGTATAAAGATCTTCGTAGTAGTGAAGAAATAAGTTAAACTATACTGGAAATTTGTGAGTCCATGGGAACTCCTATAGATTATCTATAGGTACTAATGCCATCGTAAATGTAGTTGTTCAGAATACATAGGTTGATATAATTATTCCAGACAATCTCATCCACGGGTAGAATGTGCTTGTATTTAAGATATAATTGATTAAGCACAGAGATAATTAAATGATGTGGCAAGGAAGTAAATAAGTTAGTAAAGTCAAAAGTTTTGATACTGAAGATTTTGGCATTAGAATTAAAGATTTTAATGATGTTGTGGTTATTATTAATGATCCAGTTGGATGGAATATTAATGAAGATAGTAGTTAGTAGTTTAAAAAATTGTTTACCTGGAAGATAACAGCCGCTTTTTTTGGCACTAGTGATGAATCTAAAGCCTACGGGATGTTTATGGAACTTGGCTATCATATATAAGAATGGTAATGTAGAATTGCGAATTTTGGTATGTAGTTTTTTATGCAAAACTATAAGTTTTTTGATGGTCGTATTAATGCCAAGATTACAACATAAAAAGGTGGTACTGCTGTCGACTTCCTTTTTGAGAGTAGTATAGTAAAACTGTTTACAAAAGATTGCAAAGTTGTTAGAAGCTTTATCTATAGGGGTGATGATAAATTTTTTTTATTTGTAGATCTGAGATGGCATTTTTGAGATTAGAGTGCCTAATATGCGAATTATTATAAAGGCTGTAAGATTTTGAAACTGATTTTATAATATCTTGATATACAACATTTATCCAGTTATAGAATGCTTCGTGGGGTATTGTATACTTTTGAGCTAACTTGTTGCTGAAATTTAAGATATTGAGATATAAATCCCTGTATATATTATTTAAATAGGCTTTATGAATAGGTCTAAATTTGAATCCTTTTTCCATGGCCAATTTGAGGGGGATGTTGTTGACAATATTCAAATTGCCAGTGATAATATGTCCATGGTTTTGGTCTCTGAAAGGAGCATATATAGAGATATATATATGCTCCTTTCAGAGACCAACACCATGAAAGGAGCATATATAGAGTTATTACAGTGACATGGAAGATCTGAAAGTTGCAAATTGCCTAAAATGCAGTGGCTGGTGTTTAAACAACCATTACTAAATAAAATTTTGTTAAAAAATTTATTGTTTAAACCGTATGGATACAACGACTTATAAGCACACATGAATAAATTTTCATAGTAATCCTGAAGGACGTTATCATTAATGATAGCGATAATTTTGATTTTGACGTTTTTAAAACCGTGATGGTGGAAGTGAAAGAGTTCAATTTCAGTATCAATATTATTGCCAAATGCAAGATTTTTGCTTTTGGATCTGTGTCCGTTGATTCTAATATTAAGAGAATTTGAAGTTTGGCCAACATATTTAATATTACATATATTACAAGTAAGTAAATATATGATATTGGTTTTACAAAACGGAGTGGAGATAGAATTAGAGTTGGAAATGGAATTATCCATCATGGGACAAGTAAGACATCATTTGTCTGAACATTTTCTAAAAGATAGTTTGGTTTAGAATATGTGTAGAATGTATGGGCACAGAATCAAAGTGTTTAGGGCTAAACGTATGATTCTCCTGTTTAGTATTTAACACAGTATCCTCAGGAGTGGGATACAGCGCAACAAGTTTTCTAGCTGAACTAGAGGCAACACAGTGCTGACTCGCCAAATAGTTTAGTGTAACTTCATGCATGAAAAGAGGATAAATTAAATAGGGCAAGTTGTGTTAGCGACGAAACCATCTTAAAATGTGAACTAAGGAGGTAAAGAGAAAAGGAAGATAAAGAGACGTGGGATAAGTAAGTATGATAGAGAGAAGTGAGAGAAGGGAGGTATAGGTGGGTTTACATTAAGAAAATAGGTGGGTATACATTAAGAAAATAGGTGGGTTTATATTAAGAAGATAGGTGGGTTTATATTTAAAAATAGCAATTATGATATTCCAATTAATTTTATAAATTGTATTATTAGAAATCTTTCTAACTTCATTAAACAAAAATTCGGATTCACTAAGTCTCATTTTGATTAGGGTTAACATGATAATTGTACAGTTGTATATTTAAATGGTGGTATTTCCACCACTTTGAAAGTAATCACATCATATGACTTCTATTCTGAACGATGCTCATGCCTTTTCACTTTCTAAGTTACCTTTATTTTATTTCTATTTTCATTTTTATTTCCATTCTTAATTTTTTTTAATTATTATTAATCGGACCTTTTTCCTCACTTTTAACTATAGAGGGCTTCCATTGTTTTTTCTACTAAGCAACTTCACCGTCGTCATAGCTCTCCCTGTTTGTATTCTATTTATTAATCATGTTTATTATGCATTTTACTAATTGATGCTACATAATTTTAAAGGTATTTAATTTTATTTTTCTTCTTAATTTTGCTTCTTATTTTATTTTATTTTTTTTTTCACTTGTATTTTTACTTGTTTTTTCTACATCTGACATTAACAAAAAAATATATCACAGGCTAGGGGTATTAGTTTTCCTCTTCTACTAACACCTTCACAGCCAAGGCCCTCTCTAAGAGGTTGGGTGCTTACACACCTAGCTTGCCTAGTATCTTTTAAAATCTTTTCCTTCTCTTTACATCTTTCTACTTTCTATTTTTCTTTTTCTGTCCGTTGAACTATTAGTGCAATACGAGGGCGATTCGGACATTCCTTATTTTTTTTATTCTCGCTATCTTCGTCTCTCTTTTTTTTACTACCTTTTCCCTCCCATACCTTGTATTACTTCCCATTTCTATGCTGCTGCCTGTTAATTTTTTTTTTTTTTTTTTTACCTTAACTTAATTTAAAGTTTTACTTAAAATATACACACTGCGTTGGGGCTACCTTACTCATGTTTCTGGAGGTTTTAATAATTTTTTTTTTTTTTTTTTTCACAATATTATTATTCTTTAATGCTACCTCCATCAGCATGGGTTTGTATAGAAACGCAGTGTTTTAGTACATGATCAGGTGTAGTCCCCTGATGAAATACCTAATCTATGTACCAATTTATTTTCATTTTCATTTTATTTCTATTTTATTATTTTTTTAATATTCATTAATTACCACTTCCTTTCTAGCTTTTATAAATATGATTTGGCTTGATAATTCAGCCATTAATTCCACTTAATTTATTAGGTTCTTAACATTCTTTTTCTCTTATCTCCTTCCATTAGGCCTGGCACGTTGTTGTTAATAACTTTCCCATCTTACCATGTCTTTTATCAATTATTTCTATTTCTTATATATAAGAAACATCCATACCCTTAAATGGATGTTTTAATGAGACTGTTCATTATCTTATTAGTGGCCAATTTAAATATATATATATATATTTCTACTGTAAATAAGATTTTATAAACAATGTAGCATTAAAAATGTAAACCAAATATGGTGTAATAAACTAATAATGTAACAAAATTAAACGCTATTTTATCACAAAAAAGAACTACTGTAATAAACTGTGCTAAAAAGGTGCTGGCTGTTACCGTCATATATATATATATATTATAGTTTGATTGTTTAACTACTTCAATTTTCTGGTATTTAATTTCTATAAAGGTATTAAGGTGTAAACGGAACAGGAGGTTCAGTTAGAAAATGTAGTCTAACCTATTCCTGGGGGTCTGTAATGGTATTAAAGATATGATTAATACCTGATGAAATTAAAGTTAAAATTATAATTATTTTAACAAACTTTAAATAACATTAATCAGCAAACTGGTGGAGGAGAAACAAAGCCCAACGGGTATCTCCTCCACCAGTTTGCTGATTACGATGCTAATTTTAAAGTTTTTCTAAAAATTAAAATTATCTGACATTACAAATTAAATTATATCTATCCATATTCAGTTAACTAAATAATTTACAAGAGCAAAAATAATCTCAACTGATAAGGAGTTAACAGAAACGGGTAATTATGAGACATTCCTTTAATCTGGCTATCGATCCGCTCAAAGCCCCCGATGAAGTAGCGGGTGGATGACCAGGCAAAGGAATGTTTAGTTGATATTGATTTGTTGATTAATTAATGTTATTTAAAGTTTGTTAAAATAATTATAATTTTAACTTTAATTTCATCAGGTATTAATCATATCTTTAATACCATTACAAACCCCCAGGAATAGGTTAGACTACATTTTCTAACTGAACCTCCTGTTCCGTTTACACCTTAATACCTTTATAGAAATTAAATACCAGAAAATTGAAGTAGTTAAACAATCAAACTATAATATATCAGGCACGTATAATGTCTAATTGCCACACGGCAATAGCATTAACGTTGCAAGGGATAAATTGAAAATAATCATTTAGACATTTATATTAATTATTAAAAACACAATATATATATATATATATAAATAAAATTGTAAGTAGAACACGTAGATTAGATTTAATTGGTTTAAATCTAATGAAAATACGGTATACACTGGGAGCATTATATGGAATGAAAAAGAGGAAGAAATGGATTGGAGATTAAAATAAGAAGTGAAAAAGTGACTAAAATGGAATAACATTGCAGTGTCTCTCACAATTTCAGTGTCGTCATCAGAGGTCATCCACCGAAATTATGAAAAAGACAGCAATGTTCTTGCTTCTGTTTCCGACATGATCTGTATGCTATTGTGCATGTGTAGTTGCCACGTGCTGTGAAGGTAAATTTAGATATGAATTTTGTATTAATAAATTTATAAAGGATGTGCCAATAAAAGTAGTTATAATACGTAGTGCATACAGATCATGGATGACCTTACAGAACCAAGTGAAAAGAATTGAAAAACTGGATAAACTAAAAATACTAAATTTCACAAGAAAGAGCCTGCACTCACCCTTGGAAGCATAGTGGCATGGGATCTGTAATATATGGCATAATTGCTTATTGAAAGGATCCCCCCCCCTTTCCCATTCCCATCTGCATGAACCTGTTGGACATACAGAAGAGGATGGGAGAAGAGTCCAAATACACCTAAGAAAGAAATATTGCAAAGTGTTTGAAAATTTTTTAAATCACAAAATAATTGACTCTGTGTATAAGTTGACTTCTATTTTTTGCCTTAAATTCATGATAAATCATATATTTGCTCTATAAGTCAGCTCCTTTTACAACCATATTTTGCATCTCGCATGGTGGTATATTACAGTAAAATCTGCATTGGAACACTGTCCCTTTTTTAATTCAGTTATTTCTGCTCTTTCATCTAAAATACGCTGATATTTTATTGCACTGCACTGCACAGTAAACTGTGAAGAAAGCAGTTAGCATATACTGCACTCCCTTCTGTAGAACATCACAAAACCAAAACTTACAGGTGTAAGGAATGATGTGACATTACTCTTATCAACACTATTGTATGCCTGTTTGGGAGTCTGATAATGTTGCCTAGCCATTTCTTGCCTATTTATTACTGCATTGCAAATTGATTTCTTCATAATTTCCTCATTATGGAACTTCTTTTAAAGAAATTGATAATACTGGTATTACTTCATGTCGATTAACCCTGAGCATGTGGCTTTAATTTAAGTTTAGAATTTTATACTCTGTGTATAAGTCAACCTTAATTTTAGACTATGGTTTAGTACTTCAAAGATCAACTTTATACTCTGGAATATACAGTAATCCAATAACCAGGAAACAACTCAAACATACTGGAAAAAACAAAATGTAAATTTCCACGTTGATTTGAAACAATGGTCAGCCTAACAAAAATGAAAATATGCAATATAAAATCCACTGATTGGTGAAAAGCAAGACAAAAATTAAAATTTTAAAATAAAATAAATTTTTAATTTTTGTCTTGTCTTTTAATTTTAGTATATTTTGTGCCCATTATTCCTTTTGTCATCCATACATTGGAAGCAAAAAGACATCAGTCAAGGAGAGAGAGAACCTTCTCTGAACAAGTTTAATTTTGTGCATATTCAGTTCTCTTTAAAATATGGGATGCTGTATAATTTCTTGACTATACAAAGAAATAAATTAAACTAATCAGTGGCACATCTTTTATTCATTTACTCTTTTCCTTATTCAAGATACATTTTGTTTCTGTACCATGCATTTCTGTAAATGTATGTAGAAAATCATGTCATTATGTCATGCCTCCTGAATTTGTATTTGTAAATTCCTTCATTTTCTTTTAAAGCTACAAAACTTTTTTTTGTTTTCAGGCTAACATCCTTTTACTGCTGAGCTAAAAACTTTTTAAATCACTTTAGCAAGTTTTTTTTGCCAGTGTAGGGGTTCTCACACACCTCTGCTCGAGACTGGTTAAGGCAACTTGAGTGCAAGGGCTCTCAGAAATTCTTCCAGTTTTGGACAGTACTCAAACCCAAACCTTTCCAAATGAGGTCCAAGTAAACAAGCCACTTTACTGACATAAAAGCCCTATAGTTCATATAAACTTAAACAGCAAGCATTTTCTTTATACAAATTTCTGTACTAATCTTCATTCATGTGTTTCCCTGAAATACTCTAATTAAATTTCATTAATGAGAATTTTTCTTCTCACTGCTAAACTCATCCATAGTACTAAGGTGCTTTAGGTCCATAAACTTCTAAATTTGTTACCAGAAGGGGGGATAAGTGATAAAATAAAATAAAACTCCAATTTGACATTTATTTTCTAATTGCCACCAAATTCAAGGGATCATTTTTATATTCATATTGAACTTAGATTTTAAGAATATAGTAATTAACTGAGAATATTAGAATTTGCTAAGTGTACATGTTTTTATTTGCATTTCAGACATGGTTACATGTGATGTCTATTATCTTAAGTCTTGCTGTCTACTTTGGGTTTGCTGTAACATATAATTTTCTAGCTGTAGGCACTACTACATTACAGAATCCTTATTGGGTAATTCAGCATGCCATGACAACTGCCAATTTCTGGTTAACCATTGTGCTGATAGCTATAACTGCCTGTTTACCCAGGTAGGTAATTTATTATAAGTAAGTTTTCATGTACAGTACTGAATCCCTTATACAGAATGCTAAACAAGGTCATCACATATTCATATTAAATATCATCACCATCAGAAGTGCTTAGGTGATGACCTAAGCATTTTTATTGTGAGCAATTGCATTTCAGTACTTTATACTTGTGTGTGATTTAATTTTTCGTATTTTAAAATGTTCCACTGTGTTCACTTCATAGGATTGCTAAGTGTGAGCAAGAAGCACATATCGTTTTGTTGTCAGAAAAGGTGTAAACTGTTTGCATTAGTGCAATGGCAAGAATGGAGTTTTTTTTTGAAAACCTCAAACACGAGAGGTATTAGAACCTATAGTACTTAGTACCATGCGTAGGCTGAAGGTTGAGAAGATGAAAGAAGATACTTGTTGACATTAGAATTTAATTTCTGTAGATTGTAATTTCAGGAAATACATATGAAGGAAGGTTTTTCCAGAAAAACAAAGTTAAATGAAGAAGCAGAAAAGTCAGTTCTGTGAGTTTGAAGTTGGACAGTAAAAGGATGTTGACTGGTTGTGGCACGTGTTCGGACTTCTTTGCAAGAAACTGCAGGAATTATAGAAGCCAATTCAGAAGAACAGTGCCCATGGAAGTATCTATAGAAAAGGCATGCAGCAGAAAGAACATCTATGAGACAGAGTGGAGAGACTCTGTTAGAGATGAGTCATTAATTAGCCTAACTGCCCTCTTTTGAATGAAATCCAGAAGCCTGAGAGAGGTTTTGGGGGCACTGCCCCAGATGTGGGAACAATATTCCATGGTAGAGCAGATTTTCAATTTGTACAGAGTGACTGCTGTTTGAAAGAAAAGTAATGTCAAGAGCAAAAGAGAAAATCCAGTTTTTTACATGTGGAGGATGCAATATTTGTAATGTACTTATGCCAAGAGAGATTAGAAGTTAGGGTAATCCCTAATAGAGATATATGATCTTACCTAGAATTGAATGTCGCCAAACATAAGCATAGGAGCAGAAGAATCCTTTTCGTGAGTTAGACGACAGGACATGATTTTTAGAAGGATTGAAATCAACTAAGTTATCTTTGACCTACTGGAAAATTACCTGGAGATCAGCATTTAAGGAAATGGTAGTGGATATTTGAGAAGTTAAAGTTTTTTGTGCAGGGAAAGGTTTCTCAAACTGGAAGATGGAATGCAATGTGCTATCATCAGCAAAGCTATGGCTAGGATTTCTGGTCAGTGCAAGAAGGTCATTAATATACAACAGAAAAAAGAGTGGGAAAAAGAACTGAACCTTGGGGAACATCAGTATTAGAGGAGAAGTTAGAAGACAGACTACCATCACCTGCAATGAGTGGTCTGACAGAAAACCAGATACCCAAATACAAAGAAGTTAGAAAACCATAAGATGGAAGCTTTTTTATGATAAAAAGCATGATAAAAAGCCTTTGAAATGTCAAGAGCAAATGCTTTAGTTTCACCAAACTCTTCCATCAAACTTGTCTATAGATGGGTAACATAAGCCAGAATATCACCAGTGGATTGACACTGACAGAATCTATACTGGTGATCATTGATCAGTTGGAAGGTTTCTAGATAGTTTAAGAGTTCGCAGTTAATTGATTTCTCCATTACTTTAAAAAGATTAGAAGAGTGATGGGAGGAATATGTCACCCTTTTTAGGGACTGGCTGAATATGAGAAAATTTCCAAGCAGAAGGGAAAACACCTTTGTAATAAGAAAGAGAAAAAAGGTGACACAAAACAGAAGTAAATTCAGGAGCAAAGGTTTTGAGAACAAGTGGAAAAATGCCATCAATACCTGGTGCTTTCTTAGCATTGAGATTATTCCAAATCTTTCTGACATCCTTTTGACAGAAAACCAAAGGAGGCATTGAATGGGTGTACTGGGAATTGTAGGAGGTGGTTTACCAAGGTCATCAATATACGAGCTGGAAGAAAAGTTTGGATGCTAACACGTCAGCTTTATCTTTGGCTGAAGTGGCAATTTGGTCCTTGAGGTTGTCACAAACATTCTCTGAGATATGCCAGACAAGCTGTACTTGCTACCTGGGAGTCTAAAATGCTGATAGAACTGATATTCGGGTGACACTCAAGTAAGTGGACCCAATTTGGGCAAAGTCTGGATGGTCTGTGACAGCCAAATCCTCTTCTTGCACCTTCACGATGGTGGGACTGTTAGTAATCCTGGGTATAACCTCCATGCACAAGTACATGGTGGGTGACTACCCAGGTGTGAACCAACGTAAGCAGGGGTCGAGGTGTGGTGCCCACACCACATGGAGGAATGCCACCTCTCTATGTTACCAGGTAGTACTAGGTGCAATACCACCACTTTGCTTATTGGAGGCTTGAAGTGGTGGAACCCACGTTTAGTCTCTAGAGCTAGGTTCTGGTCAACCCTTCCCCATCTCTTCCATCGTGGCGAGATCCAATATTCCTTACATTTCGAGGGTACAGCTCTAAAGCTGTGTTCACAGGCCGGCCACTAGTTAGTACACCGGACCGAACCTATTGGTAACTCTCTAGGAGCCTTCCAGATCAGCTAGTGTATAATCTTGCTACCTCTACTTTGCCAGATAGTGACTGGAGGGAGTCCGAGTAGTGTGTATGCAGGGAGCATTGTTGAGGCCACTTTATGTCAAGGATCTGGATATATTCTTACCATGTGTATGCCATATCCAAAAATTTCATTACTTCATACAGCATGTCCCACCCACTTTTTCTTACTATTGAATACACCATGAATTGTCAAACTAATAGAGTAAGCTTATTAGCGAAAATATCTAAACCTCCCAAGCACTTCCTAATTCGTTTCACAAATATACGTGGTCTCAATTCTAATCGGCGCCTCCGTAGCCAGGTGGGAAGGAGCAGCAGTGCGTAGCACACACTTCTTGATTAGACCGTGGTTCGAGCCCGTCACCACCAAATACGGAGGATGCGGAAAGGTCAGGGAATGACCACCGCATATCCCGGAGCAATATGGCCTTAGTTGCTAATGCTCCTAAAAACCAAATAACAACAACAACAAATCAATTCTAATCTCAACGATGTCCATTTCCACTTGCAGTCTGCCAAACCCTAATGTACTTTTTCTGACAAAATCTCAGTTATCGGTTGATTCAACTACTGCTCATCTCAGTTGCCCAAATTATTCGCTGTATGATTCCTTTCACCTCAAAGGTGGTACTTGTGCATATGTCTGTTCTGATATTCCCTGTCAGAGACTTGGCAATTTGGAATCTCCTCTCTTTGATCTTCTCTGGCTTAAAATCTCTCTACCTCATTGTGTCAAATTCATACGTTGTCTCTACTGTTCTCTCAACTCCACTAATCACTTGGAGCTCTTTGACTTCCTCTCTTTGCAACTTGACTTTCTCCAGTCCTACTTTCCTAACAGTGAAGAAATTTTACTTGGCGATTTTAATGTTCACAACTCCAGCTGGCTTCCGTTTTCTAGTCACACAGACCCAGCTGGTTGAGATGCTGAGGCTTTTGCAATTACTAATGACTTTGCACAGATTGTTCATTTACCTACAAGAATACCAGACAATCCTAATCATACAGCCAACACGCTTGATCTTTTTCTCACAAACAACCCTTCTAGGCACACGGTCGAAGTGAGAGGTCCTTTAGGCATTTCAGATCACAACTTGGTGATTGTCTCTTTTTTCAATGGAGCCTTTATCTCATGGCTATTCCCAACCTCATGTTGTTTGGCATTACAAGAATGCAAAATGGGATGAGCTGCAAGATTTCTTTTCCTTGGTCGAATTACTGTTTCAAAACTTTTGATGTCAACATTTGCTCAGATCGTGTCAGTGAAATTACTCTTGCAGGAATGGAATCCTTTATCCCACACTCCACTTTAAAATCTCGTCCTTTATCTAAACCTTGGTTTTCCAATAAATGTGCTAAGGCTGTTCAAGAGAAGAATGTTGCATATTGTAATTGGCTTGTTTCTAATTCCTCAGTTTCATTTTCTGCCAACACCAAAGCTCACAACAATTGTAAAGCAATTATTAATCAGTCCAAACTAGAGTTTGAACAGGCTAAGAGTAGAAAACTTGCTTCTTGCCCTAATGGTAGCCGAGCATTCTGGTCTCTTGCCAAAGCTATTGGCCGCAACTTTTGCCCATCTCTACTCACTCCCACCTCTATCCAAACCAGATGGTTCTGTTGTCACTTCAGCCAAGGATAAAGCTGACCTGCTAGCATCCCATTTTTCTTCCAACTCATGTATTAATGATCTTGGTAAAACACCTCCCACCATTCCCAACACTTCTCCATTCGATGCCTCCTGTGGTCTTCTGTCAAAAGGCTGTCAGAAGGATTTTGACGAATCTTGATGCTAAGAAGGCTCCAGGTCCCAATGGTATTTCTCCACTATTCTCAAAACCTGTGCTCCTGAACTTACTCCTATTCTTTGCCGGCATTTTTCACTTTCTTATTCCAAAGGTGTTTTTCTTTCTGCTTGGAAATTTGCTCATATCCAGCCAGTTCCTAAAAAGGGTGACAAATCCCTCCCATCCAATTATCGTCCCATTGCAGTTACTTCTACTCTTTCTAAAATAACGGAGAAATCAATTATATGCCAACTCTTAAACTACCTAGAAACCTTCCATCTGATCAACGATCGCCAGTATGGATTCCGTCAGTGTCAATCCACTGGTGTTATTCTGGCTTATGTTACGCATTTATGGACTAATTCAATGGAAAGGTTCGGTGAAACACAAGTAGTTGCTATTGACATCTCAAAGGTTTTCGATTGTGTTTGGCATAAAGGTCTTCTAAACAAGCTTCCATCTTATGGTTTGCCAACTGTTTTTAGTAATTGATTATCCAGTTTTCTCTCTGATCGCTCACTGAGCGTGATGGTAGATGGCTCTCTGTTTTCAAACTTCTCCACTAATGCCGGTGTCCCCCAAGGTTCAGTTCTTTCCCCCCACTCTTTTCCTCTTGTATATTAATGACCTTCTTCCATTGACTGGAAATCCTATCCATAGTTTTGCCGATGATAGCACATTGCATTCTACTTTCCATTTTGAGAAACCTTGCCGTGCTCAATCAGCTTCAACTTCTCGAAAATCTGCTACCAATTCCTTAAATGCCGATCTTCAGGTAATTCTCCAGTGGGGCAAAGACAACTTAGTTGATTTCAACCCTTATAAAACTTAGTCTTGTCTTATATCTCGCAAAAAGGATTCTTCTGCTCCTACGCTTATCTTTAGTGACACTCCAATTTCTAGGCAAAATGATATATCTCTTTTGGGGATTACCCTGACTTCTAATCTCTCTTGGCACAAGCACATTACAAATATTGCTTCCTCTGCATCTAAAAAGCTTGGTTTTCTCTTTCGCTCTCAGTGTTACTTTTCTTCCAAACAGCTGCTCACTCTGTATAAATCACAAATCTGCCCTGCCATGGAATATTGTTCCCACATCTGGGGTGGTTCCCCCAAAACCGCTCTCAGACTTCTTGATTCCATTCAGAAGAGTGCAGTTAGTCTAATTAATGATTCATCTCTAACAGAGTCTCTCCACTCACTGTCTTATAATAGATGTACTGTTTCTGCTGCATGCCTCTTCTACAGATACTTCCATGATTATGATTATTATTAGCCATATGGTGCAAGGAAGCCTGAAGCTTATGCTGCACCAGCCAAAAAAAAAATTCTCGAGTTACCCTGAGAGAGAGAGAGAGAGAAGTAGAAAGGAATCACCAAGAAAGAGAAGAATGATGATATCCAGCTCAGGACCCTGGGTTTGCCAAACCGATACTCACCAGATGTGAGCCCCTGGGTTTGGGAACTGTTCTTCTGAATTGGCTTCTATAATTCCCACTCTCTCTTTCAAAACAGTCCGAACACGTGCTGCCACCAGCCAACATCCAATTTTACTGTCCAACTTCAAACTCACAGAACCAACTTTTTATCTTCCTCGTTTATTCATTCAACTGCCATTTTCTGGAACAACCTTCCTTCATACGTATTTCTTGAAAATTGCAGTCTACAGAAGTTCAAGTCCAGTGTCAACAAATATCTTCTTTCGTCTTCTCAACCTCCAACCCAAGCATGGTACTAAGCACTATAGGTTCTAATACCTCTCGTGTTTGGGGTTTACATAAAAAAAATAAAAAATAAAAAAAAATAGAACCATCTGGTTTTGACAGAGTTGGGAATAGAGATGGGCAAAAGTTGTAGCCAATAGCTTTGCCAAGAGAACAAAATGCTTGACTACTATTTGAACAGAAAGAAAGTTTTCTACTCTTAGCCTATTCGAAATCTAGTTTGGACTGATTAATAACTGCTTTACAATTGTTGCGAACTTTGGTGTAGGCAGAAAACGAACGTGGAGATTTTGATACAAGCCAGTTGTGATGTGCAATGTTCTTAGCTTAAACAGATTTAGTACATTTATTGGAAAACCAAAGTTTAGATAAAAGACAAGATTTTAAGGTGTAGTGTGGAATAAAGGATTTCATCCCTACAAGAATAATTTCACCGACACGATCTGACGACATTGACTTCAGAAGATTTGAATCTATAATCCAACCAAGGAAAAGAATAAAAAAAATCTCGCAGATCATCCCATTTTGCATTCTTGTAATGCGAAACAACACTAGGTTGAGAATGGCCACAAGAGAAAGGTTCCACTGGAGAAGAGACCATCACCAAGTGTTGTCTGCGTGGTTAGGATTGTCTGGTATTCTAATAGGCCAATGCTTGTGTTTATCTCGTTTTCAGCACTAAGAGCAAAAAAAATATATTTTCATGAGTCAATAAATAATTTTTATTATTTATCTATATTTATAGCATGGGTCAGCTTTTGCTGTCATGTCTGCCATCCTCATATCACACAGTAACCCATCAAATGCCAACATCACAGGGGATTTCTCAGTAAAAGAGTTCATTTTTGTTAAGTTTATGCTTCTTTTAGCCATTTGAAATGAAATATTTGTTTGATGTGTTTACATAGTTGTTCCAATTTCTTCTTTCAAAAGAGTGAGGGAGGAAATAATTGCTGTTTAAGACATTAGCTGTTTACAGCAATTGTTCTGCAGAAATAGGACTTGTCTTCTGACTCATCTTTATATTTATTGGAATGGGATATCAATGACGGAAAGGCAAACCGGACTCTTTTATAAAGGGTATGTTATTCTTACTTAGCTGTAGTGAGCTACATTAGAACTTCAATTGTCCATCACCCTATTTACCGTCAGTCTCTGGTAACCGTCACTTAACCCCACTACACCGTAATGCATTGTGATATTGGTGCCATGTGTCACTCAGTCTTTGTTTACAACTCACTGTATACAGTTATACTTTAAGATCTTGTTTCATATTTAAATTTTTATTTAGTAAAGCCATTTTTTTTTTTTTTTTTTTTTGTAGTTGTTGGCGCATCAGCTTCTGTGGCCATAATGCACCTCCCAAGGTTTTTGCAGTACTTTGATCCAAGCCCGAAGCGGGATTCGAACCCGTGACCTTTGGGTTGCCAGGCAGGCACTTTACCCACCCGGCTAGCCCGGTCAGCAGTAAACCCATTGAAATGGCAGAGAAATGTAAGCGAGTAGTGTTGGGATTATCTCAAAAAATTGAAATAATCAATTGTCTAAGAAAAGGGGAAAGTATTACAAGTATAGCATCGGTTTATGGAATAGGAAGAACAACAGTAAATCATATAAAGCATGATGCAGACAAAATTGAAAACCACATGTCGAAAATGGAAACCACTGACAGCAATGTTAAAAGTCATAAAACAATGAAACTTGCTAAAAATGAACAATCGAATACTTCAATGGTTTGTTCAAAAATGTAGCCAAGGAATTCCATTGTCGGGACTAATAATAATCGAAAAAGCCATTGAAATCAATAAAAACTAGGTGGAGATCCTTCGTTCAAGGCTAGCATCAGATGGTTGGACAAATTCAAGTTTTGCCATGGTATTTGACAGTTGTCGATTCAGGGTGAGAAGTCAAGTACAGATATAGCTGCAGTTTCTGTTTATCATGAAAAACTACAGAAGGAAATGTCAGATAGACCGAATATACAACTTCATTGAGACTGGCCTTAATTGGAATGCACTACCTCAAAAAACACTGGTCTCAATGACTGAACACATAGCACTGGGATATAAGATGCAAAAATATCGCATTACTATAATGGTATGTGCTAATGCTAGCAGTAGTCATAAATTGCCTTTGGTTGTTATAGGAAAACCAAAAAAAACCTAGATCATTTAAAAATATTAATTTAAATTCTTTGCCAGTTAAATATTTCTCACAAAACAACATGTGGATGAGCCAAGATATATTTCATGATTCATTTCATAAAATATTTGTACTTGTGTAAGATCACATTTGGCATCAAAAGATTTACCAATATGCAATGCTACTGATGGACAATGCGCCTACTCATCCCATACAAGTATGTGATTTTAAAAAGCGATGATGGCAAAATATCATGCCACTTTCTGCCAGCAAACACAATATCTTTCATTCAACCAATGGACCAAGGCGTGATTGAGAGTATGAAACATCGTTATTGCAAATTGTTCATTCAAAAACTTGTTTCGACAGAAAATAAATTAGATGTGATAGAGTTTTGGAAATGCTATGCTATAAAAGACTCAATTTTCAATGTCGCTGATGCCTGGAATGATGTTCCAGTTCAAACAATACAAAGAAACTGAAATTTTGCAGTTATGTTCAAATGTTCCTGGTTTTAAAAATATTTCAATGGAGGAAGTAAATGATTGGCTGAATAAGGACAAAATGGACGTCGGATGCTAAATTTTAGATGACAATGAAATTGTGCAAAGAGTGATGACAATTTTGGGTGATTCTTAAACTGAAGAAGAAGAAAAAGCTGCTGCTAATGGAACAACAAACATAATTAGCCACTGTGAAGCTAAAACTATGTTGTCAAAGTGCATTGGGTGGTTCGAGGTACAAGAAGAAGCAGATGCTACGGAAGTGCTACTTTTGCATAAAATTCATAACATTGCCTCCCAAAAGGCTCGAGGGGTAATGAAACAAAAGAAATTGACTGACTTTTTTTTAGAAAAGAAATTTAATTATGTAATATTGTTTTCTTTTAAATTTTTTTATGACATTACTAGACCAATGCAAATCAAAATATTAAAAATAGGTATGTACATAGATATCTGTACTATGATTTTTTGATGACCCAGTAAAAAATAAATAATAATTAAAGTTTAATTAAATTTCATTAGGTTATGTAATAAAATAACAATAAAACGAGTCTATTGTATGTATAATGTTTTTACTTTACATATTCTATTATCCATCATAGTCTTGGTCCTGTTCTACTGTATTTTCCTTTAAATAGTGAACACAAATGAAACTTATCTCCCTTTTCAATTTCTATTTAATACCTCAAAGTAGTAAAGCTTAATTATAAAAGAAATATATCAACATTCAATATTGCAGTTCTTTTCCAAAAGACATAATTGCTATAAGCTTCTTTCAAGAAATAAATTGTATGACATCAGTGCTAAACAGAGTTAGATGGTGGTCCTTCTGAAATCCCTTTCAAAAGTAAGATGCTGAGTTTTGAAATGGATACTACACTGTATGCCTGTATACTAAGCAGGCATACTATACTGTATATGACTGTTTAAATGGGATTTCAGACCAATAAAAAGTCTGTACATTTTTCCATTACATTACAGAAAAAAAAAAAAGTTTTACTGTCTAACAAGTACCCCTTCCTATTGCAATTAATGAATTTCAGTACACACTTTACATTATATCTTTAGCAATTTTTGTCATTCCATTCTACATGTGATTTCGTAGCTTTGAAAAGGATGTTGTTGCAGCAGTTTACAAAGCAAAAATTTATAATTGAATATATCACAATTGGTAGCTCATTCTCATTTCTCCTCTCAGAGAAAATGTTTACTTTTTGTGAGTTTCCCACATGCAGTTACCATGTCAGTTATATACTGTATTATTATTTTTTTTATTGCATCTCTAATTGAGGCAAGATAGGAAAAAAACAATGTCTATAGTAATTACATTGGAATAAGTCTTATTACTTATAAAAATTTAACTGTCTAACTGGGAGAATATACTGCACAGGAGAAGACAGTAGCTCGGTGTTATGTGTTTGGAAACCAGCATTAACTGGTTCTCCCTCTGTGAAGTATGGAGTTTGTAGTGTTGATTGTGAAATGTGTGGGTGCCATAAACTGCATTATTTTTTTATATTCCTCTTCCAGGACATGATCACATTTACGTTCGAAACTGTGGTATACTTAGGTGTGGTATATCAGAGTTGCATTGTATTTACCCCTGATTAAAATTAATAAGTTACATACTGGTTTGGAATTTTTTTTTTAAACTTCCCAAGGGGATGATACACTGCATAGAGAATAGAAGTTGAAAGCTTCCTCTTATGCCGATGGTAAAAATTGGACACATCACATTTCCATTATCTGTGAGTGCAGGTGGGTTGCAAAACTTTGCCATGAAACAAACTTCAATAAATAAATAAATAAATTTGTGTACACATGTGTAGAAAGTGAATCATTTACAACAGAAGGAATCTTCCCCATAATCTCTAGTAGAATGCTACTATAAGTCATCAAGGAAAAGCCATAGATGGGGGTGGGAGAACAGGCTGAATGGCAGATAAAATTCAGTAATTTACAACTTTATTTGAATGTAGTTATTACTTCTTCAGTAAATAAAAAGAAACATTTATTTAAATAAGCATAACGGCAATTAAAATTTCATGAAAAAATTATTCTCTCTCTACCATTTTTAATAGATGGGTGGGTGGAATAATGCTAGAGTGCACCACATAATTGGATTAAAAAAAAAAAAAAAAAAAAGAAGAAATAAAATAAAAAGGCAAAGAAATAAAAATTGGTAATTTTGCTGACATAAGTTTGGAACTTTATTCCTCTGAAGATCTAGAAGAATTTTCATATCTTGGTATCTTCTATTTCAACCATTAACTAATTCAGTCATGCTATAATATATAATATATACCATCAAAGGAAGTTTTCTGCTTTATTCACTGTTAAGGATATTCTTATCATGAAGGGCTTTAGTTCTGCAAATTGAAGCATTTGGAAACTAGGCACTTGTGAGTGCCTAGTTGAAGTGTTTAAGGTTTTGAATGGGTTGAGCAAACTAAATGCTTGATGGCATCCTTACTCTTTCTCAGACAACATGCATAAAGGGATATAAACTTTAATTGAAAAAGGATGGTTGCAGAATAGATGTGCAAAAGTTTGCTTTCAGTCAGAGAGTAATTGATTATTGGAACAAACTTCCATCTGGTGTTATGGGTGAGTAACAAATAAATTTAAGAAAGGATTAGACAAATTAATAGGAGGGAATGGACAGATGAGGTGATAGTGTTGTTGTTGTTTTTTTTTTTTTTTTTTTTTTGCTGATGTGTACCTTGCATCATTTGCCACTACTAATACCCTTAAAATTTATTGTTGATGTTATATGAAAAGTGCAATAAAAATATGAAGAGTTGTTTGGCTCCCGCATAAGGGCGTGATGAAAGGGCATGATCACATCCACCACAATTTACTTTAAAAAAAATTAATCCAATGCCATCATGTAAGATATTCCTAAAATTTTGGTAGAATGTAGCACAGATAAAATTATGGTAAGGCAGATGAAAATATAATGTGTACCTTTTAGATTAATATTGCATAGGATGCTAAGGTGATGCTTTTGTGGGTTGAACATGTTTGCTGTTAAGAATTCTGGTGATTTATATTTTCAAGCTCAAGTCAATTTCATATGCATTTGCATTCTCACATGCTTTGATATAAATTCCCTGTTTACAAACATCCCTCTTTCTGATGTCATCACCAAACTCTTTAAGCACTTAAATTCTCAAATATCAATAGAATTTCTGCCTATTAAAGAAACATAACATAAAATGCTTAATTTATTAATATACATTGCCTATTTCATTTTTCAAAATATTCTATTCTTGAAAATGAGGCTTTAATATGTAAAATCTTTTTTCACCTTCTTTGCTACATGTACACAATTTCCACCAAAACCTAAATTCTGAACCAGATATGTGGACACTGTCTTGGTAGCTTTGTTGCCTTTAATTTTAATATTAGGCATACTGTTTTGTTTTTTTATAACTATAAAAATGCATTCATATCACAACTAAAATTAAAGAAAAACATTTAATTTGTGACTGCTATGCACTTTTCAAGATTATAAATGCATTTTGTTTATTTTTGAATTGTAAACATCCCTAGCCTTGGCTGTACAGATATAACTGCCCATTTATTAATGTATATTTTCTAGCTATTTTATGTCTTTTATTTATTTAGGAAATAAAGGAGATTTATATATTAAAATATCTAGAAGTAAACTCTTTCACTATACACTTCAGCTTGGCTGTTGAACTGCAGTATCTTCATAATATTTTTATAAAGAACCTGGACAGGTTCTTTAAAAACATTATGAAGATACTGCAGTTCAAAACATATTTAAAACATGAAGTTACCACAGTTCAAAACATTAAAAAGATATTATTTGCCTGGACAGATTACAAACTGAATCAGATTAAGCCTGTAATAAAGCAGTAGCATCTCAGTCTGCAGATGAACCAAGGAAAGGAAGTTGTTCTTGCTCAGCTCCACATAAGACACGGTCACCTGACACACTTTTTTTTTTTTTTTTACCTGAATGCTGATGTGTAAGAACTGCAGTGCTGTTTTAACCATTTGTCACATCTTAATAGAATTCCCTAGTTTTATTAATGCATGCTTTTAACAATCTGGCTTGATTTACAGTAAAACTATTAAAAGCATTTACAGTCAAATTTTGGATGACAGAGACAAGCTGGTTGACATTTTAACTTTTTAAAATATTGTTAATTTATATACATATATTTAAATGAGTCTTTTTACATTTTGTGATATTTCCATCATTTTTAACTATCCTTTTTGATGTGGTTCATTATTTTGATTTGGCACATTATGGTTTAAGCTGTTGATGTGGCATTAATCCCTGGCTTGGAGCCATGAAGGGTATTGTGTACAGCGTGTGCCTTTTGTATGCAATAAAGTGTTCTTCTGTTAGTAAATTGATAAGAGGAGTTTACCTCAATATAGTACGTGGAACACTTCCGTATGATACCCTCCAGAAATTAAAACGGAAAAAACGAAAAAATCGACAACTTACCGGTACATTAAAGTAAAATATAAATAATTAAAGTGAAATATAAATAATTAAATAATCAATTTAACACAATTCAAAATCAATTCAAAACAATTAAAATTCAAATTAACGCAATTAAAAGAATCTAACGAAAATATTCAAAACGATTTTCCTTCCTGAAGCTGACAATGCTTTTCGACCGACTGTCGTGATCACAGGAATGAAAATTATCGAATCAGGCTAAACTTGCAACTTAAATAGTGATTATGTGTCTTCGCGCATGCGCGTAAAGGTCCACGCATCGGAGATCAAATATGGCCGCCGAACATTAACAGAATTCTCGTGTAATTTAATTTCAACGGTTTCTGCAATTAATAGTCGCGTATAATTACGTTGAACGTTAAGTATTTTGGCCTCGTTAAATAAAAAAGTATGTTTTTCGTTAATGGCATGAAAGGCTAATTCTGACGCTGCTGAACGAGAAGCACGAACAGAGGCTTCGTGTTGATTTACACGGATATTAAGAGAAAACCGCGTGGAACCCTGATAAGACGAGTCGCAATCACCGCAAGAAATGTTGTATACTAGATCATTAATTTGTGTTGCGAACGCCGAAAGAACCGAGCGATTGTTCAGTATAGTGTGTAACTTCCGTATAGGCCTAGCTATAATTTTAAATTCGGTATCTTTAAAGAATCTGTTAAGCTGTTTGTGCCACTGTTCAACATATGGGACAGAAATAAAGTATTTTTTGATATTACTATTGTTGATTGGTGCAGTATTTTGTATCCTATCCTTAGCTTGTACCCTAATTCGATTTATTGTGTTAATGGGATAACCCCTGTTCAAGAATCTGCTAGTTAATATTTGTATTTCTGAGTCTAAAGCAGAACCAACGTAGAACATATTGAGTAACTAATATTATTACCAACGTAGAACATATTGAGTACTAATATTATTACCAACGTAGAACATATTGAGTAATACAGCTCTGATTCATACTATCTAATTAGTGTTCTTCTGTATAACCAACAAACCCATCTCTATCTCTCTCTACTCACCACATGCAAATTAGCCTACAGACACAATACACCCAAAGATTTGGGTAATGCCCAGGCACTGTTAAAATAATAATAATTATTATTATCTGTATTGATGATTATAAAAAAATAGTCACACACACAGTGATTATATTATATCTAAATATATCAAGCAATTAAAATTTTCTTAAAAGTATAGAAATTCATTATTACCTTTAAAAAAAAAAAGGAAACTATTATCATTGATATAGGTTTGTTGTAAAATCCATATGGGCAAGCCTTTTTCCATCTACAGTAACGGGAGCAATGAAAGAATATAAAACATACCAGCAGTCATGTGACAAATCTACAGTGTCTATATCCTGGTCAAGGGGTTCTAGTGGATCATCTGTTGCCTTCAGAACAAACAGCCGGGTTGGACATGAAGATAGGCCTGAAGAGGTGCCCTCTGTGTCAGCCACTTGTGAAAATTCTCCTTGTAGTGGCTCTGATGCTGTCATGGCTACATGAGATTTCAGGGCTTTTTTATAGTGAACTGAACTTAAACTCGTGGCTCAGAAATTCCACATTGTATGTGTGTGTGTATGTATATATGTCATGTACAGTATAGTTTTCGCAAATATGAACTTTGCCAGTGTGTTGTTGCTCTTACTGTAAGAGTGGAAACTCCTAGTCATTGATGTATAAAGTTATTCTTAAGTCCATTTGTTATTTTTGTACAGAATTATGAGGCTAGGAGTACTGATTGATGGGAAAAAAAAGTGGTGCTTTGATTTTATATATAAATAAATCACAAATACACACATACAGTACATGCATTTCTATATACACGTATGTATTTCTATATACATACAAGTCAGAAACATTAGAAAATTACATTTTACGGAACTTGCAGTGTTACCAGTTGCACTTTACACTTATGACTCATTTCAGTGTGGTCAGCTGTCATTGTTCTTTCACATCCAAAGCAATTTTTATATTTTGAACAATATCCTTCAAGCTACAAAAAAAAAAAAAAAAAAAAAAAAACTTTCTCTATTAATATTATTTTTATGCCATAATTTTAATAATCACTAATATAGCTTCTATTCTGAGTGTATTTGCATTAGCTTATCGCCTTTGCATAAAGCTACTGCATTTTTAATGTTTTAATCATATTTTATGTAGTATTAAAAGGAGGGGTAAAATGTTTGCAAAGTAAAATATTTTAATTACCTTGATTGAATATTTTATTATTGTTCAAAACTGCTTATAAAAGTAGTGCCCAACATGTGGCACATGACTAAAAATGGCTTCAAAAAAAATCTTAATTGCTTTAGATTTCTAGCATTAGAATCTAGCACACTAAATTGGCTAGAGTGCAAAACTTGGTAAATAGAAATGTAAGTAAGGATCTGCATATTATTCTCAAAAAGATATGGTATGATGGATGAAAGCTGTTACATAGTTTTTTATGTAAGAATCTGAGTAATATAATTGTCATAAAATATTTAGTTTAATGTTAGAAATTACACTTCCCAACTTTCCAATGCATTCAATTACTAAACTATTTCAGTGATATTTCTGGATTCAGCTTTGTAATCCTTTCATCAATAGGGTGACAGGATCAGTAATGATCTCAACTGTTTAAAATAGTGGTGCTCAACACTTGGCACATAATGGTTCTAAAGTGGCATGTGGACATTCATCAAGACAGTTTTTAATATGAAAATTAACACACAAATTAATGTAAAATATGTTTAACTATAGTAGAGTTTCGACAATCCGCACTAATTGGGACTGGGGGTAGTTCGGACTTCTGATTTGTTTGGATTTTCAAACTTATTAAAAATACTGTTCTGGAGACAAAAAAAAAAAAGTTCAGTAAGTTTGGAAATAAAAACACTAAGTTGTACTTACGTATTTTTTGTTCATAGGTAACAAAATAAATGGAACTTTCAGCCACAATAACGTGTATAGGCCTTTAACGAAAATAATTACTTATTTTTTTTTGCTGCACCTTTTTCGAACTTTGTTTCTTTGCTGCCAGATCTCTCTCTTTTCAGCAAGAATAGTTGAGTTGGATAGCGTTCAGTTCATTGATCATTTGTCGATTCAGTATTTAGTTTGTTTGTCGATTTTCACGTATCATTTAATTTTGTTAATTTTGCTAATAAAAGTGTGAATTTGTGCTTTATATCTTCATTTTTATAGCCTGTGGATATAATTCATCCAATTTTCGTTTATTAGAATTGCCGTTTAATAGAATCAAAATTCAGTTCGCAAACATGATCACAATAACCAGCATTTACTGTAATTGTTTTATCGCACCAGCATATAAAAAAATAAATAAGTAAATAAAGCTGGCTCGTTCGGATTATTGACGTTGGATTTTCGACTGTAATTGGTTTAACAATTAGTCGGAAACCCTAAAAATCACAGGAACTTACTGTGATTTTTAGTCTCAACTGTTTTATTAGTTAGATAAAAATTAAAATGGAATGAACTGTTTAAAATAATTACATAGATTTGAGTAATGTTTAAGTATGTCTGTAATGATTTGAAGCACTAAATCATATTAGAAGGTGCACCTTTCTCTATATGATTATTTTAAACAGTTCATTCCACTTTAATTTTTATCTAACTAATAAAGCAGTTGAGAGATACAGTCCTGTGATTTTTAGTTTTCTGTTTATTTAATTGTCAATTTTTCTTCATGGAACTAAAGGGTTGTCCATAAATTTAATTGTAGTCTAATTTATTTAATAAAGTTTAAAGATCACACTTAGGCAAATTGCTCAAACTAAATAATTCAAGCACAATACCAAATTTGTGTGGTGTAATGTGTATATTTTATTAACTTAATTTAGTTGAGCATAATTTGAGTTTGTATGTTAATTTCTGTATAAAATTAATTTTCCCTCTTGACATTTTCAATTGGTCATTAAGACGTGAGCCAAAATTAACATTTTTTTGGTTCCAACTTAAAAAAAAAAAAAACCTAAATATTAGAACTTTAAATTAGTTGGTATGCAAAACTTGAAAGTGTATAAATTAAAACACAGGCAGAAACTTGCTTATAAGGAAGCAATTGCAGTATAATTGCTGTCTGATTTATTCTGATGACAGGATTCCAAAGCTGAATCCAGAAACATAGCAGATTAATCTAATTTAGGAATTGGAATATCCAGTACATTACATTGAAATTACTAAATTAGATTATTTTGCTTTGTTTCTGGATTTTTTTCCAGTAAAATTTAAATTCCCCATTCTTTGAATAAAATAAAATAAAATAAATAAATAATAATTTATTTTACTTGTTTTATTATTATTTTTAACATTGCTGTGTTTGAAGGATATGAACACTAAATCCATTAACATTATTAACAAATTGTTTAGTAGCTTTAGCAGTGATGTGTTTGTGATCAAGCAAATATAAGCATTGAACTCTAATGGCCCAAAGACTTCTTTGTCTAGGTATTCAGCTTATTTGTTATGTATTACATATTTTCAAATACTGAAATGCAGTAAAAACTTAAGCCCAAACATTTGAAGAAGAATCATTTTTAATTTAATTGATTTTAAAGTAATAAATAACTGCATATAAAGATATGTGGACTTGGCTTTCAGAAAATTATACGTAGCTGTATGTAAAGGAAATACTAATGCATATATGCCTTGCTGTCTCTCGCTGTCTTTAAAAAAAGTATCTTAACTTACCAAATAACTTTTTTACTTATTATTTATATATAAAACAATTACTTCTTTAACATACTTTGATTCAGCTTTATATTTAGGAAAAATTTATTTAATTTAGTTAAATATATTGCTGAGAGTGCTTTTAGTTTCACAAATTTGAAGCAATGTAATTTCAAATATTTTTGATAAAATAATTTGGTTTTGGTCTTTTATGAGCTTTTGTTGCCTACTGATTGCAATTTTTTAAAATAATTGCTATGGAGTTTTATTCTCTAGCAATTTGTGTTGCTACATCTTCAATAGGCAACAGGATTTATTTGACAAAAATTGTCAAATTTCAAGAAGGTGCATTAAATCAAGTGAGAAATCTAGGCAGCATTTATTGATTTCACCTCTAATTGAAATTAAGAATTATAATTTTTTTTTTTTTTTTTTTTTTTTTCAAGCCACGAATTAAGAAGCACTGGTTTATTATTTTTCTCTTTGGTATATTTATTTGATGTATGGATGAATAAAATATTCACTTTTTTAAGAAATGAGGCAAATACTTTTTTTGATAATTTATTTCAGACATATTTTAACCAAATTTATCAATTAAGTTAATCTAAAATGAAAATAAAAATGCCATTTTATGGATCTTTAATACTTTATTATAATAATTTGTTAAAAAAAAAACTGCCTTTAAAGAATTGGTTTCTCACTACTTGATTCCAATTGAACTGGTTGTGCTGATTTAGTTTCAATTGCTTATTTTGTTTTCTAAGCCAAATTTACCTAGTCAGGGCCTTGTGACCAAGTTAATATTCTATAGCATTGGAGAAAGTCATGTTTATCTTTTTAATTTATCCTTCTGATATTGATTTATTTTTCAGTTTTATTAAAATAAGTGTACAGTATGTTGTTATGGATTGTCAGATTATTTAAATATGTTATTACTGGTTATATCATTTTACCAAAAATTATTTTGAAACTGCTGCTATAGAGATATATAAAGCAAAATACATAATATACATAATTGTTTTGTAATAAATTTCTATCGCCTGATTATTTTGTTTTCTGCATTTTTATGTATATATAATGTAAATTTATCAAGACATAAAAACTATTGAAAGAAGCTTTTAGTTGAATTAAAACATTTTATTTTCTTATCCTTAGCTTTGTAAATTGTTAATGCCTCATATATTCTTACCATTTGTTGTAAATTTTATTTTGTTGTGATAATTGGAATATTTGTTTTATTTTTAAATATTGATAGAATAGTGAATTCTGAATAATTCTTCTTTTTTTTTTTTTTATAACATTGATATCCTTCAAAAACAATATAGAATTAAAACAGTAATAAATGGAATTTGAAAAAAATATATATGTATAGTAGAAGTTTATTAACCCCGTAGTAAGCACATCAGAAAAATTATAGCAATAGGCACATTGGTGTACAGATTTAGCCAGTCAATTTTTTTGATAAAAATGATGAGAAATAGTTGAAAATGAGAAATTTTTAAATATTTTATTCTGAATTCTTAGTTTTCGCTAATGCTAGTTGCCATGTCTGCTTGATTAAACAAACTTTCAATACATATTAATCTAATTAATATATTTCTACCAGTGTCAAGAATGGTGTTGCTAACGTAGTATACACTAGTCATTAGCTATTTTTATATTATTTTAGATATTGGCACCTCCGTAGCCAGGTGGGCAGGAGCGGCAGTGCGTAGCACATGCTTCTTGATTAGACCGAGGTTCGAGCCCGTGACCACCAAATATGGAGGATGCGGAAAGGTCAGGGAATGACCACCACATATTCTCGGAGCAATATGGCCTTAGTTGCTAATGCTCCTAAAAACCAAATAACAACAACAACATTTTTAGATATTACTACCTTAAATTATAGTATGTGTACTTTGTTTTATTTGAAGTACTAATACACAGGGTACTTCTTAACTTGTAGGCTATACTTTCAGAATGGAACTGAAAACAATGCAAAAAAAAAAAAAAAATTATGTAAACATATGCTGAAAATCATGTTTTTCAGTTACAGCCTATTTTGTGTTCCAACAGTTATCCATGTTACCTTTAAAAGAAGTAAGGAAATGCACAATATTACGTGTTGGAGAAACATTTCAGTTATCAGTGGATGTCACATAAATAATGAATTTCAGATGATCCCACAGGTAAAAATTGAGTGGATTAAGGTTCAGGGTATGAACAGACCATGCGGTGGGACCTCCACAGCTTATCCATTTATCAGAGAAATACTTGTCTAAGTAGTCTCTGGCAACTTGACTAAAATGAGATGGGGTATCTTTATGCATAAACCTCATACGTCACATTGCAAGAGAAACTTCATCTAGTAAATTGCATTATCATTTCTTAAAAAATTGGAATATGATTCTTAGTTAATCTTTTGGGCAAAAAGAAAAAAAAAAGATTATGGTCTGCAGCAATTTCTGCTCATATATTAATGCTAAACTGGTGTCTTGACAGGTTGATGGCATGTTGATTCTCTTCTGCAGAGTCATGAATGTTGTGCATATTGATCATGCCATTTCTTGTGAAGCCAGTCTCATCAGAAAATAAAATGGAGGGTATAAAAATAGGATTGCAAGCACACTGTTGTAGGAACCAAGTACAGAAAGCTACTTCTTTCCTTAAAATAGGCCTCATGGTGTTGGGAAAATAATGAACTCATAATACCTGCAGTAAATGCACCAACCTATATGTATGAAAAAATCTTAATAAAAATGAAAAACTAGAGACAAGATAAAATATGTATATTTAATATAAAATAAAATGTAGTTTAAAAGCAAGAAAAATATAAATATTATAGAGTTAAAAGTGGTAAAAGCACACAAAGCTTTCAAAGGCAACCACTTCCTCTGTCAATAGTAGAATTTTACAGTGATGGCGAATCCTTAAATAACACAGTCAGATCATGGAAGTTAGTCTCCATGTGTGTATAGAGACTAGAAATAGCCCAGGAGTGTGCTGAGCAAAATCATTCATCCCATCCTAGAATCATAAGATGAATATAGACCTCTCACCTCAATCTCTCTTAATGATGTTGAATTCCTAAGAACAAATTTGTAAGCCTAAAATATTTGAATGTGACCATTCAGAAAACCATTCATCCCATCCTAGGATCACAAGGTTAAATATAGACTCCTCCCCCACCTCTATTAATGATGTATTCCTAAAAACAAATTTGTAAGCCCTCAAGCCATTTCTGGTGCCAATACCTCTGCAAACAATCAACAATAATTGCATTGTCTGGAGAAATTTTATTTTTCTCCCAAAAGTGCTTAGCCATAGTAGATTTCCCATAATCAGCATGTGATGGATAACTTCCATGATCCTTAAAGTATGGAACCATGATTCTGCTGTTATTTAAGGATATACCATCACTGTGAAATTCCACTGTTGATGAAGGAGATGGTTACCTTTGAAAGCTTCAGTGTTGTTTTATTAGTTTTAACTTCTTAATATTTCTATTTTTATTGCTTTTAACTTAGCAATGTATTAATTTTAATTTTATCAGAGTATTTTATTTTATATTAAATATATAGTTTTATCCTATCTTTATCCTGTACCTAGTTTTTTTCATTTTCATTAAAGATTTTTTTTTGTATATATGGGTTGGTGTATTTATTGCAGTTATTATGAGCAACCGGATGCTTCTTGTGGTGGAAAATCAGCTTCAGTACGGCATTATAATCTTTGAATGTGATATAGATAAAGCTATTGTTTCCACACAGTTATGTATCACACCCTCTGCTACTGCTTCTGTCCTTCTGGTGCTGTCACCATGCTTTTTCTCCATGTGATTCAGAACCCATTCTTCCAACCTAATAGTTCTGGTGATGATTAGTCTGTGATCATCTGAAACTTGCTTATTGAATGATCCAGTATCTTGAAGAAACTTCATTTACCTGATCTCATCTGGTCTTCTTATCCAGCAAGTCACAGTTCAGAAACCTTCAATATACAGACATCTTGCTATGACTGTATCATTACAATTGGATGTGGTCCAATTCTGAATGGTTACAGAGCTATGGCCTTTTGAAATTTGAAAAATGGCTCTGAAGGTTTCAGTGGTAAAAAAATAAAAATAATAAGAATAAGCAAACATATACTTAGTGTGAATAAACATATTATTTTTTAACTATTGAAAACTCTGTAGCCATTTTTTAATATTCAAGTGCCTGTATCCCCATAACTATTCAGAATCAGAAACATATAAACTGTTTTCAGGTCCTTAATTGATTCCTGAAAGTATGGTCCACATGATATATCCTGTGAATATATATATAATATTCACAATCAGAATGCATTGGGAGATATTTTGAAATGAAAAGCTAATAATGAATAGAGTGAAATGCATATATCAGAAAAGTCAGCTTATGAAAGGAGATTGATTTCATTTCTAATTGCAAAGTTTGTGTGATATCTGGTCATGTTAAATAAAAAAAAAATCTTGCTGTGCTATTTAAAAGAAGCTTGCTATAAATATATATATATATGAATTTTAATCGAGTGAATATGTACATTTTTGCACTATGGAAATCAAACTTCACACTATCACCATTACCTATTGCCTGAACTGAAAAAAATAAAAAACAGTGAGTGGAATAATTGTATTCTCATACTGATAGCCTTCAGAAACACTATGTAACTAATATAATGATCACTGCATCTCATTAATATGATAATGGCTCCTGGCTATTTTTATTCTTACTAGGTATAATAATACATTTTTAACCATGCCTGCATCAAATCACATTATATATAAATGATGCTAAACTCATGTAATAAACTTCATTTATTAATTGACTATCGCTTCTCTCTAAACTATGCAACAACTGTGCCTTTCTGCTCCTAACTGCTAATGGTAATTTGAACAGCTCTTATTCCATACCATCCAGCACATTCACAAGCAGGTAACAGTTACCTTACAAATTATTGGTTATATCTTATATTTAAAACACAAAATATATTGTACAATAATGAGTAATTAAGCTTTATTAATTATCAAATTTTTTATTCTGTTAAAAATTTGATCAATTTCAGAGCTTTCTTTTAATTAATATATTTTCTTTTATATTATAAAGAAATCTTGAGCAAAACTGTAAATGGATATGCAATTTGACATTGGAATTGATTAAAAGAAAAATATTCCCATTTGTGAAATGAAAATTAAAAATTTGCAAGTGATACCTCTTGTAATTAGAACTATAATGGCTTCAGTAAATATCCCTTAAGATAATTACTCAAAACATGATGCTTGCTGAAGCCCTTCTACATAGTTTATGGAACTTGTAAGTTTTAATCTTAAAATTACAAATAGAAGGTTTAAGAACACTTGTTTTTAGACTAGTTGGAAATTTTTATATATATTCAGTTGTCTATTTAAAACCTTTAAATCATTATTAGCCTATAAATACACCTTTGTGTTTATAGGCTTCTGTGTGTTTTCAGTGAAGCAAAATCATGCAAACCATTAATTAATAGAAAGAAACAAATTCATATGTTTTCTTTATTGTGAAAATAGTTTATAGTTTAGATTAGTTTACTCATTTTTTAAACATTTAGAGATATTGTTCCTACATTCATGTTTATATTTGTTTTAATTCCATAACTGTTTTTGAAGAATATCAAAGAATCATCATGTATGAAAATGAAGGGGAGAGGTGAAAAAATAAAACATTATATATTATTCATTGATTGTCTGTTCAGGTTGCATAAACTCAAATTCTGGTGATAAAGTTCTTGGAACACTTTTTGTAAGGAAACTGTTAGTTTGTACTTTTATTGCCCTGCCATTTATAAGTGTGTAAAGTGCCTTGAACATTTTAGTAAATAGGGTGGATTAATTGACCAATTTTTACTATGAGCTTCCAAAACTTATTCTGTGTACATATTTTAGGTTGTACTTCAAATTGCACATCATTTATTTAACTTTTAATTCAGCTGCAATCAAAAATTTTACAGCAGTTGTCAGTCTGGATGTAATGTGTTGTAATGCTGTAATTGTATTCTTCTTGGACATTTTTATTAAGAAAAAAATAGGTCCAGGTTTTTTCTAATAAAAAAATAAAATTAGTGTTGTGAGGTGATCTTTACTGTAATATTTTTCTTTTGGTACGTTTCTTCTATCTTTTATCCTTGCCTTTCTATACATATGTGTTCTGTGGTGTCAAATAAAATTTATATTTAATCAATGCTTTATTTAGATGTGTACCAGATGCAGTTAGAATTATTAATAGCTTTTAGTCTTCTTGAATATTATTCTTATGCAAAAGCTTTGAGTAGTCTGCCCAAATGCTTTTTTATCTACCTGTATAAATGCATAAGAACGAAACATGCTAGCAAATTTAAATTAGTTCCAACTAATGTAATTGCTAATTTTATTAAAAATCAGTTATATCATTCAGCATAATCTTAGACTGCTCAAGAAGATTTCATTTGGTAACTGCATCTCTTCACTGTGCAATATTCCATCCCCAAAATAACTGTTACACTGATATTAATGCTTAAAGCTCAGTTATATATTGGGAGCTATTACTAAACAAATAGCTCTATATACTTATATATATATATATATATATATATATATATATATACACAGTCGATTCCGGTTATTTGGGACACATCGGGACTAGTGCATTTTGGCCCGATTAAGCAGCTGCCCCAATTATCCTAAGTTTCACGTAAATAGTTAAAAATACAATGGACCCCCGCTTTACAATTGGTTCACTGTACAATAAAATCACGTTACGATGGACTCACCATAGTAAAGTACCGTTCACTATATGATGTCTAGTAAGCGCCGGTCATTGTGATCACGTTTGTGAATTGAATTTTAATTCTATTAAACAGCGATTCTAATTAGCAAAAATAGGAGGAATATTATCCACAGGCTATAAAAGTAAAGATATATTAAGCACAAATTTACCCTTTATTACCGTACCAATTAAAAAATTAAATGATACGTGAAATTCGGAAGAATATACATGATAATCGGAATAATTAATATGTACTGTAATATGTACATACTAACTAGTTGACATTTCTGTTCACTCTACATTTGTGGGTGGGGGTTAAAATTTAAAACAGTAAAAAGATAAGCAATCAATAACAAAAAACACAGCACACACAAATTGCAAGTAACACAATACACGCAAGTGAGAACGGAGTAATTGGTTATGAAGCTTTAAAAATAGGAATGAAGAGAAGATTCCGAAAATTATTTTTTTCATATGATTGAAGATTCCATGGAAGTGTAAACACATTTCACCATAACAACCCACAGAATTCCAGCTGTTGGTATTATTGCAAATTCAATAAGATCGAGTTTACTATCAGTTTATGATAGATTTCATTAACAGAAAAGCCAATAAACAGGTGACTGCTAATTGTTTTTATTATTTTATGGTTGTGACCCAGAAATCCGACCGAAGTACATGGTACGGTCGGAGACAATCGTAGGGTAATCTTCAGTGCTGCAGTCTCCTGCCCCGATTAAACGGCATGTTGTCCCGATTAAGCGAAGTAAACCCTGGCTATTTTCTTGATTGGGTTCTGTTTTTTAAGATTTGTCCCAAATAAACAGCTGCCCCAATTAACCAGTGGCCCAAATAACTGGAATCCACTGTATGTGTGTATATATATATATATCATCAGCCATTTTCAATCTACTGCAGGATGAAGGCCTCTCCAGCAACTTTCCAGTTCCTTCTGTTTTGTGCAATGGCCATCCATTTACTACCCACACACTTATATATATATATATATACATACATACACACACACACTTCCTGCAAATACTTTTTTTTTTCTTTTTTCTTAAATAAGTGAATTTTTCGGTTAAAAACACATCAGGAATACCAGACTTCCAAAGTATAACAGTGCTGTAGTCACAAAATGGAACTGGTGATAATAAATGTTACAGTGTACCCAGTGCATGACCTATTTTTTCATGTATTTGAAACACACAGTCCTATATTCCCTGTATATAATTTCCTACAATTTTCAAATATTTATCGAAATCATATTAATTTTGATTAGCACTGTAAATTATCAACCTGTTGTGTGACTTTTTTTTTTTTGAACATTCATTTCACTTGTGAATATTTATCCTGTATTTCCTTCTGTCTCATGTTTCCTTTACCTTTGAATACCGTATTCTTTTTTTCTGAAGCAGTATGTCTTGTTTTTAATAATAAGGTTGATAGAGTCACTGTATATCATTTTAAATGTTGACTAAACATATCTTACTTTTTCTAAAAGTTTTAAATTTATCAGTCAAAAGGAATAAATTTAAAATATTTTAAACAAGCAGTTGTCATTTGTAAATCATGTAAACACATTAAACAATAACAGCAGAACTAGACACTTTGAATTGGCTGAAATAAATTCAAATGCAGCATAATTGCAGTTTGATTTCAAATTCTAGTATTCTTGACATTAAACCCTCATTTTATTTAATGATGCCTTGTTGGGAGAAATTTTATATATATATATATAATTAACTCACCTCTGTCATGCCATTCTCAAAATAACTGTTTACTGATTATTTGTATCAAAATTCTAGAACATTAAAAAGCAAATTTTTTTGGTGGTTATTTTAGGAAGTTTATTTGCAGCTTTAATGAATGATTATGGGGTATAAGAAGTGAAAACTGACAGAGATAATTTAATTTAACAAATAAATTACCATATAGCTGTTTAATAAACACAATAAATTAATTAAATACAGTACATTTTTTTACAATTATGCATATATTATTAAACAATCATTAAACTAGTCCCAGGTTGGCCCTGTTTAATGACTAATCACACCTGTTGAATGAATAAAAAGTTAAAACAGCCAGATATTTCCCTAAATTTCAAACTGATTATAACTGATCACCTGGCCTTTTTTTATTCCACTTATAATTTGTTTCCACATCCATATATCCATATTTGTACAAACTACCATGGTTCTACTATAAATTCATATTATGGGGGAATGCAGAGTTTATATCTTCTTATTAATTTATTTATTGTACATCCAAAAAAAATAACTTCTCTTTTAATTTAGAAAACTAAGTCTAGTTTCATCTTATTTTTTTGATAGCATCTTAGTGAATATTAATAAAGCAAACTTATTTTTCAAAAAAACTTATTAAAGTGAATATTAATAAAGCAAACTTATTTTTAAAAAAACTTATTAAAGCAAATATTACTTTAAAAAATATATAGCAGTAATACAGTTGTAATAATTTGAACTGATAAAAGAAAATTACCTGAATTTGGGGTCAAATCCCTCACCCCACCCTACTGCAACCTATTCCCTGCTGGAGGAAAAGGTCTAAGTTTATGCTGAATGCTATAGTTGTTTAAGCATGTCAGAATAGGTTGCCACACTTTCTGGAAGTTGATATTCTGCCATTTATTGCTCATTTGAAGAGGGCTGGGTTCAAATCCTGTCAAAAACTGGAGCAATTCCCAAATGCTACTTTAATCAAGGCTGTAATTAGGTGATCTCAGATGGGGAGCAGTAGTTTCTCCCTGTGATTTTGTGTTTTTCAGCCCTTGCAGTACATGTTTTTCAAGTCAATTCATTAACGCACACATAGCTCTAAAGATATAATACACAGTAAAGACTATAAGAAATAGTACACCATGGACTGAAGTATTTGATGCACCAAACATCTCCAGAAAAAATCAACCAAACAAACAAACAAATTTTACTAAATTAGTGGAATTTCATACATTTCAAGATTGTTTTAAGCATAGTTTCAGTCCTTGCATGTACAGAAGCATTCATCTTTAACTGTCATTAACAAATTCAAGTAATACTGTATATTGTTCTAAAGAAACTGATGTAATAGCAACTTTGTATTGTAAAGTATTTTTATGAAACATGAAATTAGACATTGTAATTGTGAGTGAATGTTTCATATTTCATTTGACTCATATGATCTATTGTGATATTGTAGATATGTCTTACGTTGTGTTTCAGTTGTAATTTAAACAAACTACTTTTATACCATCATTTTCTGACCAGACATACTGTGCCTTTTAGAGGTCATTTTTGTAAATAGAACTTCACTTCTGTTCCATCATATTGTATCATTGCTACTGTGTTAGCCATATCTTGTGATATGCAGCTTGTTTTGTTTGTTTATAAAAAAAAAAAAAAAAAAGAGAAAGAAACTGATTAAAAATCATTTGTCAGTGTTTTTAGTTGGTTTTTATATACCAAAATATCCACTACCATTTTAGATCTTGAAACACATTAGTTGGGATTACTACTCAGCAGTCTGTTTGTGGAGTTATTTTGTCATTTGTATAGACAATGCAGGAGTGAGCAGAACAGTGAGGGAATAAAACATTTCAATAACTATTTATTACGGTTGTATAACATAACCAAAAGCAAAAAAGGAAACAGCCATTTAGTACTTTGTGCAGAGCCCAATGATACTTGATTTATCTCAACTTTAATTTAAAAGTTTGTGTAATATACTGTTTCATTAATTCTATGTTTATTTATAACAAATTTACTCTAAATATAACAGAAAACATCTAGACTATTTAAGCAATCTCTTGATGGGATAGTCACAAATTAATAAATTTGAAAAAAAAAAAAAATACATGCACATGTAAACAAATACCACAAGAATATGCAAGAAGTACATTCTAGAATGATCTGAAATGTCTTACTGCTGACAAAGCTCTTCAGCCAGTGACTCCTCTGAATTCCAAGCTCCTTCCCCTCTCACTCCAACATCACTTCTAGAGGGCAATGGGAAAATATCTGAACTGTTTATGCAACAGTCTAGATATGATCAAGAATACCCTTGCATCACAATTGTCCTAGAGTAATTTAAAACTGCTGTTTTTAGTGTTTAACACTTTTGCTTCTGGCTTTTCTGATTGTCATTTTTTGACTTGGGATTGAGTCAATCTGGATGGGAGAGAACAATGACATCTTTCGGCTTTCTTTTCACTATGATTGAGTTAGTTGGCTTCCATTAAAGGTTGCTTGGCAGAAATATCTGGTTTATCTTCTGTCAAGTTGGAAGAAAATGTTCTAAGAGTAGAGTAGTTCCCTCTAAGTAGATTAAAAAACCTGATGTTGCATATTTGCATAAGGAAGCAGTGAATTTTAAAGCAGTTTTGTGAAAAATCTGTATGCAATGACAAAAAATTGATTGCCATTTTCAGAATTAGCAAATTGTTATATAATATGTGAAATATTTAAGACAAAAGTACCATTGCATGCCTGTGTTATTCAACCTTTGATTCTGACTCAAGCAGATAAGGCTGTGAGACTGTTTGTCTATTCATGTCTATAGATTGTATGCATGTATTCTAGAGTTGAATTGCCTATTTTTCTGGATGAGAAATAGTTTATAAGAAGAAACTATGCAACCAGAGACTGACCAAATCTGTCAGGGTGAAAAACACCCATGAAAAAGTTTTTCCTGTCTTCACAGGATTTGAACTTTTAAATAAAATATCCTTCACACTGTCATTTTTCCACATTGTCATTTTCCACATGGTGTGAAAGAACAATAACCACTGTATTACCTGTCGGGGTATACAGTGTGTTGCTTGGCAATAAGTTCAATAGTGGATGTTAATTACATATAAAGCATACCATTCAAAAATGAACACTCTGGACTTTTAATAGTGCGATTGGATTTGATGGTTGAGGCCACATCAGATGGGTTAAAATGCAACATTAGTCTAGTCACATGCATCTACTTGCTGGGATGGATCACCAGGGAAAGAATGCACTGGTCCTACAGCAAGTTTTAATTATTTGTGAATCAGTTGTTAAGCATGGAATATACACCGAGTTGGCTTTGCATTAGGAACATCACCATGTATAGGAATGGACTGGAATGGACTATTATGCTCGTGAAGGCTCAAAGTCAGGAACAGCTGATATAAGATTGTAGTTCACACACACAGCAGTTAGTTTTTGAGTGTGAGGAAGAATGGGTTGGTGTAAAGATTTTTCCAACTTGGTGGAATGATTGTAGGAGCAAGATGCACAAGTGCCAGTTTCTCAACTGTTATCATGGTTAAATGTTCCCATTCTGTGGTGTCAGTATTATGTGACTGGTTCAACAGCAGTCAAACAACCAGCCAAAGGTCATATGGGATAGCTGTGTGTGGTAGATGCCTGTAGCGAGCGTTGTGTGTCTCATCTCATAGAGCAGCATAGTGACCCAGCAGACAGCCCAGTATAATGGGCTGTCTGCTGGGTCACTATGCTGCTCCAGCAGACAGCCCAGTATAATGTAGGAACAGCAAGACCAATATCCACATGGACTGCACCAGATATTAGCTCATACAGATTATAGCTGTTGTAGTTACCCATGCTCACTATGAAATTAGTATTAGCAATGGCCACATGGTGCAAGGAATCCTATGACTTCTGCTACAGCCAAAAAAAATAATTAAAATAAAAAAAAATAAAAGTAAATGGACAACCTATGCATTTCCCTCCTCCTGTAGGTAATTATCCAGCTGACCTTTCAATTTCCCCAAACTGTCAGCCTCTACCACCCGTGAGATAACTTATTCCAGTAATTTATAATGCACTGGCTAAAATAAAACTTCCTGCAATCCAGTCTAAACATCTTCCCCCGTAACTTGAAATTATGGCCCCTTGTTCTAGAATCATTTATAACAATGAAAATTTCGTCCTTGTTCATTTTGCTTATGCCTCTCAGAGCCTTAAACACCTCAATCAATTCTCTAAGGTGCCTAGTTTTCAAGCTCTGCAACCCACATTTCGAAGTCTTTCCTCATAGGGATGCCCTTTTGCCGATCTCACCAGGCGAGTTGCACATCTTTGGACCCTTTCAAGAAGTGCAATGTCTTTCTTTAGGTGGGGTCTCCACACTTGAACACAGTATCCCAAGTGTGGTCTAACAATAGCCTTATATAATGGGATTATGATGTCATTATCTCTACTAGCAATTGTTCAATAAATCATCGATAAAATACCATGGGCCTTCCTTGCAACCAGTCTACAATGCTCGGAGAACTTTATATCTGACCTTATAATACCCAAGTCTCTTTCCTCCACTACCGGCTTTAGTTCAACTCCAAGTGTATAAGTTATTTTGAGGTTACTGTTCCCCAGGTGCAATACGCTTTGCTGGATAAAAGCATATGTGCCATTTTTCTGACCATCCCTGAAGTCTGTCAGAGTCATTCTGAAGAAACTCTGCTTGGTGGCAATCATTAACTACTCTACCAATCTTTACATTTACAGATTTAGACATCTTGCCCCTCTGTTCCTTGACCAATTCTTACATCAACCCAATCTGTGAAATAACCATTTATCAAAACCCTGTGCCTCCTGCCTTGAAGCCATCCAGCTATCCATCTAAGGATTTTCCCTGTGATTCCAACCTGTTCCAACTTATAAAGTAACTGCTCGTGTGGGACTGAGTCAAATGCTTTGCTGAAATCCAAATGTCAAAATTATTCCCAAAATCCAGCTCTTGAGTGACCCTGTCAAAATAGCTAACCAGATTAGTTAAATGTGATTTTCCCTTTACAGAACCATGCTGAGTATCCAGAATTCCATTTCTATCTAAGTGATCCTGAATTCCACCCTTGATCATTGTCTCCATGATTTTCCCTACTGCTGCTGAAGTTGTACTAACTAGCTGGTAATTTCTCACTTCACTCTTAGAACCGCCCTTATCTATTGGAGATACATTGCCACTTTTCCAATCCAAGGAATCACTTGCCACCTCCCTTAAGATTATGGGGTATATGCAGGGCCATAAGACTTATCGGGGAAACCCTGGTGGGCCATAGACCAGTGTGATTTTCAATATTACACTCTTACCTCTGATTCATTCTATTTATTTTTCTTGATTAGAATTTTTGACCCAGTCCAGCCCTAGGTATATGCCAAGAGCCCTACTGGCCTGTAGGCTTGAAAGTTTTTTCATTAAATAAATGTGAAATTTCAACATCTTTAATTACTTTTTTTTTTCAACTTCACTCCCATAATTTCTCATTGACATAAAGGGCTTTTTCTTTCTGTAAATATATATGAAAAAGGAACTGGATGCAAAAAATAATTTTGATATCATATATTTGGATTTCAGGAAGCTTTTGACACTGTTGTGCATGGAAGACTATTGTACAAAATGGAGCAGAATGGTATTAAGGGTATGTTGCTACAATGGATACAAGGATGGCTAAGTGGGAGAAGACAGAGGGTGGTAATCAATGGGTGCTGCTCTTCGTGGACTAATGTTATTAGTGGAGTAACACAGGGTTCAGTGTTAGGTCCACTGTTGTTTTGTATATTTATCAATGATATTGATGAAGGTATATCAGGCTTAATGTCGAAGTTTGCAGATGATACAAAGATTGGCAGGATTGTCAATGACAGTAATAGCAGTGTGCTACTGCAACAGGATCTAGATAATTTGGGCAGATGGGCTAAGAAGTGGCAACTGAAGTTTAATCTTGACAAATGCAAAGTACTGCATTTGGGTAGAAGTAACCCCAGAGAAACGTACCAACTGTGTGGTACTACGCTTAAGGTGGTAGAAAATGAAAAAGACCTGGGAGTAATTGTGCAATCAGATATGAAGTTTTCTGAGCAATGCAGACAGGCTGCCAGGGCAGGTCATGGAGTTTTGTCAATGATATATAGGAATTTTGCTAGCAGGGAGAAGGAGGTGATTGTCCCTCTGTATAAGGCAATGGTCAGGCCACGCCTTGAGTACTGCGTACAGGTCTGGAGGCTTCATTTTAGGAAGTATGTAGATTTGCTTGAGCGTGTACAGAGAAGGGCAACAAGATTGGTGAGGGGAATGAAAGGATCCTCTTACCAAGAGAGGCTTAAGTTCTGCAAATTGCAGTGACTGGAGACTAGGCACCTGCGCGATGATCTGATTGAGGTGTTTAAGGCCTTGAATGGGTTGAGCACGCTGAATTCTGATGGGATCCTTCCACTTGTTCAGATTACGAACCTAAGGGGGCATAAATTCAAATTAAGAAAGGACGGATGTAGAATAGATGTGCGGAAATTTGCCTTTAGCCAGCGGGTGGTTAATTGCTGGAACAAACTTCCATCCGTCGTGGAAGTTGATAGGTTGAATAAATTTAAGGAGGAACTGGACAGGCATTTGGAGGGAATGGTGTGATTTTTTTTTTTGGCTGATGCTGCATAAGCTCATACACTTGCTTTCTTGCATCACATGCCACTTCTACTACTACTTGAGTTAATCTGCAACTTCAGCTGGGGTATCTAGTTCTATCCCACACCCATTACATAACATTAGCATTAGCATTAGTAGAGGCATATGATGCAAGAAAGCAAGCTTATTCAGCATCAGCCAAAAAAAAAAAAACACACACCACTCCCATTTCACCCCTCCGTTCGTTCGAAATACCTGTCCAGTTGAGCTTTAAATTTGTTTAGGCTATCAACTTCAACAACAAGTGATGGAAGTCGGTTCCACCAACCAACCACCCGCTGGCCAAATGCAAATTTCCGCACATCTATCCGACATCCGTCCTTCCTCAATTTGAATTTATGCCCTCTGAGCTGATTATTCTGAGCAAGATGAAGAATCCCATTGGCATTGAGCATGCTCAAACCATTCAAAGCCTTATACACCTCTATCAGATCACCTCTCCGGTGCCTAGTCTCCAGACTCTGTAATTTGCAAAACTTAAGCCTTTCTTCGTAAGAGCAACCCTTTGTTCCATTCACTAATCTTGTTGCCCTTCTCTGTACCCGTTCCAGCAGCTCCACATCCTTCCTGAAATGAGGCCTCCAGACCTGTATACAGTACTCAAGATGTGGCCTAACCATTGCCTTATACAAGGGAATAATCACCTCCTTATCCCTGCTAGAAAAATTCCTCTTTATCATTGACAAGACACCATGAGCTACTCTTGCAGCTCGTCTGCACTGCTCAGAGAACTTCATATCTGCCTGCACAATTATCCTCAGGTCCTTTTCATTCTCCACCACTGTCAGTGTAGTACCGCAGAGTTGATACGTTGCTCTGGGGTTACTGTTTCCCATATGTAGTACTTTACATTTGTCAATGTTAAACTTCATTTGCCACCTCTCAGCCCATCTGTTCAACCTTTCCAGATCCTGTTGCAGCAGCATAGCATCAGTAGTGTCCTTAACAACCCTGCCAACCTTTGTATCATCTGCAAACTTGGACATTAAACTTGATATCCCATCATCAATATCATTCATAAACATCGAAAACAACAACGGACCCAACACTGAACCCTGAGGAACTCCACTAATAACATTAGTCCACGTTGAGCAGTGTCCATTGATTACCACTCTCTGTCTTCTGCCACTCAACCATCCCCTTATCCATAGCAGCAATTTGCCTCCAATGCCACACTGCTCCAATTTGTGCAGCAGTCTTCCATGTGCAACAGTATCAAAAGCCTTTCTAAGATCCAAATATATAATATCAAAGTTATTCCCTGCATCCAGTTCTTTTGTGACTACATCATAGTATCCAATCAAATTGGTCAGGCAAGACCTGCCCTTAACAAAACCATGCTGCGTCTGAGCTATAACTGAATTTTTGTCTAGACGATCCTGCAGTGCTTCTTTAACCAGTGCCTCCATTAATTTACATGGAACAGAAGTTAAACTAACAGGTCTATAATTACTTGTGTCAGCCTTTGATCCTCCTTTGTGAATTGGGGTTACATTTGCACATCTCCAGTCTATGGGTACCTCCCCTGAGTCCAAAGAAGCTCTCATAATTATGGCTAGGGGTTTGCTTACTTCCTTTGCTGCCTCCTTTAATATAACTGGATAAGGGTCTGATCTGGTTTGCCCTTCTCTTCTTTGCATTTATATATGTGAAGAATTCCTTATCCCCCCACCTCTGCCAGCGATTTCTCATAATCTGCCTTTCCCAGCCTAACGTTTTCTGTGGCACTATTAGAGATCGTTTTGTAGCTGTTATAGGCTTCAATAGAGAGACACGAAAACACCATGCATGGGGACATCAGCACTAACGCTGGACCACCAACACGAGTGCCAGCAGGAAATTTTGCAAGGTGGTGCAAAAAAAAAAAAAAAATATATATATATATATATACACCTAAAACTACAGAAGAACGTCAATTATGTGACCCCCCCCCTCCCAAAAATTACTAGTTTTAGTGCGCTGGTTGTAATGCTGAAATATTACTTCTGCTTAATGCATTCGTTTTCGATTATTTATTCGAAGATATACACCGATGAGCCAAAACATTATGACCACCTACCTAGAACGACGTTGGTCCTCCACGTACAGCCTTGTACCCAGCGAGGCAAGGACGCTACAAGATTTCTAAATGTCTTGTGGTATCTAGTACCAACGTGTAATCAGATCCTTTAACTCCTGTAAAGTCCGTGGTTGAGATGCCACAGATTGGAGTTGCTGTTGGAACACAAACCACATGCTCGATGGGATTGATGTCTTGGAATTTGGAGGCCAGGGCAATGCCTGGAAGTCTTCCTCATGTTCCGTGAATCAGTCTCAAACAATCCGGGTGGTGTGACATGGCGCATTATTCTACTGAATGACGGCATTGCCAGAGGGGAAGACTTGCCATGAAAGGGTGTACCTGGTCAGCAATGATGTTTAGGTAGGTGGTAGACGTCAGAGCGCCCAGCACATGGGTGACTGGACCCAGGTATCGCAGCAGAACATCGACCAAAGCATGACACCGGCTTGTTTTCATCCCACGGTACATCCAGGCACCATCACTTCCCCAGGTAAACGATGCACACGCACCCGGCCGTCCACATGGTGCAACAGGAAACATGATTCATCAGACCAGACGACCTTCCAATCACTCGAGGTCCAGTTTCGATGCTCGTGTGCCCCTTGCAGGTGCGGTCGCCGGTGAACCATGGTTAGCATGCGCACTTGGAGCTGCCTGCAACTACGCAGCCCCATTTTCAGCAGGGTTCGATGTACTGTGTTGTGACACATTACTCCCATCACCAACGTTCCAATTACCGGTGAGTCACCCTTCTGTTGCCACGTACCATCCGGGAAAGCCTTCACTCACCTCGAGCATCGATGAGCTGCAGTCGTCTGCCACCTCGGCAGTTCGTGGGGTTTCCCTCGTACCATTTTCGGTAGGTGCTGTCCGTGAGCATCCCACCAGCCGTGCTGTTTCGGATATGCTGTGACCCAGTCGTCCAGCCTTTACAATTTGGCCTTTGTCAAACTCGGTTAAGTCCGCTGTCTTTCCCATCTGAAGAACAAGAGTAACACTGATTAACGGAGCTCAATATCAGGTGTTTTTCATACCGTGTCCCAACCCGCGCACACACCGTAGTTCACCTTCAGTTGCTTCGATTTGCATAACGACTCGCTGGTCATAATGTTTTTGTTCGTCGGTGTATGCAGTATAGCATAGAAATAGTTTGAATTTGTCATTACAGGAGTTAAAAATGAAATGTTGGCTTTAGATACTGTGTGGACCCAGACCTCGATGTGTCATTGTCTGTTGTAATGTTGTGAGTGCAGGAGTACAGTGGCTTGTCCATAAATATTTGAAAATGGTTAATTCCATGAACTTCTGATATTGCATCTCCAACTGATAACTCAAGCCGATGGTTTAAACAATGCCATATGATAAAATTTGGATATTTTTCTAATAATTTATTTCCAACTCCAGATTTTCTGCCCAACATAACACTTGCCCCATCGCTCATAAAAGAAATTAAATAGTGTTTTAAATAATTGTCGTCAAATCCATATTTTTCAAGACATTTTAAGAGATACTCTGTTTTTGTGAAAGCTGTTTGATCTCGCAATTCGATTAAATCAAACTTCTAAGTAAAGTGGATCTTTCATTTTATTGGTTTCACATTTTAAATAAATAATCAGAGTAGATTTCTTGCTGAGAGTGATAGACTCATCAATGAGAATTGATAAGTTTCCACGTATGTCCACAATTTGTTGGAACAATTTTAATTTCATTTGCTTTGCGACATGCTCTATCATATTAGTTGCATTTAATCTTGAACGCAAACCGTGAGAAATAACAGTGCCATTCAATTCTTGAAGTTGTAACAACTCAAAATGGTCAGAATATGGTCGATAATGTTTCGCAATATAATATGCAGTTCTAAAAACCTTGCAAGTGCTAGAAATTTCGGAGTCATTCATTTGATCAATTACCGCTTCTAAATGTCGTTCATTTTCAGCTTGCAAGATTTTTTCAGTCTGTATATGTGAAGTACTTTTTGAATATTCATAAATTCAGTTACATCGACACAGTAACCGAATCAGACTTCAGACTCACAGTTCATAGAACAACCAGTTCTAGCGTTCAAATCATGGCGAATCAAAATGCAGCGTTCGCACAGCATCACTGTATATCTCATTCGTTGGATCTCTTTATCTAACACATTGTACTTTAGTAAGAAACGTTCAAGTTTCATTGCGAAATTTATATTTTTGTTTTTAAAGAAATCTATTAATTTTAAAGATTACTATTAATATATATATTTTAATAGCAATGGATAAAATAGATATTCCTCCCCTTTGATTATACCTTTGTTTCATAATATTAGGTGTATAAATTTAATGCTTTTTTATTATGACATTTAGAAAAAAGTACCGGAACGTCGTTCCGGCCCGAATACACCACTGGTTCCCTCTCTTTAAGTTATTCTGTCATTCCCTTTTAATTTGACCGCAGAAATCTCTGTTCTGCCCACTATAATAACGCTGTCGCCACCCTATCAAAACCACTACACTGTCATTTTGGATACTGTTTGGATCATTGAGAACCAAGTTTAGGATATTAGAGCTCCCCATATTTTCTCTGATATGTTGGAATAAATAACATTCATCCAGACTGCTCAGAAATCTCTTTTTGGTGTACTGCCCATCTATGATCTGTAAGAGACTTAAACGAGGCAGACTTGGCTGCTCACTGAAGTTGCCTATAGAGATTTTTTGTCATACTCCGAATCGTTTGGTGCGTAAAACACCACTACTATCATCTTCCCTCTACTGCATACAATCTTACACCACTCAGGCTCAACGTTCTCTGCTTTTGAGTAGTGACCTATAAATTACACTAGATATTAGTTATTACCTAATTATCAGGAAACAGAAAAATTACCATTTCATTATTGATGATGGTGACAATAAATAAACCCGAAAATCAAGAAGAATGATACAAATGCTACACAAAAGAAAATTCTCGCTCAACAACGTTATCAATAGTTTGAATGAAGGGCGCATCTGTAGCCAGGTGGGTAGGAGCAGCAGTGCGTAGCACACGCTTCTTGATTAGACTGGGGTTCGAGCCCGTACCCACCAAATACGGAGGATGCGGAAAGGTCAGAGAGTGACCACCGCATATCTCCGGAGCAATATGGCCTTAGTTGCTAATGTTCCTAAAAACCAAATAACAATAGTTTGAATTTTTTACAACTATGTGATAATGGTTTTCGCGAAAGTTCCTCGTTGTATCAACAACTCAGACGTGCCAGTGTTCCAATCTTCTTCCGTTAATCAGATATGTGAAAGTTAAGTAAAGATGTATACGATTTTCAATATAAGCGATTCACAGGAACAAAAACTTCGCATAACTTCTGTTTAATGCTTAGTAAAGCAGCTTCAGAAACACAGCATGTGTTTTTTTTATATATAAAACATATGTTTGTCCAACTGTTTCTAATAAAGAACTAAATGCCAATGGTCCTTCATCCCCGTTGCAACCTTTCGCCCTTAAAACTATTTTTTCCAAAAGAAATTGAAGATTAAAAGAGATTTGACGATGTTTTGAGGATTTTACAAAACGAAGCACACACTTGACTCTATTATTAAAATAGAATTTCACACGGTACTTCCAACAATAGTATACTCTCTGAACTGGGTATAATAATTTCCAAGGGGGGGGGGGCTTAAAGGTAAAAAAAAAGGGTAAACTGCAACCATTATCAACCCACTGCAGGATGGAATCCTCCTCAACAATTCATGCTGAGGGAAATGGACCATAATCTGCCACGCTGGTCCAGTGCGGGTTGGCAGATCGACCGTATTCATGACAGCCACAATTAACAATGGACTGCATATTTTTAGTAACATTGGGCGTATTTAAATATATAGTAGTAAATAATTACACTGAAGAACACAAATATAGCTGAAAAGGCAACGAGTGCACAAAATGGAACACATGTTGATGATTAAGCTTCACACCAGCCAGAAGATAAATCAATTTAATACTGTAACTAAAAACACTTTATTTACAATAAAATAAGTATAAAATAATATATTTACAATAAAAATATAAATAACACTGATAAAATATACTAAAAATCTAGAAATTAAAAGCGATAAAATTTGCTGTAGCTTTCGGAGGAGCAGTCTCCTTCCTCAGCAGCATATGTCTGCTGTGCGGCGGCACAGCAGACATATGCTGCTGAGGAAGGAGACTGCGCACCGGGACCGGAAATGGCTCGGGAGCGCGCTAGCTGAAACCGTTCATCACGTCCAAGCACGACGGTTTCCAGGAGGGGACGGGGGGTGGGTGTAGCCGTACACCCCTATCCCTATTAATAGTATTGCTAGCTGCCCCAATACGTAAGCTCTCAAGCCATTTACGGTCCCAGAAGCCCTGTGCATGATCTGTGATGACAGCATCCTCCGGAGAAATTGATGTTGTTTCTCCCAGAAATGTTCTGCCACAGCAGACTTCCCATAATTTGCGGACTTTATTGCGTTTGCATGCTCCCCCAGCCGGTCTTTCAATCGCCGCCCCGTCTCACCCACATAACACACCCCACAATCCGGGCATTTAATTTCGTACACTACCCCACTGCTGGCTTCTTTGGATATGGGGTCTTTGACTCGAGATATCGCTGTGTGCAACCTCCGACCTGGCAGTTGCACACAGCGTATCTGACACCCCCGAATTATACGTGCAATGTGGTCTGACAGGCCCAGATAGTAGGAAATGTATGCGGTGCTCACAGGGGCGAACTGCTCATTACGGGTGAACTCTCGTCTAATGGCTCTGTCCAACACCCTCTGGGGGTAGCCGCACTTCTTGAGGTCTGCTGTGACCCGAACAATTTCATTATCTTTATCCTCGGAGGTGCTGCAGTGGGACCTCACCCTGTCTATTAGAGCCTTGACCACACTGTTTTTGTGTTGGCTGGCCTGTGCCGAGGTATAATTGGTATATTGACCCCGACACATCGGCTTTCTAAATACCTTGGACTTAAGCCTATCACCTTCCCTAATTACCAACACGTCAAGGAATGGCAAGGTTCCCTCTGCTTCCACCTCCGAAGTAAATTTGATAAAAGGGGAGAAACTATTAAGTACATGATCCTCCCCCCCCCCTTTGTATAATGGAGAATGTGTCATCAACATATCTCCTCCAACTGCTCACTGGAAATTCCAAATTCCCAAAAATCCTGGCTTCTAACTCTTCCATAGCTAAATTGGCCACTATGGCAGTAATGGGGGAACCCATGGCTGTGCCATGGTCCTGCCTGTAAATGGCATCTCGGAATACCATAACGGTACTAGATAAGCAAAACTCCACCCCTTCACAAACGTCATCAATACATAGAGATGACCTGGTACTTAGCAATACATCCTCTTCTAAGGCCATTCTAACACACTTCAAGCCAAAGTTAATGGGAATACAAGTAAACGGTGATTTGACATCGAAAGAGATCATTGTCTCATCTTCCCGTATAGTCTATCCTTTTATAAAGTCCACAAATTCCTTACTGTTTCCTTACTTAATGTACTTAATAGTTTCTCCCCTTTTATCAAATTTACTTCGGAGGTGGAAGCAAAGGGAACCTTGCCATTCCTTGACGTGTTGGTAATTAGGGAAGGTGATAGGCTTAAGTCCAAGGTATTTAGAAAGCCGATGTGTCGGGGTCAATATACCAATTATACCTCGGCACAGGCCAGCCAACACAAAAACAGTGTGGTCAAGGCTCTAATAGACAGGGTGAGGTCCCACTGCAGCACCTCCGAGGATAAAGATAATGAAATTGTTCGGGTCACAGCAGACCTCAAGAAATGCGGCTACCCCCAGAGGGTGTTGGACAGAGCCATTAGACGAGAGTTCATCCGTAATGAGCAGTTCGCCCCTGTGAGCACCGCATACATTTCCTACTATCCGGGCCTGTCAGACCACATTGCACGTATAATTCGGGGGTGTCAGATACGCTGTGTGCAACTCCCAGGTCGGAGGTTGCACACAGCAATATCTACAGTCAAAGACCCCATATCCAAAGAAGCCAGCAGTGGGGTATTAGTATTAGTAACGGCCGCATGGTGCAAGAAAACCTATGGCTTATGCTGCACCAGCCAAAAAAAAAAAAAAATCCGAACAAAACAATGATAAAAACAAAAAAATAAAATAAAATAAAATAAATAACTAAATAATAATAATTAATAAAAAAAAAGGAAGGAAATTAAACCTATCATCCTATGCGCTTCCCTCACCCGAAGGTACTATCCAGATGACCTTTGAATTTTCCCAAACTGTCAGCCTACCCATGTAGGCAACTTATTCCAGTAATTTATAACTCGCTGGCTAAAATAAAACTTCCTGCAGTCCAATCTAAACATTTCCCCCCATAACTTGAATTTATGTCCCCTAGTTCTTGCATCATTTATAATCTTGAAAATTTCGTCCTCATTCATTTTACTGATGCCTCTCAGCCTTAAACACTTCAATCAAATCTCCTCTAAGGTGTCTAGTTTCCAAACTCTGCAACCCACATATTCGAAGTCTTTCTTCATAAGGACGCCCTTTAGCCGATCTCACCAGGCGAGATACCCTTCTTTGCACCCTTTCAAGAAGCTCGATGTCTTTCTTTAGGTGCGGTCTCCATACTTGAACACAGTATTCCAAGTGTGGTCTAACAAAAACCTTATATAATGGGATTATCACGTCCCTATCTCTACTTGCAAAAGTTCGATAGATCATCGATAGGACACCATGGGCCTTCCTTGCAATCTGTTTACAATGCTCACAGAATTTCATGTCTGACCGTATCGTAACACCCAAGTCCCTTTCCTCCAGTACTGGGTTTAGTTGAACTCCACCAAGTGAATAATTTTTTTTGGGATTACTGTTTCCCAGGTGTAATACCTTACACTTTGTTGGATTAAAGCACAGCTGCCATTTTTCTGACCATTCTTGAAGTCTATCTAGGTCTCTCTGAAGAAGCTCAGCTTAACAGTGATCATTAACTACTCTACCAATTTTAACATCATCTGCAAATTTAGACATCACGCCCTCTATCCCTTCATCAATGTCGTTTATGAAAATTAAAAACAACAATGGTCCTAATACTGATCCTTGGGGAACCCCACTTCTTACATCAACCCAATCTGAGGAATAGCCATTTATCACAACCCTCTGCCTTCTGCCCTGAAGCCATCCTTCTATCCATCTAAGGATTCTCCCCGTGATTCCAACCTGGAGTGATGTACGAAATTAAATGCCCGGATTGTGTGGTGTGTTATGTGGGTGAGACGGGGCGGCGATTGAAAGACCGGCTGGGGGAGCATGCAAACGCAATAAAGTCCGCAAATTATGGGAAGTCTGCTGTGGTAGAACATTTCTGGGAGAAACATCAAATTCCCCTGGAGGATATCTGCGTGGGTAGCACAGTGGTATCGTCACCGTCCTCCCCACACCGGGTGGAAAAGGCCCGGGCTCGAATCCTGTCGATGATGCGAGGAACTTTAGTGGGCTTTTTTCACTCCGTGGCTGAGTTAGTCGGTCTCACGCGTAGATAGCAAGGTTTTTTCCCTTAGAAACTAGGGTTTTTTTCGTCCAGCAAAACAGGCAAATCGACCAGAGAACGCACGCAATTTACAGACACGAATACGGGTTAATGTAATCATTTACGGGTAACCCTAATATAGTAATTTAATTTTTTTTTCCCCCGGAGGATGCTGTCATCACAGATCATGCACAGGGGTTCTGAGACCGTAAATGGCTTGAGAGCTTACGTACTGGGGCAGCTAGCAATACTATTAATAGGGATAGGGGTGTACGTCTACACCCCTCCTGGAAACTGTCGTGCTTGGACGTGATGAACGGTTTCAGCTAGCGCGTTCCCGAGCCATTTCCGGTCCCGGTGCGCAAATGGAAAATTCCAACTGTGGAACCATGTGATGTGTGCCGTGGATCTGCTCTTTAATGATGTGCCGCACAGCAGACATATGCTGCTGAGGAAGGAGACTGCTGCCTCCGAAAGCTACAGCAAATTTTAGCGCTTTTAATTTCTAGGTTTTTAGTATATTTTATCAGTGTTATTTATATTTTTATTGTAAATATATCTATTCTATTTTATACTTATTTTATAAGAAATCTTTATTGCAATAATAATGATAATAATAATGATACAATTCGATAGATTGCAATGTTGCCCTTCACGGCCACAAGGCCAGGGGTTAACAGTAATAATACAATATAAATAGGGAACATTGATATATAAAACATAGGAAATGCATATGCGGAAGTACAATTCCAAACTCCAAGTATCATACAGTTATTTACAATGCAATATATAAAGAAGATATTGGCGGAAACAGATAATTTCATATACATATAGTAGTATAAACAGGCAACGTTCTTTGCACTGAACAGAAGCAGTTAGTCCATCATACTGAAGAGTTAGTATGTCGTCTTCATATATCAGGTGGTATTGATGGCTTGCAGCATTAAGACGAGCTTCGAGGAGAAGGATCAGGGACAGGGAAGTACAATTCAAGGATGCGACATCTGTATTCCCTGTCAGAAGCGAACTTGTTAAGGTCAGCATCCAAGGACTGGGCACACGAAAGTAGCTGAAAAGGCAGAAACCTATCAGATAGGTGGAGACGGCTGTGATGTGGGCATAGAGTTGGAGTCGCTCTGAGGGAAGACTGAGGGATTCTCCATGAGCACAGGTCCCAGAATGATGGTGCCGAAATCTCGCCAACCATCATTTTGATAGTCGTGGTAAGACGTTTCACCCAAATCAGCTTGGGGAGCCTGTGAATCTGAATCAAGCTGGCCATTTCAGTTGTCCTTAGCTGTGGGGGAAGTTTGTGTTTGTTTATGGCCCATTTTAAGAGCCAGTACTCAGCAGAAAAAAGTGGCCTGATTGTGCTAGTGGCAGCTGATGCCCATATCTCTGCAGCATATAACAGCGGAGAGTATACAGTGGTTTTTATATATTTTCTAGTAGTTGTGACTTCATTTATATAATGTAGATGCTGTTTGGCAATCCATCGGAGTCGAGCTGCCAGGGTGAGGAGCTTGTCTATATGGTAACTGAAGCAGAGCTTAGGATCAAACACAACCCCGAGATCAGTATGCTTATTGACGATGGGAATTGGAGAATTACACAGAATGGGCTGAATATAAGAAGGCGTTTTCTTTAAAGAGAATATCATAAATTCAGATTTCTCTGGGTTTATTTTTAATCCGAACTGGTTGAGGTAGTTTTCAATTTCCGTCAGTGTATTATTAATTGATCCTGTTATCATGAGAAGATCATCGTATGGAGACATCGGTGTGAGGAGCTTTATATCATCTGCATAACATAAGATATCATACCTGGACTCAACAAGTGGAGAGATAAGTGCTGTGAACAAGAGCCCAGATAAGACACCACCCTGTGGCACGCCTGAAGAGATACTTCGCTCATATATGTGCCCATGGACAATAAGCTGGATTATTCTGTTTCGAAGGAGTGACGTGAGGAACTGTAGAGTATCTCCCTTGATCTGGTAGTGGTCAGAAAGTAGCTTCAGCATTGCAGGAACGTTTATAGAGTCGAAAGCTGCTTCAAGGTCTACATAGGTGACTGCAAGCTCTGCTTGGGATTCAAATGCAGAGAGGATAGAGCTGGTGGTGGCTAAGAGGTTAGTCACAGTGGATCTATGAGGAAGGGAGTAATGGATTTGAGGAGGCTGATGTGGAAGAAGTTGTTTAGTTAGAACGGGGAGAAGTACCTTCTCAAGGAGCTTTAGAAGACTTGAGGCATTGGAGATTGGCCGGTAATGCTTAAGAAGTGAAGGAGATTGAGTTTTGGGGACAGGCTTCACAAGGTAGATATTCCACTGCTGGGGAAAGAAGTGGGTTGATAAAACAGCATTAAAAATAGTTAGAAGGGGGTCCAAAATATATGGGCTGAGACATTTAATAATGAATTGGGGGATTCCATCAGCACCTGCTGTCGCAGAAGCTGATGTAGAATTAATGGCAGCAATAAGCTGTTCCCTGGAGATTGATACTGCCGACAGAGTGTCAGGCGGGATTCTGGTTGTTGGAGTATGAAGATCAGGACATTGTTCCGTGTTCGAAACAAATCTAGATATGAAGTCAAGCCACTGGTCAGGTTCAAGATTTTGGGGGAAATCAGAAGGCCGCTCAGAGTAGGGACATTTTCCGCTACGAAGGGTTCTATCCATATAATGCTTAATTGCTTTTGACTTCTGCTTATTAAATGTTGCGCGAGCTTTGGAGTAGGCTATCCTGTCATGGATACTGTGCGACTGCTTCCACATTTTGTGCAGATGCTGCTTTAACTTGAAGCTCATGTTAAGATGGGGAGTCCACCATGCTCTGGACCGAGGCATGATGGAAATTCTTTTTGATGCTGCTAATGTCGAAATAGTCTTAAGCCAGTTAGTCAGCAAATTCACTGCAATTTCTAGGTCACAATTTTCTAAGACTGTCCATGGGATGACAGAGGCAGCCTCAACACATTTAGAAATACTCAAAAACCTGGGACTTATTATTACTTTGGTATTAGTCGAATTCACAATATTGAAGTTTGGAGCAGGTATGTATAAAAGAACTCCAATTGGCTTGTGGTCCGAATTGAAATAAGTCTCTGGCAGGTAACCAGGTGTGCAGGGAAAAGAAGCAAGGATGAGATCTAATTGGTTGTTACCTCTTGTCGGGAGATCGTTGATCATTTGTAACCCTGTACAAGATAAGTTTGATAGGAGCATTTGCTGAAGGTTAGCTAGCTGAGGAGGAAGATTAAAATCTCCACAGACGAAGTGCAAGGCTGAAGGATGAAGCTGGTTGATGATCCAGTTAGATATTTCATGGATGGCTTCGTAAGAAGGCGCTGGGGGTATGTATATAACAATTACATCTATGAGAACCCTATGGTAGCTGAGAGTAACAGCAAGCGCTTCGTACGCTGATGTTTGGCTAGAGACTTGATGAATGAGTGAGGTTTGTGAGCCCTTAAAGAAAATTGCAACAGCACCTCCTCTTTGCCCAACTCTGGAAGTGAAAGCAGATTTATATCCAGCTGGAACACAGGATATAAAATATTCCTGGTCTTTATCCAGCCAGGTCTCGGTGACACAGAGGATATCGATATCACTGGCGAGGAGAATTTGGTCAACGGTATCCAGCTTATTGCGAAGGCTTCTAACATTCTGGTACAAGACTCTGACTGCATAATTCCGGGGGATCTTTTTTAAGGCACATGCCTTGTTTTTATTGATGTCAGGCTTTCGAGTTCGTCGATTCGTGACCCATGTTGGGATGAGCATTCCCGTACTGTTTATTACTGGTGATCGCAGGCTGATGGAATCAGTTTGATGATGCCGATGTGGTTCACCACTAGTATAATTGCGACTTATGCTGCGCACATTTTGAGACGATACCCGGAGCGTGGAGCATTCATACTTGTCTCCTTGAGGCCTTGATTGCTATCGAGGAGGGTGAATTAGTTGAGATTGTTGATGGGGTCTGTTTTCCTCAGAAAATGGTCTTTTATTGTAAATAAAGTGTTTTTAGTTACAGTATTAAATTTATTTATCTGGCTGGTGTGAAGCTTAATCATCAACATGAATTGTCCCAGCCTTGTAGGCCTATTTAGTGATATAATGGAAAACATTCATAAATAAGCAAATAATTCAAAAATCAGCATATGGCCAGGTCGTCCGCGGGTGTCAAGCGTTTCTCATTGCCGATTTCTCTGTGTCTAGAATCACAAAAATGACACAGGTTTGATTTCTAACATTCTAGAAATTCTAGAATGTTAAAAATTATTCTACCTTTTGACACTGTTGCGCATGGAAGACTACTGTACAAATTGGAGCAGAATGTATTATGGGTAAGTTGCTACAATTGATAAAAGGATGGTTGAGTGGGAGAAGACAGAGAGTGGTGATCAATGTACTCTGCTCATCGTGGACTAATGTTATTAGTGGAGTCCCACAGGGTTCGCTGTTGGGCCCCCACTGTTGTTTTGTATATTTATCAATGATATTGATGAAGGTATATCAGGCTAAGTGTCGAAGTTTTCAGATAATACAAAGGTTGGCAGGGTTGGTAATGGCAGTTTGCTACTGCAACAGGATCTAGAAAATCTGGGCAGATGGGCTGAGAAGTGGCAACTGAAGTTTAACATTGACAAACGCAAAGTACTGCATTTGGGTAGAAGTAACCCCAGAGGAACGTACTAACTGTGTGGTGCTACACTTAGGGTGGTAGAAAATGAAAAAGACCTGGGAGTAATTGTGCAGTTGGATATGAAGTTTTCTGAGCAATGCAAACAGGCTGCAAGAGCAGGTCATGGGGTTTTGTCAATGATATACAGGAATTTTGATAGCAGTGAAAAGGAGGTGATTATCCCTTTGTATAAAGCAATGGTAAGGCCACGCCTTGAGTACTGCGTACAGGTCTGGAGGCCTCATTTTAGGAAGGATGTAGATTTACTTGAGCGTGTACAAAGAAGGGCAACAAGATTGGTGAGGGGAAAGAAGGGATCCTCTTATTACCAAAAGAGGCTTAAGTTCTGCAAATTGCAGTGGCTGGAGACTAGGCACCTGTGCGGTGATCTGATTGAGGTATATAAGGGCTTGAATGGGTTGAGCACGCCGAATTCTGATGGGATTCTTCCACTTTTTCGGATTACGAACCTAAAGGAGCATAAATTCAAATTTGCGGAAAGTTGCCTTTAGCCAGCGGGCGGTTGATTGCTGGAACAAACTTCCATCTGTCATTGTGGAAGTTGATAGGTTAAATAAATTTAAGGAGGAACTGGACAAACATTTAGAGGGAATGGTTGTGTGAATTTTTTTTTTTTTTTTTTTTTTTTTTTTGGGGCTGATGCTGCATAAGCTCATACGCTTGCTTTCTTGCATCACATGCCTCTATTACTACTACTGCTATTACTATTATTTAAATTTAATTTATATCAGGTGGCTCTTTATCCGAAAAAAGTTTCAGAGATGAGCCAGTAAAGGAAAGGAAAGCCACTTTTGTATTGTTTTTCCTTTTAATTACTATACTAAAACTTCAATTACTTGGTTCCTTTATCACCCTGGCCAAAGAAGGCTAAAAATTGATTTTAATTTAATGAGTAATAAAATTAAATACTCTTATGCCACGTCCAGGAAAATGTGGAAACTGAAACAAGTTATGCTCTAAAATGCCCCTGCCAATTCTATTTAAGCACTTCACATAGTAAAATAACAGACGATAAATAAAAAGAAATTAGCGAAGAAGAGCCAATACTCTTCCTTGGAAGCTCAATAGTACAGAATTATTATTGTTATTGATAATGACAAATGATTCTATATATCCACCCTTGTACAGCATCAGTCAATAAAAAAAAAATTAAAAATCACTTGCTCAATTCCCCCTTTAATAATTTCATTCCTCCTGAAATTTATTCAAAGTTCCCACTTCCATAATACAGCTTCCAACTATCAACTACGTGCAGGCTGAAAGCAAATGTACGCAATCTATCACGCTCCCTTCCTCAATTTGAATGTGTGTCGCTCGTGTCTGTTCTCTGAGCAAGAGTAAGGACGCCATCAACATTTAACTTGCTCAATCCATTCAAAGCCTTAAACATCTCAATTCGGCTAATTCATTCTGTTATGATAGATGAAACTGCAGCTCAGGATAAAACAAGGAGAGTACGCTCGTACACAAACCCAAAGGAAATGATGAACCACTAATTAACAAGAAATGGAAAATCGGAGAAGGGAAACACAGAGACAACGTCATAAAGCTAGATTCGCCTCTGTGAATTCCGAAAGGATCGCATTTCTTTTGTGGCCCACTTGTTAAAACTAAACCGACCACAGGTGCTCGTATTCACAAATGACAAAGAAAACTAAAGACATACTTGGATATGGTTGACACCCTCTAAAACTTAAAGCCATAGACAAAATGCAAATTTCACTGTCGACTTTTCTTTTTTTAGTGCCTTCTCAAGAAAAGACTATAACTTATCTGGAAATTTATTCTATAGTCGCTTTGCCTGTTTGCTAGGCGAAAAATCCAAACCTCCAGGAGATAAAACCGTAAAATCCTTGCCCGAGACTCACTAATTCAGCCCCGGCGTGAAAAAAGCCAATAAAAAATTCCTTGCGCCATTAATGGGATTTGAACCCAGGTCTCTTCGACCTGGTGTAGGGGAGGTCGGTGATTATATTCACCGTATTATCAGCGAGGGCTTGCTATCGACTGTATTTGATAAGCCCAAATAATATACAATTAAACTATCAACGAATCATACTAAAAAGCAAACCACTAATTAAAATAACAAAATTATAATTATACTTAATGGCCAACCTCAAAGATAGAAAAACAAGGAGCTGAATAAGGAAGTAGAAATTAAATCGAAGAACGTGGAATGAAGGGGTCTAGGTATGCTAATGTTTGTTTTTATATATAGTTTGCTTCAGGAACGGGCCATCCCGAGGGTGAAAGGTGTGCACTGCACCCGGGCGCCAACGTTCAGGGGACGCCTGAAAAACTGAAACTTACATTCACATATGAAGAAAATTTTAGAGGGCCCCAAATTTTGCGATTTGCACCCGGATGCCACATTCCCTAGGAACTCCCCCTGGTTTGCTTCTATCACTGAACTCTATACTGCTCTGTTTCCCAAGGTGAGCACTGGCAATTACTTGTTAATTTCTTTTAGTTATTTATTGTAAATTCATTTCCTTATGGACAAAGGTAGCATAGCGCCTTATAAGCAAACTCGTTGTAGCAATTTTCCGCCAGTGGTATAATGGTTTAATCTGATTAATAATTAATTGATAACACCACATATAGTTCGTATTTTAATTTTTTAATATTGGACTATTCGCTTTCCTTCCCCCCCCCCCAACCACACGATTTTCTCATTCGACTGTCTACTGAACACGTAATTCCAATCCTGTGTTTGTGATTTACTTAATTCGGGGCGTACTACTGTAACACGACCAGATAAAATTAGGCAGTGGGCTGAGAAGTGGCAAATGAGGTTTTTCAGTAATTCCAGAATAATATACCAGTTAACTAGTAACACACTCAAGGTGAGGGAAGAACAAAAGAGACCAAAGGATAATTGTACAGTCTGATATGAAGATCATGAAGTACTGTCGATGGTATACAGGAATTGCCAACAATTCCTGTATACCATCGACAAGGAGTTACAAGGAGCTGATTGTCCCATTGTATAAAGCAGTAGTTAGGCTGCATTTTGAGTATTGCAAACAGGTCTCGAAGCCTCATTTTAGGAAAGATATTGATCTGTTGGAACGGATACAGAGAAGAGCAATGAGATTAGTCAGGCGCACAAAAGGGTACTCTTACCATAAAAGATTTTACTTCTGCAGATTGTAGCGCTTGGATACTAGACACTTGCGAGGAAACCTGATTGAAGTGTTTAAGGCTTTAAATGGATTGAGTAACCGAAATCCATCCTTACTGTTCTTCGGACGACACACATAAATTGAATTAAACTAAAATAAGATGGCTGCAGGATACATGTACAGAAATATGTTTTCATCCAGAGTGTAATTGATTGTTGGAGCAAACTTCTGTCTGGTGTTGTGGAAGTGAGTAGTTTGAATAAATTTAAAGAAAGATTAGTCAAATTATTCGGGGGGGTGAACAGATGAGATGGGTAGTTTTTTTTTTTTTTTTTTTTTTTGATTGATGATATATGAGCTTGCTTCCTTACGTCATTTTCCACTACTAAAACTATTTAAGTGAATTTTTCGGTGTTGAAAACAATGTCAAAATGTGAAGGAGATGCCACTGTGAAGTTCAGGGAACTGTGTAGAGAACGCAAGTTTTTAATTTAATTTAGAAATACGCCCTTCTGAAACATGAAAAAAATTGCTGTTGAGTTCCGTTACTGTTTCATGTAGAAAGGTACGCCAATGTTATTTCCAATTTTATTCTAGCTGATAAAAGCATCCCTCATTACAGTATTTATTGTACTAACCGCTAAGGCACACTAACAGGATCTACAAATTCCAGAAATATGGCAATGGCATATTTCTGGAATTTGTAGATGTTATATAGATGGCTTGTCGAAGTGAAACAATATGTCCAAAGTGTGGCTCCAGTCGTTCTGTGCTGTAACATCCCCCTCAGTGTCCAAATTACAATAGTGCAGTCTGCTCTAAAACATGTGAACTCTAAAAACAAAGAAATTAAGAAATAAAGAACAGAAAATGAGCATCCACTGTCCGCGCATGCTAACCACGTTCCTTTGAACATATCTTTTTTTTCTCCCCTTTTTCAGACAAATGTTCTATTTTAGCTCTCTGCATGTAGTAGCTAAGTGCAAATATTCTGTAATGGTAGAGTTTAAAATTATGCTGGCTGTAGTGAGAAATATGATTTATTTTTTGAATATTGCAGTATCGTTATTGAAAAAATAAATGTATTGGAATGGTACGTTGCCCATTATTCCTAGTATCTCGGTGATCGAGATATAGAAGGAGGTCCTATGGAGAGATTAGTCGCCCTACATGCTTTTGAAGTCCGTCTGTGTCGAAACTAGAGAGAGGCAGCCAGAGCAGGGCACAGCGAACCTGTAAAAGTCATAGGCGACTTGCAAAGTTGTCCAAAAGAGTGGGAGTAAAGAATAAAATAGCTATTGTACTGAAATTATTATTTTTATTACTGTATTATATTACCACAGTGCGGTTAACGACATATGTATGAAAATGTATTTTACACTTCTTAAGTAGTTAAATCATTATTGAGTCGTACTCAGTTTCCTCTTCTTTCAAATAAATTTACTGCGAAACCCGCTAAGAAACCCCCTCAGTAATTATTGAGAAATAATTTTCATTAGGATCGACTCAAGAGCAGGGGGCTAGAGGTGCTGCATATAGCCTCTGACTTGAAAATGGACGCAGATCACAACGAAGAGGATCCCTCATCAATCTAGCAAAGCAAAATTCTACTTTGCAATCCTTTAACACGAGCTCTCGCTGGTGGCATAGTAGTTATAATCACCGGATGGAAAATGCCTGGGTTCGAACTTTTAGGTGTGTGTATATAAGTGCCTTAGTTGCTTAGGCACACACACACACACACGCATCCTTTTTCGCAACATTAATTCTCACATCTGGATTCCCTGAATTCTAGCACCAACCCTGCTTTTTATTCTATCTTGGATACCACGTTATGAATTCATTTGGCGTAGTACCAATTACAAATGGTTCTGTCTCAAAAACGCTATCAGTAAGTCGATCGATCTGAACCCTCTCCCATAGATAAAATTTTATAAATAGTGGCTACTTTCCTCAGAGCAGTCCGCAAAAGCATATTGAATCATAATGCAGCTAAAATACTATATTTTTCAATGAAAAAACAGCATAAATCAATACTTCTATAAACAAAGCGAAAAGCCATAAACTGAATAAGAAATGCTGTATACACACTGTTGTGTAGAAAGTTTTTTTTAATTCCCTGAATGCAGAGCGCCGGGAGGGATTTCATCACAGATCTATAAAAGTTGTCACCGTGAAACCAGACAACATTTCTTGACGTAAGTCTGTCTATTCTTGTTCCGCTTATGCTTTGTTAGTCTTGCAGCCTATTGCTATGTCATACACAGATGTGGTTGAAAATCTAGCGATATCTGGGCTGTGGAAATGCAGAAAGGGGATGTTGCGTGTTCCAACATGATAAATGCTTCGAGCTATTATTGATCTAACGTTATGTAGATGAAACAAGCGATGTTATTTAACATTGACAAAGTTGCCATCCGTAATAGATACTTCAGTAAAGTGCATTTTACGAAGTTACGGATCTATCGGCTAAAATGAATTGCTGCTTTGGTGGAGGCAAGGATAACCAAGTGACGTACTTGGTCATATGAATATTTTTTTCATGTGATTTTACGTGCCTGCAGTCTTTATTGAATAAACTCAAGACCTGAGGAACTCGGCAAGATTTTTGGGGTGATGTTTATCCTCGAAACTGACACTTGTAGGGAGTTTTTGCTATGAAAGAAATAAATTCCGTTATGAACACCCTGTAAAAACTTCAGCTAGAAAACTATAACTTCATTGTAACTGCTTAATTGAGTTAATATACAACAGTCAGCAATGACTTAAATAGATATGATGGAGTAGCAAACTACACAAGAACACCTAATCTTAACTGTCAATAAAATGATTGATTTAAACTCTGATTAGGAAAACTTCCGACATAAAAGCTAGCGAAAACGTGGTGCCACCCGGAAATAGATGACGAGTTTAGCTATGGTATTTAAGAAAAGACAGTAAGGATAGTGATGCCATTCTTCTTATCAAAAACAGCTTACTGTGATAAAAGCTTTCGCAAATTCATAAGTTACGTATGCTAGCCTAGAATCAGTGTGGCGTGAAATAGCTGGAAACAAAGTTATAATGAGAGTGGGATAATCTACAGACCAGAAGATTGTGAAGAGTATGATGACAGCAGATGGAATGGGCGAGAAAGGGAGAATGTCTTATTATGGGTAATTTCAATATGTTACTTATTGATTGGAACAAGTGGGAGGGAAGCACCACGGCGGGGGAAACAAAAATTTAAATGAAATACACTCGCTGGTCAAAAAATTAGAAAAATTTATTCAATATCCAGTAAGACCATCTTTTTCCCGAATTACAGCTCATACGTTGTGACATAAGATTCCATTATTTTATTATATTAAAAAAAATAAAATAACGGAATCTATCTCTTGACATGTACGGACTGTAATTCGCGCAAAGGGTGGCCTTAAGTCGTGACAATGATTCTACGGGAGTCTAGCTCCAGATTTGACCATTCTTCCATAGGGATATTGGTGAGCTGCTGTATCATGGTCGGTAGAGAAGTGCGAAGCCGAACTGTCCCTTTCAAATATGTCCCAAAATTATTAATTACATTCAGATCTGGATAATTAGGCTGCAGGGTAGACGTTGGAAAATTTGGGAACGTTCCTCGAACCACATAACTTTTTCACTATGAATAGGGACGTTGTCTTCTTGAAAGAACCCATCGAAATCCTAGTAAAAATGAAACATTGTGGGGTCCAATACGACAGTACGCTATTCATTAGTGGTAACACAAACTTCAGTGATATGAGCGAGTCAGTCCGTACCAACGGAACATAGCCCCATTCCATGATACCACCTCCAGCCTCTTGAGTCGTGGACACGAGACAGTCTGGATGCATGACTTCATAAGGTTCAAGCCACAATTTAATGCTACCATTGGTACACAAAGTATAAATCGAGACTAGTCAGACCATATGATCTTTTTCCACCGTTCCACAAACCAGTCTTGGCGTTGCTGCCACCATACCAGGCTAATGGCGCCTCCGTAGCCAGGTGGGCAAGAACAGCAGTACGTAGCACACGCTTCTTGATTAGACCGGGGTTCGAGTCCGTGACCACCAAATACGAAGGATGCGGAAAGGTCAGGGAATGACCACCGCATATCCATGGAGCAATATGGCCTTAGTTGCTAATTCTCCTAAAAACCAAAATAACAAACAAACAAACCAGGCTAATCTTTTAATTTATTACAGAAAGAAGTGTCTATAGGCACACGAATACCACATCCTAGATTTACACCTGCCGCATGGTTTTGTTGGAAATGGGTCTTTATTTGCCTTAACTGCTGCACACTGGACCTTCTGGCACAATTTGCTTTAAATTCCTGCGGTCTCATTCTCGGAGTAACGACTTTTTCCACGTTCCTTCCTTTTAGAGTTGCATTCTCCTTTCGTCTTCCACTCACTGTACACATTTGAGATGGTTTCGTTCGACACGCCAGTGATTCCCTTTGTTTTTTCAGTTGCAGTTTCTACTAAACGTTCTTCCATAATGACACCTTTCTGAAAATTGGAACGATCACCTGTCTTTCCCATGACCGTATCGACTAAGAACCCCAGGAACTTGTGATCACAAATTATATTTGCATACCATACGTTTAACTATCTGTTGACGCCAATCGTAAAAGGTTTCTAATTTTTTGGCTAAGGACTGTAGATGACTATTAAATTATAAATGCCATTTATTAAGATCGGGAGTAAATAAATGCGATGTTCTTGCCCTCGCCAAGGAAACGGGAACTAAAGCTTAAAAAGTCAACAAAACAATATCATTAATCTTGATTCAAAGAGTTTAACACCAACCATATGAAGTTTTAAGGAAATACTGTAAACAGTCTGCTCATATACACTGGTGTGCAAAATTTAAGGACCAACACTATTTCTAAAGGTTACAACCACAAAATCTTTACTTAAGGCACTCTTTACTGATTCAGTCTCAGCAGCGATTCTGGACGTCAGCTAATCTGGCGAGAGGTTGGCACACGGTATCACCCCGCAAACGTCATTGAAAGGGATCGATATGGCGGTCGAGGTGTTCTCGTCTGGGAGGCGTTATCTTGGATGGACGTACACAACTCTAGATACTGGAAGGCGGTACTGTAACCGGTGCACGCTACTGTACTGAGGTAATCCTTCCCCATGTGCATCAGTTCCAAGGTGTCATTGGCCTCGAGTTCGTGTTTACGGATGATAACGCCACACCCCATCGCACTGCAGCTGTTGGTATGCTTTTGGAAAGTGAGGGCATTGTTCGTATGGATTGACCTGCCCGTTCCTACGACCAATCTAAATCCCATCGAACACATATGGGACGATCAGGGGATAGGACTAGCGGCACGTCCACACCCACCAGAAAATGTTCATCAGCTGAAGATGGCGCTGACAGAGGAATGGACGATGTTACCGCAAGAACTTATCAAAAACATTGTTCTAAGTATGGACAGGCGGTGCATAGCCTGCATCGGCATTATCGGTGGCCATATCCTCTACTGAGGACCACCTCTTCCCTTTGTTCCATCTTTGGCAGTGATGCATCTGTATCATGGCAGCCAGTGCTATGTTGCCATTTTTGAATAAAGTCCCTCTGTACCGTTTTGTTTCCGTTGTTGTGTCGGTGTTGTTTCCTTCATCATTTCTGCACCTCACGAGGTTCCTTTGGTATGCTTTTCCCATATCCAGGCCACTCCTATGACTACAGGTGAAAATCTGACTGGTCCTTAAATTTTGCACACCAGTGTGTAACGTATATTAATATAAAGGATGCTGCAAATGAAGAATAAACCAGTGGAAAAAAATATACAGTATGTGTACGCTCCGTGATGGCGAAAATCAAATGATTCTTGAACAAGGGCTACCGTGTGAACGCGTAATTGATCACACTATGGCATTAGTTATAAGGACTTTTGCTTATTGAAAATTATGAGCACAGTTTTATTCTCCACCCGATGACATCACCAAACACTTCTGCCATTTTTTTTCAATGCGTCAGAGGTTTCAAAAAAAAAAAAAAAAAATGGCACGACCATACGATTTTTATTTATTTATTAGGTCCAGGAGATAATAGTGTATTCGGCCACACTATTGGCTCGAACCGCTGCTCCAACACGACGTAGCATGCAGTAAAGAAGGTGTTGAAAAGTGACGCGTGGAAGTGAAAAGCGTATGTGATATTTACTATTAATTAAAGTTAAAATTAAACACGTCTCACCACATAAATGTTGAGCAGAATTCTTCGTTTATTGGTACTAAGTAATAATTACGAAATAGTCATACAATTATAATTACAATTACTTCTTAATTGTCCAATTATTACAAATACAACTTGTAATAATTGGACAATTAAGAAGAAACAGAAAGCAGTAAACCGAACTGCGCTAAATCAATGTTTTAACGAGAGCAAAATAAATAAATGAATTAAAAATAAATAAAATAATTATAATTATAATCGTAACTCGCTCTCTTTTAGTATTAACCACATAGTTCAAGAAAGCCATAGACTTTAACTACACTGGACAAAAAACAAATGTAAATGGTAAAACCTTTACTACCTTTAAAAAAGAAAGATTCACAGAGTAAATAATTAGAGACAATGATATAAGTGGTGGCGAGGCAACCGATAATTCAAATACTGTCATAAAAAGTAAATGGAATGTGCCAGCTTGTAAAATTCAAATGGACATTATTGAAAATTAGAACTAAGACTACGTTTATTTGTGAAATGAATGAGGAAGGTTGGGGATATTTATTATTTTCCTATAAGTTTGTTCCAACTGTTTGACTATTCATGAATGGATGAGGCAAAAGTTGTGTGTGTGACTGTTGTATGAAGTGGTAACATTTTTTAGATGTAGAGTACACGCACAGCAAGATATACCCAGCTCCTTAGCATGACGTGAATACACACAACTTGGATTCCCCTCAATAGCTGATCCCATTTCTTTCTGTAGCTGATCCGAATGCCTCTTGAAGCGTTACATATAGGTTCAGTCGGCGGAATATATCTAAAGTACCAGCTTGTTAATACCGTTTGAAAACTAGACTGTCGAAATGTAAAGAACATGGATTTCGTTAGGATTCCATGATAGAAGAGGTGAAAGGATGCCGGAACTCTTGTCTGGAGACGAAACATGATTTTCACGACTCGATTTAGAAAATTGGTGGTACTGCACCGATGATGAGAGTCATTTACCACCTGATGTTGCCTGGTAACACAGAAGGTCGACTGTTCCTCTGTGTGGTGTGGACGTGACACTTCGATCACTGCTTGCGTTGGTTTACACCTGAATAGTCACCTCCCGCATACCAGCCACAGTATTTTTAAACGTTGTACATGAGGGAACCAAGGTTACTAGCAGTCCTACAGCGTGAAAGTGCAAGAAGAGGATTTTGTTGTCGTAGATATTCCCAAGTGACGTCTTGAGCTATTGTTACTGGAAGAATATCCACTACAATCTCAGTGAAACATCCCAGTATTAGAACATAGAATTTGTGTGAATGAAAATCAGTTTTCATAAATAAATACAGATTTATTTTTAGACCAAGTTAATACTCAGACCAGAACATTATTCCAGCTTTGAGAGTTCGTCACCTTAAGATTCATGCAACCTTACATCATCATGATTTAATCTATTTCCCCTTAAGGCAATGCAGCATTTTATGGCTGTCGTTGTTGTAGAATTTTAGGTGCAACAGCAACTTAGGTTATATTGCGCCGTATATAATGTCTGTAAACTGCATGATCGATTTGCTGTTTGCTGACGAAACCTGAGTTTCCGGAATAAAAAATCATTCTATCCTCGCCTGAGGCTGACTAACTCAGCCACGTTGTGAAAAAAACAATAAAAATTCCTAGCACAAATGACGAGATTCGAACTCAGGTCTTTTCTACGCGGTATGAGTAAGACAATGATTATACCAACTATGCTACCCATGAAGGTGTATTTTGTGGTAATTTACAATTGATTTTAATTATCATAATTAACAAAAATTAGTTTTATAATTTAAATATTAATTTTAACAAAAATTATTTTAACTACTTAAGTTATTAAAGTTATTAAGCTATTGAAGTTCTAAATTAATTTTATAAATTAAATACTATTAATTTTAAAAATGTATTTTAATAATTTAAATATTAGTTTTAAAAAAATAATTTAAATATTAATCATATGACCGAAAACATCATTTTCCTTTATCCACGTAGAAATATGAAGAAATGCCATTGCTGGTAACACTTCCGTATTAATTATTGATCCTTACTTGACTTGCAATACACGCGAGGTATGCAGGGAAGTATCCTTTACAGGAGCACATTGAGCTACTAGTGTTGACTCATAGCTCTAGTTTACTCCATAATAATTAGCTTTCACATCCATTCCTTGATGATAGCCACTACCCATATTACTTCCAGACTGGTAATTATCCACCCACTCTTTCAGTTAGCTCATTTATTCTACACAAGGCTGCTTTTAACTTGCTTATCACGGGTACAGAAGGTGGTGGAGTACATTCGCCTTTTATACATAGGCAAGAAAAGGATCTAAGCAAGGGATCCTCTTGAACAGATTCTTTGATCAGCATTTGCGCAAAAACAACATGGAACTTCAGCGTTTTACGTATGTAAATCGAAGAGACTGAAAGAATTTAAGAATTCTTTCAGTCCCTAGTGCAAGTGCATATGGGCATCTGGTCCAGAAAGCGCTGTATTGCATTGGCAGATAAATGCAATGAAAAAAGTCTTTGGCTGGTTTCGAATCCACTTCTCTTCAAAAGAGAACAAATTGCGAACCTAGGGATGGCAAACCAATGGCACACATAGGAAAATATATGGGTACTGTTGGCTATCCACAAATAGTTTATGTTATGAAAAAGCATGTTTTTATTTGAAGACAGAATAATGAAACAAGAAAATAGAACCCAGTTTATATGAAATTTAAAGTTTAAAAATAAAATATGATTTCCTCTTCAATATTAAAAATAATAATAATATCCTAAATTCAAATCTTGTAGCTAAAACAGTGCTCTTTTATTGCAGAATACTTCGCTTATTTGCCTAAATTGATCAGATAAGCAATACCCAAAAACTATTGAAAATATTTATAAATGTTCCAAATTGTAATCCATCCATCAGTTCTCTTAACTTTCATATATATTTTCTAAATAACAGTGAAATTATCAAATACGTTTCAAAGGCAACCATGAAGAGAAACCAAAGTAACCTCTGCCTTTCAAATGAACATCTTGAAATCAAATTTATTGAAATAATTTAATAAATATGCAAAAATGTTTATTGAATTAATAAGGTAATTTACTAAATATTGTCATAATATAAATACACGTATTAGTCACATATTGGTTGCAGGGTGTTCCTTTTTTTTATAATTTAATCTTGTATTACGCCGGAATTGCCAAGTACTTTGATTGAAATAATGTTGCTGTCTGAATACCGAAGTTAGAGCAGAAATATCAATATATAGATTAATCTTAGCTTTGGCACACGAGGTCTCTTTCCCTCTCTCTCTCTGTCTCCATGGAGTTACTAAGATACTGGAAAAACAAATAAAGAGAGAAATTTTTTAACGGATATCATTTGACTGCTATTTTGATCAACCGAAAAATTCTCAGAGACGTAATATATTTTTCTGTTATCGAAAATTTCTTTATTGTAAATTATTTGATTTCGTTTATATTTATTGCAATGATCCATCAAGCTATCAAAAGTAACCTGCTATTTGCTTCTCAAATTTTTGAATGAAGTAAAGTAATTTCAAAGCACTTAATGATACGTGAATGTTAACAAGTTTTCAAAACGAACTGACACTATTATCGATTAAAATAAATGCTGCCGTGGTGTGGAACATGGCCAGTCCACAAAAATTCCATGATTTCATTAATGCTTTGAATAAAAAATCATTTTAACTCATTAACAGTGGGAATGTGAATATCAAAATATATTAATCCTTGATTAAATAGGACCTATAATACGAACACCCAAAAACTGTCATATTAGGACACCCGATTTGCCCGTTCTGTTGGAGACTGGAAACGTGATATTCAAGAGGGGGAGGAGGACCTTAATGTCCACTCTTGAGATAGATTGATTAACTCAGACCTGGGGTGAAAAAGCCCATAAAAGTCCCTGGCGTCATTGACGGGATTTGAACGTAGGCCTTGCCCACCCGTTTTGGGGAACACAGTAATTTAACCATTGTGCTATCCGCTCGGACTCTGTATACAAAAGTTCCTTTTTTATTTCTTCTATGGAAGGATAGTGGTTGAGTGCCTTTTTCCAGTTTCGAAAGGCCGAGGTACCAATTCTGGCGTCATAGATTAAGACTTGAAAGGGCTTTAATTCCTCCATATCAGAGTAATCGGATGCGATTGCTCAGGGATGGAGGTGCAATATTTTTCTTTTTTTTTTTTTTTCATTTCTCATGCAGACAAACCCACCAGAACAGATATATTTCACAGATACTGTGCACTGACGCTTCGTAGCCAAACTTATCTTGATATCAAGTTAACAGAATCCAGTTATTTATTTTTATTATTATTATAAAAACTAAACATAAATCCTTGTAAAAATAAATATATAAAAAATTATTATTATTATAGTTGGTCGGTCGCTTGTTTTGATGATTCCTTGGCGCATCGTATCGACTACTTCTTTTCATAATGCGCCGGTTGTTCATACGATGTGATAGCTCATATGATTTTTATTCTGCTTATGTCTGTTCGCATGTGTCATATGTGTTGTCCTCGTGAGTAGCACAGTGGTTATTATTACCATCCTTCCCACACCATATGGGAAAATCTGTGAGGAACATTTAAAGTCTTTGTGCACCCCGTAGTTGAGTTAGACGGTCTCTAGCGAGGATAGTAAAGGATTTTAATCCTGCAATTAAGGAGTTTTTCGTCCAGTAAAAACAGGCAAACAAACCAGAAGACATACGCCATTTACATAAGGGTAACTCACGGGTGGATGAAGTTGTTCTCTCAAATAACTCTGAATTTTTATGCGTTATATATTCATTGCTAATATGCATTTTGTGCCGGTTGATAAATGCGGAGCAACTCACTAATGAAACCCCCCCCTACTGATTCTGCTTCTTCCCACTGAGGGTGCTGCTTTTAATAATTCCTCCAGTGTAGAGTGGAATTTGGATTCAAACCTCTTTAAACCAACTATATTGTCACATTAGATTATTATACATAGGCACTTTACTAACATGTGTTAGTGCAATTTGCATTAAAATAATGCCAATTGATCTGTCCAGGCAGATGAATTGGCATTATTTTAATTATATCTCATATTGTGAATACGTTCACAACGAGTTTCCATGGTATTGCACTACCTCGAATAAGTAACGCTTCACCAATGGAGAAAACTGTTGTTACTTATTCTCGGTGGATACCACCATCCAGACGGCACCGTTTGTAAAATGGTATGGGATAAAAAAAAAAGCTGTGTTATCCCCAATCTGCCCCTATTAGACTTTGGAAAGTAAAAAGGTGTAGGACAGTGATAGTAGGAGAGGAATAAGAAGAAATGCCGTTGAAAAAGGAAAGGGACAGTTACTCCTCACTCATAAATCCCTTGAATAGGCAACGCTTCCCCATTAGAGAAGACTGTTGTTATCTATTCTCGGTAAACATCAAGCTCCCGTAGACGGCACCGTTTCGAGGTTTATTGGCTCCTCTTCGGTGGGTGGGTAGGTACCCTGGTGTTGCAACAGTGAGAACCCAGTTATGAAGAGTATAATTCCACAATATGAGAGATGCCTCATGGTGTGCACTGATTTAGACTAAAGGATATTTTTGCCTAGACTGCGAAGGAGTTTACATCATTTTTACACGTGTAGGTATATAGGTACTGTTATTTTTCATGATAAAGTCTTCTGATACTTACAAAGTATTGCCTGTTAAGCTACATTTACAGAAAATAAACACCAAACCGTTAACATCATCTAAGACATACATGTATGGGTGTAAGGCATAACATGGGCGTTATTTTTAACACGTAATGCATTATAACAGTTAAATGACGTGAAAGCTGGTTACACATAAGGTTAGGCGCACACTGCCATCTTTAGTTGGGCAAATATTCAGTTCCTTGTATGGAACCTATTGCTTTATGTGGAAGTGCGAGCACTGGAAATTTTGCCTGTTGCCAGTACGAAATGACACACACACGTTTCAATATGGTTACGTGCACTGATGATGAAACAGTTGTGCACTGCATATATGTATTTATCACAAAGCCATATTTGTTGTAAAAGTAATTTACCTTGAGATAGAAAGAAGACCAGCTCTGTAGAATAAAAAAAATATATGCTGCCCAACGAATGGTAATAAATTATCGAAGCTGCCGATACTCATTCGGAAAATTTTCCTTAAAAAAATATAATAATAAAACCAATGCATACATACGTACATAAATATATATATATATACAATCATACTTATAAAATATTTAAATGCATTGAACAAAACATCCCAGCAATATCAAATAAGTTTAAAATAGAATAAAAACACAAATTGCTAAGAATATTTGCATTGAACGGTGATTCACTGATTTAAAAAACAATAATTGTATCGTAAAAATGGATCCACATTACACAGATCAACAAGTATTTGTCATCGAAAAAAAAATAATATATATATATATATATATGGATAAGATAGATCTTTGGCTGCTGATTCCAAATCTGGTTTTGGTTTTTCTTTAGGACGTATACTTTTTGTGATAAGAACGATTACATGAACATATTGAGATTGATAATACCACTCAGATACCTATTCAGCCAATGTACGTGGATATAATTATTTTTTATTTATTTTTATTATTTTTACATGAAATTTTAAAACAATTTTTATTGTTTTTACAACCATCATATAATTAATAAACCAACATATAATAATGTTTTAAACCATCGCATAATTCTTCGCCTTCTGAGACGTAGTAATTTGATCTGTGATCTTCTAAATTATCTTTTAGAGAAATTTATTTTTATTGTTTTTTTTTTATAAAAACAATAAAAATGTATAAAACTCACCCTTTAATAATTTTGGCTAATTGTTGGACGTATCCAGTATTGCTGTTTGCATCGTAATTCCATCGTCTTATAAGGAGTAAAGTACATGCTGTCTCTGCGAAGTTCATTATTTAACTGGTATTAAAATCACGAATATTGGAAATTGTTCGGTTCCAGTGGGTGTATGCTCATTGTGCTACCATTAGCAACTTAATTATCACTGCAACCAAAGAACACCAGATGTGAGACCTCAGGGGCTCACATCTAGTGAGTATGAGCCTGGCACACCCAAGATCCTGAGCTGGATATCATCATTAAAAGATTCTTCTCTTTCTTGGTGATTCCCTTCTACTTCTGACTCCTCTCTCTCTCTCATAAAAATGTTTATATACCTTAATATTACACATGATAATTATTTACTATACTTTATTTTATATATTTTGATGAAAAGAAGAAAAGATTTTATACGAAGAATATCGAAAGGTGAATTTAGAAGATGGACTTGTATCGATCTGCATTGCTTGAATTGTGTAAAATAGTATTAAAATAGTAGATGTAATTCAGCAAAAGCTTGGTAGTAGCCCACCAAATTTTCATCGATATGAAACAGGCAATTAAACTGCAGTTAAAATATAAATTTTTTTCTAAACTTATTATGAAATTATAATACATAATATTACTAACTGCAGCCTTTCGTATTAGCCATATTACTGCATGAAGGACACAGACTTAACGATTGCCACTGCGTGATAGCGAAACACACATACAACCCTGGTCTTGTACCGCATTGGAGACGTATATACAGAGCACTAACACAATGCCTTGTTTGGTAAAAACTTTCGTTATGGTGTACGTCATATTTAAATCATTTCTTATCGATTTCTTATAGCAGAAATAATGCAGCAGCCTTTGGTAGCTGGCTAGATGTCTCGGTTTAAAAGCACACCTTGGTCTCAGTTCGATAATCATCCTCCCATTGTGGTGAAAAATGGAAACTTTTCTAAACAATTATTGTATGGTGATGTGGATTTTTTATTTTATTATTATTATTTATTTTGCATATAATAAATATTAGTAGTGAAAAGAAGGTTTTTCATTCAGCATAAAGACACATCGTTTCATATAACACGCTGTTGGATATTTGGAGTAATACGGTATTGATAAAAAACATAAATCAAATAAAATAATAATAATAAATAAAAAGGAGTAGAAAGAAAAAGTAAAAGCCAAAAGTTCCATCATTACAAAGTGTAAATAAATGATAAATGAGAATATGCAAGTGTTTCTTGCAAAGTTAAGTGTCGCTGAACTTTGTAAGAAAACGCTTCACTTAACAGGAACTTGCTGTCAAGTAGCACAGGTCCAATGCTGTAACAGGAAGAGATAGTCCATAGGTGTCTTGCATGACTCACACTTGTAATGAGTGCGTCAATGTATCTGATCATGATGCGTAATAGTGTCAGTTCATTTTTTTATTTTTGCTTCAGTCACCATACAGGCCACACTACACATACATCATTTGATTCATTTTGTAATATTAATATACAGCGAGTATATTAGAAAGTTTTTGAAACAAGCAATTCGTATAGGAAAATGTTTTGTAATGTCATGTATGCCACTGATTATTAATTTAATTTAATTGCGGTGGTATAAACCAAAACTTAAACCGTCTATAAATAGAGAAACAGTTTGAGTTTAATATATAGTAATTGCGAATGTTTTTGGTTTAGCATGCAATATTTAAAATAAAAAGTGATAAATGCCTCTTAAGTGTTTTTTAATACACTCATTGACGCATCATCCTGTATTGTATGACGCAATTACACCAGGCCATGAATTTTAGGGTGACAAACCGACTAGCTGTGAAAAGTATTTATAATTTCGAAAAAGGTAATCAGAATGTTATTAAAGTGTATAAGCCATGATTGATGCAATTGTGAGAAGGAACACTTAGCGTGGGTTCTTAAATTTAATTCTCTCTCATCTCCCTTTCTTTCGTTTATCACTATTTTGAATTCACCTTGAATTTTGTCAAGTATTCGTAAAATACATATAGTCAGTGTTCGTCTCTGCGGATGTGTTTAGGGGTCTTAAACTTAAAATTTTTAATTATAACTAAATAATGATGAAAAAGATGTATAGTTTTAAATGCTCCTAGGCAGTATAGAAATCATGTAATTGCACATATATGTAACCCCCTGAACAATCTATCTTCGAATAAACTCGAAACGTTTGATTAAGTAATTTTATTATTTAATTTATTATTATTTTGGTTCGTATAGTAACAGGATCCAAATAACAGTGGGCTCCACTCTAGTAATTGTAAAGAAGGTGCTGCGCATAATATCATATAATTTCTTGGGTTTGACTTCGGCCTCTGTTTACTCTTTCTATCTCTATCGTACTCTATGAGTGTAATATTATGTTTTTATGACTGTAATGAAAAAAAAAATAATAATATATATATATATATATATATATATATATATATATATATATTCAATATAAACAACAAGGAAAAATATATTTGACCTTATTATCCTTTTAGTAATTATTTTACTCTGATCCTTTTTTTTTTCTTTGTGTCATAAATACTTTTAATAACCTTCATTGTACCTCTTGATAACTAAAACAGTTAGACATTTTTTTTTTTTTTTTCTGAATAGAGCTATGGCTATTTTACTATGGTCTCCATAAATGGTAACGACTTATCTATTCGTGTTTTGACAGGATAATAACTTTAAAATTATATTATAAATGAATAACACTTAACTCACAATGTATGATACTGTATTTTAATTCTGTCTCATATTGTTTGATTTGTAAGTGCGTTCGTGACAAAACTTAAGGAAGGTATTCTCTGAGACAAAATGCATGTGTAAAACTGGAGAAATATGCCATATACAATTTTTATTCACTCTTTTAGTAAATGTGTATATAATTTCTATAAAAGGCCCGCAATATGCAAATTGCACTCTCCTGTATTTAATTAAATTCTTCTATTTTAAACAGGTTTGAATAATAATTTTCATTCTTAAATTTACCAAGTGAGAGAATGCATCTGATAGATTTTATTTTCTAGGACTCTACAACATGGCAAAGAGATGCCATCTGGATGATTTTCAGTTATGGAGAACTGCTGGAAGGATGTAGAAGGACCGACTACATTTGGAGTTTGGTGAGACCCACTGTGTCGGTGAGAGCTACTGTACCACTGCATGCAGTGTCTTCGTAGGTTTAAAAAAAGGGAAGTATATGGTAAGAGAAGATAGAAGTTTTATCCTTCAGTTTGCGTTGCTCTAGAAATTTCACTAGACAGCTCGTTTATTGAAGCCAAGTTCTGTTCCATGATGAATCTAACTCTATTGGTTCTAAATAGTTCTCCTAGAGTATAAACGCAAAACTTAATGATTCCTGGAGCGACGGTGGTGTTCGATAAGTCCTCCAATTTATGGGAAAAGGAACAGTTTTAGTGTGGGTGGTAAGTATCAACATTAATGGCTTTACACATAGTGCCGTCACTTGGTAAAACTTCTATCCCGGCCAAGTCTACTTTCAGCACCAAGTGCTATTGCTTTTTTTTGTTTGTTTTGTTTCTTAGGACATTTGGAGCACTATTTCGATGACAAAGCCCGTCCCTGACAACTAGTCAGCCAGTACCTCGAGCTGGTTCCGTTTACTCCCCTCTATGTCTTCATTCTATATTACCGATCAGAAACATAGACATAAAATTTTAAAATTATTTGTAAGGCCGTTCCGAGTTGTAATAAAAATGAACCTTCGATTCGTGTTTATGGCCAATAACACACTTCCCTATAGGGTTCGTTTTGTGGTTCACAACGTGGCTGAGTTAGTCAGTCTTAAGGGAGAGGATCGCATGTTTTTTCTCTTCGTGAAACTCGAAGTTTTGTCCAGCAAATAGCCAACCGAAGGATACACGCAATTATAGGCATAATATACTATCACTATACTATATAATATACTGTCGCTATCCCTATACATGAACTCTGTTATGGCGCGTCTTAGAGAGACGAATTGCAAGTTGCTATCCTTCCCCAAGAACCCAACATAAACTAAAATTGTCTTAAAAGAAAAATTAGATTCATCCCACTGATGTCTTGAATAATCTTGTTGACAGTATGATGTCTCGATATCATTTAGCAGCGAGGGATTACTTCCTCTTTTTTTAATACTATGTAACCAGCTTGAATTTTTTTATGATTTTAACGTATGATTATTCTTTCATGGAATGTACTTTGTGTTTTGGTGGATTTTAGAACATATAAGTAAATAACTCTTGACTTATTCATTTATAGATATTTTACATAAAATTTTATTGAATTCTGGATCCTAATAATATTTCGAAAATATATAGCTTCTTTAATTTTTGCATATGAATGTACTTAGAGTAAGTTCTTGAAGAATTATATATTTATCTACAATACAGGAATATTATCCCTATATATATATAAATTTTGACATATTATTACATATATTATTAATAAGAAGAGTAAATATATATATATATATATATATATATATATATATATATATATATATATATAGAATATTATTAGAAAAAGTAAATCAATCCAATAATAATACCATCATGGACCTAAAAAAAAAAAACGCAAAAAAAAAAAAATATTATTATCGCTTTTTACCGACAATCTAGATGACCTCAACTGGGGCCAACCACCCAGAATGAAGGCAAAAAACGACAAGAAGTTCTCTGTTTCTGTGATGATCAATATATGCTAAGTAATTTAAATCTAAACCAAATATAAACCAGTATAGGTCAAATATAAATCGAATATAAATAAATCGAATGATGATAAAAATTAAGAAAAATTTTGAAATATTAGAATCAAAGGTAAGAAATATAAGTAAAATATAAATGTAAGCATATATTAATCATCGTTGACCCGACAGAGAACGTAATTTAATGATTAAAATAAGATTAAATATATAATACATACTACAGTTGACCGTATCTAGGACATAATGTAATAGTCGACAAAATAATATGTGGTGCCCCCTATGTATTGCATGATTGCTTGCAACTGCATTAACCCATAAATATTAGTTATTGTCTTTTTAACTTTCTTTCTTTCCTTTTTTTATCACTAATATAACTATATATATATATAAGAAGAGTAAAAAAATTAGAGATTATAGATGAGATAGTATTATTGCGTTTTCCGGGCAACTAAGGCCTCACCATATTTTTTCTGTAAACTGGGTCTGTATGTTTTAGTTTGGACTGCTTTCTTGAGTGAAAAATTCGATTGTCTAGAAGTAACAGCATGAATCCACCTCAGAGTCCGACTCTGCATGGTGTGAAAAAGCCCATTATAATTCCTCCCATCTTGAGAATTCGAAATCAGTCCTTTTCTATATGGTGTGGATGGTGCTATCTGCGAAGATATTGACAGCATTGTGTAATACAAAAGAGTACATGGTCAGATTATTCGGATTCAAGGGAAGAGAGCAACTGTTTTCATAATAATGCTTAGTTATGCCTGTAGTTTATTTATTATTATTATTTTTTGGTTTGTGGCACGGGAATTATTAGAATAGTAAACAGTTTTTACGTGAGCCTTCTAATTTTACTAAACTGGGTGTGAGTTTGTATCAGTAGCTGATTATTAAAATCAATTTTTCTTACGATATTTGTATTAAAAGATCGAATCTGCAAGGCTTAAAAATAAGAAGAGTATAGGAATTCTGGTGACACAAAATTTTATTCAAATTTTGTAATCTAATGATCAATGTAAAATCTAAAGGGGAATCTTGCTTCTCATTCGCAGTTTTTAAAAATTATAATATAATGGAAAATAGTTCGGTGATTTAAAGACTCAGAATTATTCCATAATATTGAGTTTTTACTTATATTCCCTTAATATTATTACAGAATCATAGTACCGCATCTCAATTTTGACATATATAGCCTCTTTCAGGGATATCACTGCATGCCTATATTCCACACAGCGTATGTATAATCAAAAAAGTGACAGCAGCAGGTGGTATCATCTCTTTCACTTTTGTTAATCTGTGGATACATACGCTCAATAATAATGCAAAAATTTCAGCCAAGAAATCGATATAAGATACAAAGGAAGTCCCGCGTTTCGTTCACTAAAATTTAAAAGTGTATTATGATGTAAAAAAGCTTTGTGATTTAAATGAAATTATTGCATAACGCCTTACTGTTATTTGTGCTTATTATTCCAGGAACACAATGCAGCATCTCTGTTTCTGACCGCGACAGTCTATTTTCACCATTTCACCGCACGAGGGCGCTCCACGAAGCATTTATATAAGCAAAAAAGCCCGCAGCAGGTTGTGTCATCTGTTTCACTTCGTTCGGTGGTTGTTATATCTGGGTGTGATACATTTTGTTGGGTTTAGAATGTCGGATGCTAAATGGCTGCCATTGGAATCAAATCCAGATGTAAGTTTCTAATGCAACCTTTATTTCTCTGTTTCTTTTAAGTTTAAGTGAGATTCATATTGGAGTTTAAATTCTAATGGCTGTATCTCTTTTCTTCTCCTTTTCCATAGGTAATGAAAAAGGTGAGTCATCTCATTCGTGCACGCTTATGTGAAGCTAGTTGGCGACGGGGAGACGGCCTAGAGATGTATTGATCGATAGATGTCTACGAAACATTCCTCATGAGCTTATTAATGTCTACCCGGATCACGTTTCATTTTGATGAATATATATATTTTCTTATTTTAGTACAGACATCTTAATTTATAATAAGAGACCCATGATCCTTATCTTCAAACCGTATGAAGTTTGTTGTAACTTCCAGAAACCTATTTTTTTAGGTTGAATAATATTAGTATATTTATTTTTCATTCTGGTAATGTTGAAACGGGAAATTAAATTCTGTAAGAAATTTTATTTGAATTAACTCTCCAAATCCACCAAGTGTGACTGGGAAATTGTATCATGGTTATTTTTGCATAGTTTAACCATTTTTCGTTTTTTTTAATTTGACGTATGTGATAACTTTAATATAAGCCCTTGAAATAACCTAGCTGGTTACGTGTTGCCACCCTGAAGTTGTGACTTTTCCTATTTAAGGTGAGACCACAATGCAAATTTAAGTTCCTGTTATTGAAAGAGTCCCTTCCTCTTGATTAGAAGAAAACATAAAAAAACTACTGAAGAATTAGTTTACATAACTTTTTAAGCTTGTTTTATTTTTACTATCCTGTAATAAAGCAAGCATTTTATTTTATTTTATTTAAAAATTTTTTTTTTTTATACAGGGTGTCCCAAAAGTCACTGTGTATTTTGATGATGAAACAGTGATTTTCAAATTTCATTATGACAAGTATTCTTTTTTACATAGAACATGATTATTTCTAATGTGTTAGAGATGTAAATTTTTTAATGTTTTCTTTTCAGACCCATAATTCATGATGAATGTTCAAGAGCGATTTTTTGTTGTAACATACTGCATCAAAGGAATGAAGTTTTGTGAAATTAGGGAAAGATTTTCAAGGAGATTTCATAGTCCCCTTCGAACAGACAATGCAATTCGTGCACTGGTGAATAAGTTTTTAAAATAACTGGGTCTGTGCGCGATGAGGAGAGATGTGGATACCCGAGGGCAGAACATGAAAGCAATGAATCAATTCGAGAAATGTTCGAAGAGGACCCAATATTAATAGTTATGGAGGGATCTCGAAGGCTGAATATACCTGAGACATCAGTTCACAGAATTTTGCATTCGACACTGAAAAAGCCCTACTACATCCAACCGTTGAGTGACCTGCATGAACATTTCATGTTGAGCAGCAATATGAGCAGAACTTGTCAATCAAATCCAAAATAACAACTTAATGGACCACACTATGAAACTTGAATCTTTCCCTAATTTCTCAAAACTTCATTCCTTTGAGGGATGTTACAACAAAAATTTGCACTTTAGCATTCATCATGAATTTAAGAGTCTGAAAAGAAAACATTAATAAAAATTATAATAACATCTCTAACACATTAGAAATATCTTTTTTATATAAAAAAGAATAAATATCCTTGTCATAATGAAATTTATTTGAAAATCGCACTGTTTCACCAAAATACACAGTGATTTTTGGGAGACTCCCTGTACTTTTCTTAGGGAATGTGTGCAATTTATTTTTTAGGCCAGTTAACTTTTAATTCAGTCTTAAAGATCTTTTTAAAAGAGGAAAAACCAACTACATGAAAATATAGTCTTTATATTTGCAAGTCTTAAACTTGTAGGGATAATTCTTAATCCAGCTAATAAAATCATGAATTCATGATTTTATCTGAGGTGGTGTTAAATTTCCATAAAAATTTGAATTATCCTTTTGAAGTAAGCTGTTTGCATTATGAATCATCTAATCTCCTTTAAGAAATTGAAAGCATATATTACTATATGCCCTGGATATTACATCCATTTTGTGGAATTGGCCATTCTCAGTTATGTAGCCAAATTGTAGTTCTAGCAGAGGAGGAACTGGACGAACTTTTAGAGGGAATGGTTGTGTGAAATTGTTTATTTTTTTGGCTGATGCTACACAATCTCATGCACTTGCTTTCTTGTATCACATGCTTCTATTACTAATAAATTTTAAATAAGAATTTATTGGATAAAAGGAAGAATAATAGAAGAACTAAAAGTAATAAAAAGAACAAATATACACAAATAATTTTGGTGTGACGTACTCCTTTATCAATGTTAAGGGGGAAAAAATCATTCTATAACATTGTTACGGAAGATCAAATGACCATTAGACATGTGACAAAGTATTTGAAAAAGATAAAAGAATACAGACTGGTGTGTGACTATCAGGGGGAGAGATCTGAACATGCAAGCCTAAGAAAAATAGGAGTGTAAAAGAAAATGAGGGAAATAAGAAAGGAAGCATCAGACTACATGATACTTCCTCCGTTAGATTTCTGTGTTCAGATTCTCCCATCTCTTCCTGGTTTTCACTTCCAGTGCATTTTTTTTTTTTATATCTGCTTGTCATGATCCTTCTGTAATAATGATTGTGCCTCTTATGAAAAAACAAGTTTTTAGTGCTTTTATTCTTTTTCTTTATTCTATGTTGTTAACACTTTTGTCTGTTAACTTAAGTTCTTTAAATATGTTTTATCAGCATATATTTTAAAAAGTTATTTTGTAGCAAACTATAGTTCTGTCCATCAGCCTAGGAGGTTGAGAGTTACATTTGTTGATTATGATTGAAATCAGATTTGAAGTTACTCATTGTCAGGGGCTCCCATCTGGTGAGTATGGGCTTGGTACACCCAAGGTGTACCAAGCCCATACCACTTGAGCTGAATATCATCATTCTTATCTTTCTTGGATTCCCTTCTGACTTCTCTCTCTCACTCAGGGTAACTCCAACTGTTTTTGGCTGGTGCAGCAAAGGCCTCAGGCTTCCTTGCTCCATATGGCTAATAATAATAATTTTGCTTCTTAGACATCCCAAAAAAAAAAAAAATATATATATATATATATATATATATATATATATATATATATATATATATATATATAGAGGTTGCAAAAGTAGTATACATGTTTTTATTATGTAAAAAACAAACATGTTGATGATTATAAAGTTATGATTATTTTATTATTATTACAATAGCTTTATTAAGTCACAATAAGGATGACATACAAATTGCAATTAAGTACAATCTCTTAAGTACTCAAATTGTTTGCCTTCAGCATTTACACATTCCTGTACTCCAGTTTCTACACTCAAGCACACTTTGGCACGGAGGTCTTTATTGTTATCAATTTCTTGGCACGCTTCTCTTATGAATGGGATCATGTCATCAACAGTGTGGTTTCTTTAAAATACTTTATCTTTGATAACACTCCGAAAAAAGTTCATTCAGGTGAAGTAGGCGCCTCCGTAGCCAGGTGGGAAAGAGCAGCAGTGCGTAGCACACGCTTCTTGATTAGACCAGGGTTCGAGCCCGTCACCACCAAATACGGAGGATGCAGAAAGGTCAGGGAATGACCACCTCATATCTCAGAGCAATATGGCCTTAGTTGCTAATGCTCCTAAAAACCAAATAACAAACAAACAAATCATTAGCATGCTGTGGTTGTAATTATGGTATAACAGTGTCCTTCAGCATGTTATGATACAGGTTTTGGTTTACAGTTGTACTGAAAAAGATAGGTCCAATGACCCCTTTACATGAAAGGACTGCCCAAACTGTAACCCCAGGTTGATTCAATTGTTACATGTAGGTGTTCTGTTGAACACTAGACACAGTTGTGCCTATTAAGTTTATAAAATTTGCTTTGTCAGACTAAAAAATTTTTCGAATGATGCCATCACCTTGTCTTTCTTCATTCAAAACTACCTTGCAGAATTGTAAACGGTGATCCTGATCATCCTCTAATAATCCATGAATTAATCTTGGTCAATACATTTTCAAACCTAAATGTTGCATTACATGACCCAAAGATCTGCAGGGAATGCCTAACTCACTAGAAGCTCTTTTTTTTATTTTCGTGGGCATTTGAGTAAATGCCACAGCAACTAACATTTCATTTTCAGGGGTAGTAACACTGACTGGTCGACCACACTTTGGCGTATTATAGATGGACCCAGTCTGATCAAATTTATCGCATATTCTGTAGATTGTTAGCCTACTTGGTGGTGCTGTATCAAACACTTCACCCCATTTCTGTCGAACCTTTTCAGCATTCTGTCTTCCAGTATTGTTTGATTATCCTCTTTCATTGGTTAAATTACCAGCCATAATTATCTGGAAAACAATTTTTAAAAAAATTCATAAATAAGGAATGCAAAATAATAAGATATATTTAAAGATTTAATTTCTCAGACTCAAAACTGTGTACCTACTTTTGCACCCCCTGTGTGTGTGTGTGAAATTCTAAATAATACAATCAATTGCCTTTGATAAAAAATTTATGAAAGAAAAGTAATTCTGGATGCAGCTGCAAAAATGCATTGATTTGCTATTAATATATTATCTATATTGCTTATTTCAATACTTGTACATATTAAAAATGTATATTATTACATTATGCATAAACTAGAGGTTTGTATACTATATATCTTTATTTTTTATTTAATTTTTTTTCTTTTGTTCTGTATAATATTTTTCATGAGTAATTTAAGAGAACCATTGTGAACCTTCTGGGTTGACACTACTGGCCGTTCTGCTTTTTACTTCTACTTTTCCTGTATTTGTAAAGTTTATTGAATTTTTTTTTTTTTTTTGTTACAGTTAAAATGTTTGTTATCAAATATTCCCTTTTGAAGCAGATAATTTTTACTAAAATCCAGCATGTTTTGAAAAATTCATGCTGAGAAGAGGCTGTGTGAGTGAGGAGCCATATGAAATTAGTGATGTCATAATTACAGATTGTTTATTAGAAAATCTTTTGAACATAAAGGCAAGTAAGACTTTCAGAGTTGATGGCATATACCCTGCAGTTTTGAGAGTGTGTTGGAACCATTGAGATTAATTATGAGGGCATCTTTGGACTTGGAGGAGATTCCTTTTGGATTGAGAAATTCCAATGTATCACCAATACATAAAAGTGGTTGTAGGAGTGAAGCTGGTAACTACAAACTGGCTAGTCTGACTTCAGTGGTAGGAAAAATCTTAAGAGCTAATGATTAAGAGTGTAATCCAGTGACACTTAGATAGATATGACATTTTGAAGGACACACAACATGGCTTTAAGGGTAAATCATGCTTGACTAACTTAGGTGGGCTATTTTGACACAGTTATTCACGAGCTGGATTTAGGGCACAACCTCGACAGTTTATTCGGATTTTAATAAAACATTCGACTCTGTCCCTCGTGAGAGGTTGAGTTACTGGTAAGATTCTAAGAGGATTGCTGGGTGACTGCAAGGCAGAAGGTAGAGGGTTGTGATTAATGAATATCCTTCATATTGGTGCAAAGTCAGGAGTTGGAGTCCAAGGATTGGACTACCGTTGTTTCTCATTTTCATAAATGACATAGGCAAAGAGATAGAAAGCATGATGTCAAAATTTGCAGATGATTTAAACCTTTGCAGAGTTTTAATGATCAATGCCAGGCTGTTCACCCTTCAGGATGATTTGAACAAACTTCCAAGGTGGTCAGAGAAGTGACAGCTATGTTTTAATGCTGCTAAATGCAAGGTTTTACATTTGGGAATGACAGCCTACAAAAATTATACATTTGGTGGGGCTGAATTAAGAACAGTGGAAGAGGAAAGGGATCTGGGAGTTTACATTATGGTCAGATATGAATTTTTCTGGCAGCACTAGGAAAGCCCACAGTGTCCTACTTATGATTTATCGACCATTATCCTGTAACGATGGGAAGTCATAATCCCACTGTATAAGGCAATTGTAAGACTACATTTGGAATACTGTGTTCAAGTATGGAGACCTTATTTGAAAAAAGACAGTTTCATGAAAGCATCCAAAGATGGGCAACTTGAATGGTGGAATCGACGGAAGGATGACCATTGAGGAAAGTATTATGTGGGCTACAGAGCTTGGCAACCGGGCACCTCGGAGGTAACTTAATTGAGGTTTACAAGACTCTGAGAGGGATTAGTAAAATAATTGGAGGTGGAATTCTTACTGTTATAAAGAATTCCAAAACTAGGGGTCATAGGGGTCTTATTGAGTATAAAGCCTTGAATGGTTTGAGCATGCTCAATGCTGATGGGATTTTTCCTCTTGTTCAGAATAATCACCTGAGAGGGCATAAATTCAAATTGAGGAAAGGCAGTTGTAGCATAGATGTGTGGAAGTTTGCCTTTAGCCAGCGGCAGTTGATTGGTGGAACAGACTTCCATCTGTTGTGGAAGTCGATAGCTTAAATAAATTTAAGGCTGAACTAGATAAGCATTTGGAGTGACCGGATGGGTGAAATGTGAAGGTTTATTTATTTTATTTATTTTTTTTTGCTAGTTCTATAAGTTGCTTTCTTGCAGCATATGCTTCAACTAATGCTAATAAATTCAAATTACAGGGCTTGAGATTTTTATTAAATTGTAGGAAGTTTTCTTTTAGCCAGGGAATTGTCTATTGCTAGAACAAGTTGCCCTTGCAGGTATTTGTGGCTAACAGTTTGAATAAATTCAAAGATCAACTGGATGGTTACCTGTGGGAAGAGGGAAGCATATAATTTGTGTTTTCTTATCTACTTGTTTTTTTTTCCCTTTGCCAGTGACTTCCTTGCACTGTGGCAAATATTACTACTGTATTGCCAATTTTAAAACCTATATCACTGATGCAAAGGAGTACTTATGACTTGACAGTGTCTGGAGAATGTGCATCATACAAAGGCATTGCTACAGAAGTTCTCAGAGTCAGACAGATGTGCCAGAGTATTTTAATATATAATTTTAAAGTGAAGCCCATTATCCTTGTTTTCACTGTCCCCCCCCATCAAAATAGTTTGTCAGATCTACCTTCCAGTTTCAAAAATTTGCCATTGGTACACAGAATTGATCTGGTATATCATAAGTTATGTCAGATCTTACATTTCTATCCTTCCTTGTCTCTTGACCTCTCCATCAGCTTGCAATGCCCATAAGCATCTATTGAATCATCCAATGTTCCAGTTTATCTCCTTCTTATTGGTCTTTTGCCCATCATTTTTTCTTCAGTTACGTATACTGAGGAAGAGTTTGAAGACATTTCCAATCCAGTTTTTTTTTTTTTTTTCATTATAGCCTTTACATTTTCTTCTACTTGCAGTTTCTTACTAAGGTCCCCATCTCACCCATTCAAGAATCCCCCACACTCACATCTTAAAAACTTCAGTTCTTTTGATATATTCTCCTTTATTGACATAGAAAAGCATTACACTTCATCTAGAATACTTAAATAACCTCCTTTTCCTTAACTTTATTCAATCTCCATTTAAGTTTTCTCTTTTCAAATGCTACCTTACCTATTGCAATTCTAGCTTTGATTACTTCTCCTGCCACCGCTTAGCAAACTGCTAAGAAGACCGGGAATCGGTTACCCATACTTTAAAATATTGAACTTGGCACATCACCCTTAAAAGGTTACTAACCCCTAGACTATCTCCTTAGTTTTAAAGGAGGAATATAACTTTCCTAAATTTGTACTGCAGATTTCAGTAATTCACTTTGTCATAATACATACAAAATTAAAGTTTGTACTTGTATCTTGTTAATTTTGCATTGATATCAGAAAACCAAGAAGATACTGAACATAACCAGGTTTATGAAACTTGGATACGTTAGTATCTTTTTTTTTTTTGTACAGGTAAAGATTTTCTCCTTCCTTCATATTTCTACAGAATTATTTTGTATACTAAAAGATTCTGTTGAGATACTGGCATTAGCAGAGGCATGATTCAAGAAAGCAAGCTTATGTAGCATCAACCAAAAGAAAAAACTTCCCATGCATCCATTTGCTCCTAAAGCTTTTCCACTTCTTCCTTGAATTTATTTAAGCTATCAACTTCCACGACAGACGGAAGTTTGTTCCAGAAATCAACTAGCCGCTGGCTAAAAGATTTTCTGAATATCTATTCTACAACTGTCTTTCCTCCTCAATTTGAATTTATGCTCCTTCAGGTTTCTAATATAAGCAAAAGGAAGAATTCCATCAGCATTGAGCCTGTTCAGCCCATTCAAGGCCTTATACACCTCAGTCAGATCACCTTGCAGGTACCTAGTCTCCAGATGTTGCAGTTTGCAGAACTTAAGCCTTTCTTAGTAAAAGCACCCCATTGTTCTGATCATCAATCTAGTTGCCCTTCTCTGTACTCATTCTAGCAACTCCACATTCTTCCTAAAGTGAGGCCTTATACAAGGGGATAATCACTTCCTTATCCCTGCTAGCAAAATTCCTTTATCACTGACAAGACTCTCGCAGGATAATTCAGAAACTTTTTTTTTGGCTGGTGCAGCATAAGCCTCACGCTCCCTTGCACCCTATGGCTAATAATAATAATTACTCCCAGGTCTTTTTCATTCTCCACTACCCTGAGTGTAGTACCTGTAGCAGTACCCAAACACACATAGTTGGTCCATGTGCAGTACATTGCATTTGTCAATGTAAAACTTCAGTTGCCACTTCTCTGCCCAACTTTTCTAGATCCTATTGCAGTAGCATACTGTTATGTGTCATTAACAACCCTGACAACCTTTGTATCATCTGCAAACTTTGACATTAAGCCTGATGTACCTTCATCAATATCATTATTGATGAAGGTACATCATAAATATACAAACCAACAATGGACCCAATACTGAACCCTGAGGACTCCACGAAGAGCAGTGTCCATTGATTACCACTGTATTTTCCCATTCAACCATCCTTTTATTCATTGTAGCAACTTTCCCTTGATGCCATACTGCTCCAGTTTGTAGAGTAGTCTTCCCTGTGCAACAGTATCAAAAGCTTTACTAAAATCCAAGTATATGATATCAAAATTATTTTTTGCATCCAGTTTCTTTGTGACCACATTGTGTCCAATCAGATTTAGTCAGACAACTTCCCTTTAACTAACCCATGCTGTGTCTGAATTATTAGTACAGTCTTGTCTAGATGATCCTGCAATGCTTCTTTAACCAGTGACTTCATTACTTCCTTTGATCCTCCTTTGTGAATTGGAGATACATTTGCACATCTCTGGTTTGTGGGGATCTCTTCTGAGTCCAACAGTGCTCTCATAATTATGGCTAAGGGTTTGCTTACTTCCTTTGCTTCATCTTTTAATATAACTGCATAGATCCCATCTACCCTACGTGCCTTTCTTATGTTTAACTTCAATTTCTCCTCCACTTTGCTCTCCGTTATTACAAAATCATTTAGCTCCCTGTTAGAGTTTAATAAGCTTCTGTTCTCCACTTCTCTACAGAATTCCTCATGTGTGAATGTAGATGTAAAATATTCATTGTTTGTCAGCTATCTGAGCAGGATCATCAACAGTAAAACCATTGATATCAAGTGGGCCAATCTGATTCATCCCCTTCTAGAGTTTATATAAGTAAAGAAGTCTTTGCTGTTTTCCTTTGCCAAAGGTGTTTCATAATCTCTTTGCTTGCCTGTCTCCTTTGTGACTTGATTACAGACTAGCTTATAATTTCCTGATAATTTATATGCATCCCATGCATTTTCTTCTCTGCCAAGAGTCTCATTAGTTCATCTGATATCCATTTGGGCCTAAAACTTAAACAGTATTTCTTAGTTGGTATGAAAAACCTAGTAGTTTCCAAGATTAATTCCTTGAATGCTTCCCATTTAAAATTTGCTGCTGGTAACATCAGTTGGTCCCACTGTTATATCATACTGTTAGGCAGTTCTACATTTCTCATAGCAGCTTTTGGACTTGTTACACCAAGCAGAAATTGACCTGCTTCAACTGGTCATTTTCTGTTAGGTGTAATGTATACAGCACTTTCTATGAAGTTTATCCTGGTTTGTCCCAGGATACTCTTTATAGAAAGGGTTGTCGCCTCCGTAGCCAGGTGGGCAGGAGCAGTAGTGCATAGCACACGCTTCTTGATTAGACCGGGGGTTCAAGCCCGTACCCACCAAATATGGAGGATGTGGCAGGTCAGGGAATGACCACCGCATATTCCCAGCCTGGATAAAGGGTGAGGGTTGGCATCGGTAAGGGCATCTGGCTGTAAAAATTGCTTGCCAAAACAATAAAAAAACGCTGACCCCATATATAATGGGAAAAGGCGAGGATAAATGTGTTAATGTGCAGTTTGCCTGGTTGAGGTTAGGCTATTAAGGATCTGTCTTTGGTATTTCTGATTCTTCACAGACTTGTAGAGGTTGCTGTCAGTTGCTTGGACTGTGGTATCTGCCTGGGGAGAAAGCAGTCACTAAAGGTTAGTCTATAATTCTCCTCAACCCAGACAAAATCTGGGTTGAGAGATAGGTAGTCATTTTGGCAGTTAGGATGAGGTGTCTTTCCATTACAAGGTTTGGCAGTTGGGCAAAGTTTAGTGAGGTCACCATCACAGCTGGTGTGGATGACAGTGTTTATGTGTAATCCAATGAAGGAGCCAGTATTTGGTGAAGTACATGCACTTGATGATGGTAGGGGCTGTGGATGCCCAAATTTCTGAGTCATATAACATGACTGAGTATACAGAAGCATATACATACTGAAGAGTCTCATCCAGATCCCTAATGTGGAGCAGTTGTTTGGTAGTCTAGCTTGTGTGGCAGAATTTCGTTTTGAGCTTGTCAATGTGGGGGATTTGAAGCTCAGTTTATAATAAATGGCATACTCCCAAGTCTATGCACTTTGACCAGTGGAAAGGGAATACAGTCTAGAGAAGCTTGGATTTCAGTGGGTTTGCACTTGAGAGGAAAGATGATTTGGCAGGGTTAATCAGGAGGCCAAATTGATAGAGATAGGATCCTAAGTCGTGTAACTTTTCATTGATCTTTTTATTATGTTTTAGATATGTTTGCCGAGATTAATCTGTGTATACAGCTTAATATCATTGGCATAGCAGAGTATGTCTTCTCTCTGTTGCATAGATGGAATAATAACTGCAGTAAATAATCCTCCAGAGAGGACTCCACCTTGAATCACTCTTGCATTGATCTTTCTCAAGATTGTCTTGATCTGCTGTAAGAAGAATGGTTCTGTCAGAAAGCAGGGTTGTGATAAAGCACAACATGTCACCTTTTATGTAGAAATAATTTTCTAGGAGGTGAACAAGCGAGGGGATGCTGATTGAGTTGAAGGCAGCTTCCAGGTCAATGTACATGATGGCAAGCTCTGCTTTAGCTTCTAGTGCTCTGAGAATGGTGCTGGTTATGGATGTTAAATTGGTGACTGTGGATCTTCTGGGAAGATATTGCTGTCTCAGTAAGAGGTTGAATGCAGTAGAAGTAATAAGTTCATAAGCATATCCCTTTAATTCCATTTTTTTTTATCTGTATTCCCATCTATGTTTAATGTTTGTCAAAAGTCACTGATTGACACGTTACAAGTTACTGGGACTTGTAACAGAGAAGAAAAATGCATGGGATGCATATAAATTATCAAGCGACTCAGAAGTCTATGGCAGACATAAGCTGGTCTGTAATCAGGTCACAAAGGAGGTTAGGTAGGCGAAGGCAGATTACGAGAAATCCTAGCAAAAGATGCTAAGAAAAACAGCAAGGATTTCTTTACTTATATAAACTTTAAAAGGAAGGGGATGAATCTGATTCTTGATTTGATCTGCTGGTTGATCTGCTGATTGATGGTTCGACTGTTGATGATCCTGCTCAGATAGCAAACAAACTGAATGAGTATTTTGCATCTACATTCACACATGAGGAGTTATTAAGGTTTGAAAATGGCAGAAGGTTATCAAATTGTAGCAGGATATTTAATGATTTTGTAATAACTGAGCAAACTGGAAGAGAAATTGTTGAAGTTAAACATAAGAAAAGCACCTGGGGTGGATGGGATCTATCCAGTTATATTAAAGGAGGTGGCAAAGCAACTAAGCAAACCCTTAGCCATAATTACGAGAGCATCCTTGAACTCGGAAGGTTCCCACGGACTGAAGATGTGCAAATGTATCCCCAATTCACAAAGGGGATCAAAGGGTGACACTAGTAATTACAGACCAGTTAGTTTAACTTCTGTTCCGGGTAAAATAATGGAGTCACTGATTAAAGATTAATTGCAGGATCATCTAGACAAGACTGCAGCAATAATTCAGACACAGCATGGGTTTGTTAAGGGAAAGTCTTGTCTGACAAATTTGATATAGGATATTATAATGTGGTTACAAAGGAACTGGATGCAAAAAATAATTTTGATATCATATATTTGGATTTCAGGAAAGCTTTTGACACTGTTGCGCATGGAAGACTATTGTACAAATTGGAGCAGAATGGTATTAAGGGTAAGTTGCTACAATGGATAGAAGTGGGAGAAGACAGAGGGTAGTAATCACTGGGTGCTGCTCTTTGTGGACTAATGTTATTAGTGGAGTCCCACAGGGTTCGGTGTTGGGTCCACTGTTTTGTATATTTATCAATGATATTGATGAAGGTATATCAGGCTTAATGTCAAAGTTTGCAGATGATACAAAGGTTGGCAGGGTTGTTAATGACAGTAATGGCAGTGTGCTACTGCAACAGGATCTAGATAATTTGGGCAGATGGGCTAAGAAGTGGCAACTGAAGTTTAACCATGACAAATGCGAAGTACTGCATATGAGTAGAAGTAACCCCAAAGAAACGTACCAACTGTGTGGTACTACACTTAAGGTAGTAGAAAATGAAAAAGACCTGGGAGTAATTGTTCAATCAGATATGAAGTTTTCTGAGCAATGTGACAGGCTGCCAGGGCAGGTCATAGGGTTTTGTCAATGATATATAGTAATTTTGCTAGCAGGCAAAAGGAGGCGATTGTCCCTCTGTCTGTATAAGGCAATGGTTAGGCCACGCCTTGAGTACTGCGTACAGGTCTGGAAGCCTCATTTTAGGAAGGATGTAGATTTGCTTGAGCATGTACAGAGAAGGGCAACAAGATTGGTGAGGGGAATGAAGGGAGCCGCTTACCAAGAGAGGCTTAAGTTCTGAAAATTGCAGTGGCTGGAGACTAGGCACCTGTGCGGTGATCTGATTGAGGTGTATAAGGCCTTGAATGGATTGAGCACGCTGAATTCTGATGGGATCCTTCCACTTGTTCAGATTATGAAACTAAGGGGGCATAAATTCAAATTAAGAAAGAACAGATGTAGAATAGATGTGCGGAAATTTGCCTTTAGCCAGCAGGTGGTTAATTGCTGGAACAAGCTTCCATCTGTCGTTGTGGAAGTTGATAGGTTGAATAAATTTAAGGAGGAACTGGACAGGCATTTGGAGGGAATGGTGTGGGTTTTTTTTTTTTTTTGGCTGATGCTGCATAAGCTCATACACTTGCTTTCTTGCATCACATGCCACTACTACAATTACAGAAGGATACTAGCCCATTCTAACTAAAGAACAGATCATTGCTTTACAATCATTTCTATGCCACAGAATCCTTTTGCAAACAATTCTTTCATAACCCCAATATATTTAAACAGTAATAGGTATGTGTACATAAATAAAATCAATAATGAAACATTTGCAGGACCTCTAAGATCCCACTCTGTGAATCATAGGGTTTTGTGAAACAAACATTGTTTTTCTGATCTAGATCACTTGAAGTTGTGTTTGTGCAAGAGTCAATTTCCTGTGAATTACCAACAGACCCTTTATTTCTTATAAGAACATGGAATTTTGGCAATATTGCTCATTCATGGCAATCTTTTAAACATTTAAAAAGATTTTTATTCTCCTTAATCAGAGCATGATAGGCTTATTTAATAAGACTAACTTTCACAAGTTAACTTAATTCCTTAAATTGAGATTATGGTATTGTAATCAAGACATTATAAACTGACATAGTAAGAGAATTCCTAGTCTCATAATTTCATCTGATATCCATTTAGGTCTAAACTTTAAATAGTATCCTTTACTTGGTATAAAAAGCTTGGTGACTTCTAAGATTATTTCTCTGACTGCCTCCCATTTACAATTTGCAGTTGGTAACATTACTTTTCCCCACCAAAAGGAACTTCAACTGTCTAAGACCACTGCAGTCAACTTTACAAAAGAAAAATCCCTTTTCCTTTTATGTTCAAGTAGATCTCATATCAATATATTTTGTTCACTGCTTTAGTGGTTCCTTTATCTGGATGTTCAGTATGAAGAGTCACTGCAACAAGAGTATTGCTTTCTCTTGTCTCTCTAATATATTGGTAGTATGAACCAGAGCTGTAATGCTCAATATGTTCTATGTTGATATCAATATTTTTAAAATAATAAGAGAAGTTTACCTCAATATAATACGTAGAACACTTCCGTATGATACTCTCCAGCAATTAAAACGAAAAAATCGCAAGTCTTACATTACAGTAAAAAATAAATAAAACATTTGAACACAATTAAAAATTTAATTAATTTAAAAAATTAATGAAAAAAATTGCAAAAACGATTTTCCTTCCTGAAGCTGATGATGCTTTGACTGTATGTTGTGATCACAGGAATGAAAATTGGTGTAGGAAATAATTATCCAGTAAATCTACAAAAGCCGTGCTACTGTCTGAGTGATTAACCCACAAGATTCAATCAATATCTGGAAAAATTAAGTCCCCCCCCCATTTATAAGATATTCTGATTTACTGGCCCACTATTTGCCTGTATAGTTGGTTGTACTTGTCACAGGCATTAGGCATATAATACACTCCTATCCTGTTTGTTTTCCCAGTGCTTATGTCACACAACTAAGTTTGTTTCAAAAGTGCTAAATATCTGAAGAATATAGGATTTCTTGTTTAGACAAACCATTGCTTTAGTATTAATCTAAAGTGAATTTGCCATGTTTACAGATTAACCTTTCTCATATTCCAGATTCTCTTGCTAAAGTCTTCAAAGGCTGCTTGCACAATTCACCTTGATTCATGGTATTCGAATTGCTTAATCAGATATAATTATTTGAAAATACAAATTGAGAAACACTGATAATAACACTTGTCTCCTTTCGTGAATGGTCTTAGGGTATTTATTTCCTGTGATCAAAAGTTTTATTTGATGATCTAATGTTGTCTAAATTCATTAGACATGCAGTCTTGTTCAGAGTTTTGGGAGTACTGACTGGTGCTTGTGTGGGGTATGTTCAAAAATGCATTAACATGAATCTCTGAATATGATCCACGATAGCAATTAATATAGTATAAGGATAAGTTAATATAAGAACCCAAATTATTATGACCAGCAAAATTGATTAATGCAGATTTCTGGCCACAGAAATTTCTCTCGTGTAAGCTTGATTAAATAAGTGCTTTCAGGTCTGCTTGTGTGCCAGTCATTCTGATTCATGGTAATTATTGTTAGCAATTGGCTGCTTGTCTCTTCTTTTAAGTTTAGTTCCTTTTTATAGGATTGAGTATTTTGTGTTTTCAGTTGATAAAAAATCTGCTTCCTTGAGGAATGTTGGATTTGTTTTGCTGCATACTGTATTCATATGAAGACATTTAAGGCTCAAGGTATTTATTTATTAGATTGCTGAAATAATTTATAAACAAAAATATAAACATTCTTTGTACATTAACGTTGCTTAAATAAAATTAAAGTAAAAAATTTTCACCAGTAGTATTATGAATGCCTTCTGTATAAGTTGTGATTATTATTAGCCATATGGTGCCTGGGTGTGCCAAGCCCATACTCACCATATGAGAGTCCCTGGAGTGAGATATTGTCAGTTAGAAACTATATTGAGCAGCTGCTTTTCCATGTATATTGAGATGTTTAAATATCTAAACTTTAATATACACTTAAGTTAGTTATAAACCAGTTATACAAATATATTAACAAAAATCAGTAGCTTTCGGGACACGTGTCCCTTTGTCAACTGAAATATATTTTTGTTAATATATTTGTATAACTGGTTTATAACTAACTTAAGTGTATATTAAACTATGGACCCCAGTACTCCAGGTCCATTCATTACTATATCTAAAGTTGCTACTTAAATTGTATTTCCTTGTAGTTTCTCACTAACCTGGGAGTACCTTCACAGTGGGATGTAACAGATGTAATTGGGCTAGATGAAGAAGCTCTTCAGAGTGTACCTCGCCCAGTAGCAGCTTTACTTTTTCTCTTTCCCAGAAATGAAAAGGTAAGAATTAATTTATGTAGAAAGATAGATATATTTAGATTCTATATGGAATCTTCAGATATAATTGAATAAGCAGTCTTTGAAACTTTATGCTCCCAATTCTAATCTCCAGACTAATTTATTTTCCTTGATGATTTTAATGTTCACAATTCCATTCAGCTTCAGTTTTTTAGTTTACATTTCCAACTGGTAGAGATGCTGAGGCATTTTGTTATTACTAATGACCGTATACAACTTATTCAGCTTGGTCACGTACTCTTATTGGTTTCTCATTAACAACAACCCTTCAAAAAAGAACAGGTGTTTAACATATAGCAGCTTTTCTGTAATAGCATATGCTGAAAACTGTGATCATAATTTAAGACCTCTGCTAAGTAGATTTTCATTGTTTAAATTTTACTGTATTTGATATTTCTGTTTTAGACTTTAAGTATTGTTTGCATTTATGATTAGCTAGTCCATTTTTCCCAAAATGACAATTAGTCAAAGTAGGAGAATTTTTACTGCTGTTGTATTCATCCCACAATAAGTAAAATTTGTTAATATTATTTTATGTAATTCCTTAGGTGTATTATATTAATGAGTTTATTTATAAACATATTATAAATACTTTAACATTAAGTTTTTTTATTTTATAAGATTTATAACATAATTTATATATAAATAATCTTATACTACAGTAAACATCTGCTGTAGTAACTGGGAATAATATAGTATTATTATCATACTTCCATATCCATATAGTATTGATTATACTACACTGAAGTTTTTATCCCGTACATGATAGGGGGAAATTTGATGAGCCTTGTTAATGAATTTTGCCCTCAAAAGATTGGGAAAGGCTGATAGAGTAAATTTGTTTTTAGCAGGAGGTGTTTTTTTTTTTTTTTTTTTTTTTTTATTATAAATCAACAGGGATTACCTTTATTTTAGATATAGGAAGCTTCTTTTCCATCTCTCCTGGTCCAACTCATTAATAATTCTTGAGGATGGCAATATCTATTTTGTAAAGCAGGTGGGACATCTTCCCCACTGTCAGAACCGTAGTGTTCAGACCGTGCGGTCTCAACAATGAGCGCTCATGACTGCTGTCTACAAACACCATACTTCTGGCAGCACGGAAACCATTACTTGGATTGGCATAAAATTAGATTTTGAGGTCTAAACTGTTTAATAAATATGGACCGATTATTTCTTTCGGTCCTATAGCTGGACTTTAGAGTTTAATTTAGGGGTCTAATAAAATTGGATATGGGGGGAATTATTCAAAGGAATGTAGAGAATATCCCCCAAATTGGATATGGGGGGAGTAATCCCCCCCATATCCAATTTTATTAGACCCCTAAATTTAACTCTAAAGTCCAGCTATAGGACAGAAAGAAATAATCGGTCCATATTTATTAAACAGTTTAGACCTCAAAATCTAATTTTATGCCAATCCAAGTAATGGTTTCCGTGCTGCCAGAAGTATGGTGTTTGTAGACAGCAGTCATGAGCGCTCATTGTTGAGACCTCACGGTCTGAACACTATGGTTCTGACAGTGGGGAAGATGTCCCACCTGCTTTACAAAATAGATATCGCCATCCTCAAGAATTATTAATGAGTTGGACCAGGAGAGTTGGAAAAGAAGCTTCCTATATCTAAAATAAAGGTAATCCCTGTTGATTTATAATAGAATATAGGAATTATTGAGCACTTAATAGCTCTCAATTATCAAATTTTTTTTTTTTTTTTTTTTTTTTTATATATAGGGATGAGACTCCCTTAAATAGAAGGGATGCAAGAATGATTGCTATTGGGACAGTCCTAAGTTGACTGGAAAATGTAATTTTGGAGTAGGGATACACAGATTAATGGTAACCAGAAGCAAAGATGAAACTGATTCTTACAATACTTCTATTATGACATATGGTAGCCTTAAAAGCAAGGGGGAAGGGAATTAAAAGGCCTGATGGTAGGTCTTCATGGAATAAACAATTAAATGGGCTGTGTCAGTTACTAAGAACACAGTGTGTACTTAGTTATACAAATGTTAGGACCATGGTAAATAGACTTGAAATAAATCTGATTAAATCATCAGATTTAAATCTAGGAATATTAGAAACATGGTGCCATTCTGACAGAGGAGATTCACAACTTGAATGCAATGAGTATAATGTATACTTTTGTGATAATGCAGTCCCAGTCAATATGGCAACCCTGCCATATATGATGTGTAGATAAATTGAGGGGATGCAGAAGCCTATATACTCAACAAAGGCCAATGAGAGTAGTGATTTCCATATAGTGTACTGTTTAGTGACTGGCCTTTTAACTCAGGTAATTCATGTGAAGGGGTGAAATTCTGTTGTTTCAGATGCACATCAGTTTCAAAGTGGCATGCACAGTTCCATGTGTAATGCCAAGTTTTCTTAGTGTTTGTCACATAAAAACAAGTGAAAAGTGCACTGCCCTACCATTAATATCCGGACACCCCTCCATGAATGGGGAAACAGGTCCCATGCATGCAACATGTCACAGAACCTGATATAAATATGCACACTGGGCTTCGAACAGACAATTGCAAAAGTGGGCATGCAAGATGACACATTCAACAGAATGAAACTTCCAACATGGAATGATGGTGGGATGCCACATAAGCAAATGTTCTGTGCGAGATATCGCAGTCACTCTGGGGATCCCTATGTCAACGGTTAGTGATGTATGGAAGAGGAATGGGACTGAATCTGCCAAAAAACGGCCTGGTAAACCCTGAAAATTAACAGAATGGGACAAGAGAATTCTGCAAAGAACTGTGTACCCAAACCCTCTGTGAGGGTATTGGGACTAATGTCAGCACTAGTATAATATGAAGGGTCTCCATGGTATGGGTTACAATGGTTGTACAGCTGTTCACAAGCCATTGATCATCTTATCTAATGCTAGATGCCGGTTAGCATGATGTAAGGAGTGTACATCCTGGAGAGCAGTGGAAAACTGTCCTATGGACAGATGAGTCAAGGTTCGCACTACCAGTCTAATGGCCATTCCTGGGTGTGGCAAATGCCAGGGGAACAGTTCCTTCCTGATTGTATCCTCCCAATAAAGTTTGGTGGAGGCAGTGTAATGGTATGGGGCTGCTTTTCATTGTTTGGCTTGGGCTCATTAGTCGTTATCGACAAAACCATGATTTCTGCGCAATACCAGGACACCCTGGACAATAATGCACTTCCAACATTATGGCTACTTTGTGGAAGGCCCATACCTGTATCAGCAAGACAAAGCACCATGCCATACTGCTCGGGTTGTAACAGAGTGATTTGAGGACATGTGTGGGACACCCCATTATACAGTACACTTCACTTATTTTGATCACAAATAATGTTATCATTTATATAATGTTATCACTTTTAAGAAGTCGATTTTTTTTTTTTTATGTATTCATAAAAGCTAATAAGTAAAACTTATATTATACTCAGTGCTTTGGTTTTTTGCCTTGTCATGGTTCACACATGTGAAGTGATTAAGTAACATTCGTAGTTTGTTCTTGAACTCCACATTGCATATCCAGTTTACTGCTGTTTCATACACTGTGTGGTTGTCAGTGTAGTTTATCCATGAAAGAAGGATACTCCTATTGATCCAACTATTTTATAGTTGGATATTAACTCTTCTCTAATTCTTGATTTTAATATTTTCTTTGTTTTTAATGGTTTATGTGGATTTTTTCAGACATTGACAGTTTCATTTTTGTTGAATTTGAAATTCAATTTGAAATTATTGTCCATTATTTCAAAAGAAATAATGGACAATAAAATTAAAGTATTTTATAATGTCTGATTTTAATGTTTTTCTGTCCACTTCCATCTTTTTATGTACACATTTCCACTCTTCACCAATAAACAATGCTTAACAGCTGCATTTTTGTTTCATCAGTTATTGTTATCAATTAAGCTGTGTCCCAAAGTGATCAATAAGTGGCATCCATTGTATTAATAATCAGACTAGAAATTCTATCCATATTTTTACTTATGGTAAAACATTACATTCATCTTTCCAGTTTTAAAAGGCTTGCTTTGCACAGGCAGCTAAGATTTCTCAAATATTTATTGCCAATTCTTAAAGTGATGATCTTTGGATAATTCTCCTTTCAGGAGAAGAAAGGACTGGATTTTTTTAGGACCAAAGTTAGTCTTTCTCTGGGAAAAGATTCCACTGCTTTTATGCCCATCTCCAGTACTTGTATTTCCAGACAATAAAGCATATCTTTACTATAATAATTAATGATAAACACCAGCCAAGAAATTGAACTGAAAATTTACTATAAAATAAAATAATATACAGTGAAATGTGATGAAAATAAAAAATGTTAAATTATAGTTACAATATAATTTAAAATATAATTAAAAGCAGTAAAATTAGCTAAAATAAACTGGGTTAAAAACGATAAAACAATGAAATCTGGAGCTTTCGGAGAACTGCCGTCTCCCTCTTCAACAGCATTTTTTTTCAAAAGCATATCTTTGTTGGGATAACTTTTATGTTTCTTGGTAGCAGTGCTTTTTTTTTTTTTTTTGGGACGGTATGGAATACTGTCACCTTTATTAACAGTGTGTGACATTTGGATGCAGTGTACTTTGAAATTTGTAATATTCCATAAATTTTTTTTCATATATTTACCTACTGTTGAAATAAGCTTAAATTTATTTAACTAAATTTGCAATTTTTTACTGTCTATTGTTAAGATATTTTTTTATATAAAACTGTATAACCATTTTTATAATTCTAAATTACTCAGTCAGACCTCTGTTTAACAAAGTCCTTTTATAGCAAATTATAGTGTTAAAATATTTGAAAATTTTATTAAGTACAATACACAATTACATTTAATGAGAATTTTTTTTAAATAATTAATAAAATTTTAAAATGCTGTTTTAGTTCACTTTCCTCGCGGGCTGTAGGTTGGACGCCTCTGTGAATCAAAATGTAAGCGCCCTTTTCGAGAATTATAATTTTTTTTTTTTTTTTTTTTTTTTTTTTTTTTACCTTGACAAAACCCCCAGGGGCTCACACTGGTGAGTATGGGCTTGGCACACCCAGGGGCCTGAGCTGGATATAATCATTCTTCTCTTTCTTGGCAATTCCCTTCTACTTCTCTCTCTCAGGGTAACTTGAATTTTTTTTGGGTGGTGCAGCATAAGCCTTGGCTTCCTTGAACTATGTTGCTAGTAATAATAATAATAAATAATCTGTTTTGTGGGAGTGCGTTATCTGCATTTTTCAGTAAATTTTCCCTATCTCTGTCACAGTACCTGAATATCCAGACAGTTTCAAGAAAAAAAAAGAAATTCAAATTTAAGGACTATTGACGATACCAATGATGAGAAAAGGAAAAAGAGGACAAAGACGGTATTAATCCTTCTAAACATGAATTGTTGGCATTTGGTGAAAATTAAGTTAGAAAATTGTCAATTAGGTTACAGTTAAATGAAAGAGGTGGATTTCGGGGATACTTAATTGATAAAAAGGTTTCGGAAGAATTGAAGCATTTGATGAACTCTGAATAAGATACCAATTTCATTGAGTGAATGAGGATTTTCACAAATGAATCTGATCGCCAGCCCAACCAGCACTTTGTTGATGACAAAAACAGTTTCATCACTACAATTTCTTAAAATTGTAGGCCCACCACTGACCCTTCGATCCAGCAAAATAAGTTGATTCGTGGATGTTTTGGAAACTTCATTCTGCAACCGACACAGAGGAAGAAAAGAAGTCGGCATAGGGTGTCAGATGAGAACTTAATAAAAATTTGGAATGTTCTACAAAAACTTCATGAAATTATTTTTACTTATGTTATTTTTTACTTATTTAGTCACATTTTACTTATTTTTTTTATATACTTGAATAATAAATTTATGCTTAATAAACTGTGTTAATATACTTAATTTGTTGTTCTTATTCCAAAAACATTACTACTGAAGTAACAATATCAGGAAAAAAAAAATTTAGAGTACTTTTCATATCCTTTTAATTTTCAATTTTTCCTAATAGCGAAGAATGAGTACCGGCATTTTTTTTTTTTTTCTTTTTTTTTTTACAAAAAAAAAAGCACTGGGTAGAAGCAATATTTCAAATATTGAATTTTCTTTTGCCCTCAGCATTTTACTTTGTTGTTTAACAGCTATTAACTCTGTATGAATTACAAATCTTCTCTACAGTGGAATATTGTTCCCACATCTGGGGTAGTACCTCAAAAAAACCTTTAATTCCTAGCCTATCCAAAAGAGGACAGGCAGTGATTAATGATTTTCCACTCCCTATCACATGTGCATTTTCTGCTGCATGTGTTTTCTACAAATATTTCCATGTTCAGAGTTCTTCTGAACTGTCATATGAAATTGCACCTTTTTTCCAAATCCAATTTGAATACTTATGTATCCTAGTTTAAATCATTCAGCTTGACACCATACTCAGCAATCTAACTTTTCTACCCTGGCTACTTGTAACTGTCTTCCTTTGTGTCAATTTTCTGAAATTGACTATCTATAGAAATTAATGTAGCCTGTTAAATATCTTCTGTTATCCTATATCTGGACCTAAAATTCTATTTTAAGCTTCAATAACTTTTCATTTGTGATAGGTTTTTAACCTTGTCATTTAATTTCAACTTTCTTGCCTAATTTCCCCCATATTTTTACTTTGAAGCAATTTTTTTTATTAGAAATTAAAATAATTCATTGTTATGCATAGTTTTATAAAACATAACTAGCATAAATAACAATAGGGTGACATAACTTACAGGGTAGCCATAAAGTAACTTAACATGAAAACTTGAGTGTTTTCATATGAGCATGTTAATCTATATGCAAAAAAACGTGAATTTAACTTTTATATACTGTATGCTATTAAATATGCTTCATCAAAGGCAAATGTCATGCCATGATTCCTATAAGGAATGGGAGGTAATACAGCAGAAGTGGTAGTTGTTTCACACCCACTTTCATAATAATTGAACTTTGTTTTAAAGAAAATTGTCACTTAACTGCACTTGAAAATGAGAGGGATGGACCAAGTGATATTTCAACAGGATGACCCACATTCATCAGAGTTACTGCATTATTAAGAGAGCACTTCATTGCTCTCTAACAAATTATTAAGGGAACATTTTGGAATATTTTTCCATAGAATATACTATGGAAAAATATGGTGATATATCACCATATTTTTCCATAGTAAAAAACTACAGAAGTAGTGTAAATGGCATAGATTTAATTATATCTCACATTGTGAAACATTATCACCCAGATGATAATGTTTCAAGTCTTGTTGGTGGGTGGGTAAGTACCCGGTGTTGCAATCATGCCAACCCAGTTGTGATGCATAACTCCACAATATGAGAAATGCCAGTTGGTGTGCATAATAATAATACTAAAAAGAATAAACACACAAGGTGTAAAAGCTACTGATTTCTAATTCACTATAAGAATATTAGTGGTGGCGGTATCCCCTGTTTACACTACTTCTGTAGTATTTTTACTACTACATAAAAATATGGTGATATCACTGATATTCTTATAGTGAACCAATTGGTAGCTTATTACACCTTGTGCATTTATTCTTTTTAGTACTTGTGCATTTATTATATCATACTCCATATGATGTAATTTGCTTACATATGTTTGTAAATAAACTGCATTAAGAATTAGTTAGCAGAGTGGATAGGTCTTTCATGATACAAATATAATGAAGCCCAGTACTACACCCTTCAAAACAATGAAGGGAGGGAGGGACTAAATTAAGAATATCAGTATTACAGAAGGAATTCATAACTCCAATAATTTAGACTATATTAAAAGGCCAGTATGGAAAATGTTACAAGCCATTATGAATAAATTTAGACCTGCACTCAGAGTGCAATTCTAAAAGGCAGTCCACAAAGAAGAGACACTGTGTAAGGAATGACCAGTTACTTTCCAGCATATGAAGTGCCATGGATTCAAGCTTGACATTCAGCAGATGACAGTTTGGATACATGTGAACAAGATGAGTATAGAGATTGCACAATAAGGAAATTCCAAATTACTTTTATAGAAGGATGATCAGAGTTTTGCAAATATCAGTTCTGGAAGACACTTCACAGAACTTCAGATAGCCATTTCACATCTAGTATTTGAATCCAAGAACAGCTTGAATTAGTGTACTGCAATAGACTAAATTATAGTACTACACATCACAGAATATAGAACTTGAATCTATCCAATTTAACATTCCGAAAGGCTCAAGTCTGAAACAATTCCTAGAAATTTAAGAGACTGTACCAATTCCTGTTTGCTAATAAGCTGAGGAGCACTGAAGCATTGCATACCTTGGCTTAGTAGGCTTAATTTTGAACCCACAATCACCCAAATAAGTCAGTCAGAAACAAATTCTGACACCATGGAGTTAAAGAAAAATTAGAACGCTGAAAGGAGAATGAACCAGCTTGTCTGCATATAAAGTAAATGTTGGATTCCTTAAAAAATAAATTGCCAACCAGATTAGAAAAAATTAGTGTTCTGATATGAGATTCTTCAAAACTAAGGTGCATCACACCAAAGCAAACCCAAAAAGATGAAACTAAATCAAAAACAGGATAAAAAAAAAAAAAAATTGCATGTAAATCTATACATGCATTCGAGGAAAAATGAATAAACTTTTGCAGACAGTTTATTGCTAATATTCTGTTAATACCAAGGTGATTGCAAAATTACATCTATTATGCACCATTTTGGCATATTTTACTTATCGTGTAGCAGTTAATGATCTATGGAAAGACCCTTTATTGAAGTTTGGGGTAAGATATAGAAAATTCTTGCTGCTACCAACGAAATGGTAAAATTTACTTAAGTTGACCAAGATGGTTTCTCAACTTAGAATTTGACAATGGTAATGTTAATTTAAGGAAATAAAATAATCTACCTATATATAAAATACTAAATGACCAGAAAAAATTTACCTATTTAAGGATCGATAATGAAAAGAATATATAATTATATACCAACTTGATACAATTTAAAAAAAAAAAAAAATTCAGCAACCTGGCCAAAAGCTGCACATCAGTGTCATACTTCATTGATCTTGCAACTCCATCATATAAAATGAATTCTTCCCATTTTTGCTTCCACACCCCTTTGCCAAAAAATTGAACAGTTTCTTGTTACTATTAGATATTCTATTCATGTAGTATTTTTCCAGTTCTTAAGCTGTGCTTAGTATGGTCTAAGATGCTGTTACACTCTAAGACAGAGCAACAGCCTGGCAGTGACTCCTATTCTGTTTACAGTGTTTTTGTAACAAGAATGGCTGTAATGTGTTCTTAAAATCAGTCTTTCCCAAATAGGTATTGCTGAATTTCCATTGTTCTAAAGTAATAAAAAAATATATAACAAAGTTGATAGATGCATATACTAAAACAGTAACTACTTTCTCTCTCCTTCCCCCAGCATGAGGAGCACTGTGAACAAGAAAAGGAAACGATTGAAGCTAATGGACAGATATTGAGCAGCAGCGTATATTTCATGCATCAGACAATTAAAAATGCTTGTGGTACTGTAGCTCTCATACATGCTGTGGCAAACTCAGATCAGATAGCTTTGGGTAAGTTTATTCTAACTTCATAAGTATAAAAAAATTTGAATATTTGGTCTTTAATTATAAATAATACTTGAAAGACATTTTACTATATAAAATGTTATAAATTTGATAGTATAAACCAGAGCAATGATGCTCAATATGTTCTACCTTGATTTCAATATTTGTAAAAGAATAAGAGAAGTTTACCTCAACAGTGGCACAAACAGCCTTAACATGTTCTTTAAAGATACCAAATTTAAGATTTTGGCCAGACCAGTATGGAAATTACGCTTCATACTGAACAGTTACTCAGTTCTTTCCTCTTTCATAACACATGACCTGGTATACATTTCTTGCAGTGATTGTGACTCTTCTTATCGAGGATCTACGCAGTTTTCTCTGAATTTTTGTTAAAGAGTACACATCCTCAGTTCATGCTTCTCATTCAGCAGTGTCAGAATTAGCCTTTCTTGCTTTAAAAAAAAAAAAAATTTTTATTCAAAGAGGCCAAAACACTTAGTGTCCAACTTAATTATACAAGACTATAAATTGCAGAAACCATTAAAATAATTAAATTACATGAGAATTCTATTAACGTTCACCAGCCATATCTAATCTCTGATTCATGGTCTTTTACATGCATGCACAAAGACTAATAATCTCTATTTAAGATTCATGCTCACACTCAGTAATTTTCATTCCTGTGATCATGACATATGGTCGAAGTGTTGCGAGCTTCAGGAAGGAAAATCGTTTTTAAAATTTGTTAAACTTTTTTAATTGTGTTCAATTTATTTTTTTACTGTAATCATTCTGCATTAATGTTTTAATTTCTGGAGAGTATCATACGGAAGTGTCCAATGTATCATATTGAGGTAAACTTCTCTTATTCTTTTAAAAATTGTTATAAAATATCTTTGCAATTTGAGGCAGCTATGTGCAAAATTAGTACGCTGACAACTTTTAATTTATCTGCAAGTTTTTTGGAACTCATGCTTAAGGTTTTACTGATGCTTGCATTTTTAGACTTCAGTTATATGTTGTGTTTCTTAAATATGTAACATCTTTATATAGACCTACTAGACGGTAAGACAATATGATTATAATTGCTGATTAAGGCCACTGTTTTGCAGTTCTGGCTCTGGTCATTTTTCATGGAGTGGTTGCCACAGCCAGCTAGCTTAGTAATTTCTGTAATACATTTTTGTGCTTGAAGTCAGAGGTTACTTTTATTGTTTCCTTTATTTCAAAAGATAAAAGCATTATTTTCAAGTATTTAATGATGCATATACTGATATTTTTTCCCATGTATTTTCAAATCAGAAAAGAAAGTAGCTTTGAGTATTGCTAATTTTGTCATGAACGTTGTATTAAACTTATTAGTTCAATTTGTCAGTAGTGAATCTGCATGTTATTTAGATCAGGCCGACCTACACTTATTTCTGTTTCAGCAAGTGGTACAAATGCAGCACCAATACAGTCAAAACAAAAATAATTTTCCTTTAAAAACCATTGCATTGCTAATGTATAATGGATTTTTTTAAAATTGTTTTGTGAGTTTCCAAACAATATTCAAGCCACCTGGAGTGATTGTTTTGAGGAATTTGGAAATTGAAAAAACTACGTATATAAATTTAGTAAAGAAGCAAGGTATTACAGTCAGGTAATGAAGTAGTTTGGGAAAATAATGCTATTTCTTTATCTTCACTGTCTAGGGACACTATCCCTCCAGTGACAGAGCATTTGGCATAATGCTCACTTTAGAAGATTAATATAATTGTTTCTAGTCTATTTTTAATTAAATAGCATGACCAAGGATGCAGATCCCCTATTAATTAAACTCAAATGCTGTTGTAACTGGTTTTGGAACTGTTTGGTTCCATCCTCAGATAATAGGTGGCCTCAGTTAGCAGAATTGAGTTGAGTGGTGAATAAATGTATCCAATGTAAATGAGCAGCCAAGCATTATTCAGAAGAATTTCTTCTGATAATTCCATTTTCAATCACTACACATATATTATAACATCTCTTACTGGACTGTGTTAGCCCAGTGTGGAAATGTACAAGTTATGTACATAAATGCTTTTAAATGTTAATTTTTTTTTTTTTTTCCCCTCTATAGCCAAAGGCAAGAGCAAGGTTGTCAAAAAAAAATAAAATTGGTTTAAAAAAATCATAAAATGGAACTTTTTTTTTTTTTTTTTTTTTTTCTATTCATTAGTATCCTCGGTTTATGTTTCTTACTTGGACAGTTTCAACCTGTGGATCTGAATTCCACAGATTCTTCTATTTTGGCTTGTAAACCCATGTTGTTTTGTATCTTGTTGAAAGAATGCACCCTTCTGTGCAGATTTTTAAAATTATTGTAAATATATAAAAATTACTATTTACTTCTAAACATAATTGACAGATGGTAGCAAATCTCTGTAGTGTTTTACATCCATCTGTAGATACTATGTTGAATTTTCAAAACATATATACATTCATATGACTTTTTTTTTCCTTGACATGAAAAAAAAAATATTCTCATCAAAGGATTAGTTTTAATGTAATTCAGAAACTTCAGCTGAAATACAACAAAAAGGCAAAAAATAGCCTAAACCTAAAAATATGAGATAAACCAATGTGCATTTTAATTGAAAGATATACTGTTATAATACAAAGGAACAACATTGCAGTTCCTTTATATTACACCAGTATATAATAATAGAACTGTATGCAGAACTAGTGTGTTGTATATTGTCCATTATATCATGGTTAATTGCCAATTTTAAATTTGTTGCTAACTAAACAAATTTTTGTTAGTAATGTTAATGGAAACAATTTGATTCCCTCAATTGTTTGTTAATATGCTGGGTTGAATATGGACACACTCTCACACTTTTTTAGGACAATATTGTTTACACTGCTATTGAACATGACAATGTTTTCTTAGTGGCCAACTACTAATACAGTTCTAAATACTAAGGTTACTTAAAAGAAATCATTTTTAATTGCAGAAGTACAATACACTTGGATTTCTAAATACTCTTAAAATTATATCAAGCTATTATATAGCATCTTGTGATAAATGATAGAAGGTAAGCTTTCTAATATTTTTGAAGGAATCCATTGAAACTGTTTTCTCATTTGTGAGTTGTAAATATGCTATTTGACTTTATTCTTGTTTTATTTTGAACACTATAAGTTGCAGTTGCAGTAATTGTTTTTTGTGAATGAAACCAAGGAAAATGACCTAATTATATTTATGTATTTATTTTAATTTAATTAAGATGAAGAATGTCCTTTGCAAAAGTTCCTGAATAGTACCAAGGATATGACCCCTGAGGAAAGGGGACAACAGCTAGAAAAAGATGAGGTAAGATTTATTGGGAAATCTGAGATATTCATTATTTTATTTGCCTGCCATATTCTTACGATGCTTTTGTCTCTTAAGAATCATTTTTAGTAAATGACAGTGATATTTTTTAGAGATCATTATTATGTGGAGACTAATGATATTAAACGAAAATGACCTGACCATATTCTGGATAAATATAGGACCGTACTGCACAAATGCCACGAATTAGGTTAAAATGTGTATATCTGCAATTCTGTCCAGACATGATAGGAAGGATTATATGTTGAAAACATTGTGTATTAACTCAAGACTTGATGGAATTGACAAGGCTCTGTGGGAAAATTTTAATCAGCATGGTCTATGTTTGTAGGTAGAAAAAAAGATATTTTGCCAAGACAGTATTTGTTTGAACAAAGGTGGTACAAAGATTTTTTTTTTTTTTCCAGTGTCATTGAGGATGCCTTAAGTGATCGGGGAAACTGCTAGTTAGGGGGAGAAGGGTAATATAGATCCATGTTTATCTGATGATATGAGTCAAAGTAATGCTTGCACCAACCTCAAGAATCCTTGTTTGCTGCCACAACAGCTGATGTTAGCAAGATGTTCTCAGGGTGACAACATTTCAAATGAACACGAAGGTAAAGCTAGGGAAACAAATAAATAATTGACGTGTATCAAGTAGTAAACTGTAGAAGAATATTTAAGTCTTAGCTGTGTCTACAATAATATCAGGAGTGTTGTCAATAAAATGGTTGAATTAAAACGACTTTTTAGGACTGCTGATGCAATAGGGCTAACAAAAATATGGTGCCACCTGGAAATTGGCAATGAAGAGTTCCATTATGGTATGTATAACCTATTTAGGGAAGATAGGAGGGGGGGGGGTCTTCTCATCAAAAGCAACCAGAGTACAAAAAGAGCTTTTGCTGAGTCAGAAATTAATCCTGCCAGCATAGAATCTGAGTTAATTGGAAGCAAAGGTATAATGAAAGCGAGAGTAATCTACAGAGCAGAAGATTGTGAAGGGTATGACATGACTGTCTTGTGGGTGGCTTCAGTCTGTTCCCAATTGATTATAATAAGGGAGGGAAACTTACCATGGTGAAGAAATTCTGAATATACTAGATTATTTGTACCAGCATGTTAGAGAAAATACTAGGGATAAGAATATTCTAGACCTCGTTATTACTCAAGAATCAGATTACATCACAGGGCTTAAAGCTCAGGAACCATTGACAGGTAGTGATCATACAGTCGATAGTTGGAAAATGAAGAAAGACATTGCAGTAGTTTGTCACGGTTTTAATTTCAGGAAAGGGGACTATGACAGTTTAAGGCTCTACATCGAATCTATTGATTGGGCAGATTATGGAAGTTTAAGGCTCTACATCGAATCTATTGATTGGGCAGATTATGGAGGGAGGGTGAATATATTAGAATCGTGGAATACCTTAAAAACAATAATCACAGAAGCCATGAATGCTTATATACCATTAGAAAAATAAAGCACAAGGAGGATGCCAGGAAAAATGAATTTTGAGTTGGCCAGTCTAATAGAGCAGAAAAATACAGCATAGGACAGTTGCAGAGCAATTATGTCTGTAGCCTTTGACAACTACAAGTTTTTCTCTGTAATAGTACCACAGATATTAGCATTAGTAGAGACACATGATGTAAGAAAGCAAGCTTATACAGCATCAGCCAAAAAGAAAAAAAAAAGAAAAATCCTTCCCATTTCACTGATCCATTCATTCCAAATGTTTGTCTAGTTCTGCCTTGAATTTATTTATGCTATCAACTTCCACAACAACAGATGGAAGTTTTCAACAATCAACTACCCGCTGACTAAAGGCAAACTTCCGCACATCTATTCTACAACTGTCTTTCCTCAATTTGAATATGTCCCCTCAGGTGTGTAAAGGAGGGGAATGCCAGAAGTTTATCAAACTAACAGGGAGCTAAGTGACTTTATAATAACTGAGAGAAAAGTGAAGGAGAAATTTTTGAAGTTAAACATAAAAAAGGCACCTGGGGCAGATGGAATCTATCCAGTTATAATGGAGGCAGCAAGGGAAGTAAGCAAACCCTTAGCAACTAAGGGTTTGCTTAATTATGAGAGCATCCTCAGAGTCAGGGGAGGTCCCCATGGACTGGAGATGTGCAAATGTATCCTCATTTTGCAAAGGAGTTTCAAAGGGTGACACAAATAATTATAGACCTGTTAGTTTAATTTCTGTTCTGAGGAAAATAATGGAGTCACTGGTTAGAGGTGACACAGAATCACCTAGACAAGCAGCAGTAATAGCTCAGACACAGCATGGGTTTGTTAAGTGGAAGTCTTGTCTGACCAATTTGATTGGCTACTACGATGTGGTCACAAAGGAACTGGATGCAAAAAATAATTTTGATATCATATACTTGGATTTCAGGAAAGCTTTTGATACTGTTGCACATGGAAGACTGCTGTAAAAATTGGAGTGATATGGCATTAATTGCAAGTTACTGTAATGGATAAAGGGATAGTTGCATGGGAGTTGGCAGAGTCTGTGGACTGTTATTAGCGGATTCCCCCCCCCAGGGTTCGGTGATGGGCCCATGGTTTTGTGTATTTATCAGACTTAATGTCCAAGTTTGCAGATGATACAAAGATTGGCAGGGTTGTTAAAGACAGTATGCTACTACAACAGGATCTAGAGAAGTTAGGCATATGGGCTGAGAAGTGGCAACTGAAGTTTAACATTGACAAATGCAAAGTACTCCATGTGGGTAGCAGTAATCCAAGAGAAATGTACCAACTGTGTGGTACTACATTCAGAGAGATGGAGAATAAAAAAGACTAGGGAGTAATTGTACAGTCAGATATGAAGTTCTCTGAGCAGTGCATGTGGGCTACCAGAGCAGGGGAGCAATATGGCCTTAGTTGCTAATGCTCCTAAAAACCAACTAACAACAACTAGAGCAGGTCATGGAGTTATGTCAATGATAGAGGAATTTTCCGTGCAGAGACAAGGTGGTGATTATCCCTCCGTATAAGGCAGTGCTCAGGCCACACCTTGTTTGCTGTATATAGGTCAGGAGGCCTCATTTTAGGAAGGATGTTGAGTTGCTAGAACGAGTATAGAGAAGGGCAACAAGATTAGTGAGAGGAACAAAGGGGTGTGCTTATGAAGAAAGACTTAAGTTCTGCAAGTTGCAGCATCTGGAGACTAGGTTGTTGTTTGGTTTTTAGGAGCATTAGCAACTAAGGCCATATTTCTCTGGGGATATGCGGTGGTCATTTCCTGACATTTTCGCATCCACTGTATTTGGTAGTCATGGGCTCGAACCCCAGTCTAATCAAGAAGCATGTGCTATGCTCCTGCCCGCCTGGCTATGGAGAGGCACCATGGTACTAGGTACCTGCGAGGTGATCTGATCAAGGTGTATAAGACCTTTTTAAATGGTCTTATACACATAGTTTAAATGGTCTTATACATATTTGAGCAGGACCCAATGCTGATAGGATACATCTGCTTGCTCAGATTAAGAACCTGAGGGGGCATAGATTCAAATTGAGGAAAGACAGTTGTAGAATAGATGTGCGGGAGTTTGCCTTTAGCCAGCGGGTAGTTGATAGCTGGAACAGACTTCCATCTGTTGTTGTGGAAGTTGATAGTTTAAATAAATTTAAGCTGAACTAGACACATTTGGATTGACCAGATGAATGAAATGGGAAGGGTTTTTTTTTTTTTTTTTTTGGCTGATGCTGTAGAAGCTTACTTTCTTGCATCATATGCCTATGCTAATCTGATCAAGAGGAAGAATCCCATCAACATTGAGTGTACTCAACCAATTCAAGGCCTTATACACATCAATCAGATTGCCTCTTAGGTACCTAGTCTCCAGAAGCTTCAATTTTCAGAACTTAAGCCTTTCTTCATAAGAGCATCTCTTTCTTCCCTTCACTAGTCTTGTTGCCTTTCTCTGTACTCATTGTAGCAACTCTCATCCTTCCTAAAATGAGGCTTCCAGACCTGTATGCAATACTCAGTGTGGCCTGACCATTGCCTTATACAAGGGGATAATCACCTCCTTTTCCCTGCTCATAAAATTCCTGTATGCCATTGACAAAACCCCATGACCTACTCTGGCAGTCTATCTGCACTGCTCAGAAAACTTCATATCTGACTCCACAATTAACCCAGGTCTCTTTCATTCTCCACTACCCAATGTGTAACACCACCCATTTCTCTAGGTTTACTGCTATCCATATGCAGTACTTTGCATTTGTCAATGTTAAACTTCAGTTGCCACTTCTCAACCCATCTATCTGCTCAACTTTTTCAGATCCTGTTGCAGCAGAATATACTGTCATTACTATTATTAACAACCCTGCCAACCTTTGAATCATCTGCAAACTTTGACATCAAGCTTGATATACCTTCATCAATATCATTGATAAATATACAAACCAACAATGGGCCCAACACTGAACCCTGAGGGACTCCACTAATAACATTACTCCGTGAAGAGTGTAAATTGATTGCCACTCTGTCTTCTCCTACTCAACTATCCTTTTATCCCTTGTAGCAACTTGCCTTTAATGCCATACTGCTTCAATTTGTACAGTAGTCTTCCATGTACAACAGTATCAAAAGCTTTCCTGAAATCCAAGTATATGTTATCAAAATTATTTTTTGCATCCAGTTCCTTTGTGATCACATCATAGTATCCCATCAAATTGGTAAGACAAGATTTCCCCTTGAAAAACCGATGCTGTGTCTGAATTAATACTGCTGTCTTATCTAGATGATCCTGCAATGCTTCTTTAACCAGAGACTATTTTCCCTGGAACAGAAGTGAAACTAACAGATCTGTAATTACTCGTGTCACCCTTTGATCCCCTTTGTGAATTGGCAATACATTTGCACACCTGCAGTCTGTGGGTACTTCCCCCAAGTCCAAGGATGCTCTCATAATTAGGTCTAAGGGATTGCATACTTCCTTTGTTGCCTCCTTTAATATAATTGGATAGAACCATCTACCCCCAGGTGCCTTTCTTATGTTTAACTTCAATTTCTCCTCCACTTTGCTCAGTTATTACAAAATCATTTAACTCCCTGTTAGAGTTTGATAAACATCTGGCCCTGTCCTCCTTGAATAACTCCTCATTTGTGAATGTAGATGCAAAATACTCATTTAGTTCAGCAGTTATCTGGGAATGATCATCTACAGTCAAACCATTGACATCAAGTTGACCAATCTGATTCATCCCGTTCCTTTTAGAGTTTTTAACCCCAGGGGTTCCTATCTGGTGAGTATGGGCTTGGCACACCCAAGGTCCTGAGCTGGATATCATTATTCTTCTCTTTCTTGGTGATTCTCTCTCTCTCTCTCTCTCTCTCTCTCTCTCTCTCTCTCTCTCTCTCTCTCTCTCTCTCTCTCTGAGTAACTTGGATTTTTTTTTTTTTTGGTTGGTACAGCATATGCTTGACTTCCTTGCACACCATATAGCTAATAATAATAAAGAAATTTTTGTTGCTTTTATTTGCATCCTTTGCCAAAGATTTTTCATAATCTGCCTTCACATGCCTAACCTCCATTGTGACTTTATTACAGACTATCTTGTATCTACCATTGGCTTCTGTGTCACCTGATAATTTAAATGCATCCCATGCATTTTTCTTCTCTGCCACGAGTCTCAGTTTATCTGACATCTATTTGAGGCTAAACCTACAGCAGTATTTCTTAGTTGGAACAAAAAGTCTAGTAGCTTCCAAAATTACTTCCTTGAATGCCTCCCATTTAGAATTTGCTGTTGGCAACATCAGTTGGCCCCACTGTATAGAACTGAAAAAAAATCTGAGACCACTGTAATCACCTTTATGAAAGCAAAAACCCTTCCCCAGAAAAATTAATGGAGGCACTGGTTAAAGAAGCACTGCATGATCATCTAGACAAGACTTCAAGACTTTCCTTGTTAAGGAAAGTCTTGCCTGACCAATTTGATTGGATACTATGATGCAATCACAAAAGTACTGGATGCAGGGAATAACTTTGATATTATATATTTGGATCTTAGAAAGGCTTTTGATACTGTTGCACATGGAAGACTCTGCACAAATTGGAGCAGTGTGGCATTGGAGGCAAATTGCTGCTATGGATAAAGGGATGGTTGAGGGGGAGAGTGGTAATCAATGGACACTGCTCATCGTGGACTAATGTTATTAGTGGAGCCCTCAGGGTTCAGTGTTGGGTCCATTATTGTTTTCTGTATTTATAAATGATATTGATGATGGTATATCAAGCTTAATGTCCAAGTTTGCAGACGATACAAAGATTGGCAGGGTTGTTAAGGACACTACTGATGCTATGCTGCTGCAACAGGTTCTGGAAAGGTTGAGCAGATGGGCTGAGAGATGGCAAATGAAGTTTAACATCGACAAATGTAAAGTACTACATATGGAGAATGAAAAGGATCTGGGGGTAATTGTGCAGGCAGATATGAAGTTCTCTGAGCAGTGCAGATGGGCTGCAAGGGTAGCTCATGGTGTCTTGTCAATGATATACAGGAATTTTTCTAGCAGGGATAAGGTGGTGATTATTCCCTTGTATAAGGCAATGGTCTGGCTACACCTTGAGTACTGTATACAGGTCTGGAGGCCTCATTTCAAGAAGGATGTAGAGCTGCTGGAATGAGTACAGAGAAGGGCAACAAGACTAGTGAATGGAACAAAGTTGCTCTTACGAAGAAAGGCTTACATTTTGCAAATTACAGTGTCTGGAGACTAGGCACTGGCGAGGTGATCTAATTGAGGTGTATAAAGCCTTGAATGGTTTGAGTATACTCAATGCCGATGGGATTCTTCCTCTTGCTCAGAATAATCACCTGAGAGGGCATAAATTCAGATTGAGGAAAGGCAGGTGTAGGATAGATATGCAGAAATTTGCCTTTAGCCAGTGGGTAGTTGGTTGGTGGAACAGACTTCCATCCCTTGTTGTGGAAGTTGATATCCTAAATAAATATAAGGCTCAGCTGGACAGATATTTCAAATGAATGGAGGGGTGAAATGGAAGTGGTTTTTTTTTTTTTTTTTTTTTTTGGCTGATGCTGCATAAGCTTGCTTTCCTGCATATGCCTCTACTAATGCTAAAGTAAATCCCACATCAGTACACTGTGATCACTGCCACCTAGTGGTTGTTTTATCTGTAAATTCTTAATGCATGAATAATCACTGCTGATATCAGATCAAGAGTGTTACTCCCTCTTGTTGCCTCTCTAACATGCTGCTGTAGAAAACAATCCAATAAATTCCCAAAACCATTGCTAGTTTGCGAGTGACCAATCCACAAGTTCCAGTCTATATCTGGGAAGTTAAAATCCCCCATTATAAGACACTGATTTACTGGCCCACTCTATTTCTCTGTATTCATTGTACTCATCAGAGTCATTAGGCCTATAACAAACTCCTTCCCTCATTTTTGCTTTCCCAGTGCTTGTGTCACACCAAACTGACTCAACATTGCACTGTCCGTCTATGTCAACTGGATGCAATTCCTTAGATTTTGTGTTTCTTAACTAACAACATAACCCCTCCTCCCTTGCTATTCTTTCTGTACACATTGTACTCGCCAAATTCCAATTCTGCATCCCTTTTATCTGAGTGACACCATGTCTCTGATATCCCAACAATAGCTGCCTTGGATGTCTTACCTAGCACTTCAAATTCCTCAAATTTATTTACTATGCTCCTAGCATAGGTGTACATGGAAGTATACATGCACCTGTTCTTACTCTTAGTTACTCTAACACAGACCATGTATTTACTTGTTTCATGACTCTCAGCAGTTCTTGAAATCCCCAGCAACTTGCTTTCTGGGCTGCTGCTCATTCCAATAGAAGCAGTGCAAGAATCATTTCCACCTCTGCCTGTGGCTATTGTTAATCTATTAGTCAGTGAACAGTGAATCCTCCGAAGTTCTGCTGGATCCCAGGCCACACAGGAATAACTGGAAATGAGAGAGCAGACAAAGCGGCCAGAGAAGCTGCTTCCTCTGACTATGCCTTTCACTCAATACCATATACCGATTACAAGTCATTAATCCACCAAAGCAGTTCAAAACAATGGCAAAAACACTGGCAAGAACAAACTTAGTGTAATTCAACAAACACTTTGACCATGGACTACTAGCTACCAATCCAACAGACACTAAGAAGTGATCCTTGCTAGATTGCAAATTGGGCATACCAATATGGCTCATTCTTACCTACTCAGAGGTGAGGACTCTCCTCAATGCCAAAACTGTCAAGTTCTGCTCACTGTACATCACTTCATGGTGAACCATCCAAGGTTTAATAAAGAACATATAAGAGCCTTTCATACAATAATGAATGCACAAAACAATGTAATACTTAAAACAATTTTAGATGACCAGCCAAATATTAATGACATTTTCTTTTTCCTTAAGCTAATCAGATACTACCAAAACATATAAAAATTAATAGTATAATATTTATGAAAAAGCTACGTAATTATAAAACAAAATCTTGGCTTCCTTCTAAACAACATCAAGAAAAATGAATGTCGAAATATGAAACTCTCTAACGTAGACACGGTGCATTATAGCCTAAGCTGCTCTTGCGCCAATAGTTCTCAAACAACAACATCATACCCCCTCCAAGCTATCAGTTTTCCGACCCACCTAACATTGCCTCGATAGCATCAGCAAATATTCTTGCACCCTTTCTATTTAAGTGTATCCCATCCCTGTAGAAACAATCTCCTGTTAACAAGCACACCACACTGAGAAAAATTCTACCCCATGAGCCCTGCACATTCCCTCCAGGGCCAAATCGATTGACAAGGCTCTTATCATGTACTCCCTCCTACCATGTCTGGGCAGGATTGCAGACACTTTCAAATTTAACCTAGTTGCAATTGTTTTCGACGTTGACCTGTACCTGCTAAGTAAATGCATACATCTACACTTAATGTCATTAGTGCCAACGTGTACAACGATATCACCTTTTGTACCCTTAAAAGATGATATCCGCTCTACAACGTCATCAACTCGTTCCCCTGGCAGACATACCCTGGTCTTATTCCACCTATCCTTTTTTGCACAATATATTTCCTGTTTTCCTGATAATTGAGTCTCCCACAGTAACTAGCTTCTGTGGGGCCAGAGCATTCTGCCCTGAAAGTTGCTGCTATGTGTTACCTGGTACATAAGAGCGAGCTCTGGTGTTGAGTTAGGCAGCTGATAGCTTGATGGGGACCCCCCATTTTAATTCCTTTGAGGGCATCTACCCAACCTTTCAAGCTCTCATAGACAGCCATCAGAATGCTGCATTGGTGCCTAATTTCTTCACATTCTCTGCACCTAGCACATAAGAAAACATCCTCCATTGCTAGATCGTGTGGATCATGTCCTCTTCGAGAGAGATCCACAAACATGTCACATTTTGCACATTTTTTTTTTAGAATGTGATGCATTGGAGAATTGCCCCCTTTGATTCTCCCCCAGACCACAGCACTTTTGCTACTTTGTGCACATTGCTTTGCCTCTCTAATCTGGGCATGGTTACGCTATCTAGTTTTACGTTATACCTTGCGCTATCAAGTTCGAGATATACATAATGCTATTCCGTATCGATACTACACAGTGGCAGCAAGTTTCGAATGGTACAAGTTTTACCCGATACTAAGTAATAACCCACAGTATCTCTATCTAAGTTCAAAATAAACTGAGTATTGTAAACACACACACACACACTATGCAAACATAACACTACACTCATTTTCTGGACATTGTACAGAGTCTTGTATATCATCACAGAGAACCATGGCAGAGATGAACTAACGTTTAGGGGCCGCCTTGCATAAGACACAACACATGTAACTAGGAATATAAAGCTACTACTAGAAAATAAATTAATATGCCAGTTAAGTCAATAAAATGGTCGATAAAGATAAGCTTAAGTAAGGCAAGGCTCAGTATGAGAAAGCACTGGCCAAGAGAGCAAAGAATGGGGACAACGAGTTTTTCGTGTACGTGAATACAAAGAAGAAAATGGTTCAGACCCACGTGCACTGGGTGTGTGAAAGTCCTAGATAACCCAGCTTACGTTGATGAAATGAATAATTACCTCGCATCAGTCTTTACTGACAAAAGACCCTTTATTCTGAGGAGAGGCTGTGTGAATGAGGCCGAATCATCTGAAATTACAAATGATTGTTTATTCAAAAAAACGTTCGAGCCTAAAGGCAAGTAAGGCAGGCTCCTGGAGTTGATGGTATACAACCAGTAGTTTTGAGGGAAGCAGTCAAAGAGTGTATTGAAGTTAATTATTAGGGCATCTTTAGACTTGCAGAATCTATTTCTTTGGGTTGGAAAAGTACCAACATTATTGCCAATACATAAAGGCAGTTTCAGGAATGAAGTTGGTAACTACAGGCCAGTTGGTCTGAATTCAGTGGTAGGGAAAATTTGAGGCAATAATCAAGAATGCAATCCAGAGACATTTAGAGATGGCATTCTCAAGGACACACAACATGGTTTTGTTAAGGGGAAAACTGTGTTTAACTAATTTGGTATGCTATTTTGACAGTTATTCCTGAACTAGATGTAGGGAACATTTTTTTTGATATAGTTTATTTGATTTTAGCAAAGCATTTGATTCAGTCCCTCATGAGAGTTTACTATATAAGCTGCAACATATTAAGATTACTGGAAAGATTCTAAGAAGGACTTCAGGATGGCTGCAGGGTGAGATTGGCAGAAGGACAACAATACGAGGAAAGTCTTTGTGGGCTTGCATACCTTGGCAACAAGGCACCTTAGAGGGGTCATGGTTGAGGTTTATAAAGCTCTGAGAGGGGCTAGTAAAATGAAGGTGGAATTTTCACTGTTATAAAGAATTCTAGAACTAGGAGCTATAAATTCTAACTACAGGGGAAAAGGTTTAGACTAGATTGTAGGTTTTTTTTAGCCAGTAAGTTGGAACAAGTTACCCTTGCAGGTAGTTGAGGCTGACAGTTGCTTGAATAAATTCAAAGGTCAACTGAACAGTTACCTGTGTGAGGAGGGAAGTGTGTAATTTGTATCTTCTTAATTTTTATTTTTATTTTTTTGCTGTTGTGGCAAAAGCCTGTGGCTTCCTTGCGCTATTGGCTAATACTAAATGTTTTCTAAAAATATAATCCTGCATGAAAATTTTGGAAAATTTTCAAATTTTGATATGTGATGTTTAAAGAGTCATTAGTCAATTTTCTAACTGATGTGAATGGTAGCATATACTAGATTAAATATTGTAGAATTGCTATGAATTCAGCTTGATATCCTTAGTATTCTTAATGTTATTCATTTAGATATTTCTGACTATATGAATTAATGCATAGAATTTTCTTATACTGTGCTATTCTTTACTTGAAAGAGTTTAAGTTATTGAATGTTTCATTTCTCCTCCATAAGGATGGAGACAGTTCTTTCTTAGTTTTCTTTTGAAAATAGTTTAACCAACACAGGTGTAGCTTGTGCTGATTGTTCTGACTTAAAATTTGTACTAAAGTTTCCTCTCACAATAAGCTATATGTGAATTTTGTTTTTTTAGAATATCAGTGCAGCCCACGAAGAGAGTGCCCAAGAAGGACAAACTGAGGTGATGTCTTTATTCATTTAAAATAAATAAAATCTTGTGATAATTTGAAGGCCACATCAACTGTTGAGCATATAATGTTCTTATCAGTGAAAATAATTAAGTGGAATAAGTTAGTTTAAATTTAACTCTGTAGATTACAACAGCAAACAAGTTATGAGAAGAGCATCGGTGATGCTGGATGCTATAATACAATGAAGTAAGTTGCCATAGCCGAGTGACCAGGCATGAGGGTGCCCAAGTACACTTGCTTTGAGTGACCAGGGTTTAAGCCTCTGACTGCTAAATTTGGTGCTGTTTCTCTATACCTTTTGAACTCTACTGTACAGTCTTCTGAGTATAAATAGTATTTATTTAATGAATAAATACTCAATCCTGCATAACTGCAATCCAATGTATTTCTATAAAATAAATTGCAAAAATTTCTTCCAATTCAAAAGTGTTTTACAGTTATGTTTCTTCTCTGCTTCTTCAGTGTGTCTACTGCAAAGGTATGAGTTTTGGAAGTGATTATTGATACAAATTACTTGATGTGAATCTAACTACAATAAATTAATAAGTAATTTTAAATAATATTAAAAAATTAATTTTAATTTTATTTCCAAAACTTTTCTATACTAGCAAAAAAGGGATAAGAATTTATCATATAAATTTAGGCCATTGATCACCCGCTCTTGTCTAATAATGGATTTACCTGTCTATTATATTCAGCAGCAAAAACAATCCTTCCATTTTTGTTTTTAGAGTATAAGCTGTTTAAGATATCATGTTTTATTCTTTCAACACTTTCAAACCATTTTTGTCTGTAGTCCTTTATTTTCTTTTATCAAGGATTCTACTTTCAGATTTTCTAAAAGTGAGTCTTTCTGTTCAGTAATGTACAGTTTACTATACATTGCTGGATAAAAAGTTCTCAAATCTTATATCAGCTGATGCTATTCTTCAGTACTCTTTCTGTTTAAGTGGTGTCCAAGCTTTACAACCATAATGTCAGTATTAACCTTTTTAGATATGTGCTAAGTGCCTGTTGTCTTCACTGTTTTCATCCAAATTCACATAACAATTCCCAGTATAGACAGATTTTCATGAAATTTTATATTTCATTCCGCTAGAAATTTTTTCATTAAAAGTCAAACAAATAGAAATTCACAAATTATTTATTTTTTTTTGTACAGATTGTATGTAAAAAAGAAATTCATAGATTAAATAGTAGTAGTAGAGGCTTATGATGCAGTATTATTAGCTTTAGGCAGTCCATGCATGCTTCTGTTAGATATGTTTACATCAGTTAAGTCTTTACTCCCATCATGGTATTTAAATCCAAAATGGTATGAGTGATCTAGCATTAAATTCCCAAGCACTGAATTTCTTGTTGATCCTCATGCACTTATTGGTTATTTTCCTATATCTGAAGAATTCTCTTAACTGCTTTAGAAGTTACAGGATCAGGACATTGCAGTTATAATAAATATACTGAAGTCTCCAGAGAATTAATTGCAAATTTTCATATGAGATTGGTTTTGAATTTTTAATACAAATCAAATCTGAATTGAATTATATTTATTCTCTCTGTATAGACACACTAGGAAAGCATTTCTTGAAACTTATTTATAGGCAAAATTATTACATTTTTCAATTTATATGAATATTGGATATTTTATTCATTGCTTATATGGATGGATAGCAGAATGTAAATTTGTTTAATGCTACAAAATATGTAATGTCTTGAACTGGGAAATTATGACCTGAGAGTAACTTATAGATTGGAGTTTGGGGACTAAATGTGGTTACTGATGAGGAAAAAACTAAGGATGTTGATACAAACGGACCCAAAGTTTTCCATATAATGTAGATAGGGAGCTAGAAAGGCAGTTCTTGTAAATGATTAATTGAATATTTGCATAGAAAGTTAATTCAGGTCTAGCAGTTGTATCTGAACATGGCACTTCTTGAAAGGTCCAAAGTAAACAAAGAAAAGTGACTAGACTAGTAAGGAGCACAAGGAGGATGTACCTATGAAAAGGCTGCAGAGGAAACTATATAAATCTGAAGGAGAGGGAGTTTGGTTTTATGTATATAAGGCACTGTGGATCATGGGAATTCATAAACTGAAGGAGTACCAGTAGACTCAACTTTGGGGAAATAGGCCTTTTAGCTAAAAAATGATTGAGTGCAATTAATTACCTCATAGGATCGTGGCAGTAGGAGAGAAAGCTTTAGGAATTGAGACAAATACTTATCATGCAGTAGATGCTGATAATGACTTTTTTGGCTATTCTACTCTATAAAATGCGAAGGTGATGGTGGTAAATGTAGGAATTAAAAACAGACCTTGTACTAAATTTAAAAATTTTTTTTGAATGAATATTTTTTGGATAACATTAGCAAAAGAATGCATGCTTACCCAGATTATCTTTTCTTCCCTGTAGGCATTACACAGCTTGCTGAGAATACCTTGTCTTCTTTGCAGAATTTTTTTTTTTTTTTTTTTTAAATTGGGAAGCTAAAATACCGAAAGATAAATGATTTGAATATATTTAAAATATGATGGGGAAAAAAAGCATTTCAACTGCTGGGCCCATCTTCAAGTACAAGGCACCAGCATTCAAAACAGCTAAGGGACATTTCAATAATCACTAGACTGCCAAAGGGCTGAGTTTGAAAAGCTGTAGTCCCATGCTATGCAAGCCTTGTACATAAAGTACTTAGCCAGTGAAACTGCTTTCATTGTTTTACTAGCTAAGACCAAAAGAAACTTGGACAGAAATGTTTCAAAGTTTATTCCCCAGACACAGTACTCTCTAATGAGCAGTTACTCAATTAATAAATAAATAAATATGTATTTATTGCAAATACAGCAAGCCTATTACAGCACTAGGCTAGGGGCATAAAATTCAGTACAAAGGAGACAAATATAAAAACAAATACATAGCATTTTCTATATATACGTTAACAATGAATATGAATTATGACCATATATATATATATATATATATATATATGGAGAACATCACATTTGGCTCTCAGATGCAGTTACTGGGTTGCAGGCAGGCAGCTGTTTTTATTTCTCATCATTTTATTGGAAATCTGAGTCTGGAGAGTTTTGGATTTGAATTGTTATTGGTTCTTGAATTTTCTCTGTTGGTAGGAGCTATTATGTTGGCTAAGTTTGGTGAATCTGTTGCAGAGGTAATTAACTTTGCAAGAAGCATGACTCCAGACTCTCATCTGCTGCAGAGGCTTTGTTTTTAAGTTTTCATAAAGCTGTTACCTGGATATTGTATGGGAAAAATGAAGTTTACTGTTCAGCCATCTAAGAACCCAATACTCTAGTCAAGGAATTTCTTGACGGTAACTTGAGGAATAGCAGACCAGATTTCAGAGGCATAAGACAGAATGGGAAAGGTGCATCTCTGAACATAGTTTATGACCGTTTTTCTATCTTGAATTGCTGCTGTTTCTTGCTTGATTAGCCATTTTGCTTTTTTTGAATTTTTTTAGCAACATATACATAGAATTGAAGGAAAGATTTTTGTCAAAAACAACTCCTACGTCTTTGTGAGCATATGCATTTGGAATTGAAATGTTTGCAATCTTTAATTTCTATGTGGTTTGTGGTTGTTTCTGTAAGGAATAAGTTGAGTAGATTTGTTTGCATTTATAGTGAGATTGAGATTCTTCAGATACTTGATTCCACACATCTGTAAATTCGCATCGTGGCTAACCTTGGAAATGTCATCACAGGATTTGCAAATAATAAACAACTTTAAATCATTGGCATAAGCCAGCAGATTTGGATTTTCTTGTAGAAGTGGTTGTAGAGATGCTAAAAATATAGTACTGGAAAGAACACATCCTTGAGGAATGTTTGTTGTTGTGGTTGTGACGAGAATATTATCGGTATTAGTGGGGAAGAGAAGATTTCTGTGATTTAGGCTGTACTGTAGATAGGCTATAACCATTGTCAATGGGGAAATGATTTTTTAGTATTTCAATGGCTTTCTTTTGATCAATGTTGTTGAAAGCACCTTTGATGTCTAAGTAAAAGACATCGCATTGTGCCTTATCCTGAAATGCAGTTTGTATGTGCACAGTGGTGTCAGCTAGGCTTGTTGTTGTGGAGTGCCCTCTAGGACCAAAATGCATGCTGACAGGTGCATTAGCGAAGATCACATCCTGAAAATATGGCAGTGTGATCTTATCAATAATTTTAGCGTTTATTGACGATACAGCAATTGGACAGTAGCTTATGTGGTTATTATTAATAGCCTCTTTTGGAATTGGGGTAATTATAAAAGCCTTCCCATAGTCTTGGAAGGAATGGCTGGGAAATCCACCTGAAAATAATGAACTAAAGGATCAATGATGAATGCACTGGACATCTTAATAATAAAACTAGGAATGCCATCAGGGCCTTCACTACTATCAATTCGTAATTGGTTAATAATTTTCTGATCTGTATTCTTGTTTACAAATTGGTTGATTAGCAAGACTTGACTAGGAAGCATTTCATGTTGCATGCTCTGTGTATTTATAAGAATTGAATTCTTTAAAGCTGTTTTGCAGATGTCAAAATTGCATGTTTCCATATTGAATTTTATCCATTCCAAAGCCTGATCATGCTGCAAGGTAGCTCTTGTTTCTGAAAAAGTTCTCTTTTATTATACTTGAGCCTGAACATTAAATTTTTGTACGCCTGAATTTTTTTGAGCAGAAAAACAATGCTCTGCTCTTTTTATACTTTATGTATGCTGATGAAGTGCCATACTTCTTCCACTGCCTGTGGCATTTTTGTTTCCTTTTAAAGTATGTTTTTAGATGGGATTTGAACCACAGTTTGGATTGAAAAGAAATTCTTAAGAGTTTGGATGCACACTGTTTTTAATTGATTCAACCATTAATTAGTAGGAATGTGATGTCCTGAATAGGTATATTTTTGAGAGAATCTCATGGGTAATATTTCAAGAGCTGCAAAAAGCTTTCTTTCTGAAGAAATTTAATTGACCTATATTCTTCTGGTGATTTCCAGAGGGGGTGAGGATTCCCACAGCAAATTGTGCTGCTTGCAGTTCTATACTTTTGTGGTTAGATCTAAATGTAAGTGCTTGATTACCTCTTGTAACAGGGACATTGATATATATATATATATATTTTTTTTTTTTTTTTTTTTTTTTTAGCTCCTAGAACTAATGAATCAGACAGCAACTTCATTTGTAAATTATATTTGGGCAGAGGGAGATTAAAGTCGCCCATTATAATTATGTTAGATTGAGGCTTATGAACAGTGATGATCCAGGTTATTACTTGATTAATAATATCATCAGTATGTCCAGGCAGAATATAAATATTATATATTTGAAGCAGTGAATCTTTAACTTGGAACAGAAGAGAAATTCATTCAAAGTTGTTGGAACAGGAGTTGTAGGTGTTAATAACTTTAATGTTGGATTTTAAAATAATTGCTGACCCTCCACCTCTTCTATTAATCCTAGATGTCATGTATGGCATGTAGTTAATTTTTTGGCAGTAAGAAAACATCCTGAAGAGGTTCCTGCCTCCATGTTTCAACTAAACAGATTTGTTTAGTTGTCATGAGATTCTTCAACCAAAAGTGCTAACTGGTAGAACAGTTAATTTTTGAAAAAAAAAAAAAAAAAAAAAAATGAAACGCCAATGTGGAAGAACAGAAAAAAGATAATGTGGGCTGACAAGTCTAGATTTACTTCCCTTTCCCCCTCCCACATCAGTGGTAAGGTGAAAGTGTGACATGAAGCTATGCATCTTCAGCTGTACACTGTCTTATGTCCACTACTTAAGTGGCTTGAGTAGGTATCATGGTATGTTCTGTTGGTATAGACTGGGTCTGCTCATACAATTAGAAGGTTGATCTTTGTCATATTGAGCCAACCCTGCACTGCTTAATTTTTACCCAGATTGCAATGAATTCTTTCAAGACAACAGTGCAACTATCCACTGTGCAAAAATTGTATATGAATAGTTTGAGGAATGTTCCCGAGGCTTCCAATGTATACCCTGGCTGCCTAATTCTCAATCTAAATCAATTTGAAAATTGTGGGATATGTTGGAAAAGGCATTTGGGCTCTGCATTTCTCTACTGACTACGATATGGTAGCTGATGAATATCCTGATGGAAGACTGGGCAAATCTGGTTTACCTAGTGCAAGCTTTCATGGTGTGCATGGGCTATAATTCAGGTAAAAAGTGGTCCTACTAGATATTGAATAAAGGTTTCTAATATTTTGGCCATTAAGTATAGATTGGGCTGGTTTGATGTGATATCCATATTTTATCTTTTATTGCAAGTTTATAAGTATTTTCCTCTGCAATACTTTCATTTCATCCTCTGCAAAACTTTTCATTTGACATTTCTGATTGACCTTTCCATCAAGAAGGTACTGCTTGGAGCATATACTTAAGTTTATTTCAGTTCTTAAAATGTGAATGTCTAAAGAAAAATTCAATTTTTAATTTGGTAAGTAGCTACAAATTGATTATCATAATATAGCATAAGGGCACAACCTCTCAACCTAGTCTTATTGCAGTATATTGATGCCTTCACAAAATGCCTTCTGGAGCATTAGACAAAACCCATTCTCTATAATTTTCATGCATTTTATGGTTAGCTGGAATTTTATTCTTGTTTTTGTACTAATCAGGCTTTCTAATTTTGCTGGTAAGGAAGAACAATGAATGTCTTGACAATTGGCAGAATCTTTGTTCAGTTGATTCCCACTTCAATTTGCAAATGTATAGTGGATTAGATGGTCTTGGCAAGGATGTCTCTTCATTAGCATTTAAAATATATGAATATAAGTGGAATGAAAAGGTCAATAAATCTGAAAATGAAAAAAAAGTATGAGGTAACAATTATTTGGTTTTTAGGAGCATTAGCAAATAAGGCCATATCGCTCCCGGATACGCGGTGGTCATTCCCTGACCTTTCCGCATCCTCCGTATTTGGTGGTGACAGGCTTGAACCCCCGGTCTAATCAAGAAGCATGTGCTACACACTGCTGCTCCTTCCCACCTGGTTACGGAGGCGCCAAGGTAACAATTAACAGAATGCAGTGGTGGTTATGAATTCTGTAAAATTGAAAGTAGTTTATGTATAAAATACTATTTTACCAGAAGAAATGTTCAGGAAATGTTGTCAAAACAAAGCTGTTTAGTCATTCTACAAGATATTTCTATTACACATTCAAATATGCTACAAGCTAGTAGCATATAGCTCAGGATGGTTAGTGACCAACCTGTACAGAAATGCAGTGGTAGAGATATGGCTTCTGATTTGCCAATTTGTGTAGACCAAAAATGGATATAGATGCAATGGTATTATAATCAATGGTATTTTACTTCAAGCAGTTGCTTGTTTCCAAAAACTTAGCATCATTTTGATATTAAGTTTCGTATTTGAGAGTAAGCTTCAAGCCTAGTTTGAAGGTCACATCAGAGTAGTATAGGAAACAAACTAGAACTGAATATAGTTTTAGATTTAGAAAGCCTATCCTGATATGCTTATATCTCTCTCTCTCTCTCTCTCTCTCTCTCTCTCTCTCTCTCTCTCCGCCTGCCTATCTTTGTCTGTGTGTTATTAAAATAAATTTTTAAATTCATATGCATTATATGAATAATGGCACATTACAGTGTTTAACTAAATTTACATTTGCAAAAGGACTTAATATTTGAATTTTATAATTAATTTCTGTAGGCTCCTAATGCTGATGATGATGTGAATCTTCATTTTGTTACCTTTGTCCATGTGGATGGTTCCTTATATGAACTAGGTACGTTAATTCAAAAGTTTAGATTTCTACATTAGGGGCATTATACAGGTTCAAGAAAAGATGTCAGTTTTGAATGCATATTTTTTTGATGTAATAGGCTGGCGTTGGTTAAGTCATGTATCATTAAACAACGTTTTTTTTTTTTTCCTTTTTTTTTTTTTATGGTTAGTGATGTATCCATTGGGGAAATTTCTGTAAGCAATATTGACTATACTACTGATTAGATTATTTTGTGTGAAAATGTTTTAACAAAGCAGTTTTATTGTGAAGTAGTATGAGCTTAAAGTGAAATGTGTTTTCAGAATGGAGTGAACATGGAAGAAACATTTTTTTTACAAAATGGAAAAATTCCACATGGTGAATACAGTCCTTCATTTCCTGTGATAGTCATCTCTAATGGATGATGGCAAACTGGATGGAGTATGTAGAGATGGTATCTGCAGGAATTATCCATATACCATTGAACTGAAAGGTGAACTTGCATCAGCTATGGAAGGCATTTCAGAAGAAACACTAGCTGCAGTTATGGTAAACTTCAATATCTGTGATTGATCTTGAATGCATATAAATTGCATATTCATACCTGTCAGCTATTCTAATTTTAATCAGAAGTGTTTCAGTAAATTTACTTCCTAGATTTATGGTTTTTTTTTAAATTATGGACCTTTTGAATTTAATGATATGCACTTAGATTGTGCTCCTGTTTAGCCTAAGTAAAGTAAAAACTACTGGCATATGTATGTTTATAAAATTAGGTGAAAAAATATATTTGGACTTTGTACGGTCATACCTCGATTTCTGCAGTTTCTTATTGCGAGGTTTTGCTATTGTGAAGTTTGGTATTTACTACTAAAATTTTGGAATGCACAGTATGAGTCTTGCTGCTGTTCAATTTGATTATCAAAAGATTTCTTTTTTTCTTTTCAAATGTTTTTTGCTAACACATTCCATTCAGTATGAAAATGTAGTGCTTTGTTTTCTTTGCTATTTCTTATGTACATAAAGGGTGTGTTAACTATATGTACAGTACGTTTATTTTATAGGGCCTAAAATTAAGAAAACTAAACAAAAAAAAATTAGAGGAAAAAATTAAAAATCGTAAGTTAAGTCAAAATATGGCATAAAGATTGTGGCATTGGCCAAGAAATGCAGTGCAAATGAATCTAGCATACCATGAATTAGACAAAATGCTGACAAAATAAAATTCAGTTACCTGCTCCATATCATTGGCTGCAAAAAACACTACAAAAGTGAGAAATCCTATAATAGAGTAACTTAAAAGTTACTTGCTTTCTGGATAGAGGATCGTAATCAAAATAGAATATCTGTTAGTTCTGATGTTGTTTGCACCAAAGCTCTACAAATTTTTAATTATTTGCAAAAGAACTTGATCCATCCAATGCAGATCTTTCAGGCCAGTAAGGGTCGATTTGAAAATTTTGAAAAGTGTCAGTCTTCACAATCCAAAATTAGCAGGTGAAGCAGCCAGTCCAGATACGGAAGCTGCTTCCTATTATCCTAAAATTTTAAAGGTTATTGCGAGTGAAGTTTATCTAGCAAGTCAAGTGTTTAATGCTCATGAGACTGGCTTATTTTGGAATTTTATGCCAAGCTGAGCATTCATTTCAAAAGAAGGGAGAACCTCCCCAGGTTTCAAAAGATAAGTTAACATGTTTGTTATGTGGCAATATAGGTGACTAAGTGCAAACTGCTTCTGATTTATACATCAGAAAATCCTCTTTCTTTTAAAATGAAAGGGATATGAATAAATTCCTTACCATTTCATTGGAAATTGAGTAAAAAACCCTGGATGACAGCTAAAATCTTTGATTTGGATTTTAAATTGCTTTTGCATCAAAGAAAAATACTGTCTGAAGAGAAACATGGCATTCAAAATCTTGCTTATTGTTGAAAATGTGCCTAATCATTCTCAACATTTATCTGATTTTCACCCAAATGAGTTTCCTTTCTTCCAGCAAATACAACTTTGTTAATTCAGCCAGTGGATCAAGGTATTATAGCCACCTTTAGGCTCTGTTACCAAAGATCTTTTTCACAATTGGTGGAAGCTACTGATGAAACAAATAGTCCTTCCCTTCAATTAGCATTAGTAGCATCATGTGATGCAAGAAAGCAAGCTTATACACATCATCAGAAAAACTCTTCCCATTTAACCTAACCATCCCATCCAATAGTTTTAGTTCTTGAAGTTATTTAAGCTATCAATTTCCACAACAACAGATAGAAGTTTGTTCCAACATTCAGCCACTCACTGTCTAAAGGCAAACTTCTGTATATCTATTTTGTAACCATCCTTTCTTAATTTTAATTTATGCCTTCTCATGTGCATAGTCTGAGCAAGAGGAAGAATCCATCAGCATTAAGCTTGCTCAATCCATTCTAAGCCTTAAATACCTCGATCAGATCACCGTGCAGTGGCTACTCTGCAGATGCTGCAATTTGCAGACTGCATTCCTTGCCAATCTTGTTGCCCTTCCTGTACTCATTCCAACAGCTTTACATCCTTCCTAAAATGAGGCCTGCAGACCTATATACAGTATTCAAGATGTGGCCTGACCACTGCCTTATACAATGGTATAATCACCTCCTTATCCTTGATAGAAAAATTCCTGTATATCATTGACAAAACTCCATGAACTATCTAGGCAGCCTGTCTGCACTGCTCAGAGAACTTCATATCTGACTGCACAATTACCCCCCATGCTCCACTACCCTGAGTGTAGTACCACACAGTTGGTACATTTCACTGGGGTTACTGATACCCATATGTACTTTGCATTTGTCAATGTTAAACTTCAGTTGCTACTTCTCAGCTCATCTGCTCAACTTTTCTAGATCTTGTTGTAGTAGCATATTGTCAGTAACAACCCTGCCAATCTTTGGATCATCTGCAAACTAAGACATTAAGCCTGATATACCTTCATCAATATCATTCATAAATATACAAAACAACAATGGGCCCAACACTGAACCCTGGGGGACTCCACTAATAACATTATTCCGTGAAGAGCAGTGTCCATTGATTGCCACTACATTTTCTCCCACTCAACCATCCTTTTATCCATTGTAGCAACTTGTCCTTAATGCCATACTGCTCCAATTTGTACAGCAGTCTTCCATGTGCAAGAGTATCAAGAGATTTCCTGAAATCCAAGTATATGAGATCAAAATTTGTTTTTTGCATCCAGTTCCTTTATGACCACATATCCAATCAAATGGTTCAGACAAGACTTTCCCTTACCAAACCCATGCTGTGTCTGAATTATTACTGCAGTCTTGTCTTGGTGATCCTGCAGTGCTTCTTTAACCAGTGACTATTATTTTTCCTGGAACAAAAGTTAAGCTGACAGGTCTACAATTACTCATGTCACCCTTTGATCCCCTTTGTGAATTGGCAATACATTCGCACACCTCTAGTCTGTGAGGACCTCTCAGAGTCCAAAGATGCTCTCATAATTATGATTAAGGGTTTGCTTACTTCCTTTACTGCCTCTTTTAATATAACTGGATAGATCCCATCCATCCCACTGTTGAAGCTAAATGTTTAGCTTCTACAATTTATCCTCCACTTTTCTCTCTCTTATTACAAAATCATTTAGCTCCCTGTTAGGGTTTAACAAGCTTCTCTTCTACTTCCCCACAGAATTCCTCATGTGTGAATGTAGATGCAAAATACTTGCTCAGTTTGTTTGCTATCTGAGCAGGATCCTCAACAGTCGAATCATTGATATCAAGTGAACCAATCTGATTCATCCCCTTCCTTCTTGAGTTTATATAAGTAAAGAAGTCTTTGCTGATTTTTTTTTTTTCATCCTTTGCCAAAGATTTTTAATAATCTGCATTTGATTGCCTAACCTCCTTTGTGACTTGATTACAGACTAGCTTATATCTACCATAGGTTTCTGTGTTGCCTGAAAATTTATATGCCTCCCATGCATTTTTATTCTCTGCCATGCATCTCTTTAGTTCATGTGACATCTATTTATGCCTTAACCTTGAAGAGTATTTCTTAGTTGGTACGAAAAGCCTAGTGATAGCTTCCAAGATTAATTCCTTGAATGCTTCCCATTTAGAATATGCTGTTGTTAATATCATCAGTTGATCCCACTGTATATAATTTAAAAACTGTTTGAGACCACTGTAGCCACCTTTACAAAAGCAGAAACCCTTCCATTTATCTCTGATGGTAGTTGCATCTTTAAGTAAATCCCACATCAGTGCACTGTGATCATTGCCACCCCTAGTGGTTTCTTTATATGCAAATTGTTAATGCATGAATGGTCTGCTATTGATAATCAACTTTGAAAATGTAAGTGAAAGATGTAAAAACCGTTGATACAATAAGTTTGCATATAGCATTCTTCAACATATCTAAGAATAATTACTTGAGTACATAGATGTGATGTTGATCATGTCAATGAGTAATCTTGTTGCTTTTCTCTACACCCATTCCAACAGATCCACATTATTCCAAAAATAAACCTTGCAAATCTGTATGCAGTGCTCAAGGTGTGGTTTAACCATTGCTTTATATAGTGGAACAATCCACAATGACAGTCCATGGGGATTAAACAATCAACCTCCATGGGCTGTCCAAGCAACTTGTCTGCAGTGCTCAGAGAACTTCATGTTAGACTGTACAATTACTCCTAGATCTCTTTCATTCTGCCACACTGAGTGTGGTACCACCTCACTATTATGTTATTCTGAATTACTGCTGCCCATACGCAGTACTTTGCATTTACCAGTGATAAACCTCATTTACCCCATCTGCCTAATTTTTCTAGGTCTTTCTGCCTTAGCATGTATTGATTCCTGTCATTAATCACTCTTCCAGTATTTTTGTCATCTGCAAGCTTAGTAAGCTTGATATGCCTTCATTAATAAATATTGTAAACAGTAAGGGCCCAGCACTGAGCCTGAGAGACTCTGCTAATAACCTTGTTCTTTTACTACTGAACTGTCCCTTTATCCATAGCAGTAACTTACCTCTAATGCTGAATTGCTTCAATTTGTGTCACATTGTTCATGCAGAACTGCATCAGTAGATTTACTGAAATCCAAGTATATGATATCAACATTATTTTTGCATCTAGTTCCTTTCTTGCTATACCATAGTAACTAATCAGATTGGTTAGTAACTAATCAGATCGGTGTGTGCACTGATTGCTGTATTGCATTCCTGTCAAAGATGCTGCATTACTTCTTTGATCACATAATTCTTGCTATGTTCCCTGGAACAGATAAAACATACAAGTCTCATTTCTCCCATTAATCTTCCTTTATGAATAGGAGAAGTTATGAGCACATTTCCAATCAATAGGGATCTCTGGATCCTCTCTGAATTTCTTTCATATTCATTTGTTATCACAAAATAATTTATCTTTGAGTTAGAAGTTTGTATACTACTGGTATGGCCATCCCTAAACACATTCTTCATATGTGAATGTTAATGCAAAATGGTTATTCGGTTTGTTGGCAAAAGCATCTAGCTTCCCTGCACTGCATGACCAATACAGTACTAATGCTACATAAAAATGCTCTTTTATAAAACTGATTATACTAATGTTAAATTCTTGCAGATGGTCGTAAGTCATTCCCTATTAATCATGGACCCACTTCAGATGAAAGTCTACTGGAGGTAAGTACTATTCTTTAAATATACTATAAATTTTCTTAATAATGAAATAGTAATTAATATGATAAAGAAACTGAAAATAATCCAGAATCTGATATGTTTAACAGTTTATTTTCAGTGTGCTAATCATTTCTGTACTCTCAGAATAACTATTGAAAAAAAACTTGGCTGGCTAAAATTTATTTTGTACTCTGGGATGATTATAGTAATGGGAATGTATTGTATCTAATGTAGGGAGACGCCTGAATGTTAGTTTGCCTCCAGCTTGGTACTCAATGAAGGTACATAACTGTAAAATGGGCCAGAAATGAGTATATTTCCAGTACTGTGCCTGGACTGTCTATGGGGAGACTGGTCAGATCAAAATGTACCGACTCCATATGAATGCTGAATACAGGGAAGCAGTGACATCCCACAACATTTGAGAAGAGTGAAGAAAATATTCATGAGAGAGAGAGTGAGAGAGTGTGTGTTTAGTTACTGTAAAATTTGAAAAATGTAAAAAATCACTATTACAGAAACGCTTGGTATAAGTTTTGCACAGGATCCCAGAGCCCTCAAGTAATTTTTGAACAGGGCCCCACAAATTATGGGGCTGGCTTTGCCTCATTTAGAGGGATGTGTATGGATATATGGCATACACAGCAAAAATATGACCAAGTCAATAGCCCCATGCACATTACTGGGATTTTTCACCAGTCACATCTGGCATAGCAGAGATAGCTAGATTATACACTAATTGATCCAGATGTTCCTAAAGCATTTGCAATAAGTTTTGGGCTTGTCAAAGCTGAAATGGGATTGGGGAATTTACACTGAAAGAATGCATGCAGAAAGTAGTTAATGCATCTACTTGACAATATCAATGCCTGTGACAGGCTGTAATGGGATTCATTCCAAACTTCAAGTCTGGTGGGTTCCTAGGTTGGCCTGCAAAAGCAGTTTTTAAAATTGTATCCTCAGTGCAAGGAATACTGAGTCTCATTATGGTGCCTCTGATAACTTCAAATGATATGATCTTTCTACTCCATGGTAGAAGAAATTGGAGGATGCCAGTGCTTTGCTTTGGAGACCAATCATGGTTTTAACCACTTTAAGTCTCCAATAAGCATTGTGGACATGTAGTGGCACAAGTAGGATATGGTGAATGTACCCCTGCCTACAGGCACCAGTTCACTGTGGGTGTCAAATGCAGTTAATAGCCTCAGATAACTGGATTTATGATTTACTTTAAAAATGACAACTTCTGTTATATAATAAATTACTGCAAAAGCTACATTTTTCTGTAACAACTTAATTATTAAATAATTATTATTAATATATGATAATTATAAATGAAAGAAATCAGGTTATGCTAATTAATTATTAGCATACCCTACTTTCTTTTACTAACTGCTCTCTCAGCCATTGTATCACCAGAAAACTTGCATATTAAATGATATGCCATTGTCTGTATCATTAATGAAGGCTCAAGCTTAGTTTAAGTTTGCTAATAACAAAAGTTGGCAGAATGGATGACAAGAATTATGGTATGTTACCACAACAAGGCAGAGATCTAAAGCAGATGGCTAAAAAGTGGCAATTGAGGTTTAACATTAATAAATGCAAAGTATTGCATTTTAGTAACAATTATTCCAGAATAACATAGGTGGTATCACATTCAAAGTGGTATAGAACAAAAGACCTTAAGGTAATTATAGTCTGGCATGTTCTCCTTGCAGGGTAGACAGGCTGTTAGGACAGCTCATGGAGGTCCTGTCAGGAATATGGGAATTTTTCCAGTAGCAATGAGGTGATTGTTCCATTATATGACAATGTTTAAGCTGCATCTTGAGTACTGCATACAGATCTAGAAGCCTCTTTTTAGGAAGGATGTGCTGGAATGGATGCAGAGGAAAGCAATAGGATTAGGCAGTTGCACAAGAGGGTAAGAGAGTCTCTCTTACCAAGAGAGACTGGTCTGCAATTTGCAGCACTTGGGAATTAGGAACTTGGTGGAGAAGACCTGATTGAAGTGTTTAAGGCTTTATTGCTTTTTGGACAACATACATAGCAATAAGGACAACAACCTTATTTCTTCTTGGACAGCATATGTAAGGGGACATAAATTGAGAAGGGATGAATGCAGGATAGATCTGCAAAAATTTTCTCCTCAACCAGAGAAGTAATTGGTTGTTAGAATAAACTTGTGTTGGGGAAATGGATAGTTTGAATAAATTTAAGGATTAGATCCACAAGGTCACTCACTTGGTTTCTGATCCATACTAATGCTATATGGAAGGAAAGGTGAAATAAGTGACCCTCAGATGCTTGTTTTTCCTCTCTCTGTTTTAGGCACAATATAGTTAGCTTTGTACATAGGGATATGCCCAGAATTACTAACCCCACAATCATGGTGGCAAAACTGTCATACCACAAGGTCCACCACCACATGTATGATGCAACAACAATTCGAAACCATCCCAGACTGTTGGTTTGGCGTGGTTTTTAAAGAGCATCTGATGCCCTTTCATGAATCTGGTAGGATCAGAATTTGTAGTTTCACTACTGTCCAATCATGAAGCTACAAACAGAAGGTTTGATTATCTCAGAATGACCAGAATTTACCAACTTGACTGCCCACTTGACTTAAGTGGGACCTTTAATATTACTGTTAATTACTGACATTCAGGAAGAAAAGTTGTGACCAGTAGCATCGGCAAGATTACAAAAGGATTCAGTACTGTTAGGACAAGAATTTGTTTCCTGGTCTTTTCAAAATAGTTTGGATTTATTGATAACTTGTTTACAAATGGTTCAAGCTGTCATGTAGACAGAAAATCAAGTTGGAGATTTTGACCACAAGCCAGTTAGTGTGCTGTTTTTTCTTATCTTGATTTAAAATTGATTTGAAGAGAATTAAATGTTTAGAAATTAGAGTTAATGAACAAATTCAAGAAATTGCTTTTAGCACCTTCATGAAAACTTAGTTCAAACTATTCTTGCTAGGAAATATTTTTTGTAAATGTAATACATTCAACTTTATTGTGAGAGAACTCGCTCATGTTCGACTGGAAACCATGAAATATCAACAAGTGTTTTTAAACTGTAATTTGACCTTTATTGTAAAAAGTAAATCTGTACAATAATCTTCTTTTCTTGGCTGTATAGATATGTGAGGTTATTGACATAGGATTTGAGATGCTAATTTCAAAAGAGACTGAAGGACAAAGCTGTAACCAGTTTTACTGAATTGCCTCCTCTCTCTCTCTCTCTCTCTCTCTCTCTCTCTCTCTCTCTCTCTCTCTCTCTCTCTCTCTCTCAAGGCTGGGGTAAAAAAGATCTAGTTTTATTTTCACTTGCTGTGTATGATGGAAAATTCATGTACAAATGGTATAACATTCATTTTATTAGCTTTACATTTACCATGCCATATGGTATTATGATCGTTAAGTCATCAAAATTTATTTTGTGGTTCAGCTACCTGGAGCAGGTGCGGTGCAACATGCATTGACAAAAAGTTAGTCTGCTTCATTTATGACTTGGTATTTGCTGTATAGAGCAGGCATGTGAAATGCCACTTAGAAGGCTGCATTCTGCTTTAACAATGAGATACCTACCTATATGAAAGTCACAGTAAATGGTGATACTTAAAGGAGATACACTAATGTAAAAAAGTGTAACTGCCATTAGTTAAAATTAACTAATGTAACTGACACTCTGAGGTGTATGGTAAAGGACTGGTGTAACTTCCGATGTCATCTGCTTTAAATCCATGTGATTTTTATCACATGGGTTTAAATCAGATGGGATTCTCTGGGATTATGGATTGATATTCTGGGATTATTTTAGAAACAGTGTTTTGAGAAGAATCTGCAAACCATTCCTGAACAACAGCACTTTATTCCAAGTTCTGGAGAGGAATTCTATGGTGGACAGTATGAAGGGCTTAAGTCAAAATATATATTTTTTACTGTGAATGCTATCTGGCTCAAAAAAAATATTCTCTTTCGAGTGGTATAAAGGGCATAAGTCTCTTTCTATTAAGAGAGAATGTTATGGATCTTGATTTAAAATGCGTAAGTTTAATTTTCAGCTTTATGGCTGGTTTGATTTGATTTGATTTTGATTTTTGTGGCGCAAAAACAGCAAGGTTATAGTGCGCCAGCTTTATGGCTGGTAAAAAGGCTTAAGTCAACATGTGTGGCCTTTAGATCATGTACAGTATTTGACTTAAGCACTTGTACTGCCCTCCATAGAATTAAAGCCGATTGGGCATTAAGGAGAGAGCATTGAACCTCCTATATGACAGCATCTTCCAACCAATCATGACTTGTGCAGTATTGAGCTGGTGCAAAAATGACAGTTAATTTTTATGCAGACATGTTATAACATGATCTCAAAACTGAATAATCTTAATCTTATAAAATGATATAGAAAATAAGCTTCAAATGAAAAGGAAAGCAAATTTCTAGTAGTTAAAGAGCCTTTACTATAACAGAAGTCAAGAATTATGTTACTATGTGCATGCACTTCTTATTTGTTGCAGGCTGCGATATGCATTCAAGTTCTGATGCAAGGCAAATGTCTACTTTATTTTACTAACAGGAGTTGCCAATATTCATTAAAATATTGTTTATTGCATTGTATACTTAAACATATTACATTATTTTTAATAACATTAATAGCTCATATGTAATATTTCATAATACAAGAATGATAGACATTTCTTTCTTAAACATTATTATGGTTTTCTTACTGGTACATATCTTTGTTTTCTTCCTTTCAAATGTACATATTTTAAATTTGTTTAAGTAATATTCTTTCCTATTGTAAAAAAAACATGTAAAAATGTTATTTTATTCTGTATATTTGTTAAGTACAGTGGCAGCTTGTGACTCTGTATGTGGGTACTGCTCAATAACATAACTTCAACTTACCAAGTTCAAGCTCAATTTTCAATTAATCTGTAATTGCATAATTACACTCAATTTTCAGTATTGACTTAATACTAATAATTTACTTAATGGGAATTTGGGTGAATCCTGCAAACAACAAAAAGACATTGACTGTGAAGGGGGTGCCATCACAATGGCAATGATCAAATTGGCACTGCTCGCTCTGCAGTTCCTTTGACTGTATGTGCAGATAGCACAGTGGTATTAGGCGCCTCCGTAGCCAGGTGGGAAGGAGCAGCAGTGCGTAGCACAAGCTTCTTGATTAGACCGGGGTTCGAGCCCGTCACCACCAAATATGGAGGATGCAGAAAGGTCAGGGAATGACCACCGCATATTCACGGAGCAATATGGCCTTAGTTGCTAATGCTCCTAAAAACCAAATAACATAACATGACAATGGTATTGTCACCATCCTCCCCACACTGAGTAAAAAAGGCCCAGGTTTGAATCCTGTTGTTACGCGAGGAACTTTAATTGGGCTTTTTCACTCCGTAGATGAGTTAGTTGGTCTTGGATGTAGTGTAGATAGCAAGGTTTTTTTTTTTTCGTCCAGCAAAACAGGCAAATCAACCAGAGAACACATGCAATTTACAGACAAAATGCAGATAGATATATTAAATTATGGGTGACCCTAATATAATAATTAGAATTTGAGTTCCGTTGACTAAATTTGTCACCTCTAAAAAATGCATATTGGCAACCCATACAGACATTGACTCAACCACTGGGAGAAAAATGTGGAACTGTCTAGTGCACAATTCCACCTATGGTTAAACTTCAAAGTTGAAAGCGATTTCGTGTTTTTATTTGTTTATTATTGAAATGATTATTGGAAATAGATGTTTTCCCATGAACCAAAGGCCTTAGGCTATTGTTTGGCCTGAATGGCCCAGGCTCTGTTTGATACTTTTATTAAATAAAGCAATTATTTTTTTTATTATTGAAATAGAGTAAGAGTATACTATATAATAAATAAATAAATTTTCTGTTTATAATCCAGGACGGCCAAATGGTCAGAGGAGTTTACAAGATACACAGAATACAAGAAACAGCACTGTATTCAGCAGTCACGGGCTTGAACCCCAGTCATCCAAGGCATGTATACTTATGCACCCACGAGCCTGACCACTAGGCTATGGCGGCCTCCTAATATATGTGGGACCTCTTAATAAAAAAAAAAATTTCATTGTGTTCCATTGTTCACAAAATTTCATATTCATTGGCAGCTGGGGCAGATAGAATCTATCCAGTTATATTGAAGGAGGCAGCTAGGGTAAGCAAATCCTTGACCATAATTATGAGAGCATCCTTAGATTCAGGGGAGGTCCCCATGGATTGGAGATGTGCAAATGTATCCCCAATTCACAAAGGGGATTCAAAGGGTGATATAAATAATTATAGACCTGTTAGTTTAACTACTATTCTGGGAAAAATAATGGAGTCACTGGTTAAACAAGTGATTCAGGATCACCTAGACAAGACTGCAGTAATAATTCGACACAGCATGAGTTTGTTAAGTGGAAGTCTTGTCTGACCAATTTGATTGGATACTACGATGTGGTCACAGGAACTGGATGCAAAACATAATTTTGATATCATATACATGTACTTGGATTTCAAGAAAGCTTTTGATACTGTTGCACATGGAAGACTGCTATACAAATTGGAGTGGTATGGCATTAAGGGCAAGATGCTGCAATGGATAAAGGGATGGTTGAGTGGGAGATGGCAGAGTGGTAATCAGTGGATACTGCTCTTCGTGGATTAATGTTATTAGTGGAGTACACCAGGGTTTAGTGCTGGGCCCATTGTTGTTTGGTGTATGTATTACTGATATTAATGAAGGTATATCAGGCTTGATGTCCAAGTTTACACATGATACAAAGGTTGGCAGGGTTGTTAACGATAGTAAAGACAGTATGCTACTGCAACAGGATCTAGAAAAGTTAGGTAGATGGGCTGAGAAGTGTCAACTGAAGTTTAACATTGACAAATGCAAAGTATTGCATATGGGTAGCAATAACCCAAGAGAAACGTACTATGTGGTACTACACTCAGGGAAGTGAAGAATGAAAAAGACCTTGTGGGTAATTGTTCAGTTGGGTATGAAGTTCTTTGATCAGTGCAGACAGGCTGCCAGAGCAGGTCATGGAGTTTTGTCAATGATATATAGGAATTTTTCTAGCGGAAACAAGGAGGTGATTATACCTTTGTATTAGGCAATGGTGAGGCCACACCTTGAGTACTGTGTACAGGTCTGGAGGCCTCATTTCAGGAAGGGTGTAGGGTTTCTAGAAAGAGTACAGAGAAGGGCAACAAGTTTGGTGAGAGGAACAAAGGGGTTCTTACCAGAAAAGGCTTAAATTCTATTGATTGCAGCATCTGGAGACTAGGCACCTGCGAGGTGATCTGATTGAGGTGTACAAGGCCTTGAATGGTTTCAACAGTCTCAGTGCTGATGAAATACTTCCTGAGATTAAGAACCTGAGGGGGCATAGATTCAAATTGAGGAACGACGGTTGTAGAATAGATGTGCAGAAGGTTGCCTTTAGCCAGTGGGTAGTTGATTGCTGGAACTGACTTCCATCTGTTGTTGTGGAAGTTGATCGCTTAAATAAATTTAAGGCTGTACTAGACAAACATTTGGAGTTACTGGATGGGTGAAATGGGAAAGTTGTGTTTTATTTTTTGGCTGATACTCTGTAAGCTTGCTTTCTTGCATCATATGCATCAATTAATTCTAATAACTGACTGTATATTTAGATTTAAAAAGCTGGGGCTGCTGCAGTACTGGTTGAGTATGATTCCAAATGGCTCAATGCATTGCCACTTTGAATGGAGAAAGGTACAAAAAATACATACTGTGTATTTTTTGTATCAGAACTTTTTATGGGGAAACCAGTTAAGATTTTGGAAGCTCGTAGCTGGACTTGTCTTTGTGGCTTCGGGAACAGGAGTACATGACAGTGTTGGCAAACACTTTTTTGTGAAGCTTCAGGCTTCCTTGCACCGTATGGCTAATAATAATAATGTAGTGCAGTTTTGACAGATGCCTGACTGTATTGACTAGTAAGGTCCTAGAACATTTGTTGGTTGTCTGGATCTGCCTTGAGGTATTCTTTCAGGAGAGTCATCTTCATAGAGATGTTTTGGCTGATGGCCATGATTTCATTTCTGAACAGAGATGAATCGGTTATGAATTAATGACCATATCAAAACCAATGGATTAATTATGAGAATGGAATCATTTTAGAGAGAAATTGGAGCAAGCACACTGTCTTAATTGGTACGGTATCACAGGCTGTGAATTGGAACAGATTAATATTTATTAGCAGAGTAAACGTAGGATGTGGATACTGTTCTGATTACTGGTTGGGAGTCTGCTCTAACTTGCTCAACTCCCAATGTATACTATTCACCTAGTTGCATCTCATTTGTTGAGTTGTGTACTGCCAAGAGTTTCAGCTTGGGCAATATTCTGATTTAGTGATCATATCTACTTGATGGACTGCTGATGATGGGTAGACTTAATTTGGTTTAGCTGGACTTGCTGCTAGCAGTATTTGCAGTCTGCCAAGATGTCTCATGTGGAGAGTGCATCTTTGGTAAACCCATCACTTCTTTTGCACTTCGTTGAATTAAGTCAGCTAACGTGGATTCTTCTTTCTGGTGACATCTTCATTAAGTCTAAACTTCGTCTATGTGCACTCTTTTTTATAATTGGACTGATGGCGTTTTAGTGTGCTGCCTGTCTAATGGTGTTGTAGTTTCCTAGGCGTCTTTTACTAGACTGGACTAACGGGATCTGCTTTAAATATATGTATATTATATAAGTGGATTCGTGTGGCAGGGATGACAGTTTTTGGTAGGGAACGCATAGTATAATAAATTTAAAAATAATAAATAAATGGAAACGGACTTTTGTTTTTCTACCCTTTGTTCGTGATGCAGACCATCGGCGGTAACCATGGCTGCAGTTCGGGTTGTTTGCCTATTCTTACTGGACATGGCCAATCAGAAAACCCTTGAAAGACCAGAAGAATTTGTTTGTAAATACATCAGACAAGTCATTAGATAGGAATGGCCTACCTACCCATGGTACAAACGGAAATTCGGCGCGTGAAGTGTTCATCCCGGCCGTAAAGCCAAATGCCCGTGCTCTCCATAACATGATTTTGAGTTGACTTATACGCATATAGTTTTATGCGTATGGTCATTGCCTACGTGTTGCGTTTTAATCTCTTAGTGTTTTTTTTTTTTGTTTTGCACACTTACATGTTTTAGTTTGCATATAAGGAGATTCAGGATGCATATGGGCTGATGATTGCCCAGGTCCTTTGGAAAAACTCACTTAAAATGGAATGAACTTGATGAAGTTGGAGGACACATTAAAAACATTCTGGCATGAATTTATCAACTGCAAAGTATAGCTCATTGTGTTTCTAAACAATATTTTTATGGTGTTTAGATGAATAAAAATGTGTTGAAATGAACATCGCCCTGTATTTTGTCTGAGTCAACAGCCATGCATGTAACTTCCATTTTGAAAACATAACTGTCAACTCCTAAAATTGGGCCAAGGCGGTTGAAATAATTTTAACTACTGTGGCCCAGTTTCGATTTTTATTTCAGCTACTGCGTTGAAAGACCTGTAGTCCTATAGTATTATAACTTGTTTTTAAAATGAAAGTTTTTTTTGTACACTGGCTTTTTATGAGAGAAAGGAAAATCTTTTTGCAATTTTTTTTCGTTAAATTCTTTTAATTAATTTTATTTTTAATTGCGTTAAATTTATTTTTAATTGTTAAATTGAGTTTTATTGTGTTAAATTGATTTTTAATTATTTTTAAACTATTTATTACTCTAATGTAAGTTTTTCGATTTTTTTTCGTTTTAATTTCTGGAGAGTATCATACGGAAGTGTTCTACGTACTAATTGAAGTAAACTTCTCTTATTATTTTACAAATACTGGCTTTTTACTTAGACAAAATACATAAACACAATAAAATTCACTATTTGGTGTACGTTCGCTGATAGACCATCCGCCAGCTGAATGAAACCATTAAGCTGCGAAACAGGCGTTACCTGTTCAAGTGATGCTGTAATTGCATACGAGCATTAGCATTTTGAGCAGAGCCATGGACAACTTTAGCGGTCTAAGTTGATCATCAGCCCAAACCTTAATACCGAGTACTCCACAATGAGAGCAGAAAGTCATTTCCATGATCTAAATGGCCGATGGTACGAGCACATGATGATATGCCATTTCATGAATCACCAGTGTTGCAGTAATTGGGACTGGCTTTTTCAGTGATACCGTTGAGCTAATCCAAATTTTGACATTATTTTGTTCTCCGTATTGACATTTTGTAGGGTTCATCACATGGTTAACAGGATCTTTTTGGAAGCTTTTTTATGAAACCATTAAACTTCGAAAAAGTAAATAAAGCTGTTGTGACATTTCTTTGGGGTCGCTGAGTGGTTAGAAAAATGCAAGGGTTTCTTAACCACGTAATGGAAATTACTGTTGATATTTTAAGGAGTCCTTATGTGCTGTGATGTAATGACTCGATCTTAGGTATAGCTTAGCTTAATTTTTCAGCACTCACCTCATAGTAATCCGCTTAGTTGGTGGAAAGTTTTACCACATGCTTATGAGATTCTAATAACTTACGGGGATTATAAATTTAAGAACTAAGTTATGGGCTTTAAAAATTTTTCTTAGAATCTCATAACCACTATGCATGTGGTAAAACTGTCCACCAACTAAGCGGATTACTATGAGGTGAGTGCTGAAAAATTAAGCTACGCTATACCCACGATCTAGTAGTGGAAATTATTAAAAATCATTGCACCTGTGTAGAATGATTTTACATTTTTCAAAACAATGTGATTCTTCTTGCGTTATAACCCAGGGTGGGTCTTGGCCTTCTCAACGATATTCCATCAGTAAGCCCTCCCAGAAGTCCAACTTCTTATTATTCTCATAATTTTTAGTCCTCTTCTACGTCATCCATCCATCTTTTCCGCGGTCTTCCTCTTGCCCTCCTAAACAACGTGATTAGCAAATTTTTATTTGTAATTGTTATAATTATAAACAATTATTACAAATATAAATAATATTTATTTATGAACAAAACACACAAAAAATATGTAATTTACAATTCTATAGCATTTAAGTGCGTTTTTTAATTTGATTTTGAATTTAATCGTCACATTTTGTTAAAACCATATTTTGTATTCAGCAACAAAAAAAAAAAAAACTGCATATTACTAATGTAATGTAAGAATACAGTGCCGAAAAACTAATTTGGAATAACCTTGGCAGAATATTTTTAACGTTGTGAAGCACTTTCGGTTAGAAAACGGTGTAATGTTATTTCTGACAGCTTATTGTGCATTTTCGCTGTTTTATTATAAATTTACAATAAAGAATTTATTTTATATTAGAAACTAATACAGTTTAAAGTTTCGGGCTACCTGCGTGTTTTCTAACTACAATTACCCCAATAAAAGAAAATATTAAGTTCACCAGTATAGGCAAATTTAATGTTTTCCTCTATTTTAGGATAGGTCTAGGGCTATATTTGGGTCCCAAGCGTTGATTCCTTCTCAGGGCCTGCAAAGGTACTTGTGGGTCCGGATGCAAAGGGGTTAAGAGGCCTCGTTTATTTATATTGACTTCGATGGCTCCCTCGGTTGGAGTCCCTTGGTGCGGCACATCCAATGCACCCCTATTTGCACGGCCCCGCATCCTTCCTTCTCCCCTTCCACTTTAATTGGAATGAGCAGCTTTTGATCGGTTGCCTTTCTTGGAAAGATCGAATGGTCTCGTTTCAACACTAAAAATAAATTCAGCCATTAAGTTTTTTAAACACTCATTTCGCATTTTTCAAAGCAATTTATTAGAGACTTTTAATAAAGTGGTATGCTTCTGGTACTACTAATATTGACCTTCGCTAGTTTAGTGTTTTTCTCATTGGCTGTTTGCCATGCAGCTATGTCAGTAGAAGTTACGAGCGATGCATTTGATTCGAAAAGCTTCATTCGCAGCCCTTAACTTTCAAATTTGTGAAGTCTATTCTTGCTAAGATGTTTTCAGGTATAATAACAGGCCCAACGCTAGATCTTGCTCATTAATTTATTGATCGTCTTTTTTTTTTTTTTTTTTTTTTTTTTTAAGAATGTGCCCGCCAGGAGATTGAAGTTAATTATAATCTACATTTCCTGATGTAGCCATGTGTTGATGAAAATGGAGGTTAATCGCTGCTTATTTCAAGAGTCTACATAACGTGAGCCTGTTATTCACCCACGATTGCTGGTTGCTTACTCACTTTTGGCGCATTATTAAAACACCCGCGTTTGGCATCATTAAGAATAATTGCTGTTTACGTCATTCTTAATTTAACACCTCACAAGAATATCCGTTTCTAGTTGGAAATGGCGTATAGAAAGTATCTGAATCAGTATTCCTGTTCAGTTTTACTTAAAAGGATTCGTGCTAAGTGAATTAATATGAAAAGAAAAGTTGAAACTGCGTCAAAAAAAAACCTAAAATCATATTGCTGATGCCACAGAATTTCGAAACATAATAATGGCCATTTATTTTAATAAACATTGAGAATAATTGAGCATAAGTATCAATTTCCCAAATACAAACTTTAATTGTCTGCTTTTATAGCGCATCAAGTTAACCTGCATACCTACTGTTAAGTCGGACTTTACGGTCGTGTTAAACCAGGCTTTGAGGGAGAGAAATTAAATCCTGTGAAGGGATCGGTATTGTCAGATTTGTTTGGAACATGCTAGTCGTGTTGGGATGTGAAGTTTTTTTTTCGGCCAAGAATTTCCGGAAGAAGTTTTTATCCTTAACTTAAATATTTATCCTAGCCGGCAGTTTGATTGGGATTACGAACATTATTCACGATTTTAAACAGTTGCCTCCCAGTCGAGACTGCATTTTAGATATTGCATGAGCGGGGGGTGGGCGGAATTACTCGCAACATATACTACGAAATGTAGCCTAGTGGTCAGGCGCGCGGGTGCATAAGTACACGTGCCTTCAGTGACCGGGGTTCAAGCCCGTGACTGCTGAATACGGTGTGCTGTTTCTTGTATTCTGTGTATCTTGTAAACTCCTCTGACCGTTTGGTCGTCCCGGAGTATAAACAGAAAATTTATTTTATTTATTAATAATTCTCAGTACGATTGCTTCAAAAATGGCTTACAAAATCCTCTTGTTGGATATCACATGCCGGCATGTATTTATTACTTTTTTAATTCGAAAGGTATATATGTGTGTGTGTCCACACACACACACACACACACACACACACTTAGATGACTCTCATCAACCGGTGAAATACCACCACTTTGCTTATTGGGGGCTTGAAGTGGTGGAACCCATGTTTAGTCTCCAGAGCTAAGATAGGGTCAACCCTTCCCCAACTCTTCCATCATGCAGTATGACTGATGACTTTTGCGGTGGCGCCTCCGTGGGCAGGAGCAGCAGTGCGTAACACACGCTTCTTGATTAGATCGGGGTTCAAGCCCGTGACCACCAAATACAAAGGATGCAGAGAGGTCAGGGAATGACCACCGCATATCCCCGGAGTAATATGGCCTTAGTTGTTAATGCTCCTAAAAACCAAATAACAAACCGGACCGAACCTATTGGTAACTGTTTAGCAAGCTTCCAGATCAGCTAGTGATCTGGAAGCTTGCTATAATCTTGCTACCTCTACTCTGCGAAACAGTGACTGGAGGGAGTCCCAGTAGTGTGTATGCGGGGGCATTGTCGAGGCCACGTTATGTCAAGGATCTGGGTATATTCTTACCATGTGTACGCCATATCCAAAAATTTCATTACTTCATACAGCATGTATGAAGTAATACTTTTTCTTACTATTGAATACACCATGAATTGTCAAACTAATAGAGTAAGCTTATCTGTGAAAACATCTAAACCTACCAAAGACTTCCTAGTTCATTTCACAAATATACATGGTCTTAATTCTAATCTCCATTTCCACTTGTAGTCTAGAACCCCATGTACTTTTTCTGGCAGAATCTCAGTTATCGGTTCATTCAACTACTGCTCATCTTAGTTGCCCAAATTATTCGCTGTATGATTCCTTTCGTCTCAAAGGTGATATTGTGCATATGTCCGTTCCGATATTCCCTGTCAGAGACTTGGTAATTTCGAATCTCCACTTTTCGATCTTCTCTGGCTTAAAATCTCTCTACCTCATTCTGTCAAATTCATCTGTTGTCCCTACCGTTCCCCCAACTCCACTAATCACTTGGAGCTCTTCGACTTCCTCTCTTTGCAACTTGACTTTCTCCAGTCCAACTTTCCTAACAATGAGGTTATTTTCCTTGGTGATTTTAATGTTCACAACTCCAACTGGCTTGCGTTTTCTAGTCACACAGACCCAGCTGGTCGAGATGCTGAGGCTTTTGCAATTACTAATGACCTTGCACAGATTGTTCATTTACCTATAAGAATACCGGACAATCTTAACCATGCAGCCAACACGCTTGATCCTTTTCTCACAAACAACCCTTTTAAGTACACGGTCGAAGTGATCCTTTAGGTATCACAGATCACAACTTGGTGATTGTCTCTTCTCAAATGGAGCCTTTATCTCCTTGCTATTCCCAACCTCGTGTTTGGCATTACAGGAATGCAAAATGGGACGACCTGTGAGATTTCTTTTCTTTTCCTTGGTCGGACTACTGTTTCAAAATTTCTGATGTCAACGTTTGCTCAGATCATGTCAGTGAAATTATTCTTGTAGGAATGGATCTTTTTATCCCGCACTCCACTTTAAAATCTCGTCCTTTATCTAAACCTTGGTTTTCCAATAAATGTGGTAAGACCGTTCAGGAGAAGAATGTTGCATATCGTAATTAGCTTATTTGCAGTTCTTCAGTTTCATTTTCTGCTTACATCAAAACTCGCAACAATTATAAAGCAGTTATTAATCAGTCCAAACTAGATTTTGAACAGGCAGGCTAAGAGTAGAAAACTTGTTTCTTGCCCTAATGGTAGCCGAGCATTCTGGTCTGTTGCCAAAGCTATTGGCCACAACTTTTGTCCAATTCTGCCCCCACCTCTGTCAAAACCAGATGGTTCTATTGTCACTTCAGCTAAGGATAAAGCTGACCTGCTAGCATCCCATTTTTCTTCCAACTCATGTATTAATGATCTTGGTAAAACACCTCCCACCATTCCCAACACGCACCATTCAATGCCTCCTGTGGTCTTCCGTCAAAAGGATGTCAGAAGGATTCTGACGAATCTTGATGCTAAGAAAGCTCCAGGTCCTGATGGTATTTCCACTTGTTCTCAAAACCTGTGCTCCTGAAGTTACTCCCATTCTTTGCCGCCTTTTTTTTCACCTTTCTTATTCCAAAGGTGTTTTTCCTTCTGCTTGGAAATTTGCTCATATCCAGCCAGTTCCTAAAAAGGGTGACAAATCCCTCCCATCCAGTTATCGTCCCATTGCAATTACTTCTACTCTTTCTAAAGTAATGGAGAAATCAATTAACCGCCAACTCTAAAACTATCTAGAAACCTTCCATCTGATCAACGATCGCCAATATGGATTCCGTCAGTTCGATCCACTGATGATATTCTGGCTTATGTTACTCATTTATGGACAAATTCAATGGAAAAGTTCTGTGAAACGCAAGCAGTTATGCTGATGTCCCCCAAGGTTCAGTTCTTTCCCCCACTCTATCCTCTTGTATATTAATGACCTTCCATTTACTGGAAATCCTATCCATAGTTTTGCCGATGATAGCACATTGCATTCCACTTTCTATTTTGAGAAACCTTACCCTGCTCAATCAGCTTCAACTTCTCGAATATCTGCTACGAATTCCTTAAATGCCAATCTCCAGTAATTCTCCAGTGGGGCAATGACAACTTAGTTGATTTCAATCCTTCTAAAATCCGTCTTGTCTTATATCTCGGAAAAAGGATTGTTCTGCTGCTATGCTTATCTTTGGTGACACTCCGATTTCTAGGCAAGTTGATATCTCTTTTGGGGATTACCCTGACTTCTAATCCCTCTTGGCACAAGCACATTACAAATATTGTTTCCTCTGCATCTAAAAAACTTGGTTTTCTCTTTCGCTCTTGGCGTTACTTTTCTTCCAAACAGTTGTTCACTCTGTACAAATCACAAATCCGCCCTACCATGGAATTTTAAAAATTAAATTAAATTTTTTGTTTATACTCCGGGACGACAAACGGTCAGGGGAGTTCACAAGATGACAGAATACAAGAAACAGCACCGTATTCAGCAGTCACAGGCTTGAACCCCGTGACTGCTGAATACGGTGCTGTTTCTTGTATTCTGTCATCTTGTGAACTCCCCTGACCGTTTGGTCGTCCCGGAGTATAAACAGAAAATTTAATTTAATTTTTAAAATTTGTTCCCACATCTGGGGTGTTGCCCCCAAAACCTCTCTCAGGCTTCTAGATTCCATTCAGAAGAGGGCAGTTAGGTTAATTAATGACTCATCTCTAACAGTCTCTCCACTCGCTGTCTCATAGACGTACTATTTCTGCTGCATGCTTCTTCTACAGATACTTTCATGGGCACTGTTCTTCTGAATTGGCTTCTATAATTCCCGCCCTCTTTCAAAACAGTCCGAACACGTGCCGCCACCAGCCGACATCCATTTACTGTCCAACTTCAAACTCACAGAACCAACTTTTCATCTTCCTCGTTTGTTAATTCAACTGCCATTTTCTGAAACAACCTTCCTTCATATGTATTTCCTGAAAATTAGTCTACAGAAGTTCAAGTTTAATGTTAACAAATTTCTTTTATCTTCTCAACCTCCAACCCAAGCATGGTACTAAGTACTAGAGGTTCTAATACTTCGTGTTTGAGGTTTTCATTAAAACACACACACACACCACCTACTGTTATTTACAAAAATAAGTACACGAAACTTAACATAATTTGCATTTAAATGAAGCGCATTTGCAAAGCCTGGCTTTAGAATTGAAAAACGCACACCTGGTTTTTTCTACGACTGTGAGTATCGTAGACCTTATTTGGAAAATTAAATGAAAGCTTGCTTGCCATACGCTCTGACCCCAGCGAATATACGTTTATCCGACGGAATTTCTTTTAGTTTGTAAGCAGTGAATAAAATAACTTGTTTTTATTTGAAATTTTCAGTTAATGTCACGCTCCTAACCTCTCAGTGTCTTCTTTTTAAAAGCAATACAAACAACATACACCTGTTGAGGATTTTAAAATATCCTGGAACGGTGTAAATTCCCAGGAAAAAATTATTTTTACGGATTTCCGGCTTAGGAAACGAACCTTCATATGCGACTTCATTTGCCATACATTTTGACAATGCCAAAAGCATTATTAGCATCACTTTAAAAGCTAACAACAAATGTTTGACAGTATCAAAGCTTTATTGTAATTCATTATGAGAAGTCAACTAATCTGTGGAAACTACAGCAAAAGTTATTTTGCTTACCGAAACTTCATTAATTCCTCTTTCATTCTTATCAGGGTTAAAGTTTATTACTTTTACTGACTAAAATCATTGCAAAACAGGCCAGACTTAGCCGAATGATATCAGTGTGATAAATTATTCACTTTCTATTTCATTCAAGAAGGTTAATAAACTCGTGATGAAAATGCCACAAATGACATTTAGTTTAATTTCAACTTTGGGAGTGGGAAGATTGATTCACTTTAAAAATATGTTTGCACTTCTAATGCACGCATTCCGGTGAATGATATGGTGGGCACTAAAAGCAAGAGGATGTTTAATCCAGCCTTATATATATAAAAATGTGCACTGTCAACTCCAACTCTGTTATTTTCTCCTATAATAACCTCATTTGCCATGAAGTCGAAAAACATCCAGCGGGTACACTTTTAGTTATTTTTCATTCCACGAACTTGAACCTCGCTGGTTGAAATTTCTCATGAACATGTCGAAGAAAATCCTGCAAACTTTATTTCGGAGAATTCTGTGCTGCTGATTTTAGTGGAAAATTCTGCAAAATGTTCAGGCATTTTTAAGTTGTGTATTTCCTGGCTCATCACATTCTGCTCTCGATACATACCTCGATTTGCTTGCAGATGGGGCTTAAAATCTGTAAGCGGTTATTGGTGTTATTCAATAATCAAACTGTAAGCGGTTTTGATCGCTTTTTATTATAGTACTTCACATTAGAGAGAAAGCGTACATAGGTCACAAATTTGTGGACTTGACTTCATAATCATTGGCTTTTCCTGCCAACTGCGCTGGTACTTGGAGTCCATTTATACAATTGGCAATATGAGTTCCAACTATACCGTTCTTTTAGCTAATTATTTTGCAGGATTTTAACTTTACTAATTTAAAGCTGCATGTAACGGGCATTACAAGCAGAAAGTTTCTTTATCATTTGATGAGGCAGAACGAATAACTGAATGCAGATTTGTGAGGTTATTTTCCCTTACACTAAAAGACGATTAATCAGCTGAATCAAGAACTATTCGAAGTGAATAGAACTCGTTTCTCTGTTTAAAAAAAATGCCATCACTTTCATTTGAGATATCTTAAGTTCATATGTTTTGAGGCTTCTAAAATAAGAGAGAGAGAGAGAGAGAGAGAGAGAGAGAGAGAGAGAGAGAGAGAGAGAGAGAAATTACTAGCTGTGAACAGGCAAAAGAGCCCTGAAATGGTTTTATCAGGAAGACAAGTTTATTTGTTTTTAGTGAATCATCTTGTTAGTGATTGTCTCTGATTGAAGACCACAGTTACAGAAAAAAAATCTTAGTTTTCATAAACGTATGTAAATTTCTATAAATAAGTACTGTATAAGTTCGGCATTCATATCAAATTATCTTCACGATATGCAAGTAGGTGTTTTTCACTTTGAGGCATTCATGATTAATGGGAGAAGATTTTATAGGTTAATTGCATGCTGAAGTGTTGGAAATGAGCTTTCCTGCACATTTCTGGTGATGAGCGTACTGCAGGTAAGATCATCCTCTTAAAATAGACAGGCCACTTTGCCAATTTTGCGAAAACCAGCACGTTTAATGTTATGTACAAGCTAATTCCCGAACACTTATCGCAGCTCATAATTAACATTTAGTTCTGAGACTTGTAACTTCGTTTTTATAGATTCTGATTAGCATGATTTACTTTTTTCTTCATAAAAAAATGTGTATAAAACAAATGAAATTCAGGGGAATATAATTTTACTTCAGCAGACTGAAATCGCTTTCTTCAACAAAATTGTTACCATGTTTTATTAATATTCAAGTTTTCTTGTGTTGTACCTAACTTGAATTGCTCGTTGACAACTATCAAAAAAATAATAAATATATAGGCAAGGAATGAATTCGTGAAAAGCATACCCGTAAAAAAAAAAAAAAAAAAAAAATTTCTTGCTTTCTGTCGATGCCTTATCGGTATGGTCTTAAACAGCTGCCTCAAAGCGTTAGTGTTGATAATATGTAAGATAAAACCGCAAGGTACTGACTGTGGTAATCTGCTGCTGTTATTATTATTAAAATCAGTTTAATTCCCAAGAAATCTTAGATCACCCCGGAACGGCTCTGTGCCAGAAGGGTGTGAATATTTACATAAGGTGCGAGGAACACAATGTACAATAAAGAAGAGTACATGCGTGCTCTTGCCGACCGGGCTAGCCGGGTGGGTAAAGTGCCTGCCTGGCAACCTAAAGGTCGCGGGTTCGAATCCCGCCTCGGGCTTGGATCAAAGTACTGCAAAAACCTTGGGAGGTGCATTATGGCCACAGAAGCCGATGCGCCAACAACTACAAAAAAAAAATGCGTGCTCGACCCGAGACTTTTACAGGATTAAATATACAGTAATATACAAAATATATGATTGCATGAAGACAAAGTCTTTGTCATATACAAATAGGCAAGTTAAAAAAGTCTGTCATGTCCAGGAGCAGGTGAGTATTACAAGTTCATTATCTGGTAGCAGTTCTTGAGGATTTCCTTCCTGTAGGGCTTGTCTTCACAGAACCTATCAGGGTGGATCCTAAATTTATTGAAGATCTGAAGACAATTGGCTGGAAACATGTTCCTCACGGAATCAATGTTTGACAGCGTAAGACGTAGAGGGCGACAGGAGTCGGGGTGCTCCCCTCTTGCCCTCCTCGGGCCAGAGATTAATGTGGATACCGATGGAGCATCAATTCGCCTCGTTATAAGCCGTGCAAGCGTGAGAACATTTTTTGTCACGATGATATGTCTCCAGGGAGTGGTGCCCAGATTTGCTTGTAGGATAGATCTGGAGATAGTTAGGGGGTGGCCTACCACCCTGTTCATCCATCTAAGCAACCAGCACTCTAAACTGAGATACTTCTGAATGAGGCAGGGGCAGATGACCAAATTTCTGAAGCATAGAGAGGAATCGGCGTAATACACCTCAGGATGTGCCGAACAAGCAGCGCTGGCTGATGCACACCAACAAGCTCTTGATGCACTGCCCAAAGAGCAGCATACGTCTTCTGCCTCATCCTGGCAAAGTGAGGCTGAAATGTGAGCCCAACATCCCAGATGAGGCCAAGATCAGTATGAGAAGTCACCTTTTGCACCGGTTCCCCACTTGTTATTGTTATTTGGTTTTTAGGAACATTAGCAACTAAGGCCATATTGCTTTGGGAATATGCGGTGGTCATTCCCTGACCTTTCCGCAATCTCCGTATTTGGTGGTGACGGGCTCGAACCCCGGTCTAATCAAGAAGCGTGTGCTACGCACTGCTGCTCCTTCCCACCTGGCTACGGAGGCGCCAATGGTAATCTGCACAAAGATTTTGCAGTCTATAGATAATTCAGAAATAATGAAACAGATGTAGTTAAAAAGAGATTATTCAATTAACTTTATATTATTCAGTAAATAAATGACATTGTAGGGTATTACTGAAATCTAAAATATTTTCTTGTCATGGAGAAATGCGACTGTAAGGGATGACGATTTGTGGAGGAAGCAGTCATTGCTGCTTTTTCAGGTGGTGTTGAATTAGGTTCTGGTTTCGGGCGAAGCAAAGCGTTTCGCATCTCATCAACTGGCTTTAAAATACGGAGGTCCGACTACGTATACCAGGAGTCGGCAGTATTTTCCTTGTGAGTGGCATGTTTCATCACTGCAGCTAATAAAAAAAGGGGGGAAAAGAAAAGTTTCAAGCATATCACTTGTACAGGTGTAACCAAAGTATAATACAGTACATGGAAAATCGAAGTATTATACCGTTGACGTACCACAGAAAACTTTCCCTTGCAAAATCTGGTAGCTTTGCACACGAGCTACCAGCCCTTGTAAAGTCTAACTTTCCAGTTTGAGAAACCTTGCTCTGCACAAACAGCTTCATCTTCTTGGATATCCTTCGCCAAGGTAATTCTTAAGTAATTGAGTATGTTGAGCACAGAAGCAAGACTTTTTTTTTCTCACAAAAAAGGAATACTACTCTTGTGCTTATCAAGTTAACTATAACTCAGCTCTCCCTCTAAAACTCCCTATAAAACTCAGCCCTGTCTTCTCACAAAAGAGTACTGATCATCTTTGACACTCAGATTTCTAGACAAGATCACATCTCTATTGGGGATTACCCTGACTTCTGATTTCTCTCTTCGCATAAGCACATAACAAATATTGTTTCCTCTGCATTAAAAAAACTATCTTTTCTTTTTCGCGCTCTGCATTACTTTTCTTCTAAACAACTCGCTCTGCACAAATCTCAAAACCTCCTTACCTAGGAATATTTTCCCACATCTAGGTTGGTGCCAGCAAAATCTTCCTTCTAGAGTCGATTATTCAAAGGGGGTAATTAGGTCGCCTCTTACAGAGTCTCTCCACTTTGTCTCAAACACGTTCAGATCTGCTGCACTGCCCTTTTCTATAGATACGTACTTCCACGGGCGCTGTTCTTCTGAATTGGAATCTGTAATTCCACCGCTCTATTCCAAGCCAATCCGAACACGTTTCTCAGCAGTCAGCAGCCATCCACTGTCCAGCTCTAAACTCGCAGAACCAACTTTTTCTGTTCTCTGGAAGAACCTTCCTTCACATTTCCCTGAAATGAGTCTACAGAAATTGAAATCACGTTGACAAGTATCTTCTGTTTCCTGAGCCTCCAATCTGTTCATGGATACTGAATATATTATAGGTCCTAATACGTTCCGTGTTTGTGGTTTTTTTCATTAAAAAAACATATTTGGAGTCTTGCAGAGAATTTATTCCACATTAAAAGAAAAATGTTCGATAGCTGGGGAAAAAAACTTTACCTAATTTTTTTCAGTAATGGTAGACTTGTATTCATTTGCTTAATGGAAATGCAAAACCCTTTCTTTTAATTCACCTAGATGTTGATGGTTAGTCATAAATGGGATGGACCTTATTTAAGCTCTCAATTTTTACTTGAATTTGTTGTAATAAACAATGGTCTGATATGGCAACGTAATCCTTATGCCCCTTTGGAACTTTCACTTCTAGTTTTGTAACTTTTTATCCTCCTCAAGATTAGCGCGTGAAGCCCATAGAACCACACTTTTGACAGCCTAGTATAATGTATATGTATGACAGTAAAATTTCTGAACTGCGTTTTTCCTTAAATACAACAGTCATTTAAGACAAGGGATTTGTTTTTCCCTTCTTAACAGACCGCGAAGTATTGGAACCATAATATAAAGATATGGATTTCCTCACTTACCCCTCCTCCTTTGGTCAGGCCTAGTTGAGGGTTTTGCCGTTATAATGTGGTGTTATACAAGCTTTGCCTATTTTGAAGACTTTTTAATGGACTTGATAGCAAACGTTATTGAGCAGTCTTTTATATGGTTTCAGCTTAATTTTAAGCTGTGCGGTTGAATGAATTTTTTTATTATGGCCTAAGGTCATCCCCAACAGTGGTTCAATGACATAGCGCGCTGCCATTATTACCATCGGTCAGTGAATTGAGAGTAGTATGGGAGCTCCACTAGCTGACGAGAAAACCACTACTGTTGGGGAAATTATTGGATTAATTATTGGTGATTATTGCATCAGTAATAATTAAGTTTCACCTGTGTAATAGGACTGTAATTTAGGCCTCCTGTGGGCGAGACTTCAGTAGGCTCCTTGGACACTATCTGCAGGAAAGTGAGCAACACAGCTTGAAAGTATAGTAAATAACCATACCTACTCCGATCAAGGAGAGTTTCCGTGACAAATTTGCACTTGACGTCAAAGCATTATGAACTCCCCGGGCTAGGTTCCCCCACTAATAACAGACTGATGAAACAAATAGGTCTTGTGCCGCCTTCCTTGTTTTCTGTTGCGCGTGTTTTGCATCGTAAGCAGGCTCAACAAAACGATTTCCTGTGCTAAGAGAGATCTCGAGTCTAATGCCCACCGTAGACCTCCCAGGATATCTCTCATATGATTGCAGTATACTTATCTGTCTGACCATGGAGAAACAATTAAGGACATTATGCCAATTTAGCTGTCCATTTAGATCTGTTCAACAGCACTGAACGTTATTTTTCTGTTTCCACTAATGGTTTCAAAACAAGGAGCGGCGGTAATATAAAAAAAAAAAAAAGTCTTTTTAAGTTAACCCCTAATTTCTTTGAGCACTGTTTAGTTCTTTAAAAGAAAGTACAGCACACACAACATGAAACATATGCATGTGAGGTGCTCGCTCAATTGGTTTACTTCAGAAAAGCACTTGATGTCTATGAACTGTAAAATTGCAACACTCCAATGAAAACGATCTGCTTCCTGAACTGGTGTTTTCGTTACTTACGCTGTCCATATACTGCTTAGCCTTTCATCATGGACTGATTTATTAGGTCAAAATTACTATTTTGATGACAGCTACAAACATTACTTAGTGTTCTGTATGGAAAAATAAATTTGAAGATACCAAAAATACTGATTATACTTGACCTATTATCAAGAAAATGACTCTGTTAATAGATAATTTCAATAAATAAAAACTTTGTCCGGAGGACTTTTGAAGGCGTGGAACAGGCTGCCATTTTTGGCATTGCGTTTGAATCTTGAAAGTTGGACAAGTTATTCCACTACATCCATAACTTAACACTGCTTTTGTAATAGGATAGAAATTATTGCAAACTTTTCCCAACCCATGCTTTGATTAATTATTGAGAATAATCTAATTACTTTAGTAAATATAGTTTGCTTAGTGGAAAGAAAGTTCGAGTTTTTGCAGTACACGATTACATATCAAACTTCCGTTTGATGTCTAATAATTTAGAAATTATTTTCGACTACTTGCGGAAATGGGTTTATGGTATTGTGCTTTTATCCCGTTCATAAGATTTATCAAATCTTGTAGGACATCATTACGTGAGTATTTTTATTTCAATCCGAATCTTGAAAAGAGATAAGCAGCCGCTCAAACAAATTTAAAGTACCACCCACACATTTAGAACTGTTGTTTTGCAGGGTGATAAACATTTTAAATTTCGAGCAGCTATCTTTAAATAGCTTTCGTTTCTTTCCATGTTTAAAGAATCGGAAAGACTATACCCCAATAATCCAACTTCTCATTTGTACTGCTTGTGTATCTTTCGACGATTTCTTATCGAAAATACATTTGCTATATATTAGTAATGGAGCGTCGTACCCTTCGGAGACAATCTTATTTGCTGAGCAGCCCACGATAGCAAATTTATGAGAGGTCTTCACTGTAATTTAGCTTGCATTGGTAATGAAACATAACTAGCATTCTTTTATATAAAATTTGCGAAAGCTTCCTTATGCATAGTCCTTCAGTTCTACAAATGAGTTTTGTCACACGTGGACAGAAACTTCACTAAAAAAAAACTTTTTTATTAACCTGGTGAGGGAGTGTTTCATATGAATGGCCGCATTAACACTTCAAAACAGACAGCTGTCACTGGGACACTACCAAATCTTGTATCATCCAAGGGAAATCTGATCTTTAAGGTGATTGGGCGATATTCTTCGACACCTGTACCGTGATCAGAATGAGAACTCATTTGAGTGGGTGGATGATTAAGTGATATTCTGTTTGTCTTGTCTTGTTCCTGTTTGTACATTTTAAAATATGACATTATACTGTGTGATTTATCTTGTAGTCTCATTCCAAATGTAGGGTGGAACATCGGGTGCACCCAAGTTAAGAAATGAGTAGAATGCAAACATTTGTATGACAATAAGAAGTGGATTAAAAGAAACTGCAGAAACAATGAGTAATATTATAACACTAAGATATAATGATATTTCAATGGCAGAAGCTATAAATGTGGATGGATGGAAAAATGTTTTGCTATATTTTTCAGATAATGCCAACTAAAATGAAGGCGCCATAGTACTAAGAAAATGCATAGAGATGTAGCCAGAATATTAAGAAAGCAAGCCGAGAAGTGGAGTTTTGGTTTCAGAGACTAAAAAATTGAGTTAATCATTTAGTTAGTTGGGAAGAGCGGCTGTAGCCTGTGTATCTAAGGTGGGTGGGGGGGGAAATTATGTACTTGTGAATCTTTTATGCTTCTGGTTGTTTTTGATTAATACTTCTGCAGAATGCATTTTCCATAGTAGTGGGAAAGGGGAACATATGGCATTAACATTTAACCAATGCATGTGATGATTCACTTCAAACTTGAATCGAAAAATTACTGTTCTGGATCTTTCTTGAATCGAAAAATTACTGTTCAAATTGTCATCAGAGGTTGTGGCTCTTGCCTTTTAAATCATGCTGAGTTTAGGAAAAGAAATTATTTTTTCATAATATAAACTGAAGCGCACTAATACACAGACTGATTCATATGTGGCTGTTCTACCACTGCAGTAATCACTATACAGTACTAAATATTAAACTGTTGCTTATACAATTGAACAATGGATGTGGACATCAGTAACGAAAATTTCCATGAATTTCTTTTGGAAGTGTGTGTGTGGTGGTGGGAAGGGGGGTTGTAAATCATTACCTCGACTGAAACCGTTTGACTACTATCCTCTTATACACAACATTAATATTTGAATTCTTATGAATTTCTAATAATCTTATATTACAATTCTCTAGTGTTTGCCTTGTGGTATTGCCTACTGAGTGTATCATTTTATTGAAATGATAATGGCTTATCTATGGAATCAATATTTCGTATCAGTTTAGTTTCCTTCACTTATACTGTATCTTGTGATTCAGAGTTGATTCTCTGTACCCAATATATTCCTCCCTCCCTTCGTGCCCTTAGTCTTTCAAGAGTTTCTGCTGTAGGGTGAATGCGAGAGAGACTCCTCCATTATTAAAAAAGTGTGATATCTATTAATAAAAACGGGAACTTGTGCATTATTTTAATGCAATATAATCAATAGCCAACCACTGTATTACAAAAATAATGAAGCAGAAACTCAAATTCAGAGAAAACACGCGTTTGGGCGTATTCCAAACCCTACAAGAGAATTTATTTCTGATGATTTTCTCAGATGAGTTGCATACTTCCTAAAGCGTTTCATGAAGCCATTTGATCCAGTCCTTTTTTTTTGTTGTGATAGTAGTAAAATAATTCTCCCAACACTTCAGTTGTTCCTGTCAGTTTCTTCTAATACTCGTAAATACATATTCATTTTCTTTAATTCTGTATCATTTTAACCTTTATTTCACTGCTTTGTTTATATGTAATTTTTCTTCTGTTTTTTGTTTTGTTAGCAGCTTTCCTCTTTAAATGTTTTCCATTGATATAGCGATATCAACAGGAAACATTGGTATAAATTAATCTTTGAGTTAGGAGAAATATTATGCAAAAGTTTTGGGGGACTACAAATTTAATTTGAATTCTTCGTTGGAGAATTTGTTTCTGGTAAAACTGTAGCTGAGATTGATAGGATAGGAGAATACGGAGCATCAAGAGAAATTTCAATGACAAATAAAAATTGAAACACTGAATGCAGTGGTAAAATTTTGCTTACTGAGTACAGTTTGATTTGTATTTTGTGATTACTATTTTAAGAGTATATTTTTGAAGAAAAACAACTTGTTTAAACTGATTCACATGTACATTTTTCTCTTCATATTAATATGTTCTTTTATTAATAATTATTAGGCGTGGCGTGTAAAGCCCTATTATTTTTCACATTGTCTGTCTGTCCGTCCGTCCTCCCGCGTGTCCGTCCGTCCGCCCGCCAGCCTGCATGTAATACTTCTACTCCCAGTGGATTGATTTTCATATATTTTATATTTGGCTCATTTAGTAAACTGTCGAGCCTTCCCAAATTTCAATAAAATCGGACCAATAATAATCCCGGTAATTATTTCCGCCTCCTCCCATACATATCACAGGCTTATCCGTATATTGTAGATGACGTACTGGATATTGTTTGTTGCCGTGCACTGATTGGAGGGTGAACACGCACGATGTTCTCGATTCGCGCATAAAAGTTGCTTTTTGCTCGTTTTTTTTTTAAATTATTATTACTTGTTAACTATATAGACTATTTCATTTAAAAAAAAAAAAAATCAACTGTCTGAAAAACACTGCTTCTTGAAAGTGAAAGCGATACCACACTTTCAAGGTGATCTGATACAGAAACAACTCGTAGCTTCAACTGGCTTTACTCGAAGTAATTCCTGCGCCATAGCCGCATAAGCAGATAATTTACACTGAAAGGACAGAATTTATGGGTTACCTAGTTCCTGGGCAACGCGACGCTGTCACCCTTCTCGCTAGTGGACGAACCCACCGCTTGGCAAGTACATAGGTTCACTGCATTCATGTAGATGGTAATTCGATGTCAGTATGGATAAACATCGTGAGTTAGACTTTGAAAGAGGGATGATAGTGGGGCCCGACGCATGGGTCACTGTATCGCGGAAGTGGTACAGAAATTGTACTATCCCCGTTCGACAGTATCAAGAGTGTATCGGGTATACGCCATTTCCGGAATAACATCTTATCGTGGACAATGCTGTGCCCGGAAAAAGGTTGTGTGGATGAACGTGGCCGTCGACGTTTGTCTCACATTGTTTCAACTAACCGGAGAGCGACAGTGGTATAAATTACCGCCGACTTCAACGAGGGAGTTGCCAGAAACGTTTCCACCAAGACCATCAAGCGATCATTAACCGGAGTAGGCTATGGGAGGAGCCGACCCACCAGAGTCCCACTGCTAACACTGCGATACAGGACTCTATGCCTCAACTGGGCGAAAGAACATCGGCACTGGACCTTGGATGGTTGGAAACGGATCTCCTAGTCCAATGAGTCCCATTTCCTGTTATTTCGAGCGGACGGGGGGCGCGTATCTGGCGAAAACCGCCTGAAGCCAGGCCCCCCCTTCATGTCAATAAGGAGCTGTTCAGGCAGGCCCAGAGACAATCTCCTCTCCAACCGCCTTTTTGTTAGCCTGATACCTAAGTGCCAGTTGTTTTATTATGTATTAATCTTTCTAAATAATCCTTTTCTTTGAAATTTTGTGGTTCATATCTTGTATCATTATGCAGTTGTTCCGAAGTCACATAAAGGGAATAATACGCAGTTCACCATTGCGCCCTTGTCAGTTAAGCATTTCTTCTCATTAAGTAAGAATTTTAAAACATTAGGCCTATTTCTCAAGACAATGTCAATTGAACACTGTCTATAAATTATGTAATAAATACTACCTGGCCTTCCCATTAACACCGGTTACTTCCCTTTCGAAATAGGAAAACCGAAAGTGGTAATTTTGTAACGTGGCCCAACATGCAATTTTTTGAATTATTTAGCAGAATTGCACGAAAAAATATTGAATAATTAATTAAACAATTTGGTTTTAATAAAATTAAATATTAACGATATAAATGTTTTACTGTGCAGCTTAAATGCTTACAGGTCCCATTTTCGACTTTTGCGCGAGAGTACTAAAAACTCTTCTGTCTGCATACCTGAGCAAAAAACTTAAATCTGTCCAGGAAGGAAATAAAATTTCCTTAATTGTGCATATAATTAACCAATTCTTTATACATATGTGAATTGCAAATAACTATCCAGTTTATTCCACGGAGAGGGGATTATTTTTTTATGGTAACCCCCAAACACGAATGGTGTAAAAACCTGTATTAATTTATAACCTTGTATGGGGGTTAGACGAAAGATTGGCCGATATTTTCTTGAATTTCTGTGGATTGTTAACATTCAGGAAAAAAGATATGAAGAAATGTTATTCCAAAAAAACAGCTAGAAGAGATAAATGAAGAAAACTTATTTTGGTAAGTTTGGAGTTGGACAATGAAATATTGACTAGTTGAGGGACGGCTCCAGATTTCTTTGGAAGAGAAAGGGGTGGAATTATAGGTCAATTCAAAAGAATAATGTATATGGAAATATACAAAGGGTACTAGGAAAGTTTTGCAATATGAAGCAACAATGAATCACAGGAAGCTGCTTGTTGCTGCATGTTGAGACATGTTCATACGTGCATAGTAGCCGCCGCGCCAAGTCGATGGGCTCAGTTATTCATTAGTAGTGAGAGTGTAGTGCTTGCGATGGCATCGTGGTCACGAAATGAGATAAGGACAGTTTTGCGGTATAATTTCGTGCGTGGTTTAACCATAGACCAGTGCTTAGAAGAAATGACTCTTGCACTAGATGATGATTGTCCACATAGTACAACGATATTCAGGTGGTATAGAGAATTCCAAAGGAGAAATTTCACTCTGGGGGATTCTGAGAGGCCGGGAAGGCCACGAACGTCAGTTACGGAGGAAAACGTTACTGCTGTGAGGAAAATGCTTGACGAAAACAGGCGAGTGACCTACCAACAGATAGAGGATACTTTGGGCCTAAATGCACCAGCAATTCGTTCAATTCTGCAAGATCATTTGCACGTGAAGAAACTTTGTTCTCTCTGGGTGCCGCATCAACTGACTGAAGAGCAGATGACACGACGTGTGACTTGGTGCCGGGAGATGTTAAAAAAGTTTGATAAGGGACAATCTCGGTATGTGAACAACATCGTGACAGGTGACGAGACTTGGCTGTACTATTACGATCTGCCGACCAAAGCTCAAAACAGAGTTTGGGTCTTTGATGACGACGACACACCCGTAATTGTCAGAAAATCCCGATCTGTAAAGAAGAAAATGATAGCTGTATTTTTCAAATCGAGTGGAATTGTGGAACGTGTCGTTTTGGACACGCAGAAGACAGTCACAGCTAAGTGGTATACTGAACAATGCCTGCCTAAAGTCATTGGATCTATGAAGAACCTGCGTCCAAAGTCAAGAATGGACACCTGGTACCTCCATCACGAAAATGCTCCAGCTCACTGCGCCAAAGCCTGCACCGAATATTTGACCACGACAGGACTGAAACTTCTCGAGCAGCCTCCCTACAGACCAGACCTTGCTCCCTGCGACTTTGCACTGTTCCCGCATGTGAAAATGAAGCTAAAAGGGAGGCGGTTTTCCAGTGATGAGGACCTTCTACGGGCTTGGGACAACGAGTGTGCTTTACTCCCTAGTGAAACTTGGCAGAACTGGTTTAAAGATTGGTTTCGGAGGATGGAGAGGTGCATTGAATGTAGAGGAAATTACTTTGAAAAAAATAAATAAACAAAGCTGTATTGCAAAACTTTCCTAGTACCCTTTGTATATAGAAAAGTCTTGGAGCAGAAACTGAACCACTGTGTTGATAGTGAAGGGTTTTTAAAATACGGATCATTAATTAACCTGACGTCCCTCTTTTGAATAGTCTAAGAACGTTTTTTGCAAGTGGGAGAACACTGCCCCATAATGTAGGAAATATTTCCTGATAGGGTGAATTTCAAGTTTGCACAGAGTTAAGTAGCTTAGAAGAAAAGTAAGGCTGATAGCGAAAAAGTAACAGCAATTTTTATTCAGAGTGCTTAAGTCAAGGGAGATAAGTCAGGCCAATTCCCAATAGGGTACGAGATTTGAGCGTTTTCAAAGATGAACATGGGAGCAACAAATTTTGAACCAAAACATCTTTAGGCACGCTCCAGGCAGTTTTAAGATGAGAGTAACTTGCGTTCGTGGATTGACAAAAAACGCAACGAAAATGCGCCCCTTGCCATAAATAAACGCGTTAGAAGCGCTCAGCCTTTCGTGTGACCACCGAAGTTAGACTGCATTGGCAATTTGGGAGGCTGACACACCTGGGAATACCTGGTGTAGGCCTTTTTTTTTTTTTTTTTTTCTTTTGTTAACCTGCGGAAAATATTCTTCCGATTTTCAAGTATCATTTAATTTTATTAATTGGCAAGGTAGTAAAGTGTAAATCTGTGCCTTGTATCTTTACTTTTATAGCCTGTGGATAATATTCCTCCTCCTATTTTCGCTTATTAGAATCGCCGTTAATAGAATTAAAATTCAATTCGTAAACGTGATCACAATGACCGGCGCTTACTACACATCGTATAGTGAACGGTATTTTGTTATGGAGTGTCCATCGTACAGTGAACCAATCGTAAAGCGGGGGTCCACTGTAGTGAGCTTGTAAAGCGTATAGTGCACGAAATGATTAACCCCCACCATTGTACCACTCCGTGCCAAGAATGAGGGAGCGTGACCCAGTCAATACGCCTACTGATTGCGTCATGTTAATTCCTTCGTCATTTTCTACCGTATTTAATAAAAAAAAAAATTCGATGGAAAAGAATTCCATTCATTCCGAAGGCTAATAGTGAGCATTGTAAGACGTATAGGGCACGTATACATGCAATGCGACTCCCGAAACTACCTCCATTGAGTAAAAAGGAGAGATCTAAACTATATAAAAAAAAAAAAAAAGGAAATTACAGCGTGCGATGGAGTTGAACAAAGAAACTGGAGAAGGTCCATCCACATCTTCAGAGCCTTACCATCCCCAGAAATGTTAGAAGTGAATTTGGAAGGAGTCGTCGTGGAAGTTGATATTACAAGTGAAAACGATGAGTCCTCGAAGCCCAGTCGTAAACGAAAAGCCAAAGCTGACTGCCAGAAGTACTCCATCAAATCGTTCAACACGTAGCGTGCGTAAGCAACAGGATTTTAAGCATCCACGCATAGTTTAAACATACATTCCTGGATAATTTCGGTTCCGTGTGTTTGGTTCAAGAACGATGTGAAGATTATAGCAGCTCCAGATCACGCTCTTCTTCAAATAGCATTTCCAAATGAGGATGTAAGTCAAATGTCGGCCTATAACAGCTGTCTTGGTTCTCTCAAAATCAAAGCGATTCCGTCTCTGTCAAAGTCATATGGTTTTAAATATCATCCGGTGCCACAGCACTTCCGAAACTAGGTTTAGTAACGGAACACATCATATCCCCGAGGCTCCAATTCATACAGGTTCGTCGCCTGCATTCATACGGGAATCCTCGGTCAAGTGATAAATGTTTCCCTAAAGAACTTAACTTCCTATGCGTGCCCGGCGCACACGCTCATTTTTTATTTTGCAATAAATAACATAAGGCTGAATTTAAAATATAGACGATTTAAGGACATTTTATTTTTATGAGGCTATATTTAAAAAAATTTCAAATATTGAAACCCAATTAAATGAAACATTTAATGAACGAAATATGAACATGTTTGAAATAAATTTTAGAAAAAAGCCTAATTTTGAATTATCGAAAAGGCAAATACTGGAAACTCGTAGGACCTGATGATAAACTTTAATCTATTGGGTATAAAGCAAATGTGCAGTATTTGGCTTTTGAGTACATGCTAGCCTATGAAGATCTTGGTGTAGACAGACTCGTAAATGCTATCTTTTAAGTAACGATAATTTACACTTAATATCACCAGATGGCGACTGGTGACGCTCCAGCAAAAGACTTTCCAAAGGTGTTGACATAATACGGGAGCACCGTTCTCTTGGCTTTCGCTATTTCTCTTACACTGAAAACTTTAGACCAGCGTTTACTAAACTTTTTTAGTCACTGAATTCTTTATCTTACAACATATATAAGAAACACTTATTCATTTGTGGCCATTTGGTTTTGAAATAAAATGTAAATAATTAACGCCTTGAAATCAAAATAAAAACATATCACAATTTCTATCAGTAAAACATGTTTAAAGTGTTATAAAAATCCATTCAAAATTAACAACTGTGTTCTACATAAAAAAAAAAAAAAAAAAAAAAAAAAGTTATATGCATACAAACGTGTTGAGTGAATTTGTCATATCCAGTACGTGATCTGTCAATAACTGGAAAAAAAAAAAAGTATGTTAAATTATGCTCTTGCAAAAAGTGTTGTACGCTTCAGATATGCAAAATTTAAATAAAAAATAATAATTATATATATATATATATATATATATATATTTTTTTTTTTTTTTTTTTTTTTTTTTCACGGAACACGTATTCGCATCGCAGTGTGAGATATTGGGAGGTAACATTCACAGAATTTCACCATAGATAATTCTAGTATTGTACTATAGTTTATCTGCTCCGGCTAGTTTCTTTTTCTGTTATCTCGTTTAATTTTGTCTTTATCTGCTTTTCTGTAAACTGTACATACTAAAAATCCCTTTTGCCACGCGAAAAGGAAAATTGATTCTGTTGATGTATTTCCATATTTTGAACTGGGGAAAGCGTTTGTTTCCCCCCCCCCCATGTTCATGTTCATTTTCTATACATGTTAGAAACCTCAGTACGTAGTTAGAGCCACGTAACTTTTTTTTTTTTACTGCCTGTACGCGTCTCACTAATTCCTGGAACGTGTCAGTATAGTTTACTGATTTCAGAAATAGCTTGCCAATTTTATATTGCAGCAATGTTGCTGTTGAGAAAAAATAAATAAATAAAAAATTTAAAGCATTTTATGCGCGTTAGTATTTTTTATAGCTTATTTTCTAAATAAGCTTTTCATTAAAATCGAATTTGATTTTAAAATCAGACGACCTTTCTAAAAGAGCCAAATATAAAATTTCTTGGAAATTCATGGCGGAAGGGAATTCTGTTTAATCTCTTGCACAACCACATAGATTAGGAGTTTCTACCTTTAACAAAAATATTAACTGTATTTAGCAGGCACCTGGAATTGAACCACTTTCAACTCAAACGTTTGTATTACTGTAATCTGCGTAAATTAAAGAATCTGTTACGGACGGATATGTTAGAGAAAGTTCCTATAAGGTTTTGAAAATCTATATTTAATCCACAGGCAAGATAAGGTATTTTTTGTGCCCGAGGAAGTTAAGCGCTAGCTCATCCTCTCCAACTAACTACATATGAACTTGCACTGGTAAGTCAGGAGGCCAACCTCGACTATGTAGGCAGCGTTCAAATGTTATATCATCTCCCCCCCCCCCCCAAAGTTTAAAACTAGCGTTTCACACTATAGTTTCATGATGATTTTTAAAAATATCGATTTTTCTTTATTGTTTTCTCATTTTATATAGGAGTATCTTCTCAGAACTTATCAATATTATTATTATAATCATATAATAGAAATATTATTATAACCATATACTAGATATGTTATTATTATCATCTAATAATTGGTGGATTTTTCGTATTTTAAATTATAAATAAAAAATAGGTAATAAAATTAATGATAAAAATCAAATTCTATTTCGAAAAATCCATAATTAGTAGTACGCAGGGGCATCTAACCTCTATTTGACCCTTGACTAAAAAAAAAATGGTTATCCCCTCGATTTCGTCTTCCTTTTCAGTGTTGTGCCCGAGGTACCTTCGTCCCGGCTCGGTTTAATCAAACAGTCTTGGAGGTCACGAAACATGACGCCTCATGCTTAATGTAATAGTGGCATTTGTTACTGAAAATATCTATCGTCTGTTAAATGTATCTTACGATGAGGTGCATATTCTCTTCCACTATACTTAAAGTATCTGGCGCATTTTCTGCGCCTGAGTATTTTTTTTATGAAAACTCCAAACACGAGAGGTATTAGATCCTATAGTGCTGTGTATGGGTTGAGGGCTGAGAAGATGAAAGAAGATACTTGTTGATTAGAATTTGAATTTCTGTAGATTTGTAATTTTCAGGAAATACATGTGAAGGAAGGCTGTTCCAGAAAACTTAAGTTGAAGGAATCAATGGGGGGGGGGAATGTTGGTTCTGTAAGTTTGAAGTCGGACAGTATAAGGATGCTGACTGGTTGCGGCACGCTTTGGACCGATTTGGAAGAGAGTGGGAATTAAAGAAGCCAATTCAGAAGAACAGTGCCCATGGAAGTATCTATAGAAAAGGCATGCAGTAGAAACAGAACGTGTATGAGAGAGTAGAGACTATTAGAGATGGGTCATTAATTAACCTAACCGCCGTCTTTTGAATGGAGAACCATGAGAAAGATTTTGGGGTTCTCCAGATGTGGAAACAATATTCTATGGTAGAGCGGATTTGCAATTTGTACAGACTGAGCAGCTGTTTGGAAGAAAAGAGAAGCCGAGAGCGAAAGAAAAAAACCCAGTTTTTTAGATGCAGAGGAAGCAATATTTGTGATGTGCTTATGCCAAGAGAGAATAGAAATCCGGATAATCCCCAATATAGATAAGAGATCTTGTCTAGAAATCTGAGTGTCATCGAAAATAAGCATAGGAGCAGAAGAATCCTTTTTGAGAGATACAAGACTGAGTTTTAGAAGAATTGAAATCAACTAAGTTATCACAGGAGAATTATCTGGAGATCAGCGGTAGTGGATATTCAAGAATTTAAAGCTGTTTATGCAGGGCAAGGTTTCTCAAATTAGAAGCGGGAATGCAATGTGTTGTTATCAGCAAAACTATGAATAGGATTTCTGGTCAATGGAAGGTCATTAATATACAAGAGAAAAAGAGTGGAAGAAGAACCGAACCTTGGGGAACACCAGCATTAGTGGAGAAGTTAGAAGAGAGAAAGCCGAATACCATCACCCAGATTAGCGGTAGGAGAGAAAACTGGATACCCAATTACAAAAAAAAAAAAAAAAAAAAAAGTTGGGAAAGCATAAGATGGAAGCTTTACGCACCCGGCTAGCCCAGTCGGCGGCTCTAACTACGTACTGAGGTTTCTAACATGTATAGAAGACGAACATGTACATGGGGCAAAAAAAAAAAAAAAAAAAAAAATGAAACGCTTTCTCCCGTTCAAAATATGGGAATACATCAACAGAATCAATTTTCCTTTTCTCGTGGCAAAACGTATAAACGCAAGACCTTTTGCCAAACACGATCAAAAGCCTTTGAAATATCAAGAGCAACTGCTTGCGTTTTACTAAACGTTTCCTTTGAATTTGTCCCTAGATGTGTAAGCATAGGTCAGTATATCACCAGTGGATCGAAACCGACGGAATCCATACTGCGATCATTGATCAGATGGAATGTATTGACGATTATTTATCAGATGGACGGTTTCTAGATAGTTTAGGATTAGCTGGCGTTAATGGATTTCTCCATTATTTTAGAAGAGTAGAAGTACATGCGATGGGACGATAATTGAATATGGGAGGTTTGTCATCCTTTTTAGGAACTAGATGGATATCAGAATTTCCAAGCAGAAGGCAAAACACCAGTGGAAGAAAGTGTAAAAAGGCGGCGCAAACAGAAGTAAGCGCAGGTTTTCAGAATAAGTGAAGAAATACCATCAGGAACTGGCGCTTTCTTGGCATCAAGACTGTTCAAAATTCTTCTGATATCCTTTTGATGGGAGACCAGAGAAGGCACTGAATGGAGCGTAGTGGGAAAGGTAGGAGGTAGTTTACCGAGATCATACACGAGTTAAAAGAAAAGTAGGTTTAGGTCAGCCTTATCTTTAGCTGACGTGGCAGTAGAAACATCCGGTTTTGACAGAAGTGGGAGTAGATGGTCAAAGTTGTGGCCAAGAGCCTTGGCAAGAGACCAGAATACTTGACTACCATTTGGACAAGAAGCAAGTTTTCTACTCTTAGTCTGTTCGAAATCCAGTTTGGATTAATTAATAACTACTTTACAATTGTTGCGAGCATTGATATAGGTAGAAAATGAACTTGGAGATTTAGGTACAAGCCAATTGCGATATGCAACATCTTGAACCGCCTTAGCTCATTTTTTGGCAAACCAAGGTTTAGATAAAGGATGAAATTTTAAGTTGTGATCTGACGTAGCTAGAGGACCACTCAGCTCGACTGTGTACTTAGAAGGGTTGTTTGTGAAAAAAAAGATAAAAGCATGTTAGCTGCATGATTAGGATTGTGTGGTATTCTGGAAGATAAATAAACAATCTGTGCCTGGTCATTAGTAATATCAAAAATCTCGACCAGCTGGGACCGTATGAATAGAAAGCGGAAGCCAGCTGGAGTTGTGAACATTAAAATCACCAAGGAAAATTCTCGCTGTTAGGAAAGTTTGTCTGTAGATAGTCAAGTTTCAAAGAGTTGCAGTCAGAGTTCCAGGTGATTAGTGGAGTTCGGAGAACAACAGAGGCAACAGATGAATTTGACAGAATGTGGTAGAGAGATTAAGCCAGAGAAGATCGAAAAGAGGAGATTCCAAATTACTAAATCTCTGATAGGGAATATCAGTGGACATATGTACAAGTACCACATTTGAAGCGAATACTTAGGACAACTGAGAGGAGTAGTTGTTGAATCAAACTGGTAATTGGGATTCCGTAAAAAAAATTACTTTGGGTTTGGCAAGAGTGTAAGTGGAAATGGACATGTTTTAAATTGGAACTGAGACCACATATATTTGTGAAATGAACGAGAAAGTGTTTTTGGGAGGCATAGATCCTTTCGCAGATAAGTTTGTTCTATTAGTTTGACTATTCATGGTGTATTCAGTAGTAAGAAAAGGTGGGGAGGACATGTGTGAAATAAAGAAATTTTTGAATATGGTGTACACACGGCAAGAATATACCCAGCTCCTTGACATAACGTGGCCTCGACAACGCCCCCCCCCCACCCAGGTACACGCTGCTCGGACTCACTCCAGTCACTATCTGGCAGAATGGTATTAAGTATATGTCTGATGAATGGCGCGCCCGGAACGTTAGTTCAACTCGCTGTGGTGATACAGGTGTCTGTAGATAGAAAAACAAAAGTAAACATGAAAAACTCAGGTTAAATTAGGGATTCAAATTGAAGGAAATTTTGTTCAGAGTTACTGTATCTGGCAAAATGGAGGCAGCGAGATTATACACTAGTTAACCTGGAAGCTTCCTAGAGAGTTAAACCGATAGATTCATGTGTATATGTATAAGTCGGCATCTGGAACGTCTGTTCAACTCCGCCTCGAGTCTGTGAAGAACAGAATCAATTGTAAAAAGGGCCAGAAATGTAATGTGTATGTTTTGTTATGTTCTGGCCGCTTGGCTACTCAGAAGCATCAGTCACCTAGAGAGAATTCTGGGTACTCTTCCACACCACGGGAAGGTGGGCCAGGTCCAGCAGAGCACGTATTATCTCAAAAGAGACTCTGACCCACCTAATGTTGCCAAAAGGTGGGCCAGGATCCTTTGTGGCCCATTCCAGAAGGGGGAAAAACCGTGGTGCTGGTGATGAATGAATAAAATAATAATAGTAAAAAAATAAAAATAAAAAAATTAGAGCCTGTAGTGCTGGTTAGAAAAAAAAACAGACATTGGTGCTAGTTGGGATAAAGAGAAAAAAAATGGTGCTGGTAAACAAAAAAAAAAATAAAATTAATAAATAAAAGAGTGGTTCTGGTTATCAAAAAAAAAGAATAATAGTTTTTAGTCTTCAATAAGTACTCTTGTTTTGACATCCGGGATAATTCAGAAGTCGAACTGGTGTTCTTAAGGATTAGTGCAATGACAATTTTTGTGTACACAAACCAGAGTTAATTCATGAATAGTCCAACAATACACAAATATCTGAGTGTCCTCTGAAAGTACATGTTTTATCATCCAGGATAGCAAAGAAGCAGACTGTTGTCCCACTCATACAGGTGTGGGCTATTTTGGTTCGCTACTTCGGCGTCGATTCTTTTTCTGCGAGCAAAGACCTCGGAGGCAAAGTTCTGAAGAGCTGAAAGATGGTTTTTGTTCTGCAGTAAACCAATAGATTCGGTGCCCGGTGGACTATCTAGATGCCGGCCTGTGAATACCTTTTTTAGAGCTGTACCTTCGAAATATAAGGAAGACTGCATCTCGCTGTGATGCCCTTCATAATCTTAAAAAACATCAATAATACTGAATGATGGAAGAGATCGAGGAAGGGGGAGTTGCATCAAAGAGTATTTGCATCAATTGATCAGACCATTTCTCCACATACTATAATCCTTCTTCCCCCACGGGTGAATGCAAATTTTCACCATAATTTACTTTTGTAATTCACAGAGAAATATAAAACAGTTCATTGAACTAGACCGCAATAAATTTTTCCAGCTGTCTGATCGTTGCACATTTTCTTGTCTTAAGTGTGGTTTAATGCAAACTTTAATGAAAACAGCTTTGCTACATATTTTAAGATGCTAATATGAATTTTATGAAAATTTTATTTCATTTGAAAGTAATAGAAACAGTTTTTATACGTCTGTGAATTGATGGGCTTGTTCTGTTCTGGAACTGAACGCTCTGAGTATTCAGCATTTTGCATCTGCAAAGAACTATGCCATTTACATTCACGCTAAAAAATAATGAAATATGCATTTTACATGTAATTTTTAATACATAGCCTAAAAATAATTCAAGTTTTTCTCTCTCGAGAAAGAAAGTAGTGAAAGGAATGGCAAACTATTTTTCGGTACTTTAAACTGTTTAATATATACCTAACCGGTTTGAAGCCGAGATGCCACACGTAGAGACCATCTGTAGTTTGTTTACATCGATAACTTAATTACGCTAAATCTTCAAACTGGACGCTAAACTTCTTTTTAATGATGGGATGTCCAAATGAATACAGTAATAGCCATGTGATACTAAGGTGAATAATAGCATCGTGAAATGTTGTGCCGGAAGCACAGCCATCCTCTGAGCTAGCATGGATCAGCGAAGCAGCCAGTCAAAGGATCACTACTTTAGAAGAGTGGCTCACCTTCAGTCGTAGTACAAGTGAACTCGCAGGTACTATTTTGAAGGCAAGGTTACTTTGTGTTTTTCGTGTTTTAATTGATGTCGCAAACGACATTTAACCAAAACGCTGACTGCACTTACGAATTTTTGGTACATGGTTTTAATACAGTGGTATGTTATGCCTGACGTAGCCCAGTGGTCAGGAGCGAGAGTGCATAGCACGCGTTCCTTGAGTGGACCGGGGTTCAAGCCCGTGACTACTAAATACGATAAATATTTGTATTGACGATTTATTGTAAACTCTACTGACTTGGTTGTCGTGCCGGAGTATAAACAGAAAATTTATTTATTTATTTAGTTTCTAAAACGTACTTCCCAAAACCGAATGTGAAAAGATCGGTTTTGCGGAGATGGCAAGAGACTATTTCCCCAAGGCCTAATACGTATAAGGTGGAGGACAAAAACTATTCTTTAATTAGATTAAAATCTATTATTCTCTTTAAGTAAACTGTATGCTACATGAATATTAAATCAAACAGTCTAGGTTTGATTTCCATTGAGACTGAAAGAATTTCGCTAGGTGGGCAAAGAATGGAAACAAGTTTTTGATGTATGTGAATACAAAGAAGAAAACGAATCGGAATGGACCTTTTGTATACTGAGTGTGGGAATGTCTTAGATAACCCAGCTGATGAACTGAATAGGTACTTTGTATCGGTCTTTACTGACAAAGGACCCTTCATGTTGAGAAGAGGCTATGCCAGTTTTGTTAAGGGAGAATCGTGTTTAACTAACCTGGTAAGCTATTTTGATACAGTTACTCATGAGCTAAATGTAGGGAACAATTGCGACATAGTTTATTTGGATTTTAGCAACGAGACATTTTCTTATGAAGCATTTAACTCAGTCCCTCATGAAAGGTATGTATAAGCTAGAACATGTTGGGATTACTGTAAAGATTCATTACAGGGCAGAGGGTTGTGGTTAATGAATATTCTTTAGATTGGTGTAACGTCAGAAGTGGGTCTCCCAAGGATCTTGGACCACTGGATCTGATTTTCGTAAACTACACTGACGAAGGGATAAAGGGCATGAGGTCAAAATTTGCAGACAATTTAAAGATTGGGACAGTCGTTAATGATCAGCGCAAAGCAGCGCTCTTTCAGGGTGACTTGAACAGGCATTCAAGAATAGTCAGAAAGTGACAGCTATGTTTTAATGAAGCAAAATTGTCTTATCCTTCAGAACTAGCAACCCCAAGATAACTTACACTTGGTGGGGTCGAATTAAAAACGGTAGAGGAAGAAGGGTTCTGGGATTTCCGATACGGGCAGATTGAAGTTTTCTGAGCAGTGTAAACGCGAAAGCCCATGGTGTCCTATCGATTTATCGAACAATATCTTGTTGAGATATAGAAGTCATACTTTTCGAGGTAACTGAAAGACTGCATTTGGAATGCTGGTTCCAAGTGTGGAGACCTCATATGAAAAAAGATGTTGGGCTTCTTGAAAGAGTCCAAAGACAGGTAACTCGCATGGTGAGATCGGCCAAAGGACGACCGTACGAGGAAAGACTTCGATTATGTGGGCTACAGAGCTTGGCGGCTAGACGCCTTAGACAGGACCTGATTGAGGTTTATAAGGCCCTGGGGGTTAGTAAAATGAGTTTTCATTGTTATAAAGAATTCCAGAACTAAGGACCATAAATTTAAATTACAGGGGAATAGCCTAGATTGTAGGAAGTTTTTTCTTTTAGGCAGCGAGTTATTGATTTCTGGAACATGTTACCTTCGCAAATAATTGAGACTGACAGTTTTAAGAAACTCAAAGGTCAACTAGATTGTTACTTACGTGAGAAGGGAAGAGCATAATTTTTATTTTCTTATCTTTTGGGGGGCCGGTGCAGCAAAAGCCTCTGGCTTCCTTGCACTATATGAGTAACATTACTTTCTAGTCTTCGTCATGTGAGGCCAACCTCAAGTGGAGAGCTTTGATCTCCCCACCAGAGATCAGCCCGGAAAACACACCGGCAGTCACCATGAGTACTGCTGTTTCTTAATGTAATTCAGCCCGTAAACGCACTTCTATAGACATACTACTATGAGCGAACTTAGGGCTGTTAATACGAATATTTATTTAAATCCAGTAGAACTTCGGTGAATTAGTTGCCGAACTTGACGAGCAATGTAGCTAAATTTTGAATGGATTTTTTAGTCCGAATAAACTAATTGTAAAGGCAAACTTGCTTAATTTCTCCAATAAGCAAGTGTAACGGGGGGGGGGGATGAAATTGGTAATTTAAAGTTGATTGAGCCAATGGACAGGTCTAAACAAAACGCATATTTGCGTTTGGTTCAGACCTGTCCATTGGCTGGGCCGATGTTCATATTTAGATTTTGTTTGTTATGTCTGCTTATTGAACCTCTACGTTATATGACAATGGCGTCTGTACGATTTTATCTTTAGTTTAGTTTCGTTATTTTCTGTCTATCCAGATTGTATAGGGACATTCGTTGACATTGGCTGGATTGCGGTCAACGTTTGAAATTTTCGGAGTTCACAAGCGCCGATCTCACCTTGAAGAGAATTTCTTGTCTTTATTTAATTCCACCCTTATTATAAAAGTGGCAGTTGCTACTTTTATAAAAAAAAAAAATGGAAGATGAGAGGCGTGCCTTTGTACTGCTGAGAATGAATGTTGCTGTTGTTTTTTTCTTATTTTATGATTTTAGTTTTATGATTTTGGTACTCAAGCAACAGAATGGCACTTTATCAAGAATAACCCAAGTTATAGTTATAATTTTCTACATTCGTTTCATGATATTTAGTGTTTCTTTTTATAAATTTTCATCCATTTAGAATCTGCAACTATGTAAAGCTAGTCTTCCGCACGTTTGCATCCTTTTGTTTCTTGTATATTCGTCAGTTTGCTTGTGAATTAAAAATAAACTTCATGGTCGGACAGCTATAACATGTACGCATCCAATAAAAAAAAAGTCTTAAAATCGTATTAAAATTTACTAAATGTAATAAAAAGATACTGAAAAGGCATAAGTACTTTAAAAAGAATCAAAATTCTCCGTATCAGCTGTTGAGGTTTATGTGCCGTTCGTAAACCTTGAGTAAGATAAACAGTACAAATATAAAGGTTAATGATAGGTTAGATCAGTCTTAAAATAATCATAATTTATATTTTACTATCGTTAACAGTCGTACTTTGTTACCAAATGTAATAAAGTCGTAATTAGTTACAGAAATTCAAATGATGAACTAAAAGCGCATTGAATCGGTGCTATGTCTATCCTTAAGTGATCGTACATTCAACATTAGGCTGGACAGCAGGGGCGAATTAAGTTTTGTATATTATCCTTTTTCAGACATACAAAAGGAATAATATACAAAACTTATCGTTGCTTACCAACAATCTTGGTGGGTAAGCAACAGAGAATACCTTATTGCTGTTTTACTTTCAATTTGGGTGGTTGACCCCAGACGAAGTCACGTAGATTGTGGGTAAACAACGATACGTTTTATATATTATCCTTTTGTATACTGTAGTAGCAACAACAGTGGAACACCTTTCTATGCATCCTAAGACGTTCCTTAATCTTGGTGGAAAGTATTGAATGTGTGATACGGGGGATCATCAATAGTAAGTTTTCTGTTATTAATCTAGATCCCTCGTTTCGGGTCATCCAGAGTAGATTGTAAAGTGCATATTGGTTTGAAGGAATATCATTCTCCTTTGGAAATTTTATAAAACGGACTTTCTTAATATTAAAAAAAAAAAAAATCAATTTTATTAGCAACAAGAAATTTACATTCCGCATTTCAATTACAGAAGATTAATGATACATAAATATCGATAATACAATCAATAGCAATTATACACCATTGGCCTCCTCTCTGCATCACTTCAAAAGATTGAGTTGTCGAAGAGGGCCTCATTCTAAACGTCCGTTTGAAAATCCGTCTATCAGCTGATGCCTAAAGGAAGAAAACAATCCGTAATTAGTGATCCGTAGATGGGATTGCCCTTATGAAAGGACACCAGTACAAACAGATGAGTGCACCATATACCTCCCCCTCCTAACGGGCAAACGTCTACCGTACTAATGCCTCCACCCCATCGTCGGGATCCAGTTCATCCGTCTTGAATAATCCCACCCTCCGCCCTGTTCTTACAACGCAACGGTTTTCAGTTTCTCTCCTTAACCACTCTCCCGATAAGATCCTTTGATGGACATGTTGGGTTTTCACTACGCAGCATCCCGTGTAGGAATAATTAACGTATCCTCCTCACAGGCATCATCTATACAGCAAGGTGCTGCTCAATTGGAATCCAACACATCCATTGCCCACCACATTTACACCCCATAGACAAAAAAAAAAAAAACACAACACATACTTACAGGCTAATATTACTATATTAGGAAAAGGTTCTATCATAAGAGAACTATAATTTTATGCAATAATTTTTTTAAATTTTAATTACTAATTTAATTATTAGTTAATAGCTAACTAGCAAAGACAACGGAAAAATATTAAATAGTTATAGTAATGATTATAAATTATTTATAATTAGTAATTTATAATCATTTAAATGATTTTAAAATCCGTTTTAGTCCACGGGGCGATAATACAATCATCTCCCAGTTGAGTAAATATCCTCTGATGGATGGTTGCAATTTTACGTTGAGGTCTTTGCTGTTTCCGACAGCGAAGCAGCGGTAACTTCCTTCGGACGATATTTGATGATTTACCCACTTCCTACACTGCCGCTCTCGGGTAAGAAGGGACACCTTGCTAATGATACCTCGAAGACTGGATCAATGCTCCAAAGTTGTAGATCTGAAGAGTTTTTAGTCAACTTAAAAGCTAATCGAACCAGCTAAAGAGATGCCGATTACTGTGAAGTACTGGTGTTTACCAATCAACATGGAGTTTTCATTACGATTTCACCTACAGTAGTCACAAGTAGTGGATTGTTAAACGTTTCAGATTCCTTATAAGAATGAAGAGAAACCTTCGAACAATGAAGGTAAATTATATTGTTGGAAAATCTTCACGAAACTACAATGGAAGGATATTTTTTAACTAAAACAGTTTCCACGTTAAATCAAATGTTATAAATAAGTAGCATGGTGCATACGAGTATATTGTTTTAAGGGCGAACGTTGTACAGATTTATTTAATTTAATATGGAATTTTTCAGGCAAATTTCAGGAATTTTTAAATTTTGATCAACATTCTCTGTTCGTGTTTCCCCTCCCCCCCTTTATTTAATCTTCTGTTCATCGTACAGTCCGGAATAAAATTTTTGTAAGCATTGCAGACAGGCTGCTAAGTCAGCTCATCGGGTTCTATCAACGAGAGACTGGAATTTTTCCAGCAGGAACAAGATGATTATCCTACTATATTATGAGACGACGATTAGGCTGCATCCGGAGCCTAACCATCGTCATCGCCTACTGCATTTCAAAGGGGGGGGGGGACATGGATTTGTTGGATCAGGTGTAAAGATCAACGCGATTAGTCGGAGACAAATGGTAGATGCTACCTTAAACTTTTGTATCAGACAATTTGGGAAAATAGACTGCATATCTTGAAGGATCAAATTGACCGTCCTTCACGCATATAGGAGAATCTTCAATTGGATACTCCAACTGAAGATTCTCCTTGAGGATCAAATGCTTTAAAATTGATTATTAAAATCAAGTCAATTGATTACTTCAATCTATGCGTCAAGCTGTAATTCAACTGGCAGACATTTCTCTTCTGCTGTAGTACGGATCTACTGCCGTGCTGCTCTCCTAGAGAAATCAAGGGAATTAGAGAAACCACCGTGCAAACCTAGAAGGAACCACAGCACCCTGAAATTTCAGACATTCAATTTATGGCGATTATACTTTATCTTCTCTAACCAGTGCTTCACATTTCCGTAGTCTTTTTTTCATATGAATACAGTACGCAATCGATGAGTGTATATTCCATTGTGAAGCAAACTTTTTTATATATATATATATATATATATATATATACACACACACACACACATACTACATCGGTTTTAAAAAATAAATTAATTTTTAGAATTTTATTCATCCATACATTGATACGTATTTTTCTGTCATCCGTAAAAACTATTATTAAAAAATAAAAATTTTATCACCACTTTAGAAAATATTTACAATGAAAATGAGCCCCCTCTTCAGGTGAGGGTCTTGGCCGTAGCGTTAACGCGGCCCTGCTGGGCAGTTCGTTTTCCTCATCTTTCCAGAATTAAATTTTTTCCAGCAAAGGTGACAACTTTTAGTTTTTTTTGTTTCTTTTTTAAGGCTTTTTTGTGAACTTCATAGTATGTAAGCACAATAAGTACCTGAACTGTAGCAATGTAGCTGATAATCATCATCATTAGACATCAGTTCTAAGTGAATTAATAGTCATAATTAAATTGTAAGTCACTCTTACATTATGATTTCTAATTTCATTTGAATGTTCGTTCATAGACGGAAAGGAAGCTTTCAGTGTATATTCTGTAATGGGAGCTTTCAGACCTGATATTGCAAGACATAGTATTCAACAAGTATAAGCTTTTCTGGCTTTTTAATGTGCAAAGTTTACTTCTTCCCCCCCCCCCCCATCAAACAGAATTTGAATTGATCGGCAGTTTCGACTGTCTGTTTAAACAGTATATCGCGCCTGCAGTTTTTGCTCAATGCACTCAATCCAAGTTGATTTAAAATTTTTTGAAAAATTCTCCGGTTCACGGACAAACTGAAGGTATCGTAAAAAAAGGTATTAGCTCCACCAGCATTAGACGAGGTCAAAAAGACTTGCAGACTGTCAGCTAGGCCTGTTTTCTGTGCGTTTAACTGTAAAGATGCTGGAACTTGTTTCCTGCGCTCATCCGTTTTTTGGATTCAAAAATCGGAGTGCAAATAAAAATTGATTTCGTATAGCTACTTGGAGAAACCGCGGAACTTTTAGTTGTACTGTTTAAAAAACACATGAAGAAAACAGTAACTCAGAAGTTATTTGCATATCGTGTAAATAACTGAAATGCCAACTTTGGCGTTGTTCAAAAAGGGACAAGCAACATCATTACTAAGCTTAATAATGATATGGACCAAAACCTCAGCTGGACCAAAATGGTTATCTTAGTTTTTTTGTTCGCAGTTCCATTTAAACTGCCATTGATCGTTTACATTATACGTTGAAAGTATATTTATGGCCATTTTCTCACTTATACCGTAAGGGTGGTCGCTGCAAGAATTTTGTGAAGATGCAGAAGTGGTATTTTAAGCTAGTAAAACTGGATGAGCCGCGTTAATGCATGCAATTGAAAGGATTTAGAAATTAAGTTCTCTGATCATATTTTGATCAATAGACAAGTATTCAACATTTACTGAAAGGTTACTTAATAATAATAGCTCTGAATTGTGGTTAAAGTGTCTCCATAGTCATGTTTAGTATTTCATGATATAATTAAAAATGCTGAAGAAAATACTTTTTATTCCGATTGCGATATTTCGAATATGTAAGTGGATTAAAGCCTTAATGTCCTTGCAAGGGATAAGACAAAGGCAAGCTTTTTGAAGTTTCATACTTAAAAAATGCCACTAATTTCACAAAAAAATAGCGAATGGAACAAAAGAAATACCTACAGATGTGAGACTTGCTGATACATATGAGAATGTTCCCTACAAACATTTTACAGAACAGTCGAATTGCCTAATGTTTACATGGGTGGAAAGTCGTTGGTGAATAAATGCTGGATCATAGGAAACTTCAGCTGACAATGGACAAAGGCCATTCTTATTAAATACAACTTGGCCAACTCTTGCGAAGAGTTTTCTCATTGTAATATCGAACAAGAAATATATTTTGAAAAAAAATCATCAGCTATAATTAATGCTTAATTTTGTACCTCGATTAAAATTACTGTTTTTTTTTTTTTAAATCTGTTATTTGTTGTATCGAAACGTTTGATTTTTGTTGCGAAATATGTATCTAATTTTTCGTTTTGTCTTAACATTTAAGGTTTTTAAAATCTATTCGCTTCAGTTTATCCAGCAACCAGTGAAATGAGTACCCTTCGGTGGTTTTTATGCAAAACAATAAATGGACGAGTAAGTAACGCCGGGGAGAATAGGATTGCGATTTCTTTACGCAAAATTAAAGCAACGTACCATCAAATACACATTTATCGACAGACATATCGTCGCTTCTAAATGCTCTTTTTGCAGAGTCCAATTCTTCCGAATTGGAATCTGCAAAAAGCCAAGCAAAAAAAATTTTGAAATATTAAAATAATCTTTGTAGGCTAATTTCTATTTAACAAGCTCTAAATGCATTCACTGGTACGACTGCCCTGTTAAATAAATTACCCTAGACATGACTTAATTTTACATTGGCGGGGGGAATCATGACTTACTGAAACTGAATGGTGTTGAGCTATATTGACACCTCATGGCCTTTGCTGCCTCTACGTCTTGTTTTAAACAAGTGCTTTGCTTCCTACAAGGAATTTTTTGTTATTTTTAATCTGAATTTTACTTTTTAATGTAAAAAAGTTGTTCCGAATTACTATGCAGCCTACTTTGTTGACATGTATTCATTTATAATTTTTTTTTTTTTTTTTTATTCTTGCAATCTTGAGACTAGAATTAATATTCTAGTCGACTCTACTAACGATGAAGGTCAGACGGATATTAAGGGTTTCATTTTCCCATGATTTGACTTGACAAAGCTGTATTAATTACAGCTAGAAAGCGACAGCCTTATATGACGGAAACGGACAAATAGCCTTCGGATTTAATAAAGAAAAACTTTTTTTCCTAAAACTACTTGTGGAGAACTGCAACTGAGCTGGCCAATGAAACTGCTTGTGACAAACACCCAAGTGCTACTTGAAATTGTTGTTACGCTATACGCGCCAAGTAATTAGCGTTTTTATCTTTTAATTAACGAAGATTTTTAATTAACGAAGGTATGCAGAGTGGCCATATATTCTGTCTTCGTATAGATGCGAGTGCTTGTGGTGAGCGTGGCTGCTTTCAGAATTTCAGGTGTATTTTTAAAAAATGGTGAATGATGTCGATTTAGCTTAAATACGAATTTGGTGTATGACTAACTTTGGTTTTGTTTTCCTAAAACAATACTTTTGGACGTACGAGGTGCTGAAATTTCTTCCGTTTATCCTTGGTCAAAAAAAAAAAAAAAAAAGCACCGTTAATATTGCAGTAATACAGTATTTGGCGCATGCTGCACACATCAATAATCATTGCATCACATACACATCTGTGTATGTAATGCAATTTGGGATACAGTTCCTTGCGGCACGTACTTTTTTTCATTGATGGAATTATGCACCCCCCCCCGAAGAATGAATAGTTGTTGTAGTAGGGTTTTAGGAGCACTAGGGACTAATGCCATATTGCTCCGTGTACATTGTCTGTAAATTGCATGTGTTGTGAGGTAGAGTTTCTATTTGCTGGACTAAAAACTCGAGTTTCCTTGGTAAACTATGCTACCCTTGCTTGAGACCGACTAACTCAGTCACGTTGTGAAAAAGGCCCGTAAAAATTCCTCCCGTCATCGACTGGATTCGAATTCAGTTCTTTTTCACTCGATGTGAGGAGGACGCTATCCTACCAACTGTGCTGCCCACGAGGGCGAACAGCCTATAAGGACAAGTTAAATTTCCTAGAACAGACGGTAAGGCTATTTAGATATTCTTCAATATCTAACCTTATGAAGTGCTTAGTACCTTATTATTGAACATTTTTTTTCTCTAGGCCGAAGCCTATACGCAAACCTTGCGTCCTGCTATCAAAACACCACTATACTATGTTGTTCTTCCATTTGAAATTTCAGTTGGCGCTGCTGTAAACCTCGCGCAAAATATTTGAAGTACGCTCCATTCTAACAATATTTGCCGAGCATCTTCGTTAAAGTGTACTGGAGCATACTGGAATTTGTTTGCTTCCAATGTGCATCCTACTTGTATTGTCACGATCAGACTCTCGAATACAGTCAAAGTAAGCTTAGTGAAATATATTTGATAATAACTAGGGACAGCAACGTTAGCTCATTTCTTGTTTCATAAATGTAATGCCCTCGGGTGAAGGGGTTTACAAAGCCTCTACCAAATTTTGTTGATTTATGACACTCAGCTTGTGAATTGTATCACTGAAACCACGGCAGATGTTTTAGAACTTTTGAATTCCAACGGGTTTCTGATCCGTAAATTCTCTTTCCATAGTGTGTGGACTTTTAGCCGTAACTTGTAAGTCTTAATAAACAACAAGGACTTATGGAAAATTGCGGCTTGCCCATATAAAAAAAAAAAAAAAAAAAAACCTTCCACAAAATGCCATATAGAACTGTGATAGGCTAGTTGCTGAACTTATCCAGCAGAATTATAAATATTATATTCATCATAAATAACAAAGATATTTAATAGAAATGCGCATCAAGAATTCTTCTAACGAAATTAATATCTCATCAATATCTTCCCAACATGTTTGCAATTTATGACAGATTGTTAACCAAATCTAATTTAAATGGGAATAGACTGTGCATCGTAACGTTTTCCTCAGCTTTAACTTGCATTTTTTGAAAGTTAACTTTTTTAATAATTTCCTTGTGGCTACTAGTATTTATCAGAAATATTGATAGTGCACAGTATCTGATTATTATTTCTTTGTACCTTTTTCAGGATGCTGCTAACGTATGCAAGAAATTTATCGAGCGTGACCCTGAAAATGTGAACTTCACTGTGTTGGCTGTCATTGCAGTTCCCGACAACTGAATGCTGCCCTCGTCACTAACACCCTAGTGCTTTGCATTGATTGGTAAGTTTTTGCCCAAATTTTTTTAAAATTTCTACTTTTTAACTGTTTCTTCCAATAAACAGGTAGATGTTGTTTGTGATAGCAGAAATCGAGCTCTAAACTACTCAAGGACTGCCTTTTGAACTTTGCCATTCTAAGACATTGGTAACATGGGGAGAGGATATACGATACAACCGGTATCCGGGTGCTATAATTGATTCAGATTAATTCCGGCTTCTCCATATTAAGTCGTGTAAGAAGTGTGACCAAAGTTCCTGGAATGACCGTGGTAAGGCGCCGCTGGAATCATTGATAAAGTTGCACGAAACTTTGTCAGTGATCATGTCCTTGTTAGAGCGGTTGTTGTATCATGTTCCTCTCCATGCAGCGATTGTCTCAGTATGAAGTCATTAGTTTGACTTCAAAAGCGTAAAAATGTTTAAAAATTATGTACGTGAACCTGAAATTTCTAGCTAAATTGAGCGAAATTTCGAAAGTTACAAAATGTTAAAAGAAGTGAGCGAGTTTTCGAGTACAAGAAGAGAAATTCGTGGAACATTCTCGATTCGGCTAACCGACTATACCGAAAACTGATGGGGTGTTGAAGTGCGGGAACTTCTTTGATTGATCGAAGAATGTCTATCGGAATTACAACAAAACAAATAGGATGGATCATGTGCTCGTCGAATTTTAAAGGTCTGTGCAAGTAAGTTGTGCCAACGACTGAGGGGAAAGGTTTTGTATCAACTGTTTGAACAAAATTTAAGCTGAACGCAATTTTCTAGATTGTCATCACAAGAAACAAAACATAGGTATTTCAACATGAAATCGAGAATGAACAATTCAGAATTCAAGAACATACTTTTGTGTGTTTTTTTTTTTTTTTCTGGTAAATTGACCGATTGTATTTGGGAATTTTATCTTCCATTGCTCTAGCGTTTTAGGGAAAAGATAAATAAATCTTCTGTTTGTGCTCCTGGACCACCACACGGTCAGAAAAGTTCACAAGATTGAGAGAATGCAAGAAACAGCGCCATATTTTAGTAGTCACACAGCCTTGAACTACAGTCACTCAAAGTATGTGTACTTATGTATCCTCGCGCCTGACCGTTCGACTACGGGGGGCTGTCGAGGTAAAGTCACTTTCTGAATAATTGAATGTTGCATCACGTCAACGCGCCAGCTCACTGCATTATCGATGAGGTTATTACCGCCTGCAAATGGATCCTTTCGACGGAATGCCCCCCACGTCCCCAATTTGGCTCTGATTTCTTCCATGTATCAATTTCTCCTGATAGAGCCTTTTTCAGAGGAAGAAGGCGGTCACAGAAGCCGTTACATAGGCACTAAAATCGATATCAGTGAAGAGTTTATGGAATGTTGTAAATTGTTGCAGAAGAGAATCTCTTCAATTAGGGATTCTCAAAGGAAACTATTGTATTCTGAAGGCAACAAACTCAAATAATTGACATGTTTAATTTTATCTTAAGCAAAACTTGCATTGCTGAAGCATCCTAGCGACACCTATTTCAAAGAATAGTGTATGGAAAATACAATCATGAAAATAATGAAATATCGAATTCTTTTTTTAACAAATAGGGGAAAAAAAACATGACCCGATAACAGATCTTTCTCGAGCTCTGGTACGAAACTATTTGGGTAACTTAGGTGGTTTTCCAAACTGACATGGTCGAAATGGGCACTTGTAAAAATGGAATTGGCGAAGAACTGTTTGATCAAAATCACAAATTTTCTTAATTGCAGGGCTTCTACTCAATATACTTCTTATCAATATAATTGTATAGCATAAAGCGTTTATTCTTTTGTACGCAGCTGTAACGTTGCGTTTAGCAGTATATGTTCAATACGACTAGGTAGTTTAGTAACAAATTTTGTTCGTCGCAATTTCTTGCCATTGGTTCATAGCCAACTACGAACTGTTTTTTTTTTTCCCCATTTTATTTTTAAAAAATGGCGGTAACTGATCATTAACTTATTCAGAATATTTATATCTACTAACCAACAAAAATGCTTGGCCAGCCTGCAAAGCTAGCCTATAATCACATTTCTCCACCCATTTGTTTTAATCAAAAAATAATGCACAAGGAGCTGTAATTTACACAAAAGAATACAATTAAAAGATTTTTTATACATTTTTTTTTCACCATTTGTGAAGGCGGACACCGATTCTTAACCCTTCATTCGAGATTATAGTTGCCCAATAACAGGCGTGGTGAAAGGAGTCGAGTTTTTAAAGCTGCCCAGCAATCCGCATTTAAACACTTGCAGTCATAATATGCGATAAACCATATGAACTGGCACACTATTACCGAAGTAGTCAATGCATGATAATATTCTCCCAAAAACGAGCACAGCCTATAATAAATAGGCATATATATCCTATAGTTTATGCCTATAATAAATATGAATGGGGCATGAAATTTCAACGTCCACTGTATTCTGAAAAGGGATAAAATGTACAGTTCTGCACCGGCTGATAGTACTTTCTAATTTATTTGTAAAACTTCTATCATGCTACTTTTATTTCCGTGACTTATTTTTCATTACACATTGGAATTTGTTGTTGTTGGGTCAGCGGCTAATGCGGAACATCCAGCAGGTAATCATTTAAAAACGCACTGTAAAAGTTAACTTTCTTTTGAGACCGTTGCGGGCATTCAATGGTCTCAAAAGAGATCACTCCTTTGGGTATCCCTCCTGTACTTCGTAGATACCGAATCAACCGTGCGTATCCCCAATAAAATGAATCTTAGCCCGTGCATTTTTTTTTTATTCTCGCAAGACATATTTCCTCTGACAAATTTTTTCTTAACGTTAAAAAATATAGATTTGAAATAAGTCCCTCCAGTAGAGAGCTGACAGTTAATTTACGGTATGTAAACATCAGTTCATTATTGGAAAAATGCTATTATGAGTATTTCTGAATCATTTAACTGATTGTCTTGTTCATGGTATGCACCGAAAGCCCAACGTCACTGCATTTTCCCTCTTTATTAATTACCCATATTTTTTCACAAACTGGCCTTGAGTAGAAAATTTTTTAAAATTTCTACCTTTTCATCGTAACGCTGAAATTCTGTTAAGAAACATCCGCCATAAACTTGACATTTTGAGATTAGAAAATCAGGGGTTCATTATCCACTCTTATAACGTTCTAAGTTGAATAATTACACTAAAGCTAAATTAAGACATTGAATATTTTTTAATGTTTCATACAAACAGTACGTTGTTTAATAAAAATCTTCCCATTTGGAATATGTGCGTTGTATCCTAAACCTAGAAATCCGTTCCTTGAAGTATTGAAACTCAATTGAGATCTCGGTGGAACTTAATATGCCCACCTTTCTTAAAATCGTCTCTAGATCGAAAAAAATGAATATAGCTGTCATGCTTTGTTTCTTACATAAATTATCGAATGGGTAAAATCATACTGCCACGATGATCAATACTTAGGCAGTTTTCATATTCCTGAAACACCCAGAAAAATGAAATTTCATTAGTTATACTAGCGCTCACGGTAAATTATAATTTCCAGATTTCTATTGGTTCAATTTTAATGAAATTTGGAATTGCTTAAGTCTTTCAGAAAGATCTAAATATGAAAATTCATCCACTGCGAGTCGAGTTATTACATGGGGACAGATGGACAGAGGAATAATAATTGTCGGGTTTCTGTTGGCCCAATTTTAATGAAATTTATAATAGCTCGATAAATCTTTTTAAAAGGCCCAAATATAAAATTTCATAAATCCGTTCGCCGGGTTCGAGTTGTTGCATGTGGATGGATGCAGATGATGGGCGTTGTATGCATATATGCTAATGCGCCTAAGTTAGTTAATGTACGCAGTGCATTACATTTTCAGACGTATTAGATTTTTATTTCTTAAATTAATTGAATTGTTTTACTTCTGTAGTTAATAGAAGTGAAAAGTAAATAACTAATTATCTTGTTACGAATTAACGTTTCATTCTTTCTTGAAATTCATTCATTTATCAGTTATTGCAAATTTAGGACAACTTTAACTATCCGAGCACGCCAGTCATAAGTATCTGATATTTTCCTTTTTTATTTTCCATGTAATTGTCATTATTTCCCGTTTTGTTTTTTTTTTATGGATCTTAGAATAGTTTAATCAAGACGATAGAACCAGAAATGCAGAATGTGCGTGAGCGCCTTATATATGCATCGTAATACTATTCTTTGGAGAAAATCTTTCCAGAAAATTTGTTCTTGACTAAATTAATGTTATTAATGATCATAAGGTTTCATGCGTTTCCAGTTCCGATTACAGAAAGTGGGACAAGTGCAACGTGAGAATAATCGCAAAGTATTTGCATAGATTGTAACAAAAAACAAGCAGGTGTTTTCTTTTAGCTAATCTGTTTCTTCAATTTCGTGTTGCTGCAGTTTGATGCTGTTTATAATTAATGCTATTCTTTCTTTCCAGCTTCATGTAGTGTATGATATCGAAAAGCGGTAAAGGCGAAATAAGATATGAAAGTTATTTAATCAGAAAAACTAATTTCTTATCAGCATCGTTATCTACAGTTTTTGCGTCTGTATAACATGTCCCAATAGGACATAAGATGCAGCAAAATTAATTTGCTTTGCATGAAAATTTTATTGCATTCTCAACAACTTTAATGGAATAAATTACTTAATTCCTTATTTTGAATTCGACATATGTGAGGTTATCTCTGAAATCTGAGTGTGTTAGTTTTGAATGAGAATTCGGAATGAAATAGCGTGACAGTAATTTCTTGCGGCGAGATTTCATTATGAATGAGATGGGTGTTTGTTTGGTTGGGGGGGGATATAAATTGGATAATTATATTTGTTATAATGCTGAGATAACAAATTTTGTTCTTGCAACACCAGGTATTTTTGTTAAATACAAGGGGGGGAAGTTCAAAAATTTGTATTCACCCAGAAGTAGTTGTGACGGAAGGTCAAAACAAACACCATGTATTACACTTTTTTTCAACATAGTCACCAGACAAAATGACACTTTACCAGCTTTCAATACACTTCCGCAGGCCAGTTTTGTAAAGGCCACGGACTGTCTTTCAAACCACGATTCGGCAACATAAATCATATCAGCAGCAGAGTTTTCCACGAAGAAAAGACTTCACTGCAGATCAGGGGAATGAGCAAAATGCGGCATTATTTCAAACCCATATTCGTGGGCACACTTCAGTGCAGCATGCGAGGAATGCGCAGGGGCATTATCGTGGAGCAGGCGCACACCTTTTGACAGCTTTCCCCGTCTCTTTTTCTTTTATAGTAGCATGTAGCTTTATGAGGAGGTCGGAATAATACTTCGCCGTCACAGTATAGCCTTTTTGATGTAATCTGTTAGTATTACACCATGCTGATCCCAAAAAACTGACAGCGTCACCTTGCCAGCGCTTGGTTACACCTTTGTATTGGGGGGGGGGGGAGTATTGATTCTTCTTGCTTCCATTGTTTTCATATTTATTTAGTTTGGGATCATAGCAATGGATCCAAGTTTCATCCATGGTGACTAGTCATTGGGGAGGAACCAACCTTCTTTCTTTTCCTGGTACATCGACAACATTTCATGTATTGCGTCCTCTCCTTCTGGTAAGGAGTCAGAAATGTGGGCACTTATTTAGCAGACACATTACTCATATGCAACTGTTGATGGACGATGTTCTCCACAGACCCTACACTAATTTGGACAAGGATTAATGCCTCAATTTTAGCAATACTTCCGTTACAGCAATTGCTGGGCGTCGTGGAATTTCATCATGCACTGAGATTCTTCAATATCTGAATTGTTTACACCAATGTTCAACACCATTGTAACCTGAGGCAGATTCTCCATAAACAGTGACCATTTCTTTGTGGATTGTTTTGGGTGTTTTCCCTTGCGGAAAGAGGAACCGAATCACTGATCTGTATTACACTTTATCCATTGTGATACTTCGCTTCATTCAGCTCTGCAAAGAAAAAAAAACAAATGAATTGTCAAATCTAAACCAAAATTTGTGTGGTTGCTATAGAGAGATTTCAAGGTATCAAATAAAAAAAATTCATCTTTTTATCAAAACTACTGGATGAATACAAGCATTTTTTAACCAGACATCCTTCTCGTACTATGACAGCAATAAAACTGCTTCGGTCAAGGTATCCAAGTTTTGCCAATTAGCATTATTACAAATGGGGGGAAATGGTGGCAAGCGTAATAACAGCGTTATTTACGATAGGTAAATGTCTGGTAACAGGGCACATTTTAAGGTTCCCCTCCCATTCTTCCAAAGTCGTTAGAAGGTTGCAGTCCTCAGAACAAAATTATATTTCACGTCAGTGAGTACCCTAAAATTCTGTTCAATGTCTGCTAAAAACCGATCAACAAATCCTGTGTTGAACTGTTTTAGACTTTAGTCATGGTTGCAGTGCATTATACTTTCAGTGGTTTGGACGGATCAGCTTCGGAAAAGAACTTTTGTAACTAAAATATTGGCAACAAAATATTCTACATTTTAATGAAAGTTGGTTGGTTTGAATTAAACTGAGCCAGATGATTGATCAATGGAGTCAATATTCCCATAAATTCCATTATGTGGTATGAAAAGAAAGTTCTTTTCTCATTTCGCAAAATGGAACTTTGCTTAAGATTAACAGCCTTTCAGTATTTTATTATTTATTCATTTATTTTATTTATTTATTACTTTTTAGTAGTTCTACGGAGTACAAATCGGTCCCACAGCCTTTACATAATTATGTATTATGAGTAATGTGGAATTTCTGACGATTTGTGCGAGCATGGTCCAAGTTCTGTTGAAGAATTAAAAGCCTGGGGAGAACCGTCAAATCTTTTTATTTGAAAATTACGATACCTCGAAACGTCCTATTTTTGTAATTTCTTATATAATTTGTATTTAGCATCCATTTTTGCGAGAATGTAGTGTATTGTATTTCAGCCTTAAAAATCACATAGCTTATTTTTTTATTTATTTATTAACCTTCATGGTGAATTAAAGGAATAATTATTGGAACGGCCTTACGCCATATTAAATATAGTAAAGTTAGCCTCCTCTCTATTTAACCATTTACTGTGTATTTGCAAGATAGGTCATTGCCTTGTATGTTTGGATTTTTTTCTCTGCTAGATACTGCGAAAAGTGTATGGTTTCTTTAAATAACTATAGCACCCCAGTTGTCCAAGTATGTTACGCCACAGTCTATATAGGTGCTTCATACATGACTTGCGCCGAGAGGTCACTGATTCGGAGGTTATAGCGCACATATAATCACTTGTGAACACACACATCCCCTACCCCTTTTTTAAAGTCCCTTAATTCTCGTACTTGTGTATCCATAAGGATTTTATCAAATACGCGCCAACGTTGGAAAAAGAAAGACACAAATCCGTTACCTCATCGATCATTTCTAACAGGTCAGGGCTATCAGGAAGTTCCCACGCGTTCATTGAAACAGGGCTGCTGATCACGTACGCTAAGTAGGAAGGGTTCACCACCCGTAGCTTGCTGCCATCCTCCAGAATGAACATTCGCATTGCGAGACAGTCGTAACATACTGTATTCCATGCGAGCAGATGCATCGAGTTGCCGTTTAAATGAATGGGTGTCAAGACCTTTTATTTTCTATTAAGTCCTGCGTCGAGATAACAATTTTGGTATATCAGCCCTTAAATTAAAATTCCAAGTTGCACTTCTGTTTCATGCATTACCCTATATTTACAGACAAGTAAACAGTTATGTAGTTTATTTCTTAGACAAATAATATAACTAGAAATTTATGTGTGGAGCAAACAACGGAAATATCAATAGCAAAAGCAGCATGAACATTAAGTACTCCTCCTTGCTATGGTCACCTCTCCCCCCCCCTCCTCCTCCTTAAACTGCTAACTTAATTTTAATCGTAAATTCGACAGCACTTCATTTAATGGAGCTGTATACGGACTTTTCTACCTTCCGTTTTAATCTCAATCTTTCAGTTGAAAAAGATGCCATCTGTTCGCCTTGACTACATTATTAAGTGTCGTATTTGTCTTATAATCCTTACAGTTAGTTATTTAGGTCAAGTTTGTCGCTTGAAGTCCGGTCATTTCCATCTGCCATGCCCACCCAAGTAGAGCCGATAGTGTCGGAGGTTATTGTTCACCTCTTTCTCCCTGTGCGCTTGGAGGGCTTGGCATGGCCAGTTAATATGTCGGCTTTCATGCTGCATTATATGTTCGTTGACCAGACCATTCTAACATGTGCGGTAGGGTCGTAACCCTTGTAAACAGGAGGCCGCAGATGTTGCACTTAAGTAGCTTGCTTGTTGGACGGTGGGAAAGATTAGGTACAGAGAGCAGGATTCATCACTTTCAATACCTTGGTTAAAAGACACTGACTGACAAAATGTATCGCAACTAAACACAAGAGATTAAGCTGACTGCACAATTTTCATGGGTATATCGACCTTGCCTTAATCTGATTTTTAGCTCGAGAGGCCAATGTGAATGCGATGCGCAGAGCCGTATTAAATCTTGAATACGATTAATGTGGAAGCTGCTCAAGTTCCATATAGCAGGAGAGTTTGAGAACGAGAAATAACAAGTTACTTATTATACACGCTGCGTTACATTTTAGGGCCTTATCAAATAGTAATAATACGTGATTATGAAAGAAAAAGAGCAATGACTTTCATGCACTAACCGAGAGCATTTCCGCTCATCCACCATACTGTAGATTCATTCCTCCACACAGACCACGGCAACAAACAATATTCGGTGCTTTTGCTACAATATACGATATATGCCTATGTGATAATATACATATAGGGGGAGAGAACAAACATTTTCCAGATTTCTGTTCGTCCGATTTTAGTAAAGTTTTTGGAAATGCTCGATAAATCGTTCTAAAACAGCCAAATTAAGAACATTGCAAATATTGCTTCCTCTGCATCTAAAAAACGGTTTTCTCTTTCGCTCTCGGCGTTACTTTTCTTCCAAACAGCTGTTCACTCTGTGCAAATCCGCCCTGCCATGGAATATTGTTCCCACATCTGGGGCGGTGCCCCCAAAACCTCTCTCAGGCTTCTAGATTCCATTCAGAAGAGGGCAGTTAGGTTAATTAACGACTCCTCTCTAACAGAGTCTCTCCACCCGCTGTCTCAGAGACGTACTGTTTCTGCTGCATGCCTTTTCTGCAGGTACTTCCATGGGCACTGTTCTTCTGAATTGGCTTATATTATTCCTGCTCTCTTTCAAAACAGTCCGAACACGTGCCGCCATCAGGCAACATCCATTTACTGTCCAACTTCAAACTCACAGAACAATTTTCATCTTCCTCGTTTATTCATTCAACTGCCGTTTTCTGGAACAACCTTCCTTCATACGTTTTTCCCGAAAATTTCAGTCTACAGAAGTTCAAGTATAATGTCAACAAATATCTTCTTTCGTCTTCTCAACCTCCAACCCAAGTACTATAGGTTCTAATACCTCTCGTGTTTGAGGTTTTCATAAAAAAAAAAAAAAAAAAAATATATATATATATATATATATATATATATATATATATATATATATATATATAAAAAATTTCATGAAAATCCATCCACTGATTTGAAATAAGTTATTACACGTGGACAGACCGACAAACAAATCATAAGTGCCAGATTTGTATTGGTCCGATTTTAATGAAATTTGGGATGACGCAACAAGTCTGCCTAAGAGAGCTGTATATAATTTCATCAAATGGCTTGAACAAACTCATTGCTGATGGGATTCTTCTTACTGCTCAGACTATGCACATTACGAGGCATAAATTCAAATTGGAGGATGGTTGCAGAATAGATGTGCGGAAGTTTGCTTTCAGCCGATTGGTGGTTGATTGCTGGAACAGGCTTCCATCCGTTTGGAATGGCGTTTTTTTTCTAAACGAGCTAAATATAATATCTTATGAAAATCCATCCATTAGGAGACGAGTTATTACATGCTGACGGGCGCTTTACACATATATGCTAACGCGCCTATACACCAAGCTTTTGAACTAAAATTGGACTATTATGAGTTAATTCATAAAAACAAACAATTCGAAGCGTTTAGTACCGATAGAAGAATCTCCAATCCATAATTGGGATTGAGTAAAATCCATAGTGTATTACAAAGTTAAACGTGAGCTGAGCACCTGGAACAACCTTGATCTTGAAGTCACACCACAAAAATCTCCTATCCTTGACCTAAAATGACCACGTATCAGTGCAGCCCAATGAGCTGCACCAACCTGATAATGCAGGTTTAAGATTTCATCATTCAGTTCGAGAGAGAGAGTGGGGGCGGTCCCCAGCTAATCTATTGCTCTGGACCGCCTTCACACATGAACGATAAGACCTGTACGTGTGTTCTAAGGCTAGTTTGCATGCTGAAAGATAGAATAATCTCGGCGGGGAAATCCTACGTGCCTCACCTGGGATTTAACTAACTCAGCACCGATTGAAGAGGTCTACGAAAATTCTTCCCGTTACCGACAGGATTCGAACTCAGACCTTTCTAACGGGTGACAAGTGGCTAAACCACTACTTTCATTAATTTTTGATTCATTTACATGTGGTGGGTGTGCGAAAGATTTGCTGCTGGTCTACCAGTCCTCCCGGTTTGTGTAAATTGCATAGTTGTACCTTTCAAATACATGTTTACCCTTATTCATACTTTTTACTTAAAAAGATGTCTTATCGTTATTTTTTAGTTTGTTATTGCACTCAATGTAGGTAAAAAGCCTCATGCTATTACAGTGTAAAACATTGTACAAACAAGGCAATAAGTTTCATTGCTACTTAATGCATGGACTTCAAATTGTGAAAGTACTTCGCCACGAGTTGGATGGTATTGCACTACTATACTTATTAGGGTAGTGCAATACTAAGGTAACATGTGGCAAAATGCTTTCGCAATCTGAGGACGATGTATTAATTAGCAAACTTAGTTTGCTGATTGTTACATACAGTATGCGCAACGAGGCTGTGCCTTACTTGTACAGTAAGTTTTATTATTGCATTGGTTTAAATTGATTCAATTTGTGGTGAACGAATTATTATTCAATATTGCAAGCCCCTCGACATCGGTGTTGCCGGGTAAAATTGCCTCGTATTATTTATTTGATCAGTGATCAAATAATAATAATAATAATTTATAAAATTAAAACTCTAATACCATGTTAGAGGGTTGGTGAAAACTGCAACCAGTAATGTGAAGTGTGAACTGCCACTTACATTGAAGGTCTGGCTGGCACCAGTCGATAGTGCCCATTTCTTTTAATCCAAATTTTCATTTCTAGACAGAATAATAAATAAACTCCATAAAACCTGGCACCCTCGGAGATTGGGAAGTAGAGGATTTTTGAGAGATATATCTAGTGGTTGCAGTTTTGGTAAAAGCATAAATCAGTTAATATCAAGCACTTTCACTGACAACGGAACTTGCATCTGTAAACATTTAAATGCTCTCTTGTCCTTTTCATATGTTTTTGCTTGGAACCAGGATTTAAACTGAACAAAATTCTCACAGCGGAACGCACTTTCCTTTGTAACGAGTTTCCTCCGATATTGCACTACTTTCAACACATAGCTTTAGCTGTCTTTGAAAACTGATTTCGTGTACCGCATAGCAGTTCACATCGAACAACTTCTTTTATAACTGTTTTGTCTGTTGTTGTCACTAGAGACCAGTTAGTCTTGAAACAGGCTATCATAGAAGTCTCTTCTGCGTACTCATGAGGTTTTTTTTTTTTTTTTTTGTTTATACTCCGGCACGACAACCAAATCAGTAGAGTTCCCAGTTTTCTTCCCTCTCCCCTATCTCACAAGCACATTCAGGATATACTGTAGCGCAGTCAACTTTTCATTAAGTAAACAGTATTTGAAAATAGAGGTGATTGTTCCAGAAGTTTGGTCCTTGACGTAGACATTCTCTCAGATATGCCAGACAAGTTGTACATGCTACCTGGGAGTCTAAAATATAGATGGAACTGATATTCGGGTGACACTCAAGTCAAGTGGACTCAATTTCGGCGAAGTCCGTACGGTCCGTGACAGCCAAATCCTCTGCTTGTACCTTCACGATGGTGGGACTGTTAGTAATCCTGGGTATAATCCCCATGCACAAGCACACGGTGAGTGACCACCAACGTAAACAGGGGTCGAGGTGTGGCGGCCACACCACATGGAGGAATGCCGCCCCTCTGTGTTACCAGGCACTAGGTGGTAGATGACTCTCATCAACCGGTGCAATACCACCACTTTGCTTATTGGAGGCTTGAAGTGATGGAACCCATGTTTAATCTCCAGAGCTAAGTTCCGCCCGAACCCTTCCCATCCCTTCCATTATGCAGTATGACTGATGACTTTTGGGGTTATGATGGACATCATGGCGAGAACCTTCCTTACATTTCGGGAGTACAGCTTTAAAACGGTGTTCGCAGGCCGGCCGCTAGTTAGTACACCGGACCGAACCTATTGGGAACTCTTTAGGAGGCTTCCGGATCAGCTAGCGTATAATCTTGCTACTTCTATTCTACCAGATAGTGACTGGAGGTACTCCGAGTAGTGTGTATGAGGGGGGCATTGTCGAGGCCACGTTATGTCAAGGATCTGGGTATATTCTTACCATGTGTACGCCATATCCAACAATTTCATTACTTCATACATCGTGTCCCCCCTCCACACACACTTTTTCTTGCTATTGAATACACCATGAATTGTCAAACTAATAGAGTAAGCTTAAATGCAAAAAGATCTAAACCTACCAAACACTTCCTAGTTCATTTCACAAATATACATGGTCTTAATTCTAATCTCAACAATGTCCATTTCCACTTGTAGTCTGCCAAACCCCATGTACTTTTTCTAACAGAATCTCACTTATCGATTGATTCAAATACTGCTCATCTCAGTTGCCCAATTTATTCGCTGTATGATTCCTTTCGCCTCAAAGGTGGTACTTGTGCATATGCCGTTCCGATATTCCCTGTGTCAGAGACTTGGTAATTTGGAACCTCCTCTTTTCGATCTTCTCTGGCTTAAAATCTCTCTACCTCATTGTGTCAAATTCATCTGTTGTCTCTACCGTGGCGCCTCCGTGGGCAGGGGCAGTAGTGCGTAGCACACGCTTCTTGATTAGATCGGGATTGGAGTCCTTAACTACCAAATACGGAGGAAGAGGAAAGGTCAGGGAATGACCACCGCTTATCTCTGGAGCAATATGGCCTTAGTTGCTAATGCTCCTAAAAAAAAAGTCTCTACCGTTCTCCCAACCCCACTAATCACTTGGAGCTTTTTGACTTCCTCTCTTTGTAACTTGACTTTCTGCAGTTCAACTTTCCTAACGGTTAGGTAATTTTCCTTGGCGATTTCGATGTTCACAACTTCAGCTAGCTTTCGTTTTCTAGTCATCCCACCCAGCTGGTCGAGATGCTGAGGCTTTTGCAATTACTAATGACCTTGCACAGATTGTTCATTTACCTACAAGAATACTGGACAATCCTAACCATACAGCCAACACGCTTGATCTTTTTCTCACAAACAACCCTTCTAAGTACACGGTCGAAGTGAGTGGTCCTTTAGGCACCTCAGATCACAACTTGGTGATTGTCTCTTCTACAATGGAGCCTTTATCTCATGACAATTCGCAACCTCTTGTTTGGCATTACAAGAATGCAAAATGGGATGACCTGCGAGATTTCTTTTCCTTGGTCAGTTTACTATTTCAAAACTTCTGATGTCAACATTTGCTCAGATCGTCTCTGTGAAATTATTCTTGTAGGAATGTAATCCTTTATTCCACACTCCACTTTAAAATCTCGTTCTTTATCTAAATTTTGGTTTTCCAATAAATGTGCTAAGGCTGTTCAAGAGAAAAATATTGCATATCTTAATTGGCTTGTTTCCAATTTTTCAGTTTCATTTTCTGCTTACGCCAAAGCTCGCAACACTTGTAAAGCAGTTATTAATCAGTCAAAACTAGATTTTGAACAGGCTAAAAGTAGAAAACTTGCTTCTTGCCCTAATGGTAGCCGAGCATTCTGGTCTCTTGCCAAAGCTATTGGCCGCAACTTTTTCCCATCTCTGCTCCCACCTCTGTAAAAACCAGATGGTTCTATTGTCACTTCAGCCAAGGATAAAGCTGACCTGCTAGCAATCCCATTTTTCTTCCAACTCATGTATTAATGATCTTGGTAAAACACCTCCCACCATTCCCAACACGCTCCATTCAATGCCTCCTGTGGTCTTCCGTCAAAAGGATTTTGACGAATCTTGATGCTAAGAAAACTCCAGGTACTGATGGTATTTCTCCACTTTTTCTCAAAACCTGTGCTCTTGAACTTACTCCTGTCCTTTGCCGCCTTTCACTGTCTTATTCCAAAGGTATTTTTCCTTGTGCTTGGAAATTTGCTCATATCCAGCCAGTTCCTAAAAAGGGTGAAAAATCCTTCCCATCCAATTATCGTACCATTGCAATTGCTTCTACTCTTTCCAAAGTAATGGAGAAATCAATTAACCGCCAAATCTTAAACTACCTAGAAACTTTCCACCTGATCAACGATCGCCAGTATCGATTCCGTCAGTGTCGATCCACTGGTGATATTCCGGCTTATGTTACCCATTAATGGAAAAGTTTGAAACAGAAACAGTTGCTCTTGACATCTCAAAGGCTTTCGATCGTGTTTGCATAAAGGTCTTCTAAACAAGCTTCCATCTTATGGTTTGCCAACTGTTTTTGTAATTGGTTATCCAGTTTTCTCTCTCAGGGTGATGGTAAATGGCACTGTCTTCTAACTTGTCCACTAATGCTGGTGTCATCCAAAGTTCAGTTCTTTCCCCCACTCTTTTCCGCTTGTATATTAATGACCTTCTTCCATTGACTGGAAATCCTATCCATAGTTTTGCCGATGATTACATTGCATTCCACTTTCCATTTTGAGAAACCTCCTGCTCAATCAACTTCTCGAATATCCGCTACAAATTGCTTAAATGCGATCTCCAGGTAATTCTCAAGTGGGGCAAAGACAACGTAGTTGATTTCAATCCTTCTAAAACTCAGTCTTGTCTTATATCTCGCAAAAAGGATTCTTCTACTCCTATGCTTATCTTTGGTGACAGTCCGATTTCTGGGCAAGATAATCTCTTTTGGGGATTACCCTGACTTCTAATCCCTCTTGGCACAAGCACATTACAAATATTGCTTTCTCTGCATCTAAAATACTTGGTTTTCTCTTTCGCTCTCGGCGTTACTTTTCTTCCAAACAGTTGTTCACTCTATGCAAATCGCAAATCCACCCTACCATGGAATATTGTTTCCACATCTGGGGCGGTGTCCCCCAAAACCTCTCAGGCTTCTAGATTCCATTCAGAAGAGGGCAGTTAAGTTAATTAATGACTCATCTCTAACAGTCTCTCCACTCGCTGTGTGATAGACCTACTGTTTCTGCTGCATGCTTTTTCTACAGATACTTCCATGGGCACTGTTCTTCTGAATTGGCTTCTATAATTCTCGCTCTCTTTCAAAACAGTTCGAACACGTGTCGCCACAAGCCAACATACATTTGCTGTCCAACTTCAAACTCACAGATCCAACTTTTCATCTTCCTTGTTTATTCACCCAACTGCCGTTTTCTGGAGCAACCTTCCTTCATACATATTTCCTGAAAATTACAGTCTACAGAAGTTGAAGTCTAATGTCAACAAATATCTTGTTTTGTGTTCTCAACCTCCAACACAAGCACGGTACTAATACTATAGGTTCTAATATCTCTCGTGTTTGGCGTTTTCATAAAAAAAAACCAAAAAAAAAAAAACAGCAGCCTAGTTGGTACTATGCACGCATCTAGGTGCGTGTTTGATACCCATCTTTGACTGGAGTAACTTCTAAAGTCCTCTTCATTCGTGACTGTAGTTCGCCGATCTCAGGCAAAGGTGTTATGGTTTTGCAGTCTGCTGAACATGTAAATTGGCTCGTGAACACACAGTTTTAATATATTTATTACTCGTACGGTTATGAGCGAATACCCCTGGGGGGGGGTCGTTATATCAATATCATTTCACAAGGCAGCTTTCTTTCGTCACTAACCTTCTCAGGAAACTTTTTTTTTTTTTTAATATTTATATCTCCACTTTTCACAGCATGCGCCGGTGAATTGGTATTAGTACTAAACAAGCAAAGTTTATACAGCACTAGCAAAAAATTAAAACTTTCTTTTGCCCATTCGTTCCTTTAATAATGTGACCAGACCTTCTTTAAATTATTGAAACTACCCACTTCAAAACCATTTGGAAGTTTATTCCAACAATTTCCTTGGCTGAATGCGAATTTCGACACGCATCTATTCTTCAACCTTCATTTTTTTTACTTCAGTTTGTTCCCCTAGGAACATAATGTTGAGAAAGAGTAATGATGTATATTTCTAGCATGCCATCTTGCAACAGCGAACCATTGCAATACAGCTCAGTTACATGGACAATTTACTCTTTCTTTCAAAGCTCTGAAAAAAGAAGTTGGTACATTACCGCGATATCATCACCGCAGCTGAGACCTTGTATCGCTCGGCACATTTTAGCCCACTGGATCTGTCAAATCATTGAGTAAATATTAGATTCCAATTTATTTTTCAAACCCACGTTCATTGCCCACTGAATGGGCTTTTGATGATTGATTCATACTCGAAGGATGTAAGATCATGCTGGAACACTAAAAAGGAACGGCCTCTATCGTAAATTTCAGAAATCTGTACAATGCGCTACACAGTTTTCAAAAAATTGTGGAATTTAGTTTTCAGTGCTGAAGTAGACCAATAAATAATTGTAGCTGCTATGAATCCCCCTTCTCGTCTCTGGCAAACTGAATCACTACAACATATGGGATATTGTCGGTTCAAAAATATCAGCACAATATCTTAAGAACGAACAAACCGTCGCTTTGCTAAAACCTTAACACTTCATCCGGGAGGCACTTTCAGAATTAATTACTGGTCATCACAGAAGCCTTTCGACTGGACTTAAGTCTTTCGTCGGGGTTGATTCTGTTAGTAAGCATTACTAATTGTAAATGCGCACATAACTGTTTCTGTAGCATTTTTAATGGCATCAGTATGCTCTACGATGACCGAAATTGAAATAGTGACTTTGAAACATTGATGTACATCGTTAACTGCAATAATAATAGTAATAATTATTGCAATGAAAAGAAGGGGGAAGGACCTGATATGGATATCAAACTCTATGCTGCAACGTAGATCAACTCCAACAGCTACTTAGAATCTCCGAAGAATTCAGTACTGACATCAGGATGCAATTCGGCCTAAACAAATGCAAGACCTATGGAATCCAGTGAAGGAATTGAAGCCAGCTATCGCAGAGCAAGAGACTTGCAAATGTCTGGAGATGATGCAAGCTCATCGGTTAGAACACAGTGATCAAGGCCCGCCTGATTTAGAAATACCATCAGAGATTGAGAAGCCACCCAAAATCAAAGCTGAATTCCGGGAACACAGCCACTGTCACAAACACCTACGCAATTCCAGTACTAACTCCTTCGGGATCATAGATTGGACCAACACTGAACTGGAGGAGATTGAGATTGACCAGGATAATGAAGAAGAGCCGCCAACACCACCCGAAGTCGGCCATCGAGGGACTGACTATAGCTCGGAAATATTGAGGGAGGAGACTGACTGACCTTATTGAACAAGAGAAGGCGATTAAGAACCTGCAGAAATACTTACAAGAAAACGGAACACCAATCTACCCAGCCATAAGAAAGCTTAACAAGGAAGCCCCACTGAGAGACAGAAGGTAGGTTGTTTTTTTGTTGTTGTTATTTGGTTTTTAGGAGCATTAGCAACTAAGGCCATATTGCTCCGGATATGCGGTGGTCATTCCCTGACCTTTCCGCATCCTCCGTATTTGGAGGATGCGGAAAGGACAGAAGGTAGGAAAGATGGGCGAAGAACCACTACAATGACCTCCATCAAGACTACCTAGATAAGATGGCTTCCGGCGCTTGGCTCACGAACATGTATACTGTGTCGGGGTGGTCCCAAGGCAAACGCCCATCTCCACCTTGATCTCTTAATTTAAACAGAAAACTGTTAATTGGGCCTGACAAAGTATGAAGAATGAAAATCAAAATTAGAAAAATTTGGATAATTAAATGTAATTTATTTAATTAATTAAACAATTTAGTATAGAACAGCAAGAAATTTGTGTTTTAAGAAGTGTTTGTGTGAATTATGTTGTGTCAGGCCACATCGCCGCTGGATGCAGGGTGATCACCTAGACAGAGTACACTCACAGACACGACCAGGTGGCCAGGATAATATATCAGAAGCTAGCGCAAATATACCAGTTGATGAAAGAAAGTGTACCGTATTACAAGGATGAACCCAGACCGTACTTAGAGACCCCTACTCCCAAACTATATTGGGACTATGCCGTAATAACGGATGAACCGAACCAGCACAACATACCAGCCATAACCCTAATCGACAAGAAGAAAATGGCTACCTACGTGATCAAGGTAGCGGTGCCCAACACCAGCAACCGCCAGAAAACCTGCGATGAAAAGATCAGGAGGTACACAGACCTAAGATAGGAAGTCAAAGAAGTATGGCATATGGAACAAGTAATGACCATCCCGATCACTGTGTGGTCGGGATGGTCATTACTGATGGTCAACCATCAGCATGGTGCCAAACAGTCTCCATAAGAACCTAGCAGCAATGAGCCTCCCAGAGAATACCTACATAAAACTAAGCCTCGATTCTGAACACCTGTAATATAGTAGTTTCTCGACCAACAGTAATTACAATAATAACAGTAACCGGACACAACCAACCACCCCATGCACTTGGTACCAGTACCCGTCACAGGGCGGAAAAAATCCCATAAAGGAAAAATTTTTTATGATAATAATAACAAATACAAGCTAACGCATAGGTTTGTGCTATAGCATCATTTTTATACTTAGCCAACTACTAAGTATTTACAAATTTTCATCATTTAAGTATCTCATATTGTGAATGTCTTCACAACGAGTTGCCATGATATTGCACTACCTTGAATAAGTAACACTTCACCAATGGAGAAGACTACTGTTACTTATCCTCAGCGGATACCACCACCCAGACGACACCGTTTCAGAGCTTATTGGCTCTTTATCTTGTATCAATTAATATACAAGGCATTGCAATATTGTCCTTGTCTTGTCATTTTTAAGCGTTAGCTTTGTTTCTTTTTTGTTTTTGTATAGTCTTTATGTATAGGGGAAGTGTTCGGTTTTATCCAACATAATATCTTATGTGTAATCATTGTGCCAGTAACGTATAAACTGCACGCATTAATGCCATTTTGTTCCAATTGACACGGTAATTTTTAATAAGTAGTTCACTACAATAATCACTGGTTTCTCTAGGCATATATATTTGAAGATTTAATCCCCCCTCCCCTTTTTATAATTAAAAATACAAGTTTACCTAACCCGGCGTACCTTAGGATAAGATTTAAAGTACTGCCTTGCATGTGGACTTTTTTTAAAAATACTAAATTTATAACTATAGTATTGCCTCTCATCATTTACCAGTCCATATTCTTATCTTTCAATAAAGAAATAAGTAATACAAAGGTGAAAAATAAGATCCTAGTTTGACATTCATTGGTTAATTTATTTAATTAGTAAATTCTTTTCCCGACTACTTATTATTTTAATGTGTCATATCACTTCGCTTAAATTTCCAATCAATAGGATTGGAAGAGAGCTAAGAAAAACTCCGTCTGGATTTCATCACGTATATTCGACGTGATTAAAAACAACTATATCCATTAATCATTGCTGTTTGCACTTATGGTTGTGCTGATTTACAATGGCAATTAGTCATTTGCGCAAACGCAACAGTTAATTAAGTTCGTATTTAAAAAATTCTAATATCATAAACTCGATTTCCAGTTGAGACTTTTCGAATCGTATATTATTTATCTTTATAGATGCAAAACCCGAGGCCAATATCATAAATAAACGTGTATTGAAGAACGTTTTGATAAGGTATAGTAGATTATTATAATAATAACATGCAGTTTAATAAAAAAAAAAAAAAAAAAAAAAAAATTCTTATACTTTAGTTTCATAGGCTAATTCTAAACAACTGATGGCCCCAATACAGCTTGATATTTATATTTTAAATTATTTCCTTTGGTTGAGATACGATGATTCTTTCAGTATGATTGTTTTTAGGGGGGGGGGGGACCAAACAAACATGTGAAGAACACTGAATATTCTTTGTGTTTCTTTTTTTTATTATTTTTTTATTTTTTTACCTTGCACTCGTGTGCAGATTGGCTTTGTCACGCTTCTCGCTCACATCTGTCGGTAAGTCTATGCACATCTAATACCCTTTGACCTCTGGCCGTACGCGTGCTGAAAATCCAATTTTTGTATCTCCGTTTCTCCGAAACTTGATCGGGCCAAGTTATTTTAAAGTACTTACTAAACGTCCCTTTCCTCCCCGGGGATAGCAGGGTAGGGCGGTTTTCAGACGTGTCTCCCCACGATTCTCTTTGGTTTTATTTGTTCGTCTGTTGGCAACAGATTTTTGTTATTGTGGAAAGGAAAAAAGTTCGCTGTCACTGAAGCGTGCAGTCCGATCAAAGGGTGTTGACAAACCGCAAAGGGGTTTGGGTGCCGACCTTCCCTTCCTTACCCCCTCCCCCCATTCCCTTATCTGTCAAGAGGTTGAGAAAAGAAACTGTAACGAAGAGATAAGTGAATCGCTTTTGACGGATGAAAGTAGAAATTGTCATTTTTGGCTACCCTTGTTTGCTTGGATACGAAGGACGGAGAAGACCCAGGGGTTAGAGATGAGGATCTGTGCGTTCGTGCTCTTTTTGTCTCGGAGTGCTCTCTCCAGAAATAAAGCCGCTTTTCTTTCATTCTTTGGGATTGCATTGAGAGGATCTACGCAGATTAAGAATACTTGAGCTAACAGTCCACTTGTTTAGCTTCCCCCTTTTGCTGTCTCCCTCCCGTTTTTCTGACCCTTCTAAGTAGGAAATGGGATTAACTCTTTCTCAATGAACGCGTGAGAAAGGTAAGGAAGTGTCAGCCGGACGTTTGATTCATGACAAATGTAACCTACTTAAGCGATGGCAGTGTGAGGAGGAAAGCAAAGTCAAAAACACCAGGAGTGTTGGATATCACTTCCTGATATCACACCAGCATTTGTTGTAAGATACTCACACCAGAATCTATATGAATGATCTTTCCATATACGAACGTTACCAACAAAAGAGGGGGGGGGGGAATTATACTGATGAAATACTGTATCTATCCGCACAACCAGATAACTTTGACCTTGAACTCTCTTTTGTCTATATTAGTGTTTTATGATCTTTATTCTGCTTTGTTGCGCACAAGTTAATTTCTCGAAAGACCATTTTCCTTTACCCTCACCTTTAGGTTAAAACAATGTTCCCAAAGTGTGGGGTGCTGCGACTCCTGGGAAAGCACATGTTGTTTTTATGAATTGTTTTTAACAAAATAGGAAAAAAACATCCCCTTAATCCAGGTATGAAGCGTGTTTTTTTTCAATCGTTATGATTAAATGTATTGAAGTATATTAAGGGGGACTGGAGGTATAAAGAAGTATATTTGGGGGGCTTCAGAAGTATATTTGGGGGGGGGGCTTGAGGTATAAAAGTTTGAGAACAATTGGATTAAAGCAAAAAAAAAAAAAAAAAGACTTGGGTTAAAACGAGAGGCTTTCAAATAGGTGTCTTCGTCACCATCTTGAAACATGAAGGTGGAATTTGTAATTGGAATGGTAACAGATTTCAGGGCTATTGATACAACTGAATTAATTTTGAATTCTGTTTAAAAATTGTTTACTTATAACCAGTGCTTTTTTTGCAACGGTACGGCGTACCGGCACCTTTATTAACAGTGATGTGACATTTGGATGCAGTGCACTTCGAAATTTGTAATATTCCGTAATTTTTTTTTACATGTTTATCTACTATTCAAATAAGCTTAAAATTATTTAACTAAATTTACATTTTTCACTGTCTATTGTTAAGATATTTTCTATATAAAACTGTATAACCATTTTTATAATTCTAAATTACTCAGTCGAACCTCTGTTTAATTATTTTGAATTCCCCTTGGAAGTTAAATTTAAAATAGTTTCCGTTGAGCGAGAAAAATTTCATATAGCGAACGGATTAGGAGAGAATTAACTCGGTACGCACTGTTCGCATTTCTGGCCTTCAGGCAATTTAGGCAATTACCATTCTATAATTTAGTGGTACCTTTAGTGTGTTACATTTTCGATTTCTTGTTGCATGTAAAAGTAAAATTGAAAATATTGGAAAATTTTATTAAGTACAATACACAATTACATTTACTGAACAAAACATTGAATGAGAATTTTTTTTTCATAATTCACAAAATTTAAAATGTTTTAGTTCACTTTCCTAGCGGACCGTAGGTTGGACACCTTCGTGAATCAACTGTAAGCGCCCCGTTCGAGAATTAGGAGGGAGTAATTTCTTTTACCCCGACAAATAATCATCTGTTGTTTCGCGGAAGTGCGTTATCCACATTTTCCCGTAAATTTTCCCTATCTATGTTTACATGGTCACAGTACCTGAATATCCAAATGATACTGAGATTTTCAAAAAAAAAAAAAAAAAAAATTCAAATTTAAGAACTAGTGACAATACCGATGACAAGAGAAGGACAACGAAGGTATTAAACCTAAGCATGAATTGTTGGCATTTGGTGAAAATGAAGTTAGAAAATTGTCAATTAGGTTACAGTTAAATGCAATTCGTGGATTTCGGGGGTTACCTAATTGAAAAGATGGTTTCGGAAGAATTGAAAAATTTGATGTACGCTCTGAGTATGATACCAATTTCATCGAGTGAATGAGGATTTTCACAAATGAATCTGATTATCAGTCCAACCAGAGCTTCGTTGATGACAAAAACAGTTTCTTCACTACTGTTTCTTAAAATTTATGCCCACCGCTGACCCGCTTCGATCCAGCAAAATATGTCGATTCGTGGCTGCTTCGGAAACGTCATTCAGCAACCGACACAGAGAGGAAGAAAAGAAGTCGGCATAGGGTGTCTGATGAGAACTTAATAAAATTTGGAATATTCTACAAAAACTTTATTATAAAATAATTTTCACTTATGTTATTTATTTTTATTTATTATTTTTAGGTGCCATAGTTCAACGTAGGACCCTTAAAATGTCACTCGATTGTCTGCCTGTCCGTCCATCTGTCACAGCATTGTATCTCTGGAACCACACAACCTATTGACTAGAAATTTTGCATGGGTTTGCACATCAAGTAGGCCAACATAACGCCATATTGATCATTGTTGACAAAAATTTGTCTGAGAAATGGAGGGGGCGTTAAAATGTGGGAGGATAAAAATGTCGAAAACCTATAGCTACACCGTTGGAAAGAGCTCAACGAATATGTTTAAAATATAATTTTAAAATATTTTTAAAATTAAAAATGGCGGCGTCAGACAGGAAAATGTAAGTAATTTTCGTGTCCCCCCCTCTATTTCCGTCGCTAACGGAGCTAAAAATTTAAAAATCACATTAACCATGCGTTATTCGATGCTTATCAAGGGAAACCTATTGCGATTGAAATCTATCATTTATTTTTGTGTTAAAATTAGTTAATTAGTTCAAAATCTTTTTTTTTTGTTACACTTCAATTTATTGAATTTCATAGCGCGCTTCTTTTTACTAAGTAACTCTCCTTTTAGTGACAAAAAGGTTGCTGAATAGTTAGTTAATAATTCTATAAAGGTCATTTATAAATTTTGCGACAAAAAGTATTTTTAATAATTTTCAAATCTGGGGTTGTCCCGGCAAGGAGGTAGGTACTCAGAGAGCCAGTGTTGAGGCGGCGGTGGTGGTGGGGGGTCGCCTGCGCGGAGTCTTGCAGGGCCCTTCACTTGCCAGTCGCTTCAGACTTTAATCGCTTCTGCAGGAAGAAGTCGGAGTCGCTTCTCCCACCCTTGGTATTCACAACAATTGGAAAGACTCAAATAGGAAATAACGAAAACGTTGTCTAAGTTTTAGGCCAAGCCAGGCACTAAACTTTTTTTCAGTTACCATAAAGCTCTCTATTTGAGATACTACAGTAACGACCATTCCCGTCATCCTGAGTGGACGGCACTCAGTAGTTGACAGATTTATTTACTTATTTTATTCCCATTTTACTTATTTTCTATATATACTTGAATAATAAATTTATACTTAATAAACTGTGTTAATATACTAAATTTGTTGTTCTTATTCCAAAAACATTACTACGAAAGTAACTATCAGGAAAAAAAGATTAAAAGGTTATGAAAAGTATTCTAAAAAAAAATGTTTAGAGTACTTTTCATATCCTTTTAATTTTCAATTTTTCCTGATGGCAAAGAATGAGTACCGTCTTTTTTTTTTTTTACAAAAAACCACTGCTTATAACTACGTGAAGTTGCATCAGTTCTCTTTAGAATTAGAGAAAAGTACAAGAGAAACCCACGAAGTGTTAAAAACAGCTTTTGGGGAAGATGACTTTTCAGTGGTTTGTAAAGTTTAAAGGGCCACGTGTCCGTCGAAGGTCCTCGTTCTGGCTACTATTCAGATTCAAAAAGCAGTGATTCAGCTGTTCTTAATCGACGTTTAACTATCTTCGAAGTTGCGAGTGAAATTGGTATTTCTTATGGGATATACAATTTTAGCACAAGCTTTGGGAATGCCACACGTTTCAACCAAGTTTGTGCCGCGTAATCCTCTCTGATAATCAGAGGCGAGTTCTCGCATGTTGAGGACCTTGTCAGCGTGCTGCTGCAGACCCGCACTGTTTCTTCCATCATTAATAATAAAAATAAATAAATTTTCTGTTTATACTCCGGGACGACCAAATGATCAGAGGAGTTCACAAGATAGACAGAATACAAGAAACAGCACCGTATTCAGTAGTCACGGGCTTGAACCATGGTAACATGGCTATGAGCAGGAAACAAAGGCCCAATTTTCTCGGTGGAAAACTGTTTTCTTCATGGTAAAAAAAAGCAAGCAAGACTATCACGATCACATGTAACAATATTTTTCTTGACTCGCATTGTTTATTATGAATATGCCCCGCATAGTCAAACAGCGAACCAGTACTGCTACAAAACTGTTCTTCGGTGATTGTACAATGCTGTTTGGAGAAAATTACCAGAAAATGGACTGACGTTGGAAAACTGGTGTTAAAATATCATGACAACATTCCTGCACACGGCGTTTTCCATTGAACAGCTTCATTCTGGTTTCCCATTCGTCCACTATGCTTATCGGCTTTGGCGTTTTCTTCTGAAAAAGCTAAATCCTATTCACCGCTTCTGGAAGTATGATGAATGCTTACAGAAGCGTTGAATCGGTGTGTGGTGTCGAGGAGACTGTTTCGAAAGAGATCCTTCCGAATAGGCGGAAAGCTTCATTTCCAAATATTAGTTCAGCACCCTCCCAAACTCTTTGATCATACTTATGTTTTCTAACTGCAAAGTAAAAGCAAGTCATTTTAGCGGCATTCTTAATATCCGATAGTCTGTTCTTTTTAATGCGGTAATAAAATGTACATAATAACTTAGTGTAAGTAATAATATTTGCACCCTCGAAAATAGCGTGCAGTTTAAATTCTCAATTGCTAAGCAGAGAGAGAGCGAGAGCAGCTTAGTAATTTCCAAATGGTCCTGAACATTACAATTGCTGGATTGCCTTAAAAGGAGTGATTGAAGTGTACCGTTATATGATGGGACTTTGGAACAGGTTTTATTTACTCGCCAACTAAGAACAGGAAGAGCCGGAATGAAAACAAGTTTAAGCTTTAACAATTTAGATGACGAATTAAAATAAGAAACGATTATACTTGACAGCATTTTCTTTTACTTAATCAGCGGGTGCAGCTTTTAAGGCCATTATGGGATGTATTTAATCTGCTTTTAGCTGACCTGCATATTCATAATTTTTTTTTTTTTAAACAATTTCTACTGCTGTTAACTGCTTGACATTTTGGTACCGAAATTCTTGTTGTGACCATCAGCTGCCGAAAGCATCACACTGTACACAACAAATTTGTTTCCTCACCTTTTCGTATGGGAATCTGGCGCTTTGGGGGTTAACTTATATGTATATTAGTCCCAAATTCTGTGCACAGTTCTATAGCTCTTGAAAGATACGCCTACTTCCTTTATTTTCAATGCTCTAATATCTTTTAGTCAGTGCATTGCGATTTCTTGTTCCTAAGATGAACAAGAAGAATATATTCAAATTATAAAAAACAGAAAACGCTATTTACTACGAAACAAGTAAATGCTGCAATTATGGTAATTCCTCAAAGATGTAATATCAACACCTGTATTATAAGAAACCAAAGCGACACGCACCCTCGGTGGCGGAATCAGTATGACTCTTCGCCGAAGGAGAAGCATTCCCCACAACGACTAAAGCGTTGAGAGCCACTTACCAAAACAACTTCGTCGACAGTATTTCAACACCATTTATCATGAGAAACAAAACGCGTGGGGCCGTTTGGTCAAAAAATCAACTACCAATGATCCGTGGGGACTAGTCTATAAGCTGATTACGGAGAAGGTCCATCCTGGGGAGGTGTTTCAGTCCATCATGACCACAGGCGAGACTGAGAGCCTTACCTGGAATGAATCCATAGATACCATCTTGGATGAACTGATCCGCCAAGACATAATGTGGCCCGAAAGTTCAACACAAACTAAAATGCGCATGGCTCACCTAACATATCTTGCGCCCTCAGAGGAGGAGATCTTCACTGCGGATGAAATTGAAAACGCAATTTCAACAATGAAAAATGGCAAATGCCCAGGCTTGGATCTCATGGAAGTGGCCACAGTCAAGAGAATTTGGTCACAGTGTCCAACTTTACTCATAAATCTCTTTAACTCCTGCCTGACCCACGGCATCTTTCCGAAACCCTGGAAGAAGGCCAACTTAAAACTTCTAGTTAAAAACCCGGAGAAATCATCAAACCTACCCACCTCCTACCGGCCAATAGCTCTTCTCCCAGTGCTGGGGAAAACCCTGGAAAAACTCCTGGCCCAGAGACTGAGAGCCTATTACAACAGGAAACATCTTTCTTCTGAATCCCAATTTGGGTTTACCCAGGGCAGATCAGCCGTGGATGCCATTGTAGCACTGCAAAACGCCATTGCAAACACAGAATCAAAGTATGTCCTTGGTCTCTCGGTTGACTTCAAAGGGGCCTTTGACACCATCTGGTGGCAGAGTGTCCTTGAGAGGTTCCGAGAGGCCGAAGTGTCAATCCCCATCTATCGACTCCTAGCGGACTATTTCAATGATCGCAGCCTAGTGGTCTTCTCTGGAGAATGCCATGTCACCAGGCCAGTTACGCGGGGCTGCCCACAGGGATCTGTTCTTGGCCCACTCTGCTGGAACGTGGTCCTTGATGGGTGGCTTACGCGCCAACACAACACGGCAGCAAAGATTGCATTTGCAGATGACCTCATTATTCTACTACAAGGGAATTCAAGGTTATCCTTGGAAAGCGCCGCTCAAGAAATCCTCGAAGACCTGACTGCCTGGACTACCACACATAAACTAGAAATCTCCTCAGACAAAACCAAACAGATCCTGTTGAAAGGAAAACTGGATATAAAACGACCACCAAACATAAAGATTGGAAGCCAAACCCTAAAAATGGTCCCTACACTTAAATACCTTGGAGTGATGATTGACAGTAAAAAGCAATACATACCCCATGCAAAATATATACTCCAGAAAGTTAAGACAGTAACAGGAAAATTAATTCGAATTACCAGAACCTCGTGGGATATCAAACCACGCACCTTGTTGCTTTACTACAACTGCATTCTGCTTCCAATCATAACTTACGCTGCAGGTGCATGGGCAGGCAGTATACAAAAACATACTGTTAACAAAATAATCACTCAAGCCCAAAGATTCTTCCTTCTGGCATCCACCAAAGCGTGCCGCACTATATCAACATCAGCACTACAGATAATTAGCGGAAAGCTCCCAATTAAATTTGAGGTCATAAATACCTATCTCCAATATTGCCGAAGTAGGAACATCATATCTATTTTTGAAAGATACCAAATAGATAGAAACCTCACAATTAAAAAAGACAACGAGAGACTACGGGAACTATACGTCATAGACTGGCAAGAGAGCTGGACCAATGACAGCAAGGGGCGGACAACACATCTATTCCTACCTCAAGCGGCGGAAATAACCAAACAAATAAGATCGTGGTTTAATCCGGGACTCTACCTAACATTCCTCCTTAGTGGTCATGGCAGCCTGAACTCGAGGCTAAACGCACTGGGATTATCAGCTACCCCGTGCTGTAAGTGTGGGGGCCTGGAAACGGTCCAACATATCATCCTGGAGTGTCCCTACTACACGGATTACAGGCTTCCCCTTCAACTCGAAACCAACGTCTTTGATACAAGTCACTTTCCACGGTTGGTTGCTACTGAGGAACACTATAAACAGGTATCGACTTTCGCGGAGCGCGTTTTCAAAAGAAGACAGGCGATACAAGGGAACAATCAGAACTGACTGGTTGGACTGGACGAACTGGGACTCAATCCACACTGTGATGTGCGTCATTAAACTGGAACCACGTGGTGGTCCACCACAAATGGACATGCCACTCTGGGCAATACTCACGCTTAAGTGTCATCAATATGTGTCTTCAATATGTGCCCTAAACTACCATCAACTCACCAGACCAGCATGGGCTCGAAAATGCCAGGGCCTTTGCCAAAATGGATATTAAACCATGTAAATACAGACTTTCACTCACCACGAGGCACCGCACTAGGTCAGGATTGAGCCCTGCGAGAGTGGATCCATCACAATTGAACAGTCCAAATCATGTGTCAACACTAGTATCTTCCTCACTAGGTCAGGATTGGGCCCTGCAAGTGTGGGATCTACTACATTTGGACGGTCCATAAACACGTAATGACTAAGTGACATACCTAGATATCCCTCACACTAGGTCAGGATTGGGCCCTGCAAGTGTGGGATGGCTTACCACGTAATACTAAGCTTATAACCATGTTAAAGGAAGGGAGAAAGGAGGAAAAAAAAAAAAAAAAAAAAAAAAAGAGAATCTGGCTGCCTCCTCGTGGCGCGGTACGGGAGCGGGGGGTCGGGACTAGTTCTCCGCGGCCCCCTGCTGCTAAATGCCAGATGCCAGCCACAAACAACATACACAACACATTACACACACTAATGACAATTATAAATAGTAACCGCGATAGATAACTTAAATTCCGTAAAGGCTCGCGTACTTATCACTCACTAAATACTTACTATAATTATAAATCACACTCAAATCTTAAATCTTACATTCAACCTAAACTTAAACTAAAATTAAATTAAACCTAACTCTACCTCAAACCCGACTTAACTTCAGCTTAACTTAAAACTAAATTAAATTAGGAAACATCAACCATAAATTAAACTTATAACTTTAATTAAACAGTAACTCAAATCTAAGCTTAAACTTAAACCTAAACTACAACCTAAACTTAAACTCATCTATAACTTAAATTTAAACCTAAACCGAACCTACACTAATGTCAAAACCAGCTTCATAATTACTTAACTCAAACCCAAACTTGCCCACTAAATTAACTAACACTCAACTTAAACACACAACAGAACTTAAACTTTACTCAAACTTAACTTAACCCTAACCTAAAACTAAACACTAAACATTAACTTAAATTAACTAAAACACATTCAAACGATTTGATCTAAACTTCAACTTTAAACTTAACTTTAAACTTAAATTTTAATTAGATGAACTAAAAAAACGATTCTGCTGGCACACAATTAAGCTTAACGAACGGCGGACATAGGGGACACCCTGGAAACCGCCAGTAAACTACAAAAAAAAATACTTTGATTACCAAAAAAATAAACCAAAGACTGAATTCACAAGCATTCCTTTTCAAGGGTCATTAGATTAGTGGCCCTCATACTTTCCTTGGTTGGGGAATCGTACGTTTACACTACTGGTTGTACGTTGCCGCTTTGTTTTCTTATATTATGGTTTTATTTGAATATTAGGATGTCTCAGAATACAATTAGCGATATTGCACCTTTCTGAGAGGTTATCCTAATTAGAGCATTTACTTGTTTCGTGGTAAATAGTTTGTTTTACAATAGACGTAACACGTTTTCTTTTTACGTGTTACGCTTCTTTAATTATAATACTGTAAATATAAATTCGATTTATTATTTTAATGCTCCCCCCCCCAAAGATTATGCTTTATATTCATGTTTTGCCTGCTGTGAAGTGTGTACTCAGAGGCTAATTTGCATCCTGTGAGCTAAAAAACCGGAATAACTCGAGGAAAACCCTCCACCTGAGATCTGTAAACTAGTTTCTATTGAAGAGGACTTCAGAAGTTTCTTCGATCGTCGAGGGTAGTCGAACCCAGACAGCAATGTATCGTGCCAGCTAAACTTCCACGAAGACCACTTTATTGGAATAAGAAGGAAACAAAGAAATATCATTGATTCGCAGTTGCTTTACATCAGAGGAATTGTGAAGTAGCCAAAAATCCGAAGCTTTCGTGGCGGAGTCGTTGATTTAGATAATGATCTTTATATTCGAAAGTACTCCGAAGTATTGTTTCATTTTCTCATAGAAAGCACATCTTAATTCATTTTTTATCAGCCATTTTTTTTCATTAATGTCTCAATATACAGTACATAGTAGTGGATAGTATGTAATGTAAAAACTGTCATATTCTAAAACCCAAAAGGGCCTTTTCCTACGAAGTTCAATATGAAATATTTTCTTCACCAGCGATATCTGTTGGATTAGAGCGGCCCCCCCCCTCTCTCTCTCTCTAAACCATTAATACAAAGGTCTTATGTAGTTAACTCTGTTCCCCCTTCGAATCTGCATTCAAATAAAACTCCTTCCCCATTCTTGGCTAGTAGTGATTGCTGACTTTGTCTGACTAATCCCAACTATTGTTTTATTTACAAATCAACTTATAATTATATGTATCTGAGTTTCCCGTTATCCTAATTGTCCCATATTTCTTGTGCAGTATCTTCTAAATGTATTGATGCACTCAGTGGCGTATCCAGAAATTTTTTATGGGGGGCCCCCTCTTATGTTCACTTAGGTAGCTTTCACAAGGGTTACCACGTGTAAGTATTTATTTTATGAGAACCCCAAACACGAGAGGTATTAGAACCTATAGTACTTAGTACCGTGCTTGGGTTGGAGGTTGAGAAGACGAAAGAAGATATTTGTTGATATTGGACTTGAACTTCTGTAGATTGTAAAGTACAATCATAATATTCTTATGGTGGTTAGCTCCTCCCCACTGCACCTTGTGTGTAACCGTGAATGAACCCATCGTTTCGATTATAATTCATTAGTAGAGTACTTTCCCTCTTACTTTCTCCTTGTAGGAATCTCTCCAATGAGAAAATGTAGTAGTTCGAGTCACGAGAATCTACCCGTTTAAAATGAGCGCAATCTCTGGTGCTTTAAAACAGCAGCAGACTAGCTTTTTCACCACATGATCTACTTATAATTGGGGAAGTACATTACCTGGTTTCTATCCATACGGTAAGTTTATATATTATATATAAGAATAAATGACACTATTATACCAATAGAAATTATTAACAAAATAAGTTTATTCTATTAAATTCATATGGAGTACAAGCTAAATTTCTACACTAAATTGTCAGCAGGTGATGTTTCAGAATTCTTACCTAACCTCATCATCAAATGCTATGGGGCGGGTAGAAATAGAAGAACATTTACAACTATAGAAAATTTAATTATAAATTGCTTCTGATTAATTGTCTATCAATTTATTTTTATATAGTTATTAAATGTTCTATTTCTCTCCCCCGTAGCATGATGAAGTCCGGTAAGAATCTTGAAACGTCGCCTGCTAATAATTTATTGTAGAAATTGAGCTTGTATTCCATATGAATTTAATAAAACCTATTTTGTTAATTATTTCATTTGGTATAATAGGGACATTTATTATTACATATAGTGCATAATTTACTTTATGATCTACTTCAGGGGTCGGCAACCTTTTTGAGTGAAGAGCCATTTTTGATCTAATTTAAAAGAAAAGAAAAAAAAGATAATCCGAAGAGCCGCACTTCAGCTCAAGCTGGGGAGGGAGTTTATTAAGAAATGGAATAGTGGGAAGGTGTTTTATTAAAAAAAGATATTTTTTGAAATATTATTTATTAATAATGTTTCTAATTAATGTGACTTTTGCTGCTGAACTTCTTGAGTGAATCTCTGAACAGCAGGGAAGTATGCCGTAATTTTCATCTTTAAGCGTGCTGAGAGACTCGCATTGTTCAGACGGTTTCTTCATTTATTTTTAATATAGTTCATGTTCGAAAATATTTGCCTGCAGAAATTCATCGAACCAAAAACTGAGAGAAGTCCAAACGCAAATATTTTCAAATTATTTATATCCGTGTCCGATGCTACACCACGCATCGAACACCATTTGGTCTTGCTTTTTCAACTCATCTATCGGCATCCATTTATGTAGAATTGCAAGGGCAGCCTTTTGCATCTCCATATCCTCAATTTCAGTTTTAAGGCATTTTAGTCTTGCACTCCACATGCCCTTGATTTTTAAGTCCTCTAACTCCATTTCAAATTTTGCTTCATGTGGACTAAAAGTTAGAGCCGCAGTTGGCTGCTCAAAGAGCCGCAGGTTGCCAACCTGCGGCTCTTTGAGCAGCCAACTGATCGTGCGCGAGGGTGCATAAGTACACGTGCTTTGAGTGACCGGGGTCAAGCCCGTGACTGCTAAATACATTGTATTATTTCCATCTTTTGAACTCCTAACTGTGTGGTCGTCCTGGAGTATAAACAGAAAATTTTAAGTATAATATTTAATATTATACTTAAATGATCGAAGTAAACCTGTGCTAATGCAGTTTTAAATCGTGAGAGAACTCGCGCAGTTCAACGTCAAACTCCAGAATCAAATAGTGGCGATACGACTGAATCTAAGTCTACATGGTACCAGAGTAATTGAAACGTTCTATGCAGACACATGACAATGCAATAGGTTTATCTAAATCTCTTGACGAGCTCTTAAACTCCATAGAAATTACTAAAAACTAGCAGAAAACCAAGTGGAAAATTCACTCAGAGTATAGTGAATTTGTTTTTTACAGCAAATCCGAATTACCAAAGAAAAAGGGGGGGGGGAAGTAGCGTATGTTACTCTTAAGTAAAACTTGAACTAGTAGTGGACCTCCAAGAATTTGGGGCTGTCCGCTCTGTCGTGAAGACAGTGAGTGATATGAGTTCTGGCTACTCTTCTTCTTCTTGGTCCTTAGCTGGCAGCTGGGGGAGGCGGTTGGCCACGCAACCAGTATGCTGCTGTAGGTGCCGCAGGGTTTCGGACTTGCTCTGTGATGTTCTTCCATACTTTACGATCCATGGCGTCAGTCCTGGCCTGGTTAAGGTCGAGACGTCGGCTCTTCAAGTCATTTTCCACTTGCTTGGCCCACGTTTTCCTAGGCGCGGTCCGTTGGATGCTCCATTGGGTGGGTCGTTGTCTCCAAAGGAGTGTGGATGGTATTCTGTTCGTGCCCATTCTACATACGTGGCCAAACCATCAAACCTTCGCTTCTGGATTTGGTCGGCAATGGTTGGTTGCTGTTGGCATCTGGTGCGGATGGTATCATTAGTGATGCGGTCACGAAGTGAGATGCCCAAAATCTGCCGGAGGCATCGCATTTGGAATACCTCAAGTTTGTTTAAATCTAGCTTGAGACAAATCCATGTTTCTGATCCGTAAAGGAGAATGGGCAGGATCAAAGTCCGGAAGAGTCGGATTTTAGTCTTTGAGGAAATGTTGGTCCTCTTCCACAGACACCATTTGAGCGAGGCGAACGCAGTGGCCGCCTGTCCAATTCTGCTGTGGATTTCCATGGTGGATGCAACTTTCTTCTCCTGGACCAGCGACCCAAGGTATTTAAAGTCCTGCACTTGCTCGATCTGGACGCCTTCGAGATAGATGGTGGCTTGCGACCCATCTGTTGTCAGGGCCTTTGTCTTATCAGCATTGATCTTCAAACCGTATGGCCGGGCAATGCGGGCAATGTCGTAGAGGATGTCCGTGGCTTCAGAGTCGTTACCAGCAAAGATAGCACTATCATCGGCAAACATCAGGTCAGTCACATAGTGATCCTTGTCATATTGTATGCCCCGTCTGTTTCTGAATGCTTGCCTCATAATGGCGTCGACCACGATGTTGAAAAGCAACGGGGAGGCTACATCCCCTTGGCGGACTCCAGTTTGGATGGTAAATTCCTCAGATAAATCGTTCTGGATGCGCACCTGGCTGGTTAAACTGTTGTATGCAGTTTGGAGGAGTGTGATGACTTTTCGAGGTACAGGTTCGACCTCTAGTAGTTTCCATAAGGCAGGCCGATGGACACAGTCGAAAGCAGACTTAAAGTCAATGAAAACAATGACGGTTCGCTGTCCACACCGGATCCTCTCCTCCATCAGCTGACGGATGGCAAAGATTTGATCACAGCATCCTCGCCCGGGTCTAAATCCCGCCTGTTCTTCTCGACTGGTTTGCTCGCGATGTTTTTGCAGCCTTGACTGGATGATCTTCATAAAGACCTTTCCGATGATGGAAAGGAGGCTGATGCCACGGTAGTTCTTGCAATCCCGGTTATCACCTTTCTTGTGGATCGGTACGATAATGGCTTTCCTCCATGTTAGCGGAATTTGTTCAGTGCACCAGATGGTTTTGAGGAGTGAGTGTAGTCGGCGAAGCAGTACATCTCCCCCGGCTTTGATCGCTTCTGTGGTGACTTGGTCCACTCCTGGTGCCCTGCCATTCTTTGGCAGGGCACCCTGCCACTTCAAGATCATCTGCCACTTGGTTCCAGTATGCTTCTCTTTCCGCTGTCATCCTCTGTCGGACTTCTCGGTTTAGCTGCCAGTACCGTTCAAAGTCGGCCAACTTTGCCTGTTTCCGTTTGTCCACGAGGTCGAGGCACTCGTCTGATATCCATGGTTGCGTTCGACGTCGGGCAGGTGGACATAGGGGCTTGGCACATTCCAGGATGGCATCAGAGATCTGCTTTTCTTCTTCATTTATATCCTCGGGCACGGCTAGCGTCTCGAAGCGGTTGGATAGGGCATATCTGATATGCCCCTTTGTTGGCAGCATTCATTAGCTGCCGCCAGTCCAGCTTGGCTGACCGAGATGACCTTTTTGCATGCCGTAATTTGAGCTGCACCTTAACCCGGATGAGGTAGTGATCAGATCCGCAATCAGGTCCCCTCATGGCACGAACGTCCATGAGTGATGAGCGAAATCGGGCGTTGATCAGAATGTAGTCCAGGATTGCTGAGTCCTTGCCAGATGGATTTCGCCATGTAAGTTGATGTTTTTGAGGGTGCTGGAAATGGCTGTTTCCGATGATCAGGTTGTTAGATGCGGCAAAGGACAACAAGCGTAGTCCGTTGTCATTGATCTTCCCATGGCCAAACTTGCCCATTGTTGTTTCCCAACCAGATCTGGCCACGCCAATGTGGGCATTAAAGTCCCCTGCGAGGATGATCACTTCTGTCTGTGGAATTGAATCCAGCGTATGTTGGAGCTGGTTGTAGAAGTCATTCTTGGTCGGGTCCAGGCTAGTCTCAGTTGGTGCATAGGCGGAGATAATATGGGTCTTGATGGTGCCCTTGACAGTAAGGACTGCCAGGCGGTCCGATATTGGTTGGAAAGCGATCACACTACTGGTGGCCTGAACATCGACCATAAAGCCCACTCCTGCTTCTCGTTTCTCACCACCAGAGTAGAATAGCATAACCGCTTCGTTAGGTGCTGGTGGTTGGATGATCATCGTTCCAGACCCGGTGAGCCTTAATTCGGATAATGCCGCGATTGATACCTTGCACCTAAGTAGTTCTTGGGCAATGATTTCCTTTTGTCCAACGTGGTGCCCCGTTCGAACATTCCATTCGCCAATGTTAATTGCCCTTTTCGGCGTTCAACACAACTCATATTCATGAGTTGTGTTGATCTGATGTCAGAGGGCATCTTTTTCTGAACTTATTTTTTTTACTGTAGTCCTATTGAATTAAAATTACGTTTCCTGATGTCTTTTATAAAAAATAATTGTTTGAATGACGTGAAGCTCCCATAACTGGATCGCAGGGCTTCTATGTGTGATTCTCTGACTCCTTTATTTAATGCTTTTCCTCTGTCAACACAGACTCCTTAACTTAATTACAACCACAGCATTCCAGTGTCGATCATATCAAAAGCATATCCTCATGTTTGCGAAAACGCAACTAAAACATTCAAAATTTTAAAAACAGCATGGATTTCCCATATTTGGCACAACGTACGTTAGGTGCTTTTCCTTCTGCGGAGGGGGAAAAAAAAAAAACTCGAGGTTGGAATTTTATTTCCCCAATTATGATAGCTATCGTTCTTTACGAATATCAGAATCATTTAAGAGTTGTTATTCAAATGTAACAGGATTTGCACAGTTTTTGCAATGAGTCGCAAACCAAAATCTGTATTCAACTTTCATACACAGCAGTCATTCACAGAAAGCTTGCATATACCACATGGTATGAATTCTTAGCCGCTAGATGGCGGCAGTGAATCGTGTTGCAATTTTCTCATCAAGTGATTTTACTCTTGATGTACCCAGATTCTACGCTTACTATTTTCCCAAGAAGAAAAATATTTTTTCCGATTGCTTAATTGACTTTTTTTCCCCTCTCAATTCTGTGATTATTTAAAGCGTTTTATATTTTGTAAATAATATAAAATGTGTAAATAAATTTAACTTTAAAATGGATGGAATTCACAAATTCTGTAACGCAGTGTGTGTGTATGGGGGGGGGGGGGTATTTATAGGTCAGTTAATACCTTAATAAGCGTTTCAGATAGCAGGATGGGCCCACGAATATTTATGTAACTGGTATTTTCATTTTAAAACAATGTAGTAGTAGTGGCAAATGATGCAAGCAAGCTGTACAACATCGGACAAAAAAAAAAGCCAACTCTTCGCATTTCGCCTGCCCATCCCCTCTAATAGTTTATCTAGTTTTTTCTTGAATTATTCATATACCCATCTCTACAACACCAGATAGGAGTTTGCTCCAACAATCAACCATTCTCTTGGCTGAAAGCAAACTTACGCACATCCGATCTGCAACCATCCACCTCAAGATAAATTTGTTCCCTATGTGCGTAGTCTGAGCAAGAGGAAGGATTCCATCAGCATTTAGCTTCAGACGCTGCAGTTTTACAAACTGAAACCTTTTCTGGTAATAGCAGCCTTTTGCTTCTTCACCAGTCTTGTTGCTCTTCTCTGCACCTGTTCTAACAGATCCACGTTCTTCCTAAAATGAAGCTTCCAGACCTGTATTCAAGATGTGACCTAACAATGTGGCCTTATACAAAGGGATAATCACCTAGTTATCTCTGGTGGCAAAATTTCTGTATATCATTGACAAAACCCTATGAGCTACCCTGGCAGACTGGCTGTACTGCTCAGAGAACTTCATATATGACTGTTCAATTACCCCTTCCCTCCTAGTCTTTTTCATTCTCCACTGCCCTGAGTGTGGTAATGTTCCCAGATTAACGTACTAGTTGTGTGGATTACTGCTCCCCATATGAAGTACCATGCGTTTCTCAGTATTAAACTTTGGTTGCCACTTCTCAGCCTGTCTTCCTAATTTGTCTAGATATTGTTGCAGTAGCATTCCCTGATTGCTGTGATTAACTACTCTGCCAACCTTCGTATCATCTGAAAACCTAGACATTAAGCCTGATAGATATGCCTTCATCAATATCATTAATAAGTACAGAAAACAACAATGGTGCCCAAAACTGAATCTTTGGGGACTCCACTAATAACATTAGTTCAAGAAGAGTAATGCTTATTGATAACCAGCCTTCTCCCACTCAACCATCCCTTTATTCATAGCAGAGACTTGCCTTATGCTCAAATTTGTATAGCAGTCTCATGTGCAACAGTATCAAAAGCTTTTCTTAAATCAAAGTATATGATATCAAAACTATTTTTGCATCCAGTTCCTTTGTGACTGCATCATAGTATCCAATCAAACTGGTCAGACAAGATTTTCTTCTTAACACACCCATGCTGTAATTGCACTCCAGTCTAGATGGTACTGCATTACTTCTTTAAGCAGTGACTCCATTAAGTTTTCCTTAGAACAGAAATCAAGTAAACCGATCTATGATTACTCATATCTCCCTTTCATTCCCATTTATGAATTTGGGATACATTTGCTCATCTCCAGTCCATAGGAACGCTCCTGAATCCAGGAATGATCTAATAATGATCTAATTAACCCAAGCACGGTACTAAGTACTATAGGTTCTAATACCTCTCGTGTTTTGGGGTTCACATAAAAAAAAAAAAAATAATAATAATTATGGCTATAGGTTTATGTACCTCTTTTGCAGCCCCATTTAATATAACTGGATAAATCCATCCATTCCAGGTGCCTTTTTTACGTTTAGCTTCAACAATTTCTACCCAGATTTTCTCTCAGTTATCACAAAATCATTAAACTCCCCGCCAGAATTTGATTCACTTCTGTCATCCCCATCGCAACAAAAAAAAATTCCTCGTGTGTGAATGTAGATGTAGAATATCCATTCAGTGTCTCCGCAACCTGAGCAGAATCGTGAACAGTTAATCCATTCTTAACTAATGGACCAATGTGATTCAACCCCTTCCTTCTACTCTTTACATAAGTGAAGAAGCCCTTGCTGCTTTTTTTGTAATTTTTGTAATCTGCGTTGGACTGCCCAACTTCCTTTGACTTGATTGCAGATTAAGTTTTATACCAACCGTATGTTTCTGCATCGCTTGGTAACTTATATACATCCCATACCGTTTTCTTTTCTGCCACAAGTCATTAATTCATCTAGCATCTGTTTAGGTGCATGAAGAATCGTCGCTGATAAGCAGATCAAGACTATTATTATTATCTGTTTATTTCTCTTTCGATTACTCCCTCTTGTTGCATCTCTAACATGCTCCCTCTTGCCTGTAGAAAAGTAAAAGAAAAGTAAATGCTGCAGTAGAAAAGTAATCTAATAAATCCACGAAAGTCTTGCTGGTGACCAACCCACAAGTTTCAGTAAATATCTGGGTCAGTTCTGTCAATTTCAAGTTAAAATCCCCCATTATAAGACATTCTGATTTACTGACCCACTCTGTTTCTCTGTATAGCTGTTTGGTATACTTACCACAGTAATTAGGTCTATAAGACACTACTACTCTCAATTTTGTTTCCCCAGTGCTTATGTTCTTGTTTATACTCCGGCACAACCAGCAGGTCAGTGGAGTTTACAATAAATCAATCAATACAAACGTTAATCGTATTTAGCAATCAGGGGCTTGAACCCCGGTCCACTCAAAGTGTGGGCTATTGCACTCGCCCTTCTGACCACTCGGCTATTCAGGCACAAATTTGTCACATCAAACTGATTGAACATTGCACTGGCCACCCATGTTCACTGGATGTGCTACATTAGATTGTGCTTATTAACTAAGAGAATAACCCTCCCCTCCTGACCTGTATTGAAGTATATATTAATTTATAAAATTATAAGTATAGCCATTTTTTGTCAGATTTGTTCGTTTACACTTGATCTGGAATTGGGGGGGTGCTATGAAATATTTTGAGGAGGGCAGAGGGTATAAAGCTTTGGCTTATCTCCTATATATATTGGTATGTTTTTTTTTCTTTAAAATTTGTTTCAATATGTATTTCTGTTAATTCTGTAGTTCGCTTTTTTCTTGTATGTTTTAGCAAGGCACGTAGCCAAGTGGTGAGAGCATGAATGCAGAAGTGAACGCTCTTCCATGGTTTAAGTCACGTGACGGCTAAATATGTTTAACGCTTATATATTTAGAATTTATTGTAAGCTCCTGATCTGGCGGTCATGTCGAAGTGTAAATAACTCGTTATTTTATCTATATCTGCACTCCCCCCCCCATTATCTCTTCTTCTTATTTTCTTTGTTTTCTAATATTGCCCCATTCACGTATATTTTGTTCAATAACTTTCTCAGGTAACTTAATCTGTTTATTTCAACGTATTCGTGTAATTATTTTCTTTTCGCTTCGTATTATTCGCCAAAATTTTTTTTTTCTTTGCTCCATAAAAATCATTTCCTTGAAAACCTCTCCCAGTACTTTTTTTTTTTAACTTTCTTTCTGTTGATCACTCGGCTACATTATGCTAATTTTGTTTATCAGTATTTCTATTAAAATTATACAAGTCCTTAAAATTTTGGCCGGCAGAGAACAACACGCTGGTTGTCATCCCTTAGCGTACTTTGTTTCCAAAATCAGTAACTCTACACCAAGAAATAATGCAACAGATGCCATTAAGTTATACTCAGATTAAGGCCTGTTTATTTTACAGGAATTTGCATCACTGACTACAGTTTTTCAACCGGTTCTGAATTAGTCTGTTTCATATGGAGGTCGTAAGAGTCTGAAGACCACCCCCACAGGCAGAAGCAGGCATTCGTTTCTCTCCATATAAATCACAGAAACAGACGTTTAGAATATACGCAATTTACAAACATAATAGGCTGGTGCATCATGACCAGAGTTGCCGTTTAGCTAATGCGAAATAACTTCGACTGTCATTCTACCACCCCTAACCTGTTTAGAGCCATTAAAGATCGGGTACTCATAATTGCCCTCGCAATAAATAGCGTCACTGTTTCCTCATACCCCTGAGGAAAAGGCCTCGGTTCGATTCCCGTCGTCCGTCAAAATTCAGAAATATTGAGACTAGAGTAACCCTTATAGGCTTTAATATCGTGGCTGAAGTTAACGAAGGAGAGCTGCATCGTTAGTTTGTTCATTTCGCAAAGATAGAAAACTGACCATAGAAAACAATTTACACGCAACTGTGTCTGATAAGCGACTCCTTATTTTTTTTAACCGATTTTGATGAAACCAACGGCAAATGATTCATTGTTCCTTGAGGTTTAGAAAGTTAATGTTAGTTTCTTTTATAGGCGAATCATACTTCAAAAATTGAAGCCTGCTATGAGGGTTGGGGATTCGTTATAAGAGTTCAAAGGTGGTGAAGGGCTGAACGTGGAATCCATGCAACATTGGACACAAAAACAAAAATTATCATCGGAAGTTAATGACAACAAGCTGTGTCACTAATAGAAAGAGAATAGGAAGGCCAACTATGGCCCATCAACCTCGCAGACTCCAGAAAACATTGCAACAGTGCCAGATGTTCTCAAGGAGCTCATGAAAGTGGACTATCTCGTTATGCAGTTGAGATCATCTTCAAGAAAGAATTGTCTTTAAAACCATGAAAGCCACACTATGTTCAGATTTTTTTTCCTTCTGACTGCGACAGAAAGATGGAATTTAAAGAAATTATGCTGGGGTGCTACGAAAAGTGGCCCTCCAACATAATTTGGGGTGACGAGGTTGTTTCACTTTGGCTGTTTTCTCATTCGACACAACTGCCGTTATTGGACAGCAGAAAATCTGATATATATGTGTTTAGATTTGAAATCTAAACACATATCCGGAAAATTACAGGGTAATCCAAAGATAAATCGGTTGTGGTATCACATCATCCACATTCTTTGAGACAGAATGAATGCCGAAAGATACCTCTAAATGTTACAAGATCGTGCGTGGCCAGTTATTTCCAGTGGGACAACGTTGAAACTCGTAATATTATGCAGGATATGATGCACCTCATTCTACAGCTCGGATCTGACACCTTGTGTTTTTCTGTATTGGGGGGAGGAGGGGAGTTTGCAGATGATACAAAGGTTGGCAGGATTATTAATGGCAGTGTACTACTGCAACATCTTGAAAAGTTGGGCTGAGAAGTGGCAACTGAAGTTTAACATTGACAAATGCAAAGTACTGCATATTGGGTAGAAGTAACCCCAGATAAACGTACCAACTGTGTGGCACTACACTTAGGATGGTAGAAAATGAAAAAGACGTGGGAGTAATTGTGCAGTCAGATCTGAAATTTTCATTTCAGCAGTGCAGACTGGCTGCCAGAGCAGGTCAATGATATACAGGAATTTTGATAGTAGGGAATGGAGATGATTATCCCTTCATATAGGGCAACGGTCAGGCTGGTTGCTGGGTTTTATTGGCGCATTAGCAACTAAGGCTATAATGCTCCAACGGTCAGGCCACGCCTTGAGTACTGCGTATAGGTCTAGACTCTAGAGTACTCATTTTAGGAAGGATGTAGCGTTGCTTGAGCGCGTACAAAGAATGGCTGCAAGATTGGTGAGGGGAACGAAGGAGTCCTCTTACCAAGTTTTGGTTTTTTTTTTTTTTTTTTTTGCTTAAGTTTTGCATATTGCAGCGTCTGGAGACTAGACACCTGTGAGGTGATCTGATTGAGGTGTATAAGGCATTGAATGGGTTGAGCAGGCTCAATTCTCATGGGATTTTTCCTCTTGCTCAGATTACGAATCTGAGGGAGCATAAATTCAAATTGAAGAAAGATAGTTATAGAATAGATGTGTGGATATTTGCCTTTAGCCAGCGGGTACGTGATTGCTGGAACAAAATTCCATCTGTTGTTTTGGAAGTTGATAGCGTAAATAAATTCAAGGAGGAACTGGACATTCTTTTAGAGAGAATGCATGTGCGAAGTGGTGGTTTTTTTTTTTTTTTCTGATGCTACATAAGCTTGCTCTCTTGCATCACATGCTTCCTCTGTTACTATTATGAAAACATGTCCTTATTTTAGTTTCAGTCACAGTGGGCATCCCCTCCCCCACTTTCCGGTGCGATCTATATGCTTTATGGTTTTTTTTTAAACTTCCGTTTGAAATTCAGTCTTGAAATCTATATTAATGATATGAAAAGACGTTAACAGTGGACTGTTTGCATTTGCGCAAAGGTAACCGAAATTGCTGGGGAAGAAATTTTATATATATAATTAAAATAAATTTATGCAAGTAGTATGGCAAGTCAAATAAGTGGTGAATACAATGTAAACCAGTACACAATTATAGCGACAAACAAGAAGGGGTAGGGATAATAAATCGAGATAAAGGGCGCTGCCGAAATTAATTTAGAAAGAATTCCGATAATAAGAATACCAAATCGGCACTCAGTGTTGATCCTTGGCGATCCAGTATTTCCAATCTTCTTCAAATGCTCTTCCGCATAGAGGCAATCCTTAATAAAAAAAAAAAAAAAAAAAGAAGAAAAAAGCCTAACTAGATATAATCATCCTTGATATAAAGTCTGCATATGGTAGAATCTCTGTGCCTGCGTTGTGAACAATATTAGATAATTACTTCAGAATAATAGGCCCTCTTCTCGCAATGCTGAGAAAGACATTGCAAGAGAGGCATCTCCTTGTCACTCATCAACAATTTTAGTGCTGCTTATACCATCTTCAAGAGTTCCTCACGGGGGAGTGTTGTCTGCTGCCCTTTTTGCTGTAGCGTTGGAACCTTTTCTTGCCAATAGTCGTAACATGCCGAGGACCCTCATTTTTTTTTTGTTTTTTGTTTTTCACCTGTGAAAAACCTGAGAAACCACCCATAGTCTCCCAGAATGCAATTAAATTCGGATATCAATGACTAATTATAGTCTGTTCGGCTGGAAATAAACCCATCGAAATCGGAACAGATGAACTTCGCTACGAAAGAGGAGGAAGATCTCTCTCCGCCGTTTACTATTGGTGGATTCTTAATTCGAGACGTCGATTATTACAGAGCCCTTGTCTTGGTATGGGACAAACCTTTCCTTCCAACATAATTCAGAGTAGCAAAAAATAAATCTCTTCCTGCCGTTTGGCTTGCTCGACAGAAACGGATTTCGCAATATAAAATTAGTCACAAAATATGTACTGAGTTGCACCACTCGCATTGCTCTTTATGCTTCGATGATTTGTGCATCGGCCCCTCCAACATATCTGAAACAGTATATCGGGCTGGAGTACGGGATACTAAGATGGTTTAATTGAATAACTGGAAAGTCCTTTACCATCACCTAGAGAGCCTTACTCTCATTATTAGAAAAAAACCCATGGATGCTTATAATTACCATCCAGAACATAGGCACCCTTGCTAAACTGAAAGGCTTGATGCTCAGTCATCCATAGACTCAAAGGAACCTAAGACTGATAGAAGAATTACAGACCAACAGAGAGCGAAGCTTCGTCACCCCCTTGATCAGCTGGTTTGTGTGGGTAACATGTTCCCAGCTAACATCCTCAAATATGCCAATGACATGGACATTGATCTTCGGAGGATTTATGAAGAAAGGGATTATAGAAAGATTGTTTTTGAAAAAAACCTAAGCCGTGCTAGTTTTGAAACACCTGACGCCTAATGAATTTATACGCTGTGATTTGTTGCCTAATGTAAATGAATAGCTGATAGATAAACAATTATTAAGCGTTACGTGGAACCCGTACAAAAGTATTAAGTTTAAGAAATGTAAAGTTTATATTTTAAGTACATGTATGCTGTTGTATAACCTCTGTTGCCCTCCTAGCATATGAATGCAGTGTCAGTACCAATGTAATTTAATTATTGAATAAATAATATTAATTATATTGTAATAAGAGTGTATTGAATAGTAATGTCAATTAATTAAAGTTTAGCGGCGCCCCCTTGACGGTAACAAGTTAAAATTGCCTAATATATCCTGTAAATGGAGAGTAATACTAACCAGAACAGCGTGACCAACGATGTGAGACAAAAATAAATAAAATACTGACCATTAGCCCGATCTCATCGGAAGGCCCAACAATGGCCAGAGTCATTTGTTTGTTTGCAATGCATGGACTCCCTGGTCGTTGTTGAGAGACAAGTGACGAACTCATTGTACCCTCACGAAGAACTAGTCTTGGTCTAATTGTTCTTGGTCTTAAACTTGCTTGCTGTTGTTGTTGTCCTTATTCGCCAGTTTGGTTTTCTAACCATAAATCCTGTTCATTATGTGATTGCAGCTTTTCTCAACTGTTTCACTCCCACGAATGTATCAGCTTGTATGTAATTATCATTTGGACTGCAAATTATATCATGCACAACAGGTATAATAAACTTGGCTTACTGCTACACCCAGTTCTCTAGCGTTAAATGACGTAATGAAAACAACCAATACGCATTTTTCCTCTTATAAATAACTATTATCTGATTCTGAAATCAAATAGTTACTTTTCTTGCGTTGATTTTCCGGTCTGTTTTCATACAACTGACAGCATTTTTTTTTATTGGTCGAATAATGCTGAAAATGCAAAACTAATTCTGACTTAAATTTAATTTGAGTCAGAATTAAAGGTTAATCTGCTCATTAACAGCAAGCAATTTTACACCAAGTCTTACAAAGTACTACAGCAAACAGGCTACTGGAACATTCCAATCATCCCTTGCCTAATGTTGAGCATGGGATGTTTGGAATATTTAGAGAGCGCTATCGATCCACCCTGCCTAGTAATGTAGTTCTGATCCTACTGAAAGTTTGTTTGAAGTTTGTACTGGAAGTTTGTCATCAAAGAACGGAGGCTGTCAATTGCAGTGCTTCACCTTGTTTAAAGTTATAAATTTAAAAAAAAATTATTTTCAGAATTAACAATTTGAAAATTACACAATTTTCAAAAATTTTAAATGTGTAATTGTTTAGATAATGTAAGTAGTGAATGTTGGATTATTTGTAGTTAGGGAAGGACGTTACGTGGTTTTTATCCATTAAGATTATTATATTTAATACCACGTGAAATTAATAGTTTATTAAGCTCTTAATTAGCTTAATAAACTGTATTATTAATTTCACGTGGTATTAAATATAATAATAATATTTAATAATAATTAAATATAATAATAATCTAAATGCTGGATTATTTACAATAATTCGTACATCTTTATTCTCTGGCATATCCTGCCATTACAGGAAGAAGTTAACTTCGAATTTATTGAAATAAAAAATAAAGCATTTTAAAGAGTTATACTTAGGTGGGATTAAATACACTTTTTCCACGAATTGAAAACTATATTACCGTACGGTACAATGCCTATGCTAGGCGTTTTCATCAGCAATGGAAGAAAATTGTAAATTTAGAAAAACTACAAAATGTTATGAAGATGATATAAAAAAAAAAAAAAAGCCCACGAATTACAATTTTATTAAAATATTACAATTTTTTTTATGTTGGTTTTTGAGTATAGTAATGCTGTTTGAAACCTGTCATCTTTCAGACTTTGGAGTTCCTTCAAATGTGAATCTTATTCTTGTGTGCACTAGATTTTCATCTAGTGGATGAAAATCTTCGGAAAATCCTTGGCGACTTAACTCCCATTAATTCGCATGAGCTTCTGCTGATTCTCTCGTTAACAGTAGGTGGCGCGTACAAAACTCCTGTTTTCTTACCGCTTTTCTAGAATAACTCGCACACTAGCACGGCATCTGTGTATTTATTGGATGACTGTTTTCTACTGCACGTGCAAGAGGAAGCAATGCACTTGATGTGATTAACAGCAGCGATCCTTCATACATTTTAGGAAGGATGTAGATTTACTTGAGCGTGTACAGAGAAGGGCAACAAGATTGGTGAGGGGAATGAAGGGATCCTCTTATCAAGAGAGGCTTAAGTTCTGCAAATTGCAGTGGCTGGAGACTAGGCACTTGCGCGGTGATCTGATTGAGGTGTACAAGGCCTTGAATGGGTTCAGCACGCTGAATTCTGATGGGATCCTTCCACTTGTTCAGATTACGAACCTAAGGGGGCATAAATTCAAATTAAGAAAAGACAGATGTAGATTAGATGTGCGGAAATTTGCCTTTAGCCAGCGGGTGGTTAATTGCTGGAACAAACTTCCATCTGTCAACCTATCAACTGTCAACCTATCAACTTCCATTTGTGGAAGTTGATAGGTTGAATAAATTTAAGGAGGAACTGGACAGGCATTTGGAGGGAATGGTGTGATATATATATATATTTTTTTTTTTTTTTTGGCTGATGCTGCATAAGCTCATACATTTGCTTTCTTGCATCACATGCTACTATTACATTAAGAATCTACAGGTAGATTATCCACTGGGTGGCCATGATCAGTGTACTGATGTGGGATTTACTTAGTCATAACGACTGTCAAGGGCCTTTGCTTTCATACGAGTAACTAAAGTGGTCTCAGACAGCATTGGGACCAACTGATGTTACCAACAGCAAATACTAAATGGGCAGCATTCGGGGAACTAGTCTTAGAAGTTACTAGGCTTTTCATACCAACAGAGAAATACTTTAAAAGACTTGCACATAAATAGATGTCAGATGAAGTAATGACTTGTGGCAGAGAAGAAAAAATGCATGGGATGCATATAAATTATCAGGTGATACAGAAACCTATGGTAGATATAAACTAGTCACGATCAAGTCACAAAGGAGGTTAGGTAATCTAAGGCAGATTACAAGAAATTTATGGCAAAGAAAAGGAGCAAAGGATTATTTACTTATATGAACAGTAGAAGGAAGGGGTGACCGCATTGGTCCACTTAATGTCAATGATTTAACTGTTTATGATCCTGCTCAAGCTGACAAACTGAATAGGTATTTTGCATCCACATTCACATATGAGAAATTCTTTAGGAAAAGAGATGCCAGAAGTTTATCAAAATCTAACAGGAAGCTAAATGACTTTGTGATAACTCAGAGGAAAGTGGAAGAGAAACTTTTGAAGCTTAAACAAAAAAGGCACCCGTGGGGGGATGTGATCTATCCAATTTTATTAAGGGAGGCAGCAAAGGAGGTAAGCCAGCCCCTAGCCATAATTATGATAGCAACTTTTGATTCAGAGGAGATCCCTATGGAATGGAGATGTGCAAATGTATCCCCAATTCACAAAAGGAGTCAAGGGTGAAAAGAGTAATACAGACCTGTTAGCTTAACTTCTGTTCCAGGTAAAAAAGTAATGGACTGCTGGTTAAAGATGTTAATGTAGTGCCATCTAGAGTATGAATTTGTTAGGGGCGATCCAGTCCGATTGGACATAATAAAACAGTAACAAAGTAACTGGATGCAAAAAAGTTTGATGATATATACTTTGATTTCAGGAATTTTTTTGATATTGTTGCGCATAATACTGCTTACAAATTAGAGGCAATGTGCCATTAAAGGCAAGTTACTGATGTGGATAAAGGTCTTGTCTTGTCATGTCAGACATACAGGAATTTTGCTAACAGGGATAAGGGGGTGATTGTCCCCTTGTATAAGGCAATGGTTAGGCCACACCTTGAGTACTGTATACGGGTCTGGAGGCCTCATTTTAGGAAAGATGTACAGCAGCTGGAATGAGTACAGAGAAGGGCAACGAGATTGGTGAGTGGAACAAAGGGTTGGTGTTACCAAGAAAGGCTTAAATTCTGCAAATTGCTGCTTCTGGACACTATACACCTGCGAGGTGATCTAATTGAGGTGTATAAGGCCTTGAATGGATTGAGCAAGCTCAATGCTAAGGGGATTCTTCCTCTTGCTCAGATTACTCACCTGAGGGAGCATAAATTCAAATTGAGGAAAGACAGTTGTAGAATAGATGTGGAAATTCGCCTTTAGCCAGCGGGTGGTTTATAGTTGGTACAAACTTCCGTCTGTTGTAGTGGAGGTCAGCAACTTAAATAAGTTCAAGGCAGAACTAGACAAATATTTGTAGTGAATAGATGGGTGAAATGGGAAGGGTGGGTTTTTTTAGGCTGATGCTATATAAGCTTGCTTTCTTGCGTCATATGCCCTACTAAAGCTAATTTTAACGGACTCTGCTTTTCATGGACTAATGTTATTAGTGGAGTACCCCGGAGTTCAGTTTTGGACCTGTTGTGATGGGTTTCTATATATATTAATGATAATGATGAAGGTATATCAGGCTTAATATCTAAATTTGTACATGATTGAAAGGTTGGCCGGATGATTAATGACAATAATCAAGGTATATACTGCAACAAAATCTAGAAAAAAGTAGGGAGATGGAGCTGAGAAGTGGTATTTGAAGTTTAATATGTACAAATGAAAGGACACGTCGATAGCATTAATCTCTGATTAACTGAGTATAGGAACAACAGCTGTGTTGTACTATACTCAGTGTAATGGAAAATGAAAAAGAACTGGGGGAGTCAGATATGAAGTTCTCTGAGCAGTACAAATATGCTGGCAGGACAACTCATGGTGTTTTGTCAATAATATACAGGAACTTTGCTAGCGGGGATAATGAGGTGATTATCCCATTCTATAAGTCAATAGTTAGGCTGCACCTTGAGTATTATATACAGGTCAGGAGGCCTCATTTTAGGATTTAGAACTGCTGGATCGGGTACAAAGAAGGTCACCGGGGATTGGTGAGGGGAAACAAAAGGGTGTTCTTGCAAAGAAATGTTTCACTTCTGCAAATTGTCGTTTGGAGATTAGGCGCCTGCGAAGTGATCTGATTGAGGTGTTTAAGGCTCTGAATGGATTGAACAAGCTCTTTGTTGATGGCATTCTTTCTTTTGCTCAGACTATACTTATGAGGGGGCATAAATTCAAATTTAGGAAGAATGGTGCAGGATAGTTGCCATCAGATAGCGGATTGTTGGAACAAACTTCCATAATCTTTTTTTGTGTATGTGGGTAGTTTGAATAAATTCAAAGAAGATCTAGACAAACACTGGAGGGATGAACAGACGTCGGAAGTTTTTTTTTTTTTTTTTTGGTTGAAGCTTTATAAGCTTCCTTTCTTGCAACATTTGCCACTACACATACAAACTCCTTCGATATTTTAAATGTATTATCAACTCTAACATTGTTTAAACCCTATATAGCAGATCTATATAAGAAGACCGTACAGTAGATCTGCCGTCACTCCTTTGGAAAAGGTCCAAGGTTCTATTTTGTTTTAGGAGTATAGAGATCATAGTTTCTAATCGTGCATAAGACTTGTAGAGATAATCCTATATTCAAAACTCTGCCTTAAAATCTTGTCCTTTATCTAAACCTATAGTTTTCCAATAAATTCCAAACCTTAAACCCACACACGGTAATAGGTGTTCTAAGTCCTAATACTTTTCGTGTTTGGTTTTTCATTAAAAAAAAAAAAAAGTGCCCCAAGTCCAGACATTAGTTTTTTATTATTAAAACAGAGTAATTTAAGTTAATATTTGCAGTATTGATTTGTTCACTTCTAAGATGTAACTAACCTTTTTGTTTTTCTTTCTTTTTTTCCAGGTGCACCGTTGCAAGCAACCTCACCCTTGCTGTGATACGTTCATTGTGATTAGCGCATGCTTCATCAGGCTAGCGGTGATGTGCAGCGGGTCTTCGTAGAAAATTGTTGCCTTATTTATTGCCTTAAATGCATCGATGGATTTCCTTTCATACATTAACCTTTTGCCACGTCTATTTTACTAACAGTTAATGCTTGTATTTTGGAGCAAGTGATTGTTTGATTATCCCCGTATAACATTTTCTGTGAACAGCCTCTTGTAGCATCAGTTCAATGTTTGTAACTTTGGTTGTAATACCACCACTTTACGATTTATTCTTACACTTTTAACCAGTATGAGAGTTTAAAATCCAAGGGAAGGGTGACTTGTTTTGAATACGAATATTGTTGGTCCTAGCTGTTGTCTAATGGTCTCCTCGGAATAATCGATCTGCTTTCTGCAGCAGTCATAACAGCGGGCTCTGCTATGCCTGCTACCTTTTAAAGTTATCATTAATCAGTGGCTCAGTGCCTCGTTTGTCATCTTCAATGCCTGCACTACAGGATGTAAATAGTAATTAATGAACAAGTCTTATACCTGTTGACCCCTCCTTGTCCCTCTTTTCTTGATCTCCCCCTTCCCAGTTCCCGAGTTATCTCGCTTATACTCACATGTTCATTAATCTGCTGACCTGTATATGTTATGCTATTGTTAACTACTCAACCAAGTAATTTAATGCTGTAAACCAATATAATTTGATCATATTCGCGTATTAAACCAGCTTCTCGCTAAAAACAATTGCTTCTAATTGAATGTATTGACAGCTGTTGATGATTTTATTAAAGAATTTGGTCAGAGGTGACAGACAGTAGCTTAACTACATTTCACTATTCAATGTCTTGTACTGTAACACATTTAGGCTTAATAAATAGGAAATTAAACCTGTGTTTGTCTGATTGAAGAAACTGCTTGCAAGAACTTTTGTTTCCTTTTAAATACTTTGAAAGGGCGTTATTACTGCAGCTCGTGAGAAAGTGGGTTAACAGGTTCAAAAGTAGTGACATCCCTTGATGACAATGCGCGAAGTGGACGACTAGCAAGAATAATAACAGAGTGCAAGAAGTAGAAGACAAGCGAACGGGATGATCAGCGGATCACGAAAGCCGAATTAAGTGACATCGTTGTATTAGCCATCATATTGTCAAAATGGTCAGCAAACTTGGATATGGTAAGGTCTGTACTGTGTAGGAATCTGGCTCGCCTTTTGGTAACATCAGTTGGGCCAGAGTCTCGAATTGAGACAGTATGAGCACTACTGGAACTGGCCCACCTTCCCATGGTGTGGACTAGTACCCAGAATCATCTTTCCAAGTGATTGATGCTTTTGGGTAACCAAGGGACCAGAACAGAACACGCACACAAACCTACATTACCCACATATCTGGCCCTTTTGCAGTGGTACTGTTCTTCACATAGATACGAGGCGAAGCTGAATTGAAGTTCAAGGCGCCGCCCTTTAAAAAAACATATCTGTACTGTGTGGTTACTATGCCTGGTTGCTGACTTGCATGAAACAGGAATCTAATCTTGCGACAACTCTTTTCACTGATATAACGGTGACGAATCGTTCACCTCTGTATAAGTGAGATTAAATGAGTCTGAGGAATGGATACATGACCATTCATTGAACTCGAAAATTTTTAAACAGAATATCGCCAGGTAAAAAAAAAATTATGGTTACTGTCCTTCGGAAACATAAACCCTCTTGGACTTAATGATTAGAATCAACTTGGAACTGTGAATAAATCATTTTTGATTACCTTAACAGCTATACAGCTAGGTACAGATATCGTACGTAGTGCATTTTGAATGCACTACGTACTATATCTGTACATTGTGCATTCATCTCATTTTCAGTTTATTAAGGAATAAACTGAAAATGAGAGAGTGAGAAAACGTTTCAAATGCATAATACAAATAGACCCAAATATCCGTTATTCATGATACAATCTGCCGTATTCCATAAAAAAAATAAGACTTACATAATCTGTTACAACATGCACATCGAGTAACCAGATAAAAGCAGCCTGTTTTATTTTTTAACCGCTGGGCGATGAATGCAAAGTATTTTTCAAGTTTATTGTTTGGACTACCTTAAAATTGATGGTAGAGCTCTCACAAAGACCACCCGAACGATTTTTCAGGCTAAGGTAAATAGGGAGAATGAAACAGGGCAGAGTTGGAGTTAAGCCAAAGTTACTTGGTGGAGGATTGCTACTTTCAGCTCTGTGGGGAACTAATTTCAAAAACATGCAGGTTCTCTTGAAGACCCAAAGCTGTAATCGCGTCATCTTCGCGTAAATGACCGCTATCCGGCCCTAACTTCTAAGTGTCAGACTCGCAGTATGGCAGCTTGCTTCCAAAGTTTGCTGAACCTATAATTCAAGAAATTGAAACGCTTCAATTCGATACCAATAATATATAAAAGCCCATTTTGAAGTGGTGTCGATAGCATGTCGGCTGGACCTAGGAGCAAATTGTGAATGGTAATATTCACTGAGGAGCTGAGGCTCAATTATACAAGGTGTGATAATGAGACTTGCATTAAAATATAATGAAATATTTCGAAATTTTGGCCTCACCAGTTATCCTCTTCAAAATAATTGAGTTTTATTTGCACACTGTTCCTTACGTTTCATTAAGCACAAATACGGTACTGTATTTCTGGTCACAATTCAGATCTGTTCGAATTTTTTTTTTTTACGCAGCCTTGTCAGAACTATGTAATTTGGTGAGATGTATTCAGCCATAACAGTTCCTTTAATGTCGAAGAAAACAAGAAGCATGGTTTTCATTTTTGATTTTGACATTCTTGCTTCTTTTGGTCTGAGCGAGTTTTGTCTTCCATTGTACTGACTGTCTTTTAGTGTCTGGTCGTACTGGAACAGCCAGCTTTCACCGCAAGTAATCACAGTAAAAGTTTGGATCTTCACAAGTTTGGAGTCTTCTCATTCTTTGATCTTCATTCAAATTTTTGGCGCCATCTTGTCACACACTTTTCGCATACCAAAATTTTAACAGTTAAATTTGTCTGTTTCTTTGTCCATATTGAGTTCTGATGCAAACCAAATTAATGCAAACCAAAATTTAACGACGATCACTTCTAATCAATGTCATTACCCGGTCCATATTTTCAGTTTCATGAATCAGGACGGCCTGATCTTTCATAGTCTTCCACATTCTCTCTTTTATCTAAAAAATCTTTTATGCTATTCATCACGCAGGCTCTTGGCACAGTATCTTCCCCATAAATTTGACGTAACAACTCATAACTTTCAGTTGGTGTTTTCTTTAGTATTAAAAAAATGAGGTTGATTAACTTTTGTGTCATTTTTCCGGCAAACTGCAAAAACAAGATAATTCAAATCTGTCGCACTGCAAAGTAAATGGCGTGTTGGAAGGTTATATTTGGCAGACAACTAGGGAAAGGTTCAAGATCAGTTGCTGTGGTGTGTAGTGGCTGGGCGCGCAGTCTTGTTATTTAATTGCCACACTTCGTATTTTCTACTTTCATCGTTGTTAGTGGGGTGGAATCTCGTTCTGTTCCCTACAGATGAAAGTGCGTGGTGGTTTAATGGTGTTGGCAAGAGTATGCCTGGGATGCTGTAGGCAGGAGAATATCCAGTCGCAGTTACTCTCCTCTGTTTTTCTTTACTAAAGAATGGGAAATGTATGCCTAGAGCACTAATTACGTCTCGTTCGCAGCAGGACGGAGCCTATGCCACTCTTTACATTACCACCTGTACTACTACCCACGGATATCGCACGCTTTATACCATTGTAGCAGCTCATGAATTCATTTGCATAACCCTAATTTCAGATCGAAATTTGTCTTGGAGCATTATTAAGGCACATTAAAACGAATGTATTCCGTGTTTACATGATCCAATATAAAGCGTTTTTGATTTTTTTTATGCTTTCGTTTGTTCCTTAACTTAAGCACGAATATATTAGCAAGCTGGTGAGCATGATTTAATGCTTTCGTTATTAAAATTACAAACGTAATTTCTAAAGAAATTAAAACAGCATACGATTGCCGAAACGTGAAAATTATACAGTATTCTGTTCACTTTTTTTCTTCTGCAAACTCCCATTATATTTCACACAGCGTCAACGTGATGGACTCAAAGTTTCGCCATATTCATGTATCCAGTGACGAACTCCATTGTTTCCAAGGCAGCATTATATTCAAAATGTCTCTAAAAGTTCCGAAGAAATGCTACAGGAAGAAAGTCTTTTTGTTATATGCATGATGCGCTAATTCCATCTTTGCAATGTCTTTCGGTGTTTTATGGCGTGAAGAGTGGAAGCAGTTCCTGTTATAGAAACAGGCATCCCATGTAAGAAAATTCACTTCTATTTAGAGAAGGTTCGCCCATTACAATGAACAATGAAAATTTTTTCAATATAGATATGGCGGACTTTTTTTGTTTGTTTCAACGCTAATTTCGATTGTGAAGTCAGTTTTCTTCCTAGCAACCTCTTGTCGCAAACTTTCATATTTTAGTTTCGCGTATTTAGACCAAAATCTGTTCGTATTAGTTGGACTGCTGCACGAGAAGTTCTGGAATCAGGAATTCTTAGATCTTGCCTCGGTGATCGGTTTCTGGACTATTCTACTCCCTCTTCCCCCTCCTTTACGTATCAGATGGATATAAAAGAAACCTGCCAGCGAGGTAAATCAGTTGGAATTGGAAGTGTTGTTACATAGTAAACTCTAGCCCTTATGGTTTTTGGTGTGAATTATATTTGAAGGTAATGGTGTCTAAAGCCAGCGGTGATTACATAATTAAATCTCACATACAATATAATCCTATTAAAGAAAATTTAGGAGTTTTATTTTGGCTGTAAACTAGTTGATGAGGGAAAGAAGTGGTCCTTATATACAGAACGCCGCACTGTGGGTCGGGTCTGAAGCAGATTATAATATAAATGAAGTATAGATGCAATTCCCTCTTTCTGTGGTATGGAGGGAGCCAACCAATCATATCAACGATTACTACAAGTATTTCTACATGACTCAAACTGTAGGACGGAAAAGACAAGATTCGAATATCCTATAAGACCAGTTATTCACACTGAGGAACTACCTGTTCCTCCAGAAAGCTTGTCATAAGAAGAGGGGGAACGCAGATTACTCAATGGAAACAGTCGAAGTGAACCCTGCATCAGAATACGAATGTCCACATCCAAACAAACCTCATAATGCTAAGTGAATTAAATGATCTACATGATTTAAATCTAGTCCTAATGCACAGCTTTCGGGATCAAGGTTGAAAGAAGGTCATTTTCTCCAAAATGTATGCTCATATAGTTTGTAGAAAGGAAGTTTTCTACAAACTATTTTTTTTTCATAAATGGCAGAGCTTTCGTTTTTAGTTGTAGCGATGTTTAAGTGGCGCACTGGGGAGAGAATGGAAACCAGAAGAATGAAAGCTTTTCATCGATCTTTGAAATTGTCTAAAAGCTTGTACTACTCCATATCGGAAACACATCCATCCATCCATCTGTGCCAATCCAATCGGCCATCCTTTCCACGTGAAGGAATGATATGAGAATATGTAAATTTTCTTAAAGGTATAGCATGATAAATATAAGTGGCACACTTGTGGAGATTATCTAGATCGTTTTAGGTCTGCAATCTGGCTGTACAAAATATCACTGGTTTTTTTGTGAGCGGGACATCTTAGCCTAATTATTCATTAGGAAATGTAGAATTAGCCCTCCCTCCTTGTACCTGGAAAGTTGATCAAACAAACATTTCTACCACTGATACATAAAAAGGTCTAATAAGCTAAGAATAAGAATGGACACGGCTAAGAGATTCCAAAATCAGGAAGTATTCGTCTGTCCGCAGATCATATTTATTGAAAGAGCCAAATCCTTTATAAATGTAAACTTGGAGATCATACAAGAAACTTGAACTTTTTTGGGGCTACAAATCATAAAACTAAAATCATTGAGAATTTTATTACAAGACTACCGAAATCTCGGTTGTAATGTGTCTCTAAAAATGCACTTCTTCCATTCCCGTTTAAACGATGTCTCCGATAATTATGGATACGTCAGTGATGAACACGGTAAACGTTTTCATCGCGATGTTGCTACCATAGAGAAACGTTACCAAGGCAGGGACGCCCAGTAGCTAGCAGGCTACAGCTGGACATTAATCTGAGAGCCTCCTGATCGTTACAAAACTAATAGGAAAAAAAAAAAAAAAACACCTACATTTTACGTTGTTTATTTTAAGTAAGATTAAAATGCAACTGGGCATTATTATCAATTTATTACCTCAGGAAACTGTGGGCCACCGCGGGACGGCAATATGCCACGAGGGTGTAAAATTTACATACTAAGTTGCGAGGAACCACACGCACAATGTACAAGGGTACGTGCGTGCTCGACCTGACATATTCACAGAGATAAACTTAAAAGAGCTCGAAATAAAAACAAAGTTTGTAATAAACAGCGAGATAAATGCAGCAGGCAAAAAAGTTCAGGTGTAGGTGAACGTCATAGATTCAATAGCTGGTAACAGTTCTTAAAGTATTTCCTTTCTGTAGAGATTGTCCTCACAGAACTTATCGGGGTGGATGCCTAATTTATTGTAGATCTGAATGAAGGCAATTGGCTGGGAACATGTCCCTAAGGGAATCAATGTTTGTAAGGTCAAGCCGCAGAGGGAGGCAGAAATCGAAGTATTCTTCCCTTGTATTCTTTGTCCCCAGAGATTAATGGAGATACGGATCATCAATTCGGCCTGTGATAAGCCGAGATAGCGTGAGTGTGTTTCTTTTCGTGATGAGAAGTCTCCAGGGAGTGGTGCCTAGATTAGCTTGGAGGATGGATCTGCAGATTGTAAAAGGATGGCCCACCACACTGTTCATCCATCTAGGCAACCAATATTCCAGACTGAGGTACTTTTTTAGGTGAGAGGCAGGAGCAGATGATCAAATTTCAGATGCTTAGAGAGGGATAGGGGTAATGCACCTCAGGATGTGCCGAACAAGCAGCGCTGGCTGATGCACATCAACGAGTCCCCAAAGTGCAGCGTACTTCTGTCTTAATATTTTTAAGAGTTTTAATTATCTATTATAGTGTACATGAACCTTTTGGCATCTCTCATATTGTGGGATTATCTTCACAATTGGGTTGTCATGTTAGCAATACCAGGGTGCCTGCCCACCCACCGATGAAAGGCCAACAAGCCTTGAAACGGTTATGTCTGGGTGGTGCCCACTGAGAAGAAGTAACAATAGTCGTCTCGGTTAGTGAACGTTACTTTTTCGAGGTAGTGCAATACATGGTAACTCGTTGTGAAGGATGAGCACAATGAGATACAGTTGAAATGATATCCATTACATTACTATCGTAGTTTTTTCTTTTAAGAGTTGTCTATGGTGTTTTTGCACCTATATTATATAGTTGTTTATTTTAATACATGTTAAAATTTCATTAAATGTCTAACAGTAGCCTGCGTTTCTCTTTAAATCTGTGGATGTCAGGCAATGTCTGAATTCAAATTTGGATTCAGCTCATCAAAATTCACAAATGTACGTTATTTCGGGAGGTAAATTTGTTGTCCAGCATTATTGATAAATAAAAACCTTGATCACCAAAAGTACTAACGAGTATACGTAATAAGCAATATCTCTCCACATGGCCATGAAGGGAAGTTGACATTGAGATATTCAGGACCTCGATTCACTGGAACTGACTTTTTTCATATGTACTTGCTTAAATTAAAAAAAAAAAAAAATGTGTGCTCCCAGCACATAGTCGAAGCTAAGTGAAACTTCTTTAGGCGAACATTTATCACTTGACCGAGGATCCCGTATGAATGGGAGTCTCGGAGATATGAGACGTTCCGTTACGAAATCTAGTTTCGGCAAGTGCTGTGGCATCGGATGATATTTAAAACCATTTGACTTTGATAGAGCCGGAATCACTTTGTTCTCTAAAGAGCCACGATAGCTGTTAGGCCGACGTTTGACTTACATCCTCATTTGGAAATCCTGTTTGAAGAAGAGCGTAATCTCTGGCTGCTACAATCTTCACCTCGTTCTTGAACCAAAGCTGATCACACAGGGAACAGACTGAACCGAAATCATCATCCAGGAATGTACATTTAAACAATGCGTGGATGCTTTGGTGAACCTTAAAATCCTGTTGCTGCTCCGGCTGTGTATTACTTGTTGAACGATTTGATGGAGTACTTCTGGTAGTCAGTTTTGGCTTCTTCGCTTTTCGTTTACGACGGGGCTTCGAGGACTCTTCATCGTTTTCATTTGCAGCATCAACTTCCACGACTCCTAACATTTCTGGGAAGATGTAAAGCTCTGAAGATATGGATGGACCTTCGGCTACTTTTTTCAACTCCATCGCACGCTATAATTTCTTCCACTGTCGAAATAGCTTAGATCTCTCCTTTGTACTCAATGGGGGTGGTTTCGGTGGTCGCATTGCACATATACGTGCTCTATACGCCCTACAATGCTCATCATTAGTCTTCGACATGTTGAATTATAAATTCTTTTCCGTCGAAATTTTTTTATTAAATACGGTGGAGAATGACGCAATCAGTAGGGACTACTTCTGGTAGTCTTATTTGTTCATGCGTCGCTCATGCCTGGTACGGAGTAGTGCAATTGTGGGGTAAAGCGTACTTAGTGTCAAACAGCAGCGGGGGTTTCCCCTATCTCCGCGTTGCTTTTATTGTGGGTGTACCAGTTTGCTGGAAAGGCCAGAGATTTAAGTGTATGGATTTTATATATGTGTAGTGTCGTGTACCGTTGTTTATTTGTTCGTTTAGCTGCTGAACCCCTGTTGAGGCCCAACGTTGCCTGCACTTCGTCCCGTGGAGGCAGACCAGCTACACCAGTATCTTAAGTAAGTACCCTGCCACCTAATTTCCTGGAATTTCAGTGGATAGGATAAAAAAAAAAAAAAAATCGATAGTTCGCGTAGAAGGGGGGATAGAAATACGCTGGAATTTGGAAAGGCCGAAATTTTGGGCGAATAGCGTAATTTAGAGATGATTAAATTTCGACGTGTGGGGCAGTCGCTTGCGTACAGTTTGAGTCGGGGGTAGACTGAAAAGTGGGGGAGAAAGGCAGAAGTATGGGGCCAACAGGGAAGGCAACCGTAGCTTTTAGTGGGGCATGCCCATGCCCCACCAGAGGAGAAGGTGGTGGAGGGGAGGAGACAGGGAGACCATCCCCTCCCTACCCTGCCAGGTATAGTGGGTTTAAAGATGAAGGGGGCTAGGGTGACCTCTTCAGATCGCCATGTGGCGTTAGGCAGCTAGTTTGCGCTTTATCTCTTCACTCCAGTGTCACTCATTTCAAGCTGGGGCAAGATTCGTCTTGTTTTCCATTTTATCTTGCTTCAGGAATTTCAATGAGGTTACTCTGTCTTGTACGTAGTGGTTAATGGTGGTGCCTCAGTCAGTCGCGATGTATGGTGATTAACACTTTTCTCCTAGCGAAGAGGTCCTGCACATACTGGGAAAGTGCTTTGTATTTCTCTTCGGTGTCGATTAAGTGGGATTCCAATCCTTTGGGGAGGTACTGTACCTTCGTTATGTGGATATAGCTGAGGTCTTCGTATTGTGGGCATTCATAAATCACGTGATTCCAGTTTTCGACCTCCCCATGTGCAATTGGAGTCATCAGTGAGGCCGAAACCGGAAAGCTTTTCATTGAAGGGTCCGGGTCCTGTTAGTAAAGAAGTCAGGTGCAACCCCGGGAAGTACCAGGCTGGTTGCGTGGGATATATTTTGTTGAGGTCTGGGAAAAATTTGCGAGTGATCTCGCCTTTTGTCGTCTCTGTTCATCTTTGTTGTCACTCCCTAAGCAAGTAGGCCTGCAATCGGGCTTTTTCTGTTTTTTAACTACACGCTGGGTCGATTGTGAGTTCCTGGTGGGTGGCGGCTACCCCTTGGTATGCAGGAAGAGTAGGCCTGCTTTCACAGCTTCTACGTCCAGGGGGAGTACGACAGCAAGCACCTGCAGCGCAGGTGTGCTCACTGTACTGCATGCTCGTGTGGTTGTTAGTAAGATGGTCCTTTGCGTTATAGCCAGGATTCTTTTGTTGACTACAAGTATCGTTTTATTGTACCATACAGCAGCTGCATAAGTTATTGCTGGGATGAAGGTTGACTTGTAATATAACATTAGAGTTCATTTTTTTTTTCATCCCCAGTCTTTCCTTGTGACCCTGGCCATCAGTGCTGAGTATCGTCTTATTTTTGTCCTTATAGAAGAACTCTTTATTGCATACAAAAGGCACACGCCGTACACAATACCCTTCACGGCTACAAGCCAGGGAGTTACAGTAAAGGCTAATACAATCAAGGATAAGATAGGAGAAAAAAAAAACAATATTATTACTAATTATAAAAGTGTAGGATTAAACATTGGAGAAACCAAATTGCAAATTTACATATAAAAATATATACACAACAGCATGTTATCAAGTTAAATTATTCTCCAGGGAGCAGTCCTTTTACAGTGCTGGAGTCATCTGAGCCGGCGCAGAAAGTTGGAACAATGTTGTGAGTGATCCAAGGCAGTGATGGACAGATCCTCGGGAGCAGGTTATAATGTTCTGTGACGTGGTCCTGAGAAGTAAGTCGATGGAGTAAGTTCTGCCTATATTTTTTTATCCAATGCGAACTTGTAGAGGTCGCCATCCAGGGAGTGTATGTACTGCAGTATTTGCACGGGTAAGAACCGATCGGATAGCTTTATCCGGTTTGGGTGGCCTAAAGGACTGGATTGGCCCGAAGGCTTGGTACTGGGATTCTCCATCCGCTGCTAGCCCAGAAGTCTGGTTCCGAAATAATGCCAACCATAATTTTCATAGCAAAGACGAGTCTTCTCTCATGGATAATGGCAGGAAGACGTCTGATGTTTAGAGCTGCCGCCATCTGGGTGGTCCTTGGTGCAGGGGGAAGCCGAACTTTTCATATGGCCCACTTCTATAGCCAAAATTCGCCTGCAAAAATCCGTCTCAGATGCGTTGCAGGAGTTGAGGTCCAGACTTCTGCGCCATAAAGTATGACCGGGTAGACACAGGTCTTAATATATCTGCACCCAACGGCCTGGTCGTGGACATGCATAAGTTGTTGCTTAAGCATCCACCGGAGTCGACAGAACTTTATTTGCAGGTGGTCTGTGTGGTAGAAAGGAGAGCTTGTGGTCAAAAATAACGCCCAGATCGGTCTGCTGCTGAACAGCAGAAATCGCGGATCCTCCTCTATTGGTTTGCACCATTGCTGGGTTCTGTTTGAGGGAGAAAGTCAACTGTTTCGACTTCTCAGGATTGATGTGAAGGCCGAAACCGGAGAGGAAGGCCTCGAGGTTCTGGATTTTCTGTACGATTAAGGCATTTGTATAGTCAGCAGTGTCTCCATGGTTGACAGCAGTGAACAGCTTTATATCATCGGCGAAGATGATAATATCAGTTCGGTCCGTCACGAAAGGTAGAAGATCAGCTGAGAACAAGTATCACAGAGGACCTCACCTTGTGGGAATCCAGCTGTAATAGTTCTGGTGTAGCGCCGATTGGCATCGCGAACAATAATAGTCCGGTTCTTAAGCATTATCTGAATAAACCAGTTTATTCAGAACGGATACGGAATAAAATGCTGCCTGGACGTCGATATAAGTAACGGTGATTTTCGAACCGTGCTCAAATGCCTCGAGGATCTTGGTAATGGTGATGAGTAGATTTGTAGCGGTGGATCTTAACCGGGTGGCATAGAGGATCTGCGGTGGCTGATGTGGCATTATTTGGGTGGTTAACGTTTTCACAAGAGATTTCTCAAATAGCATTAATAGACTTGATGCAGAAGAAATCGGACGGAAGTGACAGGGCTGAAAAGCAGAGCGTATTTTTGGTAGCTGTCTTATTAGATGACATGCCACATAGGAAGGAAGAATTTTTGATGAAGGATTTTGTTGAATAACGACAGAATGGGATCAACAATAAATGTACTCGGGTATTTCAGCTAAAACTGAGGAATCCCGTCGGCGCCGGATGCGGACATAGGTGCTAAACTATTTATTGCATCAATCAACTGATATTTGGTGAGTTGAACTGAATTTAGGCGTCTGCTGAAATCGGATTGATTGGGAATTCCATTGGTGTAGTGGATGCCGGCTGAGCGGCGAACCTAGTGATATGGTCGAGCCAACTGCTCAGATTGAGTGAGTCGATGGCGTCCTCTGATTTGCTTCTATTGAAGGGCTTCCCCTTATTTATGGTAGGTAGCCTCTAGGTGAAGTTTTATTGCCTCCCTCTTATTCCTAATAAAAAGCGCCCTAGCTAGGGAGAAGGCAGTTCTGTCCGAGGGTGAGCCGGAGTTTTTCCACAGCTTGTGCATGTCTGTTTGACGTGGAAGCTTTCAGAGACTTTTGGACTCCACCAGGCCCTCGAATGCTCTGTAATGGTTAGCTTCTTTGTTGTAGCATAGAGAAAGATAGTGGCTATCCATCTTGTCATTAGGTCAATTCCGAGTTCAGGGTCGCATTCCTCAAGGACATCCTGGGACTGCTTGGGCCGCATAAACACACCTTTCAGGATTGAGGTATTTGGTCGCTGTAATTGTTTTGGCTGTGACTTCCCTCCTGCCAGAAGTGATGGGCATTTCTATTTGCACAGAGAGAATGATGGGGTTATGATCAGACTGTATATTGCTTGTCGGGTTTTGATCAGCTCCACAATTTGCGGACGCGAACGCGAGGTCCAATGTGTTTTCACCCCTCGTGGGTGGTGTGCTCACCAGTTTAAGACCTAATATGTCTAGATGCTGGCTTAATCTTCTCTTAAGGCTCCCCAGGGTATTTGGGAGATTGAAATCTCCACACACGACGTGCTTCAGTGATGAATGGAGATGATTAAGCAGCCAATTGAGGGGTTCATCAATTACTTGTGTGTCTGGTACCGGTGGAATATACAATGCGACAATGTCGAGTGGAACGTTCTGGCTGTCGTCGTTGTTTTTATATTTTAATGTGACTAGAACTGCCTCGAAAAAATCAGACTGGCTCGATACTGAGTGGAGGATAGAAAATACCTGCTCACTGAAAAAAATTGCAACTCCTCCTCCTCTGCGGTTTTCTCTAGACGTGCACACCATCTGATATCTTGCAGGCCAAGTAGAAGAATGAGTTTCTTCACTGGGATCAAGCCATGTTTCGGCGAAGCAAACCACGTCCATTGAACTGGACAGCAAGAGCTCCTCAACTTCATTCAATTTGTTCCTCATGGATCGCACATTTTGAAATAGGAGTTGGAATGAAGCTGTTCTCTTGACCTTGATGAGGGATGTACACTGTCTGATCCGTCTGCGATGCTTTGCTGGTTTTCGATATGTTAAACCCATGACAGTGATCGTAAAATTCAGAGATAGAGATGACGGAGATTTTGAGTAGTTTTCAATCTTATTATTTTCAATCACCGTTGAGAAACCCCTTTCCGTAGGTATGTTAAGGGCGAAATATGGAATTACCTTTTTGCTACGGCCATTCCCATTTAGAGCAGTTCGGTTGCTAGTTGGGAATAGAGATACATCCTCTAGTCAGAGTCTGGACTGTTGTGAACACTTCTCGGGTATTTGAGGGTATCGCTTCTTTTCTGCTTCGTGTTTCATAAAATGGCCTGATGATGGTGCCGAGGGGCCATTTGGTACACGTTCCAATCCTCTCAAACTGGCTTCTGTCACAATAGATGCGAAAAGAAGCATAAGATGTGCTACGAGTGTTCAGTCTCTGAATCTTTAAATCCAACTGGAGTTCCTCAAACAATCCATCAGTGACGAGTTTTGCTGACGTGTCCGGGGCCAAACGCAATACAAACAAATTGCTGGGGGAATGTCGGGGTGATGAACCAACCAGTTTGAAACGCTGAAGCTTCGAAACTAGTGCGGGGCCCATCCAAATTTTTTCTTCCTATTCGAACTGTTTTGAGTGGCTGTGTTGCACTTGGCAGTCTGGATATTTTCCGGTTTTGCACCCAGTACCAAATTGGTGGCAGGCCCGGTAGTGGTCAGGGTTTGTTTAGGTCTAACTGACTAGTGAATTCCTGGGTGTAGTTCAAGGGCGTATGATGTGGCATTTTGGTTTCTGTACTGATCAGGGCCTACTTGGTCATGAACACCGTTTGTTTCCTTGGGCAGGTTTAGCTTGAGCACGTTTAAATATGATTTAGCTCTCTCAGAGGGTTGTTCAATGCAATCTCTTGTTTCTCTATTACGCTCATAGACAGTAATGGGAGGCGTGTTCACGACTGCGCCTTTTGGTCGGTTTTCCGCTTCAACGCCAGAGCTAGTCGTCGAGAAGGATACACGTTCAACCCAATCTTTTCCCAATTGAGGAGATACAGTGTCAACAGCTCTGCTAGATAGTTTTGAGGTCTGAGGAACCCGCAGAAATGATCGTAATGCGGATCTCTCCAATAGCATAACATTGCTCTTCAGGTCTATCATCTCGTTTTTCAACAAGCTCTAATTTCCTCGTTCTGTGCACGAAGCTCTTGGTTTATGCTGAGTAGAGTAGATAAACATTCATAAATTTTTGGAATTTTCTCCTCTAAATTGTGCATATACTCTTCAGCCTACATAGCAACAAGGTAAACAAATTGCGTAAATGTTTCCGTTATTACGCTGCTAAGGCTATTCAGGTTGCTGAGATGTGAGGTATGTGTCTGTTCACTCACTGCATCACGGGGATCTGCGTGTACGGAGCAGCTACGACCGGCATTTTGGCAGTTGTCAGGACAGGTACAACAACAACAACACGATTTGTTTATACCTAATAGCGGTGCTGCTTTTGTGAACTCACAGCTTTTCCCTTACCATCATTGGGTGGGTCATTTATCCGGTCTCGCTCATATTCCAAATGAAGTCTAACTTCTTGATCCAAATTACTTTCTTTATTCTCCAAGTCATTGTTTTGCACATCAGTGAAACGGTGAGGGGTTACGGAATTGCCCTTCTCCAAAGTATTAAACATTTCTACCGATGCATTATCTTCTCTTCGCGGAGGGGGGTATCATCCTTCCTATTGACCGTTGCTGTGGTTCCTGTTTGTTTACTCTCTACACAACATTTTCCCAGAAACTCTTTCCTTTTGCTCAGTGACAAGCGAGAGAGGCTTCAATACCCCGAGCATAACAGGCATATTCTGTGCTTTGATTTGCTGCAGATTAAGGTTTCGTCTGCAGAAGTATGACAAAGGTCACATGTCCCAGCAGTTACTGCGTGTTGTGTTCTTAGTCTGAGTCATTATTGCCGTTAGCAAGCAGCTCCCGGTTTTTGCCGAATTAAAAGATTAAAAGAATTAGAGTCCCTGAGGAAGGGAAGCTGCCGTTTTCGACTCCTGAGGCTAACTAGACAAATAGCTCTATTCATGCAGGATCAACGAAAACCTTGAAACAAGTTCAGGCAGTTTTATGGCCAACGTCCATAGTTCAATTACTATTAATAATGTTTTGTTTTATTATGTTTTATTAGAAGCGTATGTAAGTTCAATTATGTAAATATCTCGGGTCGAGCACGCATGTACTATTGTACATGTGGTTCCTCGCACCTCAGTATGTAAATCCATACCTTCGTGGCACACTGCCTTCCCGGGGTAACCCACAGCTTGTGGTTAACAAACGGATAATAATAATTATCCGTTTACGATGGACATTCCATATTGGACTTTACGATAGACATTCCATAACAAAATACCGTTCACTATATGATATGTAGTTTGGGCCGATCATTGTGATCACGTTTACGAATTGAATTTTAATTCTATTAAGCGAAAATAGGAGGAATATTATCCACAGGCTATAAAAGTAGAGATATGAAGCACATATTTACACTTTATTACCTTAGTAATTAACAAAATTAAATGATACGTAAAAATCTGAAGAATATTTTCCACAGGTTAGCAAAAGGAAACAAAGAAAGGAAGGCAACTACACTGCATATTCCCAGATGATCACCCTCCCAATAACTAACGCTGCTTAACTTCGGTGATCTCACGAAAACCGGGTAATTTAGCCTAATACGATAGTTGGCTGTTCAGAGTGCCTGTAACGCGTTTACTTATGGCAACGGTCGCAGTTTCGTTGCGGTTTTTGTCAATCTACAAACGCAAGTTACTCCCATCTGAAAACTGCCTAAAGAAGTTTCACTTCAAAAAGCAGTGCTCCGTTGGAAAGGTATATCGCCATTTATTTAAAATGCATGGACCACCGCTGTGGACATCTACGAGTAATAGTGATTCTAGTAAGACTCCTTAGCGGTCATTCCCAGCCAGCAGACCTTTATTTACTTACAGAAGAGAAATCTCCTCACTGCATGTTCTGCCATTCCCATACTTCATCTTCGTTGAATGTCCTCAAGTATTCAGAAAGTCTGCTTTACGGTGTCTGCCGAACTTCGAAAGAACCGGTAACTCTATCACACATTCTTGATAATTATACAAATCTTAATGAATTGTTTCGCTAGCTTCTTTATATTGTATGTATTTTGTGCTGAACAAAACGGTATCATCGATTTGTTGCTGGTATCGATATTTGGTTGCAATTGAAGGTTTTGTTTCTGCGACATTTATATACGTATACACTACTCTATCATTAATATCAGAACACCCCTAACGAGAGGTGTCCTGATATTAATCAGGACATAGTTGATGCCCGAAGAAAGCCGCCTGCCGAATGATATTTTCCCGACAACGAAGTTTTTGAACAAAACCACGAAAACTGAAGCCTATCTAGATGTTAAGGCTGTTCAAGATAAGAATGCTGCGTATCGCAATTGACTTGTATCCAAATCTCCAGTTCATTTTCTGCCTACCCCAAAGCTCGTAACAATTGTAAAGCACATGTTAATCAGTCCAAACTAGATTTTGAACAGGCTAAGAGTAGAAAACTTGCTTCTTGTCCAAACGCTAGTCGAGCATTCTAGTCTCTTGCCAAAACTATTGGTCACAACTTTTGCCCATCTGCACTCCCACCTCTGTTGAAACCAGGTGGTTCTACTGTAACCTCAACTAAAGATAAAGCTGACGTACTTGCTTCCTACTTTTCTTTTAACTCCTGTATTGACGATCTTGGTAAACAACCTCCTACCATTCCCAACACGCTCCATTCAATGCCTTCTGTGATCTTCCGTCAAAATGATGCCAGAAAAACCTTGGAGACAAGAAAGCGCCAGATCCTGATGATATGTCTCCATTTGTTCTCAAATCCTGAGCTTACTCTTGTTCTGTGTCGCCTTTTTACACTTTCTTATTCCACTGGTGCTTTTCCTTCTGCTTGGAAATTTGCTCATATCCAGCTAGTTCCTAAAAAGGGTGACAAATCCCTCCCATCCAATTATCGTCCCATTTACGCTTATCTTCACTTGTTCTAAAGTAGTGGAGAAATCCATTAACCACTAACTCCTAAACTATCTTGAAACCTTCCAATCTTATCAGTGGTCGCCAATATGAATTCCGTCTGTGTTGATCGACTGGTGATATATTGGCTTAAGTTATCCGTCTATGAACAGTAAAATGAACGAAGGCAAAACTCTGTCTCGGCTACAATCGAGGAGGCTAGGGTTGATGAAAACGGAATTGAATAGCCACTGTATGGCGACGAGGAAGATATTAGTAGTAGAATATTTTTTCCCTTCTTTTTTTTGGTGCATGCAGAAAAAGTCGACGTATTTGCATCAGTTAATAATTATAATACTGATATTAACAGAGTGTTCAATTGAAATTGGATACTGAGAGACTTCGGTCTATAAGGTTCCTGACATAGGTCACAAAGTGTGGATTCTACTGGATCCCAGCTACGAGACTTCCACATATGAAAAAGATATGTCACTTACCTACGTTTTCTCACTGTTGAAGAATTCCTATTATTGATTTTAGCCAATTGGTCTTTAAAGAAGAAATTTCTGTTGGTACCATCTTTTCATGGGCATTTAAATAAAAGTATGAAAGCTGTTCACAACGCACTACATCTTTCATATACCGATCGACTATAGTTGCACACTCTGCTAACATCAGTATTATAATGGTTAAATTATGCAAATAAGTCTACTTTTTCTGGGTCTATCAATTAAGAAAAAATATTCTGTCACTAATATCTTCCCCGATGCCATTCTCAGAAATTTGCAGACCTTAATGAAGTCCCCTCTATGATGTCTGGTTGCCAGCTCTGTAGCCCACTGTTCGAAGTCTTTTCTTACAGATTTCAACAAGCGGGTTGCTCATTTTCTCTGCAGAGTTCACAAAATAGAGAATACAAGAACGTCACAGTATTTAGCAGTCATATGAGCTCTAACCACGGTCAACAAAAGCGTACAGTGCTGTATTTGGTCTACTTCAGCCCTTTTTTGGTATGATTTTATTAACTTCAGAATACTCGACAGTTTTAAAGAGAAGAACCAACCTAGTGAAAATGTATTTCAATGTGGTGCGAACCTCGTATAAAATTTTTCTCACTTCTTGCGAGTGTACTCGATGTAATCGATAGCACCTCCATGTACAAAACAGATTCGTGTTCGGTGCTTAACGCACACCATGGTAGAATTCTGTCTGTCTTTAATTGCATACCACAATCCAGTGATTCTTGAACATATAGGTACAGTGAACTTCAGTTTAAAAAAATTTGTGGCACAACAGAGTAGGGGGTACGGTATTACCTTGTAATTCAATTAATCTTACCTTCGTGTTCGAAGGCGCGCTTCCAGTGTTCACACTTTCTACGGCTCGGCTGACACGTTTAACATTCCTTCGACCTTATCCACGATCGCATCTTTGTGGTATCAGTACAAACAACAAAAGTACAAACAACGCTGCATAAATTATCTTCGTTCACGCAGACCGAAAACATTCAATCAAGGCTGACTGACCAGTCCGTGACGTGCTTCTCACAAAAGAAAGGCTTCGAACAATCCATCGGTTCTAATCCATCTGCTCGATAACAAACGCGTCAGTGTCGACAATAATAATTTCAAAAACAAAAGCTCTATAGTCGAAGCAATAAAAAGTTTTAATTCAGGGTTGTTGCCAGATTGGACAGAATAACTCAAGCGCCACGAAGCATACGAATTGCGATATTAGATTTTATCCAGCAGAGGTCGTTAGGAATAGCCATCGCAGCCCAGCAGTGTGCAGTGACTGCCAAGTGGAAAGTCACCGTTATTCGGTCTCATAAGGAGGTAATATCTCTCAAAGCACAAACTGACCTTAAGAATAAACCATTTGCAGGCGTAGTGCCAAATATTGCCTGATAATCTTACCCCAGTGCATCTTGAAAAGCGAAACGAAGTTCAGTATTCGATAAAGCCACGCATCCTTCACCGTCAATTCAATTAGATCTCTTCACAAGAAAAAAAATAAATTCTCGGTACTGAGAGAGAAATACGAGAAACCGAACACTCCAACCAACATCTCTGCCGTGACTTCACTTACTGGGGAACTAAATGACGTTGGGGGGGACGCGGACTATTCGTGAATGACTGCATTATTCGCAAATGTATAAACACGGATCAGATGAGAGTTCACTACGCAGTTTTAAAACATTTCCTTATCATCGAGTAAGTATTATTAATTACACGCTTGTTTATTCACTTCTTAAGATATTAATGCCGAGAGTTTTAATAGGTTTTTTTGTGAGACCTTTTTATTTTTTTGTGTAATATGAACAAATATGAAAATAATAAAAAAATTTAAAACGAAGTTAGACTGAAAGAAAGATCGTTTTGACCAAATGCACTTCAATTATGAAAATAACTTTAAAAAATGATTGCTTCGTGGGTTAGCACAATTGGTACAATCGTCCTTCTCCCCACACCGGGTTCAGAAGACCTGAGTTCGAATCCTGTCGATGTCGCGAGAAATTTCTATCGGTCTTTTTCACAACCTTGTGGAGTTTCAAACCTCCATGGTTTTTACTCCCGAAAATTTGGTTTTTTCAGCAAACAGGCAAATTTAACCACAGAACATACGCAATTTAGAGACATGCCATATAGGGCGCAATATTGCCTAAGTTGCTCATCCGTCCAAAACCCTAAATTGAACAAACAAAAACTTAAGGATCAGACTGGGGGGGGGGATTTCAGAACAGTATGACCAGACAATGTTCTGAATGGCTTTGCTTTGGTGGAGGCATGAGTCTGCTATATCCACTGCAACTCCAGCTGCTGACTTTCCTACTTTCCTAAACGGAGTTCCTGGTACTTACAGACTCTGAGCAGATGAAGTTTGGACTTTCATATTTATTTATTTATTTTTACGTAATTTGATTATTTTCAGTCTTTTTCATATTTATCTGTTTTGATCGTGGCAGTCTTTCCCTCCCTGTACTTGGACCAACAGGAGAGGGAGTATATTAGAGTACTGCTAAATTAAATTTAAAAAAAAACCTGTCAGATCATACTGCTCTGAAATCTCCAAAAAAAATGTTTTTATTTTAATACCTTGCTTTTCTGCAGTGCTGGTTTGAACAATAACATTCATTTTGTTGTATCACGTTCTGAATTTTTCTTTAATAGACATGCATTTTCCAATACTTATGCTTATTATATTAAGATTTAGGAATACAAAACGTTTGCAGCTATCATCAAAGGTGTATTTTAATTAATTTAATTCGCCAAATAAAGTTGATACAGGTATCTACAGAAACATTTATTAGTTTTATTTATTAAATCTATACTTTGCTAATAATTGACATCATTCACCTTCATTGACATCTGTTCTTCGTTGTTTGATGGGTGAAATCTTTCTCCTTGGCCTTCTCTCCCCTGTCAAGAGAATCTTTGCGCTATTAATAGAGATTGCAAAAATGAAATGGTTCTATTTAGTTTTAAATTCAATGGATTACGACACATATTTGTCATTATCCCTTTGAAGTCATCCGTTTCTCTACTTGGAAAGGTCCTATATGTATATCATAGATAAGACACTGTGTCTTCCTAGCCACTTGTTTACACTGCATCGAAAATTCCACGTTGGACTGAATCGTAACTTTTTCTGTATCATTTTTAACTCCACTTTCCTTCACCTTGTAACTCTTAGATTTCTGTTCCCTCGGTGTAAAACCTTACATTTCGAGGCATTAAACTTCACTCGTCAATTTTCGGACCATTTTTGCAACCAAGCTAAGTCATTTGGAAGCAAAATGACCTGGTTCTGCTCGATAACCATCTTTCCAATCTCTAAATCATCAGCAAGCTTTCACAACTTCCCCGCAGAAGATAGGAAACAGAAGTGACCTTAACACTGATCCCTGAGGGACCACTTCCTACATTGTATTCCTATGCGCCACTAAACAAAGAAACAAACAAATCATACACTGGTCCACCTTCAGTTAGTCGGTCTCAGGCGCAGGTACACGGCTTTTTCTCCCGGAAGCTCGGGTTTTTCGTCTGGCAAACAGCAAATCGACCACAGAACAAAGGCAATTTATATACGGTCCAATATGGCTTAAGTTGCTATTGCGCCCAAAACTACAACATCCAACATGTCTTGTAGTAAACCAAATGGCCCTTCCTGGGAAAAATGTGAACAATTTCTATCCTAAAGGCTCTGTGCCAAGGAAAAGAGCACCCGAAGAAAGCATAAAAACAAAATGTTTACCATGTTGTGGACCTAAAAGAGACTCAAATAGTTCACAACTTCGTTGTGAGTGCTTTATTCCAGCTGATATTGCAGCACAAGAACTGATAATATGAGTCCGATCTCATAATTTGCGCAACTGTCCACGTGCGTTGTCCCAAGGCTACAGCCAGTGGTTCCTTGTCGTCAAGTTCGGAGACATAAAACGGATAAAAATATGTATCAGCAATACTGGATTATCAATCAATTTAATGTGAAATCCAGGCAATGATATATATCGCAGTAACTATAGCAATAGACCACATGATGTCATTGGACATGGAACGAAATATTTTTAGACAAAATGGTAGGAGGTAGTTTAAATTGCGATAAAAATATCTGAGGAGAATCAGGGCGTTACATAAGATGGATTTTTCCCAAATTTGTACTTATTTCGGAACAGGTCTCTATCAGATAAGACAACCATCCTCTGATTAACATATTCTTTCTAGAATTGCATCGAGAACACTAAATAACATTGAATTCATGTCTACACCAGGTGATCACTTCGAAAATCGAAAACAAACAGACTCAAATTCAGAATTTAGTTTCAACTAAATTCTGAATTTGACTGGTGTTATTAGTATTATTTTGTGTCTATTGTCGATCAACACCCTACAGCTATTTACATTCGAACAAAACGTGCAAATACAAGTTAGCAATAGCTTAGCATAAACCACAGGTGTGCCTGTGACCATAATTAAATCTGATGGAATGAGTTTATCGAAAACTATCAGATAACACGAGAATGAGAACAGAGAGATGCAAAATAAAGCAGCTGCAGCAACAGTGAAAGACTTAGGTGACTGTTTATCGCTTTTTCTATTGTCATATCCACCACCAAAAGTTAGGGTGTTCCATTTTTCAGCCGCATACTCCAAAGAATTCCAATGGACGCCTTTATTCGTAATCTAATAACGCTGTCAAGCGAGGTACTCGGTGACTTATATGGTCAAGAAATATCTCGGTTCGTGGACCATTCTAAAGATTAAAATTAATACTTTTCCTACGTGACGGGTTCCTTTCTGTTCGCATAATACACACGCACTTCAACACGCTCGTCCCAGATGACACTGCGTGCCTTGGCTATTGTTACGTAACAATAACCGGCACTAAAGCGGTCTATTTGTGCTTCGTTTTGGCAGATTAGTCCGAATGAATCCTATCTTAACATCGAAGAGTCGTACGGCAATTTTTCGCCACATAACTTACTTTCTGGAACACAAGAGTTGCAAAACAGGACCAAGATAATTAATCTCTGGAGTTTTTTCTCTTTTTTGTTTTTTTCTTCCCTTTTTTTTTTTTTCCGGCTGGGCCATTATTACTTGTCAGTGAGAAATTGACACATCCTATTTAATATGCCACAGTGGGCACGAGGCCCGAAGTGGAATTGCTTTGAACAATGGGAATGGAGTTAAAATTTATGGTGATTATCTATGTCTGCAAGATAGACGTGGGCTATTACCGAGTGTAAAGGCAATAATTGGTGGTCGAACAAAGGATTACGTCTTGAATCTTACAGCCGTTTTACGCCACTAGGAAATTGAACAAAAGTGAGGGAATGTCAGTTAAAGTAGATTTGAATAATCATTTTTCCCTAGACCAATATTATATTGTGCGTAGACTGTGCATGAACTAATTTCTGTTCTAAGGATATTACCTGTTAGTCTGGTTATGCTTCCATCTCGCCGTCATAAAAAGAAATCTGGTTTTTTGGGCATCGCGCATTAAATGTTAATTTAGTTCATTTCGAGAGTGGTTCTCACGCAATTCGTTCTTAATTAGATTACAGAGCGTCTCTATGGAGGAAGGGTTCAAAGGACTCAGAACTGTTTAACCCCTCTCCTCTTAAAATTCCAGCCAGATGGAAGCAAAACTGGTAATTCTGAATTTACTTACGCTGCACATCCGACTTTTTTGTATAATGGATTGGACCATACTCCTCCTGTCTCTAGTTTGAGGTATTAATTACTTCTGATAATGCGAGATTTTTTCTAAAACCCTCGATGTCACAATGGTATGGTTGTTGATTTCCCACGCCATATAGAAAAGACCTAAGTTCGAAGTCCATCTCAACGGAAAAATAACTTTCATAAGCCTTTTCTGGTTTTTCACTAACTTGAGACTCAGACTAACTTGAGACTCAGGTTTTTCATTGTGCAAATCGACTACAGAATACACAAAGCTTACCCAAAAGCGACATACTGCTACCTCCCATGGCATTAGTTTTTCTTAATTTATTCTTCAATTATTATTCAAATCTTGTATACCTTTCAATTTCTCGTTGATGATCAATAAACCTTAATAGGAACTGTCTTGAAGAATATTATTCCCCATCACTTAACTTTACTCACATTGCTTTTAAGATATGTGGAAAGCTCAAATTAATTTACAGTAAATTTCCTTTGCAGAATATACACTGGTGTTCAAAAAAAAGTGCTTCACCTAGGAATTTCACATTTCTAACCCATTTCGCGATGGTATGTTACATTAATGACTAGCATCACAAATAGAAATAGAAACTAAAGATATTTATTAAAATAGTTAAGGCAAAGCTAAGTAATATTTGACAGGTGCTCTCAAAATATTCCAAAATGAGCATTTGCAACCTTTATACAACAGTTTTGGTAAACACGACAATTACGACTGAAATATTATCAGAAGCCCTCAATTTGCTTCAGTTTATCGTTTTAAATGGAAAATAAAAAGAAAAGTTCACCAGCCGCAAACTAATATTTAGTTGAACTGCCTCTGGCCCTGATGACAGCAGCACACCATCGAGGCATTGACAAGATCAATTTCTGAAGATAATCAACTGATAGTTCGTGGTTCCAAACACCAATTATGGCTTCCTGAAGTTCACGAAGGGTCTTTGGTTTCTTTCTGGCAACTGCAGATTCTACACGATGCCAACAGTTCTCTATAGGATTCAGGTTTGGGCTGTTTCCTGGTCAGCTAAGAGTTGTAATGGACCGTTCTTCCAACCATTTTTTCACATGTAACAAATGTAAACACATTACTGTCGAACCTCTAATGCAGAAATGAAGTTAATGTAACTACAGAAGTGCCTACTTACACTTTTCGCCTGATGACAAGGAGTAGAGTCGTCCTGAAAGATGCAGTTACTTGGCAGGTTGAAATGGTCTCTAATGGTTGGCAGCAGTTTGCCTTCCAATATAGCCAGGTGTCCATTGGCATTTAACGGAACCTTTTATAAACTGCAGGGGATACGAAATGCACCCCCATATCATTTGGCTGGTAGGGAATTTCATTGTAGACACCACTGAAGAATACTATCCAGACAGTCTGGATGGTATTCTTCACCACGTCTATGGCGAATCGTTTGTCTCCCATCAGAACCATGCAGGTTGAATTTCTTCTCATCCGAGAAAATAACTGACTTTCGCTGCTCGGGGATCCATTCGACATGCTCCTCACACCAAATTAATCGGGCCTTTTTCATATTTTGTGTGAGGAGGGGCTTCTTCTTAGGACGACGGGCTACAAGTCCATTTTTGAAGAGGCGTCTTCTGACTGTTACTGCACTTGCTACCATGCCTGTATGTTCTTCCCATTCTCTTTTCAGCTCAGACGAAGAAGCTTTACGGTTTTTAAGGAACAAGCGCTTCAAAATGCGGTCCTGTTTTGGCGTAGACTCGTTTGTGTCCGGTTCCTTTTTTCCTATCAGCAGAACCAGTATTCTTGAGTTTGGAAAGAAACCAGCTCACTGTCGACTGATTACAAGACACTCTATAAGTAACATGACGGGAAGAACATCCTTCCTCACGTAAAGCAACAATAGCACTCTTTCTTCGTGGCGTCAACTGCACGTAACTCGCCATCCTGACACAAGCAAGGAATGACTACAACTCTTGAGGAGCGTGCTTATATAGCTGAAAGTACAAACTGATGCAATATTACGTCATCACCTACGCGTGTAAATCTTATCTGATGCAATCTGTAAGAAATATTGCCATATACTTACGTTATTCGGAAGACAATTACAATTTTAGGGGGTGTTGCACTTACTTTGAACACCAGTGTAGTTTAATAGCTTCCAGAGTTTGTAGCTTTCTCTTTATGGGCAATATTTGTTAGATCAATACTGTTCTACTTGCTCCACTTAAAGCTCTCAGTGCAGCGTACCCGTCAGAGACATTTCGACTATGGGGGCAACATTAAGTTAGATCAACTATTGCACTTGTTGTACTGAGCACTCTCAATGCATCACACTCGATAAAATCAGAAAATGTTGGCAACACCGCAACCGTTATTTCTGTTAGTGGCAGCTCTGCAGACCTTTTAAAACTTATTATACAGGTTGTTCAAAATTGCACAAACCACATGTAGGACCATATTCTACTGATTTTAAAAATACAAGAAAAAAGTTCACTCTGTCTGAGATATTGAACTGCACATGACAGTTCGGGGCATGAGACAATTTGGTGAAAGACAGTTCACTCTATGACAGTTCGATGTATAAAATTTTGTGAAAATCCATCTACTGCAGTCGAGTTATCACATGCGGATGGACGGACAGGGCGAAGATAATAGGTGCTTTACGCATACGCACTAACGCGCCTGAAAACGAAGGTGGTTAATGCCCTCTATCAAAAATATGAATAGTGAAGTGATCACTAAATTAACCAATTACAGCACGGCATACTAAAAGTTTTAATTTTCGGTCTTGCTCTGTCATGCAACAAATTCACACAAAGAATTAACGAAACGTCCTACTCACCAAATCATCAGAGTCATCAATTGTCACATACAAGGTTGGCAATAAAGTTCCCAGACTGGTGCAACGAAAGATAACACAAAGTGAAGTTGCTCAAAAACGTTTTATTTTTATTCAAAATAATCACCACCTGACTGAACACGCCGTTCTAAAAGTTTCTGAAAAGACTCAGCGAAGGCGTCTAAAGAGATGAGCTTCATTCCAGCAGTTGGATTGATTTTTTTTAATATCCTGAACATCTTGAAATCTTTTTCCTTTGAGACAGTTTTCACTTTGGGAAAAAGGAATGAATCCGCTAGTGCTAGACAGGAAGAGTATGAATGGATGGTTGATCAGTACAATGCCATATTTTCAGAAATATCTTCAAAACGAGAACGGATTGGGCGCGGACATTGTCGTGCAACAAGAACGATTGTAATAATAATAATAATGTTCTTTATTAACTTAAATCGTATACATTCGTGGTATGTGATGTGATTTATTCAACAGCAAACCAGTTCACTTTCCCGTGATGTTTCTGAACGAAGTATATAAGCAATGGATTGGTCAGAATGGCCCTGTACAATAGCCACCACGATCATCCGACCTCACACCCTGAGATACTTTGCCACGCAAGAATAAGAAATCACATTGCAATTTGTAAGCTGCCGAAACCATAAAGGATATTCCTGAAATGATAAAACATGCCAGGAACTCGTGGATTCGTCTTTTTGAATGCTACATTGGACAAAATGGAGGTTGATTTGAAGAATTAAGAGTTTTTCCTTTTAGAGATTTATGTCTCTTTCTTCTTATGCTTTTTAATTTATGATTAATATCTCGAAAATGAAGACTTTTGAGGCATCTTTATAGGAACTTTCTTTCTTATTTTAAGCTGTAGAATATATTCCTACATTTGTTTTGATCGTCATACACACAAAAATCGGGAAGTAACGTTGCAAAGAACCACTAAACCTCTCAACACTGGATGGCAGGAACCCATTTCCACCAACACACTATGCAGGAAGCTTGAAACCGGACAACATTCATTACTTGATCATTAAGCAATTGAGCGAGGGTCTTAGTCATTCATTACTTTATTATTAAGCAATTGAGCGAAAGTCTACTTGTATAATAAAATTATACAGACAACTGTGCTTCCCGTAGCATCACACTGTTATACTCCCTGATTTCTTGAAGAGAAAAATATTGAAACTATTACTTTAACGGCACCGGAACTTGTCCCTCATATCCGCAATGTTTGTCTGTCTTTAGAGGTGAGTGTTCTCAAGCCGATTTGCATGTTGTGTGAGCTGAAAAACCAGTAATAATTCGCGGGGAAACTCTACTCCTTCAGCCTGAGATCGGCTAACTATAACCTCGACTGAAGAGAACTTTAGAATTTTTTTTCCAACCGTCTATGCGGATCGAACCTAGACCTCACCAAACTTAGTGCCGACTAAGCTGCCACGATTTCTTGAAAGCATGAAATGATCCTACCAGTCCTATCGATCCAAATATAAAATTTTATGAAAATCCATCCAATAGGAGTCAAGATATTACACGTGGACGGACATGGTGAAGATAACAGGAACTTCACACTCAGAGAACACAGTGGTGATTTACTGATGGAGGAGATAGATAGATAAATAAATAAATAAAACTTTCTGCTTAAACACCGAGACGACCACATAAGATCAGAGTAGTTCACGAGACAGAGAATACAAGAACAGTGCCGTATTTATTAGTAACGTGGGACTGAACCACGGCCACTCAAACGCAAGTACTTTTGTAGGACTAATGAGATCCTAAACTCATAGGAAAGCAGGAGCCAAACCTGTGTACACCAACAATCTGGCCTCGAAAGGCTACCATTCTCGCCTTCAGTGGAGAGAGAGAGAGAGAGAGAGAGAGACACATCCACAAGGAGGCAAACCATATGTTCAATGTATGCCATCCAATTCGTACTATTGCTCAATCTGATGGTACCATAGAGAATTCCGCCTCTAAAAGAGGCCATCAAGGAAGGTCCCGTCCTATAAACGGCGGATGGGAGAGGAGGAAAGTAGAGGTCCCAAACAAGCTATTTTAAGTTCAATCAAGAGAAATCTAAAATGTCAAGTCTAGAATGAGGTTTCCCAAAAGTCAAGCCATGGTCCGATTTCAAAACAAGAGGTGTAGTCCAAATCAGGATTTTAAATCTTAGTCCTCGTCAAGGCCTCATTCCTTAAAAGTCCGGATCAGAATAAAATTGTTGTACAGGAATTTTAGTCCACGTGGTCACAAAAAAATGAGTCCCAAAGTGCACCAAATTCTTAGTGTGCCTTTCTATGTCGGAAAACTAACAACAAACCTTTCAAAAGGTCAGATTTAAAACATTATCATTACAGAAGATAGAATCTGAGCACTTGCATTGCCAGCTTGATGTAGACACCATAGTATGGTGGCAGCTCGACATCATACGTAGTATCAGTGACAGATTAAGAATAGCAATCAGTTTAATTTATGTGAAATTGTATTATTCTACTCAAATTAAACTTACAGTTTTAAACGCTACATATGTCTGCTTTCTGCACAACAAATTTCTCTTCAAGTAAAAAAAAATACATTTTTTTAAAAATATAAACTATTTTTGGGTGGCCACGTGCCCATATATTTTTATATGCGTGCAATTGGTTCGCCATTCCTAAACTAAAGAAGCATAACATATACCGATTTTCTAAGTTAGCTGTATGAACTAAAACGGAATAACCCCTGCTGGGAAACCCGCGTATACCAGGTCGAATCTATGGCACCCGCGATTATCTGTGTCAACGCCACTAAAGGTGAATGCACGTGCTGTTAAGCGGGGCGGATTCTATTTATAATAGCTTTGCCTACATTGAAACCGTTGTGAACATCTCATATCTTTATCCACTTTGGAGTGTTTCAATAAATTAACTTGTTTTGACTAAATTTAAAGCATACGATTGCATACAAGATGGATGGATGAGTGGGTGTTAAGCGTCAAAGCAACCAAGGCTATGAGGCGTCAGTACACTGTCTGTAACTGCGTGTATTCTTCAGTTAGTTTGCTCGAAAAAAAAGAGTTTCTGGGAGAAAAAACCATGCAGTCTTCGCCTAAGACCGACTAACTCAGTCAAGTTGTGAAAAAAGTCCATAAAAATTCGAGCTCAGGCTTTTCTACTTGGCATGGGATGAAGATGAACCACTGCGCGCATATCAGAGCTGAAGATGGGTGTCCTTGTGCTGCATATGCAAATTGAATATTGATTCCTAATATGGTCAATAAATTTCTATTCTCAGTTACAAACCTACGTTTCTAAAACCAGAATTTTATCACATGATACAATAGCATAAAATCTGGCATGTAAAAGATGTTTTGCTGCCAACTTCCTCAAGAAGTTGGCCAACTGAAGAAGATACTCAAGAAGTCAAGTTGGCCAACTTCCAATTAAAATATTCTAAAATATTACAAAGAAACAGTTATCCCAGTCAACAACTGCATTAAAACATGGCTGGATTGTTAAATATCAATCACAATCTCTGTACGTAATAAGGATTTGTCATCGAATCCTTATTATTTAGGGTTTCAGAATATGTCTAAAAATACTGCATATTTTATAATCATATAAGATTATCGTGTTTAACCCTGAATTTTGAAAATCAATGGTTTTCATTCTTATATATCCTTCACGCTCTTAAGATTGATGATCTTATATCAGCTCAAACATTTATGGTGAGAACACAACAAATAATCTACCATTAATTTAAGATATGCAGCTATGCATTACGTCAGTTATTAAAATAAATAAATCGTATTAGCCCAGGTGTTACCCTCCGATGATCAATCAGTTCTGATTTCCTGTTCCTAATGCGTCATGATGTGACTCACCATTAAAAATTAGGCACGTGAGGTATATTTTAATGTTGCGGAAGTGGGTGGGGACAGAAATACCCTGTCCCCACCCACTTCTGTCCCCGCCATATGCTTTTCGCTTTTACTTGTTTTAACTAAAAATAATAGAAGCTAGAGGAGGGGGAGGGTGGAGGAATTTAATGTATGGTTTTCTTTTTTTAATTTGAGGTATGTGTTACCAAGATCAGCTTATCGGTGAAGTATATCTTCACGATAAGACTTATCTGTGCACTCTGACCAAAGCAGCAGCAGCCCCTGCACCTAAAAACCTCCTAAAAATAACGTGTTGGGGAAAGTTGCCTTGTATAGATACAAATAACGATCTTTCCCTCATTACCGATTTCTGCGGAAGTGGAGGAATATTAGACTTCCATAAAGATGTGACCCAATTAACAACACCCAAATCGTGAGACTGAATCTTGATGGAGCCAATCAACCTCATAAAGAACCGCCTTCTTTCTTTTACTACTTTCGTTTTCTTAGGTGGAGGAAGATGAAGACACTACGACGCCCCGTAACTCACCTGGATTAGCGTCTCGGAGAACGTGACACCACCCCCTCGTGTACTGAGTTAGGGATTAACTGGTTTTCGCGATACACAAGCCTTAGGTGAGAACAGTGTCCGGAAGGTCGAGCGCAGGGATCTTAAATTTATTGCGTTCCCTTCCCGTCATGACATTAAAGGGAAGGCGTGTGGCGGGAAGTCTGTCCTGACGGCTGGGCTACGTTCGGGGATGATAGACGACAAAAAGAAGAAACTCGTTCGATGACCTTTTACTTCTAGGATTGCGGAGAAAATGTTTTATTTCTTGCGTGGGTGAGGTCAGCGAACCGCCCTCAATGGCGTTCCCACCTGTCCGGCCGATGGAGAGTATCCTCGCTGCGGAGCTAATGATACAGGGTATCCCTGGGTGGAACCGCGATGGGAGCGGGAGCAGGAGGGAGGCAGCGGAGTGCCAGTACCGAACTGTTGTTTAATTGTTAGCTGGCACGCGAGCGCATGATGCACGACTTGCGCATATCCGCCTTCGGGTCAACGGTCAATCTGCCGTGGATGCGATGTGGAGTCGTAAACAACAGCCTAAGCTTCGCGAGGCACAGGAAACTTATCATTTTCCGATGGCGAGCGCTGATCAGAGCTCTTTGCTACCTCTGTGGAAACCTCCGGCGGAGGTTTCGGAGGGAAAGGGGGCCAGCGAAACGGAAAAGTGAAAGCGATCTCGACTTCCCATCCGTCACCGCGTGTCCAACGGCTACAAAAGGAAACCTATACTTAATTGTAGGGTCGTATGGCCAGCAGATGACCTTTGGTGACCCCCAGATGCGAAGCACGTTACAGGTTAGGTACGGAACAACCCAAACCGGTCTTGTGCAAGCGGTCGAAACGCAACGTACAACATCCATCAGCAGCTTGTTAATCTCGGCCTCAGGTCTTTGCCATCTGACCCAGCAAAATACCACATACTCCTACCTGGCGCCATAGTTCAGTTGGGTGCAACGTTGAGCCCTTTTTATTTTATTTCTTTTAGAGCAGACTCACTGTGGACGTTTTCCTTAATCGCTCTTCGACTGAGGGGTAATCTGGGCATGCGCAGAATTGAGAAGAGGTCGTTATAGAGACTGCATTACTGAAAGACTGCGTGGCCTCGAAGGATGTGATAACCCATGTTTTGATATACACTAATGGTATTGAGTCCACGAGATTATCTTAACTGTTGATACGCTAATAGTAAAATTTGATATAATTTTTTATTCAAAAATCGGAAAATACAGTTTAATATCTTGATTTTGTGACGTCATTATTTAAAAATCTATAGCTAAAATATTAGCTGTGGATTTTTAAACTGGTCTGAACTGAACCAAGAAAAATCCAGTTTCTTCAATCAGATTTTAGTTCGTTTCATTCTCTTGGGAAAGCGAATTGCAAGAATTGCTAGTGAAGTTATTTTTGTCTTCCATGCCAATATTTGACTATCCACTCAATTCATTCTTAAGTTTCATTCGACAATAAGGTACAGTAAGAATTTCCTTTCAAATTTAAATGTGAACCGAAGCCAGAAGCGAGCTACAATAGCACAAAGGCATTTTATTAGATTCCCTGAATACAAATTAGTTACCAGCTGCGCCATTCTGATGGAGATCTATCAGGCTTTGCCACAAGGACATTCCTGTTATTGGAGGTAAATCATTACTGCAATAATTAAAGAAAACATCGGTATGCAAAACCTTAATTAGCGTTTCTTTTTTCTGCATGTTTACACCGCAGATATGCCATTTAATTTTAATTAACCTTGACACACTTACTGTGTGTGGCGGGATATCAAAGATTTCGTGTATAAAACCCCTTTGGCGTCTTACATTTTCCCAGCTCTTCCTCCTCGAACGAAGAAGTAATAGCTGGTTTATAATGTGACACGAAAAATAATAAAGATGGGAATACTAAAGATCGTTGTATGCCAATGGAGTTCAGACATTAATTGCAAAGCTTACCTCAGTTATATTTCGAATGATTTGATGAGACAAACAATATGTTTGCTTTTAAAAAGTATGACTAAGTAAATGTAGAACAAGAGGAATTTTCATGGGCCTTTTTCACAACATAGCTGAGTTAGTCGGTCCCAGGCGAGGTAACATGGTTTTTTCTCCCGGAAACTCAGGTTTTTAGTCTAGCCAAAAGCAAATCGACCACAGAGCCCACGCATTATATACGGAGCAATATGGGCCAATTGCTGATGCATGGACGTAGTGTTTTTTCCATTCCAACTTTTTTGACAAAAAAAAAAGGAAGTAACGGAGATGTAAGTGTTAAAGTTTATTATCAGGCATGGATTTTCGGATTGAATAAGCCAACCATTGAATATTATTGCAGTTCAACCAACCCCTGGCTGATAAAATGCTGAGAATTCTGTAATTTGCTTTAAAATGTATATTTTCAAGTACCACATTCTGATTATATAAAATTGCAAATATATCAAGCCTTAAGTATTGAATAGTACAGACAAAATCCCCTCGGCCTTCTTGGAACCGTTTAGCTATGAAATTTGCATCCATTTGGAGCTAAATTGCACCACCCTTTTCCAAACCTCACGGTTTACCATTCTGTTCATTGCATCATGTTTCCTTAATTATTCACCCACCAGAACTTTAAAATCTACTAACTGCCGAAGGCAAAAGCCAGAAGCCATCCGCGTTCAAGCTGCAAAAAATGAAAATATACACATTCTCATAGGAGATACTTTTCGTTTATTTTCACTCCGAAAACAAATCATGAAAACTGCAAAGTTCTGAGGTAATTTTTAATTTATAGCTTATTTTTCACCATGGTCTTTGAGATCATTTCATTGGCCCTTGATACCCGGATCGAAACCGTAACAAGCAAACTTTATTTGTTAAGTTCTTCTCTGAATTTATTCAAAACTACCCACTTCCACAACAACAGATGGAAGTTTTTTCCCCAACAATCAACCACCCGTTGGCCAAAGTCAAAATTATATTACAAATAAAAGCACTTATATATCCTTATCTACCAATAATTTTTTTCTCTAATTAATACATAAAATAGTTCACTAAATCTGTAATATCCGTGATTGTCTTGAGTTTTTTTAGTGAAAATAGTTTAAATAGAATATCGAATAGTCCTTAGATTAGCATAAGTTATACATGTTTTTATTTCGAGAGAGAACCCTTCAAAATTCATAAATAACTAGTTTCGTATTTCCATGAAGGGCGTTAGAAAATAATACTCGGGAGAAAGGGCAGGAAGAGGGGATGGCCTTTTAGAACGATGAGAACCAAGTCACTGTCCATTCCAAATTTCATCTCTAAGCGATTTCATGGCTTGCAACCTATAGGCTGCCAAAGTGACGCACTTTAATTATAACCTTCCTGTATATACAAGAAAATGGCCATCGTTAGACATGTTTTAAATCGAGAGAAAACCCTAAAATTCATGACTGCACTATCGATACAGTGTTCATGGTTTAATGAACACATTACTGATGAACAATTTATTCGTTAATCGTGAAATTCCTTTAAAAGCGAATTCAGATAAAACAGGAAGCGTATTCATGAATTTGAATTTATGCATGCACTATTCACAATGGTTATGCTAGGAATAAATTAAGGAAAGGTTGCTTACTTGGCAAATACCAATGTTTCGGTATACTGAAGACCACTGTTGCTATATTGTGAAGGGAATTTGTCTCATACCAATCTTTGGTTGAGACAAACAGCAACCTAGGCTATACTGCACCAACCACGTAATATCAATGTACTACTATATTTATATTTGGTAGGACAAATAACGATTTTTTCTTTCTATTGTCGATCGATGACAGTTCTAGTAGGTGGATCTACAGTCGAATTCTTTGGTGGAATTTATTAGTGAAGCAGTATTCCTCAGCTTCTACAAAATATAGAAGGAAACGTATATTCCACAGCCTGGAAACAGGACAGTAACATGATGTCCTTTTTTACTTTGTGAGCCGCGCAGACTTCTTTATGACTCAAGAGTATTACACACGCGCATGGCTGTCTCGCGCTTTGCATAATTATGCTAACTGTAGCGCTAATGTAATTCGAAGCCAACTGAAAGCACTCTTTTAAGGAATTTTAAACTGATATTTTCAGTGAAATCAAAGTGCATGAATTCTCTTCCAGACAATCGCATATTGGTTCCATTCCGGGTGGTAATGTCAGAATTTTTCTTAAACATTTAACTGCAATACCTACAACGAATAAGTGAGTGATTCGTGCCTTTTATTTTGATTTAAAGTGCATAATAATATAATAATGTAAACAAATATTTATATAAATATTTGTCGCAAAGATCCATAGGTAAGAGTCTTATTCTGAAGTTTAATCAAACAAGACTGAATAGAAAAGGCACTTTAGGAAAACCATAAAATTTGTTGCATGATTCCATAAGACCTAAAAAACGTAAAACACATAAACTAGGACCGATAAAAAAATATATTTTTATTTTTAATACAATTATGATAAATAAAACAGACCTATTATGCTAAATGAGTTCGATATTTATATTAATATTTAGAAATAAAGAGGAATTTACCTCAATACTTTTTTCTATTTGTAGAATGCTTCGCTACAAATTAAGGAGGGTGTTGTAGTGAAGCATTCTACAAAAAAGCATTGAGGTAAATTCCTCTTTATTTCTATATAAATACAATTATATATAACAGGTACAAAAAAGTTTGAATAAGTCGACCAATGCTGGTCATGTTGTACAATTTCTTTAGCGACCTCCCTATTTCTTTATGATTTTTTCTGCTACTTATGTTTGTACATCATATAACGAATTGTATTTAATTAGTTTTAAATATTATATTTTAATAAAAATTTAGGTTAAACTTCAGAATAAGAGTCTTGCCTATCTTTGCCACACGGAGCTTAGCAATAATGGAAGGAAAATCAATTCCTGATTTTTAAACCAATGTCAAAGGGAGAAGGGGACCCGTTTCCCAATAAATGGATTAGGAGTCGCCCCCTTACCACTGGTTTTAAATCCGGAAACAAAATTACGCGAATGAGTAAATCGTGGAATCACTACTAAGCAGTAGAAAGAGCTAAGGTTATCCATTGCTCCCTGTCGCAAAGATCCTTGAGTCTTATTCTGATTTTAGCCAAAATTTATAAATTACGTACACTCTTTCATTTGATAAATTCATTTATTAAAGTGACCTATGACGTGTAAGGCTAGCCTTGAACTCAGTGGCCAAATCTCTTAGTTTGGGACTATTCTTACATATCATGGGCCTTTTTTTTTTTTTTTTTTGAGAACTATATTTGTGTTCTTTCGAGCTTTAATCCAGTTTAATCAAGGCTCCGGAAAAGATGCTGTAAATAAATGGGTTTTTCTGTGTGTGATGTAAAGAGTGTACAGGTAATTTGTGTCCATCTTTATGGATAACCTCCACGGCTTCAAAATTGTCCTGATTTTTGGTTCGCACTGTATTTATGATTTATGATTTTTTAACACGTAGTTCTTTACGAAATGGGCAGTTCTTAAAATATATTTTAAAAACTTAATATATTTTTTGATTTTATAGATGTATCATAGCTTAGTTTTTCACGTTTTTTTCACCCAAATTAGGCAAAATAAACAGCTTAACGATACAACTGTACAGAAAAAAGGACCTTAAGAAGTTCTTTCCCACTGATTCTTTAAACGGAATTCCAAGCTGTCTCTGTCTCTGTCTATCTATCTCGGGACAAAGATTACATTTTTGATGTAAAACTTTCCTTTTCGTTTATTAGAAGAACCTCGTGGATTGCCAAGGATTTAGTTAAATTTTTTCATTATCTAATGAGTGAGATCAAATGACCATGATCCAACGATGTTCTGACATCACAGACCGAATTGGCAACATGAAAAACTTGCAAATGTAGTGATGAGTAGCACATAACTCACGACAGGTGCCTGTTTGAGAGCTGATATCATGTCTTAACAGAGAACGAGAAAAATTGGAGGTGCAAGATTGGTTGTCTCATAGGTGGTGTCTCCCCACGCAAAGGAATAACCGACATCCTGCATAGTCGGAGAAGTCGAAATCCGAATTCCAAAGTCCCTTATATATATGTATCAATATATACGAGATGGGCTATATGTCAGTTTAGAGAAAAGTAAATTACCGAAAAATAGTGTGAATAATTTATTTAATGACATAAATAACACGAAGTGTAATTTTAATATTATTGAAGTAATGTGGGGATGAAATTGACTTTAGGATTTAAACTTGCGAAGTTATTTCTCGGTAAATTGATATATGGACTACCCTCTCACAAACACTCCATCTTATTTTAAACTGTCCATATTTCTTGACAAAGCTTGAGCCCAAACTCCTGAAATCTTATTGTATAATTATTTCTCACTTCACTCTTTTATAGGAATAGTTAACTCAGAGTTCTCAAACAGTGGATTGCAACTTCTGGGGAAGGAGGGGGCGTCGCGAGCAACAGAGAGAGAGAGAGAGAGAGAGGGGATTGCAAATATATTTTAAAATTTCCTTCAAGTTCTAAATTTGATTTTGTTTTTGAGAGGTTCTGTTATTGATTTATCTGATATATATATATTAAAATGTAATCACTCAGATTAAGTGGTATATTTATTTCTTGTTCGAATCTAACCCAAATGGAATCATTACTTTTATTCATGCTTTGGATCGCAAAGTTTGAAAACCCCTGCGTTAACTATTCTTGGTTTCTAAACGTAAAACAAATCGTTATGAAACTTTGTATTTGGTTAAGCGTATTAAATAATCTTTTTCAAAGATAATGTCTTATTAATGATAATAGATTAAAAAAGACATGCTAAGGCTATTAATGTTTATTTTCTGCCATAATTATCTTTAAGAATTAATCAAACTCTTGAGAAATAATATCACACGAGTGTTCTACAGGATGTCTATAAATTATTCACCTGATTATGAAAGTCGATTAAAATTTTATTGTAATAGATATTGTAAAACGGTTTGCTGCACTTAATAAAGCAACTCAAAGAATTTCTCATCACAATTTCTTATCACACAGCTGCACTTCAGTAAACCTCCACATAGGCACCTTTGGTAGCAAGTAGAATGTGAAGACGATAACCGATTTCATTCCACGTGTTTTGAAGCATCTCTTCAGAAATGGAAGTCACTGCCTGTTCAATCCTGTCTTTCAACTCTGTGAACTTGTTAACTTTTTTTTGGATACACTCTGTCCTTTGCGTAACCCCATACAAAGAAATCCATGGGCGTGGTATCCGGAGAATGAAAAGGCCATGGAATGGGACCATCCCGGCAGATCTATCGGTTAGGAAATATTTTATTGAGGAAATCGCGCCATGCAAGCACCAATATGGTGATGCCTCATCTTGCTGGTAGAACACGTGTGGCTGCATATCTTCCAGCCTAGGTGCAGCCTACAATTCGAGCATTATCTGGGTAATTTGCGGAGTTCACAGTGTTTTCGTGGAAGAAAAATTTCCTAATTACCTGGCTGAAGGACAATGCACACCACACGTTTACGTTGGGATTATCACCCTCGTGTTCATGAAGTGAGTGGGGATTGTTAGATCCCCATATGCGACAATTGTGTCTGTTAACTTTACCAGACAGGTGGAATGTCGCTTCATCACTGACAGCGACATTTTCCAGAAAGTGCTCATCTTCGTCTATGCGGTTTAGAATGTGAACAGCGAATTCCTCTGTGGTTTGTCATGAGACTTAATATCCTGGACGATTTGCACTTTGTAAACATAAAAGGTCAATCTCTTGAGAACTACCCTGCCCAATGTTTCTCGCGGTATTTCCAGCTACAGGTTGCCGAAAGATAGACGTAGTAGAAAATTCAGGAAGTGTTTTCGGGTAAACACTTTCTGAATTTTCGAAACTTTATCTGCACATACAGTAGGCCTACCTGCTCCTTTCTGGTAAAACACAGTGTAGGGTTCTGGAAACTGTTTCAACTATCGCTTCATTGACTGTTCCGCAGATGGATCTTTCTGGAATGCCGTTGAAAAAGTCCCTTTACAGCCACTGGAGATTCGGTATCCCACAGCCAAAGCAGGCACATTGCTTTCTCCTGCACTGTCGCCATTTTAATGCTGACTGCTGCAATGCTTGCTGGGATCAAGGGTTCCCTGCTGCATGAGAAAAAAAAAAAAAACATTGAGTTGTTTTGATAACTGTAGCAACCATTTTAAGATACCTATTACAAAAAAAAATTAATCGAGCTTCATAATCAGGTGGATACTATATAGATATCGTATATATTTAGAAGAAGTGGATTTATTCTTTTCTTTTTACTTCTTTCTTTATTCAAAAATTTGGACAGATTCTTATTGTTTACGTACGCTTCGTAAGATACTTTAAAATATATTACAACAACGTAGAAAATTTTATTTTGAAGTGATAATTAAACATGGTTGCTTAAATACTCTCATTTCTTAGTCTTCAAAAGAGTGAGATCGTGATTTGTCGACCAATGAGATTAAAATAGTTAAGTGGTGAGGTTTCATCGCTGAGGAAAGTCATTAATAACCTTTTTTCGTCAACCACTAAGCCATTGGAATCGATGGGGAGAGATTAAAATGGTGACATCCGTACCGCAGGGTCACCGTAAAAGTTATGTAGAAACAACGTTCACAAATAAAAATGAACATGGAAACCACATTTGGTAAACAAGAAAGACAACGGAGAGATGATGTCATTTAACCGAACAGCCAGCAGGGGAGATGACATCGCCATGGCCATCTTGACAGGATTTCTTTCCTTATCGACGAGAGAGAAGGAGAGATTTGACAGTCGGTGTGGGAGAAGTTTGCAAAGATTTCAAGGAATTGACTGGCGAATGCTAATCAAGTTCTTAATTCTGCACAGTTCCTGGATATCACTGAAATGATGGTAGAAGGGTTATTAGAAGCTGAAGGACAGGAGAGGAAAAAACTAGCCTTTTCTCTCTTTTGCCATGTATTTTTGTTACTTTTTTGTTTCTTAATGATAGTCGAAGTCATTTCCTCCTCTTTAATCGCTTCATGAAGAACCTGATATTATAAACAGTGTGGGCGCTTAGGTGCAATGAGACTTCCTAAATCAGACATTTATACGAGTAATATCCATATTTAGCTGGACGGACCCGTTGGACTTCCATGTCTTGTTCATTGCGCGCTATTTTTGCTTAATACCCATTCTACATTGTTAATTACGCCTATTCTGTATCTAATAACATATTTTTGATCGAAGTTGATATTTGGCCACTTTTCGTGTTTTTTCCATTCTATACCATCTTTTTTTTTACACGGTAATGGCCTGTTACTCTACGCAGAAATCCATTCCTGGCATTTATTTCGCCCATTGTGCATAGTCATTTTCTCTATAATCAGGAGTACAAAGTTCAGTCAGCTAACACTGGTTTTACTAATCACAAATGAAATTGTATTCATTGCATGCGGTTTGAAGCAATTCTAATTCTGAATTAGAATTACTTGCATTTGTTTTCCATCTGCATTTTTTTTGTAAATAACAGCGTTTAGCCTGTTATTTCTGTCTGGTCTCTGCTGTACAGATCTATTTCCGTTTGCTTGGCAGTGTTTTCGAACTAATCACTCATTCGACCGTGTATTGTGCATATTTTACCTCCACGTGGCTAAAATAATACGCGAAGTAAAGACCTGCAATCGAATCCGATTAGGAAGAAAATTCTTCTTAACGGGACTTAAATCAGTATCACTCTAATCGATCTTATTGATGAATCTCATCAAAAACCAAGCGGCAGTTTAACTCGGAGATGAAACAAGCCTTCAAGCTTAAAAAAGTCGAACAAAACCTGGAGAAGAACAGAATCAACTCAAGATGATATGTGTTACAAGAAACGAAGAGCAAATTTCATACGCATAAGGAAGAAGGCCCGTCTTGAATACACTCATTGAAGACTGAGGCAGTCCTCAAAAGTATCATCACTAAACGTAGCTGTTCGGTAGAAATGGACGAAATCTTCCAAACACTGGCACAGTCAACTTCAAACCCTAAACTACAACAACAGCTTTCCCTCCCTTATGATGCCATTACAGATAGAGCCTGCTCCTCGCTTGCGCATATTGAGATCTCACGAGAAATGATAATTAAAGCGATTGACAGCCTGTCCAGCAGACCTACAGCTGTTCCAGACGGATCCCACTTTTTGTTTTGAAAATATGCAGTGTCTGTTGTAGTTGATCCACTGCATTTTAATCTTGATCGCGGGATCAGATCAACAATTAACAATATCTATTATTCCATACCAATTCCAAAGGCCAGCAAACCGAAAGATCTGAACGGCTATAGGGCTGGCTCTCTTCATATTTTGTGAATACGATTTACTCCACCTTAGTCAACTATTGTTTCAGCGAAAAGTTCCAGAATCTGCATACCATTATTCCTAGAGTGTTCCGAATTCGTGAATGAATGGTGCTCGGCGCGCTTTTCTGCATTCAACCCCTTTGTATTTGATTATTTTAGCTTGTAATTCCCTAATGTCATTAACTCACTTGTACATGAATTGTATGCACAATTATTGTGATCATTTTGATCAACAAAACCGGACAATAAAATTATTTCGGTGAACAACTGATCAATAAAATAATTTTTTTTAAATCAAAAATGTAAGCACTCTTTTCTAAACCAGTTTTTCGGTTGATATCAAATATGTTCTTGGTTTTTTTCTAGCATATGTAGTTTTGATAAAACGACTGTTAATAATATCAATACAAGTTAATTAAGAAAATTTCATTACAAAACACGTGAGACTAGTTATAAGTTAATTACAGGTTTATCAGTTTTACAGTTTAAACCAAATATCCTTTATGCATACTTAAAATAATACAGTACACTACTGTAAGAAAGATATGTACAATTTAAAAATGTTGTACGGATGGTTTCCTTTGGTACACTTTGTTCTCAATGTCGCAGTACAACATCCAGCAGTAGTCTCCTAACAAATGTGGGTTCCAGAGACCTTGACCATTGTAATTTTCCTTCGACTTAATTGCTTGCTTGAATCGTTTCCTCCTGCTCGTCACTCACAGTGCCAATGCAGCACTGGGAAAGAAATTTAAATACGAATGCAAGAAATGAAGTTTATCAACGATATACAATATCCCATTTTTTAATATGCATCGAGTACTTTCTGAACCTCATCGTTGTGTGCGGGAGGCGTGTGGTTACCAAAAAAGCTCCACAAAGCCATTTGTAAGCCTTCCGTGCTTTTAATTCTACTACACTGAATCATTTTTAAAAGCTTTCATCCTGCAGAAGCTCTTTGTTTGAAACTTCACAAAGATTCCGTCTCACACTTTCGCGGCACTGATCTTTGGAAATTTCTCACTTAAATAATGAAATCCTCTTGAATTTATTGCCCTCATTTGTTTCACAAAACTCTTCATTAGGACAAGTTTAACGTGTCGAAGCGGAAGGAAGACTTGCACTGGATCCATTAATGGAACATGCACTCTAACTCTTTCCTCAAAGAAACTCATGTGTGCTTCTTTGAGGCCAGTGACGTCTCATGTAATGGTCTACGATAGAAGGGCTGTCCAATAGGCATTGGAAACAACAGTATTTTGTAAACCCTCCTTGCATGCCCATTAACGTAGTAGTGACTTTGAGGTCACCGCAGATAATTCACTGAGTGCTATATTGAATTACATCGAGTATAGTCTTCGTGTTATTATTAATTAAGATGAGCAGAGTGGGCAATGGGGTGAATGGTTTTAAATTCCCGTTATTCGAGAGAACAGCTTTTAAACTTTGCTGTGAGGAATTGACAAAGAGACGCAATTCAGATGTAATGGTGTTCTTGTTACAATTTCCCAAAAATTCCATTGATATCATAGAAGTAACAGAGCAGACCGTTTACTGCAAAGAAAACTTAGTTTCCTTTTAGATAGTGAGACATTTTCGTTCTTCTTAACTAAGTATTTGTGCTTTAATTTCGAGGTGAGCAGTTCGGCTTTATCTTTGGAGAGAACTGTGTCTCTAATGGGGTCATTCAACTCACCTTGGGTAAACAACTCCTGCTCTGATATCTGTTTGTTGGGATAAGTTGAAAATCTCAGGTCTCGGCCACTCGCTCCATCATTGCATTCCATTTCGTCTTTTAAAGAATCTAAGTGTCCGTGCTGTGAAAGTACCGGAATTGTCATCATGGACTGATCTCATCACTGAATCCAAGTTCGAATAAACAATCTTTTTCTTAATCTTTGCTAAGAATCCAGTTACATTCACATTACAAAAGTTACAGTCACCAACGTGGTCCTTCGACTCCCTCTAATTTTCCATATCAAGGGTATGGCAAATTGCATCGACAAATATCTTAGTGCCCACGCCTTATTGTGATCACCTAGAGAACAGCTAAAGCACAACTGCTAATTTTTTTTTGGATATCCGTCGTGATTGTACGCCGTTGTGGTAATTAGAAATTTGCTCACAAGGCACAATTTGTTGGGATGATATTTAGACTTTCTAGGCAGACGATGAATAATTTTTGAATCTTTGGAATCATTATCCAAAGATCCATCTGGTCCAAATATTTTTTTTTTTCTGATGAAAAATGGATAAATGCTTGTTGACCTCTGTTATTTACAATGTACACCCTACTAGCCGAACTATACTATACCAGGAAGTGCCCACCGGTGTATGTATGTGTTTCTGTCTAGGCAGCTCACCTTACAGTCTGCCGATTTCATCTCTATTGTAGCATCTTTGCGTAGCCAGTTGTCAGGGCACAACACATATTTTTGTGTTTAAAATTGTGTTGTTTGGTTAAGTGTATTCCACACCGCGTGGAAAAGACCTGAGTTCCGAGTCCCGTCGATAGAGAGAGGAATTTTTATGGGCCTTTTTCACAACGTGGCTGAGTTAGACGGTCTCAGACGAGGGCAACGTGGTTTTTTCTCCCGGAAAATCTGGTTTTTCGTCCAGTAAACAGAAAATGACCACAGAACACATGCAAAATAAAATAAAGCAGAAATAAAGAATGAAATTAAAGAACCACAGAGGTAGCGAAATCTGTCCTCTTTCGTCCAGCTGTCGCCATAAAAATATTGATTAAGTGTATTTATCAAATCATATCCGTAACCCATTAATCGGTTATGCTGTCTAAAAAAGAAAATTAGAAATTTGGTGAAAACGTGTTGTATTAATCTCAGAAACATAACTGGATATTTGTAGAATAAAAAGGTGAAAATTGCTATATACTTATGGAGTATGATTTTGGCTCTTCCGCAATTTGTGATCTCGAAGCATAGTTGGCGTTAGTTTAAGAGATAAGAAAGAAGTGTGAAAAGAAGTATTTTAATATTAAGCCAAAAAATAAAGTAGAGCGCATACATTGGTGCGCCTGTGATGTTCAACTCTGCGTTATGGCATTTCGTGGATAGTTTAGGTGCCTAAAAGAACTAATACTCAATCGCTCGGTAAATTCGTGAAACGGGCACTCTCCAGTTGGGTTTATACTGGTACGAAGCAGAAGAAATGAAAAGAGAATAACTGAAAATGAACGGGGGGAAATGAAAAAGAAGGAAAGAGTTCTGTGTTACAATGTTAATTAGAAAATTAGAGTATGAGGGGAAATAGAGGAGGGGATGGAGAAAATATATGCACGAGACTGCCATATAGTGGTTAATGCAGCAGCATATGCATTTGAATTGACCACGATTCGTGCCCAAATGCTAAATATGGTTAATGATTTAATGGATGTTCCTAGAGATTTATGGTTCCTTTTTATGCAGTAGCCTTGGGCAACACTACTCTATTTCAATGAGAATAAGAATGTAATTCTACTCTTGTTTGTTGATTTGCGTGCGCCAAACCATCAAAGGCGTTGAGGTATTGTATCTGTAAATTGCATGCAACTTTTCAAATTCATGTTGTTGGGGAGTGAAAGCCGTACAAATCTCATTCAAGATCGACTAATATTGGGCACAGTGTGAGAAAAAGCCAATGAAAATTCCTCCATCTGAACGGGATTCGAACCGAGACCTTTTACCACAAGGTGGAACTGGAGACAGGGAAAATATAAAATAAGATGAGAGTAAAAATCAAGAATATAAGAGATAAAAGAAAAGAAAAAAAAAAAAGAGTCAATGAAAATAAAAAAAACTACCAGTGGTAAATAGAGTGAATGAGAGGGAGAGTGAAAGGGAGAGAGGATGAGACTGGGATGATACCTTTGAACTGATAGAAACATTTTAGTGCCACCGAGAATGGGGTGCGCAACATTTCATCTCGCCGGCCTATTGGCAACTGCGATCTGACTGATAACCCCGGGACGCACCCGGATGTCCGTTTGTGGTCATCTGCAAGTCAAAGCAACTCATGACGAAGAGTGTGCGAACGTCAATTACTCATTCTCCCAGTTCGAGGTTATCTCCCATACTGTCTAAAGTTTACCATATGGCGATGCCACAATGGCTACTCACAAACCGGTTTACTTTTTATGGTCCATTGAAGTGCACAGAAGGCCTCTTGAATAAAACATGGCGACCAATGTAACAAGAGCCGCGCGGCTACAAAGAGGGTATTTACTTACATAAAGATTCCTTCGCTCGCGCACTAACAAAACCCAATGCCATTTTAACCTCTGCAATATGCCTGTAACAACACCTATTGCGCATGTGCTTTTTCAAAGAGGTTCCGAAGAGAAATGAAATCTAGTGGGAGGGAGAAAGGAAGGAAGAAGGCGGAGTTCTTAAAGATGACATTACTTTCACGATCTTCCCCCTTTATCCCCCGCCTCCCGTCCTTTTGTACAGTCAATAAATTCTTTCTGGCAGCTACAGAATTTATTACCAACATGCGTCGAAGGTCAGAATGCTCTGAGAGCAAGGCTATTACCACCTACGACCAACAGCGACTGTTGGAATCTGATAGCGCAAAATTATGTCTTTTGTGTTATAAGAAGTCATCGTAAGAAAGCATTTTATTTCTTTGACTGTAAGGTAATAGGAGTAATCACACCTTGCTCTTTCATCCCATTCGGGATGTCCTCAATTCTATTTCTTGCGCAAGAAATAGAAGGTGGTAAACTGAATGCAGAGATCACGTGGTGGCAGACTCTCAAATGTTGTGTGTGTGAGAGAGAGAGAGCGAGAGAACTTAACTTTATAATTCACATTTTAAGTCATAAAGCCGAAAACCTGTGACGAAATATAATAGTTGGAACTGTTAAAAACGTTACCTTGAGTAATCTCCAGCTTAAACTCCATTGCAAATTATTATTGCGGTGATTATTTATTAACTGTCTCTTTTCTAATTGTCATCAGTATAAAGTATTTTTGTTTGTTGTTCCCTATTTACAAAGAGAACAACAAACAAAAATCCCACATCCCATTGTAAATAGCATAAAAACGTCCTATGATTAGCGTAAACTACTTCCATGTAAATAGTGAAAATACTTCACTATTCACTTCTCCTGAATCTTTTGTTCCTCGATATAATATTCCCGCATATACTGGCAGTATTCTTTGGTCCATTAGCAAATAACTGACAATGCTAATCCTCGGCGCTTATGACGTAAACCCACTATACTCTTGCTACTTTGGTCTATTAGCAATTATTTCCTTGTGTTTTACAGGGTTATGCAATGCCAAGGTTAGTTGTTTCTTCGTTTGCTTGTATGAAACAGTGTACTGCATGACCTCTGGCAGTATAGTAACCACATCGCTTGCCACCCATTTGAAAAGTATGATTTCAATTTTCACCGCAGACCGCAAGAACTGTTATGGTCCTTTCATTCTGGGCTAAACTGGTCTCGGGCGAAGGTATAAGTCTTTTCTTTCGAATTTATTCCTTGTTTTTCATCCAGCAAAAATGCAAATTGACTATAAACAAATACAGCTTATTGGCATAGTACATCTACTTTTGCTCTTTAAGGAAGTCGAGCAACGTACGTCGAGGGCACTAAATCGATGTCAGTAAACGAGTTCCACATATATTTTCCATCGTGGTAGAAGAGAATGCCTGTATACACACAGGGATTTTCTTCTGCCCGAGGACACTATTTTTAAGGGGATAAAAGCAAATAATTGGAAAGTTTAGTTTTAATTGAGTCATAAAATCATTTCTGTGGCTGGAACGTAAACGAGGTCCGACCACATCTCATATAAGAACAATAGAATTTTCACTCGTGGATCTGTGTTACAAGAGCGACTACATTTCAGCTTCGCTCATGAAATTGTAGGCATTGCTTGGTACCTGTTGTTTAGTATGTCGCTTGTAAAAGTGCTTTGCAATTGAAACTTTGTGGTTATTATACAGAAGTGTAAAAATTAAACTGCGCAACTTGCAAAATTTTTAAGTTCTAGAACTGTTCGCCGACGAATGAGGGAACTGCGTATTAAAGCGTCAAAAAAAGACGAGTCAAAGTTTATCCTCTGTTGGTCCACAGTTCTTAGATGCTAAAAACGTAAACCTGACAAAGCAGATCAGTTTTTTTTTTTTTTTTTTTTTTTAATATATTGATTATATGAACATTTCCTTCGTTTTCTACCAATCCATTCATTCAAATATGGTTTGTTGTAAGTAAAAGATTATTTGTTACAAGCATAACTTTTCATGTTTAAAAATAGCCTGGTTAATCCTGATTTTTCTCGCTGCTAGCAAGTGAATATGATCGCCATTTTTTCACACAGACATTGACACAATTTCCTTTACGAAAAACCAAGACAATAGATTAACCCATCACATTTTCAACTGAATGCATTCATTTAGACGAAATCGATTGGAATTTATTTAGAAACAGCAAATATTTCTTTTTCCAATATCTTTATGCGTAGTGTGATGGGTATGTTGTCTTGACAACGGATTAATAGATTGTTAATTACTTGGTTAATTAATTAATCAACAACCAATTAATTAGCCAATCAACCTTATTTACTTTCTATTTCAGTTAACCACAGAAACACAAAAACAAAAACAAAAAAAAAGTCAATAATTTAAAAAAAATGAAAATTTTTTAATTTCCCTCATAATTAAAAGCTTGAAACAGTACAGAACATGTAAACTATTTTTTATTAAAAATTGCAACGGTACGAACAGATAGGTTTTTTGTAGATAATTTCATGCCATGAGATTTTCTTTTGCATTTACAATATGCACTCAGTTATCATTGAATCATGAAATTATGACTACCTACCTATGATCTGTCCAGTGAAAGAAACGACTTGAGAATAGAGTGACGTCGTGTTAGGTTAAACCAATGGGCACACTCACTAATGATATCACTATTTTTTGCTTAACTATGTTTGAATCAAGATTATCACTAAACCCAATACCACTCTTATACCACATGAAATTAATAATATAGTTTGTTAAGCTATTCGCCTAAAGTACTATACATTAAGGTAACTTTGAGTAACTATACGTTGGGTCCTTGATGCTGGCGCCGACATTCTCTCAGTTATGCCAGACAAGCTGTACTAGCTACCTGGGACTTTAAAACGCTGATGGAACTGATATTCGGGTGACACTCAAGTCAAGTGGACCTAATTTCGGTAACGTCCGGACGGTCTGTGACAACCAAATCCTCTGCTTGCACCTTCACGATGGTGGGACTGTTAGGAATCCTGGGTATAACCTCCATGCGCAAGCACGCTGTGGGTGACCATCCAGATGTGAACCAACGTAAGCAGGGGTCGAGGTGTGGCGCCCACAACACATGGAGAAATGTCGCCCCTCTGTGTTACCAGGCACTAGGTGGTAGATGACTCTCATCAACCGATGCAATACCACCACTTTGCTTATTGGAGGTTTGAAGTGGTGGAACCACTTCAAAGTCTCCAGAGCTTTTTTTTTTTTTTTTTTTTGTTTTTTTCATTCGGGCCATTTTGTTTTTTTCATTCGGGCAACTAAGGCCATACTGCTCCGGGGATATGCGGTGGTCATTCCCTGACCTTTCCGCATCCTCCGTATTTGGTGGTCACGGGCTCGAACCCCGGTCTAATCAAGAAGCGTGTGCTACGTACTGCTGCTCCTGCCCACATGGCTATGGAGCCGCCGCCTCCAGAGCTAAGTTCCGGTCAACCCATCCCCATCTCTTCCATCATGCAGTATGATTGATGTCTTTTCAGTTTATGATGAACACCATGGTGAAATCCAGACTTCCTTACATTTCCAGGGTGCAGCTCTAAAACTGTGTTCGCAGGCCGGCCGCTAGTTAGTACACCGGAGAGGGTTAGTGTACTAACTCTCTATTAGGCTTCCGAATCAGCTAGTGTATAATCTTGTTACCTCTACTCTGCCAGACAGTGACTGGAGGGAGCCTGAGTAGTGTGTAGGCAGGGAGCATTGTTGAGGCCACGTTAAGTCAAGAATCTGGGTATATTCTTACCATATGTACGCCATATCCAAAAATTTCATTACTTCATTCAGCATGACCCCCCCCCCCCCAACTTTCCTTACTATTGAATACACCATGAATTGTCAAACTAATAGAGCAAACTTATCTGCAAAAAGATCTAAACCTCCTAAACACTTCCTAGTTCATTTCACAAATATACATCGCCTCAATTCTAATCTCAACGATGTCCATTTCCACTTGCAGTCTACCAAACCCCATGTATTTTTTCTGACAGAATCTCAATTATCTGTTGATTCAACTACTGCTCATCTCAGTTGCCCAGATTATTCGCTGCATGAATCCTTTTGCCTCAAAGGTGGTACTTGTGCATATGTCCGTTCTGATGTTCCCTGTCAGAGACTAGATCATTTGGAATCTCCTCTTTTCGATCTTCTCTGGCTTAAAATTTCTCTACCTCATTGTGTCAAATTCATCTGTTGTCTCTACCGTTCTCCCAACTCCACTATTCACTTGGAGCTCGTTGACTTCCTCTCTTTGCAACTTGACTTTCTCCATTCCAACTTTCCTAACAGTGAGGTAATTTTCCTTGGTGATTTTAATGTTCAGAACTCCAGCTGGCTTCAGTTTTCTAGTCATACTGATCCAGCTGGTCGAGATGCTGAGGCTTTTGAAATTTCTAATGACCTCTCACAAATTCTTCGTTTACCTACTATAATACTGGAAAATCCTAACCATACAGCCAACACGCTTGATCTTTTTCTCACAAACAGCCCATCTAAATTCACGGTCGAAGTGAATGGTTCTTTAGGCACCTCAGATCAAAACTTGGTGATTGTCTCTTCTCCAATGGAGCCTTTATCTCATGGCTATTCCCAACCCCGTATTGTTTTGCATTACAAGAATGCAAAATTAGATGATCTGCGAGATTTCTTTTCTTCTTTTCCTTGGTCGGATTACTGTTTCAAAACTTCTGATGTCAACGATCGCTCAGATCGTGCCAGTGAAATTATTCTTGTAGGAATGGAATCCTTTATTCCGCACTCCACTTTAAAATCTCATCCTTTATCTAAACCTTGGTTTTCCAATAAATGGAATGTTCCATATCGTAAATTCCTTACTTGCAATTCTTCAGTTTCATTTTCTGCCTACACCAAAGCTCGCAATAATTTTAAAGCAGTTATTAACCAGTCAAAATTAGATTTTGAACAGGCTAATAGTGGAAAACTTGCTTCTTGCCCTAATGGTAGCCGAGCATTCTGGTCTCTTACCAAAGCAATTGACCGCATCTTTTGCCCATCTCTACTCCAACCTTTGTCAAAACCAAATTGTATTGTCCCTTCAGCCAAGGATAAAGTTCTGTTGGTTCTATTGTCCCTTCAGCCAAGGATAAAGCTGACTTGCTAGCATCCCATTTTTCTTCCAAATCATGTATTAATGATCTTGGTAAAACACCTCCCACCATTTCCAACATGCTGCATTCAATGCCTCATGTGGTCTTCCGTCAAAAGGATGTCCGAAGGAATTTCACGATTCTTGATGCTAAGAAAGCTCCAGGTGCTGATGATATTTCTCCACTTGTTCTCAAAACCTGTGCTCCTGAACTTACTCCTATTCTTTTCCGCCTTTTTTCACTTTCTTATTCCAAAGGTGTTTTTCCTTCTGCTTGGAAATTTGCTCGAATCCAGCCAGTTCTTAAAAAGGGTAACAAATCCCTCCCATCCAATTATCGTTCCATTGCAATTACTTCTACTCTTTTTAAAGTAATGAAGAAATTAATTAACCACCAACTCTTAAACTACCTAGAAACCTTCCGTCTGATTAACGATTGCCAAATAGATTCCGTCAGTGTCGATCCACTGGTGATATTCTGGCTTATGTTACCCATTTATGGACAAATTCAATGGAAAAGTTCAGTGAAACACAAGCAGTTTCTCTTGACATCTCAAAGGCTTTCGATCGTGTTTGGCATAAAGGTCTTCTAAACAAGCTTCCATCTTATGGTTTGCCAACTCTTTTTTTGTAATTGGTTATTCAGTTTTTTTCTCTGACGGCTCACTGAGGATGATGGTAGATGACTCTCTGTCTTCTAACCTCTCCATTAATGCTGGTTTCCCCCAAGGTTCAGTTCTTTCCCCCTCTCTTTTCCTCTTGTATGTTAATGACCTTCTTCCATTGATCGGAAATCCTATCCATAGTTTTACCAATGATAGTACATTGCTTTACACTTTCCAGTTTGAGAAATCAATGAGCTTCAACTTCTCGAATATCCACTACTAATTCCTTAAATGGCGATATCTAGGTAATTCTCAAGTGGGGCAAAGACAACTTAGTTGATTTCAATCCTTCTAAAACTCAATCTTGTCTTATATCTCGCAAAAAGGATTCTTCTGCTCCTATGCTTATCTTTGGTGACACTCCGATTTCTAGGCAAGATAATATCTCTTTTGGGGATTACCCTGACTTCTAATTTCTCTTGGCACAAGCACATTACAAATATTGCTTCCTCTGCATCTAAAAAAACTTGGTTTTCTCTTTCGCTCTCGGCGTTACTTTTCTTCCAAACAGCTGTTCAATCTGTATAAATTGCAAATCCGCCCTACCATGGAATATTGTTCCCACATCTGGGGCGGTGCCCTCCCCCCCCACAAACCTCTCTCTCAGGCTTCTAGATTCTATTCAGAAGAGGGTAGTTAGGTTAATTAATGACTCCTCTCTAATAGAGTCTCTCCACTCGCTGTCTCATAGACATACTGTTTCTGCTGCATGCCTCTTCTACAGATACTTCCATGGAAACTCTTCTGAATTGGCTTCTATAATTTCCTCTCTCTCTTTCAAAACAGCACGAACACGTGTCGCCACCAGCTATCGTCTATTTCCTGTCCAACTTCAAACTCACAGAACCAACTTTTCATCTTCCTCGTTTATTCATTCAACTGCTGTTTTGTGGAACAACTTTCCTTCATACGTATTTCCTAAAAATTACAGTCTACAGAAGTTCAAGTGTAATGTCAACGAATATCTTCTTTCGTCTTCTCAACCTCCAACCCAAGCACGGTACTAAGTACTATAGGTTCTAATATCTCTCGTGTTTGGGGTTTTCATTAAAAAAAAAAAAAAAACGTTTCAGGTATCTTACCGATACCCATCATCAGACCGTGCTGTTGAAGGAACAAACTAGAACATTTTACAAATTTGAATACAATTACCAATATTATGAATATCACAATTACAATTACGATTTGGAAATAAACAAAGTTGCAAATCGTAATTGTAATATTCATAATATTGGTAATTGTAATCATAATATTGATAATTATAATTGTAATATTAGTAATTGCATTTAAATTTGTAACCCTTTCTATTTTTTCCCCCAACAGCAGGGGCTGATGATGGGTGCCGGTAAGATACCTGAAACGTTATCTTAATATATGTGGGAATCGTGGATTTTATTTTCATCATCTCTCATGAGATGGCACCACAACGTTTCTGCATCTTTTCAAGTACTGCAAACATTTTTATTACTCATTGATTTTAACAGATTCACGCGTTTTACGATATTTATAAAATTTGAAAAAAATTTACTTCTTATCGTAGGTATTTTACGTGTCCTACAATTATTGTAATATCACTTGCACAATCACTGCCAGCATAAAATACATTCATTTCATAATATTCATGAAAATTTGAAATAAGACTTATTTCTCAGCGTATTTACGACACGTGTTGTTATTTGAAGACAACTACCACGTGTTTTCCAACACCACATTATAAAGCTTTCGTAACCAACTTTAAAGCAGTTAATGGTGACTACAAATGACAAATGTGGAAGAAGCCTGAAATAACTTGCCACAACTAAGCGATAAATTTAGAATACTCATTGGCTAATATCCAAGTCGTTATTCGCCTAGGCATTGACTCCACAAGATGTTTGAAGACGTTCGTAGGGAACTGCAGCCATGTTGCCTGCAAGGCTTTCCACAGTGTCGGAATAGATGACGGTTGCGTTTCCACATGCCTCACTTCCCGTTCCAAAACATCCCACAAGTGTTCAATTAGATTGAGAGCAGACGAATTTGAAGGCCAATCAAGCGATGGGTGGTATCTTCACACTGTTCCTCGAACTATTCTTGCACAGTGCAGGCCCGATGATACAGCGCATTATCTTTTTGGAAGATCCCCTTTCTGTCCGGGAAAAAATGAAACATGGCGTGGTGCACATGGTCTCTTATCAGCTGCTGGTAGACACTCAATAGTTCAGTTTTTTAGACTTGACCAGTGAAAAGTTGGATCATACGCCACCTGCCTGGATAGTGGGCACTATGCACTATGGCTCCATGGACTTGTGTTGCTTAAGCTACATGCGAAGGCGTCTGTTCCCGTGTTGAACGAGGTATTTGGATTCATCTGACCAGTACACTCGTTTCCAGTCCTCCAGTGTCCAACCAGAGTATTGTTGACACCTGTCTCTTGGTGTCTCTTGGGTCGTCTGTTGGAGGCCGACCGGGCTAGCCGAGTGGGTAAAGTACCTGCCCGGCAACCCAAAGGTCGCGGGTTCGATTCCCGCCTCGGGCTTGGATCAAAGTACTGCATAAACCTTGGGAGGTGCAATATGGCCACTGAAGCCGATGCGCCAACAACTACCAAATCAAAAAAAAAAAAAAAAAAATCGTCTGTTGTGGAACCCCATACTTCAGAGCATGCGATGCATCGTCATTTGAGATATTGTTCTTGAGTTTCTTACATTGTATTGCAATGTGAACTGTCGCACAGTGATCCACCTATCTTTCGTAATCCTTTACGTGGTATCACCCTTTCAACACCATTCTTTGTATACCTTAACCACAGTGGGCTGTGAGCAAGACAAGACATGCCGTTTTCGATATGGAAGCACCTGGAGCACGAACTCCCACAATCATACCCTTTTTGAAACTCTGTGGTATCTTGCACGACCACATGAAAATTACCACTGACTGTTCTAGTGTACGAAGCTGTTCGGCTCTTTATACTGCAAGCTGTGCTGCATAGTCCATTACTAATGGAGGGGTCACTGAATGCGATATAAGTCTTCACAGTACACTAGAAATTTAGAAATTCGTTCATTTATTTTTTTATAATTTCACTATACACAGACCATGTGCTGTTCTCTTTATTTAATGGACTGTCCTACAATCGAGCCCTACTTGGCCCCCTTGATTGTAGAGGGAGCTCCTAAAAGTAGATATTCAGTAACAGTTAAGGGGGCTATCTACTCTAATAATCGTCTTAACTGCAAGTCATTTGTGGAAACTATTTAACCGGAAAATATGCATTTAATTTTAATGTTTTTTAAAGATCATAATAAGAAATTACGTTTTTAAAAAAATGATGATTGTTCGGACTTCTTGGTCCTTATGTTTTAGTCACGGATGCGCTGTTCTCCGGGGACACCCCTGAATGAAATCACTGCGAACCTTTGTGGAACCCTGTACAGTAAATGCACACAAAAGGCCTGATGTAGCCGAGTGGTCAGCTTAAGTGTAGTGGTACAAGCGTTTTTTGACTGTGGTTCGACCTCACGTCATCGCTAAATACGATTATTATTATTATTATTATTATTATTATTATTATTATCTGTTTATTAACCTTAGGTTCACCCCCTGAACAGCCAGTGGGCTAGAAGGGTGTACAAATACTGTATATATATTTTAAATACAGCGTACAATTTTATACAAATTTTTGATATTTAAAATTTGATATTCAAATGGTGGAAATATGAAGAACGCAATCCGGCGCTAATACCAATGATCACATTTGTCTTTAATAATCTGCAAAAAAACATAACATTTCTTTATTTATGAGATGTGTGCAGGACTATCTTGTTCTTTCATCTGTTTTTGCGACCAGCAGGATTTAAATTGCACAAATAACGCAATTGTTTTAATTCTACCAACTTGCCTTTGCAACGAGTTGCCCTAGATTTCACTTCTTCCTAATAGATTGCCTCTACAAATTGGCCATTTGTATAAAATGAGACTGCTCTGACAGCCTGTTTCAGTAGTAACTGGTCCCTCAACAGATAGCAGGTGGTCTCTAGAAATAACATGCAGACAAAACAATTATAAAGAAATTGTTAGAGTGAGCTGCCAAGCAGTATACGAAATCTGTTTTCAGAATTATAATATAGAAAAGGCTATCCGTTGAAAGTAGTGCAATATCAAGGCAACTCACAAAAACCGTTTGCATTATACACGCAGTTTCAGTCCTGCTGCCCTCAGAAACAAATGAAAGATAAAGATGGTCATTATAAGTATTTGCAGCTTAAATAAGTTCGTTTCCATAAAAGTTTGGAAATAAAAGGTTGTTTGTGCTTAATATTTATCGATACGTGTTCCTCTATAACTGCGTTGTCACTAAATATCCTCTCTAAAATCTGGCCTTTCTCAGTTCTCGAGGGTACCGTATTTTAGAATTTATTGTAATAATAATAATACAATACAATTTACAATTTATTTTTATAATAATAATAATAATAATAATAATAATTAATAATAATATTCCTGGTGGCTACAGCGGCACAGTAAATGGTTGTGCGGATGGCGTCTAGTGTTACTTCGTTGTTGTTGAAATAATCTGATATTATTCGCCTACTGATGTGGTCTGTGACTTGACACAGGATTCTGTTGGGTCTCTTCTTCGGTATGTTGTGGGTCTTTGTGGGGTCCATTTCCTCGAATTCTTCTAGGGCTTTCTTCCACTCATATTCTATGCTGGACATCTGTTTCCACTTCAGCTGCTATGGGGGTTGTACTTACTGTTCCTCCGTTGGTCCTCTGGTTCCGTTGTGTCCATATTCTTTGTTGTTTGTAGTTGGTCGTTCACATCCTACTTGATTTTTTCCAAGATTGCAGGAGCTATTAGGTTCTTTGACGATGGACCATTTCTGGTCTGCTATTCGCTGTTCAATGACCTACCTAAACAGTCAGGAATCGTTCCAACCACTTGGTATGTAGTTTCGTCCTGTACATCATGTCTATATCTAGCTTCGTTACTTCGTAGTATGCTCGCATGATGAATGTATTCCTTTCGATTCTCCACTTCATGCGTTGTCTTCTTCTTCCTTCCTGGGTGGTCACTAGTGCAGTTGTGCAGGAAATACTTCCATATGGTTGGGCTGGATGGCCTTGCCCTTCAGTTTTGGTAGCCACACGGGAGACAGCTACTCGTTCCACTGTTGTCCGCGAGAGACTGTCTCCTTTTCGAAACGATCCCTCTGCCTAAGGCCTGAACGCGAATGACTTTATTCTGCACCACACTCGATGCAATATGTTCAATATTTCTGCTTTGCATCTTCATCCAGCTATGGAGGTGGACTTGTTTTAGCTTTGGATTTTGCATCCAGGGTGGGTGGTAGTTTGGAGTGCGACACCAGATGGCGCGACTCTTTGCCTCAGCCGTCACTTCTACCTTGGGGTAGGTAGGTTCGATGAAGCGACTTTCGCGATAACCCCCCTTCCTTCGCGGTGGCATTCGAACTCAGGTCCATGATATTGGAGGTCCGGCGTCATAACCACTGGGCTAATTGCGCCTCTCAATAATAATAATAATAATATTATTATTATTATTTACTGAAAAGTTAATTAATATTAACTACAGAAAGGGAGCCCCTCTCATTCCGTGTACCCAGAACCTCCCTACTAGATAAAGATGCGACAGCCCCAGTTAATAATGACACTCAGACCTGTTTGTTCATAACCTGTTTGTTCTAACAAACGGTTCCCCATGGATCAATTGTCCACTGCGCTACCACGGTGACAAAGGATGTAACGAAGGAAGACAGCAAGCAAACCATCGGATCGTAAAGCAAACGATAGTCTGTTTCGCAATCATTCAAGCCTTTGGTTCCATCAACCAGTCAGCATTGTTAAGGAGGTTTTTATGACCACCCTTTCGCATGCCGGTGACCTAAGGAAGAGCCTAGTCTGAAAGATGTGTGGGTGGTGCAACCGTGAACTTCGGTGACACCGGAGGTATGCAACGATCTCTTTGATATGTAAAATAATCTCTTCTTCTGCCTAAAGGAAAGGTTCTTGTCTTATAAAACATCTCTCCAATTTCTGTGGGTTATTGAAAAGTGTCACCAACATAACAAGGATTGCGTTCTCAGAAGCTGTCTTTTGTATTTCTTTTCGTGCGAATTCTTTGAACTTTGACCTTCGCCATAGATGAGGTCTGTATGGGGAAATTAAACTTGTCGTTGGCTTTGTGCGTTCTTGAAAAAGGTGAGTAGAAAAGGCACGAGACAGACAGTAGCCAGTGAACCAGATACTCGGGCAATGGCATATCTCAGATGTCTGCATGCATGAAGGAAGAGGAGGAATTGATGAGGAAACAAAAAAAATATTATATTTATAACATGCTTCGGCACAACACACAAAATGGGAAGAAATAGATATTGCAAAAACAAAAATACACTACGATCCCTTTTCTTGTAACCCTCTGGGTGGCATAGTGGCTACGATCGTTATTTTAACCCAGAATGTGTTAAATGGCCAAGAGCTATTTTTTCCCTTTTAGTCATGGCTGGTTTAGTCTCTCGGAAACTGAGGTTTTTCATCCCTCAAAACAAATAATTCGATCAAAGAATACAGTTTGCAAATCCGATATATTGAGACGTTTATGGTCTTGGCTACTTCAACATTTATTATTCCTATTAAATACAGGAGAACATTAGCTCCTATTTTCTCATAAATCACTTAAGAAAATCTGTGGAATGATTGCTTTGATAGGCCGCAATGTACTTCCGTCAATGTCTGGAATTTTGATTTATTGGCAATTGCGATCTAAAGAAGTTATTCGGAATACTGTAATTCAAACTGTACGGTTTATGATCTGTGAGTGACCTTAATACCATGCATTGCCACAATGCGCATATTTGCCTAAAATTAAAGAATTAATGCTAAAATGGCTTATTGGCAAATTATAAAAATAATAGTTTGATTATCAACGAGTTTAATATTAAGTACTCTGCAGTCCAAGGAATCATTTATGAAATTCATACTTGTAAGTCAAGAGACAATCAAAAACAACACATTTTAAGCTGGTTGGAGAGAGAGTGAGGGAGGAGGAGGAGGAGGAGAAGAGGTTAAAAGGGTAATACGCTCCGGGGACAGACATGTTTCTATTAAAAAGGTCAGTGCACTGACTGTCACTTCACATTTATTTCTCTGTGTCTGTCCAGTCAACGGAGCAACCAGTTATTTAAATTGTTAGCAATTTTTATGAAAGAAAAGTGATGGCTTTGGAAGGGATGGTCAGTAACCAAAGAAACAAGTATTTGATAACACTACGTAAGAAATTTTCAAGAAAAGATTCCGTTTATCTACTTTTCTTGATGTTTTTATGAACTATGGCCTTAGTTTTTTTTGCGTGGCATCAATGGTTTGTCCAGAAACGAAAGAAAAGTAAATATGCAATAATATTGTATTATCAGATTTATTAAGGATGTTTAGCTGTGCAGAAGAGAGTATTAATCTTTGCTACAAGCAAACAACAAACTAAAATATTACAAATCAAAGGTAAAAGCCCTCCTCGTGATTACCGAAAAAATCTCCTTAAAAATATACATTTGAATGCCTTTGTCTTTTGGGTCGTGATCATCTCGAACCAAGATATAGTCGCTCATCCAGATATAGTCGCTCGTAGCTTCATCCCATCTTCGTTGGTACCTCTTCTCCATTGACTGTATGTCCTGGTAGAACCTTTTTCACTATGCTCTTCACTAACATCGCCCAGATTTGGATTGAATAAAAAATCCAGGTGGTAGTGCAAGTAATAAAACTTGCTTGGCATTCTGCTTTCAATTTTTCTGTAATTTTCAATCAATTTGTCAACTCTTTCTTCGTAATTTTCGCTCCACATGCGTCACATTTCCTTAGTCTTTTTTAATATGAACAGAGTTCGCAACAGGAATCGGTGGGTATGTTCCCATTGTAAAGCAATACAGCTTTCAAACTTTGAACTGTCTAAAGCCATTCCTGGACTGTGACCAATACCAAAATTTCTTCATAAAGACTAATTAAATTAAAACAATAGCACAGGGATTCTGTAACAGTGTGAACACGTGCAAAGTGATGTTTTTTTCTGTATGTGTAAAGTCTTGCAATTGCGATAAGGTAGATTCCATTCTTAAACGAGACATGGTCTGCATTAGATCTCGTTAAACCAAAGTCCTTCACTAAGTCATCCAATCTTTACTGAGTAGGGGAAGGTAGCCCTTTACTTGAACCTGCTTCCTAGGTGTAATCTCAATTATTCCATTCACCAGATCCATCATCCATTTCTGAAGACCCATCTCTGGAATGTAGATTGGGTAGGACTTGAGTGGGCCTGAAGCAACAGCCAATATATTGGGTTACACTACAGCCTTTTGATCTGCAGACTTTTTTTAAACTTTAATATATCCGCTATACAAAAGTAGCAGTCGTCATGATGGTTTGTGAGCGCTTTACATATTAGAGGAATAGCAAAAGGAATATTGACACTAAAGAAAACCCAATGACTGTCGGATTCAGCACACAATATATATAAGAAATAGTTAAATATAAACATAGACGGTGTAATCTTAAATACCAAAAACTTCACATTGTCAAAAACTCGCCAGTATTTTCTGATTCTATTAAAAAGAGTAGTGCATTGCTGCCTGGATCGGGTCCTAGGCTTGAAGGAGCACAGTGGAGCAGTTATAGAGCTCCAAGTTCATTAGGAGGAGGGGGCGCAACAAACTTGGAGGCCTGGAACTAGCGACCTTTTTTTTAAATCCTCCTAAAGTGCATGAACCAGGGCTCCAGAGCACCTAAATCCAGCATTTGCTTCATCAAGACTTTTGAGCTCCTGGATGTAAAAAAAAAAAAGAAATTGTTCTTCGCCCTCCTCCCAAATACGAATAGATGTGTGTTCCTTTTGTCACTTCTGAGAGTTAGCACTTGGATTTTAACATTCCCCGATTTTTTTGGTTTCGTATTGGTGCCCAATTTGTTCCAACTTTTATAAGTTATAATAAGTTCGTAATTCATCAAATAGAATTTTAAAAATTTTTGAGCTGTTTATAGAAAAAAAAAAAAATTAATTCAAAGGGAGTCAGTAGCTAAGACAGACACGTGTTTGTCCTGCATATATACATACCAGTTTTAAGAAGGCTCATTTGGATTTTTTATAGGTTCAAAAGAACAAAACAATAAGAATTGGCACGTATCCTGAGATTCTTCGAACTTAACTGTACACAGTCCTCCTACTTATTCTTGCATTCAATTCCAGGAAGGATCGCAGCTTTCTTACTAGTGTTTGACTCTTCATCATATCACTTGTTATTAGGTCAATCATTCTGTTCAAAAATATTCTTCCCAAAGTGAAAAAACAGGAAAGAAAACTATTGACGAGATCAGCAATCAGCGCATGCGCTCAAACTGTTTTATGATGGTTTAGATATGACTATACTGACAGTGCATTATTATACCACGTACTGCGATCCTTGTTTGTGTGTGTGTGTGTAGATACTGTTGACAATCCTGATATAATGTGATAACGTTATTCGACAGTTGTGTGCATGCTCGAGAAGTTACACCTCGCTAATATACGCTGAATTAAAGGGCCTCCTCGTACATGGTCCTAACACTGAGTGAAGTATATTAATGATGCAGTTATAAATGAATAAATAAGATGTTATACAGTAAAGAAAAATACACGAAATTATTGCAAACGCTGTTGTGAGTCCGATATTAGGGTTTAACAGACTTTGTTATGTGTTGTATAACAAGGGAATTCAAACTCCTGTGTTATATATTTTTATTTTCATAAGCATTGTTCTTTGAATAACTTCGCAGTCCGTGGGAAATTTATGCGTGTTTCGTGTGTTACTTTAACTAAGAGAGGTAATTTGGGTTTTTCAAATCCTACTAAAGAAAAAAAAAAAAAGTGTTTCTACGATTATGACGCAACAATATAATAAACCATTGTTGTTTTTGCAGTTATTGTTGTGTACAGAAATAAAATCGTTTGGCAAAGAAAGCACTTGGTACACGTGTAGTGTCGAAAATCACGTTTTCTTGCATTTAACGCCTCTGTCTAATTCTAAGATGTAGGTTAATCTGTTGGTGGGAGTCATAAGGGAAGATATACGCAGAATTGTCATATAAGGTGGAAGGGGGGGGGAGAAGAATGTCTACTGCGCAAAAAAATGCGCCATTTTTAAAATTGCGAAATTAAACAGTGATTGAGCAGCTTTTGTGAAATGTTTTATAAAAACTTGGTCCGTTGGTTATGAAAGGTTCACAAGTTCCGAAGAGTAATTGGATTGTGTCTTTTTGTGCGTGTTCCTTCCATTGCATTGCGTTATTTTCTTACTGTCTCTGATGCGGGTTGATTGAAAGTCTAAAACCAGCGCAACAAGGTTATACACATTCTTTTCCAACAGCGGGAGCATTTCCAAACCAATTACACTCTACTACGTACAAATACAAACATTTCTTGTGTTGACAATCAGTCATGGTGGACTTAACAAATGAACATCGGTGATACATGATGTACAGGGCGCCCTGGTAGGCGAAACGTTGCTTATAACGATCCAGCTTTGAAAGGTGCCATTTATCTGTTGGCGATTTGTTGTAACGAGTTCGCTGATGTTTTCGTAGCTTGTAAATCGCGCCCGCTTACTTATTTTTGCGTGTAGGTACACCTTGGCCCACGTGAGCGTACTGATCGAAATACCAATGAGTTGGTTGGGCTGAAAAATGAAGTGAGGTTACGACGGAAGCGAGAATGCACTGGCTGATCATTTACACTAAAGGCAGACAGCAAAATAACCGGTAGATGTTCAATTACTCATCTTGTCTCACCTATATGTACAGTGGCTAAAGAAATGAAAACAAAAAAGATGTCAATATCATGACTCGTGCGCCTCTTCCAGATTTCAGCCCAAGGCAGATGACTCGGTTGACACATTTTCATCCCGGCCCTGATGCTTTGTATTTGTGGTCATTGCTCCCTTTCTTGTCCTGAAATTTAGGGGTTATAACTAAAAATGTTTCTTGCTTCTTGGATATTTATGTGCGAGGAAGTGTCATTTATCACAGACCTTGACGAACTATCAGTTTCCGTGTGTCATCGCTGTTTCGTCAGCATTCGTTTGTAAATAAGCATCGCCGCGAACATATACATACGTCGTGTCTCCAACAAATAACAGAAATGGTGTCATCTAATCTCTGAACAGGTTATATTTACACGCGCTATCAGCGGATGAAAACCGTTTCGCAAAGATAATATCAGCACGTGCACACGAAATATTGAGCGTACGAATTCTGCTTCAGTTTGCGACGGTGTTTCGTTATCATACATGAGATATACAGGTTTTTCATCCAGCAGAATACACTACCCGACCATAGAACATGCGTAATTTATGAGCATATTACACGTGAGTGGATAAGGTTGTTCCCTAATATGACAGTTTTTGTTTATTTATTTTTGTAGTTGCCTTTGCGAGGTTCAAAGTGGCTGCCTCAAGCAATAACAAATTTGTGATAGTGCATCTGATTGAGATGCTTTGGAACTTCGTTAATGTTTTACCGTGACTGGTTCTGCTATTGCAAGCACACTTTTAAACCTGCTCCTGTTATTGCAGACCCCTCCTTTGTGTCTGAATACTTTTGGTACGGGTGTATATATAAATATTCACTGTAAAGTGCTCTGGAAACATTATTGCAGTAAGGTGACATTCACAACAAAAAATATGATTCGTCTCTCTTTTTCTTTTCCGAACACTTTTAGAAAGAGATATAGGGGGTTTAAAAAGAGATGGCACCTCGTATCATTGCAGGAAACTGGGTGAGAGTTAAGAATGACAAACTTTGGTGTTTATATAGATCGACAATAACACTTCTGTGTACTATTCGGGGAGGTGAAATATTTCATTGAGCTTACACCTAGTGTTAAATCCAATTTTAGAACTGGGGAAGGTTTTCAAAATATGAACTGAAAAATCGATTCCTGTACTTATTGGAAAGCTAACGGATATTTTTCTCCGGTGTGTTCATAAAACAAAATCGATTTCTCCGAAATAGAAACTTCTAAAAGCTTACATTTTCAGTTGGAAAGTTTTCAAGAAGTTTTTCATTTACATTGGACATGGAATTCAGCGTAGATTTTCTGTTATGTGCAGGTATTACGATGTAAGCTCGCATCTCATAAAGCATGTGCGCCCAGGAGATGATGATGATATGGCCAAAGTATCAATCCATTTCCCTTCATTCAACCATATCCGAGAATGACGCTCTCTGATACCGACTTATATTTTATTTTATTTCTTTATTTCTTTTTAGTACATTCAGCATATACTGCAGGTAGGCAAGCAGACCGACTGACGAGAACGAGTATTTTGCATCTACATTCACATATGAGGAATTCTGCAGGGAAGTGGGGGACAGAAGCTTATTAAACTCTAACAGGGAGCTTAATGATTTTGTAATAACTGAGAGCAAAGTGGAGAAATTGTTGAAGTTAAACATAAAAAAGGCACCTGGGGCGGATGGGATCTATCCAGTTATATTAAAGGAGGCAGCAAAGGAAGAAAGCAGGCCCTTAGCCATGATTATGAGAGCATTCTTGGACTCAGGGTAGGTCCTCACTGACTAGAGTTGTGCAAATGTACCTCCAATTTACAAAGGGGGATCAAAGGGTGACATGGGTAATTACAGGCCAGTTAGTTTAACTTCTGTTCCGGAGAAATTAATAGCGGCATTGGTTAAATAAGCATTGTAGGATCATCTAGATAAGACTGCAGTTATAGTTGAGACACAGCATGGGTCTGTTAAGGGAAAGTCTTGTCTGACCAATTTGATTGATACTACGATATGGTCACAAAGGAACTGGATGCAAAAAATAACTTTGATATCATATGCTTGGATTTCAGGAAAGCTTTTGGCACTGTTGCATCTGGAAGACTGATGCACAAATTGGAGCAGTATGGCATTAAGGGCAAATTGTTGCTGTGGATAAAGGGATGGTTGAGTGGGAGAAGACAGAGAGTGGAAATCAGTGGACGCTGCTCGTCGTGGACCAATGTTAATAGTGGAGTCCCAGAGGGTTCGGTGTTGGGCCCATTATTGTTTTGTATATTTATCGATGATGTTGATAAATATATATCAGGCTAATGTAAAGATTTGCAGATAATACAAAGCTTGGCAGAGCTGCTAATGACAGTAATGGCAGTGTACTACTGCAACAGGATCTGGAAAAATTGAGAAGATGGGCTGAGAAGTGGCAACTGAAGTTTAACATTGACAAATGCAAAGTACTGTATATGGGTAGAAGTAACCCCAGAGAAACATACCAACTGTGTGGTACTACACTTAAGGTGGTAGAAAATGAAAAAGACCTGGGGTAACTGTGCAGTCAGATATGAAGTTTTCTGAGCAGTGCAGACAGGCTGCCAGAGCAGATCGCAGTGTCTTGTCAATAGTATACAGGAGTTTTGCTAGAAGGGAAAAGGAGGTGATTATCCCTTTGTATAAGGCAACGGTCAGGCCCCGCCTTGAGTATTGCATACAGGTCTGGAGACCTCATTTTAGGAAGGATGTAGATTTGCTTGAGCGTGTACAGAGAAGAGCAACAAGATTGGTGAGGGGAATGAAGGGATCCTCTTACCAAGAGAGGCTTAAGTTCTGCAAATTGCAGCGTCTGGCGATTAGACACCTGCGAGGTGATCTGATTGAGGTGTATAAGGTCTTGAATGGTTTGAGCAAGCTTGATGGAGCAATATTGATGGAATTCTTCCTCTTGCTCAGATTACGAACCTGAGGGAACATAATCGTAAATTGAGGAAAGACAGTTATAGAATAGATGTGCAGAAATTTGCCTTTAGCCAGCGGGTAGCTGATTGCTGAAACAAATTTCTTTCTGTCGTTGTGGAAGTTGACAGCTGAAATAAATTAGAGAAAGAAGTGGATAAACGTTTGGAGCGAATGGACCGGTTAGCCGACTCTAACTCCGTACTGCTTGAAAAGTCAGTAAACAAACACGTTTGTTTCTCAACTGACGGAAGTAAATCGGTACAATGTAGCGACGGAAATTAAACCCAGCCTAGGTTTCTGCATAAAGCGAGTCAAGATGAGTAGCCACAACACTACCTAGGGGAAAAATTATGGTATCCTCGATCGATTGTGAAAAACCGCCACCACAAACATTAGGTAGGCATATTTTTTCTACGTAGACTCGTAACTTCATAGATTATGAAGTCTTACAATGAAGACTGGAGTTCCTTCGTTGAAGTGTTGTTTGACATTTGGCAAGTTACTTGAATTACTTGTATTTAAGTTTTTATTTGGATTTTAGGCAAGTTGCCTTACCCATTGCTTCCTTAATCACTTTTCCTCCCCTCCGTGACTTGAGCCATCTGGGATTTACCTACACCTGCTGGTATTGCACTTCTTCCTGCAGGTGCAGCCTTCCTGCCTCTTCGGAGGCCGTACGCTCTAATAGTAGAATTGGCCTACTTCATGTTTTTGGGGACGAGTACTCAGAATTAGCCGTCCTGGTGAGTGCCATTTCTGGGTAGCCAAGCGACCAGCACAACATAACAACACTCCATATACAACTCACACAAAGACAGCACAACTTACAGTCTGACCTTTTTACAGAGTTTTTGTATCATCCCTGAGATGATACAAAAGAGTTGTATCATCAGTTAATGAATAGGACAAGTAGAATAAAACGAACTGCAGTTAAAATAAACCAATCTCTGAATTCTCTCTTAAAAAAGAAAGGAAAAAAATGGTTAGGTGAAAAATCATACCGGTGATGATCTATCTCCTAATGATTCCTATTGGTGAACTGATTTCTTATTTTTCGGTGTTCTGAATATAGAAGGTTCTTTTTTGCTTCATCAATGGCGCAGAAATATGAAAGGAGAGGATATAAGAGGAGAAGTTTCTAAATCATAGACAGACTGACTTTGCTTTCCTGTTTCTGTCTGTCTTTGTCCGTGAGATGCGGCACGTTCAATTGACTTCGTAGTATCTTGATAAGAACTTTTTCCCAGAAATACTCAAGCGATAGTTTCATGTGTACGGTGCAATCGTGGTAGATAGTAGTAATGTCGTCAACATCCTAGTCAAACAGTCAGCCGTGAAGCACTTCAGATCGCAGATAAGTGAAATTCCTTCGATATTTGTGTCTATCAAACGTCGACCGCATTCTCGGTGATTGAAGCTTTCTTATTTACGAGTAGTATCTCAGAACAGTACTTCTCGTTCAAAGAAGACCCCTGTCGAAGATTTCTCTGTCGTATACAAAAAATGCAATTTCAGTATAGCAGAGACATATTTCACTGAACTGTCTTAGTGAGGAATAAGGTACGGAAGCCTTTTGTTCTTCGCTAAAGCAACGAAGGCCATAAATGGGTCTGGAATGTTGTTTGTAAACTGCATATTTAATATTTCTGGATGAAAAGCTTGACTTCCATAGCGAGGTCGAAACAATATAACCGTCGTCTGAAAGCGATTAACTCGGCCATGTAGTGTTTTTAAGCCAATAAAAGTTAATCTCATCTAGATAGGATTCGAACCTAGGCCATTTCCACATGGTGTGGTAAGACAGTGATTGTAATCACTGTGATACCTGGTGGCGAAATGATGCGCTTCCAAATCGTGTTGTTATCTATTTCGCTTGGTGTGTGATATTATCTTCAATTCTTAATATTTTTCACTGCTCTCAACAGAAATCAAGGTTTTGCCTATTATTTGAGGAAATTCCTCAAATAATAGGCAAAACCTTGATCATGCAATTCAAATACCCCCTGAGTTTAATGATGTTCTTTGATATTAAGGCAGGACATCTGGATTTAAAACTGAAGCTCCTGTAAGCACGGAAAGCCAATGATTTTGGTCTTCCATGAAGAGAAAAATGAAGCGAAATGAAACGATATTAATTTGTAGCATTTCGAAAAATAAGAAAGCCAAAATGGGAGTTCAGATAACTGAATACTCTTTTATATTTTGGGAGATGCAGTAAAGAGAAACATTTCAAAGCGGTAGTCAACTAAATCCTGTCCATTGTTCTTAAACAATAGCTGACCTTAAGCAGAAACATTTCTAGAATGTTTCTGGAGCACTCCATCAGAGGGAGTGTTAATGAATGTGTCATCTGACAGTCTTCTTTGTTACCTGACAAAGAATACAGCATTGATATATATGAAACCGAGAATATACTGGCTGTAGAAAAATCAGTTGTCCTTAATTAAAAATCAACATTAATGTTACTTTGGACACTGAAATACTCTACTGTTGGAAAGTCCATTCCTCTGGGTACAGCTGCGATCGATCATCCATAAAATTATCAGTCGTTCCCGACTTTAGATCAGTATTCAAAGGCTTAATGCTCGTAGAGGAAATGACAAAGTACCTGAACTAGAGAAAGAAAAAGAAGAAGAAAAAAAGTTTGACTCTTTTCAGAACAGAGGGCACTACATTCCTGTGGCAGATTGCATTTCAAGAAAACGTGCACTTCAAGATAAGCTAGAATTACTTTACGTTTTCTTACATCCTTAATGCTCGTTTCTCCTCAACTGTTTAATGATAATTAACTTTCCGGGAAGATAGATTTTCAGTAGTTATCTACGAACCGATCAAAATGTTAACCCTCCTAGAGCATTCGCTGTACAAGGGTTAAAACTGAATGAAGAATAATGATGTCTTAAGGCGCAAAAATTTGGTTGCTCGCAAAACAGGATTACTTCCTACTGGAAATGAAAGATGAGTTCGAGTAGCCCAGTGATAATTATACGAGGGTCGATCATCCGAAATGTTATTTATTTATTTCAACGAAGTTCTGTATATTTGTCTTTATAATAATAAGATATAAGAATTCTTTATAAGTGCACAAATATTAATTTAAGTGTCATTGTAACTGGAAAAAATAAGATACAAATAATGCGCTTCAGTTAATCCAACACTGGATCATTAGCGGATTATTTACACAAAACAAGAAAACTGACCATAGAATATTTACAGAAGCAAATTACTGACATCTCAACCAGTTAGACAAAATACTGATTGAATTGTATAAGCGTATGGTGTTACCAAAACTTGGTTATACCAACGTTGTTTGCATGTCCCATCAGCATAATCTTGTTTGGCGACTATACTCAGTGCAAAAGAATTTCTGAAGTTACTGATAACACCTCGGAATCTGAGTAGGATATTCTATTTTAAACGAGAAAAAAAAAGGTCATTAGGCCATCCACGTTGAGCGTAAGTGTCAAGTTTGAAAAACACAACAGTGCCTTAAAGGGCAATGTATTGGTATCCGATGTCTGTTTATGAATCAAACATTCATGAGTAAATCAATTAATCAGAAATAGGAAATCGAACGTTATACACGCTGGATAAATTGAAGTGAGGTTCGTATAGCAAAAGAATACAGGGAATGTTATTTAGAAGATATTTAAAGAATATAATGGCAGGCAACAGATATCTAAATTTGTTTACGATAGTTTATATTAAATTATCGCAATTGATAAAAAAAATATAGATAAAACTGTTGTCTTATTGTAATGATGTAGTCTCAAAAAACATTAAACATTTTTAAGCAGATGGGGCTGCTATCGTTCTGAGATTATATGGATTTTATTTGAGCACTAATATCAAGTTAATATCATTAATGGCGAATAATGCAAGAAAGCAAGCTTATAAAGCATCAGCCAAAAAAAAAAAAAAAAAAAAACTTTCCACGTCACATGTCCATCCCCTCCAATAGCTTATCTTTCTTGCATTTATTCTTCTTACCCACTCCACAACGACAGATGAAAGTTTGTTCCAACAATCAACCACCCGCTGGCTGAAGGCAAACTTCCGCACATCTGTCTTATAATCATCCTGCCTCAACTTGAATTTATTCTCCCTCATGTGTGTAGTCTGAGCAAGAGGACGAATCCCGTCAGCACTGAGTTTGCTCAATCCATTCAAAGCCTTAAACACCTCAATCAGGTCACAAAAGTGCCTACTCTCCAGATTGTACAATTTTCAGAACTTAAGCCTCTCTTTGTTAGAGCACCCTTTTATTCCCCTCACTAGTCTTTTGCCCTTCTCTGTACTTGTTCTAGCAACTCTACATCCTTCCTAAAATGAGGCCTCTTGACTTGTGCGTATTACTCAAGATGGGGCCTAACAATTGCCTTGTACAATGGGATAATCATTTCCTTGTCTAAATTCCTGTATATCATTGGCAAAACCTCATGTGCTGTCCTGGCAGCCTGTCTGCACTGCTCAGAGAACTTCATATCTGACTGCACAATTACCCCAGGTCTTTTTAATTCTCCGCTACCCTGAGTGTAGTTGGTACGCTAATCTGGAGTTACTGCTGCCCATATGGAGTCTTTTGCATTTGTCAATGTTAAACTTCACCTGCCATTTCTCAGCCTATCTGCCTAATTTCTTTAGATCTTGTTGCAGCAGCTTACCCTAATTACTCTCATTAACCACCCTGCAAACTTAGACATTGAGCCTGATATACCATCATCAGTATCATTAATAAATACAGAAAATAACAATTGCATAGCAGTGAACCCTGGTGTCTCTACTAATAACATTAGTCCAGGTAGAGTAGTGTCCATTCATAACCACTTTGTCTTCTTCTTCCACTCAACCATCCTTTTATCCAGAGCAGCAACTTACCTTTAATGGCACATGTTTCAATTTGTACAGCAATCTTTTAAATGCAATAGTATCAAAACCTTTCCTGAAATCCATGTATATGATGTTAAATTATTTTCTGAATCAGTTCCTTTGTTACTGTATCATGTATCCAATCAGATTGGTCAGATAAGATCTCCCCGTTAACAAATCCATGCTGTGACTGCAGTTATATTGCAGTCACAGCATGGATTTGTTACTGGGCGATCTAGACGGTCCTGCATTACTTCTTTAACCAAAGACTCCATTATTTTTTATGGAATAGAAGTTAAGCTAACAGATCTCTAACTATTGTCTAACCCTCGTGAGTAGCAGAGTTGGTAGGATCACCGTCCTCTCCATACTTGGTGGAAAAGACCTGAATTGGAGTACCGTCGAAGACGTGAGAAATTTTTATGGGCCTTTTTCATAACGTGGCTGAGTTACCCTGTCTCAGGCGAGGGCAGCATAGTTTTTTCTCCCGAAAACTCGAGTTTTTCGTCCATCAAACAGAAAATCGACCACAGAACACATGTAATTTACAGACAGTATACACGGAGTAGTATGGTCTTAATCGCCGATACTCCTAAAACCCTTCTATTACTAGCAAAAACGATATCTAACAGCAGTTCAATTATTTCTGTTTACGCGGTTCAAGTCCCGTCTTAAACAGGAAGAACTTTTGTGGACTCTTTTTCCGTAATCGAGTTAGTCAATTTCGAGAGAGGGTTGCATAGTTTTTTTTTTTTTTTACCTTCCTGGAACTTGAGTTTTTCATCGCCACAGCAAGCAACCCGACCATGGAAGCACCGTGCCTTGGGCCCAAAAAATCGATCAGTTGATCATCAAAAGTTGGCAAGGTTGTAAATTGTTAACAGAATATAGTTGTCAGTTAACATAACACGAAATCGATATTTATCTAATTATATGTATACGGGTAATTTTATAAATTCATTTTAATGAGAGATTTTTGATATTTAAAAAAATGAATATTATGATATTTTCATTACAAATGTTGAAAATAATAAATTATCTGACCGACAAAACTCAGGATAAAAGAATTCTGTTACTGATTTATAAAAGAAAAAAATTACAAACATAAAATTACGAAAACAAATTACAAAATCTTCATAACGGAACTGTCATTTATTGGCAGTTTTGGTATGAAGATTTTGTTTATATGGAAGTTTTTTTTTATTTATATTTTTTTTTTCTCAAAAACAGACTTAAATTTACTGACTGCTGTTTTATTTTTAAATTTTAATAACTTAAACGCACAAACTATCATAAGGGGAGAAAGTGCAAGCGGATTTTTATGTTTGTAGATCTGCAAGATTCATTGGAAGTCTGAACACATTCCTCTACTCAATCAGCATTTAGTTCACGAAATCGAAGCCAATCAAGATGGCATAGTTGACTTAGATGTGGGAAGTTGTTGTGCAGATAGTTTAGTTCGAGAAGTGAGCGAAGAGAATGTGAAACTGAAATGTAGGCTGGAATATACCACAGTTGCGTCAATCCTAGATGACAGAGGCTGCTTAGAATCCCACCGCGATTGTGCCGCCTAATCTCTGATGGAAGCTGCCCTGTGGATACCAGAGAGGTGGTTTAATATTGCAGAAGTGTGACCTACCTGTTGCCCCTTATCATCACTGCAACCACACACAGCTGGTAATTTTCTTTCGTTAATACTTTGTTCGGGTCATGCCCCAATAGATGCGCACATGTCGTTTTACCCTCGGGGGTGAATGGCGAGGATGTTCTACATACTTTTGCACCATGGGTGGTAAGACGCAGTTGGAGATGTGACACGTTATTCTGTTGGAGGAACAAAGCCTGTGAGTGTAAAAAAAATGTATAAAATAACATAATGACAAACAGTTTAACCCTGTAAATGGGGATTCCGAGAGGAGGTTAATGTTGGAACTTTTCTTCGGATTCAGGTTTGTAAGGGAAGTGCAGCTTGGTGTTTTATCAGCATGCAAGGAAGTTACAGAGATCTGGGGTTACCTGTATAAAATACTCTTCACGGGATTTCTGCTAGATGGCGCTACTTTCTAATTTGATTTATGACTTGCTTCTCAGTAAAGATAGCAGCATGTACAGCAATATAAAGACTGAATTATCCGCGTGCTTGCTGAAGATATTTGGGTTGTCATAAATAAACAGTAAATAGAAGATGGCTTGAAAATATACGAGTGGAATAAAATATTGCAGCACCTAACAAGACTGAATATGTCTATATAAATAGCAAAAATAATCACAATTCCCTTTAGAATATCATAAAAAACTTCTACTTTACAAGATCAACACTAATTTGTCCAATGATGTTGCATGCACAAAGGAGTCGTGCAATCAGAAATAGTTTTGTGTCATCATAGTGTATCTGGTTTACAACATTACAGTATTTCGATTTATGTCAGAGTTGATTCTTCGTGTGGGTTGTGAGAAACTGCAAAAATGGATGAAAAGTTAATTTTAGATAAAGAAAAACTTTTGCTTATTCCCAACGAAAATACAGATTTGCGAAATTTTGCTTTCAGCCAAAGAGTAAGTGATTGTTGGAACAAACTAGTGCTGTGAAAATGGATAATTTGAATAAATTCAAGGAGGGATTGGACAAGGTACTGGAGGAAATGGACAGATGATGTGGGAAGTGTATTTTTCTTTTTTTTTTTTTTGGCCAAAAAAATACTTGCCACATTATGCCCTTATGAAGAAGAGTCCCGCATTTTGAGTGCTGAAGAGCGAAGACTCGACATTTGTTCGCATCTTTCAAGGGAAGATGGAAAAAATGACAAATTTTTTAATAAAATAATAACCGGCGTTGAAACATGATGTTTCCAGTTGGACTCAGGAATCAGGCATCAAAATCTACAATGAAAAACTTGAATGTATCCGGGATCCAAGAAAGTGCGCGTGTCAAAATGTGAAGGCCCTGCTCGTTTCTTTGATATCATTGGCACTTCAAACACAGAATTTAATCTACCATTTCAAAAACAAGGCCCTATGCCACATAGAAGGAATAAATTGTGGCCCAGAGGTTGGATTCTTTATCGTAATCATGCTCAAGCTCAGAGTGCGTTTTCTGTGAAACAGTATTTTTTCTTTTTAATTAAAAACAGCATTACCCTGCTTGATCACCCCCACTTTGCTGTTCCAAGGAGACTAATTTTGTTTTGTTTGTTTGTTTGTTTTTCACAATATGCGTGAACACTAGCATGGGACAGGGACATTTTTCATCGTAATGACTTACATGTTGACGTGTATATGCCCCTATATCTATCACTTCCCACCGTTTGGAAGTAGGAAAATAGTTGATGCTCTCACAGATGGATAGGAGAGTTCTTTTGTAGGTATTCGGAAATCTTTGTCGAACTTAAATCAGTTCCTGTGAAACCTGGATGGTGCATTACTTTTCCAAAATAAATTCCAGCATTATAAAGGATGTTGAATACCATGGCAGCAGGATGCATAAGATAGTAGATGAGCTCTCTGTTGACATTGCACAACTTTCTATGATATTTCCGCCTTGCAACCCCAAGGAGGAAATATCATACAAATAAAACTGGTAGGTTTTGCCAATCTGTGTCGCTGACATAGACGTGGTTGTATATTTACGAATATTGATAGAATGGGTACAAAACTTTGTCGCATTTGGAATGATGGTTTGAAGTTACAAGCCTTAGTAATTGTGTTGCTAACTGTCAAACAAGTACTCTCCATAGTTAAGCAGTCTCCATCTCCTGAAGTACAATTTATCCACTTTGAGTTTCGTCCATTATCGAGTTGTTTACGGCAAGAACACCTCGTAGGGCAAACGAGCTTGTTTACGCTTTTGTTACTTCTGACGCATTAGGGCAAACAGACTTCAGAAGAATGCGCGAGACATTACACTATCTCTTGCGGAAAGAAGGCTCGATTAAATGTGTTTATGATCTCGTGAAATTTCCTCACCCTTTGGGGTCGGAGGCAGAATCTTGGCGCGATCTAATGAAGTGGTATCATCAGATGTAGGAAGGGCTGCGAGACCCAGAGGGAGGATTTACAACGATCATCTTGGTCATCAGCCGGCGTACAACTGTTCATTAACATCCTATGATTAATTTTTTCCAGCATGCTTTCTGCGTGATATTTGTCAGGGGAAGGGGAGGATGAGGGGGATATTTATTTGTAGAATGTACATACACGCGCTCTGAATAATCACTCGCCCTTCGGCAATGGCCGGGTGTAATTGCAACCCCATTTATGAGAAAGAAACGTACCTCGCAATTCTGGATCCTCCGTCGTTGACCTTATTGCTTGCATAGCAGCCGATGCGCGTAGACTGTAATTAAGGCCAATTACAACAGTGACAGGATTAACGCATATGTCACCGGGAGCCTCGCCTGCGTCCCAAAATATAAATGATTTCAGTGGAGACTGCCACACAATTATCGACGTTTACCTGCGGATAAAGGCTAGCCACAAACAACAAGGGAAAGAGAGAAGGGAAAAAAAAACGCCAGAACGATACCATAATTTGTGCGCTGCTTCCGCATCTTGCTTTTATGTATTCACAATGTAAGCATCCGTACGTTTTGTTGTGTGATGCTAATGGATCCAGACCAGTTCGTTGTATTATTGTACCAAGGACAAGCGTGGAAATGCAAAACCGCCTACTTTGTACAGAGTGCAATATAACTTTCGGAAAAACTGAAAACAGAAAATATATTGGAGTATATGCGCGCATAAGTCTTTCGGGACTTCATTTAATTGTTTATTTATTAAACAGGGTAAAGCCATGTAGAGTGCAGCTCAGTTTTATACATGATATACACTAGCCCTCAAAAGTTAAGGAACAAACCCAAGACCGCGAATACAATTTTAAATACAAATTAAAATGGAACCAGATATTCGTACTTTGTAGAACAAAACAATCTCTGTCTGAGCTGGAAGATGTTTCTTGATGTTCTGTCCGAGACCGGCGGCGGATCCAGAAGGTTCGGGGGGTGGGGGAATCTCCCCTCCCCACAGTCTAAATAAATTGGAACAAATGCTGTGTTTTATGATCGGAAGCTTTAAAACTGAAAACCACATATTTATTTATTTTTATACAACTCTAAGAGACTTCACAGGCAGAGCTCTCTGGCTCTACAGGAGGGCTCGTCTCCAATATGTATCTACAGATTTCATAAGATTATTTATGCATGATGACCAACTATCTGTTCCCCTGACTACAAAATACTGTAATAGTATTATATTCTCTATCTTGTAAACTACTCCGACTCTATTGGCCATCCCGGAGTATAACAGGAAATTTAAAAACAGAAAAAAAATTTTTTGTGGTCGCCCAAATCATGTATTACCACGAGAAATTCTCGCGACTGCGCAGTGTAAAGATAAGAAGATCCTTCATCCTTTTGCAGAAATAACTGGTCCATAATGACTAGTCAAATTTCCCCCAACTCCAATCCAATGGAGCATGCCTGGGATGTTCTAGACAGGAAGATCGCCTGAGCACATCGAAGAAATCTCACCAAGCTTGGGTCAGCCTTTATGCAACAATGAGAAACGATACTAGCACCACTAATAATCGTGGGATAATTGGTTTTGCAATGATAATTTATCAAAACTTTGAAAGTACGTTATAAGATTCTTCTTGTGGAGATTCTTGATATCTTTATAGGTCTTTATGCCTTCCTTATTACAAATATTAGCTTCATACTACCTTTAGTAGTAATCCCTTAATTTCATAATTTTGAGATCAACTCTTTCTTCGCAGAAAGCAATAATCTTCCTGCAAGCCGGACATAAAATCCGTCCACCTGTTTCATAAAAACTCGGAATTTCCAACTAGTTTTTCGATTTCTGCGAAAAACATGTCAACTCAGGGAAATTTTCCAAATCCAAGGTCCATAATTCATCGGGCGTGTTTCAATTGCAACGTCTACTCTATAGATGTTCCACCGATTTCGGTATGTTAAGCAATAGATTTGAAAGTAGTGAAAATTTCTGATATTAATTCATTCCTTCAACGTACAGACGATGAGTTGCAATACGTTGCATAAATAACAAGAATATTTGACCCCCCGGTCTCCCAAAATACAGGCTAATTAATGAGCCAGTTGTGTTCCGCAATGTAAACCGGTCTTTAGTCTCTAACAGATCAAATCGGGTACTTGAAAAAAATTTCTCAACTGAAATTACTCAAAAGGGTTTTTTGGACCTCGTCAGCTTAGTATGTGCTTTTTTGGTGCAGAAGATCCACTCCCTTAGGCAGCAACCGAGATCTTTCCTGGGTATTGTTGCCTTTAATGTTTCAAATGATGGAGTATCGTAAGGAGTTTATTGTTCTGCTGGGAGCCATGTTGTTCCAGGCATAAACACCACTTTTCAACTGGTGAAAAAGCGAGTAAAACTGCGCACCTCTTATCGTACACACACACACACACACACACACACAGTTAATTGCTTCACTATTTTTGATCTGCTGCCAAATACGCGAAAGTAACTTGATCGGTACTGCCACACATATAACTGGCGCTTTTCCAAAGTAGTACAATAACAGGACTTGAAACCATGCTCACTGTCTTCCATAATTGTCTCTTAATGCTCTTCTACTGAAGTACACAGATTTTAGCTATATTTATTTATACATACACGTTTCTCACAACAGGGCACACAGACCCTAAATAAAGGTGAGAACGCTAGGAGTTAGAGAAAATACAAAACAGTAATAATCAATACAAAACTTGAATTAAAATATATACAAAATTAACATAAAGAAAACAGAGTAAGGAACAAATTCTTATAGATAGATGGAATAAGAGTAAAATTAATATTGTAATTATTCAATACCTGAAGGAAACGAAACAGAGGACTACCAAGTAAGTGTTGAGAAGGAGGAACAGGCAGTGAGAAATTAATTTTATTACGAGAATTCAAATGGGGTATAAAGAAAGGTATTTGTTCAAGAAGAGATGGAGAATCGATAACAGAGTTTATGATATTGAAGACAAAAAGAGACCCATGAAGAGGAATGATTCTGAAGCGGCCACAAAGACCTCCATAATTTCAACAGTGAAAAGCAATGTGATTTCGATAGCATAAGAATTTAATGAATTTAATTTGAATTCTCTCAAGTCAGTGAGAAAGATATTCTGTTGTGGGGACCAAATAATATCACAATAATCAAAAATGGGACGTATAAGCTGCTTGTAGAGAAGAATTATAACTATTTTCCTTTTTGAAAATAGAGGAAGAACGTTTGATTAATCCAAGAAGTTTAGAAGTCTGAGATATTACGTGATCAACGTGGGAAGAGGGATTGAAGGTCAGATCGAAATAGGACACCTAAATCCTTGAACGTATCAGTACTTGCAATTAAAGAGTTTCCAATATAATAATCAGTAAGGACGGAGGGTCTAACTACACAATTCGAGCGAAAGCGACATAATTTATATTTTAACGGATTTAGAAACAAGTTATTTTTATTGAGCCAGAGTGAGAGGAAATCAAGACAGAACTGGAGTTCATCGATGTCAATTGAAGAACAAATAACTTCGTAAAGTTTAATATCATCTGCATAGAGTTGCCACTCAACATTAATAGACTGAAATAAGGTTGACAGATCATTAGTATAAACAATAAAGAAGAGCGGACCCAATGGTGAGCCTTGAGGAACACCTTGCGAAACAGTAAACGCAGTTGATGAAGTATCATCAATTATTACGGATAGTTTACGATTTCTAAGCAGTGAATCAAGCAAATCTAGTAAAGGGGATCGTAGGCCATAAGATGACAGCTTGGCCAGCAAAAGATCGATGTGGACATAGTCAAATGCATGTGAAATATCAAGGAAAAGCGAATCAATTTGATTACCTTTGTCCAAATTAGTTGGTAGGAAATGAGAAAACAAGGCAAGATTTGAAACAGTTGATTTCCTGGGAAGAAAACCATACTGATGTTTATTAATAAAATGGTGAAGATAGGAACCAGGATATTCATTCGTTACACTTAAAGGTGGAGGGGGAACAAAGTTCTGTCTTAAAAGAGAAATGAAATAACATGAAACTGAGTCTTTTTTATGTAAATAAACAATTTTCTTTTCAAGAATTAAAAAAAATATACGTTTTTTTCTTTCAAGCTTGTTATTAAAGTTTATTTCAAGAGTTCAGGGAATTTCTTATTTGGTTGCGAAATTAAAAATATCTGCAAAACCTGTCATTCTGGAGGTATAACGTTTCCACATCGAGGGAATTCCACCAGGATGCACCTAGTTAAGTTTTCTCAACATTTTCTTTATATCCTCGTTGACGATTGTCAAGTTTGAGATTGTCAAAAGGGATATTAAATTCGATTCAAAGTCATTGATGGAATTCATTATGCTTCCCTGCCGATTCAAAAGTACTTACCATCATCCAATATCGATACAGGAATATTGCTTCTTTGGTCATTGAGTTTAACATTGTTCCAAAACTATTTAGACCTTTTAAGAAGAACTTTAAGTATCCACCCCTAAGTTAAGAAAGAATACTTTCTGTAATCTATATTTTTATAAACCAGTGTCATTATACCTGAACAAAAAAGTTTTTAATTAAAGTGTCTGACTCCATCGCCAGCAAAGGAGGAAGAACTGTCATGCGCTTTTTATCTGTGTGGTGCATTTCCGAATAGTCCGTTTGATTATGACATCACTGATGAACTTCCATCTGCATTTCCGAATAGTCCGTTTGATTATGACATCACTGATGAACTTAACGGTTTCACTCAAGCCCCTGTAGTTATTTTTTTTCCCCTAGAAAGAAGAGTGATCCACCCTAGTCACTCTCGTTATTTCGTGGGGGTTTATTAATCATTCAGATCACCCCATAGGTGTGATCTTTTCTTTTCTTCTTTACGAGGGAGGCAGACACTTTCAAGAAACTACAAGGCTGTCCTATTCGTAGACAACATCCAGAATTGTTGTTGGAGAGGGGTGTTGGCGAGTAAAAGAAGCAACTCGCAGCTAATAATGACAGAGCACGAGGACACTGCGAGCAACAGCGGGTTAATATCGTAATCTAGCATCGAGTGTGGCAATGGACCCGCTTATCTCTTCGCCTCCCCCACACTGGGGTCACTACAACACGTCTGTCTAATGACATACCATTATCAAGTCGTGACTTACTTTCAACTACAAAAGAAATGGGGTGGGGAAGATGGGGGCTTCCAGTGGTTCCATCTGCGTTTTAGAACGTCCAGCGTGTGTGGTCACGTATTTGCACTGCATATAATAAGATCGTGACCATAATTCATAGCTGCGTTGTGCAGTCGGAATGAATTTCGAGATCAAATACTTCGGTGGGGTACACACACAGAGAGCGATGTGGGTCAGCTTCATATAAAGTGTCATTTCAAGAACTGCGTTTCGCCTCTACGATCAAGAAACGTGCATAAGCCCCTCCCCTCTCCCTTACCCCAATGTGTTTAATATTAATAGTAAAAGTGAGGGGAATCGTGAGAAAGGTGAGATTAGTGACATTTCCCCCTCCCCACCAAGAAACCTGCTTCTTCTTCTTTCGTCGAATTTTGTGGTCAAGGGATTCGAAGACTTCTGGAATAATTGAAACAGTTCCCCTACCGCCCACCTGTGGGTTATTGTCTATAATATGAAATCCTGTAATCCAATTCAAGATTGTTTTTTTTTTTTTTTTTTTTGTGTAGCAAACGATTGTTGTGAATCACTGTTTCAATGCACGATCATGCAAGTCATTAATTGCGTCACAGTTCCAGGCTCGATGTAGACATTCCTATTACATTCTGTTTGGCAATAGTTGCTAGAATTTATGACACGGTTTGTTTAGTGTGGTGGGATGTACAACGAGGAAGTGATGGCGTTCTGTTATTGTACACCAGACAAAAAATAAATAAATAAAATAACACGAAAAAAGATAAATAAAATACACACAGAACGCCATATACTCTAATGAGTGACTTATAATGGGAAATGCTTGAAGGTAATTAGTTTTATGTTCTTTGTATTCGAGCCTGGCACCTCCTTGTCTCTCTAATCCGGCAGTTGTGTGGTCCAACTGACAATCGTTGTGGTGCTGCATTGTTCTGCAGCAGTTACGTCACAGTCTGAGTTAGGTGTTACGCAATGATAATTTTGTAAAATTGCTGAGGATGAAATACATTCTCCTGGAATATCCTTATAGAGGATCTGCTGTGTGAACAGCATCTGTGGAATAAATACCATCCAATCTGATTCTGGAAGTGAAAAACGCGTTTTTTATTTTGGGTATGTCCGCTCAGAATGTTTGGTCTTGTAGAAGTGACTCCACAGATGTTCGTTGTGGCTTCAAAATATTTGATTTGAATACTATTTGTTGTTGTTGTTGGGTTTTAGGCTTCAGCAACTTAGGTCATATTGCGCCGTATATAATATGTCTGTGAATTGTGTGTGTGTTCTGTGGCCGATTTACTATTTGCTGGACGAAAGACAGGAGTTTTCGGGAGAAAAAACCATTCTGCTTTCACCTGAGACCTAGTAACTCAACCACGTTGAGAAAAAGATCCATAAAAATTCCTCCCGTTATTGACGGGATTCGAACTCAGATCTTTTGCATCAGGTGTGGGGAGGACGGTGATTATATCAACTTGCAGCCCACGAGGGATGAATACCATTTCTCGAAAGATCATATCATCTATTCAATGGTTAAGAGGATTTATCAATTACCTTAACTGTAACTTGTCATACAGAGGCATTGACAAAATATAATTTCAGGGCAACGCTGCTGCAGTTACATAATGAATGGTATCATGGTTTTGAAGACTGTTCTAATAGAATTCTAGGAATCAGTTTATCAGCCTTAAAGTAGAAGTACAAATAGTTAAATTAAGTTGTAAAATCCCCTAATCCTCGTGACTGGCGCAATAGTTATAATTTCTGTTTTCGTATACCGCATGGAAAAGCCATGGTTTAATTCGGTCTCGATGGAATGCCTTTATGGCTTCTTGTGACACTGTGGCCTGGTTAGTCGGTCTCGGCCAAGAGTTGTATTTTTTTTGTTCTTGTTTTATTGTACTAGAAATTCTTTTATTTTTCAACCCGAAAATCAAAGAATATTAGCAATGGATACATGGTGCAAGGAAGCTTTTGCACCGGCAAAAAAATTAAAATAAATAATAATAATAAAATAATAATAAGAAGAAAATTTTTAAAATAATAATAAATAAAATAATAAGAAGAATAAATTAAAAAAATAATAATAAATAAAATAATAATAAGAAGAAATTTAAAAAATAATAATAAATAAAATAAATAATAATAATAATAATAAGAAGAAGAAATTTTAAAACTAATAATTAATAAGAGAAAAGGAAGTAGACAACCTATGCGTTTCCCTTATCCAGCTGACCTTTAATTTCCCCAGACTGTCAGCCTCTACCACCCATGTAGGTACCTTACTCTAGTAATTTATAACTCGCTGGCTAAAATAAAACTTCCTGCAATCCAGTCTAAACATCTCCCCCGTAACTTGAAATTATGGCCCCCTAATTTAGAATCATTTATAACCTTAAAAATTTTATCCTCATTGATTTTGCTTATTTCTCTCAGAGCCTTAAACCCTTCAATCAAGTCTCCTCTAAGATGCCTAGTTTCCAAGCTCTGCAACCCACAACCGACTACAGAAATAATTCCTCGTGGCCTTCATTGCAAGCCAATCTTATATCCTCCCCTCCTCCTTCCTGTTTCATATTCATAAAGTAAACAAAAGCAAACATCACTTAGAGAGCTGGCCTTATTTATCAATTTTGCGAATAAATGCCGAAGTAATTTGACATTTGCTCCTTTGAAATCAGCTAATTTTTTTTCCAGATGTTTCCATGTAATAGAAAGATCAAAATCCTATTTTTATGGCTACACACTACAGTAGTAGGGCATCTTTATTTTCTGTCCGCCCCTCTTACAATTTAGCCCAAATAAATAAAACAGTAGGTTAAGTTAACATAAAAAATCAATCTCGGTTTCATTTTTTATTTTAATTTAATTACTGTATTTTAATTTTTTTATTTTTTTATTTTAAAATGTTTTAAATTTTTTATTTTAATTTAATTTTATTATTTTATTTATTTTATTTCATTTATTATTTTATTTATTTATAGTCGATGCCACCGTTAGATATCTAACGGTGGCATCGACTAATTAGGATCAGTACAAGTACAGTGAGGCCCGCCTCCTCGTGACGTGTAAGGGTACTGGGAAGCAGCCTTCGTGGTGATCGCGGCTTCCCAGTAGCAAGTGGCTACTGGGAAGACACACACACACTACACTCATTGCTGGCCATTTAGAGTTCTGTATCATCACAGTGTACCAAGGAGTCGAACTATTAAGACAACACATGTCCACATTAGCCATCACTACTAAGCAGGTTCTTAGTATGGTCAATCGAAAAATAATAATCACACTCAAGTAATTACTTTTGTTACAATTAATATGCAAATAAATGCGTACATATTTTTCATAATTAATGTACGAAGGCCGCCATGGATTTTCGAAGAAAGCACGTGCATTTGTTTGTGTGTTCCACAGTTGGTGCATGCAGATGTGAATGAAAATTAGAGTAATCGGAATGAAACTGCACTGGGCAAAAAGACCTGAAATGAGACATAAATTTGAATTTGATGTGTTGTCCGAACATCTCAGATTCTTGTGCGGATATAAATAAACAAAAGCGTAAACATCCTTGAACCACAGGCTGCACAAATCGTTACAAAGAAAACAAAGATTGTCCATTTGTAGGCATAAAATGAAGTGCACCGGTGGTGGTTATGATGGAGAGGAGTCCAGAAAGCGGCTAGGGCAAAGAACAAAAGGAAGCGATTAAGCAACGGCAGCATCCATGTAGGGGTATTTAAAAAAGTAACACCCTTCTAGGGGCCATGCATGCTTATTCTCTCGAGTGACGTCACCCACTTTCTTAAACACCGACTTGTCTCGGCCTAATCACAGCGTCTATTGTTTCACTGCAAACCTCACCAAGCCATATGCAGATAATCGATCAAGTCATACACGCAGAACATTCCATGACAGGAAAACGTGAATAAAATAGCCGATCCCTTGTCACTGGCACGTGACACGCATCGGTAATTACTGATTCGGGAGGGAGGAAGTTGGAGGTGGAGAAAGAATAGAGTGTATAGAAGCAAACGTGAACACCACCAACTTACACCAACTACCACGTTGAGTTAGCCATTATGCAAACCTTAACTGCTGTTATTGGTTGAGAATTACGCAGAATGGGACGATGTTTGCATAGTTCGAAAGCCAGTAAAAATGCTTACTACAGTAGATGTCAACAAAGTAATAGGAATACGACTTATCACTGGGCAGTTCTGTTTTAAATTTAAAAAGACGTTGGACACGTTTAACAAAACAAACAAAAAAGTTAAGACCACTGTATTAGTTTCCGTTTATACTTGGGGACAGCCATGTGACAAGAGGAATGTTAACATTTTCACTATTTGGGCAGCCAAGCAACGTCAATCAGCATATTAATTGAATGAGTCACTATTAATGCTCAATATCAAATCAACAAACCAGTTATATCAATTGAAAATGGAGGTATTGAACTGGCCCTGTTCCCGATACGCCACCATTTAATGTTTCTTTATATCCTCACCTTCTTAGAAATCCAAAGCCATCAGCCATAATTGCAGTTAACCGTATCGGGGAGGTGGGGAAGTTTCCGGAGTAATTTTACAAAAGCTGCACTCGGATTAATCCACCAGCCCCTCCTTAAACCCTTAACGCCAGTAAACAGAAAATCTGGAGTACCCAGTAGAAAACCTCGAAATATATCAACCTTGTATTTCGACTGTGGTTTTGTATTTAGCATCGCCTTTTCTGCTGTCATTCATAAGATCCGGAAGCCGAACAATGAAAATCTGTCGAAAGCAAGTCCCGTTTTCACGGTCCGTCGGATGCCCTTAAAAGATGGCAGCCCAACCGAGGTTGCTGATGTTAATCTCTGCTTTTCAACCATACGCCCGGTGAATACGCAAAGAATGATAGAAACGGATTAGCGCGCGAAGGTGGCTCGCCAAGTCGCGTGTGGGTGAAAGCGCAGAGGAAGTGCAAAGAGGCGACCGTCTGGTCTACTAATCCCCGACACCCACCTGTTCTTTCGAGGGTTATTTGAAGAGAACCGATTGCCCCCACTAACAAATCTCTAAGCGGAAAGCATCGTTACCAAAGTAACGGGTCCATTTCGGGCGAAGAAATCGCCCGAAAGGTCACACCTGTTCCAAACAGGCGGAAAAATAGTTCATGTGGTCCGCTTCACCTTTGAACCCATCGACGCGCATAGGAAATGCAAGTGACCGGTTTAGGTGAGCGATGGGAACGGGGTCTGGGGAAGGCTAGAGAGAGAGAGGGGGGGGGGGAGGGAGTCTTGCCTGGCGTAGGAATACGACTTATCACGCAGAACTCGTAGATGCGATACGGAAGAACATTATGGAACGATGACCTCCGAGTCCTCTCTCCCACTGTGAACTTGCGCTTGCCTTGTTTAGCCGACAGATGTCATACCGAGTCGCTGTGTAAATGAAAGTTTCTGGCAGTTAAATGTAATGGTAGTGTCACGTGGCAGCGTGCCACTTTTAAAGGTCAGAGAGGTCATTCGGCAACCAGAATTGTGACACTCGTTTTTAATTAATCTTAATTACACATGCAGCGGAGATTGTCTGCCGATTTACACTAAAAGCGGCACCTCGTTTTTAGGTTTCGTGGTATCGTTCGAAAGAGGTATTCGGCACATCCTGCCAAATCAGCTTTGGACCGAAATGCGCGTGACTGTTGCCATAACAATGCAGTTTGTTCAGCTAATTATAAAATACTTGGTTTTCTGAATAGAAATTTTATCGTGTACTTAAATAGAGTGGAGTTTGCGTTTTCTGGATTCTCAAGTTTGTTTTATTGTTCGCCGTTGTCATTAGATGGAGTGCCAGTTCCTGTTCTGGCCTTCTCGCAAGAAGTGGTACTCCATTAAAGGAGATTTTACACAAAAGCTCCTTTAAGGGAGTAATCCTTTTTCAGTGTTGAGCATCATTTGCTTTTCCATTACGCATCTGGAAACTGTCTGGAGTGCTGCAAAAGGACCAGGTAATAGAGTGGACGACAATTTTGTGATGTAACAGAAAGATAGAGGCTCTTTCTACTCCATCATTACCCGGGAAAGTGGCCCGACAACACGGAAAGGGTACTGCTTTAATCTCTCGCGGGGGAGTTTTATTGAACGCAACCACCCCCGGTGATAATATCTTCGGGGTACAAATGTCAATTTCTTAACATACATCTTTTGTCTACCTACGAGAAAAAAAAGGGAAGGATAACTTTTCCCGAAAAAATCATGAGCGCAGAGCGTCTAGATTGAGGTTAAATGCGTTCCTTGTCTTAAGTAATCTCATTCATCTAAACTTGCTTCCTGCTTCTTAGAAGAGTTCCAAGTTTTTATTATTTATTATTTTTTTTTTCAGCACAATGTACCTGGTAGATATCGTGGGCTTCAAAGACCTTCACTGTGCCACGGAGTAGATGATCCGATCCTACAATCTGGATACTTTCAGCTGCGAAAATTGGTCCTTTACGGATTCGTGTAATGACGACTGCAGCGCCACCTCTGAGGACCAATGCAGAACTATGTTTCAACCATCTGTTCTTGGAACCTGCTAAATGAAATTATAGAAACATGAGAAGTAGGCTAAAACATGGGGGACTTAAACCCTCCCCTCAAGGCTTGGATGAACAAAATCTCTAGTACTGTACTTCATTGGGATGAAAATTTAGTAACAATGGTAACGTTTAAGTCTTAAATTTAAAATTCTGACTAACAGTTTTCTTACTGGGCCGAATGCTGAGGGATATCCCATAAATGAGCCCTCCCGAGTAGCAAAGTTGGTATAATCACCGTCCTCCTCACGCCAGGGGGAGAAAAAGACCTGAGCTCGAATCCCTTCAATGACACGAGGAATTTTTGTGGGCCTTTTTCACAACTTGGCTGAGTTAGTCGGTCTCAGGCGATGGTTGTATGGATTTTTCTCCTGGAAACTCCGGGTTTTCGTCCAGCAAACAACAAATCGACCACAGAACACACGCAATTCACAGACATATTTTATATACAATGCAATATGGCTTAAGTTGCTGATGCGCCTAAATCTCCACAACAACCACCCAGCCAATCCATAAATGACTATTGAGCAAATAGTCCTTTGTACAAATCCAAAAATGTATTTTTGTCTGTAATGGTGTGTTTATTTTGGTTGTTTTGTTGCTTAAATGAAAAATCCACTTCCGGAGGATAAACGAACATCCATAAAACCCTCGCTCAATAAATAAATAAATATAATCTTTATTATGGAAAGAGAAACCATAAAAATCCCTTCACGGCACTGTAATGTCACTGGTTAACAGTTTGAGTGAGGCCCTTAAGGTGACACGTAACAACAACTATTGAAGAATACACGATGGAAAAATACATTAATATAATATGAATGACAAATAAACATTAAATTAATAGGATAATAAGACTAATTGCAGATATGTTTATGTGCAAAGGCAACTATTACTTTGATTATGGTGGAGAGGTCTCTACGGCAAGGAGAATGCTATGTCCGTACATAGTCCGGCCATTAGATGCGGCCATAGTGCAGCCATAGTCCGTACTATGGCCGCACCTAAAGTAAGTCATTGAGATTCTTTAAAACGAGCCAAAGACGGGCAACTCTTCAGGTGAGAATAGTAAATGGACCGTCATATGAAATTGGACAGAAGATAGGGCTACAGAGCTTGGAAACAAGTCATCTCGGGTGGGGCGTTGCAATTGAGATGCATAAATCACTAGAGGAGAGAAAACAATGGTATAATTTTCACTGTAAAAACAGAAACCAAAATCCAGGCGGATGAGGTGATCAACACCGCACTGCCCAAAGGTATTTATGAACATTAGGAAGTTTACGTTTTGTCAGCGTGTTGTTGACCACTTGAAAGGCTAAAGGTGGGTCGAACTTTGGCCCTAATTACTCACTGCCTTCGAAGATATTTTCTGAAATAAATTTTCATAACATAAAGGCGGTATTTTGGTCCATTCCTTTTTCAACACAACGATCAATTCAGTTACCGATAGCCGTAGCCGAGTGGTCAAGCTATAGGTGCATAAGTACACTTGCCTTGAGCGACCGGGTTCAAGCCAGTGACCGCTAAATACGGTGCCGTTTCTTATATTCTCTCTATCTTGTGAACTCCTTTGACCGTGTGGTCGTCCCGAGTATAAATCGAAAATGTATTTATTTATTTATTTATTTTATTTTTAATTAGCTATTATACACACTCATAAGAGGACCCAGGGGGCGCTCCTGTATCACGTAGTTTGTGTGTTTCAGAGTGACGTATTTCTGTGCCATAGAGAAGTTCGTGATTATTTCGTAATTCTGCCTTCCTCCTCTGCTTGCCAATCAAGATAGTAGGTAGGCTTGGATTTATTATTTAGTTCCGGTAATCATTTATATCATTTTGTAGTATGCGTGAGGTTTTGAAATAACTCCTATGAAGTGGGTTTATTACTCGCCATGTTGAATACTTCGGTGTCTTCAGGATGCATTGCTTGTTGATGAATTCAAGCTGACTAATATAAATATCTGTTTAGAGAATGCTATGAGTGTTCCATATATTTGCATTTTGAGTAATTTAGAATTTATCTCACTTTAACAGGTTTACCTGACATTTAATATTGGAAATAATAATGCCCTATTCATCACATCTAATGGGCATGCTCGCTGCCATTTCTATAAACTAGAATTTAATAGGTGTTACTTTCTTTTTTTTTAATAAATATTTTTTTCTCTCGAGATAGTACACCTAATGCTGTACGCAGTGTTCCTAGAAGCCATTTGCATTAACATCTATTAATAAGGTCATGTGCTGCTTTCAAACCAGGCAATTTCTACTCCTCAACTACATTGGGCCTACCTCAGTTTCAGATTGCAAGTCGGGTAAACCCGCTGCGGCATCTGAGTCTAGCAGCTTCTCTTCTCAGTTTTATATTATGCAATCCTAGACGGATCTTGTATTTTTGAAACCACTCCTCCCTCAACTTTCATTTAAAAAAAAAAGTTTGATAACATGTAAGCGACTAATCGGGGATGACCTTTAGCTGGAATTCTTCTCGAGCAAATCACTTATAAACAAATTGGCGTCCCGCCCCTAGTTATCATATTTTCAAATCTCGAAATCGGGACACACACACAACGGAACTCTGGAACACTTGCCGGAAGGAAGTGACGCAGAGGAGATGGCGTCATTTGGAATGTGTATACGCCACACATTAGTATTTTGTGATGCCAGTGCATGAATGTCAAATCAGAACAAAATATTGAAATCACCCTCCCTTCCCCCCAACAAGAAGAGAAAAAAATATAATTTTTCTTCATTTTATAAATATTTATTCAACAAAAAGGAATTCTAATAATACTGAAATGAACTTCATCACTTATTTATTTGCTCTAAAAATTTGTTTTTAGGATCTGTTTTCCATCAGTCAAGTCGAGAAAGTTCCTGAACTGTGTGCAAGTAAAATCAGAATTGTTTCTCCCTTAATTCTGCTTCCTCCAACGTATTAAGAGTCGCCTTTCTATTGGGAAGCCACTTGTTTCAGAGAAAAACAGAAAAATCGGTTTGTAGTGGTGCCGATAACGTCGTGACTAGATAGTGGAACAAGTGATGTGGTCAGACGAATCGAAATTATTATTGTAGTATTACGTCTTATCCTCGATGGATGAAACATTCTTTCATGAATTAGTATATATACAATGTCCTGCAACACGTAGTGTACATCCAATGAAAACATTTTCGTTAGAAAAAAAAATTAATATCGAGTTTGGCCCCATGGGCTTCAATATCATTACTCACACTCCACTGACACTTTCCACATGTTTTTGGAATGTGGAGCCTGGAATCTTGCTCCACTCCACCCAATAAAACTCAAGTGGAGCGAGGTTCTGGCTCTCAGTTGTTTCAGAAAGTCACTCCAGTTCCCTATATTCACTGTTTCATCGATAACAACGTTGGTGGGCAAGTCAGAACCGCTTAAAACACTACCGGTACCGAACTTCACCGTTGCTTCAATGCAGTATGGACGAAAACCATTCCATGGGATTCATTACTATAAAGGTCCAAATGGCTGCACCAGGACGGCCGTGGCGTGAATTTCCGAGCCAGCTGCTCGCAACATTCCTAAAATAAATATTGTACCAGGGTTAAAAATGAATAAATAAGTTTGTTTTCGCTCTCCATCTGAATGATAGATGCTCTGGTAATCATTAACAGTGGTCTATCAAGCTTGGGATAAATTGGTTTGGTCACCTTCTGTGTTTTCAACAGTGGATTCAGGTCTGAAGACCACGGTGGTCACACCATTGGAGAAATATCTTCTCAAAGAAAGACGTAGATCTTTCTTATCTATCCTCATAGCGTCATTAGAATCAATTATCGAGCTACGTGAACAATTTTAGTTCAATTTACAAAGGGTAAGTGCCTACAGTCGACTGTACCTTAAATTTTTGTTTACCGATGTAGGTAATCGATTAATCGCAAGCCACGAGAGATTTAAACAAAACAAAATTAAATAATAATGAATCTGTCTTTTAACTTTTCTCTCAGTGCCGTATATAACTTCGAAATTAATATCCCCAAGTTTAGATCAAATGTGAATATCGGGTGGTGGAGGCTGACATAGCAGGCTAAAGCAATCTGTTGAATATCATCTTTCATCCTGTGTTTCAAGAGACGTACAGCAGTTGCACAAGCTTTCTATCCTCGCACTGACATTTGTGATAATTAACCTCCAATTTTGTCCATGTAGATCGTTATCAAAGCCAACCACCACCCACACTACCCAAACAAAAGCCCAGTTACTTAGTAGAATCTTTAGAGTATTATGTAATAACACCTTATTCTAACCTACTGACACGATTCGCTCGTCCGTCTATTGAACTATGACCTATCGCCTACGTTTTCTGCGTATTATCAGAAACTAAGAATCGAACAGATTGCAACAACAGACAGTTGCAAAGATCTTTTTCCTCGTACTTGAAATGGATTATTTGATGATTTTATAACGTTACTCAAAGTGGGTTGACACTGGTTTAGCCTCGATCTCATTGCAACAGACCTCCACGAGGACTTGCGCTACAATTTTGTGAGGAGATATTTATCGCAATTGGCCATTTTGCACGTGCTTAGTACAAAAGCGTTTTCCTCATTGAGAGTTGACTTTAAATCAGCCTTAAATACGTGGTAAAATATCCCTTTGGGAGCAGGAGTTTGTGAAAGATAGAAAAGGACATGCAATGACGTCACACTTGACTTGTGATTAGTGGAAGTTTCGCTGTTTACCGAAACACTTCATCGCAGGAAATCCGCGCCAGATTTACGGATCGTCTCACCTTTGTCGTGAAGTATCTTAACGTTAATGACATGCAGCATAAGGAAGAGAACTGAGGGTGGGGTGGGGGAGAAAAGCTTGAAGGCAAAGGGGAGGGAAGGAAGGTGCCTTCCCTAAATGTTTGAATGCACCGTAACTTGGTCCCCGACCTTATATTTCCGGGACAAGTGAGGTCAGTAAACCCAAAAAATGGTTCTTGTAAATAGTTTTCTTCTTTGTAGGTACGTTTGTGTGTTTTTCCTTCTCTGTCGTTTGTTAAAGACCCGGATGTGAACGAAATTAAACTACAAATACTGGTCTGAATAGGGTTGCGCCACCAAGTAAGAAAACCAGATCTGTAACGGTACGAGATCACTTCCGTTTTTGTGTTTGTAATCTAGAGAGCCGCAACATCATTTTCATAATTCGTTTATGGCTGCAGATTAACGCCTTGTGAGATAAGATAACAGAAAGCGTGACAAAGGGGAGACTGAGATAGCATTATAGTTTAATTGCGGTAATGTACAACAGACACATGCATTAAGAAAAGTATTAGGACACTAAAGAAATAAGAACGTTTCGTGTAGATTGTTCGGTGTGCAAATACACTGCTCGACAAAATTAACAGAGCACGTAGAAAACGTGGTGCAAGTCGTGCAGCTTGCGATGAAGCAGGACAAAATTTGTTATGGTGATGTACCACAGAATAACGAAGAAATGAAGAGTCAGTGGGAAACTTTGTACAGGTATAAAAGAACAGGGGTTGTATAAGAATTTAGTAATTCTTATACGGGTTAGGTTATTTAGTAATAACCTAACCTGTATAATTTAGTAATAACAATTTTGTAATTCCTATTCCGATACAATATACTTGAAAGTATGGTCACATGACATCAGTACGGCATATGATCCCCTCCAACGACTAAACAGCCCTCACAACGGTGAAATACGCTCGATATAACGGTGTCTATAAGACTTTGTGGCAACACAACCATTCTTCCATCAGCGCAGACCAAGTGACCAAGTAGTTGGCTGTCGCCGTGCAATCCGACGCCCAAAGGCGTCCCAAACATGTTCGATCGGATTTAAGTCTGTGACCATGCTGGCCATGGCAGTCGTTGGATATCTTCGTTTTCCTCCACCACTTGAACTCTTTATGTGCAGTGGCTGCCGTGTATGAAAAGAAAATCTGGGCCGACCGCACCCCTAAAACGTTGCAAATAGGGTTCGAGGATCTGTGCACCTTGACCCCTATCAAAAACATGAAGAGGAGTACGGCCGTTGGTCATTATTCCGCCCCACACCGTAAGTGTGGGGCGGAATAATTTCTCTGATGTTGTGGGGAGGGTACCACATCGTTGTTCTCTCTAGATGAAATAGAATCTGTTTGTAGGCCAAAGCAGGACTCATCAGAGAGCAGAATTGTACCCTATTTGTCAAGGCTCCAAGTCACGTATTCATGGCACCAGTTTCAACGAGCTCTGCGGTGGCTTGGGGTTAATGGGTATGTATATTCCTGACGCATGGTTGGCACCCAGAAAATTAGTCTATGTCAACCATGTTTATTGTGGGCATTGTGTACACATACCAATACCTGGTGCCCATCCCTGGCACGTGGCGCCGAGTAAGTCAACTAAAACTGTCAGTACCTTATGATCTCATATTCGGCAGTAGTGGTGCAAGACTGGTGGTTGCCAATAATCCTGCTTCCAGGCTGCTCAACATTGGAAGCCAGCAAAAAAAAAAAAAATATATATATATATATATTGCTTACAGGCGGAAAGGAAAAATTGCAGACTGCAACAATCCCACACTGGTGAACTCCACCAGCGCCAGCAAAAAAAAAAAAAAAAAAAAAAAAGACTGGCGAGAAAACCTGCACCAGCTGAAAGCCTGTGAAGTTACTGAAGCTGCAAAAAAAAAAAAAAAAAAACCCACTTATAGACTGCAAGATTTCCCGCACTGACCGAATGCGTCAGAACCTGCACACAAAAAAGGAAAAGAGTAACGGCAATAATAAATTTCTATTAATCTATTACCATCCATACAGAAATCCTTTTCTTAATTGAAAAAACTTCTTTTGCAAATTATAATTAGTGACAGTTTATTTCTACAGTCCACATACAGTGGACAATGGTACAACGCGTGTTGCGAGGTCTCTACGACTTTACATAAACAAAAAGGATCAGTTTTTAACCCAAAATAAAGTTTGGCATTTAGGGTCCAATGTCCAATAATATGACAGTGACATACTAGGAAAAAACCAACTCGGTTTTTTTTTCATTTTTAAGCAGAAACCTGATATCAGGTATGTACATCCTGGTATGTACATTTTGCACGTGCTTAGTAGAAAAGCGTTTTCCTCATTGAGAGTTGACTTTAAATCAGCCTTAAATGCGTGGTAAAATATCCCTTCGGGACCAGAAGTTTGTGAAAGATAGAAAATGGCATGCAATGACGTCGCACTTGACTTGTGATTTGGGGTTAATGGGATAACCCCAGTAGGACTATTATTCCACCTGTTCTGCCATATATCAACTAATTTTTCTAAAATTCGTTTCTCTTCTTTTTTGCTGTCATTATTAACATCAATACTTACATCCAAAAATTGAAACTCAATGCCCTTTCTAATGAAATAACAAAACCCATATTAATAAACTGTTGACTACTTGTTGAATCTTATCCTCTAGAACTTTTCTACCACTTACCAGATATGCAAATGACTAGGTCATCCGAAAATGCCACCTTGTGAAGTTATCATTTACTAAGTGCAACCATTGATCTAAAACAAGGTTCCAAAAGAGGGGATCTAAAACGGACCCCTGGACCCCCTCTATTTGCACAAATTTTCTATATATAAGTAGCTCAGATTTAACAGTAATTTGTCTGTTTCTCAAATAATTTTCAATAACGTAATATAAGTTAAGCGGACAATCAATTTGGACTAAGAATACAAAACACTTGGTTGCCAAACTGTGTTGAATGCACCTTCGAAATCGATAAATAAAACTAATCCATACTTGTAATTAGATTCCTGGACATGTCCTGTCAGATCATGTAAAGCATCTTCAGTGGATTTTAATTTTTTAAAGCCGTATTGGCAAGTTAATACTTCTATGATCTAAAAGTTCAATTAACCTCAAGTATATCAATAGTTCATATGATTTACCCAAATTGGGTAATAAAAAGATATTGGGCTAATTACATGGATCTGATGGTTTCTTTCTTGGCTTCCTTAACAGTTTTATCGAAGCATTTTTCCAAAATCCGGGGAAATATCCCCTGCAAAAAAACATTTATTAAATAAATTTAATAATAGTATGGGGTATAATTCTAGAAAATTTTAAGATTGCATTATTTTCCACCATATCAAGCCCCGGTGTCTTAATTATATTAAGTTTAGCAGCTGCAGATTTTAATTCTTCCAAAGTAAACAAACAATTTTCGCTGATTACTTAAATTTCTAATTTGCATCTGCTGAAAAGTATCATTCAGTTGAGTATCCTCTGGAAATAATTGTTGTACAATAACCCTTATAGTCCCATTCCAACTCATGGTTTCATCTTCCCCAACCATTACTGAATTCATTATTTCATAGTTTATTTAAATAATAACCCCATGGTTCACTGTTACCTACCGTAGTAACTAAATCCTTCCAAGCCTTTAATTTAGACTTATATATCAATTTAAGATTTACTTTTACATTTATATATTTGACTAAAATAAATAACTTCATATGCCTCTGTACAGTAATTGCTTTCTGTCTGCAAAAACCTCACGTCTTCCTATGTTAAAACGGGACTCATCAGAGAACAGAATTGTCCCCAATTTATCAGGGCTCCAAGTCACATGTTCATGGCACCAGTTTCGACGAGCTCTGCGGTGGTTTGGGGTTAATGGGGTAGAAACAACTGGCTTCCTTGCATAGAGTCCACTTGAATTCAGCCTTCTTAACTCAGTCCGGTTGAAAATGTTTTCCCCTGTGGCTGCAGCAACCTCAAGAGACAGTTGATGACAAGACATCAGAGGGTTCCGTCTTGCTGTTAGAGCCAGATAGCGGTCTGTTCTGATTGACGTAATCCTCGGCCTACCTTGGCCAGCTTTTATTGTAATGGTTTCTGTCTCTTGAAACTGCTTCCATAGTGGCATGGCGCCACCGGTGGCGCCATGCCAGTCACATTAAGCCTGCGACTGCCCAGCTTCAAGTCGTCCAACGGCCCTCCATCTCAAAGAATCATCTAAACGACGATGACTTGCCATCCTGAGTACTGGAGATGTTGCTGTTCCACTGATCAAGCCAAAAAACGGGAATGGAATGATGTGTCGCAACTCGCAGGCATTAGTAATTTGAATAATGTACGATCTGTAAGTTGGCTAGATTGATTTCTATTGGATTCTCGGAATTTGCATGCCAAGAGGCATATTATACCAAACATTCGCCTTCGGCGACACTGTTCGCAATAAAATATTCATGAAAAACATTTTGTTCTGTTAGTTTTGTCGAGCAGTGTATTATAGAAGGCATTGAATTGACACACACACGGTGGAATTTTAATGGAGAATTTTATGTGCACTTGATTGCAGAGTTCAACATTTCGCGTGTGGGTAGCATCGCACACAGGTGTAAAGCAGTTGGTTATGCCAAAGCTGACCACCAATTTTGGAGACAGTCTTTCGACAACAGGAGATTGCTCATTTTGTACTCAGTTTGTACAATCCACATGGGTTGTACAAACTATTGCTGTCCACGAAAGTTAATGTACAGCAAATACTCCTACGAAATGGCCTCTGGAATACACACACACACCAGATAGAAAATACTGGGTGTATACCAAGCCGGATTTGTTTTAAAAAGAACTTGACCATTCCAGCTGTGAAGCACCCTTGTGGCAGTCTGATGGTTTTGACTTGCTTTTCGTGGTACGATATTGGAAGGATGGTTTTTGTGGAACTGCATAAAAAAAAAAAAAAAAAAAAATTTTCGTCGTCAAAAATTCAATTCTTCCTTGAATTTTACCAAACTCTCCTCAGTCACCTGGACAGGGTGACTGATGATTCTGGGTACTCGTCCACACCACGAGAAGGTGGGCCATTCCCAGTAAAACACGTACTGTCTCAAAAGAGACGCTGATCCACCTAGTGTTGCCAGAAGGTGGGCCAGGATCCTTCTGGGGTCCATTCCAGAGGTGGGGGGAAAGAAAAGTAACCCGTAGTGCAGGTTATGAAGAAGAAAAAAAAATAATAATAAACTAATTAAATAAAATAAAAATATATATAAATAAATAAAATTAAAAAATACTATTAAATAAAAGGGGGAAAAAATAAATAAAAAAAAACTAGTGATACGCTGACGATCTCACCCTACTCATCCAGGACAATTCCCGTGCCTCTCTTGAAAGTACTGCCATCTTAGCCATGTTAAATCTCTTTCAATGGTCCGCCATAAATAAATTATCTAATTCTCCACAAAAACTAAGTTGACGTGGTTAAGGGTTCGCTTAATATTTCACGGTCACCAAACTTCAAAACAAATCATTGTCCATTGTTTCTTCTCTAAAATGTCCTGGTCTGATCATTATTAGTAAACTTTCATTCACTGAACACTTGGAACATCTTTCAGAGGAAGTCAAAAAATTTACTTTCTCACTTCTGCATCTCTCCAAACAGTTTTGTGACCTTAACTTTCGCTCTCTATGGCTGTATTATAAAGCTGTGCTTCTACCAATTTGTTCCCATGGTGCGGCCGTCTGTTAAGAAGGCTTCAGTCCACACTAAACTTCATGGCATTCAACGTCAAATGCTCTTGGAAATGTGTCTACTCCTGCCTTGCAGCTCCTTAACGGCTGTCTGCTCGTTCTCTTCCTTTTATACCGAGCTTTTATATCAGGCATGCTGTCCCTGTGATCTTCCTTGGTATTACTGTCAGTGTCACTTCGGATCCCAAGGCGAAGAAATCACGCTGTTGGAATCTTTTGATGCAGCGTTGGCAAGAGAGATGGTCCGCTAACTCTAAAGGTTTGTCACTTTAAAGTTCATCCCTAACGTCACCTTTGCCACGTTAGAGTCCACCCAGAAATGGTTCCATCCTGGTCTGTACACTGTCTACTTACTCTCTGATCATGGCGCTCTTAACGTCAAACTTGCAATTTACAACCTTGCTGAATCATCACTCTGTTCGTGTGGCGCACCGGAAGACTGGGAACATATTCTATACCACTGCCATTAATACCTAGATCTTCGACAGAGCCTTCTTCTCTCCACCGATGTCACTGTGCCTGCAACTGAACCGGACTTCCTGAGCACCAGACAAAATTTCCAGTCCCTGCAAGAATTTGCTCGCCATACCTTTGATTGTTGGAGATACCTTCTCACTTAACTACGGGATGCCTCCTTGCCTTTCTAGTGAAGACTCCTGCTGGAATTGGCCTTTAGCCAGTGCAGGATTAGATATATACAGTATCTCTATACATACTTTTTTTTCCTAGTGTGTTCTTTTTATCTTCTATTTTTTATTTTATTTATTTATTTATTATTACTATTTATTTTATTTTATTATTATTATTTTTTTGTGGCACTCACAGGTTTTTCATTTCACTTCCTGTGGGTGTGGGATTTCATTTTATTTAACTGTTTTTTAAATTCATTATTCCAGTGGGTATAGGGTTTTATTTAATTTTTCCTATTTTTTATTTATTTTTTATATTTTTATTACTAATTAATTAATTTATGTATTATTATTTATTTATTTATAAAAAGGGCCTTAGTCGCCGATGCGCCTAAAACCCTACAACTAAAATATAAATCATGAATTATTACTATTTATTTAATATATTAATCACAACAGAAACGTGGAATACTTGGTATCTTTCAATTGTTATTAAAATCCAGTAGAAAAATAAGTAAACTACATTACAGAAATGTTGACTGCATACCGCGATTTAAGGTACGTATTGTTTTTTTATTAAATAAAAAAAATGTTTGGTCTATACTATTTGTCATATTTTATGAATCACGCTATTATTTTTAACCCTATTGTATTATTAAATAATAAGAATAACCGAGACTTGAGACCTCTGATCATATTTTATAAAAAAAAAAAAAAAAAAAAAAAGATTGATCTTGGATCACGAAATTTCTGATTCATTATTTCAAACTATAACAGTCGTGCACAAATCTTATAATTATTATTTTGTTGTTGTACACTAAGCTCTCTGATAATTAGAATGGAAGAAGATTAATGCAATGTGAAGGGTTACTGTTCATTTCGGGGTCAAGAAGAATATCTTTAAGATGTGGTGGTTAAGAGATTGTCACATGAACTTTTCCAACTCACTCGACAGATAACGTAAGTGAGAGATAAATTGTAAGTAACAGATACATCCGCCTACAAGCTAACGGGAATTTTGTGCTTCCAGTAATTTGGGTCTTCTTCTCAGAGGTCCAGAAAATTCATGGACTCGGTTTCCTGGTCACGTCGCCTGCCATCAGTTTCCGTTACTTCCGGGAATCCCCTGCCTGCCCAACAGCAACCAACTAGTAATTAACTACCCCCTCCTAAACAAAAGATAAGGGTTGCTGGAAGTTAACGTAATAGGTCTAATTTTTCCGCTTCCGGTGTCTGTTTATCTTCGAAAAGTAGTATCTCTCTCTCTCTCTCTCTCTCTCTCCATAGTTCGTACCGCCCCAAATGGCTTGCAAAGTTGGTGTAAAAATAATTAATGGAATAAAAGATAGTAAAGAGGATTTCACGCTATGTTTGAACCACTGAGCATATATCAATGTCAGATGTTATTTTATTTTTATTTTTTCTGAAATTTCTATCCTTAAACTCTTTCAAGTTGCAGCTAACCCCTGACTATTATAATAACCGTGACAGTCAGTGTAAGTGCTTCCAGTAAGCAGAAGACGTGCCTAACAAAACGAAAAGCACGCATGCGTGTCGACGTATCCTTATATAATTGTTGGCAATCTGGCAGAAGAGAAATGTGACATTTTAGTGGCAACACGCTTCATCCTCGGTTTCAACTACACGTGGGAGGTTTCACGCGCTAATCATTCTATTGTTGGCAGCATTAACATGACAAAGTGCTATTCAGGCACGCGCTTCATCATGAATAACCGCTCGCGTGCTATTATAGCCAAAATTACAATGGCCAAATGATTGTAATTACAATCCGCGCATGCAAATGCAAATAATTACGTTGAACATTGAAGATTTTACGTAAGATTTTTCTTCCTTCTGGATATCCAGGTGGAACTAAACAGGTTTGCGTGTGTATTATTCGTTTTGCAGTCCTTCAACAGACAGCGAAGGATTTATAATCCGTATCGAATCGAGATAGCGATGTAATTTGTTTAATATATGTTGTAATGGAAGTGGGGAGGGGGTTGGAATATTGCGTTGTATTTTTGGGGGGAAATAAAAGCCTCGATAAATTAGTTGAGCGGCAGTGGAAAAAGACCCTGCACATTAGGGTTACTATGTAGGCTATATTTTGTTTTTATGCTTTATTTAGTTTGAGTGCACGTGGCTTCACTTTTTTAGGCGTGGTAGCATATAAGGGCGCCTGCATACTGTCGGGCGCGCATTAAAGAATAAATTTTTTAAACGTATTCGCAATAAATAAAATTTATTTTATATTTATTTTGTTCTCTGCTTTTCGCACGCAGCAGCCGACTTCTAATTTTAAATGTGGCTTATAAAATAAAAAAACTCGAGACTATTCAAATTTCATTAAAATTGGAGAAATAAATTATGCTAACTTATTCTAAGGAATAAATTTATGAATCCTAAGCTGGCAGAAAAAAACATTTAGAGAAAAAGATCCTAAACCCATTAGGAATTATCTCCGCCCCACTTGCTTTTCACTAATACATGCAATTCACAAATCCCCACATTCAATACACTAATCCCTGACTTATTAATTCTTGAGCATTCTTGGCACTCGTTTGTTTGGGCGAAACAAGAAATCCATATTGTATTAATAATAATAAAAGATGTGATATATTTTACTATTAAATACTACTGCTATAGATAAAAAAATAGAAAAAATACTAATACTACTATTGTAAAAAAAAAACAAAAAAAAGCACTACTTAATAATAAGCTGATTTATTATTATTACTACTTGTATTATAAGTGAGTTGTTGCATGTGGACGGACATACAGGGAGAAGACATGTAGGCACTTTACTTAAAAGTAGGAGTAACTAAAACACTCATTTATTAATTGTTTAATTTTGCCATTTTTTACAAGGTCAATCTGTTCACAAGGGCAACACTTGCACGAGGCAGGGATGGGGCAGTTCAGCGCGCATGCACAAAACGTTTCTCGCTCGAGAATCCGCAACATCGCTGTGTAGCTCGTTCGCTGGCAATGTGAAGGATTTCATTCAAACCAACGGGGAGTAAAACATTAATTTGATGCTCGCGCGTACCGAGTTGTAGTCGCCCTAATACCTATTGTCTTCACCACGTCCGTTCGTTCGCCCGCACGTAATAACTCGACTCCGAGTAGAGAGATTTTCACAAAATTTTATATTTGTGCCTTTTAAAAAGACCCGTAACCTCATTCGAAATTTTACTAAAATCTTACCAATAGAAATCCGATAGTTGTTATTATTATTATTTATTTATTTTTATTTTATTTATTTTATTTTTATTTTCCGCCGTCTGCACGTAATAACTCAACTTCCAGTGAATGAATGTTCATGAAATTTTATATTTGGATCGTTTGGAAAGATCTATATAGTCTTTTCAAATTTCATTAAAATCTGACCAATATAAATTTGGCAATCATTTATTTTTATTATTTTTTTTCCATACAGACAACATAGGTTATCCATATACCGTATATTGTAATTGAAGCACTGGATGTTATGTTTCTTGCCATGCGCTGGTTGGAGGAATGGATGGACAATGTGGTTGGATGCGCAGGAACAAAATTTTCTCGGTTGGCACAAAAAACTCATTGCTCTTTTTTTTCTTTTTCTTTTTTTGGTTAAAAGTCATGAATTATTACTATTCGGTAACGCGCCTGATATGCACTGTGTGCATTAACTAACTTTTTCTTTTTTTTCAGTGACGCTTCAATTAAGAAGTAGACATCTGTTTCTGCTAATTTATTTGTACTGCAAAGGACAGTATGGATGACGTTCAAATGTCATAAATGAGAATTCGACACTGCACAAAAGGGCATGTGTTATTCCAGCGTCGAAATCTGCCATCTGTTACACACAATTTGTCATTCATTATCGTGGATTGTTGCCTTAATTGGAGTTCGTTATTACACTCAAAAAGGAGGTTGAAGATTACTTGAGTCGACAGATAACGTCACATGAGTCGTAATGACAGCTGGACGTTATTTAATCTTCATTAATGTTCGTGTAGGAAGAATATCGTTGTACACATTTTGCACAGTCGCGTCACCTGGCGGGGAATTTCATTGTTAATATTGTACACCTTATCATTTTCAGTTGACCTTTCCTCCAAAAGGCGTTGGAGTGTTTGGGGTTTCTTGACGAAGTTCACTGGGCATAGAATACCGGAAGACAGGGGTAGTGTGCGAGTCTTTGCGGACAACAATAAAGATGATGACATTTGTTTTAAGTATTCGTTGCCCGATTACTTTCGAAGCAAAGGAGGAAAATCTGCGAGGAATTCTGATGATATAAACATCTGTGTTACCTTGACCTCCCTAAGTCTTCCAGGTGCGATATGGACTTGGCTGCAATCCAGACAGTGAATTAAAGGAGATGTTGGATGGCCCCAAAGATTTATTGAGAAATGAAAGAAAAAGGAATGCTGGCGGTAGTCTCAGACTTTTCTATACACACGTACGCAATATCAACATTCCTGAAGCGATGTGATCATAGGCATTGATTCATGACTTTATATTTCAACCATTAGATGGGAAGTCTAAATATAGGGCCAGTGGGATTCTGTACTGCCTACGCCTTCTGCACGTAGTCCAAAATCGTGAGGGAAAAAAAAAAACATATATATATTTTTAAAGTAATTCCAATGTTATATCTTAAAGCCAGCGGACGCAGACATTTAGAATGCAGTTATTTGTACCCTCTGGAGTGTGGGGGAGGGAATCATAGCAGAAAATGTGCGCTTCTATAATTCAGGATTTATGTAATAACTAATCCCTTATTCCCTTTCATTTATGAAGGGCTGTTGACAATCGCGAATCTTTTAACTCCACCTGTAATAACAGAAAACTCACGAAGGGCATGATTAATGGTGTCCATGCAATGGAAGAATCTTCATGGGCAGTAGCGGAGGTCACTTGCATTTAAGACATTGTCTTTGTAGACAATGACTTCAACTGGACAACATTAGGAATGATAATTCCTGCCAGAAAAATAACATTTTTGACCGCAGATGTTTTGTCCTGTCCTGTATCCAAAAATCAGAAGACAAAATTGCAATCACCAAAAATTCATCCCAGCAGATAGTTTGCTCAGAAAAAGGACTTTATATTTCAACCATTAGATAGGAAGTTCTAAATATAAGGCCAGTGGGATTCTGTACTGCCTACGCAGTCCAAAATCGTGAGGAAGAAAAAGTTTTATATCAAGTTTAAAGCACCTTGAAGTCGCCAGACATGAATTCCATCGAGAATCTGGAATCATCTGGAACAGCGTATCAAAAATAAGACTCGCAGCCTACAGATCTGATGGATCTAAAGGTCATGTTTTGTCTTATATTGTTTTCTTGTGTAGGGCGGCTCCTGAACGCTGACGTCTATGGGCACCTAGTGGAAATCATGGCCGCTGTCATCACCCACAAAGGTGGACATCATAAGAATCTGATTTTCGGGGACTGTAAGCGGGATTACCACACAGTATAAAAATACTCAATTATGTACGCCTAACTGCAGAGGACATAAGGGAAGGGTATTTTTTTTTTTTTCAGTGAATTCGTTAATTTAAAAATACGTTTCAAGCGAAATCTCAATGTCAAGGATATTAGCTCTTAGCATTGAGGCATTTTATTTCAGTCTTCCATTTGCTATGTTTTTTCTCGAAATTTATTTTCATTCACACTAAATTTCACATCATTGACTAGAAGAATTTCTAAAGACCTCTTCAATCGGGCTGATTTAATGTCATCATGCAGAGACAATAGGGTTCCCCATGAGCTATTCTGAGTTTTTAGGCCCATGTAGCCTGCAAAATAGGTCCGTGAACATACACAGTGGCTCAATATGGATGATCTAAGTCGCTGATGCAACTAAAACTTAACAACAGCAACGTGACCTGTCTGCATCCTTCAGCCCCAAACTGCGAAAAGGGCCATGCCCTGTGACAAAGTATATAGTTGTTATATGCAGATTTATCCAGAGCCTAGCCTTTGAATTAACACCGTCCACCAGCGGGAACAGCTTAAATTCATGACCTTGAGGCATTTGCTTGCAATGTATTTCGAAATTAATTAATTTCGTGGTCTTGATAAGTCCTGAGGACCTAAGTGACCGTTTGTTTAAATCCATAACCTATGGGCTATTAGTTACGTTCTTTAATATTTTGGTAGAGAAATGTGTATAATTCTCGAGTGTCCGGCCATCTTCCTTTGAGTCTCAAAAATGACTGGTTGGGGAAAAATGGGCCTCGATGCTCATTTTGAGTATATTCCATGAAAATTAATTTAGCTTCAAATTTATCCGTTTCTATGTTTGTTTATTAGGTTGCTTCTATTTTATCCCTCTGACCGTTTCTTTGCCACGCCTTTATTGTGGATGTTCAAACAACTTGGTATACATGTCCTTACTCGAAATGTTTATTTTTTTATATCAAGTTTAAATAAGTTTGGGTTGCTTTAAAGTGATTCATTATAAATATTACTTTTCTTAACCACAATTGGGATGAAATTCTTGAAGACACTATGAAACGTAGGTCAAATTGTCTCGAGAGGAAAATGCAATAAAAATCTGAGTCTTTTTATATATTCCACAAGGACCTCGGGTCGTTGTACAGTCTACCCGTTCAGTCTAAAAAATACGAGACGGTTCTTCGTTATCGCTATTAAACTATCTTCGATTTCACTCCGTTTGTGTTTTTCTCCTACTAGTTTTAATGCGGGGGTTTTACAGACGATCGCAGGATATTACGTGCCAGCCAATGAAAGTAAACAAATCAGACAGTTATTCCATAATCTTCAAGGAAGGCCCTGAGGACATGGTAAACAGCCTTGCTACCTTGGCCTCTGCTAAGATGAAAAGTGTACTTAGAACTTGGAAGAAATCCAGAAGAGTACAAAAGACGATGTTGTGAAGGAGAGATTGAAAAATGGCTTGCAAATAGCCCTCTGGCACTTGGATGGGCTAAGAGCTAACAGCTTTCGGTAAGTAGGGAATTATGGCATCCGATAGTCATTTACCATCGGAACGATAATGCCAAGCCACTGTCATCACCGATGTACGTAACACATCTCATATCCCCTCTTTTGGAAACTACTGTATAGCTCATTTGAGCGCGAACATATGCTGGAAGTAATTTCAACGCTTGTATACAAAACAAATTCTTCGCTAAGCCTCAAACTTGTTTTACTTGTTTTGTTCTTTTATTAAGCTGGCAGAAGAAGAAAATTAGTGTGTGATCACAAAATTTAGCGTATTTTCTATGTTATTTTTATATGGACTCCATTTTCTTTTGCAATAGGGAAATGCTAGTAAAAAAACGAATCGTTTCAGGCTACAAAGTGATCCGTCTTTTATGCAGTACTTGGGAATGACAAAAAGATGAGGCCAGTTTTTCTTTGACATTGCCCACCACTGACGACAGTCCAGTGACAATTATGCTCACTTAGTATGCAGTGTAAATAAACTATGAACAGACACAATTTGGCCTCAGCAGCCCTTGTGTCATTAAACCCAATACCAACACCATCTCACTTAGTATGCAGTGAAAGTCGAGATTGATTATCACTACTCTGAAGAAGGAAAAATGTTTCGAGTATTTTCCATTCCGCATTGAGTTAGTATGTCTGACTCTACAATTGTCTGGGCTTCCCTCCTGGATGAGTAGTCCTTTTTCCTCCCCACCTAGGGATTCGTCTCATTTGGCAAACATTGGCATGGCCCTAACAAGTTAATCTTGTGTGCTCATGCTCAAAATATATCGTAAGTCCAGTTCACAATTTTTTTTGCTACCGCTAGGCGTTCAAGAATAATAAAATCATTCATCACTCTTGATCAAACCCTGTACAGTGATGTTAACGTGTACATATTGTAAAATTAGGACTTTTATCTTTTCTTATTTCACGGGATGTAAAATGTATACAAATAAATAAAAATTCGCGATCAAAAGCAACTGTTCCTCAACCTTCTACTTCTGAAGGCCCTATATTGAGTAAAAGGAACATGTACAAATGTTCCGAGACCTCCTTATTGGTCACAACAAGCTTACCTTCTGTCTTTGAAGCTTTCATTTTTCAATTTATTTTGGTGTATCGCGATCACCCCAGGATGTTCTTGGAGAAAACTGTGAGGAGGCAAGGGGGGGGGTCACTATCTCTGGTCGTAAGTGATTCATCATATTCTTTGTCCGTCCATTTCTACTGCTATTGTCGGCAATGTTTAGCATCAGGTTTGGGTTTGCGAGTGAACATCGAACTTCTTTAGCATGCCTTACTTATAAAAAGAAAACTTTGACAGGTCTCGAGATGGTCCAGATCGTACAGGAACACAGTTCCGGGCCTTCCCACTCATCGATAATGCCATATGTAAATACTTTATCAAAAAGAAGTGACCATGGCCCCAAAAAAGTGTAGTGAAGTCAAACAACCAAAAAGGAAAGCTGTGAGAACCACAATTGAGTTGAAAAAAGAAATCATTGCTAAGTTTGAAAGTGGAACACGTGTTTCCAACTTAGCGTTAGAATTTAACATGCCGAGAACTACAGTAAACAGCATAATTAAAAATAAAGAGGCAATTAAAGCGTCTGATGTGGCAAAAGTGTAAAAATTCTTGCTGCTAAAAGATTACAAACGTATGAAGACATGGAAAATCTTTTATTAGTATGGATTACTGAAAAGTAAATGGCTGGTGATAGTATTTCAGAATCTATCATCGGCGAAAAAGCAAAGCAGTTATATGATGACCTGCAGCAAAAGAACCCAGGAACCAGTGGTGATTTCATGGCAAGTAGGGGCTGGTTCGAAAAATTTAAAAGGCGAACGAGCATTCATAGTGTAGTTAGGCATGGAGAGGCTTCAAGCTCAAATGCAGAAGATGCAAAAAGTTTGTTGAAGATTTCAAAAACTATGTAGACACTGGGGGATTTATCCCTCAACAAGTTTAATTGTGATGAGACGGGCCTATTCTGGAAAAAAATGCCTAGAACAACCTACTTCACAAAAGAGGAAAAAGCATTGCCCGGACACAAACCAATGAAAGACAGATTAACACTCTTGCTGTGTGGTAACGCTAGTGGGGACTGCAAAATTAAACCAATGTTCATTTATCATTCAGAAAATCCGAGAGTTTTTAAGAAGAACAATATGATAAAAAGGAAACTAAATGTGATGTGGGCTAACATCACATTTAGTTTCCTAACTAACAGTAAGACTTGGGTAACAAGACAGTTTTTTTCTGGAGTGGATTCACGAAGTGTTTGCCCCAAGTGTGAAAGCTTATCTAGAAAGTTATAATTTACCTGTAAAGGCCCTCTTGGTTTTGTACAATGCTCCTGCTCATCCCCCTGGCTTGGAGGACGATTTGGCAGGGGAATACAGCTTTATTCTAATTAAATATCTACCACCAAACATAACTCCTCTAATCCAATCAATGGATCAGCAAGTCATTGCCTGTTTTAAAAAACTCTATACAAAAGCCCTGTTTCAAAGGTGTTTTGAAGTGACGTCGGAGACAGAACTTACATTGAGAGAATTTTGGAAAAATCACTTCAATATCCTCCATTGTTTGAGGATAATTGATAAGACAAGGGGGAAGTGTCTTCCAGGACAATGAACTCGGCCTGGAGGAAATTGTGGCCAGAGTGTGCGTCAGAAAGAGACTTTGAAGGTTTTGGGTCAGAGCTTGTTGTTGATGAAATTGTGTCTCTGGGCAGGTCCATGGGAATGGAGGTTTGATAGTGAGGATGTAGAGGAATTGGTGGAGGACCATAGAAGGGAGCTCACCACAGAAGAACTGTTGGACCTTCATAAAGAACAGGAAGCTGAAGCAGCGGAGGAAATTTCATCAGAAGAGGAAGGATTAAGTAGAGGCAGCATCCCAACTGCTGACATTAAGGAAATGCTGTTCAGTTGGGCCAAAACGCAGAGTATGGTCGAGAAATGGCACCCGAACATTGCCGTAGTTAATCAAAATATAAATTCATTCAATGATAATGTGATTGGCTACTTTCAGAAAATTTTAAAAAAGACAGAAACAGACAACATTGGACAAGTTCTTTGCTAAATCGAGTGCTAGTGAATCGTCGGGAAAGGGACAAAAAAGACATCGATCACCAGAATTGGAGTTACAGTACCTGACGTTTTAATGGAAGGTGACTCCCCTTCTAAACAATAGATAATTCCTTTCCTCTTCTTCAGCTTCTGCCATCATCGCTCCTCAGTAAAGGTAAAGTTCTGGTTAAATTTTTATTTATTTTTGTATCAGATTGGGGGCTGGGAACCGATTATTCCAATTTTAGTTAATTCCTATGGAAAAAATTGATTCTATATTCGTCCGATTCAGTATTCGTCCGTCCCTCAGGAACGGATTAATGACGAATATAGAAATTTCACTGTACAGTACAGTGTTTTTGGATTTCAACCTTATCTCTATGCATTCGGGTGGAACTACACCCATTTCTGTCCTTCTCTGGCAACTTTTGAATCTTAGTTTTGTTTGCCCTTGTACCGACCAACGTTCATTGCAGCACCCAGTTGTTAATTAGACAATATTCAATTAATTTTGTGAATAAAGGTAAATGTTCAGATTTTGTTTTTTTGTCTCGTGTGACGAATGGATAATTCTAGAGAATACTTTTTTTTTGGAGAATATTCGGTCTGGTTGTAACAAATTACAATCAGATCTCGATTACAGACATGCCCACTTAGAGATATGTTACAACCAGACTAAACAAAAAGGTTATCATGTTACAATCAGATCCATTTCTGGGAATATATTATGAGGCTATTATTTTTGAACAAGAACATGTAACATCTTAATGGGATAATTAGTCATTTAGAATCTCAAGGAATTGTGTGTATTAAATAAAATAAAATAAAAATTGGCTGCGTACCTTGAAACGCTAACGTATGTTCTGCTTTATAAATGTTTGTATCATAATCCTCGTCTCTTACCCTCATTATCTTCAGGAGAGGTTGTAACTAGAGATATATTTCAGATTATTTCGAATTCTTCCCATAATCGATTATGAAATTTAAAAAAAGTTAAAAGAAATGCCAGTGATCAGAATCCAACTGATGTAAGAACTGTATAAAATTCTCATACACACGCACACCAGCCACATTCCAATATTATATCTTTCCATTCGTTTATCAAAAATCCTTAATCGATTATGCAAATAACTATATTCAACTACCTCTAGATATAATTGTGACGCCTCAAATGTACAGGAATTGAGACTAAGAGTGCGACTGGGTCTTCGTGACTTTGGAGACTCAGTCGCTGTGCACTGAAAAGCATTTCCCAGAGGTTAAAACAATCCATTCCACTTCCTGTGCATGAGATACGAAGACTTTTGTTTTCTTACGTGATGTTAATCTCTGAATCTGTGTAACTGGGTGACTGATTATAGAGTTCCCAATGATTTTAAACCAGAATTAAATAACAGCGAGTGGATCGATCGAAGATATATATCAAAAAAATTGCACAAACAACAGGTTTTATTTGATAAAAATAAAAAAATCTCTACAGGGTGCACGAAACGCAAGTGTAGTAGGCAAATCTTAATGAAAAGAGAGCTTTGTCTTGCCGCTTCGTTGCTGGAACTATACTCTTTCCCGGATGTTTTATACGGTTGCAAATTTGTATAGACATGTTTATAGTTCCGTATTTGCCTATTTCACTTGTTTGGTACGTTTAAATAAATAAATAAATCTAGACTATGTATAAGTATAGTGCGAAAGCATCAATAATACATAGCCAAATCTGAATGAACAGAATATTAGCAAAGCGGCATCGTTTTAAGTTGTATCTCATATTGTGAATACCTTCACAACGAGTTGCCATGATATTGCACTACTTCGAATGTTTTCCCATCATTGCATCACTCGGGTACCTACCCACCCACCGAAGAAGGGCCAAATAGCCCTGAAACGGTGCCGTCTGGGTGGTGGTATCCATCTGAGAATAAGTAACATTAGTCTTCTTCTCAGGTGAAGCGTTACTTATTCGAAGTAGTGCAATATCATGGCAACTCGTTGTGAAGGTATTCACAATATGAGATACAACTTAAAACGATGCCGCTTTGCTAATATTCTGTTCATTTAGATTTGGCTATGTATTATTGATGCTTTCGCACTATACTTATACATAGTCTAGACTTTTCCATAGCTTGAGGCTTACGCCCTAAATGCTTGATAGTATAAATAAATCTTTATTGTGAAGTAGAGTTCACATATAGCACTTAGAGAAAAGATAAGTACGGCGTACAAATACAAAAGGCTACAAAATGCCGATCACAACTGCAAAAGAAATACAAATACAGCATAAAAACGCAGAGCTAGACATAAATACAAGTTGGCCATATATCAGGGTTCAAGGGCTTTGATAAAGTTGTGTCTGTCCTTCTGACTTATTATGCTGTCGATGTCGGCGTCCACACGGTTGAGGGCAGCGAGCATCTGATTGGGAAGAAATCTCTCAGTGAGTACAAGCCTGTTGTGGTGAGCCACAAGTGCTGGTACTGACCTTAGACTTGGCTGTGGGATCCTCCAAGAGCAGGCGTTCCAAATATTTGGAGATGATATCTGGCCTGTGATGAGTTTGGCGTGAAGACCAGCCTCTTTTCCACAATCAGGAACTTCATCCTCGGGATGTCGAGTGCTTGTGCCATCATGGTGGTTGTGGTAGCGGGAGGTAGCCGAAGCTTGTTATTGGCCCATTTCAGTAACCAGTATTCAGCGGTGTACACCCGCTTGAGGTTTGTAGGTGCAGCAGAGGCCCATATTTCTGCACCATAGAGAATGGTGGGGTAGACGGTGGAGGTGATGAACCTTTTAACAGTGACAGGATGTCGGACGTGTAGCAGCTGCTGCTTTGAGATCCACCGTAGACGAGAGAATTTGGTACTGATTTTGTCGATCTGGTTGACAAAGGACATCTTTTGGTCAAACAGAACGCCAAGGTCTGTGTGCGAGGGTACGTTTGGTATTCGTACCCCTGCGAGTGAAACGTTGAGTTCCGTCGGCATGGATTTAAGGGAGAATATAACCTGAGCAGACTTCCCTGGGTTGATTTTTAGATTGAAGTTTGCCAGGTACAATTCTAGATCCTTAAGTTGGGAATTGATCCTGTTGCTGAGCTGAAAGGGATTGTCGCCAGGGTTAATTTGAGTCAGCAGTTTGAGGTCATCGACATAGCATAGGAGACCATTCGTTGAGGCAATAATGGGCACGATGATAGCTGTGAGCAGGACACCCCCTGCGGTACTCCAGCAGTAATATCACAGGATAGGGTGTGTTGTTGCCGATGGAGAATAAGTATTCTGTGACAGAGAAGAGATTCCAAAAAACACAGCATATCACCTCGAATGTGAAATTTCTCCTTGAGTAGGAGGAGCAAGGCCGGGATCGACACGGCATCAAAGGCTGCGCTTATGTCGAGATATGTGGTTGCTAGCTCAGCTCTTTGTTCGAATGCTGAGAGAATGCGTTCTGTGGTGGCTGCCAAGTTAGTGATTGATAATTTTCCTGCGATGGCATAGTAAATTTCAAATTGTTTCGTCTGGTGGATTTGCTGAGTGATTGTGGGTAGCAAAGCCTTTTCAAGGGTTTTTAACAGACAAGAAGCAACTGATATGGGTTTGAACTGGTTGACGTTTGTGGCAAATATGTTTTTAGGGATGGGGTACACTCTGTACTTATTCCACTGGGGTGGAAAATAATGCTCAGTGAGGCATCTGTTGTAGATCAAATCTCTTGTGGCTTTTCTGTACGCGTAATGAAGTGTAATAATTGATTATCTGATATTAGTATTGGCAGACAGTGCAAGGAAGCAAGCTTATAAAAACTACCCGCCCCACCTGTCTAACCCCGCTAATTAATTTTCGTCTAATTCTTTTAATTATAATCCCTATAATTAATGACTATAGCAGCGTATAAAATGTAGCAAAATCAAACAACATAGTAGGGACATCAATCATTCCTCAATCATGGACATTATGTTCTGATGGAACGTCCAACACGATGCAGTTACTTTTAAAGCACGGATCGTCAGGATTTTGAAATCTGAAGCTGTAAATCCTAGTGTCTGAGGTAGGTAAGCTGACACTTTACTGCAGATGCCTTTATGCGGAAACATTATTGTTGAGACAATTGGTAGATATCCATATTCTTTTCTGATCTGGTTCTTCAGGTTTCAGTCATAGTATATTCTTTTAAATCTGTGGGAAACTTTAAGGTCGTAGCCCTGTCAGACGATTTCCGCATCAAGAACCACCAGTCGGTCTTCTTTAACATAACTATATCCGGCTTTCTAAAGTCATCGGGTGTTAGTGGTGCCTATTACGACACACCAACATTTCTGCTAGTCTATTAGCCAAGCTGTTAACTATCGCGCCGTAGGGGCGATGACAACGTGAAACGTTTCAATTGCATTACACTCAGCCCTGCAGCTCCTATTATTACTGCGACCTCCTGAGGTCCTCGCAAGAGTGGGCAAAACATTCACTGGGGCTTTAATTATTCACTAGAAAAGCATTCACTTGAGCCCGATGAACTCGTGTCTCGACAATAACTTAGTGCCACCAATCCACTGGTCTTGAAATTTCATCTTACTTGGTTCCTTGAGGCCTTTTCCATCGTAGGACTCATGTAACAGTATTTTCCATCAGGTTTTAGGCTTCACCAATGTATCAACAGCATCCAGTCCACAGTGAAGTAATTTACCTACTGATGTTATGTCTCCTGAAGATGTTGGAATCAGCCAATCTTCGAATAATTGGTGATTATGAGTGTTAGTTTTAGTAGGTGGCTCTTCTTCAAAGTAGGGTCTTCTTCATTTTAGAGATGGAATGCCAAGCCCACCTTCTGTGCTGTTAGCATGAAAGTAAGGAATAATTGTGTCGAACGGAAGATGAAACCACTGTCTCAACCACAGGATGCATTTGTTTGTCCAGATTGACCAGAGCTCCTGCAGTCACTTGCCTGAAGACAAGAGGATGGTAAAGCTTGAGGCGCCTTCTTCTACCTGAATAAGCTGTCTGAATTACATCTTTAAACTCTATACGACCTTCGGATAAAAAGGAAGCCCGGGGCAGGTCCAGAAGAAGTCAAATGTGCAAGCCATAAGTCTGCCTGCATTCACCAGAAACTCAATTAATCTTCTTATCCATGCCTGAAGGGATCAATGAGAGGCTCCTGGATTTCTGAGCATAGATTATAAGATCCCTCTTGAGCAGAAAGGCAGCAGTAGGCTTGCAGACCAAGGTTTGTCGATGCAGCCAAAAGTACGTCATCGGCAAAAGCCATCGAATTCATTTTCATCCCGAGTAGCTGGAAGCTGGAAGCCAATATGCCCAGGAAACTGTGCCAGCATATCAATGCCTGAGTTAAACAAGAAAGAGGACAAAGGGTCACCCTGTCTAACTTCCCTGACAGTTTGATTGAATGTTCCTTGCTGCACACTGTGTTGTTGATGATCTCTCTTACAACAGCCAGAATATTCAATGAAGGAATGATGCCATCCTTTGAAATGGTAATCTGTGAATGGGAGCGTTGTTATAGAGGAGAGATCCCTCGGGAGAATTTATCACGATCCTTAATTGTTCATGAAATTTCAGTAGCAAAGAAATATAATATTCATCTGCAATGTATTTACCTTTTTTAAAGTAATCAATGTACAGTATATCAGTCCCTTCTTTGTTGCTTTTGCCGCCTTTGGAATATCTTGTGAGATCCTTTGATGCAACTGCATGGGTTTTTGTTCTGTGAATCATAGTAAGGAATCCAGGTTTCGTGTTTGGTCACCAGTTATCTGACAAACTTAGTATTTTATTCCGATTAAATTGTTTTCATTCTCAATTGGTTATGGACAATATGGATTCCGTTCACAAAATGCGTTTATCGTCCTTGCTTGTTATTGTTACTCCCTGTCCGATATCTTCCAAAATGAACAAAAACATTTTTTTTTTTTTTTTTTTTTGTGGCTGTCACTGCCACAAATCATTCAAACTTAGATTCATTTTTAGCGATTGTCTGACAATGGAATTTGTCCCATGGTTATTTGCATTCAGTAACCCTATTCTTGATGGTACTTTATGATGGACAATCATCATGTAATGTCTCCATCATAGAATTCCTTTCAAATCAAAGGTATTCTATTACTGCAAGATTTCTTTTCTCGAATTGCTGGTTTCACCAAACCAATAATAAATGTAAAAAAAAAAAAAAAAAACCATAAATTAAATTTCATGCATATAAATGTTTCTAATTTAATATTATTTACTTTCAAATAATGAAATACAGTGTACGGTTAGGGTAGGAACCTTTCAAATATTCTTCTTTTATTGATAACGGGATTGAGATTATTCAAATATATACATTCACATAATAGCAGCATTGAAGACAGACATGCATCATGGTGGTCGAAGAAAACTGTTTACCATAATTTTCCTTCAGAACTGTGGGATGGACCTCCCCCCCCCATTTGGCAACTAATGAGATGCCTCTGTTGCAGTGCTGGAAAACTCGGACACTATTCGAAATGATGGCGCCAAGATTCTTCCGCCATAGTCTTCCTAGCCCTCTTTGTGATAGCATAAGTGCCCGAACGATAATCTCCATCCGTCTTCTTTTAGTGATGTTAAAATCTATTGAGCTCTGACATCACGCTAACCAAAATTATAATGAAGCGAACGCTTCCTATACTCACAAGAGGACTCATTTCACTTGCATTTGTGGAAATTTCCTAATCCCCTTAAAGAGTTATGCATGTTGTTATCGAACTGAGTATGTACAGTAATTTCAAAATTGTCGACATTACGTATTTGAAAAGGCTTAGCTCTCTCACATCATTATCTCCAATGTCTTGGACATTGGCGTTGTCATTTTTAATATCGGATAAGCTCTTTTGTTTGTACCTGTATATAATAGCACCCTTTGGAGATGTGATTCCCATCTTTGTATAGACGATTTTTGCCACAAATAAACTAATTTCATGCACCGTGCACAGGTGCCAGGTGCATGAAATATTGTGGTAAAAATCGCCTTCCTCGATATGAAACACCTGTTTTGTCCGTTGTTGATCGATGAAAGTTCCAGCAAAGTTATCTGTGAGTTAAATATTCTCTTATGATGGTATCCAGCCTTGCTTCATCATACTCACCTGGAAATCTCGTTCTACTGAATTCTGGAAGTTCAGCCTAGGGGCATTTCCCGATAAATATCAAGCAGAACGCTAACGGAAGAGGAAATCCTACCGCATAAATTTGATTAATTACTGATCCACCGTGTAGTATTTACGCAAAATAATCTTGAAAAGGAGGAGCAGATGTCCTTTTAGCAGCCCTTAGTAGTTAAATGGAATTGATAATTCTAGATAAGAGGCTTTGTTCCGGGTTACTTCCTCCCATAACGTGGTCTTATAAGATTAGTTTTTCCAGCTAAACATCTGCTCCCAGGGTGTTCACGGAATTTTCGTTTGCTTTCCACGTGACAAATCCGCTGTATATGCGAGACCTAGAGTGACCACTGGCCCCGCTGCATTGTGAAACACGTAAAATCCTGAAAACGCAACCGGGCCCAGTGGAAATGCTTACCCATCACGATTGATGGGCAAACATTTCCAGTATGAAAACAGGTTCCTTCTCTTGGGAAAAGTTGAAAGCTATTTTTAACGTACACATAAAATAATGAATTGGATATTTCGTGTTGGAAAGTAAACACACCACAGAATTATGAGAATACAATCTTTATTTTACACACTACCCACAATTCAATATAATACAAACGCTAAAAGCATTACTCTTTCTTTTGCTAATGTGAGCGGTAATGCAGTAGTTTGTACATGTATCCTGCATCTTTTACTTCATACACAGATGTTTACGTATTTACAAATGTTTTGTAGAGAGTTCCATCACACTTAGACACGCTTAGCACCTTTTGTTCTTTAAGTATTTGTAGATATGAGTTGAAACACCGAGGGATTTTATTCTCGGTGTAAGAAATTTAAGCATTTGCCATTAACTCTGAAATAAGTAGATCTTAAACTAAAGGAATTAAAACGCTCATTTCTTAGTGATGAAACGGGTTCAAATTTTAATCTATCCAATTTGTCGCGAGTTTTTGTAACCAACTTGAAAATTACAGAGCAGCGCCATCTGGCATTAAATCATGACTTTAGCTTAACCAGTGCATTTTAACCTTAATAACAAAACCGAAGTCCTGATGTGTGCGGATAAGATTTCTCCCTTTGATTGTTTATTTGGGTGTGCTTATATCCGCGTGCGGTAACTTGACCTTCGACAACTATAAAGCCCCGTTGTTTTGTTTGCTGGCTTGTAGTACGAAAAATCAAGGCTACCCACGACATGCCGACAGCAAACTGGTTACTGAGTTAGCCGTGACCTTCTAGTAAAAGTTGCTTTCCAGCACCCTAGGCTAGCCGTAAATTCTGACTTTCCCCCAACCCAATAAAACAAATTAAAACATTGCCCATAGGCAATTTGAGACCATCATGAGCAGCATGGCGAATACAGTAAAGTTCCAATAACTTTTCTCTAAAGTTTCCTAAAAATAATTTAGGGAAAGAATTTAATTAAATTTGATAATGGATGGTTCCATGATGTTGGTGTTAATTGTATGCTCTCACTGTTAGAGTTGACGGCCATGTTTTGCACTACCAATGATGTTGCTACGCGAGAGAGACCACCATTGGTTGGAAAGAGTTCAGTATTGCACTAGCGAGGCAACATTTGCGAAAACTGCTTGTTAGTAAGAAAGGGGTACGCGAATTGTGTTCAGCCAGCAACTCTATGCAAATGAAGGCATCATAATTTACAGTTCTGCTGTCTTCAGTCACTGAAGAAGTGGCAGAGGAAGTACCACAAAAAGGCTGAGATTAATCGGCAGTTCTTTAAGAAATTAAAGGCAGATTACATTCCACTCAAGTTGAAGTGCTTATTATTTCACCAATTTCCATATAAATATTCCTTTTCCTATTTTGATCTTTTGTAGCCTTTTATTCTTCTTTCTTTCTTGGTAGTTATGAATTTTTATATCGATTTTTATTTGCAATTCAATAAATTCTTTAACTGTAAAACATTTTGCCCATAAAATGGGAGGAAATTTGGAATTTTCATCTGATTACTAAGTAAGAGAAACACTTATTTGGACCCCCTCCCCTTCTGATTCTAAAAACCTCACCCCATAAAATAATAACAAAGCCATGAATTTTTCGGCAACAGGTTGGACCAAATGGAATCCTCTATTAACATTAAACTTTCTGGCCAAAACATTTTAGCTCTAAGTTGGTCGAACATTGGTTGCCGAACGCAGATGGGAAGGAAAAAATTTCAAATCTCTCAGGAAGACTGGAAAGCTAATTCAGAGACCGGAAGAACAGATCTGAGTAAAAATGAATACAGCATGGAAGTTTAAACTGCTTTACATTCCCATGTTTGTATTTCTAAAGTTAACATCCCTGTTTCTATAGGTTGCAGTAGCCAAGGTAGCTGCTTTCTATTTGCACAATGGCAACATTTTGATCACTAACAGACGGGTCCCCAAATTACTGGCTTTCAAAATGGGACTGTTAAGTACTTTTGGAAAAAAAAAACCCCTTAAGTATATGTCCAGAGATCGTGAGCATGACAAAACAATAAAATTACAATGGATATGCTTATGTGGGAATAAAATGCATTAGATCAAATCATCAGGGTATATAGTACACACACACACACACATAGACACATTTATATATATAATATTTATAAAATACATCAGAAATCCCTTCAATATGGTGTTCCCATATAAATGGCACTATAAAATGTAGAGAAAAATTAGAAAAAAATATTGTGCAAAATAATATATCTTTATAAACAATTAACAATCACAGCTGGGTCTTTAAAAATGTCATTAATGGCAATTTCAAAATACATCTTTAAATGGCACTTTTTATACTGACACCAGAGGGCATTGAAAATCACAGAAGGCACACCATTAAAGGCAATGGAAATTACTCCTCTCAAAAACTAGCACCAAGGTATATAAAAAAGTCTGTTCACAACTCGATTGTTTTTTAATTACCCATCATCCCAAGTCCAACACGGTTCACGAGCGCCCTCTACCGGTAAGCCGTTGAGTTACAGCCGTTAGAGCAGTGTGATTATGAGTATCAGATAAAACTTAGATCACAGACTATTTTGCTTCCCTAAAACTTTGTCTATTTGTAGTTCTTTGGGGGGGTGGGGGGGTGTATTCAACCCGTTTTGATCCTCCTCAGCACAGCGGCGACCTCTGTCGCTAATTGTGACTTCTTAAATGAGTACGTTTCACCACACCACGGTAATATAACTACGAAGGACATCGTCACTTAATCTTCGGCAGGTGGCGCTTCATATGCAACGCTAGATGGTCAGAACGGGCAAAGGATCGCTCACACACGTCGCATTTGAAAGGCTTGGCTCCAGTATGCTTACGATAGTGACGGGTTAGCTCATCGGAACGTGCAAATCTCCACTGACATTCTGGCCACTGGCATTTATACGGCTTCTCTCCTGTTAGAAAAAGAAAACAACAATAAATATACATTGCCACGTGATATTAAAAGTAAATAACGCGATAAACACTTATAATGCCCGTTGAATAAAATGTGGAAGAATTTTCGGGCACCAACGCCACCTAATGTAAAAAATTCTCATGGTTAAAGGTAATGATTAAGTTATACTGCACAAATAAAAGCATTTTAGAAAGAATCATCGCTTAATAACAGGTGAGCCAGCATTGCAACCTATTTACGAACAGGTATAACTTGAGAAGAAAACAATCATTTATGGTTGTATCAGAATACGAAATCTCGATGTAATGAGTGAGAAGAGCCAGATAATAATGGCTCCATTAACTTACCGAATGGAAATGTCTCGCGCAGCTGAGGTTACCTGGAGGACATCTAACCTTGCAACGGAAAGCATGGGACGGTTAAGGAATAAACAGAGCTGTTGCTAACAGCAGTGGCACGTATTTTAAGTGGGTTGTTGGGATCAGGAGCGATGTTATCAATAATCCTTCCTTCCCTCGTTCTTGAACCACCCCTCGGAGTGTATCTTCACCGATCCCAACCCTACTCATGCATATCATAATTGAAATCAGAACGAGAGCCATTAGCATGACAACACTTCCTAAATACAGCGGTTGGCAGGTTTACTCCGAGGAGAAAGCCTTGAAAACGAGTTGGCAACAATTATCTACAGGTATAACAGGATCGTACCCTCCCATCCCCCTCCAACAAGCTTTCGATGCCCCCTTTTCCTGTTGGTGACATTCCGACATAGAGCCGAGGCCAAGCTAGGACCTACCACTGTAAGTAGGAAATATTCCATTCTTAACCTTCTGTTCTGCAAGAAGAAATTTTATCCGATGTCTCGAAGAAAAGAAATGAAAGAAGTGCAGTACTTTAAGGGATGTATTCATCATCTATGCAGTATTTGCGCTGCTCTGGGGAGACGTTGAGTGTTTCCACCTAGTTTATTCTCTATCCTACTTCCGGATTGCAAATCGTGTGTGGTACCATTTCCGTGAAGTGCGTATATTTGATCACTAAGTGGGATTTGGTTGGTTATTATCAAAATTTATTACCAAAATGTGTTTTATCTTACGAGACTTTCTGGAAATAATATGTGGGGAATTCTAATTAGTGCTATTTAACCATCAGGGGTGTTAAAAAAAACAATTGAACTGTCACAACCAACATTTATAGGTTTCGTGTTAAACCTGCATCATTTCTGACTTTAAAAACATGGTGATATTGCTCCTGGGAACAATATCGTTACTTTTCAATTATCGAAACCGGGTTAAAAATCAGCTCTCCCCCTAAGAAACTCCATTGGTTAACTCTGCCCGTAGGTGGTGGCTATTAACAAAGCAAATCTCCTCTTCAAGCTAAAGCACAGTACAGGGGCGGTAATGTATTAACTGCCAACAGTGGGCACTCCGTACATTACGTCTTCCAAGGAGTAAACAACGCTGTCTTCAGCCTCGAGCGCACTCACTTTAGCGCCCTCTAGGGATCAAATGGACCGACTTGTTACGTTCTCATTGATCCCGAAGGTTGACTGTGGACTCTTCAAAATATCCAGATGGCCGGACCAGCGGGTGGCCTCATCGTAAAACCCGATACGAGATGCTTCTTGAACTTAAAGATTTTATGGGTCGTTTCCGTAGATGGGGGAAGACAGAGATGGGAGGTTAGTCACGTATGTAAACTGCATTTCAGTTTCTTGGGGCCAAAATGTCATTCTCATCCGAAAACCTTTGTCCCAGCTGGACTTGTCTTTGGCAAGAACAAAGTTCGTCTCGTCCGGTCTTGTCTACGAAGATTTACAGCCTTCCGTCCTTAAGATCGGAGTAACTCTCAGATAGCACACAGTCAGGAAACGTTAACAAAAGACTTCGGCAATAAACCTAGAAAAGTGTAAAAGGCCAGCACAGTGTGAAGTTGCTGGCAGTTGTTGCCAGTGTGCAACTACAATTTTAGATTTTTATCTCTTCATCTCACGTGTATAACGTTCACCTGAGACGAGACCGAGGCAATTAAATGTCAGAAGAGATTGATAACGCGAGGTAAGGTTTGGGTTTATGTGCGAAACTGTTTATTCAACCTTACTGGAGTAGCGTTGGGAAAGGAGCAAAAAATAAAAAGGAGAACAAATCTATAAAATGATCGGTAAGGAGATTCGACAAGTTGTATTGAACACAACATTAGTATGGGCTGTCAAGGGATTTCTCCCCCTGTCGCTGATCAATGCAGCCGTTTTGGATACAGTCTACAGTACTGAAAAACGCTTCTTTCAAAGCTTTCTTTCACAGGATCCCTTCTGCTATTGAAATTTCTCGTATAAAGGTAAATCTCAATTCTGTCTAGAAACAATGTCGATGCACTCAGAATTAGCCACATGAAATGTAACTACAGATAACTGTCCAATGCTATTTCCATGAGTTGATTGGAGTGTTGAGCAACTTTTCCTATAGTATCAGACCCAAATTGAAATGTTTTTTTTTGTATAAATTTGTTCCTTATATTATTTGATTCGGCTGATGCCAATTGGATCATCCCTTCCATCTGAACAAGTTGTGCAACCTCCCACAGAACTTAGGGACCTTTCCTGCAGCCTATCTTGGGTTTTTTCTCCCCTTTAAGTGATCTGAAGGAAAAAAAAGATGTCCAAACAGTGCATGGTTGAATTGATGGTTTGGAAGTGAGAGCTTAGAGTAAATGATAGAAAAAACGAAAAATAAATACTAGTTTGGTGTGCAGAATTGTGAATGCATGTTGACTATATTCTATTCACGAAAGCAAACTGTGCTTGTAAACAAAAGCACGTGAACACTCACTCTCCTTCATCCAAATTGAGCCAATATCCTACCTCGTTGCCCTTGGTAGCGCTGTTCCTACAGTTGAGCGCCCACTAGCGAACACGTGATAATCACGCGCCATTTTTATTTACACCTACTGTTTCCTTTTGTGAATAGACAGTAGACTGTACACGTGTTCGGTCGGTCTGTTTAGAAGAAAGATGAAATTATAGACGCCTATTCAGAAGAATAGTGCCAATGAAAGTATCTGTAGAAAAGGCATGCCGCAGAAACTGGAACGTGTGTGTGTCTGTCTGTCTGTCTGTCTGTCTGTGAGGGAGATGGTCAGCGGGGGATCATTAGTTAATTTCACAGTTCCCATCTGGATTGAGTTTAGTTTATTTTTATGAAGGGTTTTGGGTGGGGGGTCGCAGATGTGGGAAGGATATTAGGACTGATTTGAGTGTACGAGTTAGAAACTTCGAAGAAAAAGAACATATTTTCAAGCAATATTTCTTTACGGGATCACTTTTAAATTATAAACCAAAATCACAGCAATCAAAAAGGGTAGCGTTCTCCATAACTGAGTATTGAGGTTGTTTTGAATCAACGCCAAGTTATTTTAGGCCAGGAGCCATCAATATGTGGTAAACTTCATGCTACGGCTGGCTTTATTATCCTGGCATATGAGGAACCTTAAGAAAACTGTACACCTTAACCTGAGACCATCCACTTGAAAAGTCCTAGATAGTTCCTGTACGTCATCGACGAGGGGGAAGCGAATCTAGGCCTTTACCAAAGGCTGGGAGTGAAAAACTGTCTCAACCACGGTGTCCTTTCCTCAAGTGCTAATCTTTGAGACGAAAGAACATTTCGAATGAGACCAGACACTCTGCCGTATTATATAAATCATCGATTGGATGAAAATAAGAGATTACTACCTACTAGCGCTTTTTCCCTACTTATCTAAAGCATTTTAATGGCGTCCCCATGAAACACTTTCATAAGTTATCCTTCTCATCGGAGAAAACGCTAATGATCCTTTCAAGGACCATCTCTCCGTGAGACACCGTGTCATTAGAATGAATGGAAAATTCTTAGAAATCTATTAGAAAAGAGAAATTTCCCAGCGCTTTCCCAACTCCAAAAGCTCTTATTTTCATCATCTGTATAAACGATTTGTTCCAAAACATTTTGAGACCACGACGAGGATGGGGAAAATACGAAAATCGTTATAGCTTACCTGGAATGCTCCTGCCAAAATAGCCCTCATAAAGATAAGATCCACGATGACCTACCGGTGTGTACCCGTGGGTCAATGTGGTGTATTGAAATACAGAATAACAAAAAAGATTTCTTACGAATAAGAGTTTCCAGAAAAAAACAAAACAATATAATCTTCGTCCGATTAACTAGTCTACAATATAGAAGAAAGGGTGGAGACTTTCTTCCATCTAGATAGGGATCGGTTTCGAATCCCTGCCGTTTGACAGAGTGTAAAGGGCGATCATACTCACCACTGCGCCATCCACGAGGTCGCAGCATCTTCAGAAAAAAATGTGGAAAATTCGAGACGTGTCCCCAAGGCAATCAATTTCTGATGTCTAAAATGTCAAAACATGGAGTTATCAAATCCTGAAACCCTGTTATTCTGATTTTCTCCCTCTCATTGAGCGTATTTCTGATCGTAATCTCTATCATTTAAAATTAACTTTCATATTAATCTCCTCCCACGCTGACAATCAGCGAACACAATTCGCCAGTAGGTAGCGCTTCCCGCTTCAACAGAACTTCCTTTAATATCTCACACGGCAGCTGATTTTTTTCTTTACGGCTGACCTTTTGTCAAACCTTTTCATAGAAAAGCTGCTTTTCGTGCAATAAAGCGCTACTAATTGCTGTTACAAAATCACGCTACCAAATCCCCCTCTCTGCTTTTTAACGTCAGACTTAGCCGCGCTCATTCCTCGCCTGGATCCTTATGTGTCTGAATGCACCTCACGTTTCCATGGTAACATGAAGTCACGACCGATGTGTTTGAGATAGTGCCCTTGCGTTTGTGTGGATCTCGAGATAGCTTGTATACACGTTCTGGAGCCAGTTCACCTTGGCAACGGCTTCCTATTCAATGGAGTGAGATTCATGAAGAGGTTCCGTACGAATATTTACAACCTCCTGTCTCACACACGCGGGAGCACACACACACACTTTTGTCTCGTCTTTCTCCCACACTCATTTCCTCGTATTTTTCTCATTCTGACCTCTTCGTCTTTTTCTTCCCTTCTCTCTTAACCTCATTCTTCCTCGTCGAGTGTGCTCTTCTGCCTCTTTTTCATCCCCCAATTTCTAGCTCTCCTATTTTGCACACACTCTTAACTTCTCTTTTTTGATGCTGCTTCTGTATTTTTCTCTCTCTAAATCCACACGTAGTTTAAGTTGTCATACCAGGGGACGTGCAATCCAGTACAACTTTATACCAAGTTGTACGAAGAAAGCATTCAAAAGATAAGCAACAAACACAAAAATATGCAAAATACCCTCGCTGTATTTGATGAGTCACATGACCTTATAAGAAAGAACAAGTCTTACAGTAATTCATTGGCTAATGTGCAGGTGGAACCAAATATGAAGCAAAAGGTCAGTTGTAGAATGACCCCAGTATGATCCCTCTGTATGTGTTTTGCCATCTGATTCCCATACTTACTTGTTAAATCTGATCCCGGATTTTTGTCCAATGCTTTTATGTGCAATGCTTGAATCTTAGTTTAGTCTGGTGGTTGGCAACTTCTTTCGTTAGAATGCATTACTCTATAGAACCTCTTGAAAAACGATATTTTTCTTTCGTTGATGAAGGCTGGAATCTGTCTTGTTGATCAGTAATATTTATTCGTATCTTTAGCTCGGTAATAAACATTTTTGAAAAGTCGATTTTATTCAAAGATATTTGAGAATGCACGTTGGAAATGTTGAGTTGCGTTCAAATATATATTCAACTACTTTTGAAATGTATAATAGAAGATAGATTCTACAAGAATATTATCATATTTCGAGTCCATGAAATATAATAATCTATTACACTTTATCAAGCCATCTTGAATATGTGTTTGATATTGGGCCTCGAGTTTTTCATAAATCATTCGAAAAATTTCAACCAGGAATGAAGTCTGAGATATTAACGAATTCAATCAGTTAAATTATAAACATGTGATGCAACTGGCATTGTAAATCATGATGTTATAAGCACAGCGCTAAGAGTTGAAGCAATAGTGTAATGGATATCTCCACGGGGTAGGGTTGATAAGAAGCCTTCAACTAACTCAGCCAGAGTGATAAAAGGGGGTGGGGTTCTATAAATGTTTCTCGCCTCGGCGAGGCCCGAACCCAGTTCTTTTTCATTTTTACAAATGGTGAGAAGATCGAAACCGCTGTATCGATGGAAGAAAATGCCATTGAGAAAAAGATGACATGTAGATGTTCCTTTTACATCTCAGGAAATGTAAATATTCGTTTGTGAAAACAGGTTGGGTAACTAGGTGAGTTTTTTACTGTTTAATTTATCAGTCTATGCATATTTATTGTGAAGAAAACGTTTACAGCACGTATAAGTGATGTCAATGATAATGGAATATCCTGCTCTAAAAAAAGTAGAGAGAGAGAGAGAGAGAGAGAGAATGTTGTAAATCCAATGCTCATAACGTCATCCATTTTGTTTATTAGGCAAAATGTGCTTCATCATTCATGAACAGAATGATGAAGTCTATACAAACTTCATCCTCAAGGCATTGCAGGATTTGTATTTCATAGGAGGAGAGGGAAAGTTTCTCTTAGACGCTACAAGTTCCAAGGTTCCCTGATAAACAGTTCGGGCCCATCCAAAGTCTTTACATAATTTCCCAACAAAAACGTCTCGTTCTACTAATGCAATAGTAATTGCTGCGAGATCAAGTAGAGCAACGAAAGCGCAACGAGACTGGAAAAAGAGGAGGGAAAACAGAGAAAAACTATCCAATAAGTGCAGCTGCTGGCATCTGATATGATATCCAATTCAAAACACCCCGAATGGCCTAGTTGAAAGACCTTGAAACTGATTCGCGCTCACTCCAAACAGTAAAATAAACCAGGAATGTAAGAGAGGAGTGTCAGCCTGGTTATTTCAATCAAATATGATTAATGATAGCTCAAAGGAGCCGCGCTGATAGGAAGGTTGATGGGTTAAGAATGACCTCGTCATTCAGATGGAGGTTACGGTTGAAAAGCCGTGTAGAAGTCGTAAGGCAGAATATAGAAACTAAAATATACCATCATCCCCTTTTTAAGCTATCCCGGTAAATATTTAAAGATGAACTGATTTGTCAAGAGATCCAAATGGGGAGGGGGGGGGGTGAATGAGCGATCTCAAAGTATAAACCGAACAGGAAATCCTTACAATTCAGCCAATCATAAAATAAACAATAACTCCATTGATTCATGTTTTCAGAAATTCGAAATTTTGTATAATTGTACTCCGTATTCTGTGTGAGATCTATGGATTTTCTTAATGGGCAACACTTAGCGGATGGATATAACACCATACTGAGTCGGTGATACAGTTGTCAAATAGTGACTTCTGGAAAGTGTGACGTTGGATGAGATGGACTTTACCTTCCTTTATCTTTCCTCCTTCCTACCCTCCGTTGAATCAGACTGTTCCACTTTCTTTGGTACTTTCACTGTTATAAGCACCCCAGCATGTCGTTTTACAAGTCCATTTGAGTGTTACCTACCGGCAGATTCGCCCAAAGTTGACTTGAATTCCAGAAGTCTGAGCAGCTTGCACATCAATGACAATGATAACCATTCAGTGATGGATATTGACTCTAGAAATGGATCCACAAACGCAGCATACCGTAGATGTTAAACACGCCTCAGTTTTTGTAATGTTGACATCTATCGGTGGAGAATTTTCCCTCAAGCTACTTTTCGCTGTAGATAGACGCCATGCGGAGAAAATAATTCGGTTGCAGTTCTGAACTCTTCTACGCAACTCGCTCTACAGCGAGGTTAGATTGACAGATGCAGCAACTATTTAATGAAACCTGTCATCATCTTATGTGTGTTCACTCTACACTTTAATAGATTATATGCTTTCCTGTCCCTCCCATTTTATTATTTTTGTTAAACGTTTGTTATACCGTTGTCATTTGTGGATATGCTCTGTTGATGTACCACTTGTTTGGTAAGCCGGAATTTCTTATTGCCGTTATGAAAGCTGCATTAAAGCGTCTTATAAAATTCAAGACACAGAGTGAATTAGCAGATGACAAGTAGTCAAGATGGGGAAAATCAGGGATGTGGTATGATTACGCATTGGGATTTATCAGTTCTTTCATACGCGCGTTTCGTAAGCAACGACTTATCAAGAGCTGATCTGTCCGTCCGTACGCTTATAATAAGTTTTCATCTTCGATTATTATAGATCGTATGGAAACATACACGGGTTATTTTGGGCATTAAAACAAATAAGGCTAGGAGGAATCGGTATATTGTGTTTGCTGGATGAAAGACTCGAGTTGCTGGGAATAAAACCATGTAACCCTAGTGAGATCGACTAACTTGGCTACAGTGTGAAAGAGCTCATTAAAATTTCTCAAGTGATTGACGACATTTCAACTCGGTCTTTTCCATCCAGTGTGGGAGGATGGTGATTATAACCACTGTGCTACCCCGCTAGGTTCATAGAGCGAATAACCGGGCAGCCGAGATGAGTGGTGGTTGATGCAACAGATAATTGAAACTGTCAGAAAAAGTAATGCTTGGTGGATTGTAGATGAAAATGGATATCGTTGAGATCAGAGGTACGCTGTTAATTTTTGATGGGTGGAAAAATTTCCTACGAATAAAAATGTTTGGATCAACGGGTTCTACCGAATGATATCCAACTCAGCACTGATTGAGGCTAGAACTGAGACCACGTATACTGTATTTGTGAAGTGAGTTTTTTTTTGGAGGCTTAGATCTTTTCGAAGTTTGTTTTATTAATTTGACTATTCATGTTCTTTAAGTCAATTAAGTAAATGCGACAGGGAAGAGACTTAGTATAAATTAATGAAATTTTTGGAGATGGCATACACGCAACAAGAATCTACCCAGCTCCTTGACATAACATAGTCTCGACAGTGCCTCCCATATACCCACTACTCGGACTCTCCAGTCACTAGCTGGTAGAGTAGATGCAGCTAGATTACACCGTAGTCGAGAAATTCCATAGGTTCTTCCCTATGGAATTTCTCGCTCTATAAGCAATATGAAGGGAAGGATGTTCTTCCCTTCATATTGCTTATAGAGTGTCTTGTAATCAATAGACAGTGAGTAGATTTCTTTCCAAACTCAAGAATGCTGGTTCTGCTGTTAGGAAAAAAAAAGGGAACTGAACGCAAACGAGTCTGTACGCCAAAACAAGATCGCGTTTTGAAGCACTTATGCCTTAAAAACCGTAAAGCTTCTTCGCCTGAGCTGAAAAGAGAATAAAAGAACATATGGGAGTGGTGGCAAGTGCAGTAACAGTCAGAAGACGCCTCTTCAAAAAAGGACTTGTAGCCCGTCGTCCTAAGAAGAAGCCCCTCCTCACACAAAAAATGAAAAAGGCCCGATTAATTTGGTGTAAGGAGCATGTCAAATGGATCCCCGAGCAATAGATTTTCTCGGATGAGAAGAAATTCAACCTGCCTGGCTCTGATGGGAGACAAACGATTCGCCTTAGACGTGGTGAAGAATACCAACCAGACTGTATGGTGTGTACAGTGAAATTCCCTACCAGCCAAATGATATGGGGGTGCATTTCGTATCGCGGAGTAGGTCAACTGCAGTTTATAAAAGGTTCCGTAAATGCCAGTGGATACCTGGCTATATTGGAAGGCAAATTGCTGCCAACCATTAGAGACTATTTCAACCTGCCAAGTAACTGCATCTTTCAGGACGACTCTGCTCCTTGTCATCGGGGGAAAAGTGTAAGTAGGCCTCGATGGTGTGCTGCTGTCATCAGCGCCAGAGGGGTTCAACTAAATGTTAGTTTGCACCTGGTGAACTTTTCATTTTGATTTCCATTTAAAATGATAAACTGAAGCAAATTCTGATAACATTTCAGCCATAATTGTCGTGTTTTCCAAAACTGTTGTATAAAGGTTGCAAATGCTCATTTTTGGAATATTTTGAGAGCACCTGTCAAATATTACTTAGCTTTGCCTTAACTATTAATAAATATCTTTTGTTTATATTAGTGATGCTAGTCATTAATGTAACATAACATCGCGAAATGGGTTAGAAATGTGAATTCCCTAGGCGATGCACTTTCTTTGAACACCAGTGTAATTCGTGCTACTGCATGCTTAAATAAGCAGCAAATTTCTTAAACCAACAGTTTGTTGATGAGAAGGGTGGAATTTCAGCGTGAATGCACCGCGAAATAGCTAGTGAATGACCTTGAATTGTCTGTGGAATTTCTCCCGACTATAGTCTAGCTTTTTTCGCCTGTGACTGAGTTGGTCGGTCTCAGGCGTAGATAGCAAGGTTTTCATCTTCTTGTTTCCGTGGTCGATTTTTCGTCCAGAAAAATCGACCAGGGAAACTCGCGAAATTCACGAACATAATACACTTGGGAAGAAGAATTGATAGTCTGTCTAGCTAAGAATCGCAAACTTAAATAGTTGCAAATGTGTTCATTTCATCTCATTGTCTCTCTGTGGACCAAAGATTCCCCACCCTTGGCTTACATAGAGGTACTGCTGATATTTTTCTATTTAAACCCCAACCAGTGTTCGAACTCAAAAGAAAAAAATTGGGGTGGGTTGTGTACTGGGACACGACCGCAATCGTTTAAGGCGTGAATCCGTCTTTGTGTTATTAGAGGAAGGGTAAGATGTAAATGAATAAAGTTTCGGTGGTTATAAGTGAAGTAATGGACATCGGCCCACTGCCATCTCTTTACAAACTCTTCAAAACGAACTGCGACAATAATACTGTCACTTCTTCTCATTTCATCGTTTAATGTTTCAAAAGTTATCACATTCCAAGTCAATATCCATCGATTCAGGCGGCGACGCACTCGAAGTACTCGCGCCGGCGTTCTACAACGTTCGGCATTAGTCAATTTGGGCTTTTCTGATTCCTTTTGAATTTTTCTTTCCAATGATATACGTTTCTTACATTTCTGTTCATATTTCCTTTGCAATTTTTTCGACATTATGAAAATTTTCTTCCACTCAGCACACTAATCGGCTTATAACATTGCAAATTTTATTTTATCGGTTATTATTGCTCAATAATATTGTAGATCCTGTTATTCTCTACAAATCGACACCAATTTCAATGTCCTATCTCTTCGCAATCCAAAGTTACATTGCCCAAACGCCGCGCGGTGTCGCCATTTTCAGTGTTCACACGCAAGCGCCCCCCTCACCGCTGCACACCCCCTCTACCCACCAATTTAGATACGGATAAACCCTCTATCCAACAAAATTTAAATCATTAGATTATCATTTATAGTTTACGAGATATAAGCGCGACAGTTCTTGCCATTTTTTTGGTCGCTACAGTTTTCGTAGAGAACCCCCTATACCGGACCGAATTTAAAAGACATATTCACGTTAAAAGGACTTGCACCATGTCAGTTTTACTTTGCTCCCCAAAAAGGAGAATATTCTATTCAGTATAATCTGTTCAATGTGTCAGGTTGTCACAGTTCGTGTAATCAAGAATCTAGACTCTTCAGCGATATCTTAATCGTAAGATTAAAGGTAGGTCGTTTCCCCCTTATTGTATTAATATAAATGCTGGGTAGTTATTTTTCACTAAGCCCTCTTCCATAATGAGTAAGCAAAGAACGCTCTTTGAAATTGGGCCTACTTCAAAGATGTTGTCCGACGACATTACTGAATAACTAATTGATGAAGTTATGTCACGCTGGTTTGCTATTTGAATGGACGAATCACTAGATATATCAAACCAAGCCATTTTATTGGGTTGGTGCGGTTTACTGATTATTTCGAAGTGAAAATCAGGCAAGAACTGCTTTGCTGCTTGGATCTGAAACCTTTTATGCTAGCGAATGTATCTTTAGAGATTTAAATGAAAGTTTCAGTGGAAGTGTTGCATCGGCGTGTGTACAGATGGGACAGGAGCAATGACGGGACGTCAATCTGGGGTTTGGTTCAACAATTTTACTAATAAACTGTCAGTTTCTTCTCTCTATCTTTTCTTTTCCGACTCTTTCTAGTAAAATTTTGCAATTCGTGGTAATTAATTTATAAGTAGGAGCCACATATTATAACCAGTTCCCCTGAGTTCACCAAAGTTAAGAAATGTTAACAGATACTGCTGCTGTTGCAAATGCTTTTTGCATTATTTTGAAGAGAGGATCCGCAGAAATTTGGGGATTTTGTAAGGGGTCCAATGGCCAAAAAGGTTGAAACACTGGTCTAGCGACTTGGAGTAACGTTTTAGAATAGCACCTTCGAAATATAAGGAATGCTTGATCTCCATGATGCCCACCATAACCTCAAAGGTCACAACTCATACTGTATGATGGAATTGCTTTGCTGTGAAGAATAAACACAGTTTAAACACCACACAAAGTGGCCCTTACACGGTTATATATAACACACTTTACCATGTGGGCATTCCAATAAATTATAATCATAAGCAGTTGCCATAATTTTTCTATTTAAACGATCTTCAATTTATTTCTACTAATTACATTTTATTTAATATCTTCTGAAACTCCGGGTTTTTTAAAAAAATTAAACTGTTCATATAATTATACATAACAATTATATATTATTAATTGAATGATATTAATGTGTAAAACACCGTTGTAATCAAAATAATAGAAACACCGCACTGGTCACACATTACACTCTGAATAAAGTACGCAAAAGTAAGGCGATGCGATCGAGATTTCGGTGAGGTGTCCCCGATATTCCAATTAAAAAAAAGAAAAGAAACTTCTTTGTGCGTTGTATTATCTCCAATTCCACACCAGAAACATCCCCGAGTCAAGCATTTCTGAAGAACGTACACTTTATAGACAGACGCTTTGCTTTCTTCTGTATTTGAACACACGAAGGGCTGTTCGCACCAAAGTTCTCACATTCCAAACGCCTAACGGGTATGCAACCTTTGACCTTGAGGTGACGAATGCTACAGAAAACGCACAATGACACTTCCCCCTGCTGTGGCAGCTTCCTGCGTTTGTTACCCCCACCGAAGAAGGATGATCAACGTTCTGAACATCCCTCAGGGGTCCATCAACAACAGACATTCAGTCCCTTGGAATAGCTGCTCGACATTAATCCTCCTACAAAGCTGTTCCATGTTCTGGGGACACGCACGTGCAAAGGGAAGGCAGGCAGACAACGTTCTGCGCTGTGAACGGCTATAGACAGCAGCCGAAAAGATATGTTAGCTGGACAATTGACACATGACAGAGGCGGCTTTAGGGACACGATTTCGCGGGAAAATTGCTTCAATAGAGGTCACTGGGTAAAGATGAATCCCTTCCGTTTCCAACTTAAGGAAACCTCATCATTCGCAGCTATACTCATTATAGCACGTGTAAGATTGTTGAGGTTTTAACAGGACGAAATGTTCATCGTTGCTTTTTACATTCTTTATATTTTTGGTCGAGTCAATAAGATGCACGAGGCATTTTTCCACCCTCCCACCGTGTAAGAAGACGACATCATTCATCCCGAGTACCCAGTTTTTCTTCCCTTCTTTTGTCATTATTATACTTTTTTTTTTTTTTCTCTTTCGTTTCAATACATCGACACCACCCCAACCGACTAACATAAGGCAGGCATTTGTAATGGGTCAAAGTTCAAGGCGTCGTCTTTCATCAGGTCGCACACAACACAGCCTAAAGAACGGTGAGCTGTACTCACAAAGCGAGAAGCAGGTGTTCGTATGTGAATGGAATGTGGCTACAGGGCGCACGCGCATAGGAAAAACTTCTGAATGAAGGCCAAGATTTTGACGAACGATCTCCTTGAAACAGATGTGGTGGGGAAGATGAGATCTGGTTGTAGAGCGCGTCTGTGAGCAATTACCGCATATTAATGTACCGCTTTCTATCGTACACGAATATCCTGTGGTTGTTACGCATGTCATAAAGATAAAGATAAAGTGAGTGCGAAGAATTTTCATTTATGCGAAGCCCAAGTGGTTGTGCGAAGCCTAATGGATAGTTGTATGCATAGGACACCACAATTACTCAATCAGCCATAAAGCGTTCGGAGAGTATCTCGTGGACTTAACAATGCCTCATCAATGAGTTTGTGAAGACCAAGTGGACGGGCAGCTTCTCGTGGAAAATGGACAGATGCAACCGTTTTTCCACGTCCCCAATTAACTGTAACTGGTGAGTCATAAGGATAATTACGGGCACTGTCTGTACAATGAAAGTCACGTGATTTCTTTTATTTCCCGCCAGAAATGTTCCTAATTTTCCTCTTTCTTAAAGAATAAATTAAACGATTTTTCTTTTACATTTCCCGACAGAACTGTGCACGGCCTTACTTGAAAGCACGAGGCGAAAGACAGACGCTTAGTTCTCACTGAAATGCGTGTCAACCTGACAGGTGGCTACAGACAGCTATTAATAGACTTAAGGCCTTTTGTTGGAAAGCGGCCAAATGTGAGGAGGAAAATGCTGATGGGGAAAGGGGGGAATAGGGGATATACAAAGGGCAAGAGGGTCAAGGAAAGCGTCCGAAGGCAGCTTACGTCGTTGACTACTGGTTTCTGTTCCCACCCCCACGGGGTGAGAAATACATGTTTTATTAAAGAGAAAGGATATGTCATTTATCGGTTGCCCATCTTTCCCGCCTTCTACGGACAGGAGCTCATAATGCTAATAAAGACATCATAGAAGCCAGAAGAAGTCCATTGAGATCGGAGAGAGAGAGCTTCCTCCCTCCCTCACGTACTTAAGCAGATCTGTTATTACTGCATTCTCCACCACTGACTGAACTGGTATAGCCATAATCCGCTCTGAACACTGTCTTATTCCCATGAACCTCACTTGCTGAGTTCAGTGTTTTTATTTAATTATATGAGCAGAAATATTACTATCAGCGCGCAAGAGAAGTTCCTGTATCATTGGACAGCTGGCTACCGTACACTGTCAAAGTACACTAAAATTATCAAAGGTTATGCAAGGAAGGATGCCTTCCCCCCACATGACACCTAAAGTCCATATTGGATGAAGGATGGTGCAGACATTTAGATAGTAGTGTATTATCATGGCTCAAATCACTAGTTAATTTGTCATTCGTCAAAGTATCATGCGACGAAGAGATTCATGGTGGACAGTGTTGATCAAACGAGTTTCTTACTAGTATAATATGTAATAATATCTTACGGACTTATGATCAGAGCCAGGACGGGGTATTTCTAGACCTCTCCTCAACTAACTAACTACCCATTTCCTGGACACTTATTTTTCTATAAAATGTTGCCCGCGTCTTATTGTCTGAAGGCATGCTTGATGCATGAAACAGGATTATTTTATGATCATATTGCAACGAGAATTTACGCGTGTCTCACAAGAATCCGTCCTTTCTCAAGAAAGATCAATAAACCTACTTCTAAAAACACGAAGTCTTCCCAGAAATGAAGAATCAGAAAAACCCTTGTTAGTACCGAAGATGACACCCTCTTTGAAGAAATGAAAGTTCAGATAATGTAATCGATAATGAAGAATGTTATATTCGTCCCATCTCTTATGGTACATAACCATACCATCGAACAAGGGCCGACAAACTTTCAGGCCATATGAGTTGTTTTAAAAATGAACGAGGCTTTGTAGCACACAAAGTAAAAAGGGTCGAGTTATTTTCATTAAAATATATTGGATAAATTTCGCCACTTACCCGTATGTATTCGTTGGTGGGCCTTCAGGTGGGAGCTCTTCGTATAGACCTTTGCACAACCTGCGGGAAAATGAAATGGGTTTACTTAAAAGAAATTTTCCACTTGTACACAGTCATAAACGCATTCTATCACAATCTGTTTATGTACACAAAATAATATCATTCAGACATTTATGGATACGATATAATTTCCAGAACGCCCATTCTTTGGTAACACTACCACTGACTTTATTAGTGAGAAGTTTGGTTGCGCATAAATTTACAAAATGTTTTGCTTATTGAGTCTTTGGTTCGAATCCACCGGAACAATCGAGGAATTTTTTAAAGGGCCCAGAATATGTATATACGATTCTCAACACGATCCATTACTTGCAGAGCTAACACAATTGGAGGTAGAAATACACACGCACAAACATTACAAAATGGGCAAGTTTCGTATTTTGGGGACCGGGTATCCTAACAAAGTTTTCATCATAAAATAAAAAAAAGGATAAAAGCTTTCTGTGCATTCTTATACACAGCGCGCTTTACCTAGATGACAATTGCCTTGATATTGTACTGCTCCATTGAATTCTGCTTTTGATAAGTCTCGTACGTCATTCACAATGATTTTTTAGTCATACTCGAAGTAGACTTCCCTGTCCCAAAGAAGTATTTTTTGATGCAGTACAGTATCAAGATAACTCGTTTTAAAGGTGGGAGCTTCGTTTTACATCTATATAAGTAAGGGAATCGTGTGTGGGTTAGTTCATTTACAACTGTGAGGGGACACACTCCAGTTATGAAAATAAAGTTATTTTTTGACAGCTTGTCATACTCGAGAGATTCCCGAATTATTCCTTCTTTTCAAGCCTCAACAAGCAAATATCCCGGCTTCCTCTGAGCCGGATTGACCCGAAGTGTAAACAAATTTTTGTTTTCTGGAATAGTTTTTTTTTTTTTTTGTTTTTAGACCAGTGTCCCGTATTCCACTATGCCCCGTCAATGTCGCCCTTTTTTTCAGTTAGTGTTCTTCTTTACTCCTGCGAAGTATCTTGAATTGACAGTGTACATTGGAATTTTCCCCGAAAATAAGCACCATTAGAACCAATGACGTCAGAAAATCCCACCATCGCTTGGGACCGACAAACCTGGCCACGTTTGTGAAAAAAAAAAGCCCATATAAATTCCTCACATCATTGACGAGATTCGAACTCGGACTTCTTCAGTGGATATAATCAAGGTCCACCCGGTGTGCGAGGACGGTAATTGTAGTCCCTCCGCGACGGAGGGCGGTCATGGAGCGACATTATACTCCCACTGAGCGGAATGAAAGTTTTACTTCCATACACCATTTGGCCGTTCACTTAAACCAGCTTGATGAGAAGGCTGTAAGCTTAGAAGCAGTTGATCTGGCGGTGTCCCAGATTCTGATATGTATAGAGGATTCATCTTTTCAGATGATGCTACAAAATTTTAAAAGACAACTTAAACAGAACCATGAATTTGGCACAAACCCACCTTTGGATTCTCTGTAGGATTTTGCTTCCAAGGGAACATTATTTGCGGTAAGTTGTACACCAGGAGACGATCCTCTTTCCTTCCCGTATTTGGTACTCGGTAGAGAAGATGATGATCAACAAATTCTCTAACTATCGAAAATGTGAATCATTCGATCTTGCTCGCTCTTTGACAACAGCTGAAGATCTGTTTCGAAGTCATAGTACCTGTAAGTGATCGACAATCGATACTTTATTTTCTTGAAGTTGAAAGATTTAAATTTCATAGCGTGGCATGGGGCGTCGATCCAATTCGACAACAGGTCTTGGCTAGGAACGGATGATAAAAAGCGCTTCCCAAACGTTCGAAAAAAAAGTGCAATGGGCGATTGCACTTTTATCAGATACCTTTTACTAAAAGAATTTTTGCATTGATGATAGTTAAGATTCTGTATAAAATATAGAAATGTTCCGCTTCCCCTCCTCGTAATTGCAAGTGTCTCCATCCATGAAAACGCCAAACATCTTCTAATTAATATCCAAAGACGACTACAGCCTCCTTTGTGTTTTCAGTAGTTTAAACACGAGAAATTCTTTCATTTTTTCGGCATGCGTCAACGATTAGTAGGAACGTATTACAACATCGGCGAATCTAACCGGCTGCATACCTTGTCTCCTTTATGGCCTATACCTTTATGGTTCACCAACCACCCGTACTAAAATGTCACGTGAATTCCTGTAATGTTTCCGTGTCATTTGCAACGAAATTGCCAATTAAACCCACGAATTCTGAAAGGCCTTATATAACCCGAACACTTTTTATGCAGAGTAATAACAACTCGTCGGCAATAGCGTGAAGTTTTTAAGTCCACACTGTTTTCCTTCAAGCTTTTCCTTTTTGAAAGCCTTAAGTTCCTGCCCGAAAAAATATATTTTTTCGCCTTCAGTAACGTTAATATGCCTTTATATTTCTCAAAAAGAAAAGGATAAGAATAACACCACGAGACTTTCCTTCCATCTAAACACCACGAGTGTTTAGGTGGATGGAGACAAATTACAAATCAATAGAAACTTTTAAGTGTGAACTTAAGCCTTAAATATATATTTTAGAAGTTGTCATCCTTTTAACCATAAAAGTCAATACCAGATGGCCATTTGATATTGACCTTTTTATAGTTAAGACCACATTAGAATGCATAAAAGATTGATATCCATTTCGCAATTATCAATAATCTTTTCAGCGAGTGTAAAATATTGGGTTTTTTTTTATGCATCAAAGAATAAAATGCAGTTTTCTTGAAATACAGTCGATGGTGGAAGAAACTCTCGGCGTAGTCTTAGCGAGTGGTTGTTGCAGTGATTGGACGGACCATTTGTTTATGAATAATATTGAACTGTTGGTAGCTTTCTGGACTTCCTGACCAACGAATGTTCGCTTTTAATGGATGAAGTTGTCCGAAAAATGGTAACTGAAGTTTAATGCTTCGAAATGTATAGAATGGTAGTTAAGGGCATATGCAAAGGAGAAATATAGGGTTCGCAACCGGTCTACCACCGCCAGAATCACTTCCGCCCCACGAAACCGGTTGCGAACCCTATATATCATAGACCGGTTGCGAACCCTATATATCATATCATTCATAACAACAGAATATTATTTTTATTCCGATTTTTAAGTTCGCACGTGATGTGCCCACAAATTTATAATTTTAGTCTCACTATTTGAACAAATATGTGGCTTGTAATAGCAAAACTGCCAGAAATATGGTCGTACAGCAAATTGCAACTTAATCAGTAAGTGGACTGTTTATTAGCAAATTTAAAAGCGGAATTGGATTGGCACGTTTCGGCAATGGGGAATGATTGAGAAATGTTTCAAAAATGCAGGAGATCTGCGCCATTGCTTTTTACTTCTGATGATGTCTCCAAACTGAACAATGTCCGGAGGGTCAAAGATTTCATCCCAGGAGAAATCCTTCCTTTTCCGGAGAAGGGAGTCAAGAAACCACCAATTTTAGACGTTTCTCAACAGTTTCTCCCCGCCTATAAAATTCTGGCTCAACGGACTTTCATCAGGAGGTTTGGTCTTCAAAGTCTTTCATCGAATTCAGGGTTACAAGATGTAGTTTGTATTACATCTTTATTTAGTTTTTTATACATTTGTACACTGAGCATATTTGAGGCCGTTTGTTCTTCATTAGTTTAGGGTTGTTTTTTTTTTACTTTAGGGTGTTTTGTTGTTGCCTGTTTAAACATTTATTTTTAAAGAAAGATCAAGATCATTAAAAGGACTACCAACAGTTGCAATGACCCGCAATGGATATGACCAGCATATACCAGACAACTGAGCTAATACAGTACATGGCTACTTTGTTGAACGTATGAGTGAATAGCGTTGGACCATCGCCTATAGAATCTGAATGGGGTCAACAAGATGCTAAAAAGTTTACGAAGGACACTGGACTATTCATGCAACAAAACTGCCCTCAATTTCGGAAGTGTTTGCTCTGGCCAAATCACTTCCGAAATCGTGGGTAGTTTTTTGTAACGAACGCGCCTTTCATTTCATGTCAAAGATGGTCAATGGCATTGAGACGGTGATCAAGGCAAATGGTCGAAGTCTTTTTAGTGATCCTCCAACCAGTATTTCACAGATTTGGTGCCGTTTATTTTTGCATTGTCATCGTGAAGGTACTCTTCTCTATAGGGTAAACGTGCAATAGTTCCGGATGTAAAAATTTTCAGATATGCTCTTGCTTTCGGTGCCCTCCAGTAGGATCAGCGAATGCCTTACACAATTATACCTCTACAGTAACATGAAAGTGGTGTATAATTATGTACATCTTGTGCGCTGTCGGCACACAAGATGGTTCCCACATTTCGTTCACTCCTCCACGAGTACTGAAAAGCGCAAATCGGGACTCATCGGACCACATAACTTGCTCCAGTCATCTTACGTCATTCCTTTGCGTTCCTAGTACTAAAATACAATGATTTCCAGTTAATGTCGAGATCAGCACATCTCTGAGATTCTCCTGCACTGCATTCTGGCATGGTTCAAGAAAAGATGCCTTGTAATATTTCTCATTAAATGCGGAAGTTTAATTATCTTGTCAATTGGCCATGACCACAATTCATAATTCACTTTTGATGTTGAGCACTCACTCCATCATTTTCAGCCGCAGTTGCCTGTTGGGAACTACTTTCGGATTTTTTTTTAACTCGTCCGAGATCCTGTCCGTTTCTCATTGCCGGTGATTTGGACACTAGGTCACATGACTTTATAGCATTTTCCTGCGCATGTTAAAATCTTCCTCTTCGATTTTACACATTTTTGCGTAGATTGTTGCAGCCCAAATTTCCATGGTCCTATAAGGGTGGCTAGGAATAAAGATACTGTATAAGTAAGAATAATACGAATGTCAAAAACGAGTTTAGATGAGTGACAAAGACCAACCTTCCTTATAGTTCTCTATTTATCCCACGTGACTTTCACATATTTGAACTCTTTACGACATGGAAGGCCAGGACAATGGCTCCAGTTGGTAGTGATATTGTGCAGACTCATTTGAATAAATAAGCGGTTTCTGTATGCCTTTACCGACTTTTCATTTCTTTTCGTCTTTGTCCAATTTTTATTAAACCAATGTTCTTAAGGAAATTATAACAGAATGTAATAACTAAAAGCGGACCCATAAGATAGTTGCTTTTTTTTCTTTCACATTCATGACTAGAATTCTTGCATAATTGAAATGTGAGCGGTTGCCTTTCTACACTACTCGACAAAATTAACAGAACACGTAGAAAACGTCATGCAGCTTGCGATGGAGTGGAACAACATTTGTTATAGTGGTGTACCACAGAATAACGGTGAAATGAGGAGACAGCGAGAAACTTCGGACAGGCATAAGGGACAGTTGTAGGGGTTGTATAAGGATTGCCAAAATGGTCACATTACACAAGTTGATACAAGATGCTCGAAAATGTGATCACGTGACATCGGTACGGCGTATGATACGCTCCAACGGCTAAACAAGTCTGACAGCGGTGAATTATGCTCGATATAAGGGTGTGTATAAGATTCCGTGGCGATAAATCCCATTCTTCCACCAGCCCCGACCTTGGCTCACCAAGTGATCAAGGAGTTGGCCGTCGGTGTGCAATACGATGCCCAAGAGCGTCCCACATATATTCGATGGTATTTTTAAATGTGTGATTGTGCGGGTCACCGCAGTCGTTGGATATCTTCAGTTTCAAGATATTGAGTTCTGCGTGCACTGACGTAGTCGTGCATGAAAAGAAAATCTGAGCCAACTACACCCGTAAAAAGTTTCAGTAGAGTTCGAGGATCTGTTCTCGCTACCTCTGTGCAGTTACGAAGCCCTTATCAAAAACATGAAGAGGAGTTCTGTCGCTGATCATTATTCCGCCCCACACGAGAACAGCGCCTTCACTTAGAGGGATAGTACTGTATTTCTCGTTGTCTCCTGATGAAATAATGTATAGAATCTGTTTGTAGGATGAAACGGGACTCATTAGAGAACAGAATTGTATCCCATTTGTCAGGGATCCAAATCACATTTCGACGAGCTCTGCGGTGGTTTGGGGTTAATTTGATACAAACCACTGGCTTCCTTGCGTAGAGTCCAATTGAATTCAACTTTCTTAACACAGTCTGGTTGCAAATGTTTTCACCTGTGGCTGCAGCAACTCAAGAGACAGTTGATGACAGGACATCGTAGGGTTTTGTCTTGCTGTTAGGAGCCAGATAGCGGTCTTTTCTGGTTCGGGAGACCTTGGCCATCTCTTCTTGCAATGGTTTCTCAAAGAATCATGCAAACGACGATGACTTGCCATCCGGAGTACTGGAGATGTGCCTATCCCACTGAGAAAGACAAAAAAAAAAAAAAAAAAAAACCGGGAATGAAGTGATGTGGTCGCAACCAGTTTTTATACGCATGAATAATTTGCATAATGTGCGACTCTGTAGCGTGGTAGGTCGATTTCTATTGGATAATCGGAATTTGCATGCCAGGATGTGCCTATTATATCAAATATTCGCCTTCGGTGACACTGTTCACAATAAAATATTCAGAAAAAAAACATTTTGTTCTGTTAATCTTTTTCGAGCAGTGTAGCATTTCCCTATACACAAACGATAAATATCATTTTGTTTTCTAGCTACATTTTATTCACATTTGGATGAAATGAGATCAGCTTAAATATTCAGACTAAAGCCTCTTGACATTAGACGTACTATCTTACGCTTGTGTCTGCCTTCTCAATAGCGAGCGATTTTAATCACCATCCTTCCATATGGGATAGAAAAGATCGGAGTACGAATCGGTCAAGGACGCGAGGAGTTATGGGCTTTTTTCACAGTGTGGTTGGAATTGGTCGGTCTGAGGCGAGGTTTACATGGATTCACCTCTCGAATTCTACAGTTTTTGTTCAGCAAACTGACTGAAGAACACACGCATTTGCAGAAACAATATACTGACGCCTCAACAAACGCACCTACCTTAACCTACGCTTGTATAATTATTTGATTAAAATACAGGCAACTCGCTTTGCAGCACAAAAAACCATTAAAAACGAATACAGAACTTCATTAAAAAATCGTTAATAGGATGTGCTGGAATTGTTCAATTTGCTCTTTAGACGTGCATTCACTCTTCATGGTACGCTTGATGCAAATCTATGAAGAGGCATTGTTTTTTGGTACAAGCCCATTTGGATATTTGTTGCTGAATGTCTGAGCGCTGTAAAAATTATTAGCTTGCAAATTAATGCTCCAAATAAACGTGCCTTATTTTCAGAAAAATTCAGAAGAATTTCAGATTACTCTTTTTTTTCTCCTCTTTCATGTGGAGGTACGAAACAGACTTTTTTACAGTTAACTTGTTGTTTCCCATTGAAGCCACTTTTAAGACTTAAGTAGGATTCGTTCAAATCATGCTACGGATTATAAAATCAACATTTATCTTAATACAAAGTGCGATAAGAAAAGCCGGATTACAGCGTGACAGTTTGTTTCGATATAAACAACAAAAAGATTATGCCATCGGGCCAAAGGTTGATAACCCCCTCAAGATAAATTAAGCAGGTGCTGGAAATCTTGTTTAACATGCATGAGGACGGTGGGTGGAAAAATTTGTGGAATGAAGAGCGTGTTTTTGTGCATGTGTTATTTTATTCTCGCAGAGGGAAATGTTAGCGTTTTTCTGACTTTGGCTGTTGTGGGGAAATGCCCTCCGAACCCCTAGTTGTAACTTTAACGAGAACCCTTGAAAAATATCCAAGAACAACATGGATTTTCGTTTTTGTTAGCTCCACCTGTGAATTACAACGCAGAGAATTGTACAGTATTCAACCTTAACCCAATTACAATCGTTAATGGAAATTAATGATTGTAAATCATTAATTTCACCATATTAATCAGACCATAAGTAAGGTACTTCGAGATAATTTTCCTAGTTAATTTTGATTAATACTTTCTTTATTATTTTTTTGTCAGACATTTGTGAGATAATTAAGACACTTTACTGGCGCATGTCTGTAAAGAGAATTTACTGAGTACAAAATTTCATTAGCGAGGAAAGAACTCTCACACAATTGTGCTGAGTAAGATTGACTTTATAATACATATGAAACAGATTCCTGTAAGAAATCTTGTAAGAAATTCCTGATTCAACAAGTTATTATCCATTCGAATATGTTTATTGACTAATCCCAGCTTGCCTTGATGATTTCCACATCTTAGTGCGAGAACGCTTGTTGGGCCATCAGAAAAATTGAGATCCAGACTCAGAAATAATGAAATAGATTAGGTATAAATTGAGATTGCAACAGAACCAATCTTACCTGGGAAATCACAGTGATGAATCCGACGTTTCTCTAGCTCGGGGTTGTTCCGACGATTATATTTAATAGAGAGATGGACGTCCGTCAGCAGCGTTGATTGCATCGTCCCTCCAGCAGTGGACGTGATGGGGTATGGTGGCGGTGGGGTTGTCCGACTTACTGAGAAAGTTTCCGTGGACGGACTTCCTGGCTCAGAGTTTGGCGGGGTGGGAGGCATGTACACACGGGACATGGCGAACTGGGGTCCCATGGTGGTGAATGTGAGTGCCTGTAAAGTGCACGTGACGGGGACAGGGGTGACCACTGGAACATCAGCGAGGGATGGTACACTGGAGTGCTGGGGTGGCGGCACTTCCGACACCATACCCGTGAGGGCTGTGCTGGTGGGATTTTCGAGTTTCAGAGAAACTCGCCCACCATTACCTCCGAGCATGAGTTGGGGACTGCTCAAAGCACTTCCACTGAACGAGCACGGGGGCAAAGTGCCCGGCTCGGTCTTCACCACGGCAGCCAGGTCGAGCGTGTCTCCATCCAACTTGCAGATGGATGCCGTGATGTCTTCCCACAGTCCGGACAACGAAGGTGTTTTGCTCTCGGGAAACGTCGAGGGGTTTGAAACAGGCGCGGCGGGCTTTATAAACACATCGTCATCGCTCTTGGGTTGGGTGCATGTCAGCGCCGCAACCGTTGGGACTGCACTCCGACATTGGTCATGAGTCCTGGCACAGTTGTAGAAGTTGTGCTGGTTCGCCGTTCGACTTGAGTGCGTCGGGATGGTTGCCACCAGAGGAAACGAAGAGCTGAGAGTGGTCGTGTGGCCAGTACTTCCAGGTTCCGTCTGCAACTCGAAGAACTCGTCCACCTGTGAGGCACTCTCCCGACGGGGTTTCTGGATACCGTCGGCGAAGTGACCCCACTCATTCCGGCCTAGATAAGCGTCCAGTTCGTGGTTGGTGTGCTGCTGAAATGGAAAGAAAAGAAAACTGAGGCAAAATTGCAGATAAAATAGACACAAAATCATTTAAGTTTTTTTTTTTTTGTTTTTTATATGAGGGTAACACACTTGAAAGTTAATCTTGGCGAAACAAGTAATGCAATGTATTTAGGCCACATTCTTTATCACATGGGTTATTTGCAATGTCGAAACAACTGGTAAGCTTGCTCACAAAAACCAAGCAAGAAAACTCGCATTAAAATAGTGACGTAAGCGTATAAACGTACATTACTTTTACTCAGGATTTTTAGCCGAAATGAGGAGAATATTAGCCAGTTTCAAATTATAGACCTAATGATTTCTGGGAAGTTTAAGCGCTGCATTAAAAAACAAACAAACATAGAAAACGGTTTTTCACTTCAGCTAGTTGTATTCATTAAAAATATTTATTTATAGTCACTTAAAACTATAGGTGGGACGTATAAATTATGGCAGAAAAATTTTCATAAGAGGATAATAATTCCCTACATAACAAACAATTTCGCATCTATCAAAAACGACGTCATTTCCCCTCGATATAAACAACAATTCGTAATTTGAAAATTTAATTATCATCTTTTAATATATACACTGAGTGATCATTGAAATATGACCACCTACCTAATACAGTATTAGGCAACTCTTTGAGTGGACAACAGCCGCTATTGCTGTAGGCATGTGCAGCCATTCTGCTGCAAGGGCTTGCACAGTGTAGGAATATATTACGGTTGCGTGGCCCCATACTCCTCGCTTCCCGTTCCAAAACATCCCACAGGTGTACAGTTGGATTGAGGTCAGGCAAATTTGGAGGCCAATCAAGATTGGTGGTATCTTCACTGCATTCCTCGAACCACTCGTGCACAGTGCGGACACGACGCATTATCGTCTTGGAAGATCTGTTTGTGTCCAGGAATAAATGCAACATGGCAGGATGTACTTGGTCTACTAAGAGCTGCCGGTAGACCCCAGAATCGAATCGTTGGTCCATACGCACCAGGAGTCCCAGTTCTTGTCAGCAAAACATGCCCTGTAATAAGCAACCACCGCCACCACCTGCCTGAATAGTGGGCACCATTAACGATGGGTCCATGGACTCGTGCCACAGAGTGTTACACCAGTTATTTGGACTCATCCAACCAGCACACTTGTTGCCATTTCCCCCAGTGTCCAACCAACGCCGTCGATAATGATCAACGGTGGGAGAGGGTCTCTTGGGTCATCTGAGTGTACGGCGCATGGTCATTTGGGTTATTGTTCTTGCATTCCCCTTATTGTATTGCCATGTCAACGGTTGCACGGTGACCTGCCGTTGAGTTTCTGCTGCACAGCTCATTACTGATGGGGAGGTCCATAATTCGATGATCACTGAGTGTATGTGTATACTACGGATTTTTACATATATATTTTATGTGTGTGTGTGTATATATCTATAATTTAAATTATGTATATGTAATATGAAATAAATAAAATTTCAATATGGCGTCATCTGCAGTATCAAAGGGATTATATAATAAAATCGAGCTTAATTTATTTAGATTTAAGATTTAAATTCCAGGTTAAGATTTAAGATTTAGATTAAAATTTACGAAGTGCTAATTTTTCTTTTCTTTTATTTTATTTATTATTATTTGTAGAATAATACGTAGGGGGATATTAACCTGATGAAATATTCACACTCTACACGTATTATCCCCTATTAATAACTTCAAACCAGACCCTCGACTGTTGGAATTGAGGTCACAAGACGTAAAGAATCATGTCAAGAATCATTTCTTCTTTTCAAATCATTGACATCCCGAGATGATAGCTCTATATACAGTTTTCTTATCCTATGAGAACGCACAAAGGAAGCAGTGATGCCTACTCCCCAAAGCAGTCTACTAAATGTAATCAATATTTATAAAGCACTCCCATGAGCGTATGCACACAAAAGAATTATCTAGTGAAGGGTGGACTTTGCTCCTCTCAATGGAAGAAGTACTCTCCAACCCCCCAACCCCAACGAACCTGAAAAAAAAAGCATACTATTCATTACCGCGAGCATCAGGTGCATTCAGAGACACTGAGCATGTGCGATTTCATATTAATGTCACAAGTAAAAGAATTAACGAAATGAGGCTTTGAAAATAAAACTGGACAAGACCTGAATATACTTTAACTTTCGTCTAAAGAACTCGACTGATCTTAAAGAACCAAACTGAATTAATTAGCCGCACTTAAGGAATATTTGACGCATTCTACTCTAAGTCATATCCAACCCAGCCAATGAGAATCACACGTAAGAGAATTCACCTGTAATTAAGTAGATGGCAAGGACTGGTCTGACAGGTTATACGGAAGAACAAATAACTGACCTACTTCAAGACGTTTGTATCTAGAGCGAAAACGCACGTACACCTCAAATCTACTGTAAACCCCCCCCCATACACACTCATATCCCCCCTCAATTTCTTCCTTCTTAAATCTCCAATGAGCTATCGGTGCTGGTTTTTACGCTGTGTGCTTCTTGCAAAACAACTCGTGCGTCCTGCCGACACTGATGACATACTCGTCTGACATTTTCCAGTCGGCTTCTCACGGCCGTAATTGTTCGCCTTCGTTCAGAAAACGGAGCGAAACGTGACACCGAAAAGAGAATTATACACTCCACGTCACTTTCTCTTCGCAGCGAGCACGAGAGGGAGTTTTTTCAGTGGCACCGGAAGTAGCGTTTCTTTCCCCCTCCCCCGGTGAAAAGAGAACCAAGTTCCTCGCTCTCTTCCAATCCCCCCAGTCCACTTCACCCCTCCGTAGTATTAAAAAAGGGGAGGGGAGAGTATTGGGGGGTCAGGCCGGGAGAGAAATCAGTTAGAAAGGGTGTCCTGGGAAATCTAGCAACCTTTTAGCATCATCAGGGACATTCTCTGTTTCAACGAGCAGAACGCTGAAGTGGAGGGACGCTTTTAGTAAGTCGGCCCACAATAGTCCGTAGCTGGTCTATTGCGAGAACTGTGTTCCCATTGCTCACAAAACAAAGTAATCATAACAATAAAAAGCAGCCCTGACTGCTATACCGTATGTCATGACTATATAAAAGGCAGTCACTCCAAACTATACCCCTTTGCGCGTTCTCTTTCGTCGTCCTCTATCCTCACTACAAAGACTAGAGGGGTTAATCGTTGTATAACAAAGTCGAACGCTAAGACATCCCTTAGTCAGGGCTGTAAAGGTATTTCGTATGCTTTTTCGTTCATTGAGTTCGCTGGTTTGAATATCCTTGTGACCTTAGCAATGAATGAGTTTAAAAGAGACTTTATAGACATTAAGGCAGAAATTGGAGTATATCTTTTACGCTCCAAGTATCCCAGTTTGCTGCAAGTCAGTGCAGTAGAAAGAATACAGGCGAGAATAAAAGAAGCAAAAGAAAAAACTACATAACCTGTTTCCAGCAGTAGGGATTGAATGAATATAAAGAGGCCTTTAAAATAATGAAGGAGCTTCGGTGGATGGAAAACATTAGTTCTGCTATTGTTCGCAACTTACCATGTTTTGTTGAGAGCTAAATTAAAAGATCGCAAAATGATCATCTAGTTTATTTTTACACGGAATCCTGCAGATGCTCCAAGAACATCCAATACGTATCTGTTTTGTCTTTTCGATGTGCAGGCGTGGATTGAAGAAAGAATATTCGTTCCTAAATATTTTCTTCAATGTCTTAAGAAAATTGAAGTTGTTTCTTCTTCTTTTTGGTGAAGGTACTCTAATCAAGGACAGAAAATCTTACCTCTGAAGGACACTCCCCCTGAAAGGGACTGGGAGATGTATCTCATAGATCTGGGTTAAAAGCGTTAGAGAATTTTAACCTTCTTCGCTTGTCTAGACTGATCATCATTAAAACAGTGAGGGAAAGGAGAAAGGATGATCTGTCGACTGCGGTCTCTGATTCAGGCTCCCTCAATTAGTTTGTTGTTGTTTTTTCCTTGCTAAATCTTAATTAGTTGCGGAATAAATGGACCAATACGTTTGCATATTTTAAACAATAAAACTAAAGACATTCTCATGAACTCATTGCAAATGAGCTGTTTTTCCAGGAATTTTGACTCCTCACCAAATTGGCTTCTTCGAGTGAAAACAAGGACATTGGATAGCCCCAAACCTGTGGTGAGAAATTACTGAAAACTGCGGACTCGGAGGGTTAATGGTACAAAGAAGGCTTTATCCTTTCAGTCGCGCTCCGCTACACAAAAGTAACAACCACCAAAACACCCCTCCCCCGAGCTAGCCGGGGAGCCCTCTAAGCTAATGGCGGGAAAAAAGGTTTTTCCGTAAAAATGTATGGTAATCTTTAACTGAATGCTGTGGTGACCGCGTTTACTTAGCGTGAATCGAGTTCGCAAGAAATCTTAGGATCTTTGTCATCACTCAGATAAGGAAGTTTGTCGACAAAATGATGTCATGGGTCCGGAATTGCTCCATCAGTTACTTATTCCGAGAATCCAGTTTCTTCAAAAATCTTAGATATATGATGTAATTCCTTGAAATAATTCAGCTTAATTATCTTTGTGTAGAAATGTGTGTTTGCAACACGAATATGATCAGACGCCGAAGGAACAGGCTGCCCATGTTCTAAATTGATGTAGGATTTTTTTCTTCTTTTAATATTGTATTTGGGTTGGTGTAATGACATCCGATGCCGGTAAGAACACGTTATCAATTTTTTTTTTCCTACAAATTGTCGAAGTTGATAGCAGTTTGGTGCCAGTCCTCCAGAAAATGTCCAACTATTGTTTTTGATCACTTGGGCCAAGAAGCCCAGTCAGATTTTACCACGTCCTTTCGGAGGAATGTTAGTAAGGTTTTAAAAGAATCAAGTTTTTCAGAAAACATATTTAATCTGTTAATACTTGAAAGACAGAGCAGAGCTGGTCAATCAGGGGCGGATTTATAAAGCTCGATGTTGAAGTCTCCGCGGTAGCGTACAGTCCTCAATAACCCAAGTCTTACTCTATAGGGGAGCCAAAAAGAAACCCCAGAAACTCACGCACGAGCCACATCATCACAAAAAATGTAATAAAATAAATATATATTTTTATATAATAGTTTCAATTGTCTAATTTTTGTCGGCATAACAATTTGCAACAGAGTATGACTAATGGTACATGTACCATGTTTAGAAGCGCAGTCCTGGAACAAAAAAAAAAATTCCCTAGCTATTTACAAGGCTCGCACAAAGTACTCCTGAGATGGAGTAGCCCTTAGGAGAGCATTTTAATAGACGGTTATTCTTATTTGCTTCAGGATTGCCTACTGATCATTCACCTGGAAGGTCATAGTGGATTGCGTAATAGGTTAGGAAGTGCATCTGCTTTTTTTTTTTTTTTCTGGCTCCACAAGTTTGTGTTTGACGTTGTTTTTTCCTTAATGGGACTTCATTTGAAGCCGTTCTTGTCAAATAGACTGACTGCAGACTTTAATTACTGGGAAAGACAAGTTGGATTTGATTGCACAAAGATTGGCCGCAATTGAAAACTTTGATTACTCTTTTAACATATTTCCTGCTTAAGGATCGTTCCGATGTTCCCGAATGATCTTCAAAATCCTGCTTAAGGATCGTGTTCCCGAATGATCTTCAAAATCCTGCTTAAGGATCGTGTTCCCGAATGATCTTCACAATTCCAATCCACATTTTAAAAAAATTAAGATAAGTTATAGTTTGCTTCGGGTAAAAAATCTGTTTAGTTCAATCTCTCCAAAGATTTTCCGTGTAATACACGATGGCATTTTTCAGATGGAGATATTTTTTTTGTTGCCAAATATTTACAGAGTTAGGTTTCAGGTCTCACAGGGTTTTATGGTCCCTTCCTCCAAATGTTTATGCCGTCTTTCAATATCGAAAATTCTCTCTTTGAAGAAGATATTACTGTCACAGTGCAGATACCATTTTCGATTTATCATACTTCGTTCACTTAGCATCGTTTAAAATTCTGTATCTGAAGTCTATACCCTTTACAAGCTGCCCATCGATTCAAACTATAATATTAATTTATACCTCCGAAGAATAAGCCCACATGGTAGCTCATCCACTGTACTACTTAAAGTAGCCTGGAGATATACGGCCTACAAGGTTTTTCGTCACGCTTTTGTGATCATTATCTGTGCAGGAAACAGAAGTCTAGAGACGACCTTATGTTAAGCGGATGACTGTAGAAATTCTTCAACACCACGTAGAAATGCCCACTCATAAGACAGACAACAGATTGAACTTGTAATAGCTGTACCCACATAAGAGCCAAACAGACTAAAAACAGTTAAAATAAACCGGATTACATAGAGGGCGCAGCAATCAACAGTAATCACCGAGAGATCGTTCCTCGCAGCCCGAAGATTTGAGTAATGGACAGGCATTTCCTGCATTCTAAGAACAGGGGGTTTTCGTGCTTTTAACTTCACGACTGGCTTTCATTAGACAACCCCTATCTAGGGACAGTTGCGGTAACGTACGCTGAAGAAGGTGGGGGGAAGTCGTCACCAATAGGGACAATGCTACTAAGTAGTAGAAGCCATTTACCCAGCTTGACAAGTAACACAGGGACGTACGACACACAGTCGGTGCAGCGGAAATACTTAAGCTCCCTTCTTCTGCTACCCCCAGCACTGGTTCCATCTCTCAAGCCTTTCCTAGCGTGTTTCTTAAGGGATTAGGAAACCCTTCATTCAGAAGGTAATGGCTCACCATTCACAACCGAGAGTCACTTTTCGTCCCTGAACGCATAAAGTCCTCTCCCTCCGCCTTCCCTAGAGCAGAAGCCTAAATTATAGGATGGGGTATCGGGTATTGGAGGCATGTTCAACGTAAATTGCATTCTACAAAAGTTTTTCGCCCACTGGAGCTCGGGGGAATAATATACGCTTCTTTAACGGAGTTACAAATAAGAAAGTGGGCCAAAGTTCACACCGTAATCCTTTACCCTTGAAAAGTAATGCCATTACTAATGACCTTTACTCTGGGGTTAATGGTTAAATCGAAAAATTATACGAATAACCGGTTTTAATGAACGAGTTTCGCTTATTTTAAGATAAAATTCTTTGATTTTTGACTGCGAAAATTAAAAACTGTACTCAAATATATTTATTAAAAATAAAAATTAATATTCAACTAAGCCTTGTGCGAGAATGTAATAACTTTATGGGACTGGAGTTCTTAATGTTTTTCGAATTCGATGTCATTGCCGAAAAAAGTATCTGTAGTAACTTAGGACTTCATCATAACATACAGGTCCAACCATGGATCCGGTGGCCTGGGTGCATGGTTGGTCCCCCCCCCCCTTCATCCCTGGCTGTATTACTTCGAGTGACCCCACGTTTGCATGGCCCTGATAACTATACATAGATTTCAAATAGGACTTATAATCAGCCTTAGAAAAACCAGTTTCTACAAGGCGTTGGTTAAGAATCAAATCCAGTCCAGATGCTGCACTCTCATCTGTACCCTCATCAAGTTCTTCTTGAGATGGATTTTCTCCATCTAATGTAATATCTCCTTGTCTTCTTGTAACATGATTATATTCGACTTCAAACAGACAGTCGTCCACTAATCTGAACTTCGATGAGTCGGTGAACATTTCATTTGTGAACAGCAACCGCTGGCAACATTCTAATATCCTCGTAGATTGTATTTTGGCATACGCTATCTCACATGAGCAATGTGCTAAGTTGGTTAATCACTGTCTTGTTTATTCCATCGGAACGTTGTTATGCCGGGCATTTCGCTCCCCTCCCTCTTCCTCCCCATTGCTAATGGCTGCGAAAAAGCATATCAAATGCGCCATGTCACCGTCTACTCCAGTCGTGAAATCATGGGCGGACTTTCTCACCTCTGACAGTGGTTTAACCAGTTCTCTTACTTGCTTCAATTTCTGTGTACGTATTACATTGTCTGAGATGGAAATTCCCACCTGTTATGACCCACAAAGAAAATTATTTCTAGGAAAGTCGGAATTTATTTCCTAGAAACTGCTCCAAGATATGCACTCCAAATTCCGAAGTCATGGACACTTCGTGGTTAATTCATTGATAGCGACCTACCGCCTGTTTACTAGCGTGGCCAGGTTATCCGGTTATCTGCGGTGTTTAGCATTCTGTTTTCTTTTCTTCTAACGCGTTTGATGGTCTTTACATTCTTAATCAGTCTACTATGAAATGGAATGGAATGAACCATTAAGATGTTAATGACTTTGTGGGTGTTACTTTGCAAAGTGCTCTCTTCATCTTGGTGTCTTATCAGTTCTTATTTATCTTTAAAAATCCATCAAGATGTGTTAAACTTCATTGTCCCATTTTATGATTCCATCTTGCAATAAACACAGATTTTTAGAAAAAATGTTGAGTTTATCGTTTAAGAAGGATTACATCTGTCGCTTTTGCAGAAGACTTGGAAGTCGTATTTCCTTCCATACAGTGAATGCACGAAGTACAGTCAACGTGTAAAAATAAATAATTTTTACGTAGAATTTTTCAAGGAACTTTGACCATAAGAGGTTAATGGAACCTGCAGTTCTCTAGTACCCTGGATGGATTGAAAGCCAGAAGAAACTCTTTGTTTGTAAGGTTCTTTTGCATTATGATATATTAAACATGACTTCTTATCATTCGAGGACAATTCTAGAATCGTCTGTAGCTCAGACGGAAAACGTACGCAGATGCAAACTGTTTATAGACGGAAGGAAAGTGTGGGAGAGACATCTGACGGAGCCATCTGCCGATAACAACATTTGTCTCTTGTGTCTAACGATGTCTGACTAACCGCAGACTGATGAGCTCGACAAGACATTGCGCAAAAAAGGAAAAAAATGGTGACATCAGCCGCAAACTGAAGTGCATGAGATGATTGTGCCAATAACCTGCCTTCCTTTTTACCTGCGGTCTTGCAGATATTCACGTGGGTGGCGGCGTTACTGGCTGTTTCCGGTTATTGGAATTCTGATTTTAAGTAACCGTGTTTGTGGTTAATATACATGCGATAACAAGAATTGCTGGCGAGAATTACGAAACCTGGAAGAAATGGCGAGATTATTCCCAGTGGGCATGTAGCAATTATAATTTGGAAGGTTGCCAAACACGAATTCGATTGAGAGGACACATTCTCTTCCAACTGTTTAGTGAGGAATTATTTCTGCAAAATTGCCATCCGCATCAGGAAGATCGCCAAATTGCAATGATCATTGATGTTTCTGTGTCTAAAAGGCAGAGTCCTTGTGCTCTGAATAGTAGATACTGCACGATTGGACTTTAATTGAGGTGTTTGCGATGCATTTTTGATAAACAACTTTAGCTGTGGGAGTGCTTTCTTAGTGACGTAATGCTTTGATTATGCGTGGAAGTGAATACCAGTTACCTCTGTGCTCCTACATTGCCCGTCAGCTAAAAGGTTGAAGACCCCGAAAGAGAGAAGGAAAAAAAAAAAAAATGTGATTTACTCTTTCCGGTTGTCATCAAACGAACTGCATAACGGGTTTGCATCAACATGAAGTTAAAACTAGAGTAGAAACAGCAAGGAAGGCGCTCCAGAATGACGCAAACGGGTTCTTATATTTCACACCCTTGCCACTTCTTTTGTCATGTTCTTCAATATTAGAATTCATGATGAATTCGCTTGCATGGCAGCTATCATTTTTTTTTAATGAGTTGGAAATCGTCCATCTCATTGCGTACTATTAAATGGCCTCGTCTTCCACTTCAGTAGGTGTTTATACACTTTTAATCGCTATAACTTTAATAATTAAAGAATTCAGATTTTAACGACTTCAATTCTTTTCCAAGGCATTGATTTTCGAAGGGCTCTATCGCTACGAGTTGCCTTGATATTGCGCTACAAATATGTCTGGCATCTCTTTTATGAATTCCTCAGAGATTTGACACCTATTGTTGTAATGGGCACAGAATGTTTTAATACTGCAAATGGAAGGAAAGTCCCCAAAGTTTGCGAGAGCTGGGAGTCCGGGTTTCCTCAAGCGGAAAGGGGACCTTGCGTTTATCCTAGGGGTCGTGATGGCTTGGCTCTCAACGCCTCTGGTGGCGGTTTTTCTTAAGAACGAAGCTTTAAGATTTCTTTTCCTTTATAACTGTTTTTTAAAATTTAAATAAACCGCAAGAAGCGTAGATTAAATTTATTTTAGTAATAACAAAACTAATTTCAAATTTAATGATTCTTCATTCTCTGACAATCATTTTAATTTAACGATTATTAATTTAATAGTTCAGCTATCATTAATTTTAATATCAAGAAATTAATTTAATTCTTTTAATTCACATTAAAATATTTATTTTTTGGTGCCATTCGATTTTTAAATAAATTTGAATCATTTTATCACATTCCTGTTTAAGCACAGATTTTTATTAACATCCATTATGCTCTTGTAAGCCAATACTACACGATTTTAACGAGTTCATTTTTGTGATTATTATTTTTTTTCTTTTATGCAGATTTGTTTGTACTGTCTAGACCACTCTGGCTTCACATAACGCTGCTTTGAATATTGTTTACCAACGTCAGAAACTCAAAACAAAAAGAAACTGCAACCAGAGATCGAAAAAATAAAAATTTCTCTTTCTCTTTATCCACAGTTATTCGATACCTTGTGAGCGCAACTATTAACAGGTGGAAAAAAAAAAAAAAAAAACAACGGGGAATAACAGCACGTGCTCCGGGGGATGCACTTCTCTTTCTTCCCCCAACGTTTTATGCCTTAAAACATTTCTACCCCTGAAGATCTAATGCAAAACGAGTGAGAAAGCCATGCACAGCAATTGGCTAAGAATGGTTGGTAGAAAAGATGGTTGGCTTCAAACGTTCTCAGCAGCAATACGGTCCGCGCGTCACACGGGAAAGGGGCTAAGGGTCCAAGCACGAGAAACTCGATACCTCTGCAGTGGCTCGGCCGCTTATGCCAAGCTCTCCGGCGTAGGGGTGGTGTTTAAATAAACAGATGTGCCAGAGGTCAGTCGAGGGAGATAGGCGCTGCCGATAACATAAATGTCAAATGTTAGGGGGAAACGGGGGACGCAGATGATGGAAGTCTACAAGGGAGTCTCTGAGGGGGTGACGCTGCAGATTACGTGAGCTCCTTTTGACCTTTTGGAACACTTATTTGTAAGGACTTGATTTATCTGAAGGGTCTACGTTCGCACATCGTACATAAAGCAGCGGATTAACGGGGATCACAAGCCACAAGAGGGATCAGCTGTAGTTTGCGCACCTTTTTTTTTTCTTTTTTAACTCCGAGTACTATTCATATCCATTGCTGGAATTCACGTAAGCTGAATGGAAAAGAAGTATAATATCTAACATCCGGGCAAAACACAGGGGAAATTTAGTCACAAACACCACCACCGACTTACATTTACGCAATGTTCAGTCTTTGTTCCGGAGTTGATTTCCTTTGCAAATATTTTATCAAAAGCCTTTTGATGAATAAATACTCTTATTTAAACAAGATGTCAATACCATCGTAGTAAATATTGAGAACGAATCTAAGCCAGTTTTCCGAAAAAAGGTAAACAATGGACATGGTGGAATCGATATCTTCAATGTTGAATGTGATTATCGGTTCAAAACGCTGTTTTGAAATTTATGCCAGTAACTTAGACAAAAGAAATACAACAGCCTAATATATTTCTTTTCTTTGGAGGTAATCCGATGAATCCAAATTCGAGATTTGCTTCAGTAAACGTACAACATGGAAAGTGTTCAGTTTCTGTTAGTCTGTTTATTAGACCTTATTTTCCACAAACCAATCCTTCAAATTAATAATTGGACATTAAATTGGACTTTTAATAATTGGACATTGTTTTAATAATTGGACATTAAGAATTATTTATAAAATTCGAGGTCAGGAAATGCAAATTAGGTGTAGAACGATCAGCCATAGTTTTAACTCAATATGTGCCAGAATCTATACACGTCAACAGAATTAATCTGTTTTATTCTCCTTGAAAAGAAGCCTTCTCACTTCTCAATTACAGGGTTGAAAGCTATTTAAATAAACGGCTATCTTATATCACAGTTCTGCGTGTATAATCGCCCCGGGATTTAAAGGTTGACATTATTATGTCGCTTTATCATCTCTAGTGAGCGACACTAAAATAATGAACAAGGTCGAGTGTGCACTGAATTACTGATAGGCAGTATATAAAGGGTTGGCGAATGAAACACCCGGTAGTAGGTACTGCTGCAAAATAATAATTAGAAAATAGAGCTTAAACTGCTTCTGCTCATCTGATGTTACATCTAAACTACGTTGAAAATATTTAAATTTATAAGACAGAGTTACTACTGTGTGTAAAAAGTAATTTGAACTTAAATTAATAGTGGTCACTGAGTCACATTGATCTTTAAAAAATCCACTCATAATACTCACTAAAAGCTCACTTTGATTTTTCATCCAGAATATCGAATCTTGATAGCTATTAATCTCCTTGTCTTGAGTTTGGTTTAAAAAAGAAAAAGTTTTCTTATTTTGTGTAGCCTTTTAATATTTTCTTATTCTACTTGTGCTTTTCCTGTTACTTAGAAATTTACCAGATCCAACCATTTCCTTAAAAAATGGTGCAGATATTTGCCATAGAACCCAGCTACTTCAATCCTTTCTAAGGAAATGGAGAAATCAATTATCTACCAACTTTTACATTGTGGGATGAAATATCTTTCAAAGCCAGAAGACCATCAATGTGGATTTTAGGTTCAATCCGTGGATCTCTCTGCTTATGCAGGACCGGATTTAGACATGATGATAATCTAAGCCAAAGCATGTGAAGAGGTATTGAAATACGTAATTATAGATTAGGCTTATGCCTTAATCTGTAAGGTTATGTAAGGCTTATGCTTAAACCCAACAGTGACTTATTCGTCTTTGAATAAATTCTCTGAAAAAAAGTTTTGAAAAACGCACTGCTACAAGTGCACTTGATGGGGTTCAGGCCTCTTAAGCAGGTTTTCATTAGTCTCTCTTATGATTTTTGCAGTTCTCTGGCCCTTTTCCTCTATAATCGCCCCCTTCGTGAGATGGTAGACGGTTATGTTACAAATTTCGCCCTCTCAACTGGAGAATTACATGACGATTGGCACTTAAGGAACTGATGGTGGTTATCCAAGAAGTTGTAGCTGTTTTGGTAGATAAAAGTTGGTCAAACCGTAAAGTGGAATGCAGTGTACTATCATTAAGAAATTTCGTCTCCCAACTGCTCAACTATTATCGAAGTACCCCAAGGTTTTATCCTTCCTCTTGTTTTCTTTTTTGCAGTTATATCAACCACAGGTTAGCACAGCGATTATGATTTCTATCTTTCTGCACCGCATCGAAAAGTCGTGCGGGAGAATTCTTATATGAGCTTTTTTTCAGACCGTGGTAAGATAGTCTCGGGTGAGCGTGGCTGCGTTTTTGTCCCCTAGAAACAAACTTTTCCTAATGTCGGAGTTAACCAAGAAGAAATCTTGGTTAACTCCTTGGTTAATTCGGAAAAGTGGAATGCAGTGTACTAACATCAAGAAAACTATAGATAGGATTTCCAGTCAATGAAAGAGGGTCAGGTCATTGATGTTTGTTGTGCCAAAACATAAACTACTGTGACTGTAAATTGGGTTTATTCTGTGGTCGATCTTTCAACTTCTGTTCCTCTAAAACTCAGTCCTTTCTTTTACTACAAGTAAAACAATCTACTGCTGCAATACTTATCGTCAACTACTGTCATATAGGAGCTTCCAGTTATTAGGTTTCGACAGGACAGCGCACTGACCTCAAGTAGGAGGATTTACACGGTTTTTATCCTACAGTATTCTGAAGGTATTGTTCACCAACGATGCCTTCACAGTAGTCATAAGTTTACAATGACCAGTACTCTAATTGGGTTTAATCAAATCGAATGTTTCTATTGCAGTATCGAAATTTACGCATGCATTCAAGCCAGTAGCAGCTTTATGTATTACTAACCTCCATTCTCAGTAGGATGGACATTTCACATAACACGCCTTGCAGAATAATTCCTGGACAAAGAACAGCCATAAATTCATTTCTCAATGTCTTGTAAGCTTGCTTATGGTTTTTAGGAACTTTGGTTTTTAAATTTTATTGGTGAATGGAATAAAGAAATTAGATTTTTTCAAACGTAACTGGAAATCGGCTGTAATACCTTCAAAAAACTACGAATATTCGTTAAAAATATATTTGAATACACAAAAATTGCTACAGATTATCATTTTATTGCAAAAGATTTTTAAATATAAAAATAATAATTTAGTATTTTAATAACGCATCCCGGGTATAACCTATTTCTGTGCATAGCTGTGAGCAAACTGGGTTTTCTACTTAGCGCATCGATCTCATATTGTGGAAGCATTTCGCCACGAGTTACCTTGGTATTGCACTACTCAAAATAAAAAGGCATTGCTCCGGTGGAGAAGTATATTGCTTTTTTATTTAATCATTTAATTATAATAGAAATATTTATTTGTGTTCTCTTTAATGTCCATTATGAAGTCAACAAACTAACGGATCCTTGTATCTTTGCTATCTGCATTTAATTATTTAAGATTTATGTTTATTCTTCTAATAACAGTCTTTTGCGCAGAACAGAATCTTTAGTTCCTGCTTAGATTTTAATTTAAAGGACGCATTAAAATAGGCAGCCAACTGGTATGATATCCTTGAGGTGTAACCAATTCTCCCAGTCAATAACTTATTCTTGTTATGGGAAGGGGAGGACAGCGCATTCTTACTAGGCCCTCGGTGTACACATAAAGCATACAGGAATGAAATGTAGGTAAATCTTAAACATTAAAAGCTACGCGTGAATAATATTACTGGTTGAATTCAATGTACCACACGCGCAAAAACCAGCAGTGCTTAGATTATGGCTGTCAGGTGCGACAAAAGAACGAGTCTTATCGTGAACTAGTCCCTTCCTAAACTTCTTTGGTGAGAGGTCACAGCCCGTTTCCTCTCCTCCCATCGCATACAAAACTAATTACAGCTATTATGACAGATCACGTTTCTAGTGAGAAAAAAAAAGGAAACTACCAACATTTCCAGACAGTTTACGCAATACGAATTACAGAAGTTGGGTACTGCACTGCTGGTTTTTGCGCGTTAATTAAATAGTAAAATCGGTGCAGGAAAAAAACTGGTTCCGGATGTATAGAATCATTTGTGGAATTTCTGCTGATGGTTGAACCAGTTGTACGAATAACGTACTAAATACAAAGATTTGAAGTCAAAAAGACAATGAAAAGAGGATTGATTTAACACTTGCATTATAAGTATGCAGCACTTATATGGGCATACAAATGAGTTGGAAAAATGAAACCATCAAGAATAATTTATGGTAGATCCACATCTTGATCACGTGCTACCAAGCACGGTTCCATTGCTGCGTACTGCATGCGGATGAGCGATAATCAACGATGTCCCTGAACTTCCGGAATGCATTGTCCTTAATATTAGTCCACATATTTTGTTAAAAGAGGAAAAATTGCTTATTGGCAGCGGATTATTAATTCGTTCAAGTGTGTGAATATTGACTTGGAACTGAAAACATTACTTTATAAATATCCCCCCTTTTAAATTGTTTCTCTTTAACTTAATATATTTTATTGATTAACCGGAAGGTATATAAGCGGTACTTTATTTTAAAACGTTCTGTTCCAGGATGAATTATTTATAACAGATTTCACTGAAAAGATTCGTGTTATAGTTAATGAGCTTCAAGCATTTTTCTTTCATTAATCATGCGATGAACGAACTGTGATGTAATCGAAGACAATTTTTAAGTTCGTTGTGGTAGCTTTAAGACTGTAAACGTTTTTCTCCAATTAAGGCCCCCCCCCCTAGTTACAATATTAAATTCAGTGACAGTATACAGTTTTATCCCTAAGTGAACCAATTTTGGATTCAATTAGGGACTTATAGGGGCCCAGTTCAATTTCTAAAGCTCTCCAACAAAAAATAATATCTGCACACATTTATAATAAACAAATAAATACATAAATTTCTTTACGGGTGATGACGGTTGTAAATACAAACGAGTTGTTCCCTCCCTGGGAGGCAGATGGAACCCGGAGGAAACACAATCGTTTCAATCATCACAATCAGTAAAGTTAATTTAACACAATAGTTGATTAGGCGAAAAGGCACAATGCCAACGTTAACCTTACCTTTGCCACAAGTGACCCACGGGAATCTTCAACAGTAGGTTTCAAGGGTTGGTTACAATCGGGCACGATCTGATCTTCTTCAAACAGTCGATCAATAAATTTATCCGCAATCACATAAAAGCCTCTCTCCATTCTCCGTAACCCACAGAAGAGAGATAATCTGTTCGTTCCCTTGACGACAATCCGAACACAAGTAAATAAACAACAAATAACGGGATGAAAAAAAAAAAAAGGAAGTTTCTCGTATTAAACCCCAGCGACACCCACAGACAGCGGGTTTTTCTTCCTACGGACAACGGTAACGCGCGCACGATCAGTCCGAGTGTAGCAGAGGTCAGCTAACAGCTTGAGAATACCACGGAGACATTACTGTCCTAAGCTAACAAGTGGTTGTGTACTGGATGGCGATTGTACGAGATTAGAAGCACTCTATCCCCCCGCTATACGTGCGACCGCCTCGTCGAGACAGCCAATCAGCGGAGACTTTCCATCGACACCACTCCGTGAGTGGACCGCAATATGGAGAGAGAGTTTTGAAACCGTCACGTGCAGCGTATACTCACACATCCCGTACACACACACACATGCATGTTTGCGGTGGTGGTCGTCGCTTGTGTACGAGAGAACGTAGCGTGGTTGATTGAGACACGCTCGAAAGTGAAATCAAAGGTCGTGTTGTTGAGGTCATCCTTCACGGAAAGCTCAATGTGCGCAATGTTTAGCGAAACGACTACGAACTACTCTGGAGAATACCCCTTATCTAGTCAATCAAATTCAATGAAAGATTTATTGATCTCGCGGATTGCTAGCAGCCTTTATTTGTTCCCTTAGAAAGCTACCATCTCTAGAATTGTATTTCTTAGGATTTGACACAAAATGGAGAATTCGAAATTTTCCTTTTTCCGCTTAAAACGGAACTGGGAAAACTGAGAGTGGTGAAATAGCAATTACATTTCCTTCTTCCTTCGGTTACTTTCATTCACAACAGCTGCCCGCCTTTCTTGTGCGATGTAAGCGCCACCGGGAGGAAATAACCGTAACTAAACTTCTAGAACATTTTTAACCTGAAGAATGTTTCCCAACCAGGTGCCTTCAAGTATTTACTGCTCAGCGTAAAAACCCCGGAGGAGTCAGGTTCTGAATTCGTGCGCTATATCTCCTGGACAGTACCGGAACTACTAAGAAACCACACTTGGTTGGAATGTCGGAATTCCTGATGTAATAGGATACCCAAGAGATCTTCGCATTAATATTCTGGAAAGCACGAAGTGTTTTTTCTTTTAGATTTTAAATTTTTAATAAATCTGTGAAAGTCCCTTTCTGCCGATTTTGTCAATCTTCTAGTAAAACTTCTTGGAAACGTAGACTTCGTTACTTCCTGATTGGTGCCTGCTATCAACGTAGTACTGTAACAGCTTTAGAGACGTAGGGCAAATATTGATCGTTGCCAACAGTGACGAAATAAACAGCCGTTTTGAAATACTCCTAATAAAAGCCCATCTGGATAAAAATCTATGTGACGTTTATTTGAAATCAGCCGCTGTAAATGATATCACTGGCATAAATATTTATTTTAATTGCCTTTAAGATTACAACCAGTTCCTGCTGCAATTCTTACTGCGGTACGATACGTGGGAAAATGCACGAACACTGTTAGACCCTAATGTTCTCCTCGCATCTCTTCACTTTTCTTTCACCAGTTCATTTTAAAACCTTCGTTTCGAAACGTTGGTTTCTCTTTGGAACAGTTTCCTTCTCCTTCTCTTCCTAGTCAGATGGCTATTTCAGAGGCTAAACTTGAAATAAACGGATTTAATAATAAATATTAAGGTCTGCGTGCTTCTTTCATCAACATTCATTCTCAATAGGTTTAATCTATTGAGAATGGATTCAATACAAAACCCATCCCTGATTGTACCTCAATAAACCACGATGTCCATCAAATACCTACGAGATGTACTGCGCAATGCAAGACCAATCATGCCCAATTTTTCCTCATAGCAGCAGAAATCCGTAGTCAATGTCTTTCTAGCCAAAGGTACCACTCTCCATAGAACAGTCAATCTTCGATGATTGACTGTTCCATGACTTTCCCAAGCAGACAGAAAACGAAATCATCAATTTGGTTTTCTGTCTGCTTGGGAAATTATAGGTTAAAGTCAAAAAAACTCCTTCTCCAAAGAGCAGATCTAATTTCATTATATTTTAGATATGAATGTCGAGGGAAAATCCAGTATTTATATTTAGTTGGAGTCAGGGGCGTATTCAGGGATGAGCAGAAGGGGCATATGCTCCCCTAACCAAAAATTTGAAATTAAAGAAACGGAACGCATGAGACGTTCTAAAAAAAACTCAAAAATCTGGTCACCATGCCCCACTCCCCTTACGATGATATCTGGATACGCCACTGAACTGTTGAAGGTTGTTTACAACTAGCGCATAAGCAGAACATGCAAAGATTATTACATGTTATAGCTTGTGTACCATTCAGTAGCATCAACAAAACTTAAATGCCCATGCTCACCAAACATGCGACTAAAATAGAAATCTGCTTTGAAATCCAACATTCTTGCAGAGTTCGTATGATTTGTCTCTCCACCATCAAGTTGTATCATCACGGCAGGATGATGTATGAGATCTTGTGCTCAGTAATTTTACTGTTACAGTAATAAATTCGAGAAGTGTTTCCAATGGCCAATGGCACTCTTGCAATGTCATCTGGAAGACCGACTCTTCTATGGAGACTGGTACCTTTAGCTAGCGAGACATTGACTACGGATTTCTGCTGCAATGAGGGAAAGTTGTGCATGTTTGGTCTTGCATTGCGCAGTACATCTCTTAGGTGTTTGATGGATACCGTGGTTTATCTGAGGTACAATCAGGGACGGGTTTGATCTCATCATTGCATCAAAGCCATGTTCAGTGTTTCTCTGACCTGTGATTCTAATAGACCTTTGTGCATCTGATACAATGCCACTTGCACAGAACTCGGACACAGGGCTAGTATGCAGTGACAGATGCAATGCACTCGGACTGAGCCCTAAATCCCAATAAAGGAGCCACCACTTTCAACCCATGCAAGATGGGAACAGCAAGGCCTTTTCTATCCCATCAGAGTACCCAGTACTCGGAACCTTTTAGGAGAGGGGGGCCCCCTTCTCTTTTTTGGAATTAACATTTAACTTTTTTTGTAAAGAGCTCTGTACCGTAATGGTGTGTATGCAATTTTTTAAAAATTTCCACTAAATTATTTAAAATAAAAAATAAATTTTCTGTTTAGGCCCAGGAACGACATACGGTGAGAGGGCGTCAATAAGAGATCAATTGATCAATTTCTTATAGAGGACGACCTTGTAAGAAATCGTACAGATCATTTGCGTCCCGTCCCCTTCCCCAGCTGCATCCTAGAGGATTCAGCTGGAGGGATGAAGTCCGAAAAGGAATATATTTTTTTTATAAATAATTTCTTATTATGATCTTTGAAAAAAATTGAAATAAATATTTACTGGCTGTGTCCTCATCTGAGCCAGAAAATAAATATTTTGTTTATACCTCGCGATGGCCACCCAGGGCCAAAGGAATTTACAAGATCTTGAAGAAACAGGCAAAAGCGTCCTTTTTTTCACAGATCCCAAAATAGATATCCTGTGCAGATGTTGTACAGATCATCGGCGCTTCTCCCCCCAGCTGCAAGGGATATATATTTCCAACAATTTTATATGGATTTCTAACTTGTTTACCCACTTCTAAGACGCATTTAAAGTAATTCTACGCCATGGAATTTTGAAAGTAGAAGCCGTTACTAGATCTACAAAGACAGCAAAAAAAAAACCCCGAAGGTACAATTGAATAGAAGAATCTTCTGCGCTAATTAATTAAAAAAAAAAAAACTGTTTGTGTCACAATGAATGCCAAGGATGATGTGTTAATGACAGATTACGGGTGTTTGAAAACAATATTTCCTCCTAATGCAATAACAATGCAATATTGGCCTTGATATTGGTCTTTTTGTAGCTGGACTATTTTAGAATTCCTGTAATTTAATTACTGGTTGTTTCTCGTTTCAATGCCACTGATCTGTTGCAAATGATTTTGCAACAAACGTGGCTAGTGCGATGAAGAACTGGATTCGATTCATGCCAAGACGAAGGAAAGTTTTTTTCTTTCCCCCCAACTCCGCCACGTGGCAGAGTTAATCGGTGTAGGGTTCATTCAGATTATCCAGTTTTTGTCGTTCATTTCGCGTGACTGGTATTTTCTGGTGGAGGAAAACAGGCCTCCATCCATTTTCCTTTAAAATCAAACATCTGTATCGATTGGAACCACACGACTACGATTGGGTGTTTTCGTCCAGTGGAGGATTAACATGGATGCGGCTTTCATGGGTCGCACAGTTGGCACAATTGCTGCAGTCCCCACACCAGGTGGAACAGACCTGAGGTTGAATCCCGTCAATTACGCGAGGAATTTTTATGGAGCTTTTTGACAAAGTGGCTGAGTTAGTCGGTCTCACGAGAGTGTAGCGTGGTTTTTCTCCTCCAGAAACTCGGGTTTTTTGAGTTTACACTCTAAATTCCGATTTTTCATCCAGTAAAGCAAGGATTAGCAATCGAAGGTATTTTGAGACATGCCCAGTTTGCGGTGTACAATATTTTAGTCTATTACAGAGCAAAATTATCCCATAAATTAAAGATCGGGATTTACATGGAAACAATTTTAATGCAGAATGGTGTTATGTTCCGCATTAACAATCGGGATTTAATAATGTCAAAGAAGTCCTACTAGAAACGACGAAAAGAGAATTATCAGTTATTTTTCCAATCCCTAGCCCGCAACATCATCTGACCTACAAAAGTTTTCTTTATGGGGAGGGGTATCTGCAACACCGCGTTTACAGAGATTTTCCCTTAAACTCTTTCAGATTTGAAGCAGGCAATCCGTCGAGTAAGCATTGAACATTCCATGGGAAATTTTGAAAGCTGATGCAGAGAACACATTCCCCCACCCCAGTCATGCTTGCTAGAAAATAAGGTTAGTATTTGCAATCTGGTATACCTCCCAATTGATCGTTCGAGTAGCAGCGATTGACATGCCTAGCCTGCTATGGTCTTAGTTAGAGTGTTTATCTTCTCCTTTCTGCTGTTTTAAAATCTGAAAACGAGTACCCGATTTTAAAACAGAGGCAAGGAGGGGATAAAAACCCTAACCACAGGGGGCTAGGCATGTCAATCACTGCTACTCTAGAGATCAATCGGAAGGGGTACCAGATTTGTAAAGCCTAACAGAAAATAATGACAGACGAGTGAAGATTTGATGGCCATTAAAGACTGATGAAATTTTACTTTGTGTTACTTTTAGCCCCTGTGGTAGTCAAATTTCGAACTTTAAAAAAGAACTTTTGGAGGGGGTTGTTCAGAGAAGGACGACCAGATTGGTAGAGAGTGTAAAGCGATGCACTTAAGAACAGCAGCTTAGAAGGTGTGGACTGGTTGGGTGGTTGTTGTAGGCTCGTCAACAACTCGAGAACATATTGCATCGTATATATTTTATGTTCATAAATTGCGTCTGTTCTGTGGTCGGTTTGCTGGATTTAAAACCCGGAAACTCGGCTCTTAATTCCATCCTGAGACTGACTAACTCGGCCAATTTGTGGAAAAGACCCATAAAAATTCTTCGCGTCATTGACGAGATTCGCACTTAGGTCTTTTCCACGCGGTGTGAGGAGGACGATGATTATATCAACTGTGCTATCCACGAGGGCACGCTTAGGTGGAGATCTGAGGTGTATACTGCACTAAAGGGTTGAGTAAAATGAATGAGGAAAGTCTGTTCTCCATCTTAAGGGATACACGAAACAGGGGATACAAATATAAAATCTAACTGAATAACAGAATATTGGATCTCATGAAGTTCATCATAAGTTCCCAGCGTGGTGGAGGCTGTAAGTCTAAATTTAAAGCAAAACGGATTATTATTATTTATTTTATTTTATTTATTTGTTTCTTTGAGTAATGCAGAAAAAAATTAATTTCCTTTCATCAAAGAATTATTGTCTGCCAAGAGATATAAAGTAATACACTCTAGCGAAAGATATTGCTAACAACCAAACTGAACTAAAATTCGAGCGTTGAACATTACAGATATTGTTAATTCTTATTTCTAAATAACAGATTTTCTTTTATTGATTAACAATAATTACTAGTATCGTTGATTTGTTAATAAAATATTTTCGAAAATGTGACTTTATTGAAAGATATTTCAGAATGCGTGCTGCTAAATGACTGCCACATGGAATCTTAAAAAATTCCACATTGAAGGCATTACTTCGGTTTAAACTCATCCTGCTGTACGCTGAATTGGCTCAGCTTGTAGGGTATAAAACTGGACAGCGTCATGAACCACGTGGTAAGTGAGAGGAGCAGTGACGTAGCAGATCGTTGCTGGCAGCCTGGTCCACTGTTAGCAGCAACCCGGGGATGAAAGGCATATGTGCAACACCATAAGAGTTACCGTCTGGTATTTCCTGTAATTTTTCTGAGAACACTATTAAGCAGCTCGAGAGATGGCGAAACACACGCTCACAAAAGGAAATGACACTGAACGTAAGCACGTGCACATTTTGTCTGTTTGCGCGCGCGTTTTCTGTCGCTTAATGATGGAGATTTAAAGGAGGTCAGGGTTTTTGCGTCCCTCATTGTCCCCAGATTTGAACATCTAGTCAAACACACGGAAACACGTTTTTATTTCTCGTTTTAATCGAACTTCGTGAAGTCATTCGGCGCCGGCCCTGTCGCTGTGTATAAAACTAACACGTAATAGAACGAGATCGATGAAATGTTTTGTTTTAAGTGTTTCTTCCTGTATACAAATCTTGTAACTCTTTCGTTTGTTTTTTAAGGATGGCGCTGTACATCTTGCAAATGGCGACTGCAACCTTTTATTATCGCTCTCCGGTGATGATTAACACAGTTGGACTGATTGGATAATGACTGTATTAACTTCATCCGTCATCCTACTGCATCTGTACGTGGGCTGAGATGGGTGCCTACAGATATGGTTCAACACACATGCGCATGCAGTGTTACAGGCAGATCTGTTTCAGTTAATCACGTTTACTTTTCCCTGTCTTGCGACACTTTCTCAGAACTTCCTGTTATCTACTTCATAGATTCATTAATCCATTGTATCAATCGTTTTCCCCCTTGAAATGATTATGAAAGTGGGGTTGAATTTTACTTTGTAAATTGATGATGCTTAGAAGGTACCTAACATCTGTTCCAGTGAGTCGCAATACCATGACCAGTGTGTGTGCCTGGAGGAGGAAATATTCGCCGATTTTTGTTTGATCTACAGGAGATACCAGATGTAGGAAGGTGAAAATACCCAAATTGGTCTATTCCAATTTGGATATTTTCTTACCATTACAAATATTATTTCGGCTTTTAAATTCGGCCATTATTTATTTAGCTTAAATATTCGCCGAACCACTGCGCAACTAGGAAGGCAACTGAGTTGAATTTTAAGAGTTTATCGTCGATTACAGATAAGCCTTATCAGATAACCTAAATGACACACTAATTTGGAACAAATTGCGATGGCTCACACATCCCAAATAGGCAACGCGCCCTTCACAACCAAAAAGCTAAGGGCCCAACATTGTAGAAATTATAACACAAGTGTAATTTTTTCTGCAAATTTGCGATATTTTCCCTTATGGTTCATGTACTCGTTAGCTGTACACAAAGCGACAAACGTCCATGGCTCGATATGCCACGATCAATTTAACCATTAAAATAGAGTAAAAACCCTCTGGCCGAATTCTTTCTTCAGTAATTCTTAAACGGAGAGGGAAATGCAGTACAGCGAATCCTAAAGCCAATGTCCATCCCAAAGGGACTGTCCGCTCAGTGGACAGCAAAAGTTAATAGGCCTACTGAGTACACGCACTAAAATCCGTGGGTCAAAATGTTTTGGTAGTCCAGAGACAGATCTCATTGATCAATATTTTGAATGAATTTTAAAAATTATTCTAAATTTATAATTTTAAATTCGTAAATGTAGGTAAAATCAGAAGTGTCAGAAATAAATACAATTTAAATTATTAATTTTTAACTTTTCGCCTTTTGTGTGACAGTAATAGGATTATCAAATTAAGTACCTTAGGGTTTGATTTTCAAATTAAGTACCTTAGGGGTTGAGAACCCCTATAAAGGCACTCGAGATATGTTTACGAGAAATGTTCCGCAAATCCCATCTCAGGGCCAACAAAGAGAAAGGGAGGGTTTCACCAGGGGGTTTACTGCTCAAGGCAATGCAAAAACATAGAGAAGAACAAATATGGACTGGATGTGGTCAAATTCCGCTGCAGACAGTAATTTTATAGTTCACCCAACTGTCAATACCCAGTTGGGAACGTATAAATGATTTCATGAAATCATCTGCAAGTTCATATATATCGATTGAAACAGAAATCAAACTGGCACTTCGAACTCGTCGTGTTGAATCTGTCAATTAGGTTTAGCAAGAGTTCTCTCTCTTCATACAAATTACAAAATGGGATATTTTTTCCGGGATTCATCTTGTCACCGTTTGGTTGTTCCTGAGTACAAGCAAAAAATGAAATTAATTCTGCAATTGTTTCATTCATGCGAAGGCACAACAAAACCTTGTATAAAGAGCATTCATTGAGTTAGATACAGATGTACTCTTTGACTTTTTTTTCCCGGCATTCGAACAGTAAAGTTCCAAGCATTTTTTTTATTATTTTTTCCCCAAATATTATGTTAGCTACAACATAAAGCAGGAGCTGCATGCAACGGACTCTTTTTCCTCCGAGAGGCGTTATAACATAATTATAGGTGATTGACAGTAGTTGAAAATCCTGGAATTTTTAACCAGTTTTTATATAAAATATGCAAATATTGAATATGGTAAAAAAGAGACCACATTTTTGTGTTTTACGATATTGGCAGAAAAAGGAATTGATCTTTCATATTTGCATTTTAAATTTTCACTGAGTACAGTGAAAATTTAAAAGGGATGGCTAGAAGGTTCTTTTAGGTTCTAGATGCTAGCTAGCAGGTTCTAGATAGTTTAGGTTCTAGATGAAGCTAGCATCTAGAACCTAAAAGAACCTTCTAGCCAGCCCTCAACAACGCTATTTATCATGATTTCGTTATCTGCTAACAGAGTTTTTGTGGATTCCAATTTATATTTAAAAATATAAATTGAACTGGCACTCAATTAAAGTAATTGATTTAGAAAGTAATTTTTCCGGAGATATTATTTTTCGCCATCCTTCCACAACACCAGGTGAAGTTTGTTCTAATAATAAACTACTCTGGCTGTAAGCAATTTTCCGTATTTATATCCAGCCACAAGCCTCCCTCAATTTAAATTTAATTCCCCCCACTCGTGTGAGTAAAAGACATTTGGCTAACTCAACCAATCCATTTATTAAATGGATTGCTTAAGGGATTTAAATCTCTCTAATCTTCCTGATTGGAAAAATTAGGGAGTCTTAAATCCATCAATCCTTAAAACTCCTTAATTCATCCAATCAATCCTCAAGACTCCCTAATCCATCCAATCAATCCTCAAAACTCCCTAATCCATCCAATCAATCCTTAAAACTCCCTAATCCATCCAATCAATCCTTAAAACTACCTAATCTCCTCAATGACAGACACGTGGATTAGGCAGAAAACACAAATAAAGGACATTTTTATCAAAAGTAAAGAAATGAAATGGACTTGGGACCAGGACACGTAGCTCGAAGACATGATGAACCAAGAATATAACAGAATGGTACCCAAGAGGAGCTAAAGGCAAAACCTGACAGACAACGGAGATGGACAGATGAAATTCACGAATTCGTGGGTAGTAAATGGATGGCCATTGCACAAAACAGAAAGAACGGGAAAGGCCTTCATCATGCAGTGAATTGAAAATGGCTGATGATGAATCTGCTCAATCAGATCTTCTCTAGTTCCTAGAATTACGAGACACGGGCATATTAAAACAGATTTTGGCTTCATTCCGACCATCATTTGTAAACGAACTCAGCTACATTATGAACAACCAATGAGGTAGCAGAACTTTTTCTTTGTATACAGAAACAGTGCGCCAACACACACGTACAGGATGTCCCACGTCCTAATAAAACATTTATTCCTATACCTTTTGTTATTTTACTTTTTTAGTTAAACGAACTTTTCATCTGAGGTTTGGAAGATTCCTGCTGGGACACAGCTTGTTATTAATAACGCCAATGCAACCTTTCATCGAAGAGTGGCACTGTTTTCTGTTGCTTAGGAAAGATGGACCGCATTTCCCTCCCCCTCCTGAGACATTGCTTGCAGATTTTTAGATAACACAACCTGCTTAATGCGTGTCGTACTGAAGATGTCGCTGCGAATTCTTTGTAAACTCAAAACATGTTCCCGAACGGGATGCGATATAATTACAGTAATTCGAGGAAACGTTAGAACTCCGAAGACCTACGAATAGGCCACCTGTTACTTGGGCTCCTGGGCTTCTTGTGATCGTGGATCTTCAAGCCAGCTATTTGCATACATTATCCAGGGGATCTCCCAGATTCCTAAAATACGATTAGGGCAAATAAGTGCTATTTCCGCTTTGTTTCTCTAACAGCAGATTTTCCTCCTTTGAGTTTTTAAATCGGTTCCTTTGTGTAAAACCCAATAACAACGTAGCCAGAAATATATATATATATATATATATATATAAAAGAAAGAAATTACTTAAATAAAAGAGTATAGGGGAGAAGAGAAATGAAGTTTCAAAAAGATAATTCATTTCTTCCAATGAAAGTGCAGGATATTTCTTTTATTCTTTCCTTCAAGAAGTTAGAGCTACCAGGACATCAATCAGCACTTTCCAACAGTGCATATGCTCGATAATCAACAACTGTTTCACATCCTCCAAAAACTGCTTGCCGAAAAATATTCGAAATTCTTCATTTGAACCTGATTTGGGGTTGTTTACGCCGGTGGTGAACCGGACGGTAATCCCACCGCAGGAAGCGATGAACGCGTGATAAATAAGTTTTGATTTGAGCCGCTTTTCCATTAACCACTGTTAATCCTGCGTTCTGACATGCAGAAGGACGTGCAGGTAATGCATTTTGCAATTAAAAGATTAGGGTTATTTGCTGCGCCTGTTTTGTTTACACGGATTTTAATTACTCCGATTCGTCAATGTAATGCCACTTCTCGAGTGAACGTCGACACCACATTCTGGAACCAACCAGGATGTCAAATTGCCCTTAGGAACATTTTCACTCTACTCCAATGTTAGGATTACTTAAAATAAAACAAGAGGAAGGAAATTATTAAAAAAATAAGTTAGTTACATTACATTTAATTATCAATTAATTACTAAGATTACAACTTTATGGAACACTTAATAAAACTCAGTAGTCTTACGTTCTCCAAACTTAGCCTTAAATTTTAATTACAACTGTATAATATTTGTTACTCTCCTCCCTTATACTTTTTAAGTCTCTTTTCTCTCTATATATATGTATCTCTTCACAAGCGACACCACGTTCACGAATCTTACATAACAATAAGCTCGAAGGGTGGATGGCCTGTCTAAAGCTAACAATATTTCATTAAAATTAATTATATGGAAAAAATATAATAATAATTGCCGGATTTATGTGGATGGCTCGACAATTCTTTCTATATAAACCAAGTGTAAAATTTCATGAAAATCTGTCCACTGGGAGTCTCTCTATTACATGCGGACGAACAGACAGACATGAAGATAATTGTAAAATCCAGTTACAACGAGATTTTCGAAGGTTCATGAATCGTTGTAATGAAAATAGCTAAAAATTATTTCAGTGATGCTGAACGGTCACTTAGGATCAGAGGAGTTTAAGGAACTCGGCCTGGACCTAGAAGCATTTTTCAAAATGGTAGTATTGTACCACGGTCCCAGACTACCTAAATCCAGCATCTCTTCCTGCGTACACACTGTTAGTTGCGTTGTTATTTTGAAATACTTCAGGCTGCAGTTGATTTAACCAGCGCATTTTCTGAAACAAAAAGCAAAATTCGAATTAGAGTACTTAAAAAAAAAAACAAAGATTCCGCCTCGTATTAAGAAGGCATTGTTAAGAATAAGAAATATTAACCCCGTAACAGTTCATCAAGAAGTAAAAAGCTCGGATAGCTTTTCTCCTCAAGGCCTAACAACTGAACTGTAATGACTGACAAAAGGAGCATTAAAAGGACCAATCCAAACTCCCTAAACTACAATCCTCTGTACTTAAGCCAAATAACGAACTTTTACGTTCGCTTAATAACAGGGTTCAGACACGAACAAACTACTGATAACCAACTCGTCTGTTCCTGCATTGACCCCATCGAGTGTAGCGAGAAATTCTGCAGCGAATAACGATATAAAATAGTTCCAATTGCGGGCTTTGCGAGCAGTAAATCGTGTTTTAAGATGGCGAGTGTATTTGAGTATAAAACATTCGAGGCGTGAACAGTAGCCGGCCCTGGGCGATGCAATCGAGTGAGTGATAGTTCACTTACGGAGCTGCATCAAGAACCAGCTTTCAACATTTGGTGAAGGTTGGGAGCAGGTTACTGGATGATGACAGGCAAAGATCGATGCAGTGCGTGGGTATAATGATCGCAGCCCCGAAAATTATACCCACTTCTCCAATGGGCATGAATACAGAAATGCCACTGTATTCTGCGCCACACAGCCTTCTTTCGGATGTTCATCCGAGGGATTCTTTTGTTGAAAACCGTCACGTGACAATTACTCCTCAAAAATTGTTTAAGAATACGTGCAGTCAGTGGCGCAGAGGGCGAGTTCTCCTTGGCCCAGATAACACCTAGGGACCTCGATCTTAACTGTTACTTAACATCATAAAACAAGTGGAGGCAGCGAGATTGTTTTCCTCACTGGGGTTGGGGGGGAATGCTAGCTCTCGAAGCCCTATAAATAAATGAAATTTCTCTTTATATTATGTAACGGCGACATAGCGCCTGAGGAGTTTACAAGGTAAAGAATACGAGAACATCACCGTATTTGGAAGTCACATGAGCTCGAAGCACGGTAAATCCGAATGCGCGTACTACGGTACCTTTGTTGACCGATCGGCTGTGTAGCTAAGATACAATCTTAACAGTCGTGATAATTAAGACTGCATTTTCAAACATTTTAATTTGATGGAAAAATGGTATCGAAGGCTACTGAAATGGATCCAGACCCATGGTATCTGATCTCTAAGATAAGAATAGTCTGAATTCTAGGATCTCTATCTTCTACTGTAAGATTAAACTGCAACACGTATTTCATGGATCTTCTGTTATTAAATAAAATAAATCAATAGACTTGTCAAGTAGTATGCAGTCAACATTTTTGTAATGCACTTTACTTATTTTCTCTTGGATATCAGGACAGTTGAACGATAACACGCGTTTCACGTTTCTTCTGTGATTTAATATAATGATTTATATAGTAAACTGATGACAATAAAACGAGCCCATAAACAAAAAAACCAAAACAAATATTTCATATGGACGTACCGAGAACATTTCTTTTCTGCGCATCCACCATATTTCCCATTCAATTCCTCCAGCATACCATGGCAACAAACGATTTCCAGTTCGTCGTCTACAAATATGTATTAAAAAATGAAATAATTTCCAGATTTTTATTTGTCCGAGCTTAATTAAATTTGGAATGGCTGAACAAAGTTCTGAACTGATACGTTAATGTTGCCATAAAACAAACATTTTCTATTCTCTTTCTGACATTTTTCAGTCTCAGGAGACCCTGGGATTCTGCTGATGATGATCGGGACCTGATCGGATTTCCTAGGAGCCACAAACAAGCGTGCAACCTTCAGCTATCCCTACTCGCAGATGTTCCCAGAATAAAATCAGTAAACTGCAGTGGACGCTTCTGGTTAAGCAAGATGGCTTCTGTTTCAATGATGAATCGCGTCCCTCTTCAGGGGTACACAGGTGTCGACCTCTGTGACTACATGACTAGCATCAGTACGGAAATAGCGATCCACTGACACGTCTGGTCCCGCACACCGACTTGTTTTCTATTACTTTGAAGTGTGGAGAACCAGGCCACCACTGCTACCGGAATCTGCCATAAATTTTTACTCCATCAATGGCCGTCCTGTTACTCAGAGGTCAACGTACATTTGCTTATTACAACGTCCCTGTGCAATTGACGTTACGAAATTTTAAATTCTTCCTCGTGATTCCGAGTAAACAAATGACATCATTCGTCCCTCGCTGCTTTAAATAGCTCATTAAAACGCCAGCAGCGACGCGCCACATATTTCTGTATAAAAGCCCAAAGGCTTTTTGATTATAGAAGGTGGCGCTTTTGCTGGCTAAATAACCCCGGTGTTGATCTTTACTAAATGTAGGCTGTACTCAGTTATCCTTGACCAGACTTATAATTGCCACGTGCCACAAAGTCCCTCGTGGCCGGGAGTCTTAATGAGCTAGCAGTATTGAACGTCAGTCCCTTTTCACTGTCATTACCGTGGGGAAAAAGTTGGTCGAGTTTAGTTAAATCCAGAGTTCTTTAAATAATTCAAAATACTTATTTTCGTCTTGATGGAAGGACCTTTTACATGTTTTGCTCACACCGAGACTAAGTTAGTAAGGCGAAGGTTGTATATTTTATTTGGATTTTACCTCTTCCGGAAATTATAGGTTTTTCATCCCTCAAAACGAGAAAATCGACTATAGAAATCTATGCAATTATTAAAAGTGTTTAAGAATGGCACAAGTCACATTCAGAATTTTTATGCTCGTGAATACCCAATTAAAAAAAAAAAAAAAATAAACCCCAGCCATATCGTTTGTACACGCATGCGCAAAACATTCACTTGGGAGTATGAAAGTGCGTGGGTATAATTCATCATACGATATATGGAAAGAATTTATGTTTATCACATGTCCGTCAACTGAGAATTTTCATAGAGAAAATGATTATAACAGCACCTTAGGGTTTGTGAGAATGAATGTGACTTGTGCGTTGTCCTGAAGAAGCAGCACATATCTGGAAATTTTTCAACGTTTTTCTTTGACATCCCTTGGGTAGGGATGCATAAGACTTTCCAGTGACTGTCTGCTTATGTTCCAAGTAGCCAATGTACAAAATCCCCTCAGTATCCCAAAAGAATGGTGCCCATAATCTTGCCGGTTGTGTCCCAAATGTTTTGCGTCGGTGAGAACCCTTGTGCTTCCATTGCATGGATTCTTGCTTGGTCTCAGAATTCCAGTCTCAGAATCCCAGTGATGAGCCCATTTCATCACCTGTAACAGTTGTGGAGATGAAAGTTTCAGGATCCCTTCCATAAAGCTCTAAATTCTCCTCGCAACACCATACTCTGAATTGCTTCTGCACAGGGTTCAGAAATCTGAGGACCCACTTTGCACTGAGCTCAGTCATCCTCAAATGTTCATGGAGGATGGTTACAACTGTTCCTTAGATATGCCACATTCCCTACAGATTTGGGACGCCATTAAACATGTCATTCAGCACAAGGGTTTCCACAGCTTGGCACATTTCTGGAGTGGTCACTGTCAAGCGCCTTCCTGGACGTGGATCATCTTCGATGATCTCTCTGCTCCACTTGAATTGTTTTGACCAGAATTTCACCAAGTACTCTGAAGGTACACTGTTGCCATACACAGCCACTATCCTTTCATGACTCGCCTTTGGCCCATTTCCTTCTTTGGTGAGAAACTTGATGACTGCTGAACGATGCTCCAATTTCAGCAAATCCATAATTTGATTCAGGTATCTTCTGTTTCAGCAGCACAACCTAAAAACATAGCGGGTTAAAAATTAATATGATTCAAGTTGAGATGTGTAGGAACATGATAAATCATGAATGATTGAAATATAACTATGGGAAGTACCTTAGGTAGATGATTTATTGAACGCCCCTCGTATAACTGTTTGGTTCTTTCTATCTGAAGTCGTATAGTTCAGCCTAGGTTAGATCTGAGTGCATTTTAAACAGTAACACAGTATGTTTACATGTAACCCTCTAGTTAACAGTTGATGGGAGATACGTACACAGTACATATAAATAAATAAAAAGACCACTCGAGCTGGATGATATCTGTTGCGCGATTACTTCTAAAATCAGCAAGACAGCCTTAGATAGGATCGACGAATGCAGCTTAGGGGAATTCCCGTAATTCGATAGCGAATATCTTACCTTTAAAGAAAGCGTGAAGAGGAAGTGAGTTGAGCTGATAATAGCAGCATCGGGCTGGCAAAGATAGTAGACAAAAACAGTTCAGGACAGCAGGATGATGCAATGTAGGAGAAAGATGCACTTGGACAACGTGATAATGGCGTTCAACAGAATTTACTGGCGCCGCATGGACATTTTAAAGGCAAGTTTTTGAAAGAGAGAATGGTAAGCATCCATACGTACCATACGCTGTATGAATTTGATCAAGAATACAACATCTCGTTTATTTATAATATCTGCAATTCTGTATTTCTTTTTCTTAACAGAAATTCAAGAATCAGGGTCGACTAATTATTTGGTTATAAAAAATAATCATCATAGATGCTTGCACATAGTTTTCTTCTGTTGTCTTCTCTTGTACCCACAAGTATTTAGTATTAGCAATGGTCACATGGTGCAAGGAAGCCTATTATGCTGCACCAGCCAATAAATAAATAAATAAATAAATACAATAATAATATAATAACTATTAAAAAAAAGAAATAACCGTAATAATAAAATAACAAAAAATAAAATGCTAATAAGAAGAAAATAAAAAAATAATAATAATTAATAAATAAGAGAAAAGGAAATGGGAAACCTAAGCGTATCCCTCCTACCGTAGGTAATTATCCAGCTGACCTTTGAATTCCCCCAAACTGTCAGCCTCTACCACCCATGTAGGTAACTTATTCCAGTAATTTATAACTCGCTGGCTAAAATAAAACTTCCTGCAATCCAGTCTAAACATCTCCCCCCGTAACTTTAAATTATGGCCCCCTAATTCTAGAATCATTTATAACCGTGAAAATTTTGTTCTCATTCATTTTGCTTATGCCTCTCAGTGCCTTAAACACCTCAATCAAGTCCCCTCTAAGGTGTCTAGTTTCCGAGCTGTGCAACCCACATATTCGAAGTCTTTCCTCATATGGACGTCCTTTTGCAGATCTCACCAAGCGAGTTACCGGACTCTGGACCCTTTCAAGAAGCACAATGTCTCTCTTTAAGTGCGGTATTCCATACTTGAACACAGTATTCCAAGTGTGGTCTAATAATAGCGTTATATAATGGGATTATGACATCCTTATCTCTACTAGCAATTGTTCGATAAATCATCGATAGAACATCATGGGCTTTCCTCGCAACCAGTCTACAATGCTCGGAGAACTTCATATCTGACCTTATCATAATACCCAAGTCCCTTTCCTCCACTACCGGCTTTAGTTCAACTCTGCCAAGTGTATAAATTATTTTGGGGTTACTGTTCCCAAGGTGCAATACCTTACACTTTGCTGGATAAAAGAATAGCTGCCATCTTTCTGACCATCCCTGAAGTCTGTCTAGGTCATTCTGAAGAAGCTCTGCATGGTGGCAATCATTAACTACTCTACCAATCTTTACATCTGAAAATTTAGACATCACACCCCTCTATCCCTTCTCCAATTCTTACATCAACCCAATCTGAGGAATAACCATTTATCACAACCCTCCTGCCCTGATGCCATCCAGCTATCCATCTAAGGAATTCTCCCTGTGATTCCAACCTTTTCCAGCTTATAAAGTAACCGCTCATTTGGGACTGAGTCAAATGCTTTGGTGAAATCCAAATAAACAATGTCAAAATTATTCCCAAAGTCCAGCTCTTGAGTGACCCTGTCAAAATAGCTAACCAGATTACTTAAACATGATTTTCCCTTTACAAACCCAAACCCAAAAAGTATCCTTCGGAATTCCATTTCTATCTAAATGATCCTGAATTACAACTTTGATCATTGTCTTTGCAAAAGCAAATACTTTTGCAAAACAAAGTCTTAAATGTCTGAAAGACTTTTTAATTCCAAAATACGAAGTAAATATACACCTCGCAGACTTTAACCTCATCACGTGAAGCATGATTATACATGCGCTGGATAAGTGCATTTTTAATGAGAGGTATCGCTATCGTTCTGGGTAAGGTGGGGGCCAGCACAGGCTTTCGATCACACAGCCTCACCGATCCTCTTTTCTGTATGTATTTGTATAACAATAGGCCAAGACCTGGGGAGCTGAGGAATTTGACTCAGTCCCTCATGAGAGGTTACTCTATAAGCTGAACCATGTTGGGATTACTAGAAGGATTGCAAGGTGGATGCAGTGCAGAAGATGGCTAAGATTAATGGATATTCTTCAGATTGGTGTAACGTCAGAAGTGGGGATTTTGAATGATCGGTTCTTGGACCACTGTTGTTTCTGGTTTTCATAAATGAAGGGATAGTGGGTGTGATGTCAAAATTTGCAGACAGTGTAAAGATTGGGAGGGTAGTTACTGATCAATGCCAAGCAGCGTTCCTTTAGGGTGACTTGAACAGGCTTCAGAAATCGCCAGAAAAGTGACAGCTATGTTTAAGGTCTTACACTTGGGGAATAGCAATCCCAAAATAAGTTTACTCCGTGGCTGAGTTAGTCGGTCTCAAGCATAGATATCAAGGTCCCCCACCCCTCCAGTAACTGGGTTTTTTTCGTCCAGCAAAACAGGCAAATCGACCAGAGAACACACGCAATTTACAGACACAAATATGGGTTTATGTAATCAATTACGGGTAACCCTAATATAATAATAATGTATAACCCCGAAATAATTTATACACTTGTTGGGGTTGAATTAAAAACAGTAGCAGGAGAAAGAGGTCTGGGAGTTACGTTATGGGCAGATATGAAGTTTTCTGAACAGTGTAAACAGGCAGCCAGGAAGACCCATGGTGTCATATCGATGATTTATCGAACATTATTCTGTGAAGATAGGGGAGGTCTTAATCCCACTGTATAAGGTAAGACCGCATTTGCATACTGTGTCCAAGTATGGAGACCTTATCTGAAAAACGACATTGAGCTTTTTGAAAGGGTCCACAACTCGCATGGTTGAGATCGGAAAAATTCGACCGCACGAGGAAAAACTCCGATTATGTGGGCTACAAAGCTTGGCAACCAGACAACTCAGGGGTGATCTAATTCAGGTTTATAAGGCTCTAAATGGGGTTAGTGAAATGAAGGTGGAATTTTACTATTATGAAGAATTCCAGAATTAGGGGCTATAAATTCAAATTAAAGGGGATGAGGTTTAGAATAGATTGTAGGAAGTTTTTTTCTTTTAGCCAGCAAGTCACTGATTACTGTACAAGTTGCTTCTGCAGGGAGTCGAAGCTGACAGTTTGAAGAACTTCAAAGGGCAACTAGATAGTTAGCTACATGAGGAGGGAAGCGTAATATAATTTGTAATTTCTTATCTATGTTTGTTTATTTATTTTTAGCTGGTGCAGCAAAATCCTGTGGCTTTCATACACTGTATGGCTAATACTGTACTAAGTGATACTTTTTTTTTTTTTGTTATACAAGACAGAAAAGGTTGGGTTCTTAAAGTTCACTTGGAAGTGCTTTCAAGTTCGTTCTTTTGGAAAAGTACTTTAGTGTTGTTTTTGTATTTTAATTAATGCAAATAAATTTGTTATATTAAAATTAAATGAATGAAATAATAAAATCGTCATTTACATGTTATTTCATGACAGTTTTATATTATGAAGTTCTTTTGCTGCAAAATACTTCTTCCCCGTGTACTTGTTAATAACTGTCCAAATTATGTATGCCGTTGATCATCAATCTGTTTAATCTCATTAATCTCTTTAATTCAATACTCTTAACTAACTGTACTAATCTCTACGCTTGGCCACCAAGTAGCACTGCTCCTACCTCCCCGTGGCGGGGCCGGTAACCTGGGTGGTAAAAATTAACCTCCAGGCCCAAAAGGAGCTAACATGGATACAAGCAGTTATCCACCTTTAGAGTCATCAAGCTCAACACAAATTCCTGACAACGACCATGACACCAACCAACCCAAAAGGCTTCGAAGGGAAGCATAATGTTATGATGAATTACCAAATTTTTGATGATTCATTCTCTATTCTCTATCTAACCTGTCGGCAAATTATCACCATTCTTGATTCAAAAATGTTTGGAAACAATTACTGGATCACCAAAAATTGTGAAAAGACTACAATCCGCAGATCTCCTCATTGAAACAGCCACCGCAAAACATTGAGCTTAAACACGTCATTTTGTGGGCTCACAGTATGTTACTCCCCACAGAACCTTAAATTCGTCAAAGAGTGTGATCAGTGAGTGGGATCTAATTATAGTCTCCGAAGAAGTGCTACTCCAAAAACTCAGTAGTCAAAAAGTTATAAATGTGAAATGGATTATCACTAAAAAAGATGGAAATCTCACTCCAACGAGGTGCATCATTTTAATATTCAGTACGCCAGACTTACCATCCTCAATTAAAGTTGGCTATTTAAATTGTAGGATCCGAGCATTCTGAAGCAGATTGTTCAATAACAGTCCTTGTTTGTTCGAACTGCAAAGGAAGCCACCCAGCCTTTTTCAAAATCTGCGAACTTGGGAAAACAGGAAAGAAAATTTAAAAATACAAAATAGAAAATAAAGTCACGTTTCCTGAGGCACGTAGGCAAGTAATGTTGAGCTTACTTAGTGAACATTCCTATGCAGCTCGCACTTGGAACTTTGTTTCTACTGCAGCACAAACAGAAGTTTCAGTTCCGTCTAACATCTCTCTAGCGATTGGTTGAAATGTACAATTGTAACCGCTAAGAAAGATAATCCTCCAGTGAAAATTACCGAATCAACAAATACAGCAATAAGCATCCCTAATGGGAACTCCATCATCATGTTGAAAAAGAAAAACTAAAATCTGACACAGGTTCAAAACAAATGGAAACTCCCACCAATAGTATGGAAGTAGATGAGCGTTTAGATAATGAGCCCATTTTGGAACTCCATGACAGAATCCATGGTGTCCAAATGACACCATGGATTCTGTACGCCCCTATTTCCAGAAAAAATATAAAATAAAGCAAGACAGACCGAAATGCTCCACTTCTTAAAAAAAACAGTCAGACCAATCCGCTACAACTAAACTTAAAAATTCTAATATCATACAATGGAACTGCAGAAGACTAAGAAGCAATTCTGACGACCTAAAAAATTTACTAATTCAGTACAATCCGATAGGAGTATGTCTACAGGAAACTTTCTTATCATCCCAAGCTTCACCAAAATTTACAAACTATACAATGTATAGAAAAGACAAAATCTGGGAGTCTCCTGCTCGCGGAGGAGTAGCTGTTCTTGTAAAATCAAATATACCGTCGGGGCAAATTCAATTGCAAACTAGTCTAGAAGCTGTGGCAGCACGTATTTCAATCGGTATATCAATAACCCTAACTTCTATATATATTTCCTCTTATCAACCATTTTCAAATACAGAACTTGATAATCTGGTTATGCAACTATCATCTCCAATCTGTCTTTTTGGTGACTTCAATGGCCACCATCCATTATGGGGGTCGCCTGCAATTGACGCAAGAGGCAAATTAATCGAAACATTCATGGATAACAACCTAACTATACTAAACTCTGGATCTCCGACTTATATTCACCTAGGTACAGGATCTATGCAGTAGACTTGTCAATCTGCTCACCATCAATTCTTCCAAGCATGACATGGTCAGTGATAAACGATCCTCTAAACAGCGATCACTTTCCAATCCTTTGCTCATTACAAACGCGGGTAATTGCAACTCTCGAGCACCGATCCAAATAGAAGTTCAAGAAGGCAAACTGGGAGAGCTACTCCACCCAGGTCCAGTTAGACAGGAGTTATGTTCAGCAAAATCCAATTGAAGACGTAACCATCTACATTACCAATCAAATACTAACTGCAGCAAAAAATTCAATTCCGAAGTCACGACCTCACAAGCGCTCCCACCATAACTGGTGGAATACAGATTGCCCTGATGCCAAGCGTGAGAAAAACCGTGCTTGGAACAAATTTCGTAAGTTTCCTACGACCAGTAATCTAATCGAATACAAAAGACTTAAAGCAAGGCATATTAAGCGAAAAGCCAAACGCGATTTGCCTCAATTACCACCAAAGACACTCACCCACGACTCATTTGGAGAAGAATAAAAGCTCTAAATGGAAAATTTTCGCGACCACCCTCACCAATACTCTGCTGGAATGGGAAAGACCTTTCTGCACCTAAGGAAATCGCCAATGCGCTAGCAGAATCATTCTCTACAATATATGCTTCTGCTTGATCTGTCAGGGCATCAAGGCAGATGCAGAACGCTGCAAAATTAACTTCTCCACACAGCTCATTTCCATGCAATCAACCGTTTAATTTAGCAGAACTCAAGGAATCTTTAAATAAATCTTCAAATAGTGCTGCCGGTCCAGATGACATACATTACATCATGCTAAAACAATTACTTGAAACGGACTTACGTACCCTACTGATCTTCTATAACCGGATCTTCTCAGAAAATGCTTATCCGCTTTCCTGGCGTCATTCTTTCACACTTGCCATAACAAAACCAGGCAAAGACCCTCCTTTGGCTAAAAATTATAGGCCAATATCTCTCACGAGCTGCATGGGAAAATTTTTTGAAAGAATGGTACATACGAGGCTTACCTGAATCTTAGAAGCAGAGAGCCTTTTAACAGATCATCAGAGTGACCATCGTAAGAACAGATCCACTCTTGATGTCCTATCAAAGCTGAATCGAATATTCGCAATGCCTTTGTCATGAAGCAACATCTAGTCATGGTCAATTTAGATATTGAAAAGGCATTTGATACTACCTGGCGACATGGTATTATTATGGATCTTTATCACATAGGACTAAGGGGCCATCTTCCTCAGATAATTCAGAATTTTCTACGCCACCGCTCTTTTTCAGGTCCGCTGTCAGAACGTACTGTTGACACCCCATATTCAGGAAGGAGGAGTATCACAAGGGAAATTCGTTGCAACAGCATAACCAGAGACATCCCCAAAACTGTGGAAACTTATATGTATGCGGATGACCTCGCCATCTCCTGCCAGTCGCAAAGTATGAACACCACTGAACGTCAACTTCAACTTGCCATTAACAGAATTGAATCCTGGATGACACGTAACGGATATCGACTAGCTGAACAGAAGTCTACCACCACTCAATTTTGTAAACAACTTGCTCTCCACTCCCATCCTGAACTTCAGCTAAACAATAGTCCGATACCAGTAGTAAACAGCATCAGATATTTGGATTTGATAGTAAGCTTAACTTCCAAGCACATATCTACGAACAACTTGTCTAAAACAGTTGAACATGCTTCGGTCAGTCTCATCCATGTCATGGGTGAGACTGACCTCTACAAGTCTCTGATCCGATCACGCTTAGATTATGGTTCTTCCGTATATGACTCAACCAGGAAAAGCACATTAGAACGGCTAAATGTCATCCAGCACAGTGCCCTGAGGACTGTGCTGGGAGCATTCAGTACTACTCGAATGCAAAATCTTTATATTGTAGCCCACGATCCTCCATTACATCTTCATAGAAAACCAATTTTCGTTCCCGTTGAGAATCCTTGCTTTAGACATACCAGAGATTTTCTTTGTTTTTCTCAGTTGTGGCTCCCGCTGAATGTACTCCAACAATGTCACCGTTCTGAAAATCGGAAAGATCATCCTCATGACTGGATCAACTAAGAAGCCAGAGGAAAGCGCATACTATTTATTTCATAATAGGGAACTTGTAATCATACCGTGTGACAACTTATATTTGCATACAGTGCGTTCAATTATCTGTTGACGCCAATTGCAAAAGGTTTCTAATTTTTTTGGGCAGTGAGTGTACACGGAAGTGTGAAAATGGGAAGAATATTCATTTAACGAATTTTATGTAAGAAAATCTTGCCTAAAGGGTCCAAGCCGATAGTCACCAGATTTCATGAGTGGTGATGGAACAGAAAAGATATTAGTCTTGCACGTGAAGATTTTACTTCTTTGGTTGTCTCGCACAAAATGTGTTCTCATATTTGAATTCAATACCATCTAATTACAAACTTTCTCATGTAAAATCTTTTGTATTTCTTAAAAGTGGAGTTGATTTCTCAATGAAACGAATCTTGATGTAATTTTCTTGGAGATTCATCAAAGTTCTTAACATCTGAATTTATGAATAGCTAAGGGAATCGGCGCCATCTACAAAACCGAGATATTGCATCAATTTACAGATCAGCGAACTTCCCAGAAATCAATGATGCAACTCTACTCTACTCTCTGGGGTTGAAGATTCGATGACAGAAATGTCTTTTATAGGTGGGCGTGCTTCACTCTTGTTTACATTGCCTGCGAACCGTGTTGCAAGGGTTAGTCGAGCAACCTACTATTAGATACACTTAACTGCTTAACGGTGCTTTGTCGAATGAGTTGGCACTTATGAGGTCATCTCCTTCTGTCTATCAGTTGATTGCTTATTCCCTTTACAATCTCTTTAACGTGTCGTTCGGCCACTGAAATAAAACCAGGTGTGCAGAGAACTGCTGGTTAATATTTCCAAGTAAATGGTTAACGGAAGATTTCTCACTGAAACGAATTATTTATCATCACAATTAATGGGTTGTAAATGATGCAAATATTTTTCCTGGTAGCCCTTAACTAGGCAGGTGATAGCGAGAATTTTTCTTTTAATCGGTGAGATCAACTTCTGGTTTCACCGATTCTTAGAATGGCTGATAATGCAAAGTAGGAAAATGGAGAGAGAGAAAAAAACGGGACTCTTGTACGCTGTGTCACCTTGACCATCGAGTCATTTGGCTTGAATTCACGGAAAGCCTGTCCTCCGTGACAGTAATAGTGGTTTCGCTGCTCACTTCTCACACTTTTGGAGAGGTCTGGGTTCGATTCCATTTATGACTGGACAGATTTCTAAAGGACTCTTCAATCGGGTAAATGGAAATAAATACACAATGGCGCAATGTGGTCTAAATCATGATGTGCCTGAAATCCAACAAAGGGGAGCCTCGAGTTAGTAATGACCGACGACGAAAAATCATTAAAGATAGGAAAACTCTCGTATGATCCATGATAGTCATATAAAATAATGGTATTTTATAGTAAAACACAGGAATCAGCCCGTGTTTCTGGACTGAGTCCTGTGTTTTCAGAGGATAGATCGGAATTGAGTCCAGAGTTGGATGTATGTGTATATAAACTGATAGTTTATTTATTTATTTATTATTATAAAGTTTGTAAAAATTTATATGATGGATTAAACATATTCTAAAACGGGATATCGTAAACTGAAGTTCAGCCCATAATGGCAGAAAGCAATATATTTACAGCTAATAATCCAAAAACAAATCAAGTTTTGACACAACGCCCCCTAATAATGGATGAAGCGAATCAATATTACACCTTCCGCTCAGATCGGTAAATATTAACAACCGGAAACCAAATAATTGTCAACAAAAACAAGATTAAATATATATATTTTTTTGTCAAGATTTCATACAGAACGTGCGAACATTATACCAGTTCTCAAAGCCCAAAGCGAGCTGCGATTTCAACCGTTATAACTCTTCTCCATCTGTTTCTTCCATCAATCCGAAGCCATTGAGAACATTATTACGTTCATGAAATGGAATTACCACAATCATTGGTAAAAAGAGATCTGTTCTAATTTAATATCACCATAAACAACTTTAAACTACTTTCTGAAGTAGGGTTTGACATTCCTAGCCGTGATAAGAAAGCCAAATGAACTTTGTGTGAGAGACCCAAATAGTAATTATGGAAAAGTAAACAGGCTAGCTGTTTACTGGCAAAATTTCAATGCTTGAATGTGTCCACCAACTTAGTAACATTTCGCAAGAATTTCGCATCACTCATTAGATGACCTTAAGTGTCCATGAAACAATTTTATCAAATACACTTTGGCATCGCCTTAAAATTCCTATTAGTATTCTCTGGCGCATTTATTTGCTTCTATGTTTGTTTTTATATAACGCGGTTGTTAGTATTTATAAATTGTTATTATTTATTTCACTTGCTCGAGGATAAAATTCTCCTACTATCATACACTATTCTATGTTAGCCAAGCTGGTCAATCGGCTTTTTGCAAAGTACGAGCAGTGTAAACTTAGGTTTTAAAGAGGTTTGATTGTCGGATGCTGTATAAATTTGTCATTGTGTCATGTTTGAACCTTTCAATGTTTACCACAACAGACGTTGTCCACAGATGGATTAATGAGGGGACACGGAGAAAGATTGGCCATTGCTGATGAAGATGTTGACGTCTTCCCATACGGTCGTCTTTGCGAATAATGACGTTGAAGGTCCTGGCATCTTTTTCTATCAATGAATTTAAGAGTGGCTTCTGACCGTAGAAGGTTGTACAGCCTTAATTTCATGTTAGAACTGCAGCTCACAGAGCCCAACATAATGTCAAACGGAAATTTAAGTGAGTGCTTTGTCCGAAAGGAGGTGCTATGGAGTCATGCAGCATGATACATGCTATAATGTCTGGATTAGATGGTCAAGTATGAGGTTGGAGAATGCCCAGAAAAAGCCACTACTGGAGGACATGGTCCAGTACCGATCACAATTTGGAGATGTTATGATTAGAAAAGAGGAAGCTTTTCGAGATTTCACTGGGCTTTTGGTTGTGGGACCAAGAACTGGAAGGGTATCCTTTCAAAGCAAACTGATGACCTCAAATCATGCATCATCCAACCACCCAGATTAACATAACCAACTGCCGTGTGCAATCACAAATTTAGACTTATTCAAATCCAAGCCGATTGGGCAAGAATTCAGTTGATGTAGTTTTGTGATCGGTCCGATTTTAATGGAACAGATTGAGAAATCTTTCTAAAAGACCGAAATATAAAATTTAATGAAATTTTTTCACTCGGAATCAAATTATTATACGCCGACGGACACGATATGATTGAAGGCAATAAGCGTCTTAATGAACGCATCTGAAAATGACATAACGGTCAAACTTCTTAAACCAGGGCAATCTATCATTCCGTTAGCATACTGGCTATAAGTACCGTCCTTCCAAGCCAGATTGAAAAGGCCTGAGTTCGAATCCCGTCAATGATACCAGGTATTTTTATGGGCTTTTTTTCCCCACACCGTTGCTGAGTTAGTCGGTATCAGGCTAGGACCACATAGTTTTTCCTCCAGAAACCGATTGAATAACATACGCAGTTATAGATACAATATATTGATGCCTTATTGCGTTGGCGTTTAACACATACACCTAACCCAAGTTTTCCATCAATAAGTCACTAATATTTTTTACGAATAGCAATTAGACATTGCTATTCCTGAAATCCTGTGACCTGACAGATTTCTCGATGTTGGTGAATTGCTTAAAAAGTTAGTTGTCTGCGGTGTAAGCTCATGCCCGCACAGTCAGTTATCACGCGCTGCTTTGGAAAATGGCCACTCAAAACTAAAGTTGCCGATTTTTGGGTGGCTTATTGGATTGACCTATTTTCATAAAAATATCCGGAAAATCATTGGTGCAGGATAACGGATTGCAAGTTTGGGAGTCTGGGTCGAGGGCCTCATATTCCAATAGCAAGTCGTGTTGGCAAAAGGGATCATTTGTCGCCATGATATTCGTACACTGAGATCTGGTGGGCATACACAGCCCAACTCAAAGCTAACTACCGAATATTGTTTGACGCCAATATCACCTCCATGCTTTCTAGATTTTGTCCACGGTATTCTCCACCTCCCTCAAGTAGGAATGGGTTACTGATGACGTGTTGAACGAATAGGACAGCTAGTGACTCGTTCACTATCTACAGCGAAATCCAATATTCAGATCTCAAGGCCAATACATGAGACAACGTGTTTATCTCAAGCAATCTGATCAGATGCCATCATATTCGCTCATCCATGCCCATGATTTGATATTACCCAATGCAATTGAGATAATAAAGCGTACGGAATAAATTTCCATTCTCAGGCATATCTCATCACCGAACTTGCGTACCAACGAACCAGTCTGACGGACGGCTCTGACCATCCCAGTCAATCAAGCTCATCATCAAATGGACGAGATTCATCTTCATCGAATAGCAACGCAATGATGACGAAGGCTTCTAAACTGATATTTTGAAACTTTCTGTTTATAAAGTTTCGTCTACAAGACTCACTTGTTCGTCGATGAAAGAGATTCATCCTGTCTGGAGGAGGATATTTCAAGCGCTTGTTATGAATTTTAGGCTAAAGGAAATAATTAAAAATTAAAAACAACAGAAAAACTTCAACTCGGAATAAAGGTATTGTCAGACCCACGTTCATAACAATTTTAAGTCCCGGAAGTTTGGTAGGAGAGTTCTGAACCAGTTTTATCTATTTACTACTTTATTATTCAGACTAATTTGCTTCATCTGTACCCATTCCATAGGGCCGATTCGTATAAAAATGTTACGTGGCTCCTGATAGTTCTAATGCTGGAATTTACTTCAAAGGTCACGATAGCAGATGGCGCCATCTACCGTCCTCAATAAGAAATACTATTCGCGTCTGAGTTATGTCAAAGTCCCACGAGCACTATAAGAGTTGGTATCGGTACCTTTTCGAGTTGGTAGCACACGACAGTAGCCTGTCTTTGTGATCTGAATTGATAATACGATTCCAAGATACGAAGACATGTTTGCAGCCTTCGAGATGAAGAACAAGTTTTATTTATTTTTATCGCCAAGTTACGTGACCACCGTGTTGTTTTCGACTGGCAGGTCATGTGATGCAGGTGATGAGTCAGGCAATAAAATGTGAGGTCGTGCAAATGGATGTGTATGGCCGTGGGTTAAGAAATCCCGCGAAATATTAAGTTAATCTGTTGTTTCAAATGCTCGGGCCATTTCTGCTCTCTTTTCGGATTTTTATTGCTATGGTTGCCAGACGGACTTCGGGAGGCAGTTTGGTGTTGTTTCTCTTTGTGGGTATTAAAGATAATAGTTGTCCACTGTTGACCGTGTTCTAGTTTCTGTTCTACTTTATAGGTTTGCCATTTAAAGCTACTCATTTTTGTGGGTTTTTAAAGTGTTTTTATATGGCAGCAATTGTCTCAATAGTACTGAATTGTCAATCGCTGGCGTTTTTTTTTTTTTTTTTTTTTTTTTCAGAGGGTGGCCTCCCTAACGAGGTCACACCGAAGACAAATGAACGCAAACAATGAATATTTACAGTTTAAAAAGTAATTCTTTTTTTTTTTTTTTTCTGCTTACTTTTAAGACTCAAGGAGAGAAAGAAAGATGGTGATTAAGAGAAAATGATACCTTGCGTCGCAATGCGGAAGGAGGTGAAGAGAAGAAAGAAACGAAAGAGAAGGGGGAAAAAAAGAAAAAAGGGACCAAGTTAGTTAGAAGAAGAACTTGGAGAGAGAGAATTAGAGGAGAAAATGGATAGATATATGGCGACTGAGAGATGAAGATAGATAGAGAAAGGAAGATATGTACAAAAATTAAAGGGGGAAAATTATATACTGTATATATATATATATATATATATATATATATATATATATATGAGAGAGTGAGTGAACTTGGTCCCTTTTGAAAAATCCACAAAAATCGGTAGCTTTAGGTGGCAATGAGAGAAGAGAAAGATAAAGAAGAGAGAGAGAGAAAGAAAGAAAGACAAAAGACAGGGAGAGACAAAAGCGAGAGTATAAAGACAGAAAGATAGAGAGAGAGAAAAGAAGAGATACATAGATAAAGGAGAAATATGATAGAGAAGGGGAGAGAGACAAAAAAAGAAGAGAAACATAGAGGAGAAATATGATAGAGGAGAGAGAGAAAGAAAGAAAAGAGAAACATAGATAGAGGAGAGATATGATAGAGAGAGAGAGAGAGACAAAAGAAGAGAAACATAGATAGAGGAGAGAGAGAGAAGGAGAAACGTAGAGGAGAAATATGATAGAGGAGAGAGAGAGAGAGAGAGAGACAAAAGAAGAGAAACATAGATAGAGGAGAGAGAGAGAAGGAGAAACGTAGAGGAGAAATATGATAGAGGAGGAGAGAGAGAGAGAGAGAGAAAAGAAGAGAAACATAGATAGAGGAGAGATATGATAGAGAAAAGAGAGAGAGAGAAAAGAAGAGAAACATAGATAGAGAAGAGAGAGAGAAGGAGAAACGTACAGGAGAAATATGATAGAGAAGAGAGAGAAAAAGAGAGAGAGAGGAGAGAGAGAGAAGGAGAAACGTAGAGGAGAAATATGATAGAGAAGAGAGAGAGAAGGAGAAACATAGAGGAGAAATATGATATAGAGAGAGAGAGAGAGAGAGAGAGAGAGAGAAAAGAAGAGAAACATAGATAGAGAGAGAGAGAAGGAGAAATGTAGTGGAGAAATATGATAGAGAAGATAGAGAGAGAGAGAAGGAGAAACATAGAGGAGAAATATGATAGAGGAGAGAGAGAGAGAGAGAGAGGGAAGGAGAGAAACATAGATAGAGAAGAGAGAGGGAGAGAAGGAGAAACGTAGAGGAGAAATATGATAGAGAAGAGAGAGAGAGAGAGAGAGAGAAAGAGAGAGAGAGAGAGAGAGAGAGAGAGAGAGAGAGAGAGAGAGAGAGAGAATTCTATGAAAATCGTTCTGAAAAAAGTGTAATAAGCATTTAGCATATGAGATTCAATTTAATTAAAACAATTAAAGCCGGAACTGAAAGAAAAAAAGAAGTAAACGAGAAGAAAAAATGTAATAAAATGAATGGATGAAAAAATTCAGTGAATCAATGAAGAAACAAATAACCAGAAATTAAAAAAAAAAAAAAAAAAGTGAATTATACGTGCAGATCCAAATTCACATCGCAATATATGTCTTCATCAGTCTATTTTTAGTGTTAATGCGAGATGGGGCCGTTTATTGATAAAAACAGCGAGAAACGGGAACCGCGCGCTGACAGTGTCCAGCACACCCCACAAAAAATCGGAGAAACGCGCTCAGATATGCGATAAGGTCGGATTTTCTTATGAGAAAGCGGAACAGGTGTGCTGCTTTGTATGACAGATTCGAAATTAACTATAACCCTTTCGTTCAATTAGAATATAAAGAGCAAAAAATATATATTAATGACGTCTTTGCATGTTTACAGACTCGCCACCGCAATAAACGCACGACGTTACCGCGGTAGATGCAAAAACGCCAACACGTGACCACCGAATGAAAAGGAAAAAGAAAAAATGTCTCGCTAGGCGGCGAGAGATGGCGCTAATGACCATAGTTACAGTTACTACACGAAGGTTATTTCAACAATTAGCGACGTGCGGCATTGGAAGAAACAGGCTGACACTGTCACCACACCACTGAGCCCAATAGAAAATTGTCCTCTTTCTTCCTGTCTCCGACCTTGTGATCCCGCACTAATTAATGGCAGCCCTATCAGAGCGTGCAACCGAAACCGCTCATCTACCGTATTGTTAAACTAATAAAACCGGCACGAACTCCAAACAACAAGCAGACGCCGATTGCATCTGCAGATAAGAAACAGAAAATTCTCAGACTACCCACGTATTTTGATAAGATAACAAGAATGCCAAATGAGCCACATATACTGCAAAGAGAGCAAATCATGATCCGCTAGAGGGCTCCTGACACTCTTCACGGCAACTCGATCAGAGAATTAATTATAATGTATTGTGTGTTTCTTCTGTTCCAGGAAGTGGAGAAACGTGCACCGTTCTTATCCGCCATTATACTTCCCTTCAGTTAGGCCAGCTTTACCAACTGTTCAACAGTCTGCCCTTGCAGTTCGTATTCGTCTGTAAAAGTATGGACTGAATCCCACAACGTCCTTTAAGTGTCACAAATAACATATCGGGGAGACAAAATATTGCGTGTGCTATAATTGTTGGCTCAAGGACCTTTAGTCCAGCAATTCTACAATAAATTGACGCTTACCACACAACCATTACCAACTAATTCCTACTAACTGTCTCAAAACACCACCACTCCGATCCCATTCACCGATGTCTGTAGTCCCAAAAAGTACAGAAAAGCTGACTCTATTAGAACAAAATCCCAACCAAAACTTGTTGGATTGCGTCTGTTCTGTGGTCAACTTGCTGGATGAAAACCCGTTTTCCAGAGTAAAAAAACCATGACATCCTCTCCTCAGACTAACTAAGTCACTTTGTGAAAAAGGCCCTTAAAAATTCCTTGCGTCATTGAGGGGATTCACGTTTAAATGTTGAAGCACATGAACCGCTGGTTCACTTCAGGAGAAAAATTGATACTCGTAAAACTGTACTACTAAAATACGAAGCCTACCAACTCTCCCTCGTGGAAAAGGCTTGAGTTCGAGTCCAGTCGATGATGTGAGGAATTTAAGGGCCTTTTTCATAGCGTAGCCGCGTTAGTTGATCTCAAACGAGTGCGCACGGTTTTTCATCCAGCAGACAGAAAATCGACACACGCAATTTACAGACCGTGTGGTCTTAGTAGCTGATGCTCCTAAAACCCAACAACAACCTACCAACTAATCCCACATGGTCGTGTCTATGACCCGCAGCGAAAAATAAAATTAGATATAATAATGGCTTATTATAGCCATCATTACTGTAGAAAATAAGATATAATAATCAGCCGAAGGCTAATGGCAGCTCAACTGTTGCCATAGTAATGAAGTCGTTGATGGCGATACAATGAGCATGCGCGCACTAGAACGAAACAGTTTCCGATATTCGTGATTTTTAATTCCAGTGAAATAATGAACTTCCTAGAGACAGCGCACGAACGTGCTTTACTGCTTAAGATGAAGGAAGTACAATCGCATTTAATTAGTCAGACTTTTAGAGGGGATGTTTTATTAAAATAAACAAATAAAAAATTAATTTCTCCAATAAAAGACAATTTAATGAAATCCCGTTACAAAGAACTGGAACTGTATGAATCAGGACCGAAATTTCACTGAAAATGAATATCGTAAAAAAATTATTTCAGATTACTTTATTTGTATAAATTAATTCTTCATTCTGATGAGGGATTTTATTAAAATATCAACTCGTATTTTATTAAAATATTTTATTTTATTTTTATATTATTATTTTATTAAAATATCGTATTTCATTAAAATATTTTATTTTATTAAAATATCGTATTTCATTAAAATATTTTATTTTATTAAAATTATTATTAATTATTTATTAGAAAATTAATAATATATTATTAAAATATCGACTTTAGAAAAATATTTTAATCATACAGTTTGTTTCTTTCCACATATCACTCTACCGCAGGGATAAAATAAAATGGTCCTAAAATATATTTGTAAGCCAGTATATTTTAGGTCTAGGTGAACTTTCAAAATAATTCGCTGTACTGAAATTATTTGTTAAAACTATTTCGATGAAACGAGGCTATTAAAGAATTAATAGTAAGGGAAGAAGACAGAAATTAGAAATATTTTCGAGGTAGTGAAATTTTCATTCAAATGGTATTCGCTATAATGGAATTTGTGTTCTTCTGAAGTTCGTTGGTTGTAGTAGGTGTAGGAGCATCGGCAACTAAGGCCCTATATACTGTCTGTAAATTGCGTGTGGTCTGTGGTCGATTTTCTGTTGGCTGGACGAAAAATCCGTATTTCTGTGAGAAAAAACTATGCTATCCCGCCTGAGACTGACTAACTCAGCCACGTTGTGAAAATACCCATACAAATTCCTAGTGTCATTGACGGGATTCGACCTCAGGTCTTTTCCACCAGATGTGGAAAAGACCTGAAGACGATTATATCCACTCTGCTACCCACGAGGGCTGTAGTTCAGAACATTATAGACTTTAATCACCACTCTACAGGGATGGGTTTAATGGTTAAGCTACACTGGTGTGCAAAACTTAAGGACCAACACTATTTCTAAAGGTTACAACCACAAAATCTTTACTTAAGATACTCTTTACTGATGACAGTTGATTTAGTCTCAGCAGCGATTCTGGACGTCAACTAATCTGGCGAGAGGTTGGCACACGGCATCACTCCCGAACATCACTGAAAGGGATCGATATGGCGGTCAAGGTGTTCTCCTCTAGGGAGGCGTTATCTTGGATGGACGTACACAACTCCAGATCTAAATCCCATCGAACACATATGGGACGCTCTGGGGAGACGCCTAGCGGCACATCCACACCCACCAGAAAATGTTCACCAGCTGAAGATGGTGCTGACAGAGGAATGGACGATGTTACCACAAGAACTTATCAACAACATTGTTCTAAGTATGGACAGGAGGTACAAAGCCCGCATCGATATCAGGGGTGGCCATATCTCCTACTGAGGATCACCTCTTCCCTTTGTTCCATCTTTGGCAGTGATGCATCTGTATCATGGCAGCCAGTGCTATGTTGCCATATTTGAATAAAGTCCCTCTGTACCGTTTTGTTTCGGTTGTTGTGTCGGTGTTGTTTTCCTTCATCATTTCTGCACCTCACGAGGTTCCTTTGGTATGCTTTACCCATATCCAGGCCATTCTTATTAGAAGCTACAGGTGAAAACTTGATTGGTCCTTAAATTTTGCACACCATTGTATTTTCATAAATGCGGAAAACACTCAACAGCAACTCTTGATTTCAGGCAACCGAACGCGTCCCAAGTATTGTATCAAGATATACTAAATATATATTGATGGTTCTAAAAAAACGCAGTTATAGGCACAGCAGGTTTGCAATACCACTCCTCGATGGACGTATCGTCTACCGAGTTGTATGCCATTAAATTCGCCCTAGCCTGCACTACGTTTTCCTGTTCCTTAGGTCATAATTGACACAGACTGCTCTCCAATGAAAGTCCCGCTCAACCTATTTTAAAAAGTATTCGATCGTAGTTAAAACAGTCATAAAAATAAGTAAATAATGGATAATAAATGGATAAATAACTCGTGGATGTAGTCATTAAGCGTATTTAGGAGTCACAGGCTTCCACCACTATCTACTCGTGGGTAGCACAGTTAGTAAAATCACCGTCCTCCTTACATAAGGTGGAAAAGACCTGAGTTCGAGTCGCGTCGATGGCGTGAGAAATTTTTATGGGCCTTTTTCAAAACGTGGCTGAGCTAGTCGGTCTCAGGCGAGCATAGCATGGTTTTTCATCTAGCAAACAGAAAACTGAACACAGAATACTCGCAATTTACAGAAGTATACACAGAGCAATATGGCCTTAGTCGCTGATGCTTCTAAAAACCCTACTACTACAACTCTCGGCGGTCTTTGTGTCGGTGGTCGCATTGCACGTATACGTGCTCTATACGTCTTACAACACTCACTATTAGCTTCAACATGTTGAGTTATAAATTTTTTTTCCCTCGAAAATTTTTATGAAATACAGTAGAAAATGACGAAAGAATTATTTTGGTTTTTAAATTTTTAAAATCGGACTGCTAGAAGCTGAGATACAGCGATTTAAAACGTAAACGCGACACGCGTATGAGTGGCTGTAGGGGTATTCATTGCGTCATGCGTCGCTGCTACATACGGCGCACGTCATTTCGTGTCGTATTTTCGTGGCGATTAATGTCAGTCCACGGATGCAAGTTATTCTCATGTGAAAACTGCCTGGGGCTCGCTTAAAGAAGTTTCACTTCAAACGTTTTCTCTCTGTACTCCTGAACGACCACATAAGGTCAGAGGAGTTCACAAGTTAGAGAGAATGCAAGAACATTCTACTGTATTTAGTAGTCTCTCGGCTTGAAGCACAGTCACTCAAAGCGCGTGCACCTTTGTACCCTTCCGCTTGACCACCTTGCTATGGAGGCCCAACAAAAGTTTTGCAACCGTTCTGTTATGGTCGTTTAAATATTTTACAACAACAGCCAAAATTTTTCACAATATCAGAACAGATGACGGTTGCTTGTCCATACTCCTGACTTCCTGTTCAAAACATCCCACAAGTGTTCAATTGGATTAAGGTCAGGCGAATTTGGAGGTTAATCAAGATGAGTGATATCTTCGCTGTGCTCCTCGAACCACTCGTGCACAGTGCGGGCCCGATGACACGGTGTGTTATCATCTTGGAAGATCTCGTTTCTGTCCCAGGAAAAATGCAACATGACAGAGGTGCACATGGTCTCTAAGAGGTGTCGGTAGACCTCGCCGGTGAAAAGTTCGTCCATACGCAAGAACGATTCTAGTCCTTGCCAGAAACACATGCTCATATTAAGCAACTACCGCCACTTGCCTGAATAGTGGCACCATCCATGATAGGTCCATGGATTCGTGTTGCTTCTACCCCACACACAAAGGCCTCCGTGGGCATGTTGCAAAAAAAAAAAAAAAAAAAACCCACCAAATTATGATATTAGGGTACCCTGTAAATGATTGCATCTACCAATATTTATTTTGTCTGTAAATTGAGTGTGTTCTCTGCTCGATTTGCCTGTTTGCTGGACGAAAAAACCCAGTTTCTGGGGGGAAAACCTTGCTACCTACGCCCGAAACCGACTAATTCAGCCACGGAGTGAAAAAAGGGTTTCACTTTTCTTGAGTCATTGTACTTTTCTTGGGTCATTGTACAGATTCGATGGCGCAACATCCGCATTACTGAACACGTCTGTTATCCCCAAAACCACGACCAGCCCTCTTGATAACTTTTGAAAAACACGTGATCTGCCAGCTCCCTGATGGCAGCTGGTGCTTTCCGCAAGCTCTTATGAGTTTGTGACTCTTAGAGTAGTGGTCAAAAATTATCAAAAATTGGTGATCCATTATACAAATGCCATTAGTAGCATGTGGGTTATTCTATTATGACCATCGGTAGTAGTGGGCTGATTTGTTACTATACAACACAATTTTCCAAGGTTCCGGTCCAATATTACACGGCACTCTACTCATCGTCTTCGTACTAATATCAGGTGAGGACTGATGGGATCTATGCGTACCACTCTTTTGAGTGCACCCCGTCTCTTTTGTATCAAACATTTCCGGTTGCAGTAGCGCCAGACGTTTCTCTTGGTGATTGTCTGCCATCGTTGATGTAATGCGTTTATTGGAATGGCACGAGCACATTGATTGCTAATATAGTGATTCCCTGTTGGAAATCACCCATCTACTGTATTTCGTTGATCTGCTTATAGCGTGATGCAGTTGTTTTTCTACGTATTCCTGACACGTAGATGACAGGCATGGTTAAGTTTTTTTCAAATCCCATGGATATGCGGATACTTTTTGGCAATACAGTTTATTTAACAGATTACTCAAAAAGCCACTATTGTAATCGTGCTACAGTTCTGTTTTCCAGACCGGGTGGAAAAGACCTGAGTTCTAATCGTGTCAATGACGCGAAGGATTTTTACAGGTCTTTTTCACAACGTGACCGAGTTAGTCGGTCTCATTGAAGTAGTATGGCTTCCCCTTGGGGGTTTCGTCCAGCAAACCGAACAGAGAACACATGCAATTTACAGACATTATATAATGCCCAATATGGCCTAAGTTGTCGATGCGCTTTAAAACCCTACAACAACCTGCAGGGGCAGATCTAGGTTCTTGTGGGTCCAGGACTGGCTTTCTTAGTGGGTCTCTTTTTAGGAATTAGTATAATGCACATGGCATAGTAGGTTAGATCAGCGTGGTCACTTCCTGAATAACGTAACCGGTCAAATTAAGAGGAGCTATTAGCCCCTATCTCACCAATATTCCATTTATTGCTAATAAAGATAATAATCACAGTGTCCATACATAATATTTTAGGAATATACTTTAGAACGTTGTTGGACTATGAAAGGCGTGAGATTAGTTCTACCAGAGTCGTGTCAGAGCCAGTGCAGCATCCACTACCACTAACATTCTAATCGTGAAAACCTCGCGATTCGTAAAGGATTTTAGTTGAAAAGCTGCTTTAAGGTAGTAATAACCGTTTATCATTAAGGATTTTGGTTAAAAACTGCATCAAAATCCTAGTAACCGTTAATCATTTAAAAATTCGAATGTCAAGAGTGCCTTCATGTGCTGTAAACAATAAATTAAAAAATATACAAATTAATAATACCCTAACACACACAAAAAAAATACAGTTAGGTATTTGGGGTCCCTGGACTCGAAGGAACCAAGAGATCAAGCGCTTTTAGCCATGCCTGGATCCGCCTCTGACAACCTGTGTTCCAAGTCCAAAAAAATTCCCGTTCATTCTATATGAATTTCTTTTACACAACTCCCAATTTGGGTCTATCAAGGATTCAATCGCGGTGATGAAATCAGCGCACACCACAGCTTCCAATCGATGAACCAAAATTGAAAGCAATCGGAGTTGGCTAAGAATAAGTTTCTAAGTACATTGGCAGAATTCAATTTCGAAAATCGATGTGTTGGTACAAAAATCGTTGACCTTTGTTAACACAGCCACAAGGCAAATGAGCACACTGCTCAGTTGCTCATTCGCCTCCTGAGTTGCACACTGACTCATAAAAAAAAAAAAAAAAAACCCAAACCCACTTATGTTTTAAAATTTCAATACTGTCTGTTCTGCATGAATATTGATTTCCAAAACTGCCCAGAACTTTCTCGGAAAATGTGCATATTTAGAGATAAAGTCTATTCCTGACTCGATGGGGATGCCTTCCTCACGAGCGTTGAGTGCCAGACAAATTCTTGTCGTGTGTTGTCATCCTAAGTATCGAATGCGTTTGTGAGCCGTAACAGGGCTAGAGAAAACACATAAATCTTACCTGGCATACTGCTTTGTAGTGCACCCTGCTGGATGTGGAAGGACTGGTCTCTCTGCATTGCTGCAATACATCTTCCCCCGTTATCGCATTCATTCCCGGGCGAACGTAAAATTCCTGACATCTGTTTACGAATCTCGATGAAAACATTTACTAATTTCTCAACATGGAGATCGCTAAAGCTACAAAGAAGTCCAATCTTCTTTTCCCCATTTTTCCCGATAAATAATACCCACAATTATGAATCCATTTTCTTCATCAGCACTTTTTCGGTAAATGTCAATTGTAACAGCGAGAAAAACACTCATTTTCCGATAGTCGTATCTAGGTTACCATGTAATGATCCGTGGCTCCATCTACCGACAAAAAGCAAAACCTTGGCTACCAACAGATAAATGGTGGACATCGACTATTGCGCCATCTAATAACACTTAAACACACTAATAATGTGACGTATATAAGAAATAATAATTTTTTTATTAACTAATGGAAGTGAAATTAGCTTTCAACGATTTCAATTATTATTATTTTTTCATTATTTATATAATAAATAATTGAAACTCCACATTTTCTCACACAAGTGCAAAATAATGATCAGATATATTATTTAATTTGCCAAAATAAATTTTAAACGAGAGTGTTGATTCGAAAAATATATATACACTCGTATTTTGTGGATCTGGGCTAACTAACCATTATCCAGCTTTTGCATTTATCCATATTTCAGATATGCTGAGTAATTTTTATTCATCGGACTCTTTATTTCAGTTGCCTATAAATGTCATCTTGTTTATTTAAAATTAGAAATGGCGGCTCACAGTCGGATGACGAAATTCTGCATTAGAGCTTGCAAAGTTTCTGTATGGAGATCGAAAACATCTGTTATTGCAACTTTGAAATCATCAACTACGCTAATATCTCAGACAATGTATCTTTGGACACATTGCCTTTGAGGTAATTTGAGGGAAAATAGTTACGCAGTCGAAATTTGGTGACAGGTGTCCAAGTAAAATTTTGATAACGAACATCAAAAATTTTGTTTCTATTTTCTTTAAAATCTCCAAAATTGTGATCACCTGCCTAATACCGTGTTGGGCCACCGTTCGCACGGATAACAGTCGCTGTTCGCCTGTGTATTGATTCTACTAGATGTCTGAAGACGTCCTTGGGGAATTTAAGCCAATCTGTATGCGAGGCTTTCCACAGTGTCCAAATAGATGATGGTTGCATGTCCATAGAGACGTCATCTATTTCGTCATGCATACAACCATCACCATCCTCAATCTAATTCCAATTGGACTGAGGTCAGGCGAACTTGGAGGTAAACTAAAGTGACTGATATCTTCACTCTCTATTTTCCTGGGACCACTTGTGCATAGTGCAGGCCCAATGACACCGCGAATTATCGTCTTGGAAGATCCCCTTTCTGTCCGGGAAAAAATGCAACATATGAGGATGCACATGGTCTCCTAAGAGCTGTCAGTTGCCTTTACCGATGAAACGTTGTTCCATACGTACCAGGGATACTAAGCAACCACCGCCACCTGCTTGGATACTGGACACCATGCTCGATGGATCTATGGACTCGTGTTGCTTTCGCCACACGCCAAAGCGTCCGCAGGCGTGTTGCACTAGGTATTTGGACTGACCCGACCAGCACACTCGTTTCCAGTCCTCCAGTGTCCAATCAGCTTGTTGACAACACAATATTCGCCGTCGACGATCAGCGGTAAAGACGGGGGTGTCTCTTGGATTATCTCCTGTGGTATTTCATACATCTGAGTATATGCGCATTGTCATTTGGGATATTATTCTTGAATTCCCCATATGGTATTGCCATGTCAACTGTCGCACAGTGACTTGCCGTTGAGCCCATACAAAGGGCTGTATACCCTTTGTTCACCACGAACGTCCACCATGCGTAATCCTTTACGTGGTTTGACCCGTTTCTTTGTACACCCCTAACCACAGTTGGCCGTGAGCAAGACAAGACATGCGGTTTCCGCTATGGAAGCACCCGACGTACGAGCTTCCACAATCATGCTATTTTGAAACTCAGTGATTTCTTTACTACCTTCCATAATTGATACTTTCTCTTTGACTTGCACGACCAGGTGTAAATTACCACTGCTCTATCTTATGAAGCTGTTCAGCTTTGGGATCTATGCGTCACAGTTCATTACGGATGCGGTGGTTACAGTTCAGTGATCACGTGCATGTATGTGTAACATATATATACAGTATATATAATATACGTTAAAAAAACCACATGATACAATTACTTCATAAAAGTTTTTGCAAAGAGGATCCGTATTCGGATAAACAAACCCTGCAATAGTCCTTGCATGTAAGATCAGAGTGGTTACAAGTCCGGCAACCAGGGAATATGCGCTTTATTCAGGTTTCTAAATGGACCGGAACGCCGTTCCCTATCGCCACGCGAATCGGTCATGTCATATATTTATTAATTACTAAAAATAAGAAGTTTTATTAACGAACATTCTGTTTCGTGAAATTTTCCATTTCGACCACTGGCACTTAAAATACGTCTTTCTCTATTGAATGAGACGGATGCATTTAATAACATTCGAAACTCAGAGATAACTAATGGTTACAGCTAACTAATCCCAATGAACAGTCTGTTGTAATCCCACTTCCATTCTAAACTGTATTGCACGCGTTAACGCTTGCATCCCGGACACCAATTCTGTTCGAACATCTAATCTCCTCGGCATGCGGGATAAAAATTTTTCTCATTTAATTAGAAGGGGATTAATGAAGCAATTGAGAACGCCTTCAGCAGTGGGGAAGGAAAGCAGAATGGTAGATGGAGGAGATGAATTTTGCTTGCTCGAAACCGACAAGACGAAGTACCTCTCACTCAACCAGGTGACTCCGACCTGGGACGTAATGAAACTGTCCGCTTCGCTATGTTAATTAAGACGAATTACAAGTAAATTGGCCGCTTTTAGGCGATTAGGTTAAGTAGTTAAATCATTAATCACCTTTAGGAAAATAAGCAAAATCGGAATTACTTTTAGCTAATACAAGGTGAGTTAATTGCCCAGAATGTGCTGGTTATTTACCTGCCACTTCAAAAGGAGAGGACAGATGGTTAATGCAAATGCATTGCACGCTATTACTGATGAAACATTAGTCAACTTATAGAGTAATTCAACGCATCTGATGCTAACTCAGCACTAGGTCATTGAAGAAAATCAAACCCAGAACTTCTTCCCCATCGCCAGACAAATTAGTTAAGTAAGCTACCGGTATATGAAGTTAGTTCAAATAAGAATAAGATTTCTTTTTATTTTACCGCTTATTATTAGGTGCAGCAGGTGGAGCGACAACTTTAATCAATACCCAGCGTCATTCTAGTTACAATATTTACAAGAATACATCAATAATTTCAGTAAGCTGGATTTGTTCAGCAACCTGAAGTTTGTTAGAGTTTTGCTTCTCTCTCTGTGTGTGTGTGCGTAGTATTACTTAATGAAAGTGTTCTTAATATAAAGAACTAAGTTTCAGTCTGTGCTTATTCAGCGCGGAACAGAGCAATGAATTTGCCAAGATTGACAAGTCACAGACTCAATAAATGAAGTCAACAGCACGAGCTCTCCTCTGAGAGATGGTTGCAATAAAACTCAGTTCCCCGGAGATCAGACGGAGGCATGAAGAGGATGCAATGACTGAAGAACAAAAATGGCATCAGCCACATAATTTCACGCCGGTGGAGAAAATGGCTTATGTCGTTTGTAGGCCAGTAACCGCATCACCAGTCAGACAATAATTAGAGGATGGAAGATAAATAGATGGAGCTCTTCCAGTAGGGCTTATTTACAACTTCATTAAAAGCTAATAGCTAATCCTCATGTGCACAGCATCCGATACTTTATGAGACACTTCTCGAGAAACACCGGTGTAATACAGTCGAGCAACATTTACAGGGGCAACACGGTTTCTTTATTGTTGGATTTATATAGAATGCAAAGTTTCATTTTAAATTCCTAACCATTCTTTAATATCTGCACCTTGGTTTCAGACTTCTTAAAGATTAGTCTCACTGATGACTGTATTCGGTCTCTTTTTATGTTTATTTTTATTTATGCAGAAGAGAGATCTTTTCAGGAGAGATGATCGTTTCAAAACGATGTTCTATTTCAAGGTTTTAGTATAGTTTTGATTTGTTTAAAATTAATTTATCAGTAATATATAAGTACATTTCTTCACTAATGCAATCGTAATAAATACTGGTTTCACCAATGCTTTAAAGTACTGGTGGGATGTTTTATTTACCATTATATGTAGGGGAGCCTCTTAAGTTACCTTTTTAGCGACAGCTAGAAAATCTTCATCTCAGGATCATTGTGTGCACGTTTCCATACTGGTACAAATCATATTGATAGGGCAGCGTGCATATCCTCAAACACGTGACCAAATATTCATAATATTAATTTCTATTTTAAGTCGTAACATATAATAGGAACTCAGATTCCTAATATGTTATAACTTATGAGTTTTTTTAAAATTTATTATATTTATTTCAGCGATTTGTCATCTGGGATTATAAGACAGGCTTTTATTATTAATAATTAAAAAACAAATGATGAAACTCTGAATTAAAGTAAACTCCAGAATTGCGTTAATCTCTGCATTTCAGTTTCAATGTGCACGCTAGCTTTACAATATAGAAGAGATGGCATTCTTTGAGTTTGTTTTAGTTGAACAAAAGATGATATTTGTTGAGCCTTAGCAATATATGGTAATCTTTAATTACAGAAAACTACGCAACTTTCAGGAGATAATTAATGGCACATTATGAAACCAATTACAGAGCATAAAACAAAATAAAGTATTCATTCTGGTCTTAATTAAGTTCTAAGCACGATCCATTTGTGAATTACAAATGCCCTAAGTTGTTTTCATTGATACGAAGCCCTGCCTTTTGTTGACTGCTCTGCTAGCAGAAAGGAAGAAAAGATAAAAGAATTAAGATAAATCTATCCAGACAATATAATCGAACGAAGAGACAGCAGTACATAACTGGTGATCTCATTTACAGATGAAAGCACTGCATGCTCTCACGAATGAACTCCCACAAAGCACGCTGTGATCATCAACAGAAAACGACTCTTGTCGACACCCAACACTTTGTACACACATCAAAGGGCCCCATGAGCGCTACAAATGATTAAAATAGCATCGTGCCTCCCCGACAAAGTCCAATTTACTTACCGCAATATATCACTAAAGGAGGATATTACACCAGGCCATAGAATCATTCGATTAACCGCATTGTGAATAATAATTCAAAATAAAATGGAATATTGTATTAATATTTCTTTTATTCTTTGTGTGTTCTTTCCAAGTATTCCCCCCCCCCTTTCTTTTAAAAGAATCCACTTCAATCCATTAAATGATTGTCTGTAGTAGACAAATTTTCATCAATGAGTTTAGATTTTTCGAACGTACGGTCCATAATTGGATTGGACCTTCGTTTATTGTTTTATTTATATATACTACTAGAGTGTCTCTAACAGTAGTTAGACCGGTTAATAGTAGTCAGGAGGGAAAAAAAATCCTCATGTGGCTACACCCATACGAGGGAGTCTTCTACATTATGTAGTTAGAGTAAGGAACCTATATTTTGCTGATGATTATTCAGTGGCTAAAATTTGCTGGTGAACATTATGATGTTCCTGAGATCATTCCTATTACGCTGTTTGGCTATTATCCTCGGGATTAGACTATTTCCTCTGCAGAAGAGATCTGAACACCTGCAGGTTAATCAAAGGAAAGGAAACCAGGTGGCACACATCGCAATAATCGAATTTAAACCATGGATGAATATTTTTACAACTAAGACAGACAACATTAATGTCAGTTGTGCCACCATATTTCTTTGCTACGTAAACAAGTTACTTATTTACTGTCAACGCCATCTCTCTCTCTCAAGCACATTCCAGGTCCATTATCTCCACTGTTTACCTAACACGAGAGGTAGATCATTTGGCAGAATGCCAATGGGTTTATGATGTCATTCTACGTCATGTCTTGACGTCACGCTTCCCTCTGACATACTGACACAGTAACGGAGGTTGGCCAGAAATGATGAATCTCGGCAGAGTGTCTTTTCGATACCAGGAAGGATGACGCGTTACCACCTATACAATGCTACCCGAAAAGAAAAAAAAAGATGGATGACAGAACGTCTCTCTCTGTACACACTCTGTTGACGTCCATCTTTCGCATTTTTTTTTATGGTATAACCATTAATTATACTGTATAGCGAGATCAACAAGAACATTTCTTTTTTTATGTGATAGTCATCGCAGAGGGATCATAATTATGGATTTTATGAGCTATTTTTATTATTTTAATCCCACCAATAAATGTTTTATTGCTATCTTTTCCATTCAAGTGACAATGAATGAACACATTTTACTCTAGCGAATGATAACCTTTTTTTTTTTATTGTTCCCTTCACAAGCCAAGAGTTTTGTAATGGAACGATGGAAGTGACAAACACACAAACACAGAAAAAAAAAAAAAAAACATCGTAGCGATGAGAGTTGAACTATAGAAAAAGGTAACGACAATATAAGAGATTTTTTTTTTTTTTAGTAATCAGCACTTGTGGTACTGTCTTTTGGGCACATTATAACAACACGACTGTTGTGTTCCATCATCCCAGTTGTCTATGGAAGCACTGGAATGAATAGGAAAAGAGACGAAATTCCATAAGTTGTATTGCACCGGTGTCATATAGTCCACACTTGCACTTTCTCCGCCAATATACACCAGTTTGCGTGGTCGTAGTACGAGGATATTATGTGCAAGTTCTCCACGTAGTTTTCGATCAAATTGTCCAATTCACCTTCTCGAAACACGTGATAATAACGATGATATCCCATCGTCCCTCCGGCCTCGTTTCCATGGAGACTCTCTTGGGACGTAGACAGGGAGAGGGAGGTATTTCTACTGAAGTCCGGCCGGTCATCATCCAGAGTTCCAGCTTTGGATAACGGGAACCTAGAACTCTTTGAGGTTTCGTCCGAAGAACCTTGTGTGTTTGCCGTTTGTTGGTCTGTTTTGCTATCGTTGGTCTCACACGAGTCTCCTCTGACGATACCACAGTCTTGGTCCTTCACCGGGAGATCACTCTGGCACTGCGAGTCGCCTTCTGAGCGATCTTTGTGTTTCTTAGCTTGGTCAGCTCCACTGGAGGAAGCGCTGAAATCCTTGGCACTTGGTATATTCGAACATCCGGAAGGATCTGCCCTTCTTTCTCTCCTTGAAGCGCCCCTCTGATCCTTACCTTGTTCACTGTCCTCTCCTTTTTTATCCACCTGACTACGATGATGAGCGGAACTCCTACCGGTAGCATTCCTTTCCGAATTATTGCTGCGGTCACCATCTGTGACGTCACTCTTTCGAGTTTTTGAACGCTGCGGAGTGTTAAGGATGCGTTCGAAGGACGAACTCCTTACGCATGTTTCAGTAGTGTGAGTGTCGATCTTCTCCTCGTGTCTCGGATAGAGTCCTCCAAAAACTGAGGTCAGATCGGTAATCGTTTCTACAAAAGCTGCCAGAATGTCCGTGTGGTTGTCAAAGCTATCTTCACTGCTGTATTTTCTGCCTTCTTGAAATGCTTCTCGACGCTCGCACGCCTCAGGAAGAGGAACAGCAACGCAGTTATCTCTACACTGTTCCGAGGATTCTCCTAATTGAGGTTCATTAGTATCGGCATCGTGTTTTGAGCTACAGGTCAAGTGAGTTTGTTGTCCTTCAGGACGCAGATCTTGTCGTTCGATGTGTGGTGCGACGTGATTTGCCTGTTGTTCGTCGGGCCTTTGGGTTTGTTCTTGGAAGTCCGCATCGATTACATCCTGATGGTCAATACGTTTCTGTCTTCTGATACTGCCTCGTTTTCTGTCTGATACGAAACGGTCCACGTGGCTGCTTGCAATGATTTTCCCTCGAGATTTGGGTTTCATGTACGTTTTATCCTTCTGATAAAGATGGCAACAAGGATAATTCTTGTCAAAATTCGCAAGGTGCATTGCTTCAGATGACGAAGAGGAAGAGGAGATCACAGAGGCTGAAGCGCTAAAGTCACCAGGATCTTGAACGTCAACCGCATTGGAGTGCGAGTCATTCGTAGTGTCTTCCTGTTCCGGACTTGAGCAGTACGACAGATCTAAGGAACTTTCTCTGCTGGTCTGGGATCGTGGGGCTGATGTAGTTTTGGTAGGAACGTTTTCGCAGGCTGACGCTCCACGAGTTTCCTCTGAAACTACTCTCTGATTTCCGGGATCTGTGGTTTCGCAATACAGCCATGTAAGAGGATAGATGATATTGAAGGATCCAAGGTTCGCAATGCTTCTCCACTCTAGAGACGTAGAAGACGAAGATGTGGATGTATCTGTAGTTTCATCAGAGAGAGTTTCTTCGTTGCTGGAGTTCCTTTGGAATTGTTCCCGTTTAACAGGAAACCTGAAGTTGTGGTCGGCTATTTCCGGTTTCATGATGGTAGTGGAAACCACAGATTTGGCCATATCTCTTGTCTCTACAGTTGCATTCTCAATTGACTTCTCATCCTTGTTGCATTCAACGTCATTAACATCATCGGTTTCGACATTTAGGTCATCCTTGGCTTCTTCACTGGATAAGTCTTCTCCAATTGATGATAAGTCAAAAGATGCTTGCTTCTTGCAGTTCTTATCAGATGTGTCGTCTGATATACTGCTTTCTGGGGATTTGATGCAAGAAAGAATTACTCCTGAGGGGGACTCAGTTAGAAATGTATTCGCACAAGAGGAGACAGTGTTTACCGTGTCGGATGAACAGACACAACCTTCTGTGGTAGCCTCTTGAGATTTCTCACTGGTTGGTGGCATGGTTGTGGTAATAGGTTCTATCCGGTTGACGGCAGGCAATGCTACCAAAGAAACTACGGATGAAGAAACGTTTTTTACATTTTCATCTTTAGGCACAAATTTCTCACAGTCAGCAATCACAGATGTCAGAAGTGATTCTGAATTCGATGAAGACACTCTCTGATCGCTTTCATCTTCTTGTTCCCCTGCAGCTGCTAACACTTGACACGAACTTTCTGAATCACTTAATTTTGCTTTTCTCACAGATGACGACATTATCTCACCGTCTGGTAATTTTGTATGGCTTTTAGTATCACTAACCTTATCATTATTTTCCATATTAGTAGAAGGAGAGGTAAGTGAAGTTGCACCATATCCAGGAGGGGAGCGATGGTCTGATATGGCGTTTGCTAGTGTACTGTACGACTCAACTGCACTGGACTCTCGGGAATTGCTTTCTAGTTGTTTTTCACCATCTTCTTGGTTAAGGGAGGCCTTCAGGAATTGTGGCTTTGGGTCTGGGAATTTAGGTTTATCTCCAGTAGTAGAAATCTGAGTACCAGACGGCTCCAGCTGTACTTGGAAATCGCTTTGGTTCAAATGTTCTTGGTCAGTGGAAGCGTCGTCTGCTAAGATGTTAGACTTATCTTGGATCTGTTTAACGTCCGCAGCGAGTTTTTCAGTAACTGTTTTCTCAGATACATTCGCATTTACCATATCTTGATGAGATCCTGAAATTAGTTTAGAAGTGGGTATCTTCACAGTATCCTTAGGAGAACTTTCATCAGGAAGAACATCTTTCAGGGTGTCTGCAGTGAAGTATTTGAATGGACCAGTAGGTGAAGGAGTCCGGGAAAGTTCATCGGGCGTTTTGCTCTCCTTAATCCTTTCAACTGGTGATCGGGGAGAAGGAGGAAGTGAGCATGTACTGGAAGATGCCTTTTCTTCACCTTTTTCTGATGATGTTCGTTTACTTGGAAGAAGAGGGGTAGATGAAACAATTCTTTGAATGTCATCTTCCATTTCTGGATCGACACTTGTGTAACCTTCATGACTACGACGGAAACCGACCGTTGGCTGACTTCGAATTGCTTCTAAAACTGCAGCGCGGTCTGTCTTCGGTTCAGAAAAAGTTTTAACCAGCCCTTTCTTTGGTCTCATCTCACTGTATATAAGTCCATCAGAGAAATCTACAAATCTGACTCGGTCGTGTTCGATGAGCTGGTCTAGCAGTCCAATGTTCCCAGGAAATCTTCCATCACCTTTTCCGGACTGAGGAGGGGAAGATTCGCTGGATGAGGTATGGCTACTCAATACTGTCACTGGGGATGCTTGTGCCGAACGGCTTCCCAGGCGAGAGAGATTATTTCGAAAGTTACCGTCCCGAAAGAAGGCCTCGAGCTCGCTGGTACTCCTCTGAATAACTGAGATGATGCTCTCCTCACTGTCCACACTGGTATCACTCTGAAGACTGTTTCCTTTGCGGTGTATCACAGAAATGATCGACTCTTCGCTATCAATGCTTGTATCACTCTTTGCACTGCTCCCTCTGCTGGAGCTTTTGGGAATTAAGCAGGCCCTCAAGGCTGCTGCAAACGATCCCTGCATCGCGGAGGTGGAGAAACGACGGGGCCCTTGAAGAATTGGAATGGTGTTGTCGCCTGTATCTACACTCAGACTCCGTTTGACAAAACTTCCCCTTAAAGGCATTGATCCCAGTTCCTCATCGTTGTTAGGCAATGAAGAATCTAGGTGGTCAGCTGCCTCTTGGTGACTTGAGCTGACTAAGACATCGGATTCAGCCATTTGTGCGCATTCCAGAAATGTCATTGTACCTTGCACGTCTCTCGAGAACCGGGCTACATTAGTAGCTCTTTCATCTTTCAGATTGCGCAGTTCTGGCATGGAATAATAGGAGGACAGAAGGCCTTCCTGTGTCTCAAAACTGTTCTGTAATGAGTCTTTAGAGATATCCAGGGATGCCGAATATTTGGTATTCTTATCAACATCCCCACAGGTAGTCTTATGCCGATCCTTTCCCTTGTGTTCACACTCACTGGTGTTGCATCTAGTCCTTGGTAATTCCGACAGTTGCTCAGAAACTTCAGAATCGTTATTAAGTTTCGTGGTGTCGATGACATCACATCCAGTTTGGGGTAGATAAAAAGTTCTGAGATCGGTACTTTGGTTGTTTTGCTCGTAGGCATAACTTTTTACATGGTTTACTGTGGCTGGAGTGTCACCCTCTTTCAGAGTTATAATGTTTCCGTTAGCAATGTCGGAAGACGTGAGTGACGGCAGCATACACGGTTCCACTCTGACCCTTGCTTCACTGAGTGGTTTCTTGTCCTCCACTCCACTGAGGGCCATAATTTCTTCTAGCCTGGACATGAAAGACACTGTCGACTTGGATCGGACAATGCCATTCACATTGCCTCTTGACTTGATAACATATTCTCTGGGGTCACTGGCGGTAGAGATGCGTTTATGTAGATCGGAAAGGGGTTCCTTTTCTCCTCTTCGCGCGCGCAGGATTTTCGGAATGAGGTTGAGGATGTCTGCTAAGGACCGGGATTTCTTACTCGGGGAATCTTGGTCTATCGGTAAACAAGAAGCGCACACGTGCCTTTCTCGGTCGGAATCCCTCACTTGGTTGCCGCAGTGAACACACGATTCGTCCGCCTCCAAATGCCTCAACTCAATAGGGACGTCATCTGTAGCACCTTCTGAGTCGATACTGTCTTGTTGGTTCAAGTCCGACTTCGTTGATTGAGTCGAGTCCACTGGAGCACCGAATTCCATGCTCTCGGAGAACCAAGGCTTCCGGCAACTTCTGTAAAAGTATGGTCTCGAACTGGATCGTCGGGAATACGGACTAGTGGAACTAGAGAGTTTCTGTAAGGCTCTTCGTACGAAACTGTAACAAGTCTCGTTGGGACTAGACAGCTCTGAGCTGCTTTGGCTACTGTTGGCACAATTGGTGTCGAAGCTACCTGCTGCACGGTAGCGACCTCTACCGTTTCGGAATTTCTGCCTCCGTCGAATTCCTGTTGTAGGATGGGAATCGCTGTCAGAGACGTGTGTGTACGCATGGTATACCAAGACATCCTCGTCGCTTGTAGTAGTGCTGGTCAGTTCCCTTTCTACCGAGGATCCTCTGTCTGGAAAGAAAGAAAAATCAAATTATGGGTATTATGCTTTCTGCTTGTTTATTAGACTAATATCATTAGACATAAAAAGTCATGTTTAACGAAATTTTGAGTGTTTTTAGTTTGAAAATGCGCTGATCTTCGAGTTTAAATCCTCAAAATGATTTTAGTTTACCTTTCTATTTTAATACAACGGTAATCTCTTTTTGTCCAGCATTTTGCAAGATGATCAACTGCTTCATTGCGATCTACAACAGTCAACAGAAACAGCTTTCTGCAGAGCGTAAATGCAGATGTATCTGAAAAGCGTCTCCATGATTTATCGTCTTGAAAAGATAAACACGACAGTCAACGTTTCCTCTTTATAATCCCCGCTGAAGGAATATAATTAAACCAACCAGCTTAAATAAACAAAACTCCACGGATTATAACTCAATTCGGATTTCAGATTAGCGGTGATGTTTAAGCATATGAATAGGACGATTTGGTTAATTCCTAATAGCTAATACAGTTGACCAAAGAAGGCATTCAGGTCAAATGAATAATTTCGTACTCTGCCGATGAATTATATATTTGACAGCTCATTTGATATCTTATTCTAAAAAGGTAATGGGAACAAACTGTCAGTTTGTTCCAGTTACATCAACTCAACTGCCCACGTGCAATATGTCCATTAATTGCGTGTGGTCTCTGGTCGATTTGCTGGACGCAAGAGACAAATCGTAGTTCGTACGATTTTCTTAATAAGTTGTGACATCAGCTATTAAGAAAAGTTAGAGAATAAAGGATGTCGTTAATTTAATGTCTCTAGCACTCTTTTACTCGAAGTTATTCACATTTTTCACGGTTTTCACATAAGATGAGCACTTTGGGCCATATTTTTTTTCATGAAAAATTATTTTTACGTCTGCATAGCTCATCCATTGCTTTAACTGAGTTCACACTCTTGTCAACCCGAAATTTAAGCTACTTCTCTGACTTAAAACTTCTAAGAACACGTATAATTAATGAAATATATTAATATTTGAATGCACAGTGCCTTCTATTAAACTGTACCATACATACCTTCGCTGCTGCTTTTAACTGGTTGATGCCAAGGCACAAGAACGTCTTGTGAGTCAAACTGGAAGAGAGAGAGAGAGTAAAATCAATTGATTTCCAGTATTAATTACTATTCAGTTGACCAGTTAAACTTATAATATTTAAAAACAGATGAACAAGGTCAGGAGGTTTTTTATTTTGTACGATTAAAAAATCCTATAAATAAACTTAGTATTGGATTACTAGAAAATGAAAAGAACCTTCATTATCCACAATAACTTAAAGAATCTAATAATTTCTTTAATAAAAATAATTTAATATCCAGAGAGGAAGTGAATACCTCTTATTAAAAGCGAACTCACGCAGAGGATTGAAGTCATATATGCAAATGTATATAAAGATTCATTAAAATATGGGTAATGAAAGCAGCCTTTTAAATTATAATTCTAATTAATGTTCCCATCATAGTATGTATTGATATAAAAATGTATCTGATCCTTTAAGCTTGAAATTCGGTGGATGGAATTGCACTGGCTCTAAAGTTTAGGATGTTGTACACTGAGTGGTCAGAAATCATGGGATACCTACCTAGTAACGGGTAGGCCCACCTTTCGCCCGGATAAAGGCATTCATACGACGAGGCATTGAGTCCACTAGTTCACCAAAGCATTCCACAGGTATATACATCCATGCTTGCTGCACTGCTGTCCATAATTCCATCGCATTCCTGGTGGAAGATCCAAAGCTCGAACAGACCTTTCCACAGCATCCCAAAGATGCTCCACAGGGTTCATGCCTGGTGAATGCGGAGGCCATTCCATGGTGGTAAAATCTGCGGAATGCTCTTGGAACCATGTTCTAGTTACCATGGCTCTGTGGGGAGGCGCACTGTCCTGCTGGAAGAGCCCATTGCCCTGTGGGTGCACGATGACCATGAAGGGATGCAAGGATGGACACTAACCTAGACTGTTCAGAGATGCGTCTAGACGTACCAGAGGTCCCAATGTGTGCCAGTTGAACACGCCCCAGACCGTTTTAAATTATAATTCTAATTAATGTTCCCATCACAGTATGTATTGATATAAAAATGTATTTGTTCCTTTAAGCTGAAATTCGGTGGATGGAATTACACTGGCTGTAAAGTTTAAAGTATTGTATATTGCTGCGCATAATTCCGAAGGAACAACATAAAACAGAATGGCGGATTAGATGTTGGAACTCATGTAGCGTCAGTAGCGATACGTGACATGTGGCTGTTACATATAAAAGATGGGGAATCTCCTAAGCATCCTAAAGGGATTAAGAAAAAAAAAAAAAAACCATCGGCTATCTTGACTAAAAATACAAATCCAAGAGGACTTAATGGCGCGTATATTGAGAATGATTTGTTATGTTAGGAAGAAGCAGAGTCACGAGGATAAAGACTGATGGATATAGTTTATGAAGGTAAAAAGAAAAAAGAAAGAATATGTGCGTAAGCGCGTGACAGAGAGAGAGAGAGAGAGATGAAAGCACTAAGCGGACACACTTATTATTTACCTTCCGATGACGCTGCTCCATCGCCCATACGGTGATCATAACCTTGCCACCAATCCTCAGAATGCGCGCCAGCTCCCGCAGTGCTGCCACCCTGCGATCGGTGGTGGCGAAGTGATGTATGACGGCGATTGACATCGCCGCGTCGAACGATTCATCCCGGAAGGGCAGCTGTAGGCTATCGCAAGTGATCACTTCGTGGTGTTTCTCACGGGATGCCTTCGTTAACGGGGCGCAGCGGTCAGAGCCGACCTTGAAGACGTCGCCGTTGATATCCAGATACTTCCCGTTTCCTGATCCTGGAAAGGAGAGAAAGAGGCGATAAAAAACAAACTGATGGGATAAATCCCTTTAATGGAAGAGGAATAATGAGTGCCCAGAGAAGAAAAGAGAAATACAAAGAGAGATATTGGAAATTTTAGAATACAAGGGCAGAAAATGGTTAAATATGAGCAAAATAATCAATGGTTAATAGGAAAAAAATCACGTGGCTTGATTCCTCATTATATGACTGATGCACAGAATGGCACTGTTACAAAACCAATACGCCGGTTGTGTCATATGACTTCCATACTGCCACATGGCAACCCAGCGTTAGGAAGCTTCTGGATCACTGGAACCGAGAAACGCGCAACTGTTTCCCCCATATTCCCCAAATTATGAGCTTCTGTGCCTTTCAATTCCTTTCCCAATATGAAAGGAATTTTCAATTCCTTTCCCAATATCTGTCCAAGTAGCAGCGTAATTATCAAAGATTCAAATAAACAGTTATGGACCGTGTTGCCACTACCTTTTCCACAACTTGCGTACACCACAGAAAAGTAATAAATAAATTGTATAACAAAATATAGTTAATCGTAATCAATTACCAAGATTATAACTTTATAGAACACTTCATAAAACACTACTACAATTTTACTTCTCGGAACTTAGCCGTTTAGTATAATTTCAACTATATAATATTTATTACTCTTCTCTCATTAAGTCTATAACACGCTGAAGAAACTAAGGCTATGAGGCGTCGGCATATTATACGCGTAAATTGCCTGTTTTATAGGATATAAAAAAACGAGTTTCTGGAGGAGGAAAACCATATCCTATAAACATTTTTCACACATTTTCTTTCTTCCTTCTTTAAAAACTTTACAACGGAAGCACGATGATCAGTTCTGATTACATTTGAACCCCACAATCTTAAATATTGGATGATCGCCGGTGACATCTATCGGATTCTTCACGAGCTAAGTCATATTGTGCATTAGCAATTCACAAAGAGTCTTGTGTACGAGTAGGAGGGAAATTAGATTTAGAGGTGCCTATTGCAGAAATAGGAGCGAGGATGTATCTTTGACTGAAAGAGCGCTTGAAGTTTTTTTTTTTTTTTACTGCTTAGTGTAAAAAGTCGGAGGAAGCATTGGTATTCCAAACAACTATTGTGGGTCATTTGTAAAAGATGCCTTCGACAGGATGGTTGTCTTATTTTGGTAAGACAATACTACACGCGATATTCTATGCCGCATATTTGGCTTCTTAAAAATTCCATCTTTATCTTCGTCTTGGACCCATGTCAGGTTATTGTTTTTGTGTCAAAGCAGCTAAAGCTACGAGACATCAATGTATTGTGACTGCAAACTACGTGTCATTTATAGTTGGATTTGCATATTTTGTTGGATAAAAAAGACTCCAAATTTTAGGGTGAAAATGGAGCAGCTATAACCCGGGGCCGACTAACTTGGCCACAGTGCAAAAGAAAGCCAATAAAAATTCCTTCCGCTTGATGGATTTCAAACCACCCAGTGTTGGAGGTTGGTTGTTGTAGGGGTCTTTTAGGCGCATCAATCAGCAACTTAAGCCATATTGCCCATGTTCTGTGATCGATTTTCTGTTTGTTGGACGAAAAACCCGAGTTTCAGGGAGAAAAAGCCATATTACCCTCGCCTGAGACCGATTAACTCTGCCACGTTGTGAAAAAAAAAATCCATAAAAAGTCCTCGCGTCATATACGGGATTGGAACTCAGGTCTTTTCAAACCTTGTGGGGGAGGACGATGATTATACCAACTGTGTTACCCGTGAGGGCCGATTTTTTCAACTTGCGACAACGGCTAACTTAGACATCTTGAAGAAGGTGTCAGTAAGACCCTTGCTTAAGTGAAGGAATTCAAAGCCAATTGACTTACTCTTAATACAGGAATTTAAAAAAAAATGTAATACATGCACAAATACAATACTGATTGTTTTCGGTTATCAATTGCACCTCCACTCACAATTCATGCTTATTTAAGCATGAATTGTGTTGCTGACCAAAATTTGAGCGTTGAAATTTGGAAAATACCACAAATTACTGATTAGTTGTTGAAATTAAGATTTTCATGAGTAATCACGAAATCTGTGATCGATTTTCTTTTCCCCTTTTGATAAAATATTCAACATTTTATCTGCATATTCTTATTTATTATTTTCTGCGCATTGAAAACTGTATAGATACCCATTATTTTTTAAAATCCAAAGAGCAGAGCTCCACAACTGTTCAGAATCGGACACAAAGTTATGTGACTTATTTTTCAAAATGATCAACTTGCACCTTTTTTTTTTTTTGGGTGCAAATTCCAAGTATCTAATTCCAGGGCATTTCAAAAATTCGTGCAAAAATTATGAGACCATTCTAGAGTTCAAAATAAAAGAAAAAGTCACGTAACGATTCTTAACTGCTACGGAGCTATCGCTCTTTGAATTTCAAAATGACCATGGAGTACTGAGTAGCGAAAATTATTAATAATAATAAACATAGAAATAAGAAGACGCATATCTAATGTGAATAAGAATTTTATTAGGTAGGTGTCTGCTTATTCTTATTATTTTTTATCTCATTCAAAACTCCATAACTATTTTTTTTCAAATTTAACGATAGTTCACACAGCTTAATAATAATGATTGCTGGAATTACATTAAATCATACAAATTAGTGTGATTTTACTGAATTTTAATATAATGTAATTTTTAATGGCTTGACAAATCGTTCTAACAAAGCGAAGTATAAAATTTCATAAAAATCCATCCACTAGGGGGCCGAGTTATTACATGCGGACGGACGAACTGGCATGGTTAAAGACAATAGGCACGTTATGTATATATGCTAACGCTCCTAAAATGGTTACGTGCACATAACCATTTTTCATTATTTTAGTTAATTATTCGACACATTGTATGAATTAAAAGTGTACAATTGTGGTAAGTTAGTAAAGCCCATATTGGCATCAACCTGATGTTACAATTTTGTTACTGGCTGCTGTAATGGGCTATACCAATTGGAGGTTGCTCTCTTGTAGCAGGGTGGTTTTGAGAGTATTCTTGTAGAGTATTTTATACTTGAAGATGCTGATAGCGAGCATCTTCAAGTAGAAAAGAGTGTATGTAGGAGTATTTAGGTGGAAAACTTTTATCTTTGATTTTATGACTACACTTCTTGGCATTTTATTAAGATTATAATGGTTTGGGGTATGCAACAATCTATTCAAAAATATGTAGATCAAAGAGGTCACATGGAGCGTTAAACACTATAGAGACTTGATTAGTGAGCAAATCTGTTCACCGGCAATGTGGGAACGGATAGGATCTCACAGACTTTCAAAGAGGTATGACTGATGGTGCTCATTTAGCAGGTGCTACAGCGAAGAGGACACTTGCACTTCTTGAGTCTTCAAAAGCTAGTGTAGGGTTCCATGAACTCCAGAGCATATGTGACTATAGCTGTGGTGAGGTACTTGGAAATTTTGTAAGTCTACTGCTATGGACTTTCAAGGTGCAATCATCCACCGCACTAAATCTGTGAAAAAGTGGTTTGAGGAAGAATCCAAGTATCTTCCCTGGCCAGCCTAATGCCGCTGATCGTCGGTGGGATAAACTGGGAACGTTTATTCGTTAGCACGATCCTCTGCTCACGTCACCCCAAGGATCGAGGACTGTTTCGTTAAATGAACCGTCCAATTTTGAAAATGAAAACAGTCATTCGGGCCAACGGCGATTCAACATGCTATTAGCTCATGGTCTTAATAAAGTGGCAAAGCAGTATTTAATCAGTTGACGTAGCCGAGTCATATCATGGCCACCCGAAAATTACCTCATCTACCCGTCTGTATTATGTATTATAAAGTCCATAAATTTAGCTCATTCTATTCTTTCTTCAAGAAGAAATTAAAGGCACCTTCAGAGGTGTACTTACCTACGTCTGCTACCAAACTGCCAGGTTCGAGATCCATGAGGAACTGCTTGACCCTTGGCCATGCCCGACAACGGCTATCCGTGAAATGTGGAGCTATCTGATCGTATACATCGTGCACGTAAGCTTTCTCCAGAGCCAAGGACCTGGCCTGTCTTTCATCCCGGCTATCGAACTCTTCTGGCATGACGGATTTGTCAGCACCTCCCAGACCGGACTACATGGTTGTTCTGTGGGAAAGGAATGGTTTTCCTGAATTTCAAAGAAGAAATGTCACAAATTTGAGATTAGTGCAGCAATACAAGACACTTAAAAACAAGAAATAGTTATTTAAATTATATTCGCGGATCAAAGAAACAAGGAATTCATTTTTCCCAAGAGACATAGTTTAGTGATATTTAAATTCAAGCGAAATAAATGCTCTTCGAGTTTTAAAATTACAGCGAAACTTCAACTCCAAACACAGTTTACTATAACATTCTGATCTGGCAAACAACACTTCATAGCTTCTGAACATCGTAATTGGGTTTTATCGGAGGAGCAGCAGAATTTTATGAGGTCTTCGTCGAAGTTAAAAACGCAAACTCGTAATCCTCTTTATTGTGGCAGTACAAAGTACGCCACATTAATCTATAACGAACCATCATTAAGCTGTACGTGACTGCCTTAACCTCTTTAGGACGCGCACACACACACATAAAAAAAGAAAAAGAAAAATTTCCGGTACTGCATCTTTGTGTCTCCAAGTGCCAGTAGCCGTATCAGTAGCCTACTTTTCTTCGATCGATCGTTTCCTCCCTTTTTCTCCGGATGTTGGTAATGCTGGGATCTGGTGGAAACTTCTGCACGGTTCCTTCAGATGCTGCGCAATCTTCAAAGATTCTGCTGTTGATTTCCGCATGCAAGAATCTCAAAAAACTAACAGAGTAACGTGACATTTATGTTGAGAATTATTTGGCTACTGTAGGATACCATTCAATGGAGAAATGATCTAAATTTGGAGTATTTATAGACCATAACTTTAGTCAGGAATGCAAAACATACATCTGACAGTCCTGCGATATTTAACGCCAGTCTCGGTCCGGTGACAAGTCAATGAGGGGTGGATGCTGCCAGCTGTAAGTTTTTTTCCTTTTTCCATTCGCGTTACTGATTTTTATAATTTTCCTACAAACAGACGGCGATTTTTACCAATATTGGAGACAAGATTTCCCGCTGTGACTGGAACTAGGCCAAGAATCCTTCAGCGAGTCTGCCCACTGTCTGAACATTTTGAAGGACATTCTAAATAATGAAATGACTGAAAACAACAAACAAAGAAGTGACAACAGAGTACAGGCGTACTTCAGGCTGCTTTTTACTGCATTGCTGTATTATTAAATAAGCTGGAACTCTCCTTTTCTTATACAGATATAATCTGCGTTTTTTTTAATGGCTGCCATTCCAACTACGTATACGATGCGGATTCTCTTCATCTTGTAACTGACGCCCTTAAAAAAAAATGAAGCACCAACTATCACATCCCTTTTAAAGTTCTGTCTGTTATTTCTATTGTTGGGTTTCTATTTTTTTATTTTATCAATTCAAACAGAATGCGTAAGGATTATACTCACGACCCTCTATCCATTCACCACTGAATAAATGGTAAAAAAAAATAAATAAAAATCCGATCACTTAAAATTTCAAGCACCACTAAATCTCCCTTTGATTGCTGGCGGTCTGCCAGACGGACTTCCGACCTGGATCTTATTTCGTAGCGGTGGAGGAGCTTTCTTTCCGTTCTTTACGACTGCCACGTTAACGGCGACTTTATTACAATAGAGGAAACCAAAAGGGATTACAAGGATTTGTGACCTCCATCTTCCATCCCCTTACAGCTCCTTCAGTAGGACGCGCTCTGAGGTCCTCCGATCGAATTCCCTTTGGTTTAGTACACCAGTTGCTTCATCGTTATTTCTAGGAATGGGGAAGACCAAGTAACTCTCCTTTTCTTGCATTTTGACACATCCTGCTCAGTCATCCCTCTTCGTAATAATCGAAAAACATAATTTACACATTCTGTTCAGTTATTAACGTACAGTTATTGTGCAGTTTTTGGGTATTGCATAAAGTGAAGAAATTTGTAGGACTCCTCTCACTATACTGCTCAACAAACTGCAATTTGGCCACGTGGAAAAGGGACATTTAATTATATTGCACATATAGTTAACACTCCACGTAATGCCATTTACAAACCCAATAACAATCTTTAGGGATCTTTAATTTCAAAATAATGACATTGCTAACGTCATACAAGGACACCGAATTGTCTTCGGGAGCTCACTATATAAGAGAAGTACCGTATTTTTCGGAGTACAAGATGAAATTTTTTCACAATGCAATGTTGCACTGCTGTTTTCGTTCCATTAAAGTTTTTACCTATAGTTTTCTCCATTAATCCCGAGTATCCCATCCTACCACTCTTCATCCTCTTTTGATACTAAGGAATTAAAATAAGGATACCATTAAAAAAATACTCCACGAGAAGGGTTCCAAGTTGGATGAATAGTGAAGTTGCCACATTGCTTGAGCAGAAAAAGGTGGCATGGAAAAGTTACAGAGCAATAAAAAGTACTGAAGCCTATAACAGCTACAAGGTGATGTGTAATAGAGCCACAGAAAAGGTTCGACAGGCAAAGGCAGTTTATGAGAAATCACTAGCAAACAGAGCAAAGAGGGGGGATAAAGAATTCTTCACATACATAAATGCCAAGAAGAGCAGGACAAACCAGATCGGACCTTTACGTAAGGGAAAGGGGATAGTAATAAATTCACCAGCTGCCGTTGCAGATGAACTCAACAGTTATTTTGCATCGATATTTACAAATGAAAAACCTTTTGTGGCAATGGGAAATTGTGGGAGCGAAGTTGAAAAATATGTAATTAATGATATTGAAATTTCGCAAGATTATTTAATGAAAAAACTTTCAAGCCTACAGACCAGTAAGGCTCCTGGAGTTGATGGAATATACCCTATAATCTTGAGAGAGGCGGCAAGCGAGTGCATTGAACCACTGAGGCTGGTTATGCGAGCATCACTAGACTCTGGGGAGATTCCCTTGGATTGGAAAAGTGCAAATGTATCTCCCATACATAAGGGTGGCTCTAAAAGTGAAGTGGGAAATTATCGACCTGTCAGTCTGACTTCAATAGTAGGGAAAATCATGGAGGCAATGATCAAGGGTGGAATTCAGGATCATTTGGATCGAATTGAAATTCTCAAGGATACTCAGCACGGTTTTCTAAAGGGAAAATCGTGTTTAACAAATCTGGTTTGCTATTTCGAAAGGGTCACTCACGAGCTGGATTTAGGGAATAATTTCGACATTGTTTATTTAGATTTCAGCAAAGCTTTTGACTCAGTCCCACATGAGCGGTTGCTTTATAAGCTGGAACAGGTTGGAATCACTGGGAAAATCCTTAGATGGATAGAAGGATGGCTTCAGGGCAGGAGGCAGAGGGTTGTGATAAATGGCTATTCCTCAGATTGGGTTGATGTAAGAAGTGGGGTTCCCCAAGGATCAGTATTAGGACCACTGTCGTTTTTAATTTTCATAAACGACATTGATGAAGGGATAGAGGGCGTGATGTCTAAATTTGCAGATGATGTTAAAATTGGTAGAGTAGTTAATGATCACTGTCAAGCTGAGCTTCTTCAGAGAGACCTAGATAGACTTCAGGAATGGTCAGAAAAATGGCAGCTATGCTTTAATCCAACAAAGTGTAAGGTATTACACCTGGGAAACAGTAATCCCAAAATAACTTATTCACTTGGTGGAGTTCAACTAAACCCAGTACTGGAGGAAAGGGACTTGGGTGTTACGATACGGTCAGACATGAAATTCTCTGAGCATTGTAAACAGGTTGCAAGGAAGGCCCATGGTGTCCTATCGATGATCTATCGAACTTTTTCAAGTAGAGATAGGGACGTGATAATCCCATTATATAAGGCTTACGTTAGACCACACTTGGAATACTGTGTTCAAGTATGGAGACCGCACCTAAAGAAAGACATCGAGCTTCTTGAAAGGGTGCAAAGAAGGGTAACTCGCCTGGTGAGATCGGCAAAAGGGCGTCCTTATGAAGAAAGACTTCGAATATGTGGGTTGCAGAGTTTGGAAACTAGACACCTTAGAGGAGATTTGATTGAGGTGTTTAAGGCTCTGAGAGGCATCAGTAAAATGAATGAGGACAAAATTTTCAAGATTATAAATGATGCTAGAACTAGGGGACATAAATTCAAGTTACGGGGGGAAATGTTTAGATTGGACTGCAGGAAGTTTTATTTTAGCCAGCGAGTTATAAATTACTGGAATAAGTTGCCTTCATGGGTGGTAGAGGCCGACAGTTTGGGGAAATTCAAAGGTCATCTGGATTGTACTTTCGGGTAAGGGAAGCGCATAGGATGATAGGATTAATTTCCTTTTTATTTATTTTTTTATTTCATTTTATTATTTTTATTTATTTATTAATTATTATTATTTATTTATTTATTAATTATTATTATTTATTTTTATTTATTATTATTATTTTTTTTTTTGGCTGGTGCAGCATAAGCCATAGGCTTTCTTGCACCATACGGCCGTTACTAATACTAATACTAATTTCCGACACAGTTTTCCATTGTGGCAACTGTACATTGTCAAATACATATTCATCTGCAGTTGGACTTTAATTTCTATTTAATTGTGTGTCACGACTACAGTATGATTTATTAACAGCAGGTGACACAACCGATAAATATACGATGTCTTTGACAGCAAACATTAACAGGGAGAGAGAGATTGAAGACACGCGCAGCTGTCGTTTATTACGGTTCTGTCTTCTCATAATATACTTGGAAATTTCATTAGCAATAGAAGGAATGATGGAGAGAAATCTTATAGCAATACTGTTTAAAATACAGCGAGTATATAAATAAAATTCTCTAGGAGATCCATTTAATAAATACTGCATTGTTTGCTTTTTTATGGCAGCCGATATAACAGTGCCCAGTTATCAATGGGCAGTGCAATTTTTATGGTGGTTTAACGTTACACAACTCTCTTACTTTTGACTACGTGTGTTGCTCCAAATATAAAGCAGATAAATTAATAAAAATATCAAAATAAACATCAACTAGAATGGATGTTAGCATTCTGTTTCGACATTTTATAATAACATTTGCCTATTTTGACACACACGCACGTACCTATTATCTCCTCCTCATACGTACAGACAACATACATGATATATGGATTACTAATGAGCCAACTGGAAGGGTTGTGCGGGGAAAATTGCGCATTCCTGGTCATTGTGGACATGGAACTGATAAGGACGACATACCGCAGAATATACGAGCCATTAGAGTAGCATTTAAAGCGGATATTACTTACAGCTTGCGTGATGCAACGAGGGAAAGGAGAGAATAAGGTTCTCCTTACATCGTTTGTTTCCATGCGGCGCATGCACAGATGTTCGCGGTCACGTGAAAACATCGCAGTCCAATGTACCAAAAATAGAAAAAGAAAGTAACATTATGCAGGTGTCACATATCTTATCAGAAACGCTTAAACTACCTGAACTGCAACAGAAACCTCAGTTGCCTTGACTACCAGACAGAAATAACGAAGGTATCTGCGAAGGCGATAATTTTTAGGTAAAGAGATGGGGAAATGAGGGCCAGAGAGAGAGAGAGAGAGAGAGAGAGAGAGAGAGAGAGAGAGAGAGAGAGAGAGAGAGAGTCATTAATATTCCCAGCTACTCATTTTTCTTCTCTTTAAGAGCAACTAGCAGCTTCTTTCTCTCTGCATTTTCCTATCAACACGAGATAAATAGCCTAACCATTATCAATAGACTAACTAAGCAGAAGCTGGGTTATGCGGAAAAGCGACCTTTACAGGGATAGCACTACTTATAGTTCAACTCATTAAAAGATGCTCTCCTCTGTGGTAGTGTAGTGGTTTTGCCACTTTTATTACTCATTTGAAGAGGTTTGAGTTTGAATCCCGTCAGAGATTTGAGGAATTCTTAAAGGCCTCTTCAATCGGGGCTGCAGTTAGCCGATCTGAGGTGGAGGGAGTAGGATATTATACTCTCCTGTGGATTATTCCGGGTTTTCTGCTTTCACATCATGCAAATCGGCAGGAGAACACGGATTAATTGTTGGGAGTATTCACAGGGAATGTTATTTAACAAATATTCTTCTGAGATCGATTAAGTACATTCCCGATTCAAGAGGTCTAAGAATTTCTCTAGTTTCCATCAGGATTAGAAACCATACCTCTAGAAAGAAGTTGTAACGGACCTTCGTCTTGATATTTAATGGGTATTATAAAAAAAAACACTGCCTACCTCATCCGTCCATCCTCTATAATAATAATAATGTCTAATTGTTTCTTAAATTTATTCAAAGTGCCCACTTCCACAACACCAGGGTTTGTTCCAATAATCAATTACTCTCTGGCTGAAAGAAAAATTTTACACATCTGTCCTTCAACCATCCTTTTTCACTTGTTGAAAATTATCTCTCTAACAAAAGAGGAAAAACTTTCCAAGCAGATTGATTGCTTACTGTTTAAGTCAATGACCAAAATATCCAAGAATCGAGAGTGTTTTTGGCAAACAATATGTAAATTGGCAAATTACAAAAATGCGCTTGTCATCAGCAAATGACTACCAGACACAAAATTGAAACATTTAAATTATATTTATTAAAATTAGAGTAATTTTTTAACATAATATACAATGTGAAAAAGTGGTAAACACTGTTGGCTCTCTCTCTCTTCAATCCTTGAGATAAAATTTGAAGGAATAGACGTCGAAGTTGGTAAAACAATAGAATTTCCAAATGGCATTGCTAGATTACTATACAATTGCCTAGATTGTTTTCTGCTACCCACCTGAGAGAGTTCTCTTTATTTCTGTTGCTTCTCGGTTTTCTTGAACGTGACGCAGAAGATTATCTCCTTCTCCTTTCCTTGTACCTAGAGCACAAATGTCTCGCTCACATTTTCTTCTCTTTCCTTGTGCTCCTTAATTTTCTTTCCTTATTCACTAAATGAATTTTCTTCCTTTCAAAACTCACTGTTGTAAGTTTACAAAGGAACACTTTCGATCTGCTTTTCTTTCCTTTTTTCGGATATTGTGTTCATTAGAAATGATCCCTGAAGAAATCACTAACGAGGATCGATGACTGAAGAATTTCAGACTACTTTAGAACCGAAAGTGTACTAGCTGAACCACATTCAGTCCTTGTGGTTCCACCCCCGCAAATTCCTGTCATATATCACCAATTTTCGGTACCGTCCTGTACACTCTGTACTCAAATCCATACTACTATGTACTTTGCTTAACTCGCTGAAAAAATGTGTACAACTGTCTTCACTTCTTCCAATAACACAGGGTACTTTTGGAACGACAACTCATATTCCAATTCTTTGACAAATTAATGTCTTCCATCGAAATCTTTATTTTTTTCCACTGATTTAATATTTGATTTTATTAGCCTTATAATTTTAATCTTATCATGTGAAGTCTTCGGGCCCAAACTTTCCTGTTCTCGGGCCCAATTATTCTAAGGCTGATTGATCTCTTTTTTCTGGGGAACTTTACCCGTCTTCCTAAAATGGCTAACTAATTGTTTACGTTTATTTCGCTCTATTTTGATCCCCCGCTAATAACTGTATTCTTAGACACAACAGATCAATTTATCTTTGCAATCTCACATTCCCCTCTGGGTTAATAACTGCCATAACCATAGGTCATCATATACGCGCGTTGATCAATAGAATTAATGCAAACGCATGACACCCAATTGGGCACATTAAATCACAATACAGGATGACAGGTTAATTCACTGGGAGAATTGCAATCATGGATCTGGTCATTGTGCTGCTGAATTCATCGTAGTTGTTGACTGCAGATATACCTCCGTTCAGATTCTATTCGAGGTGATGAAGGGTATTCACCTTAACTGTATACTGAATTAATATTTACTTTAAAAATAAAAATTCTGAGTTAATCCATTGCTAGATTTATCTTCCTGTGAAAAATATTAGTAGCATTGTCAGCATTATAGCGCAAGGAAGTCACCGGCTTTTGTTGCACCAACCAAAAAAATAATAAAATAAATAAATAAAAACAATAATAAATAAATAAATGGCCATACATTAGATAAAAACTTCTTTACAAAAATAATTCACCTCCTTATAAAATTTATAAATAAATAAGCTAAGTAAGTTTTACTTTTCACGCACGTAGTTATCCAACTGATCTTGGAATTTCCCCCAGCTGTCAGCCTTAACTACCCATGGAGGAAACTTATGAGACGACAAGAATGAGACAAGCTGAATACACTGATAACCTTTTTTCAGTATTTAGAAATTATTTTTGTAATAGAAAAATAATCATAAAGATTAGTTTTACTGAGATCAGCCGTGAAGCGAATCCGGGGACGCCCTCAAGGCTCCAGGGTTGGCCCCTTTGCTTGGAATTTGGTTCTTGATGAATTTTTGAATATGAACTTTGAAGATTCGGATTTCATAGCCTATGCTGATGACTTAGCCATTTTGTTATATGGAAATTCGAAATCCATGATTGACTCGCGAGTCAAACTTGCTCTTGAGAAATTATTTAACTGGAGTAAGAAGAATAAACTGCAATTTTCTACAATTAAAACTGTGCAAATGCTCTTGAAAATGCTAATGGAGTCTCTCTGAGGTATGTGAATACCACTAGGTATTTGGAGTTGTTCATGGGGGAGCGGATGTTTTTCGCTGAGCATGTTAAATATTTGAAAAACAAGATCAAGCTTTTGTGTTCCAAGATTAGAAAAGTAGTTAGAACTGAAGGTATCAAAGGACGTGTATTTAACATGTTATATGAATGCGTATTTGTCCCCATAGTCACTTATGCTTCTGCTGTTTGGATACATAAAATCTCTAATTCTATCATAAAGAAGTATTTGCTTCAAGCTCAGCGATTCGTTCTCCTGTGTACAACCTGGGTCTGCCGTACAGTCTTCACGGAGACCTTGCAGGGTTGTTGTTGCAATGGGGCTTAGGAGCGTCAGCGACTAAGGCCATATTGCTCCATGCATAGTGTCTATAAATTACGTGTGTTCTGTGGTCAATTTTCTTGTTGCTGGAGGAAAAATTCGAGTTTCCGGGAATAAAAACCATGCTACCCTCGTCTGAGACCGACTAATTCAGCAACATTATGAAAAAGGACTATAAAAATTCTCACGTCATCGACTGGACTCGAACTCAGGTCTTTTCCACTCGGTGTGGGAAGGATGGTGATTTTACTAACTGTGCTACTCACGAGGGCTGCTTGCAGGAAAGCTTCCTGCAGATTTACTAATAATTCTGCACGGCATATTGTATTTTACCAGAGACAACATTAGAGTCATTATTGCTGGTACATCTTCATGCCCAGACAACGAAAGAGCTTGATAGAAGAATTGACGGATGTTTGACAGTCAAGGTGGGAGAGAAGTGATAAGGGCAGACAAATATTCGTATTTTTGCCCATTGTTGATATTATAGATTCTAAAAAGTAACCCTCACTGAAATATGGACTAAAGACTGCGATTTTATTGACCGGTCACGGGTTGGCCCTTAGATTATTCCAGCTTAGACTTAGTAAATCTGGGCTTTGCACATGTGGTTCTGAGGCAACATATGTACACATAATGCTTAGTTGTGAGAATTATGGTTCAATTTAGAAAGCTCACTTGGTGTTTTAGAAGAACGAAGATTATGGGTCATTTTCACGGGCCGACGTTTTTTTCTCCTACTTTAATGAATTTATTGATAAAGTTTTTAAAAGGAGGGCTATTTTAGGATAAGACATAGAGGAACCACTCTTCCCAGTGGCAGAGACGGAAACCTAATTCACGGGGGTGTGCGGGTGGTTTAAACCAATGTCTATCCCCTTTAGTCGGGGCTAAGTGGTATGCTTCCTTCGCTTTTAGTCCTGTTAGATTGTGATTTTTTCCCTCTCACACTTTATATTCTCACAACAGCTTTTGAATTGTACTGATACAAGAGTTACTGTCCACGGATGGACTTTGGTGGGTTGTAGGATTACGTCTCTGTATCTGCAAATTTTGACATCAAGCTCTCTATTCCTTCGTTGATGTCATTTAAGAAAAAAGTCACCGAGTACAACTTAACAGCTAATGTCACGAGGTCTTCCTTAAAATCATAATGGCATCATAATATAAAATTACTTTTATGTTATAATGGTAACATAGCTACACCAAGAAAGTTTGCGAATATGACCACAAAATCCTGTCTCTTTTCGCTCTGGTAAATTAAATGCAAATAAATTTACAAACGTATTTTAATTATATCTTTTATTGCAGAATTTTATTTATTTGAAATCAAGACGTGAACAAACTCTATCACTACAGTATCTGAAATCTGTTGTTACATATATATTTCAGGAAATTGCCTGTCTTGCTCAAATATTGGAGAGCTGGTTTTTGTCTTTCAGAGCCTGGATCGTAATATAATAACATTCGTTACGGAATATTTTGCTTTTTCCCCCTCTGGTCCCATTGGTGCACACTCGAGCAATACTTCCGCAACCTAACCTAATCTAATCTACTAGATTTCTTTTCTGCGGTACCAAAACATTTGTCTTACTGTATTTGGTCAATGCTTTAACAGAAATCCTTCTGGAATTTTTATTCAACGTGGCATCACTTTCTCCTTCATAAGAATGTTGTGTTTAGAGCTAGAAGCTGTCTTATTAATAATGAAATAATCTCTTAATTCGATTAAATTTTCAGTAACAGTTCGTTAAAATATAAACGGCTTGAATTAATTTAAAAATAACCGTAAAATTATTTTAAATAATGCGAAATAATTGAAAATAGTTTCAAACAAAATAATTTTAAACAGTTTAAAATAATTGCAGAGTTGCTCTCAACAGACCGGTAAGATTCTTTACTAGACCAGGGGCTGGTTAGAAGATATCAAGCACAGGACAGTCATAACCGGAAACTCTTAAGAGTGTAGTAAGTGTGCCCTCGTGGGTAATGCATTTGGTATAGCCACCGTCCTCCCCACACCGGTGGATAAGACCTGAATTCCAATCCCCTCAATGAAAAGACGAATTTTTATGGGTCTTTCCCACAACCAGGCTGAGTTAATTGGTCTCAGGAGAAGAAGTGTGGTTTTTTCATCCGGAAATAAGCAGATCGATCCAAAAGACACAATTTACAAACATATTGTATACTGCGCAACATGGCCTAAGTTGCTGATTCGCTTAAAACGCTATAACGACGAACCAACCAACCGTAGCAAGTAGAGTCTCTCAGGGATAAGGTTTGGACCTTCCCAGTTTCTGATTTTCTTTAATGATTTTGGAGAAGGAGTATAGGGAATGTTTTCAAAATTTTCTGATAATCTGAGAGTAGGAAGAATGGCCATAATGCTTAAAAATGGCTTGGATCTGTTGCAAATATGGTCAAAAAATTGCAACTACAATGAATGATAATTAAAGCGAATCCCAAATAAATTAAAAATTTAGTATTTTTTAGATAAAACACGGTGGCACAGGTGGAATATGTTCCTGCATTAAACTCCGCGCTATTTCACTTCTAAAAAACACAATTGAAAATCTCGCTACATCTAAACATTATTCTGTAATTTGAAAAAAAGATAAATTTCATGTATTTTCGCCAGTGAACGACGCCATAAATAAATCTCTTATATTCATCATTTTTTATGAGCGTTACTCGAAGATTTTCACAATTACCTCTCTTGTATTGCTAAGTTGATAGAAACGAGCTCCATCTAAGTTACCAAGCGTCAGCTATTTCAAAAAACGCGTTATATTTATTCTTATACGAATGTTTTCTTCTTTCTTCGTACTGCGATTATTTTTAAGAATTCATTTTATCGCCTCCCTTCACTTTCTCTGTCTGAAGGGTAACTACATCTTACAGTGATAACTTTTACCATCCCAAGGCAGTTGTTTTTGGTATGATTTAGAGAGCACAGATTCTTCAATTGTTGGTAGAATTGCTGTTCCACTCCAAAAGCGCAGTACGATAGCTTCGAGGAATATTGGGCGATATATATGCACGCGGCAATGCTAGTCGTTGCTAAGCAACTGCTGTACGTTAAAACATCAATTATTTTGAAACGAGATAATGACACTTCTTGCTGTAAGTCAACCATTTGAAAAACCTAGCTTTCAATTCCTTGAAAACGTGGAGACCAAAGAAAAGAAAGGAGAATGTTGAACCGTGCTTATTAAATTTCTTCGGACTACGTTAAATTGTTTTTATGTCAGACTCGCTATTATTATTTTATTTTAAACGCTGCCAGATTTGTCTTGGATGGAAACACCACGAATATTTTAGTATTACAAAAATTTTGGGTATTGGAGAGCAGAGAAGTTTAAGTCAACAAATATCTTCTTTCATCTTCTCAACCCACGCATGGTACTAAGTACTATAGGTTCCATTATCTCTCGTGTTTGGGGTTTTCATAAAAAATAACAAAGAGAAAAATCTAAATAAAGTGGACTCGCCCATGAACTTTATTTCGTTTGTAGTCCCGAAGTCAAAAACATGGCGGAGTTAATTAGGATCCGAAAACAATGAGAATTCTAATTACACGCTGGATACGTGGAAGTAATTTCTCTCCTAAATCTTTTTATGATTTAAAGCATCGAAAGGTTAAACGATTTTCTCTCGGATCGATACTAAAAAGGTTATAAGAAAGGATAGGGTTGATGCGCCTAGTTCAATAATTTGTTCGAAATTCAATGGGGAAAAAAATTAGAAAGATTTGTTTGGAAATCTACTCGTGAATTGTTGGTTATTGAACACCATGCTAAATAGAAACAGCTGATATATTATCTTTAACGAGCCATTACTTATACTAGAAAGAATGTAGATGTTACTCACCCTTATGCACGACTGCCAAAGGCTAAACTCTAACAAAGTTCCAGCATATTTGAATGTCTATATGTATACGTATTGTGCTTAAATATGATGTGAGACACTTGTGAAATTCAGAGGAATAACCCCTGGGATATCTGTTTAAACGGATAACGTCTACTATTTCCATTTGCAGCGAAATCATGCAATTAAAAATGAACATCTGTTGCACAACTGCCAACCTTGAAATACGTAGGTCGTATTGATAGTACAATTGACGGCATCGTGTCGTGGTTTATAAAAATAGTCAATGTTTGCCGTACCACATCGCAGGGGTGACCCAGCTTTTAGTACGAGATTGTGCGATACGAAAATCAATATGGTACCCAAATACAACAACAAAAAATCTATCTAAAATTTATGCTTAAAGAAAACTGAACATTTTATCTAGCGGTTGAGGAAATTAACGTGTTTGACACACGTTGGTAGGGCTCACTCTTTAAACCTGACAGGGATACGATAAACCTTTTTCTGACTTTGCTTAAATGTCCTTTAAATTCCACCTTAAAATGAAATTTCTGCAAATAATTTTCTCAAGTTAAGAAAGTTTAACCGCTCTCCACCTGAGAAATATTTTCAGAAGATGAATTGAGAAGTGAAGACCAGCGGTGAACTGCGCTGATAAGTTATCAGCCAAATTGAAACGCGTAACTGCTTGTCAACTGTAGCTAAGGCCTTTCAAGAAATCACAATTTATTCCAAAAATCTGAAATATTGTTCAGTTTATAACTATTTTTTGTCAAGGAAACACAAAGGTGTGTTTCCATGACAAAAAGTTTTGAAAACAGGGTATATAAGATGTATTAGAAAATTGTAGAATAGAAAAGAAATTGTATATAGTTTATAAAATTTTATTTTTTGTTGGTAGATGGAAGAAGAATGAATATCCAGCAAATCGATCATCGTTGTAATCAAATTTTTGATCAAAGAGGGCAGAAATGCTAAGGAAATCCATGAAAGAACGATTAGAGTTCTGGGAGATATCACCAGTTATACTACTGTTGCGAAATGGTTAGCTGAGTTCAAAAGAGAGCGAGGATAATCTGAGGTCCAATCGGCCATCTGAAGCAATCGATTCTGAAACATTTGCCACCGTTGAAGAAAAAAAATTAGAAAACAGAAAAAATTAAAGTATCTGAACTTGAAAAAGTACTTAATATTTCCTCTGGAAGCATATAATAACGCTAGCATTTGGGAATGTCCAAAGTTTATGCAAAATGGAAACCTTTCCATTCATGACAAACATCAGAGGACAGAGTCATCAAAAGAGAATTTAAAATTAATCCTTGCTAATCCACACAGATTTTTATCCATTTGGTGACTGATGATAAAACTTGCAACATTTGTATAATCTTTAATCCAAATTATGAACCACAAGGGATCTCCAACCCTGAAAAAGTTTCAAACCCAACCATCAGCTGGGAAAGTATTGGCCTAAGATTTCTAAGGACAACAAAAGGATTGTTGATAATTGATTATCTTGCATCTAAAACCAAAATAGCGGGAGAACATTATGTCAGCCTTATAACAACATTAACAGCTACAACTTAGATAAGTTGGGTCATCGAGTTTTATTTCTCCATAACAATACACCCGTGCAAAAAGCATTGCACTATACAGCTGAGAACTGGTCCCAAGTGAATATTATTTATTCAGAAACCTCTGAACAAATGTGTAGTTATCGTGAAGGGGGAATCTCACAAAGCCCTGAAAATATTATTATTTAAAAGTACTCTTAAGAAATGAAAAACATATTCAACAATCAGAAGACCCATTTCTTATCCTGGATATCTCCAGGAAAATAATACCCACAACTGGCAAGGACGTGCTGTAGTGAACTTGAATCGAAGCTGCTTTGTAACTTCGCCGATTCCAAGACCTAAACGAAAAATAAGGTCAGCGAAAACAAAAGATCCGGGATCATATTAGTTCCCACCACCTCATGCTAGCAAACACAACGATCATTCATCCCTGTGTGAAAACAAAGTTGACAGTATGACAGAAAAGTGAGGGGGTTGGAATAGAGGAAAGGAGGGGATGGTCACGAGATCATTCATTGTCCGAGTGTGCACGTCACGTGAATGTTTGAATTCCAGGAACATCGTTATCCCTTAGCCCAACTTTCTTGGCAGTTTGTATCAGTTGCCAAGGAAACCGGATACCTGTTGTTCGGACGATAACACTCGCATTTCCTCCAGCATTATTTCGCCTTAGACCACCGCATGGAGGAGGTCTGAATGAAGATAATGTCGGAGGAAATACAAACGATTCATTCCCCTTCCCATCATGCTTCGCGGCGATATATCTCAGAGAACCTTGCAAAAGTATTTCCATAATCACGTCGTGTTGACATCATTAAAGAAACCCACTTGGCGACGTTGTACGTATATACCTTTTCATACTCTTCCATCATCTTCGCATATCCTAATCCATCATCTCAAATTTCAATTTCAAATGCACTGCGCATGGATATCCTTTATTATACACACACCAGAATGTATTCGAATGTTTAATCATATATTAATAATTATTCAATTTTTAATTAAGAAAGAATTTGCATAATTAATATCAGAAACTTGTTTGTTCCGCTTAATAGCAGATGTATTAATATTTAACGCAAAACTTTTCAATCAAGATGGTGACTGAAAAGCTCCAAGACGAAGAAGGTACAAAATTAAGATGAACATGGAATAAAAATCAGGCTTACAGTTGCAGAAGAATGATGAATTCAACAAACAAGAATAACGCAGCTATTATAATTCGGACAGCCAATAATTTGCCGCAGTTCTGAAGACACAGATTGAGTAATGGATCTGGCACAGCCAATTCTAGTTAAATTTGAATAAAAGACCGAAGGAAGCACGATTTGGTGGTGACCTTCAACGGCAAATGTTTCCATGCCACAAATGAATGGAACAGAACGCGTCTAACATTACAGAAGCATCAATCATTAAAACTATTCGTTTTATTTCAAAGCAGGGACCGTAATGGAGATGGAATAAATTAGATGGGTTCGGGAACTTTATAGCGATGAGGTATGTCAATTAGAGAGAGGATGTGAAGCGTGATTTCATCGGTAATCATTATTTAAAGTGTTGCACAACAGCGTAAGGAAAGAAATTAGAAATAAGAGAAGCCATTTAGGTTAGAGCAGGTTGTCTTCTTCTTCTAGGACTTCAGTATTATAATCGAGTAGCTAAATATTCAAAATGTAACCGGTATTTGTATTAACAGGCATTATTATTCGCGTTGTTTATAACTTGCTATGACACAGTTTCAGCACGACACGCAAGAGCTAGTTTAGTTGAGCAAAACACCGATAGATGACGAGCGTCTTGCAGTAATTCATTTACCATCCTGAGAATCTAAGTAAACGCTGTCCATTTAACCAAACCTAAAAAAAAAAGGGACTGTAGTATAAAAACTTGCACGTGAATAATAAAATGGGAGACAAAAAAAGAACTGTCATTAAGCTAACGTAAATATAGTGAAATAGTAGGTAAGGAAGAACGTGTAGAACCTCTTGAACAGAAATAATTCACGTGAAAGTTTGACTCTTTTTTTTTTTTTTTTTTTTTTTCTTTTTAGGTGCCTTTGCAAATGTGATGCGCAAAGTGCTCATTGTCTGCAACATATGCGTCCGTCCGTCTGTGTATGTAACAACTCGACGCAGTATACGCATTGTTCAAGAAATTTGTATATTTATATAGTTCAGAAAGGTTTGGCTAACCATCCAAAATTTCATTAAAATTGGTCCAATAGAAATTCGATAAATAATCGATAAAGAAAAGTCGTATCGACACTGAATCTTTAGCATATATGCATGAGCCAAAACATTGGCTCATGCATATATGCACATACTCATGAGCCAAAACATTGGCTCATGAGTATGTGCTAAAGATTCAGTTGATTGACCACTCCTGTCTTTACGAGTGGATGCGCCCGTGCAATGGGGAAAAGGCAGGACCTGAACGGGGAATGATTTTTGGCGCTAGGAAGGTGGGACCAGCATCTCAGCAACTGAAAGCATTTTCGGCTGTTTGAGGGCCACCATAGTGAAGATGTGGCGAGAATTGGAAGACTGGAAAAGAGTCGCCTACTCTGATGAATCAAGGTTCGTTCCAGTTACATCATGCCGATGGATGGGTGCATATTCGACGGCGAAGACACAACCATCCAATGTGCAGGGAGACCACTATTGGTTGACCATCGAGGTGAACGGTAGTTGGCACGTGTTGTCCGGGACATCAGACGGCCAACGATCTATTAGTCAACAGTAGATTATAACCAGGATGCACAGAGAAACGTTTTCGATCACACCATCCAGTGGACAGACCTACGGAATAGGCGACCTGTTTATATTCCCACGTTGACTGACCGTCATCGACAACTGCACCGTTCTTCGATATTGGATGACTGGTGAAGAGTTGCCTGGTCTGATGAATTAAGGTTCCAGCTCCATCATGCCGAAGGACTGGTGCGTATTCGGCGGCGAGAAGGTAAACAGCTGCAACCAGACTGCACGGTTGGAAAAACAGGCCGGTGGTATAATGGTTTGGGGGTTGTTTTCATGGACTTCTCATCCCAATTGAACACACTCACCTGCAGATCCTACCTCGGCGTTGTTCCAGACCAAGGTTTACCTTACATGGTGACCAAGTATCCAGATGGTACTGGACTCTTTTCAACAACGCAACGTCCCGTGTCACAAAGCCCGTATGTGCAGCAATGGTTTGACGACCATGTCCAAGCATTTCACGTGCTCCCCTGGCCATTAAATATCCCCGTCACCAATCTCACTAATCATTTGAACATTTATTGAATGTGGCGGAGTCTTTGTAGGAACAATTTCGATTGCGTATACCCCCCCACACAAATTCTCTCTCTCTCTATCTCTCACACACACACACATACACACACAAGCACGCACGCACGCGCGCGCGCGTGTATATATCTCACAAGATAAGAAATAATGAAGGAATAAAATGCGAAAGCAGGCTTCAGAGAAAACACTAAATATTTAGCACATATGAAGACGCGTAAAGCAGTAGAGAGCTTTATCTCGAGAATAATTTAAATATTAAAATAAAAGTGAATAATATCGTCATGAGGCTGCATAAATGTAAATAATATAGGACTATAGATGTAAAAGGGCAAAAGCCAAAATAATTTAGATCCTAAAGGGATGAATTTAGATGCCACTCAAGGGACTAGGCAAAATCTTAGAGAGAGAGAGAGAGAGAGAGAGAGAGAGAGAGAGAGAGAGATATCACAAATTTCAGCGGTATATGTTAGAAGCCAGGGAATTTTAAAAGAGACTAAAAACGCTTATAAATTGTTGTTTCTCCTCTTGTGTGAGTAATGAGAGAAATAAACTCATAAAATATGTAGCCAACTAAGTGTGCCATGAGCCTAAACGGCACGCAAAACCCTGCATAATAAAATCAGCAAAATGTTAATTATATACACAGAGGCTAATTATTGACAAAGTACGTTCAGTGGTATGTTATCAAGGTCCAGAATCATTGAATATATCCAATAAATAATTAGCAGTTGGCTGTTGTGGTAGTACTGTTGAGAATCGTTGTCGTTGGGTTTTGGAGCATCAGCGACTTAGGCCATATTCCTCCGTGTATATTGTCTGAAAACTGTATGTTTTTTGTGGTCGATTTTCTGTCTGTTGGATGAAAAACCAGAGTTTCCGGGAGAAAAAAAACACGCTACGTTCGCCTGATACCGACTAACTCAACACGTTGCGAAAAAGGCCCATAAAAATCCCTCATGTTATTGACGAGACTCGAACTCAGGTCTTTTCCATCCTCTGTGGGGAGGATGGCGATTATATCAACTGTGTTACGCGCGTTTAGCTTTATAGAAGAGAAAACTACGAAAGTGGTGTTGCCTCTCCTCGTGATACAACCGTTGTGTTTCTTTTATTTATATACAACTTGTATTTATTATTATTTTTTATTCAAATAAAATCTGTTTACGTTCATTTCAGAAGTACACCGGTGATGTTTTCAGACTAAAACTGAGAATGGGGAACAACTTTTCCATTGAGGAAAAAGCAGTGAATTAAGCAAATTTAAAATTTTCAAATTGTAAAATCTAAACGGTAATACTTAGTCAGATTTTAACGTAAAATAAAGCAGATTATAGCCGAGGTGCCGTTTAATTGAAACACCCTGTATATACATAAATGAAAGTATGTTTTTGGTTACTTGAGAAGGAAAAGTGGAATCGCAGAAAATTTCAAGACTTTTTTTTTTTTTTTTGTCCCCTGGGGAGATTTTAGGTTCGATACCAATTCCAGATCCCTCATAGTCGCATCGAGAAACATAACTATAAATTCGGAACAGCACCTCTGATTCAATTTAAATTTGAGGAGTTATTTAGAACATTCTTAGGGACCCTTGCATCAAATATAGACAGATTAACCCATTTCTCTTGCGCGCTTCTCACCTTCCAGAAAATAACCGATAAAAGAATAAAACTATTAAAAGAACTGTATAAATTCCACCTCATGATGTGAACATCATGTGTTTTGGTAGACTTCTTGAGTAGAGTATAGAAATGTTTTACTCCTGAGGTTAGTTATTTGATACTCGAAAGCGCTTAAAATATAACGCAATGCGTACATTACATAAATCGTTCATTCTTTTTTCCAAGCAATAAAGAAAAACTTGTGGACATTAATTTCATTCTGTTTCTCCTGTACAGAGAGTTTTTGCACGCAAAGTCGGCAATGGATATTTATAACGTCATACAGGAAATCGTTCAAGAGTAGTTCATGGTGGTAATCTTGTAAATTATGCAGCTTAAAATGTGTGCCATTACTGGGTCATAGCCTCAATTCCTATATACGCTCAACAGGTCGAATTCATTTTTGAGAGAGGGAGAATAGAAAGAAGGTGAAGATGGAAGAGAAAAGGAGATGGGAAAAAATGAACCAACTGTTTGATGATGGTTAAGTTTCCATATCTCAGGATGTTAAAAATTCTGTCTGCGGTTGAATTTACATCAAAATGCTCCAAAGGATCCTCTTCGACCTAACCATCAAAATGAACTCAATAGTCAAAGGAAGGTTAGCGTCGAAGTCATTACAGGATTTCTTCGGTATGGAATGGCTTTGCAAATGTGAAAAAAGAAAGGTCACCACACCAGCTAAAAGTATCTTTCTGGTCTGGAAGGTGTGAATAATGGAAATTATTCTCACGCATTCCCTTATTTGGTTCAAAATATCCTTGCATACAATCGGAATGTCTTTTTTAAGTTTACAAACAGCAGAATTTGTTCAGTTGGATTTTTTCTGCTTTCAGCGCTGTCTCTGCTCGTTAACAATTTCAAAGAAAGAAGCTGTCTACTCAAAGATCTTTATCTTACATGGTAAACAGAACAGCGCTATATTAACGTAGACAATTTTGTAGCCCATTAACACTGCGTCCCGTTAACGTGAAGAATTTTCACTTTTAAGGTAAAATTATGAAACTGGAATGTTTACTCCTTGTAGATAATATTCATCCTAGCAACTACAAATAACATTAACAACGTATAATGGTGGATCTTAAAATATTCGCAGATGCAACCATAATGAAAGTCAAGGTCCAAAGATAATTGAGTGCGTACATAATGCTATTTACACAGTTCTGCGTGTGTAATTAGACCAAGGAAGTTTGAAGTAAAGGAAGCAGAAAATTGCATTTGTACGTTAACTTTTCACAATGAACAAAATATATTTTGGTTTGTGGGAAAACCAAAGAAATGATGATTTATAAGAGATTTCCGGTTAAAGATTCATTTCTTTTGTTATGGAAATGTGAACTTTGAAGACAATGTTCACATTACCATGATAATTTGACATCCACTGCATTAATGCAAGTTTTTCATCGCTCTCTATCTAATACTGAATGGAAGTCTTACAATGAAGATGTTCATCAGATTTTTATGCAATCCTCCCCTCACATATGTATGATGCAAGTTTTTCTAGTTAATGCTAATGTATATCGAGTCCATTACCTAATAAAATAAATGTAGTTTAAATGGGAAAGTACACTGTACTCATTTAATCTGCGCAATGTATGTTCGTAATGAATTAATGCTATTTGATGTGGTTTTAATATTTTACAAAATCCATTAGATTTCAATTCTGAAATAAATGAAGAATCTAAATTATTTTTAGCTTTTTTATCCTCAGAATTACTTTGAATTTAGAAGTCTACGATTATTAATTTAAAACGAACTATCACAATCTATAATTAAGTTTTCAAATTATTATATAAATTTGCATTATTATGTAATAAATAGAATTCGATTTTAAGCTAAAAAAAAGCATAAATAAAGATGAATGTGGGAAGGTCATACTTCTCTTTCTATAGAAATGCTTCTTGCATTTCTATAGAAAGAGAAGTAATGTCCAGAGCTGGCTCCAACAATTTCGGAAGGGCGATTTCGATATCAAGGACAAAGCAAGAGCCGGAAGATCAACGTCTGCCACAAACAGAAGCTGCTCAATCGAAATGACGGGTGCATAACCACCACCAGACGTGATTTGATGCTACGAAAAATGTCAAATGGAAGTGTTTTGACCATCATCAACAGACTGGAGTACAGAAAAATTTGTTCTCGGTGGGTGCCTAAGCTGCTCACACGAGAGATGATGGCTACGAGGAAAGGGATCTGAGAAGATTTTCTGGAAAGGTTTAGTTCTGGCAGTCCCGAGTTCTTTAAAGGGATCTCCACATGTAATGAAATATGGCTCTTCCATTATGACCCATAAACCAAAAGGCAATCCATGAAATGGGACACCGACATCACCTGTAAACAAAAAGCCAAAAATTTCCAAATCATCGACAAAACGTATGGCCACCTTCTTATGGAATCAAACTTGGATCACTTTTATCGATCATCAACAAAGAAAGATACTTCTTGTCTCTGGGAAAGCTTAATGGAGCTCTGAAAACCTGAACTGAATCGGCAGGACATAGTTTCATTAGGATAACAAGATCACACACAGCACAGAAGACAATGTCAAAGAACGTCCAGCTGGGGTGGAGAATAATGCTTCACCCATCCTATAGTCCTCACCTCGCCCAATCAGATTTTTTTTTATTTTTCTGTTTTGCTGGAGGCATACCTGTGTGGTAAGGTGTTTGAGAATGATATAGAACTCATTTCTGATATTATCTGTTCTTGTTTATACTCCGGCACGAACCATTAGGTCAGTAGAAAATAAATTATCAACACAAACGTTAATCGTATTTAGCAGTCACGAGCTGAACCCCGGTCCACTCAAACAGCGCGTGCTATTGCACTCGCGCTCCTGACCATCGGCTACGTCACCTGATTTTTACCAAAAATGCATTCACTGCCTGGAAAGAACGCTGGAGAAAATTATTAACTGATAATGCTATTTGTTTTTTTTTATTTTTACTCAAAATAAGGAAATTAAGAAGGTGATAATTTTTTTTTTCGACTGATTGTTAAAAACTGATGTTTATTTTTACGATTAAGTCACACATTTCTCATTTGATTTGAGCTGTTCTGGGCAAGCACCAACATATTTCGTTCGATAAGTCTTTTTTGAAGCTTGTTATCATCAAGAATAAATCACTGCGGTTTCACAACAGAAACCCATGCCTATTCAGAAAGGAAGACAGGTGGTGTAGACGCTACATGCCATGGAGGGAGCGTTTCATCTATAATTAGTAACATATGAACTGAGCCCTCGCAGATTAATGAAAGGAAGAAGGTTTAATCAAAGTAAAACTACCTAAGGCGATTTCATTTCGTTGCCCACATCTCGAGACAACACCATCTTAATATTTAATCAGGCAATCTGTGGAAAGTCTCTCTTGGAGTTCTACCTTATTTTTGTACTTGGTGCCCATTTCTTAAATCGAGGTAAATGTACCAAGGATGTTAAAAAAACTGGAAATTTGGAACTAGCAAAGTAGTTTACAAGAATATGATATCTCTTTAATTATTCTTCATTAATTAGTATGGAATTAATACCTCGTTAGTACCACAGAGGAAAATTTATAACTCTTAATACCTAACACCACATCAATGAAAGTCTCTCTCTCTCTCTCTCTCTCTCTCTCTCTCTCAAATTAAAAACTAATTAGAACACACTTCCTGTTTTTTTGAAATGGAACGTTGGCATGCCACATTCATATTCACTATGACCCTGACGACTAATAACCGAGTAGTCAAACTAAAATACAATATTATTCAGTAGCTGGGAATTAAAAACAAATTTGTTGGTTCAGAAACGCTGTTTTTAGGCGAGTTAGTATACATTGTAATGCGCCCATTGTTTTCATCATGTCCCTCTGTCCATTCGGACGGATTTTCATGAAATTTTATATCAGGGCCTTTTAAGAAGAATTGTGGGTAGCAGTAGTCCCAGATTATAGTACCAATTGTGAGGTACTACACTCAGATTAGTGGAAAACGAAAACAATCTGCAGATAATTGTTCAGTCAGATATGAAGTTCTTTGAGAAGTGCACGTACAGGCTGCTTGGACGGCTCATGGGGTTTTGTCAATGATCTACAGGAGTTTTGCTAGCAGGGTTACGGAGGTGATATCCCATTGTATAAGGAAATAGTCGGGCCGCATCTTGAGTACTGCATACTGGTCTGGAGGCCTCATTTTACCCGGGATGTGGATCTGTTTGAACGAGTATGGCAATGAACGAGCCTTGAGAATAGCAACAAGATTTGTGAGGGGAGCAAAACGGAGACTTCACCAGAAAATGCTTCAGTTTTTACATACTGCAGCGTCTGAAGACTGGACACCTACGATCAGATCTGATTGATGTGTTTAACGCCTGGATTGGATTGAGCCAGCGCAGTGCTGATGGGATTCTTCCTCTTGCTCAGACTACACACATGTGGGGACATAAATTCAAATTGAGGGACAATGGTTGCAGGGCAGATGTGCGGAAATTTTCTTTCAGCTAGTGGATGGTTGATTATTGGAACAAACTTCCATCTTTTGTTGTTGTGGAAGTGGGCAGATTGAATTAAATGATTAAATTAATTATATAATTCATATAATGAATTATATACATTGAGCGGCCACTTTATTAGTTTTACCCACCTAATAGCGAGTAGGCCCCCTCTAGCCCTCAAAACAGCCTGTATTCCTCGTAGCATGGACTCAACGAAGTGGCAAAAGCGTTTACAGGGACGCTGGTCCATGTTGACTCAATTGCTTCCCATAGCAAGCGCAAATTGGATGGTTGCGAATCTCTACTCTGACGAGGTTGTTACACCTCATCCCACGACTGCTCATTTAAATTGGGATCAATGAATGGGGAGACCATTGTAGTAGGTTGAATTTACATTTCCAACCCGGTGTTCCGAGCAATTCGAGCCTTCTGACATGGCGCATTGCCCTGTTGGAAAAATTCCTTCGAAGGGCAGCACAAGATTGACTGCAGTCATGAAGGGACACGTCTGATCAGAAGCAATTTTCAGATAACGTGTAGCACCCAAATGTTAATCTATGAGACCAAAGGACTCAGTCTGTACCATGAACACTCTTTCCAATATTCTTACGTCGCCACCACCAGTCTGCAGTGTTGAAATCTGGAAAGATGAGTACATGAACTTATGTTGTTTACGCCATGTTCTAGTCCTCCAAAGAACGTGCAATAGTAGGAACCAGGATCCTGTTTATAATTCGGGGCGACCGCATAAGGTCACCATAGTTTACAAAATAGAAAAATCAAACACATTACCATATTTGATAGTCGACGACGAGTTGTGTGTTATGAAATGCCTCTTTGGTTACCAGTGTAACAGTCCAATACAACTATTGGGCTGTTATTGATTGGCTGTAGCCTTTCTGTCTTTTACCCTGCAGAAGTCTTTTCAACCTCCGTTGGCTTCTCACATCAACGAGAAGTTGTTTCCTACCACAGGATTGCCGTTAGCTGGATGTTGTTTGGTTGTTGGACCACACTTCAGTGGTAAGTAAAAACATTAGCATGGTTGCGGTTTCAGTGATACCGACACGTCTGGCGCCGATTATCATGCCATATTGAAATCAGGCGCCTCCGTAGCCAGGTGGGAAGGAGCAGCAGTGCGAAGCACACGCTTCTTGATTAGACCAGTGTTCGAGCCCGTGACCACCAAATACGGAGGATGTGGAAAGGTCACGGAATGACCACCGCATATCCCCGGAGTAATATGGTTTTAGTTGCTAATGCTCCTAAAAACCAAATAACAAACAACAACACATTGAAATCCACTTAAATCTTTCTTCTTGCCCATTCTCACACACAACGGTGCATCCTTACATATCATTCTACCTTCCTTATGTCAGCGCGGTTGCACAGTGGCATCGTCACCATCCTTCCCACACAGAGTGGAAAAGACCCGGGTTCGAATCCCGTCAATGACGAGGAACTTTTATGAGCTTTTTTTTTCATTCCGTGGCTGTGTTAGTCGGTCTCAAGCATAGATAGCAATGTCCTCCCCCCTCGGAAACTCGGTTTTTTTTACAGCAACCAGACAAATCGACCAGAGAACCACACAATTCACGAACGCAGTATACTTGGGCAGATGAATGCATATTCCGTGGGGCGCTGGCGTGACATTTATTTATTCTTCCTGCGTTATATCGCTTGATATGAACACGTGATGCTTTTATTGAAGGAGCGCTCCATTTATGAAAAGAGTAGATGTATCCAATAAAGTGGCGACCCAGTGTATATTAGGGTAGGCCATTTTTACCAGCACAACGCAAACCTTTTGTCAAAATAATCCAAAGTCAAATTACATATCTGTCTAAATACGGCGCACATGCGTGTAATTTGTTGTTTAGTTGTTTTTGACCACTTTGTTACTAGGGAGCAGCGAGCAGTGTAGACAGGAAGGCCCCTAGTGTCTTACTGATGATTTATCGAACATTTTTATAGAGATAGGGAGGGCACAGTACAACTGTATAAGACAGTTTAAGATTGCTCTTGGAATACTCTGTTCAAATATGGAGACCTTATCCGAAAAAAAGATATTGGGCTTCTATAAAGGGTCCACTGGTGATCAATGCATCTATTGAACTCGGCAAAAGGGTGTCCATGTGAGGAAAGATTTTGAATAGAGCATCTGGGATGCAGAGTTGCAAAAGTCGTCGCCTTAGAGGAGAACTAATTGAGGTTTATAAGGCTGAGAGGATAAAGTAAAATGAATGAGGGTAATTTCTTTACCGTTGTGATTCAAGAACTAGGGGGCTATAAATTCAAATTACAGGGAGAATAGGTTTAGACTGGATTGCAGGAAACTTTGTTTTAGTCCCTTCTTGGGTAGCACAGTTGGTATAATCACCGTCCTCCCCACACTGAGAGGCCCGAGTTCGAATCCAATCAATGATGCGAGGAATTTTTATGGGTCTTTTTCACAACGTGACTGAGTTAGTCGATCTCAGCACACGGACATAATATATATATATATATATATATATATATATGGAAACATGGCCTAAGTTATGATGCGTCTAAACCCTACAACAAAAACAATTCTTTTGGCCAATTAATTGCTAATTACTGGAATAAACTGCCTCTATCGGTGGTTGAGGCTGAACCCACTCATTCCTCACCTATCTACGTGAGGAATGAGTGGAATATTTAGTTTATGAAATAATAATAATATTATTATTATTATTTTAATTAATTAATTTTTTTGGCTAGTATATCAAAAGCCTCGGGCATCCTTGCAGCATATGGCTAATACCAAGGCTTTTCCCCAGTACCTGTCCACGTCAAGAGGAGGCTGGCCACAACTGTTACATATTGTCCTATCGTGCTAATAGGACTAATGAGAACCCGTGCTCACAGCAAGGCAGAAGTGAGTACGAACAATCCCATAACCCATTAAGCCCAAACCGGAGATCACTCTGAACTAAAAATACCTCAATGGTTTGCATATTTTGCCCTGGAACACGCTGCGTCATCCATGGTACAGAAGTTATCTAAGAGCTAAGTAAAGTTCGTGGCAATTTTTGTTTATTATGGGATACGATGTCCTGTTATATAATGATGCTCCCTGAGCACAGCTTTGACACCTGAGTAGTCTCAGACTAGTATATAGGTCTTGAATCGCCAAGGAAATAAATCTATTTTTAGATCCTCTCCCTTTAATCTTGTTTCTCCGAGGGACTGATGTCAAGAGTGTTCCGGGGATGAGTGCTTATAAAAACATCCTCAGAGAAAATTTTGTTTGGTGGTGTCTAGATGTAAATAGGATTGTTTGAGATATTTCTAAAGAATAAGGAACGAATAAAGGGACTCTCTGAATGTGTTCTTCGGATTACTATGTGAGAAAATTCCTACCACAGCGTAATCTTTTTGTACTGTGTTTGGCACTTTCAGTTTTCCTATTTTCATAATTTGCATAATTCACATCTTTCTTGTCTTGTTCCTTAAGAAAATTGAAGCCAATCCGTGTTTCTTTATTCAGACTGCCGTCTCAAACTAACTTATATATATATGCAAATGTACACATAATGTGTATGTATATTTTTACGAATATGCTGATAATTGTGTGTAGTCCCATCCTGCAGCTAACATCAGTGGATAGAACGTCCCACGCAAAGGATGCTCCACTGTATAGCTTCAATGCTAGAAGGGTTTGCCATTCTCTTTCGAGAGGAAGAAGGCTTTTTATTTTAATTATTAAACGCGCATACAAAGCCCCTGGCCACTGACTGTGAAGGGCTTTGCATGCTGTATCTCAGATGAAATAGAATTTAGATTGAATTTGTACTTTTCTAATAAAAGTAATTAAATGGTTAATATTAATACTGAATTTAAATTAGGTGGCATAAATTTAAACTGAGGAAGGATGGTTACAGGATAGATGTGTGGAAGTTTGTATACAGCCAGCGGGTGGTTGATTGTTGGAACAGAATCCGTTGTTATGGAAGGGGAATGTTTGAATAAATTCAAGGAAAGAACTAGAGAAATTCTTGGAAGGTATGAATGAGTGAAGTGTGTAGGTTTTTTTTTTTGGCCGATGCTATATAAGATTGCTTTCTTGCCTCATTTGCCATTAATACTATTACCACCAATCCTAACATGAAATAAAACAATTTAAACAATTTTTAATTTTTTTTTCGAGGAGGAATGCTAATAATTCCACATCGCTTTTTTAAGTTACATTTCGAAATCAATTTTACTGTTATAAAACCCAACTACTCATCTTCTACTGTTATTGACTCTATCCTGTGTAATTTGTTCTACTCGCAGAAGAGATCATTAAATAATAGACTCCTCATACCTCAGTTACAGACCGCATGCAGACACTTCTTGGCTTTAGTTGCCTTGTTGTTTAACACGCTCTAGATAATTAAGGAGTGTTTTTCATGGGGCGTGGGAAGAATATTAAACTACTTCTTTCTAAAAATAAGGGTGTATCAATTTTCCGCTTATTAATTTAGAAAAATGGAACTTTAAGAATCTTTCAGAAAAGATGAATATTCCTTTCTACTATTTTACATAAATGTATTTTAGGAGTATTTATAAAGAACAATCCTAAGGAGTGGGATATATAAATCCCCAAAATAAAAGTTCAAAGGTGGAACAACCCACAAACCCAGGGTATTATGTCTGAACAAGACTTTTCCACAAAATATATAAAACAGATAAGATCTAGGATTTTATCAAAACCGACAAATGGAAGGAAATGTTTGTCGTTCGGAAGCGATTGTCTTTTTTGCCCAAGAGTTGAAGAGAATTACCTTTGAAAGCGCATCTGAAATAATAGCCTTAAATAAATGATGGAGACCATGATTTATTAGAGATATAAAGCCAGCTGTTTTAGCCAAACAAAATAACATGCAGAATATGGAGAAATTCTCCATCCAAAAGTAATGTTATAAACAATAAAAGAAGTCTATCAATATTTAACAAGAAGAAAATGCACATAACTGAGTTGTTTATAGAAAACTACTTAACTAAAAGCATTGCGGAATTTTATATTCACGCAAAATCCATGGATCAAGAGACCTGGGTGGGCAAAGAATGATTCTGGAAGCATGGTGATAATCTCAACAAGGATATTGTTTTATTATTCTTTCCAAAAGAAGAAAAAGAAGAACCTTGAAGAAATTACTGTAATCAAACAAGATCGCATCACAGTTATTAACAAACTTCGAATAAAACAACAATGAACATGAGAAATCCCGAATGGACAATTTTTATTATCTTCCACTATCCACGCTGTTTAGGAGAAAAACTTTGTAACAAAAACAAGTTTGTAATATCATTGATAAATAAGCCAATAAGTAAGCCAATAAAAACCCCTGAAATTATAATCCAAATGAAGAGTATAATCTAACTGAAAAATATGGGATCTAAATGACAATGGGAAATGGATCATTTTCTTTTCAAAGTTATCTTCGTAATATTCTTCAAAAGAAGACACGACTTTTAATTAAGTACTCAACCGGATCTTCTTGCTTAACATGGTTAAAGAGAGGAAATGTTACAGTAGTATTGTAAAAGGCGATTTTCCAGCCATTGGAGTTCTTCCATTAGTCAACAGTGAACAATGAAATGGCATAAATCTGACTTCACAAAAGGAGCTAATGATCCCCCGGGGGGGGGGAATGTTTCCTTCTTGAAGGATCGTATGGTCGCAGTTTTAGAAATCAAGGAAGACGCTGTTCCTAAAGAGATCAAATATCAGACTGCTATCCATTATATGTGATGTAACAGAATGTAATGAATCGTTGGAGACAAAAAATCTTTCTTTTAACAAGCTGAACACACACATGATCTCAGCGTTTGTAAAAGATAAACGGTTTTCTTTTTCTCACGTAGAGTTTTTTCATTTGAACTCAACTATTAACCAATTAATCTTGTACAAATCCCCAACGCGACTTAGCATAGAATACTTTTCCCCCATCTGGAGGCAAGGCGCGTGTCTAAAACCTACGCAACATGTTTCACTCTGTTCAATAGAGATAGTGTCATAGAGTAAGTCAGTATAACGGGGTCACTGACAGAGAACTGCCAGTGACCCCTTTTTACTGACTTACCCCATTCCTTATCTCAAAGACCTTCATTTTCTGCAATATCTTTTTCTGTGCTAATATTTGTCAATCGGTGTTACAACTTACAGCACAAAATTCGAGTAATACTGCCTTCAGGTAAAAAGGGATACACTGAAATTAGTTTATGAGTTCAAGACATCAGCGTTAAGAACCCGACAGGAAACACTATTTAAAAAGTCATGGGTTTATTCTACAAACAGAAACGCACTTGTGTCAATGGGGTGGTTGCATCAAAAAAGAATAAAAACACGAACAGTATTTCAATGACTAGAAATAGAAAACTGTCGTGTGAGGTACATACGTCTTTCCGTGTTTGGCATTCTTCCAGGTTTGGGTTGGACCACATAAATCCCTCCCAGCTCCCAACAATTAATCTGCAGCTGTCTTGGAACACGAAGCTGGGTTTTTACCTCGTTCGAAACAAATGAAAAAAGGGGGACTAGGGTATTTCGTTACGAGAAGCTGCAGTGAATCCATATGCAAAAGATTGCAAATGGATATAGTGGTTTCGCCCATTTTCACTCGTAGAGAGTCTCGGTTCGAATCCTGTCGGAAACTGGAAGATTCTTAAAGGCTTCTTCAATCGGGGCTGTAGTTAGCCGATCGCTGGAGGGAGGGAGGGAGTACGGGTCTCCTACTCCGTTAATTATTTTGGGCATTTTCGTCCTCGAACCCACACTTTTAATAGACATAGTACACAACAAAACTGTATGAAGTATCGGATTTGGAAGATATTGTTGTAGACACAGATAAAGGCCAACCACTTTAGTGATTGGCCTTTATCTTAAAAAGTTGCCTGTGTAAGGATGATTATACATAAATAATACCTGTAAAGGGAACATTGTATATACAGGGACGGTATCCACACATGGTGGAACATACTATATCTATAGATGGAATATTGCCCATTCTGGAAGTACTGAAATAGGTCTAATCAACATGTGAGCTAACGGGCTCTAAACCTGGCTATAAGTTATACATCACTGCTATGGTTGGATTTGCATCTATATTTTATCCAGCCAGTCAGCCTCATGCAGGGTTTGTAGGCCAGCAAACAGAGAAATCGACCATATAATACACACAATTACAGAAACAATATACTTGACTCATTATAGCCTTAGTTGCTTTGGCGCTTAACACGCACACACACCCCTATTGCAGTGCAGCATAAAGGGACTCGTGTGGTGCAGTAGGGTAGAGAGATATTGTCATTATACGTACTTACTATGACAGAGTATTTGAGTATACCGTATATTGTGTAGTTACATGAGATTAACAAATGGAATGTTTTATTGTGACATTCTTTTGTACGTATTAATAACACGATATCCAAAGATCGCTCCAAGTGTCCTTCTGCTCGTGCGTTTAGGCAAGGAACGAGCAGGCTAGTCATCAATGAGCACGCACGATCTAAGGGAAAGTCGTACACTACTTTCGTCAAAGATTATCGATACTGCTGTGTCGTTTGATGCAAGGCAGGTTAACACCACTTAGCTCACAGTTTATGCTCTAATATATTCAAATCCAAGTTTACAATCTCAACATCTGAAATGATAAACGCAGTTTGCGATCCATTGACGAGTTGCTTTTATCATGTGAATGCAGAAGCAGAAATATGTTGGGAACATTCAGCTCTTTCTCTCTCTATTAAATATGCCTCAATTCTGACTTCATTACCTCCTCTAGAATGTCTTGTTGTGATTTTGCATTTATCTTCATACCCATTTGGCAAAAGTGCAACTCAGTAAGAGACTCTACAACCAAACTACGACTGAGAGAGGACGTTGACCTCTTTCCACTTTGTGGACGATCTGCGCAACGTTCATAGAGCTTTAAGCACACACCCAATCGTTTCAATAAATTTTTCTTTAAGCTTCATCTGGAAAATAGATATTACGGCGATTGTTGTCAGAGTAATGGGAAAGAAATTACTCTCTCTCGGGACCTCTGCGTGTCTCTCAGAGATGTAGGTCACCATGGCCATATTTTTTCAACAAGCTTTCATTTTTAGTTCTGATTTAATCAACTGAGACATCGTTTGACCATACATTCTAGCTGTTCGCCAAATTCGCCTCTTATAACAGTTACAACTTGTGCAATAGTACCCAGATGGTCAGTTCTTGCATGATCTTTATAACGGTTAATGGTCTAATAAAACAAACTGACGCCTAATGCTGGCAAGCGAAGATAACAGAGTGACCACTGTTCTTCTCCATTGTATAAAAAAAATCGAAGTTTTACAAGCTTTCTTCACATCATGGAAGAGAGTCAATTTTGGGTGAAAGATTAACTTTCACTCAAGATTGACTTAAGAAGCAATTAAAGCCGCGTGACGTCAATTGTGTCTTTTGTCAAATGCGTACTTTCTACGATCAGGGCGATAAAATCTGGGATGAAAAGCTGCGCATTCCTTGTCCGAGATCGCCAGACTGGATCACGGTGCGAATTGCCCATAAAATTTCTCTTGTCCAGACGAGGTGTAACTCTCATCTTCGGCTGAGCAATGGAAATTAATCCATTCCTTTTTCTATTTCACTATCCACTAGTTCACCAAATATAGAATACACGCATTTCCCAGACATATCGATCCATTACTGCTTGTTCCAAAACAACTCAACCCGTTATCATTGTGGGTTGTTTATCTATATTTTTAAACGATATAAATTGAGAAAGTAAGTGAGGTATCTCTACCGATTGGTCTATTGGGTTGTTTTGTCGATAAGATATTACGTAGAAAATAATTTTGTCTTCAGTTTGAATATATTAGCAAGGGCGCCTCCGTAGCCAGGTGGGCAGGAGCAGCAATGCGTAGCACACGCTTCTTGATTATACCGGGGTTCGAGCCCGTCACCACCAAATGCGGAGGATGCGGAAAGGTCAGGGAATGACCACCGCATATCCCAGGAGCAATATGGCCTTAGTTGCTAATGCTCCTAAAAACCAAATAACAAAATCTGTATTAGCAAACCGTGAAGACAAAATGGTTTCGTACTTAACATCCACCCAGGAAGGAATGTCATCAGAAGTACGCGCACTAAATGAATTAATTAAAAGCAAATGTTTTTGACATGTGGGCTTTTCGGTGTGACTAATCTACTCCAAGGTTCAACGAAATAAAACAACTATTTCAATTTCAGAGAGAAAACATTCAATACGCACGCGATCTGTAAATGAGAGTGGGCGTTGCTAAAACCTTATTTAAATATATCTATTAAACTTTAAAAGGCGGGGATTAAGTTGTCAGTGAAGTAAACACGCCTGTCAAAGTGTAAATGCACGAGATGTCACAAAAATAAAAATGCGACGCTTGGCTTATGAAAATCGAGAGGCTTGAATTTTTCCAGAGAAAGAGAATTAAAAAAGGCTTTAGTTTTACCGTCTATTACATAATCCTATAAGCTGGTTTACAGTCGAGGAAGACTTGATGCAGTGTTTCTCTCTCTAGCAAATCTCCTTGTTTTTTAAAAGATCATTCCAAATTTTAAAGTCTCATCTGATTCAGAACATCTATAGAAGCATCATTCGAGACAAACATTACATTGGCGATTTGTAAAAATCGGCTCCAATAAGCTCTTTAAGAACTGGAATGCTGACATTAAAACGGTACATCAGAGATATGCGCAACATCAATAACTCAAAAGAATTCCTTCTTTGAATAACACTTATTCTGCTCTTAATACTCAAGAAAAACCATCATCATCATGACCATCATCACCACCATCGTCAAAAATCCTTAATTGCTGGTCTGCTTATAAAATTTTAGTTTAGAGATCAGTTTTGAACCATAAATGATCCTACAAGCTGCTGATATTCTCTTCTTTCAATAGGACAGGAATGTCACTTGTTTTATTGTAGACAGGTCTCGGGTCTCTAAGAAATCGATAACTCAGTGCGAGATCCATTCGTTCAACAGACGAAATATTTAATATGTTTTCTCGGAAACAGATGCCACAGTTCAAGCGCTAATATATTTTAACCGGAATATTGACCACGATGAAGTATTAAGCGCCTTTGGAAAAATAATCCATGGATCTATTGCGTGTACCAACTGTTTATCAAGCAGTCAAGCTGAAAGAGCAGAGCAGTTTCAGATTAGAATCTGAAAAACAAGTACACAGATACCCGTAAGGCGTGGCTTTTTACAGACGTCAGAGCAGCTTTCCTTGCCACTCTTAGATAATGTGAATAAAATATGTACTTCGGAGAACCAGGCGGTGTTTTATCAAATTATAGTGTCTCATAAATTCGTTTGAGCAGAGTGGATTTTCCACATGTATTTATTCACATAATTCAAGAAGAGAGAATGGTTTGGTGCCGTTAAGGGGTAGCAGGATAGAGTCGTCTCCTCCCTCAAAATGTACTCCCCCACCAACGAATCCTCTTCCTTCCAAGCCCTACAGAAAACAGGGATGGTTATTCAAAAATTTCGAAAGTTTTGCTACATGGACTTAGTGTCTTTTGATAGCCCTCCTTTTTCTTTAAATATTTATATCTAAGGGCTACTTCCGCCTTTTCTAAAGGTCACACTTTCAATATTCTTTAACGATAGAAAACCATCTTTGTTTGTCATATTTTAGAATAACGTTGTCTTGAAACACTTGGTGTTGAAAGCCAAGGGATATTAACCTAACCAAAATCCAGTTTTAGAACTTTCTATGTTTAAAAAAATGACTCTCCTATCTTCACCACTTCGGTCTTATCCCACATCCGAATATTTTGTATTGTTCGCTTTTCTCTATTATATATTTATTTTCTATCCTTACGTCCCTGACATATTAAAGACACGATAGTATAACTTTATGGGATTTCAAATGCAAAGCAAATAACAGATCCACCACGTTACAGATAGTTGGATTTCGTATATTCGCTTGCTTCAGCGTGTCAGTTCCTTGAAATATGTTTTTTGCAAGATACTTTCAATTTACCCACACACCCAAGCCTCTTCTTAATACACGTTACTGCTTCCAGTAGATACTGGAAGCAGTAACAGAATTTCTCATAGTAAAGTCCAAGCAGTCCAGCTGTTGACATTTTTCTCTGTCAGTTCTTTACTCGTAATCTGACTTGTCATAACAACGCCGGCTGTGATGGTGCTCTCAACAACTCACACTGCCCATAACTCCAATACGACTAGTATGATTTCTTTGCATGCCTGCAGGACGATTGTGTATTTATCCTAAAACAGACAGATTGACTTAGAATACAATGCAATTTACAGCTTTGCAATTAAATTCATGTAATTGGTTTTTAGGGCTCCACCAGAAATTGTTTTCTGTCTCGAGGTTCTTCTAAATTCAATTTTTTTAAGTTACGAGTATATTTGATAATAATTTTAATTTTATTTATAAGATGACTGTGTCAGGCGTATAATTTTTAATCGTATTATGCAGAATAATGTTTAGCCATTCTTGTCAAACATTTAAAGTAATTTTTGGCAAAAGAATTATTTTTAAAAGTATAAGAAAACAGGATCTTTAATAATATTTCCTTTGCATAATCGTGGTTATAGAGGATGTTGTCTTTGAATTATATGAGATCAGTTAAGTGTTATAGGGATTCAGGTAATGTCATTCCGGTTAAAATAGTCTGTTAAATTTTACTAACCCCCTCGAACCTCCTCCAACACACCTCTGGGCATAATTATATATTAACTATATAATGGAAATAATTATTCGAACTCGAGCCCCGAATTGGAAAAGGTTCGAATCCCTTTTCGAAGGGAAGAACCAAAAAACAGACTGAACAATTCTTGTTCAATCAATATCACTAAATATTTTTCTACACCTCTTGATTTCTTCCAAAATCAATTCTCTCTATTTTTTGTAGTGAAATAAGATTATATATGATTTATTTCCGCCTCCTTTCTGGATGAGCATAAAGCAATTTCTTTTATACTTGGTTAAAAACAAAAACAAGATGAATGCCAGACAATGGAACATCCTGTTGGTAAGAAAGTGACCCACAGAACGCAGTTTCCCAACGTTCAGTGTCTCATTGCGTGAAGATGGGTCAGCTGGGAATAGGTGGAGGTAGAAAGAAATGGCTACGGAATGGGGAAGCAGATGTAATTTTTGTCGGTAGATATCTACGATGCAAGGTCATTAACGGGCGAGAGAAACCGTTGCTGAAGGTAATTTACGGTTGGAAGAGACGAATCTGATCTACAGAAAGAGCACCTGAAGCAAATGAAATTTTCGGGTCAACATCGCATTAAGAAGGATTAGTTTATCCGAAGCTTCAGGAGAAGATGCTGGATGGCTATTTGTTATCTTAATAAACACCAGAGGGGAAGTGAAACTACCCAGTTTATGATATAGTATCGTGTGAACGATTGAAATAGAAAGAGAGAGAGAATGAGAAATGCTCTTCTGATATCTATCCAGCCACGTATTCCATTAATTGTCTAGCACTACAGCTCACCAACTTCCCTCAATGCCTTTGATAAACAGATACTCTTTCTCTGTTGCGGTCAACTCCGCAATATCACCCTTAAATTTTATTTGCCCACGTCTTCAAAATGACTTGGCAGCGTCTGGATGGCGGTTGTTGCAGACGAAGCTGACATCTCCAACTGTACTGCTTTTCGCTAAGGCTGGGACTATTAGCTGTCTGTCTCTATGGTAACGTGTACCTATCAGGCTTACACGGAAGCCAAGGCGTAATACAAAAGAAAAGTAATTTGGTCGAGATAACCTGTTTCGTGTTTGGTACATGTCTACAAGTAGACCTGTTAGAGAGCCAACTGAAGTGTTGTATTGTACAGGGCAATCAAAGATGTATTATATCAGAGGAGAGAGAGAGAGAGAGAGAGAGAGAGAGAGAGAGAGAGAGAGAGAGAGAGAGAGAGAGACAAGTTGTCATCACTCTTAGACTTCCTGCATGCTCGTTAATATGCATATTGTAACTGGAAATGACTGTTGAGCAACAGGGCAAAAACAAGAATAAATTCTTCGTAATTTTCGCTATATTTCATAATAAATCTCATGATTATGATAAGCAGCAACATACACTGAGTGATCAATGAATTATGACCAACCATATGAAAATTGAATGCGACTCGTTAATGACGTGAGTACGAGAGTGCGTCGTTAGTCGACCTACGTAGCATAGACAAGGTGTCAGTGGTTCAGTATAATTCCGAGCGTGATGGGTAAAAGGAAGGATTTATCGGACTTTGATAAAGGACAGATTGTGGGTGCTCGACGAGCCGGTGCCTCGATTTCCCAAACGGCTGAACTGGTGGGGTGTTCGAGAGCCGCTGTAGTTAAAGTGTACCAGAACTGGCGTCAAAATGGTCAAACAACGACCAGACGGCAAAACTGCAAAGGTCAGCGAAAGGTTGATGTTAGAGGTGAGCGCCGGATCCGACGACTCGTACAGGCGAACAGGCGCAGCACTGTTGAAGAGTTGACTACCCAATACAACATGAGCCAACCCGGAACAATATCTGGCATGTCCATGCGTCGCACGCTCGCACGTATGGGCTATACCAACGGACGAGCCCTACGGCATCCTCTCCTAACCAAGGTTCATCGGCGTAAAAGACTCGCCTGGTGCAAAGAGCATGCAAGTTGGACGTTAGAAGACTGGAAGAAGGTGTGCTGGTCGGATGAGTCACGTTATTATCTCCACACCGTGTATGGTCGTGTACGGATTTGGCGTCAACAACATGAGGCTCTTGATCCATCATGTATGGTATCAAAAGTTGCAGGCCGGTGGAGGCGGTTGTATGATGTGGGGCATGTTTCACTGGCAGGAACTTGGACTCCTGGTGCATGTGGAACAACGTATCAGTGGTCTCTTCTATCGTCAACTCCTTGCTGACTGTATATACCCCTCTGTGTTACACTTTTTCCCAAATGGCGATGGTGTCTTCCAAGATGACAATACGTCGAGCCATCGGGCACTTGATGTGCAGAAATGGTTTGAGGAACACAGTTCTGACTTCCAGCATATCGATTAGCCTCCGAACTCCACTGATATCAATCCGTTAGAGCACTTGTGGGACTCTATGGAAAGGCATATCAGACGTCTGGATACAGCAATCACCTCCATACCTGCATTCAATGCCACGTCGGATAGCTGCTGTACTGAGGACAAAAGGAGGACCTACGAAATATTAGGTAGGTGGTCATAATTCAGTGATCACTCAGTGTATATCTACTACTGTAGGAGTATGCATTTCCGTGGTATTTTTTTAAACGCATTAAATACTCACCATGCTTCTTAAGATTTCGCATTTCTAATTAGCCCAGTTATCGATTTTAATAATAATTAAATGTCATAATTTTATAAACGAAATAGGGCAACATAAATGTGAATTTTCCAACTTATGAAGGAAAACTTTAAATTAGTTTGCTCGGTAATTTTGCGATATTAGTTTATGTCACTATTATAAATTAATCGGCCTGTGAAATATGCAGTAAATATTCGCACTGAACAAATTAAAGATTATATTTGTGTCTGTAAACGAGAGACGGAAGCTTAAATTGAACTTGGAATGTTAGTGATATTCATTAATGTCAATGTTATAAATGAAAGAAGAGCGCCATAAATTGAACGAAAGAAAGACGTAATTCGATTGACCACCCACATTAGATGTTTGAGACTGATAGTCCGATCTGGCAGATACTTTGACTAATACTTGCTATTGCTATTATAAAAAAGGGAAATTTGTCTGGGATGAGTTCACACTATCTCATAAAGCTGCTTTAGAAGTTCCTGAAATGAAAGGAGCATCTCCACTGTGTACGATAAACAGACACTCTTTGATCTGCTCCTAAACAGAAACAGATCAACAGAGATGGTGCGGTGAACTCCACGTGGATGGCAAATTTCCATGCTGCCAGTTATTCAGTGCTGGATTGCTGGAGTGTATGCTGAATGCCTGCTTAAATTGGAAAATAGAACCATTGCATCTGATAACCAAGATGGAACTATTAAAATGTAAATTATCAGGAAAAAAGATGCATTATTTCCGGATGTTATGTGTCACTTTCACGATCACAACTGGTTTTGCCAAAAGACCATCCAAACAGCCAAAAACAACAGTAAATACCACAAAAAGGTTTCTGAATTGGCTGGCGCTGTGATTTGATAGATGATGTACCAAACACAAATAGGGCAGTGAATTACCCAACAGAATTTCTTAGCTTTCTGCAGCTACCGGGTGTGATCCCCATAAACTTAAGCTCAAGATTGGTGCTCTCGTCATGTGTCATAGGAATCTAGTCCTACCGCCAAGAAGCTCTGGCCACATCACTGAAGGTACTAGACATACCGCAGATCAGTATGTATTCATTCCATCTTAAGTTTTGCAGTGAACACCAACAAGGCACAAGGACAAATATTTAAAACTGTTGGCCTCAACTTGCAAAGCCCAAGTTTTCTCTTTTTGCTAACTCTCTGTTAGCCACTCCAGAATTGGAAATGGCAAAAACTTTCATAGACTCCAAATGACAAAACACTGACACTGTCTGTATATAAGCTCTAAAATGTGTCGTAATAAATACTTTGCAATTTTGAATAATGAACCAGAGTGGCCATTTTGAACTTTGAACCAGAGTGGCCCAGATGTTAGAAATATGAAGACCCATGTATGTAGAGGACAGGATAATGTCTTCACTACTCTACAATAGCGGCATGAAAATTGCACTAATACAGAGTTAAGTGATGATGGTTATATTCGTCACCTGTCTGCTTCAAAATAGACCCCAATTGTTTTAATCATTCACATATATTAAGCCTTTTTGCTGTTAAGCTTGGTTTTATGTTAAAGATATACTGTACTATTACAAAACTCTACTTTTGAGTGATGAAAAAGAAGATCGATTGCTCCTCCAGTTTCACACTTGGAGTAAATTTGCAGTTCATTTCTTCACAACAGATCAAAATAAAATTTAGTATCCCACGCTGTCTCGCCTTCCCTATTTAAAAAAAAAAAAAACAGCGCTGACGTGTTATTTTACCCTTAATTAAATTCGCTGCGTCTCATCCTAAGAAGCGGAAATTCCAAAATGACACGCATTTGAGTGGAAAGAGAATTCTGCAGTACAGAAGGTGTCGATACTCTCAACTCCCAACAGTTTGAAAGGACGCTATTCAAGAAAATAATCACCAAGCTTTCCACTTGTTATTGGAACTGACAGAATCGTAGGTGGATACAAGAAATGGATGTTTTTGAAGAACACCGCTGCACCCACGCTGCTTCTGGAGGCATACGGAGTATAATTGGATTTAAGAATAACTCAATACAATTTCTCGGAATATTGCTCAATGAAGAATATTAGACCGTGCATTAGAACAAGCATGTCCTCAAGGATGCACTTTGATGAGGCTACATTTCCTGACAATTAATAGGCTTTTATTCTTAAGTGTGGTTCTGATTAAAGCGCTCCCACCAACCGATCCCTAAGAGCGATGTAATTCGCGTCATTTATTTAAATTCCATTCCAATATTTGTCTCCAATACGTCAGAAATACGCAGCATTTTCAGCCGGTGGGCGCTTTACGAGTGGCTGGGCCAACTTTGGCCATATAGACGGAAAAACCGGCACAGAATATGGCATATGACGTCAATACTTCTTAAACCCACTACCAACAATAACTCTTTAAGTGAAAGTCCTACTGATTGCGACTGTTTGTCATCAGATTGCCACCAGTACTACGAATCTTCCAACTGTCTTACGTTGTACTCCACAGAAAGAGGAAACTTAATTAGATCCGTTCTGTACCAGTTTAGGTTAGAAATTAGTAGTGCAGTTGTTATGCACTTTTATAGTTAGTCTCGTCCATAAGTTGCAAAGCCTAAAACCGTGTTCTGACTTCACGTTAGGATTTATACTTATTAACCCACTTAAAAGACATGATTATAACTTCATAAAAAGTGCGATAAACCATGTGGAATTCACCTATCCGGCAAACTGTTGCTGAAGGAAATTTCTAGCACTGTAAAGTAATGAGGGGAGAAAGGGCAAAGAGAACCATCTTTAGCTGGAATATGTAAATTCCATGACTGTCATTATCTGTAATCAAAACATTTAGCATCATATCAAGATGCACAAATCTATTTTACTGTTTTCAGTGAAGAACAGTCTCTAGTATATCAGCCTCTAGTAGCTTCGCGATCACACATGAGAGTATGGTAGTTCACACGTTTAAGTTGACCTTGGTTCAAGCTCACGTAGCTGATAAATACGATGCCACGCTTGCATTCTCTTACCTATTGAACTCCTCTGACCCTATGTCGCCATCTCGGCATGTAAAAAGAATATTGATGTATTTTATAAAAGTTACACAAGTGCTGTGGTCTTTAGATAGTGGACGTGACCACGAGCAAGTACTTAAGAAATCGAATTCACATGCCTCTATACCGGATGATCCATTTTTTAACTCTAGAGCTGTCATACTGGCAGCCTTAAATACTTTCAGTGAAGATACAAAGTCTTCATTATGGTGGCCTCAAAAATTACATAAAGAAATGATTTATTAACTGTGAGGAAATTTTATTTAATAAGCCATAATTGAATGAAAAAATGAAATAAAGGACGGTAGCAAGTAATCCTTCCATTATTGAGAATTTGCAATCTCGAAACAAAACCATCAGAAGGACATATTTTCTTCTTGAATTCAACTACAATAATAACTATTTCTTCGATTCTTTTTTAAGAAAGAAAGAAAGAAAACTCATTCTTCTGTATGAATCCACGCGTCACGTCCACTATCTAAGGACCACAGCACCTTAGCAAGTTCATTACTAAACAATAAAGCAGTTTATTAAGGATGGAGTGCAATATAATCCCATCCACGACAGACTAGACGAGTATTTGTTTCATCTTCTGCACGAGCGAGATCACATCACTAAATCCTTCGCCTTCCCTCTGTCTTTCCGAGGTTGTCTTTAAGTGACAAGGCTGCAACGCTAATACCTATAATATCAGTGCACACGGGACTGGAGGAAAGCTTCTGCAGCTTTGGTTACAAAACCTACCATAGAAAATGTCACAAAATGATTCAGATAACTTTGAAACAATGTCGCTTTTTTTAATGCATCTTCTAAAGAGGATTGAATTGCTGTTTGTTAATTGGAAAACTAATTACATAGGTTCAAGGCTTAGAGAGCTTCAAGAGTAGATAATTCCATAGCTAGACAACTATATCAAAAGTATGGGGAAATAACATAAATTACTAGTTTCAGGTAGGGATTGGAAAGATGCCCTACCAATACAATTCACTGTTATTGTCTATTGAATTTCGAATTTAAAATTAGCCAATATTGTTAGAAAACCACTGCACAGTACAAACGAGGACATGTGATTCACAACAAGTTAAAAAAATAAACTGAACTCTATTCGCCAATCAATTGGAATTACCAAGGACAGGACCGGCAAAAAAAAAAGGAAACATCACCCGTAGTCACAGGAACCATTTATCGTGAAACCATTCAATGCTGGTTATTTTAATAGGTATAATTGTATCCTCACAATACGGAAAATGAGTGTGCAGGTCGGAAGACCTAATTAATTTGTCCACATATTTAGTTTGTATATAGACTACGATACGTCAACACTAAGGCTAGTACATTAAAATCTATAGCATGACCTATTTGGTTCAGAAAACGAACTTATAGTTTAAAACACACCTTGCAGACGGGGAAAAATAAATAAGCAAAATTATCTCGATAGATTGATCCTGAAATCTACTGGCGCTGCGCAGAAAATTCCGTGGTTGTACGGTGGCGCTTCCATTCTGTGAATTAATGATCAACCTGTGCATTTAGTTGAGCACCCTTTCGGGACTTGGAATCAGTGAGCTGAAATAAACTTCGAGTAAACGAAAATTAAAGTTACAAACCCATCCGATCCGTATTTTTCTGTTGTTGTAGTAGGGTTTTAGGAGCAACAGCGATTAAAGTTATATTGTCTGTAAATTGGATGTGTTATGAGGTCGAATTTCTGTTTTCTGGACGAAAAACCATGCTGCCATCGCCTGAAATGTTTCTGTTGCATCATCAAATCAGATAGATTTAGTGACTAATAAATGTAGAGGCAATGTACGTGCATTGTGATTCATTTACCTTTGCATGATTCATCTTTTATAGAAATATCGAAGACATTTAATTGCTTTCGGAAATTTCACTCTGATAATACACCTGCTACTTCCTGTTATGGTGTACGCGAGTACTTCCAGCATAACAAACTCATTTTATATGACATCAACTGAAAGTCTTTTCAAATCGTTGCCTTTTTCATTCTGCGCTGCTAATGGGAATAAAGAGATCATCTCCGTTTAAAATTTAGAAATATTCTTCTAAATGCAGTTCCATTGTTTCTCTAGTATTATAGTTTTTGAAGTCTTGTAAATAAAAGGCTGACCGTAGCATTGTGATTAAGCAGATGCCAGTAACTAGTTCGAACCCGGGTGGTAAAGATCCGGGTTCGAATCCCATCAGTGATGCGAGGAACTTCCATGGGCTTTTTTTACTCCACGGAAACTCAGGTTTTTCGTCAGCAAAACACGCACACCGATCAAAGGATTGCATAAAATTTATGGACATATTACTCATGGGCAGATGAGCTGGTTCTCGGGTGGTCTAATATGACAGTTTAAAAAAAAATAACCAAACAAGATTACGTTTATAAAAAGAGAAAGCAAAGTTCCTCTTCCAGTATTTCTGAATGTTCTTTTTTCTTTCTGAGGCAAAAGCTTTTGTTCGTCTTACAGAAGACATGTAAGCAACTCGTTGATGGAACTCTAAGAACTATAATATCGCGAACGCTTTCCAGAATTCTGACAGGTTCCATTTTTGCTTTCCTTTCTTGCCCCCACTTTTTTTATCGTGTTTAGGCGCTTTCATTGGGCTGTTCTATCTTTTACTTATCCTCCCAACAAAGTCTTTGAGGAGCATTTTCATTCTTGTCCTCCAAAGCTCAGTACTTTCTGTTACTTGCTAAGTGTTTATCTCCTAAGTGCCCTGCTCTAAATAGTGTTTCGCGCTGAGCATTGTCTTCTTAGAGGCTAGATGCTCACAGCGGACACAAAATGGAGATCTAAAAAGGGCATTATTTTCTTGTTTCCATAGTTTCTCTTCAGGACGTTTTATTGCGGATCTTTTATTTTCAGAAATGCTATACAATCACACGGATATGTTTTCTGTAAACTTGCTCGCTGTTGGATGCAAAAGCTTTTATCGGTTTCCAACTTAGCTTTTAGTACCCTTCTTTATTACGTAGCATTTCTGATACACAAAAGGATAGAAATTCAGGTCGCAGTTTGTTTTCTATGGTATTTTAGGCTAACAGACAGTTGAACTGAGCTCATAAAACAGCTGTTGATTGTTACTGGCCCAGCACTAAGTTTCGAGTTGGTTAAGGTGGTTAAAATAAGTGCAACAAATAAGGCCACGTGGCGTCATAATATCGTGCCTGTAAATCGCATGCTTTCTAAAGTCAAATTATTGTTTTATGGGATGAAAAACCTGGATTTCTGGGAAAAATTTGGTCGGTACAAATTTCCTTAATTTCCTCGGTACAAAGTCAAATAAATAAATAATAACAGTAAAAATGGAAAGCAAACGTCGATTTTACAAGCATCTGGAAATTCCACCATGGAGAGTCCCACATCATGAAGCTTCTTGGTGAATGTAAAGTCATTGCTTGGTGACACGAAGTGTCACCAAGCAATGACTTCACAGATCTGATTTCTCCATATTCAAATCCTACACGTGATGTACACCCTTAATGCTGGTCTGCACTTCCAGTAAAGATAAAATAATCCTCTAGAAGAAAAAGAAGAAGAATCACTCGCTACTGCAGCAATCCTAGTGATTCCTCTACTGCTTTGACTTCACCACTTATCCCCCCTACTCTATTTTTGCCTCACATCTGAAGGTTACATGCCAAATATTTTGGTTGTTCGGGTACAGTTATTTAAGATATTATTTTCATTCCTAATTTCGTTTTTCTTTAATATTTGTGTGAATTAAAAAACGTAATTCATCGGTCATGCAAACCATTAGTTTTGATTTGCAGACTGAGAGAACCTTCGCGGCTAAGCACAGTGGTTATGATTGGTATTCTTCCATACCGTGTGAGGAGAGCCAATAAAAATATATCTTATTGTATTGCGAGAAATGTGAGGCTTCAACTGTCTTAAATACACCTTTTATTAATAAACATCCCTTGAAATTAAACTGGCAGCTGATGTTTCGAGAAACACAGCTGGTCTGCGATAGTTTGTTTCGTACCACTTAAACACCCCTTGAATGTTGTAATTATTCAGTGGACATGACGTTTGATAGTCAAGCTGCAGTTAGTGACAATTCCTTTTCTCTGTCGATACTCCACTTCCCTTGAAGGTGTTCATAAAACTGCACTCTGTTCGCTTATCGAAAAGGATTCGCACAGGCACAGGATCAATGATATGGAATAAAAGCAGTCGTAGTGGAGTCCTAGTTTCTTGCATTAGAATATACATAACAGGTTTGTAGCACATATATTTAGTATTATTAAGTAAATGGGATTTATTTCCGTTTTGGTATTTTGGTTGAAATAATTGTTTGTGGATTCCAAAACCACTGTTTGCAGATCGCATCTCAAGATAACTTTAGTCTGCAAAACATAACTTTGTTGTGAATACCTTGGGCTTATGGCCTTGATGGAAGTGGGCGTGTAGCCCGTTCATGTACGATTCAAAAACTGAATAGATGAAAATGTAAATTAGTTATAAAGATGATTACTAGAGATCCACAGTCCTAAGGTACATTCACCAAGCTGATGCTCCTAAAACCCTACAAAAACAACAACAACAGTCCTCACCAGAAACCGATTAACTCGACTATTGTGTAACGAAAATTCTATTAAACATTCCTCCGGTCTCGACTGAAATCAAGTTGGGCCTTGACCACCCAGTGCTAAAAAACATCGGTCATAAATCACGAGCCAAGAGAATCTACTCTCACTGAGTCATTCCTCAGCATTCGATAAATTCCACTGTGCAATATGTTTGTAACCGAAACCAACAGTATTTAGTGTTATCCTTTTGGTGTTTCTGATCTCTACAATTATTGTTATTAAGAAATTAATAATTAGTGGTATTTATTTCTCCCACCTGCAAACATTAGATGCAGTGGGTCTTTTAAATAGAGGTGGTCTTGACGTCAATAAATTAAGTGGCCAGGTTGAAGATAAACCGCCTTTTTAATAAAAGCTTAGTAATGCAATCAACTTGTCCAATCATAAAGTCATGGATTTACCTCTAACAATATGGGCGGTCCCTTAAGCTATGAAGTGTCATTTTAACAGCTGCATTGATTACTCAGTTCTCGGTGATCCAAATATTGGATGAACGAGAACTGCTTAACCAGAATGGCGAGAGCATTTTTATGAAGACAGCTGAAAGTGAATTTGAAGAAAATAGCTGGGATAATGAGGAAACTGAGAATTTAGTTCTATGCCATTAGCGTATGTTTGAGTAAATCAACGCTCAAATCAATACTGATCAAACCAATTAGTGAGAGAAATGTGCTTTGAAACCGCTTGCTATTGCCCTTTCTAATCACGCACTAGCAGCGTGCAGTTCACAGTCCTTTTACATTCTCGCTCAATTACATCTTTGTTCAACCCGCCTGGACGTTCGTTAATACAGCACTAATCTGAGGCTTGTTCAATATTTACGATACGATGCACTTTGCGGATTAGTGGAGTCGCACTCGTCTGCAAAACCGTATCTGTCGAAGATGGGAAGGAACGTTTTAGAATTGTTTACAAACAGTTCTAAATCAGCTCTAATGCAAGCATAACGCCCAGTCTTCTCTTCATTAATATTCATCACGAACTGTTGTCATGGGAACGGAAGAGCAGGAGCAACAGTGCGGAGGTTGCTAACAGTCACGGAATTTTCTTCATCGCTCTGTGCGCAGCATCACGATACGAAATATTACTTCAATTTCAAGGAATGCGTAATTAAGGAATAGCCCCTTACCTTAAATCTTGACACATTAACATCAAATTATCTTTCGCCGATAGAAATAAGAAGTACGAATCGGGTGGACAAAATGGCAGGCGCCAGCAATGTCAGACGACAAAATGGGTTTTGAAATATCTGTTGTTTCTTGTAAGCAGAAGTGGCGTTGATAATGAGATGCGCCTGAAAGTTTATTCATCGTATGGCAGGTTAATAACAAAAAGTATGGTAGAGATTAATATCTATGTTAGTATTAGTAAAGCCAAATGATGCAAGGAAGAGGATCAATTCACAAAAGTAATCACCCAATTCTGCTTTAAATTTAGTCAGGATCACTGCTGTCCCCAAGATGGAAGGCAGTTTATTTCAATGTTCCACAACCAGCTTTCCATAGGTAAATTTTATGAGATCCAGTCTTTTGTTATTCCTTGAGACTATATTTGTGGCTCTTCGTTTGTGCCTCCCCACAAGGGAGAACAGACCTTCCTCATTCATTTTACTCAAGCCCTTCAGTGCTTTATACACCACGATTATATCTCCCTTTATATGACTGACTTCATACCAGACTTCATAGTTCCACCCTTCTAAGCGTTCTTCATATGTGCATCGCTCTCCTCACCAACCTGGTCACTATTCTCTGAACCCTCTCCGGAAGTTCTGCATTTTTTACATGCGGTCTTCATACCTGAACACAATATTCCGAATGCAATCCTCTCTTGAAATTCAAACTCTCGCTCTCACCTTTGACTAGATACGAGGTGTGGCAATAAAGTTCCTGGACTGGCGATAAAATGAACACAAAGTAAAGGAGCTCAAAAATGGTTTTATTTTTATTCAAAGTAATCGCCACCTGATTGAATGCACTTATCACACCGTTCGAAAAGTTTCTCAAAAGAGTCAGCGAAGGTATCCAAAGATGTTCAGTTCCGCGGTTACATTTTTCTTTATGTCCTCGACATCCTGAATTTCTTTCCTTTGAGAGCATTTTTCATCTTGGAAAGAGGAAGAAGTCTGTTGTTAAATCGGGAGAGTAGAGTGGATGGTTGATCTGTTGGACGCCCACTTCATGGGTCATCGCGAACATCCTCACGTCCGTCTTTGAACCGCTTATACCACTCAAACTCACGAACGATTTAACCTTTTATCACCATAAATAGTTTTTAACATTTCCTACGTCTCTGTTGCAGAGGTGACAGGTTGTTACTTGCAACCTGTCAGCCTACTGGATAATCTCCATACCACCATCCGTTGGAAGAAATTTGAACTACAACATAGCACTTCCTTTTATTTTCAAACTCATCGAAAATGACCACAACAGAACCAGTTCAAGAACTTTATTGTCATACCCCGTATGTTTATTTAAATACAACCCATTTTATGATATTGTGGTCACTGTCTGCTGTTGGTTCGCTCACTGTCAAGTTTATGTCTGTTCCTTAGTGAGAACCAGATATAGAACGTTAAGAGCCCTTGAACTCCTTCAGACATGCAGGGATATGTAGCAATAATCCAGTTATATAATGTATTTTCTGTTCACGTGTTCCAGTCTGTAAGAGTCAGGTTCAAGTCATCCATAATAAAAAAAAAAGAATCGTACTTTTAGCCCATTCAAGCTGCCTGAAGAAATTTTTAGATACCCCTCAGAGTTATTTTAATTAAAGCATTATTCCTCCGCCCCTCCCTACCTCTCCTGAACACACGCCAGGAATGAAATTCATTTCGTATCTGTGAGTGGCATCGTGTCTCAATAAGCCCAACTACATCAGCCTTAGTTGAGTTGATAAAATACTCCTCCTGGAATTACTGTATCGACAAATTAAATTGTCTTTGGTATAAATGGAGCCCAACTTATTTATATCGAAGTGACTGTGCCACTGCCTGACAATGGGATGCTCTGAACCTTGACCATTGCACAACACCGAGGGAAATTTTGAATCAAAGAGGACATGGCAGACAGAAGCCACACCAGAAACGGAGCATTGCATAAAACTACATAATTTAGCTAATGATTTCGTGTAATTGCGTTATACATAATTAATTATTTGAATATTACTTCACGTAGCTGTAATTAAGCTCTGTTTTAATGGATTTACTGTTTGCTAGCCGAGGTTGGTTCTGATGAGTTTACGCTCATTAAAAGAAACACGCTGCATTCGGTAACAGTTGGTATCGAATATTTGTGAAGGGGAAGCTTACAAAAGCATTGCAGTCGATATGAAGTTTGGCTGACTGCCAAAATTTGCACGTGATCTGCACAAAAGATTTTCCTTCTCCGGCTAATAAAAAACCGCCATCGACGAATGACACGTCCATCAATCTTTCAGAGAAAATACGTTGTCAGTGTGCGCAGATGAACATCGGTAGGTAGCGCTGTATATCATTCAAATACATGGCGGAAAAAATTACTCTTTTAACTCTTCCGAAAAGTAGTCACCTTATTATTATTTTTTTGTTTTTTGAAAAGGTACTTTTCGAGGTACTCATCCTCCAGCATTCTGGGAGTTTTCGTATTCCAATTTCGAAGACCTCTTTCGGAATGTCGACACCACTTCAAGATAGAATGTTTCGTCTGATTATTTTTCCTGAATTTCCTACCTCCTAAGAGCACTTTCAGCAGCGCAAACAGATGGAAGTCACAGGCTGACAAAAGCAGACGTAGAAGGCAGATGGAGAAGAATGGTCCATCCCAAGTGAGTCAGTGTATTCCAGTCAGGATAGCGACGTGCGAACAGGCGTCGTTCTGAATAAAACACCGGATCGTTTTTCCCTTTAGAATTGGTTTTAGAAAATTTTTAGGATCACGGGAGTAACCAGCATTCATTACGTAGCCTTGTTCTAAGATATCAACATGAATAGCAACAACTTTACAATCCAACCACATAATGTCTGCCACTTTGTTTCTTGAAGCCACGTCTTGAAGTTTTTCGGCGTAGGTGAATGTGTTCTTGTGTTTCTCCATATATTCCGTACTGGAACGTGTGCTTCCTGAAGTATAAAGTGATAGACCCATATCTCATCAGTAGTTACTCGACCGTTCAAAAAGGTCATTCCCTTCCCTCTGAAATCGTTCATTTAAAACAGACAAAACGTGAGCTCGCATCACCTTTTCACCTTTTGTTCTAAAGACAACTATTTGGATACCCATCGCGAGTCAACTTTTCTAAATTCTTGATTTTAGAAAAACCCGAGTTTTATGGGTCTTGTTCAGACCCATAAAACTCGGGTTTTTCGTCCGGCAAACAGCAAATCGACCACAGAACACGCGCAATATGGCCTCAGTTGCTAATGCCCCTAAAATCCTACACAATCAACCAAGCAGCCTTCACTAATTCCATAGGCAGGATTCCTCACACTGTAGTCGAAGCCTCTGATCAATCCAGCCCATTTCACACTTCCTTGGAGAGAGAACCTCAAAGATAATGCGTTTTGCGCTGAACTGTACACATGTACAATTGGCATCTTATCTGATACCAACGCAATACAAATAGGTCTATTATGACGACTGCTTTCGTAGAAACTACATTAAAACGATAATGTGCTTGTAGTTTTAAAGAGTGCATTAAATATAGATCCAAAGACCCCCATCCTCCGCACATACACTGGAGAGCACGCACGTGGAGAGAAGAGGAACGAGACAGGTTGTGATAAGAAACAGATGCTGCTATATTTTCTCAACTACTTTTAGAGCGCTACCTTCAAGCAGCTGACAAATGTATCGCTGTAAATTTCGATTTCTAATGGTCTCGGTCCATGCTACCGTACTCCGCCCTTGAGAATATGGGCTTGTTCATCTTGTCCGATTTTCCTAAGTGCTGTTGTCTACAAATTATTGATGAAAAACTCTCCCGAAGACATTTTTTTCGCCTCTTCAAGAACTGTGCATCGTCTATAGAATGCTGCTTCACCAGATTGATATGAAACTTCCAGAAGGCAGCGTCCGACTGTGTGACTAGAAATCCTTTTTCATAATTTCGAATACTGAAACCTCATTTGGATATCCCATCCTATTTGCATTGAATTCTATGATGCTTGAAAAATTCTGTAGCAGTTCCTTACAGTTTCTTGCAAATCACTCGAATCACAATTCTTTACCTCATTCAGAACGCCCATTATTTTGACCTAATTTTCTACATACGCCACTCAATGGATTTCACATGATTATCAAGATTCGCTGGTAGACGTTATGTACGCAGGTGTTCAAAACTTAAGTTCCAACCATAAAATTGGAGTTATGACAAATATGTACTTGATGGAATGCTCTCAGATATGTAGTAGAAGAATCACAAGTGAAGCTTGTGAAGCTTTTTGTATGCGGTTATGAATTTATGAATTTAATTTTTTACATACAAATTGGAAATAAATAAAAAAGAAATAATCATTGCTGGATTTCTATTCGTCCGGTTTTAATGAGATTTGGGATGGCTCAACAACTCTTCAAAAGATCTAAATATGAAATTTCATGAAAATCTATCCATTGGGAGTCGACTTATTACATGTGGACGGACAGACAGACATGGTGAAGACAATAGGCACTTTTATATATGCTAAAAATATATGGAACATTATATTGTTTAATGCAACAAGTGAATCTCGACGCAGTTTGTTTGATGCATGGTTTTGTCGATAAATTCTTCTGGAATCCGAAAAGAGAAAGCCAATATTCTCCGATCGACAATCTAATAAAAATGTATGAAGTAATGGAAAAAGTAAAATCTAAAATCCAGGAGGTAATCCTTCTTTCACTCCTGACGCTTATGGTTTGATACACGCCACACAGATCTTGTTCAAATACTCGCACGAATTGCTTCCGGATCCAAAAACTCTACGTTAGATCGAATTTTCAAGTATAGATAGAAGACAACGTAAAAAGGTAGAGGAGACTTTTGATCAAACTAGGTCACATCTACAAGTGTCGTAGTCCGAGTTGTAGCAAAAAATGCTATAGCTTAGAAAGCTATTTTATTTCTATAACCATACGTTTTTATTACTAAACACAAAAGCCATCCATCTTCTCGAATAGTTCAATAGGATCCTGACCTTTAGAAGGGAAGTGAAGGTGACAAATAGTTTTTACTTCCTCAAGTTAAGTATTTCAGCTGGGTTGTCACCTTCACTTTAACAATTCGGATCTCCCTCCGAGTTTCCCCTACGAGGAGCAATTTGTATCATGGAAGGATTCTGTCCATTCCTTATACTGACAGACTGAAAACACTTAAACTCTGATCATTTCGAGACAGTTTTCTTTGGAGCGACGTGAGTTAAATTTTTAAACTCTTGAACAGGTTTTCGTACTCTAAATTCGCACCTTACACCCCAGATTCCCAGAAGAAAGAATTACACGTGGCTGTTGTAAAGGTCTTCGTTCTTTTAGATTCAAGACTGATCTTGACTTTGGAGGCTTAAAAGTGCAAGGCAAGAGATTAGTAGAAGTCTTTAAGTTCCATATGGATTTATTATTTGTATTTTTCGCTCTTTTTTCTTTTTTTTTCACGCTAGTGTTTTGTTCATTTTGGATTTTATTTTTGTTGATTGGAAAACAGTTTTCCAAGATAATTTTTCCTGTAAATACAAGTGTAGTTGTAAAAGTAAAGGAAACTTTGCTACAAAAACCATGTTCTCTTTCGATTAATTTTCGATATAATTTCAATTGCTTTCAGTACAAGAGTTCTCAACGTTGTATAAATACTTTTCTTCCATCAGGGAGAACTCTTGACTCGGCACATCAAACCAGTTTTGTAGCTTTCGTTTGATTATCGCCATGACATCAACTCCTGTTTTAAAATGTTTGTGTCCAAAATGCCCTAAGTACAAAAAGAGTGCCCTCGTGGGTAGCACAGTTGGTAGGATCGCCGTCCTCCCCACACCGGTGTAGAAGACCTGAGTTGGAGTCCCGTTGATAATGGGAGGAATTTTTATGGGCCTTTTTCGGAACGTGGCTGAGTTAGTCGGTCTCTGGCAACAGTAGCATGGTTTTTCTTCTTCCGGAAACTGGATTTTTCGTCCAGCACACAGAAAATCGACCTCAAAATACAACATGGCCTTAGTCGCTGATGCTCCTAAAACCCTACGAGTACTACTACTACAAAAGGAGCCAGATAACAGTTATAAGAGAGTGTTCCAAATTTTAAACTCAAGTTCCAATCATGTCAGTAATTTTGTAGGACGCCTAAAAATTTGGAATTACAGCATATGACAATAGTTTTCGTTAATTTTTTTTGAAATTAGCTATAACAATGTAAGGTTTAATATAAAAAAAAAAAACACTACAAAGTATTTTAAGATATTTTATTAATTATTGAAAAATTTGCAGCAAAAATATTAAAATGATAATATTAACAACTATACACTGATTTTAATCAAAATATACACCACGAGATTTTATCACTGTCTGTGGCATTCTGACCATTAATTTTATAACAGTGTCTTGACTAGCAATATTTAAAGATGGGCAGACTTCACGGACTTGACGGTCTAAATGATCCCATGAAAGCTCTATTTGGTATAAGTCAGGCGATTTGGGTGGCTACACAATAATTTGGTATTTGGTTATTGTCTTGTTGTAATATAAAATTTTTATCACAAAGTCGAAGTCCAGGATATTGCATTATGTTTAAGAATGTTTTTATAGCTTTTTTTCTTAAAATTCCTTCAATTCTGATGATATCACCCACTCCAGGAAAACAGGAGCAATCTTAGATCATGATGGAACCATAACCGTGCTTGACTGTAGGCACTTGACTGAGGCACCATTTTTTTCTTCAGTTGATCGTCTTACATAAAGTCGACTCTTGGATCAAAATTTTCAAATTTGGATTCATTCGTCCACAGTACGTCTCTCCACTCTTCAGTTGTCGAATGTTGATGTCTCTTAGCCCAAGCCAACTACTTCTTTCGATTTTAGTAAGGGTTTTTGGACCACTACATGACCATGAAGTTCTACTTGTTTAAGAAAGTTTTACAGTGGATGTAGATGCAGGAGTTTCTCTATTCTTACTGAACTCAGCTCGGATTTCAGATGCAGTAAATCGTCGATTGCATTTAGAAATCAGTCTTATGGTCTTATCTTGGTGCATCTGTTGTTGTCTCCCGATCGTGGTTTGTCTTTTAAACTGCCAGTCTCCTTGAATCGGCGAATGGTAGTTTGTACTCCTATAAATGAAACACCCAGCTTTTTGCCAATACTTCTCATGGAATTACTTTCTTTATACAGAGTTATAATATCCCTTCTTTTTTCATCACGCAGTTCCTTATTTCTTGATGTGTTTATCACGAAACAAAAATTACATCAAACGCTTTCTGAATAAGGATGTTCGATTTTGATAGTTATAGCTTTTATTCCTGAATTTATATTATTGCAGAACACTCTAGAATCATCCACAATCTTCTATAATATTGAAACAGTACTCCCACTTTCTAGAATATTCTACAATAGTCTACAATGTTCTACCACATTCAGGAGTCTTCTACCCCTTCCAGGAATATTCTCAAGTATTCTAGAAATTTCTTAAATATTATTTAAGTTTTTTGATTTTTATACATAATAGAAAATATTTTAATAAAAATTGGTAAACAAGTTGGTTATATTTTAATAAAAACTTTGAAAATTAAGAAAAATGAAACGTGGTTTCAGAACGTTTAGGAGGAAGTGTACCTCAGACTTTCATATACAGTCCACATTTCTGTAATGTACTTTTCTTATTTCCTTCTGGATTTCAATATAAACTAAAATATAACGTAGTTCACATTTCTGCTGTGATTAATATAACAAGCAAATAATATAAGTAATTCATTATTTATATATTTAGTAAATCGATAAAAATCAAGTTAGTTATTATAGCTTAAAATCCTCTCAGTACTGAATTAAGACCCAAAATATGCAAGTCATAGTAAAAATAATCAAAATGTTTAGAATTTCCGGGATTTGCTATTTATTTATGCATTTTTGCAAGCCGCAATTCAAACGTATCGTGATGGAAATCAAGTGGAAGAAGGAGAGAGAGAGAGAGAGAGAGAGAGAGAGAGAGAGAGAGAGAGAGAGAGAGAGAGAGAGAGAGAGAGAGAGAGAGATAACGTCAGTAACCTCTCTATTGAGAAAGATCAATAATTCCTAATCTATCCAGAAGACAAACCGTTATTTGACATTCTCGATTGATGTCTTAACCGGATTCGAATCGATGAAAAGATCTGGTGCGTGGGCATATATCAAATTTGATTTCTTGATTCTTCTTCGGCTTCTGTTGGTTGAATGTGCATATTTGAGAGTAACTTCCAGCAGCAGAAAAACACTACTGGCATTACAATTATAAAAGCAACCCAAAGAGTTTATTAATAATCATAGAAGATGCTGCTAAAGAGGCTGGATGACTGGGGATATTCTGTTGGCAAAGGCACGGAAGATATCAAACCAATCATTAACACGCATATTAAATTGATTCACCCGGTTATTATTGATCGCATATTTCGCAAGTAATCCTCCAGGAATGTGTTTACAGAAGGCCACTGCATAGCTCAAGCAAACCGATGAGACGCCAAAATTTTATCGTTATAAAACTAGCGTTCTTGGAAACTTGACGAACTTGCGTGTCATCTTTCCAATTGGAATACCAATCGGAAGTATTATTGCTGAGTACAAAAAGAATTTCAAAAAAAATTGGCTGCACCTAAGTACAGTATTCGGATACCGAGATAATTGGCCAAAGTTGAAAAGATATTTATTAACACCTGGGTTATCGTTAGTAAAAATATGTAACAAGAGACAAGAAGGGACGGCGAAATAATGAAACCATTTTAATGAGAGTCAAATGCTAATGATGGAATTGGCAAACCTTAGTGAAACGCGGCGACTACTGGTGGCATGCGTGTCATCTGATAATAGCGCAAGAAAGCATCATTAGAGGAAGGGATGCATTACAAAATGGAAGGAAAACAATAATTAAGAAGAGACATCGTTGAACAAAAGTGAATGCATGACGTACACAATAGATGGACCCTTAGGGAATACTGGATCGTCGTTATACTAAGAAAAAGTAGACAAACATCTGCTAAATTAAGATTTCGTACGTAGACAGGAGGTGAATGTAACCAGACAACAGAGAGAATATCGATAGAGGTACGGCTACTGAGAGCATCATTCATGCCATATCGCTTTCACGAGGAGTTAGCGAGCGGGCAAGAATTTTCTTAAAAATTTCATAACGTCGTCATTGAGTAAGAATATGCTTGCTGAAACCTAATATCCTTAAAATATTTTTCTGAGAAAAATGAATGGAAAGGATAAGAAAAAAGGCATCTTGAAGATCATGAAGAGTTATCCAGTATGATGACCACTCCAGCTTTCAAAAGGTTTTAATGTGGGTTCTGGAACAGTACCATGGCTTGAGTTTATGAAAAACTGCTAACGGTTCTGTATATTGATGGAAAAGAGAGTGAGTAACAGGAAACGAAGTGCAACGTATCAATTTTTCATTGTATTGTTTTATTACACACACTGGCCAGAAAATTAAACGAACCTTTGTATTAAGACAGTCACAGACAGAAGAAATACGACTAAATGCAAATAGATGCAAAGAAAACTGTGACTTGGGATGACGACGTGCTGCCTCGTTGAGTATAAAGACTGCACAGGCTGCACAACTGCAGTAATCTGAAGCCAGAACGGGAAAATGAGTGATCCATCAGACTTTGAAAAAGATTTTATCGTGGGTTTACATTTAGTAAGAGCCATGATTCAAGAAACGAATGACATAACTGGTTTCTCAAAAGCATCAATCTCAAAGATTTTTAAGGAGGGGAAAGCAAGCGGTTCTTCCACAGACTGGATAGTGGAACAATGGAGAAAAGTTATGTGGTCAGACGAATTACAGTACACTTTGTTTTGCACTGATGGTGCGCAGAGCATTTGGCGAGAACCTCACAAAGCCATAGACCCTGCGTGCTGCCTGCAACCCAAGCATCTGGAGGTGGCTTCATGATATAGGGAATGTTTTGTTGGCATGGACTGGATCCGTTGATACCGGTGGAAGGTCGAATATCATCCAGGGAGTACCTGAATTTTGTATCTTTTATCCCGAAGGTGATGGCCACGTTATGGATGGCAATGCAACAGCGCATCGTACAAGATTCGCGCAAGAATGGTTCGGAGAAAACATGACAGGGATTTCCACCATCTTCCCTGGCTCCCACATTCTCTTAATCTCAGTCCAATTGAGAATGTGTGGAATATTCCCGAGAGAGCTATTCGGCAACGAAATCCTTTTTCTTCAAATTTGTGGCAGCTACGCAATATTTTGTTGGAAGAATGGTTACAATTAGACCAAAACACATTAAAACGCTTTATAGAAGCCATGCCGCGCCGTACGCTTGCTGTTATTCGAAGCAAAGGAGGCCGGATTCTTTACTGAATAAAGGTTCGTATGTTTTTTTGGCCAGTGTGTGTATTATTTTTACTTTACGTACAACATTTTGATTAATGCGAAAATACACTTTATAATAAAAGCTATAGTAAACGCTCTTATTAAAAATTTACAGTTATTCGATTATCTGTCTTTTCATTCAGTAGAGCAGCATGAGGATGAATATAGTGAATAGAACGATCTCCTAAATCATTGCTGGTTTAATCCTAAATGAATTACTCATGTGATCAATAATACGATTTTATTAGGCGTGTTCAAAAATGCGTAAAGCGTGTCTTTTACTCCTTCCTCGCAGATGGGCTCGACTTCCAATTAACAGAATTTCATAAAATTTTACATTCGGCTCATTTGTTGGGCTGTTTTAAATATCATTGAACGAGACAAATAGAAAAACCAACAATTTTATTTCAATATATCTCGGGTTATTCTTAGATACAGTAATCAGCCAAAATTCCAGAAAGTGTTTGGGTCAATGCATTGAACGGAGGATGCAGCAAAAAGAAAATGATTCCCGGTTCAAGTACTGCGCATCTACTAGAGAAGCGGTTGCCCCTTGAACAGTTCATTGCATTCGTTTATCTTAGTAAATATAAAAATGAATTATTTCTATGCTTGAAGCAAGCTAACCTGAACAAAAAGAGTTCACAGCGGTCATCCATGCTACAGCTTTCAGAATGTAACAGTGGCATGGACTCACAGCAATGAACTCGTTGGTTTTCAAGAATGGGAGGGAGGCCACCAATTGTGGGTACTTACTCTCAGAATTTGAAAACGATCCTTTCTGCTGTATTCCAAACTTCATTCCTTTGATAAACAAAACTGAAACATTTGTTCAAGGTCCGGTATTCTCTGGAGCATTAATTTAAAAGCTTTCCAGATGGAACCTCTCGACTGAAGAGCAGAGAATAAATGAGTACTATTCATACATAGTATTCATTATCCATTAAGTATTTCATTTTTATACCTATTTGTTAAGCCTGACAGGGTTTTGGTTTTTTTTTCATAAGCCTGACGGGTTTCTGTTTTGTTTTTTCCATTATACAAAGTGCTTAAAAATATGTGCAAAATATTCTGAGAAGTATTCTAAGGTCCAAAATAAGGAAATAATAAAATACCACATAATGTGTCCCATTTTGAACGACTACGGATCCCGAAACCAACCACAGGATCCATAGTGGTAAAAAATAATAATAAAAAGTAAAAAATAAGTACCAGACACGTGTTTCGTAAAATATTTATTCATACTAGGTACGTATCTGCTTATTCTTATTAATATTTTGTATTATTTTTATTACTAGATCAACTCCTTAATCATTCAAAATCTGATACTTGTTTATCGGACTTTGTTTTTCTTATTTTGTGCTTAGAACACGCCCCAGAATTTTTGCAGGCACTTCTAAAACACCCTGTTTACAAAAATGCAGTTTTGCGTTGCCTAATTTTAATAATTTTGCTTAAAATTTATATATTTTGTTCGAAAAGTGAACGTCTTGAACTTTCAGTAAGTTGTAGAACATTTTTCGGGCATTGGCCTTCCTTGGGGAATTCAGCAAACTTCACATCGGCATAAGATCTCTCTCTCCCCCTTCCCTCCCGAATAGCAGAACGATAAATATTCCTACTCTCTAAAGAAACAGAGTAGGGATATTCATCGTTTAGCTTCACCAACATTCATTTTTCTGTGCTTTTGAAAGAGTTTAGGAGCACATCTCTGATTCATCTATTTCAAAAATGATTCTGCCATATTTTGCCACCGGAGAAAAATAATGATTTTCCAAATGTATTTTATTTTCATTCCCCGATCCTCAGCTTTGGTGCCGTTTATACATACACCGAACAGCGTTTGGATGCAATGCAACCAGCCCAGAATTGAAAATAGATGTAGTACCATCTAACAAACAAGATACTTCCTTGTTGCGAATAAAAATAATCCCCGATGGATCATACCATCCTCGACGCTGCTTTAATTTAATCAGGAACTGAATCCAAAGAACGGAGACTTTAATTCAGGTAGTAGCCCAAGAGACATCGTAAAAGTAAAGAATTTTGCACGCGCGTGTCGAGTTTCCATAACGCCACAAGAAGCCACTCTTTGCAATTCTTTTGGTCCAAGGCGAACTTTATTTATTTATAATAATCGTATTATTTAGTTTTTTTGATACTGTGGATAGCTTGATTTCCTTTTTAACTCCAAAGCCACCTTTGGCCTTAGACCTGAATTGTCTGGAAGACTAGACAGTAAAATGCACCGCACACAGAATTTTGTGTTGTTAGGGACAAGAACGAGATAAAGCAGTTAGAGTGATAGGCAGTAACGAAGCAACAAATACTGACCCCCCTCCCCCTCGTAGTGGTGGAGCTGCTAGTTTCTCCACTGGTGATAAACATACATTGAAAAGAAATGATGGAACTGAAAATCGAACAACAAATATTGGAAATTCCTGAAATTTCTACAACGGAAGAGCTGACGAATAACATTTTATGGGTGGTTGGAATATCATTGTAGAAATACAGCACACGAATGTTGGCTGGAATCGAATATCGAATGGAGATGTTACGCGCAACACTGACGATCACACAGAATATTGTATTGATCTGTTCAATAAAAATCTGAGTTATGCTTCTCGTGCAGGGTACCATAATTGTATTTCACTTCATTATTTTTATCACGACGCGAAGCTATAAAGATTATTTATGAACGCCTGGTGTATATACGAGGTGGTCTGTTTGATTTTTTGACAATTTTTGGAGAAATGTCTGGCAAAATTCAGAATATTTCTTCTCAATAACTTGAAAGAATTATCTTTATTCACAGCCTGCCACGAAATATAAAGAAATTGTCTCCTAATTTTAAAAATTAATAAACGATCGCATGCAGATTCTGAACACATCCGTGACACAACAAAATTGGCAGATGTACGTGCACACAATGGAGCGTACAGTTAGTTTTTCAATCAAAGGTAATGTGATGGTTTATTCTCTCTTCTCTCTCTTTCATTATGTGATGATTTATGGGCAGGTCTTGGATCGATTCTTGCTTATGAAAATTTTTAAAGGACTCTTCAATCGAGGTTGCAGTTAGCGGGTCTCAAGCTGAAGAAGGTAGGGGTTCCCCGTGAGTTATACCGAATTTTCCATCCCGCACAACAGCACCTCAATTTATCAATGATATACAGGAAGTGTTACTTTTCTGTCCATTTTATTCGGCACGCTGAATTGCATGCTTTTGGTTGAGTACTATCCCAAAGGAATATGGGATCGAACACAATCCGACATTCCTGTAGCTCGTGAAACTGGGATGAGAATGTTTGTGACGGACAGTTAGAATGATGATAATTCTGGAATGAATTATGCTCGAGTGAATATATAGTATAATGAATTATTATTAATTTCCATTTTCACTAGAGTACTCGTATAATTCTGTACTGGAGTAGTTTATTTTGTTAACTAAGGATAAAGCATAACATCCTTGTGGAATGTACTAAAATGTCTGAGGATATTAAAGATGTAAAATGTCCTTAAAAATTATGTCAGTACATGCATTTTAGTTGCGTCATCTTGGACCGAGTATTTGTGGTAGAGTGAAGATTTGAGCAGGTGCAAAGCCACTGTCTACCCGCATGCCAGCTACTGTACCGCACCCAGCCCAGTAATTTCTATTGGAGACAAGTGGCATCGCTGTGTGACTACTTTTGAGTTCATAATGTATCATAATTAAAAGCTACACCATCTCAAAACAAAAATAGGCGCACTCAACATACATAATGAATCCTAATGCTCCGTGTATTACATGTTTTTGGAAATTTTAGTTAAAAACAATTAATTTTGTCTTACAGGGCTATTCAAAAGACAACGCAACTTATAGAATATTTTCAGTTTTATTTCAATTATTATTATAATAAACATTATAACAGCGTTTCAACAAACGTCGAAAGTGTCCTTCCCAAATACACTGCCCTACCATTAATATTCGGACACCTGCCTTTAGACAGAAAAGGAGCTTTTATTGTGTCATTTAATATTTCGTGCTGAAACCTTTTGCTTTTATGATGGCCTTCAATCTTCGCGGCATACTCTCAACCAGCTTTTTATATATAAATGCCAGATGATATGTTCCTCCGCTCGGCCTTTAACGCAGCCACCAGTTCGGCCTTATTCTTTGGGCGATCTCGATGTGCACGTTCCCCACGATCCAATACATTCCAAAGATGCTCAATAGGGTTCAGATCACTCCTCTGGGCTGGCCAATCCAACTTTTCCATACCCATGTCCTCAAACCACTCTGTTACGACCCGAGCAGTATGGCATGGCGCGTTGTCTTGTTAATACAAGTATGGGCCTTGCCCAGAATATTGCCATAATGTTGGAAGTGTATAATTGTCCTGGTATTGCACAGCATTCATGGTTTTGTCGATAGCGACTAATAGGCCCAAGCCAAACCATGAAAGGAGCCCCATACCATGACACTGCCTCCACCAAACTTCATTAGGAGGATATAATCAGGAAGGAACTGTTCCTCTGGCATTTGCCACACCCAGGAACGGCCATCAGACTGGTAGAGTGCGAACCTCGACTCGTCTGTCCATAGGGCTATTTTCCACTGCTCTACAGTCCAGGATTCGCGCTCTTTACACTACCATGTTAATCGGCGTCTAGCATTTGTTGAGGTGATCAATTCTGTTGAACTGTTGAGGTAATTCTGTTGAACGTGTCATCTTGCATGCCCACTTTTGCAATTGTCCGTTCGAAGCCCACTGTGCATATTTATAGCAGGTTCTGTGACGTGTTGCATGCAATAGGACCTGTTTCCCCATTCATGGAGGGGTGTCCAGATATTAATGGTAGGGCAGTGTACATACACAACCTCTTTTCATCATGTTAAATGAGACCCGACATAATATTTCTTACCACCGAAATTTCTGATTCGATTTTGATTTTTGATTCTTCCAAACATTTTTCTTTTTTTTTAATTTTTTAATATCTGATGGTTGCTAGTTTATCCCACTCCTTTTAAGTTATGTGAAAGTAAAAATCCATTCTCACTGTAGCAGTAAGAATATAATTCCATCAAGTTGTCAATGATAAATTTACACTTACAATTCGGGTTAGATGAATTTTGAATTACTCTGTCTTAAAATTAGATCAATGTATGCCAATTATTACATACATCTGTACACCTGTTATTAAGTAGAACGGATCCAACCCTATTAGCTGTTTCTTTCATTAGATTAATAACCTATTTTAAATTGGGAGATAGAAATAAAAATTACCTCTCATCAAGGTACCTTCGGATATTTCCCACATAAGTGGATTTCGTTTAATTTATTTTGGATTGTAAGCACACGACTTATACAAGTGGTTCTTAAAAGGTACCTTAGAGCCCCTTATATTCAGTGTAAATTTAGTTTGAGTGAGATTGTGAACACGAAAACTATGGGGTAGGGAGGAAGACTAACAGATCAACATGATGGGCTCTTTGTCCGTTTTCCATGTTTCCAAAGTATTTTTTTGCAAATGGAAAAGACAAAGATATTCAATAAATGATACATAAGCTTTTTTTCTGGGTATAATATTTATTGTTATTGCTGCTGTATAATTTAGTTCACATTTTGCAAAAAACAGACACCCTCTTAACAAAACCTCTTGATAGTCCCTTGATAAAAGTATTCTTATTCATTAAAAACAAAATAAAAAAGCTGGGATGATCGTATCATTCTGCATAAACTTTAAGTCCCTGTGAGGGATTGACTAAACCAAAAGCGTCATACCATACATAGAAAAATATATTTTAAAACTAATTCAAAATAATTACTTACAGGAGTGTATGCTGTACTTCTTAGGAAGCATTAAAGTTGGCAATTACAAACGCACGCTACGCTTCCTTCAGTAGTACCTGAATGTCGCATGTTTTTATAATATGGGCAGCAGCTGGGCATGGCTCAAATATACACATGGGACTAGCAAGTACAGGATTTATTTTTGATGTTGCTAGGTGTGTTTTAACTGCCAAAGTAACTAAAGCTATGAGGCGTTGGTATATTGTGGTGTCGGTAGTCACATATATACTTCGGTCAATTTACTGGACGAAAAACACGACATTTAGGGAGGAAAAACCACGCAACCCACGCCTCAGACTCGACTTAGCCATATTGCGAAAAAAAAAAAATCCTCAAAATTTACTTACGTCATTGATAGGATTCGAACCGGGACCTCTTCCACACGATGTGGGAGGATGATGGTTTAAACCCCTGTGTTCCCCGCGAAGGCTCGATTTTGCTAGCATTCTCTGTCTGCTAGAACTGGAGTCAGGTGAGTTGGAGTTCTCGGTCTCTTTCTTTTAGATACTAATCATTAGTGATGAATCCGGAGAAGATCTTCAGAAGTGTTAAAAAATTTACGACACAATTTTCCGTAAAATCTCTTTAGAATGCACCGCCCTTGGATGAAAGAAATTGAATGATCTTTTCGCAGTTCGGTAGTTAAAAAAAGTTCACTAAATCCATTCTTAAACGATGCAGGATAGCATCATTGTTTAAAAGTACACACGCTGCTTGTCCCTCCTTCCAAAAAATGCGAACGGTCCTACTCTCTACTGAATTTTTAAGGAGAAGGAAGAGAGTTTCGAGTTCCCTTTATGACAAATTTTTAAAAGGGGCAGTAAGGAACGTGTTTAGATAATAAAATTATTTCATAACTTATAAAGGCAGTTAGAGATGAACTTCCAAAATACAAGTTGATCATTAGGCATAATGATTTGTAATTTGAGGAGAAAGTGTTTTTGGAACAGTTTCATATTTATGACTCCAGACTGAATAAATGTCCATGAGGAAGATGGAAGAAATCTTCCTCATGGAAGATGGAGGATTTCTTCCATCTTCCATTTTTAAAAAGCCACATTAGCGGCTTTTTAAAAAGGAAAAAAAAGCGCCGATGATATGGTTTCGCTATTTCACGACCATACAAGAGTCTTAGGTTGTTGTAGTAGGGTTTTAGAAGCATCAGTGACTAAGGCCACATTGCTCATTGTATACTGTGTGTAAATTGTATGTGTTCTGTGGTTGATTTTCTGTTTTCTGGATGAAAAACCAGAATTTCCTGGAGAAAAAACCATGCTACCCTCGCCTGAGTCCGATTAACTCAGCCAACAATTGAAAACAATCCCATAAAAATTCCTCCCGTCATCGACGGGACTCGAACGCAGGTCTTTTCCGCCCGGTGTGGAGAGGACAGCGATCTTATCAACTGTACTACCCATGAGGGCAACAGGCTTAGGAAAGGTGAACTACGCTGCTCGACAAAATTAAATGAACACGTAGAAAACGTGGTGTACCTCGTGCAGCTTGTGACGAAATGGGACAAAATTTGGTATAGTGGTGTACCATGGAATAACGATGAAATGATGAGACAGCAAGAAACTTTGGACAGGTATAAGGGACATTTATAGGGGTTGTTTAAGAATTACCAAAAAGGTCACATTACAGAAGTCGATACAAGATGCTCGAAAACATTGTCACATGACTTCAGTACGGCGTATGATTATTTCAACGGCTAAACAGGCTTGACAGAGGTGAACCATGCTCGATATATGGGTGTCTTTGGAAACAAAAATCCTATTCTCCCACCAGCGCAGATCTTAGCTCACCAAGTGACTGAGGCGTTGGCTGTCAGTGTGCAATGCGACGTCCAAGAGCGTCCCACACATGTTCGATTGGATTTAAGCCTAATGATCGCGCTGGCTACAGCAATCGTTGGATATCTTCAGTTTTAAGATATTCCAAGATATTCTCCACCACTTGAGTTTTATGTGCAGTGTCGTTGTCCTGCATGAAAAGAAAATTTGGGCCAACCGTACCCCTAAAAAGTAGCACATACGGTTCGAGGATCTCTTCTCGGTACCTCAGCGCAGCTACGGTACTCCTATCAAAAACGTGGAGGGCTGTGGCCGTTGATCATTATTCCGCCTACACGAGAACACCGCCCCCCCCCCTTAAGTGTCCCTATCTCTGAAGTTGGATAGGTGGTACCGCATTCCTCGTTGTCTCCTGATCAAATAACGTCTAGAAACTGTTTGTAGGCTAAAAAGAGACTCATCAGAGAACAGAAATGTACCCCATTTTTCAGGGCTTCAAGTCACTTGTTCATGGCACCAGTTTCGATGATGAGTTCAGCGGTGGTTTGGGGTTAATGGAATACAAACCATTGGTTCCTTGCGCAGAGTCCACTTGAATTGAGCCTTCTTAATACTGTCCGTTTGGAAATGTTTTCACCCGTGGCCGTAGCAACCTGAAGAGACAGCTGATGACTCCAAGATGATTCCATATCCCATCAGCCATGGGAAATCAGTTTATTTGACTGTGACATGGATCTCACTGAATAGAAGAACATCTCAAAACAACATATCAGACAGTTACATACCGACTGCTCTGAAAAACTGATTGCCACTGCCAACTTTAAAGCACTTTGATACACATTATCTTTCAAAATACATCATCATCACAGACTTTTAATTGCCAGATATACCTTTCAGCGAGAGAATCACTCCTTTCACCCACATCTAGGAAAAATTCTCTCCTCTTTATGTCGTGTTAGTGATGAACAGAAACAAGTTAGATTCTGCTGGATTCCGGGACATTCTGAAATTTCAGGAAATGAGCGAGCTGACCAAGCTGCCAAAAATTCCTCAAATGTCTTTCTAAATAACCACGAGGTACCATATAATGACTACATCCCTATAATTAGACAAGTCAGCGAACCTGAATGGATTACAATCTGGAAAAACCAAACAAATAACAAATTATATGAAATATAAAAATAAAACAAGACTCAATGGCAATCAAGCCTTCGCTCACACAGACATGAAGAAGGTATCCTTGCCAGGATATGTATTGGGCATACATACCTGGCACACTGCTTTCCCCTGATGAAAGAAGGCCATGATAACTCACATCATCTACATACAGCCCAGGTTGAAATGGTCTTTAAAAGAGACGTAATGGCCAAATGAGGATGTACATCAGCGTTTGAGCTGACTGTTGTTCAAGCCTACAAAATACGATCGCTCTAAACAAGTGACAAAAGACAAAATCACTCGTTGTCACGGAGAACACACGGTAGTGCCACAGTGAGCTTGTTTACCCTTCAGAACACGAAACCCTTTTGTGAGTTATAATTATGAAAAGAAGAATTTACTTTTAGGAGCAGTTTCTGAAATAATGTGCAAGTTATTTATTCTGGTAGTTCGTTAAATTTATAGACGAACTGGCAGACTGTTCGTATGAGATTTTTGATTAAACTGCGGATCGAATATTCAAAGGAGATGGGTGGCATTGCATTATGCCAGCACAGTCGTGACAGAACAATATAAGCGTGTTGGGAATTTGTTTGAGGCGACGATCGATAGACCAGAGAGTAGGACATGCATTTTGAGAACAAAAAGCAGCGAGGTTAGATTTGAACTAATAAGTATCGATGTACGAAGAGATGAAGCTTAAGTTTAAATCTGATTTTCAGTCTATTTGGGCCACGGAATTAATGTTGTTCTCCATAAATTTTGCAATTCGTAAAATTTCTAAATTGATAAACGATCGTCCACGCTACAAGATTTTTCCTTAACTGACACCTGTGGCACATCTTCAAGGCAGCTGTGGACAGTTAAAAATTCAAGTTTATCTTTCGACAAACTTGAATTTGGATTTATCAAGGAGAGCTGAAATAAGCATTTGAGCAACTAGCGTCTAAAGGTAGATGGAGAAAACTCCATTCATGACTTTTCCACAATCGATAAACCACTCTGAAAGAATGGTGTTTTTTCAATTGTTTATCGATTTCGTGTATATGTACGCACGCCAGAGAGAGAGAGAGAGGGGGAAGAGGGGGAGCGTACATAAAGGTTTTAAAGGTCGCTTTCATTAACCCGGATCAATACTGATGGTGATTGAAGCTCTTATAACAATCACTAAAGAGGATCGTGCGGGTTTCTGCTTACTGTAATCCTCAACCAAGAATATTGTTGTTTTTATAAATAGTGATCAAGAATAACATTGATTATCTTTTTTTGGGAGGACAATCCATTGGTCATACTGACCTCTCATCCTTCTTTTATGATAACATTGTACATTTCAATTACAGCGCAGAAAATCTAAAATATTTAAATAAACTGAAGTAAACGAAACTAATTCATGAAGTTCTTTTTCTGATTTTAAGTTCATTTACTGATTATCATTGGGGAACAATTCGGGGAATATTTTAATCTTTTAAATTTCATCCTGACTCTACAGTTTCCTTACGTGTAGGATCCAATCCAGCATTATTTAAAATCCAGCAAATTTTGGAAAGAAAAAATCAATGCAGAAAGATTATGAAACCAGTTTTGCACTCGTATCAATGATCACATTTGTCTTTAAGAATCCATGCAAAAAAATAAGTGACATTTCTTTTTTATAAGATGGTTGCAGGATTATCTTGTCCTTTAAGCTGTTTTTATATCCAGAAAGGTTTAAACTACATAGATAACGCAATTCTCACAATAGAACATGACTTTGCAGCGAGCAGCCGCGATATTGAACTAGTTTCAAACAGATAACGTCTCCAAAACGTTAAATGGCCATTTGTTTTAAAAGATGAGACTGTAATGACAGCTTGTTTCAGGACTAAATGGTTCTTCACCAGACAGCAAATAGTCTCTAGTGGAAATACACAAAAAACAGTTGTAAAAAAAGTTGATCGATGTGAGATGCTGTGCGATATATGAAATTAGAGTTTTCAGAGTTGTAATATAGCTAAAGCTATGTGCTTTGCTGTTATCTGTCATAGCAGTCTCATCTTTTAAATAAATGGCCAGTTAACCTTTTGACAAGGCCATCTGTTTGAAGTAGTACAATACAAAGGCAACACGTTGCAAATACAGGTTTGTTCTGCTATGAGATTTAAGATCATTGCATTATCTAGGCAGTTCAAATCCTGCTGGTTGCAGTAACAGATAAAAGGACAAGATAGTCCTGCAAGCATCTTATATTATGTCGGAGTCCATACAGCTTTTGCTATTTTATAGTTTTGAATCTCTCTCTTTTAGTGTTATCTCTCTCTTTCAGTAAACTTCGTAACTTAGAGTGAACAGCTCTTGAAAATTACAGCTATGTGGCTGGTCATACAGCGCTTTCTTGAACTGGTGACCCGCTTGAGGCAACTTTAGGACAGCCCGTTGCGAAGAGAGATTGTATATGCCCAATGTAGGTCCAGTTGGGGTATGCTTCATTAAATCTGTCGTTAATCCATAAACAGCCACTGATGGACACAAACAATAGATTTAATTTCGCACAACCAAGGTTTTCTGCTGCCATCATAACTAATAATACACCTCATCAGGCCATAGAAGCTAATGCGCCAAAAAAAACCAAAACCAAACCAAACCAAACCAAACCTCATCAGGAGAAAAACAAACACGCGGCTCAAGGCTACTCAGTTCTCACTTCATACCTTCCCACTTTGCTGAACTATTATTTATTTATTTTAACCATTAGTACTATCTTTCAGTCGATATAATTTACAGCATAACTAAGTTCAGTTGTTAGTGCCAAATAGTCATTGAAACGTGCTTCTCCAAAACTGCTCAACCATTAAGTCTTTAAACCTCTTTAAAATTCGATACCTTTCACTACCCGAGGGTGCCGGATTTTAAGTAGTTTATGATATTTACAATTCCATTAATCGCGATAGAAAATTTAGAATATTCACCGATAAAGTAGTCCAGACTGTCCTGTCCACCCTTTCTGTAGCATACTCACTTTACCATCTAAGATTTTGTTTGATGTTTGATAACTATATTAGCACTGTCTGAATACGTTATTATTTCATTTAAAGAATTTGAATGGCATTTTATTTTATTCAAGCATTCTAATCATACTATTTCTCTCAATCTTGACATATATGAAGTGTTTGCTTTCTTTTCGATCCACAAGAGCTACGCACCCTTTTAAATTTGAACAAATATATTAAGAAAACCTAATAAAGAACCATTCAGTTCTAAAAAAAACCTAATAAAGGAACTCAGCAAGTTCTTTTTTTAAAGCGGAACTAGAACTTCATATAGTCCATATTTTTAACGATGGCCCGGAACTGGAAATAGAACTAGTTCGTTATTTATACACCGTAGTGTATATTGTTCTTCTTGGAGTAGTTTTTCAGTATGGGTGATACAATTTAAGAATTGTACTAATTAGGCAAAAAGATTATATCATACAGTTTGCTAAATTTGAATGGGAAAACAGCCAAAGAAGTTAATGTAGGACTCAAATCCGAATAGTAATGTAATTCCAACCAGGTAGAGGTGAATATTTCTAAAAAACAGTTTCTCTCGAAAAGCCCAATCATTCTTAGGGAGTGTCTCTTTCGAAAGAGAAAGGTGCGTCTATAAAAGAACACAAATGGGATCGTGTGTTCTCTTTGTTTCACATATTCTTTAGGATCGATTTTTCCAAAGAGCGTGCTTTCTCTTTATGGTGTAATCCTGTGGTGTTGATAGCAGATGATTACACTTGCTTGACTTCTACAAACTGAACACCACACAAATCGTACCACGCTCGAAGACGTGCAGCTACACACAAAAAAGAGGGAAAAAAAAGTGCGCTGACGTTATACAGCTGTTCATTCTAACGCCTTTGACGTCACTATAATCCATACGGTTTTCAAAGTCATTATTCTACATGCGTCAAGTCAAGGTTGTTATTTTGTGTTTACAAAATGAATATTTTAAGATTACTGTGTACGTAGGAGGCATTTAAAAATAACACATCGATGGAAAGGGAATGCAGTATTCTTTATTTCGTCTTTCACTTGTTGATCGCCTTTTTATTCTGCTTTATTTTCGTATCTGCGTCTATAATTTTCACTGCATTTTAATAAACCAGAGATTTAGAAACATGATCAAGCAGAACCAAAGCTTATCCTAGTGCGCGCACTGTGGGCCAGATTACAATCTTTTAATTAGTTTTATTCAACCTAAGAGTTAGATAAAACTACATACTGAGAAATTAAAAAACAAAGACATAAATAAACATTTATGAAGATGAAAGAGGAAAGAATCCGGGTAGAAAGAATACCAGTGAAAATAATACAGAAGAAGAACGTTTGGTCAAACTGAAAATGCAATCAAGGATACCGAAGACCAAGTACGTACTTGGTCTTCGGTATCCTTGAACAAGCAAAATTTAAGAAAGAAAGATTTAAAATTTCAAAATTTAAATAAGACAAGGAACTGGACTGAACTCCAAAGACACTAGACTTATAAGAGAAGTGTACTGGAAACAAAGAGAAAAATTCAGAATGAAAATGAAGAAATAGGATGGATTGAAATGAAAAAGAGAAGTAGCTGTGGAAAATAGAAATTAACCAATCAAAATTAATGGGAAGGTAATGAATAATTTAGGATATGCAGATGACATTAATAGCAACAACAAGCAAGAATCTTTAAACCCTAGTTCGGAAAAGAATAACGTAGCCATGGGTCTATTAATAAATACCACAAAGACAAAAAGAAGATGCATTAATAGGAAAAACACAAAATTTAGAATATAATGTCAAAATAACAAGTTAGCAGCTACTGTTATATTGGAAAAAATTTCTTCTACAATGACCAGACAAAAGAAATTAGACAGAATTTTCCAAGAAAACCATGCTTCAACAAAGCTAAAAACTATGCGAAAGAAAGCTAAACGTGCAATTTAGAATAAGATTACTAAAAAGGCTGCATATGGCCTCTTGTACTTTATGGTTATGAGACATAGACCCTAAAGAAAAACGAAGTGAAGAGAATCGAAGCCTTCGAAACGTGGACGCCAAAAAGAATGATGAAAATTAAGTGGACAGACCTTTCAATAACACAATACTTCAAACTGGTAGCGCCAAAATAGAATTAACGCAGAAAATCCAACAACTTACTGTGGCCATATCGTAAGAGGACCAAAATATGAAATTCCAAGATTGACCTTAGAAAGAAAAGTGATGGGTAAAAGACACAGAGGAAGAAGAAGAAGAAGAACCTGCATATATGATATTAAAATTTACTGGAATGAGTGTAGAAAGATTACTTTATGCTAGTTGAGACCTTGACTTATGTTCTACGGCCACTAACTTCCAAGCTGGAGATGGCGCATATGACTATGAAAGGCAAACAATACGAATAAAAGGATTTAAATTAAAATTCATATTCGAGAGGTAAGTTATCTTTATAAATTCCTTTGATTTGTTTTTTACCTCAAATAATCGCCATGTAGTGCAGGTGCCTGAAAGCATGGCTGGAACTTCTAGAGTCTTTTAAAAAGGATCATTGTCGTAGCTTTCTGATCCTGTAGGAAATTTCATTAATTTGAATTTCATTCAAATTAATGAAAACTTCTACACACACAAAAATAAATCCTTCGCTTTTTCTAAGCCAAGGCTGACCTGAATAAGAAATCGAGAAGTGTGATATTGAAGGTGTCTCATTACAACAGCGCTGATACCTTTTCGTAAACATGGGGGCTATATTGACGTCAGCGAATTTCGGCCCCGCTGTCTGGGATCAATCGAAGCTTCAGTTTGCATGCATAATCGTTGCCTGTTGTGATTCAGCAAAGAAGCATTTTCGCGGTAAACGAAGTATCGTGATGTTTTCACAAAGCAGCAGAGTTTTATTACGAACAAAAAAGAAGTAGCAAGGCTTGTATAACTTAAACAATTTGGTGCACTATTCTTCAAATATACGTTGACGAGATTCTTGTACTTTTTAAATAAGTCCCTACTCATCATTGCATTAAAATCATGTTTAATTTGATTTAATATTAACCAGAAATGTAGGTATTATTATTGAAACGGAGGCCGGGGAAGATATTCAAGAAATAATGGATAACACAAAAATTGCTGCCCTCGAGCTTACAGCAGAGATGTCAAAGAAAAGAGGTCCAACCATCATCGTCTTTGAAGTGAACAAAGACTTGACGCCCAGTCAAATCGGCTCAGAAATTGTCTCCAGGAACTTACGAGAGTTACACCAGCAAGAACAACGGCAAAACCTGGTCATGCCCAGTTACTTCACAAAACCAAACACGGAAGCACCAGAATAGAATTTACATCGAGTGGGGCTCCCACCGTTTCCGGGAGCACGTCACTGTGCCAAAATGCTTCCGGTGCTGCAAGTTTGACAACACCACCCACACTTGTAGCCAGGATACCCCCACCTGTGGCCACTGCTCCAGTAAAGGCCACGAATACAAGACGTGCCCAAACAGAGAACAAAATCCAGCATGCATAAACTGCAAGTCTGCAAAGTTAGAATGTTCACATTCAGTAAGGGATCCAAAATGCCCCATTTACCTTAAAACCAAGAATCTGTACCAACTCAGAACCGATTATGGAGAGATGCAGTAAACACTATAACACAACCAGAGTTCAATTAATGCAGCTTAACGCACTTAATTGAACTCTGGGTTAACCAAGGGCTATCGCAGAGCAGCTCACAATCAAGGCTGATGACGAAGGAGCAGACTGTTGCTGTTGCGAGAACAAGCAGACTGTTGTTATTGCTGTTGCAAGAACCCTACACACACAAAAACCGAGTGTGTGGATACTCAATCAATTATAAAATCGTACAGACAGAGGAAGAAACGCCGTGGGCAGCCATAGCAGTAAGAAACCCGAACTACACTGTCACGAAAATAACTCAGCTATGCACCCCCTGGGCAACTTGTGCCCAAGTACTGATGGGCCCCTTTTATGCGGTCTCACTTTACTGCAGACCAGGAGAAGAAATCACCTTTGCCATCAGATACCTGAAAAAATGCTTGATCTGCTCCCAGGTCAAAAAATATTGGTGGGAGCTGATGTTTACTGTCGCTCCCCTGCCTGGCACAGCCTGACCCCTAACCGGAGCAGAACTCTAAATGGCCAACTCTTCCAAGAATACATCTCGACCTCGCAACTGGTCATAATAAACAGGCCGAACCAACTAGCAACATTTTGCAACACTCTGTGGGAGTCGACTATCGATGTCACCCCGACCACTGGAAGTCTGGCGGGATACCTCCTGAACTGGTGGGTCCAGAAGTCGTGGACAACCTCCAACCACAGAGTAATTACAAAGAAACCTGGAGCGCAACCAAATTCCCAGACAAATGGAGACACGCTTTGCGGTTCAAAAGACGAACTGGGAATGTTTCAAAGAAGCAACACTGGAGCCGGCTCCTGGAGCTGGCTCCGTATTATTAAGCAAACCGCGAATATATATATATATATATATATATATATATATATATATATATATATATATATATATATATATATATATATATATATTTTTAAAGGTCTTAGCTACTGAAATCTCAGGAAAGTAGGTGGAAGGACCTGCCAGAGTACAATTAGTCTTATTGGTACACCCGGCCGGCGTCCCCGTCGCTGGGTATGGTAACAATGGGCACAACATACTACATTCTACATTCTACATGACCCACACACTGTCAAACCTCTGGCATTGACAGGGCACTGTCACTCGATACAGAGAATATACGCGGAGATGGGAGAAATCCCAGGAGCCGTTAGACCCTCAACATACCCAATACCCAATTATATTAAATCAATAATAATAAAAATAACAACAATAATAAGAATAAGAAACGATGTATAAGATCCTGACCAACTGCATAGCCATCTTGGAGAGCCAGAACATCATGGCCGAACAGCAGAAAGGATGCAAGCCGATGAGCAAAGGATGCAAGGAGAAGTTAACCATTGATTGCACAGTTATAGAATAAGCCAACAAGAAGAGTGCCACAACCTGTACACAGTCCTCATCGATTACAGCAAGGCCTTCTACTCCTTGTCTCCCAGCTGGCTAATAGAGACACTGAAGATCTACAAAGCCAATCCGACAGTGACAAACTTCCTAGAAGCAACCATGGCGAAATGGAGCACCACCATCAAGGTCGAGAGTATCACAACCAGACCGATTCCCATTCGGAGAGGAGTCTTTCAGGAAGATGCCCTTAGGTGACTGTGATTATGTCTAGCACTCAACGCTATCCATCATGCTCAACAACAGCAAGTATGGATATAACTTCAAAGAAGGAAAGAAAAACCTGTACACCCTCTCCCACCTGATGTACGTGGATGCCATCAAGCTTTACGCGACAACCGAGAAACAACTTCAGCAAATATTCCGAAACACACAAGCATTCAGCAATGATATCAGAATGGAATTTGATGTAGACAAATGCAAGACTCAATTGCTTGCATCAGGGGAAATTAGTCGGCCGAAACTAAAGAGTTCAAAGCCATAACGGGAGGAGGGGGAGAGACACCTACAAATACCTGGGATTGATGCAGGCTCAGCAGTTAGGGCATAAGGAGATCAAGGTCTGCTTGACCGAAAGATACCATCAGAGACTCAAAAGCCTGCTCAAGAATATTTATTCTATAGAGTGAAGGAGATCATTCTACAGAGCAGAGTATTAATCTTTAACATTGTTAATAAATCTCACATATTATTGCAAATTTACTTTTCTTTAATTTCTGGCCAAACCATTAATTCCATGCAAAAACTAAGGTCATTTTCTGAACAAGTATGCCCATCTTCATAAAGAAACACCAAGAAATGCAAATAAACATAATCTTTTTGAAAATGCATCACACTGAGAACTGTTTCATCAAGTTTTATATAGTTAATATTATTACTCTGCTGATATTATTGAAATAATGCGGCAAGATGGGATATATATCTCTGTGAATTAAATCCAATAAAAAGAATCCACCTAATATACCTAATTGCCATAAAATATCTTCCCAAAGGGTAAAATGAGTAATTAATGGAAATATGAGAAATCATGCAAATGGCAATCATGACAACCAAACATACATTTTATTGCATTTACGCGTACAAACTGAAATGAAAAGTTACCCTAATAGTATTATGTACTGTAAATCAGCAAAATAAGTCCTCAATGTTTTGTTGTTCCTCCTCGAGCTGCAATTACAGCTTTGCAACGATCTGGCATAGAGTTAATCAACTTCTGGATATACGGCTGCCCAATTTCGTGGTACCACACCCTTACAATGCTCTCCTGCAGCTGAATCTTACTTGTTGGCGTCTTCTGAGCAATTTTAGACAACATTATGTACCAGCAATTTTCAATAGTGTTCAAATCCGAACCGTTGCCGTGCCAGTCCAACACTGTAATGCCAACATTTCTGAGGTATGACTGCACCTTAAGGGAGAAAAACGAGGGAAAACATTGGAGTAACTATGTTTTAAGCCTTGTGAAACAAGAAGACAAACTCATCATTAAATCTAAATAGCATAAAACTTACCAATTTTGCTGTGTGGCAAGGTGCTGAGTCCTGTTGAAAAATGCACTTTTGGACGTCTGTGTGGTGATTCCTAATAACGGGTTTCAGGCACTCCACCAAGTTAGCAGTGTTGGTTTCTGCATTCACCGTTCCGTTAATAAACTTAATTCGCCCCACCCTTTTGCTTTTGTGCATCCCCTAGACCACCTGACCGCGGTGGAGAACTATACAGTAATGCAGTCAGGATGGTATGCCTCCGATTTTTGTCTTTTGACATACCGCTTCCCATCCGAGCCATGTAGGTTGAATTTTGATTTGTCAGAAAAGATGACGGTGTCCCATTGCTCTTTTGTCCATGAAATATGCGTTTTAGCCCAAGCAAGTCGCTTCTTCCTATCTCCAAGTCCAGTTTTAGATCAGAATGGCGATTACGAAGGCATAGCCGTTTCAAATATCGATCTTGGGAAGGCGTAGTCACTCTCTTACGGCCTGATCCAGGTGTTCTCTTCCCATCACCGGTTTCACGCTTTAATTTCAGCACCCGGGATACTGTTGACTGGTGGCAGCCTATTTTATCAGCAATAGCACGCTTAGAAAGCCCTTGCTGGGACAGAGCAATAGCTACACTTCTTTTTCTTGGTGTCAACTAAACATATGGAGCCATGCTTACACCTCTGCAAAACAGGATACTAATGAGCGTTTATACCCTTCCAACGCCGTATTTAAAGAAACGGCTGATGCAATACCTTGCAATTACTCTCTGATGCAATAGAAGCATTATCTGACGCAGTACCTTTGCTTTGCGACAAACAAAATGACTGTAATTAAACAATATCTTATACGTTTCACCACAAATGTTACTTTTTATAAGGTGATGCAGGTTTTTTGTCCGCCATTGTTGTTAAAATGAACAAGAGAATTCAAATATTATAATTTTAATCTCTTTCTCTCTCTCCCTGAATCGTTCAGTCGGAAAGCGAGAAAATTGCTTTGCTTATTAATGTTCTGGAAAAAGAAATCGCCTCACCATCACGACTTTCCTTCCAACCCATTACAGTTTCTGTAAAACTGCAGCACATCTAATTCTAGCCAGTTTTAAATTAGATATAAAGTTGCACTGAATTCGCATTTTATATTGTTATAGCCATAACTTGAATTATTTTGCTTCAAATATCTGTACACGAATCGTATAATGTACAACGTCTGCGGTTTCTTGAATTTTAAAAACGTCTGGATTTGAAGACGTTGGAAAGAAACTGGGGAAAAATTACAGTCTGGCAGTTCACGTTGATAAATCATCGGAGGATAAATCTCGGTTGAAAGACGAAAATTTTTCGGGTCTCATCTTGAGCCACTATTACTCTCCATCTTCGTCAACGACATCCCTTCCATCTGCTTTAACTGTAACGTCAGAAGCCCACAATCCTTATGATGTTTTCGCTTCTCAGGCTCTTGTCAACAATCTTCTACGCAAGTGTGATGGTTGGCATATCGCTCTCAGTCATTGCACGGACTTCTACCATAAAAGAATAATTTCTTCAACGTATCGCTTACAGACCTTCGTTAAGAGACATTCATTAAGAGGCACACAGTACCGCACAAGCCGAACAAAATTGTCTTGTCGCTCTATAAATTACTCTTTATTGCTTGGTTGTATGTCGCAGCATACGACCAAGTTGCAATTAAAGTTAGCTGAAACAAAGTTAATACAATAAACAACCAAAAAATAAGAAATGCAATTTACATTTTAGTTGAACTCATTTTTTGCAAGAGGGAATAGGTTAATGTTTCGAAATTGATGCTCATATTTGTGAAATTCTTTTTCTTCCCCTTCCAAAACACCCTCCAGAAAACACTCCAGATGTCCTTATGGGTCTCTACGATGTCATTCCCCGTTTGTAGGCTTAAGTTCTTTGCAGATAGTATTCCAATTAATTGGAAGAAGACCTTGAGTAATGTGTATGAAGAACAATATAGAAGATAGTAGATACAAAACAGAAAAGTATCTATGAGATGAAATTTTCCACTCTGCAAAATGTATATACACTCATAATACAAGTCACCTGGTGGAACACCTGGCTGGCTGCAATGCAAACATAATAGATATTTGCACAACTGGCTACAACGTGCAATGTCGATCAGCCATGAACCAGAAAAGGTGGCCTACATTTCACGATGGATGAATATAGTCGTCAGAAAAGTGTGCGTCATCATACGTAAGGAAATTGTTTATCACCTTCCACTTCTCTTTCAGTAACAGTAGATGGAGGGGGCGTAGATTGATCCATTTATGCAGAAGACAGTTTTCGAATTTAGCTATCCGATTGGATCTGGAAATACTCCATATTAACCAGTGTCTTCTCGATAGGGTTCAATTATAAGCACACTTCAAATACCCTTTGATTATCAAAGGGGTGGAGTGAGGTCATTATTTTAAGCCCGATGAAAGATTAATCACGAATCTGTTGTAGTAATGAATGTGAAGAAATAAGTAATTTCTAAAATACCATTTCAACAAATTAATTATAAATTAAATACTGTACAACCGATATTCATTAGTGTGTATTCATGATACAAATCTTTACAAGCAGGTGCAGAGGGCAAGCCAGAAGAGAAAAATTAATTTTTAGAGCCTGATCTTTTTTAGACTATTTTAATCACAGAATTAACTCTCGGCTTTTAAAATTTAATTATGTGTGTCTTAATTAAAAAGTTTCGCAACTTTTTAATTAAGGCATTATGCGTTTTTGTCCTTAAATATTCGTAGATTTTGGCTTCTTAAAAGTTTTGAATTGGAGAAAATTAAATAAACGAATATTTATGAATTGAAGCTTTCCTTCCATTAACCAAAGGCTCGTTTATAATTTTATATAAGGGTGCGTTTTTGTTTCCACATTGCCGATCCTGGCCACGAACTGAAAATCCCATAGGGGTGCACTTCTCAGAGTTTAATTAAATCGACAACATGGGTACGATGAAGGGACGAACGTGACAAGAACGGTAATGAGGGAGAGTATTGCATCTTTTTCATAGGAAACCGTGACCCAAATATGTATAACGTAGTAATTTGTATTAAATGGCACATAATATAGAAAGGAACTTAATGTTTATTTGATAGATTTCGATTTCATTTGGAAAGAACAGTACCTTATCAACCTGGCACAATTCCTCTAAATTTTAATTAAATGTTTTAAAATTCAGAGGAGATCGTTGGAGCACTTTTAAATTTTTTTTGTCGTCTAAGAACCCTTCATTATAATCACTTACATCTATTTTCTGTCTTTTTGTCGACACAGAAGGTGACCTATTTTTTTTTTTGAAAAAAAAAAAAAAAAAAAAAGCTGAAAATACCCGAAGAATTTCAATATTTATTGCGCAATTTTTGTGGTAATTTTAAAAAGTAAGGAAGGATATCTCCCGTGGATTTTCTTATTTATTTATTGTACTAGACGGTTCCAGCCAAATTTTGGCAACCCAGTCACATATTTACAATAAGATAAGTGAATACATATACATAAGTGAACACATTTACAATTTAGAGATTTACTCCTGAAAGTCACAACCAAAGTCCAAAAAAAAGTATCAAGCACAGGTTCTCTAAAGCACAGGAACAGATTGAGCAATTACAATACACTGGAACAGTTCCTTCTTGAAGACCATTTTGAGCAGATCCTACTCGAAGCACCAGATTCTGCCAGAGACTCCACTAGTGGCACAAGGAGCCGCAAGTAGGAACCACATACAGGAGCACGATATGAGGAGCTGTAGTAGATTACAACCAAGGAATACAAAAAAAAAAAAAAAAAATCACAATCTCTAGCCTACAATCCATTGTCCCAGAATTCTTGGATTTGCTTTGCAATCTAACGTAGAGCAATGCAGCTGAAGCAGTCAAGTTGACTCAGTACTATGAGCCAAGACAACACAGAAATACCAAATGATCCGGCACCATGAACCAGGATGTTCACATTACAAAAGAGGACATTTTCACAATTACTATGAAAACGCACCTTTATTTAAAGAGAAATATCGCTGTTTCCGACTTCTGGATTAGTCTACCCATTTAGGAAAATCTAGATTCAGGTCCCGTTATAGAACGGTGGATACATAAAATCCACTTTATGGATTTTATACATAGAGTTATCGCAGTCGTATTCGTTATGTGATTTCTATTAAAAGTGGCGTCAATGATCCATCGTATGACTGAAAAAATTCGACAAACAGTTAAAGTTAACTAATAAAACAACGCGCACGTAATGCATCACACTATACAGGGTGTCCAAAAAGTCTGAAACAAAGTTTAATGCTAGACATCCTTTCAAGATGTCTAGCATTAAACTCGTCCGCCACTTCCCTCTGGGTCCATCCCTGACGACCACTAAGAAGGATTATCTCCACCCTTTCATCCAGTGTTAATGCCATTTCTCACCTGGAAATATAAAAATATTTTTACATTTGATTCCAGACTTTTCGGACACCCTGTATACATTTTACAAAACAATTTATAGACACCCATAAATTATTCTCTTGATTGGCTCGATTAAAATTTTATTGTAATAGGTATTGTAAAACGGTTTGTTACAATTCAAAGTAACTCGAAGACTTTCTTATCACACAACCGCACTTCAGTAAATCTCCACGTGGGCACCATTGGTAGCACGTAGAATGTAAAGACGGCAGCCGATTTCATTCCACGTGTTTTGAAGCATCTCTTGAGGAATGGAGGTTACTGCCTGTTCAATCCAGTCTTTTAACTCTGTGAAGTTGTTAACTTTTTTGCATATACCTTGTCCTATACGTAGCCCCCATACAAAGAAATCCATAGGAATGATGTCCAGGAAAGAGGATGCCATGGAATGGGCCTACCTGCTTCTTTCTGGTTCAGAACAGTGCCAGTTTCTTGAAACTGTTTCAACAATCGCCTCATTGATGTATTCCTTAAGGTGATTATTCTGGAATTCCCGTTGAAAATGTCTCTTTACAATCACTGGAGGGTTGGTATCCCACAGCCAAAACAGGCACATTGCTTTCTCCTGCACAGTCGCCATTTTAATGCTGTATTTAGTTTCAATGCTTGTTGGGATCAAGGCTGCCAACCGCATGAGAAAAAACTCACCGAGTTCCTTCGATAACTGCAGCAAACCATTCTAAGATACCTATTACAATAAAATTTTAATCGGGCTTCATAATCAGGTGAATAATTTATACACTAATAATTTGACTAGTTAAAAACGTCTTAGACCACATATTAAACGCATCAGTGACCGTTTAATCAGATAAAAGTTAATTTATGCAATATTCTTTATACACTATATAAACAGATGAGGCAATACACAGACTCTCAGAATATAATAAAATAGAAACATATAGAGAACATAGGAGCTGAGGATATATTTTTTAAAGGTTGAAATTTTTTTAATGACGTTTATTTGATAATTAAAGGATTCCCACAAAACTGCAGAAATTTGTAATAAATTAAAACAAATTAAATTAAATTATTAAATAAAATAAAATAAAACTAGATAAATTATTAAATTAGTTCTGGTTAATATCGTAGTGTATCGTGTAATTCAACTTGGCAATTCGTACCACGGTTTCTCCCATGTTTTCATATACTGTGCAGTCTTCCTGTTGTTTAATCAGTCCCACCAAGGCTAGCGCACTAAGCCTGTTCCGTTGTATGTAGCAGTTGGCTGGAGTTAAGGAAGAGCACACCTGTAACTAGGTCGCTTTAAAATTGAGTCCATTGTATTTTTCGTAGTTAAGACAGGTTTTTTTTATGGACTGGAAGAATAATCCATAATAGCTTCTCCATTGAAGCCAAAGCTTAAGAATATTTCCTGTGGAAGCGTATTCTTCAACTTTATTCGGTGATGAGAAATGAATTCGACCATTTCTACACTATTTAGAACAGTGGTGTAATGTTTGTATTAAATGATGTTTATATTGTGTAAAAATACGTTTAATAAAAAAATTGGAGTTCATCTTTGCTGGCTGCAACGTATCCGCACATTATACTAATACAAAGTGTTCGTATAGCGCAACCTGCTTCGGAAAGCACCCACTGTTAATAGAAATTCCATCAAGGAATTACTGTAAACACAAGGTTCTGATTCTTTTAAGCTAATTTAAATAATGAAATAAAATAAAAAGATATCTTCATTTGAATGGTTAACATCTTTGGAGGACAGCTAGGTTTAAACATAAAGATTTCATCCTATATAATTATTTGGTAAATTAATTAAAGAGATTTGCAATTCAAACCCAGGCGCCCTTGGACAGTCATTTTCAAGTAGGGCAATCAGAATGTTAAGAACAACAACAGTACAATGGTTTCAGCACTTATCACTGGTTTGGAGAGGTCTGGGTTCTAATCCCGTCGATGACTGGAGGAATTCTTTAATCGGAGGGTGTAGTTAGCTGATCTCAGTCGGAGGGAGTAGACTTCCTTCTGTCTACTAAATATAAACATGAAATAACTTTTGAGATTCCAGAATACCTCTGAGACAAGAGAAGCAATACGTTTATCAATGAATAGTGCATAAAATACATTACATGTATTCTATGATTAAGAATGAAGGAATAACTCCTTTAATGACTAGAATCCCTGACCGACATCCTCCATTGCACACCAATTCATCATAAAATGGATGAGTAGCTGGCCGGTGCCAAATAGAGCAGAAAAAGATAGCATGGGATAGTTACAGAGCGACGAAAAGCATAAGTTTAGGGAAGCCAAGGTTGCGTATGAGAAAGCATTAGCTAAGAGAACAAAGAATGGGGACAAGGAATTTTTCATGTATGTGAATACAACGAAGAAGAAAGCTAATCAGATCGGACCCTTGTGCACCGGTGTGGGAACGTCTTAGATAACACAGCTGATGTTGGGGATGAATTGATTAGGTACTCTGCAATGGTCTTTACTGATGAAAGACCCTTCATACTGAGAAGATGCTGTGCGAGTGAGGCTAAGCCATATGAAATCAGACTTCGTAAGTGCAGATGATTGTTTATTAGAAAAACTTTTGATCATAAAGGCAAGTAAGGTTCCCCGAGTTGATGGCATATACCCGGTAGTTTTGAGGGAGATACCCGGAAGGGTATCGAACCACTGAGGTCAATTATGAGGGCATCTTTGGACTCGGTGGAGATATCCATTCCATAGATTGCAGATGTGCCAACGTATCTCCAATATACATAAAGGCGGTTATTGAAGTGAAGCTAACCACTTTCTTCACTTGCACAGGCTTTCCATTTCTGTAAGGTTTAGGCGAAGGTTTGTTATATTAGATAATCACGTTTTGGCTAAATACGTTTTATACATCTGGAGTTATTTTTTTCTGTATCCCGGTGTTAATTATACCTGAGAAAAACTGGTTTAGCTCCTTAAATTTCTGGTGAAAAGATTCCGTGGTTGTTTGTTATAGTACAACAGCGAGATCGTCGATATCTCACTAAGCAACCAAGGGATTCTTTCTCTCCAGAAATTAATTATGAAGATCATTATCAGTTTTTTTCAGTCTCGCATCCGATATTTTATCGAAGTAGGATTACGCAGAATTCAAAACTTTTTTTTCACTTGTCTTGTTCAATTTTTCTGTCATCACAAAACAAAGGCTGTGATTAGTATCCAATAAATGTTACATTGCGCAGGATAAATGCTCATGAAAGAACTTTGTTGTCCTATTATAAAAGGAAAAATAGCCAGAAATCCTTCATAAAAGAAGCTTCGATTTTTTTTTTCTATGTACAATGTAATGCACTTAATTTTGCTAGTGCGGTTCTATTTATACACAACTGGATAAAGAAGTCTTTTTCCATCAATATAATGCGCTAAAAATTACGTTGTTGTTCTCATATCGCAGGATACCAAATTAGTAGTTTAAGACCAAAAATAGTTCTTTTATCCTTTCAACATGGGCGAGTCAGTCATAAACCCTACTTTGAAAGACTGTTTGCGCTGAAAAGTATCCACTGAATGACCTTGATTTTCACTAAAGTCTGGAACAGATCGAACTATCCTTGACTTGGCGTACATCTATGAAAGGAGAGATAACAAAAAAACAAGAGGCTAGAACAATAAAACCATTTCTTTGAATAGAAGCCAAGTTTAATGCATATTAAAGACGGTTGCATCTCCAACAGAAGACACAAGCAGCTTTGAGAAAGTCTTTGAGCACACAGATGTCGCACAAGTAGGCGATATAGATTGGAATGAAGAAAAGTGTTTTCCAAATTGTGATTTTTAGGAAATTTCTTAATTTTACTTATGAGGCACAATAAAGCAGCCAGACTAATTTTATGTAAACGAATTTTATTTTCTTTAAAGTAATCTTCACGCTGTTATTGCTGAAAACACTTCAGGAACTCTTCTTTCGAAATGTCCTTCAAAATAACCGTCACATTTTCTTTTCTGACGTCAATGCCAGAAAATATTTTCCCTTTCACTGAGTTTTTCAACTTTAGAGAAGGAGTCATTGCTGAAAAATCTGACGAATAAGACGGGTAATCAAGTTGTCTGAGCTTTCTTTTCTCTCTTTTTTTTAACTGTTTTACACGATGCTTAATGTAAGATAGTGATTGCCATGGTGCGGAATCCATTCAGCTACTCAAAGGTTTTTCTTTTTGTCGAATAATCCATTAATCCGATGAACAATGGGTTATCATCCAAGATATTTCTTTAAAAGTAAGGCTAAACGATATTGACAAATCCAACATCGTTTTCACTTTTTTGAAATGTCTGCATTCTTGACTTTTGGAGATTGAGGAATTTCCCACCGAATTCTTTTTGACCTTATTTTTGTGGCTCATTCTGAACCAACCGTAGAGAATAGTGAAAACTTAAGCACTTCGATCTGCGTTGAATAAAACCTGTCTTTAATTTCTTAAAGGAATATAGATAATTCTAACGATAATAACAATAATTATTCAGACATTTCGCGATACTTCCTGTTATATCCACTTCTTCGGTGACTGAATTGCTATTTTTATTGGCTATTTGCTTGAAAGAATAAAACAAATTTCAATTTTTTTTTTAAACCATATCGTGAGTAGTTTTTCTCACGTTAAAATATTTTTTTTCAAATTGAGCCAGTGGAAACTCTTTGCAATAGACTGAGCACAACTTATTCAAATAAACTTGGTTCGATATCTGAATTGCTTCGCATGGAGATATCCTTTCGAAAGTTGATATTCATTCTTTGTTTTAGAAATAGGATAAACATTTTTAGTTTTTCCTAAAACGGACCGTCGTGGGTCTTGGTAGAATCGGCGTCTTCCTCCCACCGGACTGAAAAGACCTGAGTTCGAGTGCTGTCGATGCCGAGAGGAATTTTTATGGGCCTTTTTGACAACGTGTCTGAGTTAGTCGGTCTCAGGCGAGGATAGCATGGTTTTATTCTCCCGGAAACTCGGGTTTTTCATCCTGCAATCAGGCTCAGAATACACGCACTTTATACGCGGAACACTATGGCCTTAGTCGCCGATGCTCCTAAAACAACAACAACAACCATAAAACGGACTAAACATGTTTATTTCAGTAAACATTTTGGTCTGTTTTGAGAGTTTGTCTTAAAAGCCTCATAAAAATTCCAAACGTCATCGACAGAACTCGAACTGACGTCTTTTCCACCCGGTGTGGGGAGGATGGAGATTTTACCAACTGTGCTACCCACGTGGGCCGCTTTAATGCGAATGTCAATGCACTACACTGGTAAACCTGTCATTTGAATAAGGGAATGGCGAGTCCCTTACAAATCATATACAGTTCTTTTCAATAATTACTTAAGTATTATGTATAACACAAGTACACATTTTGCATATATTAATATATTCGATAGTACTGAGCACTACTGTTTTAAAAAAACTGTATAAATCATCAAGTTAAAAAAAAAAGAGTGGATGAACCAATTAATTCTTAATGTCAATTAATGAAAACAATAAAATGGCGGACACTGACAAGGATAATGGCAAGTAAATGCGCAGAAAAAAAAATCCTTTTAGATAGAAATTTAGCCTGGCTGCTTGGCTTAAATTGAATTATTACAAAAGCATTCAATAGCGAGCATAGTTTCTCCAGCAGGGAAAGGTAACTGTTGTTTCGAATTGTAAGGCACCACATAAAAGATGACTCCAGAGGAAGGTACGTATGATCTGGGTAAATGCTTGGATGCCTATCTTTGAGGAGTGTTGAAATTATTGAGAATTAATAACTTAATTGGGAAAATTGCTGGGATAATCTCCTCACTTTACTGTCATGGAGACAAAAAACTACTCTGTACTGTGGACCAAAGAGCACGAAGATGTTGAGCTTAGAGAATAAAGTTGGAATAGAATAAGTACCGTGGCAGCTGAGGTTCAGAGGAGTTAGTATATTGCGCGATCATATGCTTTCTTTGCTTTTGTTTATGGGATGAAAAACCGTAAATAGAAAACGTGGACATGTTACAGGAAGGACCAGATTAGACCTCAGACTAAATTAGAACCCAGCCCTCCACTTCACATCATATAGGCCGGCCTATATTAAGAAAATAGGCTCATTAGCCTTAGATCCTTCACAAATTGCAACTCACCAGGCTCATGCTCCTGTTACTAACTAGGAATTAGCAAGGACAACATTCAACTCATGGTTCTGGTTGAATGCTTCTACTTAGAACTGTGCAATCAGAGTTCTAAGTAGAAGTTCCATTATTACTGTCTTTGGTAATGTCTTCCCCATCAGTGGTAGAGTAGTTGCTATATTATTACCTATTATTACCTACTATTACCTATGCAAATCTTCATATTTTCCATTCTGTGTTCACTTGTGTAGAACGAAGGTGGACCGTTTTCCATAAACCAGCACCTTCATGCAACTTAAATGGAAAAACGGGTGTTGTGTTGAATTCACACATACAGACTAACATGTGTGAAGGCTTCGAGAAACGCAAGTTCCTGGAACTAACAACAGGTTAACGTGTGTTCCCGACGAGGACAAGAGGCACTGGTCAACTTGCATTCTCTGTGTAAATGCCCTTAGACAGCATGCATTGGAGGTTCGACAATATGATTCATTATGTGTATCCTTGATGATTTCAAGTACACAAAGAACATCTACTTATTTTATAATTATTATTTTTAAATTTGCTACTTAATACTAATAAAATTTTCTTTTGACTAGTGACAGCAACATTAACTCAATCCTATTCCCATTTCATGCTAAGCATCCAAAAAATGTTCAAAAGCAGCTGGTTGCATATTTATTTCCTGTGCTTGAATAGTTCTCTGGACTGCTATTTAATAAATAAATAAATATATATCAACAAAGACATACGCTCTTTTGAGGACAAACAGACCACCGTACCCAAGTGGTCAAACACAAGAGTATACCAACAGTAGTACACGCAAATAAGATGACGTTCTTATATTTTTTCTATCTTGAAAACTCCTCTGATCCTATGTGATTGTCCCAGAATAAAAACAGAAAATTTTCTAATGTTTTTATCTTTGTTTTTATCAATATAAAACAGATATCCAGCACGAACACAAATCGGGATAAGATAAGGAGTCATTCTAGACAACGTTTACGAAAACCTCCTATCTTTCATAAATAAAAAAAAAATTCTAAATACACACGCTCTCTCTCTCTCTCTCTCTCTCTCTCTCTCTCAAGTGTTATTTCCTCCTCTATCTTTCCACGTATATACAGATCATTTCAGCTTCAAAGTTATCTCAATCCTAAATATAAAAACAAAAATAAACCACCTTCTAAGCGCTTTCTTTCAACATATACGAATGTTATCTCCATTTCTATTTAAGCTTCCCTTATTTTATCTAAATTCTCCATTACATTCTGTTATCTCTCAAACAAACAAGGAAATACTTCGCATTTACCTCAACATCTACAATACAGTAAAACGTTTTCCATTTCCCACATCCAATTTTTAAGCTTATCATCGAAATTATTCTCTGCCTACTCATTTCATTATAAAGGGATGTTCATTCTCGATTGCCAGGATTTGAGTTTTTATATTTACTTTGCTGAATGGGATACAAAAATAAAGTAAATTATAGTGTGAAACGTGTAGTGTTTATGTTATGAGCACTATAGTTCGATATCAGTGCTTTTCTGTAGTTCCTTTTCAAACCTGCACGTGGAAGTGACTGCTTGAAACTCCACAGAAAGTCTGGGCAAATCCATTCAGTGTTTTTTCAGAGGTTCCGGTTGACCTTGAGACTTCCGCTTCGCTTCACTACACTAGCAGTCTTCCTAGGTTTCTACGTGGAATATTTCTAATTGGAAATCAGAATCCGGCCAATGTGAAGTTCTCCAGATGGCTAGTAAGCCCCTGATTTACCATATACAAGTCTTCATTCTTGTGGAACGGAGTAGTCGATTCAAATTCAAATTCGGAGAGGACGAAATAAGAAGTGAATTCTGCATAACAGATTTTTTTTTTCAATTGTTTGTATGGTTTCGAGATTTATGTACTTCTTGGTCATAACGACAGGCTATAATCAGCTAACAAAATATTCCTGCATCTACTGATCAACACTGATAATTAACTGATTAATATAAAATAAATTATTTAATAAACTATAAAAAAGAATGATAAAATAAAAAAGGCAAAAACCGCACATTATTATCCAGTTTAATAACTGATTAATAAAGTTTATAAAAGACCGATAAAATACACAAAATAAAGGGGTTAGCTTTGGAGGTAGATTTGAGACAGAGGAATGTTTTATTAATATAATATTCCTGCCACTCAACGCCTTTTTTTCTAATAGTATTTCAAACTATTTGAATATGAGTGCATTTCCAGATATGCCAAAAAACAATGAGTTATAATAAGTGATTTCTCGGATAATATTAATATTTTTTGCATGTAATAGTGACGTTTGTTTTTCCATAACCTTTCTCAGCCTTCTTGATATAGCCCTGAGGTTGAAAGTACATCCCCACGCCGGGTGGAAAAGACCCGAGTTCGAGTCCCGTCGATGAGGGGAGGATTTTTTATGGGCCTTATTCAGAACGTGGCTGAGTTAGTCGGTCTCAGGCAAGGGTAGCGTGGTTTTTTTCTCCCGGAAACTCAGGTTTTTCGTTCAACAAACAGAAAATAGACCACAGAACACCCTCAATTTTTACAGACAGTATATAAGGAGCAATATGGCCTTAGTCGCTGATTCTCCTAAAACCCTTCTACTAGTCTACTACTACTGCTGGAAAGACAAAACAAATGAGACGCTTTTTCAGCTATAAAGACTCAAAAACCGTGCACCTTTCTTCCACCTGATGCTTTTGGGCTTTAAATTACAAAAACAACCGGCAACGTAATAAATTTTTAAGTGATAATACATTGACCAAAGGTATCCGGTCTGTAAACTGAAGCTTTACTACAAAAGAAAGTGATCATCATAAAAAAGAAAAAATAAATAAAAACCAACGCTATAAAACGCGGAATATGTCGCGCATTTGGGAGCACTTCGCTTGTCAGATCTTGTTGAAATCAGGCAGAGTCTGTATGTAAACATAAAAACAGTCGTAAGAGTAAGTAAGCAATCGTAAATACCAAACTGTCTGTTTTCATTTTCGACTCGATAACTTTTCCGAATTCCAGAAGAAAAAAAACAAACTTTTATGCTTTTCTAACTCAACAACAACAACAAAAAAAAAAAAAAAAAAAAACAGTAAAAAGTAATTCAAAGAAGAGGGGGAGTCTGAAAGTACACGAACGACTTTATATCCACTGACGCTCTTGCGTATATTGATTCTAACAGACAACAAATCCCTTGAAACTGTGCGGCTAAATTGAATTCCTTAACTTTGAAATAAAAACTTTTTTAAAAAAGTTATACGACTTTTAGTCACTAAGGAAGACTAAATTACGATGGACTGAACTTCGTAACCTTCAACTAGAAGCAAGTTTAACTTCAACAAAATATATGTAAAGATCTGCGTAAATTCGGTTATCCACTTTAAAATGGCAATGATTGGAGATTTTGTTCCTTATTCGTGCAGACAACGAATAAAATGCCAACGTGGAAAGAAACAGAATAAATAATTCTTCATCGGCTAGTCCGAAAACAATATAGAAGTGCCGTATATCGACCTTGTATTCTGCTCAAAGAAGTTTTGTTCATCAAGCTATATCAAGAAGATTCTCCAAGTTCCTCTGAGGGCCCGAGTTCGATAGCAAGCATAGGTTCCGCAATAAACAATCTCGCTGTTCCTCTTCTCTTTTCTCAAGTGCAAATAACAGCTAAGACTTGGGCTCCAACATGGATCTGGGGCCAGGGCAGCTGTTCCCAATTCTGATTCTTTCCCTCTAGACGCCACTGGGTATGAACCCTGTCTGTCCTGGTTCAGAAGTATTATGTGTCTTCTACAGAAGACGTTTCGTGCTAGAAATCCACTTCTGTGAATTCCTCAAGTCTCAAGACCTGAAGAATTCACGAGAATTCAATTGTTAAGGGCGGAATAAGAGGATTTTCCTATCAGTGAGTAGCTGGATTTTTCAGCCTGCATAACATGCAAATCAGCCACACATAATACGCGACAAAAACATCGCATCTAGTAGCACATGAACCGGCACACTGTAACCAAAATAGTCTGTTTTGGTTATAGTTTAATAGTTTCATAAATAGTTTAGTCCTTTGATGTTCATAAACTCTATTCCGTTTAAAACGTACTCAATTAAATTTATTTTGTGCGTTGTACAAGTTTCATATTCGATGGGATTACAATGAGTTGTACTTGGGCCTTTGATTCACATACGTGCTGCTTTGCAGCACTGTTTACAATTCAGAAGAATTCCACTTGTTTTCTGGTCTTTGTTTTACTCAGTTTGGTGAAACAAAGACCAGTAATACAATAGTTAATGCAACAATATGTTGATGGGTGTCGATAATTGGAAGGATAGATAACATTACAAGGTGGCAATGAGTAGTCACCACCACTAACGAGACCCATTTTGAAAACCGAAAATGCTAAGTACAACCAACAATTTGACTTGGGCCACATCGCTAAAGAACAAGTATGGTGTGATTTCATACTATCTTTTCAAGAACCATACTCTGTTTTCACAGTAAGGAAATGCAGTATGAGAGGATTTGCATTCATCATAAGTTTTCTTAGGGACATTTCCATTCACCAGGTTTCAATACAGTTTAATTTCATCATCATGATTTAACAGCTTCGCTGTCAATTATTTTTTCAAAGACCCAAAAAGATGAGAATCAGAAGGGACAGAATCAGAAGGAACCTCTCATCCCACTGTAATCACTTTCGTGTTCAGATTACAGCATTGGGTTTGTTTGGCCTTGTTTCAACTGAGTACACTAAAACAGATATGTTTCTTGGACATGAATATTGGACCATGCATAGCTCGCAGTTCTTGAGAATTTCTGCTGGCTTAGAAATAGCATAAATACTGATTCAACACATTAGCTGATGCATAACCCCCCTCCCCCTTGTTTGTTCTCACCATCGCGGGTGCCATAGTGGATATAATCACCGTCCTCCACAGTAGGTATGATTAGTGTGCACTGAACTCCGGCCTTTTTTTACTCGGTGAAAAGTCCCCGAGTTCAGTGACAGCATGACGCGAAGAATTTTTATCTGTTTTTTTTTTTCCGCAATGGCTGAGTTAGTTGATCTCAGGCGAGGACTGCATGGTCTTTTCTCCCACAAACTTGAGTTTTTCATCCAACAAAGAGTGAATAATACACGGAGTTACAGACACAACATACTGGCGACGCTTCATAGCCTTAGTTGCTTTGGTGTAAGTATTCACCAAAGCAACTAAGTATACACTTAACGTAACCCATTACTCTCTCTCTCTTCATCTACAGTATGGTCTTCTGCATCTAAAACTTTCATCAAAATAAACAATAACAGAATTACAACACTGGGTTCTAGATTGGTTGGTTGGTTGATTGGTTGTTGTAGGGTTTTAGGCGCATCAGCAACTTAGGCCATATTACGCCGTATATAATATGGCTGTAAATTGCTTGTTCTGTGGTCGATTTGCTGTTTGCTGGACGAGAAACCGGAATAAAAATCCATGCTACCTCGCCTGAGACCGACTAACTCGGCTACTGTGTAAAAAAGATCCATAAAAATTCCTTATGTCATTGACGAGATTCAAACTCACGTCTTTTCCACCAAGTAGAGGAGGATGATGATTGTATCTAAAAGTGCCACCGAAGAGGGCCTGGATTATAGGATAGCTCAACTGAACCAACAGCAACTTTTAACTATCCCCAAAGCTATACTACGTTCCAAAGCTATCCTGACATCCAAAAGTCCAACGAGAGGACAAAAACCCAAAGCACAGAGCTATCTCATATCAGTTTTGAGAAACATAAGCCATCTAACCAGGTTTATCCCTATATCGTTAGTGTGATATTCAATAAAATGAACTTTAATTAGACTTGAACCTGGGTCAATGGACTGTTTAAAAGTGCATAAAATTTTCTTCTCATTCCGGTAAAATTAATTCGCAAATTTATAGCCATTTCCTTTCATGTAGGGTGTAATCTCCAGGCTCCGGTGTTCGAATTGTAACCTTTGGCCGGGTCTCACCTGTAGCTTATATTAAATCTCGTGGACTACAACCGTATTGGGATCTATCAAAATAAATGAAATAAATAAACCTAATCGCATTTCTTCATTTGTTCAAGTAGGGTAGCCATTTTTGTTTAGTCACCCAATATCAACACTTCTTTTCCTCTTGTGATAGGATGCTGCAACAAGAAGAAAAGAAATGTTACACGTTCCTTTAATCACATGACATTTCGCTATTAAAAAAGGCATGGTTTCTCAGTCCAAATATCTTACTTTTCAAACAGCCCTCGTGCATTTGTTCTTTGAGAGTGATCACCACCAGCTTGACTAACATAAAACTGTATACTCAGTGTTTGGCTACAGTATGAGTAGGTACATTCATAACGCTCCGAACAAACAATACCTTGAGAATTTCTTCAAAAACCCAAAGTTACTCCAAGCAATTTGTAATAATTATTTGACTTAGTTGTTTCTTTCTAACTCGCCTGAAGTTTCTCCTACTTTATGCGCCGTCTGTATCTTCAATAACCAAAGTTTGCTTTGTTCATATCGAGCGCCATTTTTTATTTTCTTTTTACTGAGAAATTTTACAATCTATTTTAACTCCAACAAAAGTTACTACATATCTCTCTGACTTTTCTACCAACGTTTATTTTTCTTCTCTTTCTTTCCAAAATAATCATCAAAGACTAGTTTTCTTATCATTGCTGCATTGTTTTCTGTTTTGAATCGATGGAAAACAGAAGTCATCTGAATTTCCTCAAAGTTTATATTTGCTGCATAATCAGTAACGGAAACATTTTCTAGCATTGGGATTATATTTACAAACTAGAAAAGTATCGACAACAAAAATAATGGAAGTCCATAATGTTTCCCAAGGGCAAACAAGAAGGAAAACGGCTGCTATTATTTGTGATGATGCCCATGATAAGTTTCGAGAGGATAATATCCTCTTCTGGAGCTGTAAAACATTTATTTGAAATTAGGGAGGACATTAGTAGCGCTGAAATATTGTTTCTTTCCCTTTCACGCCATATTGTTAATTCACATTAAGAAACAGCCTGAAATTTTAGAATAAATGATTCATTATAATTATTTATTCTCTGGCCACAATATCAAACAGTATAAAATCAAAATTAAATATATACAATACGTATGTAGTTGAATGTTCAGTTGTCATCTATATTTTTGAGGCTAACAAAGAAATAATTTTTGTGGTAGGCCGGCAACATTATTCTCTTTTTTTTGCCATGTGCTCCCAGCGGCAGCAAACAAGCTGCTGTCGAATCCTGCCACTGTTGAGTCAGAATAGTCCAGCATGAAGCGATACCACAAAGAGACATCCAATACACAGGATGGCAAGTCATCGTCGTTTAGATGATTCTTTGAGATGGTGGGCCGTTGGACGACTTGAAGCCGAGAAGTCGCAGGCGGAACTCTACTCAAGGAAGCCAGTGGTTTGTATCCCATTAACCCAGCGGTTATAGGGGAAACCCTGGAGACCGCCATACAAACACAAATACCTTGAATCCCATTAATCCCAAACCACCACGGAGCTCGTCGAAACTGGTGTCATGAACATGTGACTTGGAGCTCTGACAAATGGGGGATACAATTCTGTTCTCTGATGAGTCCCGTTTTAGCCTATAAACAGATTCTAGAAGTTATTTCATCTGGAGACAACGAGGAATGCGGTACAATCCCTCCAACATCAGAGAAAGGGACACTTACGGTGGAGGCAGTGTTCTCGTGCGAGTCGGTATAATTATCAACGACCGCATCCCTCTTCATGTTTTTGATAGGAGTACCGCAACTGCTCAGAGGTACCGAGAACAGATCTTCGAACCCGATGTGCGACTTTTTAAGGGATGGCCTAATAGATGGATTTTTTGGCCCATGTTTTCTTTTCATGCACGACAACACCACTGCACATAAAACTCAAATGGTGGAGGAATATATCAAAACCAGACTTAAATCCGATGGAACATGTTTGGGACGCCCTTGGGAGCCGCATTGCACGCCGACAGCCAACTGCTCAGTCACTTGGTGAGCTAACGTCTGCGCTTGTGGAAGAATGGGATTTGTTGCCACGGAATCTTATATCGAGCATGGTTCTCCGCTGTCAGGCCTATTTAGCCGTTGGAAGGGATCATACGTTGTACTGGTGTCATGTGAACATGTTTTCGAGTACTCTGTATCTAGTTCTGTAATGTAACCTTTTTTGGTAATTCTTCTACAACTTCTATAAATGTCCCTTATACCTGTCCCAAGTTTCTCGCGGTATCCTCATTTCATCTTTATTCTAGGTTCACCACCATACCAAATTTTGTCTTGCTTCATCGCAAGCTGTACGAGTTACACCACGTTTTCTACGTGTTCTGTTAATTTTGTCGCGCAGATAATATGTGATTTTTGTACAAAAATAAAGTACAGGCCAACCTTGAACCAACTTCAAAATTAGAAAAGTTTTTATAGCTGTCTGTTTTTCTGATCTTCTCAGAACTAATTGGAGCTTTATTGGTGGTTATTTGGAGATCCCTCGGTGCATAGACTATTTTGAGTATAGCACACCAGTTCGTATGGTACTACATACACCAATGAGCCAAAACATGATGACCATCTACCTAATATGATGTTGGTCCTCCACGTACAGCCAAAACAGCTCGTACCCGGCGAGACAGGGACGCTACAAGATTTCTAAATGTGTCTTGTGGTATCTGGTACCAACGTGTAACCAGCAGATTCTTTAACTCTTGTAAGGTCCATGATCGAGACGCCGCAGATTGGAGTTGCTGTTCCAACCCAAACCACAGATGCTCGATGGGATTGATGTCTGGGGAATTTGGAGGCCAGGCAATACCTGGAAGGCTTCCTCATATTCCTCGAACCAGTCTCGAACAATCGGGGAGGTGGGGCATGTAGCATTATCCTGCTGAAAGACGGCACCGCCAGAGGGGAAGACCGTTGCCATGAAAGAGTGTATCTGGTCAGCGATGATGTTTAGATATGTATGCATACATATATGTATATTCGTGTTGTTGGGTGGCTCCCAACTTTCGTCTATCTCCACCTGTTTACTCTTTGGGGAAAGAAGAAATCGCAATACATCGGCCTGGATGGGTGTATGTATGTTAGTGAAGTGTAGTGTGTTGTTATGTCAGGCGACTCTGCCACCAGGGAGCAGCCACCCGATGAGCAAATGCTACCTGGTGCCCGTCCCTATAAAGCGAGGCCTGAGTCCATTAGTTCTATGAGTGCAATCATGCACTATAATACCGCACCCACCAGAGGTAGTGCAAGACTGGTGGGTGCCAGCAATCCCACTCCCAGGCTACCCAGACCTGAAAGCCAGCAAAAAAAATAAATAAAAATAAATAAATAAATAATAATAAAAATAATAATAAAATAAAAAATAAATAAAATTAAAATTAAAAAAATACAGTATAATATAAAATATGATCTTTAGGTAGGTGGTAGACGTCAGAGTGCTGGCATATGGATGACTGGACCCAGGGTATCCCAGCAGATCATCGCCCGAAGCATGACACCGCCGCCACCAGCTTGTTTTCATCCCACGGTGCATCCAGGCGTCATCACTTCTCCAGATAAACGACGCACATGTACCGGGCCATCCACATGATGCAACAGTAAACGTGATTCATCGAACCAGACGACCTCCTTCCAATCACTCAAGGTCCAGTTTCGATGCTCACTTGTCCACTGTAGGCGCTGTTGCCGATGGACCGTGGTTAGCATGGGCACTCGGAGCGGCCTGTGGCTACACAGCCCCATTTTCGCAGGGTTCGATCTACTGTGCGTTGTGGCGCATTACTCCCGTCACCAGCATTTCAATTACCGTTGAGTTGACCACAGTCGCCCTTCTGTTGCCACGTACCATCCGCGAGAGCCTTCGCTCACCTCGAGCATCGATGAGCCGTGGTCGTCCAACACCTTGCGGGCGGTTCGTGGGTTTCCCCTTCTCGGGCCACTTGCAGTAGGTACTAACCACGGCTGACCGTGAGCATCCCACCAGCCATGCTGTTTCGGATATACTCTGACCCAGTCGTCTGGCCACTGATATTGATCTTTGTCAAACTCGCTTAAATCCGCTGCCTTTCCCATCTGAACAACAAGAGTAACACTGATTAACGGAGCTCAGTATCAGGTGTTTTTTATACCGTGTCCTGACCCGCGCACCTGCCATAGGTCACCTGCAGTTGCTTCGATTTGTATAACGACTCGCTGGTCATAATGTTTTGGCTCATCAGTGTATGAACTTTATCACATATTGTGTCGTATTCGCGTGGTTCGATTTGCATGTTGTGTGCGGGTTGAGAAACCAAGAAATACTTCGTTATTCCTACTTTCTCCGACCGAAATTAGTAAATGTGTATTGAGACATACTCCGATTCCACCTATTTAACAATACTATAGTAATTCATAAATTCTTTGGATCAAATGATCTTGTCTTTCACTCAGAAGAAGGTGAAAGATAAGTCTAGATCCAAAATTCTGACTGTTCCCTGGATGGTAGCGATCCAGGAATTTCTGTTCAAAAGTTAAAAACCAACCCCCCTTCCGTATACATTGGCCACCAAGGGGAACTGTAGCGCTAGGTAATTCATTTGATTAAGTTTTTACCCAAAATATGTTTCAAGACAATAAAAACATTTTACCAAAAAGTTTTTTTTTAACTCCACAATAATTTAGAAATTATTGAAAGAGTTCATCAAAGCAAAATGCCACTGGGTAACAAAGATTAGTTATTGAGTTTTTTCGAGCACCCATAGATATTTCAACTAGTCTAGCAGACATCATAAAGAAGGTCTGTCTGTTTTTTATTTATCATAGGAGTCAAAACAACCGAAATTTGCAGTCTTCCTCTTCCTATTGATTGGTATGATCAATAGGCCTTCTCGATAGTACAGTGGATAGTGTTGCTGCTCTCTCACGCGCTGTGGATTTTTTTTCCGTCCAGACTACAGACGAGTTAGTCGGTCTCGGCGAGGTTACATGATTCACCTTCCCCCCCCCAATATTCTCCCTCAACTCTGATTTTCATCCTGTAAAACGGCCACGAAATGCAAATAATTTACAGACAACATATAACAATGGCATGGCATTAGCTGCTTAGTGCACATAGGCGTCTAAGAGCTGCAGGTAGACACTGGCGAGTGTCTACCTGCAGCTCTTAGACGCCTATGTGCACACTGCCATGTTGCATTTTTTACCGGACAGAAAAGGGAACTTCCAAGAGGATAATGCGCTGTGTCATCGGACCCGCACTGTGCACGAGTGGTTCAAGGAACACCATGAAGATATCAGTCATCTTGATTGGCCTTCAAATTCGCCTGACATCTATCCAATTGAATTCCTGCTGGATGATTTTGAATGGGAAGTGAGGAGTATGGACACGCAACCGCCATCTATTCCACCACTGTGGAAAGCCATGTAGGGAGGTAGCATGGCTGTAGATTCCTAAGGGCGTTTTCAGACATCCAGAGGTCTAGAATAACAGCGGTTTATCCGTGCGAACGGTGGCCCAACACGGTATTAGGCAGGTGGTCACAATTTAATGATCATTGAGTGTACATCATAATTCATTAAACCTAATTAAGGTATATTTAAGTAAATAACTGAACAGAGCGAAAATATCTTGTTAGAAACCTTGTTTAATCAGCAAGAGTGCGTGCCACTTACACAAGGGGCACGGGCCACGAGTAGGGGAGGGGATTGTCAGCACCTGAATTTCAAAATTCTCTTAGTTTTACGATTAAGCACGAAGTAGCAGCTAGAGTATCTTCAATTAATTTAAGTACCAGAAGTGGTGTTAAATATTTTTAAATTTTCTTCCAGCATATCTTAAAGTGCATTGTCTATTATATTTGCATTATCGATAATTGACGTGCTGCTGCCGCTGCTACATTGATGGTTCGTCTTTACAAACTAGCCATTAGGGAAGGTGGACCGTCAAATTACTTGTGCAGCCTCTAGCATCGCGAATATTCTTCTCATGCTCTGAATTAATGAACAGTATATTGATTAAAATGCATGCTTCCATCTAGATAATTTAGTTAGGTAATTTCCTTAAGCTTGTACTCGCAAACTATTTCTGCTTTCCTAATGGCTGCTGTTTATCTAGAAGATGGAAAAACTTTTTTACCAGAGAAAGAAACTGTGCCAAAAAGAAAGAAAAATAATAAACGTGGATTGGATATCTAAAGATAATGAAATACATAAAAATCAGCAGTAGAAGGTTCCGAATAATCCCCAAAAAAATGCTAATAATCAAGGATTTTTTATAAAATAAAATAAACCGTTAAAGCTGATTAGCTGAGCATTTGCATAATCCGTTTAACTTAAATTTCCTGATATTAATTAATTTACTTGGTAAGAAATGAAACGGAAACTTTTTCAGGAACCTATTAAGATAAACTTAAGACGTCTATGAAATTCTATCTACCCTACTGTATAAGATTAGGTGAATAGCGAGTTATTTAAATTTAAATTAAGCGGTACCAGATTTGTTTTTCTTTTTGATGAAGCCAAACATTCTTAATGAGATTCGTTATGATTTGATGGACTAGGAATGACTATTAAATTTAGCATTTTTTAATATTTATTTAGTTTAATTTTTCCCGATAATGGCCTTTACATGACATTAACCCCTAAAGATAATTAAAATAGCGGACATTTAGTTAATTTAAAAAGAGCTTCCGTTTATGTTTTATAATGGATTAAGCAAAAAAAAAATCTACTAAGACATCGATCTCTTGTGTTTAGAGTCACAGAACCGAATTTCTCCAGTCTGCATGATTTTTAAAGGATTTCTCTAAAGAGAAGTGAATATTGTTATTTATTCATAATAAAGGGGTGCACCCCTTAAAGCTGTTTCAGTGACGTTGCCGTCAATCGGAGAGAAGGTTAAAAGAACTGTTATATTTAAAATAACAGTGCAAGAATTAATTTACAATTTCCATGCAGCAAATATTTTGAATGGCGTAGGTGGAGAAGACACCTCCAGTTTTTATTCGAAGTGTAGGATGATCACAGGTGTTCAACACGACTTTCTGTAGTGACCTTCGGTTGCCTTTCCTTGCCATCATTCGTCAGTGCTCAAAAAACTGCTTTTGCTTCTCATCATTCGTCAGTGCCCGAAGCAACTGCACTTTGCAGGAGTTTTCGCAAGATCCGCCACAGAGTTTACTGTAGAACGGTGAGCTCCACACTGTCATAATATGTTGACTTTCCGAAGGGTTTTCGTGCGAATGCTTCCTGCTTACGTTACGGTGACCTTGGTCACACATGGTCTGCCCTGGTGTGTTTTCTGGTTGATTTGCTTGAATTTATTCTGACAAGCTATTAGTGATTTTTTACTGCCAGTGGATGCAGTGGTTAAGTATTTGAAGCATCTTTCATTCATTTACCACCACCAAACCAGAAGCAGTACTGAGCGGTCCCTCACAATAAATTCCATTTTTGTTATTGCAGTGACTGCAACGGCTACTGGATCCATGTGGGTCCACTTACGTCCATGACGGCGTCTATGGATGTTAGTCCCATCTGTGACGAAAACCTGAAGCATGTGTGCCCTTCTTGCGCATTATTTCAAAATCGTACCAGCTGCCATTCAAAACGAGCAGTATGCGAATTGCAAGTTAATTTTGATTTAGACTATATATTTAAAGCAATATTCATATATATATTTTTTTTTTTTTGGAAAAAAAAATTCAATATTTCGATGGTGTTTCAATAGGGAAAGATTTAAACTGATAAAATTGACGAGAGCTCAAATCTCTGCCATTAATTATTATTACTTTCTCTCAGTCATATTTTAAATAAAAACGAAACATAAAAACCGAAAACTAGAGATATATTAATTGCATAAAAGGAGGCTAACCAAGTTTCAAAATGGACAAGCGACTCAAGTATCGAAAGAAATTACTGGGTGCAACTTTTGATTAAAGTTTCTGGGCAATCAGGTATCAACGAACAGATGAAAAAGACTGACACTTTGGCCACAACTTTTTTTTTTTTTTAAATGAAAATCCCAAACACGAAAGATATTAGAACGTATAGTACTTAATATCGTTGTTTAGGAAATTCTCGAACGTTGGTTTTATGATTCAGGCCATTCAGATCAGCAAAAAACAAAAATATGGTCCGAATTAGGTTTATTAAAGATTTAGAAAGTGTACAGAAAATGTTTATATGTTTGTTATGTTAACGAACATAAAATATGAAATTAAACCATACATTCAGTGGGCGCAAAAGTTCCTCTTATTAGCAGTTAAAGGAAAAGCGAAAGCTTGGATTTAAGCCCCTTAAACACACTTTGTGTTGGGCAGACAGTATTCCTTAATATTACTAAACACTATCAATTTGAACTGTGTCTTAAATCATCTTCCGTGGTGGAAACTTAGTTGGCGCAATACAATGCTGTCTACCATTCGTTAGAGGTTTAGATTCGATTCCCATCCACGACAAGAGGAATTTCTAAAGAGCTCATCAAATAATGCTGCGGTTTGCTGATCTCAGGTGGAAAGAGTAGATTTTTTCCTTCGAGTTATTCTGGATTTTTTAGCCCACAAACAACACATACATCGGTGCCTGAACACACATTCGTTCTTCTGTCAGAAACAGCAACGTATGTCCTGGTCTTATACTATTACAAGGCCAGAGAACTCATGCACGGTAAAAACAGTAGTTTTTCAGGTATTCCGTTTTTACCATGCATGTGTTCTCAAAGTTTCCATGGAAATTACACCTGACAGTTCAGCGCCTCCACCTAATACACTGATAATAATATATTCGTCTATATTTCCTTATGATTACCCAGGATCCATAACCCAGTTTAATATTTTTAATTTTAATTATTTAATACCTTTTCTTGTTTTCTAATACTTTCAGTAATTTCATTACATCTTATTTTTATCAATATTATATATATCCGCAGTACTAGCCGCTTCTACCCAGATGCCGAAAACGATCCCTTTTATTGAATTTCAACCTTTAATTTTTTTAATAGTGGAACAAAAAAACATCGATTAAATCTTCATCTAGAGCAATTATTTCGTTATGCGATTTACCCGGATAATTTCCCTTTAATTTAGAAAATAAATTCCAGTCGATAATCTTTGCAAAGCTTCGTAAATAGCTGTAGTGTACCGTTAACGAATTTTGCCAAGAATACATACAAAAGCATTAAGGGTAAATTGCTGCTAGGGATAAAGAGATGATTGAGTGGGAGAAGATAGAGAGTGGTATCAATGGACACTGCTCTTCGTGGACCATGCATGTTTTTAGTGGAGTTCTCCATGGTTCATTGTTGGGTCCATTCTTGTTTTCTGTATTTAAGAATGATATTGATGAAGGAATATCAGGCTTAATGTCCAAGTTTGCAGACGATACGAAGATTGGCAGGGTTGTTAATGACACTAATGATAGTAGGCTACTGCAGCAGGTTCTAGAAACGTTGAGCAGATGGGCTGAGAGGTGGCAACTGAAGTTTAACATTGACAAATGCAAAATGCTGCATATGGGAAGCAGTAACCCCAGAGCAACGTATCAACTCTGTGGTACTACACTGACAGTGGTAGAGAGTGAAAATTACCTGGGGGTAATTGTGCAGTCAGATATGAAGTTTTCTGAGCAGTCTGCAAGAATAGCTCATGGTGTCTTGTCAATGATATACAGGAATTTTTCTAGCAGGGATAAGGCGGTGATTATCCCCTTGTATAAGGCAATGGTCAGACCACACCTTGAGTACTGTATACAGGTCTGGAGGCCTCATTTTATGAAGGATGTAGAGCTGCTGGAACGAGTACAGAGAAGGGCAACAAGATTAGTGAATGGAACAAAGGATTGCTCTTACAAAGAAAGGCTTAAGTTTTGCCAATTACAATGTCTGGAGACTAGGCACCTGCGAGATGATCTGATTGAGGTGTATAAAGCCTTGAATGGTTTGAGCATGCTCAATGCTGATGGGATCCTTCCTCTTGCTCAGAGTAATGGCCTGAGAGGGCATAAATTTAAATTGAGGAAAGACAGTTATAGAATAGATGTGCGGAAATTTGCCTTTAGCCAGCGGGTGGTTGATTGCGGGAACAAACTTCCATCTGTCGTTGTAGAAGTTGACAGCTTAAATAAATTCAAGGCAGAACTAGACAAACATTTGGAGCGAATGGATGGGTGAAATGGGAAGGGGTTTTTTTGCTGATGCAGTATAAGCTTGCTTTCTTGTATCATATGCCTCTATAATGCTAATGCCAGTCAAGAAATACACAAATACCTGCAGTTTACAAGCCTTCGTGCATTTGCAAACTCCTGTACCCTCCAAAATAAAATTCACATTCAAATTATCATTTTACCAGAACCGGAGCTTATCTCTTATATCTGTACCTGTATCTACCCTCCGGAATATAGACATTTCATTTATTTAAAAACTTGCCTGTTGAAAATCTGTGGACTTCCACTGTTCAATTTTTTCACTGTTAAAAATCTGTGGACAGAAGTCCACAGATTTTTAACAGTGAAAAAGACTTGGTTCGAATCTCGCCTACTAGTAAGGAATTTTTATGAATTGTGTTTTTCACAGCGAGGCTAAATTATTCAGTATTTTTGATCTGAGGATCTCGGGTTTTTCATCACTCAAAATAAGCAAACAAATAATGGAGCGCACGAAATCTATAGACAAAATATACCGACGTTTCATGGCCTTAGTTTCCTCTGCGCCAAAACAAATGATTATTCCACAGTACATTTCCCAAACTTCAATTTTTAAAGAAATATCTTATAGCAAGACCGGTTAGACTTTTCAGCACCCTTTTTCTCAAATTGATGTTATCTTCTTGATTCGAGATCCAAAGATATCTGCTATCAATCCTCTAAAACCAGCATTTTCTTCTCTACACATCTGCTGGAAGATAAACCCTATCCTAATGGAAAGCAATCAGCATTTCCAATATGCATTATTGAGGTAATCTTAATTGCCTCTTTATCTTCTACAGAAAATCTACTTTTGCTCTTAAGTGACCGCTCTTTTAAACATCGATGTGCTTTCATTGCTTGACATTTCACTGCCTTTGGTCTTTCGCTTGATTTGATACTTCAGAAATGCGAAAAACATGTCAGCTTCTGTAAACCCTATTAAAGATTCTGGCATTGAGTTTATAAACGTTTTACAACTCTCCGATAAGGAAATTTTAGCGTCGGGGGAGGTCAGCTGCTGTTCTACAACTACGCTTTAATCTTTGTTGCTCAACTTCCACGCTTCCGCGTTCTCCTTTCATTCAATCTTATTAATTGAATCACATGCTTTAAAACTAGCACAAATAGTATCCCCTGCATCACAGGGGTAGTTATTAAGGAAAAGTACGTAATAACAGGCACTTAACTGAAGTCTTGTTTACCCCATTTGATTTCATGAGATGAAATTTGCATTCATGGCCTAATTAGATTATGATAACAACGCATAGAAAAAAAGAGTTTGCGCAGATAATTATAATTAAAAGTCAGCTGAGAACTCGAACTTCATTCTGTTCATTTTAATTGTCAATCGGTTACACTACGATGAATCCCAAGGAATATTTAAGTGGCTCTTCTAACTCCACAATTATTGCGACCTTAAATAAAGTGACTGTATACACGTGAAGGCCTCAGGATATGGAAACGTACTTCTGTGCCATTCACTTAATACTTTGAAATTGAGAATTAACTGTGGAAATTACCGTATTTTCCGGACTATAAGACGCGATATGTTCCTGAAGAATGCTACTTAATATTCCCCTTGCGTCTTATCGTTCGAATGTACACTAAGTGCACGCGGTGATGTCTTTATTTTAGCCGTGACTAGAGACAGTATGGTCAAAACGTCTACGTGGCCTTCTAGAAAAGCAAGGTCTTTTATTGTGTGACCATTTCAGATAACACTTAAGAGGCACAAGAAAGAAGGACGATTGATGGATTAAACACGGAGTTAGATGTAATTGGAGGAGGGCTTAACTAATTATGATCAATGGTAGGATGTACCAGATTAACAATACGATCCGATGCATCCTATCGTCCGGAAAATACGGTAAGTCCAATAATTTTTGTAAATACAGTTTTCTAACGATTTACTAGCGATATTTAGCTCCGGCATTTTAATTAATCGTATTGGTAGACATTTCATTTTAAAAACTGATGCAAAACAAAACCTCATAAATTCTTACTTATTTTATACGTATGAATCTTCGTATAAACAAGTTAGTTAATCTATGTAGCGCGTTAGCAAACATATTTTTCTGCGCATTCGCCACATTTTCCATTCATTCCTCCAGCCATCGCATGGCAACCAACATAATATCCAGTGCTTCAGCTAAAATATACAGGGTGTTTCAGTTAAACGTTTCAGAACTTCTAAGAGGGGTAGGGTACATCCTGACAACTCGAAATCATATAGCAATGTGGGATAAACCATTTACGTGCACGGCAGGGGTGTACCTAATAAAGTGGCAGCACAGTGTATATGCTAACCCGCCTCAAACGCTTCTGTTTTAAAATATCTAAAATAAGATAATTAAGATTATAGAAATCTGCTCAGAATAGTTTTTTAAACTTTCAGAAGCCCTTGTAGTAAGGTTGATAACAAATGTTACAATGAGAATCATTTTGTTATATAACAGTTGCCTAAGAATTGCGAAGATGTGTTTTGATTTGATTTATTTTCACTAACTAACTAACGTGAAAAAATTCGCTAACTTTTCAAGATTCCCAAATGGCAAAGAATTGGTTAACTTCAGTCACTTAAGTTAAAGTAGACTTGCTACCTTTTCTAAGTACATCACTCGTGTAAATCTAATTTTCCTTTATAGCAGCAACGCAGATGCAATGGAGTTGTGAAAAGTATCAATGCTGGTTCGCCATTTTAAAGGAAGGAAACAAAATAACTTAATTCCTAAACAGAACAGAGAAGATCATAGATGGCGTATTAGACAAATTTTCATATAATTACAGTAAAAAGTTTTCTTTTCTTTTTTTTTAATTAAAAGCTGGCTACTCAATTAAATTTGTTTTAACTTTAAATTCTAAAGTGTCGATAGTAACTGTAGCAGAAGGGCATTAAAAATTTCAGCCAATTGCCAATATGAAGACAATTAGTTCGTATATTATCCGATGATTTCAATCGATAATTTTTCTTTAAAAATAACCGAGTCAAAGAGATTCTCTAAAGTTGTGGTCAGTTTGCACAGGAAAAATGTTTCCAAGCAACCATAATCAATAGTAGAATTCGAAACAGTCTTTCAGTTTTGAAAGAATACTCCTAGACTCTATACTTCTGTCCAGCTTAAAACAGGTGTCCGAGTAAAATGTCATCATATTTTAATGACATGTTCAATGAAGGGAAATTTCGAGTTCCACTTTGGGTCTTGGTACTGGTTGTTATAGACGAAACCATGAATGCAGCTGTCTATTGTGATATTGGGAACAAAGCTGTCTTACCAACGTTGTGACAGTTCTTTGGAGAGAGAGAGAGAGAGAGAGAAAAAAAAAGTTCGTATTTGTGTTGGCATGACAGCGCTCCGTATCAAAAAGCACGTCAGTAATACAGTAGTGAGGGGAAAATAGTGTGGTGTAGTTGCTATTTCCAACCCAGAGTCTTCAGCGTGCGTTCACAGGCTGTTTTACGTGGTATCAGGCTGAAAAACCCAGAATAAACCACGGGTAAAACCCTAGTTTGTCAAGTCAATCACCTGAAGTCGGTTAAGTACATATCTCCAATTTAAAATAATTTTAAAAATTCAGCCAGGCATGACGAAACTGGAACCCAGATCCCTCCAAACAAGTAACAAGCAGTTAAACCACCGTTACAAGGAGCATTATTTAGATGAATTTCGTAAGCTTATCTGGAATGTAAATGATGCAAGGTAACAAGCTCATCTGGAATCACAAAAAAAAAAAAAAAAAAAAAACCCTACCAAAATCCCTCTCATATCCTTTCTAATTCTTTCTTATTTTTCATTTAAATTACCCACTTCCAAAACACCAGATGGTAGTTTGGTACAACAATCAGTTACTCTCTGGCAGAAAGCAAATTTTCGCACATCTATTCTGAAACCATCCCTTTCAGTTTAATGTATGCAACTTATATGCGCTCGCCATTTATTGGAAAAAAAAAAAATTAATTACAAAATTTGTCACTGTATGGCGCGTAACTATCTTAGTTACGATTATGCGAATAACTTACGTTATTTGCATAATCGTAAGTTATTGCCACAGCGCCACTACTCAGTTCTACTGTACTGTATAAAAGCAAAGCAGTCCTGTTGAAATTATTAACTCATTCCAACAACAGAGGATTCCGGCGTCAGAAGCGCATAAGGCCCACTTAGACCTATGACTGTTTGTGCTGTCCGCAAAATGATTGCGAAATTTGAAGCAACAGGACATCTTGGTGGTCAACCAGGTAGAATTTACAGACACGAATACGGGTTAATGTAATCATTTACGGGTAACCCTAATATAATAATTTGATTTTTTTGTTCAACCAGGTAGAGAATGAAAACGAGTGGACTCCTCTCGTGTTCAAGATGTGGCTATGTCTGTTGTGGATTTGTCAAGTCAATCTCCATGTGGTAGCGCAAGTGTGCCAGCTGTTTCTCGTGAAGTGGACATGCTGTATTCCACTGTAAGGCTAGTAATGCGTCAGGTGTTGTGGCACTATCCTTACAAGATGCACATGGTACAGCAGCTAAAGCATGATGATGCAGATATTTGTTTCACATACGCACTTCAGTTTGTGGCGCGAATGGCAGTGGATATCACTGTTCCATGGAACATCCTTTGGAGTATTGAAGCTCACTTCTGCTTAAATGGAAAAGTGAATACGCACAACTATCGCATTTGGGCAACAGAAAACCCTCGAGTTATCCAAGAGGTCCCGTTGCATTCTCCAAAAGTGACAGTGTGATGTAGATTTACGGCCACATTTCATGGTTGGGCCATATTTTTTTGAACAGGTAACACCGACTGGACCGCGCACCTGTTCCGTCACTGGACAGCGATAGTGTGTATAGTGTGTTTAGGGTCTAACGGCACCACGGGTTTCCCCCATCTCCGCATAATATACATTGTGGTGTTATACAGAACACTGTAGAGGCCAGAGGTTTAAAAGTGTGTGGATATTGTGGCGTGTAATGTTTTGTACCGTTGTTCATCTGGTCTTTTAGCCGTTGGGTCTCAAATGAGGCCCACCGTTGCCCACACTATACCTCGTGGAGGCAGACCAGGTACACCAGTATTTTAGAAATTTACTATTTACTCTGGCAGGTCCTGCCACCTAATTTCCTGAGATTTCAGTGGCTAGGACCTAAAAAAAAAAATAAATAAATAAATAAAATAAATAAATAAAAAAAAATAAATAAAAAAATAAAAATAAAAATTTTTTTTTTTTTTAAATTTTTGTTTGGGGCTTGTGTAGTTTTGGCAAGGGTCAAACGCTAGTCGCAAGATAGCTAGAGAGGGAAGGGAGACTGAAGACTGGGGGCGGGTGAAAGACAGAAATATGGGGTCAATAGTGAAGATAACCCCAAAAGTCGGTGGGGCAGGCCCACCGACTTTTGGGGTTATCTTCACTATTGTTATCTTCACCAGGTGAAGATAGGGGATGGCAGGGGGGGCTACAGAGTAACCATTCCCTGCCAAGAGAAGGGAGAGAAAGTGAACCAAGTGAGGGTACCCGGTTCAGATCGCCTAATGATGTTTCGGCAGCAAACTGCAGAATGCCTTTGTCAGGTCTTCGTATGCCATTCCTGGGACATGTTGTCCCGTCCGTGTGAGTGGTCAAGTTCAGATAATGACTCCAGTTTAAGCGAGTGGTCAGATCCAGGTTAAGTTAATGATTAGTTTTTCAGATTGTAGCTGTTAGGTTTTTGTTTGGTTGACACATCTAAGGATCTTTATTGTGGACGACGAGTATATTATGAAATGCTGGAAAATTTCGCAATACCATAGCTGCAACAACGTGGGTGCCTTCAGGATACCATATTCACGCAAGATGGTGCGCCACCCCACATCCACCGTTCTGTCCAAAGATTGCTAAGGCAACACTTTACAAACGAACGGGTCACCAGTCGTTGTTTCCAGACACCTTGGCCACCCCGATCGCCGGACCTCAACCCCATGCGACTTCTGGTTGTGGGATTTTTGGAAGAACCAGGGTATCGGGAAGGATGTAAAACTGTGGCAGATCTGAAGGACAGCATTAGACGTCATGTGCTGGCTATTCCAGTTGACGTGTTACGTTCTGCTGTAGAAAATGCTGTTCTTCGAATGGAAACTGTTGTTGACCAAAGTGGAGGACACACTGAACAATTATAGCACTGTTCAAGTGATTTGTATTGCCACAGCGCCATATAGTCACAAATTTTGTAACTATTTTTTTTCTCCAATAAACGGTGAGCGCATTCTTTATTGTACATGTTGTCCAAATTTCTCTTCAGTACGAGCCTTAGAACTCGCTCCATAGCCCTCTACATAGGGATACTTTAATTTTAACAACCCTGTATTATTAACAAAACCCCATGAGCTGTCCTGGCAGCCTGTCTACATTACTCAGAGAATTTCATATCTGACTGCATGCGTAATCATCCCCAGATCTTTTTTATTCTCCACTGCTTAGAGTGTGGTATCACACGGCTGGTACATTAATTTGGAATTAATGGTACCCAAATGAAGTACCTTTCATTTGTCAATATTGAACAATTGTCTCATCTCAGCCCATATGACTAATTTGTCGAGTTCACACTTGTTGTTTCCTGCTCCGCGAATTTCGATCTGATTAACTAGTTTTAACTTGTGCTAAAGATTGGATTTTTGCCATACCAAAGTTTTTAATGGAGCTCTTCCAAACGGTGGGATTTGTTTTTTTCATTTACTTGGGTATTTTCGTGTATTTTAGCTCGTTATTTATCCAACGCTAGTAACAACGGGTCAGCTCACCATGGCGCCATTGTTCCAAAATTATTATTATTATTATTATTATTATTATCATCATCTGTTTATTAACCTTAGGTTCACCCCCTGAACAGCCAGTGGACTAGGAGGGTGTACAAATATATATATTTTAAATACAGCGTAGAATTTTATACAAATTTTTGATATTTAAAATAATGAAATAGTTTAGAAAATTACATTCACTTAATAGCAATAACTTTAAAATAAAATTGATATTAAATTAATATTGCAATTACAAATACAAGTTGTCCTACATATTTTTTCTGTCATTATAATTTGCTTTGCTTTATATTTTTGAATTAAATTATTTACATTTCTCCTATAAATAAAGCTCGGATTTTACAGTAATTCTGGTGATTTGGTCAAGATTTCATCGATAATTTCGCTTCTGTATCTTCTATTTTCTCCAAACTTATTTGGATTTATGGAGAAGGTATTGAAGAGTTGAATCTTGTTACGCGGGAACATTCCTTTCAGGGAGTTCAGGATAGTGAGCTTCATCCTAAGTGGACGTTGCCCGCTCTGGTGGTTTCTATTACTTGCTTTGGGAAGTGAGATAATATCCTCTATCGATGGGGCATCAATCTGATGGGTTAGCAGCTTAGAGAATGTACATACATTTTTTTCAAGAACAGTGAGCTTCCAGGGGATCATGCCTAGATTGACTAGAAGAATAGATTTGGAGATGGTGAACGGGTTCCCTCCCAAACGGTTCAATCCAGTATTCCGTCGACAAGAATCGGTTACGCAGAGAGGCAGGTGCTGAGGACCAGATTTCAGATGCATATAGTGGTATAGGAGCGAGACACCGATCAATGTATTGACAAAGCAGATTGATGTTGTGGCAGTCTACGTGCTCCTGGCGGATAGCCCAGAATGCAGCATAGGTCTTCTTCTTTGTCTTCAGGAAGTGATCTTTGAAATTTAAATCTTCATACCACGTTAACCCTAGGTCAGTATGCGATGATACTTTTGGAATCGTCTCGCCATTAACTACAACTCGGATGTCATTCGTAATTGTCATGTGGACTGACTTCGCATTGTTTAGTTGGAGTCCAGCTAGCTGTAAATAATCTATTAATTGTTGAATTTAATTGGAGGTTTGATTATTAATTTCTTGAATCTGTCTGGGATCTTTTGAAATAATAAAAAAATTTAAATCATCGGCGAAGGAGCAGAAATTTGGATGTGCAGCAAGGAATGGTTCAAGAAGAATTGCAAGAGTGCAGCAATCAAACTTTTTTGCTGCTACGGCTAAACTACACTTCTTTGACTGTGGAGGGGTGCTTCCCCCTTGTGTCCTAGCCTAAAGCTATCCTACATCGTTTCTACCGAGGGAAGACCACCTGTCCGTGTCTCAACGCCCCGAGGACGACTATCGGAACTGATAGTGACTTTCTTTTTTTGTGTCAGGAACAATAGTGACATCCTTTCTCCTTGTTTGCTCTAACAGAACTAAACTACTGTAAAAGTATTCTGATAAATGCAAAATTTTCTCCCTTCCAATAACAGTAGTGAATTGAGCAATATGTCGTCAGAAGATATTTTACGCACCTGTGAGGCCTGTCTGAAGAAAGTAAAACACGTAATAATCTGCAATGGCGACTGCGGCCGATCCCTGCGCGGAAATTGCTCAGGACGGTCACTAATTTCTAAAATGACAAAGGTAGCTAAAGAGCGTTACGTTTATGCCCAATTCCAGCGCAAACCTGCCCCAAGGGCCGACACAGAAGCGCACGTGCTGCCCGAGCAGAATTACGAACCCGAAGACTACATCACTGAATACAGATGCTAATACCATACAGTCACTAGCTGGATCTATAACAGAACAAATTCATTCACTGCGCCTAAACTGGAGGCGATAGTGGCAGAACAGAGCAATAAAATCACTACCATTGTCAGAGGAGAAATCATAAAAGTATAGTCACGAATGGAGCATGTTCTGGTAAATCTTCACGTAGAACATGAGAGAACCAAGGCTAAGCTAGAAGCTTACCTTAAAGGAAGGAGAAAAGAAATGCCACAGCGCCCCCTATCCTACGCCCAAGCGCTGAGGACAACTCCAGATACAACCGCAAGCATCAAACCACCAGCAACAAAGAAGAAATCACTACTCAGCACGTCACATCTGGTCATAATAAAGCCAGTGGAAAACTCGACTATAGACAGTAGCGAAGCAGTAAACACTACCGTTGTCCAGAAATTGGCCAAGGACTTTAAAACCATAAGAATAAAGTCCATCCGAAAAACAAGAATGTCGGAGTAATCAATGAAACAGCAACCAAGCAAGAGGCTCACTCTATCATCACCAATCTAACAGTCAGCACCCTAGGTCTCACAGCAGAAATCCCTAAAAAGAGAGGCCCATCCATACGTATATTTGATGTGGGCAAGGATATTACTCCAGAGAACATCACAGATGAACTCTTCTACAGAAATATCCAAGAATTAACTGACATAAGTAATGCCAAGGAACACATCAAACCAAAATATCACACTAGCTCCAAGTCTCTCCAGCTATACAATTGGGTGGTGGAGCTTTCTCCACAGGCATGGAACATCCTCAAACTACAGGACATAGTATTTATGGGTTGGAGCAGTCACTTCTTCAAGGAGCACGTGCCTGTTCCAAAGGGCTTCCAATGCTGCCGTTTTGGGCATACCACCCACACTTGCATGCAAACCGTGTCTACCTGTGGGCACTGTGCCCAAAGAGGGCATCACTATAAGTCTTGCCCAAACAGGTCCATAGATGCAGTTTGCGCAAACTGCAAAGCTGTAAAGCTTGATGCAGCACATTCTCTCAGGGAGAGTAAGTGCCCCGTTTATCTAAAAGCTAAGAGGAACCAACAAATAAAGATCGATTATGGCAGCACGCCCTAAATCATTCAACAGCAACATCACAAAGTTTATCCAACTAAACGCCCAGCGAGCCCGTGCAGTAAGTGCCCAGATTAGAATCAGGGCTGAAGAGGAAAATGCTGACATATTAATTCTACAGGAGTCATATACCCATTCAAAACTAGTCAGGAGATACTCCCTGACTTTCAAAATCATACGTACAGATGAAGACACACCCTGGGCTGCCATAGTTGTCCGTAACCCTAACATCATGGTTACAAGGATTTCCTCCCTATGCACTGCAAGGGCAGCGTGTGTCCATGTAATTTGCCCCTTGGGAGCCTTCTACCTCATCTCCCTCTACTGCAGACCTGGCCAAGATATCACTCCAACAATAAATTATCTACGTACAGTCCTTTCTACACTTCCCAACAGCAAGATTATCCTTGGGACGGATGTAAATTGTCGCTCTCCTACCTGGTACAGCCTGACCACTGATCGCTCTGAGTGCCACAATGGGCAGCTTCTTGAAGATTTCCTGGCCACTTCTCCCTTCCTGGTTCTGAACAAGCCCAATAACATGCCTACCTATTCCAGCACTCTGTGGGAATCCACAATAGATATCTCCATTAGCCATACGATCCATTTCGAGCAAAATTTCTGGGTGGCAGGTGAATGAGGCCTAGACCACCTCAGATCACAGAGCAATTACATTTCAACTCACAAGATCCATTGATCCAACTCCACCACCTCACTACAATATTAGTCGCTATGCCATTAACAAGGCCAATTGGGAAATCTTTTGCTCCACGCTTCAGACCATGATCCAGGACCACAACTCTTCTGATCTTCCAGCACTGTACCCCAACCAACATCAAAAGCTCACAACAGAAATCATCAATCAGGCCTGCAATAAATCAGTTAGAAATGCCATCCCATGGTGGTCCCCAGAGCTGGAGCACCTTTGCCAAATTGTACACTCCAAAAGAAAAGCCTTTCAGAGAGCTCATACCTCTTGGCCCCCAAATGAGGTCAACAGCCTCCGTGAAGAATATCGAAGCGTCAGAAACGACTACACCTCCCTTATAAGGCAGCGTAAAAGATCATCTTGGGAACGACTCGTGAAAACGACTGGCAATACTGAACCCTGGGGGATGGTGTACTGCACCACCAACAAGCTCCCCAGGGGCGAAGTTATCCAATCCACTCTCACACCACAGGGCACTATTACTACATCGTGAGAGAAATCTATGGCCAATATTCTGGACACACTTTTTTGGCACAGATACTGAACCTCTGACAGTACAACAGCAAGAAATATGCCAGGCAAACAACACCTACTTCAACAATGTTGTAGAAGACCAATTTACCACCGATGAACTGCAGCAGGCTCTTACAAAATAAAGGAGAGGAAATGCCCCGAATCAGACCTCATTGAACCCGAAGTCTTTAAAAAGACCGTCCAGATCAACATCCAGTTTCTACTCGACCTCTTCAATAAGTGCTTGTCCCATGGATCTTTCCCAGAAGAATAGAAAAACGCCAATGCAAAGCTAACCATAAAAAATCCGTCTAAACCGCTCCAACAACCAGAGTCACATCGACTCATTGCTCTTTTATCCATGGTCAGTAAACTGTTTGAACGTCTACTCCTAGTATGGCTCCAAGACCATTACACCAAAGCCAGGCTCCAGTCCAACCTCCAGTTTGGATTTCGACTGGGGCATTGCACAGAAGACGCACTGCAAAGGATCATCTCTACAGTCTCAACTTCTACCTTCTAATACTGCCTACTAATAGCAATAGATTTCGCTGGAGGCTTCGACAGGCTCTGGTGGGCAAGTATTCTTCGCAGACTTAGGCAAGCAAATATTCCATTAAATTTATACAAATGCATCCAAAACTACTTATCAAATAGGAAAATTACAATCTCCTCAACATACCGAAGAATCACCAGGTCTATCCACAGAGGTGTCCCCCAGGGTTCAGTCCTTGGTCCTTTTCTGTGGAACATTGTCCTGGATGAGCTCCTTGGACTGGACCTAGATCCTATAGCTATACAAGCCTTTGCTGATGATGTCACCATCTTCTGGTTTCTCTGGCTTCCAGAGAAGCAGAGTTCTCTGAAAGCCAGAGGAAACCAGACACTTCAAATCCTTCAGAACTGGGCAGCCCTACACAAGCTAACACTCCCATCCCAAAAGACACAATCCATTCTCTTGAAGGGATAACTGCAGCCTACTAAAAACCCCACTATCAAACTTCAAGGCCAAACCATCAAGCTAGTTCCACGTTAAAACTACTGGGAATAGTTTCCCAGTAGTTTTAACGCGGGTTAAGTTTTAAAGAAAGTGAGCTTAGGGCCAAACTTGACCCTAAGCTCACTTACTCTCCGCATCTTGCACACCTCCACGCGAAAGTGAGAAACTACACTGCTCTCATTTCACGGGTGAGTCGTCGTGATTGGAGATTGAATCGACGCACCCTTAAGGTTCTGAACAAATCAATCTTCCTTCCCTTCATAACGTATGGATCTGGGGTCTGGTTCTGCAGGGCAACTCTCAACAACAAACGTAAACTGGGAACCATCCAGCGCACCATCCTTCTTACTATTACAAGGGCATGCTGCACAGTTAGCAACTGAGACCTTCAGGTTTTTGTGGGCGTCCTTCCGCTCGATCTGGAGGTTATTCGAAGGGGCCTCCACTATTGTCTAGCCAGGGGCATACCAGCAACTATCCTTGGACACTCCATCAATAACCTGAATGAAATCAGGTAGGAAAAGAAACGAATTGCCATCCTACTACTTCAGACTTCGCAGGGCAGATGGACTGCTACCGACAAGGGCCCAATCACCAAAAAATTTATACCTTATGTGAATGCCGTATTTCCCAAGTCTCCAACTTGGTCTTATCCTAGTCTTTATACCACTTACCTCATTACCGACAAGGAACAATAAACCACAAACTAACATCCATGGGAATCATTGACAACCTCTACTGTGCATGTGGTGAAATAGAAGACTGGAACCATCTAGTGTATACCTGTCAACACTATGAGGACCTGCGCTACATCCTGTTTACTCGTATACAAGATAACCCTCAAGGAAATGAACACTTATTCATCACAGAAGAAAACTACTACTATGAGTTTACCAAGTTTGCACAAGCCCTCTTCACAAGACCATATTGCCAACGCAAAATAGGAACATCCCAAACATCTGATCTTTACCTAACTGGCCAACCGATCTTAATCTGGATAGGATCAACTGGCCTACGGACCACCTGATTCGTCAGTGGCAACTTACATGCAGCTCTCTTGCTGTATCTTATTTATCCTCCTCCTCCTACGGTTCCCCTTTCACCTGATGGCGCTTATTGCTCCATTAATAACCTGGAGGATGCCTTAGCCTACATCCTCCATATTTCTAGCTATACCCTCCTTTCTTGCGTACACTCTGTACTTCCCCGACCCTACAGAACTTTCTTGTGTACACTCTGTACTTCCCCGACACAGAACAGAACCTAACGCAATATGTCATATACAACACACAACACTTTTCTGGCATTTACAGTAGTACTGTATTTCTTCACAACGTACATATGGCACAGATGTGGGAAATCACAGGTGGCATCTGACCCTAATACTATGCACACTATGACTAATTTGTCTAGATCTTGTTGCAGTAGCATACCCTCATTACTGTGTAAAATGCATTGCCAACCTTCAGAGAAACAATAGAACCCAGCACAATACTATACACATACAACATGCCACATACATTTCTGGCATTTACAGAGTCCTGTATACTTCACAAGAGTGCAGAGGTGCAGTTGTGGGAGATCACAGGTGGCGCCTTACCCTAAACACTATGCCAACCTTCGTATCAACTGAAAACTTGGACATTAAGCCTGATAAGCCTTCACTGACATCGTTAATATATAGAAAACAATAACGGGCCTAGCACTGAAGTCCGGTGAGATTCCGCTAATAACATTAGTCCACGAAGAGCAGTGCCCATTGATAACCACTCTCTGTCTTCTTCCACTTAACTGTCCCTTTATCCATAGCAGCAACTTGCCCTTAATGACACACTGCTCCAATTTTTACAGTAGTCTTCCCATGTGCAACACTATCAAAAGCATTTTTGAAATCTAAGTACTGTATATGATGATGCAGAAATTATTTTTTCCATCCAGTTCCTTTGTTACTGTACTGTGTCATAGTGTGCAATCAGACTAGTCAGACAAAATCACCCCTTAACAAATACATGCTATGACTGCAGTATAACCCCCATTTCTGTCTATATGATCCTGCATCTTTAACTCCATTATTTTCCCTGGAATAGAAGTCAAACTAACAGGTCTGTAATTACTCATGTCTCCCTCTGATCCCCTCCCTTTGTTAATTGGGGATAAATTTGCACAGCTACAGTCCATAGAGACCTCCCCTGAATTCATAGATGCCCTCATAATCATGGCTAAAAGTTTCCTTTCCTCTTTTAAAGCAAAGGATACTTTGCTACATTTCTTCGATTACTTAGCCAATGAAATTAGAAATTTGGGTTAGTCTGCATCAGTACATTGTGATTTCTGTCACCGAGTGTTTCCTTTATCTGAAAAGTCTTAATGCAAGTCGAGTCGCCACTGATAAAATAATCAGATCGAGAGAAGCTTTCTTGCCTCTCTAACAAGTTGGTATATACAACGGTCATTCTGTAAATCCGTTCTGCTACTAGGCGAGTGGAAATTAAAAGTTTCAGTCAGCATAAGGTATATTCGGGTCAAACGGCACCTGGAATTTCTCCCATCTCCGCGTATGCACATTGTATCGGAAACAGAACACTGCCAAGCCGGAGATTTAAAAGTGTGTGAGTCGTGGGTTATGTAAGATGTTGTGCCCATTGTTTCTCTGGCTTATTGGCCGCCGGGCCCCTATTGGGAACCGACGTTGTCCATACCCCGCCAAGTGGAGGCTCTCCCGGTGTTACCAGTAAATGATACTCTGGCAGATCCTGCCACCTACTTTCCTGGGATTTAAGTGGCAAAGACCTAAAAAAAAAAGGTTGAAGTGATCGCGGTTGATTTAGGTAAGATTTCGTTAAAGAACGATGCGTGGGGTTATACGCTGAAAGGATGAGTTCTAGGAGCCTAAAAGGTCAGGCAAAATTTGTTGTAAATTAAGTTTGGACGTGTGGGACGAACGCTGTGTAAGAGAAAGTATTGGGAGGGGAGATTGAAGACTGGGGGTGAAGTAGGAAGGAGGGGGTCGAAAGTGAAGGTGACCCCCGTTTTTTTTTCAGTGGGGCATGCCCATGCCACACCAGAGTGAAAATTTGGGGAGGCGAGAAGAGGGAACCCTTTCCTCCCGCCCGCGGGAGTTGGAAGGAAAGATACGCTCAAGGATGACTGGATTAAGAGTCGCCAATAGGCCGTCTCTATATCAGGGCCACCATAGTGATCCATGTTCAGGTCTTGTTCATTTGGGGGGAGGCTGGGGAGTACCGTCCGAAAGTCAATAGTAGTGAGGTTAGGTTTGGAGATAGTCCAGTATTCCGTGGGAAAAACAAGATTCTGTACTTGGGTCCATTGCTGGAGTTTTCGTTGGTGGAGTGGGCCATTTGTTCCTTCAGGAGCGGAGACGTCCTGTCTGTGCCTTCCTTTAGGACAAAGTCCCATCTTTGATTTCAAGTTGTGATTTTTAAAATGGTTTACTCTTTAGTCCTTGGGGGAGGGACCAGAGGGAGCCCATCCCTGCATGCTTGACATCAGACACCAGTAGATATTTGTCTGTTCCCATGTGACGTTCATGGGATCAGGGGTCCCATGTTAGGGTCCTCGTATATGGAGAGTCCTTTGTGTTGGTATTCGCTGTTGGGATTGTGCTCTGTCCTCAGTTCTGATGTACATTGGTGATATAAGCCAAGATTATGGCGGTGGGAGGGTCCTTCTTCTGAAAAAAGTTCCTGTGCGAAGTTGGTAAAGGCATTATAGGTCTCGCTGGATTCCAAGAGGTAATGCTCTTGGTTCTTTGGGTTAAAGGGTATTTTGGTAATTAATACACATCTTAGGTCTTCGTAGATTGGGCAAGTATACATTAGGTCCACCCAGGTCTCTGGGAGCCTGCAGGAGCATAGGGGTCATCATCAATATCTGGAAAGTTAAAGTCCTCCATGATAGGACATTCTGGTTTGCTATATATCTGTATAGCCCTCACGGTAGAATAGTTGGTAGAATCGCCGTATTCTCCGACACCGGGCGGAAAAGACCCGAGTTCCAATTCCGTTGATAGCGTGAGAAATTTTTATGGACTTTTTTCACAATGTGGCTAAGTTAGTTGGTCTCAGGGTAGCATGGTTTGTCATCCAGCAATCAGGCAAATTGTCCATAGAACTTACGCAATTTGCAGACATAATACATACAGCATAGTATGGTCTAAGTCTCTGATGCGCCTAAAACCCTATGTATATATATATAGCTGTTCAAAAAAACCATGTATAGTTGTTCCTTTTACTCAGTCATTTTATCAATGACGTACTCCTACGCTCATTTTTTCCTAATGCTTAAATCACACCCAAAGATAGTGCACCCAGTTGACACTCCATGTCAACTGGGTGAACTGTCTTAGATTCTTAACCAAGAACATAACTCCTTCCCTTCCTCCTGCTCTCTTTGTCTTTTATGTACACATTGTACTCACCATATTCAAATTCTGCATTTTCTATGTCTGGATGATGCCATTTTCTGATATCCCTATAATGTCTATACTTGAATGACGGATATATCAAATCCATCAGATTTATTTATTTTGCTTCTAGCGTTACACTACAAGCAAATGTATGTGTACCTTTTAGCACTTAGGAACCCTATCACAGACCATATGTTTTCTTGTCTCAAGAGAATCCCCAGCAATCTTTGTAATGCCTCACACCTTTCTTTCCAGACTGCTGCATGTTTCAGTAGCACTCCAAGAATCAATTTCTCCTCTGCATAGTCAATGTATTCCCCAAACTAACAGCTTTCGAACCTACCTAGCACTGCCTCAGTGGCATCTGCAAATTATTATTTTTAATTATTATTAATAGCCATATAGTGCAAGGAAGCCTGAGGTTTATGCTGCACCAGCCAAGAAAAAAAAAATTCCGAGAGAGAGAGACAGAAGTAGAAGGGAATCACCAAGAAAGAGAAGAATGATGATATCCAGCTCAGGACCCTGGATGTGCCAAGCCGATACTCACTAGATGTGAGCCCCTGGGGGTATACTCTTTCACCTCTTCTATTCCAGTGTAACCGATCCCTGTAAAAACACTTCCTGTTAACAAGTAGTACAGGTCACGATGTGAAAAATTATACCACATAAACCTTGCACAATCTCTGCAAGACTGAACTGATTGACAAGGCACCACTCATGTACTCACACCTATGTGTCTACGAAAAATTCCAGACACTTAAATTTAAAATTAACTCGTGGCTTTTTCTCAACATTGCCGTATGCCTGTTAAGTAAATCTTCAGGTCGTCTATTCTTAAGATCATTAATACCAACTTTTACAACAACATTACGTTTTGTGCCCGTAAAAAAACGATAACCGTTTTATTATTAACCTTCACCTCCGGTAAATATACTATGGCCGTCTTCCATCTATCATTTTTGTACAATATATTTCCAGTTTCCCTGGCAATAGAATCACTGAGAATACCTACTTCACGTGGGAACAACACTCTATCCTTGGAGTTCCACTGTGTTATTTGATGCATGACTGTAGGCTCTACCATTGGGCTAGGTAGCTGAGTGCTTGATGGGTTCATCGTTTTAATTCCTTCGAGGATATCAACTTTTCTTTAAAGCTCCATATTCGTACATTAGAACGCCAAAATTTCGCTTAATCTCCTTATACTCCTTGAATTGAAAACACACAGAGGCATCCTCCCCTGGCTGTATCATATTCGCTCCGCAAACATTCCACAAGTAGTGCACACTACAAAACCCCGATTCGTAGAACTGGGTTTTATAGCCCCCAGTTCTCGATAGGTCTTCTTCGAGTCACAACATTCCCCCTACTCTGAGTCCCTTGTTTTGCTGATCCAGTCTGAGGATTCTAGTTTAAATTTAAAATATCATGTTAAACTAAGTACTCTGAGTTATGCTGTGCACGATATGTAGAAATTATGTTGTGTTTTATGTTATACAATTACGTTATAAAATCGTGTTCGTATTGTTATAAATTTATAATTTATAGACTTAAAAACACATAATATTAATTGTATCCCTAGAGAAAAAAGATTGTTAAATGGTGTTTATATCGTTCTTATATGAATGAGATGATCGGAATGGTGGCAAAATTCGTTCCCACTTCGACTCGCCTATTTATTTATTTTTCAGTTAATTGTAAGATACAATCACCCCTTGTACAGCGAGCAAACCAGAGGAATATATTTACAATGCAGCGGATAACTTTACAAAAATATTTACAGTTTGGCAATAAAGGAAATATGTATATAAATACACTGGTGTGCAAAATTTAAGGATCAATCAGGTTTTCACATGTAGCTTCTCATAGGAGTGGCCTGGATATGGGAAAAGCACACCGAAGGAACCTAGTGAGGTACAGAAATTATGAAGGAAACAACACCGACACAACAACGGAAACAAAACGGTACAGAGGGACTTTATTCAAAAATGGCAACATAGCACTGGCTGCCATGATACATATGCATCACTGGCAAAAATGGAACAAAGGGAAGAGGTGGTCCTCAGTAGGAGATATGGCCACCCCTAATGTCAATGCAGGCTTTGCACCGCCTGTCCATACTTAGAAGAATGTTGTTGGTAAGTTCTTGCGGTAACATCGTCCAGTCCTCTGTCAGCGTCATCTTCAGCCGGTGAACATTTTCTGGTGGGTGTGAATGTGTCGCTAGGCATCTCCCCAAAGCTTCCCATATGTGTTCGATGGGATTTAGATCGATGGAACGGGCAGGCCAATTCATACGAACAATGTCCTCACTTTCCAAAAGCATATCAGAAGCTGCAGTGCGATGGGGTGTGGCATTATCATCCATAAACACGAACTCGGGGCCAATATCACCTCGGAACAGACGTACATGGGGAAAGATTACCTCAGTACAGTAGCGTGCACTTACAGTACCGCCTTCCAGTATCTGGAGTTGTGTACGTCCATCCAAGATAACGACTCCCCAGACGAGAACACCTCGACCGCCATATCGATCCCTTTCAGTGATGTTTGCGGGGTGATACTGTGTGCCAACCTCCCGCCAGATTAGCTGACATCCAGAATCGCTGCTGAGACTGAATCTACTCTCATCAGTAAACAGTATCTTAAGTAAAGATTTTGTGGTTGTAACATTTAGAAATAGTGTTGGTCCTTAAGATTTGCAAACTAGTGTATAAAAATTTTGTTCTTCATTTCTGGATGTCTTCGTAGAGGAGTATTTGCAAAACTAAAATTTATTAACTTCGTACTCGAATGTCGTGATGACAGTATAACTCAGATTTCTAAAAGACGATGGGTTCCAGCTAGTGGTATTGCAACTCAGTTGTTTGTTGGCAGATAGTCTTTCTGTAGGCCTTATTGCAGCACAGTTTTTCACAGTTAACCCGAAACCGGTTTAGGGTTTCTATACTATTTAGAGGGAACTTCCTGTTTAAACTTTTCAAAGAGTTTAGATTAGAGCGAAGTGGCTTAATTTGCAGGCTGCATTGCCTCTGTGACTGAGGCAATGCAGCCTGCAAATTAACTTTGTGGGTGCGAGATGATGCCTATAAGTACTGGCGCATCATATCTCCATATCAATAGCTTGGCCAGTATATGAATATTTGTTCAAATGACAATAAACATTCACGGTGTCCACTCCATATTTGCATACAAAATGCCTTTGGAGACAGTGAAGGAGAATTGGAAAATCTTGTTTAGCCACATGAGTATCCAATATTCTATATTTAGGAAGGTTTTAACGTACGTTTCAGGAGCCAAGGACCAGATGACCGAAGCTTATAAGGCCACTGGGCAACGCACCTAACAATATATTCCTTCATCAGTTGAGTATTTTGAACCCCAGCTAATTCTGGTCTTGAGCGCCAGATGAAATGGTGGCTAGTGTTTTCTTCCTGGTGGTAGTGAAATTCTCAGTAAAGGATAACTTATTGTCCCAGGTAATTCCCAGATCCTTGTGACGATCGACTTTTTGGATGGGTTGGCCATTTAGGAGAATGGTGACGTTATGTATTTTATGCTTTCTGGAGAACGGCATCTGGGCAGTTTTAAGATGGTTAATTTCGAGCCCAATCGAGGCGAGGCGAGGCAGTTGGTCAAATTAGTTAACTGCTGTGTGGCTTGTAGAGCAACGTTGTGCTCACTGTAATTACTGCTGGATGGAAAGAATATTTTCAGGTCGTCCGCATAGGTTAGGATGTTTCTGCAGGTTGAGAGGAAAGGATCGAGGGCTGCGGCGAACAGTGTCGCAGTGAGCACCCCTCCTTGGGAACTCCTCTATTTACTGTATAATTGATGCTAAAATTTTCATGCTTTACTATTATGATCCTCTCTGTAAGTAAATCTCACAATAGCGTAAGTTTCCTGTAACGCAACAGTGCGATTCCAGGAAGTGAAGGAGGGGTTGGATCGCTATCCTGTCATAAGCGGCTTTGATGTCCAGTAATAGGATATCCATCTGGCTTTTACTGTTCAGGGCGGTTTGGATTCTGCAACTTGTCTCTAGGTTAGTAATAGTAGACCTGTTTTCAATGACTGAGTGAAGATAGGATGGACGATGGCGAAAACAGTGATTATTTATTTGTTTGATTATGGATTTCTCAAAATTTTTTAATAGGTTGCATCCTATGGAGATAGGTCTGTAGTCTTTCCAGGTTTTAGGCCTACTGGTTTTAGGTATTGGTTTTGTGTAGTACGTTTTCCAGGCATTAGGGAGAGTGGCTGTTTCAATGATTCTATTGAAAGTATGCGATAGTAAGTCCACAAGGTAAGGGCAACATATCTTAATAATGAAAGAGGTAATTCGTCTGGGCCTGTGGTGCAATTGTTTGATAGGCCCCTCATGACCACTGTTATTTCTCTGCAGGAGATGGATAGCTTCTCCAGAGGAAGGGGGGTTCGATTGGCTATTGGGTTAAGAGGTTGGTTTGAGCAAGGTGGTATATTACCACAATCTCTAAAGGTGTGATCTGCCCACTTTTTGAAAGCTTCCCAAGTCATGTGAAAGCGTTGTTTCGAGTTGTTATGGATTCTCTTTCCTACTGCAAGTTTCTCGTAGATTATTTTATAATGGGCTTGTCTTCTTATCCTGTTGAATATGGCTCTTTTCATTTTGAAAAAAAGTACAGGATTCTGGAGTTCTTGTTTTTCGGCATTCTCGATAGGCTTTTTGTTTGTCATTGAAAGATGATTTCATTGCATGGAGAACCAGGGCCTGATCGAGTCACCAATTCTTATTTTTCATGCTGCCCTTAATTGAGCAATGGTCCAAAGGTGATCTGCGATGCCGTCTATCGCTTGAGATGGAGGTAGTTTGTAGATTGTGTTCCAGTTTATTACTTTAAGTTTCTGAAGAATTATTTCTTCTTGGATGAACTTGGTGGAGAAGAGTTTTGTGGTTGTTTTTTTATTATTATTATTTTTTTTTATCCTGTTTAATATTCTTAGGCGAGGGGAAGAATTCAATGATAAGAGGGCTGTGATCCCAGTTAAACCTTCCAAAATTGTTTGACTAATTTCTTAAGCAAAGCAAGAAACAAGTTAATTAATGTAGCAGTGCGTTACATTTCAGGAGCATTCGATTTTTTCTTAAAATATTGAATTTTCCTTTTTCTGTGATTAATCTGCAAGTGAAAATTATTGTGATAAAAGTATAGTATATGCAAATGATAAGGAAATACATGGTAGTTATTTTCTTCTCAATTAATTACTAAGGTTATAATTTTAAAGAACACCTAATAAAACTTTATAATTAACGAATTAATAGTCACTACACTATCATATCATGTGGTAGATTAATAATTTATTATTGAAATGATACAATTTTTAAATTGTACCACCTCAATGTCAAATACACAATTTATCACTACGTTTAGGAAACTCACTGTTTACTGTATTTAGACCTGTTAACGTTATATTAGAGTGCCGTTTCTTGGTCCAGTTGGGGAGGACTAGTGATCACGTTAACAGGTATGAAGACGGGGAATAATGAGTTCCTGAAACGTAGCCATAAATTGTTTAAGCGTTTGGTATTGAGGTGGTTCAATTCCTTTAAATTGTACCATTTCAATAATAAATTACTTACTCTTCCACATGATATAATAGTATAGTGTCTATAATTTCATTAACATAATAATGAACAATCATGTAAACTCTCCTCTTCCAAGTAATTAAAAACTTTGTAGTTTTCAGTTCTCTAAACTTTGCGGTTCTGTTTAATTACAACTGTATAATATTTATTTCTCTTCTCCCATAGACTTTTAAGTCTCTTTTCTCTATTTATTTACGTATTCCTTCACAAGGGACACCACATTCATGGGTGTTAAATAAACAATTCACGCGAAGCGTGCACAGAATGCCTAAAGCTGACAATACCTCATTATTTTGCATTTACATTCACGCATGAGGAGTTATTCAGGAAGGAGATTGATGTAGGTAAAGTACACACTGGAAGTGAGCTGGATGATTTTGTAATAACTGAGAGGAAAGTGGAGGAGAGATTGTTGAGCATAAACATAAAAAAGGCACCTGGGGTGGATGGGATCTATCCAGTTATATTGAAGGAGGCAGCAAAGGAAGTATGCAAACCCCTAGCCATAATTATGAGAGCTTCTTTGGACTCAGGGGAGGTACCCATAGACTGGAGATGTGCAAATGTAACCCCAATTCACAAAGGAGGATCAAAGGCTGACACAAGTAATTATAGACCTGTTAGTTTAACTTCTGTTCCAGGTAAATTAATGGAGGCACTGGTTAAAGAAGCACTGCAGGAACATCTAGACAAGAATTCAGTTATAGCTCAGACGCAGCATGGTTTTGTTAAGGGCAGGTCTTGCCTGACCAATTTGATTGGATACTATGATGTAGTCACAAAAGAACTGGATGCAGGGAATAACTTTGATATTATATATTTGGATCTTAGAAAGGCTTTTGATACTGTTGCACATGGAAGACTGCTGCACAAATTGGAGCAGTGTGGCATTGGAGGCAAATTGCTGCTATGGATAAGGGGATGGTTGAGTGGCAGAAGACAGAGAGTGGTAATCAATGGACACTGCTCAACGTGGACTAATGTTATTAGTGGAGTTCCTCAAGGTTCAGTGTTGGGTCCGTTGTTGTTTTCGGTGTTTATGAATGATATTGATGATGGGATATCAAGTTTAATGTCCAAGTTTGCAGATGATACAAAGGTTGGCAGGGTCGTTAAGGACACTACTGACGCTATGCTGCTGCAACAGGATCTGGAAAGGTTGAGCAGATGGGCTGAGAGGTGGCAAATGACGTTTAACATTGACAAATGTAAAGTACTACATATGGGAAACAGTAACCCCAGAGCAACGTATCAACTCTGCGGTACTACATTGACAGTGGTGGAGAATGAAAAGGACCTGGGGGTAATTGTGCAGGCAGATATGAAGTTCTCTGAGCAGTGCAGACGAGCTGCAAGAGTAGCTCATGGTGTCTTGTCAATGATATACAGGAATTTTTCTAGCAGGGATAAGGAGGTGATTATTCCCTTGTATAAGGCAATGGTTAGGCCACATCTTGAGTACTGTATACAGGTCTGGAGGCCTCATTTCAAGAAGGATGTAGAGCTGCTGGAACGGGTACAGAGAAGGGCAACAAGATTAGTGAATGGAACAAAGGGTTGCTCTTACGAAGAAAGGCTTAAATTTTGCAAATTACAGAGTGAGGCGAGGTGATCTGATAGAGGTGTATAAGGCTTTGAATGGTTTGAGCATGCTCAATGCCAATGGGATTCTTCATCTTGCTCAGAGGGCATAAATTCAAATTGAGGAAGGACGGATGTCGGATAGATGTGCGGAAATTTGCCTTTGGCCAGCGGGTGGTTGGTTGGTGGAACCGACTTCCATCACTTGTTGTTGAAGTTGATAGCCTAAACAAATTTAAAGCTCAACTGGACAGGTATTTCGAACGAACGGAGGGGTGAAATGGGAGTGGAGTTTTTTTTGTTTTTTGGCTGATGCTGAATAAGCTTGCTTTCTTGCATCATATGCCTCTACTAATGCTAAAATTAGATTTAAAATACGAATTTATTTTTTTCCATACAATCTGTATGGTGGAAAAAAGTGTATTCTGCCACTGCGGAAAGCCTTACAGGCAGCATGGCTACAGATCCCTACGGACGTCTTCAGACATCCAGTGGAGTTAGGTCTAGACGTACAGCGTGCGTATGGTGGCCCAACAAGTTAATTGGTAAGCGGTCATAATTCACTGATCACTGTGAGATAAACTTAAAACAAAGCAAGGATTTACAAAAGCAGATTAGTTTACAAATCTCACACCCAGTAACGAATTTTGGATAATATAAATCATATGTTTGTTATATGAATACATATTTATAGTATCCTTTTTCCTTATAACTCTCCTGAGTAGCACCATGGCTGTGATCACTGACCTTGTATACCGTGTGGAAAATGTCTTTGAATTCGTAAAGAAATTTATAGACAGAATACACTGACGCCTCATTGCCGTGGTTGCATTTTCATGAGAACAAAACAAAAACAATCATTATATCTCTATAAATATACATGATACGCTTTATTGGCCACATTATATTGATTAGGAATTCCATTCTATATAAATAAAGTATCATGTATACATCAAAGAGAAAAGATAATCTGACAGAGTTGAGGCACATTACTGCGTTAGGTACACGATTACGAAGAACCGTCTTCTCCCTCAAAAGGTCAAAGCCTTTTGAGTTCAGCCTCACGCTTCCGACTAAGTTGTTAATATGTTTTAAAATGTATAATACTGTACTGCCTAATATCCTCCATTAACAGCCTAGTGATTTCCCCACTTGTCACTCGTTTGGAGAAGGTTCGAGTTCCGTCGTTGACTGGAGGAATTTCTAAAGTCCTCTACAATTGAGGCTGTAGTTAACCGATTTTAGGCAGAGGAAAGTAGGGTTCTCCCCTGTGAGTTATTCAAGGTTTTTCAGCTTGTTTACGCACACTTCTGCAGGCACAATATACATATGGATATGGGTTACGCTTGAGAACGTTATAATAATTATTATTATATCCTCCTCTAAGCAAGCGAATCTGCTTTGCATTTAAAAACCTGAGGCACTGCCAGGGCAGTTTTTTCGAAGCTTACTGGCTTCTCATCATCTGGTGGGTGGACTCTACTAGCAATTGTATGCTGAATTGAGTGAATAACCTATTTGTTTAAGTAAACAGCCTATGTATCCAAAGTAATGTGCCATAAATCCATCAGATTTTGTTTTCTTTACAGAAAACAAAATCTGATACTTTTTACGTTTCCCCCTTGCCATCCTATATCATTATGCCACGCACGAATGATTTTTCCCGAAGATCCGGACCGTCACGGTTTTAGAAAATTCTCGCTAAATAATTATTTTTTCAAACTTTAAAAATGATAAATTTTTTTCATTTATATCAGGTCACACAAGAGCGGATTAATCCCGCAAATCTGGACCTTCACGGTCTAGCTCTGCTGGGAAAAAACGCTCCTCTTTGGCCATCTGTTATATAGGTTCAGTGCCTCCCATTTTTAATGGGAATGCATACATAACGGTCGTTTCGCATTTTTTTTTCTGCTTTAAAGCAGATTAATTCACAAGCCATTCGATATCATTAATAAATAATAAATATTCCACATTAGGTTTACTCGAGTAGGCAAACTCATCCACTCATGTGTATTATGTCTATAAAATTTACGTGTTCTTTGATCGGTTTTGCTGGACGAAAAAACCCAGGACTCTGGAAAGGGGAAAAAAACCTTGCTGTCCTCATCTCACTCACTAACTCAGCATGGTGTGATGTTGGTCGTGGGTATTAGGCGCATTAGCAACTTAGGCCATATTGTGCCGTATATAATTCCTCGCGTCATTGATGAGATTCGAACTCAGTTATTTTCCATCCGGAGTGGGGAGGACGGTAATCATAGCCTCCGTAGCCGAGTGGTCACGAGCCGGAGTGCAATAGCACACGCTCTTTGAGTAGACCTGGGTTCAAGCCCCTGACTGCTAAACGCTCGATCTGTCGACCCGTACTGGACCATTGTGGGAGATTATAGTCCATTCCCTCCACATGACTTGTTGAAGCGGCCTCCATCCTGCAGTGGATTGACAATGGCTGCAGATTTATTTATATTACTTTAGATTGCGTGTGTTCTGTAGTCGATTTGCTGTTTTAAAACGATCAGCCACGTTTTGAAAAAGGCCCATAAAAATTTCTCGCATCATTGACGAGATTCGAACTCAGTTTTTTTCCATCCGAAGTGGAGAGGAAGATGATTATACCAACTGTGCTACCCACAAGGGCCACAGTGTGATTAAGATCCATAAAATTTCTTCGCATATTTGACAGGATTAAAACAAAATCTGTTCCACGCGGTGTGGGGAGCACGGTGATTATAGCCACTGTGTTATAAGGATATCCTGTATCATTATAGAAAAAATAATAAATGATCTGTGGAATGTACGAAATTAACAGATACACAATACATTGATGTTTCATAGCCGTGGTCGCTTTGGTGTAAAAAAAAAAAAAATGATAATAATAATAATAATAAACATTACAAACTTTGTCAGGAACTTCATAAATGTAGGAGTTCCATTCGGCTAGAAGGGGAAAATTTTTAGACGGTACCTGAGATAAGTACAATTCTTGAATATTTTATTTTTCAGTTTCATTTTCTGTGGACATACAATTAATTAGGAACTTCACCCTCCTCCTTTCCAATTTTAAAAATTAACTTGAAAACTAAGAGTGGTATCGAAAATTTCCCTTTTTTGCAATGTAAATCGTATACAAGTAAATGGGATTTTTTTAAAACAATAAAAAATTTGAAATTTAACCACCACGGGAAAAGCGATTTATTCATTCCAAAAAAAAAAAACAAAAAACAAATTGTATATATATAAATACAGTAATCATTCACAGACGTCTAATAAAGTAAGGGCAATGTCCAGGTACAGTCAAGCTAGGGGATTTTACATAAATAAAACGATAATAATAATATAGGAAATGGGCACATGTAACTTTAACAAAGGAATAAAATAAAATAAAAAAAAATTAACAAGCTCATTAAAACTGGAAATAATTTGATATGAGCGAATTTAAAATACTTTTTCTGCACACCTTGTCGTGAAACCAGGCATCAGTGTCAAGAGAGTGTTTGCTAGTCGTAGTCTTCTTGTTCTTTGTTGTCAAAATGGAAAGCTTGAAGCTAAGCCTCAACTTAAGTGACCAAGTTTAGTCAAGTTCGTTCGAAAACGTTGCATAACGATAAAGAATTGTTAAGTGGCAATAGTGTTATTGTAGCCCTTAGAACGTATTAAAGACAAAAAAATCTAAGCGCCTCCTTGATCGAGAAGAACCGTATTAAATATTGTAATAGCTGATCTCAGGTGCACGTTAAAGGGTTCCCCCCGTGAGTTATTCCTGGTGTTTCACCCAGAAACATATTAATCGGCCCGTGAATACACTTACAATTATGAGTCTACGCTTGGGGGCCGTTAATACCAGTATTTATTTTATTTTTATTGTAAGGCATTTCGAAGAAAGCTATCTAACTCATATGCCTAGAAGTGGGAGTCCATCAACATCACAAGAATAAATGAGGTTCAACAAGTCCGATCAAATTCGTTGGGATCATCTAGTGTGGCTGATATTTCCTGGAGCATGGAAAAGCTTTAAAAGTATACCTCCATCTCTTTCCTTATAAAATCAAATATCTTTATCGACTGGACCTACAAAACTCGTAGTTGTGATTTCACCCAGCAGATGATTAAAAACGTTACGCAGGATACAGAATATTATTGAGCGTCATATTGATGGAGAAAGGGCAATTCCCCCTTGATCAATCTGTGACAGGCACAAATTGTCGAATTTGAGACAGAGGATCCACGAATTTGTGAATCCAAGTACAGTACAAATTTACAGGTCCCAATACACTTAAGTTTGCATTCTTCTCTTGCAGAGGTTATTTCTTATTATGTTCTGGTTTCAAGAGGATATTTTTCCTGCCGATCTCGGCTTGGCCTTACTGCTCCGGTCACAAGAAGCTATCCTCCTTCTCTAGTAGTTGGGTCCTGACTGGATTCTCACCTGATATCAAAATCCGCAGCGGCGAAACTATAAATTTTGAGCTCCCCCCGCGAGATTCCCCTCATTCTCTTTAACAATAATGCCAAGCCAACTGTCTATGGCCCAGAGCCTGGACCCTTCGATCCCTTCCGTGGTGGCACAACTAATGGTAGTAGTGTCACCACTATATGATAGGTACAAGATTGCTTACAAGTTCCTGATATTGCAGATGCCAGTATAGATAGTTTTACATTTGCAGGATTATTTCTAGTTCCAGGAAAGATGATAGTCATAATTTAAAAATATTTATGCTCCTATGATTTCTTTTTTGAAATTTACTTTATAGAATATATTAATAAAGAAATAAGCTTTAAAAGGAAAAAAAAAAAAAAAACAGGTCTCGTCTATGTATATATAGATATCAAATCTCTTTCGGCAATTACTCTATGAAAATTCTAACATTGGGACCTTAAAGCGGCCACGTCGCTGCGGCAAGAAATGAATGGATCTTCGATCGAATGTAGGCAATATAGCAGAAAGGAGAGTGACAAGTTTTCGTGTAACCGTTAGTACATGTGTATATGTTGGTAACCATGATAAGTATTATTGGATTTTTTATTTGGCTGAGTTGTTTTAACCTAAAATGATAACGCTTTCAATGAAATTTTGGTCTTCATTTCTCCGCTGAAAATATTTTAACACGTTCTAATGCTGCGCTACACATTCAGTGCATTTCCTGCGATTAGGAGTGTTTCAGAGTATTAGTCTTTTATTATTAAACATCTACTACAGACCGTAGGTCTTGTAAAAAAAAAATCACCATTCATACTAATTTAGCTGGCATCACCATTCCAGTTCCAAAACTATTATCTTTCAGAGTAAAATTTTTCGAGTTATCTGAATCCCGGTACGGTTGCTCTATAAACGATTCCTGGGGTGATAGCTACGCAACGCTAAACAAGGTAGATCTATAGCTGAGGCAAATCTCTGGTTTCTCTAACCCTGTCCAGTGTGAATGTTCCTCAGTGCAGTAGTCGTAGATGACTTCCTATTTAATTTCTCGCATAATACAGATAGTAATAATATATTAAATTACTTACTTTGAAGTTGCGGAGTGGTATGTATCCATGTCTTTCAACTACGTAACCTCCTAAAAGCATCCGCTTTCGCCACATCGTCTTGTAGGCCACAGACTAAGCTTCCCAACCATAGCCCAAGCTTGTACATTATTTCACCACTAGAGGTCACTAGTTAGACAACATGGCGAGTTTGTGTCAAATGTGTAGGTCTGTGAGTGTTGGTCAAACTGTGGTATTTACTACAGTTTTTAGGTATAATAGGAGTATCCTGTCTTCATTAAAACAGGTATTTTGCTTATTTATTTGTGAAATTGCTCTTTGTAGTGTTTGAAAGACTCGATTGATTTACTAAGTGATATGTAAAAATAAAAATAAAATAATAAATAAATAAACAGTTGTTTATTTATTTATCAATAACGGAGTTGGAATCACTATTGAGAGTCGAACATGACTGGAAAAAATATTACTAACGTGCACGAGTAATTACTAATTTTGGTATTTTAACCTTGATATTCTCCCTTTCTCCGAATTGAATCTCGGGCAGGGTGCCACTTTTCCTGGAATTAAAATACTAAATAGGTGCTCTCGGAATTGATCATTATTAATAATGATCAATTCCGATTATCATTTGAATTATTAGTTGTTTCCACAATATCTAGCCAGTAAATCAGAATATCTTATAATGGGGGATTTTAACTTTACAGATGTTGACTAGAACTTGTGGGTTGGTCACTTACACACTAGCAAGAATCGTTGAGTTATTGGATGACTGTTTTCTACAGCAGCATGTTAGAGGGCAACAAGAGGGAGTAATACTCTTGGTCTGAATATCCTCAGTAATTATTCATGCATAATGAATCTGCAGATGAAAGAACCATTAGGTGGTAGTTATCACAGTGTATTGATTTGAGATTTACTTAAAGATGTAACAACCATCAGGGGTAAAGAGAAGGGTTTTGCTTTTGTAAAAGTGACTACAGTGTTTTCAGACAGGTTTTTAAAATCTATACAATGGGACCAACTGATGATGGGAAATTTCCCATGTTTCTATATGGGAAACATTCAAGGAATTAATCAGAGAAGCTACTAGGCTTTTAGTACCAATTAAGAAATACTCATCAAGGTATAGGCCTAAATGGATGTCAGATGAACTGCTAAGACTCGTGGAAGAGAAGAAAAATATATGGGATGCATATAAATTGTCATTCAATGTAGAAGTCTATGGTAGGTATAAACTGGTCTGTAATCAAGTCAGAAAGAAGGTTAGGCAAGCAAAGGCAGATTACAAGAAATCTCTAGCAAAAGGATGCCAAGAAAAACAGCAAAGACTTCTTTACTTATGTAAACACTAGAAGGAAAGGGATAAATCAGATTGGTCCACTTGATATCAATGATTCAACTGTTGATGATCCTGCTCAGATTGCTGACAAACTGAATGAGTATTTTGCATCTACATACACACACGAGGAATTCTTTACGGAAGGGGATGCCAAAAGTTTATCAAACTCTAACAGAGAGTTAAATTACTGCATGTACATGACTGTATGTTACTGCAACAGGATCTAGCCGGGTGGGTAAAGTGCCTGCCTGGCAACCCAAAGGTCGCGGGTTCGATTCCCGCCTCGGGCTTGGATCAAAGTACTGCAAAAACCTTTTAGGTGCATTATGGCCACAGAAGCCTATGCTCCAACAACTACCAAATAAAAGAAAAAAAAGCAACAGGATCTAGAAAAGTTAGCAGATGGGCTGAGAAATGGCAATTGAAGTTTAACATTGACAAATGTAGAATACTACATATGGGTAGCAGTAACCACAGAGTAACATACCAACTGTGTGGTACTACACTCAGGGTAGTGGTGGAGAATGAAAAGAGAGTTGAGGGTAATTGTGCAGATATGACGTTCTCTAAGCAATGCAGGCAGGCTGCCAGGACAGCTCATTGGGTTTTATCAATGATATAAATGAACTTTGCTAGTAAGGATAAGGAGGTGATTATCCCATTGTATAAGGGATTAGTCAAAGCACATCTTGAGTACTGCATACATGTGAGGCCTCATTTTAGGAAGGATGTAGAGCTCCTGGAATGAGCACAGAGAAGGGCAGCAAGATTGGTGAAGGAAACAAAGGAGTGCTCTTACCAAAAAAAGGCTTCAGTTCTGCAAATTGCAGCATCTGAATAGAATAAGCTCAATGCTGATGTGATTTTCCTCTTGCTCAGATTACACAAGGGGGCATAAATTCAAAGTAGGGAAGGACAGTTGCAGAATAGATGTGCAAAAGTTTGCTTTAGCCAGTGAGCGGTTGATTGCTGGAGCAAACTTCCATCTGATTTTGTAGGGAAGGACAGTTGCAGAATAGATGTGCAAAAGTTTGCTTTAGCCAGTGAGCGGTTGATTGCTGGAGCAAACTTCCATCTGATTTTGTGTGAGTTTATAACTTACATAAATTCAGGGAAGAACTAAACAAACTATTGGATGAAATGGTAGGTTTTTTTTTGATGCTGTATAAACTTGCTTTCTTTCTTTTATCATTTGCCACTACTAATGCTAACATGTCGAGTTTGTTTCAAATGAATAGGTATGTTTTGGGAAAATTTTCATATACTGTATACTAAATTTTTTCTTTATAGTTGGAGTATCCTATCATCATTAAAAAAAGGTATTTTGCCGACGTATTTGTGAAATTGCTCTTTTGCATGATTAAAAGACTATTTGCTAGGTGATATGCAAACTCAAGTAAAGGACATTCTTATCAAAACTAAAGAGCTAAAATGGTCTTGGGCAGGACACATAGCTCAAAGACATGATGACAGATGGACTAAGAAAATGACAGAATGATACCCAAGAGGAGCTAGAAGAAAACCTGGGAAACAATGGCGGAGATGGATAGATGAAATCCATGAGTTTGTGGGTAGTAAATGGATGGCCATTGCACAAAACAGAAGGAACTGGAAAGTTGCTGGAGAGGCCTTCATCCTGCAGTGGATTGAAAATGGATGATGATGATGCAAAAATAAAAATAAAATAATAAATAAATAAATAAACAGTTGTTTAAGAAACAACATTATAGGAATGGACATCTCTCTTGAGAGTCAAACATGACTCTTGAAAAATTATTACCATTGAGATTACTAATTTTGGTATTTTAATTTGATATTCCCCTTCCTCTGATTTAAATTTCTGGTAGTGTGCTCCCTCTCCTGGAATTGATCTACTAAGTAGGTGCTCTTGGTATTAGCTGTTATTTAAGTGTTTATTATTATTATTATTTCCACAATATCGTGAAGAATAAAATTATGAAATATCACAGTGGTCAGCTGAGGGCAGTTATGATACCAAAAGTCAAACTTTCATCATAATATTTGACCCACTGGAAATAGTTAGGAAAGAAGAACAAAATAAAATAATTAAAGTGTACATTTCACCCTCTTTCTTTGCCATAAGATCAAATTAATAATAAAATAAACCTGTGTGTTGCAATTGCTCCTACAAAAGCTAATGCGCCAATAAAACCCAACAGCTCCTACAAAAGTTTATTTTGATGCATCCTTATAATCCAATAAATTAATATTTGTTATTGTGTATGCAAAACAAACTGAAACAGGCATTTTTTTAACTTTTGTCCCAATCATTCCATTTGTTTCTAAAAGATTAGTGAAGATGTGAATACAAATTAAAAAAAAAACTTAAAGGACAATTTTTTTTTTAACTTTTCCTTAACCAGATGTTAACTTGGCCTTAACCACAAGCAGATGACTTGTCCTTTTGTTAAGGACAAGTCATCTTGTTGTTAACATTGTGTTTGGATGGATCTCCTTCAAAGTACTCTGACACCATATTCCAGTGCTTCTACGACTTCTGGAATTAATAATCCTTTGCAATTAATAATGGTTTATGTTATGTTCAGAATAATTTTCTTAGCTGTTGCAAGGGGCTCACCTGGTGAGTATGGGCTTGGCACACCCAGGGTCCTGAGCTGGATATCATCATTCTTCTCTTTCTTGGTGATTCCCTTCTACTTCTCTCTCTCTCTCTCTCTCTCTCTCTCTCTCTCTCTCTCTCTCTCTCTCTCTCAGGGTAACTAAATTTTTTTTTTTTTTTTTTTTGGTCGGATGTAGCAAAAGCCTCAGGCTTCTTTGCACCATGTGGCTAATAATGCTAATAAAATCTGACTCTTTCAAGGTAACAGATTTGCAGTGACTTTTAGGAGCCTTTAAGCTTGGGAGGAAAAAAATCACATGGAACTAAATTTGGTGAATATGACAGTGACAGAGTGCTTTACAAGAAATTCTTTAATGGAAAGTACTGAGTGTGCAGGAGCATTTTTATAATGGAAGTGCCAGTTCCCCAAAGGCGAATTTTCGGACTGTTTCTCTGAACTGCATTGTGCAATTGTAATTGCCAGAACTGTTTTGATTCATTTTTTGACCATGTGGGACAAATTCATAATGAACAATAGCCTGTGAGTCAGAAAGTATGATTAGCATGATCTTCACATTTCATCAAGAATGTCTTTGCTTTTTTGCACCTTGAGAAAATTAGGTTTTTGCTTTTGGACCATAATCATGCACTTAAATTACCACCAGTAATCTTGGTAGACACAAAGTGTGGGTCAACAGCAGCATGTTGATGAAGATCTTGACATGCCGCTGTCTGTCATCATAAGTGAGGATGTAAGGCACAAATGTGACTGAAATGTGTCACATTCCCAAATTTTGTATTAAAATGGATTGACGTGTTCTATAAGAAATAAGTTTCACTAGCAATTTTGTGGATAGTTAAGTATCGATCACTCCTGATCATATCAGATCACAAACACGAGCAATCGAATCATTGGTTTTTAAAGTTGAAGGGTGGCCAGAGTGAGGATCATCAAGACAGATAAGGTGCCCTTTTTAAACTTTGTTAACCCAAAGCCTTCAAACAAAATATAGCATCTTCTGCATCTACAGGCACCACTCTACCAAAGAAGGGCTGAGGCAGACTGCAAATTCCTAATGCATCTCGTGGCTGGAAAGTTGGAAGCCCCCGAGCTGCTCTACCTCATCAATTTCAGCTGTCCTCCAAGAGCATTGAGAAGACACAATATGCTGGCACAAGAGCCATTCAGAACTGATCAACTTAGATTTCATTACTTCAACAGAACTGCAAAATTGCTAAATGAATCCAACATTGATATTCTGGATGAAGACATCAATATCAAAAAAGAGTTGCAAAGGTTTTATAATCAAGTAACTAGAAAATGAAAATAAATGATTAACTTAATAATAATGATAAGAAGAAAATAATAAAAATAGGTATATTTTAGCTATAACTTGTTCAATAAACAAAGATAATAAATAACAAATATAATAATAAGAAATAATTTAAAAAAAAAAAATAAATAAAAACTGGATAACTATAAGAATAATAACACAAATCAATCAATGTAACTACTCATGGTGAACAAACAAGAAAAGATAACAACAAAAAAAAATGCTTAGAAAAACAAATTTCTCTGTCACCCCAGCTTTGCTCAAATGCAAATCGCTTGTATAGTAAGATATTCATTGTATATGTTGTAAATTGACCTCGTATATTTGATGTTGTATATTAAGATCTGACATTGTATACTGACTGTAAATAGAATTATTACTGTATTGCTACTGTCATATTCCTCCTTTGTAAGGCTTCGGCTGTTCTGGAGTAATAAAAAAAAAAAAAAAAAAAAAACGCCGTTTTTGACATTTTATGGGATTCTGTCACATTTTTTCCTAATTTGTACCAAACTTTGTTGCAAATTCCTTGCTCAGTAAAATCACTCATTTTAAAATGCAATAAAATACCTTCTATAAAATACCATAAATAAAATGTGATATACTATAATATGCACATAAAATACTTTCTATTCAACATGCTAATTTGCACTTACTGCAGATAAATGAGTGATTCACTCATAACTACACTGGTGTTCAAAGAAAGTGCATCACTCCTTAAAATTTGAATTGTCCAAATAATGTAAGTATATGGCAATATTTTTTACATTGCATCAGATAAGATTGACATGCGTAGGTGATGACATAATATTGCATCAGCTGTTACTTTCAGCTATATAAGCACACTCTGCAAGAGTTGCAGTCATTCCTTGCTTGTGTCAGGATGGCGAGTTACGTGCAGTTGACACCACAAAGAAAGAGTGCTATTGTTGCTTTATGTGAGGATGTTCTTCCCATCACATTGCTTATAGTGTCTTGTAATCAGTCAACAGTGAGTAGATTTCTTTCCAAACTCAAGAATACTGGTTCTGCTGATAGGAAAAAAGGAACTGGATGCAAACGAATCTCTACGCCAAAACAGGACCGCGTTTTGAAGCGCTTATGCCTTAAAAACCATAAAGCTTCTTCATCTGAGCTGAAAAGAGAATGGGAAAAACATATGGGAGTGGTAGCAAGTGCAGTAACAGTCAGAAAATGCCTCTTCAAAAATGGACTTGTAGCTGTCATCCTAAGAAGCCCCTCCACACACAAAAAATGAAAAAGGCCCGATTAATTTGGTGTAAGGAGCATGTCAAATGAACCCCCAAGCAGTGGAAGTCAGTTATTTTCTTGAATGAGAAGAAATTCAACGTGTATGGCTCTGATGGAAGACAAATGATTCGCTGTAGATGTGGTGAAGAATACCATCCAGACTGTATGGTGTCTGGTGTCTATAGTGAAATTCCCTACCAGCCAAATGATATGGGGGTGCATTTCATATCATGGAGTAGGTCACCTGCAGTTTATAAAAGGTTCCGTAAATGCTAATGGATACCTGGCTATATTGGAAGGCAAATTGCTGCCAACCATTAGAGACCATTTCAACCTGCCAAGTAACTGCATCTTTCAGGACGACTCTGCTCCTTGTCATCAGATGAAAAGTGTAAGTAGGCACTTGCGTAGTTACTTTAGCTTCATTTCTGCATTAGAGGTTCAAGTTGCATTAGTTGTAACGGTCCATTACAACTGTTAGCTGGCCAGGAATCAGCCCGGACAGGAATCCTGTAGAGAACTGTTGGCATTGTGTGGAATCTGCAGTTGCCAGAAAGAAACCAAACACCCTTCGGGAACTTCAGGAAGCCATAATTCGTGTTTGGAACGACGGGCTATCAGTTGATTATCTTCAGAAATTGATCTTGTCAATGCTTCAATGGTGTGCTGCTGTCATCAGGGCCAGAGGCGGTTCAACTAAATATTAGTTTGGACCTGGTGAACTTTTCATTTTGTTTTTGTATTTTGATTCATATGAAAGACTTCTGATAGTTAATGAAATTAAATTTTTATAATATTTGTTTTTTCAAGTCTTTCAAAAACCAGAAGTTATACGCTATTCACCTAAAAAAATCCAGAGGGTATACCCTCCACTACAGTCCTGGCTGTAACTTATATAGTTTTGAATCCTCAGACATGCAACATAACATGTTGTTTGTTTGTTATTTGGTTTTTAGGAGCATTAGCAACTGAGGCCACATTGCTGCGGGAATATGCGGTGGTCATTCTCTGACCTTTCTGCATCCTCTGTATTTGGTGGCGATGGGCTCGAACCCCGGTCTAATCAAGAAGCGTGTGCTATGCACTGCTGCTCCTTCCCACCTGGCTACGGAGGCACCTGCCTGGCAACCCAAAGGTCGCGGGTTCGAATCCTGCCTCGGGCTTGGATCAAAGTACTGCAAAAACTTTGGTAGGTGCATTATGGCCACAGAAGCCGATGCGCCAACAACTACCAAAAAAAAAAAAAAAAAAAACGGAGGCACCCAACATAACATGTAACATGTTATACACTGTCAGTGACATGTTAAGCACAACTCAGGTTTGTATGAATTTCTCTGAATTTTATGTAAAACTTCCTCAAACCATTCAACTGCCTCATTGACCTTTGTTCAACTGCCACTCACCTGGGATGGTTGCCCAAGCAGGTCTCCTTTATAAATTTTCCATTACATTGGAGAACAGAACTGTAAGTCTACTTATTAGTTTCTGTATAAACCATACTTGGAAATTTATGCATAATAGTGGTAGCAGACTGCAGCTTGTTGAATCAAGTTATGCACTGTGCTACCTCAAGGTTGGTAAATTCCATCATGATTGCAGTTATCCTTTTGTCTATTGCAGAATGCACTTTTCTGGTTCGTGAATAAAAACTTGAAGATGTTCTCTATTGTGTGGAAATGGTTTCAGATTTGTATCATGTACCATATTCACACAATGTTTTAGTTTTGTTAAGGAGGTTGGTGGATAACCTGTATTTGTGGATGCAGAAAAATTCTCAGTACAGTCTATTGGTAGTGGGTTTTTTTTTCCTTCTTTGCTACTTTTCTCTACATTCTTAGCCAAAGATTTCTTATAATCAGCCTAACCTCAATAGTGAGTTGATTGCAGACTTGTTTACATTTACTGTATTTCTGTGCATTCCCTGATATGTCTACATTTGATGACCTAACCAATACTTCAAATTCCTCAAATTTATTTACTGTACTACTAGCCTTAGTATACAAGCAAATATATGTGAGCCTTTTTGCTCTTGTTAATATTAGCAGTTATTGATTCCTTGTTCCACGAGGGTCACGAGCAGGCCTTTGTAATCCATCACCTTGTTTTTCTGGTTGATTTGTATCCTAGTGGAAACAATGCAAGGATCAATTTCACCTCCACATATGTCTGCTGTTAGCCTGTTTAGCTTCCCCTCAAGCTAACAGTTTTCTGACCCATCTAACATTGCTTTAGCAAATATTTATGCACCCCCTTCTGTTTAAGCGTATTCCATTCATGAAAACAGTCTTTCTTTTTAATAAGCAGAGATCATGCTGAGAAAAATTCTAAGCCATCAGCCTTGCATGGTCTTTCCAGGACCTAAATTGATTAACAAGGCTTCTATCATATGTGGGCAGAATTTCAGACAGTTTCAAATTTAATCCTAACTCAACTTTCTTTCAACATTTTCCTACACCTGTTAAGTAAATCCTCAGATCTCCTATCTTTAACATTATTGGTACCATACGATGGCATCACTTTATGGCTCTTAAAAGATAATTGCTCTGCAACATCATTAACTTTTGTCCCTAACATACCTAATCCTATTCCACCTATCCTTTTCACATGATATATTTCTCACTTCTGTTATAATAGAGCCACTGTCAATAGCTACCTCCTTTATGAGTTAGCTGTTAACAGCTACTTCTGGTGCTTTCTGCCATTAGGATTGTTACTGTGTTTGTCTGATGCACAAGTATAAGCTCTAACATTGAAGTAGGCAACTGAAAGCTGGGTGGACTCCTCATTTTAATTCCTTTGAGGACATCAACCCGGTTCTTCAAGCTCTTATAAACTAGTCATCATAACATGAGTTTGCACTTCATTTTTTAACTCTGCACCAAACACTCACAAAGATACAATACAGCCATTTCAGAGCTATCTGGAATGGCTGAATTTATTCATTCCAAATAGCTCTGCAAAAATTGAACAATGTATAAAAAATTCATTGGAGAATTGCCCTCCTCAGTTCTCCTCTGAGCCATAGCAGTCCTGTTACTTTGAGCTCATTGCTTTACTGTCCTATTCTGAAGCATGATTTCTGTTTAAATTTAATTGCAGTAATAACACTACAATATTTACAGGTTATACATCAGTAATATGTCTTACCCTTCAATTTACATTATATATTATATTATGCAGCTTTTTGTAATGCAATAAACTTAGATTATAGCCTTAGTGAAAACAGTTCTAATATTAATTATACTCCTATGCAATATATAAAAAACAAGAATATCAAATAGCAGTACACCAAAATAAATATGATCAATGCAATTAACTGTAACACAGATAATAGCAGCAGAATTCCCTCGTACTCTGAATCGTTTATAAGCAATTTCAGTGGCCAAGTAAGACACAATCTCACTTAAGTTATAAAATAAATACAAATAATAACTGCAAATTTTAAACAAAAAGTAAATTATAAGTAATAAAATGTCTGCTTAGCAGAGTTCAAATATTAGTGCCTTTATTTTGAAAACAAAATTGAAATTATTTCTCATTTTGAAGCTGTAAAATGAGCAGTGAGTATTGGACAATTTCTTGGACTATTGCCTACAACAGTAAGAACAATTTTAGCTGATAAAAATATAAAGATGTTGCAAAATTAGCAGTGCCTGGCACAACTGAATGAGAGAAAATGTTTTGATGAAAATTAAATTATTATTGATTTAGATTTCTGATCAGTCAGCCAACAGAATTGTGCATTCTATTTTGATAAAGCAGCAAAAGTCTGAGTATATTTGAAATTGTCAATGTGGATGAAGAAAATTGCAGATAAAATGTTCTGCAAGCAAGGACTGGTTAGTAAATTTAATTGGTTTGGTGAGACTACATTTGGAATATTGTGTTAAGGTTGGCTGCATCTGAAGAGAGACAAACTTCTTGAAGTGTCTGAAGATGGACAGTCTGTCTGGTGAAAATAGGAAGGGATGTTCATGAGGTAACTATGATTAGTAACATAATAGGTAAAACCATGCATAATTTGGGTGGGAAGTTATCTGATTGAGGTGTATAAATCACTGGGAGGGGATAGCAAAATGAATGACCATGAAATTCTCATATTTGGCACCCGAGGACATAAATACAAATGTTTAGGGTGGGGGGGGGAACTAAAAGAGTATACCTCAGAAAGTAACTTTGGCCAGCTTGTTGTCAACTGCTGGAATACACTGCATCTGTGAGTGGGTGAGCATGACAGTCTGATAAAACTTGCACAGCTGGATACTATTCATGGCCACTACTGGAGGAAGCAATATACTAGTTTCAAATTTTGTGTGCTGTTAAGCCCATCAAATTTGGAATGAATTTTGTAACAATCTGAAAATTCAACTGAATAATAGTATCTTTTCTATTTAAATTTTAAATTTAAAAAAATATATTTTTATGCATACGTTTAAAATTTTCAAAAGCTTGATGGTCTTTTAAATGGGAAAATGAAAGGTTTAAATATTCATGTTTATATTTTGTCTAAAATATTAAAAATTTTTTTTTTTTTTTTTTTTCAAATTTCATCAGAATAATATTTTTTGATTTTTTTTAAATAAAAAATTTAAAAAATCTAGCCATGATCTAGACGTGATCTACCCATGAAGGATGTCTTTGTGTGTGTTAGGTCAGGGCTGAATTTTGGTGTTCGTAGGCCCTAGGCACTTTTATTCCGAAATGTGCTATAAAGGGGGGGGGGAGTAAATATTTTTACCCCTTCTATTTATTTAACACTTCTATTTTAACACTTTGACTGCAAATCACGTCAATTAATGTGACTCAAGTTTCAACTGTAATAAATGATAAACACTCAATTGATGGAGCAACGAGCACATCAGTTCGTCTATTTCGAGAACAGTCTCTAGATAGTGTATGCATATTGAAGCTCCTAGAGTCGATTGTGCACGTTTTCTCAGCTCGTTTTTTGTTAGTCAGTGAAAAGAGTGAACTGTTTTTTTTTTTTTTTTTATTATTATTATTATTTTTTTTTTCCTTCCTTTGTAAGCCCTAAAAATTTCTCAGGCCCTAGGCACTGTGCCTATGGTGCCTAATGGGAAATTTGGCCCTGTGCTAGGTGTAGAGAATGTGAAGAAATTAGGTGTCAACTCAGCATTCTGATGGGCATCTATGAGTGCTTGAAAAGTCAGGTAGATGTCCTCGAAGGAATTAAAATGGGGGGGACCATCAAACTCTCAGCTGCCCAACTCAATGCCAGAGCTCACTCTTGTGCACCAGGCAACACAGCAGCAACCTTCAGGGCAGAATGTGCTAGTCCCACAAGAGCTAGTTATTGTCAGTGACTCAGTTGGTAGAGAAACGGGAAATATATTGTGCAAAAAGGATAGGTGGAATAGGACCAGGGTATGTCTGCCAGGGGAAAAAGTTTATGATGTTGTAGAGCAGATATCATCATTTAAGGGCACTAAAGGTGATATCATTATACACATTGGCACTAATGACATTAAGTGTAGGCGATCTGCAGATTTACTAAGCAAGTACAGGTCAGTGTTGAAAAAAAGTCGCAAGTTAGGGTTAAATTTGAATGTGTCTGCAATCTTGCCCAGACACAATAGGAGGGAGTATATGATGAGAGCCTTGTCAGTCACTTCAGCCCTGGAGAGGCTGTGCAGGGCTCATAGGGTAAAATATTTCGCAGCATGGTCTGTGCTTGTTAACAGGAGAGATTGCTTTTACAGGGATGGGATACACTTAAATGGAAAGGGTGCAAGAATATTTGCTGAAGCTGTCAAGGCAATGTTAGGTGGATCAGAAAACTTCTAGCTTGTGGTGATTCACAGACTAAAAGGTTAACAGTAGCCGCAGGCAGAGGTGGAAATGACTCTTGCACTGCTTCTATTGGAATGAGCAGCAGCCCGGAAAGCAAGTTGCTGGGGACTTCAGGAACTGCTGAGAGTCATGAAACAAGTAAATACATGGACCGTGTTAGGATAACTAAGAGTAAGAACAGATGCATGTATACTTGCATGTACACCAATTCTAGGAGTATAGTAAATAAATTTGATGAATTTGAAGTGCTGGTTAAGACATCCAGGGCGAATATTGTTGGGATACCAGAGACGTTTTGTCACTCAGATATAATGGATGCAGAATTGGAATTTGGGGAATAAAATATACAGAAAGGATGAGAAGGGAGGAAGGGTTATGCTGTTAGTTAAGAAACAAACAAAATCTAAGGAAGTGTATCCAGTTGACATAGAACGACAGTGCAATGGTGAGTCAGTTTGGTGTGACATAATTACTAAGAAAGCAAAAATGAGGGTAGGAGTTTGTTATAGGCATAATGACTGACGAGCACAATGAACAATTTTACAGAGAATAGAGTGGGCCAGTAAATCAGAGTATCTTATAATGGGGGATTTTAACTTCCCAGATATAGACTGGAACTTGTGGGCTGGTCACCCGCTCACTAGAAAGGCTTTTGGTGGATATATTGGATGATTGTTTTCTACAGCAGCAGCATTGTAGAGAGGCAACAAGAAGAAGTAACACTCTTGATCTAATTATCAGTAGTGATTATTCATGCATTAAGAATTTACAGGTGGCAGTGATCACAGTGTACCGATGTAGGATTTACTTAAAGATGTAACTACCATCAGGGGTGAAGGGAAGGGTTTTTGCTTTCATAAAGATGAGTACAGTGGTCTCAGAGATTTTTTAAGTTCTATTCAGTGGTACCAACTGATAATGTTACCAACAGCAAATTCTAAATGGAAGCATTCAAGGAAGTAATTTTGGAAGCTACTAGGCGTTTTGTTCCAACAAAGAAACACTGTTCTAGGTTTAGGCCCAAATGGATATCAGATGAACTAATGAGACTCATGGCAGAGAAGAAAAATGCATGGGATGCACATGTGATAGATACAAGCTAGTCTGTAATATGTCACAAAGGAGGCTAGGCAAGCAAAGGTAGATTATGAGAAATCTTTGGCAAAGGATGCAATGAAAAACAGCAAAGACTTTACTTATATAAACTCTAAAAGGAAGGGGATGAATCAGATTGATCCACTTGATATCAATGGTTTGACTGTAGATGATCATTCTCAGATAGTTGCCAAACTAAATGATTATTTTACATCTATATTAAAACATGAGTAGTTATTCAAGGAGGAGAGGGCCAGATGTTTATCAAACTCTAACATGGAGTTAAATGACTTTGTAATAATTGAGAGAAAAATGGAGGAGAAATCGTTGAAGTTAAACATAAGAAAGGCATCTGAGGTAGATTGGATCTATCCAGTTATATTATAGGAGGTGGCAAAGGAAGTAAGCAAACCCTTAGCCATAATTATGAGAGCATCCTTGGACTCGGGGGAAGTCCCCGCGGACTGGAGATATGTAAGTGTATCTCCAGTTCACAGGGGGGAATCAAGGGTAACCCGAGTAATTATAGACCTCTTTAGTTTGACTTCTGTTCCAAGGAAAATAATGGAGTCACTGGTTGAAGAAGCATTGCAGGATCATCTAGATAAGACTGCAGTAATAATTCATACACAGCCTTTTAGAACAAAGGACAACAAAGCCCATTGTTGTTTTATATATTTATCAATGATATTGATGAAAGTATATCAAGCTTAATGTCAAAATTTGCAGATGATACAAAAGTTGGCAGGGTTGTTAATAACAGTATGCTACTGCAACAGGATCTGGAAAAGTTGGGCAGATGGGCTGAGAAGTGGCAACCGAAGTTTAACATTGGCAAATGCAGTGTACTGCATATGGGTAGCAGTAACCCCAGAGAAATGTATCGACTGGGTGGTGGTGGTGTTACACTCAGGGTAGTGGAGAATGAAAGAGATCTGGGGGTAATTGTGTAGTCAGATATGAAGTTTTCTGAGCAGTGCAGACAGGCTGCCAGAGTAGGTCATGGGGGTCTTGTCAGTGATATAAAAGAATTTTGCAAGTGGGGATGGATAAGGAGGTGATTATCCCCTTGTATAAGGCAATGGTCAGGCCATGCCTTGAGTACTGCGTATAGATCTAGAATTCTCAATTTGGGATGAATGTAGGGTTGCTAATGCGAGTACAGAAAAGGGCAACAAGGCTAATGAGGGGAACAAAGGACATATTTCACCAGTGTGGTTTAGGGGTTATTGAAATACTATGTTTCTTGAGTTTTTCATTCATCTAGGTGTTAGGATTCCAATGAATGAATCCTTTCTTGTATAAAAATTTATTTTATATTATTTTGCCAACTTTGAAAGTGCTAACTTCAGAGGAGATAAGATAGCCTCAGCAGGCCTTATGGTCTTTTGTAAGCGCATTCCAAAATTTCCTCTAATTTAATGCATTGTAGTATAAATTACTGCTGTAATTCTCTTCAATCACAGCGGCAACCCCCAAGGCAGAATGCGCTGGTCCCAAAGGAACTAGTAGTTCTTGGTGACTCTATTGTCAGGGAAATGGAAAACATGCTTTGTAAAAAGGATAGGTGGAACAGGACCAGGGTATGTCTGCCAGTGGCAAAGGTTGATGACGTTGTAGAGCGGATATCATCTTTTAAGGGCACAAAAGGTGATATAGTTGTACACGTTGGCACTAATGATATTAAGAGTAGGAGACCAGCGGAATTACTTAACAAGTACAGGTAACTGATGAAAAAAGGCGTGAATTAGGGTTGAATTTGAAAGTGTCTGCAATTCTGCCCAGACACAATAGGAGGGAGTATATGATGAGAGCTCTGTCGATCAATTCGGCCCTGGAAAGACTGTGCAGGGCTCAAGGGATAGAATTTTTTTCAGCCAGCCTGGTCTGTACTTGTTAACAGGAGAGACTGCTTCTACAGGGATGGGATACACTTAAATAGAAAAGGGTGCAAGAATGTTTGCTGATGCTATCAAGGCAGTGTTAGGTGGGTCGGAAAACTGCTAGATTGGGGGGATACAAGGACTAATAGATTAACAGTAGCCACTGGCAGAGGAGAAAGTGATTCTTGCACTGCTTCAATTGGAATGAGCAGCAGCCTGGAAAATAAGATGCAGGATATTCCAGAGACTGCTGGGAATCATGGGGGTACAAGTAAACACATGGGTTGTGTTAGGGTGGCTAAGAGGAAGAGCAGGTGCATGTATACTTGTGTGTACACCAACGCTAGGAGTTTAGTAAATAAATTTGATGAATTTGAGGTATTGCTCAAAACATCAAAGGCAGATATTGTTGGCATTTCAGAGACGTGGTGTCACACAGATATAAGGAATGCAGAACTGGAATTTGGAGAGTACAATGTCTACAGAAAGGATAGACAGGATAGGAAGGGAGGAGGGCTTATGCTATTAGTTAAGAAACACATACAATCCAAGGAAGTGAAGCCAGTCGACATCGCTGGACAGTGCAGTGTCGAGTCAGTTTGGTGTGACATAAGCATTGGGAGATCAAAATTGAGAGTAGGAGTGTGCTATAGGCCTAATGACTCTGATGAGTATAATAAGAAACTGTACAGAGAAATAGAGTGGGCCAGTAAATCAGAGAGTCTTATAATGGGGGATTTTAATTTCCCAGACTGGAATTTGGGGGCTGGTCACTCACACACTAGCAAGGCTTTTGTGGATTTATTGGATGATTGTTTTCTACATCAGCATGTTAGGGAGGCAACTAGAGGGAGTAATACTCTTGATTTGATTATCAGTAGTGATTCTTCATGCATTAAGAATCTGCAGATAAATGAACCACCAGGTGGCAGTGATCACAGTGTTCTGAAGTGGGATTTACTCAAAGAGGTAACTACCATTAGCATTAGTAGGGGCATTTGGTGCAAGAAAGCAAGCTTATGCAGCATCAGCCAAAAAAAAAAAAAAAACCACTTCCACTTCACCCCTCTGTTCGTTCAAAATACCTGTCCAGCTGAGCCTTAAACTTATTTAGGCTATCAACTTCCACGACAAGGGATGGAAGTCTGTTCCACCAACCAACCACCTGCTGGCTAAACGCAAACTTCCGCACGTCTATCCTACATCTGTCTTTCCTCAATTTGAATTTATGCCCTCTCAGGTGATTATTCTGAGCGAGAGGAAGAATCCCATCAGCATCGAGCATGCTCAAACCATTCAAGGCTTTATACACCTCTATCAGATCACCTCGCTGGTGCCTAGTCTCCAGACACTGTAATTTGCAAAACTTAAGCCTTTCTTCGTAAGAGCACCCATTTGTTCCATTCGCTAATCTTGTTGCCCTTTAGGGGTAAAGGGAAGGGGTATTGCTTTCGTAAAGGCGACTACGATGGACTGAGACAGTATTTAAATTCTATACAGTGGGATCAACTGATGATGTTACCAACAGCAAATTCAAAATGGGAAGCATTCAAAGAACTTATCTTGGAAGCTACTAGGTTTGTACATAGCAACTAAGAAATATTGTTCAAGGTTTAGGCCTAAATGGATGTCAGATGAACTAATGAGGCATATGGCAGAGAAGAAAAATGCATGGGATACATACAAATTAACACGTGACACAGAAGCCTATGATAGATACAAGTTGATCTGTAACCAAGTTACAAAGGAGGTTAGGCAGGCGAAGGCAGATTACGAGAAATCCTTGGCAAGGGATGCGAAGAAAAACAGCAAAGAGTTCTTTACTTATGTAAACTCTAGAAGGAAGGGGATGAATCAGATTGGTCCACTTGATATCGATGGGTCAACTGTTCATGATCCTGCTCAGGTAGCTAACAAACTAAATGAATATTTTGCATCAACATTCACACATGAGGAGTTATTCAGCGAGGGGAATGCCAGAGGGTGTATTCAACTCTGGCAGGAAGCTAGATAATCTTGTAATAAGTGAGAGTAAAGTGGAGGAGAAATTGTTGAAGATAAACACAAGAAAGGCACCTGGGGTGGATGGGATCTATCCAGTTATATTAAAAGAGGCAGCAAAGGAAGTAAGCAAACCCTTAGCCATAATTATGAGAGCTTCCTTGGACTCAGGGAGGTACCCATGGACTGGAGATGTGCAAATGTGACCCCAATTCACAAAGGAGGATCAAAGGCTGACACAAGTAATTATAGACCTGTGAGTTTAACTTCTGTTCCCAGAAAATTAATGGAGGCACTGGTTAAAGAAGCACTGCAGGATCATCTAGACAAGACTTCAGTTATAGCTCGGACACAGCATGGTTTTGTTAAGGGGAAGTCTTGCCTGACCAATTTGATTGGATACTATGATGCAGTCACAAAAGAACGGGATACAGGGAATAACTTTGATATTATATACTTGGATCTTAGAAAGGCTTTTGATACTGTTGCACATGGAAGACTGCTGCACAGATTGGAGCAGTGTGGCATTGGAGGCAAATTGCTGCTATGGATAAAGGGGTGGTTAAGGGGGAGAAGACAGAGTGCTAATCAATGGACACTGCTCATCGTGGACTAATGTTATTAGTGGAGTCTCTCAGGGTTCAGTATTGGGTCCTTTATTGTTTTCTGTATTTATAAATGATATTGATGATGGTATATCAAGCTTAATGTCCAAGTTTGCAGACGATACGAAGGTTGGTAGGGTTGTCAAGGACACTACTGACACTATGCTGCTGCAAAAGGATCTGGAAAGGTTGAGCAGATGGGCTGAGAGGTGGCAAATGAAGTTTAACATTGACAAATGTAAAGTACTACATATGGAAACAGCAACCCCAGAGCAACGTATGAACTCTGTGGTACTACACTGACAGTGGTAGAGAATGAAAGGGACCTGGGGGTGGTTGTGCAGGCAGATATGAAGTTCTCTGAGCAGTGCAGACGGGCTGCAAGAGTAGCTCATGGTGTATTATCAATGATATATAGGAATTTTTCTAGCAGGGATAAGGAGGTGATTATTCCCTTGTATAAGGCAATGGTCAGGCCACACCTAGAGTACTGTATACAGGCCTGGAGGTCTAATTTCAAGAAGGATGTAGAGCTGCTGGAACGAGTACAGAGAAGGGCAACAAGATTAGTGAATGGAACAAAGGGGTGCTCTTACGAAGAAAGGCTTAAGTTTTGCGAATTACAGTGTCTGGAGACTAGGCACCAGTGAGGTGATCTGATAGAGGTGTACAAAGCCTTGAATGGGTTGAGCATGCTCAATGCTGATGGGATTCTTCCTCTTGCTCAGAATAATCACCTGAGAGGGCATAAATTCAAATTGAGGAAAGACAGATGTAGGATAGATGTGTGGAAATTTGCCTTTAGCCAGCGGGTTGTTGGTAGGTGGAACAGACTTCTATCCCTTGTCGTGGAAGTTGATAGCCTAAATAAGTTTAAGGCTCAGCTGGACAGGTATTTCAAACGAACAGAGGGGTGAAGTGGAAGTGGTTATTTTTTATTTATTTATTTTACTTTATTTTTTTTTTTGGCTGATGCTGCATAAGCTTGCTTTCTTGCATCAAATGCCTCTACTAATGCTAATATACATGGTACATGTTTTCCTAAAAATCTCCACAGTATGGTAGTTCATACATTAACAACAACTGGACTTTTGGGGAAAATAGGGATAGGGGCAGAACACCCAAAAAAAATATTATGGTAAGTAAAACACTAATAACAGTTAGAAACTCAATAAAATTGCTAACACAGGTTTAAACACCAAAATTTCTAATAAATAAATAATTGTAAAAGAATAAGAGAAGTTTACCTCAATATTATACATAGAACACTTCCGTATGATACTCTCCAGAAATTAAAACGAAAACAATTAAAAATTCGAAAATCTTAGATTACAATACAAAATAATTAACAATAATTAAAAATCAAATTAACACAATTAAAATTTAAGTAAAAAATTAATTTAGCGAAAAGAGTTGCAAAACGATTTTCATCACTTTAACGCAATTAAAATTTAAGTAAAAAATTAATTTAGCGAAAAAAGTTGCAAAACGATTTTCCTTCCTGAAGCTGACAATGCTTCAGCAATTTTCATTCCTGTGATCATGACATACAGTTGATAAGTATTGTCAGCTTCAGGAAGAAAAATTTTGCATTTTTTTTTGTTAAATTAATTTTTTAGTTAATTTTTAATTGTGTTAAATTGATTTTTATTGTGTTCATTTGATTTTTAATTATTTTTAATTATTTCTTACTGTAATGTAAGATTTTCTATTTTTTAATTGTTTTCGTTTTAATTTCTGGAGCGTATCATATGGAAGTGTTCTACGTATCATATTGAGGTAAACTCTTATTCTTTTACAAATATTCATATATCAACGTAGAATGTATTGAGCATTATAGCTCTAGTTCATACTAATAAATAAATAAATAAATATTACAGTAAATATAGCAGTTTACCTTGACAAGATATGTTTTGTTTGATTGATATTTCTGTTCACTGACATTTTCTTCTTTTTTTGGATTGTAAAATTTAAAACAGTAAAAAAGATAAGCAGTCAATAATGACAAACGCGGCACACAAAAATGAGATATGGAGTAACAAGTTTACGAAGCTTAAAAAGTAGGAAAGAAGAGAAGATTCTGAAAATTTATTTATGTTTTTTATATGATTGGAGATTTCATGGAAGGGGAAACACATTTCACCATAATAACGTAAAAACCCACAGAATTCCAGCTATCAGTGTTATCACAAATGCAGTAAAATTGAGTTTACTACGTGTTTATAATTATATTGAACTAACTAAAAAGCCCAATAAATGGGGAACTGCAAATTGTTTTTATTGTTTTGTGGTAGTAACCTCCAGCAATGTGCTCTGCCGCTTGCCCTATCTCGCCTCATGAAATTTCTGTTCGAACAGAAGAATGTGAGTTCCTGAAAACGTGAGTCGGCCTTCAATCTTGTGAATACAGTGAATGACAACAGTATGTCTCCGACCAATACAACTACAGTAAATGGGATATATATAGCTTTCACACATTTGACATTTTTTAAGTTTTGTAAACTTGTATGTACTGCAGCACAGGTCATTACGTTTAGCTTGGTGCCGAGTTTTGTGTTCTCCTGGTGTTACTCGCAGGCGAAATTGCTCATGAGCCAATGCAAAAATCACATTGTTCCGTAATATATCAGTTGCGTTGGAGCAAATTCACATCGCAAAAATGCGTGTTACAGCAGAACTGACTGTATTACATATTTAATCTTATGTTTTACTAAATATTAGCATTCAGATTGTTAAGGATTTTAAGCACTGATTATAATGAACACTTTAAACTGCAATTCTAATGTGATTGTTTTCTTACATGCTTTTGCAAATTTGTAACTCTCATTTTGCTAGAACAATAAGTTAGTGACATGATATGCCTATGTGGATCTTTATTAATTGCATGTTGCTTGTATGTTTCACTTATTGTAATGACTCGGCTTTCCAATCATTTCACTTACTATAATCTTCTAATGGTATATCCATGTCATAAAATTTGTTAATTACTTCTAGGTCATGCATTATTTTCTCAGACTGAAGAAACGTAACTTCTTCCTTAGCAGAATTGAGCTCCCCATTGTTCAATCACTTACCTGAGTTGCATCAGTTTTAGTACAGTTATTTTTGGGTTCTGCTTGTATATAAGATACTGAATCAGAAGTTGATGTTAATTACATAGCAATAAACAGTAAGGTGGATGGGATAGCACCATTGATACATCCATAATGACAGTCTTCTGCAAGAGTTCTGGATTTTTCTCAGCTGTTAGTATAATGAAGTTTTTATTATATAGATATGTTATATTGTTTACTATCTTCATTTTCAGCCAACAGTTACCACAACACATTACACAAGTAGAATAACGGAGCCCACCACTGTTACTGATGAAAAAAAGAATAAAATTTTAGAAGGTCCAGATCTTCATGACTTCATTGCTGGTGTAGTTCCAAGAGGAAGTACATATGCTGATTATCAGGGAAAGCTGAAGAGAGAGAAGGGAGAATCAGAGAGGCAGGTATAGTTTGAAAAATAGATATAATATCTTATATTTTAAAAATATGAAGTATTTTACAAAATGATTCCATATGCAAACCAAGTGCAAGCTACTCTGATTCAAAAGGACTTTGTTTTATTAGGAGACTCTATTGTCAGGGAAACAGGGAATATTTTTTGTAATAAGGATAGGTGGAGTTAGGGCTTACAATACCAGGATCCCGGTCATTTTTTTCCGGTATTGAAACACCAGTATTGATACAAAAAATACCGGTTTTTCGGTACTAATTTTTAAAAAATAACTATTTTTAATTTAATCACATAAAAGTTATAAAATCACCTTTATGTGATTATGTCGTTATCTCTACTAGCAAATGTTCAAAAAATCATCGATAGGACACCATGCAACATTGCAACCTGCCCACAATTCTTGGACAACTTCATGTCTGACCATATCGTAACTCCCAAGTCCCGTTGCTACACTACTGACTTTAGTTCAACTCTACCAATTGTATTAGTTATTTTGGGGTTGCTGTTCCCCAGGTGTAAGACCTTGCATTTTGCTGAATTAAAGCATAGCTGCCACTTTTCTGACAATCCCAGAAGTCTATCTAGATCACTCTGAAGCAGTTCTGCTTGGCGGCAATCATTAACTACTCTACTGATCTTAACATCATCTGCAAATTTAGACCGCACGCCCTCCATCCCTTCGTGGATGTCATTTAAGATAATCAAAAAAAACAGTGGTCCTGATACTGATCCTTAGGGAACCCCACTTCTTACATTAACCCAATCTGAGGAATAACCATTTATCACAAACCTCTGCCTGGTGCCCTCAAGCCATCGTGCTATCCATCTAAGGATTTTCCCTATGATTCGAGCCTGCTCCAACTTATAAAGTAACCACTCGTGTGGAACTGAGTCAAATGCTTTGCCGAAATACAAATAAACAATGTCGAAATTATTCCCTAAATCCATCTCACGAGTGACCTGTCAAAATGCCTAACCAGATTTGTTAAACATGATTTTCCCTTTACAAAACCATGCTGTGTATTTAGATGGAATTCCATTTCCATCTAAATGATCCTGAATTCCACTCTTGATCATTGCCTCCATGATTTTCCCTACTGCTGAAGTTAGACTGGCTAGTCGGTAATTTCCCGTTACACTCCTAGAACCACTTTTATGTAAATTTACACCAATCCAACGGATTTTTTCCTGAGTCCAGTGATGCTCTCATAACTAGCCTTAATGGTTCAATGCGCTCACTTGCCACCTCCATAAAGATTATAGGGTCATCATCATCAGCCATTTTCAATCCACTGCAGGATGAAGGCCTCTCCAGCAACTTTCCAGTTCCTTCTGTTTTGAGCACTGGCCATCCATTTACTACCCACAAACTCGTGAATTTCATCTATCCATTTCCGCCTTTGTCTTCCAGGTTTTCTTCTAGCTCCTCTTGGATACCATTCTGTTATTTTCTTAGTCCATCTGTCATCGTCTTCGAGCTATGTGCCCTGCCCTAGACCATTTTAGTTCTTTAGTTTTGATAAGAATGTCCTTTACTTGAGTTTGCTGCCTAATTCATGTATTTTTCTTCTTATCTAACAGTCTGATTCCCAATATGATTCGTTCCATTCTTCGCTGTGTAGTTCTCAGCTTCTCTTCCATTCTTCGCTGTGTAGTTCTCAGCTTCTCTTCCATTCTTTTGGTGAGTGCCCAAGTTTCACTTCCATAAGTCATGGTGGAGAGTATACATTGGTTCATTATTTTACGTTTCAGACAAACTGGGATATTGCTCTTCAGTATGTGACGATATTTCCTGAATGCTATCCATCCAAAATTTATTCTTCTCTTGACTTCCAGCCATTTATCATTATTACAGCTAATAACTTGTCCCAGATAAGTATATGACTCCACCTTTTCAATTACTGCTCCTTCAATCATTATTTCCCTTTCTGTGCCATACTTGTTCATCATTACTTTTGTTTTAGCCATATTCATCTTTAGTCCAAAATCCTTACTAGCTGTGCATAACTGATTAAGATTTTCCTCTAATTCTTTGGGATCGTGGCTTATGGCCACGATGTCATCTGCAAATCGTAAATGGTTTAGGTACATTCCGTTCACATTGACTCCTTTCTGCGACCAGTCTAATCTTCTGAAAGCTTCCTCAAGGGCAGCAGTAAACAGCTTCGGAGATATTGTCTCCTTGTCGAACTCCTTTCTCAATTTTAAATTTCCTACTGTCTTTGTCTAGTCTAATAAAGGAGGTAGCACACTCATATATTTTCTTCAAAATCATAATATATGCGGTATCAATGCCTTGTCTTTCCAGTGCCAGGAACATTGCCTCATGCTGTATGGAGTCAAATGCATTTTCATAATCCTCAAATGCCAGGCATAATGGTGTTTTATATTCATTTGCTTTCTCCATTAGCTGTGATATTACGTGAAGGTGACCCATAGTTGAGAATCCTGTCTTAAAGACAGCTTGCTCTTTCGGTTGATTCTCATCAAGTATTCTTTCTAATCTGTTAGTAATGACCTTTGTGAACAACTTGTAGATGTGGGATAATAAGCTAATTGGTCTATAATTTCCAATTTCTGATTTATCTCCTTTCTTATGCAGCAAAACTATGATTGCATTATTCCACTGTTTAGGCGTCACACCTTTTCTAATGCACTTTGTGAAGAGCCTTGCCAGTTTTTGTGTTATGTCTCTTCCTCCCAATTTTAACAACTCTATAGTAATGTCATCTTCCCCCGGGGCTTTCTGATTCTTCATTTTCTTCAATGCATGTTCTACCTCATCAGGAAGAATATCGGGTATGTCGTATGTGTTGCTACTTTGCAATCCATCTTCCCCACTGCTGGCATCATACCCCTGCTCCTTGTATAATTCTCTATAGTAGTCTTCTGCTATTTGAATTATGCCTTCTCTGCTGTTTATAAGTACACCATCGCTATTCTTCAGTTTCAGTATCATTTGTCTTTCTGTATTACTGCTCATGGCTGCTGATTTAAATCCTTTGTTTTCCCTTAATGCTTGTTCTACTTTCCTTCTGTTAAATCTTCTTATGTCCTCTCTGAGTCTCTTTCTAATGGCTTTGTATAACTCAGTATACTCGATTTTCTCCCTGTCAGTGTTTTTCTTGCTTTTCATTTGTCGTCTTCGGTTCATCATGACAAGTGTTTCTTGACTAATTTTTTCTTCTTTGGATATCTTTTTCCCTATAGGTTTCTTGGGCTTTATCACTTTCAAAAAGTTGTAATAATCTTGGTCCTGAGCAGTCTGCAGAAGCTCAAACTTGTTCTTAAGTTCCAGTACATACTGCCTTTTCTCCTCTTCTGTTATCTCGAAGACCTTTGTATTATTTACTCGAGTCAGTTTTTTCCTTTCCTACATCTATATCAAGTGTACATCTTACCATTCTGTGATCACTTCCAACATTTACCTTATTCAGGATGGTAACATCATTCACAATATATCTTCTGTTAGTGAGGATGAAGTCGATTTCATTAGTAGTTAATCCATTCGGACTTTTCCATGTCCACTTTCTGTTCTCCCTTTTCTTGAAAAAAGTGTTCATTACTGACAGTCCTTGAGATTCTGCAAATTCCACAAGTCTTTCACCTCTTTCATTTCTTTCACCAATTCCAAAATTTCCTATAGTTCCCCTTTCTGCACTGTTTTGTCCAACCTTAGCATTGAAGTCTCCCATAATAATAGTGTAGTGGGTTTTCTGCTCATCTAGAAGACTCTCAATTTCGGTGTACATTTCTTCAACCTCTTCATCATCATGGCTCGATGTTGGTGCATAAATCATTATAATCTTTAGCTTGTACCTCTTAGAAATCTTGAGTATTAGTCTTGACACCCTTGGTGATGTACTTTTGAATTCCAAAATGTTGTTTTTAAAATCTTTATGGACCAGAAACCCAACTCCACCTTCACTCCTTTCACTGTTTCCATTGGTGTACAGCAGATTTCCACTTGATAAACTTATAAGTGATTCATTTCTTCTTCTTGTTTCAGCCAAACCAGTGATATTCCAATTAACATTTTCTAATTCCTTTTCCAGCTCTAATATCCTGTTTTAGGCTGAGTGTCTGATAACGCACAGGATACCTGTTCCCCCTCTAAGCCCTGATTATAGGGTATATGCCATCAATCACAGGAGCCTTACTCACTTGTAGGTGCTGTAATCATTTGAAATTTCAACATCATTAATTACATTTTTTCAACTTTACTTCCATAATATCTCATTGACACAAAGGGTTTTTTTTTTAATGTAAATATCGATGCAAAGTAACTGTTGAGTTCATCTACAACTTCATCTATGGTATCTAATACTATCCCACGTCTATTACATAAGGGTCCAATCTGATTTGTCCTTCTGTTCTTTGCATTTATATATGTGAAGAATTCCTTAACTGCACTCTTTGCTCTCTTCTTTATTCCCACTCTTTACTCTCTCCCAGACTCAATAAAGATACTATAGTGAAAATTATACTTCGCTGAATAAAACGTCTTTATCCTTCAGAAAATGATGAACATAATTCAACCATGGAACACCAACATGGAACAGAACATCAGTGTTCTGCAAATTCTTTCCAAAATAAGAAATTGCCTGACTCCAATGAGATTTTAAAAGATGAACTTGAATCGTAAATTAATGAAGTACTTTTAACTATTTTTGCTAAAAACATTCGAAGCCTAGAAAATATGGACTAAGATCGTCTACGATTATTTCAGTGCCAGAATAGAATCCGAAAGGGCGTTTTCTGCCGCTAATCAAATACTGTATGTACCAAAATTAGATCCATTTTATACAATCATACTATTGATTGCATATGTTTCTTAAGAGCTCACTTTATTCGGACAGGTAGTGTGGATGCTTAAACATCACTAAACTTTGCAGTAACAATATGTATTTCTTTGTTTTTAGAATAACTGTATTTTAATGATTTTTTTCAGAATATTTATTATTGCAATAAAAGTTTATTTAAAACATGAATTCAAGTAATTACAGTACTTGTTTCTTCCTTACTTTATTGCACCTAACTGTCATCAAAATTTATTGAGAAAAATGTTTTTTTTTGGAATACCGGTATCCCTGTTTCATAAATTAAAAATACTAAAATACCGGTATTAAGATTTTGACCGGTGTTGTAAGCCCTTGGTGGAGTAGAACCAGGGTATATCTGCCGGGACCAACTATTAATGATGTCACCAACAGATTGTCAGATTTTAAGGGGGCGTAAAGAGAATATTATTATTCATGTAGGGACTAATGACATTAAAAGTACATGATCTGACGATTTGTTGGAAAAATACAGGCTCATGCTGAGCAAATGCCACGAGCTAGGCCACAATGTCTATGTGTCTGCAATTCTGCCCAGACACGATAGGAGGGATTATATGTTTGTTATTTGGTTTTTAGGAGCATTAGCAACTAGGGCCATATTGCTCCGGGGATATGCGGTGGTCATTCCCTGACCTTTCCGCATCCTCCATATTTGGAGGGCACGGGCTCGAACCCCAGTCTAATCAAGAAGCGTGTGCTATGCACTGCTGCTCCTGCCCACCTGGCTACGGAGGCGCTGGGATTATGTGTTAAAAGCCTTGTGGATTAACTCAAGGTTTGAAGGACTCTGCAAGGCTTTTGGGGGGGGGGGGGATTTCTATCAGCTTGCCCACACTTGTAGGTAGAAGGAATTTGTTTTGTAGAGACAAGATACACTTAAACAAAGGTGGTGCAAAAGTTTTTGCCACTATTATTGAGGATACCTTAAAGGTTCAGGGAAACTGCTAGTTAGGGGGCATGTGGGTAATACTGGCACGCGTTTATCTGATAATATTGGTCAAAGTACCTCTGGCACATACCTCAAGAGTTCTTATCTGTATCCCCAACTGGACATATTATCTAGATGTTCTGTGGGCAGAAACATTTCAAGTGAGGGTAGCTAATGCCAGGGAAGAGCGCTTAAAAAACTTCAAGGGTTGTGTTAGGGTTGTTAAATATACAAGAACAGTAAGTCTTAATTGTTTAAATAGTAATGTTAGAAGTGTCGTCAGTAAAATGAGCGAATTTGAACTGCTGGTTAAAACAAGTAACGTGGACATAATAGGGCTTACAGAAACGTGGTCGTGGTGCCACCTGGAAATAGGGGATGATGAGTTTCAGTACAGCTTGTATAATGTATTTAGGAAAGATAGGGTAGATAGAAGGGGTGGTGGGGTAATGCTTCTTATCAGAAGCAGCCTGTGTGCGACGATAGCTTTCCCGGATTCATACGTTTCACGTGCTAGTTTGGAATCTGTATGGTGTGAGATAGTTGTAAACAAAGGTATAATGCAAGTAGGAGTAATCTACAGACCAGGTGATTGTGAAGATTATGACGAAATCCTCTACATGCAAATGGAATGGGTAAGTAAGCGTCAATGTCTTATTATGTATGGGTGATTTCAATTTGCCTCTAATTGATTGGAGAAAATGGGAAGGAAACTCGACATGGGGAACAAAATTTTTAAATCAACTAGGTGACTGTTATTTGTATCACCATGTCAGGGAAAGTACTAGAGAAAAGAATATCCTAGACCTCATCATCACTCATGAATCAGATTACATAACAGTGCTGGAAGTGATCACGGAGTTCTACGGTGGATGATGAAGAGAGGTAGCAGTACTAAAAGGCAAAGAAATGGGTTATAATTTCAGCAAAGGAAATTACAATGCCTTAAGGTGCTACATGGCCTCTATTAACTGGGTAGATATCGCACAGAGGACGAATACAATTGAACTGTGGTATGCTTTTAAAACATTAATCACAGACTCCTTGAATGCGTATTTACCATTAAAAAAATACAACACGAGGAGGGTTCCAAGTTGGATGAATAGTGAAGTTGCCGCATTACTTGAGCAGAAAAAGGTGGCATGGAAAAGTTACAGAGCAATAAGAAGTACTAAAGCCTATAACAGCTACAAGATGATCTGTAATAGAGCCACAGAAAAGGTTCGACAGGCAAAGGCAGTTTATGAGAAATCGCTAGCAAACAGAGCACAGAGGGGGGGGGATAAGGAATTCTTCACATATATAAATGCCAAGAAGAGCAGGACAAACCAGATCGGACCTTTACGTAAGGGAAAGGGGATAGTATTAAATACACCAGCTGCCATTGCAGATGAACTCAACAGTTATTTTGCATCGATATTTACAGAAGAAAAACCTTTTGTGGCAATGGGAAATTGTGGGAACGAAGTTGAAAAATATGTAATTAATGATATTGAAATTTCGCAAGATTATTTAATGAAAAAACTTTCGAGCCTACAGGCCAGTAAGGCTCCTGGAGTTGATGGAATATACCCTATAATCTTAAGGGAGTTGGCAAGTGCGTGCATTGAACCATTGAGGCTAATTATGCGAGCATCACTAGACTCTGGGGAGATTCCCTTGGATTGGAAAAGTGCCAATGTATCTCCCATACATAAGGGTGGCTCTAAGAGTGAAGTGGGAAATTATCGACCTGTCAGTCTGACTTCAGTGGTAGGGAAAATCATGGAGGCAATGTTCAAGGGTGGAATTCAGGATCATTTGGATAGAATTGAAATTCACAAGGATACTCAACATGGTTTTTTAAAGGGAAAATGATGTTTAACAAATCTGATTCGCTATTTTGAAAGGGTCACTCATGAGCTGGATTTAGGGAATAATTTTGACATTGTTTATTTAGATTTCAACAAAGCTTTCAACTCAGTCCCACATGAGCGGTTGGTTTATAAGCTGGAACAGGTTGGAATCACTAGGAAAATCCTTAGATGGATATCAGGATGGCTTCGGGGCAGGAGGCAGAGGGTTGTGATAAATGGCCGTTCCTCAGATTGGGGTGATGTAAGAAGTGGGATTCCCCAAGGATCGGTATTAGGACCACTGTTGTTTTTAATTTTCATAAAAGACATTGATGAAGGGATAGAGGGCAGATGTCTAAATTTGCTGATGATGTTAAAATTGGTAGAGTAGTTAATGATCACTGTCAAGCTGAGCTTCTTCAGAGAGACCTAGATAGACTTCAGGAATGGTCAGAAAAATGGCAGCTATGCTTTAATCCAACAAAGTGTAAGGTATTACACCTGGGGAATCAGTTATCCCAAAATAACTTATTCACTTGGTGGAGTTCAACTAAACCTAGTACTGGAGGAAAGGGACTTGGGTGTTACGATACGGTCAGACATGAAATAAACCATTGTGATTAAGAAATTCTCTGAGCATTGTAAACAGGTTTATGTTAGACCACACTTGGAATACTGTGTTCAAGTATGGAGACTGCACCTAAAGAAGGACATCGAGCTTCTTGAAAGGGTGCAAAGACTGGTAACTCGCCTGGTGAGATCGGCAAAAGGGCGTCCTTATGAAGAAAGACTTCAAATATGTGGGTTGCAGAGTTTGGAAACTAGACACCTTAGAGGAGATTTGATTGAGGTGTTTAAGGCTCTGAGAGGCATCAGTAAAATGAATGAGAACGAAATTTTCAAGATTATAAATGATGCTAGAACTAGGGGGCATAAATTCAAGTTACGGGGGGAAATGTTTAGATTAGACTGCAGGAAGTTTTATTGTAGCCAGCGAGTTATAAATTACTGGAACAAGTTGCCTACATGGGTGGTAGAGGTTGACAGTTTGGGGAAATTCAAAGGTCATCTGGATAGTACATTCAGGTGAGGGAAACACGTAGGATGATAGGTTTAATTTGTTTTCTTTTATTAATTATTAGTGTTTTTTTTTTTTATCATTGTTTTATTCGTTTTTTTTCGGCTGGTGCAGCCTAAGCCATAGGCTTTCTTGCATCATGCGGCCATTACTAATAAAAATAATAATAATAATAAAAAATTACTGTTTGTTTGGATTTTTTACCACCAATATTCATTTTTCACTGTGATTGTTAAGGCTATGATGAGCAGCAGTTGCAGTGTGTCCTTCTGCATGTTTCTTGTATAATTCCTTGGGTTTGGTCCTTGAGGTTGTCACAGACATTCTCTCAGATATGCCAGACAAGCTGTACTTGCTACCTGGGACTCTAAAACGCTGATGGAACTGATATTCGGGTGACACTCAAGTCAAGTGGGCCCAATTTTGGTGAAGTTTGGACGGTCTGTGACAGCCAAATCCTCTGCTTGCACCTTCACGATGGTGGGACTGATAGTAATCCTGGATATAACCTCCATGCACAAGTACATGGTGGGTGACCACCCAGGTGTGAACCGACGTAAGCAGGGGTCGAGGTGTGGTACACACACCACATGGAGGAATGCCGCCCCTCTATGTTACCAGGCAGTACTAGGTGGTAGATGACTCATCAACCGGTGCAATACCACCACTTTGCTTATTGGAGGCTTGAAGTGGTGGAACCCATGTTTAGTCTCTAGAGCTAAATTCCGGTCAACCCTTCCCTATCTCTTCCATCATGCAGTATGATTGATGACTTTTGAGGTTATGATTAACATCGTGGTGACATCCAATATTCCTTACTTTTCGAGGGTACAGCTCTAAAACAGTGTTCGCTTGCCAGCTGCTAGTTAGTACACTGGACTGAATCTATTGGTAACTCTCTAGGAGGCTTCCGGATCAGCTAGTGTATAATCTTGCTACCTCTACTCTGCCAGATAGTGATTGGAGGGAGTCCGAGTAGTGTGTATGCGGGGAGCATTGTCGAGTTCCCGTTATGTCAAGGATCTGGGTATATTCTTACCATGTGTACGCCATATACAAAAATTTCATTACTTCATACAGCATGTCCCACCCACCATTGTCAAACTAATAGAGCAAGCTTATCCGCGAAAAGATCTAAACCTCCCAAGCACTTCTTAATTCATTTCACAAATATACATGGTCTCAATTCTAATCTCAACGATGTCCATTTCCACTTGCAGTCTGCCAAACCCCACGTACTTTTTCTGACAGAATCTTTGTTGTCGGTTGATTCAACTACTGCTCATCTCAGATGCCCAAATTATTCGCTGTATGACTCCTTTTGCCTCAAAGGTGGTACTTGTGCATATGTCCGTTCTGATATTCCCTGTCAGAAACTTGACAATTTGGAATCTCCTGTCTTTGATCTTCTCTGGCTTAAAATCTCTCTACCTGATTGTGTCAAATTCATCTGTTGTCTCTACCGTTCTCCCAACTCCACTAATCACTTGGAGCTCTTTGACTTCCTCTCTTTGCAACTTGACTTTCTCCAGTCCAACTTTCCTAACAGTGAGGTAATTTTCCTTGGTGATTTTAATGTTCACAACTCCAGCTGCCTTCCGTTTTCTAGTCACACCGACCCAGCTGGTCGAGATGCTGAGGCTTTTGCAATTACTAATGACCTTGCACAGATTGTTCATTTACCTACAAGAATACGGACAATCCTAATCATACAGCCAAACATGCTCATCTTTTTCTCACTAACAATCCTTTTAAGTACGTGGTCGGAGTGAGAGGTCCTTTAGGCACTTCAGATCACAACTTGGTGATTGTCTCTTCTCCAATGGAGCCTTTATCTCATGGCTATTCCGAACCTCGTGTTGTTTGGCATTACAAGAATGCAAAATGGAATGACCTGCGAGATTTCTTTTCTTCTTTTAGCACAATGCATTCCACTTTCCATTTTGAGAAACCTTGCCCTGCTCAATCAGCTTCAAATTCTCGAAAATCTGCTACCAATTCCTTAAATACCGATCTCTAGGTAATTTTCCAGTGGTACAAAGACAACTTAGTTGATTTCAACCCTTCTAAAACCCAGTTTTGTCTTAAGTGACACTCCGATTTCTAGGCAAAATGATATATCTCTTTTGGGGATTACCCTGACTTCTAATCTCTCTTGGCACAAGCACATTACAAATATTGCTTCCTCTGCATCTAAAAAACTTGGTTTTCTCTTTCACTCTCGGCATTACTTTTCTTCCAAACAGCTGCTCACTCTGTATAAATTGCAAATCCGCCCTGCCATGGAATATTGTTTCCACATCTGGGGTTGTGTTCCAAAACCTCTCTCGGGCTTCTTGATTCCATTCAGAAGACGGCAGTTAGGTTAATTAATGATTCATCTCTAACAGAGTCTGTCCACTCGCTGTGTCATAGACGTACTGTTTCTGCTGCTTGCCTCTTCTACAGATACTTCCATGGGCAGTGTTCTTCTGAATTGGCTTCTATAATTCCCGCTGTCTCTTTCAAAACAGTCCGAACACGTGCCGCCACCAGCCAACATCCGTTTACTGTCCAACTTCAAACTCACAGAACCAACTTTTCATCTTCCTCGTTTATTCATTCAACTGCTGTTTTCTGGAACAACCATCCTTCATACTTATTTCCTGAAAATTACAGTCTACAGAAGTTCAAGTCCAATGTCAACAAATATCTTTTTTCGTCTTCTCAACCTCTAACCCAAGCACGGTACTAAGTACTATAGGTTCTAATACCTCTCGTGTTTGGGGTTTACATAAAAAATAAAAATAATAGCATCCAAGATTTTGGTGTTCTGGCTCTCAAATTTTGACTGCCTTCCATACACATGACAGTGTAGTGTATTGATAATAATAATTTCTGTTTATACTCTATAGTCACGGATGTCAGAGGAGTTTAAAACTGTTGTCACTTTTTTATTGAAGCAGATAAATCAGTACATGTAACAGTGGACTGTATAGTGGACTTAAACTCATGGTCTGCATATCAGTATCCACATACATTATCCCAGGACCACAGTAAAGAGTATATAGTTCAAAAACACAAAAACACTTTTCTACAAGCAACAAAATTTTGATTTGCTCCTTCATTTAGTGAAAACATATACAGTCAGTCCTCGTATAGTATGATAGTTGTGTTCCTAGAAATCCTCATGCAATGCAAAATCGCGCAATAGAAACAACAGGCCCTATGAGAAAAATAGGGTTAGGTGCCGACCACCCAAGATTGAACACACATTTGTAACCAAAATATTACCAAACACAATAAATTATCGTAATAAAATATGTATTTTATTACGATTATTACATAATAAAATTTTGCTAATGCTTTTGCTTCTATCGTAAGCAGACTTGTTTTTTGTTTGATTTTCTATCGAAACAGATGACAGCCGTTCCATCTCTTCCAATTCTTTGTGTCTTGATCTAATGAATTTTATTTACACTTTAAGTTGTTCCTGCTATGAAAGTTGTTTTTATGCATCTTTCTAATTCTCAGCATTGCCTCATTTAGGCCTGTAGTATGTGCAATATCACATGCTACAGGCCTAAATGAAACGCTTTGAGTGAATCATTTCGCTCAAAGCATTTCACAATTTCATTTTTTTTTCTCTATCGACAGAGGTGGACTGGCCATAAGCCTTACCGGAGAAACTCCGGTGGGCCGGAGGCCAGTGCGATTTTGGCCATAAACCGTAGTATGAGGCCACTACAAATTTTCCCGGGTAAGAATTTTTGACCTAGTCCACCTCTGTTTATCGATATTGCTTTTCTTTTTCTCTCTGAATCTGCAGTGTCTTCACCAGGATGTTTCCTTTTCACACCTTTTAAGTATTTTACTCATTTTTAGGGAATAAAGCACAATTACAAAATGAGGAGGCATGCTTGATACACATAAACAAAGATGCGCGCATGTAGCAACTGATTAAACAACACCGTAAAGGCAGAGATACACTATTAACACCTCACATATTACTAAAGTACATTTCTCAGGGTTACTACCATAAAACAATAAAAACAATTTCCAGTTGCGTTTCTGCTAGTGGAATCTATTATAAACTGGTAGTAAACTTGATATAATTGCATTTGCGATAATACCGATAGCTGGAATTGTGTGGGTTTTTACCTTATTATGGTGAAATGTGTTTCCCCTTCACTGATATAAAAAAAACATAAATACATTTTCATAATCTTCTCTTCATTCCTATCGTGTTGCATTCAGTTGGGGTGATTCTGCGTTCGACTGCCATTTCTTGTAAACACAAAGGCGAATCGTGCATAAGCGAATTCGGTTCGTGTTATACACGATATCGGTCCCCTATTTATAAATCGTGTATGATCGAATTCGTGTAGTGTAAACACGTGTTATACGAGGACTGACTGTATTTAGTAAATATTTTTAACTGGCTCTTGCTGAAGTCCAGTATAAACTACATCCTTTTCCCATGTTTAAAAATAACCTGCATTTAGTAATGAAATTTTTAAAATCTGAAAATTACGTACACTAAATATGAATCATAAGTTCTGTTAAGATGCCTTCCAGAGCTTATGCCTCAATTTAGTGTAATTACAATCAAAACAATCAAATTGATGTGTGGAAATAAAACACTTCACTGAAGGCTGCAGCAATAGAAATATAAAATTTTTGAGGTCTAAAACATTAGCACTTGGATTTTAATTTAAAAACCTTATGTTACAATCTGTTATTCAGATCTTTGTGACAAAGCAACTGAAAAACACTAAAACAGATTTGCATCCTGCGTGCAGTTCTTTAGCATTAGCATTAGTAGAGGCATATATTGCAAGAAAGCAAGCTTATGCAGTATCAGCCAAAAAAAAAAAAAAAAACTTCCACTTCACCCCTCCGTTCGTTCGAAATACCTGTCCAGCTGAGCCTTAGATTTATTTAGGCTATCAACTTCCACAACAAGGGATGGAAGTCTGTTCCACCAACCAACTACCTGCTGGCTAAAGGCAAATTCCCACACATCTATCCTACATCTGTCTTTCCTCAATTTGAATTTATGCCCTCTCAGGTGATTATTCTGAGCAAGAGGCAGAATCTCATCAGCATTGAGCATGCTCAAACCATTCAAGGCTTTATACACCTCTATCAGATCACATCACTGGTGCCTAGTCTCCAGACACTGTAATTTGCAAAACTTAAGCCTTTCTTCGTAAGAGCAACCCTTTGTTCCAATCACTAATCTTGTTGCCCTTCTTTGTACTCGTTCCAGCAGCTCTACATCCTTCTTGAAATGAGGCCTCCAGACCTGTATACGGTACTCAAGGTGTGGCCTGACCATTGCCTTATACAAGGGAATAATCACCTCCTTATCCCTGCTAGAAAATTTCCTGTATAACATTGATAAGACACCATGAGCTACTCTTGCAGCCCGTCTGCACTGCTCAGAGAACTTCATATCTGCCTGCACAATTACCCCCAGGTCCTTTTCATTCTCTACCACTGTCAGTGTAGTACCACAGAGTTGATACGTTGCTCTGTTGGCTTAATGCTTTATTGCTGCCATCCAATTGTAGTACTGGTGACCTGGTTGGATATTCAATTGGTTTTGATTCTGTTTGAATTTTCTGGATATGATCAGTTGAATACCCAGTTTAGTATTAGTATTGACTGTCTGGCTGAAAACAAATTTCTACATCTTTATTCTGAAATTGTCCTTACTCAATTTAAATTTATGCCTCATGCGTGTTATCTGAGCAAGGTGCTGCCATCAACAGTTAGCTTACTCAGCTGTTTAAAGCCTTAAACAGTTCAATCAGATCTCCTCACAGATGCCTACTGTCAGAAGCTATAATTTGTAGGACTAAAGTCTTTCTTGGTAAGAGTCCCCTTTTCTTCCCCTCATTAATCTTGTTGCCTTTTTCTGCACCCATTCCAATAGATCCACATGACTCATTCCTAAAATGATGCATCCATATCTATATGCAGTACTCAAGATATGGCCTAGCCATTTCTTTATACAACAGGATGATCACCTCCTTATCCATATTATCAAAATCTCTGTATATGCTTACTGTAGGATGTGACAATTTATAATCATCCCACGAATTTTTTTTTTTTTTTTTTTTCTGCCACTAAACTCATCAGTTCATTGGACATCCATTTTGGCCTAAACCTTGGTGAATATCTCTTAGTTGACTTCAGTATTATTAGCCACTATCATTACCTCCCTAAACACTTCTCATTTGTTATTTGTATTGTTTAACATTAATCGGTTTCCACCGAAAAGAGTTGAAACAAGTTAGTTAATCTATGCAGCACATTGAATTTCAATATTTCAGTACATCAGCAAAGAGTAATAATTCATGATTTATATGAAAAAAATGAAATGTGTTTATTTCTGATTGCTGGTGCACTGACTGTTTGGCAGGCTTGCAGAATCTATTTCTTCAAACCACTCCATGAACACACTTTTCCAGTTCAGTTCAGTGGTTGCTTTCTTATTCATCCTCTTATTTGCTCCATCTCTACTTTTCAGTTATGTAGTTCCCATGGAGCTTTTGAGGAGATGTCAACAATCTTGGAACCCATCAGGCTATCACCATAGACAAGTATTAGAACTCGTGCATTATTGTGCAAACAGAACTGTGGGTAATGTTCACTTCATTTTGTCTAAAATTTATAGTCACACATCTGTCTTTCAGGACTAGCTGTTCCACTTTAGCCAAATGGCAAGGTCTGTTACTGAGATAGGTCTTCCTTCTCCTGGGTCATTGTACACACAGCTTTGTCCACACTTAAAACTGTCTTTTCCAGTTTTTCAGTCTCATATAATGGGCAATCCTCATATACAGGTTTTATATCCTTATGGATTTGTTTTGCTTCTTTGCCTTGCAAATGAAGGAATTTTATAACAGATTGGACCTCAACCTTCTCCAATATACCACCTCTTTGTGTATTTGTGGCTCTAGTTCAGTAACTAGTGGATCTAGAAAAACAAATAAATATACATTAACTTATGAGACTTAATGTGTATACCTTCTAGGTGAGGATAAATACTCGTTGACTGCCTCTCGTATATATATATAACAAAACTACTGATGGGGTACAACAGCTGAAACTATATATGAAAAGCCAATAGCAGAGAGAGCTAAGAATGAGCCCTACTTATACATTAATACACAAGTTAGGTTATGCATGAACGTACATTTCTGGCATGTTTGATTGTTAAATAATATGCCTAAAACCCTCTTATACTGTACTGAAGTATTTATCAGAATCCCCTTCCCTCCCATGTGCAACATATTCATGACATGTTGATTAACTATGAAGTGAAATCTGTGTAATGGTTAGTTTTTTTGGGGGGGAGGGTAGTTAGAGTAGGCATGTGGGTTAATCTTTTAAAATAGGGGTACTAAATTCTAGAAATATATTCTAAAAAATAGCTGAAAATTTGAAAAGGTTTAGAGCTGCTATTCCGAATTAATTGCAGTGTTTCTTCAGGGAGAGGAATAGGACTATGAATGGCACCTAAAACCACCTTGGCAACTAATAAAACATGCTGAAAATTTGATGCCAGTCCAACTTTTTCTTTTAAGTAATGCTTGGATATGCAAACTAATATAGATTTATGTAGAGAGGAAACTGGATGCTGTCGAATTCGAATTGAGCCTGTACTTTCCTAGGAAATATAGGCATACCTCACTTTAAGGTGCTTCGCTTTACAGCGGTTTCAATTATATTAATGTGTATTATTTTCGGTGCTTGCCTTGCTTGTAAGGGGATTTTCGGCAGTGATGTGCACATCAGCTGAATCGAGCGAGTCGACCGGTGCCATTTTGTTACCCACACTCAGTCTGTTTACATCATTTGTGCACTTCGTGTCTCAGTGTCAAATTCCAGAATTACTCCTCATTGATGCTGTTGCCTTTTAGGAGGTAATTTATAAAGATGATACTTACTTGTGTTATTGTTATTATTAATTACAGTACAATGGCCCCTAAGTGTAGTGTTAGTGAAAAGAAGAATCGCAAGCCTCTTACTTCAAATCAAAAGCTAGAAGTTATTAAGCTTAGTGAGAAAGGCATATCGAGCACTGAGCTAAGCCTTAAGCTAGGTTTGGCACACCAAACAGTTAGTGCAGTAGTGAACTCAAAGGAGAAGTTCTTGAAAGAAATTAAAAGTGCTACTCCAGTGAACACGAAAGTGAGACAACCTTATTGCCGATATGGTGAAAGTTTTAGTGGTCTGAATAGAAGATCAAACAAGCCATAACGTTCCTTTAAGCCAAAGCCTAATCCAGAGCAAGGCTGTAACTCTCTTCAATTCTATGAAGGCTGGGAGAGGCGAGGCAGCTGCAGAAGAAAGGTTTCAAGCTAGCAGAGGTTGGTTCATGAGGTTTAAGGAAAAAGCCATCTCCACAACATAAAAGTGCAAGTTGAAGCAGCTAGTGCTTGATGTAAAAGCTGCAGAAAGTTATCCAGATGAGCTAGCTAAGGTAATTGACGAAGGTGGCTACACCAAGCAGCAGATTTTCAATGTCAGTGAAATGGCCCTATATTGGAAGAAGATGCTGTCTAGGACTTTCATAGCTAGAGAGGAGAAGTCAATGCCTGGCTTCAAAGCTGCAAAGGATAGGCTGACTCTCTTGTTAGGGACTAATGCAGCTGGTGACTGCAAGTTGCAGCCAATGCTCACCTGCCATTCTGAAAATCCTAGGGCCCTCAAGAAATATCAACATTAAAAGGAGTTTGGAAGAAGTTGATTCCCACCCACATGGATGACTTTGAAGGGTTTGAGACTGGTAGAGGAAGTGACTGCAAATGTGGTGGAAATGGCAAGACAACTGGAAGTGTAGTCTGAAGGTGTGGCTGAATTGCTGGCATCTTATGATCAGCCTTTAACGGATGAGGACTTGCTTTTTGTAAATGAGCAAAGAAGGTTACTTCTTCAGATGGAATCTACTCCTGATGAAGATCCACTAAGCATTGCTGAAACGATAATGAAGGATTTAGAACACTACATTGGCTTATTTCATATAGTAGTGGCAGGCTTTGAGAGGATTGACGCCAATTTTGAAAGAAGTTCTACTGTGGGTGAAATACTGTCAAACTGTATAGCATACTACAGAGAAATCCCAATCTTCAACAGCAAGTAGCCCTACCATTAAACAGCTATCAACATCAAGGCAAGACTCTCCACCAGAAAAGAATAAGATTCGTTGAAAGCTCAGATGATGAAACTTCACTATCTCCTTCAGTCTTTCTTCCATAATTACTTCTAAAATATTCATTTGTCAGTAACCATAAGCAAAGGACGAAAATATTTTAAGGTTAGCAATACAGTATTGTAGCATTTTTTAAATTTATTATTTTTACTTTTGCATCGTTTTTTTAGGCCTAGCACTATTGTGCACTTAATAAATCATTATTATTAGCCATACGGTACAAGGAAGTCTGAGGCTTATGCTGCACCAGCCACAAAAAATTTCTGTGGATGGAATTTTTTGTGGCTGGTGGAATCACCAAGAAAGAGAAGAATGATGATATCCAGCTCAGGACCCTGAGTGTGCCAATGATAGTGTAAATATGTTTTTAGACTTTTATATGCACTGGCAAGTGAAAAAAAAAGGCTGTGATTCGCTTTAAGGCAATATTCACTTTACAGTGGTGGTCTGGAACCTAACCTGCCATATTACGGAGGTATACCTGTGTTGTAAACATCCTGAAAATTTGGGGTTGATCTGATTTTTTTTCCTATCAAGTGATGCCCAAACATTCCATTTTTGTGCAGAGGTAACTTTAAATTTTATGGAAAAAAAATTGCCATATTTCTATTTCACTCATTTTAATAAAATTTGGGATGACAAATGGATGGATGGATTGACACAATGAAGACAATAGTGTGGTTTAAACATTATTTTTTGTGAATATGCTTACTAAAAAGGTGACTGAATCAGATAGTCCCCTTATTTGATCAAAGTAAAAGAATCATAGAAAGTACAGCAGAAGTGGCAGTGAGTTGCAGTTATATTTACAATTGAAAGACCATTTGAGCCATAACAGAAAGTAACAAGGAGCTGATTGCTGTAAAATATGTGATAATGATCTTGGAGCATCAGAAAAAACTACCAAGGTAAGGAAGGCTCAGTGATGGGATGAAAAAAGAATGGATTCTGTTTGATATTTCTTAATATCATTATGAGGGAGTACAGGAGAAACTATCAAAATTTGCTGATGATTTGAAGGTAGGAAGAGTGGTTAACAATCAGAATTAGTCCATATTGCTTTAAAATAATAGTAGTGGTAGTAATGGAAAATGATGCAAGAAAGCAAGCTTATGTAGCATCAGACAAAAAAAAAAAAAAAAAATTCCAAGAATTTGTCTAATTCTTCCTTGAATTTATCAAATCATCCACTTCCACAACAACAGATGGATGTCTGCTCCATCCACTGGCTGAGAGGCAAATTTCCTCAACTTGAATTTATGTCCCCTCATATATAGTCTCAGCAAGAGGACGAATGATATTGTTTTTCTTACTCATTCCATCCAAGGCCTTAAACACCTCAGTCAGATCTCCCTGCAAGTGCCATTCTGTTTGCCCTTCCTGCACCCATGCTTCTTGATTAGACCAGGGTTCGAGCCCGTCACCACCAAATACGGAGGATGCGGAAAGGTCAGGGAATGACCACCGCATATTCCCGGAGCAATATGGCCTTCATTGCTAATGCTCCTAAAAAACCAAACAACAACCTCCCTGCACCCATTCCAGCAGGTCTACGTCCTTCCTAAAGTGAAGCTTCCAGACTTGTAAACAGTACTCAAGATGCAGCCTAACCATGGCCTTGTACAAGGGGATAATCACCTCCTTATCCTTGCTAACAAGTTTCTGTTTATCATTGACAAAAACCCCATGAGCTATCCTGGCAGCATGTTTCCACTGCTCAGAGAATTTCAGATGTGAAATTCTCTGAGCCCCCAGATGAGAAATTACCCTGCGCCCAACCAATTAGCAACCAAAGAAAACAGGAAGAGAATAACTGACCTCCTTCACCGAATTGCAGTAAAAGAAGAATCCATCTCAAACTCACTCAGAAAGACACCTCTAACAATCATCACAATTACCAAAGATAACCTCATGAAAGCCATAAATGAACTTCCTAATAAAGTATCTGTTGGTCCTGATAACTTCCCTCTTTTCATGGCAAAAATCAGCAGCCCTTACATTATTGAGGTGTTGCATCACACCTTCAATGAAATCATTCAAAAAGGTACTCTCTCCCCTGTATATGGAACAGCTACATAATCAGGCCCATTCCCAAAATAAAGAAACCAAAAAATGCCAAAGACTATAGACCCATAGCCATAAGTTGCACCATCTTGAAAATTTTTGAAAAGACCCAACACTGCTTCGGGCATCGTCCTCTGCACCTACACTTCGTCTTATCTGGAAGATCAACTGTCACAAATCTCCTTGAGACCCTTTTTCGGAAGCAGAAAGCTCTCAACAATAAGGAACAGCTCGATATTATCTTCCTAGACATATCCGCAGCTTTTGACAATATCTCGATAACAGCTCTGAACAAATTTTATCTTTCTACTTCAAAATACAAGGCAATCTCCTGAAGATTTTATGTAACATTCTGAAGAAAAGATGCCTCGTAATCTGTAATGACGATTTTATTGCCCATTACTCCATTTCACAAGGAGTGCCAAAGGGAGGCATCTCCTCACTTTTATTTGCTGCAGGTCTGGAACCATTTTTTGCATCCCATAAAGACAGCTTTATTACATATGCTGATAACCTGAAATTCTTCATCAAATCTAAAGATCTACAACAAGTTAAACAAACAAATCAACAAACCAATAACACAAAAGAACTGGAGCATTACCTCGACTGTATTGGACTACATTTAAACCCAAGAAAATCTGCCCAGATGACTATTACAAAGAAAAAGCAGGAACAATATCTCTATGCTGGTAAATGGATGCGAAGTTCTAAAGGTTAAATCGCACGTAGACTTTGGCCTAAAATGGGATGACGGACTAACATTCTCCGGGCACTTTGATTACATCAATGCAAAAACACATGCAGTGCTCTGGGCTGCCAAACAGGAGTTAATTGGCATTAGAAACCCAGATCTTGTTAAAAAGTATATCTTGAAATGTATACTTCCCATCCCACTGTATGCTTCACAGATTTGGTCTTCTGCCCCACCGAGCAACCTGAAAGCTTTCCTTAGTATTGAATACTGGCTCTTGAGATGGCTGGACAGGATCTCAAATCACCCATTTACTATCTCTGAGCCATCCTACTTTCCAATCCCAGTATTCCTTCCTGGAAACAGACAATTAACACAAACATTTTCACATTAGCCCAACTGCTAACAGCAAGATTAGACGCTACCAGTACTGACGGCTTATTTCACTTTTGTCAAGAAGCTACCAGGAATGCTGAAACAAGACGTCCTCTTCAAAGCAACTTAAAAAACCTGGACAGCCTAAGTCACTTTTTTTCCAGCAAACACGATAGAACTCTTCAATCAACTAAGAATTGAAGCAGAAAAGCTCTGTAATGAACAAGCTTGTAGATTGAAAGTCTTTGCCAGCTCCTATCGTCTTGTGCAACTGTAGTGCACAGCCACTCGGCTCAAAAACTGCATTTAATTTTGATCTCTTTTAGCTATATATTCTCAGTATTCTAGATGTCCACCTAAGATGTCAAAATTTTAAATATTCTATGATGTCAAAGATGCCAAAATTTTAAAATTTTGAGATCTTTGACGATGAAACCTAACCTCAGAAACGATCCATCACATCACCGCAGGGTGCAATGTTCTATTATAAAATCATAATTACTTATTTATTTCAAAATTCTGTATTCAACCTTTCAGGGTGAACATCCCATGGACTTTGTAACCTTTTGCTCATGGGGTCTGCTTCTCACCTTAGAATGTAACTCACACCCTTCTAGCCAATGGCTGTCCCAGGGGTGTCTCCTCAACAGAGAAATAAACTGATAATAATAATAATAATAATCCAATCTTCCACTCGTCTTCTATTCTAATATCCAGAATAGAAGACGAGTGGAAGAAGGCCCTAACAGAATTCGAAGGAATGGACCCCACAAGAACCCACGTCATACCTAAGCAGAGGCCAAATAAAATCCTGTGGAGAGCAACAGACCACTCAATCGGCAAATAATGCCACATTACCTTAACAACAATGGTGCAATGCTGGAGGCTATCCACACAGCTGTATACTGTGCTGCCATAGCAGCTACTAGGATTAATGGAAAAGAAACAAGACCAGCAGCAGAAGAACCGAAAACAAAAGGAACCGCCAGCTTGGGAAAGAAGATTTCAGCAGAAGATAGAAGAGTTAAGAGTCAAGATAGGTCAGTTGACCGAGTACCAACAGGGTAATAGAAGTAAGAAATTGATTGGAAAGGTGAAGAGCATCCTCAAGATAGACAGCGTCCACAGCAAACATGAAACCAGAAATCAGAGAATAGGAGAATACTTGGACACACTGAAGCAGAAGCTCCTCACACTCAACAAGAGACTACACTGATACAAAGAGAGCTCCCAGAGGAAAATAAACAATTGAATCTTCAATGAGGACCAAAGAGCCTTCCACAGAAAACTGGTGAAGATGAGAAAGCAGGAAACGGACCACCCGAGAAGAAGACGATTGAGGAGTTCTGGAGAAATATCTGGAGCAGTGAAGTGACATAACACATAACAGCAAAGCACCCTGGATAGAAGTAGATCAGAAGAAAACCAAGGACATACAAGAGATGACAGAGTGGGAGATTCGAGAAGAAAAGTAAAACAGTCGATCAGGAACACCCACAACTGGCAAATCCCAGGAATTGATAACATCCACAACTACTAGAACAAGAACTCACCTGTACAGACAAGCACCTAGCAGAGCAGTTCACTCGAATGATAAGGCACCCGGAGACAATCCCAAAGTTTCTCACTGAAGGAGTCAATACCCGAAGCCTAAAGACGAAGATACACGAAACCCGGTGAAATACAGGCCAATCACTTGCCTTCCAATGATGTACAAGATCCTGACCAGCTGCATAACCAAGAAGATTTCAGACCACTTAGAGAGTCAGAACATAATGGCCGAACAGCAGAAAGGATGCAAGGAGCAATTAACCACAGATGCCGCAGTTATGGAGCAAACCTACAAGAAGCACCGCAACCTATACACGGCCTACATCGATTACCGCAAAGCCTTTGACTCCGTACCTCATAGCTGGCTAATAGAGACCCTGAAGATCTACAAGGTCAATCCGATAGTGACAAACTTCCTAGAAGCAACAATGGCGAAATGGAATACCACCATTAAGGTCAAAAACATCATAACCAGTCCAATCCCCATTAGAAGAGGAATCTTTCAGGGAGATGCTCTGAGCCCACTGTGGTTCTGTCTAGCACGCAACCCGCTATCCACCATGCTTAACGGCAGCAAGTATGGATATAGCCTCAAAGAAGGAAGGAAGAACCTGTACACCCTCACCCACCTGATGTACATGGATGACATCAAGCTCTACGCAGCAACCGAGAAGCAACTCCAGCAACTACTCCGGATCACCGAAGAATTCAGCAAGGACATCAGGATGGAATTTGGGCTAGACAAATGCAAGACACACACACTGCACCAGTGAAAATTAGTTGGCTGAAACTACCAGCTGCTGACTGGTAAAGAGATCGAAGTTATGACAGGAGAGACCTACAAATACCTAGGGATGATGCAGGCTCAGCAGTTAGAGCACAAGGAAAAAGTGCCTGACCAAAAAATATCATTAGAAACTCAGAAGTCTGCTGAAAGCAAAATTGAACGGAGGAAACACTGTTAAAGCCATAAACACCTATGCAGCTCCAGTACTAACCAGTACACCTTTGGGGTCATATATTGGACTAACACCGAGCTTGAAGATATCATGCGAAAGACAAGGACAGTGATGACCCAGAGCCACCACCACCACCCAAAGTCAGCAGTGGAGAGACTAACAATAGCTCGGAAAGAGGGAGGAAGGGACCTGATAGAGCAACAGAAAACAGCGATAGTTAACCTGAAGGATTACTTCGAGACAGCACAGCACCACTCCACCAGGCCATAAGGAAGATAGATAAGTGGTATACTGCACTCAACCTAAGCGAGGAACCCCCTCCCGCCCAGACGGTACAAGAAACGAAGTTAGAAAGATGGGCAAAGAAGACACTACAATGGCCTTCATCAAGATCACATCGATAACATTGCTTCCAATGCATGACTCACAAGCGGGATGTTTTCCCCCGAGACAAGGATTCGTGCTGGCCATCCAAGACCAGGTAATCAACACCAGAAACTATAGAAAATATATTGCAAAGGAGCCCGGAATGTCAGATGACATGTGTCGACAATGCCACCTAACCTCAGAAACGATCCATCACATCACCGCAGGGTGCAAGGTGATCACTCAGACTGAGTACAGTCTATGAGTGTACTCAGTCTGGGTGACTCGTATTATCCAGGTAGCCAGGATAATACATCAGAAGCTAGCGAGGAAATACCAGTTGACCAAAGAAAGTGTACCATACTACAAGTACGAACCACAGGCAGTACTAGAGACCCAAACCTACAAGCTGTACTGGGACCACGCCATAATAATGGATAAGACCATCCTGCACAACAGACCAGACATAACCCTCGTGGACAAGATGGAAAAGGCTACCTACCTGATTGACATAGTGGTGCCCAACACTAGCAATGTCCAGAAAACCCATGAGCAAAAAATTAGGAAGTATACGAACCTGAGATATGAAGTCAAGGAGATGTGGCATATGCAAGAAGTATCGACCATCCCGATCATCGTGTCGACCACCGGTATGGTACCAAAGACTCTACATAGCAGCCTAGCAGCAATAGGTCTCCCAGAGAACAGCTCCAAAGAACTCCAGAAAGTCGCAATCCTGAACACCTGTAGGATAGTCAGAGATTTCCTCGACCAACAGTAACACCAGACATTACAACCACCCTGTGTACTTGGTAGCAATACCCGTCTCGGTGTGGAATCCCTCAATCAGGGAGAAATAATATAAGAGCAATAATAATAATAATGAGTTGCCGACAATAACTTCCTCCTGTGGGACCAGCATATTCTACCTTGGAGATTGCTGCTGTGTTGCCTGATTCACAAGTGTGAGGTACTGGCATTGAGTTGGGCAGCTGAGATGTTATTAGTATAATTTAACATTTTTTCCCCTTATTGACAGATCACGTACTGGATATGACATATCCACTCAACTACAGCAATTTCCTGATAAAAAAGCTATATGCATTTGTATGCATATAGCTTTTTATGTGGAACACAATTGTTAATTTTGAATGGGTTTTTGTAATACCTTATGCATATTTTTCTGATTGAAATTGTACATTAATAATATTCTGTTTTTATTTTGATTTTGTTTTCAAAAATAAAATATATTTGAGCATTAATTATGTATTTTTTATTTCAAAAACCAAATAACCACAAACGAATGTGTTCAATAAATATATTGTAAAATAAAAAGTATTCTGTGACTAAACATGTTTGGTATGCCTAGGGCATCTGCTTATTTTTTTTATTGACTCAGATTCATCTAGCATTGCACCAAGTTTTAATATTTGAGATTGGTACACTTCTTTCATTGGGAACAAAGGAAGGACTTGTCAGTTGCGTTAGGATTATCTACTAAGTTGACCTTGGAATACATGCCACATACAAACAATGGCTATAGAAATTGCAGTGACTGGAGACTATGCACCTGCACGGTGATCTGATTGAGGTGTATAAGGCCTTGAATGGGTTGAGCATGCTGAATTCTGATGGGATCCTTCTACTTGTTAAGATTACGAACCTAAGGGGGCATAAATCCAAATTAAGAAAGTACAGATGTAGAATAGATGTGTGGAAATTTGCCTTTAGCTAGCGGATGGTTAATTGCTGGAACAAACTTCCATCTGTCGTGGAAGTTGATAGGTTGAATATATTTAAGGAGGAAGTGGACAGGCATTTGGAGGGAATGGTGTGATTTTTTTTTTTTTTTTTGGCTGATTCTGCATAAGCTCATACACTAGCTTTCTTGCATCACATGCCACTACTACTACTATTTATTCAATGTGGAAGAGACCACATTTGCAATTTTCCCGAAATGGTAACCCCATTAATTCCTATTAATAAGAGAACATAATCTCTGCTCATGTATACCCTACATCCCTCAGAATCACCAATCCCAATGAAGCAGCAAAGCACCCACAGATTAACAGCATTTCTTAGAAGGTGATATATCAGGTTGCGGACAAACTGAATAGGTATTTGCTTCTACATTCATAAGGGAATTTCTTGAGGAATTTTTTAGGGATGGGATGCCATAAGTGAGTTGAGTTCTGCCAGGGAGCTGAATTATTTTGTAATAACTGAGAGGAAAGTGAAGGAGAAAAATGTTTGAAGCTAAACATAAAAAAGGTACCTGGGGTGGATGGTTGATCTATCTGGCTATATTAAAGGAGGCAGCAAAAGAAGTAAGCAAACCTTGAGTCATGATTATGAGAGCATCCCTTAATTCTGGGGATTTCCTGTGGACTGGAGAGTGCAAATGCATCCCCAATTTTCTGACTTGGCGCATTATGGCCTTAGCTGCCAATGCGCCATTAAAAACCAAAAACCAACCAACCAACCGCATCCCCAATTCACAAATGGAGATCAAAGGAGGACATGAGTAATTACAGTTCTGTTAGCTTGAATTCTGTTTCAGGGAAAATAATGGAGTCACTGGTTAAAGAAGTAATGCAGGTTCATTTAGGCAGGAATGTAATTATACTGCAATCACTGTATGGATTTCTTAAGGGGAAACCTTAAGGGGATACCATGATACAGTAACAAAGGAACTGGATGCAAAAAATTGTTTTAACATCATATACTTAGATTTCAGAAAAGCTTTTGATACTGTTGCACATAGAAGACTGCTATTGGAGCAACGTTTCATTAAGGGAAGATTGCTGCTACGGATAGAGGGATGGTTCAGTGGGGGAAGACTTAGAATGGTTATCAATGAGCAGTGCTCTTCTTGGACTAATGTTATTATCAGAATTACCTAGGGTGGTTCAGTGCTGGACCCATTGTTGTTTACTACATTTATTGATGATATTGATAAATGCATATCAGCCTTAATGGACCAGTTTACAGATGATATAAAAGTTGGCAGGATACTTAATCATAGTAATCAGAGTATGCTACTGCAGCAAGATCTAGACAAATTAGGTAGATGAACTGAGAAGTGGCAATTGAAGTTTAGTATTGACAAATGTGAGGTACTTTATATGGGAAGGTATAATCCCAGATTAACATACCAGCTGTGTGGTACCACACTCAGGGCAGTGGAGAATGAAAAGGATCTGGGAGTAAGAGAACTTCATATCTAACTTGTGCAATCAGATATGAAATTCTCTAAGCAGTGCAGACAGGCTGCCAGAACAGCTCATAGGGTTTTGTCAATGATACACAGGAATTTTGCCAACAGGGATAGGGAGATGATTATCTCTTTCTATAAGGCAATGATTAGGGCACATCTTGAATACTGTATACAGGTCTGGTAGCTTCGTTTTAGGTAGGATGTTAATCTGTTAGAATCAATGCAGAAAAAGCACCCTTTTGCTCCACTCATCAATTTTGTGTTGTGTAAGAGGGTACTTGAATATTGAAGGAAGAACTAGGTAAACTGCTAGAGGGGATGGACAAGTGAAATGGAAAGTGTTAGCTTCCCCCCCCCCCCCTTTTTGGCTGATGCTCTATAAATTTGCCTTCTTGCATCATTTGCCAGTACTACTAATAATATATCTCAAAGCCCAATATACAAATTAGCCACGAATCAGCTGCCTTTGACTACCAATCTGCTCAACTTCAGTAAGTGTAGCCACAAAGACTGCAATGATGTAGTAGATGCATGTGATGCAAGAAAGCAAGTGTATGAGCTTATGCAGCATCAGCCAAAAAAAAAAAAAAAAATTACAAAACAATCCCCTCTAAATGTTTGTCCAGTTCCTCCTTAAATTTATTTAACCTATCAACTTCCACAACGACAGATGGAAGTTTGTTCCAGCAATTAACCACCCGCTGGCTAAAGGCAAATTTCTGCGTATCTATTCTACATCTGTCCTTCCTCAATTTCAATTTATGCCCCATTAGATTCGTAATCTGAACAAGTGGAAGAATCCCATCAGAATTCGGTGTGCTCAACCCATTCAAGGCCTTATACACCTCAATCAGATCACCTCGCAGGTGCCTAGTCCCCAGCCGCTGCAATTTGCAGAACTTAAGCCTCTCCTGATAAGAACATCTCTTCATTCCCCTCACCAATCTTGTTGCCCTTCTCTGTACACGCACAAGCAAATTTAGATCCTTCCTAAAATGATGCCTCCAGACCTGCACGCAGTACTCAAGGCGTGACCTGACCATTGCCTTATACAGAGGGACAATCACCTCCTTTTCCTTGCTAGCAAAATTCCTATATATTATTGACAACACCCCATGACCTGCCCTGGCAGCCTGTCTGCATTGCTCAGAAAACTTCATATCCGACTGCACAATTACTCACAGGTGTTTTTCATTTTCTACCACCTTAAGTGTAGTACCACACAGTTGGTATGTTTCTCTGGGGTTACTTCTACCCATATGCAGTACTTTGCATTTGTCAAGGTTAAAATTCAGTTGCCACTTTTCAGCCCATTTGCCCACTTGTCTAGATCCAGTTGGAATAGCATCTTTACTGTCGTTAACAACCCTGCCAACCTTTGTATCATCTGCAAACTTCGATACTTAGCTTGATATACCTTCATCAATATCATTGATAAATATACAAAACAGTGGGCCCAGCACCGAACCCTGTGGGACTCCACTAATAACATTAGTCCACGAAGAGCAGCACCCATTGATTCCCACCCTCTGTTTTCTCCCACTCAACCATCCTTTAATTCATTGTAGCAACTTACCCTTAATACCATTCTGCTCCAATTTGTGCAGTAGTCTTCCAAGCGCAACAGTGTCAAAAACTTTCCTGAAATCCAAGTATATGATATCAAAATTATTTTTTGCATCCAGTTCCTTTGTAACCACATCATAATAACCAATCAAATTTGTCAGACAAGACTTTCCCTTAACAAACCCATGCTGTGTCTGAATTATTGCTGCAGTCTTGTCTAGATGATCCTGCAATGCATCTTTAACAAGTGACTCCGTTATTTTACCTAGAACAGAAGTTAAACTAACTAGTCTGCAATTACTCGTGTCACCCTTCGATTGCCTTTGTGAATTGGGGAAACGTTTGCACACTCCAGTCCATGTGGACCTCCCCTGAGTCCAAGGATGCTCTCATAATTATGGCTAAGGGTTTGCTTACTTCCTTTGCCGCCTCCTTTAATATAACTGGATAGATCCCATCCACCCCAGGTGCCTTTCTTATGTTTAACTTCAACAATTTCTCCTCCACTTTGTTGTCATTTATTACAAAATCATTAAGCACCCTGTTACAATTTGATAACCTTGAGGCATTTTCAAACCTTAATAACTCCTAATGTGTGAATGTAGATGCAAAATACTCATTCAGTTTGTTTGGTATCTGAGCAGGATCATCAACAGTCAAACCATCGATATCAAGTGGACCAATCAGATTCATCCCCTTTCTTTTAGAGTTTATATAAGTAAAGAAATCCTTGGTTTTTCTTAACATCCTTTGCCAAAGATTTCTCGTAATCTGCCTTCGCCTGCCTAACCTCCTTTGTGACTTGATTACAGACTAGCTTATTATATCATAGGCTTCTTTGTCGCCTGATAATTTATATGCATCCCATGCATTTTTCTTCTCTGCCACTAGTCTCATTAGTTCATTTGACAACCATTTAGTAATCAGTAACTAGGCCACAATCTCCTAACCAAGGACTGACATTCCATTTTCAAATTGTCCTGTTGTCAACTATTTGACACTAAATCTAAATTCCTTTAAAATTTAATTGTTTTGTTATTAGCTTTGGTATCAAAAGCTGGATTTATGAGACATAAGGAGCTTATTTTATTTGCTTTTCAAGTTAGTTGAGTTATCCAATTAGACCCATCTGCAAGAATAATTTGAATATTTAATTTATTGATGTCATTATACCTTTGCATTTTCACACAAGTGGTTGGACTAAGGGAAAATATAATTAATACAAATATTAAAATATGCAGTATTCAGTGCGTTTCATACTAATTTCAGTTTATATTGTCTTATTCATTAAAGAACCACAAGTGCTTACATTTAATTTAATTGCATTTCTAATTAATACTAAAGCTCAGTCTTTTACTTCAAGAAAACTGTTAGTAACTCTGTTGTTTTCACTTTCACAACCTCACAGCAAATTTTCCAAGATATTCCAGGTGATAGTAATATTCTCTTAGATGGGTATTGTCATATTTGGAGGTTGTGTAAACAAATTGTGTTAATATAATACAGATGCTGTACTAAATTCATAGTGAAATAATTAATATTTGGAGAATAAATTATTACTGGAATTCTTATCATTTAAGTGTTCTGTAATTTTATTTTTAATTGTCAGTGAGCATCTTCCTACTTCATTGTCCGAACTTAGTATATGGGGGAAAAAGTTTCTTAATTCCATATATACTTTTTTATATCTGTAGGTTACATCTTCCACCATGGCTTAAGAGAGAAATTCCAGTGGGGAAAAATTATCATCGGCTTAAATCAACATTAAGAGAATTGAATTTGCATACTGTAAGTGTTAAAATAAGAATAATTATTTCCATAAATATAATGTTTTTAATATTAGTACATTGAAATTCATAATGATGACTTTGGTAATGAAATATTAAAGATGACCACCTCTTAGTTGAATGATAGCCATGTTTAATGAATTTTTCTATAATTTTTATCTGCCTATTTATTTATACATTTATACTCAGTAATGGTTACCAGTTTGAGTAAAGGCCATCTGGGGCTTAGAGGAGAACAGGTATTCTGTGTGTTATCAGACAGTCAGTCTAAAACACTAATGGATACAGTATCTTTCTATTACAGGAGATTTAGGAGAAGTCCGGTTGGCCTGCCTCCCTAAAATCCACTCATGCAGACCTTCTCGATGGTAAGCCCTGTTACGTCACTTAGGTGGCAACGAACGTGTAGAGTGGTTCTCTTCGAGACACCTGGTCAGCGTGAAGAGGAAAAGACCAAACCCGACAGCACAACAAAACAAATGTCCCTCAGTCCCCAGCGTCTCTCACTCCCTTCTTATGGCAGCAAGAGGATCAGAGTGAAAGCAGAGAGTGCTAAGAATCTCTGGGTACGACCAGGCTGCCATGCATGGAAACTGAACTTGGCCTGATACAACGTAAGATCGCTCATTGGTGAAGACAGGATATTAGAGCTGAAAAAGGAATTAGAAAATTGAATTGGAATATCATCGGTTTGGCTGAAACAAGAAGGAGAAATGAATCACTTAAGTTTATCAAGTGGAAATCTACTGTACACCAATGGAAGCAGTGAAAGGGGCAAAGGTAGAGTTGGCTTTCTGGTCCATAAAGATATAAAAAACAACATTTTGGAATTCAAAAATACATCACCAAGGGTGTCAAGAAGAACAATAATAATCAGGATTTCTAAGAGGTACAACCTAAAGGTTATAATGATTTATGCACCAACATTGAGCCTAGGTGAGCAGAAACCCCACTACACCAGGGGTGGCCACCAAGTCGATCGCGATCAACTGATCAACTGTGTGGCGATCAGTTGATCGCCACACAGTTGATCAGTTGTTGTTGCTGCGCAGCCCTAGGCTTGTCTAGTGAAAATGCACACAGTTACGTTGTGGAGTGCATGGTGTATGCATTGAATTGTTATTTAGCTTACTTAATATTAATAACTGGACAGTACTTATATTACTTTAATACCCTTTAATTTAAAATTAATACTACGAAAAAGAGCAAAACGTATCATTTTCATCAAGAGTGGAAACTAGAATACTTTTTTGTAATGATAAAAGAAACATGTTGTTTGATTTGCAATGCTTCCGTGGCTATACCCAAAAAAGGAAATTTAGAAAGGCACTTCAACTACACTGATTAGTAGTATTTCTTCATATAAATATCAATTTTTGGCAATGGCTAAGGATCTCAAAGATAAAAAATTCAATTTTGCAAATATGCAAGTTCATTTGCAAAAATATCCTGTTTTTGAATTTAATAGTGAGAAATATATTTCTGAAATTGAGAAAGTTGTGGATGATTTTGAAACCAGATTTGTTGATTTTAAAACAATTGAAGACATTGTTCAATATATTTCTTATCCATTTAATGTCGACTTAGATACGAAACAAATTGCAGAAAAATCGCTGAGATTTTTCAGATGGAGAAAATATTACTTGAAAATGAAATTATTACATTGCGAAACAATATCTTCCTAATTCCTAATTCTAATTTAATTGCAGTACAGTGACTTGTTTTGTAGTTCCAAGATCAACATTATATACTTGATCATTTAAAAAATGATCAAGTATATTGCTTGTAATATTTGAGTTATATGCATTTATCCGATGTCTAGACATTGTGCGTAATGGACAGTTTACTCGAACATTGTATCATAATTAATACAACCAACGCAGTTACATTTTCGAAGAGTTAATAATGGCGAATAAGAATAAAAAGCAACAACGTCTGGACACAATACAAAGACTACAAATGTAAGAAAAGGACTGAATTTGAAAATTAAATTAGATGTTTTGAAACAAATCGATTCCAGTCAACAACAAGCAGATGTGTGCCATAATTTAGGACTGGCAGGTTTAACTGTAAGAACAATTATAAAAATAAAGAATTAATTTTAGCAGCGGGAAAGACAGCTGTTCCACTGCAAGCAACTAGGGCTAGGATGGCTATTAGGATTGAAATGGAGACTTTAACTAATTTTATTGAAGATAATATCCAATGCAGAATTCAGTTAAGTTAAAAATTATAAAAAATAAAATGAAATAAAAGAGAGAGAGAGAGAGAGAGAGAGAGAGAGAGAGAGAGAGAGATAGCCTATATGATGATCTGAAGAAAACTCACCTAAAAAAAAAAAATGTGGAACCATTTAAAACTAGTAAAGGCTGTTTGAATAGATTTAAAATCCAGGGAGAAGCCGCAAGTGCAGATCAAGGAGCTGAAACTTTCAAAAAAGAACTTGTTAAAATTATTGAACAGGGGTATTATGTGTTATACTTCTCAACAAGGTTTTAACAAAGATGAAGCAGGACTTTTTTTGGAAACAAATGCCTAAAAGAAGTTTCATATTGAAATAAGAAAAAAACATGACAAGTTTCAAAGTTGGCGAAGGATCGGTTGACTTTATTGTTGGGTGGTAATGCTGCGGGGGATTTAAAATTAAAACCCTTTTTAGTTTACCAGGAAGTGGGCCAAAGTACAAAACAAAATCGACACATTTTTCATGATTAAATTCGTCAATTAAATTCATGATTTTAATTGAAATTTTAAGTTTAATTTTGATATGCAAGTAGTTACCACATAATTATATACATGTGCAATGAAGAATATTTTGTATGTACAAATATTTGAATATTAAACATTTTGACCAACATTTGTTCATCTTTACACTACCATTTATTATTGATTAGGAAATATCCTATGGCACCGACCGTGACCCACAAATACATGTGTTACCTTATGGGAATGTGGCGCTCTGTTTTTCCGGAACGAATTATCAGCGTTAAGTGGGGTCACCTGTAGTGACAATACCGATGACGAGAGAAGGAAGGCATTAAAGGTATTAAACCTTCTAAACATGAATTGTTGGCATTTGAAAATGAAGTTAGAAAATTGTCTATTAGGTTACAGTTAAATGCAATTCAGGAATTTTGGGGGTACTTAATTGAAAAGATGGTTTCGGAAGAATTGAAGCATTTGATGGACGCTCTGAGTAGGAAACCAATTTCATCGAATGAATGTGAATGAGGATTTTCACAAATTAATCTGATTGTCAGCCCAACCACAGCTTCGTTGATGACAAAAACGGTTTCTTCACTACTGTTTCTTAAAATTGTAGGCCCACTGCCAACCGGCTTCAATCCAGCAAAATATGTCGATTCGTGATTGCTTTGGAAACGTCATTCAGCAAGAGACATACAAAGAGGAAGAAAAGAAGTTGGCATATTGTGTGAGAACTTAATAAAAATTTGGAATATTCTACAAAAAAAATTTTATGAAATTATTTTTACTTATTTTACTTTAGGGGCCCATAGTCTAACGAACGACCCTTAAAATGCCACTCAGTTGTCTGTCTGTCTGTCTGTCTGTCTGTCTGTCCGTCCGTCTGTCTGTCATAGCATTGTATCTCTGGAACCACTCAACCTGTTGACTTGAAATTTTGCATGGGTTTGTACATCATGTGGGCCAACATAATGCCATATTGATCATTGTTGACAAAAATTTGTCTGAGAAATGGAGGGCGGTTAAAATGTGGGGGGATAAAAATGTTGTTGACAACCTATAGCTTATCATACACCATTGGAAAGAGCTCAACAAGTATGTTTAAAATATAATTTTAATATTTTTAACATTAAAAATGGCGGCGCCAGACAGAAAAATGTAATTTTTGTGTCCTCCCCCCCTCTATTTCCTCCGCTAATGGAGCTAAAAATTTAAAAATCACATTAGCGATGCGTTATTCGACACTTATCAAGGGAAAACTATACCGATTGAAATCTATCATTTACTTTTTGTGTTAAAATTAAAAAAACAATTTTTTATTTCACTTCGATAGCGTGCTTCTTTGTACTAAGTAACTCTCCTTTTGGTGACAAAAAGTTTGCTAAATAGTTAGTTAATAATTCTATAAAGGTCATTTATAAATTTTGTGACGAGAAGTATTTTTTAACAATTTTCAAAGCTTGAGTTGTCCTAGCAAGGAGGTACTCAGAGAGCCAGTGTTGAGGCGGCAGTGGTGGTGGGGATGCGCCTGCGCGGAGTCTTGCACGGCCCTCACCTGCCAGTCGCTTCTCTCCCGAGACTTTAATCACTTCTCCCACCCTTGTCATTCACAACAACTGGAAAGACTCAAATAGACAATGTTTTCGTTAGTTCCTGAGTTTTAGGTCAAGCCAGGGTACTAGAAACTTTTTTTCAGTTACCATAAAGCTCTCTATTTGAGATACTGCACTAACGACCATTCGTGACTACAGACCATTCATCCTGAGTGCCCCGCACTCAGTAGTTGACCAATTTATTTACTTATTTTATTCACATTTTACTTATTTTTTTATATACTTGAATAATAAATTTATGCTTAATAAACTGTGTTAATATTCTAAATTTGTTGTTCTTATTCCAAAAACATTACTACGAAAGTAACAATATCAGGAAAAAGAAATTTTTAGAGTCCCTTTCGTATCCTTTTAATTTTAAATTTTACCTGATAGCAAAGAATGAGTACTGGCACCTATTTTTTTACAAAAAAAAAACTGATCATATTTGTTAACAAATTATCTGTCTATACAGATGTGGTTCTGTTACAGATAAATTATTAATTTATATGTAATAGAACTATAATACCAAATTATTCATTCATAAAGTTTATTGTCAGCTCATCTTAGCAATTATTTATTACATTATATATTTCTTTCCATCTTTTCACAAATGCAGCGAAGCATCATTTTATTAGTTAAATATACAGTGGATTCCGGGTATTTGGGACATATTGGGACTAGCGCACTTTGGTCTGATTAAGCAGCTGCCCCGATTATACAAATTTTCACATAAATAGTTAAAAATACAGTGGACCCCCACTTTACAATCAAATCATGTTACAGTGGACTCTCCATAATAAAATACCGTTCCCTATACAATAGGTAGTAAGCGCTGGTCATTGTGATCACGTTTGTGAATTGAATTTTAATTCTATTAAATGTCGATTCTAATAAGCAAAAATAGTAGGAATGTTATCCACAGGCTATAAAAGTAAAGATATATTAAGCACAAATTTACACTTTATTACTTTACCAATTAGCGAAATTAAATGATACGTGAAAATCAATATTTTCCCCAGGTTAGCAAAATTAAAATAAATTTATGCTTACATAGCTTACATGGCTTAATCAACACTGTAATATGCATATACTAACTAATTGATATTTCTGTTCACTGACATTTTTTGGGGTTGTAAAATTTAAAACAGCAAAAGATAAGCAATCAATAACAAAGAACACACAAGTACAAAATTACAACTAACACGATACGCACAAGTAAGATATGGAGTAACAAGTTTACGAAACATAAAAATAGGAATGAATAGAAGATTCTGAAAATTTATTTATTTTTATATGATTGAAGATTTCAGTGAAGGGGAAACATATTTCACCATAATCACTTAAAAACCCACTAATTCCAGCTATCGGTTATTATCGCAAATGCAATAAGATCAAGTTTACTACCTGTTTATAATAGATTGCACTAACAGAAAAGCCAAATAAACAAGAAACTGCAAATTGTTTTTATTGGTTTATGATGGAAACCTCCAGAAATGTGCTTTAGTCCAGTTGGAGACAATTGGGGGTAATCTTGAGTGCTGCCGTTCCTGCCACAATTAAACGGCATGTTGTCCCAATTAAGCGAAGTAAAACCTGGGCTATTTTCTTGATTAGGCTCTGTTCTTTAAGATTTGTTCCAAATAAACAGCTGCCCCTATTAACCAGTGGCCTAAATAACCAGAATCCACTGTACTAAAAAATTCAAGTATTGGTTCAAAGGAATCTAGGGACTTCCAGCAAAACATAACCCTAGATCAGAACTTGGTCAAGGCATGTGCTGAGGGTGCATCATGCACACAGGCACTTCAAGCATAGGGATATGCAGGGCATTTGTCACTTGAGTGAGCTTTCATCCCAAGACGCCACCTGGGTTTTCACCAATATGCGACTTGCTTCTCATTCGTGTTTCTTCTTCTACCAGTCTAGTAGGTTATTTCAACACAAGACCAACTGGTCAACTCAATTAAACAAAAACAATAAGTTTTTTCAGCAATTTTAACCATTTGGCCTCGTGGTGGGGATGGGCCAATCACACCCCACACCACGAGTTACTGTCCCCACTACGAGGAGGTATGTCGCTACCACTAGCTGGGCATTGCCCTACTTCTCAAATAAGCAACTTTTAAAAAATCTGCAAAGTAACAAAAACTGTTACGATCAATAAACAATTTCTTTACAACAGAAGCAGTGAGAGCAAGCATTCCTCGCTCCAATCTTGTTCTAATGTCCTCATAAAACACACATTCCAGCACCATGTGGAGGCCAGTCTTTGACTCACCATAAACACACAGCTCCATCAAGGCTGTTTCAGTTGGGGGCAACCCCAACTAAAACAGCCTTGACTTCAGGCCATGTCCAGTGAGAACATCACAAGCCACAAACCCAGACTGGAGCCATGCAGTTCGGGATAGTCAGGGCAGTAATAAGTCAATTTTTGATATTTTTAATACTCAGTAGGATGCCAAAGCTTCATGTTGCACATACACACAAAAATTAACCCATAAGCCACTGTTGCCCTAGATCATCACACTTCCATTAGCCTGTCATGTTTTGGTTGCATATGATAGATTCGTGGCTTCACATTGTTGCTACACCCTAATTCTGCATTCAGCATGATATTATTAAAAGAGGATTTGTTGGATTTTGCAGATCCTTTTCCAGTCCCCCAGTGTCGAGTTCTGATGCTCCTCAATCCCGTGTGTAGACTTCTCTTCCTGTTGCACAGACAGCAGTGGTGTACTGAAAGTTCATCTATTGCTGTAGCTGAGACCAGTTGTAGTCAACCTTTTATTGCCTCGACATATATTTACAATTTTCTTGAAGAGTATTGTGACCATGTTATATATAAATTTATGCCCCTTAATACACTTTTGAGATACCTGTTTATAATACCAGTGATGACTGACTACTTAGTATTAGCCATGGAATTAATATTAGCAAGGAAGCTGTATTAGCAAATATCCAAGGATTGTGCAACAAAATTAAATTTATTAAATTAAATTAAAAGTTGAATTAACCAAAACATGATTGATACAATAAATTTACCATATAGACATTAAAAATTTGTGGATAATTTTTCAATAAAGCTAATTTTGTGAGTGTACCTCCCAAAAGGACATCATGCACTTCCAGTGCTGGTTAAATACCACTGTTTTAGACAGTACAGTACATGTGGTTTGTACTTGGATTCCTATCCCTAGCATTCTCTGATTGAGCTGGGCTATTATTTACTTCATGGTGACACATCTGTTGGTCCATAAAATCATAAAAATCTTTGCTATTCATTAGAAAAAAATTTCAGTACAATGAAATGACAGTGTTACCCTACTGTGTTTCATTGCTGTTAACAATTCTCATTAGGTTTGCAGCTTTGCCTGAAAGTTCGGATTAAATATTATGCCTTTACTGTACCTACTCAAAATACATGGTACCATAGTTGCAGAACTTTCCTCATTTAAATTTTGTTTCAGAATAAGTCTGTTTTTTTTTTTTTTAAATATAAATTTAACTCTTAAGCCATTATTCTCATAAATTATTTTTTATTAATAAACTAAATATCTCACATTTTGAAAAATTTCACCACTCCTGTGGGTAATTGGATGATACTGCTTTATGCATTGTCATAGACATTTTTTCCATTAGAAATATGACCTTTTTTTATCAGGTTAAACACTTTTGCTCTTGAAATCACTTCATTACCATAAATTTATTTTAATATGTCAAGTATTGCACCCAGATTTTTTAACAACATACAAAATTTGATATTAATTCTTGGTTTTAAATAATGGTTAATAATTTTTACACCTACATGAAACAATATTCATCATGATTGTTAGCACAAGAATAATCAGCTGACCTTGAACTTACTAATGCTGTAAGCGCATGACATGCTAATATGTCCCTGCTTTGATTGCTCATCTTCTGTTTTTACAGGACAAAGCTGCCTTATTCCTTTGTTGTCACTTTGCATATATGCTCATTCAAAGAATTATACTTGATTGAAACTTTCCTTATTTTTATTTATTTTTTGTCTTCTCTTTGGGCATTGCTTTTTATTACGTTTTTGCATATGATACTTATAACAATAGTACATAAAATGCTAGTCATATCTCCTTGCCTTAATCCTTGACACATGGCTGTTCTTTTTTATGTTAAGGGAAATAAATTAGAATAAATAGCTTATAATATGATTGGTATCATTAATTTTTCATATGTGCTGTATATATTTGTTTTAATTTATCTTTATATTATTGCTGGCAGAAGATACTAAAAAATAAGTTGTATTAATGATAAGCGATAAGTTGTATTAACAATAAGGTCCTTTCAGTAGTGCAGAGAGGTTGCTACTGTGATGTACAGGAATTTTGTCAATAGATTATTCTGATAAATATATTATTAGAATAATTCAGAATGAACAAGATAATACATTATCTTTCTCACTTTGGTATTTGATGGCCAGCAGAGCATTGCACTTAGTAAGCGAAGGTCTTGTGTTACAAGCAGAACATTTTTTATAAGTTGCCTTACCATTTCACTACCTTCGAACAAGTGCCATTTTGCTTTTTATTGATTATTCCATTTTTTAAAGCCATGGTTAAACCACATCATGATTATTGTATTCAGGTGTAGTGACTCTGCTTTTTCATGTAGGTTGTGGAGTTGCTGGAGGGGGATGCACTGAAGAGCAACAAGTCCACATTCTACCCTAAAAAAATTACCAGACCTGAATGCAGTAATCAAGGTGTAGTTTAACCATGACTTTATAAAATACAAAAGCCTTCAATTTTGTAAATTGCAACACATTTGAGAATCTTATTTCCTTTGGGTCCTATCTAAAGTTTTAAAAGAATAACTAAACTAAACAGTGGTGATAATTGTTTTTTATTCCCTCAGCTGCCACTAGTTAGAGAACACATTTTTAAATTAGAAAGGATAGTTTAAAATAGCTTATGCCAATTTTAAAAAGACTTGTACCAGGATGTAGTAAAAATACACTTGGATGAAACTGGTGAAGCATTTGATTATAATTATTTTATTATTCACTTTTTAAGACTGCATTATATTGTATTGTTTTTTAATACTTATTTATTAAAAGATCTTTTTTAATAATATAATATAATATAATTTTTTATTTAAGTAAAATCAAGATTTAACATCAAAATTAATTTTCTCCAGGTGTGTGAGGAAGCTAAATGTCCTAATATTGGTGAGTGCTGGGGAGGAGGAGAATATGAAACAGCAACAGCTACAATTATGGTAAGCTGCTTAATAAAATAATTGTTGTGGCTGCTCCTAGAGGAATTGAAAATACTATATCAATCCAAATTACCATGTGTGTTTTTTCCCTGAAATTTTATATTAGAACTGTATTAGTTAGAACAGGTACAAGACCGATTTTCCAGGAATGGCTGGTCCAGCACCTCTTTTTGTTATTAGTTTAGTTTATTTTTATTAAATTTACTCATAAGCATGGCTTCTAAGAAAGATGCAAGTGTCAGTGGTGATGTCAAGTGTAAACACCAGTCCATATCAATACAAGATAAGGTAGAGCTATTGAAAAACCTGGATCAAGGTGTTTCCATGCAGAAGTTGTGTGACGTCTGTGTTATTGGTTTGTCAACTGTTTATGATATAAAGAAGCAAAAGGACAAAATATTAAAATTTTATACAGTGATTCCAAGAAGCAAATGAGAATTAGAAAAACTATGAAAGATGGTAAGAGTACTGAGTACAATTGAGTGATGATGGAATGATTTTGATGTCAGAGTGATGGAATAGACTTGTCAGGCATCATGTTAATGGAAGAGGCCTAGTTTTTCATAAAGAACTTAAATTAGAATATGTGTGTCTATAGTGAGGGATGGCTTCAAATGTGTAAGAAGCATCATGGAATTTCTATGTATAAAGTGTGTGGAGAAAAACAGTCCACAAATCACAATGGAGTTGCTGAGTATGTGGATGAATTTGCAAAGCTTGTAGCTGATGAGCACCTCAGGTTAATGCAGATAAAATGCATTATATTGGCAGTGCACACCTAGGAGGACATTAACAACAGAAGATGAGCTGATAGAATTTGAACAATCCAAGGATAGAGTTACCATCTTAGTGTGCTCACATGCTGCAGGCACACATAGATCTAAGCCTTTGGTGATTGGAAAAAGTAAATGATCTGGGGCCTTGAAAGGTATTAAAATTTACCCAGTAATATACGTGCAAATAAAAGTGGCTCCATTACCAATGAGATTATCTTAGAATGGTTTGAAGTTTTTTGTGTTAGAAGCAAGAGCACACTGCACATCTGTAGGCCTACTACCTAAGGATTGCAAAATTCTTATTATTCTGGACAAATGTTCAGCTCACCCCAAAGATGAACTGTTATATATAAGGAAAATGTTTATACAGTGTTTTATGCCAAACTGTATATTACTTATCCAACTCCAAGACCAAGGAATACTGTGCTCTGTGAAGGCCAATTATTGCTCACTTTTCATGAAACATATGTTAGATATGGTTAATGCTGGCAAGCCTATAGATATGTTTATTAAAGAATTTAACTTGAAACACGTCCTTTGGTTTGTTTTTAGTGCCTGGGAGAAGGTACAAGCATCAACTCTAAAGAAAGGCTGGTAAGTTGTAGCCTTCTTTTATGTTTAATCACCAGATGAAAATTTTGACAATGACTTTACAACAGGATTTCTTATATCAGATGAGAAAGAGGTTGTTCATGAGCTGCTTGAGTAGGCAAAAGGTGTTACAGGACCTGTTGCCAAGGGTCTAGCAAGTAGGTTAAATGAAGAAAATTTGGCCAAGCGGATGGATGTCGATGAAGAAACACCTGTTGTTTATCGCCATACTGACTCTGAAATTATACATTGTTTTAAATCCTGATGAAAACAATGGTGATGAAAATGAAGCAGATGTAGCTGAAAGACCTACTATTAACAAGTTAATTTAGTGTCAGGTGAATTAATCAATGGACTAGAACAATGTACCTTTGTGGTGGAATAAGAGCTAATGAATCTTTATTTGATTCATGAAAAATTACAAAGGGAAAGATCAAAGCACAAAAAACTTCAATTGGATGAAATGTTTAAAAAGGCAACCAAGAAGAATATGAGCCATAGCAGCAAGCCTACATCTGAAAATCCTGTACCTTCAACTTCATGTACTCTGGGTGTCTCTCCTGCAACATCACAAATCCATGATAAACAGTCAACTATTAATGATTCATCTCTAACAGAGTCTCTCCACTCGCTGTCTCATAGACGCACTGTTTCTGCTGCGTGCCTCTTCTACAGATACTTCCATGGGCACTGTTCTTCTGAATTGGCTTCTACAATTCCCGCTCTCTCTTTCAAAACAGTCCGAACACGTGCCGCCACCAGCCAACATCCATTTACTGTCCAACTTCAAACCCACAGAACCAACTTTTCATCTTCCTCATTTATTCATTCAACTGCCATTTTCTGGAACAACCTTCCTTCATACGTATTTCCTGAAAATTACAATCTACAGAAGTTCAAGTCCAATGTCAACAAATATCTTCTTTCGTCTTCTCAATCTCCAACCCAAGCACGGTACTAAGTACTATAGGTTATAATACCTCTCGTGTTTGGGGTTCTCATAAAAAAAAAAAAAAAAAACTATGAAACAGACTGCAATCCTAAAATCCCTCAACATCCAGACATTTTTGATTAGCTCTACAGTTCCAGTAAATTCTAAAATCGGTCACTTTTAGAGCGGTAGTACTGCAAAATTCTTTGTAAGTACAGTAAGTAATAAAGACGCTCGCGGCGGAGTCATTATCTTGAATGTTCCTGTTGAACGACTCTGCCGCAAGTGCCTTTATCCCATACTACCGGAACCTATCACAGCAGGTTTCTAGAGTCCTGAAATCTCATGGGATAAAGTGCATAGAGCTCCCAGGCAGGAAATCGTGATCCCTCATCTCTAGAGTGAAAACACCGGTTCCCACCTTACTAAAAGTGGACTAGTCTATCAAATTTCTTGCCACGACTGCACTGGTTGCTACATCGGAGTAACTGGCAGAAGGCTCAGCAAATGTATCTCAGAACACAAAAGAGTCATCTGCTTAGCAGACATAGAACACTCGGCCATTGCTGAGCACTTCTGGTCAACCTAACACAAAATTGGCCCACGCCGTGAAGTTATGGTTGTTGATCGGTTCCACCATTACCGACATCATGCCTGGTTGGAGTCATTGCACGTCACGTGCTCTAATACTTCAGTCAACAGAAAGCAGTGGATGTCTTGTCCACCCTATTATTGAGGCAACCATTCTCATGACTGACAAACGTTGGCAATGTTCACATACATCACAACCACAGGCTTCAACTTCAAACAGTTAGTCGTTACATCATGCAGTTTATTGTGCATGACTGGCACTACACGCTCTTAAGTTCTATGTTCCTAAACTTTCAGTTCAACTGATGAAGGTTACCATAATAACCAAAAGCTTTTTTACTGTGTGTATTTAATATATTCTGTTTTACTATTTAACATCAAACCTGTCATTTATTTTATTTTACTTTCCTTGTCTCTCTGTGCTATATAATATATTATACAGAATGAATCCAGAGCACACAGGCCTCTTTACCTATGCCTCTATTACTATTAAATTTTATGGAACAAAAGTAGGAGTCATTAACCATGATCCTTAAATTCCCTCTACACCATAGGAATGTCAAATATGATGGCTTTCTTTTTAACACATTTTCACAATCACAAGCTCTCCACACATGTACAGCACACTTTATGGGGCAGCCCAAATTTTAGCTCAGCCACCTAATTTAATTCCAAAATATACATTTTTCACAAATGATGGTATATCATATCCTACCTTTGATTTGTCCCAACATAGTTTCTGCAAATGTAACAGATATGGATTGTTCACGCAACCATGAGTTGCCATTGTCAAAGACACAAAACATGAAAATCACGTTAGAAGCAGATACTAGTTAGCACAACTGCACCAGAAAACAACTGAATGTAGAAGAAACACTCTGCAGGTTTACACAACTACCTGACTTGCAGGTCTGGTAGCTATATAAATATGTTTGGGCTTGTCTATACCTGTCATTCAAGAAGGAAGCGGTATGCATATTACATATCATAGAATGTGTATCTAAGAAAACAATTTAGATTTTTAGAATTAGCACTAAAGTACATCATGAAACACTATGAATTTTATAAAAATCAAAATCTCTGTGGATTTCCATGCTTTACCAGTGTTATATATATTTCATTATTTCCGGTATGGTAGGCCCTAGTTATAACGCAGTTCACTTTATGCTGATTTGCTATAATGCTGTTCTTATATTATAACCCGTATCTCACTATAATGCCCTTTTACCAGTGTACAGATTGAATTTTTGAACTGGATTCTTTTACAGATTGAATTTTTAGCATGTTTAATAACGAAAACATTTTATCTGATGTAGTCGATAACACGAGAATGAATAGCAAAACAGCATTAAAACCTTTCCCACTTCGACTTGAGAAATTTTCCCACACTCAGTGAAATTCTCTCCCACACTAATTTAATTGCTGTCCATTGACTTGTTAGGTAGCTCCTAGATCAACATTTGGAAAATTATCACGTTAAGAAATATGCAGTATTGCTTGTAATATTTGCATTATATTCATTTATATGAAGTCTAGTCATCACTTAGTACAGCGTTAGACATCGTCTGTAACGGACAGTTTAATACTCAAACATTGTATCATAATTAATGCAATGCAGTTACATTTTCGAAGAGTTAATAATAGTGCAACAATGTCTGGACATGGTACAAAGACTACAAAGGAAAAAAAAAGACTGACTTACAAGTGGATGTGTGCACAATAATTTAGGACTGGTAAGTTCAACTGTAAGAACAATTATAAAAAATAAAGAATTAATTTTAGCAGCAGGAAAGACGACTGTTCCATTATTGATTAGGAAATATCCTATGGCAGAAACCACAACTCACAAATGCATATGTTCTCTTATGGGAATACGGCACTCATTTAGCGCTGATTCACTTAGCGCTCTGTTTTTCCGGTGTATATGTGTCAAATATTTATACCAATTATTTTATTTGAAAATCTAATTAGCAGAAGTAATTTTAAAAGTATTTTCTTATCACCAAATAAAGTTACAGTTATTTTTTCCCTACATTTGATTGTATGTTATTAAAATCTTTTATTGGATAAGGAGTATCAACATCTAATTTGTTTAATTTTTTAGTTGAAACTGACCAATTATTTTAGTATTTTTTTTTCAAGTTTCATGTATAAATTAATTTGTTTTTTAAATTGTTTTCACATTGTTTAATTTTAAATGTTATTTAACTAGAAAATTTCTTCAAAATAAGTTAAATAATTTTTTTTATTTATAAATGGAAACAGAATGACAGCAAAAGTGTGCAAGAGAATGATAGAATTAAATTTAATATATCTCATCCGTATTGTAAAGATTGTAATAAAACATCAAAATGTTTCTTGGTGTAACTGTTAGTAGACCTGTGTCTAGTTCCTATATGCAAGTTTTGAAACACTGCACCTGGTTGAGTGGAGGTGACTACCTAGGTTTGAACCAATGTAAGCTAGGGTTGAGGGTGTGCTGTCCTCACCATGCAGATGAATGCCATTAGGCAACACTAGATGACTCATCATCTAGTGCAGTACCATCACCTTGCTTTTTGGAAGCTTATAGTAGCAAAACCCATGTTTAGTCTCCAGAGCAAGCTCTGGAAATCCCCCATCTCCTCTATCATGCAATGTGAGTGATGTTTTTTTGAGGCTATGATGAGATCCGATATACATTATATTTTGAGGGTACAGCTCTAAAACAGTTTTCACAGAGCTTTCCAGTTGCTAGTTAGGCCATCAGACCAAACTTGTTAGTTGCTCTCTAGGCAGCATTTGGATCTGCTAATGTGTAATCATACTGTCTCTACTCCGCCAGTTAGTGAATGGAGGGAGTCTGAGCAGTGTGCATGCGAGAGGCATTGTTGAGGCCATGTTATGTCAAGGAACTGGATATATAACCCCAGGGGCTCACATCTGGTGAGTATTGGCTTGGCACATCCAGGGTCCTGAACTGGATATCATCATTTTTCTCTTTCTTGGTGATTTCCTTCTACTTTCGTCTCTCTCTCTCTCTCTCTCCCTACGATGGACTGAGACAGTATTTAAATTCTATACAGTGGGACCAACTGATGATGTTACCAACAGCAAATTCAAAATGGGAAGCATTCAAAGAACTTATCTTGGAAGCTACTAGGCTTTACATACCAACTAAGAAATATTGTTCAAGGTTTAGGCCAAAATGGATGTCAGATGAACTAATGAGGCATATGGCAGAGAAGAAAAATGCATGGGATACTTACAAATTAACACATGATACAGAAGCCTATGATAGATATAAGTTGATATGCAACCAAGTTACAAAGGAGGTTAGGCAGGCAAAGGCAGATTACGAGAAATTCTTGGCAAGGGATGCAAAGAAAAACAGCAAAGAGTTCTTTACTTATGTTAACTCCAGAAGGAAGGGGATGAATCAGATTGGTCCACTTGATATTGATGGGTCAACTGTTGATGATCCTGCTCAGGTAGCTAACAAACTAAATGAATATTTTGCATCGACATTCACACATGAGGAGTTATTCAGCAAGGGGAATGCCAGAGGTGTATTCAACTCTAGCAGTAAGCTACAGAATCTTGAAATAACTGGGAGTAAAGTGGAGGAGAAACTGTTGAAGATAAACACGAGAAAGGCACCCGGGGTGGATGGGATCTATCCAGTTATATTAAAGGAGGCAGCAAAGGAAGTAAGCAAACCCTTAGCCATAATTATGAGAGCTTCCTTGGACTCAGGGGAGGTACCCATAGACTGGAAATGTGCAAATGTGACCCCAATATACAAAGGAGGATCAAAGGCTGACACAAGTAATTATAGACCTGTGAGCTTAACTTCTGTTCCAGGAAAATTAATGGAGGCACTGGTTAAAGAAGCACTGCAGGATCATTTAGACAAGACTTCAGTTATAGCTCAGACACAGCATGGTTTTGTTAAGGGGAAGTCTTGCCTGACCAACTTGATTGGATATTATGATGCAGTCACAAAAGAACTGGATGCAGGGAATAACTTTGATATTATATACTTGGATCTTAGAAAGGCTTTTGATACTGTTGCACATGGAAGACTGCTACACAAATTGGAGCAGTGTGACATTGGAGGCAAATTGCTGCTATGGATAAAGGGGTGGTTGAGGGGGAGAAGACAGAGAGTGGTAATCAATGGACACTGCTCATCGTGGACTAATGTTATTAGTGGAGTCCCTCAGGGCTCAGTGTTGGGTCCATTATTGTTTTCTGTATTTATAAATGATATTGATGATGGTATATCAAGCTTAATGTCCAAGTTTGCAGATGATACAAAGGTTGGCAGGGTTGTCAAGGACACTACTGACACTATGCTGCTGCAACAGGATCTGGAAAGGTTGAGCAGATGGGCTGAGAGGTGGCAAATGAAGTTTAACATTGACAAATGTAAAGTACTACACATGGGAAACAGCAACCCCAGAGCAACGTATCAACTCTGTGGTACTACACTGACAGTGGTAGAGAATGAAAGGGACTTGGGGGTGGTTGTGCAGGCAGATATGAAGTTCTCTGAGCAGTGCAGACGGGCTGCAAGAGTAGCTCATGGAGTATTGTCAATGATATACAGGAATTTTTCCAGCAGGGATAAGGAGGTGATTATTCCCTTGTATAAGGCAATGGTCAGGCCACACCTAGAGTACTGTATACAGGTCTGGAGGCCTCATTTCAAGAAGGATGTAGAGCTGCTGGAACGAGTACAGAGAAGGGCAACAAGATTAGTGAATGGAACAAAGAGGTGCTCTTACGAAGAAAGGCTTAAGTTTTGCAAATTACAGTGTATGGAGACTAGGCACCAGCGAGGTGATCTGATAGAGGTGTATAAAGCCTTGAATGGTTTAAGCATGCTCAATGCTGATGGGATTCTTCCTCTAGCTCAGAAAAATCACCTGAGAGGGCATAAATTCAAATTGAGGAAAGACAGATGTAGGATAGACGTGAGGAAATTTGCCTTTAGCCAGCGGGTGGTTGGTTGGTGGAACAGACTTCCATCCCTTGTAGTGGAGGTTGATAGCCTAAATAAGTTTAAGGCTCAGCTGGACAGGTATTTGGAACGAACAGATGGGTGAAGTGGAAGTGGGTTTTTTTTTTGTTTTTTTTTTGGCTGATGCTGCATAAACTTGCTTTCTTGCATCAAATGCCTCTACTAATGCTAATGCCATCAGACCAAACTTGTTAGTTGCTCTGTAGGCAGCATTTGGATCTGCCAATGTGTAATCATACTGTCTCTACTCTGCCAGTTAGTGAATGGAGGGAGTCTGAGCAGTGTGCATGCGAGAGGCATTGTTGAGGCCATGTCATGTCAAGGAACCGGATATATAACCCCAGTGGCTCACATCTGGTGAGTATTGGCTTGGCACATCCAGGGTCCTGAACTGGATATCATCATTTTTCTCTTTCTTGGTGATTTTCTTCTACTTTCGTCTCTCTCTCTCTTTTTCAGGGTTACTCAGGAATTTTTTTTTTTTTTTTTTGTCTGGTGCAGCATAAACCTTAGGCTTCCTTGCCCTTGCACCATGTAGCTAATAATAATAATAATAATAATAATAATAATAATATTCTTCCAGTGTGTATAAACTATATCCAAAAATTTAATTAATTCATATGTTCCCACTCGACTTTTACTTGTCTGCTGAATTTTTCATGAATAGTTATACTAATAGATTTAAATCTTTCAATTAGTTCCAACCTCAGTGATGTTAGTACTGAAAACAGTCAGTAGCATATCAGTCCCCTTTTGTCTGCTTTGATTCACTCCATCCTCCTGAGAACTTTCCACCAACAAAAACAGTAGACTGCAATGGGTATAGTTCTCTATTCCTCTTGCAGAACAGAGACTACTTGAGCTATTGATGTGTTGGTCTGCCAATCGTCCAACACTCTTAATATTTGTTGGGATTAGTGAATATTCTTCAGATTGGTGTAACATCAGGAGTGAGGTTCCTCACTCATGACATCAACAAAGGGATAGAAGGCGTGACGTCAAAGTTTACAGACAAGGTAAAGATTGGAAAAGTTGTTAATGATCAGTACTAAGTAGCACTTCTTCAGGATGACTTGAACAGAAGTCAAAGACGGTCAGAGAAGTGGCAGCTATGTTTTAATGCAGCAAAATGCAAGGTCTTACACTTGGCAAATAGGAACCCTCAAAATAAATTATACACTTGGTGTTGTTGAATTAAAAACAGTGGAGGAAGAAAGGTATCTAGGAGTTATGATATGGGCAGATATGAAGTTTTCTGAGCAGTGTAGACAGGCAGCCAGGAAAACCCATGGTGTCCTATCAGTGATTTATCGAATATTATCCTATAGAAATAGGGTGGTCATAATCCCACTGTATGAGGCAATTGTAAGACCACATTTGGAATACTGTGTTCAAGTGTGGAGATCTCATTTGAAAAAAAAAAAAAAACATTGAGCTTCTTGAAAGGATTCAGAGACAGGTAACTTGAATGGTGAGTTCAGCAAAAGGACGACTGTACAAGGAAAGACTCCAATTATGTGGTATCCAGAGCTTCACAACCAGGCACCTCAGAGGTGACCTGATTGAGATTTATAAGGCTCTGAGAGGAGTCGTAAAATGAATGAAGGTGGAATTTTCACTGTTATAAAGAATTCCAGAACTAGGGCTATAAATTCAAATTATCACAGGGGTTTAAATTAGATTGTAAGAAGTTTTCTTTTAACCAGAGGGTTGTTGATTGCTGAAACAAGTTGCTCTCGCAGGTAGTTGAGGCTGACAGTTTGAATAAATTCAAAGGTCGACTGGATAGTTACTTATAAGAGGAGGAAAGCATATAATATATATATTTTTTTTTCAAGTGCAGCAAAAGCCTGTGGCTTCCTTGCACTATATGGCAAATACTATTACTATTTCATAGTTTCATTCCATAGGATTGAAATTGGAACTTTGCATTGACCAATACAACTTTTGTACATTCATGTCCACGAACCATTCTTGAACATCACCTATGCTATGTGGTATAGGACATTATCCTGTTGAAACAAACATGGGTCTGTACCCAAGAACTGCATCATAGGGAGCATGGAATTGTTCAGTGTTAAGATAGTTATCAGCATTTATGGTTTCCTATAATCATAGAACCTTTGGTGTTTCAATCACCAAAGGTCCTAGGCCACAACATGAGAAAAAGTGTCACACCATAGCCCCACCTCTTCTGAATTTCATTGTTAGTACAATGCACTGTATTAGCAGATGTGTTCTCTAAGTATTCTCTATAGTAGCACTGATCATGATCAGAATCACTGTGATGTTATCATGAAATAGAAGCATTGCTTCTATTTCGTAATAACATCACAGCGATTGATTTTGGATCGTGTAGACTGTCAGCAGTTGCACAAATCGACATGTCAGCAGCAGGACATCCAACAATAACAGTCCTCTTAGAATTGATCAGTTCACTCTAACTGTCATGCCAAATTGTGGTTCATATGCCTGCTTTATACACCAGCCTGAGTCACTTGTTTTCCAGAAAGGGCCAGTGGACTGTGAAAATGCGATACTTTCTGGAGGGTAATGTATATCATTATCTTATTTGGTTAAGCCATGGTCAATTTACATTAATATGGTATTTTAATTTTTTTTTACATTTAATTTTAACAGATTAAATCAGACATGTTTATATTTTCATTAGATCTGTTTGTTTTTTGATCAACATGGAAATTTAACTATATTTAAGGCGTAGTTTCCACTGAACCTATTTTTATAGTTCACGGAATCAGCGAATCCATGGTGATTTTGACAGACCATGACAGAAATGTGTGTTTATGAATTTTCACAGTGACTGGAGCATCCCTAATATAGTGATTACTGTGGCTCTCCTAAACTTTCTTTTCTATATTTCCTTCTTAGTAGAGTGGGATCATTGCATGATTTCAGGCATCAGTCGTGCCATATCATCTCAGGAATCCATGCCATTGTGCTTCTCTAGATGGTCGGAGGCTCTTTTTTGTCAGCTTTGGTGTTTTTATTTTATTTTTCATTGGGTAGTGTTTTTGTATTACTATTAGCAACATGATGCAAGAAAGCAAAACTTGTACACCACCAAATAAAAAAAAAAATCTTAATCCACCCATTGCATCTAACAATTTGTCCAAATGTTTAAAATTTATTCAAGCAACCACTTCCACGGTACTGCCCCTATTCAAATAATCAGTTATTTTTTGAATGAATGTAAATTTCTGCACATCTATTCTGAAATCATCCTTTTTCACTTCAAATTTATCTTCTTATGTGTATCACCTGAGAAACAAAAGATTCCATGTGCATTTAGTTTTCTTAACCCTTTTAAAGCCTTATACTCCTCAATTAGGTCACTATATAGATATCTAGTTTCCAGAGACTAATTTATAGAACCCCCCCTGTCTTTCTTGGTAAGAATATCTTTTTGTGCCCTCAACTAATCTTGTTGCTCTTCTCTCCACCCTTTCCAGTAGATATTTATACTTCCTAAAATCCAGTTTCCAAACCTGCGTGCAGTATTCCACAAGTGATCTAACCATTATCTTATAAAATGGGATAATCAACCTCTTTTCTCTGCCAGCAAAGATCCTGTATATCATTGACAGAACCTCATAAGCTGTTTTTGCAGCCTGTTTGCATTGCTCAGAGAAATTCATCTTGAACTGTACAATTTTTCCTTATCAACTCGAGTTTGGTGTTATTCAAATATATGTTATTCTAGGATTCATCAGCATCATCATCAGCCATTTTCAATCCACTGCAGGATGAATGCCTCTCAAGCAACTTTCCGGTTCCTTCTGTTTTGTGAAATGGCCATCCATTTACTGTACTACCCACAAACTCATGAATTTCATCTGTCCATCTCCGTTATTGTCTTCCAGATTTTCTTCTAGCTCCTCTTGAGTACCATTCTGTTATTTTCTTAGTCCATCTGTCATCATGTCTTTGAGCTATGTGTCCTGCCCAAGACCATTTTAGTTCTTTAATTTTGATAAGAAGGTCCTTTACTTGAGTTTGCTGCCTAATCCATGTGTTTCTCTCAGTATGTGACTATATTTCCAGAATGCTATCCATGCAAAATTTATTCTTCTCTTGACTTCCAGCCATTTATCATTATTACAGCTAATGACTTGTCCCAGATAAGTATATGACTCCATCTTTTCAATTACTGCTCCTTCAATCATTATATCTCTTTCTGTGGCATACTTGTTCATCATTACTTTTGTTTTAGCCATATTCATCTTTAGCCCAAAATCCTTACTAACTGTACATAACTGATTAAGATTTTCCTCTAATTCTTTGGGATCATTGCTTATGACCACAATGTCAACTGCAAATTGTAAATGGTTTAGGTACTCTCCATTCATATTGTCTCCTTTCTGTGACCAGTCTAACCTTCTGAATTTCTAAGATTACTGCTACCCAAATGCAGTATCTTAAATTTATCAATGTTAAATCTCAGTTGCAATATTTCAGCTCATATGCCTAATTTATCTAGATCTTGAAGTAGCATACCTTGGTGGCTGTCATTGTCCACTCTGCCCACCTTTGTAATCAGCAAAACATCAAATCTGAAATTCCTGCATCAATTTCATTAATAAATTTCAACAAACAATAAGGGGACCTGCACTCACCCCTTTGATACTGTTCATCACATTAACCATTCTTTGTTGTCTACCACTTAATTGTCCTTTTATCCATAGTAATAACTTGCCTAATGCCACATTGCTCCAATTTATAATAGACTTGGTGCATCATAGCCTTAGTTGCCTTTGCACCGTAAAAACTGAAATATCCAATTTATTCAACAGCCTTTCATTTATTACAATAATAGTTCCAGTAAGTTCCAAATCTGGGAATGCTTTTATTCCGCTCAGTTTGCTTTTGGCATGTCTCAAAGGCTTTCTAAAATTTAAGTATATGATGTCAGAATTGTTCTTTGCATCCAGTATAACTTAATAGTAGCTGATCACATTTGGTCATACAGGATCCTCATAGCTCAGTTCCTCTCAAAATGGTCTTGCGTTACTTCTTTCCTGTGCCAGGAGTTAAAGAAATAATATTCTAACAATGAAGTTAAAGAAATAATATTCTCATCAAACTAACAGATCTGTAATTAACCTACTCTACCTTTGAACCACCCTTGTGAATAGGAGACATTTGTACATCTTCATTCTGATGGAACTTTCCATCAGTTTAAAGAATGAACTCATTATTATGATTAATGATGTGATTACCTCTTTTGCTGTATATTGTTAGTTGATCAAACCATGTTTAATTAGCATTTTAGTAATCATCTAATATAATCTTAGCAGTTTTCAAATTTTAATGACAAAAGGACTACATTGTAGTTTTAAAATTTTCCCACGCAACCTCAACATAACAAAATTGTTTCTCTGCCATAAATTCTTTCGGCTTTAGCATTAGCATTAGTAGAGGCATATGATGCAAGAAAGCAAGCTTATAGAGCAGGGTTTCCCAAACTTTTTCGGACTACTGCCCCAAACTTTTTCGGACTACTGCCCCCTTTTAGAGCATATATTTCATCAGTGCCCCACCCCATAAAGTCAATCAAAAATGATACATTGAAAATTAAATTTTAATAAAAAAACTTTAAAATTTTAACATTTATTTTATAAACAAAAATATAACTGTACAACAGTATCTAAAAGCACTTGATTTATTAATATAAAAATAATTAATGTGCAGGCTGGGTCTGATGCCATGAGACTAATTTTTCCACATCTGGCTCAATATTAGTAAGCAGCATCTTTAAATCGCCCCATTCCACTATTTGTAGTCCGTTTCTCTTTTTCGTCAAAACGCCTGTAATGGCACTAAATCCATGTTTGACTAAATACGACACTGGAAATGCAATTAGGAACTTTTTTACAATGGTCCATAATCCAGGATAAAGATCTGTAATTTGTTGCTGCAACCAGAAATGATGGTACCCATTCTTAAATCTGAACTTCAACTCTTCGTTGGTTTTTAATTCAATCAATTCTTCTTGTATTTGCATTACTGTTTTGTCAACACTTGAAAATGGGTCTAAAACCCAATCTAGAACCTTCATGGTGAGAATATCTTCAAATCATTCAGAAAAGTCCTTATGTAATGCTTCCAAATGATGACAGTAGACTTGAATGTCATCATGTATTTCTGTCTTTTCCTTAAGTGCCGAAAGACTCGGAAACTGGTAAAATTCTCCACATCCCAAGTTGTGTTTGAACAGAAACAAGCTTTGAAACATGCAGATATAACAGCCTTCATTTTAATTAAATTCAATTCATCTCCTTGCAGCTGCAAATTCATTTCATTAAACCCGAAATATAAATCTGATATATAAGCTATGTCACTTTTAAACTTTTTCAAGTTGTCTTTGTTTTCAAAGAATTCTAAATTTAATGCACCGCCATTACATTCGGCACCAACTTTTTTTAAGTGCGCAACGAATCCACGATGGCAGCCCACCATCGACAGAGCTCCATCAGTTGCAGCTGTCATTATATTCGAAAAGGAATCTCCTTTTCTTTAAAAAAACTCTTGCACAACAAGAAATATCAACTCTCCTTTAGTATCTGTTACAAAATGTCTGGCAAATAATAACCCTTGAGTTAATTTTTCTTCTTTTATAAACCGAACATAAGCTAACGGTAAGGCTTCATTCCCTGGTACAGTTGATTCATCCAGTTGTAACGAAAATTGGGTAGTCCTCAAAAAATTACATAATGTGTCTTCCACATCCTTTCCCATTTTGTCAATTCGTCGTTGTACTGTATTATTGCTCAAAGGAATTTTCTTGATTATGTTAGTCACTGGCTTGTGCAACACGGTATGTAGAATCTCACTAACAGCTGGTAGAATTAATTCTTCGCCAATAGTATGTGGCTTTCCAGATTTGTCAATCAGTAATGAAATGTGAGAGGAGTGTAACCCATCATTTTCTTGCTTTGATGCGTCTGAAAATGTACTCAACAACATCGGCTGTTTTCAAAATTGGTCTCGAAGTGCTTGAAAATAAGATAAATCTTTGTCTGCCTTGTCAGCATGAATTTTTTTCAAGTGCTGTCCTAATCTTGAAGGTTTCATAGATTTATTAGAAAACACTTTTTGGCAAATCAAGCGCATTGGTAATAGCTTGTTTGCAGCTGATGGAATGAAGCCATATTTTAAATATTCGATACTATACTGCCCACATTTCTTCTTTGATTCTGCCTTGGTTATATCTGTAAAAAATATATTAGTATAGATATATGTTTTATTATTTATTTTATATATTATTTATTAAATAAGATAACCCTATCACTGCGCTTAAAGCCAGTGACAGTTTTATGAACAACCACTAATTTCTCTAATAATTTCATATTGAACTGATCACTCTCTCCAATAGTTAATGCCAAAATCCTACAAAGAAAGAAAAAAATGTACTGTCTGGATCTGGGTAGAGTAATAATACTAATAATAACAATACGTAGCACACTATGTATAGCTGTTACCACCACATGGAGAATACTGCAAAAGGGTGTAGTAGTAATAGCAATAGCATACGCACAGCATCAAAGAGCACAAGGTCTGTACATACAAAACCGGCGGACGTGCATCAATTGATCGAAGGCTAGCCTCAGGAAAGATTATATTAATAGTATTCTGCACTGGACTTGACAGAACGTGCATCTGTGTGTAGTACGCAAGGTGTGGCCTGGCCATTGCCTTATACAAGGGTATAATCACCTCCATATCCCTGCTAGCAGAATTCCTTTATATCACTGACAAGACCCCCATGAGCTGTGCTGGCAACCTGTCTGCATTGTTCAGAAAACTTCATATCTGACTGCACAGTTACTCCAAGGTCTTTTTCATTCTCCACTGTCCTGAGTATAGTTACTGCTCTGGGGTTACTGTTACCCATATGCAGTATTCTGCATTTGTCAACGTTAAACTTTAGTTGCCACCTCTCAGCCTATCTGCCCAACTTTTCTAGATCCTTTTGCAGTAGTGTACTGTCATTACTGTCATTTACAACCCTACCAACCTTCGTATTATCTGCAAACTTGGACCTTAAGCCTGATATGCCTTCATCAATATCATTGATAAACAAAGTAACAATGGACACAACACTGAACCCCGGGGAACTCCACTAATAACATTAGTCCACAAAGAGCAATGTCCATTGACTGCACTTTCTGTCTTCTCCCACTCAACCATCCCTTTATCCATAGCAGCAACTTGCCCTTAATGCCACACTGCTCCAATTTACAACTGTTCTGCTTCTTTGTTGTAACAAGAGACCACCTGCTATCTAACTAGGAGTCAGTTAATCCTGAAATAGGCTGTCGTGGCCACCATCTCTTTTAAACAAATGGCTAATTAACGTTTTAGCAAAGATATCTGTTTGAAAGTAGTGCAGTGCTGGAGCAACTCTTGCAAAGGCAAGTTTGGTTTGGTGTGTGAATTAACACTATGCATTATCTCTGCAGTTTACATCTAGATGACCACAAAAGCAGATTAAAGGACAAGGCAGTCATCCTTCAAGCATCTTATTAAGAAAAAAAATGTCACTCTTTTTTTGTTTTGCATGGATTCTTAATGACAATTGTGCTTGTTAATGCAAGTGCCGGATATCTTTCTTAATATTTCTGGATTGTAAAATTATTATTATTATTTTTTTTTGTAAAATGTACCAAATTTGAAAGAATTCCAGTTTGTAAAATTCCAGGTATTTAAGAGTTAATGTATTTTAAAATGCTACTGATCGCTAACAAGAGATGAAAAAATTGTGATCATAAAAACCGATGAAATGGGGAAAAAAAATTGTATTTTTTTAACATTTGTCTTTCAAATAAGTATAATGTGTAGTTTATTTGGAGTTACATGGTATTTGGATAAGTATGGTACACTTTTCTCTGTCAATTATATATGTACACTAAAAATATAATAAAAATCTGCAAAAAAATATTTACATATAATAAAAAAAAGCACTGAACAAATATTGTTCAGTGCTTCATATTTGTTTGGGTTCCTTATATAAAACTGTTTACTAGTTGTATGAGTTTGTTGCTTTGTTTTTGCAGTATATTTTTAGAAATAGATCTAAACCATAAGACTTTCAAAATATATTCTCAACATTCAAAATGTGGGCACATTTTATTTACCACTGATTGTTTCTTTAAAAAGGTAATCTGTTTTTCATATTATTATTTGATTTATTTAATATTTTTATTTATTATTATTATTATTATTTTTTTTTTTTTATTGATGCGTGTTTCTGTTATATATAAAATTGGGAATACAGCAGTTTGATGTTGCAGGAAATTATTTGTTTTCCTTGTTAATAAAAAAGCTGCGGAAAGGTTACAGAGCAATAAAAAGTACTGAAGCCTATAACAGCTACAAGATCATCTGTAATAGAGCCACAGAAAAGATTCAACAGGCAAAGGCAGTTTATGAGAAATCATTAGCAAACAGAGCAAAGGGGGGGGGGGATAAGAAATTCTTCACGTATATGGAATATACCCTATAATCTTAAGGGAGATGGTAAGTGCGTGCATTGAACCATTGAGGCTAATTATGCGAGCATCACTAGACTCTGGGGAGATTCCCTTGGATTGGAAAAGTGCCAATGTATCTCCCATACATAAGGGTGGCTCTAAGAGTGAAGTGGGAAATTATCGACCTGTCAGTCTGACTTCAGTGATAGGGAAAATCATGGAGGCAATGATCAAGGGTAGAATTCAGGATCATTTGGATCGAATTGAAATCACAAGGATACTCAGCATGGTTTTGTAAAGGGAAAATCATGTTTAACAAATCTGATTCACTATTTTGAAAGTCACTCACGAGCTGGATTTAGGGAATAATTTTGACATTGTTTATTTAGATTTCAGCAAAGTTTTTTACTCAATCCCACATGAGCGGTTGCTTTATAAGCTGGAACAGGTTGGAATCACTGGGAAAATCCTTAGATGGATAGCAGGATGGCTTCAGGGCAGGAGGCAGAGGGTTGTGATAAATAGCTATTCCTCAGATTGGGTTGATGTAAGAAGTGGGGTTCCCCAAGGATCCGTATTAGGACCATTGTTGTTTTTAATTTTCATAAACAACATCGATGAAGGGATGGAGGGCGTGATGTCTAAATTTGCAGATGATGTTAAAATTGGTAGAGTAGTTAATGATCACTGTCAAGCTGAGCTTCTTCAGAGAGACCTAGATAGACTTCAGGAATGGTCAGAAAAATGGCAGCTATGCTTTAATCCAACAAAGTGTAAGGTATTACACCTGGGAAACAGTAATCCCAAAATAACTTATTCACTTGGTGGAGTTCAACTAAACCCAGTACTGGAGGAAAGGGACTTGGGTGTTATGATACAGTCAGACATGAAATTCTCTGAGCATTGTAAACAGGTTTCAAGGAAGGCCCATGGTGTCCTATCGATGATCTAGCGAACTTTTGCAAGTAGAGATAGGGACGTGATAATCCCATTATATAAGGCTTTTGTTAGACCACACTTGGAATACTGTGTTCAAGTATGGAGACCGCACCTAAAGAAAGACATTGAGCTTCTTGAAAGGGTGTAAAGACGGGTAACTCGCCTGGTGAGATCAGCAAAAGGGCATCCTTATGAAGAAAGACTTCGAATATGTGGGTTGCAGAGTTTGGAAACTAGACACCTTAGAGGAGATTTGATTGAGGTGTTTAAGGCTCTGAGAGGCATCAGTAAAATGAATGAGGACAAAATTTTCAAGATTATAAATGATGCTAGAAGTAGGGGACATAAATTCAAGTTATGGGGGGAAATGTTTAGATTCGACTGCAGGAAGTTTTATTTTAGCCAGCGAGTTATAAATTACTGGAATAAGTTGCCTACATGGGTAGGCTGACAGTTTGGGAAAATTCAAAGGTCATCTGGATAGTACCTTCGGGTGAGGGAAGCGCATAGGATGATAGGTTTAATTTCCTTTTCTTTTATTAATTTTATTATTATATATTTATTATTTTTTTTTATCATTGTTTTATTTGAGGGTTTTTTTTTTGGCTGGTGCAGCATAAGCCATAGACTTTCTTGCACCATGTGGCCATTACTAATACTAATAATCAGCTAGTAATAATATACAATTTAAACATAACACAGTAATTTTAGCATATCCAGTTTTGTTCTCCGTTTCATTAATGAAATGGAGAAGAAACTTAATTAGTTACTTTTTAAACTTTTTTTTTTTCCAGTTTTTGGGTAGGTTATTCAAAATACTTTTAATCTTATTTTAAATATAGAATTCAGTATCATAAAGCATATTGGAAGTACAACTACACTCTTTTTTTATACATAAGAGAATGTAACTGTAATTTTTTTCTTCTTTTTTTTCCATTAGCTTTTAGGAGATACGTGCACACGAGGATGTAGATTTTGTTCTGTAAAGACATCCCGTAATCCACCACCTCCTGATACTAATGAGCCAGTCAACACTGCTAAAGCAATAGCCTCTTGGGGTTTAGATTATGTAGTATTAACATCTGTCGACAGAGATGGTATGCATTATTTTCATATAAAAATTTCACAGTATACTGAATGAACAATAAATAAATATGTATTCAGCAATTTACTCTTTAGAACCAATTGCTTTAATTACAGAAATGTGTACTTATATTGCATTATGAAAATTTAGTTTTCATCTTAATTATAGTATAATTATAATTACATCTCGCTGTTTTAGACAGAACCTTTTCACTGTCTTTGTGTAGAGCATCAAAATAACTGAGGAACTGAATTAAAAACAAAGAAATAAACAGTTAACATGACTGAATATGAAATCATCAGTATGAATAGCACAGGAGTATCAGGCCTACTGTGGGCGCCCCCGTAGCCAGGTGGGAAGGAGCAGCAGTGCGTAGCACACGCTTCTTGATTAGACCAGGGTTCGAGCCTGTCACCACCAAATACAGAGGATGCGGAAAGGTCAGGGAATGACCACCGCATATCCCGGAGCAATATGGCCTTAGTTGCTAATGCTCCTAAAAACCAAAATAACAACAACAACAACATCAGGCCTAGTGAAAACTAGTGACAGTGGTTCCAAGCAAGCTTCTGTTGACTGGAGCCATATTACCTGATACTCTCAAGTTTTAATGGCCCATTAGGACTGGACTGTCTTTGTAAAAAAAGATAACGGATTTGTTGCATTATCCTCAAAAGATGACGCTATCACCCAAAGGACAACCTTTTAGTTGGCCTCTAAATACAGTTGATATTGAAAGATCACCATATCTGTTAGCAGTTTCTGTAGATCAGAGATTCATGTAGTAATACAAGGATAGCCAAGGTTGACCTGTATTTTATTTTATTATTTACTTTATTTATTTATTTATATATTTATTTTTTTGGAAGAGCAATGCCAATATGTAGAAGTGTTGTCATGGCAGATTGTGGAATCATTGCTTCCATGTTATCATGCTCCCACATTTGCACTTAATATGCAGATGTGGGAGCGTGATCACATGGCAAGAAGAAAATTTTCCAGATACAGATATAGATGACCTCAGCTACTGTTACATTGAATATGGAACAAACATTGCTTTTCAAATTTCTGGTGAAAAAAATTTGAGAACTGGTTGCAGGGCTACCAGGTTATGCATACAGTAAAGACACACTGCTGCATGCATATGCTTACTGCAAGCTTGTCAAAAGGCCACAGAACAGTTATCAAAAGATTACATGTTCAACTGACTGGCTATCACCAGCATAACCATTTTTTGTATCAAGGAACTGATTTTGGAAAAAAATGACATTTGCAGTGTATTTGATTGCATCCAAATTGTCCATAAGTATTGGAAGTGTAGTAACAATTATTTATGTCCACTTGTGGTTCATAATAAAGCATGTGCATGATGGATGGCAAATATATTAACATTCAACCAGAAGGCTCAGCACATTAGCATAAGTAGAGGTATATGATTCAAGAAAGTAAGCTTATGCAGCATTAGCCAAAAAAAAACCCGCTCCGATTTCACTCCTCTGTTCGTTCCAAATACCTGTCTAGCTCAGCCTTAAATTTATTTAGGCTATCAACTTCCACAACAAAAGATGGAAGTCTGTTCCACCAATCAGCTACCTGCTGGCTAAAGGCAAACTTCCTCACATCTATCCTACAACTCTTTCCTCAATTTGAATTTATGCCTTCTCAGATGATTATTCTGATCAAGAGGAAGAATCCTATCAGCATTGAGCATGCTCAAACCATTCAAAGCTTTATACACCTCAATCAGATCACCTCACAGGTGCCTAGTCTCCAGACACTGCAATTTGCAAAACTTAAGCCTTTCTTCGTAAGAGAAACCCTTTGTTCCATTCACTAATCGTGTTGCCCTTCTCTGTACTCGTTCCAGCAGCTCTACATACCTCTTGAAATGAGGCCTCCAGACCTGTATACAGTGCTCAAGGTGTGGCCTGATCATCGTCTTATACAAGGGGATAATCACTTTCTTATCTCTGCTAGAAAAATTGCTTTGCTTTGTTTTGTTCACTCAGAATTTGCATTGGTTAATTGAACATGGGTGTGTGCTACTTTGTTCTTGAGACAGAGCAATCAACATGACATAACTGCATAAAGACTTTCACCACCCAAAAAATTCCTGACAGCCATCAGTTGTTAAGGTTGTAGCTGATGTCTTTTGGGATGCAGAAGGGGTAATTCATATCAATTTTCTCTAATGGGGTTAAATGGTTAATGTGAAATATTACAGCATCCTAAATTTTGATGTGCACTATAACATCTGCAAGAAGCAGCTTGAGAAACCCTCAGACTAGATAATATTATTGCATCATAACACAATTAAATATTACAACTTTGACAATGCTGGTAACCTTTGAATAGGAGGTTACGAGCCATCCAACTTGGCCTGATCAACCCTCCCCTTTCCCAGTAATTTTCACTTAGGTTTATGACCATCTTAGGAAGGCAGAAATTTTAAGTAGGTGAGTAGCTTGTACTGTGTTCAGAAATAGCTAAGTGTCTTCTCTGTCTTTCTATACTGCCAGTGTCAGTGCTTTGTTGTGATGAATGAATAAATGTGTGTTTTCAGAGAGAGAAACACCTTCATAAGGAATGATAGTGTTCTCATTGTGGTATGTTTTCTTGTGCAAAAAAAAAAGCTAACTTACATTACCCACATACTTTTATTAATAGTTTCTTGTTAATACAGTATTAATAATTTTTTTTTTAAATCTTTGTGACTATTAAAGTTGTTTCTAATTTTTCTTTTGTATTAATTTCCATTACTGTTTCAAAATTAGGTAAAAAAAATTTCTGGAAAAAAGAAATTAACTTTCATTATATCCAATATAGATTTACTTTCTGTAGTTCTTCCTTAACTATATTAATAATCTATATATCAATTAGATTCAAAATAAATATAAGATAGCATTTTGCGATTTGTATGAAATAGTTCTTTACTTGCTGAGAATTAAGTAAAGTCTCTTATATACTGTAGTTGGACCAGACCTCCAATAAATTTTGGATATGTCTGGGTGGAATCTTGTTGGAGACTGGAGGAATTCTTAAAGGCTTCTTCAGTGAAGACCATAGTTAGTCAATCTCAGGTAGAGGAAGTGTTCCCTTCCATGAGTAACTCTGAGTTCTTCAACTACACATAATATGTAAATTTTTCCATGAACATACTGTTGCACAAAATAATACATGATAAAGGCCATATGAATTAGCATACTATATAAGTTGGTTCATTTTGATGAAAGTAGCCATTTTTGAACCCAAAATAACAGACAACATTCAAACTAGTATAGTAAGTTAAAGACATTACCAATCATCAAGCAAATTTAAGCCTAACTGTAATTCATGTGAGTATATGTAGTAAGTATATGAGTATATGTATAAATAACTAGAAAATAAAATTTTACATATTGCCATACAAAGAATACAGAATATGATGTTTTCCTGTAAAATCCTGTATTCTTTTGATAACTGCAAAGAAAGCAGAAGAGAAATCGCTGAAGCTACAAGTAAATATGACATCTTGGACTGATGGCATCTATCCAGTTATATTAAAAGAAGCAAACCTTAAGAAATAATTATGACAGCATCCTTGGATTCAGTGGAAGTGCCTATAGATTGGAAGTGTACAAATGTTTCTCCTATTCACAAAGGAAGGATCAAAGTGCAATGTGAGCAATTATAGAGCTGTCAGCTTGACTTCTGTTTTTCCTGTTCTGGCAATACCAAACATGTGCCAGAATTGGCACACTTCTAGTATCGCCATCCCTAAAAAATTCCTTGTGTGTGAATGTGGATACAAAATACTTATTCAGTTTGTCAGGAACCTCTGAAAGTAATGGAATCATTGGTTAAAGAAGTATTATAGGATCATCTCAATAGGAGTGGAATTATACAGAAGTCGCTGCCTGGGTTTGTCAGGGGTCGGAAATCCTATCTGACCAGTCTGATTAGCTACAATGATGCAGTAACAAAGAAACTGGATGCAAATAATAGTTTTCATGTCGTATATTTAGATTTCAGTAAAGCTTTTGACACTGTTCCACATGAAAGACTGCTGTACAAATTGGAGGCAGTATGGCATCAGGGGCTGTGGTAGAAGAGAGTGGGCAGTTATATAATAGGTACTGTTCTTCTTGTACTAATGTTATTAGTGGATTCCTTCAAGCTTATGCTGGGTCCATACTGTTTATAATATTTATTAATGCTATTGATGAAGGCATATCAAGCATATTGTCTAAGTTTGTTGATACAAAGGTTGGCAGTGTGGTTAATGACAGGAATCAAGGCATACTATTGCAGCAAGACCTAGAAAAATTAGGCAGATTGGCTGAGAATTGGCAATTGAGGTTTAGCAATGATAAATCCAAGTACTGCATATTGGTAGCACTGATCTCAGAATAACATAATAACACTGCTCAGAATAATTCTCTGAGCAGTGCAGACAGGCTGACAGTGATATATAAGAACTTTGTCAGCAGGGACAAGGAGTTGATCATTCCATCGTATAAGGCACTAGTTAGATTGCTTCTTGAGTGTGCATACAGACATGGGAGCATCATTTTAAGAAGAATGCAGATCTTTTGGAGCAAGTGCAGAGAAGAACAACCAGATTAATAAAGAGAAATGGGTATTCTTACCCCAAAAGACTTTTCTGCAAATTGCAGCTTGGAAACAGGCACTTTCAAGCAGACCTGATTGAACTGTTAAGTCTTTAAATGAATTGAGTAAACTTAATGGTGGTATTCTTACTCTTTCTTGTACAATGGGAGACATAAACTTAAATTGAAAAAGGACAGCTACAAGATAGAATGTAAAAATTTGCTTTCCACCAAAGAGTAATTGACTATTGGAACAAACTCCCATCTAGTGTTGTGAAAGTGGGTAGTTTGAATGAATTTAAGAAAGAATTAGACATGTTATTAGAGGTGATGGACAGACGAGGTGGGTAGAGTTTCTTTTTTGACCGATTCTTTATAAGCTTGCTTTCGTACATCATTTTCCATGACTATTAATAATACGAATAAAAGTAAAATAATACTACTAAAAGTATATAGTTTTCCCATTCTTACTAAGTATTATCAGTTTTTACTTAAGAGCCTTTCTGCTGTGTTTCTTTACAATTACTGTCACTTATGCACACCTTTCCTTTTATTAGCTATTTTTAACAATAAAACAAATTAAAAGTGCATAAAGTTCACCAAACATTACACTGTGTTTAGTGACACTTCGCTTAATAGCTTTTTTTTTTTTTGAGCAAAGGTTTATTTGTTTAATTTTTCCTTTAGAATGTTGGTTGTATACTTGATTGATTGATTTAGAAATTCTTGGTGCAAGAGCTACTGCAGCTAAAATGCACCTTGAAGGTTTTAACAACAATTTTGTTTGTATTCATATTTTGCTGCAAATAGTGACTATAGCTTACCACAGAGCTTATATTTAGTTTCATATTAGATTATAGAAATGTATTTCCTTGAAGAACTGAAAAACGTCTGCTGTATTTTGCCTATCTTCCAGTATGGTTTTGAGAGTGAGAAAGTGATGTTTGCTTGTCAGCTTTTTGAAGCAGTTTCAGCACTCAACTGTAAATCTGGACATGTAATTAGTACATGTTCTACTTTTGTTTTGTGACGGATAGGACATAGAAGGGGATCCTCTCCTCGCAAGAGATAACAGTGGCAGTTGAATACTTAAAAGCACACACTCCTTCATTGGAAATTACATGTTTAATATAAAAAAGTGGTTAATTTTTATACATATTTGTACTTAACATGCATTTACCATATTTGACAGTTTATATGACACTTTTTTTCCCTTATAAATACCTTAAAAAATCACCCTGTGTCTTAGAAGCCTAAAGTTGCAATACAGCACATGCATAAAACTGAAAAATTGGCAAGTGACAAAATGTAGTTAATGGATAGTTTACATTGCAATCACACTCAGTACAATTTTCAGTAATTACTAGACTGTTGTTGGAGTAACAAGTGAATTCCAGTTATACAGTTAAGCCCCAAATCAGTGGCAGGCACATCAAGAAGGCATAATAATTATACTATTGGATTTAAGCTAAAAGTAGTACAATATGCCAAAGAACATGGGAACAGAGAAGCAGAATGAAATTTTGGACCGAAAACATCAAACAACTATGGTATACTTAATGCAATGGATGGCACTGTAGATCATTTATTGTATGAAAGTGACAATGATACTAATGAAGTGGATAATAATGATAATTATGATAATGTTGAGGATAATGATGATCAAGTCAGCAATGAATCAGAAGTCGAATAATACTAAAATAATAAGAGTAATAATCCTACACCTTTCTTTATTGGCTTTTGGGTTTTATTTTTATTGAATTTTAAATTTCCATTGTATTAACAATAAATCTTCAAATTTTTTTTCATAAATTTACCATTTCAAAATTAGGATGCATCTCCATGCCGCAGCGTCTTATAAGCCAACAAATATGGTACATTGTATACTATTTTATTACATCCATTTTAATATCCTTAATAACATAAAGAAACATCATGTGAACTAGTGCACTATAATCAATGTAATTAGTGCACCAAAAATTTCAAAATGACAGCACTAAAGAAACTTACAAAAAAAAAAAAAAGAAAAACTACCCTCCATCATCACCCTCTAATAATTTGCCTAACTCTTCTTAAATTTATTCAAACTACTCACTTCTACATACCAGTTGGAAGCTTGTTTCAACAATCATTAACTATCTGGCTGAAAGTAAATCTTCATATATCCATCCTACAGTCATCCTTTTCCAATTTAAATTTATGTCCCCTTATATTTGCATTGTCTGAGCAAAAGTTAGGATGCCATTTGCATTTAATTTATTCAATCTATTTAAGGTCATAAACACTTCAGTCAGGTTCCCTTACAGTGCCTAGTTTCCAGACACTGCAATTTGCAAAACTAAAGCCTTTTTTGGTAAGAGTACCCCTTTGTTCCTTTGACTAATACTGACTAATCTTGTTTCTTTTCTCTTTACCTGTGTTAACAGATACACCCTTCCTGAAATGAGGGTTCCAAACCTGTATGCAGTACTCAAGATGCAACTTAACCACTACTTTGTACAATGGGACAGTCATGGCCTGCTCCCTGCTGGAAAAATTCCCATGTATCATTGACCGAACCCTGCCAACTGGGCTAGCCAAGTGGGTAAAGTGCCTGCCTGGCAACCCAAAGGTCGCGGGTTCGAATCCCACCTCGGGCTTGAATCAAAGTACTGCAAAGACCTTGGGAGGTGCATTATGGCCATAGAAGCCGATGTGCCAAATACTACCAAAAAAAAAAAAAAAAAAAAAAAAAATTGACCTAACCCCATGAGCTGTTCCAGCAGCCCGTCTGTGCTGCTCAGAAAACTTCATACACTACAATTACTCCAAGTCAATTTTTTTCTCCACTACCTTGAGTACATACCCATTTGGTATGTTATTCTGGGATTATTGTTTCCCATATGCAGCATCTTGCATTTTTTAATGTTAAACCTGAATTGCCACTTCTCAGCCCATGTGGCTAATTTTTCTAGGTCTTGCTGCAGCATCATAAGCTGGCTTTTGTCATTAACCACTCTACCACTGATGTTTGTATCATCTGCAAACTTGAACATTAAACTTATGTCTTCATCAATATCATTAATAAATACTAAAAACAATAAAAAGGCTCAACATTGAACCCTTTACTAATAATTTACTACTAATAATATTAGTCCAAGAATAGCAGTGCCCGTTAATAACCACTTCTGCCATTCAGCCATCTCTTTATTCATAGCAGTAACTTGCCTCTAATGCCACAGTGCTTCAATTTGTATAGCAATCTTTCATGCGGAACAGTATCAAAATCTTTGTTGACATCTAAGTATATGATGTCAAAATTATTTTTTGCATCTAATTCCTTTATTATTATCATAGCCAATCAGATTGGTTAGACTAAAATCTTTTTTTAATGAATCCATGTTGTGATTGCCGTATAACTGCATTCCTATCAAGATGATCCTACATTACTTCCTTGATCACTGACTCCATTATTTTCCCTGGAATAAAAGTCAAGCTTACAGATCTAGAATGAACTCACATCTCCCTTTGATCCCTCTTTATGAATAGAAAAGACATTTGCAAATCTCCAATCCATATGAACCTATCTTGATGCTTCTTTAATGTAATTGGATAGATTCCATCAGATCCAGGTGCCTTATTTACTTTCAGCCTTGACAATTTCTCTTCCACTTTCCTCTCAGTTATTACAAAATCTTTCAGCCCCCAGTTATAAGTTGATATGCTTGCATAAACACTTGTATTTATTATGCATCTGCATGTATATGCGTAAATGTAGATGCATAATATTTGTTCAGTTTATTAGCAACCAAAAAATAATCATCAATAATTATGCCATTCATATCTAGTAGACTAATGCTATGGACCAATGCAATTTATTCCTTTCCTTCTAGTGTTAACATAAATGAAGAACTCTTTTGTTTTGATGAAACAGAAATTAAGTTTTTCTGGAAAATACTATTATTACATTACCCAAAGAATTTGCATTACAGTCTCTCTCACTCACCAAAAGTTCTGAGACCTCTGATTACTTAAGAAACATTGGATATATGGAATTATTTGTTGCTTTATACAGGGTGTCTCAAAAATATTGGTACAAATGTTTAGAGGAGGTAGGTAACATCTAAAGGAATGTGAATTGCATAGGAACCCATAACTGGAAGCGTCACCGTAAGTCAGTACACAGCGCTGTTCATCAGTTTGTGTAAGAGGGAAAATTTCTGGTTTACTCATTCAAGCAGTAGTCTCCGCACGAAGAGCATGCATCGATATACGAACTGTGAGCTGGCAGACATGCACCTAGTGTATGGATTAACAGAGGGCCCACACGGTGTGCGCCCCCATGTGGCACAACATCGCTTCGCAATAAATGTGTGGGCAGGTATGGTCAGTGACTGCTTAGTCAGCCCATACCTGTTACCATCCTGCATGAACTCTGCTAAATATCGGATCTTTCTTGAACAAGTTCTAACATCGTCATTACTTGACGATGTTCCAGCAAATGTGAGACGCAACATTTGGTTTCAACATGACGGGGCGCCTGCCCATTATGGAAGATGTGTTCGTGACCATTTGAACAGGCGTTTTGGGCGTAGATGGATTGGCCGTGGTGAACCCGTTGCCTGGCCCCCCACGCTCACCTGATTTATCAAGCCTTGATTTTTTTCTGTGGGGCCCCTCAAATCTATCGTGTATGAATCGCCTGTGGAGATGGAAATGGATCTCGTGGCGAGACTCGTCTGCGCTGCTGTTACTGTCAAAGAAACTCCAGGTGTGTTCAACCGTGTCTACCAATCCATGCTGCGTCGGTGTGATGCATGCATCGCGCCTCATGGTGGAACCTTCGAGCATCTGTTGTAACATCATGAAATGCATCCATCTCGTACTTCATTGTTAATATTATGTCAAATAAATGTTTGCCACTAATTACTGTCTTGTGTCATTTCTGCTTCTTGTGCCTCTGCTACTGCTTTCCCGTGACGTTTCCAGTTATGGGTTCCTATGCGATTCACATTCCTTTAGACGTTACCTACTTCCCCTAAACGTATATATATATATATATATATATATATATATATATATATATATATATATATATTTTGAAATAGCCATTATGGCATTCATATATTAAATTTTAAAACAATGAGATACTGAGTGATCTGCAGTAAATCTTAATATTGGTTTTAAAAATGTGTCATTATTCATTTTGTTTAAAAGCAATTAAAATTATGCAGATTTACCAGATGGCGGTTCTGAACACTTTGCAAAAACAGTTTGTGAGCTTAAAAAAAGGTAAGTGTGTGTTTATTTGTTTTACCATATTGTATAAAGTTATGTCAAATCAATTTGAAATTTGTCATTGAATGTTCATTAATTCTTAAGAAATAAAGAATATGTTTCCTTTGTTGGTTTTTCTTATATATCCAAAAAAATTAAATTGGCACAGTTAAATGAAAATAATTTTTAGTTAGGTTATAACAATTCTTATTTAACTCTGTAACAGTGGATATTTTCAAAATTAATAATAATTTGGATAGTGAGTATCGAAAGTTTTTTGCTAATATACATTAAATGTCAACTTGAAAGCTTCAGACATAATAATCATTTGTTTGAAAGCTTTATGACTAAATCTTCTTGGGTCTGTTTGACCAAAATGAAACTTAATCCTCAGTAACTTTTTTGCTTTTTTAGTTATTTTTCTCTAATTAATATTTAATGACTAGTGTAATCAAGTGAAATGTATGACTGAATTGTTTTAAAACACACTTTTTTATGTTGTCAAATTAAAATTATTATATGCGTACTCCTTGAGTCAGTGTGACCCAAATTCAAGAAATAATATCAGAACTTAAGTAGTTGTTGACTGTGTGTTAATGTGTACATAAATATAAAAATGCTTTGGAACAACATTTACTATGTTGGTGAACTTATAGTTAGCAGAAAAAAATTTTCACTAACAAAAATATTTATTACTTAGAAGAGGGGGATCTACATGATTGTGATTGTTCATTATTATGTTAATGAATTGATAGATGCTACACTATTATATCACATGGTAGATTAAGTAAAGTGATTGATTCTTTTAAAATTGTATCTAATATTTAATGGTGTTTTCAGCAATTGGACCATCTCAGTGCTGTACACTTAAACTATTTATGGCTACATTTCTCATTTTAGTCCTATGGGGAAATAGAACATTATTTGAGGGGTGGTCCTACAAGTTTTCAATTTGATAATGATATTTGATTATTTACAATTCAATGTATTCTAATTATGCTATAGTCCTTTGCATGTACAACTGCCATATAGTTATTACACTTTTGCTTGTAATTTAATTAACTCAAATTAATAAATAAAGATAGTTAATGTGAGGTTGTTGCTTAGCAAATCCAGGTAGATTTTCCATGCAAACTATTAACTACACCAAGCCCAACCTATATAAACAGTTAATCCCCCTTCCACCTCAGTCTTCCCCAACCGTACCAAGAGACTCGACGCTTGGATTACGTTAACAGATAAGCTTGCAGCTAATTGTGAGAGTAGCTCCAGGAATTTTTCTTAAACTATCTTTATTTATTAATTTGCTAATTTATGAGTTAATTAAATTGTAAGCAAAAATGTAATAATTATGACAATTGTACATGCAAAGGACTGTAGCCTAATTAGAATACATTGTATTGTAAATAATCACATATCATTATCAAATTGAAACCTTCCTCAATGTTCCATCTCAGTCCAGGTGTGAATCCCAGTCTACTCAAGATTTCTCAAACCATCCTAAATTTTATTAAAAATGGACAAATTGAAATCCAGCAATTATTATTTCTTTTTTCCATACAAATTGTATGGGAAAAATAAATTCATAGATTAAATGTAATTTTGATATAGTATTGGTAGCTATAGACAGTCTGTGAAGTCCACTCATGAAGTGATAAATATATATAGAGGGAAAAAAAGAGACTTAAATGTATTCAGAGAAGAGTAACAAATATTATACAGGTGCAATTAAAATTAATGGCTAAAGTTTAGAGAATGTAAAACTATAGAGCTTTATTCAGTGTTCTGTAACATTATAATCTTAGTAATTAATTGATAAGAAGGTAACAATATTTACTTTCCACTTCAGTTAATCACAGAACAAGAAAAAAAAATTCAATTAATTTTAAGAAAAATAGAATGAATCTAAAATGTATCACACTGTGTATATTACCTAACTTGTGATGGAAGTGTGTTATTGGATGCTTAGTACTTAATAAGAAAATGTACAGTCAATATTGCATTTTCAGTGTATGTTTTGTTGGGCCCTAGAAAGCTTTTAAGATCAATAATAGTTAATGTAATGCACTGCATACATTAACTAACTTGTTTCTTTTTTGTTTTCAGTTATATGGCATTGACCATGGATTAACAAGGAATGTGATGGTCTCACACAGGGACAGGTTATGGATAAATTTAACACACCCAAGTGTGCACCAATAACACAATCGGCAGCTTGCAAACTATTGCAGATTCAAGGAAACAGATTCTATGGCTGATAAGCCCTCTATTATTAGATATCAGTTGTCAACAAATAACAAAAAAAAACCAACAGGTATGCTTGCAAAGATTTCCCTAAGCCCTTGGAAATCCACAAAACGGATGACAGCAGAGGCCATTGTTTCTCAAAGCAACATGTTACGTTCTGAAAAAGAACAATACGGAAATTTTTCATGAACTAACTGAAGATGACCACGACAGGAGGATTGAGTTTTGTAAATGGGCCTATAACATTGTTAATAAGGATCCTGCCTTCCCACAATGTGCTCTCTTTAGCAATAGGGCAGTGTTCCATCTAAGTGGTATCTGCTACAAACATACAAGTCAGTGATGGGCTACCACTAATCCATATTGGATAAGTGAGATACTAGAGCAAGCCTTTTGAGTTGACTGTTGACAGCAAAGCATACTTCAGTCATGCTCGGGGACTTTTTTGGAGCTGGAATTTCCAATATTGGAGATTGATCATGGTTCCAAGAAGATGGTGCACCAATATACTGTGCCCTTTCTCTATAACCAATCCAATTAAGCATTTCATTAATTAGATTAAGCTTCTTTCTTGCATAGAGAAACGATTAAGTGGATAGTCAGGTCTCTGGATTTTAACCCCTTGAATTAATTTTTGTTGGAGTATGTGAAGTCCTTGGTATGAGACAGCAGATTCATTGATCTCAAGGAACTGCAGCAATGCATTGGGGATTATTGCAGGATCCTGGAACATCTGGCAGAGTGGCCTAACCATTTGGACCATTGTGTGGTGCAAGAGCTGGTCATATAGCACATCTTTAATTTACTTAATGATTGATTCCAAACATTTGACTGTACTGTAATAAGATAGCATAGAACTAAAAAAGAATAGCCTTAAAATTGTGAGAGTTAAGACTATACATTTACTAGTCATTTTAAAGCATGCTGGTTGTGAAAAACAAAAGAGTGGGAAAGATGTTATTATACTTTTCATAAAAATCCATCACCGGGAATTCTAACTTAAATTATTATTTTAAATTACTGTATGGCTTAATATTTGTTTTGTTTTTTGTTTTTCTTTTTCAGGAAAAATAATTTTAAAAGTTTTTCTCACTCAGGCAATTGGATATTCTGGTTGAATGTCTTACTCCAGATTTCAGAGGAGATTTAAAGGCTGTTGAATGTGTTGTACTATCTGGTTTAGATGTGTTTGCTCATAATATAGAAACTGTTGAAGCATTTCAAAAGTAAGTTTATCTTTTATTTAGAAAAAAAAATAATAATAATATAGTTTATGCATATTTAGCTAAACTGAAATTTTCAAAAATATTTTACTAAGTTTTGCAGAAATTCAAAAACATTCTGGATTCGATTCCCATTGCTGATTGAAAAAACTTTGTAAAAGAATTTTACCTCATTATGTACAATGTATTCCACAAGTTATTTTGCAAATAATTTATATTGAAATAAATTATACTTTGAGTGATTTTTATTTTTTATTTTTTTTATTTATTTTATTTTTTTATAAATAAACCCAAGCACGAGAGGTATAAGAACCTATAGTACTTAGTACCATGCATGGGTTGAAGGTTGAGAAGATAAAAGAAGATACTTGTTGACATTAGACTTCAATTTCTATAGGAGGTTTATTGGAAATATGTGTGAAGAAAGGTTGTTCCAGAAAACAGAAGTTGAGGAATAAATGAGGAAGAAGAAAAATTCGTTCTGCAAGTTTAAGTTGGACAGTAAAAGGATGCTGACTGGTTGCAGCATGTATTTGGACTGGTTTGGAAGAGAGAGAGCAGGAATTATAGAAGCTAATTCAGAAGAAAATTTGATAGGATATTATGATGTGGTTACAAAGGAACTGGATGCAAAAAATAATTTTGATATCATATATTTAGATTTCAGGAAAGCTTTTGACACTGTTGCGCATGGAAGACTATTGTACAAATTGGAGCAGAATGGTATTAAGGGTAAGTTGCTACAATGGATAAAAGGATAGTTAAGTGGGAGAAGACAGAGGGTGGTAATTAATGGGTGCTGCTCTTCGTGGACTAATGTTATTAGTGGAGTCCCACAGGGTTCGGTGTTGGGTCCACTGTTGTTTTGTATATTTATTAATGATATTGATGAAAGTATATCAGGTTTAGTGTTGAAGTTTGCAGATGATACAAAGGTTGGCAGGGTTGTTAATGACAGTAATGGCAGTGTGCTACTGCAACAGGATCTAGATAATTTGGGCAAACGGGCTAAGAAGTGGCAACTGAAGTTTAACCTTGACAAATGCAAAGTACTGCATATGGGTAGAAGAAACCCCAGAGAAATGTACCAACTGTGTGGTACTACACTTAAGGTGGTAGAAAATGAAAAAGACCTGTGAGTAATTGTGCAGTCAGATATGAAGTTTTCTGAGTAGTGCAGACAGGCTGCCAGGGCAGGTCATGGGGTTTTGTCAATGATATATAGGAATTTTGCTAGCAGGGAAAAGGAGGTGATTGTCCCTCTGTATAAGGCAATGGTCTGGCCACGCCTTGAGTACTGCGTGCAGGTCTGGAGGCCTCATTTTAGAAAGGATGTAGATTTGCTTGTGCGTGTACAGAGACGGGCAACAAGATTGGTGAGGGGAATGAAGGGATCCTCTTACTAAGAGAGGCTTAAGTTCTGCAAATTGCAATGGCTGGAGACTAGGCACCTGTGCGGTGATCTGATGGTTTATAAGGCCGTGAATGGATTGAGCACGCTGAATTCTGATGGGATCTTTCCACTTGTTCAGATTACGAACCTAAGGGGGCATAAATTCAAATTAAGAAAAGACAGGTGTAGAATAGATATGCGGAAATTTGCCTTTAGCCAGTGGGTGGTTAATTGCTGGAACAAACTTCCATCTGTCGTTGTGGAAATTGATAGGTTAAATAAATTTAAGGAGGAACTGGACAGGCATTTGGAGGGAATGGTGTAATTTTTTTTTTTTTTTTGGCTGATGCTGCATAAGCTCATACACTTGCTCTCTTGCATCACATGCCACTACTACTACTAAAAGTGCCCATGGAAGTATCTATAAAAACGGCATACAGCAGAAACAGAATGTTTATGAGGCAGAGAGTGGAGAGACATTTTTAGATATGGGTCATTAATTAACCTAACTGCCTTCCTCTGAATGGAATCTAGAAGCCTGAGAGAGGTTTCAGTGGCACCACCCCAGATGTGGGAACAATATTCCATTGTAGGGTGGATTTGTGATTTGTACAAAGTGAGCAGCTGTTTGGAAGGAAAGTAACGCCGAGAGCAAAAGAAAAGACCCACTTTTTTAGATTCAGAGGAAGCAATATTTATAATGCTTATGCCAAGACAGATTATAAATCAGGTTAATTCCTAATAGAGATATGCGACATTGTCTAGAAATCTGAGTGTGATCAAAGGTAAGCATAGGAGCAGAATAAGTCTTTTTGCAGGATATAAGACAGGACTGGATTTTAGAAGGATTGAAATCAACTAAGTTATTTTTGCCCTACTGGAGAATTACCTGGAGATCTGCATTTAGGGAATTGGTAGTGGATATTAAAGCAGTTGAACCTGTTTGTGTAGGGCAAGGTTTCTCAAACTGGAAGGTGGAATGCAAAACCATGGGTAGAATTTCCAGTCAATGGGAGAAGGTAATTACTATAGAAGAGGAAAGATTGGGAGAAAGAACTGAACCTTGGGGAACACTTGCATTAGGGGATAAGTTAGAAGACAGTCATCCATCATCACTCACAGTGAATGGTCAAACAGAAAAGTGGATACTCAATTGCAAAAAACAGTTAGTAAACCATAGAATGGAAGCTTATTTATGAGACCTTTATTCCAGCATGATAGGAAAGTTGGACTGGAGAAAGCCAAGTTTCAAATAGAGGCAGTCAAAGAGTTTCTAGTGATTAGTGGAGCTGGGAGAATGATAGAGGCAACAGACGAATTTGACAAAATGAGGCAGGAAGATTTTAAGCCAAAGAAGATCGAAAAGAGGAGATTCCAAATTACCGAGTCTCTGACAGGAAATATCAGAGCAGACCTATGCACAAGTACCACCTTTGAAGTGAAAGGAATCGTACAGCAAATAATTAGGACAACTGAGATGAGCAGTGGTTGATGCAACTGATAATTGAGATTCTGTCAGAAAAAGTATGTGGGGTTTGGCAGACAGTAAGTGGAAATGGACATCATTGAGATTGGAACTGAGACCACATATACAGTACTCTTGATTTTCCGGATAGATGGTAAAAAAAATTCCCAGTTAATCCAAAAATACGGTAAGTCCCCGACATACGTAAGAGATACGTTCCAGGACTTCTTATTTAAGTCGAGTTTTACGAACTCCAGAATGACTAATAAAATATTGCTAAAAATATGACTAATAAAATATCCCTGATATGCTAAAATTACAAAAACCACGTAATATCCTCAGAAGAATGAAGAAAAATAGTTATATATTTTTAATTAGTTCAATTAAAATCTTTATCTGGGGACAGTGGTGAAGTAGCCAGAGTAGCACATAAGAAAAGAAAACATAAAAGGAAGAAAAAAACGCATGTTATTGTGCTGTAAAAACTGATATGTATTTCGTAGCCTTGGTTATTATAGTTGACCTCATTGGTGCCGATCGCTTCACTGCATCTTGTATTTTGTCTTTTTCCTTTATTGCATTCACCGTTGCCACTGACAAATATGAATTCCGCACGATACTTGTTAATGTTTGGCCATTCTCATACATCTTTATTATTTTAATTTTCTAATCCAACTCGATCGCTTTCCTTTTCTTGATAGATTTACGAGTACCACTATCGCTTATTCTCTTAGTCGGTACCATGATAACAGTCAAAATTAAATTTTCTGAAAAGAACTTCACAGGGGACGAAAACTCATTATTACCACCCCAAGCAAGCTTACATTTTACTAAAACGAATTTCCAGAGGTCATTCTGCCATAAAATAGTAAAAACAATTTGCACTTTCCGGTTTACTGGGCTTTTCTGTTAGGGCATCTAATTATAAACGGGTAGTAAACGCGATCTTATTGCATTTGCGATAATACCGATAGCTGGAATTCTGGGGAGTTTTAAGTTATTATAGTGAAATATGTGTCCCTTTCACTGAAATCTTGTCATATAAAAAATATAAATAACGTAAGTCCAAAGCTACATAAGTCGGGGACTTACTATATCAAAAAATGTTCAGCAACCTACATAAAAAGTATGATGATAGATAAAAAACGAAAAAAGCTTACCATGCACTATTCGTGTGTCCAATACGATGCTTCTGTTTATTTTTTACAATGTCAATTTGAAATCTTATAGCATCCCTTTATTTAGCATTAGCATTAGTAGGCATTTGATGCAAGAAAGCAAGCTTATGCAGCATCAGCCAAAAAAAAAAAAATGATAATTAAAAAAATAATAATAAATAAATAAAAAATAACCACTTCCGCTTCACCCCTCTGTTCGTTCGAAATACCTATCCAGCCGAGCCTTAAACTTATTTAGGCTATCAACTTCCACGACAAAGGATGGAAGTCTATTCCACCAACCAATCACCCGCTGGCTAAAGGCCTCACATCTATCCTACATCTGTCTTTTCTCAATTTGAATTTATGCCCTCTCAGGTGATTATTCTGAGCAAAAGGAAGAATCCCATCAGCATTGAGCATGCTCAAACCATTCAAGACTTTATACACCTCTATCAGATCACCTTGCTGGTGCCTAGTCCCCAGACACTGTAATTTGCAAAACTTAAGCCTTTCTTCGTAAGAGCACCCCTTTGTTCCATTCACTAATCTTGTTGCCCTTCTCTGTACTCGTTCCAGCATCTCTACATCCTTCTTGAAATGAGGCCTCCAGACTTGTATACAGTACTCTAGGTGTGGCCTGACCATTGCCTTATACAAGGGAATAATCACCTCCTTATCCCTGCTAGAAAAATTCCTATATATCATCGACAATACACCATGAGCTACTCTTGCAGCCCGTCTGCACTGCTCAGAAAACTCCATATCTGCCTGCACAACCACCCCCAGGTCCCTTTCATTCTCTACCACTGTCAGTGTAGTACCACAGAGTTGATACGTTGCTCTGGGGTTGCTGTTTACCATATGTAGTACTTTACATTTGTCAATGTTAAACTTCATCTGCTCAACCTTTCCAGATCCTGTTGCAGTAGCATAGTGTCAGTAGTGTTCTTGACAACCCTGCCAACCTTCGTATCGTCTGCAAACTTGGACATTAAGCTTGATATACCATCATCAATATCATTTATAAATACAGAAAACAATAATGGACCCAATACTGAACCCTGAGGGAGTCCACTAATAACATTAGTCCATGATGAGCAGTGTCCATTGATTACCACTCTCTGTCTTCTCCCCCTCAACCATCCCTTTATCCATAGCAGCAATTTGCCTCCAATGCCACACTGCTCCAGTTTGTGCAGCAATCTTCCATTTTTTAGTGTTGTGTATGGTTTGGTCACCAACATTATAATGGTTCATTAGGTGATTAGAGATTTAATGGATGCACCATTTTCAAACTTTTGAATAATTTCAAGTTTTTGTTTAATTGAAAGCACAAGTTTTGCATTTTGCCCATCATTTTCACAATTTCTAAAAAAAAAAAAATAATAAATAATAGTTGCTATATAAAAAAAAAAAAAAAAAAAAAAATTTTTTTTGTTCTTTTGTGGTGTGATGGAACACAACAATCAACGCGACTTACTAACTAAACTTTTTTAAAACAAACTAAACTTTTTTTTTTGAGCGGCAGGTGTAAAGACAGCAGGGGTTTGCAAGATAATAGATATACTCATCTCCCAATGACAACTTATAATGCAACTTCTTGTCGTTGATTTACGACTTGCAAAACATCTGTTTATACCTATTCTGGTTTATTCTGTATATTCCTATTACATGAATTTTATGATTTCTGATTGATTTTTTTTTTTTTTTTTTTAATTTTTATTTGGAGGCTTGAAGTGGTCCAGTTAATCCGATCCCAGTAAATCAAGAGTCTGCTGTATTTGCAAAATGAATGAGGAAGTGTTTGGGAGGTTTAGATCTTTTTGCAGATAAGTTTTTTCCTATTAGTTTGACTATTCATGATGTATTCAGTAGTAAGAAAAGGTAGGGAGTACATGTTGTATAAAGTAATGAAGTTTTTGGATATGGCATATGCACAGGCAAGATTATACCCAGATCCTCGACATAATGCGGCTTCAACAATGCCCCCTGCATACGCACTACTGTGACTCCCTCCAGTCACTATCTGGCAGAGTGAGATTATACACTAGCTGATCCAGAAGCCTCCTAGAGAGTTGCCAACGGGTTCGGTCTGGTGGACAGACTGCAAACACAGATTTAGACTTGTTATGTCCCTAATAACCTCAAAAGACATCAATCATACTGCGTGATGGAAGAGATGGGGGGGTTGCCTGAACTTTTCTCTGGAGACTAAATATGGGTTCCACTACTATGTGCCTCCAGTAGTCAAAGTAGTGGTATTGCACCAGTTGATGGGAGTCATCTACCACCTAGCATTGCCTGATAATAGTCCTCCATGAGGTGTGGAAACCACACCTTGACCCCTGCTTACTTTGATTGCCCCTAGCTGGTCACTTCCAATATACTAGGTGCCATATTTCAGGACTTGCACATTGGGGTTATACTCACGGTTATTAACAGTCCCACCATCATGAAGGTGCAAGCAGAGGATTTGGTTGTCACGGGACAACCTGACTTCATTTGGTTGTCACAGCACAACTGGCCAAAATTCAGTCCACTTGACTTGAATGTCACCTGAATATCAGTTCCATCAGCATTTTGAACTCTTAGGTAGCAAGCCCAGCTTTACATACCTGAGAGAATGTCTCTGACAGCCTCAAGGATCAGCAGTAATGGCATTGTTTTGCTAATTTTAATTTCAAGATATACTTCGTCTGCCCGCCTAGACTGTGAATTGATTGGGAGAAGAGACTTTCCTTTAAGTTCTGGTTGCAGAATATGTTGCATCCAATAGATAACCAAAAGTAAACATCCAAAAGTTGAATGTTTTGTACGAATATTTTTACCTGGTAAAGCTTTTTAATCCAGTTTTTGTCTTTCTGATCTAATTAAAAATTAACCAACAGAAGAATTCTTGACTTGAGCAAATGTAATTTTACCGTAGGAACTTGCATCTGGGAAGACATTTGGTAGTATATTCTTTTCAGTTTCCTTGATAATTTTCAGGCTACTTTCATGGGACAGTTTAAAGCTAAATATATAAAATTTTTAATCTTCCTTATTTTTTTTGTGTGTTATGCCTTTCTGTTGCCTTTTGAACATTTCAGCAATTGAACTACAAGGTTGAACAGTGTAGTTTCCCCAGAATTTATTTGCCAATTTTTGGTATTAATGTTATTTTTATTATTTTTCCTCCCTCTCTACAATAATTGTGTATTCTGTCAATCTGAACTTTTGTGAATTTATTGGAAATACACTCGCACCATGATTTTCATTGTTCTCTCTGGGCTTTTCTTATGCTAAATTCTCTTTAGTCGCAATTATATGATTTCTTCTTTATCTTCATGCAAATCACAAACCAACTCTATTTCTTCTTGTAATTTATATATATATACAGCCAGATCTTGTATAACGCTTGTTTAAGTTACCACTATTTGAAAAAATTATACCACTTTTCACTTTACATGATACAATTTCCTGTTAACGCGATCTTTTTTTTTTATGTGATAGTTGAAAGAAATTTGAATTGCACGTTAAGCTTACTGCACGTTGGGCAATAAACAAACGCTTGCCTGCTGCCTGCCTCGGCATGTTCCATCAACCATCAGAAGAAGAAGTCGTGTTACTTGTCTCCCACTAATAAAGTCAATACAGACTTGCATTTAAAAATTCAAATTTTTAAATGAGCCAGCTGTAAATGTTACCACGAAGGAGATAACAATAAAAGAACTAAATGAAATCTTTCGTATCACAGAGAACTTCAAACCTTTTGTTTGAGGTTCTCTGCGATATTTATTTCGCCAGGGCCCAGAGAAGATTGTTGTCAGCTATCGGAAATTGATTGATGAAAAGAGAAAGTCAACACTGTTCAAATATTTCCGCAACAGTCATTTCTTTATTGTGTATTTTATGTCAGAGATTCCCAAACTTTCTCGATTCACGGTGCCCTTAGTATCTCAGTAATTTTTTCACGCCACACCCAGACCAAAAGAAATACCTAACAGTTCCGTTTAGCATTAGTAGAGGCATTTGATGCAAGAAAGCAAGCTTATGCAGCATCAGCCAAAAAAAAAAAAAAACCACTTCCACTTCACCCCTCTGTTCATTCTAAATACCTGTCCAGCTGAGCCTTAAACTTATTTAGGCTATCAACTTCCACGACAAGGGATGGAAGTCTGTTCCACCAACCAACCACCCGCTGGCTAAAGGCAAATTTCCGCACACCTATCCTACATCTGTCTTTCCTCAATTTGAATTTATGCCCTCTCAGGTGATTATTCTGAGCAAGAGGAAGAATCCCATCAGCATTGAGCATGCTCACACCATTCAAGGCTTTATACAGATCACCTCTATCAGATCATCTCGCTTGTGCCTAGTCTCCAGACACTGTAATTTGCAAAACTTAAGCCTTTCTTCGTAAGAGCAACCCTTTGTTCCATTCACTAATCTTGTTGCCCTTATCTGTACTCGTTCCAGCAGCTCTACATCCTTCTTGAAATAAGGCCTCCAGACCTGTATACAGTACTCTAGGTGTGGCCTGACCATTGCCTTATACAAGGGAATAATCACCTCCTTATCCCTGCTAGAAAAATTCCTATATATCATTGATAATACACCATGAGCTACTCTTGCAGCCCGTCTGCACTGCTCAGAGAACTTCATATCTGCCTGCACAACCACCCCCAGGTCCCTCTCATTCTCTACCACTGTCAGTGTAGTACCACAGAGTTGATACGTTGCTCTGGGGTTGCTGTTTCCTATATGTAGCACTTTACATTTGTCAATGTTAAACTTCATTTGCCACCTCTCAGCCCATTTCCTCAACCTTTCCAGATCCTGTTGCAGCAGCATAGTGTCAGTAGTGTCCCTTGACAACCCTGCCAACCTTCACGTTAAGCTTACCGCACGTTGGGCAATAAACTTCGATATTAAGCCTGATATACCATCATCAATGTCATTTAAAATACAGAAAACAATAATGGACCCAACACTGAACCCTGAGGGACTCCACTAATAACATTAGTCCACGATGAGTAGTGTCCATTGATTACCACTCTGTCTTCTCCCCCTCAACCACCTCTTTATCCATAGCAGCAATTTGCCTCCAATGCCACACTGCTCCAATTTGTGCAGCAGTCTTCCGTGTCCAACAGTATCAAAAGCCTTTCTAAGATCCAAGTATATAATATCAAAGTTATTCCCTGCATCCAGTTCTTTTGTGACCGCATCATCGTATCCAATCAAATTGGTCAGGCAAGACTTCCCCTTAACAAAACCCTGCTGTGTCCGAGCTATAACTGAAGTCTTGTCTAGATGATCCTGCAGTGCTTCTTTAACCAGTGCCTCCATTAATTTTCGTAGGACAGAAGTTAAACTCACATTTCTATAATTACTTGTGTCAGCCTTTGATCCTCCTTTGTGAATTGGGGTCACATTTGCATGTCTCCAGTCTGTGGATACCTCCCCTGAGTCGAAGGAACCTCTCATAATTATGGCTAAGGGTTTGCTTACTTCCTTTGCTGCCTCCTTTAATATAACTGGATAGATCCCATCCACGCCAGGTGCCTTTCTTGTGCTTATCTTCAACTATTTCTCCTCCACTTTACTCTCAGTTATTACAAGATTCTCTAGCTTACTGCCAGAGTTGAATACACCTCTGGCATTTCCCTCGCTGAATAACTCCTCATGTGTGAATGTCGATGCAAAATATTCATTTAGTTTGTTAGCTACCTGAGCAGGATCATCAACAGTTGACCCATCGATATCAAGTGGACCAATCTGATTCATCCCCTTCCTTCTAGAGTTTACATAAGTAAAGAACTCTTTGCTGTTTTTCTTTGCATCCCTTGCCAAAGATTTCTCGTAATCTGCCTTCGCCTGCCTAACCTCCTTTGTAACTTGGTTACAGATCAACTTGTATCTATCACAGGCTTCTGTGTCATGTGTTAATTTGTATGTATCCCATCCATGTTTCTTCTCTGCCATATGCCTCATTAGTTCATCTGACATCCATTAAGGCCTAAACCTTGAACAATATTTCTTAGTTGGTACGTAAAGCCTAGTAGCTTCCAAGATAAGTTCTTTGAATGCTTTCCATTTTGCATTTGCTGTTGGTAACATCATCAATTGGTCCCACTGTATAGAATTTAAATACTGTGTCAGTCCATCGTAGTCGCCTTTACGAAAGCAATAACCCTTCCCTTTACCCCTAATGGTAGTTACCTCTTTGAGTAAATCCCACTTCAGTACACTGTGATCACTGCCAACTAGTGGTTCATTTATCTGCAGATTCTCATTGCATGAAGAATCACTGCTGATAATCAAATCAAGAGTATTCCTCCCTCTAGTTGCCTCCCGAACATGCTGATGTAGAAAACAATCATCCAATAAATCCACAAAAGCCTTGCTAGTGTGTGAGTGACCAGCCCCCAAATTCCAAACAATATCTGGGAAATTAAAATCTCCCATTATAAGACTCTCTGATTTACTGGCCCACTCTATTTCTCTGTACAGTTTCTTATTATACTCATCAGAGTCATTAGGCCTATAGCACACTCCTACTCTCAATTTTGATCTCCCAATGCTTATGTCACACCAGACTGACTCGACACTGCACTGTCCTGCGATGTAACTGGCTTCACTTCCTTGGATTTTATGTATTTCTTAACTAATAGCATAACCCCTCCCCCCTTCCTATCCTGTCTATCCTTTCTATAGACATTGTACTCCCCAAATTCCAGTTCTGCATTCCTTATATCTGTGTGACACCACGTCTCTGAAATCCCAACAATATCTGCCTTTGATGTTTTGAGCAATACCTCAAATTCATCAAATTTATTTACTAAACTCCTAGCATTGGTGTACACGCAAGTATACATGCACCTGTTTCTATTCTTAGCTACCCTAACACAACCCATGTGTTTACTTGTACCGCAATGACTCCCAGCAGTCTCTGAAATATCCTGCATCTTTTTTTCAGGCTTCAAACAACTTAATAAGAAATCTTGAAACTGTGATCTACCTCGAGCTAGTATTCGCACAATGTCTGACAGATGTCGAGTATCGCTGTATTTTCCTCGAAAATTTTAAATATTCCTTAGCGCACAGTTTGGGAACCGCTGTTTTATGCAATAAACATTTAATTCCATAATTATTTTCATTATCTTTTACATTGTATACAGTTAAAAAGTTATTTAAAAGGTATTTTTAAAATTCTTTATGGACATTCCAGAAGGTCAAGGACCAATTATAATTTTTCCTATTGATTATCATATTCAATTAACACGTTTCTGTTTTGCGCGGTGCGCTTGCAGGACAAATTAATCGCATTAATTGAGCCCAGCCTGTATATCTCATATAAGAAATCACTAAACTTATGATTCTCTTTTCATTGTCTTTTGAATGTTTGAAATGTTTCAAATTTTCTCTTAATTTTGCATATACATTTGATTTGTCGAATTAATTGTTGATTTCATTCTTGAACTGAAAATAAGTGAAAATAAATTAGAATTTTATTCAATAAAATTTGAAAAGAGATGACAGCATCATCACACATTTGGTCCTTGAGGTTGTCACAGACATTCTCTCAGATATGCCAGACAAGCTGTACTTGCTACCTGGGAGTCTAAAACGCTGATGTAACTGATATTCGGGTGACACTCAATTCATGTGGACCCAATTTCGGCGAAGTCCAGACAGTCTGTGACAGCCAAATCCTCTTCTTGCACCTTCACGATGGTGGGACTGTTAGTGATCCTGGGTATAACCTCCATGCACAACTACATGGTGGGTGACCACCCAGGTGTGAACCAACGTAAGCAGGGGTCGAGGTGTGGTGCCCACACCACATGGAGGAACGCTGCCCCTCTATGTTACCAGGCAGTACTAGGTGGTAGATGACTCTCATCAACCGGTGCAATACCACCACTTTGCTTATTGGAGGCTTGAAGTGGTGAACCCATGTTTAGTCTCTAGGGCTAAATTCCGGTCAACCCTTCCCTATCTCTTCCATCATGCAGTATGATTGATGACTTAAGGTTATGATGAACATCATTGCGGGATCCAACGATGTTCATCATAACCTTAATTTCATTTACATTTCGAGAGTACAGCTCTAAAATGGTGTTCGCAGGCCAGCCGCTAGTTAGTACACCGGACCGAACCTATTGGTAACTCTCTAGGAGGCTTCCAGATCAGCTAGTGTATAATCTTGCTACCTCTACTGTACCAGATAGTGACTGGAGGGAGTCCGAGTAGTGTGTATGCGGGCAGCATTGTCGAGGCCACGTTATGTCAAGGATCTGGGTATATTCTTACCATGTGTACACCATATACAAAAATTTCATTACTTCATACAGCATGTCCCACCCACTTTTTCTTACTAGTGAATACACCATGAATTGTCAAACTAATAGAGCAAGCTTATCTGTGAAAAGGTCTAAACCTCCCAAGCACTTCCTAATTCATTTCCCAAATATACGTGGTCTCAATTCTAATCTCAACGATGTCCATTTCCATTTGCAGTATGCCAAACCCCATGTACTTTTTCTAACGGAGTCTCAGTTATCGGTTGATTCAACTACTGCTCATCTCAGTTACCCAAATTATTCACTGTATGATTCCTTTTGCCTCAAAGGTGGTACTTGTGCATATGTCTGTTCTGATATTCCCTGTCAGAGACTTGGCAATTTGGAATCTCCTCTTTTTGATGTTCTCTGGCTTAAAATCTCTCTACCTCATTGTGTCAAATTCATAAATTGTCTCTACCATTCTCCCAACTCCACCAATCACTTGGAGCTCTTTGACTTCCTCTCTTTACAACTTGACTTTCTGCAGTCCAACTTTCCTAACAATGAGGTAGTTTTCCTTGGTGATTTTAATGTTCACAACTCCAGCTGGCTTCCGTTTTCTAGTCACACTGACCCAGCTGGTCGAGATGCTGAGGCTTTTGCAATTACTAATGACCTTGCACAGATTGTTCATTTACCTACAAGAATACCGGACAATCCTAATCATACAGCCAATACGCTTGATCTTTTTCTCACAAACAACCCTTCTAAGTACACGGTCGAAGTGAGAGGTCCTTTAGGCACTTCAGATCACAATTTCGTGATTGTCTCTTCTCCAATGGAACCTTTATCTCATGGCTATTCCCAACTTCATGTTGTTTGGTATTACAAGAATGCAAAATGGGATGACCTGCGAGACTTCTTTTCTTCTTTTCCTTGGTCTGATTACTGTTTCAAAACTTCTGATGTCAACATTTGCTCAGATCGTGTCAGTGAAATTATTCTTGCAGGAATGGAATCCTTTATCCCACACTCCACTTTAAAATCTCATCCTTTATCTAAACCTTGGTTTTCCAATAAATGTGCTAAGGCTGTTCAAGAGAAGAACATTGCATATCATAATTGGCTTGTTTCTAATTCTTCAGTTTAATTTTCTGCCTACACCAGAGCTCGCAACAATTGTAAAGCAGTTATTAATCAGTCCAAACTAGAGTTTGAACAGGCTAAGAGTAGAAAACTTGCTTCTTGCCCTAATGGTAGCCAAGCATTCTGGTCTCCTGCCAAAGCTATTGGCCGCAACTTTTGCCCATCTCTGCTCCCACCTCTGTCCAAACCAGATGGTTCTGTTGTCACTTCAGTCAACGATAAAGCTGTCCTGCTAGTATCCCATTTTCCTTCCAACTCATGTATTAATTATCTTGGTAAAACACCTCCCACCAATCCCAACATGCCCCATTCAATGCCTCCTGTGGTCTTCCGTCAAAAGGATATCAGAAGGATTTTGATGAATCTTGATGCTAAGAAAGCTCCAGGTCCTGATGGTATTTCTCCACTTGTTCTCAAAACCTGTGCTCCTGAACTTACTCCTATTCTTTACTGCCTTTTTTCATTTTCTTATTCCAAAGGTGTTTTTCCTTCTGCTTGGAAATTTGCTCATATCCATCCAGTTCCTAAAAAGGGTGATAAATCTCTCCCATCCAATTATCGTCCCATTGCAATTACTTCTACTTTTTCTAAAGTAATGGAGAAATCAATTAACCGCCAACTCTTAAACTACCTAGAAACCTTCCGTCTGATCAACGATCACCAGTATGGATTCCGTCAGTGTCGATCCACTGGTGATATTCTGGCTTATATTACCCGTTTATGGACTAATTCAGTGGAAAGGTTCGGTGAAACACAAGTAGTTGCTCTTGACATCTCAAATGCTTTCGATCATGTTTGGCGTAAAGGTCTTCTAAACAAGCTTCCATCTTATGGTTTGCCAACTGTTTCTAGTAATTGGTTATCCAGTTTTCTCTCTGATTGCTCACTGAGGGTGATGGTAGATGGCTCTTTGTCTTCTAACTTCTCCACTAATGCTGGTGTCCCCCAAGGTTCAGTTCTTTCTCCCACTCTTTTCCTCTTGTATATTAATGACCTTCTTCCATTGACTGGAAATCCTATCCATAGTTTTGCCGATGATAGCACATTGCATTCCACTTTCCATTTTGAGAAACCTTATCTTGCTCAATCAGCTTCAACGTCTCGAAAATCTGCTACCAATTCCTTAAATGCCGATCTTCAAGTAAATCTCCAGTGGGGCAAAGACAACTTAGTTGATTTCAACCGTTCTGAAACTTAGTCTCGTCTTATATCTCGCAAAAAGGATTCTTCTGCTCCTATGCTTATCTTTAGTCACACTCCGATTTCTCAGCAAAATGATATATCTCTTTTGGGGATTACCCTGACTTCTAATCTCTCTTGGCACAAGCACATTACAAATATTGCTTCCTCTGCATCTAAAAAACTTGGTTTTCTCTTTCGCTCTCAGCGTTACTTTTCTTTCAAACAGCTGCTTACTCTGTATAAATCGCAAATCTGCCCTGCCATGGAATATTGTTCCCACATCTGGGGTGGTGCCCCCAAACCTTTCTCAGGCTTCTTGATTCCATTCAGAAGAGGGCAGTTAGGCTAATTAATGATTCATCTTTAACAAAGTCTCTCCACTCGCTGTCTCATAGACGTACTGTTTCTGCTGCATGCCTCTTCTACAGATACTTCCATATGCACTGTTCTTCTGAATTGGCTTCTATAATTCCCGCCGTCTCTTTCAAAACAGTCCGAACACATGCCGCCACCAGCCAACATCCATTTACTGTCCAACTTCAAACTCACAGAACTAACTTTTCATCTTCCTCATTTATTCATTCAACTGCCGTTTTCTGGAACAACCTTCCTTCATACATATTTCCTGAAAATTACAGTCTACAGAAGTTCAAGTCCAATGTCAACAAATATCTTCTTTCGTCTTCTCAACCTCCAACCCAAGCACGGTACTAAGTACTATAGGTTCTAATACCTCTCGTGTTTGGGGTTTACATAAAAAAAAAAAAAAAACCACATCTACCACAGTCAAATTGTATTTGTAACAATACAAAAAAAAAAAAAAATCCCCAAAAATTAATGAAAACATTCTATCAACCTGTTGTGCTCGCTACTATAGTTATATTTTATCTTTAGTCAAAATAAAGAATTATCATCACAAAAAAAAAAAAAAAAAAAAGCCATTAAAAAAACTGCATCATTAACCAAATAAACATCAAAATCAAAAAATTATTTTTTGATTTTGCCAGTCAATGTGCAGTAAATGCTATTGGCAATTGTGCACCAAATGACTTGGACACTAACGACTTTTGGATAGAATATCTCAAAAATTTTTCAGCTCTGAGTGCCATCATGCTATCACTTATTAGGGTGTGAAATATTTTTGAATTCCTCATCAGAATTAGCAATTTTCGTAAGCATATTGAGGCAACTTCTTCCTTTGTGTAATTTAGCTTTATTTACATACTTTCTCCCTATAGCAAAGACAGCTATTTCTTCTAACCTCATTCTTGCATCTTCCAAATTAATATCATTTACAACACTGTTGTGCAATGCATTTTGACAATCCTCATCCTTAATTCCTCTCTAAATCAATAAGAAAATTGTGATCATTTAATAGCTTTTTGCTTGCATGTATTTTTTATAGCACTTTATTATACTTCATTCCAACTTATAGCTCAGTTTTAAATAGCAATTTTGCGCTATTTTAATATTGACCAATGTTTCCTTGTATCCTGTTTGCTATCAGAACATCAAAAAACTAGATGCTCATCAATATAAGGACTGTGGTAATAGGTGGCAAGAAAAGATAATATTGCCATCTCTGCAATTGATAAAATGTCAGTGGAATCATGCCAAAGTGCCTTATTTAACAATAAAAATGCCTTATTGTTTGTAATTTGCATTTAACTTTCCTTTTGAATGATTATGAAACTATATTCTCATAAAAATTCAGAATTGTATCATTAAATTTTAATTTAGTAAAAAAAATCTGTTCTGCATAGATAAAATATTTACATGGATAATGCAGTCCGAATACAGAGATTTGAATTAGTGAGCTTTCACTGTGTGAGTAAAAAAAATAAAATAATAATAATTCTCATGTTTACTTGAGTCACCCTCATATATTTTATGGAAGTTGTTACAAAATGCTGTTCTCGAAGTATCTATGGTATTAAATCAATCAATATCAATGATAAGCAACGCACTTGTTTATTTGGTTTTACAAAAGTACTGAACTCTCATCTAGCATGTCAGTTGTAAGTTTTGTTAGTCAAAATAAAGAAGAATTATCACAAAAATAATTTGCCATTCTTAAAACTGCTTCATTAACCAAATAAACTGAATAAAATGATTTTTTGGTTTTGCGGATCAATGTGCAATTGATGCTATTGCAGGTGATTGCCCACCAATTTAACTTTTTGCTGAAGTTTTTAATAATATTTACTATGAACTAATTATATTACTATAGTAAATTATTTGTATTTCAGATATGTTAGAGATCCTAGAGCAAATTATCAGCAATCACTGAGTGTGTTAAAGTATGCTAAAGAAATTAAACCTGAAGTTGTTACAAAGACATCTATTATGTTGGGATTTGGTGAGACTGATGAAGAAGTAAAGAAAACAATGGAAGGTACTAAGTTGGAAATGAAATATTTTATTTTTAACATTGTCTTTATACCTTAATTTTCCTTTTCAACGATTTTGCAAACTGATTATGAAACCACTCTATTAGAAGTTAAGAACTGTATCATTAAATTTTAATTTAGGAAAAAAAAAAAATCTGTTCTGCATAGATAAAATGCATACATGAATAATGCAGTCCAATAGTGGGGTGTTACTGTACCAGTAAAAAAATAAATAAAATAATGATTCTCATTTTTTAGATTGGTACCAGAGGGTAATCAACTGACAGCTCTCTGGTACCAATATAATGGCCATTGGAGTATTCTAACATGTTAATTTTACTTAATACTGACATAGACATTTCATTGTAAAATGGAATATCTATGTCAGTATCAAGTAAATGACACTGACATTTCATTGTAAAAAAACAATTGTTTAGTATGATTATAAAAAAAAAAATACTAGTTTATCGAGTGAACAGTTTGCTTACTAATCTAACCTAATCTCCTTCAAAGTTCTTTCATTCTGCATCCACGCACTCATCAAAACACACTTGCTCCATCAATCTTCCCAAGCTTTGAACATTCTTTAAAATTGTGTTTTTTTTTAGCGCACACACAGTGCTGTTTCAGCATTTTCTTTGATGTCATCCTCTGTAGTAAAAATAACCATGAAACCCCATTTTCAGTTTAGGGAACAGCCAGAAGTCAAACAGTGTAAGGTCAGGGGAGTAGAGACCCTGCTGTATGACTGTGGTTTTTTTTTTTTTTTTCGTAGCCATCCAAAAACTGCTGAACTGCCATTGCCATGTGACTAGGCACATTGTCATGATGCAGGATCCAGCCATCCTTGCATTTTTCAGGTTGTCTTTGCCTCACATTCTCACACAAATGTGTCAAAATCTCAAAGTAGTAAGCAGCAGCAATGCTTCTTCCCTAGTCACAGATTTGTCGTCATGAAAAAATTATCAGCATGACTTTGACGTTAAATTTTGTTGCGCAAGGCTTCTTGTGCTGTGGGGAAATTTTTGTGTGCCATTCAGATGTTCCAACTTGGTCTCAGGGTTGTAGACAAACACCCAACTCTCATCCCTAGTGACCACTTTTTTTAGGAAGCTCAGATTGTGCATAGCTTTTTGAACAGATCACCTGTGATGGCTTTCCTGCAGTCCATTTGATTGTCCAATAGCAAGCATGGAACAAACTTTTTGCACATGTGAACATCCATAAATCTTGCATCGGGATTGTGTGTATTGAGCCTAGAGACAATCCAGCTTCATGAGAAATCTCAGCAACAGTCATTTGCCTATCATTTTGCATGAGTTTCTTCACTGAAGGGCATTGTAAGGTTCATCTGTGAGGTTCATCTTCCAGTGTTTGCCTGTTTTTAAACCAGTTAAACTACTTGTAAACTGCTGTTTCTTCAAAGCACAATCTTATAAACTTTCAGTAATACTTGCGGTGTCTATGTAGCATTTTTTCCAAGTTTAAAGAACTTAATGTTAGCACATTGTTCAAACTGTGACATTCTGCAATCAGTCAGATGTGTCACACGAGTGGGGTGGTCAAGCCAGCTTCCACTTGGCATGCGTGTGCACCAAGGTCAACATCAACACCCCATGAAACCTTATGGCCATAGCACAAACCATTTAAATATCAGCTTGCGATTCCAGGCACTTTTTGAATGTACTATGTATATACATTCCAGTGAAGAAACAAATGTTAAATATTATCTACTAGCAATATTTATCAGACATCTTCACACTGAGCTATTATTAGCTGAAGAACTATAAATTTTGTGGTACATTTCGAGCATAAAACTAACAATTATATTTCACAGATGAACTGCCATCTCTTGTAAAACTCTTCCTTTCTTAACATAAATAAAGCAAAATAAGGTGGCTCACCTGCATTTTTGCAAACTCAGTGTATATCTTAATTCACTTGGCAAGATGTGTGTGAGGGTGAGTTAGTGCTTTGTTGTTTGCTTGTTAAATCTGCAGCTTTTTTCCTTAGCTGATATTTTTCTTACTTATAAAGTACTCTACTAATACTTGCACATACAAATAACAAATATTAACACTATGACGAGAGTCTTGATAAACTATTTAATTACCAATGTATCACTTTTCCATTGACATTTGCTATCTCCTTTCTTTTCTGAAGCCCAAAAACATTATTTCCAAAACATCAGCTGTTTCCACAATACATGAACTGACTATGTGAAGTATGCGTATATGCACCTACACTAGTTGTATCATCACTTTATTAGTGCTGCAACAACAGACTCGAATTTCAGCCAGTCACAGAATTGATAGTAATATTAGAAAATAAGGATGAAAGGATTTCCATTGGATCCTGGCCATACTGTTATATTATATGCAATATCTGAATTATGATTTTATTGGAATGCAGCTGGTAACCATTAAAAGAATATTATCATATTACTAACAATGATCTTAAGGTTTTACGATAATTTTAAAGTGGACTTGGGAGAGAATTCCTGTTATTCAAAAATATTGTTAAAAAATATTATAACATAATGTATATATATATATATATATTTTAGTTCAGTTGCGTTAGGTACAAAAGGAAACATTTATTTTAAATCCCAAAATTTCTTAACCACACGCACAAATAGGATTAGATTACTGTATACATTAGTCATATTTATACACAAAATTTATTAACTCATTTAACTGTATATCAACTCAAGGAATCACAATCAAGGTCCAATACTAACTGCCTGAAACAAAATATGGGCAATTGTCTAAATGGAGAGGAGTCCACACTTGTATGACAGTTTCTAATGTTATAATGATATACTACTAAAGACCGCTCTGGAGAAGCAAATATCCACAACTAAACATAGTAGGAGCCAACCTATGGGCTACTCTGAAAGCACCTGCAGTCCTGTGTCTAGATTTACCTCTGTGCATATAATTTTCTTTATTTTCTTCATTATAAAATTTTCTTTTATGACACGAGGTATTTTAATTTAAGCTGAGACATTGGGATCATAGATATGTTCTTTAGGTGGATTACTGGGTGACAGGAGGCAAAAAGGATTGTAATTAGTGGTTACAACTGTTTGTCTCAATGCATAGTTTCTCTTTCTGATTTTCTTAAGTGGTGAAATAATATAGGGCAGTGTTTCTCAACCAGTGCCCCACAAACATAAGGAAGGTACTCCAAAAGTGTTTAAAAAATAAAAATGAAAACTCCAATTGTTAGAACTATAGTATTACCATATATCACAATATAAGTCAGCTTTTATTTTTTGCCTTGAAAATTCGTCATATAAGTTGACCTTTCTACAGCCATCTTTCACATCAAGCACAGTGGTATATTATAGTAAAATATGCATTAAAACCATTATTTCTACTCTCTCTCTTTTAAAAATTTCATTGTGACATTTTATAACACAATGTTGCTCAGTCAACTTTGATGAAAGTAGAGTTTGTTTTTGTGACCTACATAAGGGCGTGCTTTTTACAGCATTCCCCTTAAGGTTGCAAAACCAAAGGCAACAACCTGCCATTGCTGATATTAATAGTGTATATGCACATGAAAAGCTTTGATTCTGAAGCCCAGCCATTCCTTGCTGATTGTTTAGTAGTGTACTACAAATTAGTTTCTTAGTAAACAGTGCCTCAGTATGAATGTGTTTTGCTATAAGAAATTGGCATTTGCCCAAGTTTGTGCTTTTCAAGTAAAATACATACACTTCATTTTTTAGAAAATGTGAAAATATGACCACTGGTCTCATATCAATCAGACATGATTCTGTTGTTCCATTCTGAAATCTGTAATATACATTTTAAAAACACACAAAAAAAGTAAATTGTTCGTTCTCCTTTGGTAAAGACCAGCTAATTCAGTGACAGTATGGAAAAAAGTCTATAGACGTCCTTATATCATTGATTTGAATCCAGTCCTTTCCATAAAGGCTATTTAAATACACTAAAAATATCTAATTGTCTAAAATTGAAGAATAAACAACAGAGAACAAATGCCTTAAGAGCTACACTACATAGCATTGTGACCATGTAGCCAAACTGTCGATTGTTATCATCAAGGTGGATATACTGGAATCCTTAGAGCAATTACACCAGGTTCCATGGTCAGGAAGAGCCTGGACAAACAGTTTAAGAAGTAATTATTTTATTTTTACTTCTTAAGAAGTAAGCTTGTAACTGCATTTCATTTACTTTAGTTATTTCTTGTTTCATTTATTGCATTTAAATCAATTTATTTTTAACCTGCATTGTTTTGTATTCCATTCATATTAAATATTCTGCAAACCTCTTCACCTAGAAATCATTAAGAAAGGGCATCTAATTATGCAAGTCAGAGCCCAATCAGATACTGGTCGTTGTTAAATGCTTCTCGTGTAAGGGAATCTAAAGGGAATAATATGCCAAGAATAAATAAAAAATTACGCATGATAGTAGGAAACATTTGTATACCATTTGAGAAAGTGCCAAAAGGGAATAACAGAACCCTTCTGTACTAAGTGCCAAATTCAAATTCTGCTTTCATTTTCAAAATCTCTCTCACTCTCTCACAGAATTCATTTAAAAATCAGGAAAGATGAACATTAAATGGGACATTTTGAAACTGTGACTGCTTCCTTTCTTCCAATGAACAACAAAATGTGTGGAATATATTTCTCTTTGTATTTGCTTTTTAAAATCTAATAAATCATTAATGTGGAACAGCTGTGAAAATATTCTTTTCCTTTTTGGATTTTTTTTCCCTTTATTATTCAAAAACATTTGTAGTGTGATTTTGTTTGATGATGCAACTTATAAACAAACCAATATTCAATTTTCAGAGCTACCAAAACATGAACTTTTAAGAATAATGTATTCATTATCTGATCATCTTGTCAAGCCGTAACGGATGGCGCTATTCTCCTCACGCTAAGTAGAAAAGGCCTGGGTTTGAATCCCTTCAGTGACAAGGAATTTTTCTATAGGAATGTTTTGTTTTTTTTTCTGTCATACAAAAATTCAGATCTTGCTAAATACTACAAGGATATTAACTGGTACTTCAAACTCTGCTCTCTTTCAGATATTTTTCAGAATTTCAATGAGTTAAATTTATCTCCACAATTACCACGTAAAAAAATGTTTTTCACATATATAGTAAAATATTTGGATTTAAAAAAAATTATAATTAAAAGTTATAAATTAACAGTGCCAAAGGCAGTTACTTTTTGAATTAACAGAGATGCTGAATTTAATTTTGTAGAACTTCAATAGTCACTGCCAATCACTTGAATATACTTAGTGATAAATTTTTATAACTAATTTCCTTCAAGAAAGATCCAAATGTAGTTTTTTTTGTGGGTATTAGATCCATTTAATGATAATCAGGAGAATAATTCATTCCCAGAAGAAGAGCAGTTACTAGTTGATCTTTACTCAGACTGCACATTAAAAATTTTTAAGAGGTACTATTCTCTTAAATTTTTAGATTAAAGCTAATTTAAAAGGCACTGCAAGTCTTATTTCCAATGACATATCTGTGTGAAAGTGGTTTTTCTGCAGTTTTTTGCTGTGTTGTACCAAAACAAAAAGCAAGCTATGAAATTGTTTGGACATCACTTCAACATTAAGACTGTCTCTGTCCAAACTCAATCCAAGAATAAATGAACTCTGTTAAAGCACGTGGGCTGAAATATCCCATTAAGTAGGTATATTCTTAATGGATGCATTTACATAAATCTTTTAAAAAAACAAATTAATTTTATACTGAATATTAATATTCTTATATTATTTATCATGTTTTGTGTTTTTTGGTAAAAAAAAAAAAAAAAAAAAAAAATGTTCTTGTTTATATTCTGGCACGACCACCAGGTCAGTGGAGTTTACAATAAATCAATTAATACAATTGTTATTCATATTTAGCAGTCACGAGCTTGAACCCCACTCCACTCAAAGAGCGTGTGTTAGAGCATTTGTGCTCCTGACCACTCAGCTACAATTATCTACCTAACTTTTTTAATGTTGCATTTATTTTTTATTATTTTCAATGATAATATTTTGCTTAGACACCAAGTTTTTTAGGAATAATTGCTATTTTAGATTTTCTTTTCATTATTTCTGCTTGGACTATCATTATTTTAGTCTATCAAATGGAAATCTAATTTGATACCATATTTACAGTATTTTCTGTACTTATATTTGTAAGACTTGCTACGATGTTTGATTTGTTTTATGTAGTAAGTTATTTATGGCACTAGCTATTGAGCCATTTAAGCTTTGCCAGACAAATTTTAAAAAAACAAACAAACAAACAAACAAATATATATTTGTTAAAACTCTGACTGAATTCAACTGAACCTTTGCAAAACTACTATTTTTTTCTTTCAGACTACTTTGTCTTCTATGTCTTTTTGTCTTTCTTTATGTCTGCCATTTATGTCATCCCTCCATACTCTTGATGTTGTGTGGTGTGCATTCAAGTGCTTTTATTAAACTGAGTGTGCTGTAACCCTTAAAAAAGGTTGCAGAATACCAGGATCACTATTGAATGGGCCATCAGTTTGCATAAATTACAGTATAGGATCATTTGAATTGAACTTTGGACTGTCAATCTATTAAACATGCAGATTGATTCTAGGTGTTTTCAGTTCATTAAAGTACTCACATTCAAATACTTCACATTAGCAGATTAGTGCAGAGCTACTTTATAAAAATTTTAGTTTGACTGATTAAAATTTCTGTTATGTTATGATTTTTGAATTTGTTGCTTACATTTTTATTTATTGTTTTTTGGGTCATATACGTGATCCATTAAAATTGTTTGTATACCTTTCATTCAGTAACTGTGATAACAGAGTAATTTTATCTCTCAACTTGAAAAGTGCAGAAACATTTTTTTTTTTTTTTTGTATTTACAGATTTAAGAAAGGCAAAAGTAGATTGCTTAACCCTTGGCCAGTATATGCAGCCTACTAAAAGACATCTGAAGGTAAGTGAACATGAAACAGTGTCTCTAAATTTCTTAAATAATAACTCATTAAGACAGGTTCATATCTGTCATCCTTTCAGTTTTACTGGGAGATTTCCAGAAGCTATGGACCTTTTATAGTTTTACAAAAAGTTTACCTTTCTTACAGATTTCAGTGAAATTTGCATTATGTTCAAATAAGGACCATCTAAAATTATATATGTAGGCTGAAAGCTATCATTCAGTTGTTATGCTCTGCTCATATTGGCAAGCAAAGAACAGCATAAACAAGATTTGACAAGTAGTAGTAGTAGTAGTAGTGGCATGTGATGCAAGAAAGCAACTGTATGAGCTTATGCAGCATCAGCCAAAAAAAAAAAAAAAAATCGCACCATTCCCTCCAAATGCCTGTTCAGTTCCTCCTTAAATTTATTCAACCTATCAACTTCCACAACGACAGATATAAGTTTGTTCCAGCAATTAACTACCCGCTGGCTAAAGGCAAATTTCCACACATCTATTCTACATCTGTCCTTTCTTAATTTGGATTTATGCCCCCTTAGGTTCGTAATCTGAACAAATGGAAGGATCCATCAGAATTCAGTGTGCTGAACCTATTCACAGCCTTATACACCTCAATCAAATCACCGCACAGTGCCTAGTCTCCAGCCACTGCAATTTGCAGAACTTCAGCCTCTCTTGGTAAGAGGATCCCTTCATTCCCCTCACCAATCTTGTTGCCCTTCTCTGTACACGCTCAAGCAGATCTACATCCTTCCTAAAATGAGGCTTCCAGACCTGTACGCAGTACTCAAGGCGTGGCCTGACCATTGCCTTATACAGAGGGACAATCACCTCCTTTTCCCTGCTAGCAAAATTCCTGTATATCATTGACAAAACCCCATGACCTGCCCTGGCAGCCTGTCTGCATTGCTCAGAAAACTTCATATCTGACTGCACAATTACTCCAAGGTGTTTTTCATTTTCTACCACCTTAAGTGTAGTACCACACAGTTGGTGCTTTTCTCTCGGGTTACTTCTACCCATATGCAGTACTTTGCATTTGTCAAGGTTAAACTTCAGTTGCCACTTCTTAGCCCATCTGCCCAAATTATCTAGATCCTGTTGCAGTAGCACACTGCCATTACTGTCATTAACAACCCTGCCAACCTTTGTATCATCTGCAAACTTCAACACTAAACCTGATATACCTTCATCAATATCATTGATAAATATACTGAACAACAGTGGACCCAACACTGAACCCTGTGGGACTCCACTAATAACATTAGTCCACGAAGAGCAGCACCCATTGATTACCACCCTCTGTCTTCTCCCACTTAACCATCCTTTTATCCATTGTAGCAACTTACCCTTAATACCATTCTACTCCAATCTGCACAATAGTCTTCCATGCGCAACAGTGTCAAAAGCTTTCCTGAAATCCAAATATGTGATATCAAAATTATTTTTTACATCCAGTTCCGTGAATGCATAAGTAAAGTTCCATGAAGTTATGTGAATGCATAAGTAAGTTAGGGGTACTAGATAAATTTAAAGAAAGTCAGATTTAGAGGGAGAAAAAAACTTTAATATTTTTGAAAGTAATCACCATGGCAGCTACAGACTTGTGTGGTTTCTTGTATAGCTATTGGAAACATTTTAAACTACATTTGAACTGAGTGCCAATAGTTCCCTTGTTTCCTGTCTTTTAATGTAATTTCAATCTGGATTTGACCTTGATAAGCAGGATGTGGGCTGAGAATGAAAAATTAGCTCTACAGTCTCACATTTTGCTAGAAACTCCTTGATAATTAGCACAGAATGTGGCCTAGCATTGTTGTTGTTTTGTTGGTGCTGTGTTGTGCAACATGAAGTAGCACCCTTTTTTCTCAAAACTGAATGTTTACTTGGTGAATCCTTTTAACCAAATGATCCAAAACTTATGCATTGTATTTGTTATTTACTCTCTTAGTTAGTGAACAAATTCCTTACAAATGATTCCCTTGTTACTGAAGAGTGATCAAAATCTTTTGGTTGAAACATATTTTATTGTTATTGCTGTTCTAGTCTCTTTATTTGTGTTTTATGTTATAATTGAATCAGGCAAGGAGGAATCAACAACAATGGATTGAATGAGCTCATTGATGAGCAGTTTTTGTTAACTAATCCAGCATCTTTTGTTAGAATTGCACATTTCTCTGTTAATGGTGAAATGGGAAGTTTTTTTTTTTTTTTTTTGGCTGATGCTTTATAAGCTTGCTTTCTTACATCATTTGCCAATACTAATACTACTAATGTGAAGTTGTTTTTCCCCTTCATTGAAAGAGTCATTCAGTAATCAGTCAGCAAACCTTTCGACCATTTCTGGGGTCAGTGTTGTTGAATGTTCACATCACTCATCATTTTTCATATCCAAATGACTATCCCAAAATCATGCAAAAACTAGTGTAAAGCACTCGGGTGAGATCACTGCATCATTGCCATTCCTTTGTTTTACCAATTTGCACATCTGAGTCACACCTTTCCTCCATCTTGAAACAATATTTAATGTTCATGCTTTGTTCTATTGCTTAACACAATGACAGCATTAGCATTAGTAGGGGCATACGATTTAAGAAAGCAAGCTTATGCAGCATCAGCCAAAAAAAAAATCCGATTTCACCCTCTGTTCATTCCAAATGCCTGTCCAGCTCAGCCTTAAATTTATTTAGGCTATTAGCTTCCACAACAAAAGATGGAAGCCTGTTCCACCAATCAACTACCCGCTGGCTAAAGGCAAATTTCTGCACTGTCATTAACAACCCTGCCAACCTTTGTATCATCTGCAAACTTCGACACTAATCCTGATATACTTTCCTTGCTGTTTTTCTTTACATCCTTTGCCAAATCTATTCTACAACTATCTTTCCTCAATTTGAAACTGTGCCCTCTCAGGTTCTTAGTCTGAGCAAGACGAAGAATCTCATCAGCATTCAGCTTGCTCAACCCATTCAAGGCCTTATACACCTCAATCAGATAACCTCACAGGTGCCTACTCTCCAGGCACTGCAGTTTGCAGAACTTAAGCCTTTCTTGGTAAGAGCATCCCTTTGTTCCCCTCACCAATCTTGTTGCCTTTCTTTGTACTCATTCTAGCAACTCTACATTCTTCCTAAAATGAGGCCTCCAGACCTGTACACAGTACTCTAGGTGTGGCCTGACCATTGCCTTGTATAATGGGATTATCACCTCCCTGTCACTGTTAGCAAAATTCCTATATATCATTGACAAGACTCCATGACCTGCCCTGGCAGCCCGTCTGCACTGTCAGCAAACGTCATATTTGGCTGCACAATTACCCCCAGGTCTTTTTCACTTTCCACTTCCCTGAGTTTAGTACCACCCAGTTGGTACATTTCTCTTCGGTTATTGCTACGCATATGCAGTACTTTGCATTTGTCAATGTTAAACTCCAGTTGCCACTTCTCAGCCCATTTTCCCAACTTATCTAGATCCAGTTGGAGTAGCATACTGTCATTACTGTCGTTAACAACCCTGCCAACCTTTGTGTCATCTGCAAACTTCAACATTAAACCTGATATGCCTTCATCAATATCATTAATAAATATGCAAAACAACAATGGGCCCAACACCGAACCCTGGGGAACTTCACTAATAACATTTGTCCACAAAGAGCAGTGTCCATTGATTACCACTCTCTGTTTTCTCCCACTCAACCATCCCTTTATCCATTGTAGCAGCTTACCCTTGATGCCATACCTCTCCAATTTGTACAGCAGTCTTCCACGTGCAAAAGTATCAAAAGCTTTCCTGAAATCCAAGTATATGATATCAAAATTATTTTTGGCATTCAGTTCCTTTGTGACCACATCATAGTAACTAATCAAATTGGTCAGACAAGATCTCCCTTTGACGAACCCATGCTGTGTCTTAACTATTACTGCAGTCTTGTCTAGATGATCCCACAATGTTTCTTTAACCAGTGATTCCATCATTTCCCCCGGAATACAAGTTAAACTAACAGGTCTATAGTTACTTGTGTCACCTTTTGAACCTCTTTCTGAATTGGTTATACATTTGCACATCTCCAGTCCATGGGGACCTCTCCTGAGTCCAAGGACGCTCTCATAATTATGGGTTTGCTTACTTCCTTTGCTGCCTCCTTTAATATAACTGGATAGATCCCATCCACCCCAGGTGCCTTCCTTAATGTTTAACTTCAACAATTTCTCCTCCACTTTGCTCTCAGTTATTACAAAATCACTTAGCTCCCTGTTAGCATTTGATAAACTTCTGTTACTCCCCTCATTGAATAACTCCTCATGTGTGAATGTAGATGCAAAATACTCATTCAGTTTATCAGCTACCTGAGCATGATCATCAATATTCACCCCATCTATGTTAAGTGGTCCAATCTGATTCATCTCCTTCCTTCTAGAGTTTACATAAGTAAAGAACTCCTTGCTGTTTTTCTTTGCATCCTTTGTCAAAGATTTCTCATCTGCCTTTGCCTGCCTAACCTCCTTTGTGACTTGATTATAGACTAGTTTATACCTGCCACAGGCTTCTGTGTCACCTGATTGATACTTTATGTGCATCCCATACATTCTTTTTTTCTGCCACTAGCCTCATTAATTCATCTGACACCCATTTAGGCCTAAACCTTGAAGAGTATTTCTTAGTTGGATTGAAAAGCCTAGTAGCCTTCAGAATTAAGTCCCTGGAGGTTCCCATTTAGAATTCACTGTTGGTAACATCATCAGTTGATCCCACTGTACAGAATTTAAAAACTGTCTGAGACCTCTGTAGTCACCTTTGCAAAACAAAAGCCCTTCCTTTAGCATTGATGGTAGTTACATCATTAAATAATTCCCACATCAATACATTGTGATCACTGTTGCCAAGTGGTTCCTTTATCTGCAGATTCTTAATGCATGAAGAATCACTACTAATAATCAGATCAAGAGTATTACTCCCTCTGGTTTCCTCTAGAACATGTTGCTGTACCAATAAATCCACAAAAGTGTTGCTAGTGTGTGAGTGACCAACCCACAATTTCTCCAAAAATCTCCCATTATAAGACATTCTGATTTACTGGCCCACTCTATTTCTCTGCACAATTGTTCATCATACTCATCAGATTCATTAGGCCTATAAAACACATCTACTCTTGTTTTTCCTTTCCCAGTGCTTAATTCACACCAAACAGACTCAACACTGCATTGTCCACTAGCATCAATTGGAAGCACTTCCTTAGGTTTTGTGTGTTTCTTAACTAACAGCATAACCCCTCCTCCCTTCCTGTCCTGTCTATCCTTTCTGTATACATTGTACTCCCCAAATGCTAATTCTGAACTGCTTATGTCTGTGTGACACCACATCTCCGATATCCCAACAATATCTGCCTTTGATGTCTTGACTAGCACTTCAAGCTCATCAAATTTATTAACTATACTCCTAGCATTGGTGTACATGCAAGTATACATGCACCTGTTCCTGCTCCTACATAGCCCATGTATTTACTTATTCCACTATGACTCCCAGCAGTCCTGGAAATCCTCATTACCTTGCTTTCCAGGCTGCTGCCCATTCTAATAGAAGCAGTACAAGAATCACTTTTGCCTCTGCCTGTGGTCACTGTTAACCTTTTAGTCTGTGTAACACCCCACGCTAGCAGTTTTCCGACCCACCTAACACTGCCTCGATAGCATCAGCAAATATTCTTGCACTCTTTCTATTTAAGTGTATCCCATCCCTGTAGATACAGTCTCTCCTGTCAACAAGCGCAGACCAGGCTGAAAAAAATTCTACCCCTTGAGCCTTGCACAATCTCTCCAGGGCCGAATTGATTTTCAAGGCTCTCATCATATACTCCCTATTATCATGTCTGGGCAGAATTGCAGACACTTTCACATTCAACCTTAACTCGCGACTTTTTTTTCAACATTGACCTGTTTTTGTTGAGTAAATCTGCAGATCTCTTACTCCTAATATCATTACTTCCAACGTGTACAATATCACCTTTTGTGCCCTGAAAAGATGATATCTGCTCTACAATGTCATCAACTTTTGCCCCTGGCAGACATACCCTGGTCCTGTTCCACCTATCCTTCTTACATAGTATATTCCCCGTCTCCCTGACAATAGTCACCAACAATAACTAGTTTCTTTGGGACCAGTGCATTCTGCCCTGGAAATTGCCTCTGTGTTGCTTGATGCCCAGGAGTGAGCTCTGTCATCGAGCTGGGCAGCTGAGAGCCTGATGGGCCCCTCATATTAATTTCTTCAAGGGCATTTATCCTACACCTGAAGCTCTCGTAGACGCCCATCAGAACACTGAGTTGCCACTTAATTTCTTGACACTCCAGACACCTGGCACACCCGAAGGCATCCTCCTTGGCTAGATCATGTCCTGTTTTTGAAAGGTCGGCAAACATTTCACATTTCGCACATTTTTTGAGACTAATGCATTGGAGAATCGCCCCCTTCATTTCTCCCCCGAACCACAGCACTCTCGCTAGTCTGTGATTTTTGCTTCGCAGCTTTAGTCTGGGTCATGATTTCCATTTAAATACAATTTAATTAACAATGAAATTTAATAAGATTAATAATATTTTTGATTAATTGATAATACTATAATAAGCTAACAGATTCCTAATACAGTACTTCGTATTATGCTATCTAGTTTTACTTTATACCTTCGCTATCAGTTCGAGATATATATACGTTAAGCTATTTCTTATCGACTACATTATGGCGGCTAGTTCAACAATATTGGCGCCAACACCGGGAGTTGTAACTTCCAAAAATCGTTGGTTAAATTCAAAATAAGAAGCTAACGAACGCTCCTAAACCTATTTAATCTATTTAATATTCGATATTATTTTTGCAAATTATTTTCGTGGGTTCAGTATTCTGCATTTAGGACGACAAATTATATTTTTCTTACTGGAGGCACATGAATGCATGCTACTGTTGTGACATTGATGTACAATATAAGCAAAATGAAAGCCAGCCGTCTGCTACCAGGCACAAGAAAATCCTGAGAAATCTCGGGATTTATCTGGCTAATGCAAAATTAGCCAGATAAATGACCGAGAAGATACATTTCAGTCCTAAATTTGGGGGTAGTATTGTTTGCTTCGGGTATTATTGCATCCTGAGATATTTCGTGTAGTTCCAAATAACTTTTAAAACTAAAAACAAGATATCTTGGGATAATCCATGAAGGAGTTAGTATGTTAAAATAAGTATTATGTTGTTTATATGTACAGTTGTATATACCTGTTTAAAAGAGGATCCATATACCTTGGGACATCATTTGATGTTTAATACTTGTAATTTATGCAAAAAAATGGGTGACATTTTTTTCTCTTTTTTGAGTTATCACTTTAGTGAGCTTCATAACTAAGCACAAGCTGTATAATTAGAATACACGAACCGTTGACTAGCTTGATGTCACTTTAGAACAACTGGGAGTGTCGATGGGCATAATCAAATGATTAATAATCAATTATTTCAAAATTAAAACTCTAGTCTTGCCATGTCTTATACCTTTCAACTAGTCTCTCCCTTACCTTATATGTATGTGCGTTATTCAGGAAATTTTCTGTATATATGTGGCTTTTGTGGTTAGGTCTATCTACTGGCTAACCTTGCAACTTGCTACAAACACAGAGCTAGGTAGTATTACTGGTATATACTCATTTGGTATACACATTGTGTGTTGTAGTTACAGGCAAATGGTATAGCAGTTTAGCTAACAGTATTAGAAATTAAGTAAGGGATAAGGATAGAAATACACTCCTGCCCTTGTATAACCTAAAAGCTCGGAGTGTGGGAAAAAATTAATTGGAGGAAAGTGAACAGTATGTGAATGAAGAATTATATAATATTGGTGTAAATACACCATAGTTTACCTGTAAATTTAATTACATAAGTAGTGTAATGGCATCATTTGATTATATCTCATATTGTGGCTACCTTCACAACAAGATACCAGGTATTGCATACTTCGAATAAATAACGCTTCTCTAGTAGAAGAGACTACTGTTATTTATTCTCAGTGCACACCACCACCCAGACGCATTTCGGACCTTGTTGATTCACTCATCGGTGGGCGGGCAGGTACCCTGATAATGCAGACATGTCATCATGGTTGTGAATTTAATTCCACAATATGAGAGTGAATGAAGAATATAAAGTTAGTGCTTGGGTTATTTTGAAGCCCAGTTTCCAGTATATATATGGAGAGCATGAACATAAGATAATTGATTATGGAAATGCTATAATTGATTATTTTGATTATGAACTCTTCATTATGCTTATCACTACTGTGAGACTGGTATATAAAATAACCCACTGTCTAAGTCTGATGAAAACAAACCTAGAAATGAGAGGGAAGTGGATAAAAAAATGCTGACAATTTATAAAAAAAAAATTCTGACAGGTATGGGAAGGTTCAGTGCTCTATTTTCCTGTTGGGCATACAGTACAAGAGGAATTCTTAAAGTCCTCTTAAGTTAGGATTCTAGTTTAGCTGGTAGAGTAGGATTTTCCATCCCAAGTTTATAGTGATTTTTTCATTTGTTTGGAGAGATCTGGTTTCAAGTCCCATTAATGACTGGACTACGCAAAAGCAGAGCAGTTGCTAAGCCTGTACAACTATTACTTATGCAGTCCCAAACAGGTGCAATGATATGATGGTTTATTACCCTTGGAGAGGAGGGTGACATGCCCGTGGTTTGATTATTGCACCTGTGCAGAGGTCTGGGGGGGGGGACTGACCCCATCTAGTAGAGCTAAAACTTTTGACCGATCTGTCTAGGCCCTCTGTCTAAGGAGTGATGCCTCCTCTAACATTCCTGTTGCTTGGTGATGCACATCTCTCCCTCCCTTCCTGATCTGAGCAGAATTGGCTCAGTTTTTTCTTATACTTTCAGAAACAAGTATAGTTTTGTTATGGTATTTCTTAGCAGGAATCTTTCTTTCTGCTGACCTGCTCATGAGGTAAAACTGCTATATAGTCACATGACTTAGTCATCTGTATACTATATATAAATTAAAATTTGGGTCCCACTTTGATGAAAGGAGTGACATAATAACAAATGAAAAATGTAATTTATTAATGAAAATAAATCATATGACATCATAAAAAATAGAACAAAGTTATTATATTTCTGCTTAATTAATGTGTACTTTACTAATCCAAAATATGCAAAGGGCCATGACAAGAAAAAACTATAAAATCACAAATTGAAAACAATTAATGAGAAATGGCACATATAAATACGATATTACTTAATAATTCATCAGGAAACAATCACCAAAGGGTACCCTTGAACTATGAGGTGAATCCATCAGCATATCCTTTCTAATGATTTAGTCTGGTTTGTCTATATTATCTATTGGTCAAATTTATTTTTTTTAGTCAGAGTCATAAATAAGTTAAATAGTTTTATGAGTGATATTTTGCCCTTGCACTCTAGGTTGTGGAGTATGTTACCCCAGAAAAATTCAAATATTGGGAAGAGATAGGAAATAAGATGGGTTTCTTATACACAGCCAGTGGTCCTCTAGTGAGATCATCATATAAAGCCGGTAATATTTATATATATATATTCTTTTTATATTCATTATTTGTAAGCAGTAGGGTTACCAGAAGTTTATACCTGAAGTAATTATTATACTATACTATTAAATTTGTAGTATTAGCTATTCCTTATCTGGTGCAGAGTTACCCTGAGTAATAAATTTGTTAAAGGAATGTGTAGTAGATCACTGCAAGCAATACTTAATACATCACATCAAGAACAACTTGCCATTTTTCTTTCAGTGTGGTACTTAGTTCATGGAGGTTTATGCTGTCAACACAGAGTTTATTTATTTATTTTTTTTTTTGTTTTGACTGGTGAGGTGCTGTATATGCTTTGCTTCCTTACGTCATGTTGCTAATTCGAAAACAGCAATGGCATACCAAAAGCTAAGAGGCTTTTGGTATGCCATTGGCAAGCTGGAACATTGTTTCCCACAAAACAAGTATGGCAGAAGATGTTATTATATTAATGGTACATTGCCCAGTTTTGCAGAAACTGATTATTGTATAAACTGTTGAGATAGTAAGTTAAGAATGATTAATTTCAGATCATACCAGCAGATGCATGTCCCTTACCATAAAATAGTGATAAGGGAAAACAAATGATTTAAATCAGCAGCCATGAGCAGTAATACAGAAAGATGATACTGAAACTGAAGAATAGTGATAGTGCACTTATAAATATAATAATAATAATAGTACTGGAGGCATGTGATGCAAGAAAGCAAGCATATGAGCTTATGTAGCATCAGCCAAAAAAAAAATATCACATATCCATTACCTCTAAAAGTTTGTCCAGTTCCTCCTTGAATTTATTTAAGCTATCAACTTCCACAACTACACATGGAAGTTTGTTCCAGAAATTAATCATCCGCTGGCTAAAGGCAAATTTCCACACATCTATTCTACAGATGTCTTTCCTCAATTTGAATTTGTGCCCCCTCAAGTTTGTAATCTATGCAAGCAGAAGTATCCCATCAGCATTGAGCCTGCTCAAACCATTCAAGACCACCTTGCAGGTGCCTAGTCTCCAGATGCTGCAACTTGTAGACTTAAGCCTCTCTTGGTAAGAGCACCCCTTTGTTCCTCTCACCAATCTTGTTGCCCTTCTCTGTACTCGTTCTAGCAACTCTACATCCTTCCTAAAATGAGGCCTCTACACTTGTACACAGTACTCAAGGTGTGGCCATGACCATTGCCTTATTCAAAGGGATAATCACCTTCTTTTCCCTACTAGCAAAATTCCTGTATATCATTGACAATAACCCATGAACTGCTCTGGCAGCCTGCTCAGAAAACTTCATATCTGACTGTACAATTACTCCCAGGTCTTTTTCATTTTCTACCGCCCTAAGTGTATTACCACACAGTTGGTACGAAGGCGCCTCCGTAGCCAGGTGGGAAGGAGCAGCAGTGTGTAGCACACGCTTCTTGATTAGACCGGGGTTCGAGCCCGTCACCACCAAATATGGAGGATGCAGAAAGGTCAGGGAATGACCACCGCACATCCCGAAGCAATATAGCCGTAGTTGCTAATGCTCCTAAAAAAAACCAAATAACAATAACAAGTTGGTACGATTCTCTGGGGTTACTTCTACCCATATGCAGTACTTTGCATTTGTCAATGTTACACTTCAATTGTCACTTGTCAGCCCATCTGCCCAACTTTTCTATTTTCTGTGGCAGTAGCATACTGTCATTAACAACCCTGCCAACATTTGTATCATTTGCAGACTTCGACATTAAGCCTGATATAGCTTCATGAATATCATTGATAAATATACAGAACAACAGTGGGCCCAAAACACCGAATCCTGGGGGATTCGATGGACTAATAACATTAGTCCACGAAGAGCAGCGTCCATTGATTCTCTCTCTCTCTCTCTCTCTCTCTCTCTCTCTCTCTCTCTCTCTCTCTCTCTCTCTCTCTCTCTCTCTCTCTCCACCCACTCAGCCACCCTTTTATCCATTGTAGCAACTTACCCTTAATACCACACTGCTCCAAATTTGTACATTAGTCTTCCATGTGCAACAGTGTCAAAAGCTTTCCAGAAATCCAAGTATATGATATCAAAATTATTTTTTGCATCCAGTTCCTTTATAACCACTTCATAATATTCAATCAGATTTGTCAGACAAGACTTTCCCTAAACAAACCCATGCTGTGTCTAAATTATTACTGCAGTCTTGTCTAGCAATGCAACTTTAATCAGTGACTCCATTATTTTCCCCAGAACAGAAGTTAAACTAACTGGTCTGTAATTACTTGCAAGTTCTAGAAAGAACATTTTTTTTTTTTTTTTTTCATGTCAATTTTTCCAAAATCTGGAGTTCCACTGTTGTGGTTCATGTTTAAGTTGTAATTTTTGTTTGAGATTACCATTAGAGGTTTGTAATCTGAATATAGGACCTGTGCTTGCATATAATATTGGCTGATAGGTTGTATTTACACTCTCATTTTCAAGAATTCCAGTGTGCCCTGGAATAATCAGCAGTATTTTAATTAGACACCATATTAGATTCTTCTAATGTCACAGCATCAGCAGTTCGAGATTAGTAAAACTTTGTTCCCCCTATATTCTTACTCATTGTACTTGCGAACAAGAACGTGATAAGGGGTTTGTGCCATGATGCTCATTTATTGAAATATGCATCTTGGTGTATAAAACATTATAATAGCATGTTTCTCGATGGATTATTCCTCTTTATCGCTTTATAGCCCTTGTTCCATGTGACAATAGCAGCTGATTTTATGAGGATTCAGGGTATGAGCAGTAGCATGAATTCTTTTTGAAACTTTGTAGTACATTTGGCACTTTTGACCCATTTTTGTTTTTTCTCTCTTGTAATACTTTTATAGCTTTTACTTTGCTTTTGGCATTAGTAGAGGCACACGATGCAAGAAAGCAAGCTTATGTAGTATCAGCAAAAAAAACCCTTCCCATCTCACCCATCCATTCACTCAAAATACTTATCTAGTTCTGCCTTGAACATAACTAAAGGCAAAACTGGATAGACTGGTTTTGGTTGTGCTAGGTGAGAAATTAACAATTTTTCAGATTTCTACTGTACTGCTGTACCATAAAAGTGAACTTTTTGAAAGTTTATATGGATATCAGTATCATTTGTTAATCAAGGCATTTGTTACTGCCTAAGTTCACACAAGTTGATATTTTAAGCTGTAGATATCAAAGTGTATTAAAAACAGTAATTACATTCATTCAAAATAGTTAAAAAATAGCAGAGAAGGCATCATTCAAATAGCATAAGACTAATACAGAGAATTATACAGGGAGCGAGGGAATGATGTCAGCAGTGGGGAAGATGGATCACAAATTAATAACACATACAACATACCTGATATCATTCCTGATGAGGTAGAACATGCTTTGAAGAAACTGAAGAATCAGAAGCCCCAGTGGAAGATGAAGTTATTGTAAAGTTGTTAAAATTGGAAGGAATACACATGACACAGAAACTGGCAAGATTCTTCACAAAATGCATTAGAAAAGGAGTGACACCTAATGGATGGAATAATGCAGTCATAGTTTTGCTGCATAAGAAAGGAGATAAATCAGAAATTGGAAATTATAGACCAATTAGCTTGTTATCCCACATCTACAAGTTGTTCACAAGGATCATTACTAACAGATTAGAAAGAATACTTGATGAGAATCAACCGAAAGAGCAAGCTGGCTTTAGGACAGGATTCTCAACTATGGATCACCTTCATGTAATATCACAGCTAATGGAGAAAGCAAATGAATATAAAACACCAATATGCCTGGCATTTGTTGATTATGAAAAGGCATTTGACTCCATACAGCATAAGGCAATGTTTCGGGCACTGGAAAGACAAGGCATAGAGACCTCGTATATTATGATTTTGAATAAAATATATGAGAACGCTACCTCCTTTATTAGACTAGACAAAGACATTAGCAAATTTAAAATTGAGAAAGGAGTTCGACAAGGAGACACATTTCTCCAAAGTTGTTTACTGCTGCCCTCGAGGAAGCTTTCATAAGAACAGACTGGTCGCAGAAAGGAGTCGATGTGATTGGAAAGTACCTAAACCATTTACGATTTGCAGACAACATTGTGATCATAAATCCCCAAACAATTAGAGGAAAATCTTAATCAGTTATGTGGAGTTAGTAAGGATTTCGGACTAAAGATGAATATGGCTAAAACAAAAATAATGATGAACAAGTATGCCATAGAAAGGGATATAATCATCGAAGGAGCAGTAATTGAAAAGGTGGATTCATATACTTTTTTCTGGGACATGTCATTAGCTGTAATAATGATAAATGTCTGGAAGTCAAGAGAAGAATAAATTTTGGATGGATAGCATTCAGGAAATATAGTCACATACTGAGGAGCAATATCCCAGTTTGTCTGAAACGTAAAAAAGAACCAATGTGTACTCCCCATCATGACTCATGGAAGTGAAACTTGGTCACTCACCAAAATAATGGAAGAGAAGCTGAGAACTACACAGCAAAGAATGGAACGAATTATATTAGGAATCAGACTGTTAGTTAAGAAGAGAAACACATGGATTAGGCAGCAAACTCAAGTAAAGAACATTCTTATCAAAACTAAAGGACTAAAATGGTCTTAGGCAGGACACATAGCTTGAAGACATGATGACAGATGGACTAAGAAAATAACAGAATAGTAACCCCAGAGGAGCTAGAAGACCTGGAAGACAATGACAGATAGACAGATGGAAATTCACGAGTTTGTGGGTAGTAAGTGGATGGCCATTGCGCAAAACAGAAGGAACTGGAAAGTTGCTGGAGAGGCCTTCATCCTGCAGTGGATTGAAAATGGCTGATGATGATAATGATGTACTCTTAGGGATAAGAACAGGAAAGCAGGACTGCTTCTTTGCCTATTCAGGAAATATTATGCCTTTTAGCATTATATTCTTGATGTATGTTCACTATGTACTACCTCATATTTCTCTATAAAATTTGTTATAAAATTATAACCAACCTCTAATGGCTTGTTTCTGTTTGTCTTGTTAAAAATACAAGGTAGATAATTTATGCAGCACATTACATTTCAAGTGCATTGGATTTCTTAATTTATTTTAATTAAATTTAATTTCATTTTTGTTATTAATGGGAACAAAGGAAATAATAACTATCTTGTTACCAATTAAGTGACAATTGATTAACTGGTTATATATGTTATTGTTTTCACTTCACTGCACATACCTCATAATTTGTGAAATGCAACACATATTTCATGCTCTGTGATGTAATAAATTAAAAAAATAGCAACTGCATCTCAGTTTGTAGTATGCTAATACGACAATTTCATGAAGCACTTTATTTTATTTATTTCTTCATGGATTTTAATAACATTTGAGGTATAACATGTATTTCACGTCTCTGCTGTTATTAATTCATGATATATATATATTTAGTAAACTGATAACAAAATTATAAGTTCTCAAAGTGCAACTTTTTCATAAGTTGAGAACATTTTGTTTCTGTACATCCATCATACTGCCTACTCATTCCTCCAATCAGTGCATGGCAACAAACATAATTTCCAATATATGGTATGTGAATAGGATATGTGATTGGTACAAAAAAATTAGTAATAAAATAATAATTGCTGGATTTATATTGCGCTGAATGTAATGAAATTTACATGGCTCAAAAAATCTTTTTAAAAGAGATAAATATAAAATTTCATGAAAATCCATCCTGACAGTTGAGTTACGAGTTACAGACGGATGTGAAGTCAGTGGGTGCTTACAAATATATGTGCTAAAAGTTAAAATTAAATCTGAATTTCTGAATTGTTGGGTTACTTAAAAAAATAATCTATTTCTTGTATATAAAAACATAATTTTCATAAGAAATGCAAAAATTCAGAAATTAGGGATAAGTGGTAAAAAAAGTTTAGGAGTGTATAACTCAAAGATTTCAAGAAACACTGCTATTAGATATCCACTGCTTCCTCTTAATTATTCATAAAGCACTTAGATTGATAGTTTTCAAGTGGTTAATGCTAAATCTACACATCTGTATCTCGCCAGAACAATATTAAACATACAAACTGTATTTTATAAATTCATATACTTATAAAATGCTGCCACAACTGAAACTGAGGCTTAAAGTTGCCACTTCTTATTGGGATAAGAAGTTGCCACTTTTTATCCCCATATCAGGAAGAAGTAACTAAACTATTTGAATCAGTTATCTCTCTCATAAAATTTGTATTAGAGACTGAGTGTAACAGGGCCCATCCAAATTACAAGTTATACTAACTATCTTGCACTGACACATAGAACAGTCTTGTAATAGCACATTATTAACGACTAGGGCCTGGTCTCATTACTGTGCAAAGAGCAGGAAGTGGAAAGAGTACAAACAGGTTTATATGCATGTGGTTGTCCAGAATAGATCTTTAACAGCCCAGAGGGTTTTTTTGCAAGGTTATTCCCCTAAGTCATGTGTGGCTCACATCCTATTCTACCCAGGACTGATAGAAATAGTTGCTGGGGTATTAGAGCACAATATTCAATGTAGGCAATTACCTGACAGTAAACATCAAGCTGTTTTCCCCTCATTAAAAACCCAGTAATGTACAGAAGAGGAGTAATATATAAAGTTTAGTACTTATTATTATTAGCTGTAGGGTGCAAGGAAACCTGAGATTTATGCTGCACCAGCCAAAACTTGCAGTGTGATGCAAGCAACAACGACAAGGCAAGGCAAAAAATGTGTCGTAGGGATTGTTTTGGGAACCACATAAATACCATATGTAATGCTGATTTCATTTCAGCAGTAACTGAAAATACAAATGTTTAACTCCCATTCTGCTATTACCATTGATCATGAAAAAGTTCAATAATGTTGGCATTGGCTTGAAGCAATTTACATCTGCACCATGAAGTGATGTTATTGACAGAGACAGAGGAATCCACATCCACCCTTTGTGTGAACCACTTGTTCTGCAGTTTGATATATTGATAGAGTGCATGCAAATAAAAGGAGTGGGAGATGAATTGCCATCAGCTTGTGCAAATGTTAACCACTTCATCCACCCTTTGTGTGAACCACTTGTTCTGCAGTTTGATATATTGATAGAGTGCATGCAAATAAAAGGAGTGGGAGATGAATTGCCATCAGCTTGTGCAAATGTTAACCACTTCCATACATTATCACAATATCACGAGCCGACCGGGCTAGCCGAGTGGGTAAAGTACCTGCCCGGCAACCCAAAGGTCGCGGGTTCGATTCCCGCCTCGGGCTTGGATCAAAGTACTGCAAAAACCTTGGGAGGTGCAATATGGCCACAGAAGCCGATGCGCCAACAACTACCAAATCAAAAAAAAAAAAAAAAAAAAAACAATATCACGTGGCTTACACGTATGTGTTTTTTGTATTTAACAGACTACCACTCTAATGATACTTAATTGAGAAAGACAGTATCAAATTGTCAAAAGTTAATATATCATGATGTGGTTTTGTGTCATAGCGTAGTCTCTATTTGCAGATTTTAATTGTACAATCCCACTTAAAAGTTTGGAATCAGTGTATGACAGCAGTTTTCGTTAATTTTTTTTGAAATTAGCCATGACAATGTAAGGCTTAATATAAGAAAACAAGAAATTGTTTTCTTATATTAAGAAATACTAAACAAAAAATCTTAAATTCTTAAGATTTTTTATTAAGCATTGAAAAATTTAGAGCAAAAAATATTAAAATGATTAATATTAACAACTATACTGATTTTTAATCAAAATACCCTCCACCAGATTTTATCAGTGCCTTTAAAAGACTAGACCGGGGTTCAAGCCCATCACCACCAAATACAGAGGATGCGGAAAGGTCAGGGAATGACCACCGCATATTCCCAGAGCAATATGGCCTTAGTTGCTAATGTTCCTAAATAACAACAACAACACCTTTAAAAGATGTGGCATTCTGTCAGTTAATTTTGTAATAGTGTCTATAATAGTCTAATAATAATCTTGACCAACATTATTCAAAGAGATCTGTAAGGTTCCCCATAAATTTTGGGAAGATCATTGAAGATGAGCAATTCACAAATACGGTCTAGATAATCCCATAAAAACTCAATTTGGGTTGCCACAGCATAATTTGCAATATCCTCTCCTGTTGGTTAGTTGCTAGAAAGTCCCTGCACAGCTTACTGCTTTCAGTCATTGTCTTATTGTAATATAGAATTTCTTCCACAAAGTCAAAGTTGAAAGGATATTGCATTATATTCAAAAAAGTTTCTATAGCTTTTTTTGCTTAAAATTCTTTCAGTTCTGATGTCACCCATTCCAGAAAATGAGAAGCAACCCCAGAACGTGATAAAATCACCACTGTGCATGACTAGGCACTAAACAATGTGGCACCATTTTTTCTTCAGTTGATCATCTCACATAAACTACACTTGGATCAAAAATTTCAAATTTGGATTCATTCGTCCACAGTATGTTTCTCTACTCTTCCGTTGTCCAATGTTGGTAGCTCTTAGCCCAAGCCAACTGTTTCTTTTAATTTTCCAATTTTAATAAGGATTTTTGGACCGGTACACAACCATGAAGCCCTACTTGTTTGAGATGAAGTTTTACATTGGATGTATACACAGGAGCTTCTCTCTTCCTATTGAACTCAGCTGGATTTCAAGTGCAGTAAGTCATCAATTGCATTTGAAATCAGCATTATGGGCTTATCTTGTGCTTCTGTCATTACACGCAGTCTTCCTGATCATGGTTTGTCCTTCTACCAATCTCCTTGAATCATTGAAGGTTAGTTTGTACTCCTTTAAATGAAACCCCTTTTTTACCAATACTTCTCATGGAATAACTTCCTTTATACTGAGTTATAATAGCCCTTCTTTTTCCAACACAGTTCCTTATTTCTTGCCATGTATATCACGAAACACACAACTTACACCAGACACGCTTTCTGAATGACAGATTATTCGATATTATAAATGGCAGCTCTTACTCCAAGTTACATTATTGCAAAATACTCTAGAATCATTTACAATCTTATGTAATATTGAAACAATACTTGCACTTTCCAGAATATTCTAGAATCATCTATAATGGTCTACCAAATTCAGGAATCTTTTATACCTTTCTAGAACATTCTCCAATATTCTAGAAAGTTCTTGAATATTTCTTAAATGTTATATCAGTTTTTTGAGTTTTATACATAATTGAAAATATTTTAATAAAAATTGGTTATCGAGTTGGGCTCATTTTAATAAAAACTTTGAAAATTAAGAAAAATGAAACGTGATTCAAAACTTTTAGATGGGAGTGTACGTAGTCTTTAATCTTATTCAATATGCACATTTTAAATATCAAAATTTTAATTTTAACCACTGTAGTGTTTGTGTTCATCTTAATTGAAACAGCGTGAGTTACAGTGGTATCAGCATTTTATAAAATACAACAGATGTTATAGGCACCTCCGTAGCCAGGTGGGCAGGAGCAGCAGTGCGTAACACATGCTTCTTGATTAGACCGGGGTTCGAGCCCGTGACCACCAAATATGGAGGATGCGGAAAGGTCAGGGAATAACCACTTCATATCCCCGGAGCAATATGGCATTAGTTGCTAATGCTCCTAAAAACCAAATAACAACAAATGTTATGTTCTTCACCTTTTAAGGGATTTTTTGAAGAACTCCATAAAGGACATGCAGAAAGAACCATTTTTGTCATCAAATATGAAATGTTATTTGTTATTCCACATTACAGCTTTTCTCAGGACATCATTCCTGCCAGGAGTCAAACCTACAGGTTTGAATCCAAATTATGTCTGTAATAATAGAGTCAGTAGTTATAAAAATATTGTAAGATCATCTTGAGAGGATTAGAACTGTGAGGCAATCACAACGTGGATTTGTTAAGGTTACGTCATTCCCGACCACTGATTAGCTGCTCAGAGATGGCGCCTCTGTAGCCGGGTGGGCAGGAGCAGCAGTGCGTAGCACACGCTTCTTGATTAGACTGGAGTTCGAACCCGTGACTACCAAATACGGAGGATGCGGAAAGGTCAGGGATTGACCACCACGTATCCCCAGAGCAATATGGCCTTAGTTGCTAATGCTCCTAAAAACCAAATAACAAACAAACAACTGCTCAGATTAGACGGGGTTGTCACAGATGAACTGGGTGAAAAGAATTTTGACATCATATTGGTTGATATGATTAAAGGCTTGTAAATAGTATTCCCTCTATGGATTCTTTGCTCCCAGTTAACATTTTAAACTCTGTGGTCAGTGCAGTGCTGGTCTCTCATTGGTTCTTTCTGCATGTCCTTTATGGAGTTCTTCAACTTCTTTCTGTGATTTTTATGGATTGACAAGATCAGCTCTCCTTCATTCCCAACTGTGAAATAAAAATAACATACCTAGCAGTTACCTTGAACCACATTTTACTAAAGGGTCTTAATTTTTAGGAGACTAGGAACACCACAAAGTATTCCCTAATTTATATGAAGCTCCAGAACAAAGATAGGAGTGTGTGTGTGTTTATACATTTTTAAAAAATTCTACTGTATATAAATATTACATTAGCATAAAAATGATCTAGAAAATGAAGTCATTAAGAACTCACTCATATTTACATAGACAGTACGTGTAAATAAATTATGTAAATATTTGTTCCTCATCATGGAATCCCAAGAGATGAGTACTTGTGGAACACCAGTTGAGAAACACTGGTATACAGAATGTCTACTGCTATGGTTGTTCTCTAGACTTCAGCACTGTATAGCCTGTTCCTTTTCAAAGTCAGTAAATTTACTTGCTTGTCATTTCTTAATTTTTTTGTCTATTTACAAAGCTAGAAGATTTAGTATATACATTTGTTTTGGTTATGAATGTCATTTATAGCAATCTAATGTGTTATATCTTGATTTAACATATAGAGTTAAATAATAAAATAATACTTAATATATTGAAGAGTAATCTCTTAAACATACATAGATAACATAAAATGATTTGAAATTAAGAGTATTGGAAAATAACACTACTCTGTATATCACATGTTTCCTATGGCCAGTTGAACTCAGTGCAATCTCCTAGCTATAGAATTTACTTTTCTTTTCTGCTTGCAAGTTAGTTTATTCAAGGGACTGTCTTATGTGGAAAATGATTGCATGTGAATTCTTAGCATAATGTAATGCTAAGAATAGATCAGTTTTATTATTATGGTGTGTCTGTGTGGCTAATTAATTTTCTCTTAATAGAGATAACCTATAATTAAAGAAATAAAGACAATGCCAATTTTTTTGGTGGGGTGGCATGGGCCTCATGAAAATTAATGCCAATCCAGCAGAATTGTAAAAAAAACAGAGATAGGCAAAAAACAAAATAAAGGGAACATGGTATGTTTTTATATTGTTTCCTTTACACAAATATGTAGCTAAGAAAGGAGAGAATGATTGACTATTAATTTAATTTTAATTAAAATTTTTCTGTTGCGTGTTAATTCAGTGTCTAATACTTATAAAAGTTTTTTTAATGTCTTCATTTTTTAGGTGATTTTTTTTTGAAAAATTTGGTTCAGAAACAAAAGAACGAGAAAAAAACAGATATGTCTCAAAGGTAGTATAAACTAATTTAGCTTTTTGGTTGATGTAAACAATTTGTACAAATGACAAGAGTGCTGTATTAATATTATAAATAAATTATCAGACAGTATATTTTGGTTTACATTTGTTTTTATATTTATATTTCTAAATAATAAGTTGTTAAAAAAATATATATTGTTAGCTGTTGTGGAGAGATTCCAGAGTTAGTTGTTGCTCTGTTTGAGAAAAGAAGGGTACAGGCACAGGTCAGCAGTTCCATCTGGTGATATATAGGAATTTCTCTGCACTAAAGGTGGGCATGCTTGGACACCTCTATGTTATTATTGAGGGAATGGGAGATTACAAGTATATTCTGCTGAAATAGTTACCGAATCCTGGAAAAGGGTTAGCCATGAAAGAGGAGGAAGGATGGTTAACTTTCCAGAATTCCTGTTTATGGAATTCTTATAGTCTTTCTGTACTTGGAAAATTCTAAATTTGGAATGCCTTGCCTTCTGTTGCTTGTAAGATGTGTGATGGCATTTTTCTGTAGATTGCCATGTCTGGTATAATTGACACATTCATCAGTTCTATTTTTGTAATTTGTGGAGCATCTGTCTGACATAGTACTTTTCACAACTGCAGTTCAACTGATAGTGTCCATCATTCAGAGGAGCATGGTTTGTTTTGCTTTTCGGCTGTTGTCTCAGTTGTGAACCTTATCCCTAGGTGGTAGAGGAAGAGGAATTGAGGCATATCTGAAAAGCTGTTATCAAGATTGAGAGGGGGATTGTTGCCAGTGGTCTAATTGATTGTAATTTTCATAGAGTATTAGTTGTTTTTAATGATGTGCCTTGATGGCATGAATTTATTCTTCCAGGAAATGTGAGATGTGCAAATCTTAAAATCCTGAGAGCCTGTCTCTTGATTGTTCTTGTTTTTAATGGGAGTGGGTGGTTAGAGTGGTAGTTCATTATTATTAAGATAATTATTGGTTTTTGTATACAGAGATGCCAAGCTGATTATTAGCGATACTACTATATATGGATCATATAATGATGGAAAAAATTAGTGTGTTAATCTGGCCTAGATCTTACTGACTAAATTTTTTTATTAGATTTTTTATTTTTATTTATTTATATTTTTTGGGGGAGCAGTTCCCAAATTCCTTCATTATTTTCCATCAGATATCCTAATATTTTTTGCCATATAACCTGTAATAACTATTGCAAGAGCAGATGATAGAGCATTGTTGTAAATTCTGATATTTTGTCTGAAATTCTCTGGCATTGTCAAACTACACTTCTTATTCATTAGTCTGTATTGGAACCATTGCAATCACTTGAGTAAAGCTGTATGCCATAAGCAAATGATTTGTGTTCCACAAAGCATTCTTCAAGTGTCACATACCATGAAACTGCAGCGTGACTTCATGTTCCTATTGTTGTAAACAATTGTTATGATGTCAAGTGGTGTGCAGAAATATTTAGGCTTTTATGATAATTCCTTGCCAGCATGATTTTTTTACCTCCACTAATATCAAGTTTTTTTTTTCTGTCAAATTTTGTGTAGATTTTGAAAATAATTCTTAATTTCATATCGTGTCACAGTTTCTACATATACAAGTTTTTGCCTTTAACCATAATACATGTATCTTACTAAAATTTAGGGAAGTAGATATGGTACTGATCTGTTGATATTACCTGCAAATGATAATGTTTGCATGTGCTTTTAGATGGCAGTAATGTTAGGGAGGGTTAACATTTTCAACCTTGTCTGTCTGCCTCCCACCTCTCTCTTTCCGTAATGAAAAGGTGTCAACACATATACAGTTTATCTGCATATTGTTTGTTTCTTCTGTGACAATTTCTGCTTTGTGTGTGGATGGTTTACGACAAAAACTCAGAGGAAGAAAAGCTACAGTATTATAATGTACATATTCTTGATACTTTTGTTGCAAGATTGGTAGTCAGGACAGAACTTTAGCTCCACATATGTACTGTACTACCTGAACCACAAATGTGAGGATGGTTAACTGGGAAAATTAAAAGTATTCCTTATGCTGTTCCTGTGGTGTGGTGACAGTTTCACAGTGGCATTGATGATTTCTATTTCTACATGAAAGAAATATCAGGGATGTCCAAAAAAAGCATGCACAGCATCAAATTTTCTAACATATCATCTACAGTAAGGTCTGTTTCACATCATGAAGACTTGCCAATGCCAGATTATCCAAAATTATGGGATAAAGGAAGCGGTGATGAATATAACGAGTGTTCTTGTGTTGCAGACTTTTCTGGACCATTAACTTCAAAAGATTTGGACTACCAGCCAGAAAATGTGCCACACTTAATTAAGCAAGAAGAGTTGAATAACTTAGTTCATGATTTCAATATCTAATGACCAAGGAAAACTCCTGAGTTCTAGTTTACAACAGTGGAAGTTATTTGAAGCAGAAACTAAAATTACAGTATATCAAAAACTCTCACAAAGTATTTTCAAATTATTTTTTTATGGAAGATGGTATGTGTTCCTGTAAAGATATCAGTGGCCTTCTGAATGAACCAGGCATCAAACACAATCCTAATGAATGGTGTATATTCATTAATGCGTCAACATTAAGTTTAAAAACAGTTTTGCTGCACAATGGGAATGCAGTCCCATCAGTTTCTATACTTCATACTATGTTGGCTTGAAAGATATATAAAAGTAGCCAAGATCCTGAGTGCATTAAAGTACCATGACTTTGCTTGAAATGTCTGTGGTGATCTTAAGGAAGGTAATTGGATTTCTCACTGGTCTTCAGGAATGTTTCACAAAATATTGTTTTCTATGTTTGTGGAATAGTCATGTAACAGAAAAACATTATACTGTGCATCAGTAGGAAAAGAGGAAGGAATTTTTATCAGGAAGAAGTAATATAAAATATATTCCAATAGTGTAACACTAGTGGAAAGTTTGCATGTAAAGCTTAGATTAATGAATTTTGTTGAGGGTAAGGCCCTGGATAAAGAAGGAAGTGGATTCCTAAGGGAACTATTTATCCATTAACTGATGCAAAACTGAAAGAAGGATATTTCATTGAAAGAAAATGGATTTCTTTTAAGAAGGAAAGAAAATAGTTATGAATCTCTGGTGTTAACCTTACTGAATTTTATAAAGATATGTGCTGCTGAACAGCTTTGAAAAATTCATTTTCTTCATGCCCATCAATTTTTATCTTTGGGAAATGTAAGTGATAAGCAAACAGAATGCTTTCATCAAGGCATATCCATGATAGAAAAGCAGTACTGAATTCCTGGGATACTACCATGATGCAAGATTACTGCTGTCTTAAGAGGGGAAACTCTGAGTGGCTAACATTTCTAAGGAAATAGAATATATGTAGTACATTATATGTTTAAGTATTTTAAAATGAATGCACTCATTTTTAAGATAGCTTATGTATTATTGTACATTTTAAATTGGTCATTTATTAAGTTATTAAATTTTAATATTGAAGTGGAAATGCGAAAAAGAGATAACTATAGTATTTTTTTGAAACAGCAGATCAATTTCCATTAGAATATGCAACTTTTGCTCTGGAAATACTTTTTTTTTTTTTTTTTTTTTTTGTGGCTAGTGTAATTAAGAGGTCAAGAAAAAAGATGGATCTTCTTGCCCTTCTGCATGGAAAATTTTGTCTCTGCTAGGCTGGTCATATGGTTATGAAATTTAATAAGATCTATTCTGCCATGTTTTTTTATTACACATGCATCATCTGCAAATCTTAACCAAAACCAAATGGGCTGGAGGGTGGAAGCTAACAGTGCATGTTCAAACTCCACTATGCATACATCTGTTAGGGGTGGGTAATTACCCATGCTCAAATCTCATTTTTGAATGTAGAACTGATTTACCAAATAAGAAAGTAGATTGGCCTATTTTGAGATCTAGGGCTTCTGCATGACAGTAACAAAACTTTCCATGTTTCAGGGCAAGAAAACCCTCCCCTTTGTTAACATCAACATTAATGTGTCTAATAATTGACTTTGTACCTCTGTCTAAATAACAGATGAATACTTTATCAGTATTGAAATACCAGCCCACTGAAGGCAATAAAGGGACAACCTCTGGCTCCTAAGGATTCACACACCTCACACGCTTAAAAATGACCAAACCCTCAAAACTTAATCAATCAAACTATTTGGAACAACCAATTTCCCCACCTTGATACTGACCTCAGTTCACCTTCTACTACCAAGGGGATAGGGTACATAACAGAATATTCAGAAAGCACAGTACAGTATCAACAGATCTTCCACTTCTCAGTCCCCCCCCCCACAAAATGTGGGATGTTGTCTACCAACTGAACTGTTATGAGATGTATTACATTGGGCAAATTCTCCCCAAATAACAAAAAAATATTAATGAAGATGTCAGTCAATACCAAACATGCAATCTACAACTACGTGACATCACATACCCACATACCATATAATATATTCAATCCACATACTGTATAATAATAATAGACAATGCATTTTAAATTTCGGATGCTGAAATTCTCAATATCAGTCACCATGAAAAAAGACCGCCTTCCACATACAGGAAAAACTACAAGAACACCACAAACAGGAATGTTAATAGGCTAATCATTCTGCTCTGCATGGCTAATGCTCTTCCAGGATTAGTATAGCCATTTCAGGAACAAATACAGGATTCAAGGAACAACATGTAGAATTCATTCAGGAACAACATACAGGATTCAAGCATGCCCAGACGCAGCCTTAGTGCAGAGAACTCCCATACATCACCCAACTGATATGTCAACCCTTAGGATTGCAGTAGGAGTTTATGAAGAAAGGGGCCTATGGCATAACCAGGTGAAACCCTCTCTTTGCTACTAGCAGTGAAGAGAGGGCTTCATCTGGTTATGCCATAGGCCTCTTGCAGACAATGTGATTATCAGTTTCTCTACCCTGGATAGTTGTCCAAGATGTTATGCTTACTTTCTCTGTGTTTGATATTTTATTAGAATTCAGAATGATGGTATCTTTAGATTAAATACTCAATTATATTTTATTTGTAAAAGAAAAGTGATTTCATTTTAAGTAGCCACCCATATCATTACACTAATAAAAACCAAATGTGAATTTTGTATATTCACTACAGATATCTAACCAATCAAGAAGTTTGTGTGTTTTAACCTTACCTATTGTGAATCATAGATATTGTTTTCCCAAATCTTCCAGGGTTCACAAGATTTAAAGTATGATACAAAGAGCAGGCATGTAAAATGTACAATCTAAAGTTAGAGTTTCTGGCATATGGAATTGAGGATGTTTGGTTCTTTAAAGACAGTTGTAACAAGTTCCAATCATTCATTTGGACCTCATACAAATAGGGTGGACTCCATATATATCAGTAGATATCTAATATATTACCATAAAAGGTTCTTCTATCTTTCGTTGTGTCAATGTCCAAGTTGATTCACTTTTTCCCCATTCACTTTTATTTTATCCCTTAACTACTTATTGAAGTTTTTTTCTGGGTTATTTCCACTAAACTTTTGAACAAAATGAAAGAATTGCAAATTTATTAATGCAAGTTGTAATTTTCATTAAATGTGGGAGTAGTGTTAATAACTAGACTTACTGATTTTGGAGGGGGGAGAGATGTCTTGCATTAATAACTGTGCTCTTCCCCTAAATCTGCCATTAATAACCATACTCTTCTGTCTGTTTGTCTTCATGTCATTAAAACTTTAAATGCATACAATGCTCTGTATACATTTTCAGAAGTCCTTGTATATATTCCATACTAGGAATACATCTCTTTAGGTCCAGTGGGCACCTCCGTAGCCAGGTGGGCCGGAGCGACAGTGCGTAGCACACGCTTCTTGATTAGACCAGGGTTCGAGCCCGTGACCACCAAATACGGAGGATGCAGAAAGGTCAGGGAATGACCACCGCATATCCCCGGAGCAATATGGCCTTAGTTGCTAATGATCATAAAAAACAAAAACAACAACAACAACAGGTGCAGTGAAATGGAGAACTCTATTAAATGAACATCATATTGATTTGTTGAGCACTTATTCCCAAGTATAGCTTGCTAATTTCTTATGGAAATTAGCATTCATCATATATTCATTTACTGTAATTGTCATTTAGTGCAGAGGTCAGTAACCAGTCGCATCTGCCAAAAGTAGCATGTGAGATGATGTCATATAACTTTCTTACTATGTATCAATTGGTCAGGTAATGTAGATTGACAGGTGTCTGTCTTTTAATTTAATCTTAAAAATAATTGGAAATATTTATTTACTGTCTTTAGTTTTGTAAAATAGTACTGGGTATTTTTTTATAATATAGACTTCTGGAATTTTAAAATTATTAATATTTTAAAAAAGTGAATCATCTATCAAATAGTTGCATTTTATAAAATGGTAGCCCAGGGGGAACCAAAATTAAATGGGATTGTGATAACTTTTATTAAATACCTATAGTACCAAATTTTGTCAAAATCTGCTCACCTTGGAGAACATTGCTGTTATATGTATATAGAACCTGTTTCTATGTTTGTTAGCTTGGTAGATAGACAGACATGGAAAAACTAAGAGACATTTCTGCAAAATGTGCCTTAAAATTATGTTAGTATCTCTGCTTTTGTTAGTTGTTAGGTTAATTGCATCTAATGTACACCGTCAGTAATGATACAATATGATATCAGAGAGAGATATTATCATTAATTTGACATAATAGTATGATAACAGAAATAGATGAAAAATTTATTAAATCAAGGCATTTTATTTTAAAAAATATAAAAAATGCACTAAAAGCATTGGCAATTTAGCGTGTCTTGCCTTCCTGGATTAAGGCTATGCCTCAATTCATATTAGAGGAATTTAATAATTACATTTGCTCTTTTTTTTTATTATATATATTTTTTTTCATCATATTAGAGAGTATTTTTTGAAACATGTGAATTTATATAAATCATGTCCTTGAACTCAGAAAGAAATTTTGATATTACAAATTGTCAGTGTAACTATAAATTTTGCATAAAAATTGCCTGTTGTCAGACTTGAATTTCTGTACATTGTAGTTTTCAGGAAATACATGTGAATGAAGATTGTTCCAGAAAACAAGTTGAAAGGGATAAATGAGGAGGAAAAAAAGTTGGTTCTGTTAGTTTGAAGTTGGACAGTAAATGGATGCTGACTGGTGACAATTCAGATGAAATCCATGAAACTCTCTAGAGAAAAAACATGCAGCAGAAGCAGAACATCTGTAAGACAGAAAGTGGACAGACTTTGTAAGGAAATGGGTCATTAATTAAACTGACTGAGTGCCCTCTTTAATGGAATCTAAAAGCCTGAGAGAGGGTTTGGGGCACCAGAATGCACCACCGTGCAATATTGTTCCCACCCGAGATGTGGGAACAATATTCCATGGAGGGAAGAATTTGAGATTTTCACAGTAAAACCAATTGGTCTATAGTTACTAATCTCATCCTTAGCTCCCCCTTTGGAGTTGGCGCGATGTACACACTTGTTTAGTTCAGGAATACCCCAAAGTCTGGGATCTCAACATCGATAATGATTGGAACTTGTTACAACTGTCTTTAAAGACCCAAACATCCTCAATTCCATATGCCAGAAACTCTAACTTTAGATTGTATATTTTACATGCCTGCTCTTTGTATCATACTTTAAATCTTGTGAATCGTGGAAGATTCGGGAAAACAATCCAGATATGTAAAGGAAAACAAAATAATCTTACGAGGAAGGTAAATACTTATCACCAATCACTTTCAAACCTGCTTGTTTCATATTGCTTCAGTGCTTCAGAAGATACAGAATGTTGCATGACGTTTCCGTTTCGTCCGGCATATTAGTCTCTGGGCACATACTGCTCTCTCCATACTAAACCAAACCAGTAAACTGATCCCAAAGAATCACGTGGATTTGGATAACCATTTAGAATAAAAAGAGAATGAATTGTTGAGATATATGCAGAAATTGATATTAAGTCAAGACTGATTCTTTTTCTAAAAATAAGAGCTAAAACAGGAGCATAAACAGAATACTAATAAAAAAGTAAGATTTGGCCTGCTATTTAGAGAATAAATGACAGTAAAAATTTCCAAAGCAATATATGAGGGGTGATCATTTAATTCACAGACTGGTGCAGATTTTATGTTTAACACACAAACTTTCCATAACTGCTGCTAGAGGTGCTCTCCCTGATTGCTACTGAGCAGACAGTGAGTGTATTAGCATTAGTAGAGGCATACGATGCAAGAAAACAAGCTTATGCAGCATCAGCCAAAAAAAAAAAAAAAAAAATATCCCATTTCACTCCTCCATTCATTCCAAATGCCATGCTTATCCAGCTCAGCCTTACAAATTTATTTAGGCTATCAACTTCCACAACAAGAGATGGAAGTCTTCCACCAATCAACTACCCACTGGCTAAAGGCAAATTTCCACACGTCTATTCTACAACTGTCTTTCCTCAGAATCTATGCCCCTTAAGGTTCTTAATCTGAGCAAGAGGAAGAATCCAATCAGCATTCAGTTTGCTCAGCCCATTCAAGGCCTTATACACCTCAATCAGATCACCTCACAAGTGCCTACCCTCCAGGCACTGCAATTTGAAGGACCTTTCTTGGTATGAGCACCCCTTTGTTGCCAGTACTTGTCGAGCTAGTGTTGCATGAGGAGAGTTTTTTTTTTAGCTGCATGTCACTGACAATGGTTTTGAAGCAAGTATCATGTCGGACATATAGATTGGACAGAAATATGTGATTCATTATTGTGTCAGATGGGGCTTAAATGTATCGGAAACAGTTAAGGAGATGAATGAAGTGTATGGTATATTGAGTGTCTTGATAGGATGGCCATATTTAAATGGCACAAGCGATTCAGTGAAGGCCGTGAATGTGCAGATGACCTGGTCAGCCATCAACTCGCAAAAGCTCAGGAAATCTTGAATGAAGAAAGGAGAATTGCACTTTGTGAATTAGCTGTTAGAATGTCTATTTCATATGGTAGTGCTCACAATATTGTTAAAGATCACCTGAGAATGTGAAAGTCTGTGCCTGCTGGATTCCACACAATTTGACTACAGAACAAAAACAGCAAAGAGTGCACTTGTACAAAGCAATGCTTGATTGTTTTGAAACACAGGGTCAAAACTTCTTAAATCGAATAGTGAATTGTGATGAAACTTGGATTTTTCACTATGACCCAGGAACAAAATAAGACCCAAGTGAGTGGAAACATTCTGATTCACCAAGACCTAAGAAATTTCTAGCTTCTTGTTTGGCTGACAAACAAATGGTTCTAGTGTTTTTTTGACATAAAAGTAATTCTTGCTACAGATTTTGTGCCTTGCGGAACAACTATGAATAAGGAAACATACAACTGAGGTTCTCGAAGTCAAACTTCGCCTGCCATTTGTGAGAAACATCAACAACTTTTAGTGTGAAGTGGTTTTTCAATCAAGACAATGCCAGGCCCCATACAGTTCGAGCCCGTGACCACCAAATATGGAGGATGCGGAAAGGTCAGAGAATGACCACCGCATATCCTCGGAGTAATATGGCCTTAGTTGCTAATGCTCCTAAAAACCAAATAACAAACAAACAGCCAGTCCCCACACGGCTAATATTGTGCAGCCAGTGATCACGGCCATAGGTGCTGAGGTTCTTCCACATCCCCCTTATTCACCAGACTTAGCTCTGTATGATTTTCCCTGTTTCCACATGTGAAAAAATCTCTGAAAGGCAAGTTTTCATGTCTGACAATACTTGTAAAGCCACAATACAAGCACTTCACAGTCTTTCGAAAATGGCTTGCAAGAAGCATTTAATGCATGGGTATGACAGTGGCAAAAGTGTGTAAAGTTCAAGGAAGAGTATGTCGAGAAGGAGAAATACACAGAAGATTCAGATGATGAAAATTAAGAAGATCTTGCACCAGTCCAAGAATTAAATGATCACCCCTCGTAGATGATATTTATTATTTAATAAATGCAACCCAGCTAGCACTTATCTTCAAGAAACCTACTTTACTCTTCAATTAGATAAAAAAAAAGACGACATAAGAAAAAAAGCATACAACTTTACAATTAAAAATCTACCTTAGATAGACGAGAAAGAAAAGATGTACAAGTTGCCACATTTAATCCAGTTTTTAATCTAAAGTGATTTTTATAGTCATCACTGGAAGCATGTGCAGTACGTATTTGTCATTGGTATTTATTATGATTATATATTTACTATTTAATGAACAAATATAAACCAGCTGTGCCTTTTTTCAATAAATTATTTTTACTCCCCAAGTCAACTTTAGTGTAAAAAATGTCACGCATGTCCAGCAAGTGTTGTAGATGGTTTTGTGTGAAACATCGTTGGCTTGGAAGAAGTCTGCAAAATCCAAGGCAATAGCCTAATTACCCATTTGATTGTAGCCATTTGAATAGCTACAATCAAATGGCAGGTGCAGGAAGTATGATTGCAACAATGCAAGTTACAATAATTCGCCTCTGGCAGCAGCTGCAGATAACATCACTTCTGCGTCGCTTTTTTCGTGACCTATCAGATTTACCCGGATGAGGTGCCTCCAAGGATGTTTCATATCAAAAATCAAAAAATTACATGTTATACAAGACAAAAATAATGTAAAAGCTGTTCGTGGCAGTGTTACCATATTAGGCAAGTCCAATTTTCAATCTAAAGTGATTTTTATAGGCCTAACTGGAAGCAGTAGCAGTAAATGCCATTGGAATAATTCTAGTTTCAATTTACCTTTGATTAATACCAAACTTTGAAAATGTTCTGATATTACCCCTCAATCCAGTTTGCCTGTTAGGGGTATTTAATTAACACCACCCTTTGTGGAGATCTTCAGAAATAGACGGAAAAGGGCAACAAATTGAAATGTTCACAGATGACCATTTCATCTTGCTCCATACAGGCACCAGGACATATAATACATACACCTACCTAATAGGTCACCTTCAGCAACTCCCTCAAGAGTGCACGGTAGAAATGCCAGTTAGAATGGTTCTTTTCTCACAGAAACCCATTTTTTTTTTGTCCAGCAAACAAAATCGATCACAGAACAGGAAACTTTTACAGACGGTATATGCAGAACAATATGGCCTTAGTCACTGATGCTCCTAAAACCCTAACCGTCTTCAGCAACTGAACTCCACTTCCTCTCCTGCATTATATTCAAGCTTCAAATAGTAAGTTCACCAAGTCCATTGAATAGTGATTATTCCCAAATATCTGCAAGCTATTCACAATCTCAGTCTTATATACACCTTGCAGGAAGTGACAGTTTACAAAGGCAAACTGGTCAACCCTCAGTTCACATAAAAAACTAATTAGAATATCCTGTCCCAAAACGTAAATGTAGAAACAAATCGTGTAATTAAGCAAATGACAAATTAAGCAAGTGTTTCTAATCTGCAAATATCAATGCAGAAGATAACCTAATCACTGACAGAATCAAGAGTACAGAAGCTAAGGAGAAAAAATATGGAACCAGTTCTGCAAATATACTCCTCAACCTCGTAACCTGTAAGTATACATTGAGTGGACAGAAATCATGGTTATCTACCCAGTAACAGGTAGGCACTGAGTCACCTAGATCACAAAAGTGTTCCACAGGTATTTCCATCCATGCTTGCTGCACACCTGTTCATAATTGTGTTGCATTCCTGGATGGAGGGTCCAAAGCTAGAACAGACTTTTCCACAGCATCCGAAAGATGCTCCACAGGGTTCATGTCCGGTGAATGGGGAGGCCATTCCATGGTAAAATCTGCAGAATGCTCTTCAAACAATGTTCTAGTCACCACTGCTCTGGGAAGCACATTGTCCTGCTGGAAGAGTTCATTGCCCTGTGGATGCATGATGACCATGAGGGGATGCAGATGGTCTGCAAGGAGGGACACACAACCTAGATCACTCAGAGATGCACCTAGACATACCAGAGGTCCCAAAGTGTGCCAGTTGAATATGCCTCAGACCATTACCAACCGTACGCCTGCCTGAACAGTTCCTTGTTGACAGGATGGGTGCATAGCTCTGTGCAGTTGCCACCAGAAATGCACTCTCCTGTCTGCTTGAAATAACTAGAAACGGGATTCATCAGACCAGGAGACCCGTCTCCAAGGTCCAATGCCGATGTTCTTTCTCCCAGTCAAGGCGTAGAGTACTGTGTCGTGGTGTTTGCAATGGGACTGGTGGGTTAGCAGCTCCCATAACCTATTGCAGCTAATGATCACTCGGTGGAGACATGTCTGGATCTCACTCATTGAATTTGTGATTTGCAAGACAGGTCGACAGCCACGTTCATCCACCACCTTTCTCCATGTACAGCACTGCACAATGAGATGTTATTCCCAATACAATCTTGATACTTTCGAACAGGGATAGCACAATTTCCGTAACACCTCCGTGATAGAGTTACCCATGCATCGGGCACCCACTATCACCCCTCTTTCAAAATCTGTTAACTCATGACGTTTATTCATGCTGAGATCGAATTACCGTCTATATGAATGCATTGTACCTATATACCTACTAAGCGGTGGGTTCATCCACTAGAGAGAGGGGTAGCAGTGTTATGTTGACCAGAACCAGGTATCCCATGAATTCTGTCCTTTCAGTGTACTAAAATAATATTGCCTAAACTAATAAAAATTAAAAACAAAGATGATTGAATAAAAATATCTAAATTATTTTTTATTTATTTATTTTTTTTTTTTTTGTCGGATGAGGCAATATTTTTTAGTATGTTTAATCCCAATGCTTGTGGCCTTTTCTCATAACCTGTAAGCATCTTAGAGCAAAATTCAACAAGTCATCAGAAAAGTAAAAGATTCCCTGATAAAACTGGATTAATCATTTAACAAGGATACCGATATCAGAACTAATTTGAAAGATTAACCTATTCAATAGCAAGTTTTAACCCATTCACTCTCTAAAATATCCAACCCAGGGTCCTGGGTTGGATATTTTAGATATTTTATGATATCATCATTCTTCTCTTTCTTTCTACTTCTGTCTCTCTCACTCACGGTAATTTTTTTCAGCTGGTGCAGCATAAGCCTCAGGCTTCCTTGCACTATATGGATAGTAATAATACACTGGTGTGCAAAACTTAAGGACCAGTCAGGTTTTCACATGTAGCTTCTCATAGGAGTGGCCTGGATATGAGAAAAGCATACCAAAGGAACCTCTTGAGGTACAGAAATGAAGGAAACAACAACGGTAGAGAGGGAATTTATTCAAAAATGGCAACATAGCACTGGCTGCCATGATACAGATATATCATTGCCAAAGATGGAACAAAGGGAAGAGGTCCTCAGTAGGAGATATGGCCACCCCTAATGTCGATGCAGGCTTTGCATTGCCTGTCCATACTTAGAACAATGTTGATAAGTTCTTGCGGTAACATCGTCTATTCCTCTGTCAGCACCATCTTCAGCTGGTTAACATTTTCCAGTGTGTGTGGCCGTGCTGCTAGGTGTCTCCCCAGAGCGTCCCGTATGTTTTCGATAGGATTTAGATCGTGGGAATGGGCAGGCCAATCCATACGAACAATGTCCCCACTTTCCAAAAAGCATATCAACAGCTGCAGTGCAATGGGGTGTGAGGTTATCATCCATAAACACGAACTCGAGGGCCAATGGCACCTCGGAACAGGTGGACATGGGGAAGGATTACCTCAGGACAGTAGTGTGCACTGGTTATCGTACCGCCTACCAGTATCTGGAGTTGTGTAACGCCTCCCCAGACGAGAACACCTCAACCGCCATATCGATCTCTTTCGGTGATGTTTGCAGGTTGATACTGTGCGCCAACCTCTTGCCAGAATCACTGCTGAGACTGAATCTGCTCTCATCAGTAAAGAGCATCTTACGCCATTGCACTGCTGTCCAGTCCTTGTGTTCGAAGCACCACTGTAAACGGTGTCTCCGATAGGTAGGTGTTAAAGGGACAGCGTAATGGCCGTCAGGAAAACCGTCCACCTTTGTGGAGTTGCCAGGCCACAGTAAACCGCGATATCCTGCATCCTGTGCACCTGGTTTGCAATGGATCCTGCTCTCTGATGTTGGTCCCTTTCGGCCTGTAGGAGTATATATATCGGTCATTACAGGGCGGTTTTTCGTGGACGAACACTACTCATCCTTCCAACAGCTGTATCTGTCGTTCTGAAGGCCGCCAATGCTATGGGCAATACCGAACTCTGCAGCCACACTTCTCACACATCGAGCTTCCCAATTATTCGACCCCGGGTAAAGTCATCCAGATGTTGTCTACTAGACATTATGAAACCCATCGGTCTGTAGCAATCGTGCTCACCATTCGGTAATTTGCACATAACTGCTGCTTTTATCTGTTTATGTGAGTCCTCTCATCACGATTCAAATTTTTGCATGTGCACCAGCTTTCTACTGAACAGCCACAGTTTTGAAAATCGCCACAGGCTGTTTCGTTTGATTTTGTGGTTGTAACCTTTAGAAATATTGTTGGTCCTTAAGTTTTGCACACCAGTGTAATAATAATCATAAGCCAGAAAGGGATTCATTCTCTCCACAAGACGTAAACATCATAGCAGAAGCATTTGCTCAAGTATCAGCACTGCGAGTAAGAAAATCGAATCTTAAGCTGAAAAATGGAAAATTATATTTCACATGAACACTTTTTCCTACAACCATTTCAGTTACCTGAACTGGAACAATCCAGCCAATGCTTACCGTTGTGCAGCCGGTTCCAATGAGATTTTTAACACTTGTGATATTTCAGTGAGGCAGGCTTGGAAAGCCTACTAAACTACTAACAGTATTTTATAGAAAATGTCATTTCTTGGAGCCATTCATAATTATAATTTTGGAAAAGATCTTTCAGATACCTGGAGTTATTCATGATGTCGTTCCCTGGCTCTCTTGGGAAAGCGCTTAAAAGAGGTATTCATAACCGCTTAACTTGACTTTTAGAAACCAAAAATTTGCTACATGTTAATTTTATTTTCGAAAGAACAGATCACTCGTAGTTAGCACAGTCCTCTCCACATCGGGTGTAAAAGGATTGGGTTCAAATACCGTATATAACGCGAGAAAGTTTTATAGCCTTTTTCGTACGTGTGTGTGTATATATATATATATATATATATATACTGGTTCAGGGTGGTTCCCAGGCAAATGTCCATCTCCACCTAAATCATTTAAAACAGAAAATCTGTAAAGTGGACCTGATAAATAAAAAGATAGCTGAGAAATAAGAAAACAAAACATATTTTTGAAAAGAGAAGTAAAGTAAAAAAAAAAAACAAAATTTTTTAAGTTAAGTGTATAAACAAGAAATTTTGAATAGAAAAGAAAAGTAAATAAGAGAAATGTTTGTGAGTGTAGTATGTTGTTTATGTCAGGTCACTTTGCCATCAGAAAGCAGCTGAACTCTTCAACTGCAACCTGATGCCCATCCCTGGCACGTGGAGCCGGACCTGGTTCTATCTTTAAAAGCTGCGCCAAAGCGCAATTAAACACTCAACAGAGAGAGTGCTAGACTGTTGAGCGCCAGCTGTCCAGCCTTGGGCCGCCCAAACCCAAGAACTGAACAACAACCGAACAAAAAAAAAAAAAAAAACCACTTAAGTGGTCCATGCCCAGGAGCCCCAGACCCGACCAAAAGCTTCCAGGTCTGAAGCTCCCAAGCCCTGATGCAATCAATGAAGATTCTGGTTGTAGACGGCCAATTCAATGTCCGTGAGGTTTCGTATGATAGATCTTTTAGGGAACACAGCATTTGCATACTCTTGTAAGGCCTGAAAGTTGTTAACTCCTTGCACCAATGTATGTACGTTATCTTCATTAAAATTAGCTATCTGTTTTCCCAAAAGACACCGTTCAGCATTATAATAAGGACAAGAGAACAAAATATGCTGCCAAGTCTCTGCCGCTCCACAAGAACACCATGGATCCGGCTCCAACCCTCGAGAATACAGTTTATCTCTGATCGATCCATGACCTGTTAGCAAAAAACTGGTATACATAGACGGACAGAACCACGACGACACCGGTTCAGTAATGGCAAAATCTGCCACAGGAATGATCTTCCTGGTTATCTCTCCCACCTCTGAAGAACTCCACCGTGCTCTCCGTATTCCGACCAACCCAGTCCAAATTCGAAGTTTCTCCTCCTTAACTGTAGCTGTAAGATTCAATGACATCCCTAGATATTGTGCAGGAATACCTCTCCGCATCGCATACATCATTCCTCTATAGACCACATATAAATCCAGAGGTAACAATCCAGCAATCACCTGAAGTGCCACCGTAGACACAGTCCGTGGTGCATACAAATAAGTCAGTATCATAGAACGTTGCAACGACATTAACTTACGTTGGATTCTGGCCTTGTACACATCCGCAATCCATACACCAGCAGCATAAGCAATAATTGGTAAAAAGATCGTCTTGTAATATAAACTCAGTTTTTTTACTAAGACCCCCATTCTCTTCTTGAAATTCATACAACTGAGCAAATAAACTTCTTTATTTTGTCATTCAATTGTGCAACATGTAAATGGAACCTCATCCTATCATCCAGTATCACCCCCAAGTACTTAATGTTGGACACAAAAGGAATTTGCCTTCCGTTTAACACTACTCTAGGTGGGCGGTTGTAATTAAAATGATTTTTAAATACCATGAATTTAGTTTTTGTGGATGAAATTTTCAACTTGTTCAAGGCAGCCCAATCAGCAAGGTCCACCAAAACTTCCTGTATTCTATGCTCCAACACAGTTCTAATTCCACCCGGGACCCCCACAATCAAATCATCCGCGTACGCCACACGGAAACAACTTATGGCTAGAGACTTCTGCAACTACTGATCCAGTACGGCATTCCAAAAAATTGGACCCAGCACTGATCCCTGTGGACATCCTCGGCCTACATAATAGCTGTACATTAAGTGCTTCGCACATACCTTTACCAATCTATCTCTAAAATATGAACGTATTACTCCACATAAATATCGGTCACAGCCAGACCTCCTCAAAACACTCAGGACACTCTCCCACCACACGGAGTCAAAAGCACCTTCAAAATCTACAAATACAACCAAAATATATTTCTCGGAAGAGGACTTCACATGATTAATTAATGTCAATATTGCCTCCTCGGTCGAATGACCCTTCTTGAAGCCAAACTGAAAATTCGACATAGCATTACCAACAGTCAGGACGTCAACTATTCTAGGAAGCAATAACCTCTCGAACAGCTTACCGAGGTTTGATAAAAGCGAAATTGGCCTATAAGCTCGAGGATCGTCACGAGGCTTACCGGGCTTGTGTAGAATCTTGAGAAGAGCCACTTTCCACGATCTCGGGAACAAACATTTATTATACATTATACTCCAACAAACATTTATTATACATTTTGAGCAATACATCTGGGCAGACCTCAAAAAACTTCAACACAATTTTATTTTCTAACAGATCCAACCCTGGACATTTTTTAGTGTTCAACCTCGCGGTGGCTATCCCCAGCTCAAACAACGAAAACAAACTTATCTCCGATGAACCATCATACACCAGATTACTCAGACGTATTCTGGCCTGATCAACTGTATCCGACTCCAACACATCCTCAGGAAAAAGTTCCCCAACTATCCGTTGAACAGTACTAAACCAATCATCAGTTTCCACCCCTTCGGTCACCACAGTATTGTAAATTTCACCTCGTACCAACTTATCCCGTGATATTCTGTAAATCAGACCCCAAGGGTCCGAATTTCCCACCTCCTTGAACAGTTTCTGCCAGCATTCCTGCTTGGCTCGAGCAATTTCTTTGTGATACTGTCGTCTTAAAGATCGATAATTACCAGCAAGCAACTCCACATCCCGCCCAGACAGGTGTCTGCCTCGCTGTAACTCTCTTCCAGCCCTCATCACCCTAGACCTCAAAACAGTTAGTTCGACTGACCACCATGGTACCGGGACCACTTTAGATTGTTTTCTTTTAGCACAATGCAACGTGGCTTGAAACAAATGGTACTCAACGTGAGCTACCAACTCTTCCGCATTCAAATTATTCAGAGATAATACAAATTCATCGTTGTACACTGATTTCAAATAACTACCAAATTTATCCCATTTAACTCTTTCCATAGAAAATCTTCTTAAAGTACCAGTTCCAAAATCCCTCCGCATATTATCAGGAGCAACACAGAAGGAAATAGCTCTATGATCAATGTTCAACAAATCAGAATGCACATCCCAATTCAGTATTCTCTCTCTCTCTGCGTACCCGAAAGAAACAACAGTCACGTCAATATTTGACTGGCCGTGACAAGTAGAAAAAGTAAAAGGCTTATCGGGTAAATTCTGTACACTTAAATTGTGTGTTAAAATCAAGTCTTCCAACAGAGATCCACGATAATCAACAACACCACTATGCCAAAAATGAGATTTAGCGTTCAAATCCGCAGCCAGTATCAGTCCACTCCCAGCAAACGAACAAATCCTATCCAGATGAAACAAACAAACCAGAAAATCTGCCAAAGGAGAACAATATGCAGAAACCAAACAAAAGGAAAGATCCCTCAGCGCCACAATCATGCATACTATATCTGCAGAACATTCATTAGTAATGGCCGTCAATACAATATCCCGATTCAAAACCACCATAGCTGACTTTGGAGGAACATCTGTAGCACCAAGAACTCGGCATGACGACGGGTATCCCATAACCTTGTATGCATGTCCTCCCACTTGGGCCGTATAGTATGGCTCCTGAATACAAACCAAATCAAACTCACCCTCAAAAGCTGCAACACGAATTTCATCAGCTACAGCACGAGACCGTTGTCCGTTTATCTGCAAAACTTTTAAACCTGTGAAGTGATTTAAGTTCTCTGTGGTGGATTGAAAATAATTGTCGTTACTCATTATATGTTCTCCTGTCTGTCATTTCAACAACTCTGATATATTCTGGACACTTATTGTCTCGGACTGAGTGATCATGGTCGCGACCTCTCCTCTTACAGTTGATACATTTAGGGGAACTCTCTTTGCTGGGACACTCAGCATAAATATGACCACTATTTGCACAGTGGCCACATGACACCGTTTTATGTGAACAGTTCAGCGAAGAATGGCCATAGCCAAGGCAACGAAAACACTTGCTTACCACAGTAAATTTTCTAAAACGGTGTGATCCAAATCCCAAAAAGATTCTGTTGTTCTTAAACAAGCATTTATAGAGACGAGGGCTAAATCCTATAATCCAGTTTGTAACATTTGGTCCCGAACCTGAATTAAACCTAAAAGAAACCTCTTGATTAACCTCCTCCTGAGTAACATTAAAATCCTGAAGGTTTTTACAATACAAATCCTCGAGTATATCCTGTTTTGTGAGATCCTTGGGAACACCATAAATTAACACAGTTGGATTGGAAAACTTAGGTTTCTCAATTGACAAACCAGCTTGTTTAAATGTTAAATCCTAGGTTATCTTGCTTACGTCATCTTGGCAAGTTGTCTCCATCAGAACTGCTTTGTTTCGCAATAGACGAATATTTTTAATTTTCATGTTTTTGTACTCTTTTTTAAACGCCTCAGTGACTGTCGATTTGACGCTCGGACTAGAGTCAACCTCAGCGCCTTCTGATGGACGAAAAATAACGATGTTATTAGGGTCAGACTGAGATTCAGGAGCCCCGCGAACAGAACTGCGAGCACTCTCACGATTCCCGACTGACTTCGATAAAACTAGTTCATCCTCTCCAATCAAACCACCTCCAACAACCTTTGCAAATGTTTTATATCTAGGATTCAAACTTCCTGACTCAGTCTGCGTCTGCCTTTTTCGTACGAGGGAAGCATGATTTTTCGTCCTGAAAATCCACTACAAAGCACATGCAATTAACAGATTTATACGGAGCAATGTGGTCTAAGCCGCTGATGATCCTAGAACCGTACAACGACAACGGATCCTCCCTTAACCTTATAAATAAATTGGATCTATTATCTGTAATGCATCCTGGGTAGCACAGTTGATGGGATCGGCGTCCACTCCACACGGGCTCGATAAGACTTAAGTTCGAGTCCCGTCAATGACGGAAGAAATTTTTATGGGCTTTTTTCGCAATGGCGCTCAGTTAATCAGTCTCAGGCGAGGTTAAAATGGTTTTTTCTCACGGAAATTCGGGTTTTTCGTTTAGTAACGACAAATCTACCATAGAGCACGCCTTTTACAGACATATGAAGAAGAAACCAGTGGCGTAGCTACCATGTAGGCAAGGCAATTGCGCCCGGGCACTTTAGGTGTCCCGGCGTCTTTGGCTGTCTCCTCTTTTTGCAATTTTTATTAATTAAGTAGGGGCCCGAACATGTTCTTTGCCTCCGGGTCCCAAAAAGGGTAGCTATGCTACTGGAAGTAACACTGATGTGGCATTTACTTAAAGGTGTAACTACCATCGGAAGTAAAGAGAAGGGTTTTGCTTTTGTAAAGGTGACTACAGGAAGTGGTCTCAGACAGTTTAAATTTTATACAGTGGAACCAACTGATAATGTTACTAACAGAAAATTATAAATGGGAAGCACTCAAAGAATTAATCGTGGAAACTACTAGACTTCATAACAATTAAGAAATACTTTTCAAGGTTCAGGACTAAATGGATGTTTGATGAAATAATGAGACTCGTGGCAGAGAAGAAATATGCATCGGATGCATATAAATTACCAAGAGACAGAAGCTGGGGGTAGATATAAGCTAGTCTGTAATCAAGTCACAAAGGAGGTTAGGCAACCGATTACAGATTACAAGAAATCTCTGGCAAAGACTTCTTTACTTATGTAAACTCTAAAGGAAGGGAATGTATTAGATTGATAACAGTTGATATAAACGATTCGATTGTCGATGACTGCTCAGGTTGCTGACAAACTGAATGAGTATTTTGCATCTACATTCACATGAGGAGTTATTTAATGAGGGGAGTGCCAGAAGTTTATCAAACTCTAACAGGGAGCTAAGTGATTTTGTAATAACTGAGAGCAAAGTCAAGGAGAAATTGTGAAGTTAAACATAAGAAAGGCACCCGGGGGTGGATGGGATCTATACAGTTATATTAAAGGAGGCAGCAAAGGAAGTAAGCAAACTCTTAGCCATAATTATGAGAGCTTCCTTGGACTCAGGGCGGTCCTCGTGGACTGGAGGTGTGCAAATGTATCCCCAATTCACAAAGGTGGGGGGGGGGGTAGAAAGATGACACGTGTAATTACAGACCTGTTGGTTTAACTTCCGTTCCGGGGAAAATAATGGAAAATAACTCGTTAAAGAAGCACTGCAGCATCATCTAGACAAGACTGCAGTTATAGTTCAGACACAGCATGGGTCTGTTGAGCGGAAGTCTCGTCTAATCAATTTTATTGGATACTATGATCTCACGAAGGAACTGGAGGCAAACAAAACTGCTTCAATAATATAGACGGGTACTGTAATGTAATGAGCTTGGACGTGCTTAGCAGGGCTGGATTTTGGTGTTCGTAGGCCTAGACACTTTTATTCCAAATGTGCAAAAAAGGGGGTGTGAGTAAAATGTTTCTTCTACTTTAATACTTTGACTGTGAATCATGTCAATTAACGCGACTCAAGTTTCAACAGTAATAAATGATAAACTACGTCAAATGACGGAGCGCCCACCACTACGATTCTTCTCAGAGGCGGATTTAACGGCGGGCGCACCGGGCGCGCGCCCTGGGCCCGCAAAACCCCAACTTTACACTTTTTTTCTAATGACACCAAGTTTGGTTTCATATGTGCAATTTTTGTTACGTACAAGTTTACAATCGGCGGTAAAACCTGATAGTATGTTTATATTCGCTTATTTTCAGTACTACGCTGCATACTATACAAATACTACGCTGCATAGGCCCAGCGCGGCTGCGCTACCGCTCATTGGAGCAATAGAATCGTATTTGCTACTTTGTTTGTTATTTGGTTTTTAGGAGCATTAGCAACTAAGGCCATATTGTTTCTGGATATGCGGTGGTCATTCCCTGACCTTTCCGTATTTGGTGGTAACGGGCTCGAACCCCGGTCTAATCAAGAAGCGTGTGCTACGCACTGCTGCTGCTTCCTACCTGGCAACGGAGGCGCCTGCTACTTTGTACTTACAAAGGTTCTCCTGCAGTGCAGACTTACGATATACACAAATACGCGTATATTGTTGAAATTATATTAAGATAAAATTAAGAAATTATATTAAGATAAAATTAATAAAGAAAAAAATATATTTAAATATTTTCACATTTGTAATTTTAATTTCAAGTAAAATTCTATGATTTTTTGTTCAAATTTCGGATTGTTACTCCTATTATACGTATACTATCATTAATTATAATTATACTTTTACATATGTTCAACTATTATTTCAAAACTTTGTGATTATTATTATGCTATTATTAATTATATTATACATATATTATATTCAAATTTTATTCGAAATAAAACATTAATAGTACATAATATTTTTTATTTATTTAAAAAAAATGGTTAACATGTATTTTTATTTTCTCTGTCTCTCTCTTTTTTTAAGGGGCCCAATATTTTCTTCTGCACCGGGGGCTTCAACCGACCTTAATCCGCGACTGATTCTTCTAGTTTCGAGAACAGTCTCTAGGTACCGTATGCACATTAAATTGAAGCTCCTAGAGCCGATTGCGCACGTTTTCTCAGCTCGTTTTTCGTTAGTCACAGTGAAAAGTGTGAACTATTTTTTTTTTTGCCTTCCTTCGTAGACCTTAAAAATTTTGCAGTCCCTAGGCACTGTGCTTATGGTGCCTAATGGGAAATCCAGCCCTGGTACTCACAGTTGGTATATGCCAGCTCTGATCACAATCAAGATCACTGCCCTCAAGATATCCATTTCTCTGGTTACCAAAAGGTTTCTGCCACCGGTGGCAATGGTTAGTTCAAATCCACGTAAGTGGTATTCCCCGAATCATAAACGTTTTTCCGCAGCCAGCTGGTTTATGCCAGCTCTGAGCTTATCCAAAATCACCTCCCATGATCCTTTGCGCGATCTCTTCTCGCGACTCCGTTTTTCTTTTTTCTTTGTTATGAAACGGAAATGAAGTCAAATAACATCCTTTTTGCGTTGCAAAATCCTGACAAATTGATTTTTACTACCGCTCGAAATTTAGTAGGTGCCGCAAAAGATGTTAACGCATCAAAAATAATTTTGATTGATATCATATAGCTCTATTTTACGAAAGCTTTTCATACTGTTGCACATGGAAACGGTACAAATTAGACCATAGGGCATTAAAGTCAAGTTGCTGCTGTGGATAAAGGGATCGTTGACCGGGAGAAGACAGAGAGTGGTAATTAATGGACGCTGCTCATCATGGACTAATGCTATTAGTGGAGATCCCACGGTTCGGTGTTTGGGCGCATTGTTGTTTTCTGTGTTTATCAATAATATTGATGAAGGTATATCAGGCTTAATGTCCAAGTTTGCAGATGATATGAAGGTTGTTTTTACTTCAGTACAAATTAATAATAATTCAATACAATGAAAAAGTTTTATTAAAATAGTATAATTTTACACAATGAAAATATTGATACGTACATAACTGCATTTAGCGTACAGCACTGGACTACATGATGACTGCACTGTATTACGTGTACACGTTTGATAAAAGTCAAGGTTTTTTTGTTTTAATTCCGGTTTCCAGGATTTCCCCTATATGCTGCTGTAGCATCTGAAAAGGCATAAAATAAAATCAAATAATTTTATTAGGGTCACCCGTTATTCAATACATAAACCCATATATGTATTTTGTCTGTAAATTGCGTGTGTTCTCGGGTCTATTTGCCTTTTTTTTGCTGGACGAAAAAACGTCAGTTTCCGGGGGGACACCTTGCTATCTTGTTAATTATACTAACTTAGACATGGAGTGAAAAAAGCCCAATTAAAGCTCCTCCGTAATCGACGGGATTCGAACTTGGGCCTTTTACGCCCGGTGTGGGAAGATGGTGATGATACTACTGTGCTACACTCTCAGACTCACATGTTTGTCACAAAGAAAAAAAAATTAGCAGGGTCACTGTAATTGATTACATCAACCGACATGGTTTGTGTCTGTAAATTTCGTGTGTTGTCTGGTCGATTTGCCTGTTTTTCTGGAATAAAAACCCCATTTTCTGTATAATAAACGTTGCTGTCTACACCTAAGACCGACTAACTCAGCCACGGAATAACACGTTTGATACAGTCTAGGTCGACCATCTAAAATACTGTTTTAGTTCACTTGCTGCTGCATGGACCGTATAAAAATTATTAGCTGGCCTGATATGTCCCTCGGGCCGCAGTTTGGACACCACTGTATAAAGGGATGGTTGAGTGGAAAAAGACAGAGAGTGGTAACCAATAGGCACTGCTAATAATGGACTAATTATTATTAGTGGAGTACCCCAGGGTTCAATGTTGGGCCCATCGTTGTTTTTCTATATTTATCAATGATATTGATGACGGCATATCAGGCTTAAGGTGGAAATGATACAAATGTTTGCAGGGTGGTTAATGACAAGGGACAAGGTATTCTTGTATTGATTGCGGCCTCCAGGGTTACCCCTCTATACCGCTGTAGCATCTGTAGGTTATTTATAGCCGGCAAGTGTGTGTGTGTGTGTGTTGTGATGGTTGTTGTTTGCCGGCCCTGGAGTCTTAGCAGCAGGATGCAAGCTACCTGCATCCCGACTCCCGTACCTAGCCACGTGGGGGGCGCTCCAGGAACTGTCTAATTTACACTAAGTGGGATTCCAACAAGTGGAATCCCAGTTATAATAAATAAGGAATGGGGAGGTGAAAGTGGGAGAAAAGAAAGTAGAAGAAGAAAAGAGAGCAAAACACTCTCTCAGGAAAAAGAAGAAATAGGAAAGAGGAAAACACTAGTTGGAAAATCGAACAAGCGAGAGAGCTTGAAGAGGTAAAATTTTGAAGCCCGAAGGATTGTAATTTTGAAAGAAAGATTCCCCTAGCCGGGAAAGAAGCCCAACCTGCACCGACAAGGGGAGAAAGAAAAGTCTCAAGGAAAGAACATAGGTAAAGTACAAGTGGCTATTAGATAGCCACGTAAAAGAAAAAATTAAGATAAATAATAAATACTTATGTCACCGATATGAAACATAGCAGTAAACATATTAACAAATTACACTGCATAAGCATAGAGTAAAATATACAATATTTACAAAATAAGTAATTAAAATCTTAGCTGAAAACCAGTCAACCAAGAAATTAACAAAAATAGTCAACCAGAAGAAATGCAAAAACATATATACAAAACACAAAGAGACAATTAATTACAAGCAACAATAATCCAACAAATAGAACTCACCCAAGGCAAAACCAATAAATACAGTACAAATAAATTAGTTAAACGAATCAAAAGCAATTCTAAATTTAAATCTAAGTATAACAAATCAAAAGCAAAATAATAAGTTAAGTATTAAACAATAGTTAATGAATATGCAGAGAAAATGTCTCTGCACAAAGTAATCTAATCTGTATACATATGCACATAACCAGCAAGTGCAAAGCTGCTACACAAGCTGCGAAAAACAAAACTGTCTCAAATAACAAGACACGCAGTATTAACAATAATGCATAGATAAACATTAAAAAACAACTCAACCTGCAGGGCTGAACAAAAGCTAAAACTATACATTTCCACAGCAACTGGCAGTAGAAAAAAAAATAATAGCAAGACTGGAGGAGGAGAATAACGCCTCCAACCAGTCAGCCAACAAAGCAATTGGATCTGAGAGGGCGGGGAGAGGTCCATCGAACCCCTCAGAACCAAAGACCCATTTACAACTAAAAATGCTAGACCAAGAACTATATGGTACTAGCAAAAACCCAACTGATTGCAGCTGCAATCAGGCAGGAAAGAAAATACAGCAAATAATCAGCCCCGCAGGAAAACAAAATTAAATCAAAACACAAGCAGCAAGAGAAGCAGCCAGCAACTCCAGCAGTAAAACAGTCTAGAGAGGAAAATCATCTCAATCAACCAGAACAGCCAACAGAAGGTTGGATCTGAGGAAGCAGGGAGAGGTCCATCCCACCCCTCAGGTGCAAACAGACAACACAAGAAGAGAAAAACTGTCTCTTCAACATAATCATGAGCTAACTACACAAGTAATGTTCAATATAAACACTTAAGATTAACAACTGCTGATTCAAAAACACAATAAAATCAGTTACAATTTTGAGAGCAAACAGCAAATCAAACAAAAGCACCATGATATTAACAAGCTAATTACAGTATTTACAAAATACATACAATTAACACAGGAAATCATTTCAGGCAGCCCGGACAGAGTTCGAAGTGGGAGAGGGGAGGTCCATCTCTCCCCCTCGGCCAGGCGAAACCTGAAACAAGGCTTCAGGAAAAGATGCAAAAACTCTGCATCCAAAACACAAAACAATTTAGGCAAGGAAGAAACTCCTCTCAGAAAAAAAAAAATATATGAATACAGTAATATATATAAATATTGAGAACAAAAATTTACAGAACAAATAACAAAATCAAGGGTTATTCCTTGATAAAGCCGCTCTTCTCCGGAAGACACTATTTGCAAAAGAAGGGAAGGCAGAGAGTCCGCCGACCCAACCAGGCGCCAAAAATCATCTAAATTATATGCTTTTGTACAGATAGACAATTTTTGTAATAATTTAATTTTTCCACATATAAATTACAATGTAGGACAATATGTTCAACTGTCTCCTCAGGGGACAAGTCCAAAACTATACAAACAAGAATTAATTCCATGTCCCGTGATTAAGAAAGTGGGAAAGAACTCAAGTTGAAGCCAGTTAAAATTTTTATCTTTAATGAAAACACGAGGAAAGGAAGAGTGGTGACTCTGCCGAGAGAGGAATCATCCCAAGAGTGTTACCACTCTTCCAAAGCAAGATTGGAAAGCCTGGCCAGATCAACATTTGTAGAGTTCTCATAATTATTAGCAAAATCTCCCACCGAAGCAAGAGAGTGAGATTTCCTATGGTAAGACAAGAAATGCAATATAATTTCCAGTTAGAGGGAGACGATCATTAATAACAAGCAGGGCATCAGTAGAAACAGTTCTACATGCCCTGCAAGTATACAGAAGGAAGGACCGCTGCGCCTGCAGAAGGTATTTTTGGACCACTGAATTAAAAATTCTGAAGCCCCAAGCCCGGCACTGTAGCAGACGATGGGGATGAAGGGACACTTGTAGTAAAGACCAAGAGAAGATGACTTAAGATTCCAGAGGGAACGGGCAAGACGCAACAGCCAGCCGGTAACAAACGGATTTTCTGCCGAAGGTACTTACAATGGGGAATGAAAGATAAACGATCATCAATAACCACCCCAAGGTATTTATATTCACTTTCCAATTTAACAGCCTGGTCAAGAATTTTAACCACAGGGGGACGATTACGATTCAGTAGGCCTTTCAGAAGAACCTGTTTAGTTTTAGGGACTGAAATGGAGAGTTTATGGAGGGAACACCACATGTGAAGGTCATCCAAGAAGCGGTTTGCTTTAATTTACAATTCAAGACGAGAATTCCAAGACGAGAAGCAAGGCAAGATCGTCGGCGTAGGTAATGTTGACAATATCATTATGAGGGACATTTAGCCATCCATCAAGGACCACATTCCAGCAAACAGGACCAAGAACGGATCCCTGAGGACAACCCCTAGAAACCGGTCTTGTAACCGAGCAAAAACCCTAGGAGACCACAAGGCTTCTATTATCGAAATAACTGGAAATTAGTTTGTAGATAGGACAGGAGACCTCGGCCTCCCGAAACCTCGCCAGGACACTCTGCCACCATAAGCTGTCAAAGTCCCCTTTGAAGTCTACATAGAGACCGAGAACGTATTTAGGAGATGCTCGAACAGTGCCGAGGAGAAGATTAATTGCATCTGTAGCTGATATACCTTGCGTGAAACCAAACTGGGAAGAAGAACAAAGATTTTTTTAGTTATAGTAACCCTTGAAACGTGAAACCAGAAGTTTTTCCAACAACTTGCCTAGAAAAGGAAGAAGAGAAATTGGATGATAAGAAGAAGGAGAGTCAACTGGATTGCCAGGATTCTTGGAAGGATTTTTAAGTTGGCAATTTTCCAGCGATCAGGGAAAATACCAAACCTAAGGCAAGAATTCATAAGGTTAGGTTTGATTTTCCAGATTCTTTTAATCACAGAAATCTCCATGAGGTCCAGACCTGGACTTTTGCCATTAGTAAGGGTATTAATGGCAGAATCAATTTCTATATTAGTGAAGGGATCCTCAGAAGAAGAGCCTTCAAACCCAAGATGCTGTAATCTAAAAAGAGTTTGTTCATTGCTCTCAGGAACCGAGATGTCCCACAGAAGCAATTCATCCAAGATGGCATCAACAGATGCCGACCAAGTTAAAGTTTCAGTGGAATTTGGAACATGGATCGAGGTCTGAGGAATATGTGGGTGGAGTTTAGACGCAATGACTTTATAGTGTAAACCCCAAGGATCTGATTTAATAGTTCTTTCCACGAGACGAGCCCAAGCCTGGGCCTTCTCCTTTCTAATACTGTTAAAATATCTGTTGCGAGCTGCCTTATACAAGTCAGCAAGCCTGTTTACTTCAATTGGTGGCCTGTTATTCCTTTTAGCTCTATTAAGGTTTCGCCTGGTGGTCCTAAGATCTCTTCTAAGAGAGGAAAGACCATCAGACCACCAAGGAACAGAATTGATTCGACGAAATGTTTTAAGAAAACTAAGGTCAGAGACCTCAGTAATAATTCCAGTTATCTTTTCTTCCAGGGAATTTGGATCCAATTCAGAATGACAGTAATGAAATGATTACTACTCATTAATCAGTAATGTTGTCTTCTGATATCAGCAAATCCTAGTAAAAATTTCGTCGATTTTATGAGCCCTTTTCACTACGCGGCTGAGTTAATCAGTCTCAGGCGAGGGCAGCATGGTTCTTTTTCCCAGAAACTCGGATTTTTCTTTCAGTAAAGAAGGAAATCGACCACAGAATTGACCTAAAAAACCCTACCACAACAACAACAACATCACTTAGTTATTTCCTTACTGGCAAGTACTAAATTACTTTTGGATGAGTGTAAATTGTTACTTTTGTTAATTTCTTTTATGTTAATTTAATGTTGATGAGGATCAGTTTTATTGTAATCCAACCAGGAAAATTAATATCAAATAAATTCTGAAAACAGTCATTATAATCTGTCTGTGCTCCTTAATCCAATGTTGCCTTATTAATTAAGTTAAAATTTCTCTCACTATCAAAATGGCTGTAACTACCTGAGTTATATATTTCTATAGTTATAAAGTAATTCTGTATACAATCATCATCCTCCTCACATCGAGTGAAACCCTGAGTTCGAATCTGGTCAATGACGCGAGGGCATTTTTAACAGCGTGGCTGAGTTAGTCTGGCTCAGGCGAGGGTAGCATGGATTTTATGCTGGAAACTCTGGGTTTTTATCCAGCAACCAAGTAAATCGACCGCAGAACACACGCACTTGACAGACCTAGTATACGGCGCAATATAGTCTAAGTTGCTAATGCACGTAAAACACTTCAACAACAAACAACATTTCACAATTTTGGCCTTGAATAGGTTGAGCACGCTGAATTCTGATGGGATCCTTCCACTTGTTCAGATTATGAACCTAAGGGAGGCATAAATTCAAATTAAGAAAAGACAGATGTAGAATAGATGTGCGGAAATTTGCCTTTAGCCAGCGGGTGGTTAATTGCTGGAAAAAACTTCCATCTGTTGTTGTGGAAGTTGATAGGTTAAATAAATTTAAGGAGGAACTGGACAGGCATTTTGGTGGAATGCTGTGATTTTTTTTTTGGCTGATGCTGCAAAAGCTCATACACTTGCTTTCATGCATCACATGCCACTACTACTACAATTTTCCATTGATGGCGCTGATAGTTATTGAGCAAGTGACCATTGTGTGACCCGCGAAAGTGAAGTGTGATTGCTGATGTGTTGTTGGTTTCTTTGAGCATTGATTGGAAAGATTTTAGTACCATTAAGTTATTGTTTGTTTTATTATCCTTTCCACTTTCGTGGTTCTCCATTTATGTGTTAATTTTCTTAAGTTAAATAAGCTTGTGTTGTCTAGCCCTGAAAATTAATTTAAAATGTTCGTTTTAAAAAGAGGTGAGTATTTCCTGTGATTCAATGCGTATGGAGTAAATAAAAAAGTAAAGATCATTTTTAAAATTATATAAAATAAACTATTTTAAATAAGATTTCCTTTGAGATTGCTATCACAATATATCTTCTTCTTCAAGAGGAGTATTTCCATTTACAATGGGTTTCCTCAGCCTACAAGTTATTTCTTGTTAGGAATTTTTTCCCGCCATAAAGTGCGGTTCAAGGTGTCTTGGTCGGTTAAGCCTCGGGCTGTCATGCACTCCCGTACTCCATCCATCCATGCCCCCCCTAGGTCTTCCTCTTCTCCTTCTTCCAGGAGGTATCCATTCCAGGATAGCCTTTGGATATCTGTTTTCTTGCATCCGTTTTACATGTCCATACCATGTTAGCCGCTTTTCTCTGATGGTGTCAACAATAGTCTTTTTCACTTCCATTTTTTCCCTTATGTCTTTATTCCGTTTTCTGTCTCTTCTAGAAGTTCCTGCTGAGCGTCTCCAAAAATCTATTTCTGTGGAGAGCAATTTGTTTTCCGCTCGCCTATTCAATGTCCAGGTTTCCGCTCCATACAATAGAAGACTTTGTACAATCGATTGAAATATAAGTTTCTTTGTTTTATGTAGGATATTTTTGCTCCACAGAACAGAGTTTAACATGCCGATAGCCTTTCTGCCGTCTGTAATTCTCTTATTGATCTCTGCTTGGGATGATCCATCACTTTGTAAGATTGATCCCAAATATTTGAATTTATCGACTTGTTTGATTTTAAAACCTGCAATATTTAGAACATGTCCTGGCCCTGAAGACAACATTTCAGTCTTGCTAAAATTGGTTTTTAGACCCCATTGTTTATATTCCTCAAACAATTGATGACATGCATGCTTTGCATCATCTAAGTCTTGTGCTAACACCACCTGATCGTCTGCAAAAAGTAAATTGTGAATATAGGTGTTCTTATTAATCGGCAATCCCATTTTATTACATTTTTTTGACCAGGATCTTAGGCAGATGTCGATATAAATTTTGAAAAGTGTTGGTGACATGCAACAGCCTTGTGATAAGCCTTTTGAAGTGTGGAATTCAGGTGACAAAGCTGATCCCACTTTAATTCTGCATCTATTATTCCTGTAAATTGCCTTAATAATGTTAATCATTTGTCCATCAATATTTGCCTCTTTCAGTGCTTCCCATAAGAGTTTTCTTGGAACACTGTCATATGCCTTTTCAAGGTCAATGAAAATCATAAAGATTTTTTTTCCTTTTGATTGGCATTTTTTCAAGGATCTGTTGTACTGTTGAGATATGATCTATACATGACCTCCCAGCTGAAAAACCACTTTGTTCTTCTGATACCTTGATTCGGGCTTCTAAATGGTTCCTGATCCATTTTCCAAGGATCTTTAACAGCGGGTTTAGGACGCATATTCCTCTGTAATTTGAACAGCTTTTCCGATCGCCCTTCTTATAAATTGATGTAATATATCCTGTTATCATTTCTTTCGGTATTTCTTCTCCTCTCAGTATACTATTTAACAGTTTTTGTATCAGAACAGCCACTCCTCTTCCTCCATATTTCAGAAGTTCCATGTAAACTCCTCCAGGTCCAGGTGATTTGCCATTCCTTCCTTCCTTTAGCAGGAGTTCCACTTCCCTAACAGAAACTTTTAAGCCTGAGTCTTCTACACCAAAATCCTCCATCGTCTTGAACTCTTCCCGGTCTTCTTTTAAGTCCTTCATAGTACTCCGCCCAGTCTTTCAAAGGTATTAATTGCAAACCAGCATTGTGTTTATTCTGTTTTCTCAAGTCTTTAAGGAACTTCCATGATTCCGCTGATTGCTTGAAGCCCAATTTGCTATTAATAGGTGCGCATTTCCTTTCCCATTCTTCATTTTTCGCTTCTACTACCAACCGATTGGCTATTTTCTTTTTTTCAACATAAATATTCCTATATGCATCATTCCTATCACCCATATACTTAAAGAAATACTTAAAAGAAATAATTTAAGTCATTCCCGAAAGAAAACTTAAGTAAATTGCCTTATCATTATATATCACTTTATTTATCTTATTTAATATTTTTGTACTGATGTATGGAATGTATTTTTATGACAACTATCTCAATAAAAACTGCATAGGTTATGTGTATCTATTTGTTTTAAAAGTTTTTAGATCATTTGTGAAATTTGGAGCAAATTGGGAAGGGATCAAATTTGATTTTAATGCATTATATACAAAAGTTATGGTTCATTGCATGTGTATTTGAGGGCTCTAATGAATTGTGGAGGGGGCATGGATTTGGAATGCTGGCCCTTCTGGAGAAAGTGGGGGTCTGGTGGGCTTGTTTGCCTCATGCCCATGCTGGCAAAACTTGGTGTGCACACTAAGAGGGAAACACAAAAATTCTTTCTACAAAAAGGAAGTGTTCTGATACAAATAAGAGCAATGTGGGAATATAATCACAGCAGTATTGCAGCTTTTTTATGATGGGAAGATATTCCTACAGCAATTCACTAAAGAATTTCTGATGCATCTATTGATCTGAACAGTTAATTAATTTAGTGACATCGTGCTGAATTTAGGTAATCTGGGTTTCTGTCATGTATTTTTCATTGCCCAAAAATAAAGTTCTGAGAGTGCAACAGTGATCATCTCGCTGCCGTTGCTCTCTATCAGATGCACCTCTGTAAAACTGAACTTGAACGGCACTATAATTTTTTTTTTTTTTTTTTTTGTTAGTTGTTGGTGCATCGGCTTCTGTGGTCATATTGCACCTCCCGTGGTTTTTGCATTTTCTACTCTGATCCAAGCCTGAGGTGGGATTCGAACCCGCGACCTTTGGGTTGCTAGGAAGGCACTTTACCCACCCGGCTAGCCCAGTCGGTGGCACTATAATAAAATTTCCCCATTATACTACATAGTTGTAAAGAGGACTGCACTTTTATATACTTTCTGTAGAAACAGGTACTTAGTTTTGCGTGATAAGTAAAGTAAAAATGCACAAAAAGTATCCTAGACAGATAGTTTTTATATGCTGTGATTTTTTTTTTTTTTTTTTATATATATATTTACTTTCATTAAATTGGTCTTATTTCAAGCAGTTTTTCCTATTTATTTAGTTGTGTTGCTACAATGTGCATCTCTAATGGTTTTTGTTACCCCCCCCCTTCAAAATTTTCAATTATAGAATTTTATTCATTCAAGCATGTATTGTGTGATGTAATATGTGCCCACTGTGTAGCGGATCCAGAAGAAAAAGACAGGGGGGGGGCACCACCACCACTTTACATCCTTCTAAAAAATTTTATATCTCTGTATGGATTAATTACCAATTTTAAAAACTAATTTTTAAAAAAAAATTATAAAATTAGATTATAGGTTATATAAAAGCATTTGTGAGTGACTGATAAATAATTATCTCAGTATAAATGATAAAGAATAAGAAAATTAACATTCTATAGTGTACACTCCACAATTTTATGAGGTTCAGTAGTGAAAGTTACAAATTCTGTTTTATAAAATGTTATTACCAAACTTAATATTCAGTTCTTGGAGATGAGAGAAGAGAACAGGTTTAGATAAACTCTAATTGAAGTTTTTGCAAATGTTTTCTGGCAAACATTTAGAACCTTTACAGGGGTTATCTCAATATTTTTTTTTATATTGAGCACAGCCAAACCATTAAATCTTTCCTGACCTCAAGTAGGTTTTAATTCTTTTTTTTTAACAAATTAAAAGATTGCTATGCTGTTGAAGTAGTAACTGGTATCACACAAAGAATTGTCAATAGGTACATGATGTTTGAACATAGACACAAATCTGTAAGCTGCCATTGGCGTATCGACTCTATTGGATATCTGTATCAGGAATTTCCTCCATAATTTCATTTCTCCATGAAGTACCTCTATAGTGGATGGTAAATCGGATTCATGTTTTTACTGCACCTAGTGTCTCCTCATCTGTTGTGTCCGAATCAAAATAATATTTGGGAATTATTTTTTGCAATTTTGAAATTCTGTGGTATTATCTTTTGAAAATCATGAATCTAACTCTGAATTCAGATAGTCAAGATAAGGTAAAAATGTGTTCACTCGAAAATAGTCTATCAGCTCGATCAAATTAGCTCGGTTTTGATGTACATTTCTTTCTCACTCTTGGAATTTTTATTTCCATGTCTAATTTTTTGTCGATACTCTTTGTCTGGTCAAATATAATTCTAAATTCAGTTTCTGAATTTTTTCTTAATCTGTTTAATGCTGATTTAGCAATTTCTACCATCACATTTGCCTTACAGAAGTTGGCATTAATGCTTTGCAGTTGAATTGAAAGTGTTAGTGTTATGGCTAAAAACACTCAATTTTTAAGCACAGCAAAAACTCAAATTTGCGAATTGCTGCAGACAGCGACTGGACATTGCTTGCTGCATGGGTACTGGTAGTATTGGTGCTACTTATGTCATCCATTACAAAAACTACTGCAAGCAGTATTTCCAAAAAATATAGAATTCCATCGTGTTTCTCAACCCAGTGAGTTTCGCAAAGTTTCCTGGCCTTTGCTGCTTTCTGAGACTAAAAGTTTTGTTATTTTTGCACTCAACAGTTGAGTTCTTGAGGCAGATTCTCTTAGAAAATTGTTAACGTTTGTAATTATGCTGGCTGGATTGCGAATACTAGCTACCGTACTTGCTTTTGTGTAAAGTTAAATTCAGCCTGTGATTTACACAATGTGTGTAAATAGTGAATGGCTGTAGTTTCATAATTTTTGCTTGCTGCATGGGTACTGGCAGTATTGGTGCTACTTATATCTTCCATTACAAAAACTCCTGCAAGCAGTATTTCCAAATACTCCTCTCAATGCTCCACTCACGTTAGTGATATGAATGCAATATCCAAATTTGCTCTTTCCAAAAAGTCAATTATGGTGTCACTCAAACCTTCATCAGGCAAGTTCATAACTTTGGTAAACCCAAGAAAATTTTCTTCTATAGTTCGTTTTTTGTATGTCGAAATACCGAAAGCGGAATGAAAGCTGTTCGGTAATGCTAATGTTCATTGTTTCGTCAGCCAAGATACTATATAACTTCGAAATTTTAACTTTTTCAACAATTTTTACTTTGTATGATTTCTCCACATCATTTAATTCATTCTGGATTGTTTTACTAATAAAAGTAACTTTTTTTTTTTTTTTTTTTTTTTCCCAGTAGTCTGTCTGAAAATGGTTCTCAAGGACCTTGTGACCGGCATCGACACAATCTTAATAATGCCTTGAAATTCCCTTTCATTTTCAACTTACTGTTGTCTTCATCTGCTATGACCCATCATCTCCATGACCCCTCAAAGTGATATTTTGCATTCCGTAAAATATAGTCTTAATGAACAGTATTAATTGTTGTCCACTGCCTTCTATTCTTCGCTTGTTAGCACTGTCTATTACTGCTTCAGTACTTAATGTTTTGCCATTCATTACATCAGTAAAATGCTGAGACCTCACTAAGTTGTTCTTATGGTATTCATTTTTCTCATGAACCTTAATCATTCTTGGCATTTTTGTATGATGCGATGATAAAGGTTCTATCACCAACTTTCCCAGTTTCACACAACTATGACCTCCCTCATCTCCTCCAAATAACTTGCAAATTCTGCAAAAACAGCTATCAAATGTATGACTAAGACAGCCAAGGAAATCCCTTTATCCAGTGCATTTTGAATGATCTATTTTTGTTTCCTTGGGCAACAGAGGGAGATTTGCAGTTTCCAGTTGGACACCATGCAGTACACTAATGTTCATCAACTATTTAATGCATAAAACCAACATAACAACCAATATCTCTAGCATACTGATGTTCATTTGAAGTTGAAGCTGAATATATTTCTCAAGTGTTTTGTGATGAAACAACTCCTGTATTCTCCACATTATCACTTTTGTTTTCAAACTCTGTTTTTGTCAACACCGCTTTCATTACTTTTAAACATTTAAAAAAAACATGTCAGAAGAGTAGGTTGTTTCTCTACTTGTCTTTTATTGATAACTGTAAATCTGTAATTATTGATAAATATAATTAAAATAATTTATTTAAATATATATATATATTTGTTTTAAAAGAAGAAACAGTTTAAGATATTATTGATAATAAAAATAATAATAATGGCTTATGGCCTTTTGCAACTACTAACATATATATATATGTATATATATAAAATTGATAAAAATAATAGGATTTATATTTTAGTAATAAATAGACTCATAAAAGAAGCCAGACAGAAACAGCACCTAAGGTTTGCGCACCGATGTAAAACGCATGGACTTATACCATATGGCTTTAGAGTCAAAACACCATTTCAGGATGACCGATTAAGGTGGGTTAGTATGAGTCTATTTATTGCTAAAATATGAATTTGCCAAACCTCAGAGGCCTTTTTCAGGATAATAGGATTTAATCGCATTACTGAATGACTAAGCAAGCAAGAAAAAGTATTAAATTATTAAACTATTTGCCTTTTTGAATTCAAACCTTCATTCATTTTTCCTTTAACTAGATTTAATTGGCATTATTTTTACTTTTTAACTCTATTTTATACTTATATATTTATTTTTATTTATGTTTGAAATTTATTCCTTCTTTTTGGTCTCTTTTGGGTTGGCTATGATGTATACATTTTGCCCGTATACATCATAACAGAAACAGAGACCCTGCTTATTGTGGTGGCTCCTATGGTTTTGGCTGCTGACCCTATGAAGAAGTAGTTAAAACCCTAGGGCCCACTATAGAGGGTTTTTTTTTTTTTTTTTTTGGTAGTTGTTGGCGCATCGGCTTCTGTGGCCATAATGCACCTCCCAAGGTTTTTGCAGTACTTTGATCCAAGCCCGAGGTGGGATTCGAACCTGCCACCTTTGGATTGCCAGGCAGGCACTTTACCCACCCGGCTAGCCCGGCCGGCACTACAGAGGTACCACCGTTATTATTATTTTTATGTTAATCTAACTTAATTTCAGGTTACCTGCTTTTACCTTGCTGGCATTCTCAATTTTTTCCATGGTTATTACAGTTGACAGGTCAGCACCTACCCAGTACACTGAAAATAAACATGTCTGTGTACATGTACATATACACAAACACGGCATAAAATAATGCACAGAACAAAGCAAATATGACACTCAGACGTAATGTGACTGGCAGATGCGGGCACACAGCTAAACTCTGAATTACTTTGAAGTAAACATTACGCACGACCAAACTGCATGATGTCTTGAACTAGAATGGCAGTCACATTAGCATCAGTGTTGCCAATTGTAGTCAGTTGAAAATAGCAAAGCCACAATGCAAATATGGCTAAAATCCTGTTAACAATGAAAAAAAAATTTTTGCAGCTAAAGGGAATTTAAATGATTTCTGTATATTCTTCCAAAAATGACAGAGGGACACGTGCCCCTACCCTGAATCTGCCAGTGGCCCCACCTGTATATTACATTATATCACTATACAGTATATATGATGGATGTCTTCAGTCAAACATATATCTTCCAAACAGCATATGATATCTGTAATATATGCCCCCACCTACACCTCCACCTCCACATTATATCACTGGATATGATAGTTATTATCTTTAGCCAAACAGATATTGTATGGCAAAGAACTTATGATATCTGTAATATATGCCCTGACTTACATGTCACATTATATCATTCTAGATATGATAATTATTATCTGCAATCAAACAGATATATGCCAAAGAGCATATGATATCTAAAATGTGCCCCCACCTATATGCCACATTGCATGGCAAGTCTTCAAGTCAATCAGGTATCATATCCAAATAGTAGCAGAGTGAATTATTTAAATCACAAAAATCACTCATTGTGGGAGTAACATGACTGAAATAAAAGAAAACTACATTTGATCTTTATGCAGTTACATTCATAACATAAAACTATTTTAATCCTACCACCTGTGTAAGTTACAAGTAGATGTGACATAACCTAACCCAGCGTTTCCCAAACTTTTTTTTAGTCACGGAACACTTTTCATCTCACAATATATTTATGGAACACTTAAGAAATGCAAGTTTAGCTGGTGCCAAAGAACTGTTTGCTAATATTTTATTACATATGACGTACTGTGCATCAGGAGCATCTTCATTTCCAACACATGTAGAGCCGAAATTCAACTAACTGTCACCATACTTTTGTTTTGGTCTTTTATTAGTTGGTTCCTGTTTTTTCACTTTGGATTTTTGGGAAACAAAAGGCTGCGATTGTTCATCCTCACTTTGAAGTGTGACAATATTGTGTTCGTTTTCATTGACTACAGTTGCACTACTAGAAGTACTTGCTTCTCGTTTTAAAGTTCCTTTTTTTCAACCACAAATCAGTGGTCATTTATTTTAATAGTATTTCGAAATACTGATAATTATCAAAAAATATTTATACAAGGAAGTGAGTTTAGTTATGATATCGGCTTGCTTCCACCTCTCCTTCAACCCGTGTATTCCAAGCTAAATCGCATACAAATGGCATATTAGACCACTACATTGCTACTTTTCGTAGATGTCATTACATCTATGCATACTTCTTTATGCAAAAGCCTGCCAAGATAAAGTGTTCCACAGTCTATTTGATTATTAGTCTATGCCAGTATATTAATAATCAAAAAAAAAAATGTTAAAAATTATAATGATACAAAAGTGGTGTAGGCTACAAATATGCAAAATTTATTTTATTTCTTTAATTATTAATTACCATTTTTTACGGAACACTTCACATCTCACGGAACACTAGTGTTCCATGGAACACAGTTTGATAAACGCTGACCTAACCAGTCCCTACTTATTGTTGATAAACTCATTCTGCAGTTTTCCTGTTTCTCTCCTGGTTTTTTTTTTTTTTTTTTTTTTTTTTCCTGTTTAAAACCACATGGGTAAATTTCGTAATGTATAAGGCTTTTATTTTTCTTTTTTCAAAGAAAACTGAATGCATTCCAATGCATGCTCCGCCAATTCAGATTTTTTAGTGTTCACTTTAGCCACATGCGTGTCGTGTTTTAGCATTAGAGGCATGTGATGCAAGAAAGCAAGCTTATACAGCATCAGCCAAAAAAAAAATCCCATTTTGCTTATCCATTCACTCCACATGTTTGTCCAGTTCTTCCTTGAATTTATTTAAGCTATCAACTTCCACCACGACAGATGGAAGTTTGTTCCAGCAATCAACCATGTGCTGGCTAAAGGCAAATTACCGCATATCTATTCTACAACCATCTTTCCTCAATTTGAATTTATTCCACCTGAAGTGCGTATTCTGAGTAAGAAGAAAAATCCTATTAGCATTGAGCTTGCTCAGACCATTCAAAGCCTTATACACCTCAATCATATCACCTTACAGGTGCCTAGTCTCCAGATGCTGCAATTTGCCTTTCGTGTTCCCCCTCACCAATCAAACAGACTGGTGAGGAGAACAAAGGGTTGCTCTTACCCTTTGTTCCTCTCACCAGTCATTGCCCTTCTCTGTACTTGTTCTAGCAGCTCTACATCCTTCCTAAAATGAAGCTTCCAGACCTGTCTGCAGTACTCAAGGTGTGGCCTGGCCATTGCCGTGTACAAAGGGATAATCACCTCCTTATCCCTGCTAGCAAAATTCTTGTATACCATTGACAAGACCCCATGGGCTGCTCTAGCAACCTATCTGCACTGCTCAAAAAACTTCATGTCTAGGAGTAATTGTGCAGTCACTATTACCCCGAGGTCTTTTTTATTTTCCAATACCCTGAGTGTAGTAACGCATAGTTGGTACATTACTCTGGGATTACTGCTATCCACATGCAGTACTTTGCATTTGTCAATGTTAAATTTCAGTTGCTATCTCTCAGCCCATCTGCCCGACTTTTCTAGATCCTGTTGCAGTACCATACTGTCATTAACAACCCTGCCAACCTTTGTATCATCTGCAAACTTGGACATTAAGCCTGATATACCTTCATCAGTATTATCGATAAATATGCAAAACAACAATGGTCCAAACACCGACCTTCCTTCATACGTATTTCCTGAAAATTACAGTCTACAGAAGTTCTTCACCCCTCCGTTCGTTCGAAATACCTGTCCAGCTGAGCCTTAAATTTATTTAGGCTATCAACTTCCACAAGTCCAATGTCAACAAATATCTTTCATTTTCTCAAGCACGGTACTAAGTACTATAGGTTCTAATACCTCTCGTGTTTGGGGTTTACATATAAAAAAAAAAATAAATAAATAAATAAAATTTTTTTTTTTTTATATATTCACTTTTTCAAGCAGTTTTTTCTATAGATTTTGTTGTACTGTTTTCAATATTTCGGTTATTCAAGTTTTGTGGTTATAAAATTTTATACATTCCAGTACATATTGTGATGTAATATGTGCCCTCCCCCCATACCTAAATATTACATTATATCATTCTAGATATGATAGATATCTCCAATCAAGCTTTTATCATATGCCAAATGATATGTAATGTGTTCCCCACCTATATATCACTTTATATCATTATGGATTCTGATAGTTATTACCTTCAGTCAAACAGATATATGCCAAAGAGCATATGGTATCTGTAATATGTGTTCTCCCCCTCCCAGTGTATCACATCATATCACTTCGGGTATGATATGTCTCCATTCAAACAGATATCATGTCCAAATAGTAGTAGAGTGAAGAAAGTAAAGCAGAGTGAGAGGGTAAAGCAAGATAACTGAATCTCTTTAGCAAGCATCACTTATTTTGTGACTAGCATAACTGAAATAATATAAAACTTTTTTGTAATCCTCCCATCAGTGTGAATCACAGTTGGGTCTGATCTAGCCTAAACAGCCCTTACTTATTTTATTGTTGAGAAACTAATTCTACAGTATTCCCATATATGCAGAACCTTTTAGACAGGAATGCAATTATACTTCAATCACATCACTAGTAATTTAATGGGAGATCTTGTCTGACCTGTCTGGATACCATGATCTGGTCACAAAGGAACTCGATGCAAAAAAAATAATTTTGATATCACATACTTGGATTTCGGGAAAGATTTTGATACTGTTGTACATAAAAGACTGCTGTACAAATTGGAGCAGTGTGGCATTAAGGGCAAGTTACTGTTCTAGACAAAGGGATGGTTGAGTGGGAGAAGACAGAATGGTAATCATTGAACACCGCTCTAGACAAAGGGATGGTTGAGTGAGAGAAAACAGAATGGTAATCATTGAATACTGCTCTTTATGGACTAATGTTATTAGTGGAGTCCCCCCCCCCAGGGTTTTTTTTTGGACCTATTGTTGTTTTGTATATTTTTCAATGATATTGATGAAGGTGTATCAAGCTTGATATAACACCTGAATTTCATAATATAAGACTTCTTTTATATTTTATTTCCTTTTTTAGGGAAAACTATGCATTCTAATGTATGTTCTGCCAATTCAGATTCTTTAGTGTTCTTTAGCCACATGTTTGTTGTGTTCTATGTGCATTTGAAATCAAGAGTGATATAATGTGATGTGTAAGTGGGGCACACATTCTTCCACTCTCACCTATATAATATAGCTTTACCACATTTACACATTTTTTTGTATATTATATGCCTTCTATTATGCTTGGGTGTCAGATCTTTAAACCAGCTCCCCATCTTATTAATTGGCTTAAAGCCTGTACTTTTTACAGATTCTGTAACCTTGACAGTATCCCCTGCATTCAAACTACCTGGACTGCCTCCAGTGCTACAGAGTAGGTGCATCAAGATTTTACACTAACTGATCTTGATTCCTGCTAGAGAATTACCAGTAGGTTTTGCCTGCTGGTTTGTTTAGTGACCAGCCTGCAAAAACTGTTTTAGAGCTGTATCTTCGATGTAAGGATACTGGATCTCACATGCCCATCTCAGAAAGACGTACATATTGCATTACGGAAGAAATAGGGATTGATAGAGCTCAACTATGGAGACTAATCATGGGTTGCAACACTTCAAGCTTTCAATAAGCAAAGTGGTGGTTATTGCGCAGGATGGCGAGACTCATCTACCATCTAGTGTTGACCTGTGATATAGAAGGTTTGCACTCCTTTGTGTGATGTGGATCCTACATTTGGACTGCCCCTTTTTGTTGGTCCTGCAGCTAGTATATGGCATGACCTCTATGGGGAAAGGCAGTATGCTAAGTGCAGTTTCAGGGCTTGCAATGACAGGGGGAATATTATACCCATGTTTGCTAACAGCCCTGCCATCTTATGTGTTCAAGTAAATTATCTGTTTGATGCAGAATGACCGGACTTCACTGAATTTGTTTCACTTCATTCATAAATGCCACCTGAATATCAGTGTTTTAGACACCATGGTAGTAAACCCTTAAAAGTTTTTTTTTTTTTTTTTTTAAACCCTTTAAGAAATTTGGACAAATAGATGGTGCAGTCTGATTTTCAATGGCCAATACAATTAAAAATGGTTAGTGTGCTGGTCACAAAAGTGACCAGCACACTGAATCAGGAGAGAAGAGTAGGGGTGAGAAAAAGGCAGGTTAGCTATCCTGGGCCTGTGGTCCTTTTGGTGTGGTTATGGAATTGGAGTTCCCCTCCCCCTTGCTCCATGGGGAAAGGTAGGCCATCCAATAAGGCTGTTTGACCCATGGCCTGTGCTGGTAAAACATGATGCACTCTTTGGAAGGAAATAAACAAAAATTCCTTCTACAAGAGTGTACTGGCACAGGTATACGTACAAATATAATAATGTACAATGGTATTACAGCCATTTCTATAATGGGAAGACATTTTGCCACCGATTCAGTGAAGAATTTCTGAAACAAGTACAGTACTGGTCAGAACATAATTCATTTAATGTCATCAATGCTGTATTTAGGTAATCTGGGACCCTGGCACACATTTTTAGAAGTTTGGTTCTCTCTCAACCTGAAATGAGGTTGTGAGAGCCCAGCAGTAATTTCATTGCTCCCAGTCTTCCTGCTGCATTTTGGATGAACTGTACCTCAGCAAAGCCAGTCCAGAATGCCATTGTAATAATTTTTTCCTGCTTTATACACAATTGTAAAGGTCTGCTTCTTTTAATCTGTAGAAGCAGTTACTGAATTTTGAGAGTGATAAGTACAGTAGAAATGTTCAAGAAGTATCCTAGGCAAATATAGCTGTGATGTTCTGTGGTGTCTTCTGCATGTATTCTTCACTTTTATTAAATTTGTTTTATTTCTGTTTTCTGTGTTGATTTAGTTAATGCTGTGTTAATTGTTAATTTAGTTAACATTGTGTAACTCTAACAACTTTTTATTATAGCCTTCCAAATTCTTGAATATTTTCATTATTCAAGTTGGTAGATGTAGAATTTTATTCATTCCAGTGTGTATTGTGATGAAATGTGTGCCCTCACATACATATCATGTCATATCACTAAGTATGGTAGGTGTCTTTGAGTAAAACAGATATGCCAAACATCAGATAGAGTGAATTATGGAAAGGAAGATAACTAATCTTTCTTTAGATAGCAAGAATGGATATTTCTGTAGTAGTAGCTTGAAATGAAATAAAAGTGATTTAAAATAGAAAAATGTTAAAAGAAAGAAACTGGAAATGAAATAAAACTCTAAATTTGATCTTTATGCATCTATGTTCATTAGCTTAATGTTCATTCAATGTGTAAAAACTAAAATTGTACAAAATCTTGTCTGTCCAATGTTTTAATGGATTTGTTTTTAATAACAGTGTTGACATATTTGATTCATTTCTTCTGAAATGTATAAAAAATTATCGGTTACTTCGTGGTGTATCCTCAGCTGTTTTATCAGTGACTGCGAGAACAATAAAGTGGAACTTTTTGAATAGCTGATTGTAAATATTTATAGACTTTTAGACAGTAATGAAAATTTATTCAAAAGATATTAAAAATTATAAAAATGAAAATTTAGTTCTGTAATTTCAAAAAGTATAGAACATGTATAAATTTTGGCAGATTTCACAAAAAAAAAAAAAAAAAAAATTGCCACTGTACAATCCAAAAATATTAAGAAAGTAATCTGGCACTTGTACCACTTATTGCATTTGTCTTTAAGAATCCATGTGAATCCACTTTAAGAATCCAATCAACCATCCCTTTATCCATAACAGTAATTGAACTACTGTATTTTTAATAATTGAAAATATTCTGGTTAGCTTATTAATCCAAGTGGAACATTATTTTATTGTAAGTACAAACAAAGAACTGCATATAAGTAATGGATGCAGCTGCTACATATTTAAAGATATACAAACTTCTGGTTAAATCATGGTTAGCCTAATTAGTTAATTACCATTGTTACACATTGCCTAGTATTAGAATATTTATAACTACAAGTTGTTTGTTTGGTGCCTCCGTAGCCAGGTGGGCAGGAGCAGTAGTGCATAGCACACGCTTCTTGATTAGACCGGGGTTCGAGCCCGTATCCACCAAATACGGAGGATGTGGCAGGTCAGGGAATGACCACCGCATATTCCCAGCCCGATTAAAGGGTGAGGGTTGGCGTCAGGAAGGGCATCCGGCCGTAAAAATTGCATGCCAAAACAATAAAAATGCTGACCCCACATAATAATGGGAAAAAGACGAGGAAGAAAAAATAATAATAATAACTACAAGTTGTTTGTTTGTTTGTTATTTGGTTTTTAGGAGCATTAGCAACTAAGGCCATATTGCTCCGGGATATGTGGTGGTCATTCCCTGACCTTTTCGCATCCTCTGTATTTGGTGGTGACGGACATAACTACAAGTATTTGGATAAAGAGGAAAAAGGAAATGACTGAATTGTGAACTTCCTAAAGTTTTGAAAGATCAAAGATGTTAGCTTTACTCCACAGTACTATTGAGCAAGTTGTAGATGACATGGTATAAAACAGTGGCATTCAACTGGTTGTATGTATACTGCTTGGGCAGTACTTTTCAAACATAATAGTGTACTTCATTTCAGGCAAAGCTAATTCGGGGTTAGTTTTAATAATACTATTTTATCTGGACTAGAGCAAATACAGTACAATATATGGTATTCATTTATTAATACAATAATTAAAAAAAATTGAGGTAATAGGAAAAATCAACAAATATTCTGACAGGACAGTATAGATATATGTGGTGGATTTGTATCAGCCCGAAATTAAAGTATGCATGTTAGTAGTGAAGAAAGCAAATTTTCAATACTTACTATTTTGGAATTGAAATGTTTAAATTTAAATGAAGTTTAAATGATTACATACCAAGCACTTTTTTTTAACATTTCACTTGACTTACAATGCACTAAGGATTGGTTAAAATTTAATAAAGTGCTCTTTTTGGAATGGGGCTTTTTGAAATTTGAAGAAATGGGAGACAAGAAGCAGTAAATAAATGACAGCTATCAAGTGATTACTTCCCACAGATGTCCAGTAAAACATTGCTTGGGTCACTAGATGTACACAACACACGCACGCATGCACAGTGAGCTAAAACACATATACTGGATCACTTCAAAGCATAGTCCAATAAAATTAGATGTTGGGAGGAAGAAAACCTGAAAAATCATGGATCATATAACTATCATCTTTTATGATTAAAAAAAAAACTGAAATTGTGATTTTAAGAGAGTTTTACACATTGCAGCATATAGGTTTGGGTTTTCAAGTTTTGATTCAATAAAGTAGCTAATTCAATTAACCAGTGATTCCTATAAGCAGAACCCACTGTTCTAAATTTTATTGAATTGTTTTCTGCAGATAAACTATGATAAAGTAAAATAAAAAAAATTCTGCCATGTACCTTTTAAAACTCTTGCATACCCCTCGGGGTACATGTATCGCACTTTGGGTAACACAGCCCTAGGATATACAAGCTCCTTTCATGAGATTTCATGAGATCAGTTTATCTGAAAAATTGTCTATAAATATCCGTACTGTAAATTTGTTTTTATGTGAATGAATTATTAATTAATTTACATCTGTAAATTTGTTTTTATGTGAATGAATTAATTAGTTTACATCTGTGAATTTGTTTTTATGTGAATGAATTCATTAGTGTTATAAAAAAGATATCTGAAATATATTTCAGTATATTTCAGTATATTACAAAAAGGTAAGGTGGTAGATGACTTTCATCAACTGGTGAAATACCACCACTTTGCTTATTGGAGGCTTGAAGTGGTGAAACCCATGTTTAGTCTCTAGAGCAAAGTTTCCGCACCCCCTCCCCCCCATACTTCTCCTTCAACCCATGCACGGTACTAAGTACTATAGGTTTTGATACCTTTTGTGTTTGGGGTTTTCATAAAAAAAAACTCAAATAAATAGGCATGTATTATTCTTTATAAAGCACCATGGAGAGTTCCCTTTTTTTTTTTTTTTTTTTGTGTAAACTGCCAATCTCCAATTTTAATACAACCAGTTATGTGATGCATATCAAAAGCCAAACTGTACTAAACAAATATTTAAGTTCACCATTATAGTTCTAATAGATAGTTAAATTTTTAGGTTTAATTATTTTTGTTGTATTTTATTAACCCAAATGCCCACGGAGATATAATTGACTTCCACATCATTATTAATAATTACTGTTTTGATCTAGTGATTCTTGAATCTTACAGATTAGCCTCATTGATTTCCTTTTTTTTTTAGCATGTGATTGTCATCTCTCCAGGTTTCACCTGGAAACTTTGGGTTTATAGCCTGATCTCTGGGTTTAAACAATAGTTCTCCAATTATTGTTAAACCTGAAAATTAATCATTACGGAGGAGAAAGAATAAAGCCGAGGCAAAAAAATATGCTGTGCGAACTAAAGGCTTTAGTTTCTTACCTTTCCTTCCCGGGAGTTGGGGGATTCCCCACCCTTGAGGTATGGGAGAGAACCACTCTCTCACTCTGTTACTAGATAAAGCACACCATGCTATTATACACACAGCGTGTTTTTTACTTTCTTTGATGCCGACCGGGCTAGCCGGGTGGGTAAAGTGCCTGCCTGGTAACCCAAAGGTCGCGGGTTTGAACAAAGTACTGCAAAGGGCTTGGATCAAAGTACTGCAAAAACCTTGGGAGGTGCATTATGGCCACAGAAGCCGATGCGCCAACAACTACCAAAAAAAAAACTTTCTTTGACACTCTTATGTGTTAATTTTCTTATATGTTTTTAGTATTAGTATTAGCCAAATAGTGCAAGGAAGCCACTTCCCTCCTCTTGAAGGCAATTATGCAGTAGACATTTGAATTTCTTTAATCTATCAGCCTCAAGTACCTGCAGAATTAGCTTGTTCCAGTAATCAATGACTTGCTGGCTAAAAGAAAACTTCCTACAATCTAAACTAAACCTCTTCCCTTGTAATTTGAATTTTTGGCCCCTAGTTCTGGAATTCTATATAACATTGAAAATTCTGCCTTCATTCATTTTGCTAACCCCTCTCAGAGCCTAATAAACCTCAATCAGGTCCTCTCTGAGGTTCCTGGTTGCCAAGCTCTATAGCCCACATAATCGGAGTTTTTCCTCATATGGTCACCCATTTGCCGATCTCATCATGCAAGATGCCTGTATTTGGACCCTTTCAAGAAGCTCAATGTCTGTTTTCAGATGAGGTCTCCATATTTCGACACAGTATTCCAAATTTGGTCTTACAATTGCCTTGTACAGTTTGATTATGATGTCCTATCTCTATAGGATAATGTTCGATAAATCATCAATAGGACACCGTGGGCTTTCCTGTCTTCCTGTTTACATTGCTTAGTCAACTTCATACCTGCCTGTATCGTAACTCCTAGTTTCCTTTCTTCCTCTATTGTTTTTAATTCAACCCCACCAAGTGTATAATTTGTTTTGGGGTTGTTATTCTCCAATGGTAAGAAAAGGGGCAACTTAGTTGCCCCCTTTCTGACCATTCCTTTAAGCCTGTTCAAGTCATCCTGAAGGAGCACTGCTTGGCCCTAATCATAAACAACTCTCAGTCTTTACGTCATCTACAAATATTAATATCATGCCTTCTATCCCTTTGTCGATATCATTTATGAAAATCAGCAGCAACAGTGTTCCAAGAACTGATCCTTTTGAGGATTCTATTTCTGAATTTATGCCAATCTGAAGAATATCCATTAATCACAGCATTTTGCCCTGCAGCCACCTAACAATTCATTAGAATCTTTCCAGTAATCCCAACATATTCCAGCTTAGACAGTAACCTCTCATGAGAGACTGAGTCCAATGCTCTGCTAAAATTCAAATAAACTATGTCAAAATTGTTCCCTACCTCCAGCTCATGAGTAACTTGTGTCAAAATAGCTTACTAGGCTAGTTAAACATGATTTTCTGTTAGCAAAACCATGTGTGAATGTTCTTCAAATGCCATTTCTGTCCCCTAGATTGCACTCTTAATCATTGCCCCTAAGATTTTCCCTACCACTGAAGTCAGATTAACTGGCCTGTAGTTACTGCCTTCACTCTTAGAACCACCTTTATGTATTTGCGATACGTTGGCACTTCTCCAATCCAAGGGAATCTTCCCCCAAGTAGAAGGATGTCCTCATAATTAACCTCAGTGGTTCAATACACTCTGGCGACTTCCCTCAAAATCATTGGGTATTTGTCATCAACTCCAGGAGCCTTATTTGCCTTTATACTCAAATTTTTTCTAATAAACAGACATCTATAATTTCAAAATCACCAATTTCATTTGGCTCAGCCTCACTCACACAGCCTTCTCTTAGAATGAAGGGTGTTTTGTCAGTAAACTCATGAAAAATACCTATTCAATTCATCGGCAACATCACCTGGGTTATCTAAGACTTTCCCACACCCAATACACAAAGGTCTGACCTGATTTGCTTTCTTTTTCATTGTGTTCCCATACATGAAAAATTCCTTGACCCTATTCTTTGCTCTCTTAGCCAGTGTTTTCTCATACCTTGTCTCCCTATTCTTATATGTGGTACTATAACAGATCAACTTGTAGCTGTAAGTGTCAGTACTTTTTGTCACTCTGTAACTATCCCGTACTACTGGCCAGCTCCGTATTCATCCATTTCGGCATCCTCATGCAATGTGTTCTTAATGGTTGCATATGTGTTCGTGGCTTGTGTGATTTTTGCTTTTAAGGTATTCCATAATTCAAATATATTTTCTCTAATTTTGCAGTCTGCTCAATTAATAGATGCTATGTAGCACTGTAAACTGTCATAGTCCCCTCTTCTCAAATTAAAACCTGTGCATTTAACTATTCCAACATCTTTCTTCATCTTCCAACTAACTACTGCATGATCACTACCTGCCAATGGTTCCTGTGGTTTGTGAGTAATAATGAGGTTGAAAATATTCTCACTCTTAGTATTTTTCTCTTACATGCTGGTTCAAATAATAATCATCTAGTGTATTTTAAAAACTTTTTATTTTTTTATTTTATTTTTACTTTTTTGAATTCTAGATTACTATAGATGTGTGACCCATGAATTGTGAAACAGTGAATATATAACATTGAATTTTTGATCACAGTTTTGTTTTAATCAGTCTTGTTTAATTTTGTATATTGTAAAATCTAATTTTGGAATTGACATTAAATTCGATAACTTCCATCTCTGTCAGCTAGAGTAGCAACCAATTTTAGTAGTGTCGAATTATACAAGAAAGCAAGCTTATATAGCATCAACAACAAAAAAAACAAAAAAAAAAAAACAGCACTTCTAATAACTGTCTTGAATTTATTCAAACTATCCATTTCTCAAGTTTGTGGATGAAACACCTTGTGACCATCCTCCTTTAAATTGAATTTATTCCTCCCTCGTGTAGTCTCAGCTAGAGGAAATGTTCCATCAACATTGATCTTAATTAATTTAATCAAAGCCTTAAACACCTCATTTAGATTTCCTCGCAGTTGCCTAGTCTCTAGATGCTGTAGTTTGCATAACTGAAGCCTTTCCTGCTAGAGCACCCTTTTGTTTCTTGCACTAATTTCATTGCTGTTCTCTACACTTGTTTTGACAGATCCACATTCTTTCTGAAATGAGACTTCCATGCCTGTAATTACTCAATGTATGTCCTAATCATTGCTTTAGGCAATGAGATAATTAGCTCCTTAATCAATAGAAGTAACTTCCCCTAATGCCACATTGCTCCAGTTTGTACAGCAGTCTTATGTGGAACAGTGTCAAAAGCTCTTCTAAAATAAGTATATGATCAGAATTATTTTTTGCATCCAGTTCCTTTGTTTCTGCATCATAGTTTCCAATCAGTTTGGTCAAACAAGATTGATCCTTAACAGATCTGTTGTGACTGCTCCATGGCTGCATTCTTGTCCTGCATTATTTCTTTAACCAATAGCGCCTTAAGTTTTCCCTGAAACAGAAGTCAAGCTGACAAGTCTCTGCTAATCCATGCTGTCCATTGTCCTTAATGAATTGGGGAGAGATTTGTATATCTCCCATCTACATAGATCTCCTCTGAATTCAAGGATGTCTTTATAATTATGGTTACAGGGTTGCTTACTTCTTTGTGGAGAAACTTGGACCTTGTTCTGTCTGACTTAGATCTGTAGTGGATAAATGAATAATTTTTCTGGAAAATGTTTTTTTTTTTTTTTTTTTTTCTGTTTATTGAATTCAACTTGGCCTTAATTTTACCAGATTAAGTCTAAATTTGTTTTCCTATGTCTTTAACCTTCCGATGACCACGCCAAAAATTTAATGCAAATGACCAAGTGGGGTCATTAAGTGACCCCAGCAATAAATATTTTCTGTTTACTAAGTATACGAAATAAAATGCAATACAAATCTACATAAACGTTTATTAGTAGAAATAACACACAAAAAATTAAATGAAACATAATTGCTAAGTTAAATACTGGTAATGAAGTAGTTCTGTAACATTAACTAGTTCTGGTTATTGCATGATTGGCATATGGTTGACTTCTTGGTATGGTTCCTGCAAACAAACCGATTACACTTACATTTTTTTGTGGTTTTCTTATCAAGGTTACTGGGACACGCAGTACAGTGACCACGGTTCGCACCAGTTCCAGGTGTTTTACTTTGCCCACACGGTTCCTGTTTTTCTTCAGAATTCTCAGTTAATGTATTTTGATAGCCAAATTCATTCCTAATTCTTCAAGGAATAGGCATCTTCTAAAAGTTTTACCTCATTCGTAATCTTCGTATTTCTTTGTGTACAGAACAAATCCATTGACTGCTGCCAAATTCAGAATTTGTAAAAATATCACCAATGGCCAATTCATAGTGTTATGAGAGCATGTATATTCTCCTACCATGCGATCCAAAGTGTCTACAGTCCCTTTGTACACACAACCCCTATAACACAACAATGTTATTACGTTTGATGGCCACGTGGGGTCACTAGATGACCCCAATCAAGAAATTTTTTTATAAGTTAGGTATTTAAATTTTTTAAGCAATTACCCCATAGAGATCTGGAAAAAAGTGAAAAACTCAGCTAAAAAAATAACAAAGCCTCTAAGACATTAATAGAGAAAAATATTGTAAAAAAGTAGCTTTGGGATCACACCCAACGCTACTTTTTTTTACAAAGTTAACAAGGTTTTTAGTTTTTATCAAGGTTTTTATGATTTTGTTTGTAAAGAAAATTTCAGAAAATTCTGTTCTTTATGATTGCCTGGATTTATGATTCCTGGATTTAAAACCAAAGTGTCAGAAACAGATTTTTGGTGTTATGCATATAAAATATCAAGAATATCTAGCCCAGAGTTAAACAGAATTGCAAATAGTTCAGTTTTTATGTGAGATGTCAAGAGTTTCATTTGTTTTTAGTGAAAACAAACTGAAAGATATTAGCAGTCTTAAGAAGCTGATTCAAATTTAAGGAAAAAATATCACTACAAATGTTCTTGCTCTTTTATGATTTTTTATTAGTTTTTAAAAATTTTGTTCATTTAAAATTAATATATATTGAAAGCAGATATTAATTATTTATATTTTGAAACCCCCATCCTTGTAAACCTCCTTGACAAAGTCTTCCAAAATTGTACTGTGCCTTATTATTAAATGTAATTGCATTGTCTTAGTCTTAGCTTGTTGGCTTTTTAGAACAATAAGAATGAGTAACTGCTGATGCCACCTATTGCATATTGTTTGTAGGTATTAATATGCTCTAAGGTAGTTATGTTTTCTTTTAAATTGCATTTTGCTACTTTTACCATTTTTGAAATTTATGAATAAATGCCTAGCAATCAGAGTTTCAAAGTGGTAAAAAAAAAGTGAATATTGTATGAGTTAGCTGTTCTCTCAACAGAAAAGAACCAATGACTTGAAGAGTTAAATCCCAGCAGAAGATTTAGTAGGTATGACATTAGTTGGTTTGGGATATTGACTCCTAATTGACTCCTTTTCACTCCTAATGCAATAAATTAAATTGAACTGACCTAAATTCATTTAATCTAATTACTCTAGCCTGAGATAGCACAATCAGTAGGTCATACTTAGGTTGAGTAACTGAATCGGATTAACATGTAAAATCATTTCAGTTTGTAGCTGAGATAATATTTTGTCATTAATTCTTTGAAAAATAGCTCTTTAAGTCATTAACTTTTTCAAGTTGCCTAATAGTTAATATTACCTCAGTTTACAATAATATATGTATTTTTTCAATTTCAATTTTGTAGATGGACGAAAGGAAAAGGTAATGTTTGATAAAATAACATCGAGGATTCAGAAGCTTTGCTATGGCCTGCATATGGAATACGTTGATCCTGTAAGTTTTGTCTGAAAGTTTGTTATAAGAACACTGTGTTTGTAATTGCTCAAGCAAATGTTCTTAATCTTTATTTTTTTACACTACACTGCAGTGACTACATCTGAAAGAATATTTTAAGGAAGCACACCAGTTATTGAATGTGGTTCCAGACAAGATTATACTGGCAGATGAATTATTTCTTTATTGGAAATTGAAATTCATGTCTCACGTTTATTTTTATTAGTTTTTATTAACCTGCTAGTGTCAACATGGAGGTGAAGACTGCCCTAGGGCAAAAAAATATTTTTTTATATTAAAAAAAGTTCTAATATTGCTGTACTCTTATACAGCAGGCCCCTCGTTATGACGCGGTTCGCTTTATGCTGATTCGCTGTAACGCTGTTCTTGTATTATAAACCAGTATCTGACTATAACACTGTCACAAATCACTATAATGCTCTTTTACCAGCGTACAGATTGCATTTTTTGGCATATTTAACGAAAATGTTTCATCTGATGGAGACAATAGCTTGAAAATGAATAGCAAAACAGCATTAAAATGTTTCCCACACTGATTTGAGAAATTTTCCTGCACGCTAATTTAATTGCAGTACAGTGACTTGTTACGTAGTTCCGAGATCAACATTTTAAAAAATGATCAAGTATATTGCTTGTAATATTTGCATTATATGCATTTATCTGAAGTCTAGTCATCACACAGTACAGTATTAGACATCGTCCGTAACGGACAGTTTACTTGAACATTGTATCATAATTAATGCAACCAATGCAGTTACATATTCGAAGAGTTAATAATGGCGGATAAGAATGAAAAAGCAACAACGTCTGGATGCAATATGAAGACTACAAATGTAAGAAAGCGAATCGATTCCGATCCACGACAAGTGAATGTGTGCTATAATTTAGGACTGACAGGTTTAATTGTAAGAACAATCATAAAAATAAAGAATTAATTTTAGCAGTGGGAAAGACAGCTGTTCCACTGCAAGCAACTAGGGCTAGGTTGGCTATTAGGATTGAAATGGAGAGACTATTAACTAATTTTATTGAAGATAATATCCAATGCAGAATTCAGTTAAGTTAAATATAAAAAAAAAAAAAAAGATTAGTCTATATGGTGATCCGAAGAAAGATCACCTAAAAAAAAAATGTGGAACCATTTAAAACTAGTAAGGGCTGGTTGAATAGATTTAAAATCCAGGGAGGAACCGCAGGTGCAGATCAAGGAGCCGAAACTTTCAAAAAAGAACTTGTTAAAATTATTGAAGAGAGGTATTATGTGTTATACTTCTCAACAAGTTGTTAACAAAGATGAAGCAGGACTTTTTTTGGAAATGAATGCCTAAAAGAAGTTTCATATTGAAAGAAGAAAAAAAAATGCCAGGTTTCTAAGCAAAGGATCGGTTGACTTTATTGTTGGGTGGTAACGCTGTGGGGGGGGGGGGGGGATTTTGAATTAAAATCCCTTTTAGTTTACCAGGAAGAGGGCCAAAATAGGCACATTTTTCATGATTAAATTCATCAATTAAATTAAATTAAATCAATTTAGATCAATTAAATGCATGATTTTAATTGGAATTTTAAGTTTAATTTTTATACATAAGTAGTTATCACATAATTATATGCGTATGTAATGCAGAATATTTTATATGTACAAATATTTGAATATTAAATATTTTTACCAACATTGTATTTGGGCATCTTTTCACTACCGTTTATTATTGATTAATAAATATCCTATGGCACCGACTGCAACTCACAAATACATATGTTACCTTATGGGAATGTGGCATTCACTTAGCGCTCTGTTTTTCCGAAACGAATTATCAGCGTTAAGCGGGGGTCACCTGTATACAGTGGAATCCCATTAATCCAGACTTGACAGGACCGCACTCGGTCCAGATTAGTGAAAGTCCATATTAACTGGAAGCTATCTTTAACACACCAGTTTTTATTTAAAGGTACTAAACAACAAAATTTTAACTAAATTGGTTTTTATATTAAATTAATAAAACAATATTTTAAAGTAAAATTATAAAAAGTAAAAGAGTATGGTAAGTAAACAAAATACTGTACAAAGAAATAAAGTTTTAATGTGGAACATTATATTACACAAAAATATTACAACACAAAACAAAACTATTTTTGAGAATCTTACTTGAAATAATCCTCAATGTTTTCTTTGCTTTAATTTTGAAACTCACTTTTGGGCCGCACGATCTCGCAGACGCTTCAAGGTCAGAAGCTCACCAGCTGATGTGTCATCCTGTCTCTCAAAATAAATCAGTAGCTTCTCCAGCATACCGGTTACTTCATTGTGCCTCGTTCCAGTTGTTTCCTCAGTGAGGATCTGATGTCCTAGATCAGGGGTCCCCGACCTACGGCCCGCCAGATGATTTCATCTGGCCCGAAAGATTATTTCATCTGCCTTGTGAAATTTATTCTATAGAAATCTTTTTTGGTTGCTACATATCGTATATAAGGATATTTTTAATCAAAATATAATGTAAATGCATCCAAATATAATTTTGTAACATCGTTGCAACTCTGTGCGCTTCCACTTGGCAGCAGTGTTTCTTGCGATGTTGATAATCCCAACAGTGTGAGTGCCCAAGGCTATAAGTTTATAGCCTCGAGTATTTCCGGCGAACACGAGTTATCAAAAAGTGAAGTAGTAAAGTTAAAATAAGCAACTGTTAAAACAATTGCTAAACACTAATCTAAATATTAATCAAGTATTGGTGAAAGAATTGTATGCAATGCATTCTTTGCAGTTTGCAATGTAAAGATGAGTACGCGTATTAATCTTTCTCCTGGTCAGCTATTCTCATTCAAACTTCGAGGAGAGTTGCAAAACAAGAAATTACAAGAGCTGAGCTTTGATTTCAAGAGGCAACAACAACAGATGACATGTTTCACTAATCAGAATTTAAATTTAATTAGAGCTAGTTTGCGAGCATCTCAGTTCATTGCTGAAGAAGGGAGGGCTTTTATTGATGGCGAGTTTGTGAAAAGAGTGCCTATCAATTGCAGAAGAAATATGTCCTGATCAAGTTAAGCACTTCACTGCTATAAGTTTATCAGCATCAACTTTAGCAAGAAGAATCGAAGACTCGTCTGCTAATGTTAAAGATCAGCTGAAATAAAAATTTACAGATTTTATAAATTTTTCGATTGCAATTGATGAAAGTGAAGATATTACTCATTTACATACGCGGTATAAATCAAAATTTTTAAGTCACAGAAGAACTGGCTGCACTTGAAAGCTTGAAGAATAGAACCTCTGGTGAAAACATATTTTATAGCGTATCAAAAGTGTTTACCTGCAGCTTGATTGGGAATTGTTGACAGCAATTACGACCAATGGTGCAAAGAATGTGGTTGGAAAAAATATTGGTTTCATCGGCCATGTTAATAAATATTTTGATTCCAAAAACATCGAAAGACCTATGCAATTTCATTGTGTTATTCACCAGCAATCGTTGTACGGTAAATTTTTGTTTTCGAACTCAGTCATGTCGACTATAATTAGCATTGTGAATTTTATACACAAAAACTGGCCTGAACCATCGTCAGTTTAAAATTTTCTTGGAGGAAATCGAAAGCGAATATGGTGATTTGTTGTATCATGTGGAGGTGCGATGGTTGAGTTGCGGTAATGTGTTAAAGATTTTTTCAACTCAGAACCAAAATAGACATATTCATGAATGAAAAATTAAAACCAGTCCCAGAATTAACAGACCCTAAATGGTTATGGGAACTTGCATTTTTAACAGATATTTGTGAACATTTGAATACATCGAATAAAAAACTTCAAAGTCGCAATCTACTTGTAAATGACTTGTTCTACAATATTAAAGCATTTCAGAAAAAATTAGAATTATTTAAAAATCAAATTGAACAAAATAATTTTTCCCATTTTTTGTGTTGTTAAAGTTTATATAATAATATGCCCAATTGTGATTTTTCTACCTACAATTTTGTCCGAAATTTTGAATTATTGATGAAGCATTTGTTGATCAATTTGTTGATTTCGAAAACAATAGAAAATTATTTACATTATTTCAGAATCCATTTGATGTAAATGTTTTGCAAATAGATAAATATCTACAATTAGAAATCATAGATCTTCAAAGTAAAGATAACCTGAAAACATTATTGAAAAATGAAACATTAATTAACTTTTATAAAACTTTGACAGAAAATGAATTTCCAGAATTAAAAAAATTAGCAAGAAGAATAATTTCTATTTTTGGTAGCATTTACCTATGTGAACTTACCTATATTCAAGAATGACAGATGAACATTTGCGAGACTTTTTAAGATTGGGAACTTCTACTATTAAACCTAACATTTCAATTATTGCTAAATCAAAACAACTACAAACATCTCATTGATATGCTATTTCTGTAATATCAAATGTGATTATAATAATAAAAATTATGATTTTTAATATGACTGTCTTTATTTACAATAAATATCCCTTGTTTATAATTTATAGTTTTTATATCTTGTACACCCCGTTTGACCTGGTGAAGTTGCTAAAATTGCGTTTTTTGGTTTACAGTGTTTTTAGTCGTCAAAATTGCACCGACTCCGACCCGCCATTTGTTATGAATTTTCTATGTGGCCCTCCGATGAAAAAGGTTGGGGACCCTTGTCCTAGATCATTATCCATGGGGCAATATCTTCATTTGTTATGTCTGAATAACCCCCTAAATGCTGAAATAACTGAACAAAATCATTATCATCCTTGTCATCATCAGGATCCGAAGAAATATCCATTTCCTCCTCAGATCTTTCCATTGGAACATCAGGTCAAAGTTTTTTCCAGCATTTGATAAGGGTAGTCTTATCAGTTTCATCCCAAGCTACAGCAGAAAAATAAATGACTGTCTTTATGTTGGCATCTTTAAGAAGGCCCATAAAGTTTGATTTTTCTCCAAGCGCCTCTTGTTGTTCTAACAGTGAGATTATCAACTTCTTTCTGTACCGTGACTTCACAGCTTCTATAATCCTTGTTCCATAGGCTGTGATAGTGCAGTAACATTGGGTGGCAAAAGTTTTACAAAGATGTTGCCAGATCTCAGCTGTTCTTCTACTTAGTGGGTTGGAGTGTTATCAATGAATAAAACCACTTTTTCTTCCAGTCCTCGATCCCTTAACTATTTTTTAATTAAGGGAACAAATGAGAGGAAAAACCAATCTTTAAAAAGATCTGAGCTCATCCAAGTTGATTTTTGTGATGTGTACTTAGCTGGGAGGGCATTTAATTTCACATTTTTAAGAGTGCAGGCCTTTTTTAAGAGTTTTTTTAAGAATGCAGATTTTCCTATGACTAACAGTGGTAACTTTAAATTCCTGAATGCGTTACTGCACAAAAGTAATGTCACACTTTCCTTACTCGATTAATGTCCTTTAGCTGAAGAGTCACATTTTGAGGCAAATGTTTGTTTGGGTAAGATTTTGAAAAATAAACCAGTCTTGTCAGCATTAAAAATTTGGGATGGAACTAAACTTTCTTCACTGATAAACTTGAGAAACTGTACTTAAAATTTTTTGCTTGCAACACACCAGAAAGACTTCCACCTATAATTCCGAGTTGTCGGATTCCAAACTCACAGTAAAAGACTGGTCACCTCCTAACTTTTTGTGGTTTACGGAAAAGTGGACCCCCACATTTCGCCCCCAGTAGATAATGAGTAGGCTACAGAAATGTAAATAATACACCTAATTTTTTATTAATTCTAATTTATTTTGTTTTAATAGAATAAATACACATTATTATTGTTTAAAACTCGAAGTTGTATGCAATGCCTCTAAGGTAATCGATCACATTACGATTTTGAAAATCTTGGACTATTCTTTTGATTCTAGCAGAAATTGCAGCATACTTCTTGTTTATTTGATTGCCTGAATTCGGCAATTAGTTGTGTAATTTCGAAATTGTGCAGCCCTTGTTGTTTCATTAAAGAATCAATAAATCGGTAAATATTTGGGAATAAAGTAGCACAAGTTTCTTGAAAATCCCCTGTGCCACCCCTCCACGCCGTTGTTGATACGTTGCTGATCATTCAGTGTTCGTGTGTAAACATTCCACAATTCGATGGCAAAAATGGGTAATTGCTGGCCTCTCTGTTGTCTTCTTCCAATATATGTATCTTCAAAGTAGTTTGCAATCACCATAGCTTCAATGGGGAAGTTATCAGCCTCAACTAAATCTTCAAATGCTTGAAAAACATTAGCGGGAGGAATAAATGCCAATGCCAAAATAATTCGGATCCAACAAGCAAATTCATGGTCTTGTTCGTATCGAGCTTTTAAACCTTCATTCTGTACCTTTTGCCAAACGCTTTGGGGAAAAATGAAAAAAACAACCGGTATTTACAATACCAGGAAATTCTTGTTGGAAGGCTTGCATGGCACTTTGTTCGAAATCTGTAATAAGTCGCTGGGGTTGGAGACCCGGGTGTAGATTTTTAACTTCTTGAAGCAACTTGGCGTATGTGGTACGAGTTTTGTTTGGAAGAAGCACGTAGACCACTGGAATAACTGCATTGAATTGAACCACATGAATTGTATAAAGCTGCTGGAAATGCTTGGGTACTGTGTTAAAAGTTCCATCAGAAAACCACTCCTGGCTACGCGCCAATAACTGAAGATTGTTACTAGTGGAAAAATAAGCATGCAACCCGGGAGCAGTTCGTCCCGAGAATCATACATCGAAAACTGTTGTACGTTGCCATCGATAATAATTTCTTGATAATTTTGTGGAATTACTAGGTCCTGGAGATTGCTCGGTAAAGCAGGAGTACCATTGTTGCATCAAACATGACGAGTGGTTTGTTTAAGCGAATCCTTTTTAGGAAGTAATGCCATGACATTGGCATGAGCCTCTGCAGTAACTGATGCAACAATTTGCTGTGGCCGTTCGTTCGTGGTTGTTGCATGTTGCCGTATTTGACCAATCAATTGCAATGCTTCCGACCTTGCAGCTTGAGCTGCATGGTTATGTTTAGTTAAGACTTTCACAACTGGGCCTTCCAAACCCTCTGTCCAAACATGCCCTTTTGCAGGTGGAACATTTTTCACAAACCCAGATTCCATGTTGTTCATCTAGAGTTCTCTTTGAAAACACGTAAATGTGGTTGTCATCATCTACCAATTTTCTTTTGCCTCTTATTGACGGAACGCTTTTTGCCATTGTACACACAGGATTAATCAATCAAGATGCAAAAATAATATGCAGATATTGCACTGCCTGCAACGCTCAGCTTGTTCACGCGATGCACCGCCGATAATGAGGCGGCCACAGAGTAGAAACATACAGAGTGGACACTCCCATAGATGACAATGGCAATTCTGGCTACATGTTAAAATCGCATAGACAGTGGAGGCCCCACTTTCAGAACATAGAAACAGTCAGGAACATTGTGTAGTTAGCAATGTTCCTGGAGTATTTTTTAAAGTTTTGTTATTGCGTTGGATAATATATCAATTTGCAGATTATTAGTATATAATTTTCATAATTTATTGTTACTCCAATCCAAAAATAGCAACACTAAGAACGGCGGAGGATTAGCAAACCATAAGTAAAGGTTTCGGCAATAATATGCAACCGGTTATAGTGGCTGTGTGGTAACATGAAATGCAGCCGTTTTCTCTTTCCACATTTTCCTACCCTAGTATTTTCTTTTTTCCCCCCTACTTATATTTTCAATTCATTTCTCTGGTTAAATATGGAAATTCATTTTTTTTTTCACCTAAATAAAATTATTTAATTATTAATAAAGTTTAATATTTTTATAAGTCATGGCAAAACATCCATAATGTAGCTTAGGAGAAGGAGGTTAAGATGCCATTTGCAATAGACATTAATAAATACAGATTTTTTTATATACACTACTAGTGAAAAAAAATAATCAGGTGGCTAATTATAGCAGGTTTCTGTGAATACAATGAGGCCAGTACACCTGTCTCACTTTATTGATACCTTTTTATTTTCACTCACCTCAATCCAGTAGTGTTTACATGAAATTCTGTATTTTTTAATGTTTATTGCAAATGGCACACATCACTGTCATCTTAATATCCTGTAGGCTGCATTTTAGGCAATGTCTGGCCATTATAGTTTTAAATATTACTTTTTTCACTTTGTACACACAGAATTAATCAATCAAGATGCAAAAATAATATGCAGATATTGCACTGCCTGCAACGCTCAGCTTGTTCACGCGATGCACTCCATAAATTTACAGCTGTCATTTTGTTTGATTTTAACTGTTGTTTTAGGTTTCGATGTAATGAATGAATTGAACTGCTTTTAACTTCGGTTATAATTTTTATTTAATTCTTTTCCTTTATTTATTTATTGTTTTATGTCTGGCATCCTATGAACACTGCATCATTTCCCTGCTAACCGGAGCCACTAATAATTTTTTTTTTTTTTTTTATACACTTCACAGAAATACAAAGAATCTGGAATGAATGAAAAATTTGGAAGACAATTCTCTGTGACTAAATTTTGACTTTTTTTTGCTGAGTTAGTTATTTTCTTTAACAAAAGGAATTTAGCATTCTTTCATTTAGATCAGTGATGGCGAATCTTTTTGAAGAGTGGGTCAATTATTTTTATTTCTTTTTTTAAATACTAGCCCGTGAGTCATAAGTTAGTGGCCTCAATTAGAAAGGAGGGAGGGGGTGAAAAGGGTACCAATTATTTGGAAACATCAAACATTTTGTTAAGAGATAAAGTTGACAGTCGATTCTTTTTGGTTCTCACTTTTGAAATAATCCAAAAAAGGTTTTAGTTTCCTTTTTGATTTATAACTTTAACTTTTGCAAGTGAAGAGCTAAAAAAAAAAAAGTAAATATCGAAACTTGATTTGATGCCTTGTACCGCACCAGGTGACATCATGACCAGTATTGCCTCTGCACAAAGTATTTGAATGGGCAAGGAATAAAAGAAAACGCTTTTATTTTGAAATATTCTTCATTAATAATTAACATAATTACTTGTTTGTTTGTTTCGGGATTTATTGGGCGCATCGGCAACTATGACCATAGTGCGCCAAACATAATTACAGATACAGTACGTGTAATAAAGTTATAAAAGTATATTTAATGCGAAATTTGTTGTTGCTTACTTTCAGACAGTTTCTTAATATTAGGTACATACTTCATGTTCATTACTTTAATACATTTTGCAGTCAATTCATTTCCAAGTTTATTCCTGTTGGAAGATTTAACAAAATTCATTGAGGAAAACAATTTTTCACATGAATATGTGGACCCGAACGTTGTGAGAAGAGCGTTAGCCAGTTTCCTCATACATGAAAAATTGTTCGGTAAAGAATACCATGCGTTTAATATAATATTTTCAACTTTTAGTGTGGAATCTTCATTAGGCCTATCTGCATTACTTTCTGAAATTTTTCCTTCTACTTCGAAAATCAAGTTTTCAAATTTATTTTTCCACACTATGCTGCTTTAGAATTCAATTAATTCCATTTCTAAGTTAGTGATACCTAGCCACATAAAATCGTTTAGCTGCATTGTATCGTACTCTGCTTTATGTGGGCATAAAATAAAGCGAAATGTATTTTCCAAACTTTTAAATTGATTATATCTCTCATGGAAAGCTTGTAGCTGCACCCTCAGGCACGTTGTTTGCTGTTTTGTAGCTGTTAATAATAATAATAATAATAATAACAAAATGGTTAAATATTTTTTAATTGCATTTTCTTGAATGTCAAGAATATTTTCAAAATCTTTAGTGTTTTGAAAATGTTTTTGTAATTGAGGAAAATATTTCATGGTGCTCATTTCCAAATCTTTAGTAAAGATGTCAAGTTTTTTCATAAATATTTTGATATTTTCAAACATCATTAATGCAATTTGTCCATGTCCCTGAAGTTTTTATTCAGTTCATTGAAATGCTGAGTGATATCACATAAGAACATTATATCATTTAGCCAATCTATATTTGAAAATTCGTCATAACTATTGTTTTTTTCATTCAAAAAGAGCTTTATTTCGTCTAATAAAATGACAAACCGATTAAGAATTTGGCCGCAACTGAGCCATCGAACATTGTTGTATGTCAAAATCCCAGAATATCGGCACTCAATTTCCTCTAATAATTGTGCAAATTCTCGCTTATTAAGTTTATAAAGTTGATAACTTTAATTACAACTGGCATTACATTAGACGCGTACGTCGAGTCTGCCTCTTAGTCCAATACTGTACTGCGAGAGTACGAGCTGGTAACTTTGTACTAGCCCGATACATCTCCGTTCTTCAATGCAACGACAAATCGTGCCAAGTTTATGTCAAAATGTAATGAGTCACCCACACGCGTAGTTTAATACAATAGAACACTTGTTTGCCGACGCGCGACGTCCACATTCCTCTTGGATTTTTGTTATTTTTTATTTATATATTTTATTTATTTTTTTTATAAATCTGACATTACATGTTTATATTTTATAATTGTTTAATATTTTCGATTATCTTTTCTCTCTGTTATAATTAAAAAAAGTGGGCCAATATTACAATAAACGCGTGCCCGTGGGTTACTTACAAAGCCTTCGTGGGTCAGTATCTGACCCACGTGTCATAGGTTCGCCACCACGGATTTAGATCATTATTTGAGTTAGCATTACAATAACAAAAAAAAAAAAAAACCACTATATAATTGAAAATCTTTTTATTTATGAATTTTCTCATTTCATACGAAAGATTTGAATTATGTGTAGTCCAATGCAAATTGAATTAGTAACATCTTCACATGAAATGTCCTGTAATATATATAAAAAGAGCATGCTGATTTAATTCATAAAAATAACTCTTTCACTTTGTCAGTGAGACTCTGGCTGACTTGTTTGTTTGTTATTTGGTTTTTAGGAGCATTAGCAATTAAGGCCATATTGCTCCGGGAATATGCAGTGGTCATTCCCTGACCTTTCCACATCCTCTGTATTTGGTGGTGATGGACTCGACTCCGGTCTAACCAAGAAGCAGTGCGTAGCACCTGGCTACGGAGGCGCCTCTGGCTGACTTGACTTGATTTCAGAAATAGTAAAGATGTTATGACATATTTCATGAACTATTACTTCGATTAATATCAATACACTATTCATATAAATTAGTGTAATAAATTATGAATTAATTATTAATTAGCTATTCAGAATTTTTTTTTTTTTTTTTTTTTTAAACATTTCCAGGTTCTATCAATTCTAAAAAATTATCTTAAATGTTCTTTCGGAAATCAGTACAATCGAATTCCAGATTTATCTCACACGAAAGCTATGTAAAACAAAATTGCTACGTTCAACGAACACTAGAACACAAAAGAAAGTAGCAACCATGTTATTAATTAGCTATTCAGTTTGTTTTTTTTTTTTTTTTTTCACATTTCATTAAACATTTCCTGGTTCGATGGATTCCGATAAATTACCTTAAATGTTCTTTCGGAAATGAGTACAATCTCAGCCACATTTATTGCACATGAAACACTTATTTCTGTGCATGACAGCAGATAATTATAACAATAGTAAAAAAAGACTACTTAAAACAAAATTTCTACGTTCAACGAACACTAGAAATCAAGACACAGAAGCAACCAAGTGTTAGCAACTTACCGTTGGGCATGCACGTTATTACTCAGTGAGTTTTTATGGCCACAGATCGCCGCATTAGTTTCATGTTCTGAAAGTGAGGGTGCTGGGATGAATTGAGCAAGGGTCCACTCTGTATCGTACTTCTCTGTGGAGGCTGCGAAAACAGCAAATGTGTGCTGTCAATTGCGCCAGGAAATGTGAGGAGAGCCAGATGCAGGAACTTTTATTGTTTGAATTTAGACAAATCAGAACAAGATTCACTTGTTACTAAAAAGACTCCTATAAGATTAGTCACTGTTCTCTCCCCCATTTCCGTCACTAACCATGTGACTATCGCCCTCGTGGTCAAGTATGTATTCTTTCCATTGTAAAAGGATTAACAGTTCCAGTTTAATCCTTTCACAATGGAAAGAGAACCCTGAAGACATACAAAAGGGGAGAAATTAGTTTAAAAGCTACGTGACAATTTGTACACGAATGTAATTTTGAAAATTTGTTCGGAAAAGTTAGTTATCGGAAGTTCAGTTTGAGTAATCGAGAGAGTTTAACATTGAATCTCCACTGAAGGGGCTCAGACTTCAATAAAAATTTGAGTTATCGAGAGTTGACTGTATTTACATTTCTGTAGCCTACTCATTATCTGTTGGGGGCGAAATGCGAGGGGCCACTTTTCCGGATCCCACTTTTCGTTAAGGCTGAGAGTCCTTGATTGAAGGATTGGGCCTGAAAGAGGAGCCCTTTGCTCTCGTTCTTGATGAAACCAAATGTATAAAGTCTCGTCCAAATTTTCATTTTTTGCCTGCTTAATGGTAGCTCTATTTCCTAAGATGTCTTTGGCCACCATTTTTGCACAAAAGTTCAATTGCGTACCTATTTTTATTTATTTATTTATTTTTCCAATCAGAAACAGTTTGTTTTGCCACCCCTATATCGAGAGCGATCTTTTTTAAACTTTTCCCCTTATCAATGCGAAAAAGCATGTGAAGTTTTTGTTCCGTCAACATGGTAACATTTCATTTTTGTTGCCATCTTTTGTGAACCCAAAACCACAAAAAAATAACTGCTGTTCCAAATAACTGAAATCAACTGTATTATAAACCACAAGATTATATTTATTTCAATAAATATAAATAATTATTTTTAGAATTTTGGCAAAATATCACTGAGGAAGGTTTACAGAAAGTTATTTAGAAAAAAAAAGTAGTGCAGAGTTCAGGTAGTGGGCACAGACATGAGCATCTTAAACAAGGCCAAAATAAATTTGCCAGCTGGAAGTGGAATCTCGTAAATTTAGCAACTGCTAAATTTATCAGAATTTCCGTACTTGAGGCTTATTATAAAAATTAAAAATTGTTCTTTAAAAAAGATGATTACTTTTTATTATTATTATTAATGTTGCTTTTTGCTTTTTTTCCCCTTCATATAGGCCTCTATTACACTTAAAGTAATCAGTGGTCTCTACCCTGGTGTCACAACAGTGGAGCTGGATAATCTTGCAGCTGAAACTGCTGCTACCCTGACAACCAAGCATCCAGATTATGCTGTTCTTGCTGCTCGAATTGCAATTTCAAACCTTCATAAGGAAACCAAAAAGACATTTAGTGGTTGGTGGTTTTTCTTTTATTTTATTTATTTATTTATTATTATTATTATTTATTATTATTATTTTTTTTTCACCTGATTAAGAGTTGATAATATTAGGTTTGAAAATGCACTTTTCTTTACAGTCATGAAATTTTGGCAGAGCATTATTTAATTAGGCTGATCATTACACATTATTAGGCATATGCTAAAGGACAGTCAGCATAGTATATTTTAATTGTCCCTTTAAAAGTGTATTACTTTGTTATAATGTGTTAGGTATACACTAATCTGAATTAAACAGTTCTGTTTACATCGAGTATTTTACAATAAATACTTTTTAAAAAAATATGTGTTGTTGCTGTGCTAGAAGTATATTTCTTGACGTGTATGTTATGTGGTCATTAGCATTACTGCAATTTAATTCCTCTCCAAAACAGCAAACTTTCAACTTTTTTAATATAAATTGGATCCTGTGATTGTTCTGAATTGTTCCAGTCTTGCACATGTGTGGAGGATAACTCCCATGATCCTGCTTGTGTTATTTAGGGAGGTACCATCATCTATAAAATTCCACTTTGGACAAAAGGGGTAGTAGTTGCCTTTGCATGCTTTGGTATTGTTTTATTGCTTTTAGCACAGTTATATTTTTAACTTCATAATTTTATTGCTTTTAATTTTATCAGTGTATTTTATTTTATATTAAATATACAGTTTTATCTTTCTTTTGACCTGTATCTATCTAGTTTTCTCATTTTTAAAGATATTGTCATATATGCAGGTTGGTGTTTTTATTGCAGTTATTATGAGTATTATCAATACATGCAGCAAAAGGAAATCAGAGTGAAACAGTGTTGATGTGATGATGCCAAAATTTGACAAAATCCTTTGGACATGATGGGAAATCTTGAGCAGTAGCACAAATTGATCAGCAATGTTACTTCCAATAATAACTTCCCTGAAAATCAGAGGGGTTGCTATTGTTGGATGTTGTTATTGTTCGAACAATACCAAAGCATTCAAGGGCAGCTGCCCTTGAATGCTTTGGTATTGTTCATAAACATGTCTTTATAGTTCAATGGATATATGATATATTAATATCAGAGTCAAAGGGACTATGAAATTAACATATAATACCTTCCAAAAAAAAGTATCCGAGTAGATGAGTGTGGATATTTTTTGAAGGGTAGTATGTGTGAAATATGCTAAATACAGTACATAAAAAAACTGCAAATATTTCATTCTTACTGGTTTTATTTTCAAATAGTGATTGTTTATAAAGTTTTGGAATATTTCATTCTTACTGGTTTTATTTTCAAATAGTGATTGTTTATAAAGTTTTGGAATATTTCATTCTTACTGGTTTTATTTTCAAATAGTGATTGTTTATAAAGTTTTGGAAAACTTCATGAGATCCAGATATGAGTTCATAAATTGGGTGTTCGTAAACCACAATCTCATTGTAATATCATTAACAAAATCTGTTATTACAGGTCACTCTGATAGTACAAATTGTTTCTTGTGAACTATTCACCATTTTCCCTGTGGGTATCCTATTTCCTGTTAGACCTTTAGCCCTATCCATAATACTCTCTTTTCTCTGATGCCTGTTTAAAATCATCAGTCTACCTTCCTCATGCATTTCTTTTTAGCCGATTGCCATTCATTTTGCTTCAAATATGTTTAGTTGATCTTCCTTCTCCAATCTATTCTACATGCCGTCTTAAATTTGCATCACTTACCTATGACTGGATATTAGTTACCTCAGGATTTTTTCTTATTTCCTCATTTGTAATATGGCCATGCCATTGCTCCCACCTGTTAGTTTAATTTATTTTATTCTAGTTTTTGATGAATTCCTTTATTTCTTACCCAGAAACCTGATATTAGCATTAGCATTAGCATTAGTAGAGGCATTTGATGCAAGAAAGCAAGCTTATGCAGCATCAGCCAAAAAAAAAAAAAAAAATCCACTTCCATTTCACCCCACTGTTCGTTCAAAATACCTGTCCAGCTGAGCCTTAAACTTATTTAGGCTATCAACCTCCACCACAAGGGATGGAAGTCTGTTCCACCAACCAACCACCCGCTGGCTAAAGGCAAATTTCCGCACGTCTATCCTACATCTCTCTTTCCTCAATTTGAATTTATGCCCTCTCAGGTGATTTTTCTGAGCTAGAGGAAGAATCCCATCAGCATTGAGCATGCTTAAACCATTCAAGGCTTTATACACCTCTATCAGATCACCTCGCTGGTGCCTAGTCTCCAGACACTGTAATTTGCAAAACTTAAGCCTTTCTTCGTAAGAGCACCCCTTTGTTCCATTCACTAATCTTGTTGCCCTTCTCTGTACTCGTTCCAGCAGCTCTACATCCTTCTTGAAATGAGGCCTCCAGACCTGTATACAGTACTCTAGGTGTGGCCTGACCATCGCCTTATACAATGGAATAATCACCTCCTTATCCCTGCTGGAAAAATTCCTGTATATCATTGACAATACTCCATGAGCTACTCTAGCAGCCCGTCTGCACTGCTCAGAGAACTTCATATCTGCCTGCACAACCACCCCCAAGTCCCTTTCATTCTCTACCACTGTCAGTGTAGTACCACAGAGTTGATACGTTGCTCTGGGGTTGCTGTTTCCCATGTGTAGTACTTTACATTTGTCAATGTTAAACTTCATTTGCCACCTCTCAGCCCATTTGCTCAACCTTTCCAGATCCTGTTGCAGCAGCATATTGTCAGTAGTGTCCTTGACAACCCTGCCAACCTTTGTATCGTCTGCAAACTTGGACATTAAGCCCGATATACCATCATCAATATCAATTATAAATACAGAAAACAATAATGGACCCAACACTGAGCCCTGAGGGACTCCACTAATAACATCAGTCCACGATGAGCAGTGTCCATTGATTACCACTCTCTGTCTTCTCCCCCTCAACCACCCCTTTATCCATAGCAGCAATTTGCCTCCAATGTCACACTGCTCCAATTTGTGTAGCAGTCTTCCATGTGCAACAGTATCAAAAGCCTTTCTAAGATCCAAGTATATAATATCAAAGTTATTCCCTGCATCCAGTTCTTTTGTGACTGCATCATAGTATCCAATCAAGTTGGTCAGGCAAGACTTCCCCTTAACAAAACCATGCTGTGTCTGAGCTATAACTGAAGTATTGTCTAAATGATCCTGCAGTGCTTCTTTAACCAGTGCCTCCATTAATTTTCCGGGAACAGAAGTTAAGCTCACAGGTCTATAATTACTTGTGTCAGCCTTTGATCCTCCTTTGTGAATTGGGGTCACATTTGCACATTTCCAGTCTATGGATACCTCCCCTGAGTCCAAAGAAGCTCTCATAATTATGGCTAAGGGTTTGCTTACATCCTTTGCTGCCTCCTTTAATATAACTGGATAGATCCCATCCACCCCGGGTGCCTTTCTTGTGTTTATCTTCAACAGTTTCTCCTCCACTTTACTCCCAGTTATTTCAAGATTCTGTAGCTTACTGCTAGAGTTGAATACACCTCTGGCATTCCCCTCGCTGAATAACTCCTCGTGTGAATGTCGATGCAAAATATTCATTTAGTTTGTTAGCTACCTGAGCAGGATCATCAACACTTGACCCATCAATATCAAGTGGACCAATCTGATTCATCCCCTTCCTTCTAGAGTTTACATAAGTAAAGAACTCTTTGCTGTTTTTCTTTGCATCCCTTGCCAAGGATTTCTCGTAATCTGCCTTCGCCTGCCTAACCTCCTTTGTAACTTGGTTGCATATCAACTTGTATCTATCATAGGCTTCTGTGTCATGTGTTAATTTGTATGTATCCCATGCATTTTTCTTCTCTGCCATATGCCTCATTAGTTCATCTGACATCCATTTTGGCCTAAACCTTGAACAATATTTCTTAGTTGGTATGTAAAGCCTAGTAGCTTCCAAGATAAGTTCTTTGAATGCTTCCCATTTTGAATTTGCTGTTGGTAACATCATCAGTTGGTCCCACTGTATAGAATTTAAATACTGTCTCAGTCCATCGTAGTCGCCTTTACGGAAGAAATAACCCTTCCCTTTACCCCTAATGGTAGTTACCTCTTTGAGTAAATCCCACTTCAGCACACTGTGATCACTGCCACCTAGTGGTTCATTTATCTGCAGATTCTTAATGCATGAAGAATCACTGCTGATAATCAAATCAAGAGTATTACTCCCTCTAGTTGCCTCCCGAACATGCTGATGTAGAAAACAATCATCCAATAAATCCACAAAAGCCCTGCTAGTGTGTGAGTAACCAGCCCCCAAATTCCAATCAATATCTGGGAAATTAAAATCTCCCATTATAAGACACTCTGATTTACTGGCCCACTCTATTTCCCTGTACAGTTCCTTATTATACTCATCAGAGTCATTAGGCCTATAACACACTCCTACTCTCAATTTTGATCTCCCAATGTTTATGTCACACCAAACTGACTCCACACTGCACTGTCCAGCGATGTCGACTGGCTTCACTTCCTTGGTTTTTATGTGTTTCTTAACTAATAGCATAACCCCTCCCCCCTTCCTATCCTGTCTATCCTTTCTGTAGATGTTGTACTCCCCAAATTGCAGTTCTGCATCCCTTATATCTGTGTGACACCACGTCTCTGATATCCCAACAATATCTGCCTTCGATGTTTTGAGCAATACCTCAAATTCATCAAATTTATTTACTAAACTCCTAGCATTGGTGTACACGCAAGTATACCTGCACCTGTTTCTATTCTTAGCTACCCTAACACAACCCATGTGTTTACTTGTACCGCAATGGCTCCCAGCAGTCTCTGAAATACCATGCATCTTGTTTTTCAGGCTTCTGCTCATTCTAATAGAAGCAGTGCAAGAATCTCTTTCACCTCTGCCAGTGGCTACTGTCAATCTATTGGTCTTTGTCTCCCCCCCAAGCTAGCAGTTTTCCGACCCACCTAACACTGCCTCGATAGCATCAGCAAATATTCTTGCACCCTTTCTATTTAAGTGTATCCCATCCCTGTAGAAGCAATCTCTCCTGTTAACAAGTACAGTCCAGGCTGAAAAAAATTCCTCTCCAAAAGAGGAAAAAAATATTTTCCTCTTTTGGCTAATTTATTTTTTGATTGCTTGTTTGCTTGGGAGTTGCAAGTAAATTTGTTTAATTGACTTCCACACAGTTTATTTCCATGTTGAACCTTCCATCAACATTAAAAAAAAAACTCTTCCTATATATGTAGAATTACCAACTTGTTCCAATTTTTGGTCATTTAGTCTACACTCTTAACTTTTCCTTATTTCTCCTCATCTTTTTGTAACTTTTTTGTGTAACTAATTTTCATGTCCCATTGTCTACAACCCATATCTAATTTATTCAGAGCTTGAAGATCTTGCATGCTGTTATTTAATAGCACAATACCATTCACATATAATAATCCAGTTTTTGCATCTTCCACACTAAACTTTGTCATTAACTTATGCTATTTTATTAAATGGGCCATGAAAATTGAAAAATTAAATAACGATAAGGTACAGCACTACCTCACTAGTTCTACCTCCAATCCTCACTGAAGATTTGCCATTTTTATACAAACTTTATTTTTATTCCTCTTAAATGATTGTTCTTGATGACTTGCCTTATCAGGATCCACAAATCAGTACAATAGAGTGTCAGTTATCCAGAAAAATTAATGTCAGACCTCTTCCGGATAGCCAGATTTTCTGGATAATCAAACGTAGGTAAGATTAAATAAATTCTATCTATTATAGTGTTAAAAAAAAAAAAAAAAAAAATATCGTGAAAAAAAACCTAATTTATTTAATTTAAAAATAATAACTTATATGTAAAAATTCCACATTTGCATATGTATGTAAATGTGGAATTTTTATTATTTAAATGTATGTATATTCGGATAGGTATTTCACTGCAAATTTTATCTGTAAAAAAATTTATATTTAACTAATTTTTTAAAATAATGTTCAATTGTTTTTTTTTTTTTTTTTTTGTTTGTTTGTTGCTTTACTTTTTTTTTTTTTTTTTTTTTTTTTGCTACTAAATCTCTCAAGTTCCTTATCAATATGATTATATTGCATTCTTCCTGTTTTCTGCCCATTTCAGTGATGTTTCTTTTTGTTGACATTTTACCGTAAAAAAACAGAAAAATAATAAATCGCACAGTTTTGAGCTGATATGAAATCTGTAGCTAAAATGAAGAGAAAGAAATATGCCAGGGAAAATTGGGTTTACAGAAGTGAATGACTAAACTCGACCACTCATGGTTTCCTAATCCAACTCTTCACCAGATATGCGAAGTAAAAAAAAAAACAGACAGACAGACATACTCTCATAACATAATAAACATTTGTCTCAAATACTACCATTAATTAAAAAAAAAAAAAAAGAAAAATCAGCTTTTCAAATTATTACGAATAACCGACCTTCTACTGTATATGTTCTTATGTGCCCATGACTTTCCATAATTTGTCTTAATGTGAATATTTGATTCTGGCATCTGCTGTAACTCTTAAACTTGATCCCCAAGATTACATTTAACAATACTTCTAACCCTGTGATAGTAGTGATAGCCTTGTGAGAGACCCGGATTTCTGGCAACCTTTTCATAGATGTGGTGGTCTCTTCCTAGTTAGATACCCTCAAGCCCTTCAGTAATGTGTTACATAATATATCCCCTGAACGTGGCACCTGTATGTAGTGAGGGGGACCTCGACCTCCCAGTGATGCTCGACCTCACTGGTATCCAATGCCTAGGATCCAGGCTAACATAGGAATCCAGCTTGTTTGCCATGTGCTGTGACCTGTGGAAACTCAGAAGGGGGCTCGTGGTGGTTGAGGAACTCAGCTTCAGCATACCACTTTGACCCCTGCTTCAACAAGATGGGTGGTCCTGGATGGTTTGGCCAGGATCATTCAGCTAGTGGGTTTGCTTGCAAGGGTCAGCTGTGTCGTTGCCATGCCATTACTCTCATGACCAAGGAACAGGATTCAGGCTGGCAGCAGTGCAAGTATGGTGCCTGGGGGAGCCCTGTCGTCCCACTCCTGAGTGCATTTATTGTTTGCTGGGTAGACTTCGTGGTGGGTGGAAGCCCAGGCACTGAACCAAAACTAATATGAATCCTGATAATCTTAAACACTTCTTCTGGAGCTCCATCACAGTCCCTATCAGAAATTAATGACACATGCAGACATCACCACTCCAGCAAAGAAGTCCAGAACTGAAACAAGTTCAGATCCAACACCAAAATACCTGATAATCGACTCCATGAGAGAGAGAGAAACCTATAGGGAAAATGTCACCCTCCTTTATCAGGAAAGGTTGGCAGGCTCCCTTAAATTTGTAAAATGGCTACATTCTTGTGATATCCTCCTCAAAACCAATTTTGACAAACTCAGAACAGCTCATCCGAGCTGTCTCTATTGGGGGAATGGCAATTACAGTAACACCCCACAAGCAGTGAACCCATCCCTAAGTGTGATCTCTGAATGGGATCTTCTGCAAGTGTCTAAAGAGGCATCTGCTCAAAATTAAATTGCAAGCAGTGACAGAATGTTTGTACGTAGGGTTGGGAATCTAGTCTCGGCTAGAAACATCATCCTTACATTTAATACACCATTGTCTCTTAATGAGATTAAAGCTGGTTATTTGAACTGCAGAGTACATCCAGATGTTCCAAACCTGTTAAGGTGCCTCAAGTGTCAGAAATATGGACATTCACAAACAGCCTGCTTTAGTGCTCTTGCATGTGCTTGATGTGGTTCAAAGGACTATGAAATTACAACATGGAGAGCACCCTGCAACTCCCCAGCATGCCAGTGGTGGAAAGAAGAAAAAGAAATATGACGACTTAAGACAGAGCTGAACATTTCATAGCAGGGGGCCAGAGAAGCAGTTAAACCGGTAAATAGCAATAAGGCAACATATGCTGAAAAGATTGCCAAAAATATGTTCTGGGACTCGAACCAAAATGACTGTGCGACCAAACGAGTCATTTATACCCAATCACCTGCCATTTACTGAGTTCAGAAAATGTCAAGAGTAACTGCTGTGACAGTGAGAAATTTTGAAATGGATGCACAGTAGGTGATTCTGTATTGAATACATCAGAGTTATGTATAATGGAAAGTTGCTTAAGTGCAGGAGTTGCCAGCAGCTGTCAGTTATTTATGCTGAACAGAGGAGGGAAGAGAGTTATAAATACAAGGGCTGTTCAATAAAGAATGAACATAATTTTTCATGAACACCCGTACTGCTTGCTATTTCTAGCTTAGCTACAGAGACCAAACCAAGCTACATCACATAGTAACTGTGCAGTTGACTTCTGGGCATGTTGTGACCTTGACAGTCAGTCAAGTTTATGCCTATTCAGTTTGCCTATGTAACGATAAATGTGAAAAGAGCAGTATGCTGCTCTCAAATTTTGTTTCCAAAAAAAGAGGTTTATGATGAATCTATACTTCCATGTAGCACAGCCTGTAGGTGGGTTAGACTGTTTAAAGATGGACGTGATTCAATCACAAAAATTGCTGGTCCTGGAGCGCCATCACCACTGAAACCATAAACACTGCTTCTGTAATTGCGAAAGAAGATCGTCACATAACACTAAAGGAACTGACTTAGATGCTGAGAATATCGGCAGGTAGCACACACATGGTATTCTCTTGGCACATAATAGCCACTGTTGCTAAAGCTCCAGTAAAATCTAAATAAAATCAAAACACTGTATTCTCCATGACTATTTGCATATGTCACATATTTTTCATACAGGGTTCCAAGACTACTTACACCTAAGCAACAACAGCAAGTTCACATGGAGCTGCAGTGGATAGTTGCTGAAGGCTGTGAGTTTCTGCACAAGGTGAAAACAGCGGATGACACATGGCTTCATTTTGACCCAGAGAGTAAGCAACAAAGTGCTGTTTGGAAGTATACGCTGTCACCAACACTGAAAATGCAAAAGTTGTGGCATCTGCAGGACAGGAAAGGTTATGGTCATCTCCTTTTTTTTTTTTTTTTTTTTTTAATTCAAGGAATGGTTTATCAGCATGTTGTGGCACTTCATGCGACTGTTACGGGACCTTATTACAGAAATGCTTTGCACACTTCATCGCAAATGACCACAATTGCACACCACGTGGGTGAGTGCTAGGTCATGACAATGCAAGACCTCACGTTGCTCATACTGTCGTTGAGTACTTAGCGAGCATTAATATCAAATGTATTCCTCATCCACCCTATAGCTCTGACATTGCACCCTGCGATTCCTTTATTTATTTTTTTATTTCCAAAGTTGAAGGAGCTGCGAGGAAAACATTTCCAGTTGTCATAAGTTGTAAAGACATTGGAGGCGATTTCCTTTGAGCATGTTTTTTTAAGAATGGCAGAAATGTTGGAGTAAGTGTTTCATCAAATGAGGAATACTTTGAAAAGGACCATCAAAATATGGATGATTTATAAAGGTATGTTGTTAAAGAAAAGTTACGATCATTCTGTATTGAACAGCCCTCATATATGGTTGAATTGCTGGGGTTAATATTTTGTTGAACTGGTGGCATAAGTGCAGCATGTGATTAATACTTGGTTAAAAATACAGTAGATGTGAGAAGAGATGATGTATTTGAGAAATAAACATTCAACAGAGCACTGTCATAAAACATTAGTGACAGAAGATAACTGTTCGATAGGAATAGGTGGTTTTGTCTGTTATACTGAATAAGTTGTTTTGCATACCACTTCACTATGCTATCTGCATAGCAGGAAAGTTGACATAACATACTATCTATTAATTGTTCTCACTTATTGAGGAGGTTAGTAATTTGATTTATGTAATTTTGTAATATTTTTGATTCTTTGACTTTTGTCACTTTTGATTCTTTATACTTTTTTTTTTTATTATTATTTTAACTGATAGTTTTGGAAACAACATTACAAGAATATACTTGTAATGTTGTTTCTGGATTTCAGCAGTCTTACAAGCTTATCTCATATTAGCAATGCTGATGTAGTGAATTGTACAGATAAAATTAAAATAATGATAATAATAAAACAGAAGACATCAGATTAGTTACATTTTTATTACTTTTACTGTTTAAACCCAATATTTATTATGTTTTATAGAGGTGATTGAAGATCTGTACAGGATGAAAAACAGTTATACACAGAGGTGGACACCTATGATTTCTGATCATACACATCAAGTAGTAATGAATAATGCAGATGTAAGTGAAGTTATACAATTATGTGTTTTTAGAAAGGATTTTTTCCCCATCTAGAGTAAAATTGTAATAATTATTGGCATATGTTAGTAATAGGCCAAGAGACATAAGGAAAGTAAATCAGTGATGTCAATAAAACAGGAAACAGCATGGACGAAAACGGTGTAGGGCTGGCTGTTAATTCAGAGGGACTGATTTGTACTTGATAGTGATCATGTACGCCCACCAGATATGAGATTTGAGTTTTGTTTGATTTCACTTTTTATTTATATTATCTGTTAATTTGAATTAAAATTACGCTATCCAATGCATTGATACTTTTCTTTTCTTTTTTTTCCCCCTCACCCCATCTCTGATGGGGTGAGGCACACTTTTTAAATTACTTTGCACGCTGATTTCAAATGTTCTTGGTTTTTCTAGTACGTTATAGAATATCCATTATAGGACTGCTGATAATATTGATACAGTTAATTAAAACAATTTTGTTACAGAAGACATCAGATTAGTTACATTTTTATTACTTTTACTGTTTAAACCCAATACACTTTATAAACTTAGCTAAAATGTTACATTACACTATTGTAAAAAAGATATGTATAATTTAAAAATGCTGTGTAGATGATTAACTTTGCCATACTTTGTTTGCAATGTTTGCAGTACAACATATACCAGTATTCTGCCAGCATTATGTTCATTCCAGAAACCGTGGTAATGATTTTCATTGATTTATATCTTGTTGGTATTGTTTCTTCTATTCATCACTCATTGTATCAGGATTTTTGGGAAAGAAGTCTAATTGCAAATGCAAGAAATTTCTTTATATGTATTGAGCAGTTGTTAAATACATCGAGATATTTTTCAAAGCTTTCATCCTGCAGAAGCTCTCTGATTTGAGGCTCACAAAGATTCCTTCTTTCACTTTTGTGGCAATAATCTTCAGAAATTTCTTAACCCCTTGAGTTCATCTTACCCATTATTTTCACAAAATTGTTCATTAGGCCAAGTTTAATGTATAGAGATGGAAGTAAAATTTTCATTGGATCCACTAATGCAGGCCTGGGCAAACTTTTTGGCTGAAGGGCCACATTAGGAATTCAAAAAGAAGGCGGGCACGTAAAATACTATTTTTAGATATATATTATTTGTTATAATGAAGAAGAAATATAACATAAAAAAAATTTTATTCTCTAACAACCAAGAATTTAATGAGATGAATGGAACTGTTTTACATCTTTTAACATTTTTTTTTAATTTCGGGTGTTAATTTTGTAGTTGAGATTTTTAAAACTGCTTGTAAATGTTCATCGGTGATGTTTGATCGTAAAGAATTTTTATTTAGATTCATGAATGAAAATGTTTGTTCACATATGTAGGTTGATCCAAAAATAACCAACATTTTTCCGGCAAAATCTTTTAAGTTCGTCGAATTTGTCCGAATTAAGAGTATTGTAAAATTTACAGGTTTCCTCACGACGGTGCAATTCCCTTTTAATTGGTATCATACTGCAGATCTATAATCTGAAGTTGTAGTTCACTCGGTGCACTATCAATTTCTATTGAAAATGGGTCGCGCACTATTGCCAAACTTGTCTCGATTTTCAGAAGTCGCCAAATCTTCGTGAAAAGTCGTCATTCAAAGTGTTGATAATTTCACAATATTTTTCAAATTTATTTTCTGGAATCTTCAGCAACTTCATGGTTGGAAAGTGGTCTGTCTACCTTGTTAATCAATAAATGTCGAAGGAACAACTGGAGTTTTGGTGCCTCCATAGCCAGGTGGGCAGGAGCAGCAGTGCGTAGCACACTCTTCTTGATTAGACCGGGGTTCGAGCCCGTGACCACCAAATACGGAGGTTGCGGAAATGTCAGGGAATGACCACCGCATATCCCCGGAGCAATATGGCCTTAGTTGCTAATGCTCCTAAAAACCAAATAACAAACAAACAAACTGGAGTTTTAATTGAAATCCCTTCAAACTTTTTAACATATCATGGGCATATAAATTTTTCCTTGTAACATGTTGTTTCCTTGTTGAAAGTGTGTCACGATGTCCAGGGTAAACGCAAAATCACAAATCCAGTTATTATCAGTTAATTCGGGAAAGTCCATAATATTTTTCAGTTTTAAAAATAGAATGATGTCATCTTTAAGATCCCATACTCGCCGAAGAACTTTTCCTAAGTTAAGCCATCGAATTTGGCCATGATAAGGAATATCTGTGTACTCAGATTCAATATCTTGAAGAAAATTAACGAATTGTCTGTGTTTCAGGCCCCTCGATCATATTAAATTTACTAGTTTAATAATACAAGGTGTGACATGTTCAACTTTTAACACATTTTTACATAATACTTGTTGATGTATAATACAATGAATTGTAATTAAATTATAATCAAGATAATTTTCACAAATTTTATCCTGAATTTTCTTTAACGCTCCAACATTTTTACCTGTCAAACTTGGTGCTCCGTCAGTTGTTACGCTTACCATTTTGTTCCATTGTAAATTATATTTTGTTAAGCATTTTTCAACTTTTTCAAATATATCAGCTCTTCGAGAGCTATTGAGTACCATGTTATGGATGCTAATACTGATAATAATTGCTCATTCAAATTTGTATCAATACATTCAATTCTTCTTACTATGGTTCGCCGAGATAAACTTATATTCTCAAATTTGTGTTTAATGTCAGGACATATAATTCCACAAGCTTCAGTCATACATTCTTTAATATAGACTCCATCAGAAAAAGGCTTGTGGCTTTTTGCAATTATGTGAGAAATAACAAAACTTGCTTGCTTCTATAGTAGCTTCTTTTTCCTTAGTTAGCTGCGTAAACACATTTTGTTGTCTAGATAAATTTTGAATCAATCCATCAGCAGTTTTCTTTCTCGCTTCCGGAGTTAAATTGGCCCCATATTCGGAATGTTTAGTAGTGAAATGTCTTTTAATATTGTACTCTTTCAACACTGAGACACTCTCCCGGCAGATGAGACAAATAATCTGATTATTTATGTTAGCAAAAAAATATTTTATGTTCCACTCTTCATTGAAGACACGATGCTCTTGTTGAATTTTGCATTTTTTATTCATTTTTAAAAGGGCATAAATATTATTTTTATCGCTACTGGTACCAAGATGATAACCGAAGATAACGCAAAAAAACTAACTGCGGGATGACCGTCAGAGAAAACAGATTGGAACTGCGGCCGGTGCGTTGGCTCGCTCTGGTTCGCACACAATTTCAAACTCTATCTCAATTTGAACAATAGAGAGGTGATAAAACAATTTTCAAGTCAACAAATTCTATAATGTATTACATATACAAATTTATTTTTCAAAAAGGCGTCTCAAAAGGCATAAAATAAGTAAACTTTTTTCGAAAATACAATTAAAGCTCGCGGGCCGCACAAAAATGTGCGGCGGCCCGCGAGGCGTAGTTTGCCTGGGCCTGCACTAATGGAACATACTGTGTGCTACTTGTTTCTGGCTCATGTGTACTTCTTTGAGACCATTCACATCTAGAATAGTGGTCCCTTGGCAGAACAGCTGTCTCATAGGCATAGGAAACAACATTATTTTGTGAACCCTCCATGCATTCCTATTAATATACCTATATTAATTTGAACTAAAATTACACTAGCATTGATACTTTTCTTTTCTGTTTTTTTCCCCGGAGCAATATGGTCTTAGTTGCTAATGCTCCTAAAAACCAAAAATAACAAAAAAATAAATAAATAATGAGGTTACCATAGTTATTCCACTGATGAGTACTGTGTTGAATTTTAGTAGAAATTTTTATAGTAATGGGTCAGGCAATCAGAAAAGGAAAGCTTAAACTTCACAGTGTATATATGAAAACTTTTTTCTTAATATCCTGTGTAATTTCTGTTGATTGTAGTAGTGGTCACTGAAAATTTCTCCAAGAGATATGGTTATATGCCATTTAGTAAGGTATTCAAAGAATTAAAATAGGCATAGTAAGGAGACTAGTGGTATTACTAATTCTGTAACTCTTGTCTTTAACTTTATTGCTGAGATACAGTATATATTTTTTATTTATTATTATTTTTTTTTATACATTTCAGAGGCTGAATTCTTCAATCATTTATGATCGTGATTTCAACTATAATTATTTTGGTTTCAAGGTAAGAGCAAATTTTGGGCTTTTCAGTGGCTAAAATAAATGAAAAATAAAGTTTTTTAATACTAATGATTGTAATTGTTCCACAAATGGTTTACCAGAAATTATTTGAAAATACTTTCTGTTTAAATAAAATCCAATTTAATTGGGGAAGAATTTTGTTTCAGATAATGCTGTTAAATGGCTGAGCTTTAAATTTTATAACCCTCTTTAATTCTGATTAATTTTTTGATAAATGTTTGAATATCACTACTATAAATTGCATTAAAAGTTATTTTGATTACTTGAGATGATTTTCCCAAATCATATGAGTACAGTTAAGAAAATAATTACATGGGCAAATCTTCAAATTTCTTTAGAGTACAGGAGCAGAATATTTAGCATTTAGCATTTGTTCAAGAAAGTGTTTTGAGGGTGCAGTCTTAAATCACAATATGTTTTAATGATACTGTGATACAGAATATCATTGTGATATAGAATAATGGCTTTCTGAATATTCCTTAGCAGAATTGGATATAATCATATACAGTGTACACTGCTTATTGTAATCATGGATAATGCTATTACTTTTATTTATCCGTAGTCAGGTAGGCAGGAGCAGCAGTACACAGCACACGCTTCTTGATTAGACCGGGGTTTGAACTCGTGACCACCAAATACGGAGGATGCAGAAAGGTCAGGGAATGGCCATGCATAACCCCGGAGCAATATGGCCTTAGTTGCTAATGCTCCTAAAAACCAAAACTAGCAATAGCTATTACTTTTATGAAGTCTCAATTGGACATATATGAATATATAGAAGATACCATTTATTATAATCAGGCTTCAGTTTATATTATCACTTTTTTGCCTTATTGTGCTTTATGCATGTGCAGTGGAAGCGATTATGCAACCTCACAATTTATTCTTGAACTCTGACGTGTTTTGCAAGTTACTGATTTTGCTTCATAGAGTTTGTATGGTTGTCAGTGTCATTGCTCTGTGAAAGAGAGTACTGTATCTGTACTCCTACCATTCTTTTCACTGTTTTTAGAGTAGAGCATTAACCCTTCTCTAATCCATGATTTTAGTATTTTCTTTGTTTTTACCGGTTTATACGAATTTCCAGAAAAATTGACAATTTCATTTTTATTGATGACTTTCTCAAAAAAATAGTGGACAGTCAGACTAAAGTATTTTATATTGCTTGATTTTCATGATTTCTTTCTGTCCACTTCCATTTTTTTATGTACATATTTCCACCCTGCATCAATAAACACTAAAAACTACATTCTCGTTCCATTGGTTATTGTTATCACTTTAGCCGAGTCGCAATCTGATCACAATAAATGGCATCCACTGTATATCTATATATATACTGTTATATATACTAAATAGATACGTTATAGTGTAAAGTTAATATCTTTAAAGTTTGAAAATCCATATAGCCATAGTCCTGCCATATCTCCAGTATACATGAAAACCAAAATATAAATCATATTAAGTAAATTAATAAAATAATAAAATAATAAGCCCAACACAGGAAAATTATTTTGCAAGGAACTTTGTCGAGGGCTAAACCCTTACAAAATAACCAACCCATGCTAGACTGAGCCATCGGTTTCTGTTATCATCTGCCTGTATACTAAAGCCAAAATAGTATAATAGTGGAAATGTGGAATAATTTAGTATAACATTAACGTAAGATTTGAGACAAAAGTAAGTCTAGAATGCCAAAACAACAAGTGTCGTACCGTAATACATAACAACAATTTATAAATGATACAGGCTGGATGATATTTAGCCCGACCGATCGCTACCACATTATAAGCACAACTGAGTAATTATTAAAATTTTTGCTGAACACAATTTAGCATAAAATTTTGCAGAAAATAGCTAATAAAGCTAACCGAAGGAGAACGGAAAAATGTATAGTAGAGCAATAGTACCTCACTCCCCCTCGAATTACTCTAATAGTTCGCGAGGTATGAAAAATAAGGCAAGAGGAAAGCTAAAAGCAAAAAGAAAGAATGAAAAGGTCAATTTATCGATAGTACATCGGATATTAACCGGGAGCGTAACTTCCCGACCCTAAAAGTAGGGATCCTGGTTAGGTAGTAAAGGCCTGTAAAAATATATCAATCGAATAAAAAGAAAAAGAAGAAAAAGAAAAAGGAAAAAACGGAATGGCTAATTCCTAATAAAGTTTACTTTAAGTAGGACATAAATAATGTCAGATAAAGTCAAATTGTCAGTAATGCTAAGAGAACGAAAGACGGAACCTGTCAGATAAGGTCGAATTGTCAGTAATGCTTAGAGAACAAAAGAGGGGACATGGTAAAAACCCGTAAGGAATCTACCAAGCATACTTTACCGTAGCCCAAGGCGGGAAAAACAAAACGCCTGCAGCAACCTCACTAGACTTATATAACTACAAAGCGTCATGCGCCACCTAAGATTTGTCAAGAATTAGCCGGTGTTTTTTGGATGAACAAAAGCATAATAGCGCCCTCTATAATAGAGAAAACAAAACCAATAATACTCAGATGTAGAAGAGAAATCCTAGTATAATATAGAATTCATTCCTACTGTAAAGAACCCATATAGGTACCACTTTTCTAAGGCGTAAGCTATATATAGCGAGTTCAAAACAGCAGTCCCTAGTATGTACATGTATATACAAAGGCTAATTAGTACACCACTCGCTATATCTATACCCTATATTAAAAAACAATAATGATTACATTAAGACCACGGCAATATCCAAAATGTATATAACAGTTTAATAAACTGCCTGCCTAATATTTTCGATAATTTCCAACTGGTTTAAATTATCGTGGTACTTTTTTAGTGCTATGGATAAAGCAGTACTCATATGTTTCAAAATGAAATTATATGGGAAACCGTTATCCAATAATTTATGCTTAAGATCGATAAGCGCATATATAACATCACTTTTATTATTACAAATATATACTCTTCTGATAGTTTGTGTCACTATAATGTTTTTAAGTATACGTACAGAGATATTAGTACCCCAACGGGTTAAGTCTATAGTTTTGAAATTGAATTCTTTGCGTTTGTCAAATAGCTTGGTAGATAGTGTATTATTATTAATCTGAATATCTATGTCCAGATATGCTACTTTAAAAGGGTCACCGTTGTTAGTGACTTCTAGAACCAACTCCTGCGGGTAGTGTTTAACCGCTTCTGTAAGAAAGCTAGTATTGTTGAACACAATTAGGTCATCAATATATCTGAACATATGGATATCTTTAACAAAGTTGTTTTCAAAATGATGCAGATATAAGTTGGCGATGAGACACGAGCTACTCGCCCCCATGGCAATGCCAGCATGCTGTATGAAAATATTACTACCATTATAAATATAGCTGTTGGAAATACAAAGATTAATCAAGTTATCCCAATAATTACGTTGGCAGGGTAAAATTTGGCTATATTCTGTAAAATAATTATTTAACACCAATTTTAGACTATCATGTGGGATGCTAGTAAATAAATTTTTGAAATCATATGTATTTATATGTTTGATGCTATTCATATTGTTCTTTATAAAGGTTAAAATAGGTCTATTGTTATTAATAATTCTGGAGGAATCTATAGCCTTGAAAATCATGCTGAGCAATTCAACTAGCTTACTATGTGGGACTTTTGAGTAGCTATTTCTACAAGATGTAATAAATCTGAAACTAATAGGCGATTTGTGAAACTTGGGAATACCATACAAATACGGAAAATTAGTATTATAGTTACTAATTTTTAACCTTTTTTGTATAGCCAGTAGCTTTTTGGTAATAGTACCAAGGTTACAGTTAGATTTAGTATATGTAGCACTGCTATGTAGTTCATTGTATAATAGTGTGGCATAGAATTTTTTGCAGATGAAACTGTAATTATTAGCGGCCTTATCTATAGTTGTTATGATAAATATATCCTGTAACTCCTTTAAATGTCGTTTGATTAACTGCATATTATATCTTTTGCTATCTCTAATGGTATGATGCTTCCTATGTAAAAGCATACTAAATATATGTTGTTTAAAATCGCTATTAGTAAGAACTAGCCAATTATAGAAGGCCTCTAGTGGTAAATTAAACTTATAGGCCAATTTAAGGCAAAAATGCATAAGGTCAGAATGTATTAGTTTGGTTATAAGATTAGCATTAAGGCTAGTGTTAGGTCTGTATTTAAAACCGTAGGAAAGAACAGATCTCAATTCCTGGTGAGGAACCAGGTTAAGATTACCAGTAATTACATGCCCATGATGTAAGTCAACGAAATCATGGTATTGTAAGTCAACGAAATCATGGTATTGTGGTAAGTGGCAAGTGGCATACTGTTATATATATATATATACTGTTAATAGTATATATATATATATATACTATTAACATACTAAATCAGGCCTATTTCAGTGACTGCACTGCCACTGATGATAGTTTTGTTAGGCATTATACATGGTACTAACATAAATATTGTTACGGTGGTATTTTTAATGCTTAGTTGCCAAGCTCTGTATCCCATATGTTCAGTCTCTTCTCATATGAGTGCAGTGCCTTTTAGGCAATATCTAGGTGTGTTGCCTGTCTTTCAATCTTTTTAAAAAGTTCCTTTTATATATATGGTTGTGTGTGTAAGTGCGTTTTCCTTACCTGGACACTGTCCACGTGCGGTCGTGTTTTATATACAGTAGACTGCCGAAATAATGGAATGTTCGAGCTAACGGCACATTGAGATCAGATGTTTACATACAGTGCAGATGTCTTGCAGTGCCGAAAAAAGGAAAACGACAAGTAATGTGATTACTTGTACAAATTAACTATTGTACAAATTGAAGCAGAATGGTATTAAGGGTAAGTTGCTACAATGGATAAAAGGATGGATAAAAGGGAGAAGACAGAGGGTGGTAATCAATGGGTGCTGCTCTTCGTGGACTAATGTTATTAGTGCAGTCCCACAGAGTTCGGTGTTGGGTCCACTGTTGTTTTGTATATTTATCAATGATATTGATGAAGGTATATCAGGCTTAATGTCGAAGTTTGCAGATGATACAAAGGTTGGAAGGGTTGTTAATGACAGTAATGGCAGTGTGCTACTGCAACAGGACCTAGATAATTTGGGCAGATGGGCAAGAAATGGTAACTGAAGTTTAACCTTGACAAATGCAAAGTACTGCATATGGGTAGAAGTAACCCCAGAGAAACGTTCCAATTGTGTGGTACTACACTAAAGGTGGTAGAAAATGAAAAAGGCCTGGCAGTAATTGTGCAGTCAGATATGAAGTTTTCTGAGCAATGCAAACAGGCTGCCAGGGCAAGTCATGGGGTTTTGTCAATGATATATAGGAATTTTGCTAGCAGGGAAAAGGAGGTGATTGTCTCTCTGTATAAGGCAATGGTCAGGCCACGCCTTGAGTACTGCGTACAGGTCTGGAGGCCTCATTTTAGGAAGGATGTAGATTTACTTGAGCGTGTACAGAGAAGGGCATCAAGATTGGTGAGGGGAATGAAGGGATCCTCTTACCAAGAGAGGCTTAAGTTTTGCAAATTGCAGTGGCTGGAGACTAGGCACCTGCGCGGTGATCTGATTGAGGTGTATAAGGCCTTGAATGGGTTTAGCACGCTGAATTCTGATGGGATCCTTCCACTTGTTCAGATTACGAACCTAAGGGGGCATAAATCCAAATTAAGAAAGAACAGATGTAGAATAGATGTGCGGAAGGCGCCTCCGTAGCCAGGTGGGAAGGAGCAGCAGTACGTAGCACACGCTTCTTGATTAGACTCGGGTTCGAGCCCGTCATCACCAAATACGGAGGATGCGGAAAGGTCAGGGAATGACCACCGCATATCCCGGAGCAATATGGCCTTAGTTGCTAATGCTCCTAAAAAAAAAAACCAAATAACAAAAAACAAGATGTGTGGAAATTTGCCTTTAGCCAGTGGGTGGTTGATTGCCTGAACAAACTTCCATCTGTTGTTGTGGAAGTTGATAGATTGAATAAATTTAAGGAGGAACTGGACAGGCATTTGGAGGGAATGGTATGATTTTTTTTTTTTTTTTTTTGGCTGATGCTGCATAAGCTCATACACTTGCTTTCTTTCATCACATGCCACTACTACTACTATATTTGTTTACGTTCGCCATTTGAATTCTGCAGATATGGATTATACTGCTGTTTTACATTTACAATCAGTTCTGCTATAATGCTGTACATGTGTTCCTAAAAATCTCAGCATTATGGTATTTCATGCATTAAAAACAACAGGACTTATGAGAAAGATAGGAATAGGGGTAAAGCACTCAAAACAATGTTCAGTCTGATAAGTAAAACACTAAAAAAAAAAAAAGTTATGAACTCAATAATATTGCTAACACAGGTTTAAACATCTTAAATTTCTAATAAATAAATAAATATTACAATAAATATAGCACTTTACCTTGACAAGATATGAAGTTTGCTTGTTTGAAATGGGTCTGGTGAAGGGCTGTAGCTGGTGGGTTATAGCAAAGAAGTAGGAGGGGTATCATTCTTAGGACGAAATGTTGTTATAGTGAATGTGGAAGGGCATGATTCCCTGTCCTGCTATTCTTTCTTCTGCCCTGTTTTTTTTTTTTTTTTAATGTGAACCCCAAACACGAAAGGTATTGGAACCTATAGTACTTAGTACCGTGCTTGGGTTGGAGGTTGAGAAGACGAAAGAAGATATTTGTTGACATTAGACTTGAACTTCTGTAGATTGTAATTTTCAGGAAATACGTATGAAGGAAGGTTGTTCCAGAAAACGGAAGTTGAATGAATAAATGAGGAAGATGAAAAGTTGGTTCTGCGAGTTTCAAGTTGGACAGTAAATGGATGTTGGCTGGTGGCGGCACGTGTTCGGACTGTTTTGAAAGAGAGAGCGGGAATTATAGAAGCCAATTCAGAAGAACAGTGCCCATGGAAGTATCTGTAGAAGAGGCATGCAGCAGAAACAGTACGTCTATGAGAAAGCGAGTGGAGAGACTCTGTTAGAGATGAATCATTAATTAACCTAACTGCCCTCTTCTGAATGGAATCAAGCAGCCTGAGAGAGGTTTTGGGGGCACCACCCCAGATGTGGGAACAATATTCCATGGCAGGGCGGATTTGTGATTTATACAGAGTGAGCAGCTGTTTGGGAGAAAAGTAACGCAGAGAGCGAAAGAGAAAACCAAGTTTTTTAGATGCAGAGGAAGCAATATTTGCCAAGAGAGATTAGAAGTCAGGGTAATCCCCAAAAGAGATATATCATTTTGCCTAGAAATCGGAGTGTCACTAAAGATAAGCATAGGAGCAGAAGAATCCTTTTTTGCGAGATATAAGACAAGACCGAGTTTTAGAAGGGTTGAAATCAACTAAGTTGTTGTCTTTGGTCCACTGGAGAATTACCTGAAGATCGGCATTTAAGGAATTGGTAGCAGATTTTCGAGAAGTTGAAGCTGATTGAGCAGGACAAGGTTTCTCAAAATGGAAAGTGGAGTGCGTGCAAGAATATTTGCTGATGCTATCGAGGCAGTGTTAGGTGTGTCGGAAAACTGCTAGCTTGGGGGGGATACAAAGACGAATAGATTAACAGTAGCCACTGGCAGAGGTGAAAGAGATTCTTGCACTGCTTCTATTGGAATGAGCAGAAGCCTGAAAAACAAGATTCAGGATATTTCAGAGACTGCTGTTAGTCATTGCGGTACAAGTAAACACATGGGTTGTGTTAGGGTAGCTAAGAATAGAAATAGGTGCATGTATACTTGCGTGTACACCAATGCTAGGAGTTTAGTAAATAAATTTGATGAATTTGAGGTATTGCTCAAAACATCAAAGGCAGATATTGTTGGGATATCAGAGACTTGGTGTCACACAGATATAAGGAATGCAGAACTGGAATTTGGGGAGTACAACGTCTACAGAAAGGATAGACTGGATAAGAAGGGAGGAGGGATTATGCTATTAGTTAAGAAATACATAAAATCCAAGGAAGTGAAGCCAGTGGACATCGCTGGATAGTCCAGTGTCGAGTCAGTCTGGTGTGACATAAGCATTGGGAGATCAAAATTGAGAGTAGGAGTGTGCTATAGGCCTAATGACTCTGACGAGTATAATAAGAAACTGTACAGGGAAATAGAGTGGGCCAGTAAATCAGAGTCTTATAATGGGAGATTTTAATTTCCCAGATATTGATTGGAATTTGGGGGCTGGTCACTCACACACTAGCAAGGCTTTTGTGGATTTATTGGATGATTGTTTTCTACATCAGCATGTTCGGGAGGCAACTAGAGGGAGGAATACTCTTGATTTGATTATCAGCAGTGATTCTTCATGCAATGAGAATCTGCAGATAAATGAACCACTAGTTGGCAGTGATCACAGTGTACTGAAGTGGGATTTACTCAAAGAGGTAACTACCATTAGGGGTAAAGGGAAGGGTTATTGCTTTCGTAAAGGCGACTACGATGGACTGAGACAGTATTTAAATTCTATACAGTGGGACCAATTGATGATGTTACCAACAGCAAATGCAAAATGGAAAGCATTCAAAGAACCTATCTTGGAAGCTACTAGGCTTTACGTACCAACTAAGAAATATTGTTCAAGGTTTAGGCCTTAATGGATGTCAGATGAACTAATGAGGCATATGGCAGAGAAGAAACATGCATGGGATACATACAAATTAACACATGACACAGAAGCCTGTGATAGATACAAGTTGATCTGTAACCAAGTTACAAAGGAGGTTAGGCAGGCGAAGGCAGATTACGAGAAATCTTTGGCAAGGGATGCAAAGAAAAACAGCAAAGAGTTCTTTACTTATGTAAACTCTAGAAGGAAGGGGATGAATCAGATTGGTCCACTTGATATCAATGGGTCAACTGTTGATGATCCTGCTCAGGTAGCTAACAAACTAAATGAATATTTTGCATCGACATTCACACATGAGGAGTTATTTAGCGAGGGGAAAGCCAGAGGTGTATTCAACATCTAGCAGTAAGCTAGAGAATCTTGTAATAACTGAGAGTAAAGTGGAGGAGAAATTGTTGAAGATAAACACAAGAAAGGCACCCGGGGTGGATGGGATCTATCCAGTTATATTGAAGGAGGCAGCAGAGGAAGTAAGCAAACCCTTAGTCATAATTATGAGAGCTTCCTTGTACTCAGGGGAGTAAAGTGGAGGAGAAATTGTTGAAGATAAACACAAGAAAGGCACCCGGGATGGATGGGATCTATCCAGTTATATTAAAGGAGGCAGCAGAGGAAGTAAGCAAACCCTTAGCCATAATTATGAGAGCTTCCTTGTACTCAGGGGAGGTACCCACAGACTGGAGATGTGCAAATGTGACCCCAATTCACAAAGGAGGATCAAAGGCTGACACAAGTAATTATAGACCTGTGAGTTTAACTTCTGTTCCAGGAAAATTAATGGAGGTACTAGTTAAAGAAGCACTGCAGGATCATTTAGACAAGACTTCAGTTATAGCTTGGACACAGCATGGTTTTGTTAAGGGGAAGTCTTGCCTGTCCAATTTGATTGGATACTATGATGCAGTCACAAAGGAACTGGATGCAGGGAGTAACTTTGATATTATATACTTGGATCTTAGAAAGGCTTTTGATACTGTTGCACATGGAAGACTGCTGCACAAATTGGAGCAGTGTGACATTGGAGGCAAATTGCTGCTGTGGATAAAGGGGTGGCTGAGGAGGAGAAGACAGAGTGGTAATCAATGGACACTGCTCGTCGTGGACTAATGTTATTAGTGGAGTCCCTCAGGGCTCAGTGTTGGGTCCATTATTTTTTTCTGTATTCATAAATGATATTGATGATGGAATATCAAGCTTAATGTCGAAGTTTGCAGACGATACAAAGGTAGGCAGGGTTGTCAAGGACACTACTGACACTATGCTGCTGGAACAGGATCTGGAAAGGTTGAGCAGATGGGCTGAGAGGTGGCAAATGAAGTTTAACATTGACAAATGTAAAGTACTACACATGGGAAACAGCAACCCCAGAGCAACGTATCAACTCTGTGGTACTACACTGACAGTGGTAGAGAATGAAAGGGACCTGGGGGTGGTTGTGCAGGCAGATATGAAGTTCTCTGAGCAGTGCAGACGGGCTGCAAGAGTAGCTCATGGAGTATTATCAATGATATACAGGAATTTTTCCAGCAGGGATAAGGAGGTGATTATTCCCTTGTATAAGGCAATGGTCAGGCCACACCTAGAGTACTGTATACAGGTCTGGAGGCCTCATTTCAAGAAGGATGTAGAGCTGCTGGAACGAGTACAGAGAATGGCAACAAGATTAGTGAATGGAACAAAGGGGTGCTCTTACGAAGAAAGGCTTAAGTTTTGCAAATTACAGTGTCTGGAGACTAGGCACCAGCGAGGTGATCTGATAGAGGTGTATAAAGCATTGAATGGTTTGAGCATGCCCAATGCTGATGGGATTCTTCCTCTCGCTCAGAATAATCACCTGAGAGGGCATAAATTCAAATTGAGGAAAGACAGATGTAGGATAGACGTGGGGAAATTTGCCTTTAGCCAGCGGGTGGTTGGTTGGTGGAACAGACTTCCATCCCTTGTGGTGGAGGTTGATAGCCTAAATAAGTTTAAGGCTCAGCTGGACAGGTATTTTGAACGAACAGAGGGGTGAAATGGAAGTGGGTTTTTTTTTTTTTTTTTTTGGCTGATGCTGCATAAGCTTGCTTTCTTGCATCAAATGTTTGTTTGTTATTTGGTTTTTAGGAGCATTAGCAACTAAGGCCATATTGCTCCGGGGATATGCGGTGGACATTCCCTGACCTTTCCGCATCATCCGTATTTGATGGTGACGGGCTCGAACCCCGGTCTAAATCAAGAAGCGTATGCTACGCACTGCTGCTCCTTCCCACCTGGCTACGGAGGCGCCTTGCATCAAATGCCTCTACTAATGCTAATGCAATGTGCTATCATCGGCAAAACTATGGATAGGATTTCCAGTCAATGGAAGAAGGTAATTAATATACAAGAGGAAAATAGTGGGGAAAATAACTGAACCTTAGGGGACACCGGCATTAGTGGAGAAGTTAGAAGACAGAAAGCCATCTACCATCACCCTCAGTGAGCAATCAGAGAGAAAACTGGATAACCAATTACTAAAAACAGTTGGCAAACCATAAGATGGAAGCTTGTTTAGAAGACCTTTATAGCAAACATGATCAAAAGCCTTTGAGATGTCAAGAGCAACTACTTGTGTTTCACCAAACCTTTCCATTGAATTTGTCCATAAATGGGTAACATAAGCCAGAATATCACCAGTGGATCGACACTGACGGAATCCATACTGGTGATCGTTGATCAGACGGAAGGTTTCTAGGTAGTTTAAGAGTTGGCAGTTAATTGATTTCTCCATTACTTTAGAAAGAGTAGAAGTAATTGGATGGGAGGGATTTGTCACCCTTTTTAGGAACTGGCTGGATATGAGCAAATTTCCAAGCAGAAGGAAAAACACCTTTGGAATAAGAAAGTGAAAAAAGGTGGCAAAGAATAGGAGTAAGTTCAGGAGCACAGGTTTTGAGAACAAGTGGAGAAATACCATCAGGACCTGGAGCTTTCTTAGCATCAAGATTCATCAAAATCCTTCTCATATCCTTTTGACGGAAGACCACAGGAGGCAGTGAATGGGGCATGTTGGGAATGGTGGGAGGTGTTTTACCAAGATCATTAATACATGAGCTGGAAGAAAAATGGGATGCTAGCAGGTCAGCTTTATCCTTGGCTCAAATGACAACAGAACCATCTGGTTTGGACAGAGGTGGGAGCAGAGATGGGCAAAAGTTGTGGCCAATAGCTTTGGCAAGAGACCAGAATGCTCGGCTACCATTAGGGCAAGAAGCAAGTTTTCTACTCTTAGCCTGTTCAAACTCTAGTTTGGACTGATTAATAACTGATTTACAATTGTTGTGAGCTTTGGTGTAGGCAGAAAATGAAACTGAAGAATTAGAAACAAGCCAATTACGATATGCAACATTCTTCTCTTGAACAGCCTTAGCACATTTATTGGAAAACCAAGGTTTGGATAAAGGACGAGATTTTAAAGTGGAGTGTTAGATAAAGGATTCCATTCCTGCAAGAATAATTTCACTGACACGATCTGAGCAAACGTTGACATCAGAAGTTTTGAAACAGTAATCAGACCAAGGAAAAGAAGAAAAGAAGTCTCGCAGGTCATCCCATTTTGCATTCTTGTAATGTCAAACAATACGAGGTTCGGAATAGCCATGAGATAAAGGTTCCATTGGAGAAGAGACAATCACCAAGTTGTGATCTGAAGTGCCTAAAGGACCTCTCACTTCGACTGTGTACTTAGAAGGGTTGTTTGTGAGAAAAAGATCAAGCATATTGACTGTATGATTTGGATTGTCCGGTATTCTTGTAGGTAAATGAACAATCTGTGCTAGGTCGTTAGTAATTGCAAAAGCCTCAGCATCTTGACCTGCTGTGTCGTTGTGACTAGAAAACGGAAGCCGGCTGGATTTGTGAACATTAAATTCACCAAGGAAAATTACCTCACTGTTAGGAAAGTTGGACTGGAGAAAGTCAAGTTGCAAAGAGAGGAAGTCAAAGAGCTCCAAGTGATTGGTGGAGTTGGGAGAACAGTAGAGACAACAGATGAATTTGACACAATGAGGTAGAGAGATTTTAAGCCAGAAAAGATCAAAGAGAGGAGATTCCAAATTGCCAAGTCTCTGACAGGGAATATCAGAATGGACATATGCACAAGTACCACCTTTGAGGCGATAGGAATCATACAGCGAATAATTTGGGCATCTGAGATGAGCAGTAGTTGAATCAACCGATAACTGAGATTCTGTCAGAAAAAGTACATGCGGTTTGGCAGACTGCAAGTGGAAATGGACATCGTTGAGATTAGAATTGAGACCACGTGTATTTGTGAAATGAATTAGGAAGTGCTTGGGAGGTTTAGATCTTTTCGCAGATAAGCTTGCTCTATTAGTTTGGCAATTCATGGTGTATTCAATAGTAAGAAAAAGTGGGTGGGACATGCTGCATGAAGTAATGAAATTTTTGGATATGGCGTACGCGTGGTAAGAATATACCCAGATCCTTTACATAACGTGGCCTCGACAATGCTCCCCGCATACACACTACTCGGACTCCCTCCAGTCAATATCTGGCAGTAGAGGTAGCAAGATTACACACTAGCTGATCTAGAAGCCTCCTAGACAGTTACCAATAGGTTCGGTCCGGTGTACTAACTAGAGGCCGGCCTGCGAACACCGTTTTAGAGCTGTACCCTCGGAATGTAAGGAATATTGGATCTCGCCACCACGTTCATCATAACCTCAAAAGTTGACAATCATACTGCATGATGGAAGAGATAGGGAAGGTTTGCCCGGAACTTAGCTGTAGAGACTAAACATGGGTTCCACCACTTCAAGCCTCCAATAAGCAAAGTGGTGGTATTTCACCGGTTGATGAGAGTCATCTACCACCTAGTACTGCCTGGTAACATAGAGGGGCGGCGTTCCTCTATGTGGTGTGGGCGCCACACCTCAACCCCTGCTTACGTTGGTGCACACCTGGGTGGTCACCCACCATGTACTTGTGCATGGAGGTTATACCCAGTATTACTAACAGTCCCACCATCGTGAAGGTGCAAGCAGAGGATTTGGCTGTCACAGACCGTCCGGACTTCGCCGAAATTGGGTCCACTTGACTTAAGTGTCACCCGAATATCAGTTCCATCAGCGTTTTAGACTCCCAGGTAGCAAGTACAGCTTGTCTGGCATATCTGAGCAAATGTCTGTGACAACCTCAAGGACCACAAGGTTGACAATCTCGAGGACCTCAAGGTTTAAAATAACTATCTAGCTTTTGTTGCTTTTCCTGCCTCCTTTCATACACGAGCTGCCTGTATGGTTCCAAATGCCACCAAGGACTATCCTACTACTTTCAGCATTATAATAATTATCTTTAATCCATTGCAGGTGCTTTTCAATTCCACTTAAAACAGCTGATAACTCTGCTGTTTTAAGTTCTCGTGTGGCAGCCAGCTGGACTTCGTTGTCATCCTCATTTTGACTTTCCACTTGACTGGCTGCAAGAAGTTGTTGCAAGTCTTCAGTAGATAGATTCTCATTTTCAGACTCTAGAAACTCTTCTACATCTTCATTTTCTACTTCCTCGAAACCAACTTCTTTTGCAAGAACAACACAACCTGCTTTGATTTGTTTTAGTTGCTCTGAAGGTTCAAAGTCTTCAAATCACAAATTAAATGAGGAATAAGTTTCTGCCACACACGATTCAAGCAGTCTTGTTGCATCATTCCAGGCTTCCACAATCATATCATTGGCAACTTTGATGTTAACTGTCTTCCAAAATTCGATAACAGTTTGTGCATTGTCACCTTCATTAGTAGCAGTGATTAACATCTTGAATGTTCACCTTAAATAGTAAGCCTTAAATGCTGCTATCACATCCTGGTCAAGGGCCTGTATTAGAGGTTGTGTTTGGAGGTAAAAAGATGAATTTGGTATTCGGAGAGAGTTCAGCAACTGTCTGAGGATGGATTAGTGTATTATCAAGAATTATTAGAATTTTAAAATCCAAGTTCTTGCAATAATTCTTGAAAGCGGCATGGTAAGCTTCAACTAAAATATCATTGAATATTTGCCCAGTCATACAACCTTTCTTGCTAGACCTATAGTGAAACACCAAGGCTGGATTTCACAATTCCTTTTAAAGCTGGTGGATTGGCAGGGTGATAAACCACTACTGGTTTTAACTTCAAGTCTCTGCTGGTGTTGGCAGCGAACATCACAGTTCAGCATTCTTTTGCAGCCTTAAATCCTGAGGCATGTGCTTCTGCCTTAGAGATGTAGGTCCTTGAAGGCATATGTTTCCAATAGAGGCCTGTTTTATCCAGATTGAAAATCTGATCCAGTGTGTAGCCGCCACCTTCAATTATTTTCTGTACCACGGGTGGAAATGCCTTTGCGGCTTCCTCATCTGCACTTGTGGCTTCGCCAGACAGCTCAACATCGTGAAAAGAGTAGCGGTGTTTGAAGCCACTACTAGCATTAAAAAGAGCCACTTCTGCAGGATTTGGTGATTTCTTTGTAAGGTCTTCATATATAGTTAGTGCTTTCTCTTTCACTGTGAGAAAGCTTGCTCCTGATTTTTTTTGGTTTGGTCTTCAATCCATATGCTTAGCAGCCTTTCCATTTCTTCTATTTCTTTAGTCATTGTTCTAATTGACTTTGTGGCACTTAAAGTTGTTCCAGCTATACACATAGTTTTTATTTTTGTGGCATTGTCTCTGATGGTGCGCAGTGTGGATTCACTTAAGCCTGTTGCTCTCGAGATATCACATGTTCTCTCATTTCTTTCAAAACGTTTTATTATTTCAAGTTTCTCTTCTATACTTAATTCTTTCCTTTTGCACTCACTTCTTGGAACCAGGACGCTGTATGAATATACTTTTTATAAAGAAAAGTTAAATGCAGGAGGACAGTCCAAGACACACTTGTAGGATAACACACGCAGATGAACTGAAGTAAGAGATACATTAGATTCATGTGTGTAAGGTGAGAATATGTATGTAGTGTGTTTCTGCCTTTAAGGTGGAAACACTATTATCATCTCATACATTGAGCTCATATGTAAACATGCCAAACTTCAAATGTGACAGCTATATATCCCATTTAGTTGTATTGGTTGGAGACCATGTACGCTTGCGTTCATAGCTTAATTACTACTGTAATACTGTATATACATACTAGTTGATATTTTTGTTCGGACTTTTTTTTTTTTTTTTTGCAAAATTTAAAACAGTAAAAAAGATAAGCAATCAATAATGACTAACATGACATGCACAAAAGAGAAGATTCTGACAATTTATTTATGTTTTTTTTTATTAGTTAGAGGAAGGGGGAACACATCTTACCATAACGTCAAAACCCACAGAATTCTAGTTATCACTATTATTACAAATGGAGTAAAATGGAGTTTACAACACATTTATAATTAGACTGTGTTAACAGAAAAGCCCAATAAACAGGGAACTACAAATTCATTTTATTGTTTTATGGTAGTGACCTCCAGAAATGTGCTCCTCCACTCTTAAACAAAAAATCTTGTGGATACAGCAAATGACAGCAGTGTCCCTGACCAATACAGTTACAGTAAATGGGGAATACAGCATAGCTCTCACACATTTGACATTTTTTAAGCTTCGTAAACTGCGTTCAGCTTGGTGTCTGGGTTTTTACGTTCACCTGGTGTTACTCGCATACGAAATCACACGAGCCAATGTGAAAATTGCTTTATAGTTGCATTGTTCCCTAGTACAGGGTCATTGAAAAAGGTGTCCGTTATTTCCTTTTTAATTATCTTCGGAAATATTTGATTGATTGCTGTGATCGTAGCAGCAAACGGTATGGTAACTCACTAAGTTTTATTTGACACTTCAACAATGACCTTGGTTATGCCGTGAGCGTGTGCAGAATGACTCCTACGTGCACTGCCTCAGTCAGTGTCAGTAAGATGGCCATGGAACAGAAAGTGTAGTGTGTATTGTGATGTTGCACTAATATGACAGATTTAAATTCAGCATACACACACAGAGCGCAGTGTGTATACGCTGAATTTAAATTTTCTAGATAATGGAAAAATCAAATTAATGGCACCTTGAATCCCCGACGGTGCCATTATTCTCAAAGTCTACTGTAGTAGAATTATAATATTATGATATCCCTATCTCTGCAAGCAATTGCTTGATAAATAATCAGTAGGACAGAGAACTTTGTATCACAACCCCTGAATCCTTTTATTCTTCTGGCATTTTCTTTGTTATGAAATTAATCTGGTCTTTGTTTGTATAAATAAGTTGCTGTTTATGGAAGAGCTGAAGAAGCTTAGAAGCTGCTTGAAAGGAAAAGATTACATATAATTAGCATATAAATTATTTTAGCTTTGTTATTTTCTAAGTATAAAATCTTGCATTTTTCAGCATTAAAACATAGTTGTCACATTATCTTATCACCCCTGATGCCTATCCAAGTCATCCTTAACAAGCTCTATTTGACACATTAACTGCATAATTAACCACTCTCTCAACCTATGCATCATCTGCAAATTTTGAAATCTCACCTATAAGCCTCTACCAGGTGAGGGTCTCGTGTAGCCATCCCATGAATATGTAAGGATCTTCCCTGTGATCCATCCAAATATTTTCCAGACTATATAGCAATTTCTCAAATCAAATGCTTTGATACAGTCCATGTGAACTATGTCAAAGTTATTTCCTGCGCCCAATTCATAAAATTTTCATGAATTGGGTTTGGGAAACCCAACGAATGTGTAATTGTAGATGTAAAATACCCATTTGATTTGTCAGCAACCTGAGCAGGGTCATCAACAGTTAACCCATTGACATCAAGTGGCCCAATATTGCCTACAAACAGAAGAAATTTTAAAGTAGCTTGATTATTTGAAGTCCAGTAAGTTATTAAAATTTAATAAACAAGCACAAAATGTTTCTCAACATGTGTGTTAAATCCTTTTAGCTCATTGAAACTTTTAGACCCACCTGATTTTTTTGAAGTTATTACAACTGCTGAGTGGTAGGAGTCAAAATTATATTCATGGTGGTAAAGAAATATTGGCCATTCCTTCATGGCTTTTTTTTTTATCTTTTAAAGATTTGATTTTTATGTAAAGTAGCTGGGGGGGGGGAGAGCTAGTTCTTGAACATATCAGAAGATTAACTGATTATTGTAAATGTTAGCAGCTTCTTGCTGATTCATATTACTTTTCTCCAATTCTCTGGAAATTCTGAACAAGAAAAAATGGCATCCAGTATTTACATTAATAATAGAATCTGATCACTCTGCAGAACATGTGCTATGATTGTTTTTGCTCTGCAGAGCATGTACTATGATCGGTCTTGAATGGCACACTAATATTTCATGGTCATTTTATTTTTGAATGTGATTGTTATTGGTATTTTTGTTTTATTAATTGTCTGGAAAACCTTTATTGATGTATTATTAGAAGAAACAATTAATTTAAAATCAGCCAAAATTAGACTGATCATCCTTTGTGACCTTAAAATATATAATACTCTTTCATTAATGCTACAGGTATACTGTGTAAACACTAGGCGCCTCCGTAGCCAGGTGGGAAGGAGCAGCAGTGCGAAGCACACGCTTCTTGATTAGACCGGGGTTCGAGCCCGTCACCACCAAATACGGAGGATGCGGAAAGGTCAGGGAATGACCACCGCATATCCCCGGAGCAATATGGCCTTAGTTGCTAATGCTCCTAAAAACCACAACAACAACTGTGTAAACACTAGTGTGGTGTGTGACTTCTGAGGACTGTTATCATTGTTTATGTGATGCATATAAGATATAGTTGCTATAGCGCAGGGATATGTATTATGAACAGAAGCATAATCTGCATAGAAATTTTTCCATATGATTAGTGTTACAAAGTTATCTTGGAATTTTTTATTTTAAGGTTTGTTATATACACCGATGAGCCAAAACATTATGACCAGCGAGTTATGTAAATCGAAGCAACTGCAGGTGAACTACAGCACGTGCGCATGTCGGGACGTGGTATAAAAAAATACCTGCTACTGAGCTCCGTTAATCATTGTTACTCTTGTTCTTCAGATGGGAAGGGCAGTGGACTTAAGTGAGTTTGAAAAAGGCCAGATTGTAATGGCCAGACAACTGGGTCAAAGCATATCCGAAATGGCACGGCTGGTGGGGTGCTCACGGTCAGCCATGGTTAGTACCTACCAAAAGTGGTTCGAGGAGGGGAAACCCACAAACCACCGGTGACAGCGCCTACAATGGGCACGCGAGCATCGAAACTGGACCTTGAGTGATTGGAAGAAGGTAGTCTGGTCCGATGAATCACGTTTCCTGTTGCACCGTGTGCATCATGTACCTGGGGAAGTGATGGCACTTGGATGCGCTGTGGGATGAAAACAGCCTGGTGGCAGTGGCGTCATGCTTTGGGCGATGTTCTGCTAGGGTACCCTGGGCCCAGTCATCCATGTGCCGGGCACTCTGACATCTACCACCTACCTAAACATCATTGCTGACCAGATACACCCATTCATGGCAACGGTCTTCTCCTCTGGCGGTGCCATCTTTCAGCAGGATAATGTGCCATGCCACACCACCCAGATTGTTCGAGACTGGTTCGCGGAACATGAGGAAGACTTCCAGGTATTGCCCTGGCCTTCAAATTCCCCAGACATCAATCCCATTGAGCATCTGTGTGTGTGTGTGTGTGTGTGTGTGTGTGTGTGTGTGTGTGTGTGTGTGTGTGTGTGTTGGAAAATCTTGTAGCATCCATACCATGCCTCACTGTACGAGCCGTTTTGACTGCACGGGGAGGACCAACATCATATTAGGTAGGTGGTCATAATGCTTTGGCTCATCGGTGTATATTTTACATGATGGTTCTTCCCCACTCATCACGAGCTTAGATGGGTGATTTTTAGGCCATCATAGATTAAAGCTAGATTGTTTCACCCAGGTCTACCTTTAAGGGAAAAGCCTACTCTTAGTCAAATGTAGTACCTGGTTTTGCCAATCTGTACAGTTATTGAAATTAGCTAATTACTTAGGCAGTGTTCATAAAGTGTAATAATATTTATACAAAGTAAAAATTAGGTAGAAATGGATTTCTTTACAGTGAACTCTGCAGCAAATTCACTGCACAGAAATCCATTCAAGAACTAAAGTTAGTAAATTGTAAAATTGTTAAACAGGTCATAATATTATTTCATATTTTAAAAAAAATTTTCCCAATGCAAACTTGAACCCGGAGTATTCCTATTTTAGATATTGCTTACTAAATACACAGTGCGGCAGTTGAAAAACAAGACTGGTTCTAGAAAAATAAAATAATGATCCCAGTATGAGTAAACTGATCTTGGTTGATTCAAAGTGACTTCTTTCTGCATCCACACACTGCATGCAATGATCACAAAGTGGCTGGTATACTGTTCAGTGTTCTCATTGCAGATCTTTGAATGGTGTCGATATCATCAAAATAACAGCTTTCAGTGGTGCCTTGAGCTTCAGGAATGAAAAGAAGTTGCACGGGGCTAAGCCTGGTGAATATGGTAGGTGCGATAGTATGCAGACTTTTTTGCTAGCCAAATCTCCCAAACAGTGAGAGGCTTGGTGCATTGTCATGCAAGAGGAACCAACTACCCTCTTCTCCATATTGAAGCTGCACACAACAGATTCTCTGCAACAAAAATTTCAAAACACAGATTGTAGGCAGTAGTAATACTTTGGCCACGGGACACGAACTCTTTGTGCACAATTCCCTTGCTATTGTAGAATGTGATGAGCGTGCTTTTGATTTTTGACCTTTTTCAACAAACTTTTCTAGCCTTGGGAGAGTTTTCTGACTTCTGTTCATCACCCCACAACAAAACATTGTTTCTTCGTTTGTGTGTGTTGGGGGGGGTCATACTTAAAACACCACATCTCTTCATCCATAACAATCCGATTCACGGAGTTAGGTTTGCTTTCAGTGGCCTCAATGAGTTCTTTGCAGTGTTCAACTCGTGCCTGTCGTTGACTAATGTGGAATAAACCACACAAAGGCCTTCATTTTCTTCAAATCTTGGGTTATTATTTGTCAAATGGTTTCCTTATTAACACACAGGTCTTCTGAAATCATTCAGAGAGTTGCACATTAGTCATGTTTCCTGCACTTTTTTCAATCAACTCTGGTGTTTGAGCCATTTTTTTGCTTGGCCCGGATGTTCGTCGTCTTCCAGTAAGTCTGTGTCATGGGCAAAATGTTTGACATTCGAACACAGATGCGCAAGATAGACAGTTCTCTCCTTGCACTTGCTTCATCATTTGAAACATTTCCACAGAACTTTTGCCCAGTCATACACAAAACTTGATGTTTGTTCTTTGTTCCATTGTCCCTCCACAACACAGACAGAGGAAAAATGTGCAATTCAGATCACACTACATTCTCTAATGGTGGCAGTTTCTGCTGACCTTGACTGCAGTGTTTGAGGAACGATTGCTCTTTTGTTTCACGTTTACATCTAGTAGATGGCATCACCAGCACTTGTCTCATAACATCAGTCTCATTTTCCAATTGCCACACCATATGGTATTGCCTTAATTGTTTGTTATAGATAGTGTTCCAGTTTAATTATGTTGTGAATCATAATGTAGCTGTGATGCTCTTAGAGTTGCATTGGTGCTTTGTGCTAGTACACAAACTAATTGTCGTAACCCTTATAATAATGCCATAGTGCTGCATGTAATCTCTGCACAACCAGCACCCCTACTGTTAGATTTCAAAATCAAATAGTTTGGAACAAATATATAGTAAAATATTTTACTATATATTTGGGCATTCAGTTTGATTACTGGCTTACATTCCTCTATATAAAAAATATATATAAGATATATATAAGATATATTAGATAAGAGAAAAAAAAGAGTTTTGTCACCATGCATCACAAGTTTAAATTAGGATCTTACACATAGAATTCTATATGTATTACACTATATGACTAAAAGTATTTGGATACAAACACACAAAACATTTTTAATTAAAAAAACTAATACGAAGTAGGGCCATATTTGGCCTGTATGGTGCCCAGCCAGAATTCACCTCCATTCCTCCTGCAAAGCATCCGCCAGAGCCAACTTGAAATAATTTTGACTGCAGCCTAATTGGACAATCATTACACAGGTGTTCAGGTGGGTTGAGATATGGGATCTTAGACACCAGTCCTGTTTGATAAGAGTGCTGTCATGTTGATACTGACAGCCTATTTCTGTAATACTGCCATATGTAGGTATTGCGTAATTGTCCAGAACACCCAAATAAGCCACAGAATTTGTGGTTTCAGGCACTACTATTAACAGTCCAAATCCAAACCTGCTAAAACAGACCCCCGTACTATCAAATCACCTCCACCAGACTTCATAATTGACACAGTATAGACTAACAGAAGTGCTTTCTAGGCAATCTTCACACAGAAACATATGAGTAAAACAAAACATTTATGTATTGAGATTCTTCATTCCATAGCACCTTCTGCCACTTCTAAATCCATAATAAACATCAGAAACAATGCCACTCTGAATGCTTCTTTGCATTGGTGGCTGGTTATTAGGCTTGTGTGCAGCTGTCCAGTAATTAAAATATATTGAACCTAGGGTTATTCAGCTCCTTACCAATGGTAAACATACCGATGGCTGTTCCCATGGCATCTTTGACCTGCTCTGTGATGTTTTCTGCAGACATTGAGTGAGGCACACTGCCCTCTTTGTAAATGAAGAAAATCCATTGAATGCATTCTATAAGTTTGACCATCCAGGCAATTTTTTTTATTGAAGTATCGCTGTGATCTTCCATCTTTGAATAACATTCACTACAGTAAATTTTGGGAGGTTTAGACAAGTAGTAGTTGTGCACACAGAAATGTTAGATGCAGTATCCAACCACAATTCCACTTTGAAAGACTTAAGTTCTAGTCCACCACTCGTGCCAGCCATTTAACTTACTGTTGATACATAGGCAGAACCATGAGATTTGTGCTGGTATATCTGAGACAGTACATGTTAGGTGGGACACAATTACTGGCACAGTACACAATATTCATGAAGGGTTACTTGCAGTCATGTAGTATATATGGCACTGTATTTGTTTATCCCTATGGTGCAACAACACGATACCATTGAGCTGCACACAGTGGTCATTTGCAAACATTAGACACAACACACAGTGCTTCTCCAAACAACATGAGCATGCAGAACAGTCTTAATCTGTGATTTTCAGGTCCTAGCTGGCAGGCTATCACTGGACTTGCATGTCATCTGCAGACCAACATAACTGGTATATAGAAACACCTTCGGTGAAGTACAGCCAAGCCTCGCATAATGCAAGTTTGATTAATGCGTTTTTCAGTTATTGCTATTTGAAAAAAATTTAAAAAATTTATTATACCACTTCTTGCTTTACACAATGCAAATTTCCAGTTAACGCAATCTTTTTTTTAATGTGATCGTTGAAAAAGATTTAAATCGCATGCTAAGCTTACCACGTTGGACAGGCAATAAATAAACATTTGACTCCCACAGTGTGTTCCGTCAACTGTCGGAAGCAGACATGTTTCTTGTTTGTCTCCTGCTAATAAAGTCATGTGCAGACTTGCATTTAAAAATTCTAATTTTTAAATGCAAAAAAAAAAAAAAAAAAAAAAAAATTTTTTTTTTTAATGTGCCAGATGGAAATGTTACCGCGGCAGATAACAGGAAAAGAACTAGATGAAATCCTTCGTATCGCAGAGAACCTTGAACCTTTTGTTTGAGGTTCTCTGAGATACAAAATAATGCAATATTTCTTATCGCATACAAAATACCGAATATAGGATACGAAATATCTGTATATCGCAGAGAACCTCAAACAAAAGGTTTGAGGTTTTTTCTCTGCGATATTTATTTCGCCAGGGCCTAGAGAAGATTGTTGTCAGCTATTGGAAATTGATTGATGAAAAAAAAGAAAGCCTACACTGTTCAAATATTTCCGTAACAAATAGGTTCTTCATTGTATATTTTATGCAATAAACATTTAATTCTATAATTTTTTTTCCTTATATTTTACATGGCACACAGTTAAAAAGTTATTTAAAAGGTATTTTTAAAATTCTTTACCGACATTCCTGAAGGTCGCGGACCAATTATAATTTTTCCTATTGATTATTATATTCAATTAACGCGTGTGCACGCGATGCGATTGTGGGATGAATTAATTACATTAATCGTGGCTAGCCTGTATTGAGAATACAGGTCTGTATGTGTACTGATGCCAAGAAAGTAAAACTAGGAGTCTGGAGAACAGTAACATTCCATTTGCAAGCAGAATTTGGATACCTGCTCAAAAGAGTAACCTGGGCCTTCATACCCAGAGTTGATTTTGTCTGTGGTGGGGAAACCCTGGTTCATCCCAAACCTCTCCTCCACTTTCTTGATAACAGGACATAGCCCTGTCAGCAACAAGCTATATGAATTAGGACTTGTTGTAGATCCAATGTACTCTTCTGGCTCCAAAGTGAACTGTAACCACATTGTGCATGACTGCTCCAACTATGTAGGCCTCTGAGCCCATAGCTGCATCATTTATTTCTCTGCAACACGACTCCCAAAAAGTATTATAAAGTCCTTCACTGTCTTTCTGATGGATAACTAACAATGTCGAATGTATAGATAAAACTAGAATAAAGAATATACTGCTGTCCTGTTAGTCTACTTCATAGTAAGAACTGTGAAGTTCTTACTATGAAGTAAGAACATCTAACATCAATGTCTCTGACACTACCAACGCAGCATCTATTTTACATTGTGTGCATGCACACATGTGCAAATGGCAGAGATGAAGGAAAACTTGGATGCTGTTGTAGTCCCTGAAAAACAGTATACAATACAATGCAACTCCACCTTAAATTTTCATACTTCATCTATACCATGCTTTTCTAGGTGTGCAGTGTTAATTACCCTCCACAATATGAACATCAACTTATGGTTGAAGATGAGAATAAAATATATTACAGCAGGCTTGCACCTAAATCTCCAGCTTAATTTTCTACCTATGCTAAAGCTCATAAAAGTTATAAAAAAAAGCTACATAAATTCAGTTTTGAGAAGTCTAAGAGTAGGAAACTTGTCTCTTGTTGAAGTAGTAGTCTGGCCTTCCAGCCTTGCTAAAGCCATTGGCCTCAACTTCTCTCTCTGTTTATACTGCTACCTTTGTTACATCATAATGATTCTGCTACATATTCATGTAAAGATAAGGGAAATAAAGCTGGCTTAAAATCCCACAGTGAACTTGTCCCATCAGTAGCTCCCTTTGTTTTCCAACAGAATGATATTAGAAGAATTACGAATGAACAGTCTTAATACCAAGAAGTAATCGGGTCTTGGTAGCAATTCTTAACTTATTCTTAAAACGTATAGATCAAACTAGAATAAATAGTAGTACTGCTTCCTAGACTGTTGCATAGAAATAACTATGAGACTATACTGGTGGTGTGTCAGAGACACACCACCAGTATTGAATTTTCTATACATTGTGCCCATTGTTTTTTTTTTTTTTTTTAAACTGTCTTATTCCACTGGTAGTTTTTCTTTTAAATGGTAACTTGCTCATATTTAACCAGTTCTTCAGAAGCGGGACTTACTCCTTTCTTGTTATTGTCCTGTTGCACTGATCTTGACTCTATCCAAAGTAACAGAGAAATTTGTCAAGTGCGAATGATTAACAATTATCAATATCAGTTCAGTCGATGCCAATTCACAGTTGGTACCAACCTTGACGTAGGTTATTAATCTGTGGATAAATTCCATGGAAGCATAGAAACGCTTAAATATTGACGGTAGTTGCAAGTTACACTCAGTATTTCATTAAGTTTGGCATAAAATAGAGTGACTGGGTGTTCCATTGTCCTGACAAATATGAAACAAGATATCAGTCTTGTTTTTCTCAACAGTTCCATTTCATTTAGACGTTATGTAAAAATGTTGTTGTGTGTGCATGCATTTTATAATTAAGATGTATTACTGTGTATGGATAATGTTTCAGGTTAAAAAAATTTAAAAACAATCACAATAAAATAATGTGCACTGATTTACCCTCTGTTTCTGGTAGACGTGTTTGTAATGCACAAGAATAGTGTAAGGCCATGTGGGCACCTCTTCTCTTTGACATTTTCTGTATACAAGCATCTTGAAGTGCTATTGTGAATTTTTGTTTTGCTAAATATTATGTACCTGGGATGGATTTTGCTAGTGGCAGATGAAACAAACAGCTCTTGGTATTTCAAGAAAGCATCTTTTATTTTTACAAATAAAAAAAAAAATAAAAGTTTGATCAATGACATGAATACACATAAGCCAATATCTTCTATCAAAAGAATTTTATGAAGTGCAAGGTAAGCCACTTTTGTTAATTATTTCTAAATTGAAGGCAAGAAGTATTGAAGAAACTGTTTTGCTAGAGTTATTAATTATATATGATTTCAGTTGGGTTTGAGAAAAAAACTATCTTAATTTGGAAGTCACAGATAGTCACAGTACTGGAAAGAAAAAGAGAAAATTTGTATGTTAACAGAGATGTTTTTTCTTTAACTCAGCCAAAGAGAATATGTGCAACACAGTTGTACATACTTTCTTGGCTGAGAAGGATAAAACAGCTTGATTTTGTTTCAGTTATTTTGTTAAATATATACATGGTTATTCAAAATGAAGTCCGGGGATTCAGAATTTTTTTTTTTGGGAAAGCACATGTGTCGTAATCATTTGTAGCCATCTCGAAAGAACGCATAATATCTCGAGTTTCGTTCCCACACTCGCGAGGTTCGGTATGCTGCACCAGATGGCGTTGGACGCATACCGCCGTGCAGTCGTTCGTTTGCCTGTGACGCCAGTTCTGCTCTGTTGGCTTCGGAATGTAATGAGAAAGCTTTTACTGTGTTTTTACTATGATTTCTTCCTGTGGGGTTTCGTAAAGGATAACATTTTTGTGCCTCCCTTACCTGCGACTATACCAGAACTGAAAGATCGGATCACCAAAACCATTGACAGCATCACTCCTGACTTACTAAGCCGTGTGTGGGAAGAATTCCTTTTCCGAGTTGATGTCTGCCAGATCACTAAAGGCTCTCGTATTGAACATTTATGAGGTATGTAAAAAAAACTTCATTACTATACTTGCATTCTGGAAATATTTCTTTCTTCCTATGTCTGCACATGTGTGTACAGGAATTGTTTGAAACCCTGGACTTCATTTTGAATAATCCTTGTATATTTATATATTACACATGCAAGTTAAAGAGAAAATAAATTTTAAGATTTTATTTTTTTTAAAATGTTTATAATGGTATTTATTTATTAGTTTGTTAAAGACCACAATATAACTGTCAGCCAGAAACAGGCAAAGATTTGGAAAATGGTTGGATATTTTATGTAGTTTATGTTAAACAGGGCTGGGAATATATAGTGAATCAGTTATTCCTCCTAACCAGTAGCATATCGCAATAGGCTTGTATCCGAATCTCCAGTTTATTTTTCTGCCTACACTAAAGCTTACAACAATTAGAAATGTTACTAATCAATCCATATGCAATTTTAACAGAATAAGAATAGAAAACTTGTTCTTGTCCAAATAATAATCAAGCATTCTGTTCTCTTGCCAACGTTATTGGCTAGAACTTCTGTCCATATGTGCTCTCACACCTGTTATAAATGGATCTTTTGCATCCTCAGCTAAAGATAATGCCCGCTTACTAGCATCCTACTTTTCTGCTAACTCTTATATTGACAGTCTTGCTAAATCACCTACCCAGTATACTCTCTATACTCTGCTCATTACTTCCCATGGTCTTCCAAAAGAAGAATATCAGAAGAGTTTTGGACAATTTTGATGCTACGGAAGCTTCGGGTGTTGCTGGTGACACTCTCCACTTTTCTCAAAATCTGTACTCCTTTCCTGTATTGCCTTTTCACACTTTCTTATTCCACTTTCCGCTGGTGTTTTTCCTTCTGCTTGGAAATTTGCTTTTATCCAGCTGGTTTGTAGAAAGTGTAACAAATTCCTCCTATCCAATTATAGTCTGATTGCACTTACCTGGAGAAATCCATCCATCAACTGGTGACATTGGCTTATGTTACTCACCTTTAGCTCTAATATAGGCTCTAATACTTTTCATGTTGGGAATTTTTTATTTTTGATAACATAAAACCTTTAGATCAGTTTGAAACACAAGCAGTTGCTCTAGATGCTTCTAATGCTTTTATGTTTGGTACAAAGGTCCTAAATAAGCTCCCATTGTATATATTTCTGAATTTATTTCATAATTGGGTACCTAGTTTTTTATCTCACTGCTCACTGAGGGGTGATGATCATGGCTCTCTGCTAATGCTGGGTTGTTCTCCCACTCCTCTTCCTCTTGTATATTAATGACCTCCAACTGACTGGAAATCTTATCCATAGTTTTGCTAATGATAGTACATTATATTCCACCTTCTAATTTAAGGAACCTTGCCCTGCATGAACAGCTTCAATTTCCCGAATATCTGCTGCCAATTCTTTGAATACCATTAGGTAATTCTCCATTTGTGTGAAGAAAATTTATTTAATTTCAGTTCTTCTAGAATTGAGTTCATCTTATTTCTTGCACAAAAAAAAAAAAAAAAAAAAGCCTGCTGCTCCTATTTTCTGTGACGTTTAGATTTCTAGGCATGATCACATACTTCTGTTAGGAATTACTCCAACTTCTAATTGCCTCTAGCATAAGCACATCACAAATATTGCTTCCTCTGCTTTAAAAGAAAAAAAAAGTTTTTGCTCTCCACATTACTTTTGTTCTGAACAACTAATTACTCTGTACAAATCCCAAATTTATCCAATCATGGAATTTTGTCCCCAAACCCTCTCTCAGGCTTCTATAGACTATTCCAAAGAATTAATGAACTATCTCTCCGTGTCATTGACGTTTGTTTTCTGCTGCATGTGTTAATAGACACATCCATGGCACTGTGCTTCCAGATTGATGTCTGATTTCCCCCACACTCTTCCCAACAAGTCCAGACATCCTGCACCAATCAGTATCCATTCAATACAAGTTTGCCACAGTTTGGCATGGCAGAGACTTCCTAGTAAAAAAGAAAAAACAAAAAAAAACTCCACACTCACAGCAGCAACTTTTTCTCATTTATCTCTGAAACAACCTACAAAAATTCAAGTGATGTCAGCAAGTATCTTCTTTTCTGTACTAAGTATTATAGGCTCTAATACTTTTCATGTTGGGAATTTTTTATTTTTATTTTTGATAACCTAAAACTAATGAACTGTTTTTGTTTAGCCAGTTGAATTAAACCTGAATTATTTTGAACAAAGTAAGATAATGTGGCTGTCGTAGGGGACATATATATCTTATTTTTTGAATGAGAAATATTATTTTAGGATTGAATTTGGCATTAAAGAATTCATTAAATCGTATTTTTATTGCAGTAATCCAAAACTAATGTAGAAAGGGTTTAAAAACATGCTTTCTTCCCTCCCTCAGTATTTTGTTGATGCAAATTTTTAGAAGTTTTCTAATCTTACTTTTCAGTTCTATTAACTTAAGTTTGTCTTTTGCTTTTCAGACACTGGAAAGATCTTATCTTTTGAAAATAAATGGCAAAGGCAAGTATGAACGTAATTGTATCATTGTAAATTTTATTTAATAAGATTAAAACTGAAGGTGGGAATTAAAAATGTATAGTAGGCAAGTTCTAAATATTAGGCATGAATTTATTGATATTGTTAGAAAGATTAAGCATTCTAAATTGCACAGGAAGATACTGTAAGAAGCATCAACTTATAATTTATACAACTAATGCTCTGGTAGTGCACTAACTATAAATTATAAGTTAACACTTCTATGTTAAATGATGCTAATGTACTGGTAGTATAGTAGTATCATATATTTGAGAGTGTGCATTCAGTGTGCCATAATTTTCAGAATCTTGGGAAATAACATTCTGAAATTCTCAACATTATGAAAATTCATAAATAATGATTGAAAAGTAAAATTGTGGAATTCATAGCTAAAAGCGAACACTTACTTTTGAGCTCAGTTGTAAATCAGAACAAAACTCAATTTATCAAAAGTTTATTCTATGTGCATAAAGTAACCACAAGCAAAAAAAAAAAAAAAATATATATATATATATATATATATATGTGTACCAAGCTATAAACAAAAATTAATCATTTTCTAATAGCCCAAAGTTCAACAGTGTTCCAACAGAATCAAGCAGTCAGAATCAAGCAGTCATTTCATGTACGTTTAATTTTATACCACTTGTGTATTGATCACTTAAGAATGGCCGCCTGTATGCATTACAGCACAGTACTTGTAGTACCATTTGATGCTTCTGTATGTCAGTGTGTTATGTACATAGCTGTATGAAAGCCAACAAAATTTGCTTATAAGGCATTGTAACAAATTGCAAATTGTGAATCCCATCGCTACAAGTTACCTTACTGTTACGTCTTGAATAAATAGCACCCCCCAAGGGAGGGGCATATACTGCCATTTATTCTCAGTTGAGTGCCACCACCACTCATGTAATTTATATGCAACTAAAATAGCACAACTTCCATCCTTGTTGTCTAATAGTGTAGCCTCAGTTAAAGGAATTAATCTCTCATTTGCCATGAGTTGCTCTTGGATGTATTTTAAATAGAAGATGCATAGCTAATGATAAATATACTGTTCTTTGTCCATAATGAGATGTCACCACACTCAAGAATTGTTTCACAAATTCTTTGAACAGTGTTATCTTGTTAGAGAATGGGCAGATAACCATTAGCATTTGTTTTTCCGAACATTGGAAAACAGTAAAAATTGTAGAAATGAAGGATAATACAGTAAAAAAAAGTTTTGTATTATGTATTTTATTTATCCAGAATAGAGATTTTTATAAATAAGAATTTAATTATACAATCCTAAACTTTTTCAGAATGGTTTATAATCACTTTGTAATGGGTGTAAAATCATTCAAAAGTAAAAATTAAATGCCAATGAAAACATTATGGCATTGTTATCAGATAATGCAACTGCTTGTCCTGAAATTTTGTCAAGAGATGATGGCAGTATTGTGCTTTTTCTTACCTCTGAATACCACAACCCTCATTCAGTCTGTGGATCAGAATATAATACAATTGCTGTAAATGTTTGTATCAAAGGAAACAATTGAAGGGTCTGGTTTTTTGATGATTCTGACAATAAGAAGGGCACAAGAGAAAAGATAATGGATATGTTTTCATAACAAAATATGTTTATCTGCTATAACAATGGAGAAAAAATTGTACCACTCAGAGTCGTGCCAAGACATTAGTCATCATCATCAGCCATTTTCAATCCACTGCAGGATGAAGGCCTCTCCAGCAACTTTCCAGTTCCTTCTGTTTTGAGCACTGGACATCCATTTACTACCCACAAACTCATGAATTTCATCTATCCATCTCCGCCTTTGTCTTCCAGGTTTTCTTCTAGCTCCTCTTGGATACCATTCTGTTATTTTCTTAGTCTATCTGTCATCATGTCTTCGAGCTATGTGTCCTGCCCAAGACCATTTTAGTTCTTTAGTTTTGATAAGAATGTCCTTTACTTGAGTTTGTTGCCTAATCCATGTGTTTCTCTTCTTATCTAACAGTCTGATTCCCAATATGATTCGTTCCATTCTTCGCTGTGTAGTTCTCAGCTTCTCTTCCATTCTTTTGGTGAGTGCCCAAGTTTCACTTCCATAAGTCATGGTGGGGAATATACATTGATTCATTATTTTACGTTTCAGAAAAACTGGGATATTGCTCTTCAGTATGTGACTATATTTCCTGAATGCTATTCATCCAAAATTTATTCTTCTCTTGACTTCCAGCCATTTATCATTATTACAGCTAATAACTTGTCCCAGTTAAGTATATGACTGCACCTTTTCAATTACTGCTCCTTCAATCATTATTTCCCTTTCTGTGGCATACTTGTTCATCATTACTTTTGTTTTAGCCATATTCATCTTTAGTCCAAAATCCTTACTAGCTGTGCATAACTGATTAAGATTTTCCTCTAATTCTTTGGGATCATGGCTTATGACCACAATGTCATCTGCAAATCGTAAATGGTTTAGGTACTCTCCGTTCACATTGACTTCTTTCTGCGACCAGTCTAATCTTCTGAAAGCTTCCTCAAGGGCAGCAGTAAACAGCTTCGGAGATATTGTGTCTCCTTGTCGAACTCCTTTCTCAATTTTAAATTTCCTACTGTCTTTGTCTAGTCTAATAAAGGAGGTAGCACACTCTCGTATATTTTCTTCAAAATCATAATATATGGGGTATCAATGCCTTGTCTTTCCAGTGCCCGAAACATTGCCTTATGCTGTATGGAGTCAAATGCCTTTTCATAATCCACAAATGCCAGGCATAATGGTGTTTTATATTCATTTGCTTTCTCCATTAGCTGTGATATTACGTGAAGGTGATCCATAGTTGAGAATCCTGTCCTAAAGCCAGCTTGCTCTTTCGGTTGATTCTCATCAAGTATTCTTTCTAATCTGTTAGTAATGACCCTTGTGAACAACTTGTAGATATGGGATAACAAGCTAATTGGTCTATAATTTCCAATTTCTTATTTATCTCCTTTCTTATGCAGCAAAACTATTATTGCATTATTCCACTGCTTAGGCATCACACCTTTTCTAATGCACTTTGTGAAGAGCCTTGCCAGTTTTTGTGTTATGTCTCTTCCTCCCAATTTTAACAACTCTACAGTAACTTCATCTTCCCCCGGGGCTTTCTGATTCTTCATTTTCTTCAATGCATGTTCTACCTTATCAGGAAGAATATTGTTTATGTCGTATGTGTTGCTACTTTGCAATCCATCTTCCCCACTGCTGGCATCATTCCCCTGCTCCTTGTATAATTCTCTATAGTAGTCTTCTGCTATTTGAATTATGCCTTCTCTGCTGTTTATAAGTACACCATCGCTATTCTCACTCGCTACATCATCGCTAAGACATTAGTATCAGGATACAAACATGAAAATGCTGTTTCTCTCCCCAAACAAAATGTTCCTAGTGTTTTGTGCTCTTTGAAAGTTGGTGCCAATATGCAGTTTCTTCTACATTAAAGTGGGGTTGATGAGACTGTTACTGGCTAGTTATGTTTTTCAGTGATGCCATTATTTTAATTAATGCCAATTTGGTAGCCACTCTTGAGGAAAATTGTCAAACTGTGCCCAAAAAAAAAAAAAAAAAAAAGCAAGAGATTAAAAGCAGCCTCCTGCTATTTTTTACAAATTTGCTATTATTTTTTCATTTGTATTTTTATTTTATTATTTTAATTTACTTTCATTTTATTTTTATTATTGCGATTATTTTTACAAATCTGCTTCTCCCCCCACCCACAGAAATTTGATATTGTGCTTTTGCTTTCACACAGAGGATGGTGTTTGCTCTCTTTTGGAAAAGAAATGCTTACTAAAACTGTTTATTTATAATACACGTAGTTCTCGACTTTACGAGTTAATTTGTTCCTAGCGCGTGCTTGTAAAGCGAGAATTTATTTCCCATAGACATAAGGTTAAAAATAGGGGTTACGTTCTCAACAATGAAATTAGCTAATTAGTTTATGTTTAAAAAATGATTGATTTATCGAAAGAACTTAAAATGTAGCCTGTAAATTCAAGCAAATTATAATAATAGAGAAATTATTTACGACTTACAAATGTTAAAGAATGTTTATTCTTCTTCATCATCGACTAAATGCACACTCATTGATCACTCATTATTGGCTCGGCACTCTTTGGTTTGTTGCACAAGGAGTCGTCTTCAGAAATGTTTCAAGAAGCGTTTGTTTCCAAGATAATCTTCTCTTTTAATTATAAATTTCACGATTGCATGCATAAGCATTTTTTAACGGCACACACAATTGCAACTCGCGTGGAGTAACAAGTTTACGAAGCTTAAAAAAAAAAAAGGAATGAAGAGAAGATTCTGAAAATTTATTTATGTTTTTTTATACGATTTGAAGATTTCAGTAAAGGGGAAACACATTTCACCATAATAACATAAAACCACACAATTTCATAATCGGTATTTTTGCAAATGCAAGAAGATCGAGTTTACTACCCGTTTATAATTGCTTGCAGTAATAGAAAAGCCCAATAAACCAGAAAGTGCAAATTGTTTTTATTGTTTTATGGTTGTGACCTCCTGAAATGTGCTTTAGAAAAATATCACAAAGGCATTTAAAATTGATTCTTATAACGGGGCTCACATCTGGTGAGTATGGGCTTGGCACATCCAGGGTCCTGAGCTGGATATCATCATTCTTCTCTTTCGTGGTGATTCCCCTTTCTACTTCTCTCTCTCTCTCTCTCTCTCTCTCTCTCTCTCTCTCTCTCTCTCTCTCTCTCTCTCTCTCTCTCTCTCTCTCTCTCTCTTTTTTTTTTTTTTGGCTGGTGCAGCATAAGCCTCAGGCTTCTTTGCACCATATGGCTAATAATAATATGATAACAATGAAAGTGTAGTGCATTTTAATGATTTGAATTGGTAACTAATAGAATTTTCAAACCACGCTCACGACCTTAAAAATGACATTTTAGAGAGATAAATAGCTTAGTTATACGGCAAAAATTTGAACTTCCGAGATCTTGAAATGAATTACCAAAAAAAAAACTTATAGGGTTCACATTACGATATTTTAACGATACGGTGGTGTCTCTGGAACTGATTAATATCGTAAAGCGGGATACACTGTATTGTGTAGCTACACACGTGGTTTGGAATGCAGTATTTATGAATGTTTAACATTCATTTTTTTTTTTTTTTTTTTTTTTTTTTGCAATTAATGTTCATATTTTTGATTTTGTTGATAGATACTTGAGGGGGAAAAAAATCTTAAACCCGGGAACTCATAAAGCGAGAACTGCCTATATTTATTAGAGAGATTTCTTCTGAGACTAGCAGATCACCCATAATCACTGTGATGTCTCCATTCTTGGATAGTTGTAGCATCAATTCAATTTGTTCATAAAATGTCTTAATCTCCTCTTTGCCTTTGTCAGCTGTTGGTGCATAGGTGTCTGAATTATGTTTAAGCTGTAAGGTTTTGTTGTTATTTGAATCATCATCACTATGTCTGAGTAAGGTTTTACATTTTTTACTGCCTTACAAACCTTAGTATTAACCAAGAATCCAACTGCTCCTCCTCCTCCTCTGATTTCAGTCATCAGTGCCCGTGTAATAAAACATACCATAGTCTGTAGCACATTTACCATTGCCTGGCCATCTGACCTCACTAACACCAAGAATATCAGTTTGTTTTAAGTCTTCATTTCTTGAACTAAATTATCCAGTTTCCCTGCTTCGTATAAACATCTCACATTCCAGGTCCCAAATCTAAGTGATGAACCCAGAGATTCTTAGCACCTTCTTCCCATTCAAGGGATGCTGGTGTCTGAGGGCCGAAACTGTGTTTTTATCTGTCATTGCTAGATGATGATGTCCTGGGGAAAATAGTGTGATAGCTTCCCGTTCCTTTTCACACCACAGTCATAGTCAGGATGACCATGCTTGTATTCAATCAATGCTGCCAACCAGATCTTAACTGATCTTTGCCATCAGTGAATGCTGATACTTTTTTATATTTAGAATTCATATAATAATTATATTATTATTGAAAGATATTTTTCCAGCGGGTAGTTTATTCTGGTTTTTATTTAAAAATCAGAATAAGCAGTATAAGAAACAATATCGTTCCTCAAAATTCTTCCGTCCCAGTCCAACATGCTAGGGTTATAAGTGTTATAAGCCAGAGCAAGTGAGAGGTAATGTAAATGAAGCATTAAAAAAAAAGAAGAGAAAAAAACATAGTGCAAGATTAGATATCACCAGTCACATTAAATCAAAGGATCATATGAATAGGTGGTGATCAGACTTATGAATAATGACTCTATTGCTGAATCAATGAAATAATCTCCATTTCTTCTGTAACTCATAAGACAATCTGGAACTGCTTCATTATTAATGTTACTACTACAACTTCGAGTTCTCTAGTGAGTAGCACAGTGCATAGTATTGCTACTCTCTCATACATATAGAAAAGGCCTGAGCTTAATTCTTTTCATTGACTGAAGTTGAACAACACGTCCTGTTTGGATGGGTGGAACTTTTACACACACTGAATGTATTAGTCAGTTTGTAGTGAGAGTCGCAAGGTTTTTTTATCCAGCATAAATAGATGCAGTCCAAGTACAACTTTCTGAGGGGTATGTGATTGCCCTCAGCTATTTCACCCCATGTGTACAATAACATAGCCAAGAGAAAATGGGATCACAAAACAGTTATTTTTGTCTTGGCAGTGTAGTCACTTTCACAGTTAGGGGATTTGTTGGACAGCAGAAGTAAATTATTACTTCTTAGTTTACCACTGAACAGAATGTCCACAAACACTATATAACTGTGAAAGAGAGGCAGCAGAAGCAGGGAATGATATCACATTTTACCTTCACTGATGCATGTACTGACTATTTTATAATTAGTAATTGAAAATTTGCACAGATGTTTTTTATATACAAGATGTATACACATTTTTATATACATATGTGTTAGTAAGTCCAAAGTAACATTTTAAATACAAATGTTCAACTGTAGATGAACTATTGTAAATGATATATTATCAGATATATACATGTTATTATCAAAAGTAAAAATATTTTTCTGTAGAGTTTTATGTACAACATTCAACTTTAAGTTAGAAGTTTTATTGATATTGGTCCTGGACGTTTCTCTTCAGTTGTAGAAAGACCTCAGCATATGTTGATGAGAGTGTCTGTGGGTATCCATGGAAATGATATTGATTCTGCAATTGAAACATACAATCTTATGTCAGAGAAATGGTTCACCCATGCTTCTCCTACACTCTTCAATTCTGGAACTCCCAAGCCACAGTTGTCCAGGTTAGTTAAAACTGGTTTTTTCTTCTTGTTATATAAGCTGTTTTTAATCTCTGTTCTTTATTAACTTTTAAATTATGGCTATAAAAGGAAGTCATGCTTTTGAAGGAAAAAGAGATACAGCCCAGGTATCCATAATTTAATTGAAAATATATTCCCTGTGTAACCAGGATATTCCTTGGTTGCATGTGACAGTATACTATTTGCTACTGAACTAGTTTTATTTTCTGCTTTGTGTGAACTTAGTTTTATATTTAGCCACTCAACCTTCTAACTCAAAGGTTGATTGGCTAAATGCTGTCAGTGTGAAGGTTTTTTTTTTTTTTTTTTTTTTAATTATGGCTCTGAAATTACGCAATTGCCTGCAATGGTATTTGACCTGTTCACTGTTTATTGCCAGCAAAGCTAAACTATTAAATTTTAGAACCTGCTAAAGAGTTTCATCCTAGTGTTCAGCCAGTTTTATGAGGCTGTTCTGTATTATTTAAATTTTTTCAAGAGTTATTTAGCATATGTAATTAGTTTTTAAAGGTTTAATTTGCATACAGAAAATTCAGTTGATTAAAATATTTAGGTTATATTAATCTTTTTAAAGTTTCTATAAAATTCCATCAAACTTACTTATTTTAATCTTGTGTTTTATAGCTGTTTTTTGCTGACAATGTCAGAGGATAGCATTGAAGGAATTTATGACACACTGAAACGTTGTGCTCTCATTTCCAAAAATGCTGGTGGTATTGGACTTAATGTTCATTGTATTCGTGCAACAGGAAGCTATATTGCTGGGGTATGTGTAAAAAAAATTTGCGTTTTGTGTTTTTTACATTATATAACTTAAAGCAAAATGCCACTATTTGAAATTTCTCTGTGATTCCACATTGTAGCATTCCAAAGGACTGCATTGAATGATTGGATTACCCAGTGCTCATCTTCATATTATTAGATCACCATGGACAAACATACAATCATCATCATATATTCTGTACACCATGTTGCATCTGTTATAACCTCAACTCAATCACATCTCAATCTATCTGTCTGTTCCTAGCCTGCCCCAGCTCATGAAACAAAGAAGTGTCAGAGTGGAATGTTGGAAATGGGAATCATCCGGAAAGCAGCCTCCATCTGGAAATAAGTGACAATCCATCAGGTTGATGAAATGATGACAGACTAGACTAGAGATTCCCAAACTTTATACCTTGCACCCCTCCACTCCTTAAAATATTTCATAAATGTCATACTTCCACCTTCCATTACAAATGCAAATAAACAGATCTGGCATAAAACTTAACTGTGAATGTGCATACTTTTATAAATTAATATATACTTCAGTACATTTAAGAAAAACATTTGCCCATATTTCCACATTTTGGGAACCTCTGGACTAGACACATCAGAAAGTAAGTTGTGTGTTAAGATTAACTTCACTTTTTCCCACATGAATATATTGCTGAAACTACAGCAAGTTTTTTTGTGTGCTGGAAAGTGCCACTGTTACTTACGCCAATAAAGATAATAAAAAATAAAGGAATTAATTAACAACTGAAATTAACAAAGTAAAAATTAAAAGAATAGAAGAATAAGAATATCTGCCCTTTCCACAAAAAGCACTCTGGTGATTTCCAACAGTTTGTGTAGTGCTTCCTTTAACTTATTCAAACTACCCATCTCTACAGCACCACATGGGGGTTTATTCCAACAATTGACCTCCTGCTGGCTAAGGAAAATTTCTGCACATGTCCCCTACAGTCATCCTTTCTCAGTTTGAATTTGTGTTCCCTCATATGTATAGTCTGAGCAATAGGAAGGATTCCATCAGCATTGAGCTTAATCAATCCATTCAAAGCCTTAAAATCAGTCAGATCTCCTCACAGGTGCCTAGTCTTCAGGTGCTCTAGTTTGCAGAATGGAACCCTTTCCTGGTAAGAGTATCCTTTTGTTCCTCTTACTAATCTCATGGCTTTTCTCTGCATCCATTGCAACAGATCCCTGTCCCTTCTAAATGAGGTCTCCAGACTTGTATTGCATTATACAAAATATTGCCTGACCATTGCCGTACACAATGGGATCTTTATCTCTACTGTCAAAATTCCTGTATATCTTTGGCAAAATTCCATTGACTGTCCTCACAGCTCATTTTCACTGCTCAGAGAACTTCATATCTGACTGCAGTCTTTTTCATTCTCCACTACCAAGTGTGATACCACACAGTTGATATGTTAATCTGGAATTACTGCTGCAGATATGAACTACCTTGCATTTGTCAGTGTTAACCTTCAACTGCCACTTCTCAACCCATCTGCTAATTTATGTAGATCTTTTTGCCTACCCTGATTACTGTGGTTAGGTGCACTATAGCCAGTGTAGCTTATGCACCATTAAACACCCATAACACGCACACATTAATGTGATTAACTACCTTGCCAACCTTCTTATCATCTGTAAACTTAGACATTAGGTCTGATATGCCTTTATCAGTATCATTAATAAATACTGAAACAACAGTATTTATTAATGATAGCAATGAACCCTGGAATTGGGGTGGACTTCACTAATAACATTAATCAAAGAAGAACAGTGTCCATTGATAATCACTCTGTCTTCTGCTCAACCACTCCTTTATCCATAGGAGTTACTTGCCCTTAATGCCACACTGCTCCAATTTGAAAGCAGTCTTCTATGAATATGTGTGATTTCCTGAGGAAGCATGCACACTTGTAAATCTGCAAAAGGTCATATTTCCATAGTGAACTGCTGAAGAACAGCCAGGCATCTACTGGTGCCTCTATATGACCTATGACAAAAGAGACTGAAGGAAGTATGAATTTACAAACTTAAATACGGTGAGCCCTCTATAGTTAACATAAGAAAATTAAACTACAAAATGCAAATTAAAATATCGAAAATCAAACTATCAAGAAAATGAAATAATGAAATTAAGCAACTAAATCAATACCAATCCACATATTATTACTAAACTGAATGAATAGAAAATACTCAAACTAAGTAAACAAATAAAAGAAGGGGATGTTCTAATTTTACTGAAGAATGTAAATGAACATAAACAAACTGGGAGAGGACGTGAAGAACCAAACGAATTGTGCACTGCCCATAACCATTGTTATATTACTAAGAAAAAGAAACAGGGAATTACCGTACATTCATTTTATTAATATATGGATTGGTATTGATTTTGTATATTTAATTTTTGTGTTTACAATAATTTGGATTAATTGACTTGATTAGTTGACATAATTTGCATTTTGTACTCTTATTTTCTTATGTTAACTATAGTGTGCTCATCATATTTAAGTTCATAAATTCATACTTTCTTCAGTCTCCTTTGTCATAGGTCATATAGGTGCACCAGTTTGCTATGGAAATATGACCTTTGGGAGATTTACAGATATGGGTGCTCCCTGAGGAAATCAAACCTGTGTCCTCCCTAACATTTTTTTTTTTTTTTTTTTTTTTTTTTTAGCTCATTAATTTTTGAGATATCTGCGTTCGCTGGTGGGGATGTCCTTCTGTGGTCATTTGGTTGGCTTAGAGACAGCAGTTGTGCCATTAAAATGGAGTTCTGCAGAGTACTTCCTGTGATGAGGGTAGATATTTGTTATAGCAGAAATATTTGCTGTAGGCTCAGTAATACGTTTGTGTTTAAAAAAAAATTTAAGTTAATTTAAATATAATGTAATAATTCCACCTATGTTTCTTTTTCTGAGTGATGTGATATGAGCTTTGTGTTCTTTGGCATACTTATACTGGATAAATAAAAGGTTGAAAATGTTCATTTAACTGGCATAAATCTTAAAACCTTCAAGATTATTTACATATTAAGCTGCAAAAAATATGCAAAATATCACATTTCTGTACCCTGATTTATCAAGCTCTGCATACATGTTTATTATCTACCACTAAAAGCTGCAGGGAGTGCTGCATGACAACAGTGCATTGTAGTTTGGATTAATTACTTATACCTATGGTTTAACTGCAATCCTTCCACTTTTCTAAAGATGTTTTCATGTTAGAACAGTAAAACAGGTTTTTTGTGGGATGAGAACCTACGAGGGACAGCTCCTGTTACACAATTTCATTCTACCATCCTCACAGGCTTTGGGTTTATGAAATGTCTTGTTCTTGTTCACAGTCTGAACACCATCTAGAAATATTTCATATGTACCGGGTGGTTGTAAAATAAGTTTCCCTATTCAGGAGACCCTAGTGTCAAAACGGTTATAGTTAGTGCTGTGAAAATTGGTGGTTATGTCATTTTGGGTATGGGGAAGTGATTTGTAGAAGGGAAAAAAATTAGTTCAAATTTCTGCCACCAGGGGAAAACGGCGCTGCACATGTGTAAACATTGTCATTTACTTCAAAACACACTGCTTACACAAATGACATTCTGTTAGATAAAAGCAGAAAGACCAATGCCACCGTCAATAACCATTATGGCTCTTACAAAAAAGGAATGTGCTCTCTTAGTAAAACTGTTCTTCCAGAATAATAGTAACACTAATGCAGCACTATGTGAATATCAGAAACTTAAAGATTTGTGTAAAGGACCTTTGAGGTCAGTGGGGCTTCAAAAACTAATAAAGAAATTTGAAGCGGCCTGGGAGTTAGGTGTAATTCAGGATCATCTAGACAAGACTGCAGCAATAATTCAGACACAGCATGGGTTTGTTAAGGGAAAGTCTTGTCTGACAAATTTGATAGGATATTATGATGTGGTTACAAAGGAACTGGATGCAAAAAATAATTTTGATATCATATATTTGGATTTCAGGAAAGCTTTTGACACTGTTGCGCATGGAAGACTATTGTACAAATTGGAGCAGAATGGTATTAAGGGTAAGTTGCTACAATGGATAAAAGGATGGTTAAGTGGGAGAAGACAGAGGGTGGTAATCAGTGGGTGCTGCTCTTCTTGGACTAATGTTATTAGTGGAGTCCCACAGGGTTCGGTGTTGGGTCCACTGTTGTTTTGTATATTTATCAATGATGTTGATGAAGGTATATCAGGCTTAGTGTCGAAGTTTTCAGATGATACAAAGGTTGGCAGGGTTGTTAATGACAGTAATGGCAGTGTGCTACTGCAACAGGATCTAGATAATTTGGGCAGATGGGCTAAGAAGTGGCAACTGAAGTTTAACCTTGACAAATGCAAAGTACTGCATATGGGTAGAAGTAACCCCAGAGAAACGTACCAACTGTGTGGTACTACACTTAAGGTGGTAGAAAATGAAAAAGACCTGGGAGTAATTGTGCAGGCAGATATGAAGTTTTCTGAGCAATGCAGACAGGCTGCCAGGGCAGGTCATGGGGTTTTGTCAATGATATATAGGAATTTTGCTAGCAAGGAAAAGGAGGTGATTATCCCTCTGTATAAGGCAATGGTCGGGCCACGCCTTGAGTACTGCGTACAGGTCTGGAGGCCTCATTTTAGGAAGGATGTAGATTTACTTGAGCGTGTACAGAGAAGGGCAACAAGATTGGTGAGGGGAATGAAGGGATCCTCTTATCAAGAGAGGCTTAAGTTCTGCAAATTGCAGTGGCTGGAGACTAGGCACCTGCGCGGTGATCTGGTTGAGGTGTATAAGGCCTTGAATGGGTTCAGCACGCTGAATTCTGATGGGATCCTTCCACTTGTTCAGATTACGAACCTAAGGGGGCATAAATTCAAATTAAGAAAAGACAGATGTAGATTAGATGTGTGGAAATTTGCCTTTAGCCAGCGGGTGGTTAATTGCTGGAACAAACTTCCATCTGTCGTTGTGGAAGTTGATAGGGTGAATAAATTTAAGGAGGAACTGGGCAGGCATTTGGAGGGAATGATGTGATTTTTTTTTTTTTGGCTGATGCTGCATAAGCTCATACATTTGCTTTCTTGCATCACATGCCACTACTACTACTACTACTACTACTAATTCCAGGCAGGGGACGACTACGTATCGGAACAGAGGTAGTGGATGAAGTGGCAGTTGCAATGGTCAGAATGCAAAACACTACCAGTCAGTAGTGCCAGAGGTGTGTCAAGAGACTTGAACCTTCCTTGGTCTACTGTACATAAAGTGTTTTGAATAATTTTACACTGGTTCCCGTACAAGATTCACATAGTGCAAGAACTGAAGTCTTGTAATCAGCAACAATGAGTAGACTTCGCTCTACAATTTCTGGCTCGTATGGAACTTGACTGTACATGGGTTTGAATGATCTTGTGGTCTGATGAGGTACATTTCACTTTTCATAGGGCTGTAAATGTACAAAACTGCCGAATATGGGGAACTTCTCGTCCATCTGCTGTGCATGAAAGACCACTACAAAGTCCATACATTACAGTATGGTGTGGATTCACAGCGGAGTTAATAATCCGACCATTTTTATTTGAAGAGTCTACACCTTATGGCCCCATAAGGTGTACAGCAGTGGTTTTAAACCTTTTCTTTTAATAATAGCACCCCTAAGTAATTTATTTTATTTTGCAGCACCCCTACTCAATTTTCTCCCTGTTAGATCCAATTCTCTCTCTGTATATATCCATGTGTGTGTGTGTGTAATATTAAAAAATATATATGTTGTATGATATTTATTACAATAATATAATTATAAAAATTACATTTCATAATATAAATTATATATACAGTATTTGTAAAATAATAAGAGGAGTTTACCTCAATATAGTACGTAGAACATTTCCGTATGATACTCTCCAGAAATTAAAACGAAAAAATCGAAAACTTACATTAGAGTAAAAAATAAATTTCCCTATTCAGGAGACCCTAGTGTCAAAAACCAATTTAACACAATTAAAAATCAATTTAAAGCAATTAAAAATCAATTTAAAGCAATTAAAAATTAAAAAGAATCTAACAAAAATATTCAAAACGATTTTCCTTCCTGAAGCTGACAATGCTGAAAAGATGTCAAATGTATACATTTGACACCTTTTGACCCCGTATCACATACTATGGGAGGTATTTAGACGATGTTCTAGTTATTACTGATAGTAGTACTATCCATTTTACATTCGTTTAATAATATTCATTCTAGACTCAAATTTATATTGGAAAGAGAGGATACAGATACAAAGTCATTAAACTTTCTAAATTTCACGTTTACTTGGGACTCGAATAAAATCCAATTTAGCATCTATCGAAAACCTACAAACACCGGTATGCTTCTACATTATAATAGCTATCACCCATTCACCTACAAAAGATCGATTATCTTTAATCAATTTCTAAATGCCTATAAATATTCAACAGCGGAATCTGCTTTAGGCTCAGAAATACAAATATTAACTAGCAGGTTCTTAAACAGGGGTTATCCCCTTGCCACAATAAACCGAATTAGGGTACAGGCTAAGGATAGGATACAAAATACTACACCAACCAACAATAGTAATATCAAAAAATACTTTATTTCTGTCCCATATGTTGAACAGTGGCACAAACAGTTTAATAGATTCTTTGAAGATACCGAATTTAAAATTGTGGCCAGGCCAATACGGAAATTACATGCTATACTGAACAATTGCTTGGTTCTTTCTGCGTTCGCAACACAAATTAATGATCTGGTATACAACATTTCTTGCAGTGATTGCGACTCGTCTTACCAAGGTTCGATGCAATTTTCTCTGAATATTTGTGTAAATCAACATGAAGCCTCAGTTCGTGCTTCTCGTTCAGCAGTGTCAGAATTAGCCTTTCATACCATTAACGAAAAACATACTTTTTTATTAACGAGGCCAAAATACTTAGTTCAACGTAATTATATGCGACTATTAATTGCAGAAACCGTAGAAATTAAATTACACGAGAATTCTGTTAATGTTTGGTGGCCATATTTGATCTCCGATGCGTGGACCTTTACGCGCATGCGCGAAGACAAATCACTATTTTAGTTTCAGGTTCAACCCTATTCGCTAATTTTCATTCCTGTGATTACAACATACGGCCGAAAAGCGTTGTCAGCTTCAGGAAGGAAAATCGTTTTGAATATTTTCGTTAGATTCTTTTTAATTGTGTTAAATTGGTTTTTAATTATTTTTTATTCTAAAGTAAGTTCCATTTTTTCATTTTAATTTCTGGAGTGTATCATACGGAAGTGTTCTACGTACTATATTTGAGGTAAACTCCTATTATTATTATACAAATATTAATATCAACGTAGAACGTATTGAGTATTACAGCTCTGATTCATACTCTATATACAGTATATAATTTTATTCTTTATATAGAGGTACTAAGTAAACATCAATTATAGATCACCACAAAATTAAAAAGATACTGTACACCTTTTTATAATGAAATAAACATATAAATTAAAAAAATAATAATAAGTTTAAGTAATTAGATCATAGATATAGCTTAGCTTAATTTTCAGCACTCACCTCAACTTAAACCCAAATTACATGGCCCCTGGAATGTTGCCGTGGCACCCCTGTTGAAAACCACTGGTGTACGGTAACTAGTACATGGTACTGTGTTTTTCTGAGAGATTACATTATTCCTACTGCAAGAAAGGCAATGCTTGAAGACCTTAGTGTTTATGCAAGATAGTGTCCCTCCCCACATTGGTCGACAAGTGAAGGAACTGCTCCACTCAGAGATGATTGCATCATTTCTGGACACTTTCGGCAGTTTTGGCCAGCCTGATTAGCAGATCTCAATCCCTGTGATTTCTGGCTATGGGGATACCTGAAAGGCAGAGTCTACCATGGCTGTATACAGACGCTTTTCGATTTGTAAGCAAACATTAAACAGCATGTAGCCAACATCCCCAATGAGATGCTACATGAAACTGTTGCACGCAGGCTTCCGTTTTCAGTATGTCATCTCAACTGAAGGAAAGCACATAGAACAATATCTGTAGATTACTAAGTTATGATATTAAAATCTAATCCTTAGTTTATTCCATCTCATGTTTACAGTGCCAATTTCTCCCCTGGTGGCAGAAATCTGAACTTTTTTTTTTTTTTTTTTTTTTACAAATCGCTTCCCCATACCCTAAATGACATACCCACCGATTTTCACAGTGCTCTCTCCAACCATTTTGACACTAGGGTCTCCTGAATAGGGAAACTTAATTTATAACCATCCGGTATATCTATATTCTATCTCTCCTCAAGTTTCATCTCAAAATCCACTCTGTCGTATGAACATAAGATAGTTGAATGCAAAGTTTGGACTTCATGTTGTGCTTGACATTGGTTGTAACAACAAATTAAAAACATAAGTTAGTTACATCTCTGGCAATGCAACACTATCCTAAGTCTGGTTGCCAGCAAAATTCCTTTAGTGGTGAATTACACTAAAGACTATCAAAGCCATTCTGTCCCTTCAAGCTGAACTTATTTGACTCTTCTTTCATCAACAGTGCCATTAAGTTGGCAACCCATTTTCATTTTGACATTGATGTATAGCTCTGTGATAAGATGTACAGAAAATTAATATTTTCTGGAAACTGAATTAGTGGGGGCTGCATTTGTTAAGTTCTTTGCATTTTGGTGTGCCAGATCAGTGTAGGACAGAAATAAATTTGGTACTGAAAATTTGTTTGTGGTCAGTATGTAATTTTATTTAATTTAGTTATTTAATATTGGACTGTTACATACAGAGTTATAATGTAGTTATTGCTATATTATAACTCTGTGTGTAATACCATTGAAAGTATGTTGACTGGGGGAAAAAGATAAACAGGAACTTTTCAAGATCTTGTTTTGGGAAAAGTGATTATAACACTCTTGCTGATAGACTTAGGAAGTGTTGGGATAATGAGATGGTAACTGTGAATGTGGCATGTGGTGGGAGTGGCCTGAGTGGAATCAAGTTGGTAGACTTTTGGTGAAAACAATAACTTGAAGTCACAAACACATTTTTTTTTTTTTTTTTTAATTTAGGGTGCATTGGAATAGTTTGAAATTCTAGAAATCACAGTCCTAGAATTTATGTCAGTAAAGTAACTAGGAACTGAGAGAATTATGTTTATCAGGTGACAATAGAGAAGCACAGTAAGCTACAGTGATGAGATAATATGGATGGCCACTGCTTCAAATTGAAGAGTCTGTTAGTGACAGTGGGAGATGATGGAGAAGAGAATAGGCAGATTCTACCATCTCATCAATTTTCATGAGAATATGACATGAAAAGAAATTAAAACTGGTAGCAAGAGTACCTGAATTAACTCATGTGATCTGCATCTCACTGATTGCAGTCATTTGTTAGTGAGTGGGTAGATCCATGGGTGTGGGAACTTTCCAGATGCCCCCCTCCTTTTTTTTCTCTCTTCTCCAGAAGGTGCTTTTTATCATCTTATTTCAGCTTTTTTGCCTTGTAGTGAACCTAGCAGCTGCAGCTTGGCTCATAGTAGTGAGCCAAGTTGCAGCTGCTAGGTGTAATTTCAGTAGTTAGCAGGATGTATGGCATTTTATAAAATTAACAGAACTGTGGCACTTATAACAAGAAGGTTACAAATTCCAGTGAATGAATAGACTTAACTGATGTTTTTGTTGTGTGTCAAATGTCAAAAATAAGAGTTGAACAGAATTGCAGCTGACCCCAAAGTGTAATACAGTTAAATGAGTTGTAATACAAGGGCAAAAATATTATGCATTAAAATGAATGAAAAACATTACAGAGGGTACTCATAAACAACTGGTACTCTCATGATTCTCCTTTCTTAGCAGCTTACTCTATTTAGTAATTAGGTTTTTTTTTTTTTTTTTGTAAATATGCTTATTTCCTCAACTATTGTTTTCAATAATGTTTTTTTGTTTTCTTGTAATTATAGTCTGACCAATTAACTCATATTTATTTTACTTTTTGGTATGAATCCTAAATCTCCATATCTTAATGGTTTGGGTGTTGCATTTGAAATCATTTGACTTTCTTCAAAAGTGAATACCTAAGTTCCCTTTTGAATAAAATTTTATATCAGAATAAAATGGGGGTGAGGGTTTGTAATTTAATTCTGAATTTTTGTAGGGTTCTGATGAATTGAAAACTTAACAAATCTTGAATACCATTCTGAACATGCATTTTAAACTTAATGGTTCAGAAAAACTTACCACTAATTTTTTTTTTTTTTTTTTTTTTACATTTAATAAATATGAAAATCCACTAATTAGTACATAATAATACTAATTAATACTAATAATAATACTGTTATATGGTTCTAATAATATTGCCAAATTCTGAGGAAGATACATAAGTGAATATTATTAAAAATGGAGGGTTTTCAAAGGTGAAGGCATATTTTGTAACATACTAGTTCTAAACTTGGGGGATGGATACACAACACTTGAAGGCCACCTACATGGCTGTGTACTGTGGGTTGGACACCCCCTGGCTTAGACATGTATTTTTCAGTACAGGTAAAAGTATCTGTAATAGAAGTAGATGACGTGGGTGGGTTTTTTTTTTTTTTTTTTTAAATTAATTCAGAATGCATTTGAAGTAGTTTGAAATTCTATAAATAATCGAATTCTGAGTCGGTAAAGTCAGATAGGAACTGTATATAAAGGAAAGGAGATACAGAAGAGAAACACATTGCAGTGCACAATAATAACTAGGCATAAGATACTAATATTAAGCTAGAAATGGAGAATACTTACATTGTTAACCAATGCAGCATTTTGATAATGTTAAATGCATAATTACATGTACTCAGCATTTCACTAAAATATTTATAATTGATTATTTTTCAGACAAATGGAATGTCTAACGGTCTTGTACCCATGTTAAGGGTTTTCAATAACACTGCAAGATATGTAGATCAAGGTGGCAACAAGGTATTTTGTTTTACATGTACATATGTATTGATTATTATGGAAATAAATTCATCATATAATTCTGACTAAGCTTTAATTTTTATAAGCTGCAGCCTTTGTTTGTGCCATGTCCTGTAAATCTTCTGAGTTTTCATAAAAAACTCTTTTGGGTTGGGGGTGAGATCACTAAATATTAGAATTAATATAAGTGTTTATGGTCTTGGAAGCCAAATATTTAACCATCAAGCTGAACCACAAGTGTAGCAGTAGAATAATTGGATAAAATTAACAAAATGATAAGAAATAAAATACCATTAATTAAGTTGCTAGGTGGTGCAAATTATTTTATTTTGAATTTATGTTTATTATATTAGACTTTTATATATCATCATGAACTTGGTCCGGCTTAGGTCTTTTAAGACCTGTTTCTGTTGTAGCTCTTGGAGGTGGTCTTGATCTCGCCATCGTTGTCTTGGTCGACCAACATCTCTCTTGCCTGTAGGTTTGTAGTTAAAGGCTAATTTTGGGATCCGGTCTGGGTTTATTCTTTCTATCTGGCTGATCCATTTTTCCTGATACCGTTTTATATCATTTACTATGTTATCTACTTTTAATTTCTCGTGGATATCTAAATTTCTTTGGTGGTCTAGTCTTGTAAAGCCTAATAATGGTCTTAAAAATCTCATTTGTGCTGCTTCTAGTTTGTGTGCATCTTTCTTATTTATGACCCAAGTCTCACAGCTGTAGAAGAGGGCTGGTTTTGAAGTAATGTTGTGCAATCGTAATTTTGTTTCAGTTGTCATTTGTTTTTCAAAGTGGCGTTTAATCGTTCCATTCATTTTATTATATTTTTGTAGTTTAGTGTGGATGTCTCCACACTAAACTACAAAATCCATTTGATATTAAATTTCCCAAATAGGTGAAGTCAGATATTTGTTCTATTATTTTTTCATCAATAACAATTTTGACTATTTGTATGTTTTTATCACATAATCCCATTTATTTTGTTTTTGAGGTGAAGATTTTCATCTCGTACTTTTTACCTATTTTATTAAGTTCATTTGCTGCTATCTGTAGTTCATCTTCGGATCTTGTAATTATAACTTGATCATCAGCATATAATATAGTTTGGATTTTATTCCTGTTGTTCAGCTGTATTCCATTATTAATTGTTTGTTTCCATTCTTTAAGAATTTTATTGATGTAGATATTAAATAAATTTGGTGGTAGTCCACATCCTTATTGGTGTTAATTGGGTATGATAGCGGCCAATTAGAATATTTTATACAGACTTTTGAGTTTTTATATAGGCTTTGGATCGTTTTCCGGAGTCGGGTTGGGATATTTTATTCATGTAGAATCTGCCAAAGTTTTTCCCGGTTTACATTGTCATATGCTTTTTCATAATAAATAAACAGCAGAAATGTTGGTAGATTGAATTCTCTTCTTTTCTCCAAACTTTGTTGTAGTGAGAAAATGGCATCTATTGTGCTTCTCCCTTTTCTGAACCCATATTGTTCTTCTAAGAATTGTTCACTGTATTTATTAAGTTTATTCTTTAGTATATTAGAGTATAGCTTTGCAGCAGTTGACAGCAGTGTAGTTGTTGGGGTTATTTCTGGAGCCTTTTTTGTGTAAATTGATTACTATTCCTGGTTCCCAATCTTTGGGAATCTGTTGCTTATGCCATATGATGTTATATAATTTTAGTAGTGCATTTTTTAGTAAGGTGCCCCCATATTTAAATAGTTCTACATTCAAATTGTCTATGCCTGGGCTTTTTAGGTTTTTTGATTTTTGTAATATTAACTCTAGTTCTTCCATTGTTATATTTTCATCTTTGGTTAGCACAGATTCATCTTCCAATTCCCTAGTGCCTGGGTTATGCCACAGTTTGGAATAGTGTTGCTTCCATTCTGCTTGGGAGATGGAGTTGGTTTTTATTTGATCATCTGTGTCTAGTTGTAATTTCTTAAAAATTTTAAAATCTCTTCTCTGTGGGCCCAGTCATCTCGTCAGATTCTTCTGGTTAGTTTTCTGACTTCTGCTCTAAGCTTTTTATATTTTATGTGTAGATGTAGGTCTTTAGTTTATAGGTCTTTTGTTTTTTTCTCTCATTGATTGTTTGTTTCAATTCTTCATTCCAAGTTCTTAGCCACTTTTTATTTTTTATAGGTTTATATCCAAGACTTTTTTCAGCAGTTCCCAGAATTGATTTTTTCATGTTTGACCAGATTTCCTCAACGTTATCACTTTCATCTGATTTTAGTTTATCTTTCAATCGATTTTCATACAGGAATTTAGTGCTTTCATCTTCCAACAAATGTATTTTTAATTTCTTAGTAGTTTTTGTTGGTATTTTCTTCTTTTTATTAAGATAATTTCTTTTTATTTTGAAAGTGCTTTCTACTAGGTAGTGATCACTGTCAATTTCACTGCCTCTGAATACTGTAGTGTCTCTAATTTTTTCATTTAAATTTTCATTAATGTTAATATAATCTATTATAGACTTTGTTTCTTTCTTCCCATGTGAATTTATAGATATTCTTGTGTAAAAAAAGTATTTGTAATTTTAAGTTTATTAAAAATGCAAGTCTATCAGTCATCTTCCATTATCGCCCACAATGATCCAACAGTTGACCACGGGTTCGCCTTCTGATCCTATACATTTGTCTGCTGATTGAGCACCAAACCTTGCATTAAAATCTCCTGCTAGTATGAGATACTCGTTTTTGTTAGTTTGGTCTATGATCTGTTGTAATTCGTCATAAAATTCTACAGTTTCATCAATGTTGTCTTCTACTGATGCATACATACCAATGATTGTTATTGTATAAGATAGAATTTTTAGTCTTAATTTCAATATTCTGGGTGATATCCAAGAGTAGTCTAATTTTTTGTTTTCCCATTCTTTCTTTATTATAACAGCAACTCCCAATGATGCCCACATTTCACTTGGTATTCCGGAGTATATCATTATGAAGTTACCTATTTCTTCGGATCCTTTGTTCTTCTTTTTTGTTTCGGTAATGACTGCTATGTCAATATTTCTATTTTCTAGTTCCATGGTCACTTCATTTAATTTGTGATTTATCCCCCTAACGTTCCAATTTGCTACTTTAAGTTCCTTAATCATAGTCCTATATCCATTGCCTAGGTCGTTACCCTTGAGATCCGTCCAGTTTTTTCTCTTGAGTTTATTTCGAGTATTTAGAATGTACCCAGGATAGGTTACCAGCCTTTCGCAGGGTAAGTCTAGTGGTGGGGCTGCCACCTTATAGCCTCTAGACAGGCTTCAGGTACAGCATTTCCTCTGTATGTGATGGGACAGTTATACCGCTGTGACTCGGTCGCCAGAGCCTCGTCTGTGGAAACGGATCAGTTCGCCCCGAGAAAGTGAGGTTGACATTTGGGGAGGAGAGGTTATGGAACGCACGTCACACCACCCCTTGAACACACCCACTTTTATATATACCTTAGTTGATTTGTTAATTTGAGTATTCCAATATAATAAATCAAGAGCTGCCTTGTCCTTGCTGTTTGGTTTTAGTAGCCAGGAGAATTAAAGTCGCTGTAACTATTTCTGATTTAATACCTTAAAAATAGAAAAATCATGGTATCCACTAATATTGCTGAAAAGCTGCTCTGCCATTTGTTTTTGTGATACCTAGTTATTTGTTAATTTTTTTCTTGTAATATTCATTTTAATAGTTACTTTAATAGTATATAACAGAGCTATGATGCTCACTATGTTCTATGTTGATATCAATATTTATAGAAGAATAAGAGAAATTTACCTCAATATGATATGTAGAACACTTCCATATGATACTCTCCAGAAATTAAAACAAAAGATTAACACAAAATGATTACAGTAAAAAAATGTTTTCAATTGATTTTTTTACTTTAATCATTTTGTGTTAATCTTTTATTTGTTTTAATTTCTGGAGAGTATCATACGGAAGTGTTCTACATATCATATTGAGGTAAATTTCTCTTATTCTTTTATAAATTTTAATTGTTACTGTAATAATTATTCTGATATAGCTTGTACATAGGCTGCTGTAGTAGTAGTGTCTCACATTTTAAACAAATAACCAAGTTGTCTTTTTTCAGTGGTGTTATTTGTTTGAAAGTTGTACATTTCAGGGTACTTTGTGGATAGGAAATTTATCCTGCCTCGAGTATTATGACCACAGCAATTGAAACTGGAGTCGATTTATGCTTTTATAACAGAGCTACATTGCTAAAGAAGAAAAGTCAATGCATGGATTCAAAGTTGAAAAGGATTGACTGACTTTGTTGGGTCAAATGCAGTAGGTGATTGAAACCCTTACTAATGTATTGTGCTGAGAATCCAACAGCATTCAAGAGTTTACCCAAACAACCTTTCCGGTAATTTGGAAATCTAATGCTAGAGCTTGGATGATTGTAGCAATATTTGAAAATTGGTTTGTGCATCATTGTGCAAGAAGTCACCAAATATCATGCTGAATGATCATCCTTTTAAAGTAATGCTTCTTATGTACTAGTACCAGGTCATCCTTCAGTGCTTTAATACAACCATCCTAACATCGGGATCATTTTCCTACCTCCCAAAATGACTGCTATTCTTCAGCCAGTGGATCAAGAAGTCATTGCATCTTTTAAGGCGTGCTATCGTCACTGAACATTTGAAAAGCTGATTTGAAACAGTTGACAAGTAAAATGGATCAACAACAATTAGAGAATTTTGAATGGTGTGAAAACCATCAAAGATGTCTGGAATGATGTCACATAATTGAAATTTGAATCCAACTTAAGCAGTGTTTGAAGAAATTCTGCCCTGAGTTTGTTCATGATTTTGAAGAAATTGCAATAGCACTGGTGGCATTTATAATTTTTCCCCCCTTCTTGTATTTTGTTAGCTTGGTCAATAATGCTACTAGTTTTGGGATTATACCCTATTTGTACTACCACCCCAGTCTTAATGGGTTGAACAGACCCAGATGAAATTTCAGTGATTTCATGCTTGTCTGTTCTGCCCACACCAAAACTCCCATTAGCTGTCAACAAGTTTTTCTTTGATTTCCCCATTTAAAATTCCAGAAATCTCTTAGTTTTGCATAAACAACAAAAATGTAAGATCAAGTACAAAATGTGAATAAGCCTTTTTAAATATTCCCTGAGTAAAACAGTAGGCATTGCCCTACTATAGTGGTAGAACACCTTTCCTGGAAGTATATTTTACCTTCTAACAAAATTTCTAGAAAATTCCTCTGTTGATTATTTCCTTGCTATGTACTTGTCTACATTTCTGTTCTGAGCTGTGGAAAAAGATATATATTCTGTTGAAAAACATTTTTTACGTATTTATTTATTTGTTATTATTTTTTATTTTTTATTTTTTCACTGTGGCAACTATAGAATAGAAAAGGGTTATTGTTTCACACAGTGAATGCTGTCCAGATTCCTTAATGCTTATCAGCTTTTTTAGAGTCATAGAAGCAGAACCCCCCCCCCCACACACACACACCACTGTAATTACTTCTGACACAAGAAAGGGTTACAGCTATTTAGTTTACCACAAGCAACTTTTCAGAATAGTGACTGTTCAAATATGTACAGTAAGTGTAAAGCATTGAATGAGAGAGAGTCTTTGCAGTAGTGTGGAACACTGTCTCACTTTGTGCCAAAAAAATGTTAAGAAAATAAATTATTTTCTAAGATAAATCTTTCTTCGACTTTTTCTGTTAGCAAAATCATTAGCAGTGTCATCCAACTTCATATGGAGAATAATTTGATACTGAATTAAGTGTTGTGGAAATAACTCAACCAAATTTATAGAATGCTTTTGAATTCCTTTATAAGCAAAGAATTAGATTTAATGCAAAGACATTTTAATATTTTTCACATAATATAATGAGGCCTCAGAATGAAGAGTACCTAAGCTTTGTGAACACCAAAGGATGGCTCTGGCTTAGAGCAAAAAAAAAAAAAGTGGATTACCAAAGAGTTATTTTATTTATTTGGGGGGGAGGGGGTAAAATTACATACAGTTGTGCCCCTGTATCTGCTGATTCAGTTAGCCGTGGTTAACCACGGGGAAAAAATTGGAAAATTCCAAGAAAATAAAAAAATAATAATAATAAACGGTTCATAAGTTTCAAACCGCTCGCCAAGCGAGTACAGTCAGTCCTCACATAGCAATAGTTGCGTTCCTAGAAACCCTCGTGCAATATAAATAACAGGCCCTATGGGAAAAATAGGGTTAGGTGCTGACCATCCAAGATTGAACACATATTTGTAACCAAAACATTACCAAACACAATAAATAATTGAAATAAAATACATATTTTATTACGACTATTATGTAATAAAATATTGTTAATGCTTTTGCTTCTATCGTAAGCAGACTTGTTCTTTGTTTGATCTTCTATCCAAACAGATGACAGTTTGGATAGAAATTTGTTTTTATTTTCTCTGCATTCTTTCTAATTCTTGGCGTTGCCTCGTTTAGGCTTGTAGAACATGCAATATCACATGTTCTTTCATTTAGCTCAAAGTGTTTCACAATTTCATATTTTTTTCTCTATCAACAGAGGCAGACAGGCCATAAGCCTTCCCGGGGAAACCCCGGAGGCCAGAAGACGATGGAGGCCGGTGTGATTTTGGCCATAAACGCTAGTATGGGGCCGCTACAAATTTTCCCTGGTAAGAATTTTTGATCCGGTCCGCCTCTTTCTATCGATATTGCTTTTCTTTTTCTCTCTGAATCTGTAGTGTCTTCACCAGGACGCTTCCTTTTCACACCTTTAAATATTTTACTCATTTTTAGGGGATAAAGCACAATTACAAAATGAGGAGGCATGCTAGATACACATAAACAAAGCTGCGTGCGTGTAGAAACTGAATAAACAACAGGCAGAGACACACTATTAACATCTCACTAGCTCACATTTTACTAAAGCACATTTCTGGAGGTAACTGCCATAAAACAATAAAAACAATTTCCAGTTGCATTTCTGCTAATGAAATCTGTTATAAACTGGTAGTAAACTCAATCTATTATTACGTATATAATGATTTCTATTAACCGTATTTAATGTTGGTAATGTCTTACTGTGTGTCTAATTTATCAATTAAACTTTATTATATGTATGTATGTATGTATAAGAAAATCACGTTATATATGGGGTCAGCAGGTGTTTGCTTATGTCTGCAGTTTCTGCCATCCACGGTAGGTCTTGGAACATATCCCCTGTGGATACGGGAGGGGGGGTCTTGCTGTGTGTATATATGTGTGTGTGTGTGTGTGTTTTTTTTTTAGTGAGTATGACAAAAGTTGAGGGAATTCATTTATTGGCAGTGGCATTTTGAATTTCTAAACACTGATGTCAAGCTGAAAACCTTATCATTCATCTTACCTTGTGTACAGAAAGAAACATGATTCCAAACTTTTAGGTGGGAGTGTATATAGCCAGTGACTGGGCAAATAAAGCTTATTTGTTCTTTTGGGTGTAAATTTAACAGACTAGATAAAGCTGAAACAGAAAATAAAGTTAGTCTGCTTACCTTATATTATGCATTTGGAATGCATAGGAATCAGTGCAGCTGAATGTTATCTGGTCAGCACTAGTTTCAGGCAGTTGGGATATGGAGGGAAACTGTATTTAGAAGGATTGTTGATTTTTTTTTTTTTTTTTTTTACATAAAACTTATTAATTTAGCTCATAACTTTTCTTCCTTCTTTTTAGCGACCGGGTGCATTTGCTATCTACTTAGAACCTTGGCATGCAGATATTTTTGAATTCCTTGATCTTAAGAAGAACACAGGAAAAGAAGAAAACAGAGCCCGCGATTTATTTTATGCACTGTGGATTCCTGATTTGTTCATGAAGCGAGTAGAGAATAATGAAGTGTGGTCTCTTATGTGTCCCCATGAATCGCCTGGGTTAGCCGATACATGGGGTGAAGAATTTGAAAATCTGTATACAAAGTAAGAAAGCATTTTGAGTTATTTCCTGAATAATTATCATTAAGAATAAGATTATTATGAATTCTTATTAACCATTGCTAGCTAGGTAATCAATAAGTGCAGAGGAAATTTAAAATGTATATAAAATTATGGTGCTGCTTCATTATTATATTTATTTTCTATTATAAAACCCTAGACTGGATTATATCTACACCAATTTATTAGTGCTGAGCTATTTCTGATTTACTCAATAAAACTAACTTGTACATTTATAGAAATGTGTTGTATATACTAACACACACCTGTACTCTTAAAACATAGTATGCACTTGTATTCCTTTCAATTAAAGAACTTTAAATTGAGTTTTATAAAACTTGAAAATATACAGACATTAATGTTCTATACATCAAACAGAACTAGCTTTCCTTTGTTCATGTATATTACAATTTACTCAGGCCCAAAAATATAAAAGTGAAAGTTCTTGGTTAGAGTGAGTTTAAGTGTAGAAATCTTGTATGTTTAACTGTTTCGTGTTTGCTATCACAGATGTTATCACAATCCCTCCTGTCTCCTATCAGATTCGTTCTTGAAATGAATAACCATCTTCGAATGGCATATTATATTCAGATCTTTTTAAACCTATATCTAAGCTTATATTGTAGTGATGATATAATAATCTCTTTTATTGACCTACCAGTACTAATAAAAATATAGTTACCGAATGGATGACTTCTTTTGTGAAGGGAAAGAATTTTTTGAATAATAATTCTTTGCTTTTTTATTTTTTTATCTCATGCTGCTGATTTAATTTAAGTTGTGTTGAAAAAAATTAAGAAAGAAATTTTAGTGATGAATTAGAATTGAAAAAATGTGGATTATATAATTAGTACTGTTGAACACCTTATAAACTCATTGCACAAAAGTTTCAATATTGGTGTTTTTAGCATTTTAATACTTTATCTGGTAGATAATAAAACTGATAAGATAGAAACGGAGTTTTTTTTTTTTTCTATTTTAATGGTGTTGGTGTAAATAAAATTAAATAGTTCCATTACATCCAAAGTTGTTTTCTGAAGTTGATTGTAATTTTTTATATTATTATTATTATTATTATATATATATATATATATTATTTTATTTATTTATTTATTTTTTTTTGCTAGATATGAAAAAGAAAAAAGGTATAAACAGCAAGTTAAAGCCCAGGCTCTCTGGTTTGCCATATTGGAAGTTCAAACTGAAACTGGGACACCATATATGCTATATAAAGATGCCTGTAACTGCAAATCTAATCAGAAGAATTTAGGCACTATCAAATGCAGCAATTTATGCACTGAAATAGTTGAATATAGTTCTCCTGAAGAGGTGACTATACAGAGCAGATTTTAAATTGTATTTCATTACCTATTATAAGATACCATGTTGTGTTGGATACAAGTGTGTCACATACTTGGATCCAATTTTATTGGTTTAGAAGAATCTTTTAAATATATAATTATATCTTAAACCACTTTAAAAAATTTTCTCTGTATTTCCCAGAGGGGGGGGGGTGCTCTGGGAGTTGCAAACCTTTGCAACTTCGTAGTTCCTCTTTTTTCACTATTGTGAAAAATCAAAGGAAGTAATGCCATTATCCATTTCAAAATTTTGTCTCATCAATGTGGTTATTTGTGAACTAGCATTCAAATGAAAAAATACTTTTGAGTGTTGTGGAGGTTATTTCTCAGGATCATACTGACTGCTGAGCATCTGAATAAATGCACAGGGAGGTGTTAATTAACACCATATCTCTACAACATACCTGCTGCGGAGTTATAAGAATAGAATTGTGAAGTTCATCCTCCCCCCCTCCACTATTGGCTGTTGGAAGGTTAAAAAAAAGTTGCATTGATCAGAACAGATTTTCCTGGGAGCACGTAGGTTACTGTGGTAGTATAAATCAGTCCTTGAATTATCAGCCTTTCATCACCATTTTCTTCCATGCTTATCTTGCAGTGTTATTAATCAGAAGTACAGGTAATTCCTGGCTTTGAGTTCTTTTTTAAGTATCAACAAAATCAAAAATATGAACACTAATTGCAGTAAATAAATGCTAAACATTCATAAATACGGCATTTCAAACCACTTGTGTAGCTATACAATACAGTACTACTGTGCATGCATTTGTTCAGGCAGAGATAAGGATGAAGGTCCAACTCTTAAAGAATTCCATATTTTAGATGCAATCAAAATAACAAAACAAGCATGGGATCTAGTTTTGTTATTTTGTCATAAATGTTGCTAACCAATTGCAGCTTGAGGTTTCTACAACTGACTTCACTGATCTGCTTCAAGTACACAATGGAGAGCTCAAATGAATACCTCATTGAAATGGCAAAATGTGAAGAGGGTTTAGCAGCTGAAACTCCTATTCGTTCCTTCACTCTCAAGGGGCTTGACAAAGCCTTTCAACACAGAAAAGGCATCTGAGATTTTTGAGCCACAAGATTCAAATTTTGAGTGCACTAGAAAATATGCTACTGATTTAAAAAATGCTTATGCATGCTATCTTGAAATTTATAAAGAAAAGAGAAGACTGTCTTGGATACAAGCGACTCTTGAAGATTTCCAAAGAAGACAACTCCTTGTGCTTTCAACACACCAACAACGAGTGCCAAGCCAACGATAATTGATGAACCATGAACGAGTGTGCATTTAGTCGATGATGATAAAGAATAAACATTCTTTAAGATTTGTATAACAAATAATTCCTTTACCATTATAATTTTCTTGATTTTAAAAGCTATGTTTTCATTTCTTTGGATAAATAGATCATTGTTTAAGCATAAACTATTGTTTTGTCGACCTTTATTTAACATTACTATGGTCAAGTTTCATTGTTCAGAACAAAATTCCAATTTTTAACATCATCTATGGGAAATAAATTCCCACTTTACGAGTTTTCGCTTTACGAGCGCACACTAGGAACGAATTAACTCTTAAAGTCAGGAACTACCTGTATATTTTGTGGATAAATATCCCCAAAAACCTTTCCAGGTGGAGAAGTTTACATATCGTGTGCTAACTGAAACTAAACTTCAGTTAAATATTAAGTAATAGATTATGAATCGCACTGCACTTAAGATTTCCATAATTGTAGTGATAATTTATATGATCAGTTATGGAAATGAAATGCTCATTTGCAAGTAGCACTATTAGTATATAACTTTAGTTTATATCAGGTTATTTTAACAATAACAAAAATTTAACATATTGCTGATGAAAAACTCAATGTGCTTTTGTTTAGCAAGCACAGAGAGATATCAGCTAGTGTAATTTAAAATGCGAAGTTTTAATTAGAAGGGGGTGTATGTGATCTTTCATCATTGTGAGATAATTAATTAATCGAGACCACACTATTATATCACATAGTAGATTTAAGTAATTTATTATTGAAACATTGAAATGCCAAACATTTAAACGATTCTGGCCATGCGTTTGGAACTCCTTGTTTCCTGCTTTCAGGAAACAAGCCTGAAACAGTGAGTTCCCGAAGCAGCCAGAATCGTTTGGCATTGAGATGTTTCAGTTGTATAATTTCAATAATAAATTGCTCAGATTTGCCACGTGATTTAGTGTAGTCTCAATTAATTAATTACCTCACAATTTATTTATTTATTATTTTTTTTTTTTACAATCAAGAAACAGAATGTCATTATATACAAGAATCCACAATATAGATAAAATTTTCAGCCAGATGCAAAGTAGAGAAAGGAGTGTTTCTTAGCTGATAAAAGGGGATTAAATGCAGTAGAGTCTAAAGAAAGAAAATCGCTGCCAGAATGTGTTTGCTGGTAACAATGTTTTTCATTTGTTTCTCTTTTTGTCTTTATTTTGTATGTATTTCTATCTTATTTTTTATTTTATTTTATTTATTTTTTTTTAATGGACCTTTGCAGTATCAGTAACTCAGTATCTGTCTTTAACACATTAGATATAATTTCATTTTAAGGTCATTGCAATTTCTTTTTTCATTCCAGAAGTTTCTATACCACTCAACTGCTATTCCATTTCTTATGAAAATGTCATAATTGGAATTGCAATATTTCATAAGAGCAGTATTGTTAAGTCCTCCCTGTACTGGAAAACTTGCTCTGACACATCAGAGCAAGTTTTCCAGTACAGGGAAGATTTGATTAACATGCTAAAAGTTTTTTAACTTATAGGAAATTATTAGAAGCAGAAGCTGCTATTCTTTCCAGCCTTAAGTTTCTGCTCAGAAATTGTAGTTCATTCATACAAGTTTGCTTGAAATTCGAGAGGTGAAAAATTACTTCTCTCTTGCATTATTTGAAGGTTGCATATACAGATACAAAGTATTTTAGGAAATATATTATATAGTCATTTCATTATATCAACATATAATGAAATGACTATATCAGTCAGTTGTTTTGAAAATTCATTTTATACTTCCGCATGCAATGAAATTTCAGTAACAATTGTATTTTTATTGTTTGTGCTCACAGCCGTTAGTTTTATTGTTGAATCATAAGCCAATAAATTTCTACTGATGTATTCATTATTCATGCCATGAAAAGGCTTTGCAAGTGATTTAATTAATGATTAACATGGCATCAGATTATGCCAGGTGTGTGTGTGTGTGTGTGTGTGTGTGAGAGAGAGAGAGAGAGCGAGCGAGCGAGCGAAATAATACTGGACAAGTACAGCTCTTCTCCTCATAACACATGCATTCAGAATACTCCATTATTAGCCACAGCATTTATTTCCTGCTACCCGGGCTACTTCTGTGTAATTTTGTGATCTTGCGAGTGGTAAGGGTGCCTCCGTAGCCAGGTGGGAAGGAGCAGCGGTGCGTAGCACACGCTTCTTGATTAGACCGGGGTTCGAGCCCGTCACCACCAAATATGGAGGATGCGGAAAGGTCAGGGAATGACCACCGCATATCCCAGAGCAATATGGCCTTAGTTGCTAATGCTCCCAAAAAACCAAATAACAGCAAGTGGTAGGAGTCCTGTGTATCTTACTTCTGGCCCAGAATGTCTTGTCAGTAGGGCTTACAATATCGGCATTCCAAAAACAAACATTTTTCTCAATAAATTTTGATGACAGTTAATAAAGTAAGAAAAAAACAAGTATTGTAATTACTTGAATTAAAGTTTTAAATAAACATTTATTGCAATAATAAATATTCTGAAAAAAATTATTAAAAATACAGTTAAATACAATAAAAATTCTAAAAACAAAAAAAAATACATATTGTTACTGCAAAGGTTAGTTATGTTTAAGCATCCACACTACCTGTCCGAATAAAGTGAGCTCTGAAGAAACAAGCAATCAATAGTATGATAGTTTAAAATGGATCTACTTTTGGTACATATTTGATTAGCAGCAGAAAACGTCCTTTCGGATTCTATTCTGGTACTATTGTACTGAGATAATCGTAGACAATCTCAGTCCATATTTTCTATGCTTTGAACTTTTTTAGCAAAAATAGTTAAGTATTTCATTTATTTCCGACTAAAGTTCATCTTTTAAAATCTCATTGGAGTCAGGCAATTTTGTTCACTGATGTTCTGTTCCATGGTTGAATTATAGTCATCATTTTCTGAAGGAGAAAGACGTTTTATTCAGCGAAGTATAATTTTCACTATGCAGGCAGTTCTCTCTTTACGAGTTTTTTTTCCCCTCAAGTAACAACAAAATCGACAATATGAACATTAATTGCAAAAAAATGAAAGTTAAACATTCATTAATAACGCATTTCAAACCACGTGCTTAGCTATGCAATACAGTGTACCCAGCTTTACGATATTAATCCTTTCCAGAGACACCATCGTATCATTAAAATATCATATAAACCCAATAACACTGTTTTTTTGGATAATTCGTTTCAAGATCTCGGAAGTTGAAAATGTCGTTTTTAAGGTCACGAGCATGACCTTAAGGCTATATAAAAGGTCGTGAGCATGGTTTGTATATTGTATTAGTTACCAGTTCAAATCATTAAAATGCATACACTTTCATCGTTATCATATGTTCCATTATAAGAATCAATTTTAAACGCATTTGTGATATTTTTCTAAAGCACATTTCTGGAGGTCATAACCATAAAACAATAAAAACAATTTGCACTTTCCGGTTTATTGGGCTTTTCTGTTACTGCAAGCGGTTATAAACGGGTAGTAAACTCTATCTTCTTGCATTTGCGAAAATACCGATAGCTGGAATTGTGTGGGTTTTTACGTTATTTTGATGAAATGTGTTTGTCTTTACTGAAATATTCAATCGTATAAAAAACAATCTCTTCATTCCTTTTTTATGTTAAGCTTCGTAAACTTTTTACTCCATGAGAATCATGTTAGTTGCAATTTATGTGTGCCATTAAAAAATCCTTATGCATGCAATCGTGAAATTTATAATTAAAAGAGATTATCTTGGAAACAAATACCTCTTGAAGCATTTTTGAAGATGACTACTTCTTGTGCAACAAACCGAGTGCTGAGCCAATAATGAGTGATCAACGAGTGTGCATTTAGTCGATGATGATGATGAAGAATAAACATTCTTTAACATTTGTAAGTTGAAAATAATTTCTCTATTATTATAATTTGCTTGATTTTACAGGCTTCGTTTTCATTTAGTTTTAATTAGTTAAACATAAACTAATTAGCTAACTAATTTCATTGTTGAGAATGTAACCCCTATGTTTAACCTTATGTCTATGTGAAATAAATTCCCACTTTACGAGTGCACGCTAGGAACGAATTAACTCCTAAAGTCGAGAACTACCTTTACTGAGTCTGGGAGAGAGAGCAAAGAGTGCAGTTAAGAATTCTTCACATATATAAATGCAAAGAAGAGAAGGACAATCAGATCAGACGCATATATAATGCGTGGGATAATATTAGATACCCCAGCTGTTGCAGATGAACTCGACAGTTACTTTGCATCGATATTTACAGAAGAAAAACCCTTTACGTCAATGAGAAATTATGGGGGTGAGGTTGAAAAAAATTTAATTAGTGATGTTGAAATTTCACACATTGATTTAATGAGAAAACTTTCGCACTCACAGGCGAGTAAGGCTCCTGTGGTTGATGGCGTATGCCCTATAATCTTAAAGGAGGTGGCAAGTGAGTGCGTTGAACCATTAAGGCTAGTTATGAGAGCATCACTGGACTCAGGAGAGATTCCTTTGGATTGGTGTAAATTGGAACATAAAGGCGGTTCTAGGAGTGTAATGGGAAATTACCGACCGGTCAGTCTAACTTCAGTAGTAGGGAAAATCATGGAGGAAATGATCAGGGGTGGATGGAATTCAGGATCATTTAGATGGAAATGGAATTCTGTAGGATACACAGCATGGTTTTGAAAAGGGAAAATAATGTTTAACAAATCTAGTAAACCATTTTGACAGGTCACTCTTGAGCTGGATTTAGAGAATAATTTCACATTGTTTATTTTGATATCAGCAAAGCATTTGACTCAGTCCCACATAAGTGGTTACTTTATAAGTTGGAGCAGGCTGGAATCGTAGGGAAAATCCTTAGATGGATAGCACGATGGCTTGAGGGCACCAGGCAGGAGGTTGTAATAAATGATTATTCCTCAGATTGGATTAATGTAAGTAGCAGGGTTCCCCAAGGATAAGCATTGGGACCACTGTTGTTCTTGATTATCTTAAAATGACATCTATAAAGGGATTAAGGTGTGATATCTAAACTTGCAGATGACGTAAAGATCAATAGAGTAGTTAATGATCACCGCCAAGCAGAGCTTCTTCAGAGTGACCTAGATAGACTTCCAGGATGGTCAGAAAAGTGGCAGCTATATGCTTTAATTCAGAAAAAGTCATGGTCTTACACCTGGGGAACAGCAACCCCAAAATAACTTATACACTTGGTGGAGTTGAACTAAAGTCAGTAGTGGAGGAACGGGACTTGGAAGTTACGATACGGTCAGACATGAAGTTGTCCGAGAATTGTGGACAGGTTGCAGTGTTGCATGGTGTCCTATCGATGATTTATCGAACATTTGCTAGTAGAGATAATGATGTCGTAATCACATAAAGGTGATTTTATAACCTTTATGTGAAAAAATTATAAACTTTTTTTTTAAAAATTAGTACCAAAAAACTGGTATTTTTGTATCAATACCGGTATTTGGGATCTCGGTATTGTAAATCCTACTTGTCAGTGATCTCACAGATGAAATCACCTTTGCCATTATTCATGCAGAGTCGAGTGATTTATTGTATAGACTTCCCCAACTGCAATGAATATTGCATGGGCCAATCTAAGCAGCATCTGCAAGACTGCATGGACAAAAATTTATCATTTATCCACGAGGAGGAGATTGAGGATTCCCCACTAGCCAAAGATTTTTGGACTGTGGGACGTGCACTTGATCTTGATCGAGTTTTTGTGGTAGATTGTGCTCATCAGCCATATCACCATGCTGGTTGGAATCGCTTTACGTTACCACTATCCCTGCTTACTTCAACCATCACCACCAAATACGGAAGATGCGGAAAGGTCAGGGAATGACCACCGCATATCCCTGAGCAATATGGCCTTAGTTGCTAATGCTCCTAAAAACCAAACAACAACAGCTTACTTCAATTGCAGTTCAGGCCTTATTAACCCTGTTACGAGCATGTCATAATTCAGATGGATCACAGAGGGAATTGTAGGATATTGTGGGAGTAGTTACCAGTCACATAATCCTTCAATCCTATTCTGATACTGCTCTCATTCAGTCATTTATTTGTCATAGCATTGCTTTACAGTTTAATGGTTGACAAACACATCCTGGGATGTTAAAACCTACCATGTTTTATTCTGGTTTTTATTTTTTAGCCTTTATCTTACCTTTTATCTTGCTTTTACCTTGTTTTAAATCAGTAGTTTTATGTGTGAATGTATATCGTTTTATTTTTATTCTTATCTAAACTGTGTATTAACTTTTACTGTCATTAAAGAAGATTCTGATGTTCAAATCAACTGTTAGCAAGTTTCTTCTGACCTCAACTTAATAAATCAGTTTACAAGGACTGTAGATTATGAAAACCATGCATGTTTGCAGTCTCCTTTAAAAAAAAAAAAAAAAAAAAACATACACACATTCAGCAAGTTCTGTTTCACAGAAAATGGCCACGTGTCTACCTTTAGCTATTACATATACACACACATTCTTCATTACTGTGTTAAGTGGTATGTGGATGGTGGGCAGAATAGTGGAAACCTACCAAAAGTCAGTTGGTATGGTGTTGGCCACCATTTATAATCAGTATGACACTGACTGACATAATGCCTAATCTGTCACCATTCATCCCCAAGAAAAACCCTTGTTAAAGGAAAAACCTATTATAAATTGAGCATATGACAAGTTTCTACCACCATTTTGGGGAAAACTGCCGTAGGCTCTGCTCAGTATTCCCACAAATGTTCTGTAGGATCTATATCAGGTAATTGGGAGGAAGCCATTCTTGTGAACTTTGAATCATGGCCCTGAGAGCCCATACTCAGCAGTGTGATCTTTTAGGAGTTGTGGTAGTGTTAGCCTAGAAGACACTGGTTTAGGACACACAGAAATGTTCACAATGGTGACATATCTTCTACCAGTGGATCTTCCATAATGAGAAGACTTGGCCTGTGGCATGCTTACTTGGCCATGCCAGGTAAGTGTCATCATTATGGAACTGCCTTGGACTGTTGAGCATACAAACACCATTCATCCACAATGATCTTTCAACAGAAAGTGCAGCTGCTTTCTGGCTCTTTTGCGGAAACAGCTTGTCCATCACCCATGTTGAATTCTGCACACACAATTTTGCTGTGGTTTGCCTGTTGCAAGTATACATTTTCAGCTGCTGTTCATTTTAGCAAAGTTTTTAGTTCATTTTCCATCTTTTGCCCATACTTCACATCATCTTAAAGGCATTTCCTTATGCCATATAATGAATTCTGCCATCTTTTCACAAATGTTCCTGCCAACAGCAGCAGTGGTAAAATCCTGTTCAAAGTCATGGTGATCTGCTTGTGCATCCTTCCTTGCTCTTCATACTGCACACTTTAGAGCCTCCTTTTATATCCACGGGCAGGAGATATCAGAGGAGTGATTTGCATGTGAGTAGTATCAGCTGGTCATGTGTGGCAGTCTCCTGCTTTTTACATATCTCAGGACACCAGATTTCCATTTTCTGTCCATCACCGATTTGTATACAGTGTTTATCAGATGGAGAAAGTAGCATTCCTTTTGTGAGTTATTCCGGCCTTTTCAGCTGACATGTAGCTCATGACCACAATTAGTACAGACAAAATATGCAATTTAAAAAAAAAATCTTTAAAAAATAAAATTATTTTTCATCATAAAAATTCATATGACAGTGTGTGAATTAACAAACAAACCTTTGCTTTATATACTTATAATTTCAGAATTATATGGATTTTTTTTTCATTTGTTCATTCTAGGTTGCAGTTTGTAACCTAGCTTCAATCGCCCTCAACAGATTTGTAAGAGATGGAGAATTTGATTTTGAAAAATTGCGACAAGTTACCAAAGTTGTTACCCTGAATTTGAACAAGATCATAGATATTAATCATTATCCTGTGCCAGAGGTATGTGACAAATAAATGTTTAATTAGTGTTCAGACGGGAGTTTATGATGTTGTTTACTTTATCCTAATGGTTCCTTATTTCTTTCTAATTCTATGTGAATTGTTATTCGTTATATCTTCTAGCATTTAAATAGGAATATTGTTTTCATACAGAATATTAAGAAATTTGTGGAACAACTAGTATATGCTCATTGAAATTTCAGTGGAAAAGTTAAATTCTAAATTTATATGTGGAATGATTAAAAAAAATACATGCAGGATAGGATCAGAAAGTTCCAAGATGGAATTCTTATTTAAATAAATATATTTTGAGATAATTATGCATTGTATAAAAAACATTATGGGAATCCTGTTGTCTCAAAACTTCATACTTCGCACATTGGACAGACAACTTTGTCTGTCCAACATGTCTAGTATGTCAACTCTGTAATCGAGGTCCGCTAATATTCGTAAAATCGGACAAATGCTTATTATGATTTTCTCTTGTAGAGAATCTGTCCTCATTTTGAATTTAAATCGATGTTTTGAATTTAAACCAAATAAAATATAATAATAAATAGAGTATATAGAATATTAAGAAATATTAAAATTTAGAAATATTTTAAATCAGGAAATCTCTTACCTGAAAATTTTTTCAGGTATAATTGCATCCATGTAAGATGTAATCAAAATAGATGGAAACAGTATTAAAAAACCTGCTTAAAGATGGGTGTACCTTGCAACAGGACAAAGGAATAAAAGCAAGCTTTGATCCCTAAATCCATGCCATCTTTTGCCAATACTTCACATAATCTTAGAGGCGTTTCCTTGTGGCATATGGCAAATAATTGAAAGTATGGTGGGAGATAATTACTCGAAGCTTGGTTAGGCATTTTTTGTTTAGAAAATGGTATAAACGAAAAGCCCTCGGCAAGTTTCGGGTAATTATCTCCCATTATACTTCCATTTATTCACCATGCATGAATTTAGGCTCAAAGCTTGCTTTTATTCCTTTGTCCTGTTGCAAAGTTCATCCATCTTTAAGTGGGTCTTTTGATACTGTTTTCACCTATTCTGATTACATCTGACCTGGATGCAATTATTCCTGAAAAAAATCTCAGGTAAGAGATTTTCTGACTTAAAATATAATATTTCTAAATTTTAATATTTCTTAATATCCTATTATACTCTATTTCAGCGTTTCCCAAACTTTTTTATTCAAGGAACACTTTTTATCTCACAATATATTTACGGAACACTTACAAAACACAGGTTTAGCGGGAGCCAAAAAACTGTTTGCTAATATTTTATTACATATGATGCACTGTGTATCAGGACAACGGAATCTTTACTTCCAACACATGTAAAGCCGAAATTCAAATAACTCGTCATACTCTCATTTTATTAGTTGGTTCCTGTTTTTTCACTTCAGATTTTTGGGGAACAAAAGGTTGTGATTGTTCATCCTCACTTTGAAGTGTAACAATATTGTGTTCATTTTCATCGACCACAGTTGCAAAACTAGAAGTACTTTCTTTTCGTTTTAAGGTTCCTTTTGTCAACCACAAATCCATGGTCCACAAAATTATAGTGATACAAAATTCAATAATAATATTTTAATAATAATATTTTGAAATGGGGCTTACAGGGGAACAGGTAACCTGTGTGTTATCAAACACTCAGCCTAAAACACTGATGGATCCAATATCTTTCTATTACAGAAGATTTAGGATAAGTCCAGTTGGCCTGCCTCCCTAAAATCCACTCATGCACAACTTCTCGATGGTAAGCCCTGTTACGTCACTTAGGTGGCAGCGAATTTGTAGAGTGGTTCTCTTCAAGACGCCTGGTCCGCGTGAAGAGGAAAAGACCAAACTCTCCAGCATATAACAGCACAACAAAACAAATGGCCCTCAGTCTCCAGAAGCTTTCACTCCCTCTCTTACGGCAGCGAGAGGATCAGAGTGGAAGCAGAGGGTGCTAAGAATCTCTGGGTACGACCAGGCGGCCATGCACGGAAACTGGACTTGGCCTGTTATAATGTAAGATCACTCATCGGTGAGGACAGGATATTAGAACTGGAAAAGGAATTAGAAAATGTGAATTGGAATATCATTGGTTTGGCTGAAACAAGAAGAAGAAATGAATCACTTATAAGTTTATCAAGTGGAAATCTGCTGTACACCAATGGAAACAGTGAAAGGAGTGAAGGTGGAGATGGGTTTCTGGTCCATAAAGATTTTAAAAACAACATTTTGGAATTCAAAACCACATCACCAAGGGTGTCAAGACTAATACTCAAGATTTCTAAGAGATACAAGCTAAAGGTTATAATGATTTATGCACCAACATCGAGCCATGATGATGAAGAGGTTGAAGAAATGTACACTGAAATTGAGAGTCTTCTAGATGAGCGGAAAACCCACTACACTATTATTATGGGGGACTTCAATGCCAAGGTTGGAAAAAGACAAAACAGCGCAGAAAGGGGAACTATAGGAAATTTTAGAATTGGTGAAAGACTTGTGGAATTTGCAGAAGCTCAAGGACTGTCAGTAATGAATACTTTTTTCAAGAAAAGGGTGAACAGAAAGTGGACATAGAAGAGTCCAAATGTATTAACAACTAATGAAATCGACTTCATCCTCACTACCAGAAGATATATTGTAAATGACGTTACCGTCCTGAATAAGGTAAATGTTGGAAGTGATCACAGAATGGTAAGATGTACACTTGATATAGATGTAGGAAAGGAAAGGAAAAAACTGACTCGAGTAAATAATACAAAGGTCTTCGAGATAACAGAAGAGGAGAAAAAGCAGTATGTACTGGAACGTAAGAACAAGTTTGAGCTTCTGCAGACTGCTCAGGACCAAGATATCGACAAGGAATATTACAACTTTCTGAAAGTGATAAAGCCCAAGAAACCTATAGGGAAACAGAAATCCAAAGAAGAAAAAATTAGTCAAGAAACACTTGTCATGATGAACCGAAGACGACAAATGAAGAGCAAGGAAAACACTGACAGGGAGAAAATTGAGTATACTGAGTTATGCAAAGCCATTAGAAAGAGACTCAGAGGACATAAGAAGATTTAACACAAGAAAAGTAGAACAAGCATTAAGAGAAAACAAAGGATTTAAATCAGCAACCATGAGCAGTAATACAGAAAGACAAATGATACTGAAACTGAAGAATAGCAATGGTGTACTTATAAACAGCAGAGAGGGCATAATTCAAATAGCAGAAGACTACTATAGAGAATTATACAAGGAGCGAGGGAATGATGCTAGCAGTGAGGAAGATGGATTGCAAAGTAGCAACACATACGACATACCCGATATTCTTCCTGATGAGGTAGAACATGCATTGAAGAAAATGAAGAATCAGAAAGCCCCGGGGGAAGATGAAGTTACTGTAGAGTTGTTAAAATTGGGAGGAAGAGACATAACACAAAAACTGGCAAGGCTCTTCACAAAGTGCATTAGAAAAGGTGTGATGCCTAAGCAGTGGAATAATGCAATCATAGTTTTGCTGCATAAGAAAGGAGATAAATCAGAAATTGGAAATTATAGACCAATTAGCTTGTTATCCCACATCTACAAGTTGTTCACAAGGGTCATTACTAACAGATTAGAAAGAATACTTGATGAGAATCATCCGAAAGAGCAAGCTGGCTTTAGGACAGGATTCTCAACTATGGATCACCTTCACGTAATATCACAGCTAATGGAGAAAGCAAATGAGTATAAAACACCATTATGCCTGGCATTTGTGGATTATGAAAAGGCATTTGACTCCATACAGCATAAGGCAATGTTTCGGGCACTGGAAAGACAAGGCATAGATACTCCATATATTATGATTTTGAAGAAAGTATATGAGAGTGCTACATCCTTTATTAGACTAGACAAAGACAGTAGGAAATTTAAAATCGAGAAAGGAGTTCGACAAGGAGACACAATATCTCCGAAGCTGTTTACTGCTGCCCTTGAGGAAGCTTTCAGAAGATTAGACTGGTCGCAGAAAGGAGTCAATGTGAACTGAGAGTACCTAAACCATTTACGATTTGCAGATGACATTGTGGTCATAAGCCACGATCCCAAAGAATTAGAGGAAAATCTTAATCAGTTATGCACAGTTAGTAAGGATTTTGGACTAAAGATGAATATGGCTAAAACAAAAGTAATGATGAACAAGTATGCCACGGAAAGGGAAATAATGATTGAAGGAGCAGTAATTGAAAAGGTGGAGTCATATACTTATCTGGGACAAGTTATTAGCTGTAATAATGATAAATGGCTGGAAGTCAAGAGAAGAATAAATTTTGGATGGATAGCATTCAGGAAATATAATCACATACTGAAGAGCAATATCCCAGTTTTTCTGAAACGTAAAATAATGAATCAATGTATACTCCCCACCATGACTTATGGAAGTGAAACTTGGGCACTCACCAAAAGAATGGAAGAGAAGCTAAGAACTACACAGTGAAGAATGGAACAAATTATATTGGGAATCAGACTGTTAGATAAGAAGAGAAACACATGGATTAGGCAGCAAACTCAAGTAAAGGGCATTCTTATCAAAACTAAAGAACTAAAATGGTCTTGGGCAGGACACATAGCTCGAAGACATGATGACAGATGGACTAAGAAAATAACAGAGTGGTACCCAAGAGGAGCTAGAAGAAATCCTGGAAGACAAAGGCGGAGATGGATAGATGAAATTCACGAGTTTGTGGGTAGTAAATGGGTGGCCAGTGCTCAAAACAGAAGAAACTGGAAAGTTGCTGAAGAGGCCTTCATCCTGCAGTGGATTGGAAATGGCTGATGATGATTTCGAAATACTGATAACACTACTCAACATGATTTTTACCTCCAGCAAATCAATGGTTGTTTCTGGTCAGGTTTTATGTATAGAATTTAAAATCAATCATAAAAATTTCCTATCATGTATCAGTTTTAAGATATAGATAGATAACTGGATTCTGTACAACGATATCATTACTGTTTGAAATGCAATTTTTAAACTTATCAACTTTTGGTTGGTTTTGTTTATTGGGCTAAAAGTTAATCAAGTAGATCATTACTGTTCTTGCAATATAGTATATTTTGATTTTGATGCAATTTTCCAGACAAGTCAGTATTTTTGTTAATTTTATTACACCATTCAACTGTTCAATATATAGTGTATGATAAACTACACTACAAGAATTCACTTTCTGTTCAAATTTACCAATTGCTTTTACTGTTTTTAGGTTAAGGCATTGTTAAAATGGAGAAGACAAAGCACAGAACTTGCATCAATCACCCAGACAACTTCTGTTATGTTTGTGGAACTCAGAGGAAGAAAATATACAATGTCACAAAAGTTGCACATCCAATGTACTTCAGCTGCAAGATCGATGACCAAGAAAAAAAAATTGGGCTCCACATATCTGTTGTGTTACTTTTACAATGAACTTAAGGCTGTGGTTATATGACATGCTGAGAGCATTACCTTTTGCCATCCCTATGGTGTGGCTCTTGCCCAAGAATCATTTCAACGACTGCTTTTTCTGCAGGACAGAAATGAAAGGTATTTCCAAAAAGAGCAAGCACTGCATGAAATATCCAAATATGCCATCAGCAATTAGGCCAGTGCCACATGGTAAAGAACTTGCCAGTACCTGTGCCACCAAAATCTTGGGTATTGGAAGTACTGATGAAGGTACAGAAGACATCATTTTACCAGATGTTGCGTACCCATATACTTCACATGATTTGGACTACGAGAAAAAGAAAAGGCCCCACACTACATCGAACAAGAAGAATTAAGCAACTTGATCAGAGACTTGGGCTTACCCAAAGAGAAGGCTGAATTACTCGAATCCAGACTACAACAGTGGAACTTACTCGCCAAAGGTACACACATTACAATTATCTATATAATATCGGTGTAAATACACCATATTATACAAACAAAAAACTATGATAGTAGTGTAAAAAGGGCATCATTTTATCTGTATCATATATTGTGCACCTCCTTCACAACGAGTAGGCATGTATTGCACTACCTCGAATAAGTAACGCTTCACTAAAAGAGAAGGCTATTGTTACTTATTCTCAGTGGGCATCTTCACAACTGGATTGTTATGTCTGCAATACCAGGGTACCTGCCCACCCACCAATGAGAGGCCAACAAGCCTTGAAACGGGGTGCCGCCATAGCCAGGTGGGAAGGAGCAGCAGTGCATAGCACATACTTCTTAATTAGACCAGGGTTCGAGCCCGTCACCACCAAATATGGAGGATGCGGAAAGGTCAGGGAATGACCACCGCATATCCCCGGAGCAATATGGCCTTAGTTGCTAATGCTCCTAAAAACCAAATAACAAACAAACAACAACCACCTTGAAACAGTATCATCTGGGTGGTGGTTCCCACTGAGAATAAGTAACAATAGCCTTCTCTTTTAGTGAAGTGTTACTTGTTCAAGGTAGTGCAATGCGTGGCAACTCATTGTGAAGGAGGTGCCCAATATGAGATAGAGATAAAACAATGCCCTTTTTACACTACTATTGTAGTTTTTTTTTTTTTTTTTTTGTTTGTTTAAGAGTTATCTGTGGTGTATTTACACTATTATATAGATAATTTATTCTCTTGAACATATGATGCCTTGCAGCATTCAGTTTGACTTAAACATTACAATATATCGTAAGTGAAATGAAGGGTTTTCAAGGTATTTTGCAATGTAAAACAACATGTGTGTTGTCTGCAAAGATATCGTTGGTCTTATGCACAGACTGAACATTAATCACAATACCTCTGAATGGCGTTTGTTCATTGATGCGTCAAAGCTAAGTTTGAAAGCAGTATTGTTTCATAATGGAAATATTTTACCATCAATTCCTCTTGTTCATACTGTTGGCCTGAAAACAACTTACGATAGTATGTCCCAGATTCTTGCTGCTATAAGTTACAATGACTATGATTTAATATTTGTGGTGATCTCAAAGTGGTTGGACTGCTTTGTTGGGTTACAAGGTGGTTTCACTAAATACTGTTGTTTCCTGTATTTGTGGGATAGCGTGCAACAGCCAAACACGAAGTCGTACAGCACTGGGACAAGCGAGATTAATATATTCCCGGCAAAAAGTATGTTGAATTGGTTGATCCCCAAAGGTTTTTCTTCCCCCTTTACATATCAAGCTTGGACTGATTAAGAATTTCACTAAGGCACTGGATAAAGAAAGCAGAGGATTAGCATATTACTGAAAATGTTTCCAAATTTATCTCATGCAAAAGAGCTGAAGGAAGGAATTTTCGTAGGTCCTCAAATAAGAAAGCTCCTAAAAGATGAAGAATTTCAAAGAAACCTGAATGAATTTGGAATTTGAATGATGTTGAGCTGGCTGCATGGAGATCTTTCAAGTCTGTGGTACACGGATTCCTCGGAATGAGAAAAGAAGAGAACTGTGAGCAACTGGTGACAAACTTGCTGAAATGTTACAAGAACATGGGGTGCAGAATGTCATTGAAAACGCATTTCCTTCATTTCCATCTGGATTTCTTCTTTCCTGAAAACTTAGCAGATGTCAGTGATAAACAAGGAGAGCGCTTCCACCAGGACGTATCTGCAATGGAAAAACTATATCAAGGTCGCTGGGACTCTGCCATGATGGGAGATTACTGTTGGTTCCTTAAACAGGAAAGCATCTGGTCTATAAATGGAAATCATTGAGTGGAAAACATGTCTATGTAACATATATTGTGTGTAATAATTACAACCATGTATGCTGATATTGTATAAAAAGAAGGAATTTAAAAAATGTGTACATCTTTTGTTGTAGACGTGACAGAAGTAAAAGATTGATATTTTCATTATCAGAACATTAATTTTGTTCAGAATAACCACCTTTCATTCCAGAGGTATGACGGAAAAAACATTTTGTTCAAATTGTATAAATCAAAAAAGATTTATTCAAGGAAGTGAGTTTAGTTATGATATCGGTTTGCTCCCCCCCCCTCCTTCAACCGTGTACTCCAGGCTAAATCTTATACGAGTGGCATATTAGATCACTATATTGTTACTTTTTCACAGTTGTCATTGCCTCTACGCATACTTCTTTATACAAAAGCCCCCAAAATAGTGTTCTGTTTTCTATTTGATTATACCAGTATATTAATAATGGGGGGGGGGGGGTGTTAAAAATGATACAAAAGTGGTGTATGCTACAAATAAGCAAAATAAATTTATTTTATTTCTTTAATTATTAATTACGATTTTTCACAGAACACTTGTAGAATAGATGTGTGGAAATTTGCCTTTAGCCAGCAGGTGGTTAATTGCTGGAACAAACTTCCATCTATCGTGGAAGTTGATAGGTTAAATAAATGTGAAGAGGAACTGGGCAAACATTTAGAGGGAATTATTTTGTAGATATTTTTTTTTTTTTTTTTTGCTGATGCTGCATAAGCTCATACATTTGCTTTCTTGCCTCACATACCACTACGACTACATCTTGAGAAACACTGCTCTATTTATTATTCTATTTTTATTTGATTTAAATTCAAAACGAGGACACAGATTCTCTACAAGAGAAAATCACAGTAAGTTACCATTTGTCTGATTTTACGAATATTAACATACCACTACGACTACATCTTGAGAAACACTGCTCTATTTATTATTCTATTTTTATTTGATTTAAATTCAAAACGAGGACACAGATTCTCTACAAGAGAAAATCACAGTAAGTTACCATTTGTCTGATTTTACGAATATTAGCAGGTCTCGATAATTATATAACTGCTGGTTACATTGAATTTTTTAAAATAATGATCTCGGCTGGTTGCACAATTTTATCACCAGTTATATAATTGATAACTGATAGGGAAAAAATGTTTCTTTGAAGTCTTTTTTTGAAATTCCATTTGTGTTTGTCATGGGTATGATGCAAATTTTCTTAATATTTTAATAGTTAAATATTGTGTGTATATCTTACAATGTGTGCTTTAATTTCTCCCTCCCTTTGTTTTTGCTATATTAAAAAAATATATATACAGTGAAACTTCCCTTTAACGGACAGCCATGGGGAACGAAAATGTGTCCGTTAGAGAGAAGTGTCCGCTAACAAGAAGTCTGAGGGAGAAAAAAAAAAAGAAAGAAAGAAAAATCGTTAAACGTTTAATGTAAAATTAAATTAAAATATATACAGATTTTGAACAATATTTTTGTAAATAATATACATACAATTGTGCTATGCATATTATGAAAAATACATACAGTAATCACTTATTTTTTTCTGCACCTTCTTCCGGCTGATAATTTTGTTTTCAACATTTGTTTGGAGTGAAGAAACCATCGAAAGTCCTTCAGTATCTTCTTCAGTGGTGAAAAAAACATTTTTAAACAATTGATTTGTATGAGCGCTTCTTCTATTTTCATCGGTGGTTTGTCGTTAATATGATCTTCGACAGAATGACCCCCTTCCATTTCTTCATCCTCATGAGGAACTTCTTGAAAAATATCGATGATAATGTCATTGATATCTAGAGCACCATCTTCTGTGGTGAGGTTTGAGTCTATATCTTTGTAGCGGAAGTATCGTACATTATCAATAGATGTTGAAGTTCTTGTTCTTCTTGGTGCTCCACATTGCTGTTCACAACTTCAATTTTTGCATTTTAGAAGCCAGTCTTTACAAAACAATTCACGACAGTTTGTTTTCTAATTGCGTTTACTGAAGAGGAAATCCATTGAATCGCATCTAGGATGCTGATTTTCTTTGCAAGGTCACTCGCACATGTTACATCGTTCGTGTTTGCAATGAGATGTCTTAAAACACGTTTTCTGTAGTGAAGTTTAAAATTTTTTATTATCCCTTGATCCAAGGGCTGACACTCTGCAGATGTGTTTGGTGGCAGAAAAATTATTTGAATGTTGGACAATTCAATGTGCAGGTGAGATGCAGCATTATCCATGAAAAGAGTAATTTTTCTGTTTTGACGAATCATGTTTTGGTTAAAGTGACTTATCCATTCGCTCATGATATCTCGTGTCATCCACGCTTTTTTATTAGACTTCCAGTCAACATCCAAAAGATTAAACTTTATGCCCTTGAAACAACTAGGATTTTGTGGGTTTCCTATAACAAGAGGTTGTTCAAAGTCTCCCAGCATATTTGTACACAATAGTATAGTCAAGCGTTCCTTAGAAATTTTTCCGCCCTGGCACTTTTCGTTTTTTAGACTCATTGTGTTTTCAGGAAGAGCTTTAAAAAACAACCCTGTTTCATCACAGTTGTAAATATCCTTAGCTTCAAAATCACGACATAAATCTTCCAATTTGACGGTCCACTCTGTTACAACCCCAGTATCAACAGATCCACCTTCACCACTTACGGTTTTCCAAGAAATTTTATGCCGAGTTTTGAACTTGTCTAGCCATCCCACAGAAGCTTTGAACTCATTTACTCTGAAGTCCAACTCTATACAATTTGAAGTCCAACAGTTTTCGGGAATGATTTTTGAACCTTTTCATTTACGTGTTGCCAAAATTGTTTGAGCAGTTCATTTTTTTTCTTTAGGATGTCGCTTACCTGCGTCTTGCCGATTTTGAATTTTACAGCGAGATTGCGAACACTTTTTTTGCCGTTCATACGCATTAATGAGTTCGACTATCTTTTAAAGTTAAATGTTTATGAGAAGACATTGTGCACTTCATACGACACTGAACAAAACTGAAAACTGAAACTGAAAAGACGAAAGGCCGACCATATTCCCCCCCCTCCCTGCACACACCGAATTCATCAGAAGTTTTACACGTGCCTTAAAATTCTTGAAAAAGGGTTTAGAACCGCGACGTAAACCTTGATAAAATTCATAGAATCGGAAATAGAAAATAAACACACGATTGAGGCACACGAGCTTGCCCGCTGTCCGTTATGGGGAGATCAAATTAAGTGCTAATCTTAACGAAACAGTGCAGATTGCCTGTCCACGTCCGTTACAGAGAATGTCCACTAGACAGAAGCTGCAAACACGTTAAAACCAATGGAGGTGAGTTGGGGAATTTTAAAATGTCCGTTGTAGAGAGATGTCCGTTAACGAGAGGTGTCCGTTAGGAGAAGTTTCACTGTATATAAAAAATTAAATATATTTAACTTACTTAGATACAATTCATATCTACTGTACATTGCTATTGAGATGGTATATTAAATCTTTTTGTTAAAAAAAAAAGTTTTAAATTTTGTTGTTTGAACAAATTTAATAAATAAATAAATTTGCAGCCATTATAGAAGGGGGAAAAAAAACCTTCCCATTTTGTCTATCCATTCCGAGAGGTGTCCGTTAGGAGAAGTTGCACTGTATATAAAAAATTAAATATATTTAACTTACTTAGATACAATTCATATCTACTGTACATTGCTATTGAGATGGTATATTAAATCTTTTTGTTAAAAAAAAAGTTTTAAATTTTGTTGTTTGAACAAATTTAATAAATCAATAAATTTACAGCCATTATAGAAGGGGAAAAAAAAAGCCTTCCCATTTTGTCTATCCATTCCCTCCAATAGTTTTCTCATTCTTTCTTGAATTTATTTAAGCTATTAACCACCTGCCTAAAGGCAAACTTCCGCCATCCATTCTGTGCCCATCTTTCCTCAATTTTAATTTGTGCCTCCTCGTGCATAGTCTGAACAAGAGGAAGAATCCCATCAGCATTGAGCTTGTTCAATTCTCATTCAAAACGTTAAACACTTCAGTCAGATCACCTCAGAGGTGCCTCGTCTCTAAATGTTGCAGTTAATAGAATGGAAGCCTTTCTTGGTAAGAGCTCCCTTTTGTTCCCCTCACCAATCTTGTCTCCCTTCTCTGTACCCATTCAGCAGCTCTGCATTCTTCCTAAAATGAAACGTCCAGATTTGTATGCAGTACTTAAGATGTGGCCCGACCATTGCCTCATACAATGCAATAATCACCTCCTTATCCTTATTACTGCTAGCAAAATTCCTCTATATCATTGACAAAACTCCCATGAACTGTACTGGCCACCTGTCTGCACTGATCAGAGAACTTAATATCTGACTGCACAATTACCCCCAAGGTCTTTTTGATTTTCCACCACTCTGAGGTTACTGCTACCAGTATGTAGTATTTTGCATTTGTCAATGTTGAACTTCAATTACCATTTCTCAGCATATCTTCCTAATTTTTCTACATCCTGTTGCAGTATCAAGCCATAATTCCTGTCATTAATCACCCTGCCAACCTTTGTATCATCTGCAAACCTAGACATTAAGCCTGATATGCCTCCATTAATATCATTGATAAATATAGAAAATGACAATGATCCCAGCACCGAATTCTGGGGGACCCAGCTAATAACATTAGTCCACGAAGAGCAGTGTCCGTTGATAACCACTCTGTCTTCTACCACTCCACCATCCCTTTATCCGTAGCAGTAACTTTCCCTTAATTCCACACTGCTCTAATTTGTACTGCAGTTATGTGCAACAGTATCAAAAACTTTCCAGAAATCCAAGTGTATGGTATTGAAATTATTTTTTTGCATCCAGTTCCTTTGTTGCCTCATTATAATATCCAATCAGATTGGTCAGACAAGACTGCCTGCTAACAATCCATGCTGCGATTATAGTATAATTGCAGCATGGATTGTTAGAGGAATTTTCCTGTCTAGATAGTCCTGTATTTCTTCTTTAACCAGTGACTCCATTATTTTCCCTGGAACAGAAGTTAAGCTAACAGGTCTGAAATTACTCGTGTCACACTTTGATCCCCCTTTGTGAATTGGAGATGCGTTCACACATCTCCAGTCCACAGCTAGCAGTGTTCCATCTCATCTAACACAGTCTCAATAGCATCAGCAAATATTCTTGCACCCTTTCTATTTAAGTATATCCCATTCTTGTAGAAACAGTCTCTCCTGTTAACAAGCACAGACCAATTTGAGAAAAATTCTACCCCATGAGCCTTGCACAATCTATCCAGGCCAAATTGATTGCCAAGGCTCTCATCATACTTTCTCCTATTGTGTCTCGGCAGAATTGCAGACACTTACAAATTCAATCCTAATTCACAACTTTTTGCCAACATTACCTGTACTTGTGAAGTAAGTCTCCCTGCAGATCATTAATTTCAGTGACTAAATTCCTTAGATTAATTGTTTAATTAATCCAGGGTTGACCAGAAACATTCAGCGTAGTTGTTCATCTTATCAGTATAAATACTAATATCTCTGTCAGTAGCATGTTTAGTATTTCATAATTTTTTGAAAATGGTAATTTATGTCAAAAATTTAGCCCTCAATTTTGCGTAAAACAGCTATTACCTTCCTGTGAATGACAAACTAGAAATATGTCTTCACTCTCATATAGAAGTAAAGGATTCATATTTAAGTGCACAGACATCATAAAAGTTAAGATTATTGGATCTTCACTTTTGTAGTTATAACTGATTTAACTACCTGTATATTGACGTATAAGTTAGTGCTGTTGCACCATTTTAATATGCAGCAACCTTCTAAAGTAGTAGAAATTGGTATCATTAAGTATACTCATATTGTGAATACCTTCACAATCAGTTGCCATGATATTGCACTACCTTGAATAAGTAACGCTTCACCAATGGAGAAGACTATTGTTACTTGTTCTCAGCATATACCACCACCCAGGCGGCACCATTTCGAAGCTAGTTGGCTTTTCATTGGTGGGTGGGCAAGTACCCTGGTGTTGCAGTGATGACAACCCAGTTGTGAAGTATAACTCCGCAATATGAGAGATGCCTGATGGTCTGATGGTATGCAACTGATTATCAGACTGAAAACCTTTTAGGGCTAAAGCCTCATGTTGTGAGCAAGTTTACTGATGTATAAGTTAGTGCTATTGCATCTGCCCGCCCACCAAGGAGAAGCCAACTAGCTTCGAAATTGTGCCGTTTGGGTCGTATCTGCTGAGAATAAGTAACAATGTTCTTCTCCATTGGTCAATATCATGGCATCTCGTGAAGGTATTCATAATATGAGATATACTTAAATGATGCCAATTATGTACTACTTTAGTAGGTTGCTACATATTAAAATGATGCAACATTGAGGCTTTAGCCCTAAAATGTTTTCTACTTGTATATATGAATATGAAACTTTTTTCTCCAACATTAGTACAAAGCTAAGTCATTGACTAAGTATATTTATCAACCTGTTGTTTGATTTCAGCAGAGATTATTAAAATTGACAAAGATTATAAGCAATCATACAACAGATTTTCTGTTTCTTAGTTTTTTTTCCAGCATTTATGCATTTTTTAACCTGTAATTTGGACATGAGTAAATTTTTATTTTATTTATTTTGTTAATTTTGTGAATTTATTTTTCAATACAATTTTTTTTAGTTCTTGGTACAGCAAACTTTTGTGCATGTATATGTGCCAGGTATTCTTATATTTACAGTGCTTTATAATGCAATAAATATCAAAAACATATACTAGGTACATAATTTCTTGTCATTTTAACCTACAAATTTGTTGCTTAGGCAGAAGTATCGAATAAAAGACACAGACCAATTGGAATTGGCGTTCAGGGACTTGCAGATACTTTCATTCTATTACGGTATCCTTTTGACAGCCCAGAAGCACAAAAGTTGAACATTCAAATATTTGAAACGTTATATTATGCTTCCCTGGAAGCCAGTTGTGAATTGGCTGAGAAACTGGGTACATATGAGACCTATGAAGGCTGTCCGGTGTCTAAAGGAGTAAGTTATGAATTTAAAAAATATTTTTGTTTAAATATAGTTAGATTGTATTTGGTAAAAACAGCATTCACTTTATTAGAATTTAGGGATTTAGAGCACTTACATTAAAGCATGAAGACTAAATGCACAAGACATAAGTTCTGGGAAGAAATTAACTATACAATATCAGTGTAATTACAACAAAATTTACCCATAAGTTTAACTACATAAGTAGTGTGTGTGGTTTTTTTTTTTTTTTTTTTTTTTTAATGAAAACCCCAAACACGAGAGGTATTAGAACCTATAGTACTCAGTACCATGCTTGGGTTGGAGGTTGAGAAGACGAAAGAAGATATTTTTTGACATTATACTTGAACTTCTGTAGACTAATTTTCAGGAAATACGTATGAGAGAAGGTTGTTCCAGAAAACAGCACTTGAATGAATAAACGAGGAAGATGAAAAGTTGGTTCTGTGAGTTTGAAGTTGGACAGTAAATGGATGTTGGCTGGTGGCAGCACGTGTTTGGACTGTTTTGAAAGAGAGTGGGAATTATAGAAGCCAATTCAGGAGAACAGTGCCTATAGAAGTATCTGTAGCAAAGGCATGCAGCAGAAACAGTATCACTCTTCTTGATTAGACCGGGGTTCGAGCCCGTCACCACCAAATACGGAGGATGCGGAAAGGTCAGGGAATGACCACCGCATATCTCGGAGCAATATGGCCTTAGTTGCTAATGCTCCTAAAAACCAAATAACAAACAAACATAACAACAAACAGAAACAGTATGTCTACAAGAAAGCGAGAGGAGAGGAGAGGCTCTGTTAGGGATGAGTCATTAATTACCTAATTGCCCTCTTCTGAATGGAATCTAGAAGCCTGAGAGGAGTTTTGGAGGCACCGCCCAGGATGTGGGACACTATTCCGTGGTAGGGTGGATTTGCAATTTGTACAGAGTGAACAGCTGTTTGGAAGAAAGGTGACGCCAAGAGCGAAAGAAAAAAAACCAAGTTTTTTAGATGTTGTTATTTGTTATTTTATTATTTGGTTTTTACGAGCATTAGCAACTAAGGCCACATTGCTCCGGGAATATGCGGTGATCATTCCCTGACCTTTCAGTATTTGGTGGTGACGGGCTCGAACCCCAGTCTAATCAAGAAGCGTGTGCTATGCACTGCTGCCCCTTCCCACCTGGTTGCGGGGGTGCCACTTTTTTTTTTTTTTTTTTTAAGATGCAGAGGAAGCAATATTTGTAATGTGCCTGTGCCAAGAGAGATTAAAAGACAGGGTAATCCCCAAAACAGATAAATCATCTTGCCTAGAAATCAGAGTGTCAGCAAAGATAAGCATAGGAGCAAAAGAATCCTTTATGCAAAATATAAAACAGGACTGAGTTTTAGAGGAATTGAAATCAACTAAGTTGTCATTGCCTCACTGGAGAATTACCTGGAGATCGGCATTTAAGGAATTGGTAGCGGATATTCGAGAAGTTGAAGCTGATTGAGCAGGGCAAGGTTTCTGAAAGTGGAATGCAATGTGCTATCATTGGCAAAACTATGGATAGGATTTCCAGTCAATGGAAGAAGGTCATTAATACCAAGAGGAAAAGAGTGGAGGAAAGAACTGAACCTTGGGGGACACCAACATTAGTGGAGAAATTAGAAGTTAGAGAGCCATCTACCCTCACCCTCAGTGAGCGATCAGAAAGAAAACTGGATAACCAATTACAAAAAACAGTTGGCAAACCATAAGATGGAAGCTTGTTTAGAAGACCTTTATGCCAAACACGATTGAATGCCTTTGAGATGTCAAGAGCAACTGCTTGTGTTTCACTGAACTTTTCCATTGAATTTGTCCGTAAATGGGTAACATAAGCCAGAATATCACCAGTGGATCGACACTGATGGAATCCATACTGGCTATTGTTGATCAGATGGAAGGTTTTTAGGTAGTTTAAGAGTTGGCGGTTAATTGATTTCTCCATTACTTTAGAAAGAGTAGAAGTAATTGCAATGGGATGATAATTGGATGGGAGGGATTTGTCACCCTTATTAGGAACTGGCTTGATATGAGCAAATTTCCAAGCAGAAGGAAAAACACCTTTGGAATAAGAAAGTGAAATAAGGCAGCAAAGAACAGGAGTAAGTTCAGGAGCACTGGTTTTGAGAACAAGTGGAAAAATGCCATCAGGACCTGGAGCTTTCTTAGCATCAAGATTCGTCAAAATCCTTTTGACAGAAAACCACAGGAGGCATCGATTGGAGCATGTTGGGAGTGGTGGGAGGTGTTTAACCAAATCATTAATACATGAGTTGGAAGAAAAATGGGATGCTAGCAGGGCAGCTTTATCCTTGGCTGAAGTGACAACAGAACCATCTGGTTTTGACAGAGGTGGGATCAGAGATGGACAAAAGTTGCAGCCAATAGTTTTGGCAAGAGACCAGAATGCTCGGCTACCATTAGGGAAAGAAGCAAGTTTTCTACTCTTAGCCTGTTCAAAATCTAGTTTGGACTGATTAATAACTGCTTTACAATTGTTGCGAGCTTTGGCGTAGGCAGAAAATGAAACTGGAGAATTGGAGACAAGCCAAGTACGATATGCAACATTCTTCTCTTGAACAGCCTTAGCACATTTATTGGAAAACCAAGGTTTGGATAAAGGACGAGATTTTAAAGTGGAGTGTTAGATAAAGGATTCCATTCCTGCAAGAATAATTTCACTGACACGATCTGAGCAAACGTTGACATCAGAAGTTTTGAAACAGTAATCCGACCAAGGTAGAGAAATCTCACAGGTCATCCCATTTTGCATTCTTGTAATGCCAAACAATACGATGTTGGGAATAGCCATGAGATAAAGGCTCCATTGGAGAAGAGACAATCACCAAGTTGTGATCTGAAGTGCTGAAAGGCCCGCTTGCTTCGACCGTGTACTTAGATTGTTTGTGAGAAAAAGATCAAGTGTGTTGGCTGTATGGTTAGGATTGTCTGGTATTCTAGGAGGTAAATGTACAATCTGTACGAGGTCATTATTAATTACAAAAGCCTCAGCATCTCGACCAGCTGGGTCGGTGTGGCTAGAAAATGGGAGCCAGCTGGAGTTGTGAACGTTAAAATCATCAAGGAAAATTTCCTCACTGTTAGGAAAGTTGGACTGGAGAAAGTCAAGTTGCAAAGAGAGGAAGTCAGAAAGCTCCAAGTGATAAGTGGAGTTGGGAGAATGGTAGAGACAACAGATGAATTTGCCAGAATGAGGTAGAGGGATTTTAAGCTAGAGAAGATCAAAAAGAGGAAATTCCAAATTACCAAGTCCCTGACAGGGAATATCAGAATGGATATATGCACAAGTACCACCTTTGAGGCGAAAGGAATCATACAGCGAATAATTTGGGCAACTGAGATGAGCCGTAGTTGAATCAACTGATAACTGAGATTCTGTCAGAAAAAGTACATGAAGTTTGGCAGACTGCAAGTGGAAATGGCCATCGTTGAGATTAGAACTGAATGAACTGTGAAGTGTTTGGGAGGTTTAGATCTTTTAGCAGTAAACGTACTCTATTAGTTTGACAATTCATGGTGTATTCAATATTAAGAAAATCATGGGTGGAACATGCTGTGTGAAGTAATGAAATTTTTGGAAAAGGCCGTACACATGGTAAGAATATACCCAAATCCTTGACATAATGTGTACTTGGCAATGCTCCCAACATACACACTATTTGGACTCTCTCCAGTCACTGTCTGGCAGAGTAGAGGTAGCAAGATTATACCCTAGCTAATCCGGAAGCCTCCTAGAGAGTTACCAATGGGTTCAGTCTAGTGTGCTAACCCTTGGCTGGCCTGCGAATACCGTTTTAGAGCTGTACCCTCGAAATCTAAGGAAGAATGGATCTCGCCATGATATCCATCATAACCTAAAAAGTCATCAGTCATACTGCATGATGAAAGAGATGGAGATGTTGACCGGAAATTACCGGTCAACCTACTAGTGTAATGGCATCATTTGATTTTTATCTCATATTGTGGCTACCTTCACAATGAGATACCAGGTATTGCACTACTTCGATTAAATAATGCTTCTCTAATAGAGGAGACTACTTTTATTTATTCTCAGTGGTCACCACCACCACCACCAAGACGTATTTCGGAGCTTGTTGGCTCACTCATCGATGGGCGGGCAGGTACCCTGATAATGCAGACGTGCCATCATGGTTGCGAGGTTAATTCCACAATATGCCAAATGGTGAAGATAATGGTAATATATTGAAGACTAAATGCACAAGACATAATATGTTATGGGTAGACATTAACTATATAATATCGGTGTAAATACACCATAGTTGATTCATAAGTTTAACTACATAAGTAGTGTAATGGCATTGTTTGATTTTTATCTCATATTGTGGCTACCTTCACAACGAGATACCAGGTATCGCACTACTTCGAATAAATATTGTAGAATTACTTCACAACCATGATGGAACGTCTGAATTATCAAGGTACCTGCCCGCCAGCTGATGAGTGAGCCAACAAGCTCCAAAACACATCTTGGTGGTGCCCACTGAGAATAAATAACAGTAGTCTCCTCTACAAGAGAAGCCTTATTTATTCAAAGTAGTGCAATAACTTTGAATAAATAAGGTTTGTTATTCTGGTATCACATTGTGAAGGTAGCCACAATATGAGATAAAAATCAAACGATGCCATTACACTACTTATGTAGTTAAACTTATGGGTAAACTGTGGTGTATTTACACCAATATTATATAGATAATTATGAGTTTATGAAATGCAATTATAATGATGCCTTTTACACTACATACGTAGTTCAAATTTATGGGTAAACTATGGTGTATCTACACCAATATTATATAGATAATTATGAGCATATAAAAGTACATGCATGGTTTCGAAAAATTTACTTGAATCATCATGTTATATAGTAATATTAGTAATAGTAGTAGTACTGTTAAGGTTATACAGTATCAGTCAAAAAAAAAGTGCTACCCACCTTATCTTTCCATCCCCCTTTAATAATGTGTGTAATTCTTCCTTAAATTTATTAAACTACCTACTTCAACAACACCTGACATTAGTTTGTTGCAACAATCCCAGTGGCTCACATCTGGTGCGTATGGGCTTGGCACACCCAGGGTCCTAAGCTGGATATCATCATCATTCTTCTCTTTCTCGGTGATTCCCTTCTACTTTCTCTCTCTGGGTAAATTGGGTGTTTTTTTTTTTTTTTTTTTTTGCTTGTGCAGCAAAAACTTTGGCGTCCTTGCACCATATAGCTAATAATAATAATAATAATTACTCCTTGGCTGAAATCAGATTTTCGCACATTTACTGTTGCCATCCTTTTTCAATTTCGGTTTGTGTTCCCCCTTACATGCATTTTCTGAGAAACTGTTAGAATAACACATCATTAATTTTACTCAGTCCGTTTAAAGCCTTAAACACTTCAATCAGGGCTGCTCATAAGTGCATAGTTTCCAACAGCTGCAATTTTCAGAATCAGTCTTTTGTGGCAAGAGAGTACCTATTTGTGTTCTTGAATGAATCCATCCCAAGAGACCCATATTTCTTAAAATGAGACTTCCACACCTGTATGTAGTAATCAAGATGTGGTCTTACCATTGCCCTCTACAATAGAATAATTACCTCCTTGTCCATGCTGGCAGAGTTCTTGTATATCATTGAAAGGACCGTAATGAGCTGTTCTTGCTGCCTGTCTACACTGCTCAGACTGTACAGTTATCCACAATTTCAAGTGTGGTACTACCTAATTGATATGTTATTCTGGGATTATTGCTGCAGTAATATGCCTTGATTACTGTATTACCTGCTGTGCCAACATATTTTCTGCTTGGTATCATCTGAAAACTTAAGACATTAAGCCTCATATGCCTTCAACAATATCATTAATAAATATTGGGAACAACAATGTGCAAGAACTGAATTTTGCTCCACTAATAACATTAGTCCAAAACAGCAGTGCCCACTAATGGACATTCTCTGTCTTCTGCCACTCTACCATCCCTTTATCTGTAACAGTAACTTGCCATTAATCCACACTGGTTCAGTTTGTACAGCAGTCTTTTGTGTGTGTGGAACAGTGCCAAAAGCTTTACTGAAATTAATTGTGTAGAAAGGGGATGTAAAATGGTTTGTCATATGTATAGATTAAATGAAAACTAAGTACACTTTTATACTGTGCAAATGTATTTATTGAAGTGTTGCCACATCAATCTACATTTAAAATATTGGCAATGTTTCGGGGTTCTGCTGAACCCCATCTTTGGGCTGCCTCTGGAAATGTAAGAGAAATTGCATAAATATTATATAGTAGTACAAATGCTTTCGCAGAAGTTATTGTTGTAACAGCAAAGAGTGATAAAATAAGAAGGTAATTAATTTAGTATTTTTAATTACAAATTTGTAAGTCTAGACAGGTTACAGTATATTATTGCTAATGAAGGGGAAGAAAAAACTTTCTCTTAGCTGCCTTCATGTTAATCAGTTTGGTCATCTCAAGGTCTGTATACAGGAAACCCTGACATAGGCAAGGCACTCAATTTTAACTCATCACACCCATTTACATCTAAAATTACAGTCATCAGGTCCTCATAGTGTTACAGAAATGGCCATAACCAATACCGTAGCTGATTTCAACATCCATGAAAGCTGTCCTAATTATCAGCCATCCAAGCTCATCATATGTTCAGGATGTGGCACCATTATAGCCAAAGCTGCTAAGTATTACAATATATATATATATATATATATAAAAAAAAAAAAAAAAAAAGGTAAACTGCAGCCATTATCAATCCACTGCAGGATGGAAGCCTCCTCAACAATTCATGCTGAGGGAAACGGACCATAATCTGCCACGCTGGTCCAGTGCAGGTTGGCAGATCGACCGTATTTAGCAGTCAGGGGCTTGAACCCCCGCTCTCAAACCTCGACATTGCTGATGCAATTTCATGAAATGCCATCTCTCTCTGGTGATGAAGCATCTCGGCTCCTCATTTGGTTCATCTTGAGCTTCGTCAGCATTTTCTTCTTTCACTATCGCTGCCTGCAATAACGAAGAACTCATTGATTTGCAGTCAATGAATTCTTCGTTAGATAATTCCTTCTCGTCTTCCTCTATTAACTCTTCCATGTCTTTGGCAGCAACCTCCAAATTGATGTCTTGAAGTAGCTGTGCAACCTTTACCTTCATATGATTCGTCTTTTTTCAAATCCTTCAAAGCCTTTTACGTGCTGTGGGCATATTTTCTTCCATGTGCCATTTAAACAACTTTTAGTAATTTCCACCCAGGTCTTCTTAATGTTTAAGATGGTGTGGTAAATATTGTAAGATTTCCAAAAGTCTCTTAACATAATTTTTCTCACCATCTACTGCAGACAATGTCTGATCAAATGTTGTGTGTAAATAGTATGCTTTTTAATTGGAAATAACACCCTGATCCATAGGTTGCATGAGTGAAGTCGTGTTTTGAGGTAGAAATATGACTCTTGTGTTCGAATTGAAATCATCTAGATGCATAGGATGTCCAGAAGCATTATCTAATAGAAGCAAAATCTTGAAAGGAGCATCATTGTCTTTACAATATTTTTCAACCTCGGGAATGAAGCAGCATTTAAACCAATCCTCAAAGAGAGATATTGTTATCCATGCTCTCTGATTCGATCGGAAATGCATGGGTAGGGTGGCTTTATTGGTGCCCTTAAATGCACGAAGATTTCCAGAATGGTACACAAGCAGTGGTAGAGTAATCCATGCGTCGGACACCTACTATCATCCCTCTTTCAAAGTCGGTTAACTAACGTTTATCCATACAGACATTGAATTACCATCTACGTGAATGCAGTGCACCTGTATACCTACCTTTCAGTGTAATACTATAATATACAATTTTGTCCAAGAAATACCACAATTATTCCCGGTTACTTTCTCCACTGACAGTATTCTTAACTTCATTCCTTGTCCAAGTAGGCGCCTCCGTTACCAGGTGGGAAGGAGCAGCAGTGCGTAGCACACGCTTCTTGATTAGACTGGGGTTCGAGCCCGTCACCACCAAATACGGAGGATGAGGAAAGGTCAGGGAATGACCACCGCATTTCCCGGAGCAATATGGCCTTAGTTGCTAATGCTCCAAACAAAAAAAAAACAAACAGCCTTGTCCAAGCGAGACAATTTCAGGCCTAGCCATTTTACGCCAGCTGATGAACTCAAAAAAGGTGAAATGACTTCAAGGAAGAAAAGCCTGCTTTAGAGAAAGCAGGCTTTTCTTGATAGTGGCTAACTATACCCATGGATTGAGAAGCCTTTAAGAAACCCCTCTGGCTTCCAATAGGATTCAAAACAAGGCCAAAACTACAAATGGCAAACCAGTATACTGTTGTGGAAGACTTGTCTATGAATATCAAGGTTCTCATATACTTATATCGGTCTACAATGGGTAAATATCAAGTTTTTATACCAATGAAGAGATCCAGTTTAAGGTTTAGAACTAAACGGATGTCAAATGAACTAATGGGACTACAGAGAAGACAAATGCGTGAGATGATTATAAATTGTCAGAGGACATGGAATCCTACAGCAAGTACAAACTAGTTTGCAATCTTGTTACTAAAGTAATCTATAGTAGATTATGAGAATTTCTTGGCTGACAATGCAAAGAAAAGTAGCAAAATATTCTTTGCTTTTGTTAAAAACTGGAAGGAAAGGGGTGAACAACAATAGCCCTCTACATATGAATTGCATAGCTAATGATAATCCTGTTCAAATTACTGACAAAATATGAATAAATATTTTGTATCTATATTCACATGTGAAGAAATTTTCAGGGATGGGAACACCAGAAATACACAAAGTTATAACCAGGGGCTAAATGATTTTGTTATAACTGAGAAGAAAATGGAAGAAATTGCCGAAGCTAAAAATAAATAAGGTACTCGGGGCAGATGGGATCTATCCAGTTATAGTAAAGGAAGTAGCAAAAGATGTAAGCAAACACTTGACCATAATTATGAGAGCATCCCCAGATTCCCAGGAGGTTCCAATAGACTGGAAGTGTGCAAATGTCTCTCCTATTCCAAAGGAGGATCAATGGTGACGGGAGCAATTATAGACCTGTAAGCCTGGTTTCACTTCCATGGAAAATAATGGAGTCAGTGTTTAAAGAAGTGTTGTAGGATCATACAACATGGGTTTAAAGGAAGGGGATCCTCTCTGATCAGTCTTATTAGTTGCTATGATCCAGTAAGAAAGGGCCTGGATGCAAATAATAATTCTGACATATTTTAGTTCATACAGATTAAATGACAACTAAGTACACTTTTATACCATGTGACTGTATTTATTAAAGTGTTGCCACATCAGTCTACACTTAAAATACAGGAACTCCCTGACTTACGTAATACTCGACTTTGCGTAAGTTTATGCCGGCCGGTGCAAACTGAAAAAGATATGGAAACATATTTTGTTTCGTAGGGATAATGGAGATTCGTGAGAATATCATAATGTGAACCCAATAGCATTTTTTTTTTTTTTTTTTTTTTTATGTAATTCATTCCAAGTCCTTGGACGTTGAAAAGTTTGCTATATTACTAAGTTATTTATCTCTGTAAAATGTCATTTTTATAATGGAAATCGCACTGCACTTTCATCGTTATCATATGTTCCGTTATAAGAATCATTCTTGAATGCCTTTGTGATATTTTTCTTAAGCACGTTTGTGGAGGTCGTGACCAAAAAACAATAAAAACAATTTGCGCTTTCCGGTTTATTGGGCTTTTTTTCTTAGCACAATCTATTATAAACGGGTAGTAAAATCAATCTTACTGCATTTGCAATAATCCCGATAACTGGAATTCTGTAGGTTTTTACGTTATAGTATTCTGGTGGAATGTGTTCCCCTTCACCGAAATCTTCAATCATCTAAAAAATGAATTTTCAGAAACTTCTCTTCATTCCTATTTACTTATTACAATGATGAAGGGAAAGCGACCAACGGAAAGTGCAAGTGCTGGCAGTGCTAGGAAATGAAACAAAATTGATTTAAAAATGAAGATTATTAATTAAGAAGTACGAAGCAGGGCAAAGTTTGTCATCTATTGCACAGAATTAGGTCTCGCTGCTTCAACATTGATACTGTTTTAAGGGACAGTGCACGTATAAAAGAACATGTTAAAGGATCAACACATTCAAGATCAACAGTGATCACAAAACAGTGTTCAGGTGCTATATTGAAGATGGAAAAGCTATTAATAATAGGGATGGAAAATCAGATTCAGAAGCGAGTGCCCTTGAGTCCAATGACCATTCAAGCAAAAGCAAGAAGTATTTATGAAGATATTAAGGATAAGAACCCCAAGCCAAGTTCATGACAAGCAATCAATGGTTTAATAGGTTCCAACATCGTGCTGGTTTCCAAAACATTAAAGTATGGAGTGAAGTTGCCAGAGCCGATTCTGCAGCTACAGAGAAATTTTGTGATGTGTTGGAAAAAATTATTGATGAAGGCTGCTATTCAACGCAGCAAATTTTTAACGTTGATGAGATAAAGAGATAGAGGTGGTAGAAAAAATTGTACCATCCCCATTCGACAGTATCAGGAGTGTATCAGGAATATGCCATTTCCAGAATAACATCTCATCGTAGGTAGGCGCCTCCGTAGCCAGGTGGGAAGGAGCAGCAGTGCGTAGCACACGCTTCTTGATTGACCGGGGTTCGAGCCCGTCACCACCAAATACGCAGGATGCGGAAAGGTCAGAGAATGACCACCGCATATCCCGGAGCAATATGGCCTTAGTTGCTAATGCTCCTAAAAACCAGATAACAAACAAAGAAACGAATAACATCTCATCGTAGGTGGATAAAGGTGGTGCATGGACGTGGCCATCAATGTCTCTTTGCATCGTTTTAGCCAACTGGAGAGCAACAGTTGCACAAATCACTGCCGACTTCAACTATGAAGGTGCCAGAAACGTCTCTACCAAGACCATCAGACGATTATTGGCCGCAATAGGTTATGGGAGCCGCTGACCCACCAGAGTCCCATTGATAACACCGCAACACAGGTATCTACACCTCAAATGGGCCAAAGAATATCTGCACTGGACCTTGGATGATTGGAGACAGGTCCGATGAGTCCCGTTTCCAGTTATTTCGAGTGGACAGGAGGGTACATGTCTGGCAGAAACTGCACGAAGCTATGCACCTGTCATGTCAAGGAACTGTTCACGTAGGTGGACGGTCGTTAATGGTCTGGGGAATGTTTGACTAGCACAGGTTGGGACCTCTGGTACATCTAGATGCATCTCTGAGTGGTCTGTGTTATGTGTTCATCCTTGCAGGCCATCTACCAAATACGGAGGATGCGGAAAGGTCAGGGAATGACCACCGCATATCCTGGAGCAATATGGCCTTAGTTGCTAATGCTCCTAAAAATCAAATAACAAACAAACAAGCAGGTCATCTACATCCCTTCATGTACCCACAGGGCAGTCAGCAGGACAATGCGCCTCTCCACAGAGCCATAGTGACTAGAACATGGTTAAAATTGCATTACACAGATTTTACCACCATGGAATGGCCTCCCCATTTACCAGACACGAACCCTGTGGAGCATCTTTGGGATGCTGTGGAAAGGTCCATTTGAGCTTTGGATCCTCCACCCAGGAATGTAACAGAATTATGGACAGTGGTGCAGCAAGCATGGATGGAAATACCTGTGGAATGCTTTCGTGAACTAGTGGATTCAACGCCTTGCCGTGTGATTGTCCTTATCCGGGCAAAAGGTGGGCCTTCCCGTTACTAGGTAGGTAACATGATTTCTGTACGAGATAGTATCGCTATGACTTCATGTTTGCAGTACATAATATACTATATTATATATTTTAACTTAGTAAACTTTATATTTATGCTTTTTACCCTTTGGCTTGTGGTTTACATCAAAAATGGTGATACATGTTTCTGTTTTGCTTGCAATCCTGGCCATTGACACCTGACAAGAGGCTAGTTTTTTTTTTTTTACTTTAATATAATAAAATATAGTATACTACAGGGTTAGCATTAGCAAGGGCACATGAAGCAAGAAAGCAAGCTTATATAGCATCAGCCAAAAAACCACCCCCTTCTCATTTCACCCATCCACTCCCTCCAAATGTTTCTCTAGTTCTGCCTTGAATCTGTTTAAGCTATCAACTTCTACTGTTGTTGTTATTTGGTTTTTAGGGGCATTAGCAACTAAGGCCATATTGCTCCGGCATATGCAGTGGTCATTCCCTGACCTTCCTGCATCCTCCGTATTTGGTGGTCACCAGCTCGAACACCAGTCTAATCAAGAAGTGCTATGCACTGCTGCTCCTGCCCACTCGGCTACGGAGGTGCCTCAACTTCTACAAAAACAGATGGAAGTTTGTTCCAGCAATCAACCACCTGCTGGCTAAAGGCAAACTTCCGAACATCTATCCTACAACTGTCTTTCCTCACTTTGAATTTATGCCCTTTAAGGAAATTATTCTGAGCAAGAGGAAGAGTCCCATCAGCATTGAGCATGCTCAAACCATTCAAGGCTTTATACACCTCAATCAGATCACCTCGCAGGTGCCTAGTCTCCAGACGCTGTAATTTGCAAAACTTAAGCCTTTCTTCATAAGAGCAACCCTTTGTTCAATTCACTAATCTTGTTGCGCTTCTCTGTACTCGTTTCAACAACTCTACATCCTTCTTAAAATGAGGCCTCCAGACCTGTATAAAGTACTCAAGGTGTGGCCATGACCATTGCCTTATACAAGGGGATAATCACCTCTTTATCCCTGCTAGAAAAATTCCTGTATATCATTTTCAAGACACCATGAGCTACTCTTGCAGACTGTCTGCACAGCTCAGAAAACTTCATATCTGCCTGCACAATTACCCCCAGGTCCTTTTCACTCTCTACCACTGTCAGTGTAGTACCACACAGTTGATACATTATTCTGGGGTTACTGCTTCCCATATGCAGTACTTTACAATTGTCAATGTTAAACTTCAGTTGCCACCTCTCAGCCCATCTGATTAACTTTTCTAGATCCTGTTGCAGCAACGTACTGTCATTGGTGTCATTAGCAACCCTGCCAACCTTTGTATTGTCTGCAAACTTGGACATTAAGTCCCATATACCATCATCAATATCATTAATGAATACAGAAAACAACAATGGAACCAACACTAAACCCTGGGGGAATCTCCACTAATAATATTGGTCCATGAAGAGCAGTGTCCATTGATTACCACTCTTTGTCTTCTCCCACTCAACCATCACTTTATCCATAGCAGCAGTTTGCCTCCAGTGCCAAACTGCTCCAATTTGTGCAGCAGTCTTCCATCTGTGACAGTATGAAAAGCCTTTCTAAGACAGTATGAAAAGCCTTTCTTTCCTTGGAACAGAAGTTAAACTTCTGTTCCAAGGAAATTAATGGAAGCCCTGGTTAAAGAAGCATTGCAGGATCATCTAGACAAGATTTCAGTTATAGCTCAGACACAGCATTGGTTTGTTAAGGGGAAGCCTTGTCTGACCAATTTGATTGGATACTATGATGTAGTCAGAAAGGAACCAATCAAATTGGTCAGACAAGGCTTCCCCTTAACAAACCAATGCTGTGTCTGAGCTATAACTGAAATCTTGTCTAGATGATCCTGCAATGCTTCTTTAACCAGGGCTTCCATTAATTTCCTTGGAACAGAAGTTAAACTAACAGGTCTGTAATTACCTGTGTCTCCCTTTGATCCTACTTTGTGGATTGGGGTCACATTTGCACATTTCCAGTCCATGGGTACCTCCCCTGAGTCCAAGGAAGCTCTCATAATTATGGCTAAGGGTTTGCTTACTTCCTTTGCTGCCTCCTTTAATATAACTGGATAGATTCCATACACCCCAGGTGCCTTTCTTATGTTTATCTTCAACAATTTCTCCACTTTACTCTCAGTTATTACAAGATTATCTAGCTTACTGCTAGAGTTTAACTCACTCCCCTCCCTGAATAACTCCTCATGTGTGAATGTAGATGCAAAATATTCATTTAGTTTGTTAGCTACCTGAACAGAATCATCAGCAGTTGAACCATCAATATCAAGTGGACCAATCTGATTCATCCCCTTCCTTCCAGAGTTTACATAAGTAAAGAACTCTTTGCTGTTTTTCTTTGCATCTGTTGCCAAAGATTTCTTGTAATCTGCCTTTGCCTGCTTAACCTGCTTTGTGACTTGGTTACAGACCAGCTTATATCTATCATAGGCTTCTGTGTCACTTGTTAATTTATGTATTCCATGCTTTTTTATTCTCTGCAACATGTCTAATCAGTTCATCTGACATCCATTTAGGCCTAAATCTTGAACAGTATTTCTTAGTTGGTATGAAAAGCCTAGTAGCTTCCAAGATTATTTCTTTGAATGCTTTCCCATTTTAAATTTGCTGTTGGTAACATCATCAGTTGGTCCCACCGTATAGAATTTAAATACTGTCTCAGACCACCGTAGTCACCTTTATGAAAGCAAAAACCCTTCCCTTTACCCCTGATGGTAGTTACCTTTTTGAGTAAATTGCACTTCAGCACACTGTGATCACTGCCACCTAGTGGTTCCTTTATCTGTAGATTCTTAATGCATGAAGAATCACTACTGATAATCAGATCAAGAGTATTACTCCCTCTAGTTGCCTCTCGAACATGCTGCTGTAGAAAACAATCATCCAATAAATCCACAAAAGCTTTGCTTGTGTGTGAGTGACCAACCCACAAATTCCAGTCAATCGCTGGAAAATTAAAATGCCTGTGTTTCACGTAAAACCGGCCCCAGTCACTGGCAGCATAATTAGAGAAATCTAGACAGGAATAAAATGAGAGAAATAAAAAAAAAAACAGTCAAAAGAAACTATTTATTCTCTCCAAATGTACACGCATTTATAAGATGCTGGGAATGATGTCCTTGTGCATCTATACACTTTTGTGCGCGTGTAATCGTATTCAAGGTGATCCAATGCAAAACAGTGATTTGGATAGCCTCGATATTTCTTTGAATGCTGTCCTTTAGTTCATTTATTGCATGGAGGTTGTACTCATACACTCTTCCTTTCAAATATCCCCACAGGTAAAAGTCACATGAAGACAAATCTGAAGAATGTGGAGGCCACAACCCTTTGCCAACTCTGCATTCCTCTGTGAAACTGTCATGAACACAGGCCAGTGATTCATGAGATGTGTGCTGCCATTCTGTTGAAAATATCAGTTTTCATGCTCTTCTGTTAACTGAGTGTATAAGTTGTTAAAATTCTGAAGATAAACTGCTGTGCCCACTGTAGTGGGCACAGCAGAAAAACCTGAAAAACAAGATGCATGGTATTTCAGAGACTGCTGGGAGCCATTGCGGTACAAGTAAACACATGGGTTGTGTTAGGGTAGCTAAGAATAGAAACAGGTGCAGGTATACTTGCGTGTACACCAATGCTAGGAGTTTAGTAAATAAATTTGATGAATTTGAGGTATTGCTCAAAACATCAAAGGCAGATATTGTTGGGATATCAGAGACGTGGTGTCACACAGATATAAGGGATGCAGAACTGCAATTTGGGGAGTACAACGTCTACAGAAAGGATAGACAGGATAGGAAGGGGGGAGGGGTTATGCTATTAGTTAAGAAACACATAAAAACCAAGGAAGTGAAGCCAGTCGACATTGCCGGACAGTGCAGTGTTGAATCAGTTTGGTGTGACATAAGCATTGGTAGATCAAAATTGAGAGTAGGAGTGTGCTATAGGCCTAATGACTGATGAGTATAATAAGGAACTGTACAGGGAAATAGAGTGGGCCAGTAAATCAGAGAGTCTTATAATGGGAGATTTTAATTTCCCAGATATTGACTGGAATTTGGGGGCTGGTTACTCACACACTAGCAGGGCTTTTGTGGATTTATTGGATGATTGTTTTCTACATCAGCATGTTCGGGAGGCAACTAGAGGGAGTAATACTCTTGATTTGATTATCAGCAGTGATTCTTCATGCATTAAGAATCTGCAGATAAATGAACCACTAGGTGGCAGTGATCACAGTGTGCTGAAGTGGGATTTACTCAAAGAGGTAACTACCATTAGGGGTAAAGGGAAGGGTTATTGCTTCCGTAAAGGCGACTACGATGGACTGAGACAGTATTTAAATTCTATACAGTGGGACCAACTGATGATGTTACCAACAGCAAATTCAAAATGGGAAGCATTCAAAGAACTTGTCTTGGAAGCTACTAGGCTTTACATACCAACTAAGAAATATTGTTCAAGGTTTAGGCCAAAATGGATGTCAGATGAACTAATGAGGCACATGGCAGAGAAGAAAAATGCAATGGTTACTTACAAATTAACACATGACACAGAAGCCTATGATAGATACAAGTTGATATGCAACCAAGTTACAAAGGAGGTTAGGCAGGCGAAGGCAGATTATGAGAAATCCTTGGCAAGGGATGCAAAGAAAAACAGCAAAGAGTTCTTTACTTATGTAAACTCTAGAAGGAAGGGGATGAATCAGATTGGTCCACTTGATATTGATGGGTCAACTGTTGATGATCCTGCTCAGGTAGCTAACAAACTAAATGAATATTTTGCATCGACATTCACACATGAGGAGTTATTCAGCAAGGGGAATGCCAGAGGTGTATTCAACTCTAGCAGTAAGCTACAGAATCTTGAAATAACTGGGAGTAAAGTGGAGGAGAAACTGTTGAAAATAAACACAAGAAAGGCACCTGGGGTGGATGGGATCTATCCAGTTATATTAAAGGAGGCAGCAAAGGAAGTAAGCAAACCCTTAGCCATAATTATGAGAGCTTCCTTGGACTCAGGGGAAGTACCCACAGACTGGATATGTGCAAATGTAACCCCAATTCACAAAGGAGGATCAAAGGCTGACACAAGTAATTATAGACCTGTGAGCTTAACTTCTGTTCCAGGAAAATTAATGGAGGCACTGGTTAAAGAAGCACTGCAGGATCCTTTAGACAAGACTTCAGTTATAGCTCAGACACAGCATGGTTTTGTTAAGGGGAAGTCTTGCCTGACCAACTTGATTGGATACTATGATGCAGTCACAAAAGAACTGGATGCAGGGAATAACTTTGATATTATATACTTGGATCTTAGAAAGGCTTTTGATACTGTTGCACATGGAAGACTGCTACACAAATTGGAGCAGTGTGACATTGGAGGCAAATTGCTGCTATGGATAAAGGGGTGGTTGAGGGGGAGAAGACAGAGAGTGGTCATCAATGGACACTGCTCATCGTGGACTAATGTTATTAGTGGAGTCCCTCAGGGCTCAGTGTTGGGTCCATTATTGTTTTCTGTATTTATAAATGATATTGATGATGGTATATCAAGCTTAATGTCCAAGTTTGCAGATGATACAAAGGTTGGCAGGGTTGTCAAGGACACTACTGATACTATGCTGCTGCAACAGGATCTGGAAAGGTTAAGCAGATGGGCTGAGAGGTGGCAAATGAAGTTTAACATTGACAAATGTAAAGTACTACACATGGGAAACAGCAACCCCAGAGCAACGTATCAACTCTGTGGTACTACACTGACAGTGGTAGAGAATGAAAGGGACTTGGGGGTGGTTGTGCAGGCAGATATGAAGTTCTCTGAGCAGTGCAGACGGGCTGCAAGAGTAGCTCATGGAGTATTGTCAATGATATACAGGAATTTTTCCAGCAGGAATAAGGAGGTGATTATTCCATTGTATAAGGCAATGGTCAGGCCACACCTAGAGTACTGTATACAGGTCTGGAGGCCTCATTTCAAGAAGGATGTAGAGCTGCTGGAACGAGTACAGAGAAGGGCAACAAGATTAGTGAATGGAACAAAGGGGTGCTCTTATGAAGAAAGGCTTAAGTTTTGCAAATTACAGTGTCTGGAGACTAGGCACCAGCGAGGTGATCTGATAGAGGTGTATAAAGCCTTGAATGGTTTAAGCATGCTCAATGCTGATAGGATTCTTCCTCTAGCTCAGAAAAATCACCTGAGAGGGCATATATTCAAATTGAGGAAAGACGGATGTAGGATAGACGTGCGGAAATTTGCCTTTAGCCAGCGGGTGGTTGGTTGGTGGAACAGACTTCTATCCCTTGTAGTGGAGGTTGATAGCCTAAATAAGTTTAAGGCTCAGCTGGACAGGTATTTTGAACGAACAGAGGGGTGAAGTGGAAGTGGGTTTTTTTTTTTTTTTTTTTTTTGGCTGATGCTGCATAAGCTTGCTTTCTTGCATCAAATGCCTCTACTAATGCTAATGTAGTGTCAAAAAATATTGAACTGACAATTCGATTTCCAGAAACTGCACACCATACCCCTATTTATTGGTTGTGAAGCAGTTTCCAATGTAGGTTGTTAGAATTTTCGGCACACCAGTATCGAGTGTTATGAGAATTCACATGACCAGAAAGATGGATCCATGCCTCATCCTCATGAAATAAAGCAGTGGGTAGAGTTCACTGTCTGCAATCTTGTTAAGGAGCCACTCGCAATAATTCAGATGCTTTGCTGCATCAGGTGGCAGTAATTCTTGGACACATGTGACGTGATAGGGTTTCAATTTCAAGTGATGAAGTACACGAAAATCAGAAGTTGGTTTCACTCCAGTTTGTTGTGACAGATTCCTGATAGATTTTCCAGGGCTAGCTTTTGAATGCTCAATACCGCCTCTGGAGTCCTAACAGAAAGTAGACAGAGTAAACTGAATAGTACTCTTAGCTGGGATGGTAACAATAGGAAATTTCTCAAACAATCCTGTGTTTTCTTAAGAGGCACCTCCATAGCCAGGTGTGGCAGGAGCGGCAGTTCACAGCACACGCTTCTTGATTAGACTGGGGTTCGAGCCCGTGACCACCAAATACGTAAGATGCGGAAAGGGCAGGAAACGACCACCGCATATCCCCAGAGCAATATGACCTTAGTTGCTAATGCTCCTAAAAACCAAATAACAACAACAACATTCTTAAAAGAGCCAGTGCATACATAGGCTTCCACTATACATATCCTTTCTCGCACAGGATATGGCATTCGTGACAATACTCTCACACACCTATCACTTACGAGCACCAAACGCCGACTGTATGTTGAGCAACAGAAACTGAAATGATTTGCTAAAATTCAGTCTTTGAACAACTTCATGCGGGTGTTGCCCAAAAAGGAATATCACATCTGTATGAGGTGGGCCGGTTTTACATGGAACACCTTGCATATAGTATATGTAAAATTGTCTGTAGTATAACTATACATAATTATAATTTATTAAATAACATTAAAAATCAGTTATACAATTTGCTTAGGTCTACAATTCAACTCCATACATATTAGGCTGATATACACTTGGAATCCAGTTGGAAACCAGTACAGCGTTACTTTTTTTAAGCCTGAATATCTTTTTTGAAAAATGTATACACATACAGGAAGGTTTCAGCATTTTATTCACACAGATTTACATGGAATGAACAAAACAGTGGAAACACCTGATGTGAAAGTAGTAGTTTATGTAACTACTACTGCTGAGTAACATTCATGAACATGCAGCAATGATTTTCCGTTTTGTTTCTTCTTGCAAGTAGTACTGTGAAGGAATGACAATAAAAGCTTATGTCTGTTTAGAGGTGCTATAAAAACGTATATGAAGAAACTGACTGACCTGTCTGAATTCCAAATAAGTCAAATTGTTTGGCACATTTAGCAGGAGCATCAGTGACTAAAAGTGCTGGTGTTTATTTATTTTTTTTTTTTAATGTATCAAAAGTGATGTCTGCATTCACTAAGTAGTATTCAGAAACAAAATCTGATAGGACAGATTGTAGCTGACTGAAAGAGGCTACTGGACACCAAAAAGGACTGCAGCCCAAAAACAAAACTACTGCCTCAAAAATAACTGCAAAACTTAATGCGAGTCTTCGCAATCCAGTTTCTGGCAAAACAGTTTGGTGAGAACTTCATAAAGCTGAAATTTATGGGCAGAGTTGCTGTTGCCAAGCCACTTGTCACTGATGGTAATGCTAGAAAGAGGCTGTAGTGGTGTCTGGTGCACAAAAACTGAACACTTGATTGGAAATATCATATTTTCAGACCAATCATCACAACTTTTCCAACATCAGGAAGAGTTTCCATTTAGCAAATGTCAAAGGTAGCACAACATCCTGACTGTTGTGTCAATTGTCAAATATGGAAAAGGGTCGGTGGTGGTTTGGGCAGCAATATATTGGTATTCTTTAGGTCCTATCATTACCCCGAACAGGCTAAATAACTGCTATTATTTACCTTCATATGGGTGACCAGGGTGACCAGGTTCATCCGTGGTGCAAACGTTTTCCACAAACTATACCATTTTTCAAGATGATAATGCTCTAATACACACAACCAGGTGTATCCAGTCTTTGAAGGGCATGAAACTGTAGCTAACCATGGTCTGCACAATCACAGGATTTTAATGTTAGCTTGAAATGTTCTTCCACAAAGAAAGGTGCAGTATTCCTCTTGATATAGTTCGAGGTTTGTTTGAATATTCCATGTAAAATACAAGATGTTTTAAAAGCAAAGGGTGGCCCAACACCATATTAGTGCATAATTGTAACTCTTATCATTGGTTTTTCCATTATTTTGTCTACCTCCTGTACATTGCTATGAAATATTGTTTTAAATCTGATCTAGAAACAGAAATTTGGTATTTAATTAGTACATTTACTAAGAGAAATATCTGTCTCTCTGTGGGATATCTACCCAGTTAATAGAGGCCATGTAGCTTCTTAAGCCGTCATAATTTCCTTTCTTGAAAATATACCCACTCCTTTGCCTTTAGCCTTTAACTACAGCAACCTCTCTCTTCATCGTCCACCATAGAACTCCATGATCACTTCCTGCTACTGGTTCCTGTACTGTCAGCCCTATTATGTCATCTGGTTCATGGGTGATGATGAGACCTTGAGTATGCTTTTCCCTAGTACTTTCCCTGACATGTTGATACAAATAGCAATCATCTAGGTGATTTAAAAAATTTGTCCCCCATGTGGAGTTTCCTTCCCATTTGCTCTTATCAGTTAGAGGCAAATTAAAATCACCCATAATAAGACATTCACTCTTACTTGCCCATTCCATCTGCATGTAGAGGCTCTCATCATAATCTTCACAATCACCTGGCCTGTAGATTACTCCTACTCCCGTTATACTTTTGCTTCCAACAGTCATGCCATACAGATCCTGTACTAGCATGCAAAACGTCTGAATTCGGGAAAGCTTTCATTGCGCTCAGGCTGCTTTTGATAAGGAGCATAACCCCACCACCCCTTCTATCTTCCCTATCCTTCCTAAATACATTATACATACTGTACTGAAACTCATCATCCCCTATCTCCTGGTGGCACCACGTTTCTGTAAGTCCTATTATGTCAGCGTTACTTGTCTTAACCAGCAGTTCAAATTCATTCATTTTATTGACGACACTTCTGACATTACTGTATAAACAATTAAGACTTAGTGGTCTTGTATAGTTAATTACCCTGATACATCCCTTAAAGTTATTTAAGCTTAGTTCCCTGCCATTAGCTGCCTGCTCATTTGAAACATTTCTGCCCTCAGAATATCTTGCTGATATGTTTTGTTATGGTAACAAACAAGAACCCTTGAGGTATGTGCAAGTGTTACTTTGACCAATATTATCAGATAAACACATCTACTATATTACCCTTATCCCCCCCCCAAACTAGCAGTTTCCCTGAACCTTTAGGGTATCCTCAGTAATACTTCCAAAAACTCTTGCAGCAGCTTTGTTTAAATGTATCCCATCTCTACAAAACAGATATTTTCTACCTACAAGTGCAGGCCAATCTGATAGAAATTTCCCCCCAAAAGCCATGCAGAGTCTTTCAGGTCTTAAGTTAATCCACAAGGCTTTCAGCATATAATCCCTCCTATCGCGCATAGACATTGTGACCTAACTTGCAGCATTAAGTCCTCTGAGCCAGAGTAGTTTGCACTTGGTTATTCTGTTCTGGGGCTTTAATCGGGAGTGCATCACTTGGTAGGATACTAGTCTTGAGTCCCTGACGAGCTAACAGATACATTATCCTTGAGGGCAAGCACCTGTTTTTCCAGTGCACTCCTTACAACAGTGACAAATAAAAGAATCTCCAAGTGGGCTAGGATTATCCACTAGGTCAACCTTAGAATACATGCCACAGGTTCTGCAAAGGATAAAATCATGACTCACTTGGAATTGCCATCGACTATTTCTGTATGAGTCATGCTACCCAAGGCGCCTCCGTAGCCAGGTGGGAAGGAGCAGCAGCAGTGCGTGCACACGCTTCTTGATTAGACCGGGGTTCAAGCCCGTCACCACCAAATACGGAGGATGCGGAAAGGTCAGGGAATGACCACCGCATATCCTGGAGCAATAGGTGTTTCAGATACCCTTGTGCCATACCTGAATCCAGGACAGAACAGCAGTAGTAAGCTGTCTCAGTGAAGTTAACAGTACAACAGAGGAAACACCCAGATGCCTTTAACATCCCAAAAGGTAAAAATCTAAACACTGTAAGAAATATTTCATTTAAATTAAACTTGGATGGTAACAAAGAATCTATTTCAGCCTGAGATGATCAAGGAAGTTTAAGAACCAGTGACAAAAAAGAATCAGGATGACTTCTAAAGAACCTTTCAGAAGAACCCTGTGAAGGAATAAAGCTTCCTCAAAAAAAAAACAATAGTGTGAAGCCATCATGTGTTATATTCCAAACATCCACTTCATTTCACTTCAGGAATACCTCAGACATGGACATCCTCTTGGAAATAAAGAATGGAAAATCCCATTACTCAATAAAGAGTAATATGAATGTTGTCACAACCTTTTATCACTGCTAAATAAAACTCATGGTGTGATGTTATAGCATAAGGTGTACTTTGGTTTCATTAAATAAATTGTTTCTGTGCATAGAAGTGCTGTTCTTTAGTTAACCAATATGTACGTCTCACTGTGAAATTTGTTAAGATACAGTAAACCCTCGGATTTCGGATTTAACAGATGGACAAATAATAATACAGTAATGTACATATTAATTACCATATATTTTTTTTTAGGTTATGCAAAACTTCAGTGTTGTTATTAATTAAAAATTAATAATAATTACCTATTTCCATTATTATTTTGATAATTATCTACTTTTATTTTTATAATCAAATTCAGGGAATTGTTTTTTATTCTTTCTGAAAACGTGTTCAAATAACTGTTTTCCCAGATAACAGATAAGAGCAGGCTGTGACTTGCGAGCTGAACATGACTTGGGACACTAAATTTCAGGTCTACCGACTTGCTTTGTTTCTGTCTCAGTCTGCCTCAAGCTATCGTGCGGTCAGATTGTATATGGAGTGTTTCTGTGATTTCTGAATTGTGACTATTTCTTAAATAATTTTGCAATCCTTTCAATTTAAAATGGCATCAAGTGATAGAGGAGTTAAAAGAACACGTGTGAACTTAAATGTGGCACAGAAATTAGAAGAAGGCGTCTCAGTAGCACGTATTTGTCAAATTTACGGTGTAAAAAAACAAACTGTTTCTGATATCCATAAATCAAAGACCAAATTGCAACATTTTCTTTAAAATACAGTGTTGATAGCTCTAAATGTGGTTCTGCAGAGGGGAGTAGAAAACACATGAAAGTTGTGCAATATAAAAACTTATTATATTACATATTCTTTATTATAATTTAATAATTTTATATTGTACAGTTGGAATTCTTATATCATGTATTGAATTTCATTATTTTCATAATTTTCAGATCCTACAGTATGATATGTGGAATGTCTCTCCTACTGACATGTGGGATTGGTTATCATTAAAAGAAAAAATTGCAAAGTAAGTTTTATATTTAAAAATATATACAATGGACCCCACCCCACCACTTTATGATTGGTTCGTATTTACAATGGGCATTCCATTCACTATACGATATGTGGTAAGCACTGGTTATTGTGATCCCATTTGTGAATTGAATTTTAATTCTATTAAACAATGATTCTGATAAGCGAAAATAGGAGGAATATTATCTGCAGTAAAGGTATAAATCACAAATTTACGCTTTATTACTTTGCTAATTAACCCAATTAAATGGTACATGAAAATCGGAAAAATATTTTCCACAGGTTAGCAAAATAAAAATCAATTTAAGCTTATACGTATGTAGCTTAATTACTATTGTAATGTGTACATGCTAACTAATTGATATTTCTGTTCACTGACATTTTTTTATTTATTTATTTTATTATTATTATTATTTTTTGTTGTTGTAAAATTTAAATCAGTAAAAAAAATAAGCAATCAATAACAAAGAACACGGCGGGTAAAATTACAACTAACACTATATATGCAAGTGAGATACAGAGTAACAAGTTTACGAAAATTAAGAAATAGGAATGAAGAGGAGATTATGAAAATTTATTTATTTTTTATATGATTGAAGATTCCAATTAGGGGGAAAACACATTTCACCATGAACATAAAAACCTACAGAATTCCAACTATCAGCAATTGAGTCTTATTGCATTTACAATAAGACTCAATCTTATTGCAAATGCAATAAGATTGAGTTTACTACCTGTTTATAATAGATTGCACTAACAGAAAAGTCCAAAAAAACTGGAAACTGCAAATTGTTTTATGGTCATGACATCCAGAAATATCACAAATATGTTGAAAATTGAATCTTATAACCGAACATATAATGATGAAAGTGTAGTGCATTTTAATGATTTGAACTGGTTTTCTGAAATTTGATTCTACAAAGCGGCTGATTCTACCAACCAGTGACCATGTTAAGTGGCATCTACTTATTTCACTTTACGATGGGCTTGGCTTACAATTGTCTCCAACTGGACCACATGGTCCTTCCTCTCATCCAATAGCAGCCTTTGTAAATGTGTTGACTGCTTGTTTTGTTTTTGTATCCTTTAGTTGAAGCGATTTTTTTGTGTTGTGCTTTAATCAATATATTAGTTTTAATAATTTTTTTAATCTGTATGACAATTTCCATTATAAAAATGGCCTTTTAGAGAGATAAATAGCTTAGTTATATAGCGAAAATTTCAAATTCCAAGGTCTTGAAATGAATTACAAAAAACCAACGTGTTATTGGGGTCACATACGATGTCTCTGGAATGGATTAATATCGTAAAATGGGGTTCCCTGTATATATGTATGTGTGTATATATATGTATGTGTGTATATATATATATATATATGTATGTATATATATATATGTGTGTGCGTGTGCGTGTGTTTTTTCTTTCTTGGTGTGCATTTTATTTTAGGTCTTGATTCTAAATCTGTAATTTAATTTTTTCTGTCTTATGGAAAAAATTTACATACAAAAAAATGTGCAAAAAATCTCTTATCTTGGGAAATTTTGGAACAGTAACAAAAAACAACCTCCATCTTTATCTGTGGCCTAAATAAACTGTTTCATTAGTTCATGTTTTATATGTAGCAATGGAAGAAACAATTTGCTTGGAGAGACAAGTAGCTTATTGATTGTTTTTACATCCTAGTGTGAGATTAGTCCTTTTTGATCTGGTAATCAGCTTTAATCCTGCTATACCATTTGCACAGAAAGCAAGGGAACTTTGTGTAACATAAGTGTTGCACAGAAAATGTGATTAGCACTTTAGTTATTACAAACTATTCCCTCGTGATCACACAAGGGAATAGTTTTTACACACAAGGGAATAGCTTTTGTTGTTGATGTGTATAAGCTTGCTTCATTGAATTATTTTGCCACTACTAATACTAAACAGATACCTCAATGCAATGAGTTTTCATCATCCGGTAACCCATTGTCATGCACTTTCAACACATGGATGGTAGGCATAATGTGGCCCAGGGTCTTGATCACCAGTTCTAACACTAAAATAAGCATGATATGCTTTTTTGGGAAAAGCATATCATTCTTATTTTAGCATGATATGCTAACGCTTAACGCTGATAATTCATTGCGGAAAAACAGCATTAAGTGAATCCGCGCTAAGCAAGCGCTGCATTCCCATAAGGTAGCATATGTATTTGTGAGTTGCGGTTGGTGCCAAAGAATATTTTCTAATCAATAATAAAAGGTAGTGAAAAGATGCACAAATGTCGGTCAAAATATTTAACATTCAAATATTTGTACATATAAAATATTCTGCATTACATACATATGTAATTATGTGGTAACTACTTACATATCAAAAGTAAACTTAATTCCAATTAAAATAATGAATTTAACTTTGGCCCTCTTCCAAGTAAACTAAAAGGGGTATTAATTTTAAATCCCTCGCAGCATTACCACCCAACAATAAAATCAACTGATCCTTCGCCACTTTGAAACCTGGCATGTTTTTACTTCTTTCAATATGAAACTTCTTTTAGGCATTCGTTTCCACAAAAGTCCTGCTTGATCTATGTTAAAAACTTGTTGAGAAGTATAACACATAATACCCCTCTTCAATAAAGTTCTATTTTGAAAGTTTCGGCTTCTTGATCTGCACTAGCAGCTTCTTCCTGGATTTTAAATCTATTCAACCGGCCCTTACCAGTTTTAAATGGTTCCACTTTTTTTTTTTTTTTTAGGTGAGTTTTCTTCAGATCATCATATTGGCTAATCTCTCTCTCTCTTTTTTTTTTTTTTTTTTTTGTTTAACTTAACTGAGTTCTGCATTGGAATATTATCTTCAATAAAATTAGTTAGCCTTTCCATTTCAATCCTAATAGCCAGTCTAGTCCTAGTTGCTTGCAGTGGAACAGCTATCTTTCCCGCTGCTAAAATTAATTCTTTATTTTTTTTATAATTGTTCTTACAGTTGCAAGTCATAAATTATGGCACACATCCGCTTGTCGTTGACTGGAATCGATTCGCTTCAAAACGTCTAATTTCAAATTTAGTCTTTTTCTTATATTTATAATCTTCGTACTGCGCCCAGACGTTGCTGCTTTTTCATTCTTATCGGCCATTATTAACTTTTCGAAAATGTAACTGTTGGTTGCATTAATTATGATACAATGTCTAATACTGTACTGAGTGATGACTAGACTTCGGATAAATGCATATAATGCAAATATTACAAGCAATATACTTGATCATTTTTTAAAATGTTGATCTCGGAACTACGTAACAAGTCACTGTACTGCAATTAAATTAGTGTGCGGGAAAATTTCTCAAATCGGCGTGGGAAACGTTTTAAGCTGTTTTGCTATTCATTTTCAAGCTATCGACTCCATCAAATGAAACGATTTCGTTAAATATGCCAAAAATGCAATCTGTAAAAGAGCGTTATAGTGATCTGTGACAGCATTATAGTCAGATATGGTTTATAATATAAGAACGTTATAACAAATCAGTGTAAAGCTAACCACATTATAACGGGGGCCTGCTGTAATTCATTGTCTAATTTTGTGGTGTAAAATTTCATAATGAGTTGAATTGTTGACATTAATAATGTGTATGAATGATATGCTACCAATTAAAATACTTACATTACTTCTTTCATTACTAGAAAGTACAATTTGTGATGTGATATGCTCTGCAAGTCAGTTGGGTGCATCACAGCAAATGTAATGACTTTTTTTTTTTTTTTTTTAACTGTGACGTACATACACTGCTCAAAACAGTTAGGAATCACAGCATGTATAAATGTAAATATGATGGCATGTGTACCTTATGTAGTCAAAGCTAAATTCAGATCGCGTATGCCCAAAACATTCAAAGGAACTTCAGAGTGAGTAGTCATTACTTTACTGGAATGTGCATGAATAACAATTTGTATTGTGTATGGGTTCCAGCAGCTACTAGACATGACTTGTACTTGCTATGCACAAATGAAATCAAAGTACTGATGAATTGTTTCAGAATCAGTCATCATTCTTGTGTAGGTGCTGTTTCCAATGATAGTGTCACTGGATGGGCTGATTGAGTTGCAGTACCTCTGTTAGGGCATCCCAGATGTATTTGATGAGAACCAGGTCAGTGGAGCAGGCAGGCCACGTGGATTGTACCCTCATCTTTTGATGCTGTTGACAAGTGTTGACTAGTGCCCTGTGTAGTTAAGCATTGTTATCCATTAAAATGAACTTTTCACCTACAGCACTAGCATAAGGAAGGACACTGGTAATGGGATTTCATCTCGATAATCACATGTAATCAGGGTCCTGTTTCTGATGACATTGAAGTCTGTTAGAACCAAAAGGCTAATGGCAACTCTTCTCAGCAGTCTATTTCCATTGAAATGTGTGTGTGTACATACACAGAGTTGTTTTCAGTTTCTCTTTCATGCCATACTAGGACCTAATAAGAATCTTCTTACTGCAGATCACACCCAGACTAATGGCGCCTCCGTAGCCAGGTGGGAAGGAGCAGCAGTGCATAGCACACGCTTCTTGATTAGACCGGGGTTCGAGCCCGTCGCCACCAAATATGAAGGATGCGGAAAGGTCAGGGAATCACCACCGCATATCCCGGAGCAATATGGCCTTAGTTGCTAATGCTCCTAAAAACCAAAACAACAACAACACCCAGACTAATATGTGTAGAATGGACAGAATCATTCCTTCATGCTGCAGTTAGGATGCTCAAGTGCCCATACTCTTTTACACCTGCAGTGTTGGATACTCAGTGGAATGCTCACCATAAGGCTCATAGTATCCATATCTGTGCAAATGGTTTGAGGTGGCATCTGTGTTCCTGTCACTTCTGCAAAACATTCAACTAACTGGTAGTGTTTGCATGTTTATTTTGATGGTGGGGCAGGGTGTTAATCTTGTCTTATCATTATTGATAATCTGTGACCCTGGTGGAGACATCTACTATGAACTTTCTAGGATTCTTGGAACTATTTTCACAACCTCTTGATGATACTTTGTAGTACACCAAGCCATACTGCAGCTGGTCATTGTGATTCTGCTGTCTGTAGCCTCCTGATGACTCTTAAAGTGTTAAACTCAGACATTTCTTTACTATGATAATCAACGGGTGTGTGTTGTCTTTTATACCTGTTGTTTACGAATGAGATGCATCTGCTACATAGTCAACTATTTAACAAAATGGTTGCATGCCTGAATTTGCATATTTTCGGCCTGTATTTAATTCAGTTTTATTCAATCTGTGAATATGTACCATCATTGCAACCATGGTGGATATCAAAATGGTAGATTGTGCAGTAATTACCTAATGGTTTTGACCAATACACCTGTCAGCTCTCTGGATTTATCATGGAGAGTTGGCAGGTTCTTGTGTCTACTTGTTTGCAAATGTCTGATGTAATTCATATATTTGCAAACAAGTAGGCATAAGAACAATGTGAGGTGTTTATAAAGAAATGTGAAAATAAACATAGTACAGTGGATTCCGGTTATTTGGGTCACCAGTTAATCGGGGCAGCCATTTATTTGGGGCAAATCTTAAAAAACAGAACCTAATCAAGAAAATAGCCAGGGTTTACGTCACTTAATTGGGACAACATGTCGTTTAATCAGGGTATGAGACCGTACCACGTGGTTTGGTCGGTTTTCTGTTAGTGCAATCTATCATAAACGGATAGTAAACTCGATCTTATTGAATTTGCGATAATACTGACAGCTGGAATTCTGTGGGTTGTTGTTGTTGTTGTTGTTTGGTTTTTAGGAGCATTAGCAACTAAGGCCATATTGCTCCGGAATATGCGGTGGTCATTCCCTGACCTTTCCGCATCCTCCATATTTGGTGGTGACGGGCTCGAACCCCGGTCTAATGAAGAAGCGTGTGGTACGCACTGCTGCTCCTTCCCACCTGGCTACGGAGGCGCCAATTCTGTGGGTTATTATGTTGAAATGTGTTTACACTTCCATGGAATCTTCATCATATAAAAGAATTAATTTTCAGAATCTTCTCTTCATTCCTATTTTTAAAGCTTCGTAACTTGTTACTCCGTTCTCACTTGCACGTATCGTGTTACTTGAAGTTTGTGTGTGCAGTGTTCTTTGTTATTGATTGCTTATCTTTTTACTGTTTTAAATTTTAACCCCCACCCACAAATGTTAGTGAACAGAAATGTCAACTGCTTAGTATGTACATATTACAGTACGTATCAATTATTCCGATTATCCACGTATATTCTTCCAATTTTCATGTATCATTTAATTTTTTAAATGGTAAGGTAATGAAGGTTAAATTTGTGCTTAATATATCTTTACTTTTATAGCCTGTGGATAATATTCCTCCTATTTTCACAAACGTGATCACAATGACCGGTGCTTACTACACATCATAACGTGATTTGATTGCACCAATTGTAAAACAGGGGTCCATTGTATTTTTAACTGTTTACGTGAAACTTCGGATAATTGGGGCAGCTGCTTAATCGGGCCAAAATGCATTAGTCCCGATGTGTCCCAAATAACCAGAATCGACTGTATTTCAAAGTGCAAGTGATAGTGTCATATGTGCTGAGTGTTTATTTGCATCATTTATCATAGATGTGCGCGTGCTGTGCTGTGCTAATCATCGTTCTGAAATACTATATCCCAGTAGTGAAACAGGAAAAAATTATGGAAGAAAAAACAAGCAGGTGTTAGTGAAATTGCACAGAGAAGGAAGAAAGCTGGTGATGACTCTAGAAAATGTGCCATTTGTATTCCTACAAACAGCAGTAATCAGAATGATTCCAAGCAGTGTTCCTTTATAATGTATATACAGCAATACCTCGCTTAGCACGGGTTTCACTATAACATGGTTTTCAATGAAGGTTAAGTCAAAAATTTACTGTACATATTAAAACTCATTCAATAGCTAGACAGGTACTATACATATATGCTGCGGTGCCAACTCTATTGTCTACCATTCACATGTGACAATAGCTCCCTTCAGGCAGCCAGCTGCAATGTGCAACAGTGTTCGGTGTTCTTAATTCCATCCTGATGAGACAACATGATAGTTTTTCAAACATTTCATTTTGAAATTTATTTTTTACCCCTTTAAATACGGTCGAAAATATATCTGCATCTTGGCTAGAAATCACTGCCAACAACATGCGTTCTGTTTGACAGTATGTTTTGCCTCATTTGGTAAATGATTTCACTGGTTTTGAATCGCAAGTTCAGATAATTTCCGAAGACATTGTGAAGGTCGGAAAAGACAGGATTCAAAACTTTGGACACTGCAGTGTATGTGACTGTATTGACTCACGTGCGGCTTAGATGATGCATCTCTCCTTGAAATTGACAAGCAAACTGCCTATGCAGAAGAGGAAAACAATTCTGAAGTGCCACCAAAACAGTTTTCAACAGAAGAACTGGATAAAGTTTTTTGGGGGGTTGAAATGGCCTGCGAGGCAATTACAAATGGAGATCCGAATGTTGAATGTAGCATCAAGGTACAGAAAATTTTACAAAATGGGATTCGATGATACAAAGTCTTCTACGCCGAGAAAAAGAAGAGATGGCTTCACCAGGCTTCATTATTGAAATACCTTAATAAACAACTGCTTTTTCAAAGCTTTTTTTTCTCATCTCTCATGATGTTACCTTTTCATTAATAAAATTTTTGCAATTTTTTTTTTAAATTTCAAATCCTTTTAATTGGCTATCAAGTGCAAATTGTTTACAGATTTATTATAATTTGTTTATAGACTGTTTGTCTGGTATGCATTCAATTAAAACCCATTATAATTATACCTCAATCAGCATGGTTTCGCATAACACGGAATAGTTTCGTTACCAATTATCAGTGCTATCCGGGGTATTGCTGTATGTATATATATATATATATATATATATATATATTATATGTACAGGGTGTCTGAAAAATACATGACAAAACTTCAGGAATGAGTTCCTCATATGTAGACAATAAAAATATTTTATATCAACATAGTTCCGGAAATGCTTGGTTCCTGAGTTATTAACCGGAATGTCTTATTGCCCGCACGTGATTTTCTTCATCACAGTGTACTGACAGAATCTGGTGGTTTTCCATTCCGACTATGTACTCATATCAGGAGCAAGCGGATATGCACTTTATGTATGGTTTGACTGACGGCAATGCTATGGAGGCTCGTCGTTTGTACCACAAAAGGTTCCCAGAACAAAGATGTCCAGACAGGTAAACATTTGAAGGTATCCATCTCGCCTTTGTGAACATGGGACCTTTACACCTCATGCTGCCGACAGAGGATGACCAAGATCTACGACCCCTGAAGTAGAGGATGGACCAACTGCCTGGCCTCCACACTCACTGATTTAAACCCACTAGTTTTCTTCTTGTGGGGCCATTTAAAGTCATTGGTGTATTCGACTCCGGTAGCTGATGTGGAAACTCTCTGCAATCGAATTGTGGCAGGTTGTGAGACAATACAAAACATGCCAAGAATTTTGCATCGTCTTCGCGAGTCCGTGAGACGTCGATGTGAGGCCTGTATTCAGGCAGAAGGTGGACATTTTGAACAATTACTATAAGGTGATGTGAACAGTTAAGTGTCATAGACAGACCTACAAAACTCGGAAACCGAGCATTTCCAGAACTATATTGATATAAAATATTTTTATTGTCTACATACGAGGAACTCATTCCTGAAGTTATGCCGTGTATTTTTGAGACACCCTGTATCTATATAAACTTCAAATCAACAGCAACTTGCTGTCAGTGCCATTATTGGAAGGTGATTGCATAATATAGTTTTTTTTTTTTTTTTTTTTATTGATAATCCTACAAACTGGAGTACCAAGGTTGCTAAATTAGGATGCTATTGAGCACTTGTAGCATAATAGACTGTCCTTATCTCATTAAATTAATTTGTTTGCTAAAAGGGGGGGATGCATGCTCTCCTGTGAAAGTGGCTTATCTAGAAAGAAGTGCTAACAGGAAACAGATCGAAAGAGGTAAATGTTGCATGCCACTGTAAATATAAAAATAACAATAATGAAGCCTGTATGTACACAATGGATGTTTATGTATAAATGTTTAACTAGACTGGTAAGGAAGTGCAGTCCTGAGAGTTCTGTTTAGAGAAGAGATTTTTTAAAAGCCATATGAGAACCTTTCAGAGTTACCAAATTGAAAAGCACAACAATCAGTCACTAGCTAGTAGCGCAGGCAATTGTTGAAATTAAAAAAAAATGGCAAATTAATGGACACTCTGGAAAAAGAACTTATTTATAAACTAACTTTTTCTACAAACTACAAAATTTTTTTTCTCCAATGGGATTAAACAGAGGAGGTACTACTTGACCAATATATATCTGTAAAGTAATATTTTTTTTATCTATGAAAAATGCTGGCTTTTCAGCAAAATGGTGTTTGTTTGAAATGTAGCTAGAAAGTATTTTAAATTTTTATTTTCAAGTCTCATATCTTGCTCAGTAAATATCAACAGGACTCAACAATCCACCAGTGGGTTTTGCTGCAGCCCTACATGCAGAACAAGCAATAGCTAGGTCACTCCAGTGTATTTATACACAGCAAACTCCCATTGTAGCACTTTCAAGAGGACCGGCTCTAAAGAGTGCTATTGTCCTACTAGGACCCCTTTTAGGTGGCTATTTTTCATTCTTCATCAGTAATTTGGTAGATGACTTTCTTTCAGTCTATGAAAAGTGGTCTGTATGTATGTAAGGAAAATGGATAAATATTGTTGAATTCAAACCTTTTTAGCGTTAAACATGAAATAAACATCACATGCAAGGGAATGACTCCTAGAATTTATTCTTTTTCAACCTTTTACCAAAACTAAAATTAGCAGGAAAGTGGGTTATATCCAGATTTATTTGGGACCTAAAAATATATAATATAGGCATTTTAAATGGGACCACTATAGACATTAAAAAAAAAAATGCATAGCATATTATAGGATTAACCATAGAGCCAGAAGAAAAAAGCATTAAAAGCTGGAATGTACTATAAGTTGGAGTGTTGTAATGGAAGTTTATTGTAATTTGCTGTTTAAGGGGCAGCAAAGATGTATGATTTGGTAATAAAATTTAAATATTTACTTCTTGCCCTTGTTATGGCATCTGCAACTTATGTTTAAGGTAAAGAGTTGGCTAGCATAACTTTCTGCTCAGAACTGGAAAGCAGAAAGGCAAAATACTTCAAGGACAATAGCAACTTACAAGGTAATGCTGGTGTGATCTTATTAGTATAATCAATTGGTATAATACTAAACTCAGCATAATAGGCTTTGTAAAAGTTAATACAAATCTTTACATTTGTGTCTTTCAGGTATGGACTCAGGAATAGCTTACTCTTGGCTCCCATGCCAACAGCTTCCACTGCACAGATACTTGGAAATAATGAGTCAATAGAAGCCTACACCAGCAATATTTATACAAGAAGGGTATTATCAGGAGAATTTCAGGTAGACTCAATAGCATAAATAGTATGGAGCATTATTTTGAAAGTTGCTGTTCTATTGATAAACTTTAATACAATATACAGGGTATTTCAGTTAAAAGGCACTGGGATCTACCTTGTTTACTTTTAGATTTAGGCTATTTATCTTCTGGATTTTTTTTTATTTGAGCTGAAATTTTTGAATGTTAAAATTGGACTGGATGGTACCATTTAGATTTTGATTTATAAATTTAAATTGTCTGATCAACTGTGTTTTTTCTCAATGGGACATATTGCTCCCTGTCCTCGGTTTGGCCTAAGGACAGCTGCCATTGTATAGCCAGCAGTTCTATACAGTTTTCCCTTTTCTTGAAATAAAATTGGTTCACATTTGCTTTAAATCTTTCTCTGAGTTATGCTGATCGTGCAGATGCATTGTTCCTTATGATATAGCAAGCAATTGTTATGAAATTGCACAGGCAGGGAAGGAAAGGGATAGGAATGGATCTGACCACTATATTCCATTGTGATGATCTTAAATAGTCAAATCAAAAGCAGTTTGTTCTTAGTGTCAGCATTAAAAGGCAACTACAGTTGACAACACAGCATCTTCTAAGAGCTTGAAAACGTGGAGTTTGTTTAAAAAAACTCTCTTGAAATTAGTGTCAATAATCCCCCTGTTATTACAGTTGACCCGGAGTAGCAAAGGTTTAAAAGGGGCGATTGGACACTTGATAATAGGATGTTCGTGTTATCTAATTAATTTGTGTGCTGGGGGTGAGGGGCTGCATACACACATGCAGATCTTGTTGTTGTTGTAGGATTTTAGGAGCATTAGCAACTAAGTCCATATTGCTCCCTATATATTGTGTGTATTCTGGGGTCGATTTTCTGTTTGCTGGATGAAAAAAACCATGCCACTCTCGTCCGAGACCAGCCAACTCAGCCACATTGTGAAAAGGGCTTATGAAAATTCCTCCTGTCATCGACAGGACCAACTCAGGTCTTTTCCTTTTGGTGTAGAGAGGACAGTGATCCTACCAACTACCCACAAGGGCTGCAGCTCCTGTTTCAGCACACACATTTCAAGTCTGATGTTCACAAGTGTCTTCTCAGCTATCAATCTATGCACAATACTGATTAAGTCATCAAATGCATACATTATAGGGATAGTGGAGATGTGGTATCACTCAGGCATAAGTAATGCTGAATTTGAATATGAGTACAATGTGTACAGGAGGGGTGAAGGGGTTATGGGGAACTCAAAATTGAGAGGTGGAGTGTGTTATTAATGACAGTGTTGAGTATACCAAACAACTATACAGAGAAATAGGGTGGCCTATTAAATCAGAATGTCTTATAATGGGAATTTCAACTTTCTAGATGTTGACTGGAATTTGTGTGTTAGTCACTTACACACTAGCAAGATTTTTGTAGAGTTCTTGGATAACTGTTTTCTACAGCAGCATGTTAGAGAGGCAACAAGAAGAAGCAGTAGTCTTGATTTGGTTATCAGCAATGATTCTACATTCATTCAGAACCTGCGGGTAAAAGACCCACGTGGTGGCAGCAATCGTAGTGTGTAGGGCATACAATACCGAGATACTGGAATCCCGGTAATTTTTTTCCGTTATTCAAATCCCAGTATTGATACAAAAATATCGGTTTTTCAGTACTAATTTAAAAAATAATTACCCACTGATTTATTCACATAAAGGTTATAAAATCAACAACAATAAATCATCAATACTGCTGAATTTGCAAATGAGGCAGTACGAATGCAACGGAAACCTGAAAACATCATGAAACTGTAAGACATAATATACAAATATACTTCTCTTAATAAGTATAGTGTGTTTGGAAGTAAAACACTTAAGGAATAATGAAAACATCATTACGGAAATATTTCCACTAAGGCGCATTTAGGGCTAGAGCCTCAAGCTGCGAACAAATTTAGACTATGTATATAAAGTGCTTAGCATCATAATACACAGCCATTTCTGAATAAACAGAAAATTTTTAAGGTGGCATCGTTTTAGGTTATATCTCATATTAGGTTATATCACACAATATGAGATATAACCTAAAACGATGCCACCTTAAAAATTTTCTGTTTATTCAGAAATGGCTGTGTATTATGATGCTAAGGAAATATTTCCATTAGTGCCAGTAGGCCTAGTAGTGCAATTAAGGAATATGGTGAACAATGGTATGGCAGGTGCGGAACGGTTAAAATTAAAAGCTTCTGAACAATAGTTTAATCCCTCTATTACACTGCTACTTGAGGATGCGACACTTAGTGCATTTTGGGAAAGTGTGTTGGTATGGAGCAGTTCAAAGGTATTGTGAACAGGTGATCTTGAGTTAAAAGATGAAAGTGCTTCATTGTGTGGGTAAAGGCAATGTTTTTCCCATCAAACGAAGAAGAGCGAGTTTAAAGAATAACACCGCGATTGGGTCAGGTTTAAATTAGATAGGGGGATATGTAAATGTGTGCAAACCCCTTTGGGGTTGGTTTGCACATAAGCTTGCATATATAGAAGTAGTGCAGGGGGCGATTGTAACTTGCAATCAATTCAATAAATAAATAAATGAGAAGGAAATAAATAAGGCGCTTGCATCAAAAGAGGGGTTTGTGATTGTTGTTCGGATTCGTTGCAGGCTTCCAGTGGTAGTTCTGGGTTCAGTTCGCATCCAGTTCTGGGAGTGTCCAGCCACAGAGAAGTATGTTACTTACTACTCTGTGTCCAGCTACAGAGAAGTATGTTACTTACTACTCTGTGTGTCCAGCTGTATAGTGAAGGGTTCCGCCGGGCATGTTCCTGTGCTAGAAGTTAATCCGGAAGTTGAATAACAAGGCAGTCAGATAGTGCCTTGGTTTCTACTACTGCTGTGGTAATTTCCTTCAGTATTAACAGAGAACTGTTCTTGAAATCCCGAAATAAGACAGTACTGGAAGAGCTATACAGCAGAGATGCAGAGTTCAACTAAGAAGAGAGAGAGAGAGAGAGAGAGAGGGAGGGAGGGAGGGAGCGACATCACTGCACTCCATGGAAGGAACCCGCACAAAGGAATCCCACCGTGAAAGAGAAGGAAGGTAAGTCCTCTGAACTGTGTTGTTTAGGAAATGGTACTTAGATAAAGTGGGAGATTACTTTAGAGTAAGGTTGAAGTTGAATAAACACGTTAAATAAGTAAATGCTTAGTATTGAGTTGGTTTATTGGTTGAAGTTGTAAAAAAAATTGATATTGCTAAATTAAGAGACATTATGTGGAATTGTTAGTGCTAAGTTAGTGACTTATGGATTGCTGTTGTGAAGAGAATTGATATTGGTGATTAAGATTAAATTAGTTTAGTGTTTGAAGCTGTAAAGAGAATTGAGATTGTTAATTGAGAGAAATTTTATGGAAATGATAGCATGTATGCATGTATTAACAGATTAAATGAGAAAAATGAATAGATTAGATGTAAAGACCAGTTATGTATTGTAAGTATATGTGTCATTGCTCTTGAGAAATTGAGAGCTCATATATAATATATATACCATATATAAGTTTGTGTTAATATAATATTAATACAATATAAAATATATATACTCGTTGGGGGGGGAACTATCCCTCAGGTCCTGGAAATTCTCATTTTTTAATGCAGTCAGAAAGCTTGTGGGGCGATGCTGTATGAAAATCATAACAATGGTTACTGACAGTGATACTAAAGTACAGGGAAATAAAAATTAATAAATAAATAAATAACCCCTCACCACCACAACTAGATTTGGTTTCCTCACCAAGCTTAAATGTCAATCCCTCTTTTTCGTTAATACGGATATAGTGCCATAAAAAGTCAGAAGGGAAATATTTTTCATTTTTAGCAAAAAGGAAATGATTTTTTGAAGATTGGGGGGGGGGGGGAGTTAAACTGCAACTCATCTACGACTATCCCAGTACAAAGCACCAACCGGCACAGAATCCAAAACGACGTTTTCTGTTGCTAATTAAATATGTATCAAAATTAGATCCAGTTTAAACGATAACACTCTTGAGTTTCTTATGAGCTCACTTTATTTGGACAGGTAGTGTGGATGCTTATTTTTTTGTTTTTAGAATAACTGTATTTTTAATAACTTTTGCTAGATTTATTATTGTAATAAAAGTGTGATTTAAAACGTGAATTCAAGTAATTACTTGTTTTTTTCCTTGCTTTATTGTATCTAGTTGTCTTCAAAATTTATTGCGAAAAATGTTTTTTTTTTTTTTTTTTTTTTAATACCGGTATTAAGAATTTGACTGGTATTGTGAGCCCTAATAGTGTACTGTCTCTACTGCATGCCTTTTCTACAGATACTTCCGTGGGCACTGTTCTTCTGAATTGACTTCTATAATTCCCGCTCTCTCTTTCAAAACAGTCCGAACACGTGCTGCCACCAGCCAACGTCCATTTACTGTCCAACTTCAGACTCACAGAACCAACTTTTCATCTTCATTGTTTATTCATTCAACTGCCGTTTTCTGGAACAACCTTCCTTCATATGTATTTCCTGAAAATTACAGTCTACAGAAGATCAAGTCCAATGTCAACAAATATCTTTTTTCGTCTTCTCAGTCTCCAACCCAAGCATGGTACTAAGTACTATAGGTTCTAATACCCCTCGTGTTTGGGGTTTTCATAAAAAATAAATAAATAAAAATACCCCATTCTAGATTTCATGTATCTTCCTCTCTTTAAAAAAATCAGTAATCAGGGTTCATTTGCACTTGATAAATCTTTGTGAATTTTGTCGTATGGAACTAAGCATTTTTGAAGCTCCCTTTTGAACTTTGGGCTCTTTTCATTCAAGAATCTGCATTCAAAAAATAAGATTCTAATTTCTCGGCTAACTTTATGCCTTCCCCTATTCTTTTTTGTTTAAAATTTGGAAGTTTAGAATTTTCATCTTCAATATCGTCATCTGAATTGATTTGATTTTACCTCCGATGCCATTTGCACCAAATCCGCTATGCCAGCTTCTTTTCTACCAGTAATTCTTGATCATCGTCAGTAATCATATCTGTTTATTTTTTTAGGAGCATCGGCAACTAAGGCCATGTTGCTCTGTGTATATTGTCTATAAATTGCATGTGTCCTGAGGTTGATTTTCTGTTTGGATTGACGAAAAACCCAAGATTCCAGGAGAAAAAACCAAGCTAACCCCGCCTGAGCCTGACTAACTCAGCCACGTTAGGAAATGAAAAAGACCCATAAAAATTCCTCCCTTCATCGACGGGATTCGAACTCAGCTCTTTTCCAACCAGTGTGGGTGGGATTGCGATTCTATCAACTGTGCTACCCACGAGGGCTTCAGTAGTCATATCATCAAAACCTTTTCCTCCTACCGACGTAGCAAGTTCTACTATCCGTAGAACCAATTCCGTTTTCTGCCCGTTCAATCATATTTCCTGAATGAATTGACTTTGGCCATACATTTTTCCACGCAAATTTAACTTTGACAGTTTTACTTCTTTCTGCGATAGAGCTATGATTCTGATAAAGTCCACAATTGAAAAATATTTCCATGCCTCCATTACTTTTCAATAGATTCGGAATCAATTTTTTTCTAAAATCCGTTGTAACGATTTTCTGATGGAGTGAGTTTTAAAGGTGGATATAATGCCTTGATCTAATGGCTGAATGAAAGAAGTTGTATTAACCGAGTACAACTGTGGCGATAGGAACATATCTTCACTGTTTGGATGAGTTAAATCTTTTGGATGGCCTGGTGTTGCTATCCAATATTAATAAAACTTTGAAATCTAGATTTTCACACAAGTGCAAGTTCAATAGCACAGAAAATAACTTGGAGAATTTCCCAACAAAAAAAAATACAGGGTTTTTTTGGTTTTTTTTTTTAGACTAGCGAGTCAATAGTGGGGATTCAAAAAGTAGAAACGTTTAAAAATCTCATCCAATGTGATAGTAGGGTTTTCCCCCGCACAAAAGCTCAAAAATACCCTGTTATGTGAGGTTTACAGAAATTCTCTAACTGAGTTATATAAGTACCATGTTGGAAGAGGATTACTGCAATTTATCAATCATGTTAGAGCGAAACCTTGTTGAAGTACCGTGTTATACAGGGGTTGCCTGTACTGCATATGGGTAGCAGCAGTGCTTTTTTTGTAAAAAAATAGGTGCCAGTACTCATTCTTTGCTATCAGGAAAAATTGAAAATTAAAAGGATATGAAAAGTACTCTACAATTTTTTTTTTCTGATATTGTTACTTTCGTAGTAATGCTTTTGGAATAAGAACAACAAATTTAGTATATTAACACAGTTTATTAAGTATAAATTAATTATTCAAGTATATATAGAAAAATAAGTAAAATGTGAATAAAATAAATAAATCAGTCAACTACTGAGTGCCGGGCACTAAGGATGACACGAATGGTCGTTAGTGTAGTATCTCAAATAGATAGCTTTATGGTAACTGAAAAAAGTTTCTAGTACCCCGGCTTGGCTTAAAACTTAGGAAATAACGAAAACGTTGTCTATTTGAGTCTTTCCAGTTATTGTTGTTGTGAATGCCAAGGGTGGGAGAAGCAACTGGCAGGTGAGGGCTGTGCAAGACTCCGCACAGGTGCCTCTTCACCACCACCGCCTCAACACTGGCTCTCTGAGTACCTCCTTGCCGGGACAACTCCAGCTTTGAGAATTGTTAAAAAATACTTCTAGTCGCAAAATTTATAAATGACGTTTACAAAATTATTAACTAACTATTTAGCAACCTTTTTGTTACCAAAAGGAGAGTTATTAGTGCAAAGAAGCGTGCTATCAAAGTGCAATAAAAAATTGTTTTTTTAATTTTAACACAAATATAATTTATCATTTAATTATAAATGATAGATTTCAATCGGAGTAGTTTTCCCTTGACAAGCATCGAATAACGCATAGCTAATGACATTTTAATTTTTAGCTACGTTAGCGACTGAAATATGGGGGGGGGGCACGAAAATTAATCACGTTTTCCTGTCTGGCGCTGCCATTTTTTATTTTAAAATTATATTTTAAACATACCCGTTGAGCTCTTTCCAGCGGTGTAGCTATAGGTTGTCGACAACATTTTTAACCCCCTTCCATTTCTCAGACAAATTTTTGTCAACAATGATCAATATGGCATTATGTTGGCCCACTTGATATGCAAACCCATGCAAGATTTCTAGTCAATAGGTTGAGTGGTTCCAGAGATACAATGCTGTGACAGACGGACGGACAGGCAGACAACTGAGTTTAAGGGTCCTTTGTTAGACTATGGCCCCTAAAAATAATAAGTAAAAAAAAATACCATAAGTAAAAATAATTTTATAATAAAGTTTTTGTAGAATATTCCAAATTTTTATTAAGTTTTCATCCAACACCCTATGCCGACTTCTTTTCTTCCTCTTTGTGTGTCGGTTGCTGACTGACGTTTCCTAAGCAGCCACGAATCGACATATTTTGCTGGATCGAAGCGGGTCAGCGGTGGGCATACAATTTTAAGAAACAGTAGTGAAGAAACTGTTTTTGTCATCAATGAAGCACTGGTTGGGCTGACAATCAGATTCATTTGTGAAAATCCTCGTTCACATTCACTCAGAGCGTCCATCAAATTCTTCAGTTCTTCCGAAACCATCTTTTCAATTAGGTATCCACGAATTGCATTTAACTGTAACCTAATTGGCAATTTTGAAACTGTCCGAAATCTCGGTGTCATTCGGATATTCAGGTACTGTGACCATGTAACCAGACATAGGGAAAATTTATGGGAAAATGTCGATAACGCACTTCCACGAAACAACAGACGATTATTTGTCGGTGTAAAAGAAAATCAGGCTCTCCTAATTCTCGAATGGGGCGCTTACAGTTGATTTACAGCGGTGTCCAACCCGCCTGGAAAGTGAACTAAAACAGCATTTTAAATTTTGTTAATTATCAAAAAATTTCTAATTAAATGTTTTGTTCAGTAAATGTAATTGTGTATTGCACTTAATAAAATTTTCGAATATTTTAAATTTTACTTTTACATGCAACAAGATATCGAAAATGTAACACAGTAAAGAAATCTAACTTTGATTTTTTTGAATATGGCCCTGTATGGGAAATGTTTGGACACCACTGCAGTAGAAGGTGGACCAGAGCCCATTGGGAATACACCTTGATCAGCTCACTGCAGACCAGCGCGACTTCTCCGTATGTGGGATGGGTGGGCGGATAGTTTTTACCAGGTACCACTTAAGTTGTAGAATGGTAATCCCTTCAGCTCTCTTAATTCGCGAAGCAGCACTAATTGCCTGAAGGCCAGAAATGCGAACAGGGCGTACCGAATTAATTCCCTCCTAATCCGTTCGCTATATGAAAATTTTCTCGCTCAATGGAAACTATTTTAAATGTAACTTCCAAGGGGAATTCAAAATAATTAAACAGAGGTCCGACTGAGCAATTTAGAATTATAAAAATGGTTATACAGTTTTATGTAGAAAATATCTTAACAATAGACAGTGAAAAATGTAAATTTAGTTAAATAATTTTAAGCTTATTTGAATAGTAGATAAACATGTGAAAACAATTTACGGAATATTACAAATTTCAAAGTGCACTGCGTCCAGATGTCACACGTCACTGTTAATAAAGGTGCCGGTACGCCGTTCCGTTGCGTACTGTCACAAAAAAAGCACTGGGTAGCAGTAACCTCCAAGTAACTCATCAACTCTTTGGTACCACACTCAGGGTAGTAGTAAATGAAAAGGACCTGGGTGTATTCATGCAGTCAGGTATAAAATTCCATGAGCAGTGCAAGCATGCTGCCAGGACAGCTTATTGAGTTTTATCAGCAATATACAGAAACTTTGCTAGTAGGGATAAGGAAGTGATTATCCTTTTGTGTACAAGGCCATGGTCAGGCATCATATAGAATAAAGTCTGGAGGTCTCACTTTAGGAAGGATGTAGAACTGCTGGAATGGGTGCAGAGAAAGGGCAACAAGCTTGGTGAAGAGAACAAAAGGGTGCCTACTTGAGGTGTTTAAGGCCTTGAATGGATTGAGTAAGCTGAATGAAAATGGCATTCTTTCTCTTGCTGAGACTACACACACAAGGGTACTTAAATTTAAGTTGAAGGCTGGTTGCAGGATAGATGTGCAGTAGTTTGTCTTCAGACAGCAGGTGGTCGATTGTTGGAATAGGCTTCATCCATTGTTGTGAAAGTGAGTAGTTTGAATAAATTCTGGGAAGAAATAGACAAATCCTTGGAGGTATGGGTGTGTGTGGTTTTTTTTTTTTTTTTTTTTTTTTATAATGACACTATATTATCTTGCTTTCTTGCATCATTTGCCACTGCTGCTTTCATTGTTGCTACTAAGTAGTAGTGCTATACAACTAATAAGTTGTAATACTTTCATGTTTGGAGTTTTCATTTAAAAAAATTAGCCAACTTGATTTTTACCTCCAAGAACTTAAATGCTATTTTTAACCAATTTTTATGCGTAGATTTCGTAAAGTTCCATGATAGCATTGAAAATTTACATAACACATCACATGGCAGTTATTAAATATAGAGGAAGTTATGTTTTACCAAAATATGCCAATTTCACATAATATAGCCAGTAATAGTAATGTATGACATACTGATTTATTTTTACAGATATAAGCTCATTTTCTTTAGTTTTAGCAATCCATTCTGGCCTCAGTTTTCTTGTGATAAACATAATCAGATTTCTACCTATCATTCTTTGGTTCAAATTCCAATGCAAAAATTTACAATTTGAAGGGAGCACACTTATTTTCCAAGTATTAACTGAACATGACATGTTCTCAGGGTTGTAAATCTATCCTCCAAACATAAACAGCCCCTCTAGAATAGGAGGGGCCAGCCAGAAACCCTTGTGGTAGAAAACGTTTTTGAAATATTTTGCTACAGAGGACAGTGTGTTTTTGCAAAGATGTTATTGGACTTCTGAAAGAACTAGGTGTTGTGCATAAGTCAGATGAATGGCAGTTATTCATAGATGACTCAAAATTAAGTTTAAAAGCAATTTTGCATCATAATGGCAACAAATCTCCATCAGTTCCTGTGTTTCATTAAGTCAGACTTAAAGTAAGTCATGAAAGCATGTCTAAGGTTCTACATGCTATAAAATACCAGGATTATGGTTGGAACATATGCAGTGATCTTAATGTTATCGGTTTGCAGCGGGGATTTCACAAAATGTTTTTTTTTTTTTTTTTTTTTTTGTTTGTGGGACAGCCATGCTACAGAAGAACGTTGAGACATGTGGGACGAGTTTATGCCAGGATAATGTAATGTAAAATATATTCCTTTAGTTCGATCCTTGGGTCCTTGAGGTTGTCACAGACATTCTCTCAGATATGCCAGACATGCTGTTCTTGCTACCTGGGAGTCTTTGGTCCTTGAGGTTGTCACAGACATTCTCTCAGATATGCCAGACATGCTGTTCTTGCTACCTGGGAGTCTAAAACGCTGATGGAACTGATATTCGGGTGACACTCAAGTCAAAGTGGACCCAATTTCGGTGAAGTCCGGACGGTCTATGACAGCCAAATCCTCTGCTTGCACCTTCACGATGGTGGGACTGTTAGTAATCCTGGGTATAACCTCCATGCACAAGTACATGGTGGGTGACCACCCAGGTGTGAACCAACGTAAGCAGGGGTCGAGGTGTGGCGGCCACACCACATGGAGGAACGCCGCTCCTCTGTGTTACCAGGCAGTATTAGGTGGTAGATGACTCTCATCAACCGGTGAAATACCACCACTTTGCTTATTGGAGGCTTGAAGTGGTGGAACCCACGTTTAGTCTCTAGAGCTAAGTTCCGGCTAACCCTTCCCTATCTCTTCCATCATGCAGTATGATTGATGATTTTTGAGGTTATGATGAATGTCGTGGCGAGATCCAATATTCCTTACATTTCGAGGGTACAGCTCTAAAACGGTGTTCGCAGGCTGGCCGCTAGTTAGTACACCGGACTGAACCTATTGGTAACTCTCTAGGAAGCTTCCGGATCAGCTAGTGTATGATCTTGCTACCTCTACTCTGCCAGATAGTGACTGGAGGGAGTCCGAGTAGTGTGTATGCGGGGAGCATTGTCGAGGCCACATTATGTCAAGGATCTGGGTATATTCTTACCACATGTACGCCATATCCAAAAATTTCATTACTTCATACAGCATGTCCCACCCACTTTTTCTTACTATTGAATACACCATGAATTGTCAAAATAATAGAGCAAGCTTATCTGCAAAAAGATCTAAACCTCCCAAGGACTTCCTAATTCATTTCACAAATATACGTGGTCTCAATTCTAATCTCAACGATGTCCATTTCCACTTGCAGTCTTCCAAACCCCATGTACTTTTTCTGACTGAATCTCAGTTATCAGTTGATTCAACTACTGCTCATCTCAGATGTCCAAATTATTTGCTGTATGATTCCTTTTGCCTCAAAGGTGGTACTTGTGCATATGTCCGTTCTGATATTCCCTGTCAAAGACTTGGCAATTTGGAATCTCCTCTCTTTGATCTTCTCTGGCTTAAAATCTCTCTACCTCATTGTGTAAAATTCATCTGTTGTCTCTACCGTTCTCCCAACTCCACTAATCACTTGGAGCTCTTTGACTTCCTCTCTTTGCAACTTGCCTTTCTCCAGTCCAACTTTCCTAACAGTGAGGTAATTTTCCTTGGTGATTTTAACGTTCACAACTCCAGCTGGCTCCCGTTTTCTAGTCACACCGACCCAGCAGGTCGAGATGCTGAGGCTTTTGCAATTACTAATGACCTAGCACTGATTGTTCATTTACCTACAAGAATACCGGACAATCCTAATCATATAGACAATACGCTTGATCTTTTTCTCACAAACAACCCTTCTAAGTACAAGGTTGAAGTGAGAGGTCCTTTAGGCACTTCAGATCACAATTTGGTGATTGTCTCTTCTCCAATGGAACCTTTATCTCATGGCTATTCCGAACCTCGTATTGTTTGACATTACAAGAATGCAAAATGGGATGACCTGCGAGACTTCTTTTCTTCTTTTCCTTGGTCTGATTACTGTTTCAAAACTTCTGATGTCAACGTTTGCTCAGATCGTGTCAGTGAAATTATTCTTGCAGGAATGGAATCCTTTATCTAACACTCCACTTTAAAATCTCGTCCTTTATCCAAACCTTGGTTTTCCAATAAATGTGCTAAGGCTGTTCAAGAGAAGAATGTTGCATATCGTACTTGGCTTGTCTCCAATTCTTCAGTTTCATTTTCTGCGTACACCAAAGCTCGCAACAATTGTAAAGCAGTTATTAATCAGTCCAAACTAGAGTTTGAACAGGCTAAGAGTAGAAAACTTGCTTCTTGCCCTGATGGTAGCCGAGCATTCTGGTCTCTTGCCAAAGCTATTGGCCGCAACTTTTGCCCATCTCTGCTCCCACCTCTGTCCAAACCAGATGGTTCTGTTGTCTCTTCAGCCAAGGATAAAGCTGACCTGCTAGCATCCCATTTTTCTTCCAGCTCATGTATTAATGATCTTGGTAAAACACCTCCCACCATTCCTAACACGCTCCATTCAATGCCTCCTGTAGTCTTCCGTCAAAAGGATATCAGAAGGATTTTGATGAATCTTGATGCTAAGAAAGCTCCAGGTCCTGATGGTATTTCTCCACTTGTTCTCAAAACCTGTGCTCCTGAACTTACTCCTATTCTTTGCCGCCTTTTTTCACTTTCTTATTCCAGAGGTGTTTTTCCGTCTGCTTGGAAATTTGCTCATATCCAGCCAGTTCCTAAAAAGGGTGACAAATCCCTCCCATCCAATTATCGTCCCATTGCAATTACTTCTACTCTTTCTAAAGTAATGGAGAAATCAATTAACCGCCAACTCTTAAACTACCTAGAAACCTTCCGTCTGATCAACGATCGCCAGTATGGATTCCGTCAGTGTCGATCCACTGGTGATATTCTGGCTTATGTTACCCATTTATGGACTAATTCAATGGAAAGGTTCGGTGAAACACAAGTAGTTGCTCTTGACATCTCAAAGGGTTTTGATCATGTTTGGCATAAAGGTCTTCTAAACAAGCTTCCATCTTATGGTTTGCCAACTGTTTTTAGTAATTGGTTATCCAGTTTTCTCTCTGATCGCTCACTGAGGGTGATGGTAGATGGCTCTCTGTCTTCTAACTTCTCCACTAATGCCAGTGTCCTCCAAGGTTCAGTTCTTTCCCCCACTCTTTTCCTCTTGTATATCAATGACCTTCTTCCATTGACTGGAAATCCTATCCATAGTTTTGCCGATGATAGCACATTGCATTCAACTTTCCATTTTGAGAAACCTTGTCCAGCTCAATCAGCTTCAAGTTCTCGAAAATCTGCTGCCAATTCCTTAAATGTCGATCTTCAGGTAATTCTCCAGTGGGGCAAAGACAACTTAGTTGATTTCAACCCTTCTAAAACTCAATCTTGTCTTATATCTCGCAAAAAGGATTCTTCTGCTCCTATGCTTATCTTTAGTGACACTCCGATTTCTAGGCAAAATGATATATCTCTTTTGGGGATTACCCTGACTTCTAATCTCTCTTGGCACAAGCACATTACAAATATTGCTTCCTCTGCATCTAAAAAACTTGGTTTTCTCTTTCGCTCTCTGCGTTACTTTTCTCCCAAACAGCTGCTCACTCTGTATAAATCACAAATCCGCCCTGCCATGGAATATTGTTCCCACATCTGGGGTGGTGCCCCCAAAACCTCTCTCAGGCTGCTTGATTCCATTCAGAAGAGGGCAGTTAGGTTAATTAATGATTCATCTCTAACAGAGTCTCTCCACTCGCTTTCTCATAGACGCACTGTTTCTGCTGCATGCCTCTTCTACAGATACTTCCATGGGCACTGTTCTTCTGAATTGGCTTCTATAATTCCCGCTCTCTCTTTCAAAACAGTCCGAACACGTGCCGCCACCAGCCAACATCCATTTACTGTCCAACTTCAAACCCACAGAACCAACTTTTCATCTTCCTCATTTATTCATTCAACTGCCGTTTTCTGGAACAACCTTCCTTCATATGTATTTCCTGAACATTACAATCTACAGAAGTTCAAGTCCAATATCAACAAATATCTTCTTTCGTCTTCTCAACCTCCAACCCAAGCACGGTACTAAGTACTATAGGTTATAATACCTCTCGTGTTTGGGGTTCTCATTAAAAAAAAAAAAAAAAAAAAAAAATCAAACAAGGTTCTTCCACCCATGCACATCAAACTTGGATTGATGAAAAATTTTGTGAAGGACCAGATAAAGAAGGTAATGGCTTTGCATACTTGAGAAGTGTGTTTCCCAATTTAACAAATGCCCAACTTAAGGAAGGAATTTTCGTAGGACTACAAATTAGAAGGCGCCTCCGTAGCCAGGTGGGCAGGAGCGGCAGTGCGTAGCACACGCTTCTTGATTAGACTGGGGTTCGAGCCCGTAACCACCAAATATAGAGGATGCGGAAAGGTCAGGGAATGACCACCGCATATCCCCGGAGCAATATGGCCTTAGTTGCTAATGCCCCTAAAAACCAAATAACAACAACAACAAATTAGGAAACTCTTGTAAGACAATGTGTTTGAAACCCAGTTAAAGGAGGCTGAATTGGCAGCTTGGCACTCATTTAAGGCAGTAGTGCATAGTATTTTTTGGTAATAGGAAAGAAGAAAACTATGAAATGTTGGTGTCTAATTTATTTGAGTACTACAAAAACGTGGGGTATTGAATGTTTGTTAAATTCATTTTCTCCATTCCCATCTCAAATTTTTCCCCGAAAATCTGGGGGCCCGAGTGCCAAGCGAGTGACTATATAGCGATTTCTAAGTGATATTGAAGCGATTTTCTCAGAGCGGCTGATAATTATAGTAGTATCCTTCGTTTCTCACAGTTATTTAATATTGCTGTTCTAAAGTAAAGAATTTAGCGTACCTAACAGAAGGGAAAGACACCTTTCTTCTTGTACATAGGATTATTTATTAACGCACTAACTACTAACCTTCCTTTATCGCTTGGTCACTGGTGGCACCGCTCCTGCCTCCACGTGTCGGGGCTGGAAATCTGGGAGAAGAAAGCCACCCTCCCAGGGCAAAAAGGAGCAAAGATGGACAAAATTAAACAGTTGTTAAAAGTATCCACTTATGGATCTTTTGATCCAGACCTAGATAGACATGATCGAGATCATGATGACACAAAATCCCATGCTAAACGACAAAAAAAAAAAGAAGGAACGGATAATACCGTACCTCTCTTTTTAATTCTACACTCCTCCACGGACCAACCATTGAGTAAGCTTTCCCCATTTTTGATACAAAAATGTCTTGAAAATGTGGCTGGCCCTCCAAAAATGGTTAGGCGACGGAGATCCGGAGACTTATTAATTGAAATGACCGAACATAGACATGCTGAGAGACTGTTAAAAGTATCTACCTTTGGTGGAATTCCCACGAAGGTTACCCCACATGCCACCTTAAACTCCTCTAAAGGGGTAATATCAGAGTGGGATCTTTTAAATGTATCGGAGGATGAACTTGTCCAGGAACTACAAGATCAAAATGTGGTACACGCAAAAAGAATCGTCATCAAAAAAGATGGAGAGCCTGTTCCTACTCGGACAGTGATACTCACATTTAAAACACCGAACCTGCCTACCACCATAAAAGCTGGTTACCTTAGGTGTCAGGTAAGACCTTACATCCCGAACTCAGTCGGTGCTTTAAGTGCCAAAAATTTGGCCATTCGCAAACTGTATGCAGGGGAGTTTCTGTCTGCCCAAATTGCGGGTCCTCAGATCACAATCAGAGTGACTGTTCTGCTGCAAAAATGACTTGCGCGAACTGCAAAGGTGACCACCGCATATTCAAAATTTGTGAAAAATGAAAACTGAAAAAATATAGTAAAATACGAGGTCGAAAACAAAGTCAGCTACCAAGAAGCAAGAAAACTAGTTTCACCTACTATAAACAAAAATAGTATCTATGCTAATGTAAATTCCAAACAGTCTCCACTCAAACAGATGTCACAGTTCCCATTACCAAGTCAGTTTCTGATTGGCTAGAACTGTCCTCTCTGAGCAACAACCAAGTGTGCATAAACAACAACCCAAACTCTCAGACCAGGCAAATAACACTCCTCTGATAATTCCAGCTGCATCTCCTCCTCAGATATGTGCTAATACATCCGATATTACAAACCCAAAATCAAAGAAAAATACCCAGGACATAATCATGGATACAGATGGCACAACTGTACATTAAGAACCAATTTTAGAAATCTACTCTGAAGAAGATATGGATACTGGTCGACCAGTTTTCAAAAAAGACAATCAAAATTGGAACGAAATAAGCCAGTCACCTTCAAAAAGCAGTCAGATACAGCTCCATCATCTAAACATAAATAATGGCCTGTGTTTACAATGGAACTGCAGAGGCTTTCATTGCAACAGAGATGATATCCATGATTTAATTAACCGGTATTCTCAATTGCTCTTTGTCTTCAGGAAACTTACCTACCTCGCAATTTTCTCCTCGATAATGAATTATTGCCTTTATCGAAGAGATCGTAATAGAACAAATGCTGCCCGTGGTGGTGTAGCAATCCTAATAAATTCAAATATCCCAACTAAACATATTCCACTTCAAACTGAAAATAGAAGCTGTCGTTGTTCATATAACTCTCTGTATTTCAATGACAATTGTCTCAATTTACCTACCACCAAACCATACTTACTCCTTAAAAGACCTTGAAGATCTCTTCATACAGATTCCTCCACCCCTCTGTATATTAGGGATTTTAGACAGGGTCGACTAATTCAAAGCTTTCTAGAGTCGCAAAACCTTACCATACTCAATACTGGTGCACATACTCACATACAACTCCCAACTGACACACCTCAGCAATAGATTCTCTCAATTTGTTCTCCAGTGCTGGTCCCAAGCAATGAGTGGCTGTTTCAAATGATCCTATGTGCAGTGATCACTTTCCAATCATATGCAATATTTTAGTATCAAAGACTCCTTCAAACAAACCACCAGGAAATGGAAATTTGTTCAGGCAAACTGGGCAAATTTCGAACATCAATCTCTCTTGATGAGAAAAAAATCCAGCTCCAGGATATTGATAATGTAACAGACTACATCACGTCACATCTTCTAAAAGTGGCCAAGGACACAATACCATTATCAAATCCCCCTGGTCGCAAGCATTATAATTACTGGTGGAATGAGGAATGCACAAAAGCAAAGAAAGCAAAATTAAAGCCTGGAATTTATTTCGGCGATGTCCAACCACAACCAATCTCATTAATATAAGAAGCTAAGAGCAAAAGCACGATTTTGTACAAAGGCAAGCTAAGAAAGAATCCTGGACCCATTTTGCATTCGACCTTTAACAGAAACACTGATCCGAAAACTATATGGAAAAAAATTAGACAGTTATCTGGTAAGTTTCCTACTATACCTTCTCCAATTCTCTCCTGGAAAGGGCAAGACCTATCCAGTCCCTTAGATATTGCTAATGCTTTGGGCAGTACGTTTGCTGAAATCTCAGCAGCATCAGCCTTTTCTACATCATTCAAATGAATTAAAAACACCAAAGAAAAGCATGCTATTAACTTTCACACTGCCCGCCTTCTTTCATACAACAAACCTCTGCAATACTCTGAACTTTTGCATGCTATTAGAACAGCCCACAATGGTGCTGCAGGGCCAGATGGCATTTATTATGTCATGCTACAACATCTTGATGACAAAGCTTGGCGCTTGCTGCTGGTTTTTTACAATCGTATATTTTCAGAAAATGTGTTTCCAGCTTCCTGGCATCACTCTACTGTTTTGGCATTTCTAAAGCCTGGGAAAGACCCAACCAACCCCCATAGCTATAGACCGATATCTCTCTCAAGCTGCCTCAGCAAAATCCTAGAAAAGATTGTCCACAGAAGACTTGTCTGGATCATTGAGTCAGAACATCTAATTAGCCATAGTCAATATGACTTTCGTAAAAATAGGTCGTGCTTAGATCTCGTGAACATCTTGTAATGGTTTCAATAGACATAGAGAAGGCTTTTGACACCACCTGGCGGCATGGCATACTTGATGATCTATACGACCTTGGTCTGCGGGGCAACCTTCCTATATTTATTCAAAACTTCCTATGTACTAGATCGTTTCAAGTTCAGTACCAACATGCCCTCTCTACAACGTTCATGCAGGAAGAAGGTGTTCCACAAGGATCAGTACTGAGTGCCACTCTGTTTGCTCTTAGAATAGATTCTATTACAAGACAGCTTCCAAATTCAGTCGAGACTTATCTTTATTCAGATGACCTCTCCATCTCCTGCCATTCCCAAAATATGAGGTCTATTGAACAGCCGCTTCAGATATCACTAAATAAAATACAACAGTGGGCTAGCATCAATGGCTATCGGCTCTCGCAGCAGAAAACAGTTGCTATTCATTTTTGTAGGCAGCGCAAACTTCATCCGGATCCCGAACTTCAAATTTCTAATGTCTCCATCCCGGTCACTAATAATATCAGATTTCTAGGATTAATCCTTGACAACAAGTTAAATTTTATAGACCATATTAAAAATGTACGTACTTGCTCTCTAAAAAAAAGTTAACCATACTCAAAGCTTTATCCGCCCAAACATGGGGTGCAGATCGTACTTCTCTGCTTCAGCTATACAGGTCATTAATCAGATCCCGCCTTGATTATGGAGCTCCCATCTATGATTCTGCCAGAATGAGTGCATTATGCTGGCTTGATCCCATTCAACACAGTGCTTTGAGGATTGCACTTGGTGCTTTTAGAACGTCGCCCACACATAGTCTCTATATTGATGCTCACGAGCCCCCATTATCGTTACGTAGAAAAAAACTGTTACTAAAGTATGCCGTTAAGATACAAAGTTGTGCCTCGCATCCGATTCAGTCATACTTGCCCAATCCACCACTAGAAAACCTCTTCAGAAATAAACCTAGCATAGTAAAGCCAGCTGGTCTTCGCCTCCTTGAACTGATGGAAGTTTGGAATCTTTCCGTTCATTCCGTACAACAGGTAGCAACCTGCTGTCAATCACCATGGGCTTCTCTTCTTCTGGTGACTTGTGACACTTATCTCTGCTAATGGGGAAAAGACGTTTTACAAGCATCTAATATCATACAACTTCATGCAGTTCACACTCAAAAATATAGTGATTTTTTCCCAATTTATACAGATGGCTCTAAATCAAATTCAAACGTTGGAGCAGCTGCAGCGTTTCCGAATACCGTTATTTCAGTATCCCTTCCATCTGAATTCAGTATCTTTTCAGCTGAAATATATGCAATTAAACTGGCCTTACAAAATCTCTGTGCTGCTTGATCTTTAAAATCAGTTATTTACACCGATTCACTTAGTTCAATCATGGCTTTATGTAATTTCTCAGATAAAGTTCACCCTGTTATAGAAGAAACACGAAGCATATTACTAAAAATTGAAGAACGCCATCAACAGGTCATCTTCTGTTGGATTCCACCACATTCTGGTATTTTGGGCAATGAACTGGCTGATAAAGCTGCAAAAAATCCAACTAGCTTAGACTTAACTAATATACCTGTTCCACCATCAGACTTTGCATTAACTATTCAAGCTGCATGCTTGTCAGAATGGACAACAATCTGGCACTCTCAAACAAATAATAAACTCTTTCAATTTAAACACGATCCGAAAATTTGGCGCTCCAGTATCCGTACATCAAGACAAGAAGTAGTAGTCCTATCAAGGCAAGAATAGGTTATACCCATCTTCATTTACTTAGAGGAGACGATCCACCACAGTGTCCACGTTGTTATATAAATCTGACTATTAAACACATACTCATTGACTGCCCTTACTATAGACAAGACAGAACATCAACCCTGCTATCACTGGTAAACCTTAATAAACCAATAACTCTAGAGAATCTCATTGGTGACAAGGAAAATATTTATGAATTTTTCAACTTTCTGAAGCAGATTGGACTTTTTAATCTTTTCTGATTTTATAAAAAATTTTTGATTTCCCTATATAAAAAATGAATAGATGCATTATAGTCATAGTAGCTTATGCGCCATTAAACTCCCATAACAACAACAACCGAAAATCTGGGAGATGTGAGTGATGAATAAGGGGAGCAGTTTCATCAAGATATTTCCACGATGAAAAAGGAGTACCAAGGTTGCTGGGATCCTTTTATTAATCGACTGCTACTGATTCCTTGTGAGGTAGAGTAAGCAGGAATACAAGAGAACCCCTTAGTAGCAAACATTAAGGACAATTACAGGCATGCTGATTATATATTATTAATATATCACTACTTTGCTATGATTTATGATATTTTTTCTGAAGTTAAATGAGTTACAGAGAAAGTATAATATTTTTTTACACTTGTATTACAAACTTGAATTATATGTATACAGCAACACCCCACATAGCACTGATAATTGGTACCAAAACTGTTCCGTGTTACATGAAACCATGCTGATTGAGGTATGGTTATAATAGGTTTTAATTGAATGTGTACCAGAGAAACAGTCTCTAAACAAATTATAATAAATCTATAAACAATTTGCACTTGATAGGCAATTAAAAGGATTTGAAATAAAAAATATTGCAATCTTCTATCCATGTTTAAAAAAAGATGTTCCATATTAATCAGCAGCAAACTTCTTTTCTTAGTTATCACTTTTATCATGTAAGATGCTGTAGAAATTCCCTACTCTTTACACTGATCCTTCGTTTTATTCCATTTTCCCGCATGATTTTAGCATATGAAGCACCATCTTCGTGGCACTTCATAATATCAAGTGTGTGTTTTTTTGTTTTTTTTCCGTAATGTAAGCCATTTAAGTTTAGTAGCTCCACCACTTTTATTACTTTTTCTTTGACTCATTTCGTATTTAAAGGGGTAAAAAATAAATTGTGAAGTGAAAAGTTTGAAAAGCTAACACGTCATCTCGTCAGAATGGAATTAAGAATACTGAACACTGTTGCACGTTGTCGCTGACTGCCTGAGGGGAGCTATTGGCGTGTGTGAGATAGTAGAGTTCAATATGGCTTTAGACACACGTAGCATATATGTGCATGTCTAGGCTATTGAATGAGTTTTAATATGTACAGTAAATTTTCGACTTAAACTTAATTGAAAACTGTTATAGTGAAACCTGTGGTGTTTGAAGCCGTGCAAAGCAAGGTATTGCTGTATATCCCTTTATTTTAACATTAAATGTTGATACATCTTTTGATGTTGGCATGATTGAGACTTTTTATGGTGATTTTTGGAATCAGTGCATTTATTTCCTCCAGAATCACATCTTTTAATTGCAGTATCAGAAAAAAATATTTTTTGTTGGCTAGTGTTATTATTCTCGAATAGTTTGTGTATTTATATGATTTTTTTTTTCCCCCAATACAATCAGTCAATGAAAATTGTTTTTCAGGTTGTAAATCATCATCTTCTGAAAGATTTGACAGAAAGAGGTTTATGGGATGAAGATATGAAGAATCGCCTTATTGCTAATAATGGATCCATTCAGGTATTTTCCCTTATTGTTTCTTTGTATTTCTTTCTTTTTTTTATTGTCCCCCCCCCCCCACCACCAAGGTAAAAACTTCATATAAGAAATTGATTGAATTTCTCCATTGAAGAATTGTTATCTTTCCCACATTGACTAAATTAATGCATTAATTAGTTATCAGGCACACAAATTTTGAAAGAAATGGATTAAGACATTTGCTGCTTTCTGTGTTTGAGAGTGCGCCATAATTTTCGGAATCTTGGGAAATAGCATTCTGAACATTCATAAATAACGATCGAAAAGTAAGTGTGGAATTCATGGCTAAAAGTGAACACTTACTTTTATCGCTGAGCTGTAAATCAGAACAAGAACAAGAAAACATCAGAACTTGAAATTTTATTGAAAGTTTATTCTATGGTTAGTTTATGCCCATAGAAGTTTATTCTATGGGCATAAACTAACCTAAATGTTTACCAAGCTATAAAAAAAATGAATTGTTGATTAGAAAATAGGCCTTGAGCTGCAGGTTGCGTATCACTTTATTAAAATAAAATAAATAAAAATATAGGTTAAAATAGATATAAAATACACTTGGTTGTCCACTTACGACCACAAAAAAAAATAATAATAAATAAATTAATTAATAATAAATCAGGAAATCACTACTGGTGACACCCACAACCCAGGTAAGGATGACGGGAGGCCTGAAGACAGCACCAGGCACATACACCCAGTCACTCTCTCTCACATACACCCATTCGCTTTCAAGTACAGCAGGCCCCCGTTATAACGCGGTTTGCTTTACGCGGATTCGCTATAACACTGTTCTTATATTATAACCCGTATCTGACTATAACGCTGTCACAGATCACTATAAAGCTCTTTTACAGATTGCATTTTTGGCATATTTAACAAAATCGTTTCATTTGATGAAGTCGATAGCTGGAAAATGAATAGCAAAACAGCATCAAAACGTTTGGTTTCCCACGCCGACTTGAGAAATTTTCCCACGCTCAGTGAAATTTTCTCGCGCGCTAATTTAATTGCAGTACAGTGACTTGTTACGTAGTTCCGAGATCAACATTTTTAAAAATGATCAAGTATATTGCTTGTAATATTTGCGTTATATGCATTTATCCGAAGTCTACTCATCACTCAGTATGGTATTAGACATCATGCGTAACGGAAAGTTTACTTGAACATTGTATCATAATTAATTCAACCAACGTGATTACATTTTCGAAGAGCTAATAATGACCGATAGGAATGAAAAAGCAACAGCGTCTTGGCGCAGTACGAAGACTATAAATGTAAGAAAAAGACTGAATTTGAAAATCAAATTAAACGTTTTGAAGCGAATCGATTCCGGTCAAAGACAAGCGGATGTGTGCCATAATTTATGACTCGCAATTTAACTGTAAGAACAATTATAAACAAAAAAATAAAGAAATAATTTTAGCGGCGGGAAAGATAACTGTTCCACTGTAAGCAACTAGGGCTAGGCCGGCTATTAGGATTAAAATGGAAAGACTAACTAATTTTATTGAAGATAATATCCAATGCAGAATTCAGTTAAGTTAAATATTAAAAAAAAAAAAAAATAGAGAGAGAGAGAGAAAGAGATTAGCCAATATGATGATCTGAAGAAAACTCGCCTAAAAAAAAAAAAAAAAAAAAAAATGTGGAACCATTTAAATCTAGTAAGACAGGAAATTAGAGCTGGAAAAGGAATTAGAAAATGTGAATTGGAATATCATCGGTTTGGCTGAAACAAGAAGAAGAAATGAATCACTTATAGGTTTATCAAGTGGAAATCTGCTGTACACCAATGGAAACAGTGAAAGGAGTGAAGGTGGAGTTGGGTTTCTGGTCCATAAAGATTTTAAAAACAACATTTTGGAATTCAAAAGTACATCACCAAGGGTGTCAAGACTAATACTCAAGATTTCTAAGAGGTACAAGCTAAAGATTATAATGATTTATGCACAACATCGAGCCATGATGATGAAGAGGTTGAAGAAATGTACACCGAAATTGAGTCTTCTAGATGAGCAGAAAACCCACTACACTATTATTATGGGAGACTTCAATGCTAAGGTTGGAAAAAGGCAAAACAGCGCAGAAAGAGGAACTATAGGAAATTTTGGAATTGGTGAAAGAAATAAAAGAGGTGAAAGACTTGTGGAATTTGCAGAATCTCAAGGAATGTCAGTAATGAACACTTTTTTCAAGAAAAGGGTGAACAGAAAGTGGACATGGAAGAGTCCAAATGGATTAACAACTAATGAAATCGACTTCATCCTCACTAACAGAAGATATATTGTGAACGATGTTACCGTCCTGAATAAGGTAAATGTTGGAAGTGATCACAGAATGGTAAGATGTACACTTGATATAGATGTAGGAAAGGAAATGAAAAAACTGATTCGAGTAAATAATACAAAGGTCTTTGAAATAACAGAGGAGGAGAAAAGGCAGTATGTACTGGAACTTAAGAACAAGTTTGAGCTTCTGCAGACTGCTCAGGACCAAGATATCGACGAGGAATATTACAACTTTCTGAAAGTGATAAAGCCAAAGAAACCTATAGGGAAACAGAAATCCAAAGAAGAAAAAATTAGTCAAGAAACACTTGTCATGATGAACCGAAGACGACAAATGAAGAGCAAGAAAAACACTGACAGGGAGAAAATTGAGTATACAGTAAACCCCCGCTATTCGCGGGGGTTACGTTCCTGAGAAATGTCGCGAATACCGAAAACGCGAATACTGAGTTATGGCTCCCATAGTAATTAAGGGGTTCCGTTCCAAAGTATGAAATATATAAGAAAAACTAGTCTAAAATTTTGTCTATTTATGTATTTTGTGTACCTTCATAATATGACTATGTACATAGACAGTACATAGTGAAATGCAAGCATATGGCATCGAAATGAAAATAAGAAACAATTTAATATTAAATGTAATTAATATTTATTAGAAATTTCAAACAAATCTTTCAATCCAGTGCCTTTGCTATAGCTAAAAAAACTTATCCCGCAAGTGCTATCACCAGTTTCGCTAAAGTGTTGATAAAGGAATTTTGCCTTTTCACGAATGATGAGTGAACTTAACGGAATTTTATTTTGAATTCGGTCTTCCAACCACAGATTTAAAGCCTTTTCCATTTTTTCTAATTTAACATCACGAGTTACAGAGCATATTTTTGAAGAATTAGCGTGTTTTCACGGACACTACGGCGGATTTTTTCTTCCGATTTTTTGATTGATTGTACCGTTGACTCATTGATTTTATAATGCTTTGCCACTGAGGAGACACTTTCACCATTAGAAATTTTGTCTAATAATTCAATTTTATTCGCTAATGTCGTCACCTTCTTTGATATTTTCACATTTCTCTTTTTATTCGTAGCCATATTTTTGTAGGGGTTAGAAAGAACTTGTCCACAATAAAGTCACTTTCTTCCGTTAACACACTCGAAAAAGTCTGTTTTTCGAGTGTGTTAGAAGAAAAGAACTTGTTAAAATTATTGAAGAGGGGTATTATGTGTTATACTTCTCAACAAGTTTTTAACATAGATGAAGCAGGACTTCTGTGGAAACGAATGCCTAAAAGAAGTTTCATATTGAAAGAACAAAAAACATGCCAAGTTTCAAAGCGGTGAAGGATCAGTTGACTTCATTGTTGGGTGGTAATGCTGCGGGCCATTTAAAATTAATACCCCTTTTAGTTTATTTGGAAGAGGGCCAAAGTTCAACTCAAAATCCACACATTTTTCATGATTAAATTCATCCATTAAATTAAATCAATTAAATTCATTATTTTAATTGGAATTTTAAGTTTACTTTTGATACGGAAATAGTTACCACATAATTATACGTATGTAATGCAGAATATTTTATATGTGCAAATATTTGAATATTAAATATTTTGACCGACATTTGTGCATCTTTTCATTACTGTTTATTATTGATTAGGAAATATACTATGGCACCGACCGCAGCTCATAAATACATATGTTACCTTATGGGAAAGCGGCGCTCGCTTAGCGCGGATTCACTTAGCGCTCTGTTTTTCCGGAACAAATGATCAGCGTTAAGCGAGGGTCACCTGTATCTGTTGCGTGTGGTGTATTAATTAAAATTCTACTGAAATACGCATAAAATGTTTAGTAAAAGGAAAATGACTTCATCTACATATACGCCAGCTAAAAAGTCAAGGAAAACTATTGATTTAGAGTGTAAAATGAAAATTATCCAGCAGTATGAAAGCGGAAAGAAAGTGAATACGATAGCATGTGACTTGAAGTTATCACATTCCGTGGTATTGACGATACTTAAGGACAAAGAAAGAATTCAGGAAGCTGTGAAAGGTTCTGCACTTATTAAGTCTACAATTTTAACCAAACAACGACAGGAACCCATCCATGAAATGGAGAAATTGTTGTTTATGTGGATGGAAGATTTAATACAAAAAAATACACCCATGAGCCTTCACACAGTGCAAGCAAAGGCTAGAAGTTTGTTTCAGTTTAAAATCACGTGCCGGAGACGATTACACAGAAGATTTTCAGGCTAGTACTGGGTGGTTTAAGCCTTTTTAAAAAAAGATTTTCTTTGCATAATGTCTCTATAAATAAACATCTCCTACCTCAACCCAAGAACATGGCCCTGACGATGCATAACCCAGCACAAGCAAAGATTGAAAATTGATTTTGTAAATTTCATTTGTATTAATTTTTACATTAATTTTAGATTGTATTTTTGTGTTTACAGTACATTACGTACAATATAATTATAGATTGTAGTTTTGTTTTTTTATAAACAGTATGAATAATAAACCAATTAAAATGTAGAGAACGTTTGAATTTAACCTCATAGAGAGAGAGAGATAGCCTAGGCGTAGAAACAAAGGTATATTCAGTATCGCTAAGTAAAAGATAAAAACATTACTGTATTTAAAATGAAAAATAAAAGATTATAAAAATAAATCATAAAGATGATAAAAAGATTAGAAAGGTTAAAAAATACTGTTAATAAATATGTGGCCGACATACGACCAGATCGACTTATGACCTGTCAGTCAGAACGGAAGTCGGTCGTAAGTCGACAGCCAACTGTAAAAGCATTAAGATATAGGTAAAATTACAGGTAAGAGTAAAGTGCAATATACTTTTACCCATATCTTAATGCTTTTATTTTATATCAGGTTTAACTTATGTTTTTATTCATTTTATTTTAATAAAGTTATTTTAAATCAGTTTTGTCAGTAGTTGATAGAGAAATACATAGTCAATTGTTGATGCTAAGAGCTCAGTACTCAACCAGTGTGCCAACGGAATTGAGCAGTTCATTTCACATGCTTTTACTTTAGCACCACTCATGTATTGGCTGCTCAAAAACACATAAAGCAGTCAAGAATTGACTGCCTTATGTGTTAACTAAAAACAAAATATTTTTCTTCATATTTTAAGAATACTTTTGAGGAATTATCTCTTGGTAAAGAACTGTTGGGAGAAATAAAAGATGGAATTGAGAATAAAATTATTTAAGAATTTTTAGCATTACGAAAACTACTGAGCTGTGATTTTAGAACAAGGTTGACATTAGCAAAAGAAGGTATTTTCAATATACAGCAAACCCCCGCTATTTGCGGGGGTTACGTTCCTGAGAAATGTCGCGAATACCGAAAACGCGAATACTGAGTTATGGCTCCCATAGTAATAAAGGGGTTCCGTTCCAAAGTATGAAATATATAAGAAAAACTAGTCTAAAATTGTTTCTATGTATGTATTATATGTACCTTCATAATATGACTATGTACATAGACAGTACATAGTGAAATGCAAGCATATGGCATCGAAATGAAAATAAGATACAATTTAATATTAAATGTAATATGCCTTTGCTAGCAAAAAAACTTATCCCGCCAGTGCTATCACCAGTTTCGCTAAAGTGTTGATAAAGGAGTTTTGCCTTTTCACGAATGATGAGTGAACTTAACGGAATTTTATTTTGAGTTCGGTCTTCTATCCACATGTTTAAAGCTTTTTCTATTTTTTCTAATTTAACATCACGAGTTATAGAGCAAATTTTTGAAGCAATTAGCGCCTTTTTCACGGACACTACGGCGGATTTTTTCTTCCGATTTCTTGATTGATCGTACCGTTGACTCATTGATTTTGTAATGTTTTGCCACTGAGGAGACACTTTTACCATTAGAAATTTTATCTAATAACTCAATTTTATTCGCTAATGTCATCACCTTTGATATTTTCACATTTCTCTTGTTATTCGTAGCCATATTTTTGTAGGGGTTAGAAAGAATTTGTCCACAATAAAGTCACTTTCTTCCGTTAACACACTCGAAAAAGTCCGTTTTACACTGCAAAACAGTAGATTTATCATTTTTGTAAGCAAATCAATTTATAAATTGATAAATTTATTCAATTTATAAGCATATAAATTAAAAGCAAACGACGAAACCTTCCATGACAAGCGAATAACACATACTGAACAAGGATTAGCGAGAAACATCCACGCTCGCGATTTTGTCACTCCTCTCCCCCCACCCACTGAGCGCTGTTTTTACCGGGAAAGATAATTTTAGCCACGTCCATGTTTTTTTATGGGGGAAAATATTCACGGCGCTTTAAAATTCACATTTTTTAGGTTTCATTTTATATTAAATCGGCGATCGCGAAACCGCGAATACAGATACCGCGAATAGCGGGGGTTTACTGTATTTATAAATGTCATTGCAAAGCTCATCGACGTAAAGATTATCACTCCCTTCAAGCAATTAATATCAGTTATGAAACGGAGAAGTCAACCTTGTATAACTTTTCTTGTCCAAAAAGAACCTATTATAGGAGAAATAAATTTATGTCCCACAAATTTCCTAACATTTTAGTTGAGAATTATGAAAATTCAGTATGTTTTATATACAAGTAACTGACTAAAAATTTATCTTTAGTCAGGTTCTTGTACACGTACATCAAATCTCTTAGAATCAAAATGGGCTTATTTTGATCCCTTGAAATTCAAATTAATGAAGTTTTATTGTAGCAGTTTACCATTACAGGTACTTTCTTGGATTCCACTTTGGAGTGAATAGGTAGCCCACAATTAACTTTACAGTTCATTCTCTGAAATGTATAATGATAATATAATGTATTATTCCAATAAATAAGTCATTTTTCTCTTTTACAGAATATTGAGAGCATTCCAGATGATCTCAAAGTCCTATATCGTACAGTCTGGGAAATTCCTCAGCGCACTATAATCAAGATGGCTGCTGATCGTGGGGCATACATTGATCAGAGTCAGTCCTTAAATGTTCACATAGCAGAACCTAATTTTGGCAAATTGACTAGTATGCACTTCTTTGCATGGAAATTGGTAAGGAATAAAACAATACGTTGTATTTCTTAATATTTCATGGATAAGATTAACGTGTAAGCAAATCAAATTATTTCCAAAAAAAGGTGGCCTTCCTCCACCCCTAATTTTATGTAATGAAGTTCAATTCCACGTATTCAACCTATTTATCCAGAAAGCTTGGACTGTGAGGGGAAAGCCAATTTTCTGAGGGGGCAGTGCGTGCACGTATGCACACCAATGAGCCAAAACAATATGACCACCTACGTAATATGATGTTGGTCCTCCACGTGCAGCAAAACAGCTTGTACCCGGCAGGGCATGGATGCTACAAGATTTCTAAATGTGTCATGTGGTATCTGGTACCAACACGTAACCAGCAGATCCTTTAACTCTTGTAAGGTTCATGGTTGAAACATTACAGATTGGAGTTGCTGTTCCAATACAAACCACAGACACTCGATGGGATTGACGTCTGGGGAATTTGGAGACCAAGGGCAATACCTGGAAGTCTTCCTCATGTTCTGCGAACCAGTCTCAAACAATCCGGGTGGTGTGGCATGGTGCATTCCTGCTAAAAGACAGCACTTCCAGATGGGCAGACCGTTGCCATGAAAGGGTGTACCTGGTCGGCAATGATGTTTAGGTGGGGGGTAAGCATCACAGTGCTCGGCACACGGATGACTGGACCCAGTGCATCCCAGAAGAACATCGGCCAAAGCATGACACTGCCGCCACCTGTTTGTTTTCGTCCCACGGTGCATCCAGGCACCATCACTTCTTAAACGAGACACATGTACCCGGCTGTCCACATGGTGCAACAGGAAACGTGATTCATCGGATCAGGTGACCTTCTTCCAATCACTCAATGTCCAGTTTAGATGCTCACGTGTCCGTTGTAGGTGCTGTTGCTGGTGAACCATGATTAGCATGGGCACTCGGAGCAGCCTGCGGCTACGCAGCCCCATTTTCTGCAGGGTTTGATGTACTGTGTATTGTGACGCATTACTCCCGTCACCAGCAATCCAATTACTGGCGAGTTGCACCCTGGTTTCCCTTCTGTTGCCACATACCATCTGGGAGAGCCTTCACTCACCTCGAGGATCGATGAGCCGTGGTCATCCAACGCCTTGCTGGCAGTTTGTGGGTTCCCCCTCCTTGGACCACTTTCAGTAGGCTGGTGGGATGCCCATGGCTGACCATGAGCACCTCACCAGCCGTGCCGTTTCGGATATGCTCTGACCCAGTCGTATGGCCATTACAATTTGGCCTTTGTCAAACTTGCTTAAGTCTGCTGCCTTTCCCATCTGAAAACAAGAGTAACACTGATTAATGGGGCTCAGTATCAGGTGTTTTTTATACCGTGTTCCAACCCGCGCATGCACCATAGTTCACCCACAGTTGCTTCGATTTGTGCAACGACTCGCTGGTCATAATATTTTGGCTCATTGGTGTATATATACACACACAAATTCAATGATTTTAACATCTTCATGGGTCAGCCGTCAAAACCAAGGGAAATGCAGCAAGAAGTAAGGCCTCCGTTTCTAACGTGAAATATATTTAGCAAGTGGTGGATACAAAGAAACCAAGTTATAGATTGAGTTTATATGGAAATCAGGTTGAGGGTGGTGGTAAATATATGGAATGCCGGCGTATGTTTCGTGGCAGACCCGACAGATGCAGAGATAGGAAAAGGTAGGAAAAAATAATAAATGCAAGAAGTAAAGTGTAATAACATAAAATAAAATAAGGAGTCAAAGCAGAGGGTCACAGATGCCACTTATTGTCATACCATACCAGAGTCGGAGTGCGGATCATATGACATAGACCGTCGTGCGAGGTTAGAAATAAAGAAAGGAGTACTGGCTCTTTTCAGTGTAAATATATAGTATGTTATAGCGACCTCAGGAGTTGGAATGCAGCAAGTCGTATGAGATTAAAATTGCTAAGTGTGATGGGAAGATTGACATTCAGAGCGATGAAGCAGTGCATCCCAGGATACCAGAGAAAAAAGGTAACTGTCAAAGTAGTGTAGTGTACCTTGGACTCAGGGGCGGTCCCCATGGACTGGAGATGTGCAAATGTATCTCCAATTCACAAAGGGTTTGAAAGACGACTCAAGTAACTATAGACCTGTTAGTTTAACTTGTGTTCCGGGGAAAATAATGTAGTAACTGGTTAAAGAAGTATTGCACGATCATCTAGACAAGACTGCAGTAATAGTTAAGGTACAGCATGGGTTTTTTAAATGGAGGTCTTGTCCGACCATTTTGATTGGATACTGTGATTTAGTCGCAAAGGAACTGGATGCAAAAAATAATTTTGATGTAATATACTTGGATTTCGGGAAAGCTTTTGATACTATTGCACAAAGAAGACTGCTGTACAAATTGGAGCTGTATGGCATTAAGGGTAAGTTGCTACAATGGATAAAGGGATGGTTGAGTGGGAGAAGACAGAGAGTGGTAATCATGGACGAATGTTATTAGTGGAGTTCCCCAGGGTTCGGTGCTTGGCCCATTGTTCTTTTGTGTATTCATCAATGATATTGATGAAGTTATATTGGGCTTAATGTCCAAGTTTGCAGATGATACAAAGGTTGGCAGGATTGTTAACTACATTAAAGACAGTATGCTACTCCAACTGAAGCTAGATAAGTTGGGCAAGTGGGTTGAAAAGTGACAACTGAAGTTTAACGTTGACAAATGCATATGGGTAGCAATAACCCAAGAGAAACATACCAACTGTGTGGTACTACACTGAGGAAAGTGAAAAAGACCTGAGGATAATTGTGCAGTCATATATGTAGTTCGCTGAGCAGTGCAGACAGGCTGCCAGGGCAGGTCATGAAGTCTTGTCAATGATATATAGAAATTTTGCTAGCAGGGACAGGGAGGCAATTATCCTATTGTACAAGGCAATGGTCAGGCCATACCTTGAGTACTGTATACAGTATACAGGTCCGGAGGCCTCATTTTAGGAAGGATGTAGACAAGTGAAAAGAAAGGCAGCAAGATTGGTGAGGGAAACAAAGGGGTACTCTTACCAAGAAAGGCTTAAATTCTGCAAATTGCAGAACCTGGAGAGTAGGCACATGCGAGGTGATCTGATTGAGGTGTATAAGGCCTTGAATGCTGCTGCTGTTGTTGTTGTTGTTATTTGGTTTTTAGGAGCATTAGCAACTAAGGCCATATTGCTCCGGGATATGCAGTAGTCATTCCCTGACCTTTCCGCATCCTCTATATTTGGTGGTGACAGGCTCGAACCCCTGTCTAATCAAGAAGCGTGTGCTACGCACTGCTGCTCCTTCCCACCTGGCTACGGAGGTGCCTGCCTTGAATGCATTGAGCAAGCTGTATTCTGATGAGATTCTTCCTCTTGCTCGGATTAAGAACCTGAGGGGACATAGTTTCAAATTGAGGAAAGACAGTTGTATAATAGATGTGTGGAAATTTGTCTTTAGCCAGTGGGTAGTTGATTGGTGGAATGGACTTCCATATCTTGTTGTGGAAGCTGATAGCCTAAATAAATTTGACTGAACTGGGCAGGCATTTGGAATGAATAGAGTGGTGAAATGGGAGGTTTTTTTTTTTTTTTTGCTGATGCTGTGTAAGCTTGCTTTCTTACATTGTATACCTCTGCTATTTAGATGCCGAACTCTGTATAAGGCAAAAAAAGCAAATTAAAAGAGAAAAATATCATCTTTATATTGCATTCGTAAAACTAATGGCACACAAAAAATAAAATATAGGGTACTAGGACAGTAGAAAGTAATATGAGGAAGAGAGAATATAGTTGTGCTGGGGCAGTCTGGAGTCACGAAACCCATTCCTATAGTAGGACCCTGAACATAGATCTGGCAGTATGCTTCATGTGTTTAAGTCACTGTTAATAATGGTAAAGGAATACCATTTAAGATTATAATAATAGAAAAAGAAACAAAATACTAATACCCCATTCGGTAGCCAATCGGTGGACACAAGTTTTCCAGACCATGAGTCACCAATGAGGCTAAGGGGTATAATCTGTACATTATATACACAGCCTGAAAGAAAGCAGAGGATGTCAGTTTGCTAATATACGATTAATATCTAAGAGGTGGTTAAGCAACTTTTTATATTTTAATGTATGGAGAGCTTTGTTGAAATGATAATGAAGGTAGGCTGCAGGAAACATATCCATTAGTTCATTATAGAGAATTCTGATATTGTGCATAATCAGTCTGTTGTTTGTTGTTACTGCATATGGTGGCTATTTTAATGCACTGGGAAAGAATAATATTGGCATGCACTTTCTTTGAGATGCTGGAGTGCCAGTGTGTGAAGTTAAAGGCATCACGTTTATTGTAGATATTTATGGTGGTTTGTAAGCTGGAACGGGATATTGATATCAATATCCCTGTCCAGGTAATTGGCTGTAAGATTATTGTTATTAGTTTTTTCCAGTTTGAGTTATGGAGGATAAATATTAGCAAAGTCTTATAAAAAATTGGCGCAGTTGGTATTACAAGTAAGTAATCTATGGTATCTAAACATACATAGTTCTGATGGTAAGGAGGTTTCAGAATAGTACAGATAGAGATTGGCCAGAATACAGCTAGCTGCACTTCCCATAGGGGTTCCTTTGGTTTGTAGGTAAACAGTATTGCCATCAAAGATGTAGTTGTTTGAACTACAAATGTTGTTTAGGCTATTCAAATATTCAAGTTTGTTGTTTATATGTCTATAATTAATTTACAGTTTATGTTGATATGTGCATAATATTGTTATTTTTTAAAACTTCCATTACAGGCTGATTGTTGGTAATGATTCTGCTATTAGGTAGGATATTTATGATAGGCTTCAGGTGTTGTTCTTAATGCTTTACCAGGTTTATGTGCATAGCTGTTTTTACAAGGTGTAATGAATCTGAAACCTATGGAAATTTTGTGAAATTTAGGTATGAAATAGATGTAAGGGAAGCTATAATTGCTAAAATTGATTTTTAATTTTTTGCTGACGGCAATAAGCTTCTTTGTAATGATACTGCTATTGTTGGTAATAGGTTTAAGTGGCAATGGAGTTGAGTTCTGCATTTAAGGTTTGATAATAAAAGGTTTTGCAGATAATGGCAAAGTTGTTGGAGCCTTTATCTACTAGAGTGATGATAAAATGTTCGTGTAATTCAACTAATTGCTGTTTAATATTGGAGAAGTTGTGTTTAAAACCCTTTGCGGGGCGAGAGCCATGTGATGTTAAGTCTTATTGTTATGGAGTAAGTCAGTAAGTACTGTATTTATTCATATTTGGAAGGCTTCTATGTGGTATATTTATAGGATAGCATAAAACAGAAGTTAAGTAGATTTTGATATAACTGTTTTTCGACATTAGCAAGGCTGATATGCTTGTGAAGCCTGAATTTAAAGCCATGTGCCATGACGTTTGAGTTATTGGTTAGGGATTATTTCTAAATTGCCAGTGATGTGCCCAAAATGTGTATTAACATAGGGCTGTAAGTTAGCTTGGTTACATATGCAACTGTTGGAGTCTGGAATGCAGTAAGTCGTACAAGATTAAGAATTGCTAAGTGTGGTGGGAAGATCAACATTAAACGCAATGAAGCAGTACATCCCAGGATAGAGGAGAAAAGATAACTGCCAAAGTAGCGTAATGTAGACACTGAACTTTATATAAAGCGAAAAAAAAGCAATTTAAAGCAGAAAAAATGGCATCTTGATATTGCATTCGTAAAACTAATGATGCACAAGGAATAAATTATAGGGTACTAGGACAGTGGAAAGTAATATGAGGAAGTAAAATTACGTATATACAGTAGACTCTTGATTTTCCAGTATAGATGGTAAAAAAAAATCGTGGATAATCGATTTCCTGGTTAATCCAAAAATACAGTAAGTCCCCGACATATGTAAGAGATACGTTCCAGGACTTCTTACACAAGTCAAGTTTTACGTAACTCGGGAAAGACTAATAAAATATTGCTACTATATCCCTGATATGTCAAAATTACAAAAACCACATAATATCCTCAGAAGAATAAAGAAAAATAGTTATATATTTTTAATTAATTCAATTAAAAACTATCTGGAGATGGCAGTGAAGGAGCCAGAGTGGCACATAAGAAAAGAAAACATAAAATGTAGAAAAAACGCGTTATTGTACTGTAAAAACTGATACTGATGTATTTCGTAGCCTTTGTTATTACATTTGACTTCATTGGTGCCGATCCCTTCACCACTTCTCATATTCTATCTTTGTCCTTTGTTATTGTGTTCATCATTGACACTGACAAATTGATTTTCATACATCCTTGTTATTTTAATTTTCTGATCCAGCTGGATCGCTTTCCTTTTCTTGGTAGATTTACTAGTACTACTGTCACTTATTCTCTTAGTTGGCACCATGATAATGGTCAAAATTAAATTTTCTGAAAAGAACTTCACAGGGTTAGCGCAAAAACTCACAATTATCACCCCACACGAGCTCACATTATACTAAAGTGCAATTCATTATAAATGGATAGTAAGCTCGATCTTATGGCATTTGCAATGATACCAGTAGCTGGAATTCTGTGGTTTTTACGTTATTATGGTGAAATGTGTCCCCTTCACTGAAATCTTGTCGTATAAAAAAATAAATAAATAAATTTTAAGAATCTTCTCTTCATTCCTATTTTTAAGCTTGTTACTCCATATCTCACTTGTGCAATTTGTTCGTGCTGTGATCGTCATTATTGATTGCTTAATTTATTTTTTATTTTTTTATTACTGTTTTAAATTTTACAATCCTAAAAAAAATTGAGTGAAAAATAATTTACGTAAGTCATAGACTTCCTGTATCGAAATATGTTCAGCAACCTATGTAAAAAAATATGGTGATGGATAAAAAATGAAAAAACTTACCATGCACTAATCGCATGTCCAATATGATCTTCCCTTTATTTTTTACACTGTTGATTTTAAATCTAATAGCTTCCCCTTATTTTTTACGATGTTGCATATGGTTTGGTCACCAACATTATAATGGTTCTTTAAAGATTTAAAGGATGCACCGTTTTCAAACTTCTGAATAATTTCAAGGTTTTGCTTAATTAAAAGCACAACTCTTTTGTGTTTACCCCCATAATTTTTGCAGTTTCTAAACAAAAAAAAATATTTACTATAAAAAAATTTCAACATCCCTGACATAAATAACAAAACAAAATTTGTCTTTTTGCGATGCAACAGAACACGACAATTGATGTGCTGCACTAAAACAAACAACTTTTTTTTTTTTTACTACAAAATCATTTTGTAGTCAACTTTTTATAATTAATCAAGAAAATGTCATTTGACTTTTTTTTTTTTTGTTTGTTTGTTTACTGGAAGCATGCTTATAGCTAACTTGTAAACAGCTAGAGAGGTATGCATTGTTATATATATATATAATTTTGTAGTTAACTACAAAATTACATTTTGGCCTCGATATATATTACATAACGTCTGGCCTCGATATATATACACTGAAAGGTCAGGAATCAAGGGATGCCTGGTTCCTGGACAACACGACACTATCACCCGTCTTGTTGGTGGATGGACCCACTGCTTGGCAGGTGGGTCCATCCGTATAGCTATACTACATTCACATAGATGGTAATTCAATGTCAGTATGGATAAATGTAAATTAACCAACTTTGAAAGAGGGATGATAGTGGGTACCCAACGGATAGGTCACTCTATCGTGCAGGTGGTACAGAAATTGCACTATCCTCGTTCGCTAGTATCAAGGGTATCAGGAATGCGCCATTTCCGGAATAACATCTCATCGTGGACAGTGCTGTAGGCGGAGGAAGGTGGTGGATGAACGGCTGTCTTGCACTGTTTTAGCCAACCGGAGAGCGAGTGGCACAAATCATCACCAACTTCAATGAGGGAGGTGCGAGGAATGTCTCCATCAGGTGATCATTAGCCGCAATGGGTTATGAGAGTCACTGGCCCACCAGAGTCCCATTTCTAACATCATGACACAGGACTCTACGCCTCAACTGGGCGAAAGAACATCAGCACTGGACTATGGATGATTGGAGATGGGTTTCCTGGTCCAATGAGTCCCGTTTCCAGTTATTTCAAGCAGATGGGAAGGTGCGTGTCTGGAGGAAACTACACAAAGCTATGCACCTGTCATGTCAACAAGGAACTGTTCAGGCAGATGGACGGTCAGTAATTGTTTGGGGTATGTTCAACTTGCACATGTTGGGATCTCTGAACAGTCCAGGTTACATGTCCATCCTTGCAGACCATCTGCTTCCCTTCGTGGTCATCATGTAACCACAGGGCAATCAGGACAATGCACCTGCCCACGGAGCCATGGTGACTAGAACATGATTTGAAGAGCATTCTGCAGATTTTACCACCATGTAATGGCCTCCCTGTTCACTGGAAATTAACCCCCCTCTGGAGCATCATTGGGATGATGTGGAAAGGTCCATTCGAGCTTTGGACCTCCACCCAGGTATGCAACAGAATTATGGATAGTGGTGCAGCAAGCATGGATGGAAATACCTGTGGGATGCTTTCATGAACTAGTGGACTCAATGTCTCACTGTGTGACTGCTCTAATCCAGGTGAAAGGTGGGCCTACCCATTACTAAGTAGGTATCCCATGATTTCTGTCCACTCCGTGTATATATATATATATATATGTGTGTGTGTGTGTACACATGTGAAAATTCAGTGACATATGTATATTAAAATAGGTCAGCAGAATGGATGGATGCCTTGCAAGATGCAAATACAACAAAAAGCAGTACTAATTAAATATAGCAACATTGAAGGAAAAGAAGGGGAAAAACTAAATTGAGAGGATGGGTGTTGTGGAGGAATATGTACCTATAAATTTTGAATACTTAAATTAAAAGCCTCTCGCCTCTTCTTATTTCTCGTAATTGCTGCTTCACTGCTGGAAAAAATTAGGTTATGCAATAAAACTGATTTTACCAGACTGTGAGATAGAACGTATCTGATTTGTGCAAATGTTCAGGGAGGGAGGGAAATGTGGCATAGTTGATGCAAAAATACACCATGACTTGCATGTCATGTTGATAATTGGTACCAAAAAAGTTGTTAAACTTGAATGTTAAATTCATTTTTCAGATAAGTAAACCCCAATAAAAACTAGTTTAATAACAACATTATTGATTTAAATATACAATATGGATATCAGTTTACTCCTTGAATGTCAAGTCACCTTCAAGGATGATTCATACCATCCTTGCAAAAGGAATCTGCAATGTTAGCATTATAGCTCTTCCTGTCATTTGTTACTTCCTTTTAATAACAAAGATCATTAGAAACTAACATTCATTGCTACAAGCAGAGTTAAGAAGGCACATGGAACATCATCCTGGTTTGTCAGATGCATTGGTAATGTCACATATCTACATTAACTGCCTTCTGTTCTATTATTCTGACAGGCATTCCATTTCTTAGTAGTTTCCATATCAAGCTCTAGCTCTGAGGAAAATCTCATTCTCTCTCTCTCTCTCTCTCTCTCTTTTTTTTTTTTTTTTTTCATCTCTAGGAAATCTAATGTAATGCAGCAGGAGCTGACTTCCCAATTGAAATGATGAATCCACTCAGATTTTTTTTCCCATTGTTTTTAGCCAAATTTCTCTTCTCCCCCCCCCAATTAGTAAGTTTAATTAAATTAAATTTAGTTAGCAAATTTAACAGTATGGCTTAATTGCCAAGATTGGCTGATTCTGCTCACTTTTAGCCTTCATGGACATTTTTCACATAATGTTGTAAACACATAACAGTATGTGTTTAAACATGAGGTAAAAAAATATATCTTGACTTTTATATAACACTGGTATGCTTATATATTTTATTTTTTTAATAAGGATGTAACTTTTCTTATTGATGGGGTTTCCTCCCACTCATAATTAGGTTTAAGAACTCTGGTGAAGTTTAGTGCACATCATTGTTTCTGGTTATCCTAATTGTTTCATTTTGTAAAGAGAATTTGCATGTGAAAGGATATCAGGTTACTTTCAATTTTTTGAACAACATCAACTGCATTGTTGTAATTGACACCCGTAAGTTGGCATGGTCCCCAAATTAACTTTGACTAGGTCGTGGAACATAATGGCTTTATTTTCCTACGTGATTTAGCAGAATGGAAAATATACAAATAAAGCAGAGGACTTGAAAATAACATTTCATTGCTTTCCATGATGGCATGAGCAATTTACCTGCTTCAACATATATGACATGAATTAGTTGTTAATTTGTTGGAATTCTGAAAATGCATTTGGACACTGCTTGAATGCAATCCCAGAGCTAGATAGATCTCAACGAGCAGCTTTGGGTGTGGATTTATTAATTTAGTTTTCTTGTCCATTTAATATTGCTAAAAATATAAATGAAAAAAGTCCACCTATCTGCAGTCCAAAAAAAAATGAGTGGAAAACCAAAGAAATTTTATTATACCTTGCTAACCTAGGTAAGGTATTCAAAAATGTATAAACATAATTAGCCATGCTGTTTAATGATGGAATTAAATAGAATAAATGGAACATTAGTAGCTGTTCAAAACTTTTTCCATTTTTTTCTTGCAGGGGCTAAAAACCGGAATGTATTATCTTCGCAGTAAACCAGCTGCCAATGCTATTCAATTCACAGTGGATAAAACTGCCCTAAAAAAACAAACAGATAATTCTCTTACCAAAAAGGATTATGAAGATAAACAGCAGGAAATGGTGTGCTCATTGAAAAATAAAGATGAATGCATAATGTGCAGTGCATAACAAGAAAACTCTTCATAATATATGTTTCATTATTAATATTACAAGTAGTTTTATTTTTAGTGAAAATATTTTTTCTGTGCATGTATATAATAAGATATGCATTAAAAACATCCGTACTTGCTTGTTACAGAAAAGAACTTTTCTGGAATTTGTACCAAATCAGATTTTATATTTCATTTACAAATGTACATATAATGATTGTTTCAAGCAAACGTGCCAGTCTTCTCTTTTAACCTATATACTAGTAGGTTAAGGGGCATTCATTTTACCATTATGACAAAATTATGTATTGGATTATCTGTATAGAGATGAGAGGATCTGTTCATAAAATTTTGTGGTGTGAATTGCTTCTTGAAATATGTTATTCCATATATACATATGAATGTGAAATATAATTTTGTCTGTTTATCAAACATTTTAATTTAACTATTGTATTTTAGTTCATAAAGAATAATTTTAATTATGTAGCCCAGTGGTCAGGAGAGAGAGTGCATAGCATGCGTTCCTTGAGTGGACTGGGGTTCAAGCCCGTGACTACTGAATACAATAAATATTTGTATTGACGACTTATTGTAAACTCTACTGACTTGGTTGTCGTGCCGGAGTATAAACAGAAAAAAAAAATAAAAAATAGTAATAAAGTGAAAACAATGCCAGAAACTCCATCAAACTTACTCATGTATATAATCAAGATTTTAGTTCATAAAGGATAATTTTAATTATGTTAGTAATAAAGTGAAAACAATGCCAGAAACTCCATCAAACTTACTCATGTATATAATCAAGATATTGTTTTATGCCTTTGCAGTAAACAGTGGTTAATTGTATTTTAGTTCATAAAGAATAATTTTAATTATGATAGTAATAAAGTGAAAACAATGCCAGAAACTCCATCAAACTTGTTCATGTATATAATCAAGATATTGTTTTATGCCTTTGCAGTTAACAGTGGTTACAATCATGGGCTCAATCCTCCCCAAATACATCTTTCTATTAACACCTCTCACCTGCTCATGTCAGACCATTCCTGGCTGCCACTTCAACTGTGGTTGTACAGAACACGTCTTGTCTGAGCTCTGCCGAGATTGAGTAGGTTACATCCTTTCCTGAATGTAACAGCTCCCACTGGTGTACTTGAGCAGTATTATACAGCTTATACCTGCATAGCAATGACTGCCAAATAGGTGCCTCCTTAGCCAGGTGGGAAGGAGCAGCAGTGTGTAGCACATGCTTCTTGATTAGACCGGAGTTCGAGCCCGTGACCACCAAATACGGAGGATGCGGAAAGGTCAGGGAATGACCACCGCATATCCTGGAGCAATATGGCCTTAGTTGCTAATGCTCCTAAAAACCAAATAACAACTGCCAAATAGCCCATGTGATGCTGTCAAACAGCATGCATAGAGCGTGATATCCACCTGAACACCCACCTTGCAATCCTTCCCTGATAGCAGTTACTTCTTATGTGGGACGGCGCCTCCGTAGCTAGGTGGGCAGGAGCAGCAGTGCATAGCACACGCTTCTTGATTAGACCGGGGTTCGAGCCCGTCACCACCAAATATGAAGGATGCGGAAAGGTCAGGGAATGACCACCGCATATCCCCGGAGCAATATGGCCTTAGTTGCTAATGCTCCTAAAAACCAAATAACAACAACCTCTTATGTATCTCCTACTATTCCATAATGCTCCTTTCCCCATACCAAAAGAAAAATCCCTGAGATATCCTCTCTATCAGAGTTCTTCCTTTCGTATTACATTGTAGGTAGGGGTTTTCTTTTTGTTTTTTTTTTTCATCTACTATCCCATCTCCTCCTTTCTATTACTGGACACTCACTGTGACTCCCGGGCTGTGGGCAACAGGGGTCAGTCAGTACACCTTCAGGTGACTTTTGCAAGAGACCAGTCGTGAAACATAATTAATTGCCTGGCTTTGCAGAGCTTTCAGGCATGTTTTAGAGAATCCTTATGAACTGCTGTAACAAAGCTACACACAGACACACACACATATGCCCGTCCACTTGTGTGATAAAGGCTGATCATCACAGGAGTGGGGAACAGAACTGGTGATTTGGTGTGGTTGTTAAAGATCACATCACATGGACATCCATCAATCTAGTTTGGAAGCATAAAGCCGATCAAGTTTGGCAGCATAGTTTTGTTGCTGATCTTTATCAGCTTTTTTCAAACATGGCTCTGTTGTCTCAGGCAAGGATTGCATAGTTCTATCTTCTGGAAAGTCAGGTTTCCCCACTTCCCAGCAAATGGGCAAAACAAACAATACACTATTACAGACTCTGTATACCAATGCCTCATAGCCTTAGTTGCTTTCACACTTAACACGTGCCATAGATATGTTTTATAGTCTGTCAGTACATAAAATATTTGTATTGTTGTTCCAGAGAATTTAAGTTGTATGTTAACAAAACAGATTATTCTTGCTTGTGGTGTTTATATTTACTTTTAATTACCTCGTGAATTTTTTTAACATTGTGCTAATGATTTTGTATACCCTGGTGATACCTGATCTGTGTACTTGTAAGTTATTTAAATTATGTAAGTTCTTTTTCCATTTAAATGTGATTGAATGATAAAAGAAAGTGTTAAGACCTTGTGCACTTTCTAACTTGAACTCTATAAAAATTTAACTTTGTTTAAAGGAAAAACAGCCTGAGAGTGAGTTTCTAAATAAGCCTATTTTGATATTTTATTAAGAACAGTAGTATGTTCAAGATTAGCATTGTTGAATATGTAAATGTGAATGCAGGAGTAATAATTACAGGTATGTATAAACAAAGCTGGTGAAAAGGAGAGTTAGAAACAGTTAATGAGATTAATCGTCCAATGTTCTGCTTATAAAGAAGATTTCAAAGGTTAGAAATATTGCTAAACATTTTACAAACTGCTAGAAAGATATGAACTATTTCATGGCTGTGAAATGAAACAGTCATTTAGGAGCTAAATATGAGCAAACTAGCAGTTGTTTTAATTTTATAATTAGAATTTATATACAAACTTGAATTTTTTATGAAATCTTAAAAGTTTGGATTAAAGAACTTTATTTTTAGCATTGCTTCTTACTTTGTTTACTAAATTTATTTGTGGGAGAAAAGAACTCTTTCATAACTAATAGCTTATTTCAGATTTCATTACGTAATCATCCACCAATCAAAATATGTAAATAAGAGCTTCAAAAAGTCTTGTGACAGGAGCCATATCTTGAATCATACAGCATTGAATGCAGTTTCCTTTTGCAGTAGGACTTGTTTTCTGTGATCGTTCATTTCAAAACACTAAAGGAAATCAACACATCATCTAAAATATAATATTCTTCGAATTATAATCTTTAAGGCTTGTTTTAAAGGCGCCTCCGTAGCCAGGTGGGCAGGAGCAGCAGTGCGTAGCACACGCTTCTTGATTAGACCGGGGTTCAAGCCCATGACCACCGCATATCCCCGGAGCAATATGGCCTTAGATGCTAATGCTCCTAAAAACCAAATAACAAAAAAAAAAAAAAAGTTTTAAACCTCCACTGCATCATTGAAGTGACAGTACTTTAACTGGTCCATCTGCAGAAGTAAAACTTGCATAATGCAAGATTTGGGTAGTATGGTAGGTTGAGAAAGCACTACAGTACTGTGCTTGGTATATACGATGCTCTTTTAGTGGAAGATTTCCAACATCACATCCCTTTGTAAGTAATCCTGCCAGAACTCATTGACTGACAGTGATGATCACAAAGTGGAGGTGTGTGTTGTTGTTTTTTTTTTTTTTTAATTCTGCTTATAATCTAATGAGCACACACAAATGATCCTAATACAGTCATAACATTGTTCCTGCGTTAGCATCTTTGATACTGAGTATTGGCAAAGAGCAGTAGACTGCTGCTGAAGGCAAACCTATCATGTAGACACTGGACTAGCCATGCCACTGAACCTTTGCTAGCACTGAGTCCACACAGAGGGGATCTGCTTATGTTCTCTCTGCTAGGGCAGGGGTCGGCAACCTTTTTGAGTGACGAGCCATTTTTGATCTAATTAAAAAAGAGAGAATCCGAAGAACCTCACTTCAGCTCAAGCTGGGGGGGGGGGGATTTTAAAAAATGGAATGGAATGGTAAGGTGTTTTATTAAAAATATATATTTATTAAATAATATTTCTAATTAATGTGACTTGCAGCTGAACGAGTCAACATCAGGGAAGTATGCCATAATTTTGATCTTTAAGCATGCTGAGAGACATTGTTCAGACAGTTTCTTGATATGTTTTTAATATAGTTTAGCTTCAAAAATATTTGCCCGCAGAAATTCTTCGAACCAAAAACAGAAGTCCAAACGCAAATTTTTTCAACTCATCTATTAGCATCCATTTATGTAGAATTGCAAGGGCAGCCTTTTGAATCTCCAAATTCTCAATTTCAGTTTTAAGGCATTTTAGTCTTTCACTCCACATGTCCTTGATTTTTAAGTCCTCTCAACTCTATTTTAAACTTTGCTTCATGTGGGCTAAAAGTTAAAGAACTGCAGTTACATGCAAAAAGCTGCAGGTTGCCAACCTCTGTGCTAGGGAATGCAATCATCAGTAAGTACCATACATGCCAGAGCTAACAAATAAATTTTTTTCATAGTCTGTATTAGTAAAATTTTTGGCATAAAATTAATAATTTGGCAAGTGAATATTATGATAACATAGTTTTATTTCCTTTTATTACAAAACAAGAAGAAAGTTGCATTTCATATAATTAATGATTGGAGTTCAGTGTTTTAAATGTTACATGTAAAATTAAAGGTAACTTACAAAAATACAAAACTGATATAATCAATTAAAATTCATTGGCAGTCTGCCAATTTACCTGATATATATTTTTTAGACCTGTTTACTTAACTCTGATAGTAATTAATATTTTTATTTCATATAACAGACCCTCTGTCAGTGATATACTGTGAAGTGTTTGCACTGCTGAAAACAATATTGGACTAATTATCTCTAGGTATTTTTATGTTCTACACTAGCCTGAGTGGTATCGCCATTACTTTGTTATTCTAGGATTGTTGCTACCCAAATACGATGTCACACATAACAGTGTGAAAAGTCAGTTGACATTGAACCCTGTCACTGACTGCCCTGCAAACTTTTGTATCATCGGCAAACTTAATATGCCTTTGTCAATATTACATATTGGAAACTAGCACTGAGCCCCGCTAATAACAGTCCATGAAGAGCAGTAACTTAACTACTCTCCCTTCACTCAGTCCCTTTATCCATAGCAGTAATTTTCTTGTAATGCCACACCTTCAATTTTGAAAGCAGTGTTTCGTTGCATTTATGAATCCTAGACCTGGACTGGATTAATTTATCCAATTCTTATTAAAGAAGCATACCCTGATTTCTGTCATTAACCACCCTGCAAATTCAATAAGAAATACTGAATTTGCAGAAATATTGAAACTGCCTATTGTCAATAAGAAAACAGTAAAGGGTCCAGTGTTGATTCTGTGGGCCTCAACTAATAACAAACAGGATCCATTAATAAGCACTCTTCTGCCATTTGACCATGGAGAAGACATGGGCGACAATGTCTTCTCCCACTTGTCGTTAAGAGTTCCGATGTATTTTGGTGATGGGGTTGGAGCTCTTGGACCACAGATATTGGGTACATTGGATCGCTAATGGTTTGCCTCAGAGGGTAGAATTCATTTTATTATTTTAGATGTTCGTTTAAGTTCAAGGGGAGTGTTAGTGAAGAAGCGTCCTACGTGCATATATTGGGGTAATTCCTCAAAGTGTAATGTAAACTTCATAGCATAATACACATTGCATTTAGGTATCTATTAGCTTGGTGAGGGGTACAGACTAAGTTATCTAGAGCTGCAGGCAGAGGTAAAGGTGATTGTGCATGTCTCTTAGAAGATGCAGCAGCCTGGAAAGCAGGATATTGGGAATTTCCCTGTTGTGTGTCATGGAACAAGTAAATATATGGCTTGTGGTTAGAGTAACTAAGAACAGGTGCATGTACATTAATGTAGGTGCATAGTAAATAAATTTTATAAATTTGGAGTACTGATTAAGTCGTGAAATCAGCATGTGGTGTCACTCAAACAATGGATGTGGAATTTGCATGGAAATACAATGTACAGATGGAAAAGGGGGTTATGTTCTTAAGCATATGACATAAGGCAGTGAATCCATTTGACATGGGTGGCAAACACTGGGGGAAAAATGAGAATAAGTGCTACAGGCCTAATGACTGATGAGTATGCAGAGAAATAGAATGGGCCAGTAAATCAATGTCATGATGGTGGACGATTTTCACTTGAGAAAAAGACTAGGTTTATTGGATAATTTCTACGGCAGCATGAAGGGCAAAATTAAGATGCTCTTGTTCTGGTTAGCAAAACGTGCGTTAATCTGCAAGTGAAATCTTTTACCCACTGGATGGCAAGGATCACAAAGTGCATGACAACTATCAGGGGGAAAGGGGCTTATGTTTTTGAGGGTGGCTGCCCTGGTCTCAGTAAGTTTTTAAATTCTGTGGAGAGAAACTGTCAAGAGCAAATTCTAAATGGGTAGCATTCTGTGAATTTATTGTAGAACCTACTGATCTAGTAGAAGTCACTGATCTCATCACAACCGCCTGCAACTTGGCAATCAAAAGGAAAAACCCTGCCCCAGGCGCAAAGCCCTGGTGGAGCCCAGAGCTGCATAGGTTGCGCCGAGAAGTCATTATAAGAAGAAAGACTTTCCAGCGTGCCCGGAGGAGCTGGCCGGCACGTGAAGTGGAAGTGCTCAGACTGCAGGGAAGTGCGAAACCAGTACACGGCCCTGATCTGCAAACGAAAACAAGAATCCTGGCAACACCTGGTCACCACCACTGGCAATACCGACCCCTGGGGAGTGGTGTACAAGATCACCACAAACAAACTACCCAGGGGAGAGGTCACCACTTCAACCAAGTCATTACAAGGTACAGAAGCAACCACCTGGCAGCAATCCATAACAAACATTTTGGACGCCATCCTACAACCAGCAACAAACCCAATCACTCAGGAACAAAACTCCCTCTGTGCAGAGAATGAGACTTACCACACTGAAGAGCTGGAATCTCCCTTTGACTTAGGAGAACTACAAACTGCTGCGGCCCTGATCAAAGATAGGAAATGTCCAGGATCGGACCTGCTGGAGCCTGAGATTATAAAGAAAACAGTGGAGTGTGTCCCCGAATTAATACTTCATCTATTCAATACCTGTCTACGTGATGGTCACTACCCAACAGATTGGAAGTCGGCCAACGTAAAACTAATCCTGAAGAACCCGACGAAACCACCTGAACTCCTACCGTCCCATCGCTCTCCTGTCGGTACTTAGTAAACTCTATGAAAGGCTACTCTACTACAGACTTCTCAAACACTACAACAATGCAAACATGGCTTCTCACAGACAATTTGGATTCAAAACGGGGCACTCCACAATCTTCTTGAAGCAGTAGGAATTACCCAAAAGAAATACTTTCTGGTCATCGCTGTCGACTTTGCTGGGGCGTTCGACTCACTTTGGTGGCCGAGCGTCCTAGGCAGACTGCGCCAATCAAAGCTTCCAGTAAACCTATATAACTCAATCAAAAGCTACCTTTCCAACAGGTCAATCACTGTCAATGCTCCATATATGAAAATCACCAGACAGGTCTACAGAGGATGCCCACAGGGCTTGGTTCTGGGCCCATTCTTGTGGAATCTTGTCCTTGATGAATTCCTTGGCATGAACCTGGGAGAGGTCACCTCTCAGGTCTATGCAGATGATCTTATTATCACCGTTACCGGCGATTCTAGGGCACGACTGGAGACTTTAGCGAATAATGCACTACAGAAGCTACAGGACTGGGCTAAACACCATAACCTCACCATCTCTGCAGCCAAAACAGATTCTATTCTTCTCAAAGGAAGTCTCAATGAAGCCAGACCGCCACAGATAAAAATCGACAACAGGACCATAAAATTCTCCACTCAACTTAAGTATCTAGGAGTTGTACTTGACAGCAAACTGAATTTCCAGCCACATCTTAAATACTTAAGAAGAAAGATACGCAATTACACCGCCCTTGTCACCAGGGTCTCCAGACGGGACTGGGGACTCAATAGGCACACTCTGTCCTTATTCTATAAAGTGATATTTACCCCAATTATAACGTACGCAGCAGGCATCTGGTACCTGAAAGCAATCACTGTTAGTGGTAGAAGAATCCTCGACTCTCTGCAAAGAAACATCCTGCTCGCTACTACCTGTGCCTGCTGCACTGTCAGTACCCATGCTCTGCAAATCCTGGCAGGCGCCATGCCACTGGACCTGGAGGTGGTCCGCTGTGGACTACTCTTCCACCTCTCCAAAGCAAATTCCAAGACCATCCTCGAATTCACAACAGATCCCGCAAACAACAGAACAGCAGAAAAGAAGCGTCTCCTCACGCATCTGCAGCAGGCGTGGCAAGCGAGATGGACTACTTCCAACAAAGGCGAAATCACTAGAAAGTTCTTCCCTTACATTAACAGGGTATTCCCCAGGCTTCCTCCCTGGTTTTCACCTGGCCTTTATGCTACTTACCTGTTAACTGGCCATGGATCATTAAAAGGCAAACTGACGGCCCTGGGAATCATCGATGATCCCACTTGCACCTGTGGTGGGACTGAGAGTTGGTCGCACCTTATGTATGACTGCCCCCTGTATGAGGATCTTCGCTGCACCTTCATCACTACCTTGACCTACATACCCAAAGACCAAGAAACACACCTGCTTGATTGTAGGGAGGAATATACAGCTTTTACGCGTTTCGCACAAGAGCTCTTCAGCCGAAGGAAATCGTTATCTACAGTTCCTGTACCTGCGCCACAGCAGTCCCAAGGAAGACAACAGACGGTTTGAGACCATGATGGACTTTCATCCAGACTAGACAGTCATGAACTTGACCGCCACACCATCAAACGGACAACTATCTGATGATTGAAGTTTGAAAGCTACCATTGGATCGAATTAAACCCCTGGATTGGACACCACCCGATGTCGATGACAGAGGCGCGAAATGGCGATCCTATCTGTGCTCAATTGTACAGTCACTTTCGACCCCATTCCTTCCCCTTTCTTCGCCTTCACCTGATTGACTGAGTGTACACTGACTGGTTGGGGATGCCTTCGCCTATATCCCCTTACTCTTACTTTCATTCCCCCTCTTCTGTACACCCTGTACTACCTCACTCTATCTAGTCGCTGCTTTTTTTTTTTTTAATTAATTATTTATTATTATTTTTTCTTTTAATTAATTTTTTATTTTTATTTAATTTTTTATTATTTTTATTTTTTTATTTAATTTTTTATTATTATTATTATTTTTTTTTTTTTTTAACTTGGTCTCCGCTCAGGAAGCTGAGGCGACCCTGACGGAGACTAGCCAGAGAACTATGGGCAGCCTGGCTACCTCCTAGTGGTGTGTGCGGGCAACGTGGGTTCCACCAGGGGCCCTGCGGCCAAATGCCAGGACACACAACAGAACCCAACACAAAACTACACATTCAACACACTACACTTTTTCTGGCATTTACAGTGTTCTGTATTTCTTCACAGTGTACATATGGCGCTGATGTGGGAAACCACAGGTGGCGCCCGACCCTAACACTATGCACTATGCACTATGTAGAACCTACTTGGCTGTTCATTCCAACGAAATTATGTTCAAAGTGTAGACCTAAACTTGTGGAAGAGAAGAAAAGTGCACGTAATTTATCAGATGATATAGAAGCCATAGTAGATATGTGTTACTCTGTAATAAAGTTACAAGTTAAAGCAGATTACAAGAAATCTGGCAAAGTGAAAAGCACCAAAGGAGATGCATATATATATGCAAAATATGTGGTGGCCTAGGTGGTTATATTTAGGTGGCGCCTGTGTCCTGTTTCTGAAAGATTGTGAATATAAACTAGAAGGGAGGGAATGAATCAGATTGGTCCACTTGATAGCGATTTGTTGATCCTGCTCCAGTAGCTAACAAACTGAGCAATTTGCACGAATTCTCTGTGGAAGTGGGGGCCAGAAACTTATCAAACTAACAGGGAGGTAAATGATTTTGTAATTTTGACCTGTGAACTTAAGCAACGTATAAAAATTTTATTTACTAATTAGTCAAACTTGTTTCCTGATTACATAATACAAAGCAAAAAATTTGTGATTCTGTAATATGTTTACCATCAACTTTAAAAGTATAAATTTTTGTGATACCCTCATTTGAATCGCTTGAGTTATGCAAAATATATACAGTATAATTTTGCCATTTGTGTGATTAACATTCCCTAAAATGTCTCCAAATTGCAAATTCGTGAAAGGCGAGTTTAATCCGCGAGCACACGTGTACTGTCGGATTACCCAGTGAGCCCAGGAAAACGATACAAGTTTAAAACGCACATTGACGGGGTTCATTGAATTCTCCGAAATTACACACGTAATTTCAGAGAATTCAAGAATTAATAAGTTTCCAATATTATCAATAATGAAAACAGGTTGTTCATTCCAGAGCGGGGAATTTCAGTTAAGAGTATTCAATTTACCCCAGGGGCTCCCATCTAGTGAGTATGGGCTTGGCACACCGAAGGTCTGAGAAGGATATCATCATACATCTCTTTCTTGGTGATCCCTCATTTGAGTCGCTATGCAAAATAAATAAAGTATAATTTTGCCATTTGTGGGGTTAACATTCCCGAAAATATCTCCAAATTGCAAATTCGTGAAAAGCGAGTTTAATCCGCGAGCACACGGTACTGTCGGATTACTGAGTGAGCCCAGGAAAACGAGCTCAGGGTAACGGGAAATTTTTTTTTTTTTTTTTGGCTGGTGCAGCCTCAGGCTTCCTTACACCATATGGCTAATAATAATATGTGGTCAAAAAGGAGCTGGATGCAAAAAATAATTTTGATATATACTTGGATTTAAGGAAAGCTTCTGATACTGAGGTACACAACAGACTTGTGCAAATGGAAGCAGTGTGGCATTAAGGGCAAATTGCTGCTATAGATAAAGGGATGATTGTGTGGTAGAAGACAGCGGAAATCAATAGACACTGCTCTTTGTGAACTAATATTATTAGTGGAGTCCTCCAGGGTTTAGTCTTTGGCCCATTATTTTCTATATTTATCAATGATATTGATACTGAAAGATGGGGAATGTACACTAGAAGGAAGGGAAGTAGTTAGATCAGGCTTAATAACCAGGTTGGCAGGGTTAATGATAGTAATGACTATGCTACTGCAACAAGATCTGGAAAAGATAGGAGTGCTGAGAAGTGGCAACTGAAGTTTAACATTCACAAATGCAAAGTACTGCATATGAGTAACAGTAACCCCAGAGTAACACACTGTGGTACTATACTCAGGGTAGTAGAGAACAAAAGAATCTGGGGATAATCGTGCAGTCAGATATGAAGTTCTCTGAGCAGTGCAAACAAACCGGCAAGGCAGCTCATGATGTATTGTCAAAGATATACAGGAATTTTGCTAGCAAGGATAAGTAGGTGTTCACTACATTACTACATTGTATAAGGCAGAGGGAATAAAGTGTTATCCTGAGTATTCTTGATTTTTCAGTTTACACAGAAAACTGGCTGTGAGTACACTTCTGTAGACAACGTGATGTGGAATTTAATTAAAGACATAAATACTGTTGTGGATAAAGGGATTCAGTTGTCACTTCTCAGCCCACCTATCTTTTCCAGATCCTGTTGCAGTAGCATATTGTCATTACTTATATAAGAGTGCCTACGCTGTCGTCCGGCAGTTTTTAAATTTATATAGTGAGACTGCCTGATGTTGCCAGCAGCAAATGGAAAACATTGAGGAAAGTACAAAGCTACTCGACTTTTCATTCCAATTAAAAAATGCCATTCGTGGCTTAGACCTAAATGGATGTCAGATGGACTGAGAAGAAAGATGCAGATAAATTATCTGGTTATTCAGAATTATATGGTAATTATAAACATCTGTAATCAAGTCACAAAGGGGATTAGGCAAGCTAAGACAAGTTATGAGAAGTCTGGCAAAGAAATTCAGCAAAGTCTACTTATATTAAGAGTCGAAGGAAGAGGTTGAATCACATTGGCCCACTTGACTATTGTTTAACTATCGATGATCCTGCACAGGTTGCTGACAAACTGAATGAGTACTTTGCATCTACATTCACGCATGAGGAGGTCTCTTTTGAGGGGGGAATTTCGAAAAGTTCATTGTTATCTAACGGAACTAAATGATTTTGTAATAACTGGAAGGAAAAATGAAGAGGAAATGTTGAAACTCAAATTAAAAGGGTGCTTTGGATTCAGAAGAGATCCAATGGACTCGAGTTGTGCAAATCTCCAATTCACAAACGTTGATCAAAGGGTGACATGATTAATTACACGCCTGTTAAACTTCTGTTTTGTGGAAAATAATGGAGTCTATTAAAGAAGTAATGCATGACCATCTAGACGAGAATGAAATACTGCAGTTACAGCATGGATTTGTTAAGGGATGGTCTTCTCTGACCAGTGTGATTGGATATTATGATACAGTAACAAAGGAACCAGACGAAAAAAAAAAATATAATTTTGATATGTACTTAGATTTCAGGAAAGCTGTTGATGCTGTTGCACGTAGACTACTGTACAAATTGGAGCAGTGGAATTAACAGTTACTGCTCTGGATAAAGGGATGTTTGAGTATGAGAAGACAGAGTGACTATTAATGGATAATACTCTTTGTGGACTAATGTTATTAGCGAAGTCCCCCAAGGTTCGGTGTTGGGCCAACTGCTGTTTTCCTATATTTATCAATGATATTGATGAGGGCATATCAGACTTAATGTCCAAGTTCACCGATGATATAAAGGTTGGCAGGGTGGTTAATGATAGTAAGCTGCTGTAACAAGATCTATACAAATTAAGCAAATGGGCTGAGAAATGGCAATGGAAGTGTAATATTGATAAATGCAATATATGGCATATGGGTTGCAGTAATCCCAGATTAACATACCAACTATGGGGTACTACAGTCGCGGCAGTGGAAAATAAAGAATACCTAAGGGTAATTGTTCAGTCAGATATGAAGCTCTCTGAGCAATGCAGACAGCTTGTAGTTTTGTCTATGATATACAGGAATTTTGCTAGTAGGGACAAGGACGTGATTTTTCTGTGTATGAGGCACAGGTCAGGCCACATCTTGAGTATTGTATGCATATCAGATTTCACATTTCTTAGTTTGAATCGCATTAATGATGCAAGGAAGATTTGTGGGTTTCTTTACACCTTAGTCCAGTTAATTGGCTTCATGGCATGGCAGAAAGGTTCATTGCTTGGAAAGTTGGGTTTTTCTATCAAGAAAACAGATAAACCAATCTCAGAATAAATTTTCACACATCATTTTCACGCCCAGTATACGAGTTCTTATAGCTTGGTTTTCTTAGTGCAGTTTAAAAAAAGAACAATTTTTTTTCTTTTTATAGTTCAATTTTTGGTAAAAGTTCTTTTCAAAATTAACATATGTTTCGAATCTCGTATACCTACAGACACGACAAAAAATCAGTCATTTGGGGTATTTAGAACATATAACAGATTGAACACATATCTCTACTCTTGTTTGCTTGCAATACTGAAATAGCATAAAGTTGACCAGTTTTCTCTGTTTACTACTGTGCCATCTTATCTGAAGCAGTAAGAGTTTATACTGCGAATTATGAAGTGCAGAAAAGGTCTTTATGAATGGAAAAAAAATTTTCTCGTGGTTCAGAAAAAGGGGTAATAAGAATTTTTAATGGTGCATGTCAAAATCAACCAGAATTCAGCAGCAGAACTGTATTCGAAAGTTTGTGCTAAGTGATCGAGATACGCAGCGAAATCTGCATCTAGTAAACTAAGAACTGCTGCAAATAGTTAACCAAAAAAACCTCATCAGCAAATTTCTGAGAGAACACTCCGAAGAGAATTGCATAGCATGGATATCTGGAGTAGGGTCTCCAGAAAAGAGCAATATGAGCTAAAAGGCATAAAAATTGGACTGTGGATGATTGAAATGCTGCATTGTAGTCTGTTGAATCCAAATTATGTCTACTGAAATGATGCCAGTCACCGAGTTCAGTGGAGAAACATTTCATCCAAACTGTATACAAGGTGTTATAAAAGTAAATAGTGGTTTAGTGATGCTTTGGGGATGTTTCAAGTATAAAATTGATCCCATACTTAGAAATGCGAATCACAGTGAATCAAGCAGGCTATGATGAATTTATGCCTTTTGTTGAACATTTGGGGGACACTCTTGATTTCAATACTCCTATATTTCAGGATGACAATTGTCCACTTCACAGGGCCGTTACTTTTTTAAAGTGATAGGAATAACACGAAGCAGTGGTTGGATATTTAAACTGGCCAGCCATCACTACATCAAAATCCTATAGAAAAAACATATTGGGCTATTTGTACATAAAATGAAAACATGACAACAGCATCCACAAAACCTAACTGAATTGCAGTCCTAATTGTATTCAAAATGGTCTAACGTTATAGACACTTTAAATGGTATAGCTGAATCCCTACCAAAGAGAATTCTTAAATTATTCTAAAATATCTTCTAAAGGAGGAGTTTTGCATTATTAATTGAAAAACACCAGACAGATGATCGCTAATTTTTTGTCTTGTGTCTGTATCTGCAGAAACAGGGTTTTGTGTTTCTGTATAATCTTTCCAAAACAATAAATATTCTATGGAATCTAGATTTCTATAATGACCACTTTAATACCCCTGCACATGATATAAGAGTGGTCATTATAGAAATCTAGATTCCATGGAAACCACTATGTAACGTCTTTCTCCAACTGTACTAAATATTCTGTTATGTTATGCAAAGATTTAAGCCATTATCTAAAGTTAAAATTGCAGAAATAGTCAACAATTTACACTCTAAGGTGACCAGGTTGATCACTTTGCTCATGTCAATAATGTTTGGAGGTAGCGAAGCAGACGAAGTCAGCAGGGTACACTCATTGTTTTTCATTCTTTATGTTCACTGATTTTGTCCTCGAATCTTCTGTTTCCCCAGTGTAAGAAATATCGCGATTCTGGCATTATGCTTTGTGGATTGACTCAAGTTTTGTGTCCAAGGGATTTCGGGTGTTGCTTCAAATTAGAAAAATCTTAGTTCGGTTTTAAATTCTGTACAACTTGCATTTAACTTGCATGATGTACCATTCTTTTCTGCATTAAAAACGGAGCGATGATCTTTGCTCATAAAATAAACAAATCTCTTTTCAGGCTACCGGATTGGCTGGATATGGTATATAGACAGAAACCTGTCAAGATGCTCAGAGATGCCCAGATGGGTATCTAGTTATAAAAAATCGGTCATTTGGAAACAGAGAGAGAGAGAAAGAGAGAGAGAGAGAGAGAGAGAGGGGACGTGTGTGTGTACCTTCTAATAATGAATTACTAACTTGCGATTCTAGGTCAATTAATTACGAGGTTTATACTGTCACACCTCGTCAGCTCTGCCCTTGTCTTAATATTAGTATTGACAATACAGTGTAAGAAAACCACAGACTTTTTCTTGACCAGCCAAGAAAAGAGGAAAACACAGGAACTATGTGTTTTCCCTTTCTCGTAAGTACTCATCCAGCAGCCTTTAAATTTCCCCAAGCTGTTAGCCTCAGTCACCCATGGATCCAACTTATTCCAATAATAAATAACTTGAAGGATAAAGAAAAACTTCCTGCTATCTAGTTTATAATTTGTCCCACTCCTGGAACTTACGCTCTCTTGTTCTATATGACTTAATACCGTAATAACTTCGCTTTTATAATTTTTAATATTTTTCCAAGTCTTATAAATCTCATTTCGATCCCATCTAAAGCACCTAGTTAGCAACGATGAGTCCCAGAGCTATTTACGTTTATATAATGGCTTTACATCCAGCAAAGTCTGGTTGAGAATATATGCAATTTACAGGTAGGAACAATACGAGAATTTTTTTAACAATAAAATTACATTAGGTATCTCGCAATCTGCCAATTTAAAGTGAATGCCTTACTGTGCACTCAAATCACGTATGTGTGGATGGAGGTTGAACCACTATGAAGTGGCGCGTACATAGACTGTTTAAACATTCATCATCAGGTCTGGGCCAGTCCTTTTAATCCTAAATTATGGTTTCGAAGAGCAAATATGAAATGTTCTATTTCCATGATAAGCTATTCAAGCACTGTAGATACAGATCTTGGGGACCACTGCAAACACACCATCAATGTATATCTATGGAGATGATGTATTGAAGAGTATTTGGAATCTAGCGGAGAAAAAGTCTGACATGGAAATTGACCTATATATTTCACAGAGAAATGTGCACTTGGCAGAATACTGGCAGTATTACTTCTCATCCGTTTTGAAGGCGATATTGGGGTGTTTTCAAGTTCAGGCTTTTTATTCTGCAAAGACTGGCTTGAGAAACTATGCATTTACAGTTAATAACAGGTCTGATAGAAGTGCAGAAAGGAAGGATGGCGGTGTGTTTTGGCCCATGTCACTAACTTGCACCAGTGGCTCCTCTCTAATCCTTCAAATTAGTGGTAAAGTAAAACTGCTAATTGGAACTTCTAATTAAATAGAGCTGGCCAAGGTAAAAAAAAAAATCCCACCTTAGAGTGGCAAAGCATCCTACGAAAAAACTCCCCCCTCATAAGCCCTTGCACGTTATCTCAATTCTAGTGTTAATCCATAAGGTTTTCATCATATTTCCACGTTACTATGTCTGGGCAGGATTGCCGACTGAAACATTTTGTCTCTTCTCGCCACATTTTTCCAGCATGACCTTATATTTTTTGACTATCATCGGTTTGGTTATGTTTTAAGTCATTGGTACCCACATGGACTACCTTACTAACATTTAAAACACTGATAGCTGAAAATTTTCCACCTGGCAATTTATCGATATTTATTACAGAATATATTTCGAATTTCCCTTACAATTAAAAGTCTCAGTAAGACCACTTCCTGCGGAACCAGAATATTCTGTATTGAAAGATCCAATCCTGTGGCCAGACTTGAAAGAGCGTTACTCAATATACAATTACTTACATACTTGGATCTCTGCCGACTGTATAGTTCGATTTTTGTCTAGTACATCAACTTGTGTTCTCAGAGTTTTAAAAGGTCGTCGCACTCCCTTTAGCTAGCGAAAAAAAAAAAAAATCGTCACCAACTAGAAAAAGTTCTGCGTACATGCGAGAGCAAGTATAAAAAAAAAAAAAAAAGGCCGTGATCTCACAGGTGAACTGCCAGTTACAATTCCCCCTCCAGTCCTGCCATTGTGCTTTGTGTCTTTTCCAGTCGAGACCATAATTAAGTTAAGTAATGATTTAAATAATCAAAATAAGCACTGATTTAAAAATTTAAAACCTTTAAAAATGCTCCCCTTAAAAATTGAACTAAAATTAATATTTTGTTATTTTTCGCAATAGGTAAATTATATTTAAAAAAAATTATTTCTGTTGTATGAATATATAGTTGAAATTAAACGATTAGTTAGACCTCTGCTTGATTTGAAATATCGTGGAAAATCAATTTATATGGAAAATATAAATATGCAGTTGGTACTACCGATTTAAATCACTAGGGGGCGCAACTAACGGATAGTGATTTTCAGTGTCGTATCTAGAATTCTGTGAAAATTTTAATAACATCAATGTGTAAAGCAAGGGAGTACGAATTAATTCAGTTTACAAAATGCGGACTTTACGGATTAAAATTTAATACATAATATGGAGCTAAATATTAATTAGTGTAATAATTGGGACACCAAAAAAATTACACTGTAAGAATGAATAGGATACAATTATAATGTACTCCAGGGTAAACAAAATTATAATTAAAATGCACGCCTGTACTTGTCTACTTTATGTGGCGTAAACTGAACTGTACCTTCAGAATAGAAAATTTTTAATCGCTGTTTATAAATGAAGGACTCCAATCATAAATGGAAAAATTAAACTAACGTTAAGTGTCTAATCAGAGTTTAGAAACATTTTCAAAATTAAAAACTATTCAAATGTTTTTATGTATCCAGCGCCTTTCTTCCCCACTTTCCAAAGACAGCACAGGTAAGTAGCATAACAATATTATTATTATACTTATTTTTAATTTGCTTTGTTTTTCAACATTTATAAGGCTTTGATCACCAATATCATCAGCTGCCATTTTGTCTAACGAATATCAAAGTAAAAAGCAAGCAAAATGGAAACTTATTTCGGTTATACATTGTGTAAGTGAAAACACGTGACTTCCAGGTCTAGAAATCACAGATTTAGATATAACTGAATCAAGACTATTACTAACATTAACTGCTTTTACAACGTCGGTAACTTTTTGCTTGTTTAATCATTTTCTGAACTATCTGCATATTTCCTTAGGAATATTACTTCCACCCACAAGTTCTTCCAAATTAGCTATAGACTTGTCCATGCTGCAGTTTACAAATGATAGCCAGTTATCGCAACCGATTTGTGGTTAATCATAAACCTGGTTTTGAATGTGCTTAGTGACTCCCTTCATTTGCATCTTCTACGCTCATCGTAATGGCAAAATTTAATTTCTTCCAGCCGCATGTCAATAGGAGAAGCTCAGCTTTCTGGACTGTCCTAACAACTGCCCTTCACACGTGTTCAATGGAGAAATATAGGAATACCAATTATTGGTGTCTGGAACAGAAACAAAACACACTGTTAGCATTCCGCCATCTAAAAATAGATCCACCTGTTAAATGTGTACTATGTCATGGAATCTGTTGATTGTATTTGAAGTATCACATGCGCTACACTCATACTGTAAAGCCAGTTTAGTATAAAGGTTATGCGATATGGCCGTTTCGGATATCAGTGCTATTAGTTTACTGGTAGCTAAGAGAACGAACACGTGTTCAGCCGGCTGAAACTGGTATTTGAAAATAGTGATGCAACTGACAACGGAAACATAAACATTATACGTACAGCTGACATTAATGGCTTAAATGAAAAAAAAAAAAAAAAAAAAGGCAAGAGTTATTCGGAACAGATAGACTCGTTTAATTTAAATTTTATTCATGAAGTCTAAGGAAGGTGAAGTTATATCCCAAATATACGCTTTCAAACCGACCACATGGGTAGTTGAACACTGGTGAGTTCTGTTGAGACAATAGCTTGCGTCACTACACACATCGTTCGATTTCTCTTGGGGCCGGCCACTCAAATGTAGCCATGAATGGCGACACTGACGTAGTTTTCGTTGTGTGCATTTATTGGATTCGTATTGTAAGATTATTTATAGCTGTCTTAAAATTGCATAAGTTAATCCTCTGGAGGATTATTCGACCAAAATAACCATCACAAAGACATTTATGACTACAGATCAGAATCGTATTTTTAAAACCTATTTATCCGTTTTTACCCGAATGAAATAGTAGTGTTTTGTAACAGAAATAGATTTCTATACATGATTATTAGCATGCATAATAAACAGGGGCGTATCCAGGAAAAATTTTAGCATTTCTGTAAACAGAACAATTTTCCTATTGCGTCCCCCCCCCCAGAAAACGTAAAAGCGAATCCACCCTAATACATATACAGTAGTGGTAAAAAAATACTGAACATCTGTCTCCTTTTTTTTTTAAAGCAAATTCTAACTTGGGATTGGTGAACTTTATATAACTTTACATATTCAAAGGCACTGTTTAAAGAATTGAGATACCTACTCTGAAAAACTTAACAAAGCATGCCGGTACAGCCATCAAAAACATCACATGCCGTAACAGCCTTGACTGTGGAACGAAAACAATACGATCTGTCTTCGTCACATCCCGTTAAGGACGTCAGGTATTATTAAATGTGACGCTGACACAACTAATGACACCATTTACTGCCTGGAGTCCAAATTTGACAGCAGAATGTGTTCCCCACACCCCTCCTCGCACAATATCTGCTGATATAAATCATTACGGGGCTATAGAAGTGATGGAGCAGGAAGAAAAACAACAAGTTGTTTTGATGGTCGCTCTTTGGACCACTGAAGTGTTTCGCGAGGTGAAGGAACCAGATTTTCGTAATAATTTTGCGTCGAACAGTAAGGGCAACAGTCATCAGGACTGTCCTTATTAGTTCACTCGCATTTAGTAGTAAACGCCACGTTAACATGGAAGTTTAACATCTCACCTTACTGAGAGAGTCTAGAGTAACTGTAAACATCTAATACAACTAACTGTCAACATTGTCGTTCGAATTGCAAAGTATAGTCCGATAATTATTGGATCTTATAATAAATGGGCCAGGGAGTCTCATTGTCAGCGACAAGACTATGAAATCTAAAGACCTTAATTTTGCATGCATACTGACTTTTCAAGGTCCAATGGTTTCTTTGGTATGGTAAAGAGCTGGGGAGGGCACACCTTTCGAACTGTAGTTTGTCCATTGAAGAAAAAATGTTTTTTTTTTTTTTTGTTTAAGTTGTCTTAATTATGCACTGTTTGGGGCGTAAATCATCAACTATTTTGGTACTAATAAGCCGGTTCATATGGTACTGCATGTAAACTGTCATGTGTTATTCCGGTGTTTTAGTCAGTCTGTTTTTGAAAATTCGCGCCTAGTCATATACAAGGTCTCAAAAATATTGTTACAAACGTTTAGGGGAGGTAGGTAACATCTAAAGGAATGTGAATCGCATAGGAACCCATAACCGGAAACGCCACCATAACCGATAGACGGCGCGGTAGTCTCCGCACGAAGAGCATGCATCGGTATACGAACTGTGAGCTTGCAGACATGCACCTAGTGTATGGATTAGCAGAGGGCAATGGATGAGCCGCTCAACGAATTTATGGAGAACGCTTCCCAGAAAGACATGTACCGGACCACCGTTTGTTTGCGCGTGTGCATCAAAATTTGTGCGATTATGGGTCATTTAGAGGTAACAGGAGTAGTGTGGGCAGACCACATTCGACGCGAACTCCCGCCATGGAAGAAAGTGTGTTGAATGCCGTCCAGAATAATCCTGCTACCAGCACACGTGCCGTTGCCTCTGCCTTAGGAGTGTCTCGTTGCTGTGTACAGCGTGTCTGGCACGACGATTCCTTACACCCCTTTCATCTCCAAAGGGTTCAGTTACTGCTCCCCCAAGATCATCCTGCACGTGTAGCTTTTGTGCAGTGGTTTCTCCAAGAAACTGTTCAAGACGAATTTTCCAGCCTATGTTTTGGTCACGGATGAGGCTTATTTCACTCGGGAAGGCTTATTCAATCAGCACAATGCTCATGTGTGGGCTCACGACACACATGAGCATTGTGTACGCATGGGGGCGTACACACGGTGTACGCCCCCATGCGGCACAAAATCGCTTCGCAATAAATATGTGGGCAGGTGTGGTCGGTGACTGGTTAGTCGGCCCATACCTGTTACCATCCCGCATGAACTCCGCTAAATATCGGATCTTTCTTGAACAAGTTCTACCAGGGTTACTTGAAGATGTTCCCAGCAAATGTGAGACGCAACATTTGGTTTCAATATGACGGGACGCCTGCCCATTATGGAAGGTGTGTTCGTGACCATTTGAACAGGCGTTTTGGGCGTCGATGGATTGGCCGTGGTGGACCCGTTGCCTGGCCTCCACGCTCACCTGATTTATCGAGCCTTGATTTCTTTCTGTGGGGGCCCTCAAATCTATCGTGTATGAATCGCCTGTGGAGACGGAAATGGATCTCGTGACGAGACTCGTCTGCGTTGCTGCTACTGTCAAAGAAACTCCAGATGTGTTCGACCGTGTCCGCCAATCCATGCTGCTTGGGTGTCATCGCGTCTCATGGTGGAACCTTGGAGCATCTGTTGTAACATCATGAAATGCATCCAACTCGTACTCCATTGTTAATATTATGTCAAATAAATGTTTGCCACTAATTACTGTCTTGTGTCATTTCTGCTTCTTGTGCCTCTGCTACTACTTTCCCGTGACGTTTCGGGTTATGGGTTCCTATGCGATTCACATTCCTTTAGAAATCAGGCCTGGGCAAACTTTTTGGCTGAAGGGCCATATTAGGAATTCAAAAAGAAGGCGGGCCGCACGTAAAATACTATTTTTAGATATATATTATTTGTTATCATGAAGAAGAAATATAACATAAAAAAAATTATTCTCTAACAACCAAGAATTTAATGAGATGAATGGAACTGTTTTACATCTTTTAACATTTTTTTTAATTTCGGGTGTTAATTTTGTAGTTGAGATTCTTAAGTATCGATTAACTTCCAAATCTCGCTGTCTCAATTCAGAATAAACTAAGGATCCTGAATAGATCTATAAGCTACTTATAGAAAATAAGAATTGGTCAATAAAGCGGCTAAATATGGCTAAAAAATTCTCGTTCAGCGGAGCTGCAACTTGTAACTCGTGGATTGGATACCCTTACCGATACTAAGTAATAACCTACAAAATCTCTATTTAAGTTAAACTTTAAACTAAGTAACTAGGAATATCAAGCTAGTCTAGAAGATAAGTTAATATGCCAATTTAAACTAATAAAACAGTAAAAAAACTTCTCTATTCCAGGAGCAGTAAAAACTTCGCCTGCACAAGGCCACTCCCGTTTTCATGTCAGTCCTATTTAGTAGTTGGAGGGATTCATACGCCGTACTGATGCCATATTTTCGTGCATCTTGTATCGATTTCTATAATATGACCTTTTCGGTAATCCTTATACAACCCCTATAAATGTTCCTTATGCCTCTCTGAAGTTTCTTGCTGTCTCCTAATTTCATCTTTATTCTATGGTACACCACCGTACCAAATTTTGTCATGCTTCATCGCAAGCTGCACGAGTTACACCATTCTGTCAATTTTCTCGAGCAGTGTATTTCTTCTTTACAAGACTAACCTGCTCACATAAAACTAAATGTTAGAAGAAACGTTCTTCATTACCCAAAATTAATTATCCTCATTGGAGAAAGCCTGATTCATCCTCTGTTAATCTTTGTTTAAATAATTCTTTTTCATACCTTGCAATAACTAAAACAACCAGCATGTTTTTACCTCTAAGCCACGTAGCCGAGTGGTTATCGCGAGAGCTCAGTAACACACGCGTTTGAGTTGACCGTGGTACGATTTCGCGTGGCTGCTAAATCGATTAATGATTGTATTCATTCTCAGAGTGATTAGCTGCGAATTCCTTCGACCTATTAGTCTTTCTGGAGTGCAAATAGAATATTTTTTGTTTTTTTTGTACATATTTTACAACTTAATGTAAGGGCTCGCAAACTTTGCGATTGCACGACCTCCTAAAATGATAAATAGATTTGTGCAACGCGAATAAAACTAATTTCATTTGGGTTAAAAAGAGAACAAATATACCACTTAATTTTGATTATAATTACGTATTATTTTGGGTAGTAAATGGATGGCCAGTGCTCAAAACAGAAGGAACTGGAAAGTTGCTGGAGAGGCCTTCATGCTGCAGTGGATTGAAAATGGCTGATGACGTTCAAAATTCGCCTGGAGTCAGGCGCGTATCTAGGGCACTATGCAGATAAGGCACTGGTTAGTGTGTCTCAAAAGCAGAAAGAAATGAAAGAAAATTTCAAGGTTAGTGACATTTAATCTTCACATACTAGATTCAGTTCAAAGAAGGGCTTCTAGCAATAACACGTTCAGCAAAATTGTAAACAACATGTACCTCTCTTGCTAAATATTTTCATAGAAGTAAACACACTAATCAGTTTTGTTTTCCTTTATTTTTTTCCTCAATTACTAGTATCTTTCTTTACAGACACATTTTGTTGTCCACAAAGAAAAGTGCTAGTTGCTGTGTTTGCAATCCCTACTCTGTGTAAATTTTTTAATCAGCATTTCAGCTTTTAGTTCTGAAAATGAGTTCTCGTAAAGGCCTCTCTCTATCAACACACAGAAAAATAAATAAATAATAAGAGGCTTCCACTTTCATAAATTCTGTGGAAATAGTAAACTTAGAGCAGCCATTCATTAATGCTAGGGTTCTCAAACTGTGGGTCGCGATCTCCCCCCCTTCCCTGAGAGTCAGGTCAGGAAGCAGTTTAGAAGGGGTCGCAATGTTTGTTTGTTTTTATTTTGCCTCAGGTTTTATATGTAATTGGGCCTTTTGTTTACTTCCAATGTAGCTTTTTTATTTTATAAAGTTGTAAGGTTCTGTCATTGTTTTTATTTGATATATCGATTAAATTTTAATTATTAAAAGAATTAGTTTTATTTATGGAGAACGGGAGATGCTCAAAATTTCATTTATCATTTTAGAGGGTCGCGGTGTCGCAAAGTTTGGGACCCCTGCATTAATGAATTATGCTAGATAAGCACTGCCAACCTCATTATACACTAATTTCAGCTAAATTGGAAGGGTCTACGTGAAGATACGTTCTGGATACAGATTAAGCACATCACACATCAGGGAATTCACATCGTAATATGTTGCCAGAGGCTTGTTTTCTGGAGAATTAATATCGATTTTATGGTGTAGCAAATATTGGCGCTGTATTAATTAAGAATTATCAAAGTGAAAGAAGGAAATTCGAGTTTATTAAGAATTTCATCTTTTGGCTTTTCAATTTTAAAAAATCCACCCAATTTTAAGTCGATTACGGAAGAAAGTATAGATGTAAATTACCCTATGAAACGTATCTGGGACAGAGGATATGACAACTAATTTATGATGCAGTTCATTATGTTGCATCATGGTGGATAAAATGGTACAATCCTAATGCATCTTAATCCATTGATTTGTATTCACTGATTACTGAGTTTTACGTGCTGCAGCACTGTGCATAAAGCAAGAAGGATATGGATATGACCGCGATGAATTGAACAGCAAGACTATATACTGAGTATGGACTGGAAGACTTGTGTATGGACATTATACTAGTCTGCTATGGAGCAGAATATGGATGCATCAAAACGGCCTGGCTGGGAGAGCGAGGTATATCCTTCTTACAATATCCACATAAATCCATGTTAGACTTGCTCGTGTTGCCATCAAATAATTCTGGCGTTGGATGTTTGTAGTCAGTGATGGTCTCAGGATTTTTTTTTTTTTTTTTTCAGCACTGTGTTTCTTCAAAAAGGCACCACCATTCACTACTCAAATTTTCTTCTACTAATATTAACAGTTTCAAACGACTAACCATTTTTTTTTTGTTTCCTCTGGGGAACTTAACAAACAAACCAAACCATCCAATCAGATGTTAACTAGCAAACCATTTTTTCTCCTTGAACCCAGTTTCGGATAAACTCAGGGACACTGAACGTTGAACACATATTCTTTCAGCGGGCTTCCGCTGTTTAACATTTAGTCTAATCAGACAGAACTTTCAGAGGACAAGATCCACACGAGGAATGGGATCCTTTGCTATTATATTTCATTGAGGACGGACTTTAGATGTTAGGGTGTAAAGTTCATAGATGCTCTTCCCACCCATTCAGTTGCCTAATACAGCATGAGTAAGCCCACTTAATTTATCCTATGCATATTATATGGTGAGGCAAGATTTGCATACGTGTATACGCTGCTGAAAAATTGGGCTATTCTCAGATGGTGTCTAAATGCTTTTAGCAGAACAACTTATGTAATTGGAAGAAACAGTTGTTCAAGCTTCGCTTTACCATGCATAAACCCAAGTGGTGATGTACTGTATCTGTGGGTACCGATATAACATAGTGATGTATTTATGGATAAGTCTGGCAAGCTTGTAGCTGGCAGCAGGATACGTCATACTCAAAAAAGCATTTACACTGTCTTGTGTAGACCTTCCGAACCCCCTAAAAATGCGTTTTTTGCTACTCCACCACCATATGAAAGAACATTAAAATGTTCATTAGATGCCCAATAGTTTGTTTTGCTTTAAATCTAAATGAAGACAAAATGAATAAAACTATGATACCTTGCTATATAATCAATTTGATTTAAATTCAGACAAGCTAGCGGATATGAAACTGTCAAATATCGCGTTAGTATTTTAAAAATTGAAATAACTTTTGTTGTTCCTTAATAATATTCTTATGTTTAGACGTGTAACGTTTAACAGTATTAATAATTCGAAATGAATAAATAAATATAATATATTTATTTATTTATTTCAAATTATTAATATTGTTAAAGACCTACTACTTCCTAGCTAGCAATAATCTTTTATATGTATATTAAGATTCTCATCCTTGTGATACTCTCTTATTTTAATAGTAGAAGTGTTGTTAAAAATATCACTGCTTTTGGTCTCTTCCTTCTGCAACAAATTTTTGCCATAGTCGCCCTCATTGAAACCTGGCTACACACATATATATACTTGATGAATTTTCACCCCCTCTCCTATCCAGTCTATCGTTCGGATCAGACTCGAAGGGTGGTATTGTTGCTATCTTTACCCATCACTTTGTCGAAGTGCTGCAGTTCACTAAACTTTCTTCTATCAAAGGCCTTTCGTTATTAGTCAGCTATGCAGGAAAGCTATATTTTTTGCTTATCTAAACAAAACTCCATGGGTTTCTTTTTAGTAACATCAATGTCAAATGATGCAAGAAATCAAACTTATAAAGCAACAGCCAATAAAAAAAAAAAAAACTTTCCCATTTTACCTGTCCATCCCCCACCAATAGTTCTTCCGTGAATTTATTCACACTACCCACTTCCACAAAAACAGACAATCAACCACCCTCTGGCTGAGGGCAAAGTTCCACACATCTGCAACCATCCTCTCTCAATTTAAATTTATGCCCCCTCATGTGCGAAGTCTGAGCAGGAGGAAGAATCCCATCAGCATTGAGCTTGCTCAATCCATTCAAAGACTTAAACACCTCAGTCAGATTTTCTCGCAAGTGCTTAGTCTCCAGACGCGGCACTGAAGCCTTTCTTGGTAAGAGCGGTAAGAGCACCCCTTTGTTCCCCTCACCAGTCGTGTTGCTCTTCTCCGCACTTGTTCTAACAGACCCACGATTTTCCTAAAATGAGGTTTCCAGACCTGTATACAGTACTGAAGATGCAGCCTTTGTACAATGGGATAATCATTTCCTTATCCCTACTAGCAGAGTTCCTGTATATCATCGACATAATCCCATGACCTTGTCCTGGCAGCCTATCTGCACTACTCAGAGAACTTTATATCTGACTGCACAATTACTTCCCCCTTGATCTTTTTCATTTTCCACTACCCTATACTTAGCGTAGTAGAAAATGAAAAACCAACGAGTTGTTACGTTAATTTGGAATTACTGCTATCCACATGCAGTATCTTGCATTTGTCAATGATTAACTTCAACTGCCATTTCTCAACCCATCTACCTAATATTTTTAAATCTTTTTGCAACGGTTTACCCTGATTGCTGTCATTAATCACCCTGCCAATCTTTGTACCATCTGCGAACTTAGACATTAAGTCTGATATACCTTCATCAATATCATTGATAATTATTGAAAACAACAATGGGCCCAGCACCAAATCCCGGGTGGGGGAGAACTCCACTAATAACATTGGTCCACGAAGAACAGTATCTTTCCTGAAATCCAAGTATATGATATCAGAATTACTTTTTAGGGTCTGTAGTCTAACGAAGGACCCTTATAATATCACGCGGTTGTCTGTCTGTCACAGCTTTGTATCTCTAAACCACTCAACTTGAAATTTTGCACGGGTTTGTACATCATGCTATACTTTGTACATCATGATCATTGTTAACAAAAATTTGTCTGAGAAATGGAGGGGGGGGACAAAAATGTTACAGACAACCTATAGCTTATTATACACCGTTGGAAAGAGCTCAACGAGTAGATTTAAAATATATTTTAAAAATTCAAAATGGCGGTGCCAGACAGAGGAAAATGTGAGTGATGCGCTATGCGCATTATTATTATTTTTTTCACTTTTATTTATAATTTTTTTTATTATTTTATTTTATGTAATTTTACTTCACCTTCATTTTATTTATTTGTTTATTTTATTAGTATTTTTTTTTACTTTGTATCTATATATATATTTTTTAATTTTATTTTACTTCTTTTTTCTTTTCTTTTGTTTTTTTAATACTGTTTTATTTTATTTTTTTTCTATTCTTATCTATAAATTTTTATTTTAGTTTATTTTATTTTACTTTTTTTTCTTTCTTTTTTTTAACTATCTTATTTATTTATTTTTTAAATTATGATTTTATTAATTTTTTCCCTCTATGCTGGCACCCTAAGTTTGGATAGTTGTGGGTACGGGATTTGTTGGCACCCACTGGTATAGCACTATCTCCGGTGGGTGATGGACTTCGCCCTCTTCAGAGCAGACAAAGATTGTAGTGGTCTGTCTAGTTGTGGCCCACCTCCTCGTGGTGTAGACGGGTACCGGGCACGCTTTCCAGGAGATCGCCTGCCCTGTGGCAAACAGGCCAGAAACAACTAAACAACACATAATATACGCAAACATAACACTACACATTTCTGGTCACTCTACAGAGTTTTGTATCATCACAGATAACATGGCGGAGATGAACTTATGTTCCTGGAGCCGCTGTACAGAAGATACTATACATGTCTACATTAGCTATGCGTTATTCGATGCTTTCAAGGGAATACAATTCCGATTCAAATCTCTCATTTTCTTTTTGTGTTAAAATTAAAAAAACAATTTTTTATTGCACTTCGATAGCGCGCTTCTTTGTACTAAGCAACTCTCCTTTTGGTGACAAAAAGGTTGCTAAATAGTTAGTTAATAATTCTATAAAGGTCATTTATAAATTTTGCAACGAGAAGTATTTTTTAACAATTTTCAAAGCTGGAGTTGTCCCGGCAAGGAGGTACTCAGAGAGCCAGTGTTGAGGCGGCGGTGGTGGGGAGGAACTTGCGTGGAGTCTTGCACGGCCCTCACTTGCCAGTCGCTTCTTCCCCAAGACTTTAATCGCTTTTCCAGGAAATTTCTCAACCCATCTACCTAAAAGTCGGAGTCGCTTCTCCCACCGTTATCATCCACAATAACTGGAAAGACTCAAATAGACAACGTTTTCGTTAGTTCCTCAGTTATCATAAAGATCTCTATTTGAGATACTACACTAACGACCGTTCGTGGCTACGGATCCTTCATCCTGAGTGCCCGGCACTTAGTAGTTGACCGATTTATTGCGTCTAGTAATGTTTACAATAGCTTAATTTCTGTTACTGATTCTCTGTCGTCTTGAATAAATATCTTTCACCCCACGCCTGGAATTCTTATTATAGAACTAATTTCTCACTGGCTGTCATCCCTCGTACTGAACATTTGCTTGCTAGTCAGCCCTCTGTTCCGTTTCCTTCAGGTAATCACTACATTTATTATAAACTTAACCAATCTTTGTATAAGAAATTACTTTTTACTTCGTTTCTTTAATCCTGATTTGGCATATATTATTTGTATTGATACTCTGTAATGTTATCTAAATGCGTACCCTGTGGGTGAGAAGTACTTAAATAAATGCGAGCAACATTGAAAAAGAAAAAAATCGTGTTTTTTTTTTTTACCTCGGTTACATTTTTAGGTTTTCGTTTTTTCCTTTGATTTTTTGCTCGCTGATTGTATTATATCAATGAACAGAATAACTTTTGTATGTGTTTGTTTGATGTTCGAGAGCGTGCCTGAATCGAGCTTGCTATCATGAAACATATTTCAGGTACGTTTTACGAGCATTGCGATACAGAATAGTAACAAAGAATGGAGTAACAAAAGGACACACCAAAGTCAACATAACTTTGGTGTTAACTTTGGACAACGTGATTTTGGTATGCTCGTTCTTATATAAACGGTAACTTAACTGCAGAACTTCGGCCATGACATAGGTCAGCGTAGAGATATCCTTACTACTGCATTTCAAATATTTTCTCTTCATCCTCAAGTTGTAAAAATTCCAATGTAGTAAGCTGTCAGTGGCACGATGACAAGAACTTGTTGGTTCCAAGCAATAAATGCACAATAAATACCTCTCTCATAAGACGAAATGTGATAAAATTTGGAGAGTTACCTAACGACCATTATGTGGTTGCCAAGGTGACACGCGGCTTGGGATCAATTAGCTGAGCAAAGGCAACAGTTGGGACTTAGATAAGAGAACGTTGTACCACCTAATGGCCTTAGAGTTGGAGAAGACGTAGTTGTTATGTAGTGGGGTAATTGCAGGGGAGGCGATGCAGATTTGGTCTCATGACTGAAGATAAGTAGACAATGCTTAACTTTGTACCATCCTGCTGCACTTCGATGCTTGTTCCAACTGGTAAGACGCGATTGTATTATCTTAACACTCACCCAGTGACACCGAGCCCCCCTTAATTTCATCATTCTAGGTCTAGTAGCTTTATGAATAACTGCTCATTCCTCCCCCTCCAGCTTCCTCTAACCCTTCCTCATTTCACTGACGTTATCAAGAGGCACAATATCCAAGCGGGGTTGGTTTATAGCTTGTCTGGTTGCAATATCAGGTCACGGTCACCAATGCTTATGTGTTCGCATTACGTGGGATCTCACCTTCATTTGTCAGCGTGAGCGTCTCAACACCGTTAATCCATTCGCTAGAAGCGATGCGAAAAGGATTTCAAGTTGCATTATGGGATCATAATGTTCTATGCAATAAGAAATTTACGATCATGGGAACTGATATGTTACGAGAACACATGACAGATGAAGTAACCTTCTAGTGTTTATAAACATTTCTGTACTTAAATTATCATCGGGTCTAGACTAACGTTTCTCATTTTTTTATAACATTACCTACCTAAACTGTTATAAAAAAAAGAATGGATAGAACTAGATAGATAGAAAATGTAAATGTTTATTTTATATGGCAATTTTGTTACAGTCTAAGTTTGTGTAATAATCAGTATATGGAGATGGGATGAGGGAACGCACCTAATACCATTGTCCTTTGAGAAATATTTCGCTTAAAAATTTTTCGATTAACGCTGCTTTCAACAACAGCTTAGGGTCTATTTACTGTTCTTACATAAATTTTCATTACATAGCTGTTTGGGATATGTCGCTTTATTTACCACACAATCGCAGGAAGGGTTCCTCTTGTTATCTCCCATATTGGGTAATTAATCCTGATGTGGGGCACGTTCTTTTGTCTGCACAACCTATGTGTTTTCAAGCCATACCCTTGGTGTTCGCTTTGAATTGGACAGATCATGAAGATCACTTCGCAGCTTGTTACTTTTGTTATTACCAAGAAAGGCTTCAGTTCTGCAGGAGTTAACATTGTGAACAACGAAACTGTATTTATAGTTGCATGTAATAGAAATGCGATTACAATTTATGTAATACTTATTATTTATACATTTTATTAAATAACAAATTGAAAACATAAACAGAATTAACAACAGATAAGCATCCAAGGGTTTGCTTATTATACATGTGACAAGAACTAATGAGGCAGCATTAGCCAAATGAGGACTATGTTCGGCGTGGATGCATCTCACTCTCGAGATTATTTGTGACATAGGAGAGGTTTTGACCCAGCCGGTAGAGACAAGAACGCGACGTCGCTAACACATATTCTTATGGAAATTGGCTTAGAGTCGATTGATAATTGGGAAAGGGTCCTTAGGAAGAAACATCTCTTCCTAAGCTATTACGATGTTCTTGCAGAATTGGTCTGGCTCTGAGGAATCCCAACAATTTGGTGAGGAGACATACTTATTATTTTGCAAGCTCCGTAGTTGTTACTGCTAGAGAGACTAGTTTACGGGTTGCCCACTTTAGGAGCCAGAATTCAGAACCTTTGATCCACTGATATTCGTAGGCGCAACTGAACACCACAGTTCAGAGGCATAGAGGATTGATGGGTATATGTGGGAATGTTCTGGCTGAAATATCTTCTGACTACATCTGCATCTCTAATGTGAAGAAGTGATGTTGCAATACAACACAGACACGCTACGCAACATAGGGGCCGCCTTACATAACACACACATTCCAAGAGAACTGTAACGTTGCTTACAGTTCCCTTGGAATGCGTAGAATCTTATTCAAGTTTGGGTAGATGATTGTTAAATGATAATTTATCAAAAATTAAGCCAAGGTCGTTGTGAGAAGAGACCAGCGGTATTTTGTTTCCTCCAAGGAAGATATCAAGCTGAGTGGCCTGCAGTGTTAGGTTGTAGACTGACAAGGTCGTGGAAGGACTGATATGTTAAATGAACGAAGGTAGTTCCTAATTCAATTATTTATGGTATTGATAACACTGTCGATCTGCGCTCTGCTATCAGTTGGAATGATTATTGTAATGGTTTGATGTCGTCAGAATAACTAATGACATCATTCCTTTTTTGTTAAGAACGAGACTTTGATCTCCGTGAACAATACTTCCGATAAGAGACCACATCGTCCTATCAGGAACCTTCTCTCAGCAGTTATATGAGGCAAAAATTGTTTTTTAACTTTTAATTGCCTTTCGTTTACTGTAATTATTACTATTTCCGTTTATTGTGTCTATTTATTTTTGTTCCCCATTCAATTCGTATTAAAATACTCTGCATATGACAAAAGTTAGAAAAGGGTTTTTACAATTATGCAGCAGGGGCCCAGGGCATCACGCATAAAATTAAATAAAGATGGACTACAGTACTTTAGACAATAATCATTTTATATACAGTTAGAGAAAGTATAGTATACAAAGGACCAAGCGGGTAATAGGGACATTAGCCGCCCAGGGCCACGCTTTCTTTAGGGCATTACAGATTATAAAGGAAGCTTCAAATTTTTCGTACCAAAGGTATCATTACTAGAATGAAGTTAACAACTCCGATAATTGTACTGTGAACACATGGCAGTACAATTATGCAATATAAAAGAAATGTCTTTGGAGGGGGAAGCTCTAGATCCCCTCAGTTCTCATCGGTGCACCTGTGTTACTTGGTAATATTTAATCTGCATTTGTCAAGATCTTGTAGTTACTTTTACAATATAAAAATATTCTTTTTCTTGTAATATATTGTTTTTTTTTTTTTTTTTTCAAACAAACGATGATAGATGATATACAATAATCCTTTCATATACATCAAAGAATGGTTGTATATCATCTAGTGCCTTGATTGCTAGGGTGCAGAAGAGACAAATCTGATTCCAAGGTTAAGTACAGGTAAGCTTATGTAATATATTTTTCTTGTAATCCATGTCATCACGAATTAAAGTTTCAATGTTTAGCTCATTGATAATGTGATTTGAAAGAGTTGGGAAGAACTTGTAAAGGAAGTGGGCACGGTTAGATACGAAGATTGATTTAAGCTTAGCTCTTGTTTTAGAGGAGAAATGTCGCCAAGCAGTCTGTTGATAAAGATGCAGATTCCGAGATTTTTTTGATTAAAGTATCTTGCGATTTAACTTGGATGTGTTTAATAATAGGTACATGTTGGAGTTGTTGTTGTTGTTGTTTATGGGGTTTTAAGTGCAATGGCTACTTAGGCCATATTGCACTTAGAAAAGTGGTTCATACTGCCTGTTTGTTTCATGTAGAAGCAATTAGAAACGGCTATACATTCCTATTTGTTTTAGGAAGGAGAAGAATTCTGCGATGTTTGATTTTTCGCCTATGATATGGCTAAGTGACAATGGTACCTTTAAGCTTGCTAGAGAACTGAATGACATTAGTCGAGCATTACGATACAGAGTACATTCTAGAAGTATGTGTTTCACTGTAAGTGGTGTATGACAATGATTACACTCAGGAGGGTCATTCCCTGAGAGGAGGAACAAATGAGTTAAATGAGTATGACCGATTCTGGCTCTGGTTAGGATTACTTCTTCTTGTCTGTTAGTAATGAGGCTAGAGGCCCATAATTTTGGTACAGGTTTAATTTGAAAAAGTTTATTATGAATTTGTGCTTGCCATTGTAGAGTCCATCGATCTTTACATATACTTCGGATCTTCATTTTATAATCAGTAAACGGTATTAAGAAATTTGTTGGGGCTGCTCTAGATGGATGTTTGGCAGCATCATCCGCAATTTCATTTCCTGGTATTCCAGTATGACCAGGTATCCAGCAGAAAATAACTTTTTGTTGGCACTCTCTCAGACGTATCAACTCTGTTCTAATGAGCTTTAATAGAGGGTGAGTAGACGGGGAATTGTTTTGCAAGGCTGATAAAGAACTCTGCGAGTCTGTGTAAATTAAGCTCTTTTGAATTGACATATGGAAAATACTTTCTATAGCAAGCTTTATGGCATATAATTCAGTTGTGTAGCTACTGCACTCTGTTGGGAGAGATAGAGAAATGGTAGCATCTGGGAGTACTACTGCTGCGCCTGATCCACTCTCGGACTTCGATCCATCTGTATAAATTTTAGCGAAGTCAGGATAACGTTGAGTATGCGCTATGTGTAGCTGCTGGATATTAATATCTGATAGAGAGTGTTTACCCCATTGGTAGAAATAATTGTCACAAGATGGTGTGATGACAGACCATGGAGGTTCAGGATCTATAGGATCTCGTAAAATTTTATTGAAGTGTACATCCCAATCTTCTGCTAGCTGTTTTAACCTAATACCAGCAGGCCGAACTGTCTGTGGTTTGTTTCTGTATAAGGTCATAAACTGTGGATTGTAGAGTATTGGCCAATTAGGATGGGTCATCTGGCTTTGGATCTTGGTTGCATAATTCAGCAGCAGCATCTTTCTCCTGATATTTAGGGGAGGTTCATGAGCTTCAACATACAAGCTTTGCACTGGAGATGTTCTGAACGCACCTAGTGCTGTTCTGAGAGCTGAATGTTGAATAGGATTGAGGCGAGATAAAGCGCTCTCCCTAGCAGAATCGAAGACAGGGGCACCGTAGTCCAGTCGAGATCTGATTATGGATCTATATATATGTAGCAGGCTTTGGCGATCTGCTCCCCATGTTGTGGCTGATAAGACTCTGAGAATGTTCAGTTTTTTTTGACAAGTAGTCCGGAGATGTTCAATGTGCTTTTGGAAATTTAACTTATTGTCAAAGAACAATCCCAGTAGACGAGTACAGTCAGTTATGGGAAGAGGATGGTTATTCAATTGCAGCTCAGGTTCAGGATGCATATTGCGTCTAGAGCAGAAGTGTATGGCAGTAGATTTCTGGCTGGATAGTCTATAACCATTTTGTGTCATCCATGTCAGGATGCGATTCATTGATATTTGAAGTTGGCGTTCAATGTAATGCATGTTTTGAGAATGACAGGAAATCGAGAGATCATCTGCGAAAAGGTATGAATCCACCGTTTTCGGAATGAGTTCAATTATATGGTTTATTCTCATTGCAAACAAGGTAGCGCTGAGAACAGATCCCTGTGGAATTCCTTCTTCTTGGATAAAGATTTTAGAGAGGGTTCCCCGATAACGAACTTGAAAGGATCTCCGTTGAAGAAAATTTTGGATAAAATATGGTAAATTACCTCTCAGGCCAAGAGAATGTAGATCCTTTAAGATTCCAAAACGCCACGTAGTGTCAAAGGCTTTCTCAACGTCAAGACAGACCATGACGAGATGTTCCTTTTTGATGAAAGCATTTCTGATATTTGACTCAGCTTTGATCATAAGATCCAAGGCGGATCGGTTTTTCCGGAATCCAAATTGTTCTTTATTTATCAAGTTTTGAGACTCGAGGAACCAGGTGAGACGGCCATGTATCATTTTCTCAAGAGTTTTGCTGAGACAGCTGGTGAGGGATATCGGTCTGTAATTTTGAGGAACCGAATGATCTTTACCGGGTTTTGCAATCGGTATTACATAAGAATGACTCCAGGAGCTGGGGAGGGTATGTTCAGAAAATATTCGATTATAAAATATGAGCAGCGAAAACAGTGATCTTTGATCCAGATTTCGGAGCATTACATAATATAACCCATCAGGGCCAGCAGCACTGTTTCTTGAGTTGGTAAGAGCTTGCTGTAGCTCGAACATGGTAAATGGCTGATTATACGATAAAGCAGAATTGTCAGCGTAATTCAGTTTGGATCTCTCTGCAACGGTTTTACGTTTTTGGAATGATTGATCATAAGCATTACAAGAAGACAACAGAGAAAATACAATTCCCAGTGCATTTGATATATCTGTGGGATTAGAGAGTTCTTGTCCATTCCAGTTTAGTAGCGGGGTGGATAGAGGAGGAAATTTATTGTTTAAACATTTTATTTTTCTCCAGATTAATCTGATATCGGTATTTTTATTAACTGATGAGGCGAATTTAATCCAAGTTTCTTTTTTTGCTTTGCGTCTGATGTAGCGAGCTTTAGCTCTGAGCCGTTTATAGTTAATAAGATTGGGGGTGGTAGGATTTTTGCGGAAAAGATTCCATGCTTTGTTTTTCTCTTTTTTTGAATTATTGCAATCTTCATTCCACCAGTAATTTAATTTTCGTCTATTACTTGCTTGATATTGAGGAACTGCGACGGATGCAGCTGCCAGCATTTGATTTGTGATATGCTCAGTAACGCTATTGATGGAACCGGACTGAATGATATCGTTGTCAAATGAGATGTGCGATCTGTATTTTTCCCAATCAGCCTTTGAAAATTTCCATTTAATTGGACTTTCTATTGGGTAGGAACAGGATGTTTGAATTTTGCAGATTAATGGATAATGGTCACTACTATAAGGATCATTCAGAGGTATCCAATCTATACTTGGAAAGAGGATTGGGGAACATATGGAAAGATCTATAGCAGATATTGAGCCAGTAGGGAGATGCACATATGTAGGAGACCCAGTATTCAGTAATGTTAAATTCTGCCTATCAATCAACGTTTCGATCAGCTTACCCCGTCTGTCTGAGGTGGGGGAACCCCATAATGGGTGATGTGCATTAAAGTCTCCTAGTAAACAAAACGGTGATGGTAACTGCATAACAAGATCTTCAAGTTCCTGAATAGTATATTGATGATTGGGCGGAAGATAAATGGAAGCCAATGTCAAAGTAATACCACTAACAACACGCGTGGCAACAGCTTCTAAGGATGTTCGTAAGGGAATACGTCTGGCGGGGATGGAGGAATCCACGAGTATCGCTACTCCGCCATGAGCGTTATTAGACACAGTCCTGTCTTGCCTGAATACAGTGTAATTTTTGATTGAGACTGAGACCAGTGATGTCAAATTAGTTTCTTGTAAGCACATTGCAAGAGGTTTATAGTGATGAATTAATTCGTATATATCATCTAGGTTACTGCGAAGACCTCTACAGTTCCATTGTATAATATGTTCCATTATTTGGTTTTGTAAGAGGAAGCTGAATCTGTCTGCTTTTTATGCGTAGGTTGTTTGTGACGGTCAGATTTAGATTTTTCTTTTCTAGGAAAAGAAGGGCGTCCTGAATCATTTTTATCCTCCATGTCTCCATCTGCATATAATTCAAGAAAATCTTCTTGGTTGGGCATATCATCTGTATCCATGCTTGTTGGTTGTTTCACCTCCACACTATCTGATTTATGTACTTTTTCTGCCACTGTATTGTGGGTTAGGTTTTGAGTTGGAATTGTGAGTGGCGTATTATTACTTTGGTCCACTAACTGTGATTCAGATGTAGGCTGAGTTGATAGTACGGATCGAGCCCAGTCGGCGATCGATTTATCTGGAGAGACTGACACTTCTGTTTGACATGCTACTGATTTGTAACTATGGGCAGCCGAAGCATAAGTAGTTTTTGGAATACTTGATTTTACTTGTCTTCTAGCTTCTTGAAAAGATACTTTATTTTCTGTCTTGTATTTCTGTATTTTTTTTTCCTAACTTCCAAAGATCACAATCTTTGGAGTAGGCTGGATGATTGCCCTTGCAATTAGGACACTGCGGAGTTTGTGCCTTGCATTCAGATTGAGTGTGAGTTGTGCATCCGCAGTTTGGACATGTTGCATCTCCACGGCATGCTGTCTGGGAGTGGCCAAATTTCTGACATTTGTAGCATCTCAGAGGGTTCGGGATATAGGGCCGAACACGACAGTTTAAATAGCCTGCTTTAACCGAGGATGGTAGATTCGGCGAACTAAAGGTTAAAATTATGCTACGGGTTGGGACTAAGATGCCGTCTTTTCGTATCATGATTCTCTTGGCCTGAGTTACATTTTGATCTTTTAGTTCCTGAATTATTTCTTCCTCGGAAACGTTCAATAGGTCCCATTCACTGATCACTCCCTTGGAAGAATTCAGGGTGTTGTGTGGAGTGACTTGGATTGGAATTCCACTTAAAGATGTAAGTTTTAACAGGAGGTCAGAGTGTCTTGGAAGAGAGGTCTCTATTAGCAAGTCGCCAGATTGAAGGCGTTTCACCATTTTTGGAGATGCTGCTGCATTTACAAGGCATCGTTGTATGATGAAAGGCGAAAGCTTGCTGACAGATTGTGAAGACAGAGAATGGATGATCAGGAAAGCTGGAGCTTCCTGCTTGTTTGCATCCTTTTTTAGTCTTTTCGACAATGAAAAGTCATGATCAGTTTCGTGGTTGTCTTGTTGCGAGCTCTTTGGCTCTAATCGTGGGAAATCATTAGTATCCATGTTTACTCCTTTTAGCCCTGGGAGAAGTACTTTCTTCTCCCAGACTACCAGCCCCGCCACGTGGAGGCAGGAGCAGTGCCACCAGTGACCAAGCGGATATTAAGGTTAGTAGAGTGTGAGTATTTAATATAAATACTAAGAAAGAAAGGTAGATTCCCTTTCTGGGTTCTTACGTAAGACTTTTTAAGTGAAGAACCGCTTTAAGTGAACAAAACAGGAGAAAATCGTACAACAAAAAATAGAACTATATCACTTTCAAAGATCACTTTATGAGTCGCAGAGAAAAATCGCTTGTCACTATCGCTTGGCACTCGGGGCCATGTTGGAGATTCTGGCACATCATAATTCTAGAAATTATTTAATCCAATCCGGATTTAATATGTCCATTCGCCAACAGCCTCAATGGGTTTAAGATTAGTTTTGAAAGTAACTTTGCATATTTCTGATTTAAACAAGACTTTTATTTGAAAATTAACGTATACTATTCTACCAGATGTTTATTTATTTCGTGTCGTAATACATGTTGGCGGATAAGTTGTACGAATCTCCTTGGTCCTTGTTCGCCTTGAAGAGAATATTGTATATTCTTATTTAATGCGCAATTACAATTCAGACATATAAAGATACAAAAATTTAAACAGAAATTGCAGAATAGATTCACTAGACAGCAGAACACTTTTGCGACTAGCGCCACCTTTAGTGTCTAGATAGCCAAAGTATTAATAATTATTTCTTTTCTTCTTGGCGTGTAACTTGTAATGATTGATTCGGCCCCAACGATCTATATTTATTTCTTCCTTCTTCTCTCCAATACATTTCGTTCTAGCAGCAGAGCTCCGGGCAACTAAATATACTTCTTAGATAAACCTCGATCTGTGGTCGATGAAAAATTTTCTGGATGAAACGAGTGGAAAATGATGCGAGATTTCAACGCGTGAAAAAGAAATATCCAAAAACACGTGATGCGGAATTAAAAGAAGATATTTTGTGGGTCTTCGAATTGGGAAAACTAATGAACCACAGCGGTTTTGATGAGCCTGCAAGAAAGAGACGGTTGCACGGGAAGCAGTCTTAAGGTAGGTTTTCAAAAATGTAAAAAAGTTGCGAACTATCAGCAATTAGGAGAGATGTTCGTAGCCTCAAGCAATAAGATACAACGTGTCGTTAAAAATCCATTTTTAAGAAATTCCCATTTAGACCCTTTCTTCCGAAAGTGTTGGAAATAACGGGGATGCAAAAATGAGGAGGGGATTTCATCAAAATGTTTTGATATTGGAAAACTATCAACCAACGATGTTAGCGAATCACAAGCACAAATAATCTAGAAAAGACGTTCTAAATACACTAGTGAACAAAAAGTTAAGGTGTATAAATTACAAAAGTGAAGTATTATTTGCAGAATAATTACCCATTGCAGTGGGCTGACAATATGGCCCGTGAACTTCTGAATAAAATCATCTCATCTCTAAAATATGTAATAAGGGATATGGTTACGTCTGACCATACAGGCAACTCTCACAATGTTAATGAAGTTCAGGATTTCTATAGGTACCGAAGTCCACTCTTCCAGGAAAGCAACGCGAAGAATTTTTTATGTCCTCTATTTCACAACGTGGCTGAGTTAGTCTGTCTCAGATTGAAATGTTTTTCTCCCGGAAACTCGTTTTTCTCGTCTACCAAGCAGGCAATTCGACCAGGACACACGTAATTTACATACTATGTTAGCATTAGGAAGGGCATGATGCAAGAAAGCAAGCTTATATAGCATCAGCCAGAAAAAAAAAAAAAAACACACACACACACACCCTTATCATATCACTCATCCACCAGCTCCAAATGTTTGTCTAGTTCTGCCTTGAATCTGTTTAAGCTATCAACTTCTACAACGACAGATGGAAGTTTGTTCCAGCAATAAACCACCCGCTGACTAAAGGCAAATTTCCGCACGTCTATCCTACATCTGTCTTTCCTCACTTTGAATTTATGTCCTTTAAGGAGATTATTCTGAGCAAGAGGAAGAATCCCATCAGCATTGAGCATGCTCAAACCATTCAAGGCTTTATACACCTCAATCAGATCACCTCGCAGGTGTCTAGTCTCCAGACACTGTAATTTGCAAAACTTCTTAAGAGCAACCCTTTGTTCCATTCACTAATCTTGTTGCCCTTCTCTGTACTCGTTCCAACAGCTCTACATTCTTCTTAAAATGAGGCCTCCAGACCTGTATACAGTACTCAAGGTGTAGCCCAACCATTGCCTTATACAAGGGGATAATCACCTCCTTATCCCTGCTAGAAAAATTCCTGTATATCATTGACAAGACACCATGGGCTACTCTTGCAGACCGTCTGCACTGCTCAGAAAACTTCATATCTGCTTGCACAATTATCCCCAGGTTCTTTTCATTCTCTATCACCCTGAGTGTAGTACCACACAGTTGGTACTTTACTCTGGGGTTACTGCTTCCCATATGCAGTACTTTACATTTGTCAACATTAAAATTCAGTTGCCCCTCTCAGCCTATCTACTCAACTTTTCTAGATCCTGTTGCAGCAGCGTACTGTCATTAGTGTCATTAACAACCTTGCCGACCTTCATATCGTCTGCAAACGTAGACATTAAGCATGATATACCATCACCAGTATCATTAATGAATACAGAAAACAACAGTGGACTCAACACTGAACCCTGAGGGACTCCACTAATAACATTAGTCCACGATGAGCAGTGTCCATTGATTACCACTCTCTGCTTTCTCCCACTCAACCATCCCTTTATCCATGGCAGCAATTTGCCTCCAATGCCACACTGCTCCAATTTGTGCAGCAGTCTTCCATGTGCAACAGTATCAAAAGCCTTTCTAAGATCCAAATACAGTATATGTTATCAAAATTATTTTTTGCATCCAGTTCCTTTGCGACTACATCACAGTATCCAATAAAATTGGTCAGGCAAGGCTTCCCCTTAACAAAACCATGCTGAGTCTGAGCTATAACTGAAGTCTTGTCTAGATGATCCTGCAATGCTTCTTTAACCAGTGCCTCCATTAATTTCCCTGGAACAGAAGTTAAACTAACAGGTCTGTAATTACCTTTGTCGCCCTTTGATCCTGCTTTGTGAATTGGGATCACATTTGCACATTCCCAGTCCATGGGTGCCTCCCCTGAGTCCAAGGAAGCTCTCATAATTATGGCTAAGGGTTTCCTTACTTCCTTTGCTACCTCCTTTAATATAACTGGATAGATTCTATCCACCCCAGGTGCCTTTCTTGTGTTTATCTTCAACAATTTCTCCTTTACTTTACTCTTAGTTATTACAAGATTCTCTAGCTTACTGCCAGAGTTGAATACACCTCTGGCATTCCCCTTCCTGAATAACTCCTCATGTGTGAATGTAGATGCAATATACTCGTTTAGTTTGTTAGCCACCTGAGCAGGATCCTCAACTGTTGAACCATCAATATCCAATGGACCAATCTGAATCATCCCTTTCCTTCTAGAGTTTACATAGGTAAAGAACTCTTTTCTGTTTTTCTTTGCATCCTTAGGCAGGTAAAGGCAGATTTCTCATAATCTGCCTTTGCCTGCCTAATCTTCTTTGTGACTTGGTTACAGATCAATTTGTATCTATCATAGGCTTCTGTGTCACGTGTTAAGTTATATGTATCCCATGCATTTTTCTTCTCTGCCATATGCCTCATTAGTTCATCTGACATCCATTTAGGCGTAAACTTTGAACAATATTTCTTAGTTGGTATGTAAAGCCTAGTAGCTTCCAAGATAAGGTCTTTGAATGCTTCCCATTTTGAATTTGCTGTTGGTAACATTATCAGTTGGTCCCACTATATAGAATTTAAATGCTGTCTCAGACTTCCGTAGTCGCCTTTACGAAAGCAAAAACCCTTCCCTTTACCCCTGATGGTAGTTCTCTTTGAGTAAATCCCACTTCAGCACACTGTGATCACTGCCACCTAGTGAATTCTTAATGCATGAATAATCACTACTGATAATCAAATCAAGAGTATTACTCCCTCTAATTGCCTCCCGAACATGCTGCTGCAGAAAAGAATCATCCAATAAATCCCCAAAAGCCTTGCTAGTGTGGGTGTGACCAACTAACAAATTCCAATCAATCTCTGGGAAATTAAAGTCTCTCATTATAAGACATTCTGCTTTACTGGCCCACTGTTTGTCTGCACAATTGTTCATTATACTCATCAGGCCTATAACATACTCCTACTGTCAATTTTGCTTTCCCAGTGCTTATGTCACACCAAACCGACTCAAAATTGCATTGTTCACCAACATCAATTGGATGCACATCCTTAGATTTTATTAACTAACAGCATAACCCCTCCTGTACACATTGTGCTCCGCAAATTCCAATTCTGCACTGCTTATATCTGTGTCACACCACGTCTCTGATATCCCAACAGTATCTGCCTTTGATGTCTCGACTAGCACTACAGCTCATCAAACTTATTAACTATACTCCTAGCATTGGTGTACACGCAAGTATACATGCACCTGTTTCTAGTCTTATTTACCCTAACACAGCCCATGTATTTACTTGTTCCACTATGACTCCCAGCAGTCCTGGAAATACCCATTGGCCTTGCTTTTCAGGCTGCTGCTCATTCCAATAGAAGCAGTGCAAGAATCACTTTCACCTCTGCCAGCGGCTACTGTTAATCCATTAGTTCGTGTGTCCCACCAATGTGACGGCGCAATCTGGTCGCAATTCGCTGGTGCGCCTAAAATCCGGGCAGCGCCGAATGATGCGCGGCCCGATTGCTCTATATAAAAACACCCACACATATATAATAAGAAACGCATACTTTCTCGTTGGCAATTGCATTAGTTTCTTAATTTTTCTACAGAATTTCTGTTCGACTTTCAAAAGGTGAATGTGAAAACTCGACTATACCTTAAATTTTTGATACTAGTGTATATTCCAATACACCAATAATACGTAATGTATTTTATGCAATTTTAATAAAAAATTAATATTTATCGAAAGATACACACGCTACATAAGTTTGAGGTAATTTTTGAATAATGAGAAACCTATGGCGTTAACAAGATTGAGTTACATGGCACATCTCTAATGTCTTCCTCTACTGAGTGGAGAATTTTCCTGATTTCCTTCGTCACACGATGCCTCGCCTTTCATTGAGAACTTTCATGTGACGTCACCGTTGCAATATTTATTTATTATTATCATCTTCGTTTTTACTTTCTTAGATATAAGGAACAGTCTGTCTTATTTGCAAAACAAAGTTGCGAATATCGGGGGGAAGTTTCCATATACAATATTTATGTTCGAAGCATTTCCTTTCGTTGTAAACAATCATAAATTATTAACACCTAGGGATAACACGCCTTGAGGATGTTCACACCTAATAATAGCTCAATGAAAGCGGCAAGTTTACTAACACCTTCTGCAGAAGCCGGTTTCACTAAGAGGTGTTCTTGCTAAATGAGTCCCCATATTTCAGAGCCCCAAAAAGTTCAAATATACATCCAAATACGCAAAATTTTGTAGAACTAGTGGGTCCAAAATCCCATAGTGCTTTAGGTCCTCAACTGATGCAAACACTACTGCTTTTTAGCTATTTTAATTTAAAAAGCTTTATAATAAACTAAATTCCTCTCCAATAATCCCTCTCAAATCTCAAATTCCTCGCCATCAAAGTCTAAGCTTTGACGTATTTAAATTTTCTTAGTGATCACAGCGTCCTCTTACAGTTGGACTCTTTCACTGGAAAAGTGAATTATAGCGTTGTATTAGCTGTGTTCATCTCATTAACCACCAGGTCGTAATTCCTTATTGATAGTCTTGTATTTTAAATTAAAACTGTTAACTAATACCATTTATATTTTCCATTTATGGTTAACATAACTACATTTCTGACTATGTGGCTATTCTAGCGTATCAACTTTATTTCAATCGAAAAGTAAATGCGCTTAGTATTAGAATATCGTGCACTGATACCACTACAACCCTCAGGTGTTTCATATTACATATATTGAGCTTAGATGGATGATATCGGACGTATCAGGTAATAAGTACGAGACGCTTATCACCAAATACGCGAGTGTTGATCTCCTAGCGCCAAAGGGGTTAGTGGTCACGTACACCCATCGTGTGTTACGCAATAGGACTGATTCCTGAACGACATACATAATGAGATTGTTTTGCAAATCTGACGTTTGCGAGGGGTGGAGGATGACGTCGTGGCCATGCACGAGTTAGCATCATTAGGAGGGGATTGCATAACAAGGTGGACAACACGGAAATTGGCAGGCAGGCCATCCTGTTTTGACAGCCTGTGAACGAGTAACACGGTGAAGCCTTCCATCAGCTCCCAGTACGTCTTTAGAATCGTTACATCGGTTTCCTGTGTCAACAACGCTTGACTGACGTCAAAGGTCAATATCCTATAGCTCAACTTCGCTGACAGAAAAAAAGAGGGAGAAGACTGCTCCCTTACAAAATGCCCTCCTTAATTTTCCTCTCCAATATTTGGTTGTGAAACCCATGGTCCACGGTAGTCTGAATGTGGCCTTAGATTTTTAGATGGCGCATCTTATGTACGTTCAAAAGAACGTATGAACAATTTTACCATATCTCATGGATTACTGTAATCGTGACATGTTTTGTCTTTTGATTCTTCAATTATTTTTTTTATTTGATTAATAACTGGAGAATGAACGAAATATCCTGAAAATAAGGGGATCCAAATAGTGCTATCCCATCTATTGGGCCCATAGTTGGGTTTCAAATTGAGTGTTCCATCTGCTATTATTGACAACTAATCTTAATTCGAGTAATAATGATCCTTATGGGTCACTTAACCCATCTTTTCTAACTTCATGCATCAACGGGTTACTTACGACATAGGAAGTTAGAATTCGTTGTGTTCTATAAGACTATTTCAGACAGAGGAACAAAAGTAGCGTTGCATCGCTTGGCTGCTCAGGATTCACTTAGTCAACCACAGAAGACAACGCATCATTCATAAGATGGTTTGCAGTGTATGGAAATATTGGTTCTCTATTTCCAGAGTTAAGACTAAAATTTCAATGTTTGTGTAATTAGATCTAGAGCCAATCGCGCGTCAAATAATTCGAAGTATCGCAGCGGATTCGACAGTAAAGAACTGACTTACAATCACATTTATCGATTCTGTTTTACCATTGTCAAGTTACCATAGCAACCGCGCCACAGAACTTTAAGCATTTTGTGAAATGTTTCCATCGAAATAAAATACTGTATTCAAAAGAAAATACACCACCTTTAAATATAAATAATTGTGATTTATTACATTATAATTTTTTCTCTTACAAAATTAAAGACATTAAGATAAAATATGGTCTGTACACATCACAACTATTTTCCTAATATTGGTCGTAAGTGATCATAAATAGGATATCACAGGCATCATACACAGGAATACTCTTCACATTGAGCTGTGTGCTACCAAATGCAAAACAAAAATGTCTTTCAACTACGCAGTAGAGATGAAACAAAATCACAGAAGGAAAACAAAGTTCCAAAGGTCAGTTGAACTGGAGAAGTGTAGCCAGTAGATTGGTCCGTCACCACACAGAACAAGGAAAGTTATTTAGCTGCAGATGTTGCTCACACGCAGGAGGGAGGAGAGTAGCTGCAGAGGAAACCGAAAGGAGAAAAAAATAAAGTTAGCATGCAAAAGTTTTTGCAAAACCCGTGAGGGTGCTCATTGGTAGTTTAATGGAGGCACGTTAGGTTGCTCACGTGCTAGCTACAACATGGGATCGACAGTTTATCACTACTCAAGTTAATCAAGCTGGAAGACCATTTCAGTACTCACATGAGAACATTAAAATGTCCAATCCTCGCGGTGCTTTTACTGGCCATCAGATGGCGCCACGGGTAATGGCATCGACTCGTTCCGCTGCCTAAAGACGTTACGGCTTAATTTAAGAAGTGGGGTGAAGAAAAAGGTGGGCTACACAGTCTCAATCACCACTTTCTTCTTCCTCGCTCTCCACGAGGACTGGGAGAGGATGAAGATTGGCGAATTTCTTCCTGGTGTCTGTCTGAACTTCCACATTGCTGAAGGCCTCGAGCCAGGACTGCACGTGACTCTCGCTGCTACCGTCCAACGCTCTAAAAGTGACGGCAACTCCCTCGCAGGCTCGCGGCGCTACACGGAACTCCCGTCCGCTGCCGGGAAGAGGTTTCACGATACAGGAACGCAGGTTGATGCTAGCGATAGGTCGACAGGCGGCCACAATCGCTCTGATCGGAAATAGAACGGCGAAGTGCTCGCTGGATGTGCGATACACCCTCACGAACACCTTCTGGTTACCACCTCCGTTGCTGCAGGGCCTCATCACCTCCAGAACTCCGGACATCACCTCTCCAGCTTCTGGTTTGCTGCTGTCGGACACGACGCCAAATCGTAACTGAGGGGCACAAGGCATGGCTCAGTAGAAAACGCCGGTACGAAATAACTCGAAAGGAGAAAACGTTTGGTCGTACACAAACTGATCTGCAAGCGCTGTATCAAATCACTAACCGGCAGCGCGCGCCGGTAGGCATTTTATAGCATTCGCCGAGGTGTGCGCACGTCACCACTTTTAGCATCAGCGCGGAGGGCCGTTCTTCTTTCCGGCAAAAATACCTCTGCGCAGCTGACGTCACGTGCAACGCAGGAAAACCCCCCGGCACGATGTGGTAGTTTCCTCTGAACCTATCGGGAACAAACCGGATGCCGAGAGCTTATGTGTACCGATGTGACGCTTGCCAAGTTGGCGGAGGGGAGAAGGCGAGACCCTAAGTGGGCGTTGGCAGCGAGAGTTATCTTTTTCACCGAAATCCCTACGATAAAAGGGAGCTGATAAAAAGCAGTGGGGACTAGAGGACTTCCCCCTAAAATAAAAAGGTGACTTGGACTCTTTCGTAGAACTACTGGGACCACATCAGTGAGTTTGCGCGCCCGCACACACACGTGAAGATTGTGAGCAACACGTGGCTGTTGTGTCGAAACTCATTGTTTGTATTGTTCCACTATTATCTTCTGCTTCCTTTCGGAGAATTCCACTACCCTTGCCTTTTACAGAGATGTTAATATTTTCGAGACGGATTAGTTGGTTCTGTTATCTCTGTGACCCTGAATCCGGTAGACCAGTTAAATACTTCTCAACTTACAGCAGAGATTGGCTGAATTAGCACGAGGGATTGGCACTTCTATATCTGGAATATTTCTTAGAGAAGTGGCAATCAGCAAACATCTGCCGATTACCACTTGAAAGGATTGCGTGCTAAAATTATATCATATTTGGTTTCCAGTAGCTTTCCGAATTTCTCTTACTGTATTTATCGTTTATAATTTCATTGCAATCAAACGATTATAATTTTAATGATCTTTCATTGTTGCATTTAGTAACAATTGAGCAACAGTTTCATTCGAGCAGTACGTTTTTTAAATTTCATTTTACTCAAATTGCAAACAGGAATTTATAATTTAATTGCAATGAAATTATTATAATTGTTATGATCTTCTAATTGTTGCATTTAGTAACAATCGAGCAACAGTTTGATTTTCGTCTGCTCGATTAGTAGTTTTTAGCTGTTTGTTTTTAAATTTTATTTTACTGAAATTCCAAACAAGAATTTGTAATTTCATTGCAATCAAATGACGCACTATGGCCAAAGATGCCGATGCGCCTAATAAATCCCCAACACAAACAAACAAACAAACAAACAAACATTGCAATCAAACGATTATAATTGTTACGATTTTTCCATTGTTGCATTTAGTAACAATTGAGTAACAGTTTGATTTTCGTCTGCTTGATTAGTACATTTTCAACTGCTCTTGTTTAAATTTTATTTTACTTAAATGCCAAACAGGAATATTAATGTTATTGTATCAGAAAAAGAAAAGAAAATAGAAGCGTACGCCAAATCTTTAGACAATAAAGTATTTAATAGAGAGTAAGCATTTTTAAATTCAAAATTCAGGATCCGTGGTCCTCTAGACGTGTTTTAATGATATATTCAATGCCAAGTTATTTACAATTTTCTGTATAACTATCAAAACACTCAACACAAATTATCTTAAAGATCAAGGAACTGTAATTTTCCTTGTTTGTCTGTTTCTTCAAGGTCGATGTATTCCAAGTTGTTTTCAAGTCAATATGTTTTTGTCTTAAAAAACTTCCAACAGTATTTACTTAAAGGCAGTGCTATTAATAAACTCCTAAGTGTTTTGGAGACTTTGAACAAGAGTTCGGTGTTCCTTTGTTCAAAGCAGTGCACCACTTTGAAACAACAGAAGAAATCTTGGACATCATCAAGAGTTATTTCACTAACGTTCAATAAACAATTTACAAAGATCGTGAAGGAAATCGAGCAATTAAACCAAAACAGAAAAGTCAAAAAGTTTAAGGAAAAAAATTGAAAAGAAATTATACGATAAAATTTCGAAATCTTCGTTTCTGAAACAGGCATACTCGGAGAAAAACTTCACACACATTGCCCGAGATCTAAGAAACAATGTTGTTCCCAATCTTTTGTAACTTCACATTTGTGACAAGCCAAACAGCAAGTGCCCATTGAACTCAAAGGAGTTCTTCCTAATCTCGCGGCACACTTGAAAATGGTTGCGGCAGACCAGTGTGCCAAGGTACACCGATTGGGAAAAATTAAAAGAAATCTGTATTGGCATACGCGTGGAATAACGACACGCACACACACACACGGAGCATCCTTACATAAGATACGTGGCATACGTGTTCCTTATTTAGTATTACTCATTCGTTCCATAATCAGTAGAGCAATATGACACTACAGTTTGTTGGAAAAACTGTGTTCTGTATTATACATTCCATCTCCGGTCGGGGGTATTTGTTCACTCTTCCACTCTTGACTTATCGCAGACAGATAACCAACATCCGTACACATGTATTCCACAACCCTCTATACTCAAAAGCGTATCAAGATGTCAGTAAAACTTAGTGATTGGCAGAAGCACCCACCTGCTCTGATAAATAAACGGGAAAGCAGACGACCGACAGTACCACGTGATATTAGATAGGCTTTATCCATATCATGACCGAGTTAGTCAGCATCAGACGAAGGTTACGTGTCCTCTTCTATTGGAAAATCTGATTTTTCATCCAAAAAAACAAATAATAATAAATGAAAGCACAACAAAATACAAGACAATATACTAACGCCTAGTGGCTTTAGTTGCCTTGATGAAAAATCTAAAATAACCAACCAGAGCTCGAACTATTTGAAATTTTTGATTTAATGCTTTATTACAATTGGGGGGTGGGGGACTTTATACAGCTTGATTTCCACAAGGTGTGTGATGAAGATGGATGGAAAGTTGGTTCGAAACTACAGTCGAATATTTATAATTGAAATTCGTGGTATAATCTTGGCCATGATTCTAGAGGACATCTCAAGGTACCCAAAAGAGGACTTCATGCCAGGTTTTTTCTTAGCAATTTATAGTTCTTGAGAAAAACTATTTTTTCTAGTCTTGAAGAAACACATAAACAAGACCGCGATAGCACAATGTCTGTCTGAAGAGCGCGTGACATCTGCCCTTGGCAAACAATGCTAAATTGTTTGACAACTTGTTTGCCAAGAAACAAGTGATTAGGAAAGTTGATAAGAAATCGGCGAACTTGAAATAGTAAGACTGTTAAACGGAAGGAGTTGATGTTCTGTGAACTTGAAATCAGCTTCGAAGTGTATTGTCTTTGACAGCGAAGAATAAGTTGTTACGAAGAATGGTCGCGTCTGTTTATTGTGCAGGAAAACAGAGAAAAGAAATAAGTTGTTTTTTTTTCCTCGTAATTGGTTGCTGTTTCCTTTCCCGAAGTCTCCGTTAGACAATTAATCACTTAAAGGTCATGTGACGATGCTTATTGTGTTGCTAGGTGACACGAGCGGCTAACCTACCTGAATAAATCGAAATTCGCACGCCCCTTATTTTGCCTGTCTTAAATCATTTCACTAAAGTGGGCGTGGAGAAAGAACTGGAAAACATTCGCCCCCACTTCTTATCACTTGGAAGTTGTGTCATCCTAATGCGAAAGACCGCTCTTTAAGGGTGCGACGAGCAAGGCTATTCCTCCCTCCCCCTCAAAGGAGTCCGAATGTAAAAAGTTTGAGCATCTTTGCCTCAATGGACACTAGACTAAAACAAAATTAAAAATAAAATTTAATTAACTTTCTTTTTCATCTTATGTTTGTTGCTGAGCCCTAATTGAAGGAATGAATGTGCAATATGGTGGATGCGCAGTAAAAAAACGTTCTCGGTTCGCGCATGTAAGGTGGCTGCTCTTTGATGAGATTTTTTTGTTATCAGTTTATTAAATACATAAATCATGAATTATATTACCTTTCTATATCCTTTTCTGGTTCTATCTATTGTTAATCTATTTCTCGTGGCTCTTTAATGATCTCCCGATACGTTTCATTGTCTCAGCTATCATCGTTAGGACAAGTGACAGCCTGTGCAACGTGGTTGCTGCTGGTTGTAACCAGATCTCTACGGTCCATTGAATCTCTTTCTCAATGTGTATTGCAAGCGATGACAGAAGAACGGTTGGCAAACTTCGTATCTTTTTGACAAATTTCGAGCGCTTCATTTTTCCTTTGCTGTGGGAATTTACTTGGAATTCGTTGTTGCTGAATTAACACCAGTATCAATAAACTGTTTGACAAACCATTATCGGGATCATAACTGAATGAGAGCATCGTGGCATTCTTTATATTTCTTTGCTTTCTATCCGAAATGTTATTTATTTATTTATTTTTTGCTTTTAAAAACATTTCGAAGTTCTCTGTCTATTCTGTTTGTTAGCTACGATTTTTCACTGAAAAGTGTCCTTGTGTTTCTTCAGGTATTTACACCTTTGTTTCCCAAAATGAGAAAGACTACTTCGGCCATTATATATACAAAAAAAACACGATTAAAATAAACATAACTGTTAAAATAATATTATATTAATTAATAATAATATAACAAATAAACATAAATTATTATAATAATAAAACTTGAGTTTACTGTAGAAAGCTACATTGTAGCTTTAAAAATTTTCAAAAAATTGCAATTTTTTTTTTAAAATTGTGGAAAGTTTTTTATTTACTTAATTTATTTAATTAAGTAAAATAAAGTTTATTTACTTAAATAATTTATTTATTTATTTAATAATTTAATTAATTTATTTGTATTTATTTTATTAATTTATTTACTAATTAATTTATTAATTAATTAATTTATTTATTTACTAATTAATTTAATAATTTTATTTTATTTATTTATTTAAATAAATAAAATAAAATTAATAAATAAATTAATAGATAAAATTAAATGTAATAAATCTAATCCCAGTGGATGAATTTTCATCCAGCTACTAGAAATTGCATTTAAGTTGGACTGTTCAGAAATCATAATTATTATTTTTTCCATGCGTATCACATAGGCCATCCGTATAACTGAAACACTGAATAATATGTTTGTTGCTGAGCACTAATTGATGGAATGAATGGGCAATATGGTGGATGCGCAGTAAAAAAACGTTCTCGGTTCGCGCATGTAAGGTGGCTGCTCTTTGATGAGATTTTTTTTGTTATCAGTTTATTAAATACATAAATCATGAATTATATTACTATTTGCTCATTATAATAATCACAGTTAAGCGTAAAACAAGCGTTATCTTTCAGGTGTTAAAATTCAGCAGGAAATAAGTCAAGTGCACTACAAAAATGTTGACCGCATACTGCGATCTGTGGTGTGTGTTGCTATTTGTTTAGATCATTAAATCACAGAAGATCTGTGAAATATGTGTTTACCACAATTTTCATTAAAAATCCAGGAGTGAATAAGAAAAATATTACAAAATATCGAGTGAATATTACATTGTGAATTATGTGCAGTGGTGTGAGAACGATTACTTTTATATATTACTAATTAATTCATTCATTAGTTATTTACTTTTCACATCTATTAATCACAGAAAAGTAAAAAAGTACCAGTGTTCTAACCCCACAAGCCTGAAGATGGAAAATAAATTACTTAAATCTTCCACGTGATACAATAGAGTAGTCTCAATTAATTAAGACCTCTTAAAACAAAATGGCCGCACTCAAATTACAACCACCACCTATTTGGAACTCATGTACCCACAGTCCGATTTAAACAAAATATACAATGTACGTAGGGGTGTCCAAGGATATTATAACGGGAAGATATTTTTCTTGTTGTTGATTCTGTGGCACATCAGCATCTTAGGCCACTCCAAACGAATGGGAGAAACCACTACACTGTCAATGCCTCGTTATGCAGTATCCAACATTCTGATGTAATTCAATATCGTCTTGGATGTCCGTGGCTTGAATTTATGTTTAAATCTGAATATTTTTCTGCATTCACTTTTCAATTTCCTCGCCGGAATTTTAATGTTAAATCGAGTTTTCAATCACTGTGGGGAAAAGATCTTGATAGAAGATGCATTTTTATTGGCTTATACTGTGTATCAGATATAAAGTAAGCGTGTATCAATCTTCGTTTCAGCCTGTGGCCAACTAGAAAGATATTTCATCCTAAACTTCGCACTTCTTTCCATACTTGTCAATATTCGTTGTGGAATAGCTGTTGCTAGAAGCCAGAAACGGAACTGCACAATGTTTCATATAGAAATGACTAAGAATACCAATACTTTTTTTGCGAGTTCGAAACGAGTTCGTTTCTCTTAAATCTACTGGGTACTGGAAATCCCGACTCTTTGGAAAGGTCGCATACACAGAAATCGAAGTGTAGTTGGAATAAATCCTTTGGGATTCGTAGAATACGAACAATGGGACACCGGGCGAGAATCGCAGCTATTAAAGTGGAGTTATTTGCTGTAACGAACGCGTAGGTGGAGGGAATTCAGATCTCCAAGAATGAACAGAAAGATTTGCTCATTCTTGGAGACCGATGGTAACTCTCGAAGTCTGCTAAAAGAACAACGCAGGAGTTTGACCATAAATAAAAGATACCAAGATAGAGATTATGAAATGGACGTTCAGTAGTGTACTTGTCGCTGGATGCCAGCCACAGAGATCGGAGATTACTCTAGAAATTTCTAGCCGCCACCTGATACAGTGCAGGCAATCACGTGATAGTGCACGTGCTGCGGGCAGACATCGATTTTTACCTTATAGACCGTATGTCTCTCTGCAAATGTACGTGTAGCGAAATTCTGTTTCCAGATAACTGCGGGAGTTTGCTTTTTGATGCTGGAAACGTCTTGATGTAGTGCAGAGAATGTTCAATACTTTGGCTGGATTACCAAAACCTATAAGAATCTGTCCCAACGATCATATTTATGTCACTCTTGGGTCAGATCTGGAGATGAAACCGTATGTAAATATCTATTCCATTTACTCGTAGGAGGCTTCTTCTTTAGGCGAATGTGTGGGTGGGATTGATACGCAGTTAGTCTTCTTAACGTAAGCACTAGTTGGTAAAATTATTAGACGTCTTCAGACGATGCGTGAAATGTCTTTCGAAAAGGGTCGCTGCCAAACGAAGATTGCTTGATCGATGGAAATTAAGGCTTTCACTTTGAGTGAGCATTTAGTTGGGCCATGTCGCTGTCCTTTTCTTTCTTTCTTACACGTGCGTGGCGGTTAACCTGCTGAAACTCTAACAGTGAGGTCTTCTGTGTCAATGAACTGCATGGCTGAACTATGATCGGGTAATCGTGTCAGTACAAAACTTCGATTAGCTTATCAGCTGATCACGTGACTCGTTACGACGAATTTTTAATGCTGCCACTGAACTGAGTTAAAAATTGATAAAACGAGCCAATAATTACTTATCTTCTCGCGCGATTTTAATGTGCCACTCAACTGATTGACTAATTGATTTTAATATTTGGTAGAAGGCGCATTTGTTCGCTTCTTTTGCGCCATCTGCCGGTGGGTGTACTGCTAATAAGTTGCTGTTTGGTGGAATAGACAATGGATTTGACCCAAATAGTATTCTTTCTCTGTAAATTTGGGGAAAGAAAGTGGCACTGGAATTAATATAATTTTTTATTTATTTTTTCTTCTTCTGTTTTTGATTTAGACTATTAATATAATGGTTCAAAAGATTGGCTAAAAAAGTTTTTTTAATTAAAACGTGATTTCAATTTTCGCTGATGAACTGGAAATATTTGTTGAAATGTAGTAAACTTCTTCATTAAATCCCAAGCAACACTCGCTGCTGAATTCGCGCCTACCTGCAGAGGTTATTCCAAAATGTGGGCACCTGATGCAGAGAAAACAGTCACGTGATAGGCGCGCCAGCCAGCCAACATCGATCAACGTCATTGGAAAGCCTCGAGTGGTGTAGTCCATAGAAAATGCTCCTCCTCCACTACACTGTTTTCTGGAGTTGGCCGAGGGGAAGAAAATGATATCTGAACTTCGACGAATGCCACCCACGGGTAAAATGTAAGACGGATTTCAATGCGCATTGCAGCAAACTGTTACGGTCTGCATTGTACACCTGCAAAGAAACTAACGCATGCCCCGATGTATTGCGCTAATAGTGGAGCATTTTCGCGACGCACGAAGGAATTGCCCTTACAGGACCCCAGGCAGATTAGTGACCACTTCCCTCTAGGAGAAGTAAACGAACTACTTCGCTTGAAAACCAAACGAGAAAATCGATTACCGGCGAAATGGCCAACAGCGTCTTTTGCTTCGTATATCGCAAACTGGAAGCGGGACCACGACCTAGGGGGGAGGGGGGATAAATAATTATCGTACCCGATGGTGCGTAACTAATCGGCTTTACGGGAATAGCGCCGCAACTTACGAAACACTGTTCGTCACAACTAGCACAGCGAGGAGAAACTGTTACTCCAGAGAAGAGGGCTGTTTACACTCTCGTGTGTGTGATGTATTTCTTCGACAGGTGGCATCGAGGAGATGCCACCTGTCGAGGAAATATATGAAAGTGTTTATTGTGATAACAAATATGAAAATAGAAACAGAAGTTTTGAAATCATTGAAATATCATCATCATATACATGTGTGTAATACCCAGATAATGAAAGAAAAAAATTATAAAGAGAAAGTGAAAAAATTACACACACACACACAATGTAGAGAGAGAGAGAGAGAGAGAGAGTGATAGATAGAGAGAATTGCATCCGTGTTCGGTTCCCCCTTCGTTTTGGTGCCCAGCACAGTCGACCAGAGGAACAAAAACTTTTGCAAATGTTCTGCTCAACACGGACACACGTGGCCTCCCCTTTCGAAGAATTGCCCGCATTAATAATTTTCCCAGAGTGCCTTTCATTCGATTTGGCGCCCATTTTTGTTTTCTTTTCTGAGAGACAATCCGCATGAACGCGTCACGGAGCGATGATTTTTAAGCCGCACCCGTTTCGCTGTAGTCGTTCGTCAAAGGGGGTTCTGATGCCGCGGCCTTAGGTTGATGGAGCGAAAGGGTAATGGAGGCATCGTCTGCTCAGTAAGCGCGCAACAATCAAAAGCACACCGCGTGACAGCGGGTGCCCGTGCCACGTGATGTTGCAATCGACTATTTCGCGGATATAAAATCTACGTCTATTTTTGGACCGATATTGTTGGCTTCTTTATGCTTTTCCTGGCACAACATCAGCGCCGCCTGGCGGTGGACACTAAATTTTCTACACGGTTCCGCGGCTGACACTAATAAATCACGTGACTATTGACCTCAAAGATACGATCTTTTTGTGTTTAGATCCCGTTGATATTCATCTCATTTTTGTTTAATGATTGTCACAATTTCCATTCCGCGATTTGATGTATTCCGACAGCATCCTCGTCATCTTTAAAGGTCAACGATAAGTGAGGGGTCTCTCGTAAACGTACGGAGAAGCTGAGCGACACATAAATGATCTACATAACCTTCACACGAACGCCAAGTTAGGTGACAGTTGAGGTCATCTCCACCTAACGACAGTCAAAAGTTTGCATCATCTGAAGACGGGAGGAGGAGAGGTGACATCTTTCTTTTCGTCGTGACTCATCGTAATAATATTAATGAGTTCATTCGTGCCGGTGATCGACGCTTTCGTTTGCCGTGTGCGGGTGAAAGTCGCCTAGCAATCGCTGCTTCGAAAGCAACCGAATCTGCTGCAAACCGGTTGCAGTTGGAATTGAAGGCGGTCGCATAATAACGACGTCTGCTGATAAGGTGGAAGTAAACGCGCACACGTTTGTCTTTGAAGGACGCCGAATTGGTGCCGTCGACTGATGGAAAAATGAATAAATATCGCCATCACCTTGAAAAAGTATCCGTCCAATTCCTCCTTAACTTTGACAAACCCTCCCCGGTTGCCTTTAAAAGCAGCTTACTGCAACGATCCACAACACGCTGTTGGAAGGCAAACACAAGGGCTGTTCTGCTGGTGCTTCCTAAGATTTTCTAGTTGTGCCTCCTGGTTCTTGTCCCACTCACCACTGCGAATATTTCCAAAATTAATTGTGCTAACCCCACCCCCCCTCTCCAGAGCTTTTTATCCTTCAATCAATCCTTCCCACAGTGTATAGGTGCTCAGCTCTGCAAACTACATCTTCTAAGCCGTTTCTCTCTCTGTCTTTCTTTCTTTTCCTCCCTCTTCTTTCTCTCTCATTCCCTTTCTCTGTCTCTTTTTCTTTCACTCTTTCTGCCTTCCTTTTCTTTCATTCCTTCTCTCTCTCTCTCTTTTTCTTTCACTCTTTCTCTTCTCCCTTTTCTTTCATTCTTTCTCTCTCTATCTGTCACACCTCTCTTTTTTCTTTCTTTCTCAATTTATATGCCTCTCGTCTTCTTTCGCTCTTTCTCTGTCTCTCATTTCTTTGTCTATTTCTTTTTTCTTTCTGTGTCTCTCTTTTTCTTTCATTCTTTCTCTGCCTATGTCTCTCTATCTGTCTAAACTCTCTTTCTCTCTGTCATATTTCCCTCTTTCTCTCTTTTTGTCATCTTTCTTTCTGTGTCTTTCTCCTTCTATCTCTCTTTCTTTCTTCCTTTCTCTCTCATCATTCTCCTTTCTCACTCTCTTATTGCACTCTCTCTCCCCGAATCGCTCCTCAGCCCACTCTCTTCAAGTTTTGCTCCTCAGCCCCCCCCCCTCTCTCTCTCTCTCTCTCTCTTTTTTTTCTCTCTCCCTCTTCCTTCCTTTTCTTCATCTCCTTTCTCTCTCACTTCCTTTCTCTGCCTTTCTTTTTCTTTCATTCTTTGTCTCTCTATCTGTCACACCTCTCTTTTTCTTTCTTTCTATATTTCTCTCTATATATTTTTCTTTCACTCTTTTTCTGTCTATTTTTCTTTCACTCTTTCTCTGTCTCTTTTTCTTTCATTCTTTCTCTCTCTGTCTGTCACACCTCTTTTCTCTCTCTCTCTCTTTCTCTCTCTCTATCTGTCTCACCTCTCTTTCTTTCTCTCTGTCATCTTCTCTTTCTTTTTCTCTTTTCATCTTTCTTTCTGTGTCTTTCTCCTTCTGTCTCTCTCTCTCTCTCTCTCTCTTTCATTCTTCCTTTCTCTCTCATCGTCCTTCCTTTCTTTCTTTCTTCTTCTCATATCGCTCACTCTCCCTCTCCGTTTTGCTTTTTTTTTTCCTCTTTCTCTCTCTCTCTCTCTCTCTGTCATTTTTCTCGTTTTTCTCTCTCCTTTTTCTCACTCTCTCTCTCTCTCTCTTGTGCTATCGGCGAATTCAACTTAATCTCTGAGATCATTTCCCAAGAGATTTCAATATTTTGCAATTCGTCAAAATAAGATTTTGGCGACAGACTTTCCTCGTAAGTCGTTTGCTGCGTTCAGAATGGTTTTTATGGAATAAATTTACCGGATGTAGCCGACTTTTTTTAATTTCCGGTTCTATCAAACGACAGAGCGGTTGAACACCGAAGTTCGTGCAGTATTCACTCGCCCGCTGAGTTTTCCATTTCCCTTCATTCGTGGTTTCGTTTGATCCTATCGGAGTCAGATTAGAAGCGAAAAGACATGTCGGAACACGGTCAATGAGCATCGCTGCACGGATGCTGTTTCATGGAAAGCTGCCGTTTGTAGTTTGTTTCCAGCGAGCGGCGAAATATCTTCTGCGTATCCAACTTCCTTTCGCCAGGACGGAATAACTGTTGATGGAGTAGACGGTCACTGACATTTTGATTAAGTCTAGTCCAAACGATTTATTGATTGCTTGACATACGGGGAGGGTGCCCGACAGTGGGGTTACCAGAGTGCAGTTGTAAAAAAAAAACATCGCTCCAAGCACGCGACGTGTTACAATCCCGAAATTAGGTAAACTCGCAGCCATTCGATTGCTAACTTTTCTCTCCTTCTAACGCTAAGCCTCTTCATCTCTGCAATAACCTCCCAAAAAATTTAATCAAGTCCCTCACTCCTCTCTCATGTATTCATAACGTCGGCAGGAATTTCTAATTAGAAATTTCCTACTTTTAAATCTCGGAAAGTACGAACTGGCAAATACAGAATTTTGGAGGATGGTTTATCTATTTAGCGTGGTTGAAATACTTCAAATCGAAGATTTGGAGCAATTTTTATTTTGATTCTTTGGTAAACATCGCTCAAAACGAAAGCAAAACGTTTCCTTTTGCCCCAACCTAATATTCGTGGAACGAAGGTTTGCGGTGGACAATGCGATTTGGGCACTCACCAGAAGAATGGAAGAGAAGCTGAAAACTATACAGAGAAGAATGGAACGAGTTATGAAGAATCAGACTGTTGGATAAGAAGAGAAACGTGGAGTAGGCAACAAACTCGAGTAAAATACATTCTTATCAAAATTACAGAACTGAAATGGACTTGGGCCGGACACATAGCTCAAAGACATGATGACAGATGGACTAAGAAAATAATAGAATGGTACACAAAGGAACTAAAAGAAAACCTGGAAGACAACGACGGAGATGGACAGATGAAATTGAAGAGTTCGTGGCCAGTAAATGGATGGCCATTGCACAAGACGAAAGGAACTGGAAAGTTGCTGGAGATGCCTTCATCCTGCAGTGGATTGAAAATGGCTGATGATGAATGCGACTTTTGATGTAATTATTACATAGTAAGGCCACCACAAAGAGATCGATTACTTTTATCGTTTGATAAATTATACAATTATTAAGGTATAGAGGCTATTCGTAAGAGATTTTTCATAAATTCAAGATGGATTCCAGCTGCAAAACGAAACAAAATTCGAATATACATGGTTGGGATAAATTTTGTACGTAATAATGTTTATTGCTTGCATATTTTTACTTTAATACGATATAAAAGAAATTCGTCGAAACGGGATTCGAACCCTTTTGTAAACAGTGTCGAAGAAGAGTGATCGTAGCCACTGTACTAGCCACAAGGGCTGTATATATAGATTTTATGTACAATATACAACAAACACACTGTATGTTTGCAAATTATTTAATGGGATCAAATTGCGTACAAAATTTTAATAATTAAAATTATTATAATAACTTTATCCTGAATACTCAGAAAGCGTACGTGTACAAGTCCTTTATACAAGAGAAACGTGCTTAAGGATCTCGTCTTCTTTTAAATACTAATTCGTGTCAAACATTGGTCTAACTTGGCCCTTGACATCACAACAAATGTTAGAATCAGTTAGGATTACCTCTAGATAATTCTTCTATTTTATATTCTAAAAGCTAAATGCGACCAACAGACCTTCCCCTCCCCCTCCCCCTCCCCTCGTCTGTATGAATGCCGTTAAATCCGCTTCCTTCTAACAGACCGAAGACACCTTACCTAAGGAAGTAAAAGAAAATTACCAAGAGGCACGCTTCGGTGAGCAAGGTAGACGACCGTCTGTTGGAGTGACGTGTTTCAGAGTCCTACTAGATTCTCACTGTCAGAATCTTTTCTTTCAAGAATGGCCCTCCAGTCCCGAATTCACTTCCAGCATCTTCTCCGGTTTCCGTTAGAAAGATGTCATTTAAAATATTCTTCAGCATATGTCTTGATCACTACCATTTTTTTCGTATTTTACATGTTTCTGTTCAGTTTGAAATATTTAATGTTTAAATATTAAACAAGCCCTCAACAAGTGTTATGACTTGTTCCATTAAACTTCTTTTAACAAATACTCCTACCAACTTACTAATTGTTGTTACCGTCCATTACTTTTCAAATGCAACTGTCATACCATTGTGCTGTTATAGAGAGAAAATGGAATGACACAGGTTGTTCCAGTTAAGGAAGAATTTGAGGATTCCTCTTATCATTTGAATTGTGTTCAGCGATCTTGTGCAGGGGGATCGATGCAGAATGAATACAAACATGTTTCAAAATAAGGGTAAATTTCTTACTCTTGCATCTCGTATTTTGTGGCATCGTGCAGGTTCGAACATGTGATGTGCGTAATTCTCTACCGGCACACAGACAACCAAATTACTTCGACATTGTAATCACATACTCTGTCCGAAAGCACTGGTTGATATGAAGTCATCCTCGGAAAAAAAAAAAAAAAAACTGTGTGGTGCTCAGCCACGTGATCGTGAATTGTTTCGAACTTCACACGCGAAGAACTGGTTCCCCCAATCTTACTTCGTCTGCTTGTCCACAGGGATGCCAGTGGGGATCCCATAATGCGAATATTTCCTTAACATTCCCTGACGACAATGAATGTGAACAATTAAGGCGGTCACTAATTGGGCTTCCTTCTAATTATGTGTTTTTCGTGCACGTTACCGCGATGCTTAATTCATATCGCTCAGAGCGTCACGGTGGCGACACTAATGGAGACACTGTCGCCATCGTCTCTATATATGAAACGCTTCAGTGCGGAAAACACTTTCTTCTGCCGATTTATTTTTTTCCCCTTCTTCAGAGCTGAATTCACAAAAGTAACAGCACGAGGAACACGTTGTAAGGGAAAGTGGAGGGGGGGATGGAAACAGCAAACTGGATGACGCCAGCTACGTGTCCCTGGAGGGTACGAATGGTCGTTAGCTGACGAGGGAAGGTGTAATTTTCATTCATTCCACGGCATGTTGATTTTTCATTACCTTCTAAGTATCGGGCTAATCTTAGCTCCTGGCTCGACTGCATCACGAAAATTAAATTAGCTCGTGCGCTTCTTTGATTCTCTAAATTCATTCTCTCTCTCTCTTTCTCCTTATTTTTCTCTTTCTTTTCTTTAGTGTTTCTCTCAGTAATTTTTTTTTCTTCTTTCCATTTAATCCGTCTCGTTTCTTTGCAGAGTATTCTCCTTCTGTTGCAGAACGTGCACTCAGGGTACCTTCTGTTAATATTGTTTAATCTCATTAAGCAGCACACTTACCGGTTTGAGATTATCTTTATAAAAATAGCTACCGATGAGGATGCATGGATTGGAGGCCGATTACTAGCACAGATGAGGAACTGTACAGAAAGTAGAGAATTGCTTTTTAAGATAGTCCGTGTTGTAGATTGGCCATCTTTATGAACATCACTGGCGTAATGGAGTTTAAATACTAGAAAGTTATAAATACATTTATAGGATCAGGATGATAATGTTTTCTCTGGTGCCATTAAATCTCTTCCCTGGGAAAATCTGTGAGGGGAGAGGTGATGTTTCCGGGAAAGCATCCTCTACAGGTGCACACCTGAAAAAACATCATGGACCAGTTTCGAAGGCAACAGGAAAGAACACGAAGGCACAAAATTCATTCTATACACAATGGAAGTGAGAAAGAAAGGGGATATTTTAAGCATCTTGGAGATTCTTTCATGATTAAATATCGCACGGAGAAGCAACCCCTAACAACAGAGAGAGAGAGAGAGAGAGAGAGAGAGAGAGAGAGAGAGAGAGAGAGAGAGAGAGAGAGCTCATAGAAACAGAGCATGAAAGAAAGAGAGGGAAAGAAAAGAGTAAATGAAGGAAACAGAGCGTGAAAGATAAAGAAAAGACAATGTGTGAGTATGTGAGAGAGAATAAAATTGCACATGAGAAGTAAGCAATAAAAGAAATGCATAAAAGAAAGAGAGAGACCGATAGAAATAAAACATATGAAAGAGATGACAGAAACAGCAATGAGAAAGAGAGAAGAAAAGAGAAACAACGAGAAAGAGAAAAGAAAGAGAAATAATGAGAGAGAGCAGAGAAATGATGAGCAAAATGAGAGAGAAATAACGGTGAACAATGTGTGAAAGAGAGAGACGATATAAACAACACATGAAAGAGAGAGAGAATATAAGAATGTGAAGGAGCGAACGAAAGATAAAATGCGGGAAGAGCAGTGGATAATAAATCGCTCTGCCTCAGCTAAAGCTCTCTGTATAAGTCCGACAGCTATCCTGCCAAATTTGGGCAAGACTTTAAAACGGCCGATTGCTGCAAGACTTATTCCTGCAAGACTGCAGGAATAATCTGCTTCCTGAACAATCCTTTCTTTCGAATCAGTTTGGTTTTCGTACTGGCAGGGGTACTGAAGAGGCCTTGGTGGAACTCCTTTCTCGGGTTAAATTAAGTAATTGCAAATCTATACTGGTTATTTTTGTAGACTTTCCTGGGGCATTCGATTTCCTGTGGTGGAGGAGTCTGTTCGCTCGCTTTAGGGCTGGCTAATGTTCAAAACAACTGTACCAATCACCCAGCATTAATTTATAAATTGTACTGTCCATATTATTTCAGGCTCGCAACATCTACACACGTCCTATTTCATGTAGCTGTCCGTAAGGCTCCATTTTAGGACCACTCGTCCGGAACGCGATTCTCGAGTAGTAGTAGGAGTAGTAGGTCTACTTCTTCTCTCTCTAAATTGGTCTAAGCCGATGACCTTACCCTTCAATGGCATGTTCTTCATATTCATGAAAAAAATGTTAAGTATACATCTATGTTGCTATGAATTTCGAAACATTCTTGGGGCTTTAATTGCAGAACTCTATGGATTCTTTACAAAGCGGTATTCTTGCCTATTTGTATATAAAGGCGTAGTTTTGGTCGTCCTTTTCTCTATCCAAAGAAGTATGTTGTGTTGCCATGTGCCAAACCGGTCCACTCCTGTTTTGCAGGTGGTTAATTGACATATGATATCTATCTGGCTTACAGGGGCCTCTGCTTTGTGTCAATCATGGAGCTTCGATTGGTTATTTTGCATTACCATTGGGTTTCAAAATAATATTATGACAGGAAAAACGCTGCTGGGATCTACTACTTCAATAAACGCCGTTGGTCTGTTGCATCTAAGGACATTGTTACCTCCAAATTCATTCCTTAAGTTTGTTTTGTTTTAAAGCATTCTGTGCCAAATTGGTTTTCATCTAGTTTCTTTACTCATTTTATTCTCACCGGACATGGTTCCATGGTGGCCAAGCGTGATTCATTCCACCTCTCCAATACTTCACTCTGTTTCTGTGGACAACTTGAAGATTAGGAACATGTTCTGTATCGCTGTCGCTCCTATTAAGACTTTCATCATCCGCTGGCTGCCTCCTGCAATCCCTCCTGGCCACGAAGCTGAACTTCGACAATTCAAAGATGTCTTCATCAATTACAAACCTTTGCTGACAAGGCCTTTTCTTGACGACGTGCGATTTTCTTCTGTTCCTGCGCCTGCAAGTAGCGTTCGTGTGCCATCTGTGACGTCCTGCACGACATCTTAAAATCACCACTCTTCACACTTAATTGTCAGTATAGCATACTCTAATTCTATCGTTTTTAATTCTTCCTTGTCTTCATGTTGATGCTGACGCGTGTTTGTTTTTTGTTTTTAGCACTGGGATTCATATGGCTTCTGTCTTTTGCATTGAACGTTATGCTTGCTCTCAGCGCGGGATTTATATTTCTTCTTTGCCTTTTTCTTTCTTTCTTTCTTTCTTCTGCAATGCTTTCGAGTGTTTTTTTTTATTATTTTTCTGTGTTAGCATTTTTGAGGACAGGTTTTCAGATCCCCAGCTTGCATGGGACGGATATTTTAGAATTTTATATACATGGGTTTGGGTTTCCTGGCATCCACTCGCCTTTTACTCCACTACTGGATGGGGAAGTTTGTTTTTTTTATTGTTAAATGATTCCAAACTCGCTTTGGATATTCTGTAGGGAATACTTCATGGTCCACCACGATTCACGCTTAGTTGTAGTCTACCTCCTCGTGGTGTAGACGAGCACTGGGCAGGCTTTCCAGGTGATCGCCTTCGTGGTGTCAAAGTGGTCAGAAAGAACATAACAACACACACTGTACAAACATACCATGACACACATTTCTGGCTGTTTTACAGAATCCTGTGACATCACACTGTACTACGGTGGAGTTGAGCTAACGTTCTGGTGGCGCCCTACATAAGCTACTATACGTGTCTACATGCTCTGACCTCATAATCAGCTGAGGCATAAGGGCTTGGGAGTGAACATCCAGAAATCCATTGCTGATCTACGCGACTGTGCAGTGCATCCAGGGATGAGATGATGCTCGGTTTGCTAATATCGGCAAACAACATACGAAAGTGGAAAAGTGTAGGACAGTCCCGTATATGTTGCTGTTGGTATTATCAAGATTCGTCTTGGAATACTGCAGTTGCAGGATTTCCTGTTTCTGATTATACTTAATGGAACAGCCTGCTTTGTTTTCATGTTGTTTTGCGTGAAGCTAACATACATTTACGTCATTTCAGAATTACTCGAGTGGAAGCAATCCTTTATTACAACAATACGTTTTAAAGAAAAAGCAACGATGTTCAAATTTTTGGACACTCAGTGTAGTTCACCTGTACATACGTGTCTTCATTTTACATGCGCAATTGAATTCCACACAATGGCTGCTAACTTACCTGTATATTTGGCACACTGCCAAACTTTTTCTTCCCTTGTACGTTTCAGCGTGTCCATGACAACGAACAACGGCTCTATTTTTTTTTTTTTTTTTTTTTTTCTTATTTGATTTTATTTTGTTTCAAAGCTTTGGTGCGCATTTAGCTATAATTTGTAGTGTTTCCATGGAAACTGCATTGCATATTTTAGGTTATTCTGAAAATTGATTTTTCTGAGAAACTATATCCACATTAACTTGAACTTTTATCAATTTATGTTTTTTTACAAAAATTACCCATTTTAAAATGCCGGAACTGTATTTCCTCTAACATACTTTCCAAATCATTGTTTCTTCTCTGTTTCTACTAAGCCAGATAATACGCGTTTCTCTTTCCACAAATAGATCACACACACAAAGAATAATTGTCTCTTAAGGTGCTTATACTAAATCGGAACTATATCTTTTGAAAAATCTCTCTTAAAATCTTTCATATTAACCGCAAAGCAAATTTAATGAGAGATTACTTGCTGACAGAAGGCTTCCTCACCAACTCGTGTTACAAGCCAAGCTAATTAGCGGATACATTAATTGGTTGGAGCTTATTAGCAGACATAAATAACCACTGCCTTCCCTTAAAGCTAAGACACGGGAAGTTCAACCAACCCCATCGAGAACTAGTCCTGGCAAATATGACGATATTAATAGTGCGCTCACATCGGCCAGTTACCATGGGATCGACGTCTTTGATGGTCTGTTCTCAACTCGTAAGAATATTTTACAAGCTGTTTATCTTCTAACTTGATGGTAATTTAAAAGATGAATGTTCTTCATTTAAGGCTAGAAGCGCTTCGAGATCCATCCTGCTCAGTGACTGTAAGTACAGTAGATTCATGTAGATGGTCCGCATGAGGACATTTTCAATATATTGAACCCGCTTGATTTTTTTTTCTTACATGTACATAATCACATTATAGCTCAGTTACAAAATAAATTAGCAGCATGTGCAAATGCACACAAATGACGATATTATAAGTACCAGATAACAGTTGAACCAGTAGTGTAATTAAAAAAGGAATTTGATCTTTTTTTTATGTCGGGTGTACGAGGTAAAATACCAATGGTTTCTTTTATTTTCATTTTTCAAACTATCCCTTGATTCTTTTGACAGAAAAATTGGACGAAGTCATATAAATATAATAAATTGGAACCTCTTTTTGTTTTTTAAACCTTTATAACAAATCTGCCTCTACGTCATTCAACGATCTGCTTGGAATACAAAGTTTGATTTATTATGATTTTGGCAAAAATAAAGCCCAAGGTTATTCTGAATTATTTTTGAATTTATCGTATACTAGATGAATATAATACCGTATAGAGCATTAATACATACGTTTGGTTTTCCTATATATTGTTTTCTTTTCTGTTTAAGGATATTTTTTCATTGATTTCTAAATTTTCCATTTATCTATTTTTTCCATATATTTTACAATATGAATAATATTTGCCCGAATATATAAGTAAATTTTGGACTACCCTGGGACCCCGGCTACATGTCCTCCCTTAAACGGCCCCGGCTGTATACTGCGCGTCTTTATTCATTGAGCACCTGCCAGAATCATAAAAATGAGGAAGCTTAAAAAAATAATAATAATAAAATAGTAATTGGAAAATTATACTCCGTTCTAATAGCAGTACTTGAAACATTAATCTTATACGATCAAGGGGAGGAAAACACAACATGAAAACAAAGCGGGTGTTCCGTTAAGAATAATCAGAAACAGGAAATCCTGCAACAGCGTTCGTTAATTGCTGATCTCCAGATCTTCAGCAGAATAAAGACAACTTAGCTGATTTCACCCCTTCTAAAACTCAGTCCTCCTGTCTTATATCTCTCAAAAATAATTCTGCTCCTGTGCTTATCTTCGATGACTCTGATTTCTAGGCAAGAGGACATATCTCTACTGAGGATTACCCTGACTTCTAATCTCTCTTGGTACAAGCACATTACAAATATTGCTCCCTCTGCATCTAAAAAACTAGGTTTTCTCTTTCGCTCTCGGCGTTACTTTTCTTCCAGACAGCTGTTCACTCTGTGCAAATCGCAAATCCGGCCTACCATGGAATATTGTTCCCACATGTGGGACGGTGCCCCCAAAACCTCTCTCAGGCTTCTAGACTCCATTCAAAAGAGGGCAGTTAGGTTAATTTATGACTCATCCTTAACAAAGTCTCTCCACTCGCTTTCTCATAGACGTACTGTTTCTGCTGCATGCCTTTTCTACAGATACTTCCATGAGCACTGTTCTTCTGAAATGGCTTCTATAATCCCCCCCCCTCTCTCTCTCTCTTCAAAACCAGTCCGAACACGTGCCGCAACCAGTCGGCATCCTTTTACTGACCAACTTTTCATCTTCCTCATTCATTCATTCAACTTCCTTTTTTGAACAACCTTCCTTCATACGTATTTCCTGAAAATTGCAATCTACAGAACTTCAAATCTAATGTCAATAAGTATCCTGTTTCATCTTCTCAACCTTAAATCCATCCACGCTACTAAGTGCTATAGGGTTTTTTTTTTTTTTTTTGTGACTGTTATGTACTACTGGAAATGCAACCCTCCTAGCCATTTGTGTTTAAATATGTAACGATGTTTGTGTAGAAATATAACCCTTATAACCTAATGTTGTACAGGAGCAAAAACTAAATAAAACAAACAAAAAAAAATAATAAGCATAAATTGTTGATAGTAGATATTTTATAAAATATATTGATATCCTATTCGACTCGGTTATAAAATGACGCATCTGGAATACAGCTTTGTTTTGATATGTTTAATATATATTTAATACTATATGAAGATAGATTCAGGAATGCAATAACAGACTCTACTGACTGTTGGTTGTGTAGTCTTTGGATGAAAGGTGTTCGTAACCTTGCATTGTTGTGTTTTCCTCCCCATGGCACTTCTTTAATCTTGGGGAAATTACACGGGCTAATGAGGTGGTTTTCCATGTTTTCCACGTTTGTGTGTGTGTGATCTGTTGTCATGTGTTCAAGGTCTGCGTTGTTTTTCGAGAGGGGACGGAGAACTTTGAATAAATTCAATAGGGGGAAAATCCCGCACTTCCTCTTGAGACTGGATAAGTGAAACCAGTGCTCGAATTGGAGTCGTCGTTCGGTTGATAAGTTTATTGTTTTTGAAATTAATTTCAAAATATTCTAGTTATTAAACCTCCAAAGAAGTTTTCCAACTTTAATCGGCAATGACCATCTCCAAAGATGGTCATTGCCGATTAAAGTTCGAGCACATTTGTAATTGATCGTAACATCTGAACACCGGAACCGATGGAAGTTGGCATATAATATTTAAATGGGTGCTTTAACTGAACTTTTGACAAAAAAAAAAAAAAAAAAACCCTATGTTTAATTTTTTTTTGTTGTTTTTGTTGCCAAATATTAAGCGATTCAGTTGTTAATATTTTCCAGTTCCTTCTAATACTGCTTAACCTACGTGAAAAGACGAAATTTCACAACTGTACGCATTGCATTAAATTTCCACTTGGGAGCACTTTTGGATCCTACCGAGTGACAGACGTCGAGTTTCGTCCTTCCAAGGTCTGGGTTCAAATTCCGTCAAAGACTGGAGGAATTGGATCCTCCATCGGAGAGGAGGAAGTGGGATTTTTCCCGTGAGTTATTCCGGTTTTTTTCAGACAGAACAACATGCATATTGACTCGTGAACGCACTCCTACAGACTGGCCTAAGATGCTTATAATAGCGTCTGAATGTGCCCATAAGCCCGAACCTTGACAGCTGAATCTCGATACCTCAAGACGGAAATTAAATGCAGGGATATGTATGATTATCAAATTCTTTCTGTACCGGTCTTAAAATATAATCGCATAACCTTTGTTGCTTAGACCTTCAGAAATTTATCTGATATACGATACATCTCGAACGCGCACCCTTACCAAATTACTGAGCCATTATGCTCACGCGGAGTTCTGTATTCGTGTAAGGAATGCGAAAATGAATACACTGTAATTACTAACGATCCGTAGTCTTAACGTTAATGACTGCGTCTGTGTGTATACACAACTGTTGTGCATAAGTCATGTCATGATAGTCTTTGGGCCTTGCGTTGTGTTGAATGTTAAATTAAAGGTCAAACTTATCATGGCAGTTCGAAAAACAAAGCAGCGCTTAATTAATATAGTTAGGGAATGACGATACGTGGTTTCTATCCATTAAGATAAACAATATACAATAAATAAGAGATAAAGACAGTGTTTTACCGTGGACAGGGGAAACAAATTATATCAGATACTTATATCCGATTCAAGCGTAATATCTACGCTGAATTGTTAGTGGGTGACGTTTTGGGATTTTTGCCGAATCCTACCATCAGTGATAGGATTTCTCATGCAGCTGACGAGCATATGACTAGTTATAATGGCGGCAAAATCTTGGTTGTGTCGTGGAATTAAATCTATCGATCGTTTGGCGTGTCAATAAGTGGCTGTTTATAGAGAAGATTAACCATAGATTTAATGAAGTATACATTTTGCAAACTGTACTATACTGGACATTTTCTCTCTCTCTCTCTCTCAGCTGTTCTGAAATAACCTCAGACTGGTCGCCAGCTCACTCAAGCGCTGTGTGACCAGTCACGTAGCTGTAATTTGCAAGAACGGTTGGTGCTAAGTTATGACATTGACCGAATAAGTGATGATGGCCCTAAGGTGATTTTTTTTTGTTAACTGTGCCGGATTTTACAGTTATATTAATATTATAAATCATCATATAGACTCGACATCATCCTTCGTCTAAACACCAGACAGTTCCTTACTTTCTCCCCACAACTACTTCGAAACAACTATTTACATATAGTCCTCTCCTGAATTTTCCACAATAAACTGTCAAGGTAAAGTATTGGTATTTTTAGTATTAGACCTGAGTTATCTTCACGTTTTCAAAATTCATAATCATGTTAACTTACATGATTAGGAATTTTAATATAAATTTAAAATACATATTTTAAAAAAATGTATTTTTAATTTATGTTCTGTGTGCAGAATAATATTGCTATATTGAGGGAAAAGTTTGTGCTTGTGTACATGGAAGCCAGAACAACCTGGGCATGCATCCAGGTTTGGATCTTCAATTCCTCAAAAAGTTTCGATTGGAAATCATAGTCGAAATCTAAATTCTAAATTAGTCACGACAAACTTAATGGCTCGGTTTAAAAGCTCCTTTCGAAATCAAGGAACTAAAGAGGGTGGACTGATACTGTTGGCAAGGTGCAGTATCGAGAAGATGGTAGACTCTTCTTTAATTTTACTTTCCAAAACACGCTTCTCTTACGATGCAGAGAAATAATTGTTTCAGATGGCCTCAGAGTTTTATAAGTGATATTAAACTACTTAGGGCCTAATCAAGAAAATCTGTAATCTGCTCGCGTCTCCCAGTACCGTCTTCTGCTAAAAATAGACTCTCATAAGCGTGCGATGATCACCTAACTCCCAAGATCTTTCATCACTCTTCTAAGACAATCCCGACAATAAAAATCCTTTTGTGACGCCACTAGAGGGTTCTGTTGCTAGTTTCCGGAGTCTCAGAAAGCATCATCGAACGCGGCGTGACCTTCGAGCTGCATACTGAAGTGGCTCAGGCATTGAAGACTTGACGTAAGACGTAAGTGCGCTTTTTTAGCGTGAAAGTTGTTACAACAACAAAACAGATCAATACAGAGACTGCTCGTGAAGAGTAGGAAGTGTTCCGGTACAGAGATGCTCTCTAAAGAAGGATCGAATTATTGAAACAGTCGGATTCCGAGGACATGAAGATGCCGATGTAGCTTTAAAAGGAAGTTGGCAGTTTACTTGAGAACAGTTCAGCATTGGTAGATCTTTAAGTTGGTCGTTATGGTTAAGATGCAACCATATGTAACCATACGTATGGTTACATTTTAGTTTTCTCTTCTTTGCTTTCCAATGAATGTATGCAGAAAAGTATCTTCCTTCTTAATAATAGTAATTAATAGGATTGGATTGAACTCGTAGTAAAACAAAGAAAGATTAAAAAAAACTAAAATCATTGAAATTTATAAATTAATATTTATAAATCGTGTTTCAAAATTTTTATGAACTATAACAATTATTATGAAGATTTTACAAAGCTCATAAGAACAATATAATTTAAAAACCTTTAAAATATTAATAAAATAAATGTATAAAGATTTATAAATTAAAATAATCGTGTTAAAACGAATTAAAAATCCTTCATATTAGAGTTATAATTTTTCGTTGGTAATGTTTCAGTCGGACTTGTAAATTTTTTTAAAAAATTCTGCCAATAATAAAATAATTTTTTATCTGCACACATGTACATATTTTCAGTACAGCTGCCTCCTGTACAGGATTAATGAGTACAAGATCATAAAAAGGGTGAAGACAACACGAAAGGGAGGCTAAAAACATCCACTTTTTGTGATTTATGGTTTAAAATTATTTGTATTTTTCTTGTTTTCATGTATATATTTTAATGACTTCTTCAGTGCTCTTGCTGGCAGCAAAGCGTGATAGAATCACCATTCTTTCCCCCCCCCCCACTAGGTAGAAAAGAGCTGGGTTCGAATCTCCTCAATGATGCCATTAAATTTTATGTTTGTTTTTTTTTCTTTTTTTCACAACGTGGCTTTGTTAGTCGGTCTCAGGTGAGGGCAGCATGGCTTTTTCTCTAGGATTGTCGGGTTTTTCATCCAACAAACAGGCAAATCGACCACAGAATACACACAATATGCAGATCCAATATGCTAATGCCTCATAGCCTTAGTTGCTTTGCCGATTAACAAAACGAACAAACAAACCTCCAGTTGGAATACAAACAAAACAATTTAATGTATTTATGTATTTATTTACGTATAGCACAAAATATTATTACACCACTTTCAGTTGGCATTTATTTATCTATCACAGGACTGGTATTATTAAAAATAAAAATAAAAAAATAAAAAAACCACACACACACGCGCCGCGCGAACTTTATAATGTTTATATTTGCTTGGAAGTTGTTTTATTCCTTCCGATAGCTATTTATAAATACAAAAACGCCACTTGTAAGAAAACAATTACGATAACGTATGTTTTTTGATGAGTGAGTTAAAAATACAATGGCGACATTAATCATAAGCCTTCCATTTAATGAAACTCGTGGAATTTGTTACGTAAAGGTCAAGGTGATACCAAACATCTGTTGAAATATTTTCTCGTTGTCATGACGACAAAAATGATAAAAAAGGAAAAAAAACACCGCATCGGAGAAAACCTTTGGAGGGCGAACATGCAGGGAGGGGAGGGGAGGAGCAAAGTAGATTGAACAGATGTTGCCAAACTGTCAGGTGCAGCGGGTGTGGGGTGGAAAACAGGAAGTTGCCCTTCCGTTCTTCTTCCTTCCTCCATCACCGATCTGATCACCTCGTTTGCCCTTCATATTGTCGAAGCCGACATCTGTCAATGTTCGTGTGTCCGTGCTTTACCTGGCGGCGGGGAGACAAGAGAGCACGCGGATCTGAATGAGAGAGAAAGAGAGAAAAAAAAAGAACAGCTACACAAATATACGTCTGAATAACGCAGCGACACCCAACAAGAGCGGAAGTTGACGTTTAGTTCACTTCCGCTCTTGACATTAGCGGTAGCGGATACGTTTCCTGGGGGTAATCGTTGACCCTGTGTTAAAGTGTAACTCGGTAATAAATTATTTTCATTTCTGAGAAGAATAGCTCCATGGGATGCAGGGCCGAGGAAGAGGGGGAAGGAAGAGGAGAGAAAGAGAGCGAGCGCGAGTCTTCATAAAATTATCCCGATAATTGTTTCCACTTAACGCCCTTCGACATTCGTACCTGCGGAAATGGCGGTTTCTATCCTCATTATTTTCCTTCGGTATTTCCACGAATTCTGAAACTCGTACTATTTTAAAATGGGCTTTGCACGTGACTAACTGTGACAATTACAAGCCGACCGCTATCGTCATTGAGTCATCGCTAGCACTGGAAAACCTACGCTCGTGCGTGCTGTGTGACTTTCGCTTTCTACCTAATGGTCGGTATCTTCTCACTCTCTAGTAATTGGGGTAAAACCGGTTCCGTCCACAATTTTTACGTGGAAATTTCCAGGAAAATATTTGAACTGTGACCGTCCATCGGTTCCCCACAGTTCCGTCAACTGAAAAGCGATACTCTGACATTTTATTGTTATTATTATCATCACTCTTTTTGACTTCCTATTATTATTTCCAAAGACGCTAAGAAAGGAAGGCGAATTGTTTTGTAGAGCATTTTTATATTCAGAGCAATGTTTGGAATTTCAGCAAATTGGCTGTTGGACATTATAGAACTGAGATTAGTAACGAACTGGAATTCCAAAATGGGATGTGCATACTGGTGTGACTGTAGCCGAGTTGATAGAATGAAGATGAAACCTCAAGTCTCAGGCTAGAGTAGCATGGTTTTATCCCTCCAGAAACTCTGGTTTTTCATCCAGCAAACAGAAAATCGACCTCAGAACACACGCAGTTTATAGACAATATACAAGGAGCATATTGTATATAAGCTCTTCACAACCTCTTCACAACGGTTGGAAAAGATCCGAGTTCGAATCTCATTAATGACACGAAAAATTTTTATGGGTCTTTTTCACAATGTGGCTGAGTGAGTCCGTCTCACGTGAGGGTAGCGTGGATTTTCATCGAGAATAAAGCAAATCGAACGCAGAACAACACAATTTACAGATATATTATATGCGGCGCAATATGGCCTTAGTCGCTGATGCACATAAAACCTACAACCATGTGTGCCTTCAGCATGGTGCAAGTGCACCACCTTTGGCTTTCGAAGTAATACACAATTTTTAATATTTTCATTAATTTATTGAAACATAAGATATTGCATATATTCGAAAATTTGGTGAACAAAAAATTTATTCCCACATGCACCACCTTGCAAAATATCCTACAGACGCCCATGCCTACAACTACTCTAAATAAGAGGTATTGCTCCAATGGCAAAGTATATTGCTTTTTAATTAAAGTGTATGTCGCTACCCACACTAGGGGTTTCGATTCTTTTGAAGTTAATGTGGTCGAAATCACAACCTCAACCATATCACAATGTCTACCCAGACAGTTTCGACTTTCAGTGAAGCCTCATCAGCGGGCCAGGTAGGTGTTGAAGGCTTTAGTAAGCAAGTGACGAAATATATCCACAATATGTGAGATTCAAGGTGGTGCAGTAAGTAACGTAGACATAGTTAAGTTTATGGAAAAAGCCTCAAGCTATGAAAGCTATATACAGGGAGTCTCAAAAATACACGGCATAACTTCAGGAATGAGTTCCTCTTATGTAGACAATAAAAATATTTTATATCAACATAGTTCCGGAAATGCTTTGTTTCCGCGTTTTGAAGGTCTGTCTATGACACTTAACTGTTCACATCACCTTATAGTAATTGTTCGAAATGTCCACCTTCTGCCCGAATACAGGCTTCAAATCGACGTCTCATGGACTCGCGAAGACGATGCCAAATTCCTGGCATATTTCGTATTGTCTCACAACTTGCCACAATTCGATTGCGGAGAGTTTCCACATCAGCTACTGGAGTCGAATTCACCAATGACTTTAAATGGTCCCACAAGAAGAAATCTAGTGGGTTTAAATCAGTTGAGCGTGGAGGCCAGGCAGTTGGTCCACCGACCAGGAAACCTTCGATTCAGGTAATTGCAGGCTAGGTGGCTGAAATGTGCGGGAGCGCCATCGTGCTTGAAGTGTGCTCGTTGATGAATGATCAGTGGCATGTCGTCCAAGAAATCAGGCATGTTGTTTTCCAGAAAGTTTCTGTACGCCTGCCCTGTGAGTTTGTTTGGAAGTACATGGGGCCCAAATAACTTATCACCAAAAACACCCGCCCAGATGTTGAGGCTCAACCGCTGTTGGTGATGTGATGGAAGAATTGCATGTGGGTTTTCCTCAGCCCATGCATGCTGATTTTGAAAGTTTTGAATTCCGTCTCGTGTGAACTGTGCTTCATCTGTGAATATCACTAAGGCAGGAAAGTGAGGAGTTGTACCACACTGCTGCAAGAACCACTGGCAGAACATTACTCGCGCAGGGTAATCTGCTGGTGACAAGGCCTGTACCCGTTGCAGATGGTAAGGATACAGTTGGTGTTCTCGCAATGCAACAGCCAGTTGCATTGCTATTCTGCGTGTGCTGATTCCAGGAGTGGCATGCACAACATCCAAAATCTCCTCCTCTACTTCAGGAGTCGTAGATCTTGGTCGTCCTCAGCACGAGGTGTAAAAGTCCCATGTTCACAAAGGCGGCGATGGATACCTTCAAATGTTTTCCTGTCTGGACATTTCCTTCTGGGAACCTTTCGTGGTACAAACGACGAGCCTCCAGAGCATTGCCGTCCGTCAAACCGTACATAAAGTGCATATCCGCTTGCTCCTGATTTGAGTACATGGTCGGAATGGAAAACCACCAGATTCTGTCAGTACCTTGTGATGAAGGAATGTCTTATCACCGGAATGTCTTATCACCTGCGGGAGATAAGACATTCCGGTTAATAACTCGGGAACCAAGCATTTCCGGAACTATGTTGATACAAAATATTTTTATTGTGTACATATGAGGAACTCATTCCTGAAGTTATGCCATGTATTTTTGAGACACCCTGTATAGTTATTGTACGTGTCGATTATATCTTCTTTTTGTACAAAGCCATGAGCAAACTTGGTTTTCCTACTTGATCGATCTCATATTGCGGAGGCACTTCACTACGAGTTGCGTTTAGTATTTCAGTGCCTTTCATTTAGTGTAATTCAATACCAAGACAACTCGTGACAGAGTGCCTCCAGGCGCCTCTGTAGCCAGGTGGGAAGGAGCAGCAGTGCGTAGCACACGCTTCTTGATTAGACCGGGGTTCGAGCCCGTCACCACCAAATACGGAGGATGCGGAAAGGTCATTCAGGGAATGACCACCGCATATCCCGGAGCAATATGGCCTTAGTTGCTAATGCTCCTAAAAAAAAAACCAAAAAAAAAAACCAAAAGAGTGCCTCCACAGCACGAGACTGATGCACTAAGTAACAAACCCAATTTTTTCATAGCTATGTACACAGAGGTTTTTTCCGATATGTATGATGAATTTTTTTATTTATTTCAATAATTTAACAAAGGATTTGAAGAAAATACGGAATTAGAATTGAACTTGCATATTCTGCTCCGTGACAACTACCTATTAGACTTGTATTCCATAATGGCCTCACTACAGACGTTTCTTCTTCGAGATTGAAGGCGCAGTCCTCATTTTGTTATCTACGAGGAGGCTGTTGTGAGATTTGTAGATCATTGAAGAGGTTTCTTCAATTTATTTCCCGTTCCCATTAATGATTACAAAGATGGAAAAGCAGAAACATCCATTTGAAGAATTTTTAAAATTTTCCATTCAACAGAATAATGAAATCAGTTCTATTTTTAGCGATTACGTTAGAAGGAGTAGCGTCCAACTGCTCCTAACTTGATTCATAACAATTGAAGAAAGCATGAGCGAACGCTCCACGTAGGATATTTTTACATCATTCCGGGAAAGAAACTGTTTCCGTCTGGGCCTTTTATACTGACTCACGTGTTTAAGGGTAATCGCACAATAGTTGATCTATGATAATTCCACTGTTCCCTGTTGCCTCAGTTGTTCTACGTAAGGCAGTGTAGTGCGCTCTTGATCCGACCTTACAAGTAGATTCGAGAGCATTAACTCTGCAGACCATGAACCGCTTCTTTGTAAGCTGAGTGGTTTCAGAATCTGCCGGTCCCTTCGTCTCCACTTAATATCAAACTACTTCAGTAGCAGACCTCATCATACTACACTTAAGAAAATCTTCCCTGCATTTCGAGATCCCTCAGGACTATAATTTTGGACCTTTGTTGTTTAATCTCTTAATTGATGACACTCGCCCACGCTTTACTCTTAACAACAAGGTCAGGTCACTCATGTACGCTGACAACTTAGAGCTTTGTGCTGTTATCAGTAATGGAGATTGCCGGCTCTATAAGCTTCAGTAAACAAACTTAAAATGCGACCCTTGAAATGCCACTTGTTAGTTCTGCCGACAAATAAAGACCCCAGAGTCACTTTTCGCATAGTAAATGCGTTCAAGCTGCTTCAAAGTTATCAGGCTTCCAAAAAATACCTTAAAAAGTTGCAAGAATTTTTTCTACTAGGGTTCACTTGCTGCTAACCGATTTAGAACCTTCATCGAAAATACCACTTCAAAAGATTTGACAATCACATCTGTGACTATACAACAGTTTTACTGTCTCGGTACAAGTGGCAAAGAGAGATGGTACAGCGAGGTATTTATTTTGTACAAAATTATCCTTTCGCTGATTTATTTCTCTGACCTACTTCAAATTGAACTTGGATACTCTTCTTTTAGTGCCATTCCATACTTCCATTATCTGAATTTATGATCTTAAATATTTTGGCTTTGCCTTTCGTTGCTTCATCGAGTCTAAGTTCTTATAAAATAACACATTTTTTATGGTTTTAGCTCTGCTACACATAATTTTATAGGGCTGTGACTAAGGCCGTGAGGAATCAATGCATTGTGTCTGTAAGTTATTCTGGTTTGACTGTTGTTGGATGAAAAACCGTGCAGTTCTTGTCAGAGACTGATTAACTCGGTCACACTGTGGAAAAACGCCCATTAAAAACTCCTGTCGTGACAGAATTCGGACCCAAGCGTTTTCCATAGCGTGGAAAAGGCTTGGGTCTGTCCAACTGACCACTACCAGATTTTCAACTGTTTTTTTTTTCTCAATTTTTTAAGCGATCAAAAATATTATAAAACGATAGTTACTGTACTGTAACTCGCCAATACCCTCGTGGGTAGCACAGTTGGAAGAATCTCCTTCCTCCACATCCGGTGGAAAAGACTTGAGTTCGAATCCCGTGGATGACGTGAGGCATTTTTATGGGTCTTTTTCACAACGTGCCTAGTTAGTCGGTCTCAGATGAGGGTAGCATGATTTTTCTCCCGGAAAGTGGAGTTTTTCGTCCAGAAAATCGACTACATGCAATTTACAGATAGTAGCAATATGGCCTAAGTTGCTGATGCCCCTGAAACCCAACAACTCTCCAATCGCCATTTATTCGATATAAGGACAATTGAAGAAGGGGGAGACTGCTTTGCTTTTTTTCCCTCCACAAGTAAATATCCAGTCTGCATAGTGCAATACCAACCAACTTGTTGAAACCTTTTTTTTTTTTTATTTATGCCGAAATCAAATTAATTCAGGTAATTTGACACGTAATTATCATCGAAGAGTAGTTTATAATATCCTGAAAATTCGCCGTTTAATGACAGTTATTATCATACCACCTGATATTGCACCAAAATTCTAAGGTGCGTCATATGTAATGATTCATAAATGAAATGAACTTCCATTGACACAAGATTGCGTGCTCGCTCCCTGTGTCTGCCACCTGCTCCTCGATGGGTTTCAGATGTTGCAACTGTGTTGTAATGGATGCAAAAATCCTTTGGTGAAGGATTTTCAAAGCGGAAACCGATTTGGGATAATCAAAGCGGAAAAGAAACACGACAGAGAAATTTAGAATTTTAATTGACAGCAAAGAGAAAGAGGAAATTCATTCCTGTTATAAAATTAGAAGTTTAACCAGAGACAAACTATTTCTATTATAATTCTTATCAAAGCAGTATAATTGCAGAGAATATAGAGATAATGAAGATATGGCAAACTGATTTTTCTCTAATATGTGACACTATCTCTGTAGCTAATATCATTTTATTAGCATACTGATAAGGGGTGGGAGACCACTGTGAGAAATGTGTCTAGATAAGGGGTAAACGAAGAGGAGTCTAACAAAAACGAAATTAATCCGAAAAGATGAAAGGCAACGAACAGTTGGTTTAACAGCGACCCCTATAGTGCAACAAGGAATTCATATACATTTTTAGTAAATTCGACCCTTGACCAAAAGTCTCCCACAGTCGCGCATGTGCACTGCGATAATTTTATAGAAGGGGTTTACTGTTTACAATCCTATTAAAACGCACTATTTAAGGATGTTTTTTAAAATCCTTTTACTACGTCATGTAGTGATTCACATGTGTGAAATGGGTTCCATTTGCAGATTGCGTGTCGACTGTCCCCACCATCAATGGTTTTCAGAAAAGAGTGACTAATGCAATGGAATTGTCCGGAAAACTCATAGCGTGTGGGATAGCACCATGTAAAATGTGCCTATATATGGGTTAGGCAAAAATACTTTTAAAAAAGCAAATAAATGCAGAAAAATGGGATAAAGATTCAGATCAATCTTGTCTAATTCATGACCAAAAGTAAGACAGCCAGTTCGGTGGAATCCACTTATCAATCGCGTTATACTTGATAGTCCGAACTGTGCTTGTAGTGATACAAAGAGATAAAAATGCAGTTGTGTATCTTTGTATCGTGAAGCGAGCTCGAATCAACGACTTCTTGAACTGGGATCTGAAAAAATAAGAATATTCCAAAACCTAATGATGGTAACGTTTGAGAAAGATACAGCCTTCATGCATAGCAACATGTTATACATGTACGCTTATTCCAAGTTTCATAATAGCGAGTTTGTGGAATCATGAGTTAATATGAAAGATGGTTGCAGTTGTGCACATGAGATATCTCTCTCGCAGAGTTACTCAAATGTTTGAACTTCGAGAAATGAAGTATAGAGGTTTATGTTGTGGTCTCTACTTTTTGAATATCTTTCTTGTAGGACTGGTCGCATAGAAATCTTAAATAGACCTAATTCGTGCAAGATATCAACGCTTCTTAGATCTCACCAACAAAGCGGGAGGGTGGGGGGGGTAAGATTTATGTACAAAATAGGGATATTTCAAATAGAATTCAGCACAAATCAACAGAAGTGAACAGTGTCTTCTGAGAAGAAAAGAAACATTTCATATTCGCCGTTTATTCTTGCAATTTTGCACTACTAGAAAGGCAGTGTCTCTCTCCAAAAGCTATTACCTACTCTCCAAACAGCCCTCTCAACTCATTTCCAAAGAAATTTAAATAAAAATCAATTTTGGAACGTACTGGCAAGTTTATTACGCATGTAACCATTTTCAGATGTGGAATTTGCAAGGTGTTTTCCATCCAAAGTATAAGTAAATTTCCCGATTAAGCAGACTGCAATATCCTTCCTCATAAGGTCTGATTCATATTTACTGTACATATTTTTCATACATTCCTTCTCTGAGGGCGTTATAAATTTAAATTGCATAGAAACGTTATGCACAGATATCTATTCATGAAAAAGTGTGAACTGGTTCTGGAAAGAGACTAATCAATGCCAATAAGCTCCTTGCCTTTCTCTCTCTCTGCCCGCTTAACTAGACTTTTTTTTACTTTGTTTTAGCTCAAATATGACATAAAAATAATCCCTGAATTTTACACATAATACACGATAAATTACATGAATTGATCCGGCCCACTATTACCAAAGTCAATAATTCATGTGCCAAAAATTCTCATCCTTAAACTCCGGATAATTTAATTCAGATTAATCCTATGATTCAGATTAATTTATGAATATAGTGAATTAAAAGCATTGTCTACATATCAACACAAAACGACTTTCACAATAAAAAGATTTAAGAAACAAACGCCCGGATATGTATTTCAGCAACCAATGTGGAACTCGAAACAGGTCAGATTCCAGAAGTTTAGTAACTCGTGCATTTTTATACTCCAGTGTGTATTCAGTTTGAACAAGTTTCTACTATGCTAATATGAGCTCAAATAAATTCCTTTGGTAGGGAGGAGGCCATACCTTTGATGCATCTAAATGTAAATATGCGGTTATAAAAAGCAGTACGAACTAGGGACCAGTGTACCATATCTTCTCCAACATTAATTCTACAATTTCGGTCGGCCTTGTAAATTTACAATTTCAAAACGATGGAATGCTTTTGTTGTAGGGTAGGTCAATCTTTTCAATTGTGAATTGGTTTGAATTTAGAGTAAACATGACCTGTAGGTCTATAAGCTTTAAAAGCTGGAAAGAAAGGCTGTAAAATTTAAGTTAATAGGACGCAAACTACTTAGATAAATCCCTTACTTCACAAAATTACATCAAACGAGTCTTCAATCTGAAAAATCGATGCGCTCGTCTGATGCCATCAAAATTCTCCATCAGTTCGCAACGAAATGCAATCGCTTTGACCTTCAAAAATGATCAGTAAAGGGGTGGATTTGTGCAACACGTGTGCCTTCAAACGTCCTTAGGGAACGAGCTAGTTGCGTCGACGTAAGTGGTCGGATATATCCAGTAAGTTCATTAATATTCAGACCTTGCCCTCCACGTGTCAACGCTAAGGTTTGTCGCAAGATCGTTAATGCCTTTAAGAACAGTGCTCATAAATAAATCGGATCCTTTTCTGTGACGTCATTGAGCAGTAACGGTGTTCGCTGAATACAAATGTACCATAATGTACATTAATTCCGAAGGTTTGCAAATGCACTACAAGGCTGAGTATCTATTCCGCTTTACGAGGAGGGCATCTGAATGTGACCAACGTTTCCGAAGTGGAAGGAGCAAGACGAATGACGCTACTGACTGTGTCTGTACCACTCTTAAGTATGCAGTCTAAATGTTGTCAATCCACACTACCTTTAGAATTTATCGATATAGTTGTCCGAGTTACCGGTACTTCCTTGCACACATTTATCAATAAATGGAGACGATGCGCATATAGATGTCCACTTGCCGCTACAGGTCGATAATCTGTTACTAGAAGAATCACGAAATAGAGCGTGCGCCTGCAGTATTTCTGACCCATTCGGATAAATAACGCGGTAGTGAAAACATTGGAATACTACATTGAAATGGAAGTTGGCTCATATTTCTGTCATTCCATCTGAACTAAGAATCCCGTAGATGCTTCTGCAGGTGAAAGAAATAAATCATTTTGCAGAAACAAAAAAAAGCTTTTTTTCGTTAGTTGGGCAGGATGGCTAGTCACGTTACAGTTTTCCTTGACGAATTCTGGACTTCAGCTTCTAAAGGAATCCTCTGCTTTGACAGCAGCTCTTCATTTAGCAATTATCGTATTTTCCAGACTATAAGACGTCCTTTTTTACTCCCGAAAAATGTTGTCTAAAATTCTCCTGCGTCTTAGGGTTCGAAGGGGCACGCGGTGATGATAAGTGTGAATCAGTCGTGTCGCTTGGTCCTGAAGACGCATTCTTTGAAGAATGTGCAAGTTCATGCCATAATATCAGTAATAACGATTATCAGAGTAGCTTCAATTCATTATTGGTTATACGACGAGAAACTTCGTGTGTTTACACTGTCACTTTGTTTAGTAAGTGACTAGTGAATTTGTTTCAAATATGCAATAATATACTTCAACCAAAATTTGACTTCTCAAACATTAGAAGGCAAGTGTTAGTATCTGGTGCGTCTTATCGTCCAGGAACTATGGTATTTGCAGATCATTTTAATTGATATTACATGTTTTCAATCACAAATTTCTAAAAAGCAACCACCCAGTTTTGCCTTTAACCTTGTTAGGCAGTCTACTCCAAATGACATCTTGTTCCAGTGATCAATAATACGCTGCCCGAAAGTGAACTTTGAGATCTAATCATCTGTTGCTTTCCAACATTCATCCCCTTGTTCAGTTTCAACTTTCGCCATAAGAATCTTATTCATTAAGTGCTTTAAATATCTATTAGACCACCCGTGTGGTGTCTATAGTGGAGAGAAACTCAATAGGCGGGTAAAGGTTATTCGTCAGCTACCCTTTTACTGTGTACCTTTTACCATAATTCGTGATATTTGCTGCTTACCTAAGTAATGCGTTTCTCAAACCAACAGTTTATTGAGGAGTAGAATCATAGCGTGAATACGTTGCTGAATAACCGTGATCCGTCTATTGAAATTCTGTTATATTGACGCTCTGTATATTCCATCACTAAGACATTCGTCATAGGGACAAATCTTAAGCATTTCCAACGAATATAGTTTTTTATATTGTTATGACGAACCCAAGCACGAGAGGTATTAGAACCTACAGTACTTGGTATGGATTGAAGGTTGAGAAAATGAAAGAATATACTTGTTGACATTAGACTTGGAATTTCTGTAGGTTGTAATTTTCAGGAAATAGATGTGAAGGAAGATTGTTACAGAAAACGGAAGTTGAATAAGTGAGGAAGAAGAAAAGTTGGTTCTGTGAGTTTGAAGTTGAACAGTAAAAGGATGCCGACTGGTTGCGCCATGTGTTCAGACCATGGTTTTGAAGAGATCCGGAATTATAGCAGCCAATTCAGAAGAACAGTGCCCATGGAAGTATCTCTAGAAAAGGCATACAGCAGAAAACGTCTCTGGGAAAGAGTGGAGAGACTGTTAGAGATGAATCATTAACTAACTGCCCTCTTTTGAATGGAATCTAGAAGCCTGGAAGATTTTGGGGACACCGCCCCAGATGTGGGAGCAATATTTCATGGTAGGGCAGATTTGTACGGTGGGTCGTTGCCGGTCTTTGGATAAATTTGACATCAAAATTATACATCAAGTTTAATAAATGCTCTACCATATAATAACATTAAGTATATTCATTATAAATAAATCTATTTGAATAACTGTAATACAAACGCGTGTATTTCATCAAAGGCCTTAAAAGACAGTCCTGTAATTGAATATCCTGTCTTGGCAATCGTAAGATTGGATGATTCGAGATCTAGCTCTTGTATATCGTCATAAGATTATACTCTTAATATTCGTATATAATTAGTATAGACAACTTATGTAAATTTAAAGAAGGATTGGAGAGAGAGATCCCTGTATGAAACCAGAGGACTTCTTTTCAGGCTAATACTGAAAGAGGATGGCTTCCTTGCATCGATTTTCCTTTAAATTCTACTGAGTGCTCTCGTTTGTTGCATTACTTTTAAAGCGCGTTTCTGTTTGAAGTCATGTCTCAGATCACCGGCCATATCAAGAGATTGCTTCCGTCGACACCCTCCTTAAGGGATGAAAGGATCTCAGTCCTTTTAATCGAAGAGTATAAAGCGCAATAGTCTTAAATGCATTTAACAGCGAATGATATTTTACGATTATCGTAGGATTATACATTATTAACGTTAGTTTATAAGTGTTCAATAATCTTGGAGTAAGATTCATTCCAAATTTACGAAATATTATCTGTAATTGCAAGTGCTAGTTATTACTGAAGCGAGATAGTCGCCTATCTCCCGTTGTTTATGTACTGCTGGAGTCGCTTTCATAAATCGCCTCCAGTATGTGTAACCTTGTTTTATCCTTAACCGATTGCGCGAGGCAAAGGTTTCTGAGAACAAATAAAAATTATTCCCTTCCATAGACATCGAATAACGAAAGATAACAGCGATTTTTGAAGACTGTTCGGTGGACCTTTCGCATTGAAAAAAAAAAGATTGATTTCCTCCATTATTTTTACTGAAACTACGCCATTTTTTAAAAAATATACTCTGCATCCCAGGAATCTAAATAAAGTTGAGGGGGTAGCACAGAAGATGGGAATCAGTAGTATGTACTATACACTGCCCTACCAGTAACATCCAAACACCTGCATATATATAAATATGCCTTTATTTACAGGAAAATAAGTGTTTGCTGAAACCTTCTGCCTTTATGACACTGTCCAGCCTTCAAAACGGCTACAGTTCAGCTCTGTTTTCCGGGCAGCCCCTCAACGGTCCAGTTCATCCCAGAGGTTCTCTATAGGATTGAGGTCAGGGTTCCAGCCTGGCCAGTCCAACTTTTGACCCACCTGCCCTTAAACCAGTAGGTGGAAACGCAAGCAGTAAAACTGCTAATGTTGTCCAGCTAAATATTATTCAGGTATGGGCCTTCCCCGACGTGCTGCCACAACGTAAGGCAAGGTGATATTGTCCAGAACGTCTAAGTAGACCTAGGTATTCGTGGTTTTGGCCAGAACAACCATGGTCTAAGGCAAACCGTGAAAAACAGCCCCAGACCATTCTACCTACTCCTAACTTCATTGTCGGGACGTACAGTCCGATAGGATACTTCCGCTGGGAGTCTGCCCCCCACATGTACGATCATCGGACCACAGTTCAATAGTGGTAGGTCTTACACCAAGCTAGACAGCTTCTGGCATTTGCCAAAGTGATTAGTTGAATCTTGAGGACTGCACGACAGTGGTAACCTAATATCATAAAGCTTCCTACACATTGTACTGAAGTGTCCCAATCGTCTCACGGAGGGCCTGGAGCTTTGTGACATCGACCAGTGTTTTGAGCGGACGATTCTTTGCGGGCTCTCCTGTCACGTTCCGTCAGTTTCAGAAGTTCCCGACTCGTTTGGTGACGATTTCCGCAGTAGTCCGGTTGCATTTGTATGTCACATTACCACTCGTCGATCTAGGGATGGCGAATGCTGTTGAAATATCACGCACAGGTTACTTACAGGACACTCTGTTGTTATTCTACATTGGAAAGCTCTTAACCGTCCAGCACCGCGTCTTTCACTTACTACTGTTCGTTTCGAAAGTCTACGAGCATATTTATAGCTGTGTCTCACAGGTGGTGCTTGGGTAGGATGTGGCCAACTATCAACGGAGGGATGTAGAGATATTAATGGTAGGGCAGTATATGTTGAGTTACATTAGAATATGAGCCGACGTGTAAAAGTATGATATCTGTATTCCAGGAAGAAAAACATGCTTCAGAAGGAAGAACTCTGCTTTTTCTCCTAAAACTGGATAGCCATGTCCATGGTAGAAAAGGTCCCTTAACAGATCCTTTTAGTAACTGACGGGTTCGGACCTCTTTTCATATGAGTGACAATCATGGAAACCACTACAATATCTCAGATTACAGGCGCCAGAACGGCTAATTGTAAACTATGCGTGTACTATGGTTGTACGTTTTATGGTTCATCTCTGGTTTGTTAGTTAAAATCCTTAGTTTCAGGAACTAAAAGCTGTCACATTCCACTTCGTAGTAAATTTTATAGATGAGGAGAGTCGATGGAAATAGTTTAGAGCTTCGTCTTTTTGGTTATTCGGAAAGTGATCAACAAATGGTTGGAAGCTGTGCAACTGGAAAGACATTTCTTTCATATTGCACTACAATAAAACGCGGTGGGGAGGTTGGGAAAGAAGAAACGAAAGTCACATTGGCATATGATAATGAGGATGGCGAGAAAGTCAATCATACAGTTGCATGAGATCACGTGGCTGACTTGATGCATTCTGGTTATTTACGTGGCTTGTCATCTGTGAGTTAGTTCCTCTTAATAAAGACAATATTTTATGTCGAAAGGTACGATTTGTATTTCCAATTTTAATGATATCTAAATTGTATTCGTGTGTTTTATTCATATATTTTAAGCCTTGAACATTTTAATTGTACTGCGTACCTTTTGTATTTTATTTATGCATTTTATGTAAATGTAATTCGATATATTAAAGACTTTCTAAATAAAGTTGGTTGAGTTATAGAATCAACATGTATATGCGCCTGACCTCAGAGGATTCTCTCAACAAAGAGAAACAGTTTATAAAACCCTAAATCATGTATTGTATATATATATATATATATATTCCTTTTTTGTAAACTCGTTGCAAGCTTTATTCCTATTGGGGTTGTGAGCATTTCTTCCAGTCGGTTCTTTTTAGCCTGGCAACACTTGGATATCGGCCTTTATTCGGGGAAGTGGGCTTTTATATCACTGGCCGAGCTGTAATCAGACAGAGTTAAATTGTAGTTATCTCGCAATTGTGGGTCAGTAATAAATAAAGCTGTCATTTAAAACATCGTTGCCACTTTGTTGATTAATAAAGCATTGAGGTTCTTCAATATTTAAGGGCTGTGTAAATTTAAGTTGATAAAGACCCTGTTATCTACCTTGGTATTCACATAAAGGATCGCATCACAAGAATCTCCAAACATTATTATGAGCTTTGAATTTACGGTGTATATAAAACATGGTACGCAATAAAATCGCATAAAATATCTGTTGAGAGATTGTGGATCTGCCCTCTTTGCTGCACATCCATCAGTCTGTACTAGCGACATCTTGAAAAGTTTGACCATGGAAATTATTTATGTGAATGCCAAAGCATGAATTTGTAGAGTATCGTTTGCTTGTATACCTTCAAATGAGTTTTCCACGTTGTTATACGCTCCTCTAACCAAGGTAGGCTGCTCAAATGATTTAGCCCTATCTACTCAACTGCACTTGATGTGTTACTTTATTACCATATTGTTCACTGGGCTATAATATCCACAGGCTGCCTAACATTCAAGCCAGAGAGACTGTTCTGGCTGTTGCGATACTGTTTTTCTCAGACACTTGTGGATTTTCGAGGACGCTTTAGTGGAACGTTAGGAGAATTATTCACTCCCCCTCTCTGGAAGGAGGGGGATAAGGAGAGGGGGCCGATTTGGAGCAAGAAGATGACGTATTAGGTGCTGTTAAAACGTTATTCTGAAAGTTTCTTTTGAAGGAAAGACTAGATTGGTCTCTCCTGGTCATTCTCTTGTTTGGTCACTCGCTTGCGGATATTTTTTTTTCCAAAATAAGTACGTTATCCTAAGACCAAAGACAACCTGTCGTTAGTTTTTCAAAGTTTTTTTTTTTTTCCTCTCTCGACCCTTGTAAATCAGGGTTATCATGCGGTTATTTAGGCAGCCTTCAAGTGTTAGCGTCGTCCTCAAGAGTTTAAAATTAGCGAGACATCATGAAATACATTTTTAACAGTGACATTTGAAATTATCCGTTTTTATTAATAATATTCGATTTTTCTATATTGCTTTCCCATGTTTTATGTTATCTTCCTCACTCGTGGATTTTCCCTCAGAATTTAGCAATATTGTTTATTATAAAGGAATAAAACCATATAATAGGAATGTTATTAGTATTGTGGATTTTTGTATTTAATTATTTAAATGCAAAAAAAAACAAAAACTGTGAATACAGATAACGAAAAATGCACAATTAGTGGTAAGAAACGATCTTGCGGCCCGCGACTGTCAGCATTTTGTTTTGGGCCTTAGCCAAAAAGGCTGGTCACCCCTGTTGTAAAGCAACAAGAATAGCATGCACCAACGACAGCTTGGAACCATATTAGAAAAAGAGAAATTTAAAAAAAAAGGGGGGAGGGTTGTGGAATTTGGTTTAGGGACGAGCAAATAGCCAAACCACTCTCCTTATTTGCAATTGTGCATATTTTAAAAGAATGTTGATTATCTGGAGAAATATAGCGAAGAGGGGATGTTGGGTTGGATTAGCTGTGGGTTGTTTAATAAGGTAGTAGCGTTTGGTTTATGAATGATTCAAGGACGCTATTCTGCGTTTGGAGATGAATAAATCCCCAGAAAAAAAAATCTACTACATTTCCTGATACTGGCTAAATTTATCGTTCTTTGAGGAAGCCTTAATATTCCTCACGTGATCTGTGGGAGAGAAAAGGAGGAAACGGATAAGACAAGAGAATGACCCAGGTGTTCCATCTGTCCTGTGCTATTTTTAAATCGCAGCTTTCAAAGAGATTGTTTCCTTTCTGTTCTTCACATCACAAATAATTCTTCCTAATGACTGTCATTTATAAGAAAATTTTAATAATGAAATTTAACTTCATTTTCTTAAATTTATTGGCTTCTTTGTTAATTTTGATAGTAATTAAACTTTTTTTTTTAAAAAAATTAACCAGTGGCTTATTTCCGAGTTAAGAAACAGTATGCGTATATACGTACGGTTTTATCTAATAAAGACTGATTTTGAGCGGAAAGGTTAGGGACGTTACTGTCTCGGTGGGGTCACTTTAGAACGCGTACAATCGCATAATATGTGCGAATATTAGTTTCGAATCAAGAAAATGTAGTAAAATCTCTTGGGTATTTCGGTGGGGAAGGAGGTTTGTTCTTGTGTCAGTACTTCATGAGGGATTTAAGCTCCAGGGGTGATTTCTATAAACGGCGAACAAGAAGCAACAGTTTTTTCCTCTTTCTTTTTTCTTCAAATATGCAGATATTTGTCCGAATACATTAATCGCTTTTTTGGGAAGGCGCGGGATGGATATTCCCCTTGGTATATCCCCCGATTCATCTCAACTTCCATCCGCAGGACTTGCCATTTCCTAAGGGTCTACTTCGGAACGAACTTCGTCCTACTGCGATCGCTAGTATTGTAGATAACAAAAGCGCTCAAGATCAGCACGTCCTCTGGGGGTTTCTCCCATATCTCTCCTCTCTGTGTGTGTTTTCAAAGCCTGGAAGTTCTGTTTTTTTCTGGTACAAGATAGAAAGGGCATCATTACAAGTCAGTGATAAGCAGGTGGTTTTCTGTCTGGTCACTAGTCGGCAGATTCGTAAATTGTTCGACCCACGGGAGCTCTGTGGTGTCTGATTCCATTGGTGTTAGAGAAACAGATAAAAGGACTACAGTCTTACTTGTATTTCTTTCTGAAATAATCGGAATACCATCTGGTAGAAAAGTAAAAGTTAAAATTATTTAGCGCCATTATGATTTTTGTACGATTATTAGATTAAATTGCCAATCATTGCTTGTAACGGACACTAAATCGATTCTGTGGTGATTTAACAGTTCCGTAATTGAGCAAGTTCGTTACAAGTAAGAATTTTAAAAATTCTTTACACTCTATGTTATCGTCTTTCAGCAATCACTTAGGAAATGTTAGTGACGTCTACTACCAGATACTTGAGCTATTTTTTCTCCACTCATTTATTTAATTACTTTACTTAGAATCTCATTTGCTGCACTTCCTTTGGCTCGCTGCTATTTCCATGGCCAACATCTAATGCTCTGTTTATCAATGCTTGCCCCCATTACGGGAGCTATTATGTAAATTTTCAACCACGCGAAACGTTGCACGGGCAGCTGTATCCTACCCTCCTTTTTTTGACTTTCTGAACAACAATGACGCATGTAATGAGCCCGGATGAAAGTTTACCTCGTGGCACATTTCGTTTCAGGGAAACTTAATAGCTCGACCATCAAATTATGTGGTGGTGGTTACAAATTTTTCGTGTTTTGTGCAACTATGTAAATTACTTTTTTTTTTCTAATCTGTAATTACATCGCGTATTTTAATAGGCTGTTTTGCCATAATAATGAGCTTCATAATTTCGTGTTAATGCAGTTGTTTTTCGAAAGAGAAGAATTAAACTCAGTTTACGATTATATCGAATATATTTGGCCTTCAGCAAAACGTGTTACCAATATTTTGACCTTTTCTAAATCTGGCTATTTATGGTTAAGGATTTGACAACGTTGACAACATGGTCTTGTCTGACCAATTTGATTTGATACTATGATGTAGTCACAAAGGAACTGGGTGCAAAAAATAATTTTGATATCATATATTTGGATTTCAGGAAAGCTTTTGACACTGTTGCGCACGGAAGACTGCTGTACAAATTGGAGCGGTATCGTATTAAGGGCAAGTTGCTACAATGGATAAAAGGGTGGTTGAGTAGAAGAAGACAGAGGATGGTAATCAATGGACGCTGCTCTTTTTAGACTAATGTATATTTATCGGATTGTTGTTTTGTATAGTTATTGATGAAGGTATATAGGCTTAAATGTCCAAGTTTGCAGATGATACAAAGGTTGGCAGGATTAGTAATGACAGTATGCTGCTGCAACGGGATCTAGGAAAGCTGGGCAGATGGGCTGAGAAGTGGCAACTGAAGTTTAACGTTGACAAATCCAATGAACTGCATATGGGTAGCAGTAACCCTAGAGTAACGTACCAGCTGTGCGATACTGCACTCAGGGTGATGAGAATAAAAGAGACCTGGGGATAATTGTGCAGTCAGATATGAATTTTTCTGAGCTGTGCAGACAGGCTGCCAGAGGAGGTCATGAGGTCTTGTCAGTGATATACAGGAATTTTGCTAGTAGGAAAAAGGCGATCATCCCTTTATATAAGGCAATGGTCAGGCCACGCCTTGAGTACTTAGTACAGGTCTGGAGCCTCATTTTATAAAGGATGTTGAGTTGCTTGAGCGTGTACAGAGAAGGGGAACGAAGGGGTCATCTTACCCAGAAAGGCTTAAGTTCTGCAAATTGCAGCTTCTGGAGACGAGGCACCTGCGAAGTGATCTGATTGAGGTGTATAAGGCCTTGAATGGGTTGAGCACGCTGAATTCTGATGGGATCCTTCCACTTGTTCAGATTACGAACCTGAGGGGACATAAATTCAAATTGAGGAAAGAGTTATAGGATAGATGTGCGGAAATTTGCCTTTAGCCAGCGGGTAGTTGATTCTTTAACAAACTTCCATCTGTCATTGTGGAAGTTGATAGCTTCAAGGAAGAAATGGACAAACTTTTAGAGCAAATGGTTGTGAAATGGGATTTTTTTTTTTTTTTTTTTTTTTTGGCTAATGCTGTATAAGCTTGCTTTCCTGCATCATATGTCTCTGCTAATGCTGGCTAAGTATTCGATGACAGTGTGAGCAATGTGAGCTCCGCATTGTAGTGATACAGCATTCACCCATCTGCGCGAAGTTGTGTTCGTTTGCGACCAATGTGACCCCGCAAAGTGTGAGTACAGTACCGTAGTAAGGTCTCTTATCATTCGTATGACTTATGCTGGTAAACCTTTCCTTGTTTGTCAAAAGAGGAGATGCCCGTAACGTTCACTGCAGAAGCCACAACTTTTGCCTTTTTATGTGTTCGCGATGAGGTTGACTTCTATACAGAGCTTCGTTGCTTACGCTCTGAGTCGAAATTATGAAGCCATGTTTCAATACGCCGTTACAAAGTTGTGGAGAACCTCGCCATCTTCAGTAACCATGCGCTGCAGCTCATGACAAACTTCCATGCGTACTTGCTGTTGTTCAGGTGTGAATATTCTTAGAACCAGTACACAAATGGTCATGGAGAATACCGTGCCTGCTTTCCTACTGATATTCTCAACTTCTCTGTTAGTTGCCTTACTATTGTACGATGATCTTCTCTCACTAGTACAGAAGCAGTATTTATGGTTTCTCTGGCGAGCAGTAGTTGGATCTCCAGGACCGTTGATTTTTGTGATGGAATTACGTCCACTTTTAAACATTCTAAACCACCCGCGAGCTGTGCTATGTGGAAGCGCAAATTCACCATAAGCCTTGTAACATTTCATACGCTTCAGCTGATGTTTTCTTGACACGAAAACAAAATTTGAGAGCAGCATACTGTTCCTCACGTGTCATGTTCATTGTTAAATAAAGGAAACTGAGCACGCATAAACTTGACCCACCGCCAAGGTAACACACCGTACACACGAGTCGACTGCGCAGTTGCTATGTGATGCAGCTTGGTTTGGTCTTAAATTCTGCAGTTTAGTTAGAAATCGCAAGCAGTACGGGGGTTAATCAAAAATCACGATCATTCTTTATTGAACAGCCCTCGTAATTGAACAAAGTAAAAGTAAATTAAATATATTACGTACGTGTACAAAAATAAAATTTATGAATTAGGAGTTACGTTTAGTTCAAATTATAGAGTTCCCATGTACATCAAGGCCGGCTTTAGGGTAAGGCCGAGTAGGCACTGGCTTAGGGGCGTCAAGGTTTAGAGGGCGCCAACACAGTCTCCTCCTCCCAAAAACAAAGCTCGCAATAAAAATCAATGTGGCCTAGGGGCGCAATGTACCCTTGAGCCGATCCTGATGTACATAGTGTATAGAGTTGATTGTCAAGCGCCACCGCCCCCCCTCCCTTCAACTCCGCGTTTGTATACTCTCTGTCGCAGTACAAACTCAGTAAAGCCCAGAGATAGTGAGAATTTTAGTGTTGGGTGCATTGTTCTGTTATTCCTCCGGCTATTTAGCTGCAGGGCCACTAGTGGGACCCCACGTTGCCCTTGCTCTGCCCCGGGGAGGCAGGCCGAGTATAATAGGGAATAGAAAAGTCTCTGGCGGAGACGAACGCTGGACGATGCTTCAGATTTCTAGGGAAGGCCCCAGGGAAGAAAAAAAAAAAAAAAAACAACCCGCTCTGGAAAGTGAAAAAAGGGAGAGGAACAGATGAAGAAGGTGGGGGGGGTTGATAGGAAGACTTTCCACCTGTAAATAGGAAGTTAGAGATAGAGGAACACCCCTGTGAAAGAGGCTTCCTCCACACGGAAGGGTGGGGAAGGGAGACTGGGATTGTAGGGGATTAAAGTCACAGGGAGAGGACGCCCTATGTGAGAGAAGGAGGTGCCGGTGTAGACTTGCAGCGCTTCTCTGTTATTAATCCCACACCGGCCAAACCAGCTGAAGCCGCTGGCAGTGAATCCCACGTCATGCCTCAGAACAGGGAGTATCCTAGTAATTTCCCCCACTGTAGTCTTAATTTGGGGGACCTGTTAGAACATCACGCACTCCACATGCCTCAGCCCAATTGCACACCTGTCACATTACATTTAGACAATTACGCCCTCTTTTTTTAATATACATTCCACGTATAGTGTTAATTGAAATGCGGCTTCGGGGGTTCCCCCCCCCAACTCGGCGTCAAGCAATGTGATAATACAAAACTGTGTAAAGGCTCGATTAATGTAGGTTAGTCAGTATGCGTGTAGTGTTAGTGTGGAATGTGTTGTTCATCCGGCCTCTTAGCCTAAAGGCCTGTGTCCACACGAAACCATCTAGTTCAGTATTCAGCTCCACGAGGAGGCGGGCCGGGCAGTACGGAGTGTAAAGCACTGGCGAGGCGAATCCTGTGGCAGCCAAGGCTGCTACAGACAGGGAGAGCCCAGATAAAAAAAATTGGAGGGGAGTATTTAGAAGATGGTAGTGGGGAGATAGGAAGTGGGAGGGAGAAAGCAGTAGGAAGAAAAAGGAAGCAGGAGTGGAGGCGCCCGCCTAGGTAAAAGGAGAAACATAGGGAAAGAGTCCCTACGTAGGAGTGCCTGCATTGGTGCTTTATCCCACACTGGTAAGGGGAAAGCCACACCAGCCAGTGTCAGCATCCCACACCACGCCGACTGAGTAGCTACGGGTATCTCCTTGGATGGGCAGGGAGCCTAGGTCATCCCCCCATCATCCTATCCAGTGGATGTGGGAGAGACACACATTTACTCTACTTTCATCCTGTTTTGTACTACTTTCTTACATTTTATGCTAATTTTTTAACGTTTTTCTTAGATTTTTGTGTTAAGTTATGTTTTTTTTTTTTCCCACTCATCTTCTTTCTCACACATCAGGGAGGTGAATGAAATGGTGTGTGATGTAATTTAATATACAAATACATAATAATTATGCTATATAAGTAAGAATATTAAAGATTAAAACTAGGGTTGGTTTCCATGTACAGTAGAACCGGAAATCTATAAATATTTCTCGGAGGATATTCAACTATGCATGTAAGGGCGGAAGGAAATAGGATGGCCGGACAAAAAAAAAATCCTGTAGGTGCATTTTCTGTGTATTATATTCCATTAATAATTTCCTTCTGTTTACATATTTCCCAGAATTATGTCATTGTTTCTGTATATTTGTAACGTATGAAATCATTCACCTTTTTGCGAGATACTCAATGCTAGTTCACAGTGTGGTAGTAGTAGCATGTACAGTATTTTAAGGGATTCAATATGCGTACAGTTTTTAAGGGGGTTCAATCATATGGCATTATTTATAAGATTATACTGCATATTAGGAAACAAGAAAGTACAGGGTGTATATAAATGATTCGTTTGATTATGAAGCTCGATTAAAATTTTATTGTAATAGGTACTGTAAAACGGTTTGCTGCATTTAATAAAGCAACTCACAAAGAATTTCTTATCTCACAACTGCAACTCAGTAAACCTCCACATGGGCACCTTTTTGGCAGCCAATTTCATTACAAGTCTTTTGAAACATCTCTCGAGAAATGGAAGTCACTGCCTGTTCAATCCGGTCTTTTAACTGTGTGAAGTTGTTAACTTTTTTTGCACCGTGTCCTTTACGTAGCCCCACATAAAGAAATCCATATAGGTGTGATATCCGGGAACGAGGCCATAGAATGGTACCATCCCGGCAGATCCAGCGGTTAAGAAATTTTTTTATTGAAGAAATCGCGCCATGCAAGTTCCAATGTAATGGTACACCCTCTTGCTGGTAGAACACATATGGCTGCAATCTTTCAGCTGAGGTGCAATATACAATTCGAGCATTACTTTGGTAATTTGCGGAGTTCATTAGTTTCTTGAACCTTCATTGATTGTTCCGTAGGTAGATCTTTCTGGAATTCCCGTTGAAAATGTCTCTCTATAGTCACTGAAGATTTGGTATCCCACAACCACACCGTGCACATTGCATTCTACTGTACTATCGCAAAGTTTACTGGGATGAAGAGTGCTAAAACTCATTGAGTTGCTTTGATAACTGCAGCAAACCATTCTAAGATACCTATTACACTAAAATTTTAATCGAGCTTCTTAATCAGGAAAATAATGCATAGCCACACTGTATATTCAAGCACTCTGTCGGAGAAGAGCCATAATAAAAAAAAAAAAAAGTTGGCAGTTTTCGTAAATTTTTCATATTTTATCATTATTTGGAAAATTATTAACTCTTGAGTATTGTGAAATTTATTAGCAATTTTCCAACATTGAAAATGAGTTTATACCGACTTTGAAAACACAAAAGAGAACCTATTACTACACGAGCAAGGAAAGCAGACAAACAACGCTGAATTTTAAAAGTGCTGGAATGAACGAAGGCCACCATGATTGCAGGCAGGCCCTGTGGAGTTCCTTGAATTTACATCTCATTAATGTAATTATGTTTCTGGGTAATGAAATGGCTGTACGTCTCTGGGCTTAACTCGTAAAGTCTCTTTGCTGATGGTTGGAGTGAGAGCTTAAATTTCCAATTATTCCCGTTTTACTTTACTTCCAACTAGCTGACACCATCTATTTGTTATTGTTATGCATTGCCAAATGGAGTATTGCTGTGTTACTTTGAAAATTCCTCCTGAAAATAGGAAAAGGCTTTCTGTTATTAAATGAATATAATATGTTAACTTTTTCCCCAGCTGTGCATTTATATTTTCAGCGTTTTCTTGTTAACTATTAATATCTTTAAACATTTAGAAGCTTAAATTGAAACAAAATTGCCATTTTTCTAAAAGAACTACCATGTTGTGCTATTTGTCTATGGCTTATATTTATTTTATGTTAATGTTAATGTTTATTTTTATGTTAATTTATTTTACCTGTTAGGAAACTTCTATATTAAATATAAAGTATTAAATGTAACTGCTAAAATGTGAATCTAACAAATTTGAGTCTTGGAGTCGATCACCTTTTTCGGACTAAAAATAAACAGGAACAGATAATATTTAAAGTTGGGCCTTCTGAAATTATATCTTGCAGAAAGACGGAGACGGAAATCGTGAATCACACCTACCGATGATCCTTTCAAGAATTAAGAATCATTAACAAACGACTGTCTCAGTATTCGAATTCTCAGACAGTTTCTTAGATGGAAAGAACATTGGAAACGCAACTTTTTGCGTAGGTTTGAAAATGATAGACTACACAGTCCTTCTTTAATCCTGATGTAAACAAACACAAGTGGCTGATGAAACTCCTCATTGATGAACCTATTACCAGAGTAACCCTAAAAGAAATTATGAACCCAGCAAAAAACGTTCGATATTTCAGATAAAATTGATTAAAATAACGGTATTAAAAGAATGTAAGTGCAATGTATATAAGGTTAAATCGAAATTTAAACTTTCTTTCCATACATCTGCGCAGAAATAACATTCCCAAAGCCTTTGGAATTTCTGATTGTTCGCAGAGCCAAAATGGCGACTTGCACAACTTGTTTTGTATTTCTTCCTTTGTTAAATGGATTGATTATTCGCACTGTACATACATAATGAAATTTTAAAAATTATAGCTCGAGTGGTAAAAATGGCAATTAAACTATATACAAAATAGTACAACTGACAAATTGAGCACAAAGAAATTAAGAATCTCATTAACAAACGTAAATTCGATACAAACCGCTGACCATGTTAAAACTATTAGTGGTGGAAACTCACCTTTTCACGTAGGTTTTGAAATTATGGCCTGTAAAAAATGTTAATAAAATCTCTCAATGGAGAGGTGTCATACAAAACACGAACAGAAAGTGTAAGATATCCGAAATATCGGATATCTTACATCAAAAATGTATTTGTGACGGCAAATGATGCAAGCTTATATAGTATCATAAAAAAAAAACACTTCCCACATCACTTGTCCATCCCCTCTAATAGGTTTTGTCTAATTCTTCCTTGAATTTATTCAAACTGCCCACTTCCACAATAACAGATGATGCAAGCTTTTGATGCAAAGTTCTTCCAACAACCAACTCTTCGCAATCTGAGGGCAAACTTCCGCATATCCTACCTACAACTATCCTTCCTCAATTTGAACATGTCCCCTCATGTGAGTAGTTTGAGCAAGTGAAAGGATTCCATTAGCATTGAGCATGCTCAATCTATTCAAATATTCTCAAAATTTTTATGTAATGTACGCAGAGAATTTTCACTGTATTGATAATATATTGTCAACAGTTTACATCAATAGGTTTTTCAGCATCAGTTTGCATTTGTACACAATCAGAGGTATTTCCAAACCATTAATACTATGAGCGCTAAAGCATGGAACCAGATCTTGATTGGGACTGTTGTCTAGATACAACAACTGCCGTTAACACTTAGTATGCTTGTTCTAGTAATCACTTTAGCAATGTTCAAGATGGGGACCCTAGCATCTGTTTTGTAAGATACCGCAAACCTTTCTGTGACCTATGACCTGATGGAATTTTCATAAGTAGACTTGGAGACTCATGGACTGGCGCCCTAGCCATCACTATTACATTAAAATTATAAAAGTACAAATAGTTAATTTTAATATTAAAGTGTATTTGATAGAAATACTATAATTATTGTATTAATGCTAAATACTGTTGCGAATAAAACTAGTACATTGAAGAATCCTACTTCTAACGTCAGGTTGAAAGTAATGTGATTATCCGAGCGTGCGTACATCTGCTCATTCTTATTTCCTGTTTGTAGAACTTCCCGAAGTCTCCATACCCTTCCTCTTTTTTTACTGTTTGGGCGTATTGCTAAAAGCTCTCGTGAGCATGCTTCAAGTTGCCCATGCATGCATTGTACAATGGAATAATTACTTGTTTGTCTCTGCTGATAAAAGTTCCTGTTCTATACCTTGTTTGTGATGAAGAAAGAACTTCGTGCCAGACTGGGTTGTCACCCCAAAATCCCTTTCTTTTTCAACTACCGTGAATTTGTTATTTCTTGGTTAGTAAGTTTAAGCTAGGATTATTACAGTATCAAACATATTTCAAGTCATCTGAAATATCTAACGTGGTCTCGTGAAGCACTTATTGTTGTTAGGAAACAAAATTTATAACAAAATCTATATTTTTGTACTTTACTCTCTTTTTTTTTTTTTAAACAAAAATTTATACTTTGGAGATATTTTCATACATGTGATTGTTCATATATTAATAAAGTGACAAAGCAATTAAGGCTATGAAGTGTTAGTATATTATGTCTGCAATTTTTACCCATCAATCGGTTTGCTGGATGAAAAGCTCAGATACAACACAGCGTTAATGCTCGTAGTATGCTTGTTCTGGTAATCACGTTTTTCCTAAAAAAAAATAATAATAATCTACGTATATACAATACTCAAGATACCCCCCAACCAACAACTGCTTTGTGAGATCCTCAAATCTTTCTGAGATAAAAATAAAAAAAACACTAGGTAACCCTCGCTTGAGACCAACTAACTAATTCAGCCGAGTGGTGATGAAAGTAAAACTTCCATATGCTGCTTGATTGTTCAATTAGAAAAAATACCTTATTCACAGCTCGTCATACTTTTAGGTAAAAACCACAGATGGAGCTCTGGTTTTTTCCTTAGTCCCACCTAACTGATAAGTACTTATTTACGAGAAACCCTTTGATGCTATAAACACAGCAACGGGTATTTAGCACCCGTCTATCGCACTGTAGATTAGGGAAAATTGTATATCTGATATTATCTGAATCATAAGATGGCGTCATATCATTGCCCTCACAATGCAATTACTATCGTAGCCTGCGTAACAAAGTAGGAATTTCCTTCGGTGTAGACTGGGATATGGCGAAATGGCATGGATATTGGTCCAATACCACGTGACTGCTGAATATGGTGCCGTTCTTGTGTTTTCTCATCTCTTAAACTCTTCTAATCTATTACGTTACAGTCTCTGAATTGTAATTTACCCCCAAGAGCTCATTTTATCTCGAATTCGAGCTTATTTGTTCATGGAGGGAATGTTATTGGTGCTAGCATCACTACGAGTGAATATACGACGCAATGCGAGTAATCGAAGACTGCGCTGCAGTCTACTTCGATTACGAAGACTGCAGCACCTTGAATGAAATAATAGGTGCCCTACTTGCGGAATTACAAGTCTGATACCTGACCGATTTCTATTTGGTTTCCATAGTAACATTGCGCGGTGTTAAAACATCTCATAAGAAAAGTGGTAGTGACCTGAAGAAAACCAGTTCTTTACTAACAGATTCTGTCCGTGGGATGAAATTAAAATTCTGTGGTCTTTCCTTCCCTGTGTTTCAGAATGCACAAACCGAATGACTATTTTTAAAAATAGAATAGTGGACAGGATTAGATTCTTCTTGACTTCAGAGGAATCTTTTTAAAATGGAGTGCATTACTTGACCTGTGCTACAAAAAAAGAAAAAAACCTCTCATATTAGAGCCACCCAAGAATTTTTTTTTTTTTTTTTTTTTTAAGAAATGAGTTTCCCGGTGAAAACCTTGTTCTCTGGGGCTACTGTGTAGGGTGGTTATTGCCGGTTTTTACCATTCCTTAAACTGTAGGCAAATTATGTCTGCAATTGACATAATTTGCCTACAGACATGTAATAGGCAAATTATGCCAATTGACATAATTTGCCTATTACATGACACTCAATTTAAAAATGTAAATAAACGCTGGTCATAAAGTCAGTCTATTTCTGTAAAAAAAGTCTTGATTTCGCCATTTGTTTAATATTTATTTCACATGTGTACTAAATTCTTTCAAAATTACAAGCTTAATTTTGAATTTTCTAAATGAAACCTTTTTCCTGAAAGGATAAAGATTTGCCATCGAAGATATTCGAAAGAACGTGAAATATGCTCTGAAGTTAATTACGAAAAAGGACTCCCACCAGTGTTTTGGACAACGGCAGCATCAGTAGAATAAGTGATTATCCATCTAACGTGACAAATTTAAAAGGAGCCAACACTTATTTGGGTGGACAAGTTCAGGTATGTTTATTTAAAAATCTGTCCAAATGTATTTGCAAATGTATAGGAAAAAATAATTGAATGGTGAGAGATGACTTGAGTCTAAAAGTTTGGAATCACAGTGTATGACAACAGTTTTCCTTAATTTCTTTTGAAATTAACTTCGGCAACGTTAGGTTTAATATTAAAAAATAAATAAATAAAATAAGCAACTACGAAGTATTCTAAGATTTTTTTTTTATTAAGCATTTTAAAATTTACAGCAAAAATATTGAAGTTATTAAGATTAACAACTATACTGAATCTCATCAAAATATCCTCCACGAGAATGCCACACAGACGTGGCATTTTGGCGATTAATTTTATAATAGTCTCGACTAACATTATTTCAAGTGATCTGCAAGATTTCCCATAAATTTTGTGAAGATCGACAGACTTTACAGATTTTATGGTCTAGTTGATCCTATAAAAGATCTATTGGGTTTAAAGTCAGACGATTGTAGTGGCCACACCATAATTTGCAATACCCCCCCCCATCCCGTTGTTTAGTTGCTAGAAAGTCCCTGCACAGATCAGAACTGTGCTTCGGGTCTTGTTGTAATATAAAATTTCTTCCACAAAGTCCAATTCCAGAGGATATTGCATTATGTTTTTTTTTATAGCCTTCTTTTCTAAAAACTCCAATTCTGATAACGTCACCCACTCCAGAAAAAAACAGAAGCAATCCCATATCATGAAAGAACCACCATCGTGCTTGACTTCAGGCACTAAACAATGTGGCACCATTTTTGATTCATCTGATTGTCTCACATGAACTCTACACTTAGATCCAAAAATTTCAAATTTGGATTCATCCGTCCACAGTACATTTTTCCGCTCTTCAACTGTAAAATGTTGGTGGCTCTTAGCCAAAGCAACCACTTCTTTCGATTTTCCGGTTTTTATAAGAGTTTTCGGCCCGCTGCACGGCTATTAAGGCCTATTTATTTAAGACAAAGTTTTACAGTGGATGTAGGCATTGGAGTTTCTCTGTTTCTATTGAACTCAACTCGGATTTCAAGTACGATAAGTCGTCGATTGCATTTAGAGATCAGTGTTATGGTCTTATGTTGTGCTTCGATCGTGGTTTGTCCTTTAAACTTCCAGTGTCCTAGAATCGTCGAATGGTAGTTTGTACTCCTTTAAACGAAATACCTACTTTTTTGCCAATACTTTTCATGGAATAACTTTCTTTATGTAGAGTTATAATAGCACTCCATTTTTGCATCACTCAGTTCCTTGTTTCTTGCCATTTTTATCACGAAACACACAAAACTTACACCAAACACTCTTTCTGAATGGCAGGTGTCCCATTTTATAAGTTAAAGCTCTTACTCCTCAATTTACATTTTAGAATCATCTAGAATCTGTAATATTGAAACAATAATCCCATTTTGCATATGATTCTAGATTTAGAGTTGTTCTATACCTTCTGGAATATTCTAGACATTTCTTAAATATTATTTAAGTTTGTCGATTTTTATACGCACCACAGTCAGAATCGAACTACTTCTCGTGCAATGAAATGTAATTATCTCAGTTTAATTTTACTCGATTTCTATTTTTAGCTTTTTTTAAAGTACTAATTTTATTATTTTTTTTGTAATTGCTGTTTTTGCGGATATTTATGGTTAAAAAAAAAAAAGATCAAATTAAGCATGTTGAGCGTGACATTCACCTTATTCTATAAATTTTCTGTCAATGCAATTAATAAGACGCTTAGTAAGTAAAAACTTGCCCACAATATTAAGACTTTGCTACCCAGCGCCTTCTGGTGCCATTTTCCCTCACGAATCTTATCTCTTCCTATTTCGTTGAACTTCCATTTTAATAGATTACTACGGTGTTATGAAGTAATAGTCCGTTTGCTTAGATCGAACATTGACATGCTATTATCTATGGCAAACTTACACCACAGAGAATCTATAATTTTGTTTTCTACGATAAACTCTTTCTGAGAGTTGGTTCCAACGGTCATAATGCCTGTCTTTGAGTAACAGGTGTGCTCTACGCGTGGTATCTCTTACGTCAACATACTACAACTTAATTGTCTGCTTTTCCTGATAGTCATTGCTTTGAGGATGCTATAAATAATGCAGGTTTTCTGTAAACGTGGCAGATTCTCGCGTGGCAGTAAGGTGTTTGGAGGATGTAGGCTCGGTATGAACAGGATGTCATAGTAAGCCTACATCCTACAAATATTTACTGACACCGCACGAGACTGACAGAAACAAACGGGATAACAATGGAGCTTCCAACAGCAGGTTTCACAATAACTTTGTTTTTGAAGTCCTTGATGCGGAACAACCACTTGCCGAAAACAGTTTCTCTTGAAGGTTACACAATTTTCGTCCCATTTCAAACTTTTTAGTGATTATTGAGTACTTTAACCCTAAACATGCTGTGATATCGATTACGGCTTGATCGATGATACTCCAGTTGTGGTTGGAGTACCGAAAATACACTGCTCGACAAAATTAACAGAAAACGTGGTGTAACTCGTGCAGCTTGCGACGAAGTGGAACAAAATTTAGTATGGTAATGGACCATTGAATACCCATAAAATGAGGAGACGGCGAGCAACTTCGGACAGGTATAAGGGACATTTATAGGGATTGTATAAGAATTACCAAAAGGGTCATATTACAGAAGTCGATACAAGATGCTCGAAAATATGGTACATGACAGGAGTGCAGCGTATGATCCCCTCCAATGGCTAAACAGCCCGGTATAAGAGTGTCTATAAGTCCCATTCTTTCACCAGCGCAGACCTAAGCTCACGAAGTGATCGAGCAATTGCCTGTTGGCGTGCAGTGCGACGCCCAAAGGCATCCCACACGTATTCGATCACATTTAAGTCTGGTCGTGCTGGCCACTGCAGTCGTTGGATATCTTCAGTTTCAAGATATTCCTCCATCACTTGAGTTCTATGTGCAGTGTCGTTGTCGTGCATGAAAAGAAAATCTGGACCAACCGCACCTCTAAAAAATCCGCTTGTGTACGTTGTACTCATGAAATGTTTTATTTTATGTGAAAACATCCTTGGATTGGAAGAGGTTAGCGAAATCCAAGCCAATAGTCTAATTACCCATTTGATTGCAGCCATTTGTTGAATAGCATGACGTCACAATCCTGCAGTTAGGATTGTGACGTCATTGCAATCATACTTGCTGTGGTTACTACTGTAGGAAGTATGATTGCAACAATACAAATACAGTATTTGTCAACAATTTTTTTCGTCTTGCATTTTCGTTACATTCCATTGTTATGTGCCGCTATAGATGTTTCCATATCAAAAGTCGCACATAGAGTTCGAGGATCTGTCCTTGGCACCCCTATTAAAAACATGGAGGAATGCGGTCATTGATCATTATTCCACCCCACACGAGAACACCAACCCCACCGTAAGTATCCCCTTCTCTGATGTTGGACGGGTGGTACTTCATTGTCCTCATTGTCTTCAGATGAAGTAACGTCTCCAATCTGTTTGTAGGCTAAAACGGAATTGAACAGAAGTACTCCACATTTTCTACGTGTTCTGTTAATTTTGTCGAGCAGAGTGCCATTCGTACATACCCATCTATTCACTCCAGTTCTGCTTGAATATTTCTGTTCAATTTTAAGTCCTTTGTTCAACCGGAAACGCGCTTTAATTTTTAATGCCACTTCTTTCGCACGTGTCTATGTCTCCCGTGGTTTGACGTGATGCCGAGAATAGTACATCAAGAGATCATGGATCAGGCGTATGCTGTTTATAGCTCATAACAAGCGACTGTGTTTTTCCTTACTCGCTGCCAATGACACATGAAGAGTGATGACGTCCAATAATTGTTGGGATCGTTTTCCCATATGGATGATATTGCTGTTCTCTGCATGTACGCTCTATCGAATACGTGTTCATATTTAACAACCAATTTAGTCAGAGCTGTTTGCTTTCTCTGGGTAAACTTATTTTAAAGTGCACTAGAGCGTTTTGAATAACTGATTAACTTTGCGCTAATTATGTAACAATATATAAAAAAGTAATTGTTTATAGTTTACTCTCTGTACCTCACAACTTAATAATCACTCAACGTTTTGTAACGTTTCTGCTTATTTTCTCTTTGGACTTTTAATAAAAATCAAAATGCAACACGTATTTCACGGATCTTCTGTGATTAAAAGAATAAAGCAGCAGTAAATTCTTTACACATTTATTAATTAATAAGAAAAAACAAGCTCTTCAGATGGTGCTCGTTGAAGGCGCTCCTTTTAATATTTATTCAAATGAGAAAAAGTATATTTAAAAAAATTTAGTTCGCATAACTGAACTTTGAATTGAAGAAAGATATGCGCATTTGAAATCAGGAAATCGATATACATATAATTAAAAAAAAAATTACCGAGAGAGAGAGAGAATTTAAGATTTACCAAGTATTTGTAGATCTTATCAAAACGAATACAAAAACCATATGGGCTCGAACTAAGTCAGTTCAAAAGCGTGCACTTTCACGTTAACTGCGCTAGCTCACGGTATTTGGGTTAGTGATTTCACAGCTTTTTGTTGAGAAATGGACGTTAATCCATTGAATACTTCATACAAGAGTTACGGTACCCCTATCAAAAACATGGAGGGTGTGGCCGGTGATCATAAGAAATATTGTTCAAGGTTTAGACCTAAATAGATGTCAGATGAACTGAGACATATGGCAGAGAAGAAAAATGCATGGGATACATATAAATTAACACGTGACACAGAAGCCTATGATAGATACAAGTTGATCTGTAACCAAGTTACAAAGGAGGTTAGGCAGGCTAAGGCAGATTACGAGAAATCTTTTGCAAGGGATGCAAAGAAAAACAGCAAAGAGTTCTTTACTTATGTAAACTCTAGAAGGAAGGGGATGAATCAGATTGGTCCACTTGATATCGATGGGTCAACTGTTGATGATCCTGCTCAGGTAGCTAACAAACTATATGAATATTTTGCATCGACATTCACACATGAGGAGTTATTCAGCGAGGGGGATGCCAGAGGTGTATTCAACTCTGGCAGTAAGCTAGATAATCTTGTAATAACTGAGAGTAAAGTGGAGGAGAAATTGTTGAAGATAAACACAAGAAAGGCACCTGTGATGGATGGGATCTATCCAGTTATATTAAAGGAGGCAGCAAAGGAAGTAAGCAAACCCTTAGCCATAATTATGAGAGCTTCCTTGGAATCAGGGGAGGTACCCATAGACTGTAGATGTGCAAATGTGACCCCAATTCACAAAGGAGGATCAAAGGCTGACACAAGTAATTATAGACCTGTGAGTTTAACTTCTGTTCCAGGAAAATTAATGGAGGCACTGGTTAAAGAAGCACTGCAGGATCATCTAGACAAGCCTTCAGTTATAGCTTGGACACAACATGGTTTTGTTAAGGGAAAGTCTTGCCTGACCAATTTGATTGGATACTATGATGCAGTCACAAAAGAACTCGATGCAGGGAATAACTTTGATATTATATACTTGGATCTTAGAAAGGCTTTTGATACTGTTGCACATGGAAGACTGCTGCACAAATCGGAGCAGTGTGGCATTGGAGGCAAATTGCTGCTATGGATAAAGGGGTGGTTGAGGCGGAGAAGAGAGAGAGTGGTAATCAATGGACACTGCTCATCGTGGACTAATGTTATTAGTGGAGTCCCTCAGGGTTCAGTGTTGGGTCCATTATTGTTTTCTGTATTTATAAATGATATTGATGATGGTATATCAAGCTTAATGTCCAAGTTTGCAGACGATACAAAGGTTGGCAGGGTTGTCAAGGACACTACTGACACTATGCTGCTGCAACAGGATCTGGAAAGGTTGAGCAGATGGGCTGAGAGGTGGCAAATGAAGTTTAACATTGACAAATGTAAAGTACTACACATGGGAAACAGCAACCCCAGAGCAACGTATCAACTCTGTGGTACTACACTGACAGTGGTAGAGAATGAAAGGGACTTGGGGGTGATTGTGCAGGCGGATATGAAGTTCTCTGAGTAGTGCAGACGGGCTGCAAGAGTAGCTCATGGAGTATTGTCAATGATATACAGGAATTTTTCCAGCAGGGATAAGGAGGTGATTATTCCCTTGTATAAGGCAATGGTCAGGCCACACCTTCAGTACTGTATACAGGTCTGGAGGCCTCATTTCAAGAAGGATGTAGAGCTGCTGGAACGAGTACAGAGAAGGGCAACAAGATTAGTGAATGGAACAAAGGGTTGCTCTTACGAAGAAAGGCTTAAGTTTTGCAAATTACAGTGTCTGGAGACTAGGCACCATCGATGTGAACTGATAGAGGTGTATAAAGCCTTGAATGGTTTGAGCATGCTCAATGCTGATGGGATTCTTCCTCTTGCTCAGAATAATCACCTGAGAGGGCATAAATTCAAATTGAGGAAAGACAAATGTAGAATAGATGTGCGGAATTTTGCCTTTAGCCAGCGGGTAGTTGGTTGGTGGAACAGACTTCCATCCCTTGTTGTGGAAGTTGATAGCTTAAATAAATTTAAGGCCCAGCTGGATAAGTATTTCGAACGAACGGAGGGGTGAAGTGGAAGTGTTTTTTTTTTTTTTTGGCTGATGCTGCATAAGCTTGCTTTCTTGCATCATATGCCTCTACTAATGCTAATTATTCCACCCCACACGAGAACATCACTTCCACTGTAAGTATCCTTTTTTCTGATGTTGTAGGGATGGTACCGCATTCCTCGTTGTCTGCAGATGAAATAACGTCTAGAATCTGTTTGTAGGCTAAAATGGAACTCATCAGAGAGCAGAACTGTACCCCATTTGTCAGGGCTGCAAGTCACATGTTCATGGCACCAGTTTCGACGAGTTCTGCGGTTGTTTGGTGTTAGATTCAAACCACTGGCTTTCTTGCGTAGAGTCCACTTGAACTGAACCTTCTTAACACTAAACTTGAATTGAGCCTTCTTAACACGCTTCTTAAACCCTATAACAACCGCAACATAATGTGCTGCTTTATAAGATGGTAGACACTGAATTTGCATTCCAGGATGCCTATAATATTAAATATTCGCCTTCGGCGACACTCTTCACAATAAAATATTAATGAAAAACATTAATTTTTCGAGCAGTGTATACAGTATTGGGGAAGCTAAGGTTGACATTTTAAGGGGGAAATGGATCAGAACCTCCTGGTGGCGACTTTTTGTTGCAGGGTTTTAGGCATATCGGCGATTTAGACCGTATCTATGATGTTTGAAAAATTACGTGTGTCGATTTGTTTGTTTGCTGGACGAAAACCAAGCTTCCTGGAGAAAACCATGCTACCCTCGCCTGAGACCAATTAACTAAGCCACGTTGTGGAAAAGGTCCTTAAAAATTCATCACTGTTATTATAATTATAAAATAAATCTACCTGACAGTAAGTACCCGAATAGAATACTTGCTGGATCTCCTCTTTCCCAAGAACTGTTTTTAATCTGGCCCTATCTGGGCTAATTTACGATGGGCCTTACTGACTGCACTTAAAACTCACCTAATTTGACTTTACTGCCGTAGATTTTGGAGCGGAGAATTTTATTTTCTGTTTCTCCCCAGTCCGTTGGGGGTCAGAAATTGTTGCCTCTTATATTTTCAAGGGGCAGAACTTTTGCTGGTACCCAGGATTTGGGTCAACCGTACCACAGATTCCTACATAAGGAAGCGTAGAATCCACAGTAATTGCTGGGAGCGTTTTCCGGACCTCCATTGGGCCAGAATACAGGCACCCATAGCACTTGCAATACTGTCTTTGAGTCCACTAAAGACAGTACGTGCACATAGTTGCGGTCTGCCTCCTCGTGGCGTGGATGGGTACTTGAATGTCCTTCTTGCTGATCGCTGCTTCCCTTTAGCAAACAACGCACGCACACCATAACATAGCACTACACTTATTTCTGGAAATTTTACACAAAGTTTTATTTGTCATCACGTAACACGGTGAAGTTGAACTAACATTTAGTGGTCACCCTACATGAGACCATCCTCTTTCCCAAGGTGAATATGTACACGTCCACATTCACCTTGGGAAAGAGGAAAAAGTCCGCTGGTATTAGATCAGAAGAGTACGGTAGACGGTTGATCTGTACAATGCCATGTTTTATCCGCAAAATCCTCATACCTGAGGAATAGACCGGGGCATTGTCGTGAAACTAGAACCAGCTGCCTTTCTCTTGAAATTGTGGCCTCACTCAGGAAATGCTCTTCAGTAGGCCTTGAAGCACCTGTACGTAGACCGCAGCATTTGACTCCCCTTCAGGTACAAATTCCTTGTGAATCGCACCCTGTTTGTCGAAAAACATGATCGGCATCGTCTTTGATCCTGGACCTCTGTGAACGAAACCTTCTGGGCATTGGGGTAGTATTGAAACACCCAACACGCATCTCCAGTGACGAATAAAATCGAGGAAATTTGGATTAGAAGTATCAGCGACTAAAGCCATATTACTCCGTGTATACTGTCTCTGTAAATTGCGTGTGTTCTGTGGTGGATTTTCTGTTCTGGGCGAAAAACCCGATATGTTAACGGTACCAACGAAACTGGTTGTTACTTGCAACTTGTCCTACTGGACAATCTCTGTACCACTGTCTGTTGGAGGAAGTTTGAATTACAAATGCCACTTCCATTTATTTTCAAACTCATCGAACATGACCAGATGCTGCAATTTGCAGCATCTGGAGACTGGGTAAGAGCACCCGTTTATTCTCCTCATTTCCATAAATTCTTAATGCTACATTTGGAAAAGTATCTGTAAAATCGTTTATAAAAATATATTGTAACACTTCAAATGGAGTAATATTGTCTTTAATATAAATTTGAAATACTCTTTAAGTTCTTCAAATAATGCTAAACCATCAAAACAGACTCATCACGATCAATGTCGCTTAATTTAATATGTAAATCTTTTCAATCATTTAATAAATCGTCTTATGACCATTTTTTAATTCGGAAATATAAAATATTTTAAATATTTCTACACGTTCTTTCATATTTCTAAACCTTTCAGTTAACGAGAAAATTGTTGTGTCCATAATTTGAAAGAAAAATTTAATTTTGAAATTCTGTTTCTGATTCTGAATAGCTTCCTCTCTATGTTCATAATCGAAATGGCGTCTTTTCAATCTTTTCCTTACAGTGCTTACTTCTGGAAACGAATCGGCAATGCCAATGATGGTAGCCATATTATTAGCCAAATCAAGAATTTTTTGGAATGCTTCCTCTGCTCTATTTTCTTTAAAATATTTCGTGATTTCCCATTGGCAGGGGTGTAAGGCAAGGATGTTCCATGTTCCCCGTACTACTTGATTCATACGCAGAAGCACTGGTGAAAGAGTCCAAAGAAGAGCAGAAAGGAGGTATAAAATTAGGAGAGAAGATAAAGACAATATGATTTGCAGATGACTAAATATTGATTGGTAATAATGAAGAATTACAGAGCTCCTTGGACATCTTGAAGAGCACAGTAAAGGAATACAATATTAAGATTAACAGCAATAAAACCAAGGTAACGTTAATTTCAAAGTGGCCAGGAAGAAGATTCAATATAACACTAGGTAGAATAATATTGGAACAGGTCGACAGATACTTGAAGCATAATGACAGAAAATGGAAAAAAGCCTGGAAAAATAAAATCGAGAATTGCAATGGGCAAAGAGGCATTTAGTAAGAGAAAAGAACTATTGGGAAGAAATTTCAAAGAGTTAAGAAAGCGAATGGTTAAAACATTAATATGGACTGTTGTACTGTATGGCTCCGAGACGTGGATACTGGGAAAGAGGAGATGTGGGTGTGGAAGACAACGGAATGGGTGGACAGAGTGAGTAATGAGATTTTGAGGAAAGTAGAAGGGAGAACGTTAGTCAAGAATTAAGAAGGAAACAATAACTTTCTAGGACATGTATTGAGTAGAGAAAAGGGATTCAGGAGTAGATGTGTGGGAAGAGAACTACTGGGAGAAGGAGAGTTGGAATGATGGATTGGACGATAATTATGCAGGAATTAAAAGGATAGTACAAGATAGAGAATCACGGCGTCAATGGAGCTCTGAACCTGCCTGAGGGCAGAGAACTTGAAGAAAATGAAGATTTTGTAACTGCAAAATATAAATATGAAACAGATCCAGATAAGCAAATTAACGTGTCTGCAATTTCATGTAATGCATTTATTTCTAATGAATTATTTGCCTGCCTTTTTGAATACTGGTAAGCAGTGGCGGATGCAGAAAAAAAAATGACAGGGGAGCACCATTTTGTTCTGTGAATAAAATAATGCACAGACCAAAACAAATATGACACTCAAACAGAATGTGACTGGCGGACACAGGCACTACTAAAGTCTGAATTACTTTGAAGTCAACATTACGCACGACCAAACTGCGTGACGCCTCGAACTAGAATGGGAATCACATCAGCATCCGTGTTGCCAGCTGTAGTCGGTTGAAAATTGCCGAGCCACAATGCAGAAATAGATAAAATCCCCTATATTAACAAAGAAAAAAAATTTTTTTTTATAGCTAAAGAGAATTTAAACGATTGGTGTATATTCTCCGAAAAACGACAGGAGGACACATACCCTACTCTGTATTCACCATTGCTGGTAAACGATGGAAGTCGTGTTGGTCATCTGATTGGTTTTAACCAATCAGGTTAACAGCTCGACTTCTGGGTACGTGGGACAGGCGGTTGGATAGGTTTTAAGAGCAACACTAAGTTGAAGTTGAAGAATGGTAATCCCTTTGGCTCTTAATTCGTGCTTAGCAGCACTAATTGACTCAATTGCTTGAAGGCCAGAGGTGCAAACAATGCGTTCCCAGTAAAGTCTCTCGTAATCCGTGGTTATATGGAAGTAGTCTTCGTTTTACTGAAACTATTTTAAATGCAGTTACCAAGGGGAATTTAAAAAATATCACCATATAGAAAAAATTCCTATAAAGAAGTTCATTAAACAGAGGTCCGACTTGTACATGTCAGAAATATTTTTGGCGCCCTCCTGAACTGCCGCCCATAAGCGACACTTACCTCGCCTACCCACTTGCAGCTGCCTTAGGTACAGGATGCCCATCCTGGTCCAGAGGGTGGGAGTTGAAAGTGGGTGGTGGGGTGAGCCACCATCCAAAATGGGGGAAGAGACTTAACCAACTCAGGTGGTAAGAATAAAAGAACATAGGGAAAGAGATTCTTATGGCGGAGCGTGCTTTTGTAGCTGTCCCACACTGGCCTGTGGGTTAACCGTAATGGCCAGTGTCAGCATCCCACACCATGTCAGCTTGGATAACCATGAAACCCCTGAGGGCCTGCATAGCCATCAGTCTGTCCAGTGAAGAGGCTAAGATAGAACATACAATTAATAATAACTTTCATTCACTCAAATTCACACAATTTCACTTTTTATAGTTTTTTCTTTTATATATTAGATTAGATTAGATATCGATCAGTGCGTTTCGACAGGTGTCTTTTACACAGAAAAGATTTGACTTACTCCGTCCTACCTCTACACATTACGTAGAAAAGCCCCCTAGTATATTATTATTATTTTTTGTTGTTGTCATTTGTTGATGCATGCAGCCCAGCTTATTTTGTCCTTTGCTAATATTAATACCAAAATAAGGTGATGCAGCGCAAGGTGACGTTCAAAGAAGCTCTTATGGAAACATCTTTCTAGCCTGCATGTTCTCCTTTTTAGGGCTAATATATTTTTTATTTTGAGATTCGATTTAGTTGAAATTAATGTTAACTTAATTTCGGTTAACTATTTGTAATCCTTAATTAGTTAATGTAGTAACATATCATGTGAAACTTTTCCTTAGCTAACAGCAGTTGTTCAGGGCCGGTACACCACGATCCAGAGTGAATGTGTTGTTTCTGAATTGATTATACGCTCCAGAATCAATAAAAGATCCTGGGGAAATGAGCAGTACGTAAAGAATATTATTACAACCTACCATCTTCTGAGCTCAAAACCCCCTCCAGAAATAAAACAAAAAAAAAAAAAAAAAAAATCTCCTCTCTAATACACCTATTTCCACCCCCGACTGCAACGAACGCCATCTTTTGCTATCAGGCAAGAAAATGCAGACTGTAGAAATGAAACGTATGGATGGAATGAATCCAGCCCTTTCGTGTTTATTTTAACACTCTTGAAATGGTTACTTCACTCCATCTCCCCCCCCCGCACTTCATTTTCTCTCTCTATACACGTGCAGACACTCGCCAATGAAGTATGTACTCTCTTGCTGTGAATAATGCATTTCACCAGTGTAGCGTTCCAAGTAGTGGTGCGGCATGTTTATCTGTAGGAGCCATTGCGTGACTGTATGGGTTGTTTGTTTTTACTCGTTATGCGCATATTTGTGACACGTGAAAACACAAAACTGTCCCACAGCTTGATTGCGTCAGAAGCCTTTTGGTGTAGTCAAAGTCCCCCCCCCCCCCCCACCGTAGCGATTTTTTCTTGTTTATGACGTTTTTTTTTAACTTTCCAGCTATTCTCTACAGCATGAAGAAGTGCACATCTTGGAAAGAAGAGTGGTTTAATGCTTTCAGGGGCTCACACGACCTTTGTGCTATATTTATTCACTTAACCATGAATACGCTAATGAAAGCAAATATTACCTTTAACAAGCTGGAAAACCCAAAATCTAGAAAAGAGGCTCGTGTGTGAGCTCCTGGAAGCTCTGCACACACACCCATCTTTCCAAGATGTCCACTTTTTTGTGCTTTCGAGAATAGTTGGCATGTGCAGGAAATGTAAAAAAGGTCATCATACATGATAACCCCAGAAAAAAACTACTCAGACTTTCTGTTAGTGGATCTCAACATCAGCCAAAAAGGATTGGAAGGTTCTTGTTATTATTCTTTTGCTTACAGCTGGTCCCAGCCAGCTTTATTTAAGCATAAAGTCACCCTACCTACTTTTTGAAATGTTGAAATTCTATTTTGTTGATGTTTTTAACATTCTGACTTAAATAATACTTCCTCAATGACGACGACGTACTGAGACGTCACGCATTCGAGTTCTGGTTCGAGTCCCGTGTGTTACTGCAGAATTTCCAAAGGCAGCCTTACCGTTTTTTCTACCTCGACATCAATAAGTTTTTCATCCCGGCAGTTCATTGTTGTTATTGTTTGTTATTGTTATTTGGTTTTTAGGAGCATTAGCAACTAAGGCCATATTGCTCCGGGATATGCGGTGGTCATTTCCTGACCTTTCCGCATCCTCTGTATTTGGTGGTGACGGGCTCGAACCCCGGTCTAATCAAGAAGCGTGTGCTACACACTGCTGCTCCTTCCCACCTGGCTACGGAGGCGGCCCCGGCAGTTCATAGACACGGTATACTAACACCTCATGGCCTTACTGTCTTGATGCTTATTTCCATGAAAACACAACGCAGCTGCGCGATTATTAATGTATCCATAAACGCATTAAAATTCTTTCTTTTTTTATTACATTTGGCTATAAACCTTCAAGATAATGGCGAGTTGTTTGCATATTCTTAGCTATATGTCTTTGACGAATGTTTGTTCCAGAGGGTGAGCAAATAAATCCATTATGCCGGTAATTTCCTTGAATGTGAAAGATGGCAGAAATTTTGAAGGACGTCACAGCTACACAAACAGAGGAAAGGATGGGGATGCTACGTCACACATTGACTAAATATCAAGCGTTGCATCAGACAATAATAATCCCCAACCGGGCAATTCCTGCAGTGAGTCGTAAAACGCATTTCTGTTGTTGCTCGGGGCTCTCACGCAATCCTCTAACAGCGTTATCAACTCTTTCGAGCTGATCGCATGCTCTCTCTGCAAAGTGACACCCTCTCTTCGGTTATCTGTTTAAACCTTGACCTCTGATCGAGGCTGTTCAGTGTGGAATTTAGTTAAGACTGTCTCCTTTTATGCTGCTAATGAACCTCGGCAACTTTGAACTGAGTAGAAACTGAATACTGACATTGTTGAAAGCTTATCTGTCTTATTAGCACTCTTTGAATCTTTTCTCTTTAAGCGAGCTTTTTAAGTGGGTTTCGCTAAATACGAGTAATTTATTGGATGCACAGCCGGATTCTTTCAAGTCTGAGTTTTCATGGAATTGCTGTTCGCTATTGCACCACTAAAGTTGCACCACTAAAAAAATTAATTAATTGTTGGAAAATTTTGTAGTGAGAAGCGATATTTAGCATTGTTGGGAGTGTGATCATTTTAATTGTTGGGAAATTGTTATTGTTGAGAAATAATAAATAAATAAATATTTAGCATTGTTGTGAGTGTGATCATTTTAATTGTTGGGAAATTGTTATTGTTGAGAAATAATAAATAAATAAATATTCATATATTGCAAATACAGCAAGCCCATCTCAGCACGTGGCCAAGGGCAGATAATATGGTACAAAGGAAATAAAATAATCGAATACATAGCAGATTTCATATAAACATTAACAATGAATAGGAATTATACTTATGAATGAATAAATCTGTAAATTCGCATCATCGATGACTTTACGAACATCATAATCGCAGTTAGTATTGTTGGAAGTGCGAATCGGATCGTTTTAATTGTTGGGAAATTTTTATTGTTTAGAAATAGCAGTAGTAGTAATGGAGGCATGTGATGCAAGAAAGTATGCGTATGAGCTTATGTAGCATCAGCCAAAAAAAAAAAAAAAAAAAAAAAATTTCACACATTTATTCCCTCTAAAAGTTTCTCAAGTTCACCTGTCGTTGAAAGTTTAGGCTATCAACTTCCACAACAGCAGATGGAAATTTGTTCCACCAATCAACCACCCGCTGAATAAAGGCAAATTTCCGTACATCTATTCTACAACTGACTTTCCTCAATTTGAATTTATGCCCCCTCAGGTTTTTAATCGAAGCAAGCGAAAGAATCCCATCAGAATTCAGCGTGCACAACCAATTCAAGGTCTTATACACCTCAATCAGATCACCCCAATTTGCAGAATTTAAGCTTCTCTTGGTAAGAAGATGTAGAAAATAGGAAGGATGTAGATTTGCTACATCCTTCCTAAAATGAGGCCTACAGACCTGTATACAGTACTCAAGGTGGCGCCTGACCAAGTATCCCCTTATACAAGGGTATAATCACCTCCTTATCCCTGCTAGAAAAAATTCCTGTAAATCATTGACAAGACACCATGAGCTACTCTTGCTGACCGTCTGCAAGAGTCTGCAGAAAACTTCATATCTGCCTGCACAATTACTCCCAGGTCCTTTTCGTTCTACCACTGTCAGTGTAGTAACTTTATATTTGTCAATGTCAAACTTCTGCCACTTCTCAGCCCATCTCTTCAAATTTTCTAGATCCTGTTGCAGTAGCACACTGTCATTAACAACCCTGCCAACCTTTGTATCATCTGCAAACTTCGACACTAAGCCTGATATACCTTCATCAATATCATTGATAAATATACAAAACATCAGTGGACCCAACACCGAACCCTATGGGACTCCACTAATAACATTAGTCCACGAAGAGCAGCACCCATTGATTACCACCCTCTGCCTTCTCCTACTCAACCATCATTTTATCCATTGTAGCAACTTACTCTTAATACCATTCTGCTCCAATTTGTACAATAGTCTTCCATGCGCAACAGTGTCAGAAGCTTTCCTGAAATCCAAATATATGATATCAAAATTATTTTTCGCATCCAGCTCCTTTGTAACCACATCATAGTATCCAAGCAGATTTGTCAGACAAGACTTTACCTTAACAAACCCATGCTGGCTGAATTATTACTGCAGTCTTGCCTAGATGATCCTGCAATGCATCTTTAACCAATGACTCCATTATTTTACCCGGAACAGAAGTTAAACTAACTGGTCTGTAATTACTCGTGTCATCCTTCGATCCCCCCCTTTGTGAATTGGTGTTACATTTGCACATCTCCGTGGGAACTTCTCCTGAGTCCAAGGATGTTCTCATAATTATGGCTAAGGGTTTGCTTACTTCCTTTTCCGCTTCCTTTAATATAACTGGACAGATCCCATCCACCCCAGATGCCTTTCTTATGTATAATAGTACTGAAGTTAGTATTGTTGGAAGTGCGGATTGTTTTAATTGTTGGGAAAATATATTGTTATAAAATGATTGTAAATTACCGATATAAGTTAAATTGTTGGAAGGATGCATATTTTGATTGAGGAGTATTGAAGTCATTAGTTATCCAGTTTTTGGAAGAGTTTACTACTTCCTTTCAGTTTTCAGTGAAATTCCCGAACTTCCCGACAACGCTTCTGTTTTTACTACATCTATCTCTATTCAGAGCAAACTTCCTTCCCCACAAACTTCCTCCCGCACTGGATATATCCTAAATTGTACTTTAAAAAGTTTCGGAAGTAAAGCGAGCATCTTCAAATAGTGTTTCGCTCTTAAACTACAAATACACTTATGACGTCTGTAGTTGTTCTAGATTAAGTATCTTCCGGGATGTTTAAACTTCCTTGTATTTATCTTTTATCGGTAATGTTCCAACTTCATAGCAGAAACTCAAGGGTTTTGACAACGCACGCGCTCCGAAAAAGTAAATTACTCATACGGAGTCACGAGATGCATTGTCTGCGATTTTTATGCCAGTTTCTTACTGCGTAGAGGAAATCTTGTTGGCTGTTACTTCTTGTGGGTCAGTGAGTTTCGTTTGCAGCCTTTAAAAGTTCCTTTCCGACGGAACTCGAACCCGAGTTTCTTCTAGACAATGTGCAACAATACCAGACTCCAGGAACAGTAATGAGCATACTTAACAAAAGTTATGTGCTTGTTAAAGTATCCTAATGAATCAGTTCCGCGTTATATTCTACACGCATCTGACGCTAATTGTAAACAGCAAAATATGAAAGCTTCTGCTGAATCTCTTTGGGTAATTTGCGCACCGAAATGTATTTGACTTGTTTCAAACATGGCATAAATGGGCGTTGACTTGACAAAGTCGACAGCTTTCATTACTAAATCTGGAAACTGGTAAGACACGGTTACGTTGTCATCATAAGTATTTCAGTAGCGTCTAATCTAGTGTCTCGCTGGTTAAATAGCTTACAATTCTGTAATCAATACCGAGTGATTGGGCATTTTGCCAACTTCCTTCAGGCTCTTCTGAAACATCGCCAAAGTTAAACTTTCTTTGATGGAAGCAAAGCTCTGTAAACAGTAACGGCCTCCCACGTAAAATTTTGATGACCTTTATACTTATTTGAAATACGAAGATCCGAAAAAGCAGCCAAACTGTAATTTGTGCTTTGGGATAAATATGGATTACTGTAAACACCTTACATTGTATACTTTAGCCCAGAATTTGAAATGGTTCCACATGCTGTACAAGCAGGAGTCTATTTGGGTCACGGGTAAGATCCCGAGGCAGATTGAGGGATGGCTGGAGAACAGGAAGCAGAAAGTTGTTAGAAGTGGTCATTCCTGAGAATGAGTCAGGGTTATAAGCGAGGTCCCTCAAGGTTCGGTGTTAGGCCCACTCTTCTGTCTGATCTTCCTGAATGATATGGACGAGAGAATAGAGAGTACGATGTTAAAATGATATTAAAAAGGTCGGGAGGGTCGTTAAAGATGCAAGACAGGGCTTCGTGGATGTTGGGAAAAAATGCGAAGTTCTACATTTGGAAAATAGTAACCAGAGAATAACTTATACAGTAGGTTGGGTAGAGCGTCGTACACATCAATGCTGATACCACAATCGGTATGGTGTGTTCGGGTTTTGTCGGCTGCGTATGAGAAAAGGCTTCGGGGTCCTTGAAAAGATCAAAGGACGGGCAACTCGTTTGGTTAGAATAACAAAGGATTTGCTATTTCAGGAGAAAAAATCAATGCAGTCCGCGTCTGAGACCGACCAGCTCAGTTACATTGTGAAAAGGCCCATAAAAATTCCTCACGTTGTTGATAGAATTCGAACTCGGAGATTTTCCATCCGGTCTTGAGAGGATGGTGATTATATCGACTCTGTAGCCCGCAAGGGCTTCGAGAGTAATACATCCGGTGGGAAGCGAGTCTAATGTTCGGGAGTCATACACCCGGTTTATGGGGGAAGCGAGTCTAGAGTTGTAATGTTTGGTGTAACATAAGCACTAAGAAAATAAAAATGAGAGTAGGAGTGTGCTATAGGCCGAATGACTGTGATGAATACAACGAACAACTACAAAAAAATAGAGCGGGCTAGTAAATCAGAATATCTTATAATGGGGGATTTTAACTTTCCAGATATTGACTGGAAAGTCGATGAACTTGAAGTCCTGTGACTGGTCCTGAAAACCGTGACTCGCAGCAGAAATTGCATCATCATCAGAAACAGTGTTTTCCTCGAAAAATGGACTGACTTCAGGGCAGGAAAGAGGAAGAAATCTTAGGATACAAGCTAGGGGAAATAAGTGGGATGCGGAAATATTTCAGTTTTTCCTGGTACATCGACAAAATTTCGTGTGCACATTGTGCCCTTTTCTTCTTCTGGTACGGGCCAGAAGTCTGGGCACTTATTTAGCAGACACTTTACTCGTATGCAGCTATTGATGTTGTCCACAGACCTTACATTAATTTGGAGCTCTGCATCTAGTTCGTTGACTAATACGACCATCTTCCAGGATTAATATCTCAATTTTTGCAACACTTTTCTGATACAAGATTTGCTGGGAGTCCTGGGATTTCTTCATCTTGCACTCAGTTTCTTCCACATTTGGATTGTTTTACGCCAATGTGCAACAACAATCTAACCTGAGCAGCCATTTCCATAAATTTTGTGGATTGTTTTGGGTGGTTTTCTTTGTGGAAAGAGGAATCGAATCACTGAACTGTATTCCACTTTATCCATTGCGACAAATAAAAAAATGAATTGTCAGATCGAAACCAAAATTTGTGTGGTTGCTAGAGAGATTTCAAAGAATCAAACAAAAAAAATTCATCTTTCTATCGCAACTACTTCTGGGTGAATACAAATCTTTTTTGAATCTCCTTCGTATTTGGCTAAGAGTGCAAAGAAATGAGAAAAGAATTCTTCGCTTATGTTAACACTTAGAAGAAAAGTGATAAAAAACATTAGTCCACTAGATATGAATAGCATAAATATTGAAAATCTTGTTCAGTTTGTTGAAAAACTGAATGATTGCTGAATGCATCTACATTCAGCTTGAAGATATTTTTAACTTTCCGGAAGGAAAAACCATGCCACCCTTGTCTAGACAGACTAACTCAGCTGCGTTTGTAAAAAAGACCAATAAAAATTCCTCGCGTCATCGACGGGATTCGAACTCAGGTGTTTTACTCCGGGTGTAGAGGACGGTGATTATAACCACCGTGCTACCCAAGAGGGCAAAGCATCTAGAGATGATGAAACCTATCCAATTATACTGATCATCATTGACAGGATTGAATTTATACGGTAATCAAAGCGTGGATTTTCTCAGAGGATATGTTGTCTGGCCGATCTGATTGGATCTCAGTAACAAAGATGGAGGCAAAAATTAATTTTTAACATCACGACTTTATATTGCAGGAAAACTTTTGTTCTACATGAAAAGATGTTTACAAATTGGAGTAATGTTGTGATACTAGGGGCAAGTTACAGCTGTGAGGGATGATTGAGTGGCAGAAGACGAAGGGTGGTTGTTTAATGGCTAATGCTCTTGAAGTGATATAATTAGTGGAAGAATCCATCAGAGTTCAGTGCTGGGCCCCCTAACTGTTTTCAATATGTATTTACGATATTGATGAAGGCATATCAAGTCAGAGATGATACTAGCGTTTGTGGTGCCTAAGGCAAAACGTTGCAACGGCGCCTAATTCATATCTTATGAATTAGGCGCAATGGTTAAGACACATCTTGAGTACTGCATACAGGGCTGCAGGCCTCATTTTAAGAAATTTGTTTGAACGGGTGCAGAGAAGAGCCACAAGATCAGTCACTGCGCACTGGGTTCTCTTACCAAAAAAATACTTAATTCTGTAAATTGCAGTGTCTAGAAACTAGGCACCTGCGTGGAGACCTCATTGAAGTAAATAAATGCTGACGGCATCTTTATTCTTTCTCGGACGTCCCACATTAAGAGGACATGAATTTAAATTCGAAAAGGATGGTGACAGAATAAAGATGCAAATATTTCATTTTCGTTACAAAGTTTGTTTTCAGCCAGAGAGTAATCGCTTGTTGGAATAATCTTCTATCCGATGTTGTGGAATCGAGTAGCTTGAATAAATTTAAGGGGGCATTAGACAAATTATTAGAGGGACAACCGATGATGATGATAGTGATGGTGTTATAAGCTTACATAATTTGCTACTACTAACAGATCTTGTTCGGACTAACTATTAAATGGATCTCAGGAAGTTTGTGTTTGTGTCGACCACCAGAATAAACTGCTTTCTGGTTCATCAAGTTTGATAGTCTGGATAAGTTTAAGGGGCAGCTGGATCGGTACTTTCTGGAGGACAGAAGAGTATGATAAGAGTGGAAACGGATAGTGTAGATAAGGTTTATTTATTATCGATACAGTAAAAGCCTGGTTTCTTAACATCTTTTTGGCTTTGCTAATATGGGCAATCACAGGAATACCTTTCCAATGACTACATTTTATGTATATCCTGTTATGCTAATACATATATATGTATCAGATTAATTTTGTATCCGAAATTGGAAAATAGGATGTAGGCTACGCCTTCGTATCATGTAGGCTGTTCCGGAAGTGAGCCATAACATAAGAAAATAAACTGGTTCATTGATTCACGTTACAATTCTGATAAGCAACAGCTTAGTACAGGAATATCAAACGGCGGCCCAAATGTTTTCAAGTTTTACACGTTCAAACCTGTAAGAAATAGTGATTCTTTAATGAAGTTACGCTAAATTTTGTAATTCTCTTTTCACGTGTATATTTTGTAATAAAGGAACCTTTCTGACAATAATCCTTAATCCATTTGACATCTTGTTATTGTATCAACTTGAAATAAATTATGTGCACATTGTGTGTCTATTGGATTGTGGATCGTGTCTATTGGATTGCCTTCCGTGTGGGCAGTTCAGTAGACACGATTTTGTTACGACTTTTCACCCTTTGTTCCATATCAGATTAAGAGAATTTGGAGGACTCGGATAGAGCAGTTTTTAACCGGCGGATCATAACGGGATTTTAGTTGGGAACTTTAAAATAAACAGAAAAATATTTAACTGATTACAGTGTACTCTGCAAATCTGAAATGCGGCTGGCTGGAACTTGAGGTGAGTCCGTATCTCATAGGGACACAGAGAAGTCCCTTCTGTCTGTGTGGAGGTTCACTCTTCATAGAACCTCTGCACTCTGTGTAGATGTTCACCCGGGCATATAAGACCGTGTCCACGGATTCATTACGTGTTCCCGTGGAGAAGATTCCCTCAGACCTGTTCATGGCTTGGTCTTACTTGATGGAATCCATAGACAAGTTTTGAATGTCAGACCGTGCTCGATGGGGTGAGTGGCCGATAGCCCTTCATTAAAATCTGAGTGAAGGAGGTCGATGATGAGTTCGATGCCACAGGGCAGACCCAATGGACTAATTCTCAGAAGGAAAGACAGACTTAGGCTTCCCCCCCCCTCCGTTCAAACTTTTTGCCTAAGGTCTCGTCTGTGGCAACTGTTTAGGATATCGGCCTGTTGTCTCCTCACCGGACAGGGCTTGAGGTTCAGGCCTAGCGTTGTGCTCACGTGATGAGCCGGCGATCGGATTCCACATTATGTTGCATTATCCATTGTACACGGATTTGCGCGCTCAGTTGGAGCGATGGACGTTCCAACTGAGGACATTATTTTTGCCCCTTTGAGAATTTGGATTTCTTTAACCAATTTAGTCTCTTTGTAAGGGTCTTTTTAGCCGTAGAGCGCCAATGGCATTACCAAACTAGTAATGAAGAGTTACCAACCACGAGTTACCGTCCCCACCACAAGGTGGGGACGGTAACTCGTGGTTGGGGGTGTGATGGCGTGTCGCAAGTCGCAAACCCAATGGTCTCTGCTTTCTAAGTCGCTTTTTAAGTTGGGCCGTAGGGTAACAAATTAACCCGAACCGATAAATTGTGATTTATAAACAGATGAGAGTTACGAGAGTCATTAGCTGCATATAGGCGAAAGCCAAGGGAGCGGCTATGATGCAAACTCACTTGAAATGTAAATGCATATCGGAAAAACTTCTAATAGTCTCGCCAGGGACTGAGTTAGTTGGTCTCAAACCTGAGTTCGAATACCGTCAATGACGCGAGGAATTTTTGAGTCTTTTTCACAAAGTGGCTGAGTTAGTCAGTCTCAGGCGAGTGTAGCACGGTTTTTTCCGGGAAACTCGAATTTTTCGTCCAGCAAATAGCAAAGCGATCACATAACACATTTTATTATATACAGTTTATTATATAGGGCGCAATGTGGCCTAATTTGCTTAACCTACAATAACCAGTTGTCTCAAGCAGAAGACGGTTTTTTATCATAGACAAGCAAACCACAGTAAACACACGCATTCATCAACATTTAAGTTATACTGTAGTGGTTTTATAGGCTCGCACTACAATTATTAGCCCCTGGAACAGTGGGATTACGCTGTCTACCTTCAGTTTGGAAATGAGCTCTTCGTTTAGGGTTCATTTTGAAAAAAAATGTATTTATTTTGTCTATGGATGTGAAAAGTAAGGAGGACTTTTGGTTTCTTCTATCAATAAAAGAGAAACGAATAAGACTAACGCAGCTGAAATAATAAGAAAAGAATGGAAAGTTGAGCATTGTACGTGCAATCGTACACTCACAAGGACACTCGGTTCAAAAGAACCAGCGTCACTTCGCTTTCTGTGTCAGTCAGCCGATTGCCGGAAGCCACTTGCAGTTTTGGCAAGCAACTTTCAGTGACTAAGGGTGTAGTAATTATACAATTGGGATCGCCGCTTTTTCTAGTAGCGGTTGCGTCTTGCAGATGCTAAAGGAGGGTTGAAGAAAGTCCACACGAGAGAAGTAAAGATAGAAGGCAATCTTGCTGAGAAGTAATATAAACAGATGCCAACGCACCTCCTGTATCTCGCTGTCGTGAGTCGTTTTATGAGTTTAAGCACGCACAAACACGCACGAAATTATATACAAGTATCAAGTTGATGGTTTATTTTAAGCGCCAAGACAACTAAGGCCATGGGGCGTCAGTATATGGTCACTGTAAATTGCCCTCTATGGTTAGCTAGTCTCAGGAAAAACTGAGTAGAAGATGAACCTGAATGATGAACCAGAAAAACCTTTTTTCCAGGCGATTAACTCGGCCACGGTGTGGAAATCCCCACGAAAGTCACTCCCACATGCTTCAAGGAATCGTGGTCGCTGTTTCTTTTCCGATCTTTCTGCTTAACTTTGAACACCCTGTGTGCGTATGTTAAACTGAGGGTATGAGGTCAGTATATAGTGTTTGTAGCTTGTATTCTGTGATGGAAACGAAACGAAACGATCGAACGAAAAACTCTAGTTTTCGGGAGAAAACGAAAAGAAAAACTGTTATTTCTTGCCTGAGACAGACTAACATAGTCACGCTGTGAAATACAAGTCCAAAAAAATTCCTCGCATCATTGATGGGATTGGATCTCAGGCCTTTTCCACTTGTGGTGAAGAACGGTAATTATATTCATGTCGCTACCTGCGAGGGCTTGAACACCCTGCTACTGTTTACAAATGACTTAGATTACCTATGGTCAATCGTGCCCATCTGCCTAACCCAGTCCCTATTGCAACTCGGGCAAGCCAACACTCATATTTTGCGTTATGTCCATCAAGCTAAAATTCTCTGTTTCCTAAGATCATTTTAAGAATTACATTCGAAGGTTTGCTCTGTCTCATCATAAAGACAAATAAAAAAGGACTCCTGTGCCATATATATACTTTCTGACCAAAATATTAGTAACCGAACCGCAGTATTTTTAGCACTTCCATGAATTTAAACATATGGTGCCGAAGATAGCTACAGTAATTATAAGCTACCGTTGTAAAAATAATCCCTTCTTTCAGTTTCAATCGGATTTAGATCTGTAGACTGGGAAGGTACAGAGAAAGCGATTGAATTCGCAAATATGTTCTGTAACTCCTTGCGAACAGATGTCCCTTAGGGATGGTCGTATTATCATCTTTCAATTGACACCATTGCAGTTGCAGGGTTTACTCATCTGATAAATTTCGTAAATATTTGATAATCTTATATTCCATTCAAATTTATCGGTGGCAAATCCATGTCTTGCGAACGTTCCCCACGGGAAGACACGTAATGATCCATCGCTTCATCACGACCGATCAGACTACAGTACCTGTCCTCAAAAAATCTCCACTCCAATAGTGCGGACTCAAACACTACTGGAGTTGATCGATGCAACTTCATTCCTACTAAAGCTCTGAGATCCACCTTTTCTTTCTGCCATAGTTGAGGCTTACTCTCTCTGGAAGTGGATTATAAATTGTAAGGATTGTACGTTTGACAGCCCTGTTTCCATAATTCCTGACAATAAGTTTTTGTTTTTTTTTTAATCGCCCACAAACACCTAATTCGAATCCAATGAATCGGGCAAGGGATTTTCATTTGCCCTTTCACAGCGTGGCCGAGTTAGTCGATCTCAGGTTTCCACGGACGCAAGGTTTACACTCTGGAGCTCGGATTTTTCATCCAGCAAACATGCAAATCCATCACAGAACACCAAAAAATATATATATATAATAATAAAAATAGAACATCTCAGGCGCCGCCTCATTTATTCCTTAAATTATGACTGCAGTAAAAGGGGTGACATCTTGTGTATTTATTATCCGGATGAAAACATCTTAAAAAGCATAAATATGAAAAGCCCCGGGTATTCTGAGAAGCCAGCTGAAATCCCTGCACTTTTGTTCTCAGTCTATAATTTTAAATGGCGGATTTTGCCGACAGGTGTCACTGATAAAGTAATTAAAGTCAGCTCACTTTGCGATTACAGGCGGAAATGTAATCGTTCCTAATGATATACGAGCGGGACTGCCGTTGTACTTTACCCATCATGCTTTCTGTTAACCAGTTTTTTCTCCTCGTGGATACTTCAAATAGTTCTTTTCGTGGTTTGGACACGATGACCTATTGAAATCGGCGAGAACTGACTGGGGAAAGAAAGGGCACCCTCGAATCTGCTCGTAACCCCAAATGACAGTTGAAATAAATGGAGAGTTTTCATTCAACGGATTCGGTTGACTTATAAATAGCGGAGGAGGACATCGCTGAATACAACGGACACGAAAGAAAGAAAGAAAGACATTATCCGGAGGAGACAAGGTTGTGCTCGTTATGTGTCGAGCAAAATTACATCCACTGGTTGAATGGACGCTATTTTTAGACACCAGATGGATTCCATTACCTTGTCATCTTCACAGAAATCGCTTTTCTCTCGATACATTTTTCATCAGATTATTTTTCTGGAGAACAAGATTAGAAGAACCTGATCCCCGCGGGGTTTTTGTAATCCTACTATAGCTCGTGATAACGAAGATTAGAATACGAAAAATGTCTAATAATAATGCGTGCACCCACGTGAAGGCCTTGAAGATAACGCGGCGAGAAAATGTCATTGCGGTTTTTCAATCGTTTGCCACGCGAATCACGTGATTGTTCGGATGAATGGATGAAGCTGAAAAGGCAAGAATACGCGCATGTGCAAAGCAAGATTTTCGTCAATAAAAAGCATTTTACATTCTCGTTTTGTAGTAAAGAAAAATAGCTTTCGTGGAACTTGGGGTTGTGTGTACCCTTCTTCTCCGGTTATTTTTTAACCTCAATAATTACGTCTTCCGCAGCCACTGCGAACAAGTGCGAGTTTTCCGTGAGTCGCATTTAAAATTGTTGTCTCGCCAACTCCTTCCCCTACTTGTTGGCAAACGTGTGCTTACGCAACTGCTTTGCCGACTTCGCGCCATCAATTCAGGGAAAGTGAATGACAAAAAAGTGGCCACGTGTTTTCCAAACTGCGCCTCAGGTAGTGCAAATAGAAGGTCGCGACCTTAGCAAAGGGGAGAAACAGCAGGAAGAAGCTATCGGAGTCTACCGTCAGCTATTTTTAAACCAACACCAGCTCAATAACATGTTTCTCACCGCACTGAAATACTGTGTGTACGTTATTCACACGAACAAATGGAAATAACTTACCTGAGTGTGGAAACAACCCTCGTTAAAACCCACCGGATTCTCTTCAAAAAATGTACAAGGTCTGTAGGAGCTGCCATCTTATTTTTTCTCCACGTTTTTCCCAAACAAAAAAACTGACCTTTGAATATAAACGATTCACAGACACCTGTTAGACTGGTTGTCTTGATGGCAATTCGAAATAACCCAACCTCTACCTCTTTTCCATCCTGATGATTCTTCCATTCTGAAGAGAATGGAAGAATCACGAACTAAATTAATACCAACAATTCTTCGGTTCCTGATGGCACCGTAGTTAACTCTGCTCTGTGTCACTCCACAGGGGGATCTCTTGCTTAAGTACTATGGGAAAATCTGGAGAAATTCGAGATCTCTAAAAGACTTTCTAAACGAGTCATGATTGAACTCTTGTAATTGGGTGGAAAGTTTCACTACGTATGATACTAGTCCATAGTACTGCAAAGCTCTGTTCTTTCTGAGACCTCCTTTTATTGACCATTTATTTTATTGAACAGATCTTGTTTTCCAAAACAATCACTCGAATATCCAGTTCCATTGTATAGTAGCGATAATTGCAGTTAATTTAAGACTCAATCCTGTCTGCAGCTAAGGAGCAAACACAGAAACGTAAAATAAAAAAAAAAAAAAAAACCCTTTTTTATTGAATTGTGACCAAACATTAGTAACACACACTAAGCTTTATTGTGTCTTAATAATGAACAAAGAATGGATAAATTTCGCTGTGAATTTACAGAGTTATGCAAATGATTCGTGAGCAGCAAAAAAAATTCGTATGACATTTTCGATACGAAAAAAATTAAGGCGAGTGATTTCTGCGATTATCAATAGAGGCATGACATCGATTTCTCATGTTGAGAACGAGGCTTTTATTTAGTGCTGGAGGTATCAATTATGTGTGCGGGCTCTCATAAGATCAATGAAGTTTCTTGAGGAAGTCAGTACGGTGCAGCTACTCTCTTGCCTAGAGAATCCCAGACACTATTTGGCTTGAGTTCTAGGAATCGGACTGACCATTTTATACGAGATATACGCTGAAACAGAAAGTATTGATTTGCTACGAGAGCTGTGTGAGGACATGGCATGCATTATTCCCTATTGAAAGGAAGTTGGACCCGCCACCTATGGAAATGAACAAACATAAGGATCAAAGGTCGTTGAATACAGGTCAGACAGAGATCGGTTTGTTTCATGAGTGACGATATGAAACCACTTTTTTTTCCCCATTTATTTAAACACACAATTTTATATACATTAATTTATATACAGAACTTACAGAGATTTATATGCAATTCTATATACATTTACAGGTGGCTCCTAGGCAAAAGCCCATCTCCACCTTGTTCATCCTTTATGGCGTAGAACCTCTACGAAACTGTCTCGAAAAAGTGTTACTGTTAGACCACTTCGTTACCAGGGAGTAGCCAATACAAGGGCAGCTGCTGCCTGGCGCCCGCCCCCAAGTACGAGGAGCCGAGCCCGAATCCACTGTCTCTGTTTGTGCCGAAATGTACAAGTCCCGCACCCACCTGAGGTAGTGCAATACCAGTGAATGCCTGCAGGCCTGCCCCCAGGTTTCCCAGACCTGGGAGCAAAAAAAATAAATAAATATTTTGTATCAGTGAAGAAACCTCCACAATTAAACTTAGTACCACTGCGAAGAAATTTTTTTTTTATAATATAATGTGGCTAGATTATATGTTGGATTCGCCGTTCACAGTAGAGAATGTGAACAGCTTGTCAGACAATTTTTGCTCACTTAGGTTGTAGGATAAAATTCAATCCTCGAGGGCTAATCCTCTAGGGTCGGTAAAACCGCTGTGCCAGAAGTTTGGATTTGGCATTTAGATCCGCTGTTGTTATAAGATTTTTAGAAGCAAATTTAGTACAGATATTGTCCAAACGATGGAGAGTCAGTTGTGTGTCTTCAGCTGGCGGACAGTAGACAGATGCAGTGCAAAAACTTATGAAAGGTGTGGAAATCATTAAACAAATCAGTGTCCGTGCATAAACCTGTAATGTGGGTAATAACCGTCTGATATCTATATCTTCACCGTCCTCCCCACACCGGGTGGAAAAGGCAAAGGGTTCGAATCCCATCGATGACGCTAGGAACTTTAATAGGTTTTTTCACCCTGAGTTAGTCGAGTTCAGGTGTAGATAGCAAGGTTCCCCCCCCCCTCCCAGAAACTGTGGTTTTTCGTCCAGCAAAACAGGAAAATCGACCAAAGAACAACGCAATTTACAGACATAAATACGGGTGACCTTTTAATATAATAATTTGAATTTGTGGGTAACAACCAGATCATTGTTTAAAACAACTATGGCACTTTTTGGGGGCTTGTCAAATGAATGCACGATTCTTGCCGAGGTGGGAAAGCCCATAACCTTATGGGTCCCACCCCTACCTGCGAAGAATGAAAGGGTTCCTGTATATGTAGATAATATCAAAATTATTTTCAAATGCTGTTATTCTAACCTCATCCATTGCCACTCTGGAGCGCTGACTGTTTATCTGAAGAATTTTTATACCCTCAAAGGTGATGTTACGTAAGATCGGATTCATATATACTGGTTACGCTTATCCATCGCTTTCACATATTCCGGACAGCGGCTGTCTCGAATGGAGTGCTGATAATCTCAGTTCACACATTTAGTGGATCTTCCTTATGTGTGCAATCGGCGAATATTATTAAATCCGTTTATTAAAGTAGCAAGTGTTTGCTTTCACCCCTTATACACAGCCGACCGGCTAGAAGGGTGTACAAAAATGCAAGAATTGCAATTATTTACAATATAAGAAGGGCGTACAAAATGCACGATTGGCGTCAGTCACACCGGTAAGCATCTGAGAAAGAAGAATATTTCTGGATGCAATGTGAACTCTCTTTATAAAACAGCCCTGGAGATGATGAATGCGTTGCCCGTGACCCTGTTCATCCATCGCATTACCCAGTACTCGACTGCCAGGAATCTGTTTATGTACGACGTCGAGGCAGAAGACCAGATTGGTGAAGCATATAGTGCGATAGGTTGTAGGCACCGCTGGACGTATCCTCCGATTACATTGACGTTCAGTAACCCCGTTAGCTCCTGTCGAATTGCCCACATCGCCGAGAAAGTCTTCGATTTCATGGTCGGAAAATGGTTCTGAAAAGTGAGGCCCTCTTCCCAAGTCATGTTCGTGTCAGAACACCTCCCTGCGGTACTCCTCTCGTTATAATGCACTCCTGTTGGAAGGATTTGTAGCTGATGATGTCTTAGTGTTTTAACAAGCTTCCTCTAATGATGCCAAAGTACTTTTCTAGAATGTAGATGAGAGCGGGAATTGAGAGCTTATCATAAGTAGATGAAATATTACTGTTGAGAGCAGTTTGAATTTTAAATAGGGTGTCCAGTAGGTTTGTATATGTACATCTTTTGGGGTCACAGTATGCAGATGTTTAGGTCTATGAGAGAAGCATTGGTCGATCAGTACTGATAAGATAGTTTTCTCAAACACTTTTAATAGAGAGCAGCCCACTGAGATCGGTCTCAAGTCCCCTGTAGCGATTCCACATTGTCAGGATTGATCTGGAATTCAATATGCAATTAAATATTACAAGAAGGGGCTCCACAGTGAAGGCAATACACAGTTTAACCATGAATAGAGGGAGGCCATCAGGACCAATTGTAGATTTGTTGGGAAGTCTATTGATAGTATTTATAAGGTGTTGTTTTGTTAGAGTTATAGTTGAAAGGGGATGTCTGGAGTGTATGACGAAATCACTTAGGTTTAGGGTCTGATGGCACCTGGTTGAAAGTCAAAGATACCCATTCTTGAAATATCTTCTCATCGACATGGAAATCTTTGTTGCATTTGGATGAATACGTTTGGAGTGGTTTATTCTGTTGAGTACCAGCTGCTGGATTGCTTTTCGTTTGCATTTGAGGAAGGTTGCCTGCTCTTTCTTGTACATCTGGTAGTCAGCTGAATTATGGTACTTTTTCCATATTCTGAAAGCTTTTTGTTTCATCTTAAATTCTTTTCGGACTTCAGTATTGAACCATATATTGGATCTATCAGAGAATTTTAATTGCTTGGAAGCTCCTTGGGAGGAAATTTCAAGTAGCTGGTTAGCCAGGTTAGATATAACAATGGCTATTGATTCTTGTTGTAAATGCTTCCAGTTTATTTCTGTGAGACGTGCAAGGATGATCTCTGGTTTTAAGTATGTGATGGAGAATACTGTTTTGGTAATCGCCTCATTCCCGAAAACTTCACCAGCGTTTGAGTTTATAGTAACGTTGAACTCAAACGTGATGGGAGTGATCAGAAGGGAAGCTGTGGTGTTCAGTGGTCAGACCAAGGTGTAGTAGATTGTGGAATAATAGATCCAGCATCTGGTTTCCCCTGGTAGGAGGTGTAGTTTGGTGAACTAAGCCAAATGTGCCAATGACTGATATGAGATCTTCAGTGGCCTCATCATGTCTAGGCGTAGGCATGTTGAAATCGCCTATAATTTAGGTGATGATATTGAGGGCTAGGTTGGCTGCTATCCATGCTATCAGTTCACTTCGTGAATCTTCTGTGTGATCGGGGGGTAGACATACAAGACAAATTTGGAGTTGTATGGCATCCTTTCTTAATTTGGCACATAGGGCTTTGAAGTTATCAGATTTGGTCACTTGAAATCTGGACTGCTTGAAACTGGATGAGTACAGTAACGCAACACCTCCACCGCGTCTGCTATTTCTGGAATTATGGAGGCTGAGGTAATCGAGAAGCTGACCTATGACATCCAGTTGCCGTCTGTGAGATAACCAGGGTTTGGTGAAGCAGATGAACTGATATTCAGCTAGTAACATGATAGTGTAGTTTATTGCTGATACTGCGTACATTTTGGTAGAAGCATTTAAGCTTATGTGCACCAGCGTATTTCGCCTGTGTATATATTTTTTGGCTTATAATCAAGTTACATGTACATAAATCTCATTTTAAGTGCGCTTGTGGGCTGGGCACTATTTTGGGATTTATCAGGGAGTATGTAAACAAATACTGTATATGGCATTAATATATACGAGCAGATTTTACTGTATATTGTGTTTTAAGTATTTTCTTTTCTGATAATAAAAATAAATAAATTTTATTTATTTACTCAAATAAAAATTTAAGTATTTTCTTTTCTGTTTTTTTTTAATTTTCAGCTTTCCCCTTTTTTTATAATATAAATCAATTTTTCCGGAATATATAAATAAATTGTAATATAAATACCATTTTGGCTAACCCTTTGTTCCCCCTCCCAAGGCCCTATTTCTTTATAAAAGAAAGGATGGCAGGTGCAAAATCTATATGAATCAATGGCCCAAAATCTAAACCAATCATGATTTGATTTAGCGCAAGTTCCTTCCCTCTAGATCGAACTATAGTCCAAGTCTTTTGCCCAGATGTGAAACGTCAGTGATCATAAAGAGCATCAGCCGGAGCTATTAACTCCTAAATCCTACTGCAATTCTTTATGTTCAGGGACTGTCAGGCCTGAAGCTGATTGTAGTTTGGAATGTTTAGTTGGAGCAAGTTGGGTATGCAAGGCGCATGTGTGCAAAATTCATGTTATCACGTAGGTAATTCGATGATGTTGTCATCTGCGCTTGAATATCGAAATTTTCTGCGATATATTTATTACGCTGAGGGCGTAGCTTCCTTTTAAGACCTGCGGTAGAGTACGATAATTATGGGCGATTCGCCCCACTGGCTCCCGTGCTGCAAAGCCCTAGTTGCGCTAATGAGGTATCGATTTCTGAAAATGGAATATTTATCCAATTATTAAGATATTACTATGCGAGGTGAAGTCTTGTTTTTTAACCTCTGCTCTAATTTTTTTATCGAATCCATACTTTGGCTGGTGCAACGTTTTGGTATTGGGCATATAATACTTCATCAGGGGTGTTTGTGGTCTATTTCTTTGTGTTTCTGCATCCCCCGTTATCTTCCCCGTTATCTGTTGCATTTATGACAGTTACGATTTCTTCATTTGCAATAGTCTCAGACCTGGTCATTTATCTCTTTCGGATGGCGTTATCTCGTCTGCAAGTTCACAAAGGTCAAATGTTGAGAAACATCGAAGTGTTAGTATGTTTACGTTTCAATTGCTCCTATTGCGTTTTAAGATCGTTACCGATTTGGTTCTCTTCATACATTGCACTTTTATTCACTGATAGACAGTTGGTATCTGTGAGAGGAGGGGATTAGTGATTGAAATTTGGATAGAAATAATCCAGAGATGACATCCATCAACCGTTAATATGTTTGTCATTCATTATGAGTGTTTTGTTGTTCTGAATGTTTTTATCTTTAGGAAACGATCAGAGTGGACAAACACCCAGAAAGAAAATATATCGCTGCAGCAAAATTGTAAATGAACAAGAAGATAGATAAAATCGACAGTTTCTTAGAGTGCCATCTTTTAGCGATCTCTTTACTATTTTCCTTCCATCTAACATTGCGTTTTGTATTTTGATTTCTCGAAAGAGTAAAGGAGAATGATAGTAATAAATTGGATTTCTACTTTGAGATACGATCCACTGTATATTTTATGGAATCATTCACAAATGTTCGATATATGTAAATATAGAAATTTGCGTTTATTTATAAACAAGATCAGTCATAGAAGCTGATGCTCCAGTAAAATATCCAAACAACAACAACAATCAGCTAAAATAATTCATGAACAAGGCTTTTCCATATACAGTAATGTACTCGAAACCTCTACAATTAAAATGGAACGCTGTGTGCTTATTACTAACACGGGAACGGAATCCCGTTGTTTACAAAGGCGGTGTACAACTCGCCATTCATTGCAACATGTAATTGGGAGTTTAAATTGTCATTGAGGGACGGAGCCCACATCGAGAATTAATGCTGTGTCCAAATGGAACCCTCTCTCTTCTGGGAGAGGTTTTATGGTTTCTCGAGAACCTGCTAACGCAAGTTTTCATCAACAATTCAATTAATGTTGGCATTCTCCAATGCTCTTGCTCGTGGCGGTTATCTTCGTATCCATGATGAATGCCGTCCTGGCTTTTATTGCTTATGCGGACTAGATGCACCTTGCCTTGTAAAGTCCAGAATAATATAGATATCACTACAAGGGCTGACACATCGATACCTTACAGTCGCATTCTAAAAGTTTCTGGAAGTAATAGTAATCGTGGCATGTGATGCAAGAAAGCAAGCGTATGAGCTTATGTAGCATCAGCCAAAAAAAAAAAAAAAAATTCACACAACCATTCCCTCTAAATGTTTGTCCAGTTCCTCCTTAAATTTATTTAACCTATCAACTTCCACAACGACAGATGGAAGTTTGTTCCAACAATTAACCCCCGCTGGCTAATGAGACAAATTTGCTCACATCTATTCTACAACTATTTGAATTTATGCCCCCTTAGGTTCGTAATCTGAACAAGTGGAAGGATCCCATCAGAATTCAGCGTGCTCAACCCATTCAAGGCCTTATAGACCTCAATCAGATCACCGCGCAGGTGCCTAGTCTCCAGCCACTGCAATTTGCAGAACTTAAGCCTCTCTTGGTAAGAGGATACCTTCATTCCCCTCACCAATCTTGTTGCCCTCCTCTGTACATGCTCAAACAAATCGACATCCTTCCTAAAATGAGGCCTCCAGACCTGTACGCAGTACTCAAGGCGTGGCCTGACCATTGCATTATACAGAGGGACAATCACCTCCTTTTCCCTGCTAGCAAAATTCCTATATATCATTGACAAAACCCCATGACCTGCCCTGGCAGTCTGCCTACATTGTTCAGAAAACTTCATATCTGACTGCACAATTATTCCCAAGTCTTTTTCATTTTCTAACACAGAGGAATACGTTCCTCTGTGCCAGTTTCTTCGGGTTCACTGTCAGTCCAGAGAAATCAGCTCTCACCTTCTGTCCAACAGAACTGGGTAAGGCTGCAGAGGTTGACTTTTTAAGTCCTGACGTATCTGAGCATACCCTTGTTTCCCAACTCCAAATCGGTCAAATGTGGGAGGGTTCTTTTGCCTTTCTTACAAAGAACATATCCAGTAATTGTATTCCAAGAGATTAAAAACGTTTCAGTGTCCAGAGCAAGTTCTATGTAGAGCATAACAAGCATCTTATCATGAAGTGCAAATACTTGTTTTGCTCGTTGCTCCTATATGATCAAAATGTGGTCTGAAATCTGCAGTCTTACTTTTCATACACCTCCCCCCAAACAGCTCTCTGTGCCAATTTTTAATATACGTCTCTGCGCACAAATGAAATTTACTTAAAGTGACCGCATTCTCACTTTGTGCTCCACACTGCAAGACCATCTAAACATCTGGAATGCAGTAGGCCGATAAACTCCTGCAAGGGATTTATGGGCTAAGCTTGTGCTACCAGAGACTTTAAAGATACTTCTTTAAATAATTTCTTCAAACCATGAATGGGATGCAAACATACCATGATCTTTACGTACTTACAAGAATGCAATAATTGGTTCTCTTCGAAATGCAGAAGCGAGGATTGCCCTCACGGGTATTACAGTGGTTATAATCACCATCGTCCCTCGCCATGCAGAAAAGACCAAGATTCGATCGATGATGAATATGCCAAGTTATTCACCATGAAGTGTGGCACTGAACTGCCATTCCGGTGGGCAGTAGTCTGTGTAGAACAGTTATGAACTTGGAGCGTTGATCGTTTTTACTTGTTTAAATCCTTGGATGATAAAGTTGGATACAGTACATTAGTGTGTAACAGGATCATGATCAGAACTAATGTGGTCAAGACAGTCTTCAGTATTGAAAGACACCGAAAAGAACGTCGGATGTATTACATCAGATCCTCCTCTGGTCTATAAATGAATTTCCTATCGAGATGTTGGTTATTGTAGGGTTTTAGGTGCATCAGCAACTAAGACCATATTGCGCATTACATAATATGTCCGTTATCCAAGTTATACTTGCCTGAGACCGGCTAACTCAACTAAGTTGCGAGAAATGCCCATAAAAATCCTTCGTATCCTGGACGGGATGCAAACTCGGGTCTTTGCCACCCGGTGTGGAGGGACGTTGATTATTTCAGTTGTTCTGCCCACGAGGGTACCACCGAGTGTAACAGTGAGGTTGCATTGAAAAGTATAGCTACTCCGCCTTCTCTGCAGTCTTCTCTAGATAAGCGTTGCATCTGGAAACCAACCTATACACATGCTTGGGGGGGGGGAGGTTGCTCTATCTCGCGTTATATTTCGGCGACACAGAAATCGTAAAGAGCAAACGTTGCTGGACATTTCAAATAGTAGTTGCGCTTCAAACAGTAGTAACTGCGGTTCATACCAATGATTGACCTTTTTCTTGCTTCCAGAGACGATGTGCCCCATGATGTATATGGATAGTCAACAAAGACTCAACATAACGTTTTCTTGTGATGTTGGGTGACGATTTCAAACGACAGGCATGGTGAAGCCCTCTGCAAAGACTGTTGATCTATTGGACTGGTTCGACTACCATCCGTAATGGGTGACTTGGATTGTTTGGGCTTCTGTAGGATACATCTTTAACATTAGCTTGGAGTCACCAAGGGAGACTTTTAGGGAGACCAAGGGAGATTTTTACCAATGGTTATACACTGTTCGACAAAATTAACAGAACACGTAGAAAACGTGGTGTAACTCGTGCAGCTTGCGATGAAGCGGGACAAAATTTGGTATGGTCGTGTGCCATAGAATAACGATGAAACAGCAAAAAAAGTTCGGACAGGTATAAAGCACAGTTATACGGGTTGTGTAAGAATTACCAAAAAGATCATTCTACAGAAGTCTATGCAAGATGCTCGAAAATATGGAGCTTTCACCAATGCACTGTATTTCACTGTAATATGAGATTAGGTCTACTATAATCTTACGTCTACCTTCCGTAAGCCCAAAAATGTTTTTTTGCCAGAGAAGTAATCTGAACTATGATTACTTCTTTACAAAAATTCCTTTTTGAATTCAAAAATTTAGCCTTTACAAAAATTCCTTAATTTTAGTAAGTTAGACTTTTAGTACTAGCTAGCTAAAAACTTGCCAATTTCAATGGATTTCTGCACTTATCCAATAATGTTCCATTAAAGAGTAAATAAATATTTTCAGTTATTTCCCATAGTGAAATAATGCTCCAGTAAAAAAAAAAAAAAAAAAAAATTAAGGGTCTGAATAAATTAAGCTCCAAGGCGTTTTATTTTCACCTGCCTGCAGTGATAGTAGAATTTTAATCTAATTAATTAGATAAATCATTTGCATAGAAGCTGAGTGGGAGGGGGTGTTCGGGTCTGTATTTGTGTGTGTACATCGGTCGATTTTGGTTGGTGAGGGGGGGGAAAAACCCCCCTCACCAACCAAAGCCGAGTCCCGTGAGGGGGGAAAAACCCCCCTCACGGGACTCGGCCCAAGATCGACTAACTTGGTACTGAAAGAAAAAACCACTGGAAACTCGTCCAGCGGGATTCGAACCCAGGTTGTTTTCAGTCAGCAAGCGCGCTGCCGCCGAAGGCACTACGCTACCGAGCCCCTTGCGGACGTTCGGCGACTTCGCTTACTTGAAGTCTTAATGGAGTTTGCGTTGTTTGGCTAGAAATGTAGTCAGCAACTCTATGTGAAAGTTAATTTTTAGATAATCCATATTTAAAGGAAACAATCAAACATTTATTTATGATTCTGTTATTCTTTCATGATAATTAATTAATAATGAAGAAAATTTTCTACGCAAAAAAAAGTTTTATAATTTATTAGTCATTTTCCTCGATGATACATTATCAATTTAAAATTGGCAATAAATGATAAAGATAGCAGAAATGAATTAAAGTATTTCTGTTCATACGTGTTGTAGACAGCAAATATTTGATGGTGGACATTACTTAGATTTTAGTTACATATTGACATAACATTGGATACGTTTTGGGAATGTATATTTTTATTGAAGTATTCGTCAGTTGTGGTAAAAAAAAAAAAAATCATGTGTACGTAGTCAAATCACTAGAATTATTTAATGTTCGCTAAACTATTTTACACCCCTTCAATTATTTAATTTATTATTATTTTTTAAATTTAATTTAATTTTATATCTGTCATCTCATTAATGAATTTTGATTCGATGTGTACTGTCATGGGGGCCTCATTTTAGGAAGGATGTCGATTTGTTTGAGCGTGTACAGAGAAGGGCAACAAGATTGGTAAGGGGAATGAAGGGATCCTCTTATCAAGAGAGGCTTAAGTTCTGCAAATTGCAGTCGCTGGAGACTAGGCACCTGCGCGGTGATCTGATTGAGGTGTATAAAGCCTTGAATGGGTTGAGCACAGTGAATTCTGATGGGATCCTTCCACTTGTTCAGATTACGAATCTAAGGGGGCATAAATTCAAATTAAGAAAGGACAGATGTGCGGAAATTTGCCTTTAGCCAGCGGGTGGTTAATTGCTGGAACAAACTTCCATCTGTCGTTGTGGAAGTTGATAGGTTGAATAAATTTAAGGAGGAACTCGACAGGCATTTGGAGGGAATGGTGTGATTTTTTGGCTGATGCTGCATAAGCTCATACACTTGCTTTCTTGCATCACATGCCACTACTACTACTACTACAAGCCATACGGTGAATAAATAAAATAATCAGTTGTAAGGGATTCCAAGCCACCTCTGTCTTGTGATTTATTATTCTTATTAGACATATGATGCAAGGAAGCCTGAGGCTTAAGCTGCACCAGCCAAAAAAAAAAAAAAAAATCTAAATTACCCTGTGAGAGAGAGAACAAGAGTCGGAAGTAGAAAGGAATGACCAAGAAAGAGAAGAATGATGATATCCAGCTCAGGACCATGGGTTTGCCAAAACCATACTCACCAGATGTGAGTCCCTGGGGTTTTTGGCAAGAAATTCCAAATCACCAGACAGAGGTGGACGTGGGTAATCCGTCAAATTTAGTTCACACTTCGCAATGAAAGACTTGGAGTGATGAGTTCTTCAGCTGATTTCAATTCTGTAAATTTTACTAGAAATTCGTGGCTCTCGATTCTCTTTGGTTAATTATTCAATAAGGAGAGGAAGGTACAAGAGTAGACTGTCAATTTATTGCAGCTGTACGAATTAGCAGGGGCGTTCTTAGGGAATGTGGCACCCGGGTGTTAATAGCAATTTGGGCTCCCCCTCAAAAATATTTATGTATTTTGTTGTACTTTTATTCGTATAATGAAAATTAATAACAAAAGTATACAATTATAATTATTTACAACTAAATTTACATAATCCCAACTAATAAAAAGTACAAATTAAAAACATTCATTTATACATATGAATCATATAACGAAGAAGAATACAATAATATCATAGTAAATAACTAAATAATGTTTATTCTTCGTGCTTTCCTTATTGAAAAATCATTGACAATTTCAGAAATAATGAAACAATCTTTTTCAATAGTAATGAGTCTGAAATTTGTTAACCTATCTTGCGTCATTGTTCATCTTAAACAGTTCTTTACCATTTTAAATTTGGAAAAGCGTGCTGTGGTGACAGGAAGGGTGAGATTCGTATTGCAGTAGAAACATAGTGAAAAGATCGTTTGAAAAAATATACTGAACACTTCACACACTTCCATGTTGGGCTCTATAAAAATTGACATTTTTTTTATTTCTTCACACACATCAATAGCATTGGTATCAATTTCTTTTAAAGAAGGTTCCGATAAATTAGTTTGTAAGTGCATACAATGTTTATTTATCTCAAAGAATCATTTAAACTTGCCATCCTGAGTGCTGAAGATGTGGCTATTCCAAGAAACGGGAATCAAGTGATGTGGGTGCAACCCGTGTTTTTATAGGCATGAATAATTTGCATAATGTGCAGTTGTGTAAGGTGGTAGATCGAGGATACTCGGAATTTGCAAACCGTTTATGAAAAACATCTTGTTCTGTTCATTTTGTCGAGAAGTATAATTTAGTATTGCGAAGTGTTCCCTGTATGACGACCTACGACTACGCCTAATAACGGCAATCCAATATATACCAGACAACCAAGAATCCATACTGTTGGACACTCAGTCAATATTCCTAAGATCTTTTTTCCAGAAGGAAAACAATGATAGCAATACACCAAAGGCAACCCGACTAGAAGGACTGCAGGAAGTCAAACAAGAACGTGACACAAGTAAAACTTACCATAATGTATGAAGCTATTCCACAGCAGCCACTCTGTGATACCCAGTTTGAACACCAATCCACAATTCCCACTCCTGAGAGTAAACAGAAAACAACTCCAATTCGCTGCACGACAAAGGCCCAATAATAAAAATTAAAGAACCCCAGACCCCAGCTTGCCAGGACAACACCTTGTTCATTGAGTCAGTGGAGACACCACCATTTGGACTACAGCGGAGATACAGTAGGTGATATGGTCTATTGGAGACCCAAAACCGCACTCTCTTGTGCGGACCTGTTTTTTTTTTTCCCCTATTTCCTGGGGAGGATAGGGCAGAGTTTTTTCCCCCTCTCCTCTCCTCCTCCTTATATTTTCACTCTGGTGGGGCATGGGCATGCCCCAATGAAAATGGGAGGTCACCTTCCTATCCGACCCCTCTTATTCCTATTTCACCCCCCTTCCAACACTTTCTCTTGTACAGCGACTTCCCCACATGTCCAAATTTAAATCAAATCAAATTTTGCCCGACCTTTTAGGCTCTCTCGAAATAGTTCTTTCAGCGTAAGTAAAACCCCACGCAGAAATGCAATTTTACTTCAATCAACTGGCGCCTCCGTAGCCAGGTGGGAAGGAAGAGCAGTGCGTAGCACACGCGTCTTGATTAGACCGGGGTTCGAGCCCGTCACCACCAAATACGGAGGATGCAGAAAGGTCAGGGAATGGCCACCGTATATCCCGGAGCAATATGGCCTTAGTTGCTAATGCTCCTAAAAAAAAACCCAAACCAAAACAAACTTCAATCAACCGCGATCGCTCCAACCTTTATTTTAGGTCATAGTCACCGAAATCCCAGGAAAGTAAGTGGCAGGACCTGCCAGAGTATAATTAGTCTCTTGGTACACCCCGGCCGGCGTCCCCGTCGCTAGGTATGGTAACGCCGGGGCCAGCGGTCAACAGGCTGGATGAACAATGGGCACAACAAACCACATACCACATGACCCATACATTATTTTTAAACCTCTGGCATAGACAAGGTACTGTCACTTGATACATAGAACATACACGGAGATGGGGAAATCCCCGTAGCCGCCTGACCCTCAACATACCTATACCCTTCAATACTGTACGCTTAGATAGCGGGGCGTCATAGCCGAGTGGTCAACCACACGTGCCTTGAGTGACTGCTGAATACGGTGCTGTTTCTTGTATTCTGTCTAACCTCTGACCGTTTGGTCGTCCCGGAGTATAAACAGAAAATTTATTTATTATATTTGTGGGTTTTTGGGTGGCGTTTGTTTATCTATCCTCTGGCCGTTAGATACGCTGACATTGTTCACCCCTTCATTTATGAATCCTGATATAATTGTATGGATTCGGCTAGAAACCCATGTTGGGATATCCCTCCCTTCCGAACATTGTTTGTTTCGATGGCATTCATCGAATGAGAATACCAATTTGATTGGACTCTTCTGGAGAGCATGAGTGTAATTTACAACATGGACCTGAATTGGGTGATGGGCTCCCACCCGCACACTATATTTCACTGTAATAAAAGGTTAGGTCTGCGGTTAATCTTATTACGTCAGCCCACAACTTTTTTTTTTTTGCCAGAGAAGTAATCCGAACTATGCCACACGATTCAGCCTTTACAAAATCCTTACTATATGGCGAATACTAAGTCATCGCTATCTAAATGCTTGCCAATTTCAATGAATTCCTGTACTTAATATCCGATAATGTTCCATTAAAGAGTAAATATTTTCCATTAGATGTGAAATATCTAAGTGAATGTGCCAGATTGCAGCCATGCCCATAAAAAAAAAAATTAAGGCTTTGAATAAATTAAATGAGAAATTACTAATTAATAATAAAACGCAATGTTATCAATGTAGCGGATATTTTCACCTGCCTGCAGTGATAGTAGAATTTTAATCTAATTAATTAGATAAATCATTTGCATAGAGGGTGAGTGGGTGTTCGGGTCTGTATTTGTGTGTGTACATCGGTCGATTTTGGTTGGTGAGGGGGGAAAAACCCCCCTCACGGGACTCGGCCCAAGATCGACTAACTTGGTACTGAAAGAAAAAAACCTCTGGAAACTCGTCCAGTGGGATTTGAACCCAGGTTGTTTTCAGTCAGCAAGCGCGCTGCCGCCGAAGGCACTACGCTACCGAGCCCCTTGCGTACGTTCAGCGACTTCGCTTACTTGAAGTCTTAATGGAGTTTGTGTTGTTTGGCTAGAAATGCAGTCAGCAGCTCTATGTGCAAGTTAATTATTAGACAATCCATATTTAAAGGCAAAAAAAATATCAAACATTTATTTATGATTCTGCTTTTCTTTCAGGATTATTAATAATTAATTTAATAATCGAAGAAAATTTTCTACGCAATTTGTGTTATTTTTACTGCAAAAAAAGTTACAATTTATTAGTCATTCCTCAATGATACATTATCAATTTAAAATTGGCAATAAATGATAAAGATAGCAGCCCTTCACCGTGTGATGACAGAAATGAACGAACATATTTCAGTGCATACGTGTTGTAGACAGCAAATATTTGATGGTGGACATAATTAGATTTTAGTTACATATTGACATAACACTAGATACAGTTTGAGGAATGAATATTTTTAATTAAAATAGTCGTCAGTTGTGGTAAGGGATTCCAAACCACCAGGACAGAGTTGTGGGTGGGTAGTGTTGCAGACTAATCCGCGAAATTCAAGGGAGCATGGTTTGAGAGCCAAGATGGCCAGCAGCAAGCTGCAGTTGGTCTTCAGTGATATTGGTGTTCCCATTTGGGATATCACTCATGAGACCAAGTCCCGTCCAGTTTAGTCAAGTCAGTTCTTGTCCTTCATTAAGTAGGTTCAGTTGTTATTCCTGGTTGTCATGTATAGGGTTCAGTTGTGCTCCACTGCAGCGAGCACTCGTCTTCTTGCGAAGAGCTCTTGAGCGTAGCAGGAGAAAGCCAGGTACCCTTGTTTTGTATCCAGTATGTTGTGTTCCCGTTCTCTAGGACAATATAGGATCTTTGTTATTAAGATGTTGCGGAGGTCGTCATAAAGCTGGCAATCATACATTAGATGTTGCCAGCTCTCCAGACCGCCGCAAACACAGGTAGGGCCCTCTTCAATTCCCAAAAGGAAAAGGTTGGCATTGATGGCGCCATGTCCGGTGAGAAGGTATGCCGCATGGAGTCCAGGTGAGACCCACGTTGGGAACTTAGGGTAGACCCTGCCGACGTCAGGTATAAACTTTCTGGTTATCTTCCCTGTATGCAAGTTTGTCCATCTCTCTTGCCACACTTGCAGCAGGTGAGCGTAGAGCCTCTTCTTTTCAGCGGTGCGGTTATTTGCTAGGTCAGTTGTATGTCCGAGACAAGTCCTTGAGGTGCCCTTTGCCAGGTGGTAAAGTAATCCTTTGACCACAATCTCCAGGTCAAGGAGGAGAACTCCGGTCAGGACCTGTAAAGCGTCGTTGCTCACCGTGCTGCAGGCACGAGAAGTAAATAGTAGAGTGGATGATACGTTGGTTGACTGCGGTAGTAACCTTGTGATACCATACGCCAGAGGCATATGTGATGATAGGTATGAATATGGCTTTGTAGAAGATATGTAGCGTACTCCGGCCAAGGCCCCAGTCCCTTCGAGCCACCCTAGCAACGAGGGCAGCATATTCCCTAATCTTGGTTCGGATGTTTTGTAGGTGGTCTTTGAAGGATAGGTTGTGGTCTAGGAGACCCGTAGATATTTCAGTTGTTTGGAGAATTTTATTGTCGTCTGGTTTATCTTATTTTGAGGAGGCCGTCTTAGGTCCAAGTTCCCTTTCAGCAAGGCTGAGTTGGTTTTTTCTGGTGATATTCTCAGGTGATTCTGTTTTGCCCAGTTCTGCAGTAGCTCCAAGGCCAGGTTCGCAGATTCTTCCAGTTTTGCCCTTGAGTTCGCCGAGACGGAGAGAATGAGATCATCGGCAAATGCTTGAGCATCCACTTCTCTGAGGTTCGTGACGAGGAAGCTGTCCAAGACGACGTTCCATAGGAATGGTCCCAGGACCCAACCCTGCAGGCAGCCCCGGTGGATGCTTCTAGAGAGGGTCTGATAGGGCGCATTCACTACTATGAATCTGTTGGATAGGTAGTTCTGTAAGGTCTGATAGAGGTTGTTGGGATGATTTGCCGCTCTAAGTCTGGCCAGGACGCTCGGCCACCAAAGTGTGTCGAACGCCCCAGCGAAGTCCACAGAGATCACCAAGAAGTATTTTCTGTTGCAGTTCTCCACTTTCCCCAGGAGGTGTTAGTGGGCATCTATGGAAGAATGACCCTGTCGAAAGCCGAACTGGTTGGGCGTTGTTAGTCCTGCAATATTGTAGTGATGTTGGAGACGAGCATGTAATAGGCGCTCGAAGAGCAAGGCTATAGACCTGTAAGAGTCTGGCAGGATTTTTTAGGATAAGTTTGACATTGGCAAGGCTCCTGCCTGGAGGCATTTTTTGTAAAGATTTAGCATCAGGTCAGGGGCATATTCCACTGTCTTTTTAACAATTTCTGTTTCTAGCAGGTCTGGCCCTGGGCATTTATTTCCTCTGATAGTTGATGCTGCTGCAGTTAGCTCCTCCCTGGTGAAAGGCATTTTGATGTCGTGACTGGCCCGCTTCTAGTCTGCTAATGACTGAGTGATAGACTTGGGCAAATCCGTTTGAGATCGCATTTTCAGATGCTTCGCTACAGTGCCTTAGGGTGTAGCACAGTTGGTAGAATAACCGTCCTCCCGATTCGAATCTCATCAACGGAAGGAATTTTTATGGGCCTCTTTCTCAGCGTGGCTGAGTTAGTCGTGCTCAGGCGAGGACAGCGTGGTTTTTCATCCAGCAATCCAACTATAGATAACGACAGGTTTGAAATTCAGAAGTACGAAACATTCGTACTTTTTTCTGAAAAGCTAATTCTCTTTCTGTGCGATTGGCGCCATCTGTTGGTATGAACGTTTATACATTAACTAAAAATGGAATTAATGTTGTTTTGGGTTAACGTATAATTTCATAGAAGATAAAAATATCGAAACAAACATTGTTAACATTTATTAATTATAAAAAATACTAAAAAAAAAAAAATTGGAATAATTTTAAGTTATAGACGCACTGAGAGGAAAATAAGATTAAAATGAATATTTGTGGTTATTTTTCATACCCATTCCTCAATAAAGACTGTTTAAACCGTATGACAGTTTTGGGAGGGATTGTGCCTTTCGCAATAGTAAAATGTCACAATAATCGTTTCTGGGAACTTTATATTTTCCTAGACAGGACACAGCTGTCTATGCATAGCCTAAGTTGCTAATGCGCCAATAAAATCTAAATCAACCAACCAACCAGCTGTCTATGCACAGGGTGTTTCATAATATGTGAGTCGTAGGAGTACAGAATCGAACATATGTTCGATTCTGTTTATGAAATTCTAAAATTAAAACTGAACTCAGTCACTTTTTTTATTTGCTGTCTTCAATAAAACAAATTTCATTCTTTTATAAGCTGAACATCTCCGAGGATCGTTCAAAATGAAAATGAGTCCTCCTACTCGCAATTTCAGAACAATCTGACTGACCTGATGTTGCTTTTCCTGGTTAACGTTACTTTATTATTATGTTTTACACGGGGGCATTATCGGTTGTTTATATCTGCACTCTGCCAAAAGATGGAGCCATTCTTTCGATTTCCAAAGGAAGCAATATTTGAATTTTCGATCACTTAAATATGATTGTCACTGTTCTTGAACGAACTTAACAATTTTGTATTTTAACAACAACTATCATCATCAATAAATGATAGAAATCATTCTTCCACAATGATCATAACTGGACAACTACTTGTACAGAAAGATAGACGATGAAATTACAAGATACAAATAAATCCGAGGGAAGCAAGGAGCTACCCTGCCGGCGTGGGGTAGTTCCTTTACAGTACCTTGAAAGTTCAACACCCCAAAACGGGGCATTGAAATTTCAAGTAACGCGAGTGTCGTGGTCTGTCGTTGTGTGTGTGTACTTCGGTCGATTTTAGGTCTGCGAGGGGAAACCGGAGTACCCGGGGAAAACCTCACTCCACGGCCTGAGACCGACGAACTCAGTACCGAGTGAAAGAAGGCAGGAAATCTTCCTAAATACCTTCTACTGGATTCGAACCCAGATCCTTCCACTCGGCAAACAAGCACGCTACAACTGTGCTACCGTGGACCACGGGAAGGGAATATTCCCTTCTCATAGTAAGAACAGAACGTGATCAGTGTGCATTGAAAATGCCTTTCGAATTGATTGCCAGAAATATCCCATCATTAGCTATTATTTACAATGATAGTCGCACAAATATATTGTACAAAGAAATCTGACGATTTTTAAAAGCGATAAAGACAATAATCTTGGTTCCTTCTGAAGGAATTGCAGAATAGTGTTATTTGTAATGCGGAAAAAGGATCAAGGAATAATTAGGGAAACAAATGCCTGAAATTATAAAAAGATACACGAAACGCTTTTATCCGTTATAGTACTAGTTCAGCTCTTATCGTTAATTTAGTATTTAAAAATTAACTCATTAAACTGATTAATATCGTAGCTAGTCGAGACTTTTAGAACGAGAGATGATTTATCATTTGTGGATGCAAAACTCGAGTCCAATATCACGAACATACATATATTCGAGAACCGGTTTTGATAATGTATAATAAATTGTATTATAATCGAAGATAATTATATTTGATTGTGGCTCGCGTTGGTGTTCTGCTTCTGTTTTCTCTAATTACAAACTTTCGTGTCCATTTACTGAAAATTAGTCTACAGAAATTCAAATCTCGTGTTAATGAGTTTTAAATACCCAACTCATTTATGGCAACAGAGTGCGCTGAGCTTCCTAGACCTATCGTAAATCATTGTATTTCTCAAATTAGATTTGACAGAAAATTAATTATCCACCATGTAGTGATATCTAACGTTTACAGTTATTACGAGGCGAGATAAAGTAGTGCGGAAGCACATAACTGTTTCCTTTTAAGCGTAATTATGTGCCTGCCATTGCACAATTCCGCATACAGAAAGAAAATGTAAAGTATTCTGAAATTTTAGCTCAGTTTGATGATATTTGGTAATGCTGCTAATAGATGGCAGCACAAGCTTGCATGTTTTATAATTTAAAAAAGAAAAAAATAACTGTGTATTGTAACCCTATGTGCCGCATCGAAATATTTGGATTAAAAAATAAAATAAGGCGTAAATAATTAATCTTCTTTTCTTTAAAAAGAAAAGAATTACAACGTATCTCGCATATAATATAATGAAACAAACTTTAAATTATAAATCACAGTAATAAAATAAAAGTATACAAATTTATGTTTTGCTAATGCATTAATTATTTGTTCAAATTATAATTTTCTATTATTGCCAAATTAGAGATTTATTGTTTAATTTTTAAAAATTCCGTTCACCTGAGTCAACTGAAACTGGTAAAGTTCGAAAAATGTTTAATGCAACTGCTACATTTGGAAAATTATCTGTAAAATCGTGTTTAAAAGTTGCAAAATTCAGCATTCTTATCTTGAACAGTTTTAGCACATTTATTGGAAAACCAAGGCTTAGAGAAAAGATGAGATTTTAAGGAGGAGTGGGGAATAAAGTGTTTCACCCCTACAAGAATAGTTGTACTGACACAATCTGAGCAAACATCGACATTATAGGATTTAAAACAGTAATTCAGCCAAGGATATGAAGAATACATATCTTGCAGATAATCCCAAAGAACACGAGAATTTGTTCTGCCTTAACTGAATCAAATTTAGCAAGTTTTAAAAAGTTACCATTGTTAATTTCATATAAATCTTTTGAAGATCCCCCACTGTCTTGCTAAAAATAGTATCATATATATTATTCTTTTAATGCTTCCATGTTGAATACTGGTAATTATAACCAATCTGTTGACCAGCGACTTCCTGGTATGTGGAACAGGTGGTTGTATAGGTTTTACGTGTACCGCTAAGCTGCAGAATGATAATCTCTTAACTCGTGCTTAGCAGCAGCAGCAGCACTAATTGCCTGAAGGCCAGAGGTGCGAACTATGCTTTCCCACTTTGTCTCTCGTAATCCGTCGTTGTATGGAAATTTTCTTCATTCTACAGAAACTAGCGACGCTTACCTCGACTACCTACTTGGTTGCTAAAACCAAATAATGAATTTCCTTAAGAGGAGCTATCGCAAATTGTATTTAAAAGCAATTGATTTTTGAATCCTTAATGCCAGTTTCCCCTGTTAACTGAAATCGGAATGTAGGTTTCTTCATCCCAAGAGAAAAATGTTTATTCATTATTTTAATACTGTATATCCATTTTAATTTAAAAAATTAGGGAAGCAATCTGTACATTAAAAATTAAAAGAAAACAAACACGTATTTTGTTGTTTCTCCCTCACTCTAAAAGAGAGGTCGATGTGCCGTATCAATCATTTTTGTTTTAAGATGCTCTCGTTTCTGATGTTTTCGCTTCCACACTCGTTGTGTATATTTGCATAAAGTGTACGCATCTCACGGAGTCCCTTTCCACATCTGATTCGATCAGCTTTCTTTTTAATAATGAAATAATTTCTCAAATTAGATATAACAGAAAATTAATTTTCGACAGCAACGATGATAAATTAATTAATCTCTGTGCAGTGGCGAAACTGCCATACTGCCCGGCGGCTGTTTTGGTATGGTTATTAAAGATCCCATGAGAGTCGTTTGGTATTCCTGCGGGGAGACCTAGAGTTTCGCTTCTTTCCCTGTTTTTTTTTTTTTTGATGCAGAATATATAGGTGGAGATGGACATTAGTCTGGGTGCCACCCTTGACATGTATACGTACAATGTAGAGAAGGGTGACCTCACAACCCCGATCAATGGTAATTCTAGGAAGTCATTAGAAGACATTGCCAATCATGTCCTCAAAGAACTTTCGGAGTGGTCAGATATTCATATGTTACAGGTGTCTACTAGCAAAATTTCACAAATGTTGCTCAAAGGCAGACTGGATAAAGGGTGCCCTCCTGTGATCAGATATAATGGACTACCAAATGTCTAGGAATTATGCTAGATGGCTCCTTGAGCTTCATCCCGCATGCAAAATGTAAGTCATTCCTATCCAAACTACGGCAAGTTACCAGAAAAGAGTGGGGCCACACGTCACGTTTATATTACAATTGCATCTTCCTCTCCATCCTTGCTTATGGCGTTGGTGCTTTGGGATGAAAATAGCTATTATCAAGTAACTCCTTCAAGCACAGCGGGCGACTCTTCTCATGATGACCTGCAGGACTACCTCAACTCTGGCACTTCAAGTTTTTACAGGAAGGTTGCCTATTCATTCTGAAGTACAATACAGGTACTTGAAATATAACTTATTCTACTTCTCTCAATAATATACAACTCGATTTAAATAATTCAATTTCTACAGAGTTGAAACGTCTTCGATCCATTTTTGTTAATAAATGGTAAGATGAGTAACATGGGAGTTTGAATAGTAAACTCTATAAACTAGGATTGTCTCCCACTCCCTTATGTATTTGTGGGCTCGAGGAAGCTGTTGATCACATTCTTGCGAATTGCCACCTATATAGCGATTTTAGAAATGAACTGCAGTTAACCACAGGCATCTTTTCTAGTGATAATAAAGCACTCAACTTATTTGCTATGCGTTCTTTACAGAGAAGAACGGAACTTAGATCGTCTCTTATGGATGATTGACACGTTGGATTCTATCATGTAAAAATGATTGATGGCTAGACGGAAATTTACTTGATTGTTATGACATCGATCTCTGTTATGTTGTCGTATCATCAGGTAAACTTATTTCTTGACGTTTTAAAATTTCACCTACACTGAAAACTTGTTTGGATTAACTGTGTTGATTGACTTGTATATAAGGTATTCATTTCTTGGGATGTGAAGTTCCTAACTGTTCTCCTGGGATTTTATTGTTGGAGTAGCCCACTGGATTAAATCTAATTAACTGAATAACAAGTTTAATCTTGACGTTTGTGCGATACATCTTAAACCCAGTGCTGTGTCATTGTTGGTCCTGAGACTGATGGATCAGGACTAAACTCTGCTCCGTATCATTGCTGGTTTGTTGAAAACCATCAACTTCCTTCTATATTTCTTCAAAAGGATGGACAAGAAAGAGGAAATTACCATGCTAATTCTGGTCTGATGTGGTACATTAACCTTCTTTTTCATTCCCTCAAGAGGATAGGACCATGGAGATAACTTTAACTTGCTGAAGATCTTCGAATGCTGCTGTTTCTATGTCGGGATGGGATTTCTCAAGGAAAATTTCTCCTGAAAGATGTGTCATTTTCCACTTCCGTTTCGTTGGCGGATCGTATCCATCTGTTCGATCCTCAGCTTTTCTCTACTTTCCTTCCCCTACCATCCCATACTATTCCCACTGTATCCAATTTTTCCTTCATTCACTAAATTTGATCTATGCTGGGATTTTACCCTGGTATGGATCAACAAGATGATAATAGATTCTGGCCTCCTCCACGTGGTGACCAGGTGTTGCCGCGTCCCATCTGCTAAGAGCCAGGTACCGGCCGAAAACATAACATCTACACACTACATAAAAATGGCCGGTTTTGGCGTAAGCTTCAACACAAGAAGTACAATAGCGGCTAATGGGGGAAACCCTGGGGTCGGCAACAACAACACATGAATATCCCCTGTAGAGAAGGGTATGTAACGTAACTGCCACTGCCATTTTTAAATAAAAATTAATTTTCTGTTTATACTCCGGGACGATCATACGGTACACTCCGCAGTTATTGTCAATCCACCAAATGGTTCTACTTAGTGTTCTCTGGGAGGGATCTTATTCTTGTCATCAACACCGTAAATATCGATTAAACTTTTACATTCCTCCTGCTGGAGCTGGCAAGGTATTCCTTAAATATCTACACATGTCAGATTCTAACGCAGTGCTGTTCAACCCACACCCATGTGGGCAGCCTTAAATTATGCTTTTCCCCCCTCAAAGTTTAAAACGAGTCACAAATTATAGTTTCACATTGACTTTTGAAAATACAGTATGAAAATACAGTATAGTTTCTTCCAGTATGCGATTGCCCTCGTGAGTAGTACAGTTGGTGGAATCGTAGTCAGGAGAAACAAATGGTTCGAAGGATTCCCATTGAGGAAGTGCCTGAAGGCGCAGTTATTAAATCTCGCCTCAATCCGATTTCTGGATCCACTTTTTGATAATGGAGAACGGATTTCGAAGTCCTTTCTCAACAGGTTAAAGGCCCTCGCATCGAGCTTTCCTAATGGATGAAGTTGGTCATGCCCCTGACATCCTTACACGTGACACTATTTTCACGATTCCTTGCTAAAGACCGCATGAACATATGCTTTCTCTATGCCTTCAATAAATGAACAAAATGAAGTGTTCATGTTGGATGGGGGGAATTCCTCGAGCCGAAACTCTCACACCCCCCTGTATATTACGTTTGTAAATTGTGTGTTCTTCGGTCGGTTTGCCTGCATTTTGGAGAAAAAAAATCCAAGTTGTCAGGCGAGGAAAAGAATACACACATTATCCATGCCAGAATCCGACTAACCCTATCACTGTATCGACCATCGTGTATAAAAAATACGCAGTGAATAGTCGATACTAGCTATACCTCATGACAGTTCACTCGCGCAAATAATTAATCGCTAGCGGTCAATATATTGATGTACTGTATTGTGGAGTTGTTTTGAATTACCGACAGTGCAGCTTCAACCATCGCAGTAATTACAATCACCTTTTCTTCTACCGTGTGGAAGAGCCTGGGTTTAAATGCCATCAAGCAGGGAGAAATTCGTATTGGCTTTGTTTCTCACAACGTGGCTGAATTAGTTGGCCTCAAGTGAGGGTTGGGTGACTTTTTTTCTCCTCCTGGTAATGCGGGTGTTTCTTCCAGCAAACCGACCATAGAGTACACTCAGTTGCAGACATATACTGGTACCTCATACCCTTAGTTGCTTTACCATTTAACGCACACGCCGGATTTTGTTCAAGCACAAAGGCAAATCGACCAAGAATACAATAACAGACATCATAACGCTCACCGATGGCTCATGGCCTTGCCTTACAGCTTAAAACACATCGGATAATTTAGGACACTCCTACGATTGAAGCATTTGAATATGTCGGCAAATTTTTTGTGTTCCTCACTAATCTGTTTACGAGATGAGAACATTGCAGTAAATTTCTTCCCTCTAGTATGATGCCAACCAACTCAGCCTCATTTGAAAAGCTCTCAATGAGTTACGTGATCGAAAAGATTAGAACCTGAACTTTTAAATGTACTACCACGTACTCTTTCAGGATAGTGGTCTTTCATTCCATGTTAATGTACCCCCGCCCCCCGACAAATGTGTATTTTCAAAATTTAAAATGATTCCACAGCTCCAGTCCCATCAGAGGACATTACTGCGCCAACATTCAGGAGATATGGTCGTTTAAAATTATCAAAAAATATCATAAAAATAACCTCTTGACAGATTTCTGTCCACATCATAATCATTTGCTTGTTTCTGGTAAAGGTCATTCTCTTATAACTGGAGTATTTCAAGCACTTGCCTACAAGAATGGCTTTCAGCGATTGTAATAGAGGCGCAAGAAGTGTACAGAGTCCCATGGGGATTGTTTTGAACGATTTTTAAAATAAATGCTTTTCTTTTATAATTTTCCTCTCAAGCGCACTGTGTACAATGCATGTCCCGTATAGTACACGACCCAAGCAAATATGCCAGGGATTTACGACTGTCATGGCCATCAAAACAGCTGTTATTGAGTTTTAGAGGTATTAACAATTTAAAACATATTGCGCCGTTTGTATTATATCTGTACAAGTGTGTTCACGGGCAGATTTGCACATTGCGCGCCTCACCGAGGAAAATTCTACTTCTTCCGGTTCGAGTGAATGGTTGTTTATCCTAAAAAAGAGAGCAGTTGAGTAAATGGGAATCAAAAATTAAGTTACTGCTCAAGCCTAGGGATATTTTTACACAAATGCCTTATTTGGGTGATTGGATTGCAATCGTATTAACACCTTTTGTGAGTTTGTGTGAAAATAATTTTTAAAAAAGTCATATAATGCACCAATGTGCAGACTAGTCAAACAGCTGAAAATCATGAAGTATCCTGATGAGCATGGTTATGTACCCTTTTCAAGATATGTTCGGCAAGTACTGACATAGTATTCAATGCACAAAACTCTGGAACTGTCCTACACGTTCCTCTTCATTAACAGCGAAATTTCCTTGATTCCAAAAGGCAAGAGGCCAATTCATGCAGGTTGGATGGTAACAGAAATCTGTCATGGGCACCGTTCCAGAAAGTCCACAAATATACTGTGAGTGTCATGACAGATGGACTATGTCATCCTCGTGATCTTTGAACCACTGCTTGACAGTACAGGTCTGTGAGGTGTGCCATTGTAATCTTGGAAGACACCTGTTCCAGACCAAATAAAGCAAATTCCACAAAGGATCATCTGCAGCAATGAGGTGTAGATGATTACTCAGAATGGTTGTGTAGTGTGAGCCAGTAAGCAGATTCTACTGTGATAAGGTAACAAAAAAAATGTTTTCGCGGCTAAATGCAGAGACAGAATCGAACCGCTCTATTCGGACATGTGGAATATGCAAAGTACAGAGCCTACTGAGGTGCTTATAACACTGAGAGCTCAAGTTAGCTATTTGGGGTTCCACATGCTTTCTTTTCTATCACAAAACATAAACTAAAGTAATTAAATTTTTCTGTTTATACTCCGGGACGACCTCTTCTAACCTTACTGTCAGAGGAGTTCACAAGAACATCGCGTTGCCTCGAGTCATCATTATTATTATTAGCCATATAGTACAAGGAAGCCTGAGGCTTATACTGTACTAGGCGAGAGAGAGAAAGAGTCAGAAGTAAAAGGGAATCACCAAGAAAGAGAAGTATGATGATATCCAGCTCAGGACCCTGGGTGTGCCAAGCCCATACTCACCAGATGTGAGATGGTCATTGAAGCCTGTGTACTTCTGTACTCTCGCGCCTATATTAGTAATAAAATGGCAGGATGATTCAAAGACGTGAATTTATTCTGCACCTGCGAAAAGTCTGTCATACGGTGCAAAAACAAACAAAAAAAACCTTCCCATGATCAGGAGTGCTTATTCATCTCTTGGTTTCATTTTTCCGAATTCTCCACTTCGGCCATCCTTGCAGGAAATATATTACGTTTCACAACAATCTGTGTCTGGTAGTAAACTTTATAAGGTCTAGACTACTGTTGTTCTTATCTCAAGATCTAAAACACTTCAATCAATCCCTCCCCCAAGGTCACTTCTCCTTAACGCTCTTTACCAGTCTTTTCGGTCTCCTTTACACCTTCTCTAGGAGTTCTATATCTTTCATTAGATAGGGAGGGGCTCCAGACACGGAAACAGTATCCCGAATGTGATCTCACCATCATCTTATAGAGAGGAACAATGACCTCTTCAACTTCAGCTCGTCTTCCGTATTTCCCCTTGGTATTAATGGGGTTTCAATAGTAGAGATAAATAAAACGTCTGTTCCGCTCGGTCGCCAATACACTCTTTGATCTGGCAAGGGGCCCTGTTAAATTTACTTTCTGCTTCTTTGCATTCATACACGACTAGAACTTTTCCCCGTTCTTCGCCAACGATTTTTCATTTCATATCTTACCCGTTCAGTGGTTTTATTACATACCATCTTATGGGTATTGTATGACCCAGTGTCACGCGATAACCTGCCCCTACAACTCTCTTGTGTTTTTTTGTCTTTTTCTCACTATGACAACTCTTTTCATCCATTTTGTCCTTTTTTTTTGTGTGTGTGTTACATCTCAGCTGGAACGAAAGGGTTGGTGGCTTTGGAGAATAAATCCCTTAAACACTTCCCATAATGCATTAGTATCAAACAGCCTATAGTAATTGAGCTTAAATGCCCGAGTCCATCATAGACGTTCTCTCTTTCTGTAATTGATCGCTAATCTTTCCTGTAGAGCAATATTTCTTAATTGGTGTTCTACGAATTCTTTTCACTTGGTATTCCGTGCTGAGGAATACATTTTTATAAGTATCTTCTCTATAAATATGAGTGAGATCTTATTTAGTTCATTATCTGGATCGCTTTTACGTTACTGTAATATTTGTGTACAATTATTAGTAAAATGTAAAAATATATAAATTTGTTCTGCGGTTCCATGCTCTACTAAAGTTTGAGAAACCTTGCTTAGACCACAGAAATTTCCTTGAACGCTACCATTTATGATCTTTTCATCACTCACTGCTATCGATTCCTGAACTGTCATATTTTTGATACTACTTGGGTCCTTGGCGAGAACTAGGTCAAGGATATTTGATCCCTGGTGCTTTCTCTAGCCTGTTAAAATAAATAGTAGTCATTTAGTTCAGAGGTTTACTTGCGTCTGCTTTAAATATTATTTCACAAATTTAATGCTCAATTCCAGAATAAGTGCAAATCCGACATACTTTTATAAATTAATATACTGTATTCAAGGGAAAAATTGACATGCTTCATTTCGGGATCAGTGAGATAGTTTGTCCATATTTCGTTAAAAAGTGCGTGTCCCACACTTTGAGTGCATCAGATGCTCCCAAAGGTCCAAGGTTTCCAATCTGTACAAAGGAAATTAAAGTCGTGATGCTCTTGCCTGCCCACTCAAGTTGCTTAAATATTTTTATTGTGCTCTTCTGAATCGCTTGAATTGTGACATACACTATACTTGACAGTAAAATTTCACTCTCCCCTATCGTTTAGATCGAGACTAGAAAGTGGCAGGTGTGGCTATCTCTACCCATCACCTGGTCAAAGTGCTGCAGTTCACTAAAATGGAAGACCATTGAAGGTATCTCGTTATTAGTTAAGTATGCAGGACAGGAAAGCTTCTTCAGCACCATTCAACAATTAGAGAATAATCTTTGTGAAGCCTCCAAAAGTAACACCACACATTCTGGGTGATTTTAACCCGAATCGCTCACCAAATTCTGTAGTATTTGCATAGTAATGCCCTAACTCAAATCTGTACCTCTCCCAACTTGATTGAGCTTTTACCCATGAATCAGCTCTCTTCACAATTTTTAAGGGTGATAATTTCATCCAATCAGATCACTTCCCTTTTGTCATTGATTTCTTTTCCTGAACTTTCCTCTGACAGATACGTTTTTAGCTTTGGGTACACTGGCTGGACTTCGTTAAATCGGTTTCTGGGCAATGTTGATTGGATTTCCATCCAAAATTTTGTATCGATTGATCATCTATACTTAATCCTCCATTCTGAAATTTCTGAGTTCGTTCCCATCAAAACCGTAGTAACTTTCCTTACTGGATGTCGAACAGGCTTGTGTATTTAATTCGTCACAAAAATTACCTCCACAAAAAGTATTTAAAACTAACTTTAGCTACTTTTCCTTCTCTTCCCTTAGACGTCATAGTAAGAGAGTCTCAATATTCTCATATTCACTCAGTTGAAGCTGAACTTACTCGGAATTTCAATTCCAGACCCTTATGGTGCTATCTTAAACAACTATTGAGATCTTCCACATTTCTCATGTTAACTGATGATTGAAATATCTCAATCAACTGTCCTCTTGGCATTGTTAGTCTTTTTGCTACCCATTTTTTGAAACTTTGTTTTCCTGAACAGCAACGTTCTATTCCTTATCCGTTTGACAGATTAGTTCTCACTAGTGATGAAGTCAAGTTAGCCATCTCGGCTTAAAGATTTCACTGCTCCTTTCTTAAAGAAAAGTAGTTCGTCTCGAGCTCCAATCTTACAAATATCTTCACGGTTGTTACCCTTCAGTGTTCAAAGAGGCCTATACCATCCCGATAAAAATCAGGGTGAGAAAGGTATGCCCAGTAACTACACACCTATTACTATACTGAATGCAATTTCGAAAAATTTTGAACCCCTACTTCATAAATATCTTAGTTCTTGCCTTTACCCTTTTATCAATAATCACCAGTATGCTTTTCTTTCCAGGAAATCAACAGTTTCAAATCTGGCCTTGTTCTCTCATTTCCTTGATATTTCACATGCATTTGACTCTGTCTACATCGATATTCTGCTCTACGATCCACTCTACTGGATTTGCTTGATTCACTGCTAGAAATCATAAACTATCCGTAATAATTGATGGTACTTCATCAACTCCGTTTACTGTTTCGCACGGTGTTCCTCGAGGGGTCACCCTTGGGTCCGCTCTTCTTTATTGTTTACATTAATGATCTGCCAACCTTATTTCAGCCCGTTGAGTGGCAGCTCTACAAAATTATTTATGCTTAAACTGACAGCGATAAGCCCCAGTCCTGTTTTGATTCCCTCTCACTCTGGCTCAATAAAAATAACTTGTTTCTAAACCCATTAAAATGTAAACTATGCCGCTTTCGCCCGAATCGTGAAATTAGACCCTCCACCTTTACTAATTATTATATTGGTAGCTCTCTAATTGCAAACACTGATACATTCGAGGACTTAGGTGTTCTATTTCGATCTGACCTTCATCCCTCTTGCCATATCGATCACATAATATCTCAGAATTCCAAACTTCGTTCGAGGAAGGACGCTTAATTACGCTTTCTTCCTCGATTTTCAAGAGTGACGAAGTTAATTCTCTACAAGCAGCTTATACTTCCTATTTTTGATATTATTTGGTCCCCATCTTTCTCACGGACTTGAAATAATTCAAATTAAATTCTTATGCGCTCGAAACTATGGAGCTCTTTGTGGTCGCTTCAGAATCGTTCCTCTTTACTCCAGGCGACAACTCCACGGGTCTCTTTTTGTCTACACTATCATAAACTCTGTTATCGATCCTCCATCTCCTCATCAACGAATGCCTTTCGGTGTACCTCGCTTGAATTCTCGTTATAAAACTAATTTCTCACTGCCTGTCCCTCGTTCTCAACACTTACTTGGAAGTCCTCTTTTCCTTCAGTTACTGGATAATCACAATATTGATTTTACATTTAAACCGGGTGTGTATAAGAAATTTCTCTTTACCGTTTTGTGTATACAGTATTTTGATACTAGTGACTGCAGTGTCCTCACCATTGTCTGTGTGTGAGAAGTTTGTAAATAAATATGCCCACTATTATCTTTCCTTTACCATGTCATTTCGCACCACACAGACTCAGGGAATCATCTTTTCTCTTTCAAGTAGCAATTTTCCCAAACACTCTGTACTGACAATGCAATTCATTAACTACCTATCTCGAGATGGCTCCACGTTTCAGTTGTTCCTACAATATCAGCGTTAGCTGATGTGGCCAGAAACTCAAGTGCGCTGATTTCATTTTCTAGTATTACTGCGTAGACGGCTTACTTTTTTTTTAATAATCTAATCCAGCCCTGATAGTTATTTACCCAGGTCTTTCTCTGTGGCACCTGACCGCTGTAGTGAGTTGTTTGATTTATTAGCTCTTTCCACATACGTAGAATTACGTCGCACAAGTGCTCCCTGGGTGGGAGCATTTGTCGGCAATGACCCTTGCACCTCTCCTGTCTCGAGTGAATTCCATCTTCACAAAATAAATCCTTTCTATTAACTAGGGAAGGCCAAGATAAAGGAACCTCCCCATGACCTTTCAGAACTTCTCAAGTCTGGAGTTAATCCACTATGAGGCTTTCATGTCTAAGCAAAACTGCATTTTAAACACTAGAAAGAAGGCAGTGTTGAGAAGGTGATTGAGAAGTTCTGGAGTCAGGAATTTTCTAGATATTGCAGTGATTAGTTTCCATACTGTTCTCCCCTCCACCTGACCTCTGAATGTCAGATGAATATGTAAAGCAAACCTTAAAGACAGCTCAACCAGTCGGAATTTTATGAAACCCTCCATGTTAGTAAACTCTTGCTCTTTTTTATATGTATAGTTTTTGGTGTGAAAGAAGGTCAGACAGCTAGCTGCACGGAACTGACTTTCTGTCCATCACCTGTATAAGATGTTTTTTTTTTTATCAGTAATTGAAGCTCCTAGACTTAACATTGTTTTCTTGTGTTGTAAACTATTCGAAGCGCCCATGACTAGCTTAAAATGGTTCTCAGTTTGAACCTACGCTTGTAATACTTCTGAAGATTCTCGTTCTAGCTACTAACGTTTACCTGCGTAAATTATTCTCCTCATTGCGGGAACTACCAGTGGCTGGTTGTGCAAAATCCAATGCAAGAGATAGTGAATTCTGTAGTGCCATCCTTCAAAACTTGAATGATGAACGAGGTAAATTCACTTTCTCTTGCAATAGTATCGAAATTTTTATAGGTAGATTTATTCCATAATTTTATGCTTGAGGTCCAATATAATTTAAACCACGTGATGGCTGTTTCATTCATTTTATCGAGTATTGTTTCCACAATATTTTTTGAATTGTGAATATGAATTTTTTTAATTAAAAAATAATTTTTTTCATGTGTGTGAAAATCTGGCTTGTAATAGATAACAGTTACATTTCTACAGGCAGCATTTGAAGAACGAATGTTTTTAAAAGGGGATGCTGATCTTCTGAGGATTACGGACATGAACAGTATACAGTTTAGAGAGGTTACTGAGGCTAAAAACGGGGATTTTTTTTTTTTTTAAATGAAAGCCCCAAACACGAGAGCGATTAGAACCTACAGTACTTAGTACCCCGCATGGACTAAAGGTTGAGAAGATATTTGTTGACAGTAGACTTGAATTTCTGTAATTGTAAGAAATATGTATGAAGGGAATTTTTTTCCAGAAAATGGGAATGGATAAATGAGGAAGAAGAAAAGTTGGACAGTAAACGTACGTTGGCTGGTGACGGCACGTGTTCGGATTGTTTTGAAAGAGAGAGCAGGAATTATAGAAGCCAATTCAGAAGAACAGTGCCCATGGAAGTATCTGTAGAAAAGGCATGCAGCAGAAACAGTACGTCGACAGACTCTGTTAGAGAGGAGTCATTAATGAACCTAACTGCCCTCTTCTGAATGGAACCTGAGAGAGGTTTTGGGGGCACAATGTTCCACGGTAGGGCGGATTTGCGATTTGTACAGAGCTAACAGCAACAACCTAGTAGAGATGCATGATCTTGCCTAAAAATCAGAATGTCATCGAAGATAAGCATAAGAATCCTTTTCGCGAGATATAAGACAGAACTGAGTTTTAGAAGGATTGAAATCAACTAAGTTATCTTTGCCCCACTGAAGAATTACCTGGAGATCAATCAGCCTTTAAGCAATTGCTAGTGGATATTCGAGAAGATGAAGCTGTTTGTGCTGGGCAAATTTCCAAGCAGAAGTGTGTCGGTCTATATAACTTAAACTTTTAACCTTGAGGTTTGGGGGTGATAGCTTTAAATTACAAGCAGTACCCATGAAGAGAAAAGTAGCGATACTATATATAGAAATACATTAATTTTTTTTTAATGTAAAACTCGATAAGTTTATTTGAAGGGTGTTAAGTAAGGCTTTGCAGAAGACAAGAGCTGTCATACAACGTATAAACTAATGAGTAAAGCACCATTTATGAAATATGCAAATTAGCTCATGTGTAACACTGTTAACGAGAGTTTACCGAAGCCTACTCATGTAAGGCTTTGGGGAAGGAAAGTGATCGAAATTGTTCTTCCCAGAGCATTCCATACAATGCAGGCCTAAGGGCCATAAAAATAATAATGTCCTCTATCACTAAGCTCCACAGATGCGAACATTTTCATCCATTAGAATATCTAGTAAAAATGTACCACCTACATTGACTAAATGTTTTAAATAAGCATGAATTAATTTCCATGTTTTTCCCATTATTTCGCCGTGGTACCTCTGAATCATATTAATTATGATTATCTTAACTTTTATCCGCCAGTTCCCGAAACTCTTTGGACACATTGAATGAACATTTTGTTTGTTTTTCTCTTTTTTACCCACACAAACAAAATGTTCAAACCCCACCTTTGAATAATTTTCACCGCACTGTTTGTGTAAACCAAGTATCAGTTAATAGAAAAATGTCCCTGGAGTGATTATAACTATTTAGATAAGATTTGTACAAAGGTAATTAGATTACTTCCAGTCTTACCACGTCCGAAGTCAGGATCTCAAAAGCATTTCTTCCTACTTGAACATTCCCATATCCGAAAGCCGTGATCTTAAAAAAAAAAAAAAGATACTTTTGGCAGGGGAGTGTAGTTTTTGTAAAGGAATTCCCTTTCTTACCATTCCTCTCGAAGTGATGTCGTACAAATGTGCTGGAGAAAAACCAATTCTCGTAACAAAAAATCCAGATAGTTGATTCCATAAGGATATATTAAAAAAAAATCATGAAAATATTCTAGCAAATACGGTATCCAAGCAGTTTGTTTTTACAGCTTCAAACTCTCCTTCTCTTTGAATGAGAAATACTACTTTTAAGAATTCTGAAGTGTGTTTAGTTTGTATGAAATGTTGTTTAAAGTTGCAAAACAAGTGACAGGACTCAACAGTCATATTTATCACGGATTTATTTATGTTACAGGAGTACAAAATATATATCATGTATGTATAACTTAGTTTCTGAGGTCTTCCGCATTGCAGGCGTCATCCAACCAGACGACAGACTGTCTAACCAGCCGTCCTGTCCATAAGGAATGTATATGGCATCATATCATCCGTAGTAGCACGCACTCACGCATACACACCGGTGCACACATTCGGAATATTTTATATATATATTCTTCAAAGTAACAAATTTGAGCCTTTTTTTTTTTTTTTAATAATTTGTTTAGTTATATCTGAGTCGCCTTTTTCGATTATCAAACGCCTTGTGTGCTTTGTTCTCACTACACGAACAGTTTGCATTTAAGGTAAAAACTCCAGTTCCTTTCAATAGGAGATATAGCGCTCGAGTGGATTGACTATCCTGAGCAATTTGATGGAATGTCTTTTTATCTTTTTTTTTAACTTCCCCGGGCCGGTAAGCAACTATCATATCCGTGTCACGTTAAAAATATATTTTTTTTCTCTTCATTTCTGAGAAAGATTAAAAAATTCTGTTGTTTGTTCGATTTAAATAATGCATACTTGTTCATTAAAGTTAGGCGCATACTATGCCCTCAGAAGATTACATTTCTTAACACGATTTCCTTTAATTTATCGCACCAAAGGAACAAGAGTGCCACCTGATGGACAATTAAATAACTAGATGTGAACTGGAAAGAAACGCAACTTTCATAGAACTAAAGGGAAAAAAAAAAGAAGCCAAACTTTTAAAGCTAGAGTGGCACCTAAGTTAATACCCACTGGTATTTCTAATTCAATAAAACCGTTTACGAACTATCTCCAGAAGACAAGACTATACGATAAAAAAAACAAATAATAATGCCCATTCTAATGACTGTAAGAAATAGTTCAGTAAGCTTAAATAGGAGAGACTGATAGTAAAATTAAATAACGATAAATACAGCCGTTAACTGCACGATGTCATATTTTGTTGTTTGCATTACAAACACCGTTCATGAATGCGGCTAGTGGCGCCATCTATAGAAAACTTCATAAAACGTTCTTAATAATCAATGTTTCTTCGGTCTCGATAGGAAATCAAAACTATACTATTATAACTATTACGTCACCTTTCACGAGATCAACATTGATGTTAAAAATTTCAGTCTGAAGACTTTTTTTGAAGGCACACAGTGATGTGGCTTCAGATTTTGTTCATGTGCGAAAAAAAAAAAAAAACAATCGTGAGTGCGGTGAAGAAAAATTTTAACAAAATTAAGATTTTTTTTTTTCTCTTTTAGGAAAAGATAAAATACTTTGATTAAAAAGAACCTAAGAAACAGATCAACAGTTATAGTACAATAAACAAATCCTTGTGAAAGATTAGGTTTTTTTTTTTTTTTTCCCTCATTTTTAAACATCTATCTCTAAAAGAGGTACAAGAAAATGTTCTTATAAAGACCCGACAGGGTTCACATTAATGCGGGAGGCAGATATTAAGCTTGAGCAAGAGCCGCAGAAGAAAAAAATTCTTCCCTCAAAATATATATATTTATTTTATTTTGTTTTGGCCGCGCTTTACTGAAGTTAAGATTTTTGACACCAGATGGCAGCACGGTATTGTACTGCTTATTTTAATGGAATGGATTTATCACAGACCTTAAAACATCTACTTTCACTTAGAAATTTGATCGGGAATAAAAGGTCAAACACAAGTACCACAAATTTAGCATCGACATATAGATAAAACACTATTTGTTCGACAAACAAAACTGATGTAAAAATACAAATAAAAACAAGACACTCCCACTGCATGCTCAAGTCTGCTCATGAATATCAAATATACAACAAAAATAAATATTTTAACCTCACTGTTAAATATTATTTGTTCATCTTAAATAGCTTAACATTCGTTTTCACCCACGGATGTTTGTGGCGCCATCTACCGGCGGGCATCAAGTTACAATGTTTTTTTTTTGTTTTCTTCGAAGGTAGCCCTTCGTAGCTGAAATTACATAAAAATTCATGGCAGTGTCCTTGAGCAGCAGCAGTACATCAACCTACCGCCAGATGGCAGTATTGGTCATTAGATTATACACTATCCTAATATCCGCCAAATCGCTGGCGATCGTTCAAAGATTTTTTTTTTTTTTAACGCTGAAAAACAAAAAAAACAACAACGTGTACATCTTAGCAATATTTCTTTCCGAAATCTATAATTAAGAAAATGTGAATTATCAATATTTGTTACGTATATTCGTTCGTATGAAAAATTAGAAAAAAAAATTCCTTTTTTTTTTTTCGTATTCTGATTGAGAGGGAACAAGGTTATTTTTTTTAAAGTATCTGATATAGATACAAAAAAAAAAAAAACTTAATATATCTTGAGAATATTCTGGTTTTGTACTCCAAGATGTCACTGAACGTATATATATATTTATAATATACATATAAAGGTGTGTGTTTGTGTATATATATATATATATAGGTAGGCGACCTTAGATTTGACTGGCCTTTGTCAAAAGCTGGATAAAGGGGGTCAAGTCGTCATTTCCCCCTTGTCCTGCTGATAAGAGACATACACAACATAATAATACTACACAGTTTTTGTCTTTGAAAGTCGTGCAAAAATGCACTTGTCAACAAGGAAGCCCTAGTTTGGAACACACCATTGTCAACAGGGGGCAGCACATTCTCATGCATTGTCAGTCCATCGCTGTCTGATTGAGGATACTCGTGAAGTGGGAGAGATAAAGGAGGGAGGGGGAAAAGCATGAATATTCAGGGCATACCTAAATAGAGGCTTCTGCACACTTGTCTTCCCGAAATTTCTTCGGGGCGTCAAACGATTGGTCACGAAATTGCAGGAGGGTGGGTGGTGACATCCAACTTGCCACTTGAACCCGTGTCATATGGTTGTAAAGAGGTGGAGCGTTCTTCCTAAGGGGAGGGGGCGCAATGCAAGCAGTCATTTCGAGATGAGGCTGTTTTGTGGTGTTGGATACTCCATCAGACGAATCTCGGCTTGTAGCCATGGATACACTTCAAAGATAAAGGGAAAAAAAATGCTGGCCTTGGTACTTCAGATTAAACCCTCTGATCGGTTGTTCTAGATACAGGAACTGCGGCTAGGGAGCTAGCACGAGAGTCTTGATATCGAATATCTGAAAGAAAAAATAATAAATAAATAGAAGAATTGGATTATATGTCTAGCTTAAAAACCAATAAGCATCAGATTACTCTACACTACAATGAACTACTAGCTGATTGTCTAGGCTATTTAAAGACGAAAGTTTTGGGAGTCTTTGTATCGTTAGCTAACCATCACCAAGAGCAAAATAAGATTGAGTTAGAGAGAGAATATTGATTATCTGTTTTGATAGAATAAGGGTTTTCCATTCTTCGCATGAACTGAAAGTAGATTCATTTTCTCTATAGATCAATGATAACCGTGTTTCTTTAGACTTTATCCAGTAGTCCTTCTGCATTTGAATCTCGTTGACAAAGAATACAACAATAGCATGTTTAATCTACAGAGAAAAAAAAAAATACAACATGGTCGTATTTGTTGCTATAGTGCTAGGATAGGTAGACACGTTGGGTTTTCCAATGCACGCCACAAAAAAAGCACGGCCCATTGTGAATTGAAAGCTGTTCTATTGACTACCGCCAGATATAGCTGTGCAAAGCCTTGAGCCATGCTAAAAATAGATTTTATTCTGCATAGAGAATCCTCTTAATAGCGACACTGTCTAAACTTGACATTCCTTCCTTTTGACACCATGGCCAAACTGACGATGCAACCATTCGAAAAACCCACAGATCTTGGATTTCTGACACTTTTTAAAATAAACGGTTGTTAATTAATTAATTAATTACCATTTATCTAAAAAAAAAATTGTTTCGAAGCAAATACACAGTACATTCAAAAGTTGAATGACAATCAAGGATTCTATTTCGAAAGAAATGCTGTTCAAAGAATATTCACTTATTTTCTGGGAAGAAGAGAAGAAAGATCATTTTGAATATACTGCGTATATAGAGAAATAGATATTATAGGTAGCCATATGCTTGCTTTTGGGAGATTTTATTCCCCAAAACACTTGTCTGTTCACTTAGATTCGATGCATTATTCACCAGTCGCAATGAATGTGTTAAATAGAAGCTACCATCATCCGCTTGCAATAATGAAAGACCAATAATCGTGAAACAGTCATCACAACGCAGCCCTGAATTTTAAATAAATGACAGATTCACCTTTTGCTTCTTCAGTGATCTTATTTGTATTAAATCGACTTATGGATAAATGTTTCATTTCTAATGTGACCATAACTCGTCTTGATGAAGAAAAGTTCGTCTTTGTCATTGGAGGAACCAAACTGTTCCTAAGACATAAACGAGTATAATTTTTCAAATTACTACTTCGTTTATTTGACAGTTTTAACACTACAAAAACATCTTGCTATTCTGACTTTCAAAACAATTATAACTCCTCTAAACTAGGACATTTTTTCAAATAGAATGGAATAATGTATATGCAGTCTATCAATTTTATTTATTTTCAGTGTCTTGCATATGCTCACTGATTTCCAAAGTATCGAGCTTTGAGATAGCATGGAAACCAGAGTGTTGCCTTGAGGCAACGATACAAAACAGACATTCAAAAATTCCGAAAGAGAGACTCTCAGTATATATTCATGATGAACAAATACTTTTAGAAGCATCATGTCTTTCGATCAGTTTCTAGTCCTAAAATAATTCACCCCATTGTAAGTCTTAATAAATTCGTTATTTTCGGTAATTAATAACAAAACTCAAGAAATTTTTGTTTTAATTAAGTAGACTACCACAGTTCAACCAGAATTCAGTCAACTTCCACGTTGAGACCCATTAGTAGCACGCAGAACATCAAGGCGATAGATGATTTCGTTCCAAACATTAAGAAGCATTATTGCCGTATATGGGGGATCATTAAGAAGTGCACAGGTTCCTCAATGAAAAGTTTCCTTCTCTTTGGATTGGACGAGATGGCCCTATTCCATGGCCTCCTCGCTCCCCCGCCTCTGGATTTCTTTTTATGTGGCTAGATAAAGGATAGAGTGTATGCAAAGAAGGTTAATCACATCACAGAATTAAAATACCGGATTGAAGAGACATTAGCTTCCATCATGCAAGACATGCTTCCTAATGTTTGGAACGAAATCATCTATCGCCTTGATGCTCTGCGTGCTATTAATGGGGGTCACGTGGGAGTTGACTGAACTATGGTAGTCTACTTAATAAAAATTTCTTGAGTTGTGGTATTAATTGCGAAATCCGTTTTAAGACAGCTCCTAAAATAACGAATTTATTAAGAGTTAAAATGGGGTGAATAATTTATTGACATTCTATATTTGTTGTTTCTACAGCAGCTTCATTTAATCTGAAACAAACATAGAGTTTCTGTTCCTCCATGAAAAACCGATCCTTACACTATAACCACTAATTCCGATACGCGATTTGTTTCTCTGGATAGAGAGAAACCCAAATAGCTTATACTTGTTTTATGGGTGCTTCGTTCATGTGAAAATACACAAAAGCCAGCTGTAAGTACGATGCCTTTCGAAACTGAACTACAATCAAAACTGTTTATACTAATGCTTATCTGGAATGTAATACTGATTTGGATTGCACAGATTGGGCTGCTGCCACTTCTCTTAGAAACAATACAAAGGAAAACTTTAAGAGCTTGTAGGTCACAAAGATGACATGAAGAATGGATTTCCTTTTCTCATGCCAGGGATCGTTTAATATAACCAAATCCATTACCGTAAAAAGCACCTCCAGAAGAGCAGAACATCTTCACTAGCTCCCCCCAGGAGTGGTTACATTACAAGGTTCGTTCCAAAATAATCTCCACTACTGCAAATTCCCAACAACAAATACAACCATCCCGCCCTTCGCATCATCGATTTCAAGAGCCTACAACTCATTTCTAGATTCCAATTCCTCAGGCCATGATGTCATTGCGTATGTGTTTAACATAATGACTAATATTTTAATACTTTAACATAATTGGAGTATTTATTCCTAAGAGCGTTTTAAATAAGCAAAATAAAATGTGCCCAGATTTGAGCAACAACAACAACAAGAGTTGCCTAGCAGCAATGCCGCTTACTTACCATTCTCCTCCACACCCTGTGTTTGTCAAGTGCCACTAATGCCTCTTCATGTGTAGCGATAAGTGATCGGACCGGGAAAACGACCTTTGACACAAGTGACATTTAAATGGTTTCTGGCCTGTGTGTTTCCGGTAGTGGCGAGTTAATTCGTCTGACCGAGCAAACTTCCACGTGCATCCCTCCCATGTGCACGTGTAAGGCTTTTCACCTGTTAAAAAAAAAAAAAAAAAAATGTATTTAGTACAGTTTAATAAGTGGTAGAAGTTTTAATATTGACACAAGTTGAAAGAAGCTAAAATTTTAATGTTAGTGCAAGTTGAAACAGGGCAAAGTTGTTTCAACTAATTACAAGTCTATTGATTGTGTCAATGGCAATAGAAGGGTGATATCGGTCATCCCCAGACAACGAACTAAGAGGGTTACGACTACCGTCTTAATTCACCTTCGAGACACGAGTTCACCCTCGCGTGGAAGCATCGATTTAGCGTTCCTCTCATCCTGCCGCCATTTGTGCGCGCATTTTCCTCGACACCCCGAGTTCGCTGGCCGACTGGGTCAGCAAGCTCGACGACGACCTTAAATCGGACCGACAGGTCGGTACAACCGGTAGCATCGTAGTCTCCGTGGACGTTTTCCCACACCTACAGCGCCGCCCACAAGGGGAAGAAGAGGGTTAAGGGAAAAAGACGAACCTCGTGACTGTCTAATAGGCAGGCTTGACAAGCCGTGATACGGCTGCTAATACACCCGAAGCAGGAAAAGCAGGTCTCAACCCAGGCCGGTGCCATATCGCCCCGGGTGGACTGACTCTCTACGGAGTCTGGTTTCTCACCACGTGCTCGGGGTCACATGGAGGAGAGCGCGTTCCCACGCGGGAATGTTAAAAGCCGTGTGCCAACAGCATCTTAGCTGCATTTTCTTCTTGTCCTTTCTGTCAGATGTCATCCTCCTTTCGGAGATACAACGAGGAAACTCGCGTCTTCTACACGTTGGAAGCTGCCACCGCATCCTCTTCCTGCTGCTAGAGGGCACCATCTAACGGGGACTGCGGGTTTCAGTTCACAAAATTGCCATAGTTCGACCGTCTGTCGCCAGGCGGCACATTGGTCGAGCTAGAGAAGAACACTTGTCGTTTGATTAGGATCTCCCTTTCGAATCCAGTTTAAATTCATTCGGTCAGCCTACATTCGCTATCCTCAACGGATCAAATATTCATGCGGGAAGAGGAGGCATTCTTCTCATCCTGCATCTCGCTCAATGGGACTCGGGCAGATGCTATTAGAGATAGGTATGGCCATTGAATGGAACTTGTAAAGTAGCCCTGACACCACGCCCTCTCTCTCTCTGCGCTCATGAAACCTTCCAACAGCTGTTACCTGCACAGAACACTTTAAACCAGCTGCATCATTAAAGGACATCATGCAGGTAGTTTAACTCAACAAAAAATGTTCCAGCGTCCTCGGTTGAACCCGTAACTCAATATAAAAATATTTATTATTAAGATTTTTACTTTTGTAAATCCTTTTCACCATTTAAATACATTTATTAAGAACCAATGAACTGATAATTTTGCTTGATACATTAAGTAGAGTGGAGTAGTATTCTTAATAAATTCCCACTTTTGTCTTTCATTCAACCCATTAATATTTTTTCCTGGGATCTGAATAAGTTCTTACTGGTGCTAATAATTGTACATATCTAGAAATGAGTTCTATGTGGATTAATAAATCGCACAAATATTTTTAAAACAGTAAAGGTCCCAAAGGAGAACCTTGTAGGACCCCAGTGACGTGTGAAACGATAATACTTTTTACCTTCAACGAGATAATTATTGTTTTAAACAACTCTTAATGATTCATACAGCGTAGAGGGTGTGTACTTATCACTTCTCTCGGGTGGCTTGAATTAACAGACTACAGAGGCAATCTTCCGAAAATACAATGAATTTAAATTTTGTGAATCATTATTGTAAAATAATAAGGTACTACGGTGCTTCGCCCACCCCCGCGCACGCTTTTCTACGTAAAATTAGAGGTATACGGAGTAAGTCAAATCTTTAATACGTAAAAGACACACCTGGGCATTTGTAGTGCGCGACATTCTCAAGGTCGAATAAACATCACGGTAAAACTCCAGAACGGTGTACACCCTCCAACATGGCGGCAAGCAAAACAGTGATTGACAGATGCCACTGGTTTCCCCGCCCCTGTCCTCCTAGGTTGATATGCCTAGGGTGTTTTTCTCCACATTTGCCGCTGTTTTTAAATCGGGAACTCGTTTTCCCATTTTAAAACAGCAGGATGGAGGGATAAACACCCTACCTAAGCTAAGCCCCCCCCCTCCTCAACGACACAAACAATCAGAAAACGGAGGTGCCTTCGCCTGTCTTTCATCGAAGTTCCTATACTGGACTTCAACCAACATCACTATGTAATTATTTACCTGAGTTCACATAGGTCACTTAGGAAAAGGCCTTTTGCTTCGGGTTCCCATAATGCATGAGAAATATTGTTGCATCCGAAAGAGCAGGACTAGAATATTCATTAATATACAAAAACGTTACAATGGAACATCAAATGTTAGACTGTGAATCACGTGCAAGAGGTTGGTGAACGTTATGGAGGCAGTTGTTAATAATTAATTGCATTAATAGTGACGTAATTGCCTCACCCTCTTCTCCCACTGGCTCGAATAAATATCACTAGGAGGAAAACTTTTTTAATGTATATATAGAAATGTAAAACAAAATCTGCTGCACTGTTTGCTATTCAGTTCCAATCTTTTCTGAATTACGGATTAGATTGAGTTGCTTAGATTCATTCGAGGTATGAACGCATTGTTGTAAAAGGTGGTTTGTATGGTCTAGAAAAATACTCGAGTTCATTAATGAGAACTACCTAATTATCACGCTTGGACAATTGCTGGTTAGTCGCAGGAGGTGAAGTATTGGAAGAATTACACTGACCTACGCAGAACTGAAATTCTGCACAAAGAGTAAACTTGACCATACCTTAACTTTCGTCTAGAGTATAAAAATAAAAAAATAACATTCTGTTTATACTCTGAGATAGTGGTGTAGGATCAGAAGAGGTAGAAAATCAATGGCTACAAGAATATTACTATATTTGGTAGTATTACGTGGATTCGAACTCGCAGTGTGTGTAATTCTATACTTTGACCATTCGGCTATGATCGAATCAAAAGAGGAACTTCATCCACAAATATTAAAGCGTAGCTAATCTATTTAAAAATGCTCGTATAAGCTGCATTTTAAAGGGACCAAAAGGTTACGAAGATTGTTCATATGTTCGGATTTTATACAATCTCCTTCTAAGAGTTTGGTGATGCAAATCAGGTTTCTCTTTCCTTCTCTGCCAGAGGATATGGTTCCCACACCTGGGATGGTGACTCCAAAACCTCTCTTAGCCCCTAAGAGAGGTTTTGGAGGAATCGCTCCAGGTGTGTTACCTCAGAAACCCCTCTTTGTTCGTTCGTTCGTTAACCTATTTTAAATTTATTTTGGAAACATAAAATTGCTTTACGCAGTTATGCCCTCGACTTCATCCAAAAGAGGGCAGTCAGGTTAATTAAGACCCACTCTTCTCATAGACGTTCCGTTTCTACTGCAAGCCTTTTCTGTAGATACTTCCATAGGCATTGTCATCTGTAATTCCTCCGCTCTTCTCCAAACACGTGTTGGAAGCAATTTGCATCTGTTCACTGCCAAACTCACAGAACTAATTCTTCTTCTACTTCTGTTCTTTCAAAACAAACCTTCCTTCGTACGTATTTCCCCAAAATTACAATCTAATGTCAGCGAGTACCTTCTGTCTTCTTGGCCTTCAACCCATGCTCTGTGCTAAGTACTACAGGTCCTAATACCTTTCGTGCATAGAATCACCCTAAAAAAAATATAAAGTCTTTAAATGTTCCCATTATCGCCGCAGCTTACCATTTCACCATAGAAAGACGTCAAATAATTTACCACTCCTCCTAATGCTATCTTCCAATGATGTACACACATTTTACGTGAATACAAAGAAGATGAAAGCGAATCAGATCGGACCCTTGTGTGTTGAATGTTGGAAAGCCTTAGATAACCCAGCTGATGTTGCTGCTGAATTGAATAGGTACTTCGTATCGGTGATTTCGAAATTACAGATGACTGTTTATTAGAAAAACTTTCGAGCCTAAAGGCAAGTAAGGCTCCTGGAGTTGATGGCATATACCTAGTAATTTTAAGGGAGGTGGCAAGAGAGTGTATTGACCCATTGAGGTTAATTATGAGAGCATCTTTGAACTCCGGAGAGATTCCTTTGGAATGGAGAGGTGCCACGTATCGCCAATGCATAAAGGCAGTTTTAATAGTGAAGTCGTTAACTATGAACCAATTAGTACTGTATCACTTCAGTGGTTGGAAAAATCATGGAGGCAGTGATCAAGAATGCAATCCAGGGAATATTTAGATAGAAATGGCATTCTGAAGGACACAAAGCATGGTCTTGTTAAGGGGAAAATCATGTTTAACTAACCTGCTAAGCTATTTTGACACATTTACTCATGAGCTGAATGTGTGGAACAATTTCGATATGGTTTATTTGGATTTTAGCAAGGCATTTGACTCATAAGAGGTTACTGCATAAGCTGGAACATGTTGGGATTACTGGTAGATTGGAGATGTATTATAAGGTTGCTGCAGAGCAGAAGGCTACGATTAATGGATATCCTGCAGATTGGTGTAACATCAGAAGTGAAGATATGCAAGGATCGGTTCTTGGATCATTACTGTTTCTGATTTTCCTAAACAACATCTGACGAAGAAATAGACGGCGTGATATAATGATCAGTGTCAATAGCGTTCCTTCAAGATGACTTGAATAGTCTTCAAGAATGGTCAGAAAAGAGGAAGTATGTTTTAATGCAGAAAAATGCAAAAATCTTATATTTGGGGAATATCGACCCCAAAATAACTATAGATTTGGTGGGGTCGAATTAAAAACTGCAGAGAAAGAAACGGGTTTTAGGACTTACGATTCTGGCAGATATGAAGTTCTCTGAGCAGTTTAAACAGTGGCCAAGAAAACCCTGTCGATGATTTATCGAACAATCACCAGTAGAGATAGGGAGGGTATAATGCAATTGTTAAGACTGTGTCTAAGTATGGAGACCACATCTGAAAAAAAAGACATTGGGCTACAGAACTTGGCAATTAGACACCTTACAGGGGACCTGGTTGAGGTTTATAAGGCTCTGAGAGGGATCAGAGAAATGTTCACTGTTAAAGAATTACAGAACATAGGGGCCATAAATTCAAATTACAGGGGAAGAGGTTTGGACTTCTAAACCTCTTCCCTTGAGTTTGGACTTCTAAACCTCTTCCCTTGAGTAAACAGTTTGGACTTCTAAACCTCTTCCCTTGAGCCAGCGAGTTGTTGATTACTTGAACAAGTTGCTTCCTTATGTAGTCGATTCCGACAGTTTGAAGAAATTCAAAGGTAAACTGGGTAGTTACCTAGGTGAGAAGGGAAACGCATAATTTGAATTTTATTATTATTTTCTTTTGACCGGTGCAGCAAAAACCCGTTGCCTTCTTATTCTTGTCCCTATATGGCTAATACTAACAGACATTTACTATATTTGTTGCGCCTTCAATTTAAGTGAATCTCTGCCATCACCATAAAAAAAATTCCAAATGTTTAGACTTCCAGAAACAGTTGTCTTTTAACGCATATTGCGATGAAAGATAATTGGTACACAGGATGGCATTATCTCTGTCAGATTACCGCATTGCGAGTGTGCTGCCCTCTCGAGGTGAGCGCAGGTCAACGCCCACACGGAGTTAGTGCGTGTAAAAAAATTATATCGGAATTCGATTGAGCCAGACTAAGGACTGCACAAACCATTGCTATACTTGTCCCACGGCAGACGCTGCTGTTTGTCCGGTCAGCGGGTACACCCTGCCTCCAGGGGGTCACCCGGGGGTCAACTGGTGCTGGTGAGAAGTAGACCATTTCTTCGGTCTCACAACCACTTCCTCCATTGTTTACTCTGCAGTGGTCATTTAAGAGTGGAAAATTTCGCCCTCTACGTTCCACCTCTAATCGGGGCTAGGCAGCCACGCCCGCCTGTAAACATCCCTCAGTCGAAAACGGGACACACTCACGCGTAAACATAGCTCGTCACGGCCAGCACGGCGTAGTTAAAGAGAAGGAAAGGACCTGGCGTTAGTTGGAGAAAAAGTCGGTCAACAATGGAAGGAAACGGGGTAACCGGGGGGTGGGGGAGGGGATAGTACTGCGATGAGCAATGAGAGGTGCTAAAAATGGCTCGAGGTATGTAGCAAAAGAGGGGGAAGAGAGAGAGAAAGATCTTTCAATGCGATTTAGTTTACACTGGCTGGCCATTATTTGGAGTTCACAATTAACATACAAAGCGTAAAATTATGGTGGTACACAAGCACGTCATGGCAATGGTAAAAAAAAAATCAACATCATTTTGGACGAAGAGAACAAAGTTGAAATAAAAGCATACAATGTACGGGGGCGTATAAAAGCATTTTTTACGCGTGATTGCTTTTGCCAGCAAAGTGGATTACTTTGGATTTTGCAACGTATGTAAATAAACTGTTCAGTGCGAATAATTACATTGAGCAGAACAAGCATTTTACCACTCGTTCATTACTCCGGATGACAGTTTCAGCATCGCAGTGATGGATGCCGACATTATCTTTGCCAGATAACAGCTGATGCTTATTATCCCCCCCCCCCTCACCACCTCTTTCAATCATCAACAACTGTATGCATTGAGACTGAATTCCTGTCCGGATACTATTGCTCTCCTAATAGTGGCACCACAAGGGGATAATCCGCTCTTGTCTTTGGTAATCTTTTCTTCGCTCTTGTTACTCGAAGAGTTATTAAAACGATACGTGATGACAGCGGGCAACGTAACAGATCATGACCTCAGCACGCGCACATACACACGATACGTGAAAAGATCGTATCTGCTTGGATGACACCGCTCATAGATGAGTTCACAACTAGCCACATGGAACGAAGATCCCGATAAGGGTAAGCCCAGCTTGCATTAGATCTCCAGCAACTGATTATTTCGTTGCTATGGTTATATGTCCTTTTGTTGTAGTCCATTCTTCTTTTATTTTCTTGGGGATTTGGTCAATCGGCTGTTCATCACCAACGAGGGCCACTGGCGTGCCTTCCGTGTTCCATCCATCAACCTTATGTCATGAAAGAAGCGCGTCCAGTCTTCTTCAGATAGTGACATTTGCTGATAAGGGGGAGGAGGTGTTTTAGGAAGTAGAGCTCCTTTTTTATGTTTTGCAATTTGTTCTCTAATTATAACTTCATGCGCCAACCTACATACCTTTAGTGGGGGGGGGGGAGGTTCACCAACACATAATTAGTATTCAAAGGGTTTTTACAAAAAAATCCAAAGAAGCATTCTTATTTTTGGCAGTGAGTTTCCAGCGAAATTTCCATTGCTTCATGAAATTGTTCACGTCACATCCGCTATTGTAAAACGGGAAGTTTCTTCTCTGGGTGTGGCTCATAGGAGGTTCGGGAAAGGGGTGGGTGGGGGAGGAAATCGCTTGGATTTCCTAATTGGATAAAAAGAATCAGACATTATGATGCCACAACAGAAGTTGTCGCTGAGCGTTATTGTAAAATCGCTGTACATTTGGCAGATTGCCAAGGCTGATAGTCATCGGGATGGACTTTCAGGGACCATTTGACACTGGTGAGCCTTGACATTACAGGGCAGGAGCGCACAGAGATAACCTTCGAGGGGTAATTTGCTGTTAACAGTACAAGTTGGCAAAAATGATGGACCAAACACTGAGGATATTAGCCTTAATGAAGGTGGGAAAGGAAATAAAGGTAAAAGAAGATTATTTCAGTACCTCAGAATGTAATTCCTTCATCAAACTTCCTCAACATTTCACAAATTATGCGTACAAATTTAAGAATCTTATGAAAACGCCGGAAGGGAGCGCCATCTATATGTACGTGTATGTATACATTTTTTTTTTACCAAACATCTCACTGCCCTCCTTCCCCCGGTCTCGTGTGACCTTTCCCTCGCAAATATACAGCGGTATGCAGGCTGTAATATCCGTGTTTTAGAATTACAATGCACGTTCTCCGCGCTGACCTACAGTCCTATATTGTCTGCGTCCGCCCTTTTACGGGGCATCACTTTCATTAGCCTTCAAGTTTGGGGTACTTATGACCTGCACGTGGGCATCTAGATGTTAATTTTTGTCTGGCGAGTGAAGCACGGGATGGAGAGCGAGAAACATAAATACCCGGCTACGGGGAGCGATTTTTGGCAGGTCGGAGTAAATGAACCCTTTAAATTCGGCTTGGGACGGCGTGTGTGGCCTTAACCTCCGTCTCCCGTCTTGAGAACTAATCCGAATTGCTGAGGCAAGAAGGTCTAATTACGGATATAAAACATGCGAAATTTGCAAAGAGGGATGTTCCGTTGTCTCGCTGTATATGATCTCTCTCTCTCTCTTTTACACACACTCTGAATGCCAATTGCTTGAATAAAAGGAGTTATAAAACCTCGTGGAGAAACTATTATTTTGCAATTCTGGATCCGCTGTGGTTAGAATGGTTTCAGGAATTTATAGTACTGCTGTCGATCAAGGGTCATTAAAAAAGTGGAGTCAAATCGATTATCCAAATTTGTCATCCTCAGTTATGTTCGGATAAATGACGTCTCAACTACCACTCAACCGCACCAAAAACAAATGCATTCCTTAGCTTCTCTAAGATTAACTATGCACCTCTTTCACAAATTCCCCAACAGGAATAAATGTTAATCTGCGTAGTCGAAGACAAACAGCATTAGGAACTTCCCATTGGGAGCAGATAATAAATGATGTCATTCCGACATTATTTACTTTATTTATAACGTCTAAACGATTCCATGGTAAGTAAGGATCTGTGATCCAGATGAGCAACAATGGCTTGTTTTTTCCGTGTTCTGCTTCGTCTGTAAACAGAGCAATTTCTTATGGAAATTTTTTCTGTCTCTCTGATTGCCCCACTCTATGACGATTGTTTATCTTCGACGATGCTAAAGTGATGAAATTTAGCATCGTATGACCCAGTAGAAACGGCTACTGTCTGATCTCCATTCAGAAAATCCACTACTCGTGGATTTACGTGTATCCATCAGGATAAGAGTTCATAAGTCGTGGTGTGGACTTTGATGAATGTCTAGTAAAAGATCCCACTGTGCGCATTGCGTAGCCTCCCACTGCTACTTCTTATATCCATTCTGTTTTACACCATATCTGACTGGCTTGATTGTCAAACAAGCCAGTGAGTAAGAACCAAACTGAAGACTTCTCTTCTAACATTCATTTGGTCATATTTCATTGTACACTGTTTCAAGATTATACGGATTCCTTGTACAATATTTAACTAATTTAGTCGCAGGTTGGAGAGTAAATCAAATCCATTCCAAATTGTCCTCGTGTAGCCTTTTTTGTTTCATAGACATATGTGAGTCAGTGAAATTCGGAGTGGTGTACGTCATTAATTAAAAAAATTGACTTACACATTCCTTAATCTTGCTTTCTTTTATTTTGCGAGTGAATAAAGTCATTAGTTCCAAGAATGACAACAGGGAGCAACGCTCATTAGGAACTGTTCAGAAAGAGTGGTGAAAGTCAGTGCTAAGTTATCCATCGCCATAACGGTGGTAGTTCTGATCATTGAGGAAATTATTTTCCAAAGGCAACTTTAAAGTTTAGTAAACCAACTTATGCCGTAATTTAAATTATTACTAATGGATCTTTTTTGGCTAACGTTGGTGACACTTATAGTATTTCGTCATTCAACTGGTTAAAGATGCAATGAATCGTCCTTTTGAGATTCTGTACAAGGATTTTCAAATCTAACTACAATTGTTGTCAATTATACCCGACAAAACAATCAGTCACGAAGTTGAAGAATGTGATGAAATTCTTTGCCATTTATTTCTCCTGTGCCACACCAACCGAGGAAGAGAAGATGAAGGGTCTTTAAACGTACATGAAGAAGAACAATTTATTACGTTGTGTTTTCCTTGTGAAAATGAATATAAGGCGTTTGTTTTCTTCATTCATTTTTTATAAACCTTAAATATGACAGTGGTGTAATCGGAAGAGAATTTTAGTGTCTTTTGTGATATAGTACTCTTTACAAAACAATGACATATCAGCTATTGCAGTAAGTATTCTGCTGACCAGACTACTTGACTAGATGCTTTTTCGGGAGCCGCAAAGTGGAACTTACATTCAGTAACGTAAACTTCATAACATAACCGGTGCATAGTGTTATTACTGCATTATGTATATAGGTTTAGTGAAGTATTTTTAATTATATTGAATTTGAACGGAAATCATGCCTTAGATTAGAGCAGCAAAGCTCAAGGTAGTGGGAGTGCCGTGGTTGTCCTCTGAATCAGGGCCTTATGAAATGTACTGCTTGTTTGATGTTTACGGAATCTGGAATGGGACATGATATTGACAAGGGGGGGGGGGAGTGTAAGAATATTATACGCCAACTCAGCGTTGTTATGATTGCTTGAAGAACAGGCTGGATGCCCTCAAAGGATTAAAATTGGGGATCCATCAAGCTCTCAGCTGCCCAGATCATCAGGCAACTCCCAAGGCAGAATGCGCTGGTCCAACAGGAGCTAGTTATTGTCGGTGACTGTACTGTCAGGGAAAGGGGAAATATATTGTGCGACAAAGGTATGTCTGCCAGGGGCAAAACTTGATGACGTGACGTTTTAGGGCAGATATCATCTTTCAAGGGGTATGGTGATTGATATGTTCTATACGTGGGCACTGCTGACTTGCTTAACAAAGTACAGGTCAATGTTGAAAAATTCTGCAATCCTGCCCAGACACGATAGGAAGAAATATATATACTGAGATTGTCAATCAATTCGGCCTTGGAAAAATTATTATCAATTTATTTTTCCGTTGAAGAGACACCCCTGGGATAGCCATTGGCTAGAAGGGTGAGAATTACATTCTAAGGTGTGAAGCGGACCCATGAGACATTCATCCCGAAAGGTTGAATACAGAATTTTGGAATACATGAGTAATTATGATTTTATAATAGAATATTATATTGTGCAAGGCTCATGGGTAGAAGTTTCTCAGCGTGGTGTGCACTTGTTAACAGGAGAGACTGCTTCTACAGGCATGTGATACACTTGCTGATGGTATCGAGGCAGTGTTGGGTGGATCAGAAAACTGCTAGCTTGGGAGATACACCTGAAATGCAAGGTGCCGAGGATTCATCATGGGACAAGTAAATATATGGGCTTGGTTAGGATAACTAAGAGTAAGAACAGGTACATGTTTACTTCAATGTACATCAATGCTAGTGGCATAGAAAATAAAGTTGAAGTGCTGGTCAAGACATCAAATGCAAATATTGTTGTGATGTCACACAGATATAAGGAACGTAGAATTCAAATTTGGGGAGTACAATGTGCACAGAAAGGATTTGTGTATGACGGTACCTGAACGTCAGTTCATCTTCGCCTTGGTACATTGTGATGGATAGAGAACTCTGTAAAAGGCCAGAAATGTGTGTAGTGTTATGTTGTTTCTGGCCTCTTTGTCACCAAGCAGGCGATCACCTGGAAAGCCTACCCAATGTCCGTCTACACCACGGGAAGGTGTTATGCTATTAAATAAGCAACACATAAAATCTAAGGCAGGGCATCCAGTTGACATGGATGGCCAGTGTAATTTTCAGTTCTAGGCAGATGAGCTCAGTTTGATGTGACATAAGCACTGGGAAAGCAAAAATGAGAGTTGGAGTATGTTATAGGCCTAATGAGTACAACGAACAACTATACAGAGAAAGTGGGCCAGTAAATCAGAATGTCTTATAATGGGGAATTTTAACTTTCGGGATATCGACTGGAACTTGTGCGTTGGTCACTCGCAAGACTTTTGTGGATTTATTGCTACAGCAGTACGTTTGAGGGGCCAACCAGAGGGAGTAATACTCTTGATCTGATTATCACCAATGATTATTCATGCATTAAGAATCTGTAGATAAAGGAACCACTAGGTGGCAGTGATCACAGTGTATTGATGTGGGATTTACTTAAAGATGTAACTACCGTCAAGGGAAGGGTTTTTGCTTTCGTAAAGGTGACTACGGTGGTCTCAGAGAGTTTTTAAATGCTACACAGTGAGACCAACAGCAAATTCTAAATGGGAATCATTCAAAGAATTAATCTTGGAAGCTACTAGGCTTTTCATACCAACTAAGAAATACCGTTCAAGGTTTAGTCCTAAATGGATGTCAGATGAACTAATGAGACATGTGGCAGAGAAGAAAAATGCATGGGATACATAAATTATCAAGCAACATAGAAGCATATGGTTGATATAAACTAGTTTGTAATCAAGTCACAAAGGAGGTTAGGCAAGCGAAGGCAGATTACAAGAAATCTTTGGCACAGGATGTTAAGACTACTTATATAAAGGGGATGAATCAGATTGGTTTACTTGACGATCCTGCTCAGATTGCTGACAAACTGAATGAATATTTTGCATCTACATTCACACATGAGGAATTCTTTAGGGAAGTGGGGGCCAGAAGTTTATCAAACTCTAACGGGGAGATAAATGACTTTATATGAAGTGAGAGGAAAGTAAAAGAAATTGAAGTTAAACTTAAAAAAATAGTGTGGGGCGTATAGGATCTATTCAAGTATATTAAGGGAAGCAAGCAAACCCTTATCCATAATTATGAGAACATCCTTGAATTCAGGGGTGGTACTGCGGACTGGAAATGTGCGAATGTACCTCCAATTCACAAAGGGGGATTCAAGGGTGACACACGTAATTAGCATTAGTAGAGGCATATGATGCAAGAAAGCAAGCTTATACAGCATCAGCCAAAAAAAAAAATAAATAAATAAAATCAAATCCCATTTCACCCATCCACTCGCTCTAAAAGTTTGTCCACTTCTTCCTTGAATTTATTTAAACTATCAACTTCCACAACGACAGATGGAAATTTGTTCTAGCAATCAACCACCCACTAGTCGATAACGGACCTGTCAGTTTAACTTCTGTTCCCGGGAAAATAATGGAGTCACTGGTTTAAAAAAAAGCAATGCAGGAATGCAGCCACACTGCAGTCATAGTATGGATCTGTTAAGGGACAATCTTCTCCGGTAAATCTGATACTATGGCGCAGTAACAAAGGAAATGGATACAAAAAATAATTTTGATATCACATGCTTGGACTTCAGAAAAGTTACACTGCTGTACAAATTGGACCAGTGTAGCATTAAGGGCAAGTTGCTGCTATGGATAATTATGGACTTCCATTAGTCGTTGTGGAAGTTGATAGTTTAAATAAATTCAACGAAGAACTAGACAAACTATTAAAGGGATGGTTGAGTGGTAATTAATGGACACTGTCCTTCGTGGAGTTCCCCAGGGTTCGGCCCATTGTTGTTTTCGATATTTATCAATGATATTGATGAAGGCATATCAGGCTTTATCTCTAAGTTTGCAGATTAAATTTTCTGTTTATACTCCGGCACGACAACCAAGTCAGTAGAGTTTACAATAAATCGTCAATTCAAATATTTATCGTATTTAGTAGTCAAGAGCTTGAATCCCGGTCCACTCAAGGAACTCGTGCTATGCACTCTCGCTCCTAACCACTCGGCTACGTTGGCAGGGAGGTTAATGACAGTATGCTACTGCAACAGGATGTAGAAAAGTTAGGCAGATGAGCTCAGATGTGGCAACTGAAGATTGACAAATGCAAAGTACTGTATATATGGGTAGAAGAGTAACGTACCAACTGTGTGGTATTACACTCAAGGTAGTAGAAAATGAAAAAGAACTGGGGATAATTGTACAGTTAGATACGAAGTTCTCTGATCAGTGCAGATAAGCTGCCAGGACAGCTCACGGAGTTTTTTTGTCAGTAGGGATGAGGAGGTGATTATGGCATTGGTCAGGCCACACCTTGAGTACTGCACACAGGTCTGGAGGCCTCATTTTAGGAAGGACAAAGGCATGCTCTTGCCAAGAAAGACATCGGTTCTGCAAATTGCAGCGTCTGGAGACTTGGCACCTACCAGGTGATCTTAATGCTGATGGGCTGCCTCCTCTTGCTCAAATCACAAATGAGGAGACATATTTAATTGAGGAAGGATGGTCGTAGAATAGATGTGCAGAGAAGTTTGCCTGTAGCCAGCGAGTGGTTGATTGCTGGAACAAACTTCCATCAGTCGTTGTGGAAGTTGATAGTTTAAATAAATTCAATGAAGAACTAGACAAACTATTGGAGGAAATGGGGAGGGTTTTTTGTGGCTGATGCTGTAGAAGCTTTCTTTCTTGTATCATATGTCTTTACTAAGAGATTTCATGGTTTCTTGTGATGGGATAGTAAAAACACTTTAAAGGGTATAAATCTTACTTGAACCACTGTTTCTTATCAGCTGATATATGCATGTAGTATAAACACATCTCTATTATTTAAGTTAAGTACAAATTTTATTCAATGGTACAATCCCTTGAATTGCCACTGAAAATCGCTATACTCTATGAATGGATCCAATTCATAATAGCCTAAGTGGTAGAAAATAATTAAAAGGATGCATACCTTCCAGAGTTTTCCCAAAAATACACGATAAAAGTTAAAGGGTTTCGAATTCTCTTGATAGGAACGTTAAAAAATATCGTTAAGAGTAACCTGACATTTAAACCGCTACTAAGTATTAATTTCTAAATAAATCTGAAACCTTGGATTTGTGTTTGTATGTTTAATGATTTAATTTGGTATTTCATGCTGTCATGACATGTATTTGATTATCCAGATTTGAATTTTTTCTAGTTTTCCTTGCCGGATAATCAAATCAATGTCATGACAGCATGAAATACCAAATTAAACCATTAAACATGCAAACACAAATCCAAGGTCTTAGATTTATTTAGAAAATAACAAATAGTAATGGGTTAAATGTCACGTTACTCTTAATGATATTTTCGATGAGGACTCGCGAACTCCACTGCTGGAAGAATAGGTGAAGTAAAAAGGGCCTCAGTTAAATTGGCACAATTTAAAGGTGAGGAAAAGCACGTTATAAACCCTAGTTTCTTGAATAATGATATCATTAACATATTTTGTAAATGAAAGGTTGATTGAGAGAATCCTTCACAGTTATTCTCTGGCTATTGATTGTTTATTAACAGAATGTAAGTTATGAAATTTTTCTTAGGATCTGAACTTTATAATTATTTACATTGCTTTTCAAGTTATTTGACTTCAGAAAGAAAAGACTGAAGGTTGACATTGTTGGATATCTTTACAAAAAATATAAAATTTAACATCAGCATAAAGAAGAATTTTTAATCCCCTTTTGCAAATGGGATTAATGTCAAATCGCTTACATATATGTCCCCAGGGCGGATACTCGTTAAAAATGTGACTGATCTCAGTAGGAAGGACAAAACGTTATTTCGAGTACAGTATTATTTAATTTGATAAAATTATTGAGAATATAGTCTAACACACAACTTAATCAGGGTTAGCGATCCCTTCTCACTAATTTCTAGCTTATTGAGGAATGGTTAATTAAATCAAATGCCTTGGACAGTATTAACTGCAAACAGGATAAATTATCAATCTAATATAATCTATCTTTTGCGAAACAAACGCTCACGCTGGGTTCCTTTTTTCCATCTGTACTGCCTGGGGACCAAGTTGCGCCTTCAAACTTCGATTTAAACACAACTTTCGTTACTTGATTATCATTACGGAACAGTATGATGGAACCAAATAGTTCCGAAACAGTGCCTTCGAGTTTTTAATGAATAATAGATTCACCTGGTTAATTATGACTCCTCTCTAACAGTCTCTGTCCACTCTCTGTCTCATAGACGTACTGTTTCTGCTGCATGCCTTTTCTATAGATACTTCCATGGGCACTGTTCTTCTGAATTGGCTTTTATAATTCCCAATGTCTCTTCCAAAGCAGTCCGAACACGTGCCGGAACCAGTCAACGTCCTTTTTACTGTCCAACTTCAAACTCACAGAACCAACTTTTCATCTTCCTCGTTTATTCATTCAATTTCCGTTTTATGGCACAACCTTCCTTCATACGTATTTCCTGAAAATTACAATCTACAGAAGTTCAAGTCTAATGTCAACAAGTATCTTCTCAATCTTCAACCCATGCACGAAGCACTATAGGTTCTAATATCTCTTGTGTTTGGGGGTTTCGTTAAAAAAAAAAACCTACTGGGTCATGTTGTTCGACTAAAGATGATATTTGTCACTTTAGGTCTATTCATGAATACATCATCTAGTTTCTTAAATGCTTAAGCCTACGGTCTGCCACTATCACAGGAAGGGTAACATTGCCTCCCCCTCCCAGGCAGAAAAACGAAAACGCAGTGCGAGCGTTATTTCTCAAACTATTTCAACACCTGCGCTGAAATAGTGCTCTGTTTTCTTACTTGACTAACTAATCTACCTATCAAAAATTGTAGATGATAATACAAACCCAGTATTGCTGTTCATCAAAAGGAAACTGCAGGGTTTTTTTTAGCATGCACAGGGTTTGCCGCAAACCATCAGACACTTTCTTTTTAATGTGTAACTCAACGAAATGCATAAAATCAGTCAGTAGGGTCCAAAAGTTAAGCTATGATCAAAAAACCAAAAGTATTGTATGGAATCCTATTAAAGCTTGTTGTCGAAGAATGGACAAGGCCCTATTATATCAATTTGAAAGAAAATACGCCATTATTTTCATGAAAAGCAATAACGACTACTCAAAATTGAGAATCCAGTATAATTCACATGTTTAACAGGGTCCTGAGGACCTTGAATAACCTTGCAATTTCATCTTGAAGGAATTCGTCAACCACCTGCCCTTCTACAGTTGGAGGAACGTTATGAATTCAGGGCCTACTGCTGCGCTGAAGAGTCATTTCCCTATAGTTTTTTTGCTGTTAGGATCAGATACAACCATTTGGTTGACTATGTTGTACTTGTCGATCCTTGAATGTGCCTCTCTGAGACACCCTTTCTGATATTATTGCTATAATCACGAAATCCCCATTCTGGCCACCTCAGTTTGAGATTCTACCAATGGACATAATCTCTCTGAATGTCTGTGTTTCAATTCGTTCTTTGAAAAAGTAATCATCCCCGCAGAACTGTAGCCTACAGAAAGAGAATCCTTAATTCAGTGCGTTGTATATCGCTTTAGATTAGAAATTAGCGTTGCTGTTTTAACACACACACTCTTAATTAAAAGAGGGGCAGCAGTGTACTTGCATGATATAAATGTATCGAAATTATCTGTTAATACTTAACATTTCATATTCTTTAACCCTAAACATACTTTTTTCTTTAATTTCGATATTTCTAGCGTACTCACCTGTGTGTGTTCTTTTGTGCGCTTTCAAGTGAGAGCTTTTAGTATAAACCTTTTCGCAACCTTCGAAGTCGCATTTGTGGACTTTTCGACGTCGGAGGTTCTCGGAGTATATATCCGTCGAAAGCGGGACGCCACCCCCGAGACCAGATGCTCCGTTCAGCATGGTGGCTCCATTGGCCAGCGGAGAGGCACCCAAAAGGGAAGACGTTGTCACCACCATCGATGGTGGGGACACCGAGGACGAGACGTGGCTATGAGCTGCCAGCATGCCTTTGTGAAGAACGCCATTCACTACGTGTGGCGTTGTATGTACCGGGGACTGTTTCTGGAAGTGCGTCATTGCACTGGAAAAAAAAAAAGTAATAAAATGTTTTAACTATGATAAAAATTTAACTATGATAACAAATATGTTCACTAGATGGCGCGTCATATAGAACTCATTTTAATTGCTGAATACACCACGAGATGGCACTGCTTACCACAAAGCATCGTGATTAAGCTAGTTTTAGTTAATTGGTCACTTAATTTTTAATGTTTTCCAAAAAAACAGAAAGATGGTAAAACATTTTAACCTTTATTCACTCAAATCTTACTCTTTGAATATGGACATCGTAGTTCTATGGTTACATTACTCTTATTTTTCTGTAGTGTCAACAAATAATTAGCGTATTGTATTTTGTAGATGGCGCTTGTGTATGTTTTAGTGTTGTTAAGAGAGAAAAAAAAAAAGGAAATCCAAGAAATCAACACTAGGTGTCGCTGCTGGTCGTAATCCGATAACTGTTGATCGAAGACTTATTTTTCCTGCTTAGCATCCATTTGGAAACTGTTGTTGTCTACCAGTGAATAGAAGGAGCCAAAACAACGTAAAGAATGCAAATGTAGACTTTAAGGAGACGTCACAGCATCTGTCCATGTGCCAACTTGTACTTCAATTGCAGACACACCCACGTTCGTGCATTTACAGCGAACTACTTCCTCACTGCGGCTTTCTACGTCATAGCGTGACAACAAAATTATCCGTTGTTACATGGATGTTCAGTACGGCACGCACGAAGCAACCTTTGGATGACACTAAAGTAAGGTTAGTGGAAGACGGAGCACAGCGCCATGGCCTTCTGTGTAGGGCATTACTGGTTCTGTCACATTCTTGGTAAAACGCGAAGTCCTTGTAGTTCTGACGCTTGAAATGTGTACGGGAATCGCATACAAAGTCTACACTAACAAATGACATCTACAGATTTGCCAAATGACCCTCTGAAATTGCGGGAGACTTCTCTCCTTGTAGATAGGAGTTTAGAAGGTTATTTGAATTATCATACAATTAGGTGGACAGTTCTGTTTTCTTAGAGAGAGAGACAATGCTTTGCTCATTTCTCTGAATAGTCATGGCGCTGACACCCTTCCATGCTGAAGAGGAAATGTCTCTTTGCAATAATAAATTTTCTGTTTATACTCTCAGAAGAGTTCACAAGAAACAGCACCGTATTTAATAGTCACGTAGGTTTGAACTAGGGACACTCAAAGCTGTATTTATGTACCCTATTCGGCTAAAATACTCCATATTTTTGATAAGTAGTGCACACATTACTAAACATCGAACTATATCTTATTGGAACAACGCTGACCTACCCCTATTTATATCCCAGTCTTGTCTCTTGGGGCAACTTGGCAAAAATTTTTCTATCGATGGACACGTCCATCAAGAAGCGATTGAGGGGAGTGTCAACGTAAGCCTTAATGGATGACTGTAGGCTACTCGAAGTATGTATAGTCAATGAGGGTAGCTTCGTGACCATCGAGGTCATTAGGTGCGGTATTTGAATGAATGTTAAAGGCGATGATAGGAGGGATAATAAAGATGAAATGGCAAGCCCCTGCAGCCTCGTGCACTACTAAATCTCTTAGCTGGCACGCCTTGGTTACAAAAGTGTAATAGGAACAAATATATACAAAAAAATGCAGGGTATAATAAGTCCGATATCGCCCCCTTGAGTAATAAATAAGATGGAGACAGTCCGTCTCCATCCGGGTTCTTTGGTAGATTTTTCTTCGAGAACATTACTTGCGCTTAATCTTAGGACTTAAGAATACGAGGAACTGATTATCGGTGTAGAGAAGGGGGGTTAAACAATCGAACGTGCGAGACAGAGCTATAGAAGGGAGGGGTAATGCATTTAACCGGTTTGTCGATGTCCGATTTAAATAATCCCAATTACGCATTTAGATATAGCGATAAACAGCGCACAGTAGGAGACTTTGATGTGTTTGAAATTATAACCCGTAGCCAACCCCTGTCTGTGAGTTCCTAATTCTTCGAGCGCCCTCACGGTTAGAAGTGTTAATGAACACTTATTTATGAGTTGAGATGTCGCACCAGACAAGAGGATATGTAGAAGAGGGACACATTTACACCTTCAGAGAGAGAGAGAAGCGCCTGTGGAGAGTATCGCTGAAATTCCCCTCAAGCCTCAACGATATTGTGTTTGGTTGTTTTGTAAAATGTGGTTCGTTTAAGGCAGAGCTTCCCAAACATTTGTTCTTTCGTCCCCAGCATCTTCAGGGACAAGTACAAATAAACAGATTTTTACATAAGGGTGCCTTCACATTGCCAACGATGTCACCTTGTAGCTGACTTAGTTTTAAAACGCATGAGAAAACGTTATGGACTAGAAAGTGGAAAGATGAATTTATTATTTCTTTGTATACGCCTGTGTATATGTTTTTCCCTTAAAGAAATTACCATAAATCTGATTAACCGTTAGGATCAGTAAATAATACAATATTCTTTTTATTACACATATAAGGGCCGGCTCTAAGTATAAAGCAGTATGCTGACATGACTCAAACACTACTTAGGAGTTTTCTGCGTAAAGCGCCTATGTCTTTTCCCTGTCTGTTTGTCCGTCCACATGCAACAACTGACTCCTAGTAGATGGATTAATGACAAATATTTCTAAAAGACCGAAAAATTTTATTTTTGGATCATACTAAATTTCACTAAAATCGGACCAATAGGAACTTGTCAGTTCTTTTAAATAAAATTTCGAGTTGTCTCCTAAATAAATAGAAGTGTTTTCGATGTTCGGCATTACTTGATAAGCAAAAAATCAGATCTTCAGCTTACGTTCTGTTAGTCCCCTGATAAGGTTTAAAAAAACCATTAAACGCGAAATTTCAAACGATTTAGGTGCATATATTTCTGCCTACTGTACGTATGAATAGTTTTAAAAATATATGTATATTAGATAATATTTTGCATTCTCTAGTGGCTTTGACAACGCCAATTTTAAAACTGAATGTTGATAAATTCTGTGCCCGCCAGTGTAAAGGTACCCTCATTACCTACGAATATGCATACTTTTATAAATTATATATATTTAATATCAAAGGCTGAATTGAAATATGCTTTGTACCTGGATTAGTGTGATGCTAGCTAGTGCTTTATAAAAACGACACGCCTCCTAAAAAAAAAAAAAGTTCCTCCCCGGGGGTGGAAGCCCACACTTTGGAAATCGGCAGACGGCAGCCGAATAGCTAATTTCGAAGTCGTTGGGTTTTAAGTACTGATGGGCATAATCAAATGATTAAAAATAGATGATTTCAGTAATCGATTATATGTAAATTAGTTGATTACGAAATCAACAAACAATATTGTTCGGGACTGTATAACGACTAAACTCGTGGGGGGGGGGGGAGAAATACTATCTAGCCCCTTCATCGCCCTCATTACCACTAGTAATCCAAAATCTGAATTTCCTGGTATACGCCGACGGCCTAAAGATACTCACGCCAATTAAGGCACACCAAGACCTCGACCAAATCTCAGAAGAACTAACACCCACTCTCTACCTAAAAGTAAAAAAGTAAAGTGCAGCCATTATCAACCCACTGCAGGATGGAAGCCTCCTCAACAATTCATGCTGAGGGAAATGGACCATAATCTGCCACGCTGGTCCAGTACGGGTTGGCAGATCGACCGAATTCAGCAGTTCAGGGGCTTGAACTCCGGTCTACTCAAAGAGCGTGTGCTACTGCACTCCCGCTCCTGCCCACCCGGCTACGGAGGCCGTTACTTCAAGCAATTTGGTCTACGCAGCAATCCTGAGAAGTCAGAAACCATGGTTTTCTCGCTGAAACGAAACCCAACAAAAATCCATTCAGCCCTCGATGGATCCCGATTGTTAGAAATCACATTAACCTAGGGATCAAATTCGACCCAATGCCTCTGTTCAGTCAAGATGTAAATGGGCTTCTCACAAAAGCCGCTAGACTGAGATGGATATGCAATCAGCATCTGAAACACTTAACATACAAATCCACCATGGTCAGATACATTTCAACAATTGTTTATCTCCCTCTTTACGCTGCAGAGATTTGGGCATCCGCATCTCCTTCTACCACCAAACCAGTGTTCTCCTCCGACTATTAGCTCCTCAAATGGAGCCAATACTCGGAGGAGAACACTGGTTTGGTTACTTTAGTTTTGTTTTGTTTTACTCACTTGCCACAAACTCCGAATCACCGCTATGGCCAACACACTAATCACCCACAATTACGTGACTCGTCATTATGGTCAAGCTCATAACTGGTCTCACCTCCTCTCCCACCTTCTGGGACAACTGTGCATGGAGGATCCCAGTGACTCATCTGCGAGCAAATCCACCATCACTTGTCGGATCGGTTCCTTCCTCAGCAGATGTTATCACGCGTCCAGGATCTAGATGTCGACTTCAACAAATTTAGTCAGGATCGACAATATAGGAAAAGAATACTCCCTACTTTTATAACCTGAGTCCCGATCAATGTATTCTCTCACTCAATTCAATGTGTATTTTGTAACTAATGGTCTGTACACTCAATTAATTTCTCTGTTTTTTAACTTCATTATTATATTACTCAGGCAATATGGCCATATTGGGCCGTTGAGCATTATATGTGTTCATAAACAGATTTGCATTGTTGTGTGGAGTGAAAAACCCCGAATAACCCAACGGAGTTAAATTCTGTTCCCTCCGTTTGAGGTCATTGCTTGAATATTGCAAAAGTCCAAGTTAGAAACCGATTCGCTAACTACGTGACTGTAGTTAGCTGGTCTCGTGCAGAAGTGCAGGGTTTTCCTCCGTAAAACATGTAAACCAGTCTACAAGAACGTAAAGGTATAACACTTCAAGGAATTTCAGCAAAGGCGCCCATTTAGGAGATCAACGGCTCACTCCTTTGGTCGATATCTGAGTAAGTATTGAGAGGTATAACACCCTAAGTCGATCACAACAGGGAAAAATTTTGTTTGTCCAATCTGATAAACTGCTGTTACGTGGTCACGCAGAGGTTGGATGCCAGAAATAATTTCGACACATATAATTCGACTTTAACCAAGTAGTTGACACTTCCTCAAGAGAGGTTGGGTGTATTAAGATTACTGACAAGACGTAGAGGGTTGTTACGAATGGTCATTCTTCAAATTGGGCTAGGGTTACAAGCAGGGTCGCGAATTTATTTTACACATCAAGGGAATAAAAAGTAAGATGCGAATCTGCACAAGATATGAAGTTTGAGAGGCTGGCTAACCATGAAAATCCTAGTCTTGGATTAATCTCCTGATAAAACTGTACCATCATTGTACATACTGTATTAGTTTTATTATACAATTTACTTTTAAACCTTATTTATTTATAATCTTTATATATATACACTGTCCCAATCCTGATGGTCTCCAAATTAAGGGAGAACTTGATATGCTTCAAATATTCCTCGTAGATTAGGCTATGTTAATGTGGTCTGCCTTCAACTTAGCAACTTTTCGTGGCTAACAGCAGATCTTGAAGAAATCGTCTTGACTCCGTTGGCTGATGTCACTCTCAACACCAAGATCCAGTTGGGTGCGTGATGTCAGTTGCCTCCTTTCTCCAACAAGACCCAGCGAGGGGGCAACAAGATAGTCCAGATGGATACAGTAATTTAAGACAATCCCCATGGACCACTCTGGAAGTCCCAGGGTGTCTCAACTTCTAAAATTCCTCACATAAAACTTTCTCATGGTCTGAATTACTGACTGATCAACGCGTTATCTGCCCTACCGGAAGCTCCCCACTCTCGAGGATTAGTAAACAAAATACGAGCTCCGGAACGGTTCGGAAATTTTGATTACGGCCTCTCCTACCTTTTCTGACACGACGGAAGAGAGGTGGGGTTGAAATAAATACTTCCAAAGAGGGGAGAAAAGGTTTCGCTCGAGCAGCTCGCTCTTTCGATGTATTTTTTTTACTTCCCTTTCACATCCCTCGCCATCACACCCCACCTAACCCTTTCCAACCGCCACAGAAAGAAAAACGTGAAGAAACTGACCGCGTTTCCTCTGCCGCTAGCTTCCCGCCATCACGCACTGTTGTCGGTCAGGGAACGGTAACGATCCCAGCACCACCCTTTTCCCTGGAGGTGGGAAATGAGAAACAAACAACTCTGTATTACGGTAATGTGATAATTATCGTCTGCTCCGGTTCCGCAAACGCCCTCTACCATCGCAGTGGCAGTAACAGTGGCCATCAATTTCCCTCCCTCCCCTTAGTAGACAGAAAAGGGGGGAGGGGTGATTAGTAAATCGGATTCAAAGGGAAAGAAATGCTGTATGTGGGCCACGAATTTGGACAGTTCAATTCGCTTGGTGATTGGTCTCGAAGTGACGAATTCGAAACCGGGTGGCCGATCTCGTGATACCTGTGCCAACGGGGGATAGAGGGAGTGGGGGGGGAGAGATAGTCTATTTCGACTGTGAATGGAGCCTGCATTCTCTCTAGTAGGTTTGAAATACCAACTGGGGTCGAGGTGACCCACTCTTATCTTATATCGCAAGGAAACCCGCATACTGGGACAGATGCAGCACAAAAGCGATAATTAAATGTTTCCTTCAAGGTACAAATCTGAAGAGCTTTAAAACTCAAAATCCTTTGCGTTTTCGGAGAACCTTTAGCACGTGCCTTTCACCCGGTACAAAGGCACCCAAGCTCCTATTGTATGTCGGAGGAGAACGAAAGATAGCCGTTCGTGGAGCTTGCGAAAACTCAGTCACAACCCACATATGGTGTCATTGTGTTGCGTATCTCACAGGTCGCTCTTAACTACAAATTACTTCTTTCTTTCTTTTTAATGCTGTTCTGGAATCATTCATATTTGGATTTTTAAGGAAAAAAATTGAGTGCCAACTCGTCCTGCAAGATTTAAAATCTAAACGGTTGTGCAAAAGTTGAATTTTCCATAATTTAGACTAAATATAGTGACTTAGCAAATTATTGGTAACACGATTAGTCAGGACTGGAGTTTTTGTTTTCCCCTGTTCTAGACAACCATACGTCTACAACAAGCAAGCGACAGTTGGTATGAGAATTGATCCAGCTGCGCCCTCCCTCTCTCTGTGACGTAAATCACCTTTCTCAGTTGTAGAAACAGCTGCAGCTGGTCACCCTCCTTACAGAATGGTGGGCGAGGCCAGTGCAGGTCAACCTCACCCGAAGTTTGACTGAGAATCATTTCTTCGCGTTTTGTATCTAATGTAAGTGTACAGAATCCATCTGCGCCAAGCAGAAAAAAAAAAAAGTTCCTGCCAACCCCCTACCGTCAAATACGAATAATCACCACAACTGCACGCTGTCGTCAACATGTGTCCTACCTAAACGAGCAACTGGTTCTCTCTATTATGTAATTCATTTCTGTCATGGCCAGTAGATGGCGTTAAAGGCAATCAACCCGAAAAGAAATCCATAACCTAATTGCACTGAACGCGCTAATAAAGAAAGCTTAAGTGTACGATATGGAAGTTGGAGCAACGCATCATTTCTCCAAGATATCTTATTCTCTCTCTTTCTCTCTCTCTCCCACTGTCCTCTCTGTCAAAACCCTCGGAGGTAATTAGGTTAATTAAGGTTGCTCGGCAACACCCTATGTTTGCGAGTTAATGACCTTACTCTCCACAAGACGACTGAGATTGCCTGGGAGAGTGTGGTGCGCACGCTTCTAATGTGATTTGAGGTTGGAAATGCGACATCTGGCGGACAACAAGGTTAACTGAACTCTAACGCCAAAGCCGTGAGCTGTCGCGCTTATTAAAGGCTCATTCTGGGATAAATATAGAACTGTTTCGCAGTAATTATCCGGTGCCCTCGTCTAAAGTAACTCCCCATCGGGTCCCAAAAGTTTCCCTGTCAGTAATGAGTAACAATTGGTTCCAGAACACTTAAAACCAGTACTGGGTTTCGGTTTAATGCGATTAATGTTTATTACGTGCATTTTTTTTTTTTTAAACTAGTTAATTGTACACGTGGAAGCTCCTCCCCACTCGGTTCCACACTAATTCGAAATGTTTTTCTCCTCGCGGGATTCGGACGCAAACAGGACACGCCACGTAATCCAGTCACGTCTGGCCCCGTGTTTGTGTCTCCAAACAATAGCGGGTTTAGTTGTAATTAAAACCCACCCTTCCCCATCCCTGTAGCTAGCTAGCAGCATTGGCGAGGTTCCTGTCTAGTGTCGTCTCCTTCAGATGTCTCTCCTTGATAAAGATGGAGATTTTGAAACAATCCCGGTTAGATAAATGCTCAAAAGAAAGTTAGGATTTTAATATTAAATATATCATGGACTTCTCGCTATTTCAATTATTATTAATTTAGTAAGACATAATGACCAGGAGCTTATAATTTGAAGGAGAAATAAGAAAGAAAAACAGCACCTCCATAATTACTGGCTCGAGTGCCAAATATAGCGCAGAGGTGGAAGAGATAAAGGTGTTGGTAGCGATGTTCCGGAAGATCGCGAAGTTTAAATACGCTCGTGACTATTAATAAACAGGTGCAGGCTGCGCGAACTCCCTCACTCGATGAACATAATATTCCCGAAAGAGGGCAGTGAAAGAAAGTTCAAGTTTTATTCTTGCCATCATAGGAGAAGAGAAAAGGATCTTATTATAAGGGTTTTGGTGTCCTAATAGGGCACGATATTAGGACACCAAACGACAGCTAGTGATGGACGATCCCAAAATCTGAAACAAATAGGTGAGAATGGCAAACAGACAATTGATCAATCGCTAGTATCAGAGTCAGATGCAATGCAATTACCCTTTGGTATGTCTGCTAGATGAAATCAATTTTGGACAGTCCAGCGAGCATGCGCATGCGTTCTCATAACAGACGTACTTATACGAATCGTAACGAGCGACGTCCTAAAGATATCAGTGGAGATAATAACTCGAAATTCCGTCAGGTGTCGTGCCAGTCGGATTCACCAAACTGGGTTATTCCCACCACTGCAACAATGTGCGAACCGGGTCATCGGAACACGCTGGTACGGATGGCTCTTTTAACATACCTCCGTCAAACGCAGCACCCATAGTGCACACAACACATCATCCTCACGACGATTCACGAGACGTGGGATGGTACCGGCTCACCGCACGAGCCACGGCCTGCCCCCTGAACTGTGACCTCTGACCCGCGGTGGGTGTGTCGGCAGGGCCCAGGACAACTGCGTGCTGGGAAAAAGGTCCCCTCTTTTGCCGCTCTGTACCGGAGTCTGGTAAGGGTGGAGTACAGACACGCACACAACGCGGACTTCATGCTGCGCCCCACCCACCAAAGTACCCGGTACGGGAGAGCGGCACCGGAGACTACAGCTCGTGACTTGAGTTCGGCCGTTCCCAGATCCGCGTCCCCCCTTAGTGGCGAGGCGTCCCTCTCACCTGGTCTCGCCGTGCCACACCTACAACCGTACAAGGTTTCGCCACCTACACCCTTCTTTGTGGAGGTGGAAGGGTGAGAGGACAAAAAAATAATCGGGGATGCAGGAGGAACTAATATAGGACAGTATGGGACTTCCACTTGACTTACGTAGGATGGCCAGACTGCGTAGTTGGTAAATTAATCCACAATGATGGTGGTCAATAATGTACGGAAACTGAAAGTGGAAACTTCTTGAGCAACTGACATGGCAGTAGATAAGTTCCCATACTTGACAGCTGTAATAATTACAAAGTGTAAGATGGCGTTTATAAGAAGGAGTAGTTGTTCTTAATGCTAACGAAGTCCCCTTCCCCCTAGCGTTGCTTCAAAGTAGTACAGTTTCCTCGGTTCAACTTTTTACGAGTCGCTTTATTCTCGATTTTACGAGGTGCACTACGCGTTTAAATCATGCAGATCACGACGGACAACACTTTCCCGAGAACGTGAGGCAAGTATTAACACGCGTATTAGAGGGAGAGCAAATAGATCCATTACAAAGTAACAGTACCTCACACAGGGACCGGGCGTACATTTACGACACGCCGTTTCTAACGGATACAGTCTATCAATGAAAATATCATTCGAACATTTTTCACATTAAGCGAGCTATATTATTGGGAAGGGGAGATTCGGGTTAATTATGCTCCACCCATTTTTCTACGCAACACACTGTGCCTATTCGAGCTCCAAAACCGCCTGGTGGCTGGTGTTTGTACCATATTTGTTCATTTAAATATAATTCACGATTTTATATTAGCGCCGTCTAGTAGTCTAAGAAGGAAGTACTGTAATTATGGATTTTTTTGCGATCAGGAGTAACGTCTGGATTTTGGGGTGCTGGACCTGATTCACATTGTCGGGTTTGGTGCTCTAGTTTTCCATGATGGACAGTTGGACAACTGCTGGTTGGTATCTTTATTTAGACTTTGATGTTCCAGTAATTATTCAGATGAACTGTGACTTTTTGGAGTTTGGTTCTTGGCTCTGGGGGATTCAACTTGAAGTTTGTGGTTGTGCCATCGAGAGAATAGACTAATAGTTTTTTTTTTTTTTTTTTTTTAAATGCTGGCTCCATGGTATGGGCAACCGGGTGCAGGATTTCATACGCTACAGTGATAGTAGACCTAGGTGACACAATATACTCTTCCAGGCCTGTTCTGTAGAGATTTTATACTATCACAGGCATCCATGGTGGAGTTGGGCTTATGTCTGGGAGCCACCCCAGTTCAAGAACACATTTAAACATTAAAAGTTATGTCCAGAGTGCATTTGAATATGTAAATAAAGGAAAAATGAAATGTAATTAAAGAATTATATATTTTTTACTCGATTCACCATAAAATGAAACTTTAATTCAAATTTAATGAAGATAATAACGTTTTTGGAGTAGGAAACCTATTAATAGCGTCATGAAATTGCTGAGAAGAAATAACTGGAGGTTTTCTCATAACAACACGTTGGATGGGGATGTGATGTCTCTGGTGGTACGTGCAATATCAAGTTCACGTTCCACATTCCCATTTACGAATATCATTGCCCCTCACCACCCCCTCTTACAGTCCTATCTTTTCAGTACCGAAGTGTTACCCAAGTTTCTATTGACCCTGAACTCTGACCTGTACAGACGGGAACAAGTACGCATTGCTCTCGTCCCCGTCAGTCCCACCTACACAATCCCAAATTGCACTATTGTTTTGGAGGCTCGCGCAAAGACAATGGAAATTTTTACTTACATCGATGCTTCCTTTATCCTCTGGAGTGATAAGAGAGCGCTTGTGCCTGTCCTGCTCACGGCCTCTATGGAAACGGCAGGATAATCATCGGAGCCGGTATCTGTGACAGGAAAACAAAAAAAAAGGGGGGAAAAAGAGAAAAAAAATCATGGTTAATCACAGGCAGGAAGAAGCGCAGTCAGATGCGGCCGCTGGATCGCTATAAAATAATGAACTGCGCACGGCCTCCATGCAAGCGCTAGAATAATGAAGTCGCAGCGATCGTGAGCAGGGGTGTGTTTGTGTCGGGTGCCAACCCGTGCCTTCCGTGTTCTGGCTTCATTACGAAGGGTCACGCCTCCGTAACCCACGCATTAAAGGTCGCCGGGGTCACCGGTCGCAACATTCTCATACAAATCTCTAACAATATGTGGGTTGCCTTCTTAAGAAACCACTTCCACCCCCACCCGTAATCCTCCCTTTTTGCAGGATATTCCCTCGCGAATATACTAGGAACTGTTTCGCAAAGTGTTCTGTCCCATTTCTAATGACAGGTGGGCATTGTCGACCTTGAAAATATTCCTGTCTGTGGAAAAATCGCACCACCCCTTTCTTCTTTCGGGTTTGGATGACCAGGATATAGTGGAAGAGCATCTGTCCACTTAAACTTCTTTTTGGTGCTATCCACTAACAAATTGGGACATAAACACGTATGTAGGGTTCTTAATTTGTGTAGCACTAATCTTTATGATCCGTCGATCACGAAGTGTGTCACCCGACTCTTGGGGTCTTCACAAGACACTATCTAATCATAATCGAGAAACGTGGAGTAAAAAACAACAATCCTCACCTTATGTTAAAAATTTTTGAATTCATGTCTGAAGTCGAAAGGCTTTTTAACAGACCGGACTGAATATTTGGCCATTAGTAATAGACTAGAAATGAAACCAGGTCTGACCACAAACCTTTTTCGTTTCCCAAAAGGTTTAAATACAAGTTAATGTTGTATACTTATTCATAAAACCGTTTTTGTAAGTTCCATTACGCTTTGAAGATCACATGACCTTCAGAGACGATTCCTAGCATCTTCGCTTGTGCCCTGACATAACCAATCCGTCTACTGTTATCCTACTTGATCTGTAAGCGTTGGCGCAGTGTTTACATCCCATTTGGGTTTTATAATCCCCTCAGGAAAAACGGATCTCATCTTTTCCCACTCAAAGTAAACCACCTTGAAAGCCGGAAGTGGTACCTTAATTCGGGGTGGAATTCGTTCTTAAAAATCAAAAGGGGGGAAAATAGGGGGATAGATCCGTTTAGCGTACAGGAGTGGTTTTGTTTCAGGGACAATCGCGTGTAGATTAAAAGCAAACGATTACATATCGTAGCAACCTCCGTTACGATTTCCCCCCTCTGCTAAAAACCCCCCACCGGAAGAAGGCGGGAAGGAAAAACCCATTGCACCAAGTCCAACTAGAATCTGCGTGCTTAAAGCAGGCGGGCGTCTTGGCACGCGTTTCTCTTCAGCATCCAAAGATCGACAGTAAGAAAAACACAAAAGTGATACCTGACCGTCCGTATTGCTTCGCCACACATCCGAAGGTAGGGAGGGCCTTACCGAGGTATTGCCATATGTAGGCCAAGGCAAGGACTGTTGGGATGATACTAAGTACTGGTTTCGCGCAGTTCCTTTTTTTTTTTCTTACATTTTTCTTCTTCTTACCGCTCACAAGACGCCGGTTGTCGGCCAACCCGGGTGTCCTTCAACGTTTTCGCCATGTCCCCACCTCTTTCATAAGTAAGGACTTGTAAAGATTCTTAAGTAGTGTGCTCAACAGCTTCGTCAGATTCGTGACTCTACTGGAACACTGGCCCTCCCGTAACTAATGTTTCTATTGTACGGTTTGGTGGCGCTGCGGTCACTGACGCCTAAAACAATTGGGTAGGTGTGCCTTGGTTGCTTTCCCCCTCTTCTCTGTTCATCCCCTACTTTCATAAATGAGAAAAAAATGTACATTCGTGTGTGTGTGTGTGTAACAAAAACATTAAGGAATGCAAAAGCACTTTTTCCGCACGCCATTCGTAAATTTAATAGAGGGTCACACACACTCCGGATTATTCACTCTGGTGCTTCGTGTGTGGCAAATGTGACAACAAAATGCCACATTACTAACTCTCTTTCATTTCACAGTACTCGGATAATAAGTAGGCTAAAAGGACGTAAACACATTTGTACACATGCGTGCTAATTTGATGTAATGACCAAAAGGTACCATTCCAGATAGATCCTCTATTCTCATTGGATAACTGCCGAATTATGTGTGAGGTTATTTAACGTAATAGTTAGGAGATGGCAAATGAAAGAAACCAATTAGCATGATACCATAGTCGAAGTTTACAGCATGCGAAAATCGACTACAATCATTAATTGAGTTCTATGTTCCTTACCATCATAGATGAAGGCCTATTTATAGGAAATCTCAAGTCTACATTGAAGAGCGAAGAAAGGGGAACAAAATTAGAATAGAGCGTGGGGGGTAAAAGAGTTTGAGTACACAGCTGAAGGGAGTTCCACTGGCTCTATGTACACACAGAGGAATGGGGCTTCCTGACACTGATCGCACCATTCCAGTTCTGGAATTTCAGTAAATGACGTTGTTAAGAGCGTATGTACCATCTCCACCCAATGCAAGTATGAAAGAGAACATGGGCGAGTAAAAATCAATGGACAAAAACGTCATTTGTCAAGTTCACTGTGGACCACCCCCCGTAGGTAGCAATTAAAATTCTTACAGTAAAACTATCGCAGGTATTTGTGTGTTGTAAACAGATGGGAGAGCAAATCCACACCCTATTTCCGTGATAGAAGGGATTGTATAAAGAAGGGAGTGGCAAGTTCCATTTCTATGAAAGAACACGCCATCTAGTTAACACTATACAGCTGAATTTTATTGGTACGCTAAATAGCTGGATGTCACAATACCATCCACTCTTCTCTGATCTACGTGGCGTCGAATTCTTTTGAATTAATCTGCAAACTCTCATCCGAAATGTCCTTCGAAAGATATTTCGCTTTTTGGAAAACAAATTATTATTATTATTATTATTATCTGTTTATTTCCATAAGGAAACCACCCCGGGACGGCAAAGTGCCAGGAGGGTGCTAAGTACATATCAGGGTACGAGATACTACGTGCAGTGGGTTACATATACTGAACACGTAGTCTCGTCCCGAAATATTATATACACATTTTATGTTTAATACATACATACAGTATTTACACATTTATGATTGTGTACAAACATTATACAGCTCATATATTTACAATTCATTAATAATTCCACATATAACTTACATATTAACACAACTGTTACAGAAGGTATATTTTTACAGTCAACAGATTATTATTGTTCTTAAAGCAGAAAGCTTCACTTTTATTCACAATTCTTTAGTACTTTGCAGCCGATTCATATTTCAGTAAGTCTGTACGAATCCTGGAAGATCTCTTTCCGGTATGTTGCATCCTCACACAGTTTTTCGGCATCTATCTGTAGTGAGTTAAATATTCTCGCTGCATTTGATGGGAAGAATCTTTGCAGGCTACTAAGATTGTTCAGGACTGAACGCAGTGGATTATTTAGTTCTCCGCAACGTCTAGCAGTGGCACGCGGTTTAACTAGAATATTATCCAGGACTGGAGCATCCACTCTGCCTGTGAGCATTTGTGCGAGAGTGTGTATGTTCCTGTTAATTGTCCGCTGCATCCAGGGTGTGATGTTAAGGTTTGAGTAGAGAATGGCCCTTGAGATAGTAAAAGGGTGGCCAGCAACTCTGTTAAGCCATCGCAAGAACCAGTACTCGATCCCAAGGACGGACTTATAATGTGAATCTGGAGCTGAAGACCAGATTTGCGAGGCATACATTGCAATTGGCAGGACACACATTAAAATGTACTTGGTCGCTAGCTGAGGATCCCTAATTCCTACCAGTTCCTGCCTAGTAGCCCATAAAGCGGCGAATATTTTTGTCTTCATATGGGCGAAGTGTTGAGCAAAGGTGAGTCTGTCATCCCACTTAAGACCCAGGTCCAGGTGAGAGTGCACTTTTTCCACACTAGACCCGTTCACAGAGATTGAGATGTCATTTTTATTCTGCTTGTAACTTATGGTCATTTGGGCAGACTTCTGTGCATTAATACGGAGCCCGATGCAATCCAGGTAGCTCTCAAATTCTCGGATTGTGCTATTTGCCATCTGGCAAATACTTTCTGCTGATTCATGGTCTTTGGAAGTGATGAAGAATTTTACATCGTCAGCATATGTTATAAAATTGTAGTACCGTGCAAGAAACGGCTCCAGGACGGCCGCGAAGAGAGTAGCCGAAAGAACTCCCCCTTGAGGCACTCCTTGCGAGATGGTAAAGCAAGATTGTAGCTTTTGGTGCTTAACAATAAGTTTCCTATGTTCTAGCAGGCTGGTTATTATAGTTAACAGATTTCCTCTTACATTAAAATAATTCTTTAAAATCGCAATGAGCGCTGGAGTTGAGACGTTGTCGTAGGCTGCGGAGATATCCAAAAAAATAATATCAATTTGCTTTTTCTCATTTAGTGCTTTCTGCACGCGAAAAAGGGTTTCCAGTAAGTTTGTTATTGTTGATCTACCCGAAATAACTGAGTGCAAATGTGGTGGTCTATGGCTGAAGCAGTGTTGATTGATGGTGGGAAGAAGCGCTTTTTCGAATACCTTCTGTAGGGTGCAACTAACAGAAATTGGTCTGTAATCCTTAGCCAATTTTGGGTGTTTAATCTTTGGTATTGGGGTTACAATGTAATTTTTCCAAGCTTGCGGGAAAGCTCCTGACCTGATGATTTTCTGATAGATGTGCAGTAATAGATCTATTATAAATGGGCTACTTATTTTAAGGATGAACATTGGAAATTTGTCTGGTCCAACAGTGGCCTTATTGGGCAGATCGTTGATTGCTTTCATTACGCTCTCTTTGGTGATTAGTATTTCACTCAATGGAGGTCTTGTTGGTTCCTCTCTTGCCGAATAGTTTCGCTTGTTTAAATCTTTCAGGAATTCCAAAATTTTGTTACCATTATCAGTGTTCTCAATTTGATTCAGTCCATGCAGGTTACTAAAAGTGTTATTAGCCCATTCCTTGAAAATGCATTCTGTCATATTCTCTGTGCTATTTCTATTGCTAGTAATTCTTTTTGCTCTTTTTAGTTTATTATGAACAACACTGCAGTGTGCCTGTCTTTTTGCTTTAATGAAATGTGCTCTTTCTTTCTTATAACGAATGTGATCGGCAGGATGACCCGTTCTTTGCCATTTTCTATACAGTTTTTGCTTCCTGAGGAAACTTGCTTTCAGTTGTGGGTTAAACCATTCTTTTGTTCTCTCAGATATTTTGATTTCTTTTGCTGCTCCTTCCAATGCTGTTTGGTATAGCTTTTTAGTGATCATTTCTAAAGCTTCGTCTACTGATGAGACATCAAACTAAATGACAAACCAAACCAAATGACATCAAACTAAAAACGTTTCAGTGCTTTCCCCTTGACAAGTCAGCCACGCCCTCCATAGTGAGGGGCCTCTTTCCAATCTACTAATTCCTAAATGTTTTGTACACAAAGAGTTGGCAAAAGTCGTTTACCCAATTTTTCAAAGTGCGGTTATTTCCTCCATTGACAAACTAATACATTTTATAAACCCATTCCCGCCTGTAATATTCCCCCATTAAACGTTTTAGGAAAATAAAAAAAAACCCTACAAAATAACGAGGTACTATTTTTTATATTTCTGAGTGCGTGAAAAGGTTGGCAAATTGCCAGCAGCTTTTGATCCTTTCTGTTGTTGACAGTTAGTGGTTATGTAACAGGAAAAGTCAGTGGTGCATCGCTGGTCACACCCACAGGGGACACAATACAATACAAATGCGTCTTGGGGGAAGAATTAATAATATCTCCAGAAAATATTCGTTTGGTGTCTGTGATAAAGCGGCACTAAACTAGTTGCCCACCAGTACGTTTTCATCAATTGTAAAAATCCGATTTTTGTTGTTGCCTCGTGAAGTTTTAAAAAGCAAATAACAGTGAAATATATCACTGGTTCAAAAAGAATGTTGTTGTTGTTTGTTAGTTGTTGGCACATCGGCTTCTGTGGCCATAATGCACCTCCTCTCATGGGTTTGTAATTTTCAAGTGGTTGGGAAAGAAAGAACTCAAAACTATCTCAATGAAAACTTCCTCTGACCACGGAAGAAAGTGTTTTACCACCCTTGAAGTATATTATAAACACAGATATCGCATCTATTGTCTTCCTTTGCAGGATTTTCTCAAATTTACCATCAAAGGATACTTCATTACAATTTATCCCGTTTTAAATACGGGAAGAGAAGTGGATTTCGATGTTTGGTACATTGCTATTGATATATTTAAGACCGATGTCAAAGATTATCTATCTTTCTGTCTCTCTATCCTTTTCAGTTACAATCCTTTATAAAGGGGTGTCTCCTCACGACACGAAATATCCACAGAGCATGCATCCCCGCCGGCTGGGAAGCCTTAGCCACGACCCGTACCTGATCAGCATATAAAACCATCGCGCTGGTAGCTTCCTGGAGATGGAAGATGCCAGTAGAATTAAGAACGGTGAACTCTTGTCTCTGCTCCCTTATCTGCAGCCATTCTTCTCTGTCCGCAGGCATCCCCGTGGACCATAAGTTATTCCTGTCGTGGTGTGCAAATGGTACGTGCGCGATTTCTCGCTCGCCCAACCCCTAGGGGCAAAATGGGGAGGGGCAATTTAGGACGTACTTACGGGATGGTTTTACAAAGAGATGTGGATAAACAGGAGGGAAGGGGGGGGGCGGAGAAGGAAGCGAAAAGAGAAATTTATATCGACAAGAGAATGACACATGGATACGGGAGGACACCACAGGTGAAGAAGGAATGTGGGATGCCAAAACTCGCTCGGTTAAGAAAGAAAAAGAATAAGATACGACTTATGATAATCTTACAGAATAAGAGCAATGAGGAAATGAAGAAAAATAGAGAGGCCATTGTGAGAATGACATGTGCTCTCACTTCACACGCATTCATTACATGAGTACAAGACTCGGCGAGTTCCCCTTTCCATTAGTATTTTTTGTAACAAGATCAGCGTGATGAATTGGCAGCAACTCTACCAGGCAGGTGAGAGTTTACATCTTTACATTTCACGTGGTGTTCACAGCATCCTATAGATTATTATCAATTAACCCTTTACGGAGTAACCACGGTGGTGCATGGCAAACCCTATAAACAGTGTTCCCGATAAGTGTGCAGATTGTGACTGGGTGATACATTGGTAGTTTGCCAGTGATTTCATGTATTCATTTGGCCGGAGGTTACGTTTTGGATGGACAAGTCATTAGCATACTCTTACTAGTTAATCTACTATTACTTGATTAACTGGTATTTACCTGATATTTGTGTCTTTTAGGTCGCAAAACTGGACTGTTGTTGATCGATATGGCACAGTTCCTGTTTAGCCGTGTATAATCCTTTTGGTCTTGGGCCAACTATTAGCTGCTGGTGTACAGCAATGACATCGACCAATAGCAAAAATACATCATCGAAGATGACTATTGTATGCACATGTTTTTCAAATCCAATACGTTTTGATGGTCACTGATGTACCAGTAGGTATAAAAACAGAACCACCAGTATTAGTTGTAAACTGACAACTAATAAGCCTTCTATTATCAGATGTAGCATCTTTTATCGATGAAATTCTAAATGAATTCCCAAAACAAATATATTTTCTTAAAAAAATTCAGTTCATAATAATTTTTTTCTTCTTTGTATTGTATCACATAATTTAGTGACCAGGGAGACCTCTGTTGCTTACAAACTTCAATAAATTGACCACATACGCTATGCGTGCCCGACACCAAATATGGAACTCCACAGGAAGATATATACAGAACTAGCGATGGGAGGAAATATCATAATAGGATATTGCCTAGAGCGCAGTTGGAATGTTTTATCCTCTTGGAGTAACAGAAAATGAAATGATCCAAAAATAGTAAGAGCTTTATCTAATCTTACATAACAATAATTTCTGTCCAGCAATGTCCAATAATTAAACGATGGTAGGAGGAATATGGAAGTATAAAAATACGGTAGAGGCCAATGGCAGGACATTAGCTAGCAGTGACTTTCTACATCAAACGACAGACGCATAATGAAGAAAAAGGCTAATGGATTAGTTGTGTCAAGTAGTGTGCAAGCGAAAGAGCCTCGCTTAGTACTAAAATTCCTCCACCATCGCGCTAGAGAGGGGTGGGAGCAAGGAGACGAAGAAAAAAAAGGACCAGTTGAGTCATGCATGCACCTGATACAAACACACAGATAAGAACACTCCAACTCCACTACTTTTGAGTTGCAGAGGACGGAGATCGGGTTACTGTAAGTGAACTTACAATCCAAGGGCATGAACTTCCGTCATTACACACACTGTGAAATTAGTAACTGAGGGGTGGGGTAGAAAAGGAATTAGAATTGCACAAGTATAAAGCCAAAGTACGTAGTTTTGATGGTTCTGCAAATTGCAGTCAATGAACTTCGCTACTGATTTGTCTAAGCAACATTTTGTTGCCCCAAGCGATTTATACTAAAATTGGCACACATCATTACACACGCAGGGAGATGTTTTGTGGGGGACTGCATGGGCAAGGAGGTGCACACTTCAACAAATATCCACAATCGATAATTATCGTATACTAACATGTGGATATAGTCAAAAATCATACCACTTAAATTAAAGTCCGCGATAATCTGTTTTTTATTTTCCATCTGAGCAGATAAGAAAGCTTCAGACTGTCCCCCCTCCCCCTCTGATAAGGTCAGTCTCTGAGGCTTCAGTCAGCAAACAGATAAGTGATTCGCATCGATGACACACCCACCCATTTTCAAGAGGAAAAGCTGCATCTTAGATAACAATATCAGCCAGAGGGCCTTCATCTCGGGAAGAAGACTGCAGGAGAATATCACACACCCATAAGTTCATTTCCTACTCTTGGCGTTGCAGCCAACCGCCCAGACTATTGACACTAGGACAGGTGCGACATCTCACACCCAAAGATCAAACATCTGCATCATTTACGCCGCAAGGTGGCGCCGTTCGTCTAATTCAAATAAAATAAATCCGAATTTATTTTTATTCGCACTACGTGTGTGCATTAACAGTCCAACCCCACTCCCCCCACCTCTATTTTTTGTTTTGCTATCAAATTGTGTTATATAGATTGCAAATCTCCTCCTAAGCCACAACCATGCACTTAGATTTGACAAGATAATAAAGTAGCTAATAAAAAACAAGATTAGATCTCTCTCTCTCTCTCTCTCTCTCTCTTTCTCTCCACCCTGAAATTTCCCTTCCTGTCTCTTTTAAATAAATTTTCTTCGGGAGAGAAATTACATAAATCTCGCTTTTATACGCGTAATCATAGCCAGCAGTCTGGTCGTTATAACATAATCCAATTATCTCACAGTAGGACTGTAATGGCGGTCCTGTTCCACTTTACAACATCGCTAGAAGCTATCATACGAGACCGGCAAGATAACTGATGACGTCGTCTGTTCTTTCTTCTGTTCCTTTCTTCTTTTTCTCTCCTTCCTACTAGAATTGTATGTCAGGACAACACTTGACTTCGATGTCAAATGTAAATGAGCAGGACGGGGTATATTTTCTTTCTTGCAACCAGCTACCAAACTCCATTATTAGCTGTCTGCAATACAAAAGGATGCAACATCAGGAGCATTTGGTAGATTTTCGAAACATACAATTGGTGCGATGTTTCTTTCAATTAAAAAAAAAAATCCGGAAATGTTTTTAATTTCCGGTTTTTGTTTATTCAGAGTTGCATTCCGATGGTCATATATCAGTCAAAAAAAAAACCAAACTGCATCTTATTGTACATATTAAGGCACAAGCGCAGCATTTTGGGGGTTGGGGGAGGTAACGTGTAGTAATATTACCCCCTTGCAAAATTAGACCACTGCGGTAGTATATTTTGGATTAGGAAAGGGGAAATGTTTCATCCAATTGCTTCACAGAAGTCCCAGTATTGAATGTCTTGAACAATACAGCCTTTACCACAATAAAAAATGATCTGTAAATACCTTTTTGGAAGTCACAATCCTCTGGATTACTTAGGTTTCTTTGAGGAGGATTAGCCAATATCCACTAAATCATTTCTTCAGTTTAATGTTTAATGTAAAATCATGAAACTCAGAAATGAATTAATTCATCATTTATTATCATGATTGGCTAATCTTGTTAAACCAATTTCATTGAGGGGTGATGAAACACCCTTCTAATAGTCCTGACCTATATCGCTGTGATCTTCACATATTTGGACTGATATTTTAAGAAAGTCCAACTGGACGATGATGTGAAGCAGATGGTCAATGGATTCTTTCGCCAGAAGTAAGAAGAGCATCGGATTTTCTAATGAAACATTGGGCTAAATGCCTTAACAGCTACGAGACTTCATTTGGGTGAAAATCTGTGCATTTTTTCGTTTATCCCTAATTTTCGTAAACGATCCTTGTAGAATGGCTACAAGAAATAAATAGAGATGAGGAATTAGAACAGGATAAGGGATGAAGGTAAAGTTTAAAAAAGAAACAAAAAGAGCCATGGGATAAAAGAAGAATAATAGAAAGAGAGAAAAAAAATAAACCCAAGATGGATATATTGAGGTAAAATAATGTGACAGCAGAAGGATCCAAAGAGATAACCTCTTGGCCGATGCAGAGTCCCGCCTAATTCAGGGCATAACCATTTGGGTAAGAAATTTTGGCTTGCCTTTATAAACCATTGCTTGGTCCGCGCTGATAAATACGAATTAGAACACAGGGGTCGCCGAAATTAATTAATAGCTCACGTGTAGTGATGACCCAGGGAGGAGTTACGATATATGGGCGACCCGCGCTACTAAAAATAAGAGCCTTGGAACAGAAAGACGTATTGCCAACTTCCCTGTTCTAGATGGGCTCTGCAAAGAACACACCGTACACATTAATATTAAAATACGGCGCGTGACTCAATATTGCAGTTTATCACGGAGGAAAAGATAACTTGCAGATCACGAGAAGCAGTTCTTTCTCCTTTTTTTATTCACCCTCAGCAGATAACCTTTGGAAAACGATTAACCTCCAGTGCGCTTCTGAAGTATTGAAGTAATTATGCCTATAGCAAAATATCTCTAGCACAGAGCGCTATTAAAAATTACAATCGTGGACCAACAGGTTGTTTAAAAGAAGGAGACATTATCCTCTTTAAAAGGGAAGGGAAATGAAATGTGAACGGCTTTTATCAATCGTGCAATATCACTTGGGGATAAAATGCACACGGATGTGTTAAATGAAGGAAATAAATTGTACAACAGTTACTTATCATTCCCAGTTTTTGTTTTTTAATAAATAATTGTACTTAATTTCAGAACAATTGTCAGAAGCAAGAATAGGGGAAAAATTTACAGATAATATTAGAAGTAACAATCAGAGTGAAATTTTCAAAATGTTAGAACAATAGTAGGATAAAAATACATTCGATAACAGCTATTAAAATGGGACTCTTTTACCTATCCAGTCTCTCCAATAGTTTGTCGAGTCCTTCCTTGAATTCATTTAAGCTATCAACTTCCACGACGACGGATGGAAGTTTGTTACAGCAATCAACCAACAGTTAGCTGAAGGCAAACTTTCACGCACCTATTCTGCAACCGTCCTTCCTCAATTTGAATTTTTGTCCCTCAAGGGTGTAGTTTGAGCAAGAGGAAGGACGATCAGCAATTCATTAAAAGAGTTAAACAGCTTAGTCAGCTCACCTCGCAGGTGTCTAGTCTCCTTCTAGGAATGCTTCAATTTGCAGAACTTAAGCCTTTTTTGGTAAGAGCAACCCGTTGTTGCCCTTCTCTGTATTCCTTCCAGCGGCTCCACATTCTTCCTAAAATGAAGCCTGTATGCAGTACTCAAGATGTGGCCTGATCATTGACTTATTGATCTCTCTCTCTCTCTCTCTTGGGAACCAACTAAAGAACGAACCTTCCTAAAATGAAGCCTGATCATTGACTTATTGATCTCTTGGGAACGAACTAAAGTAAACGACACTAGTCTACCACGTGAGAGATCAAGGTGTTTTATTGAACCCGTTGCAATTACAATTGAATACACCTCAATAGAAAGACAAACAGTTTGGTGACGATTCAAGAAGTCACTGCTTTTCGTATCCAGGCCTATAGAGCGGATTAAAATAATATCCAAAGTTAATTAATTACCACGAATATAATTATATCGATTATTTAAATCTATGCAAATTATAAAAATAAAATTAATATGACTAAGTTACTTTTCTGTGAGAGAGGACGAGGAGTGAAAAGAAGATAACCATTAGCCTATGTTAAATTAAATCGTACTTAATTTCTAAATTATTTTAAGCCGCTTTATAGCCCTGAAAATGAGAAATAGTGAACTCTCGAAACGTGGCCAAATTCTTGAGAAGTGTTTAACTTTTAGTACATTTTTCTATCAATTATATTTTTGCGCACATAAGGGAATGCATATATCGTAGGGTTGGCACCATAAGTAGACGAGAAACTTTCCGCAGAAGTTTGTGTGAGGTATTTCCTCAGAGGAGTCAGTTTTTATTTTGTAAGTTATTCGGTGAGTTCGTCTACTTCACTCTCTTCCAATTAAGCTGCACCTCCACTAAGCTAAGCCTACTCCAGTTACAAATCAAAGATTAGTGTCAACGTGTGGCGAACATTGCAAACCATCCAGACCACCCATAGACAGATTACAACCAATTAGTACAAATTCTACAGTACGCCTACTCATTTTCTTTGGATGGAAGCTTCGACTGGCACGAGGTCAGGAGAATACTACGACTTCTCTCTCTCTTCCCGAGTCTCACTAGGTAACTGTGTCAAAACTGTGCGATGGCGAAATGATCCCAGATGGATATGACCTACACCGGTTGGGTGGATGCTATAATAGTCTTATTGTACTTGGCTTTTGAGTACTTTCGCTGTTTCCGACAATATCTGCGGGGGTGCTTTACCGTTTTTCAGGTAGGCGAATAATTTTCCACATGCATTCAGTTCTTATAACACCAGCACACAAAGCTTGGCTGGAAAATTGTCTTCGTATTGAACATATAAGTAAATGGTAACTATAAAATCGTTCTTTACTAAAATATGGTGCAATTCCCTTTTTCCTAAATGTTTGAATTCAGTCAATTTGTTTATATGAGTAAAATGACAAAAATAATTATTTTTTAAGATAAAAAGTATATATTCACACACGATATAACCCTACTACCAAATGTTTAAAATGAAAATCTAGAGTTGTGTTCAGTTAGTGGGGTATTCTTCCTGAGCCCCTAAGCTCTGATGACAGGATTCAAAAAGAATCCTGAAACGTCACCAGATAATAAATTAGTGTCGATATTGTACTTGAAAATGATATAAGTATCAATGAAATCCTAATCCTATTTTGCTCTTTCAAATGCACGTAATATATTCTTATCTTAATGGATATTAACCATAGTATCGTCATATTTTAAACCGAAGTTGTCACTCCAAAAAAAAGTTTTCTACATTTCGTATTGTATAGCAAATTAACGAGTTGTCTCACTCTTACGCTTCCAATAAATAGCACTATTCCTTAAAGAGAATTATATCGTCATTTATTTTCGTTGAGTGTCACTACTAAGATGGACTATTTCAAAGATTGTTCCCTTTATCAGCAGGTAACTGGGCCAACTGTTATGGTTCTTAAAATAGAAAATTCCTCATAGGTCACAGCCACCATAGCTGAGTGGTCAGACGCAAAGGTGCATAAGTACACGTGCTTTGATTGACCGTGGTTCAAGCCCGCGTGATTGTTAAATATGCTATCTTGTGACCACCTCTGACTGTGTGGTTGTCCGAAAGTATAAACAGAAAATTTATGTAGAAGTGGCCAAACATTTTGAACTTCAATGAGATTTCGCAGAATTATGGGAGTTGCAAAATATGCACTGTTTTATTAAATTTTACGTTACGAAAGAAAAAAAACTTCATCATATATGCTGACGCTAGCACATCAGTGATTGATTACTAATAGAGCCGGAAACCTTATGTCCCCCTCAGGTGCGGAATCTGAGCAAGAGGTAGAATTCCATCAGCATTGAGCTCGCTCAAACCATTCAAGGCCTCATACACCTCACTCGGATCACTCGCAGGTGCCTAGTCTTCATACGCCGCAATTTGCAGAACTTAATCCTCTCTTGGTTACAGCATCTCTTTGCCCTTCTCTGTACTCGTTCTAGTAGCTCAACGTTGTCAAGGCAGTAGCGAAATAATTCCATCATATGCAAGGCCACAGTTATTGAGCTGCAGTAGCACAGCTGAACGAGGGCCCATCTAAAAATATGTGCACCAAAGCCCTACTCTCTAAATCCAGCGTTGGTTATACGTTGAGTTGTAAGGATTGCACAATTTATATTTCACGAATGTTCCAATGGAGGGACTCACAGCAATATGTAGTGCCAAAAATTGTAATAAACCTATGCTGATCTTCAGTTCGGAATATTTTCTTTCTGGCTGTTGATTCCAAAGCTCAATCGTAGATTGCGCAAATAGGTATCAGCGTTAAAGTTTGATTTTCCAGAAACTGGGCATCGGACAATCCAACATACTGACCATGAATGGATTTACAAAATGGGAGAAACGAATTTGTAATTTTCTTATTACTTTCTCAAAGGTAGGGTAAATCAAATTTCTCCTACCTTTCAGAGATGATGACCGAAATGTCTGTTTTTCAGAAGTCTTAACTTGTTATGGAAGCTGAAAACCAATTGAGAACGGTCGGAAATATATATATTTTTTTCACTGCCTTTGGCCAGGATGGGAAGCACAGCGAATAGATATCTCCACACTACGTTTGATCCTGTCACAGGTCAAAGTTAGAGAAATACTTCCTCAGAACAGGAGATAGCTTTTATGGAATTTTTTCATTCTGTGGCTGAGTTAGTTGGTCTTGGGCGAACATTGTATGGTTTCTCCCCTTCTGGAAACTCGGGTTCTTCCCACCGAAAATAATCAATCGAATCACAAAACACGTGGCAACCTCGTGGTCTTAGTTGCCTCAGAACAAATTCTGGGCAACCCAAAGTTTCTATTCCGGTGTGTTAAATTTTGAGTTTTCCTGATTTCTAGGATTGGCAAAATTATGCTAGGAACTGTTGCTGGAACTTTGGGCTCTTACAAAAAAGACATGCTGGAATATGAGAAGATTTAGTCCAATGAAAAAGCAGTCTATGAGTGGCAGATCTAACCATAAGATGGAAGTTTTGGTCTACTTGAGGTGCCCTCACGTACAACACAGTGGTTATAATCAATATGAATGTATTAATATCTTCGTTAAATTCTTTCTATTTTCTTTTTTCTAAAAATGTATTACCACGAGATATACAGTAATTAATAATATATATATTTTTTTTAAATAAAAAGAAATCTAAAAGTTAATGTTTCGGACATCATTATTTGAAAATTATTTCTTAACCCCGCTCTGTAGGAATTCGTGTATTTAGGAATGCCAACTTCTAAATCGATTTTTATGGACAACCAAACATTTTTAGAAAATGTTTGGTTGTCCATAAAAATCGATTTAGAGTTTAGAATCGAGTTAGATCTCCATCTCATATTATCTTTTAGCTTTGTTTACAGAATGCACAAGATATTCTGGCAGGGCAGTGTAGTTCTTTACAGGACTCAGCGCTTAAATGAAACTCGCTAACATTTCTTTTTGAAGCGCAATTAAACCGAATGTGGGAGGCTGATGATCCAAAAAGGCTGGTGGTCGCCCGTACTCGAAAAGAATTATGTCAAGAAACATGACACAATCTTACGGTTCTGTAAAGAGCGAGGAAATTTCCCAAGATTAAGAAAACAAATGAATTGCTTTGATGGTTGTGGTAAACATCCCCCACCTCCCCCATTCCCAGTGTGCAAAGGGTAAATGAAAGGCAAGCTGAAACAGGCGCATTATTAGCCCGAACTCTGCCGGCCCTGATATGATCCTGCCTTACCACACTTCAGCAGTTTGTGGTCTCGACGACAATGCTGGCAACGCTTCGCCGCCCTTCCGAAGAAAATGCGCGAGATTACAACGCAATTTTCAAGTGAAAGTACTTTTTTCTTTTTCTTCTGTCCTTTCCTGATTTTTTCCGCTTATAAACACATTACGTCATCAACTGTGGTGTTCTCCACAGAGTGGAGGGGGGGGAGATGAACGGAGAAGCACAGGGAGGGATGCTTTGGTGAGAGATTAACAAACCGACTGATTTCTTTTTAACTGCTTACAATAAATCCTTTGATCTTTGAGGGGTGAATGAAAAAATGCACGCCCGTTTGATTTTTCATCCAGGATTCTTTGGCCACAGTTGTGATGCGTAAATCAAAAACATCTTTTACGTTGATAAGGCAACAAGAAGAAAGCGTCGCAGATGGCACCGCATAAGAGCACCATCTGTGAAGCACACCGGCAAGTAAAACACCCCTCGTGATTGCGCAATAAAGAACCAAGCCTATTGCTTTGATAGGATGATCGGTGGACACAAGGGATTGCGATGCAATTACGAAGCGAACAAAACTAACGAGAGAGAGAGAGAGAGAGAGAGAGAAAGATCTTGTAAGCTGCATGTCAAGCGTCTGGGCCAAGGGGGTGCAGTTCGTGGTTGCTGAGCTAGTCACCCCCGTAATCATCATCAGGTCGGGGCTGATCCCGCATCTCCAAGTCGTGACTCGCCAATATGACGGCTGACCGAAGATAGCCCTGCCCCCGCCCACAACTTGTCCGACAAGGGGGCATACAGGAAAACGTCCTTGTTGCACGCATCCGGATCTGGTCATTTACGCCATCCACGAAGGAAGATGACCCACGCGGTCTTCAGCCTTCCTTTTATCCCCATCAGCCACTCGCTACCGTCAGCAAATCGTGCCGGGGGGGGTTCCTCACGGGAGGTGGAACGCTCAGAAGCATGATAACCAGTCATAATAATGGACCGGAGCGTCGGCTGGATCCATCGGGGCCGTGCATCGGTTGACCTCCTGACCTAAGACCCCTAACCTCCAAACCCGCCCCTACTGAACGTTTTGTAAGCCATCACGCAGCCACACTGCAGGCGCAGCGACCTCTTTCGGATGATTTTTTTATTTTTATTTTTTTCCTAACTTCTGCAGTCTGGGTTACGTGATCTTATGCGCCTAACAGTCATTGTTAAATAAGCACTTGTCAGGATGAATGCTGCGTTTGCTGATCGGCGGCAACAATGTACCGAGCACCCCTTTTTATGGATTCCTGGCACATACGGCAGGGTCGAAGGAAATAGAAGACAGTCCGGTCCGGACTGGGGTTTTCGTCAGTGGGACCTCCGCGTTGTCACGACATGGCATGGACGCCGTACGACTTGCATGCACACGCGTGAGATAGTCCCGGAGCACGTGCTGGTTAGAGGCGGCACCGTCGAGCGACCTTAGATAGATGCGAGATGCATAACTCCGCCTATTCAACGAAGGGAAGACTGCTGGTATTGTCCTCCGGCTGAAGCCAGCACGTGCGACTCGGCAACGTCAACGTGCTTCGAACAATACGCTGCTGCCCCGAAGAGTCGAGTGAGGTTTGCACTCACAGCAGCTCTTGGAACACACACGCACGCACAGCCTTTGTGGGGATGCAAAGGCAGCTGTTACACCTACGAGTTTCCACCGATTAAAACTGTGTTACCAAGGCGACCGCAAGGACCATTTGCACAAGCAGGTGGCGCTATAGTTAGCGTACGAATTAAAAAAAAAAAAAAAAAAAAAAATGCGTTTGCGAGTAACAAAGGATAAATGTTCGCCGCACGATACCACCCCAGTCATTCGACACAAGTATGCGGTGCCAGTCCCATCAGTAGCCAAAGGTAGCACAATTAGTTGGAATGACCCACACTACCCACCGTGTTTGTGCCCAATTTCGGCTCGCAGGGAGTGTGGTGTAGCAAATGCATCTAAAAATACCTTTCGGCTGCATACTTGTCACGTCTTAGTCCCTGCGGTATTTCCCTGTAAATCCTTTCGAACAAGGAGCTGTTGACCCCCGTATGTCTAGTGCATGCACTTGAAGCACTCGCAACAAAAAGGAAGAATTTGTGACCTTTGTGTGTGGTTACTTGTCTTCCTGTTTCTCATCGTGTGAAGGAGAAGATGGCTTCAGGTTTTCTACCCACCCGACACTTCCCTCCATAACCCGAGACAGGTGATCGAAGACGTACCTCTACCAGAATACACGAGGTCACGAGCTGTGCCGTATTGGATGTCGACCCAGGAGGGCCATGGGAGGGTTTTTTGCAGGCGTCCCCCCCACGCTCAGTGTGGAATCAAGCGCAGGTATGTTTGCTCGCAGTAATATCTTTGATTTATGTCAGAGGCGTGGTCTGAGAAACTTCTCAAGTGGACGGATTTGCTCTGACCTTTCGTTCGTCTCCCAGCTTCCATGCCTCTCCGACAGAGGGTTGATGGTGACTGCTGCAGGGCTTCGAGTTAAAGGTCAAGGTTCGTCGTATTTCTGTTTGACCTCATTATGCCGGGTTATATGTGATCGGAGGTTCACGTTGCATCCCCCGGGTCTCGCACTTGACTTTGTAGGTGGTGGGAGACAGTGATTCTTCATTCACTCTCTCTTTCTCTTTCACTAAGTGCCGTCATCCTTTTTTAAAATCTTTCTTTATTGTATGTCTCTCTCTCTCGCTCCCTCCCTCCCCGCTCAACGCAGTTGTGGAAAGTATCATAAAACAGACTCAGATGCAATTTAGGAATGCCCAGACTGCAGAAATCAAAATAAGCCGTTTTATATGATTAAAAAAAAAAAAAAAAAACCCTTCATGCACTTTATAAGAACACCCTCCAACTGTACACGCAAAAACGTTTATAAGAATTGCCGAAAAAGTAAAGTAAACTTCCACGAGAAAAATATGTAACTCTCACCAGTGTGGATTTTAAAGTTGCACAGTTTGGAAACATTCCTTAGAGATAAACAGTACTGTATTTAGCAATCACACGAGCTTGAATCATGGTCACTCAAAGCGCATGTACTGACCACTGCGCAAGATCAAGTCGTTGCCAAAATGAAATACTAAAGAAGACATTTTAATATACATGACGCCGAAAGGACAAAACAATAAACTCAGAAGGATACGCATAACCTCAGAATAAACCACAGAAAACTAGCTAGTCTTTCAAACTCTTTGGACGAAACCAGAAAAACACTTGAAGAAACTTCGAGACCACAAAGAGACACGAGAGATATATAAATCCTGGATTCAATGCAGTAACAACGTCTACAAACAAATATAGAGATTAGAGAAATGAACACAAAACTACAAAAAACTTGCCCATACAACTGTGCCGCTCTTATCATACTCTTCCCACTTCCAAAAAGTGCCCATTGAGCTGCTTCTTAAATTTTAGAAGATTCTCAGCCTCTACCACTCACATCAGGATACAGTTAATTGTAGAATCAAATGATGCAACGAAGTAAGCTTATGCAGTAACCGCCAAAAAAAGAAAAGAAATTATCTGCATTATTTGTCCATCCCTCCCTTAAATGTATTCAAACTACCCACTGCCACAACACCAGATAGAATCTTGTTCCAACAATCAATTATTCTTTGGCTGAAAGCAAATATTCCTTTTTACATCTATCCTGCAACCATCCTTTTTCAATTTAACTTTATGTCCCCCCTTATGTGTACATTCAGGAAAAAACCTATGATGCCATCAACATTTAATAATAATTTTCTGTTCATACTCCGGGACGACCCAACGGTCAGAGGAGTTCACAAGATAGAGAGAATACAAGAAACAGCACCGTATTCAGCAATCACGGGCTTGAACTGTGGTCACTCAAGGCACGTGTACTAATGCACCGAGTGCCGGACCACTTGGCTACGGCGTCCTTTTTAAGCTTACTCAATTAGATATCTCCTCGCAGGTACCTAATTTCCAGACTACAATTTACGTAACTGAAACCTTTCATGGTAAGAGTACTTCCATTGTGTCCTTAACTAATCTGGTTACTCTTCTTTGCACTCGTTCCAAAAGACCCACATCCTTCTTAAAATGATTCTTCCAGAATCATTTTAATCTTCCTATGTAGTACTCAAGATGTGTCGTAACCATTTCCTTTTACAATGGCATAATTACATCCTTGCCCACGGTGCAGAATTCCTGTATATCACTGACAAAATATCATGAGCTGTCCTGCACTGCTCGGATAACTTCTTATTGGCCTCGACAATTACTCCTGGTCTCTTTCGTTCTCTACCATATTGAGTGTAGTACCCAATTAGTATGTTACTCTGAGATGACTGCTACTGATATGCAATGCCTTGCATTTGGCAATGTTAAACATCAATTGCCACTCCTCGGCCCATCTGCTGTATATCCCGATTCCTGTCATTAACCACCCCGCACTGAACCTTGAGAGGCTCTACTAATAACAGAGTCCAAACGAGCGGATTCACTGTTTTCTACCACTCCCTTTCTCCACAACAGTAACTTAACCTGATGCCATTCTGCTCCAATTTGTACAGCAGTGGAACAGTGTCAAAGGCTTTACTGAAATCAAAGTACGTGATATTAAAATATTTTTTTGCATCCACTGCCACCAGTCTTAGTTTATCCGGCATTCATTTCAGCCTTAACATTGAACAACTTCTCTTAGTTGCTCCCACCGAAAAGAATTCACAAACTGTCTAAGGCCATTTAGTTACCTTTACGAAAAAGGTTGGCAGGGTTGTTAATGGCAGTGTGCTACTGCAACAGGATCTAGAAAAGTTGGGCAGATCGGCTGAAGTGGCAACTGAAATTTAACATTGACAAATACAAAGTATTGCATATGGGTAGAAGTAACCCCAGAGGAACGTACCAACTGTGTGTGGTACTACACTTAGGTTGGCAGGAAATGAAAAAGACCTGGGAGTAATTGTGCAGTCAGATATGAAGTTGCCTGAGCAGGTCATGGAGTATCGTCAATGATATACAGGAATTTTGCTAGCAGGGAAAAGGAGGTGATTATCCCTTTGTACAAAGCAATGGTCAGGCAACGCCTTGAGTACTGCGTACAGGTCTGGCGGCCTCATTTTAGGAAGGATGTAGAGTTGCTTGAGCATATACAGAGAAGGGCAAGATTGGTGAGGGGAACGAGGAGGTCCTCTTACCAAGAAAAGGCTAAAGTTCTACAAATTGCGGCGTTTGGGGGCTAGGCACCTGCGAGGTGATCTGATTGAGGGGTATGCTGAGGGAACATAATCGTAAATTGAGGAAAGACAGTTATAGAATAGATGTGCGGGTAATTGATTGCTTGAAAGAACAAAGTTCCATCTGTCGTTATGGAAGTTGATAGCTTAAATAAATTCAAGGAGAAACTGGACAAACTTTTAGAGGGAATGCCTGATGCTACATAAGCTGGCTTTCTTGCATCATATGCCTCTAATCTACTTTATATTTTAAAGTAGATCCCACAACAATACACTATGATCACTACCACCTAGTGGTTCCTTCATCTGGAGATTCTTAATGCACTTGCTGATAACCTGGTCAAGCGTATTACTTTCTCTCGTTGCCTCTCTTACACCCTCGTGAGTAGCACAGTTTTTATAATCACAGTCTTCTCCACACATGGTGCAGAAGACCTGAGTTCGAATCCCTTCAATGACGCAAGGTATTTTTATGGGCCTTTTCACAACGTGGTTAGAGTTAGTCGGTCTCAGGAGGGGTAGCATAGTTTTCTCCCATAAACTCGGGTATTTCGTCCACCAAACAGCAAATCGACCACAGGACACACGAAAATTACACACAATATATACGGCAAAATATGGCCTAAGTTTGTGATGCGCCTAAACCCTACTACAACACTCTCTAACATACAAGTGTAGGATACAATACAATCATTCAATACATCCAGAAAAGCTCTACCAATGTGTGAGCCACTTATCTACAAGTTTTAGCAATATCTGGAAAGTTAAAATCTCCCATTATAAGACATTCTGATTCACTGGCGCATGCAAGTTCTCTGTATAGTTGTTTGTTATACTTATCACACTCATTAGGCCTATAATACACTCTTCTCTTTATTTTTGTTTGTCCAGTGTCACACCAAACTGACTTAACACTAAGCGTATCTCATCCCTATAAAAACAGTCTGCCCTGTTAACAACCACAGACCACGCTGGGAGAAATTCAACCCGTGAGCTTGCTCACTCTGTTCACTAGCGAATTGATTGACAAGGTTTTCATCATGCACTCCCTCCTATCGAGTCTGGACAGAATTGCAAACACCTTCAAATTTTAATCTTAACACGCTGATTTTTCTCAAAATTGCCTCTATACCTGTTAAATAAATCCTAAGATCTCCTGTTGTTAATATCACTAGTATTCCTGCAGTCGACAACATGTTGGCCAAAGGAAAATCTTTACCCAATAGTTTATATTTATGTCCCCAAGACACAATCAGAAATTGCTCCTCCTCTCCTAATTATGCCTATTTTTTCCCCTTTATACATTGCACATCTTTGCAGTCTCACCTCGTAAGGATATCACTTTACTGTTCTCACCAGACGAGTCACCCGTATTTTTACCTTTCAAGAAGCTTAATATCTTTCCTTAGATGCTTCTTCCAGGTCTGAACAATGAAATATTACAATTGCAGTCTCAATTTTCTTCGTCCACCTTGAGATTGTCGAAAATGCTCTTAGCCTTTATCAAAATGGAATTCATATTGACTTCCTTTTAGCTTATTGAGTTCGAACGCCATGAATGATTCTAGGAATTTTTATGGGCCTTTTTGATAACGTGGCTGAGTTAGTCGGTGTCAGAAAAGTGGCGACCACTCTTAACTTCTTGGCTTACTCAGTTGACTTAGAAGCACTGAGTCCGTTAGAGACAAAGTATTAGAACACGAAAAATCGGCTGACAACTGGTTTCAAAACTTCTCACCAGGAGTGTTCCTGGAAGACTGACGCTGCTGAGCGATTGGAAGTTACAAACATAACTTGTGAGACAGGTGCCAACATGACTGTGGTAAATCAAAGGCGTTAAAAAATGGTAAATTCATGCTCTTTCATATTTCCTGTTATGAATTGCAGTTGAACGTGCTTTTACAGTATAATGTCTCTCCAGATAGCTTTTCTTATGTGTGAGGTCATCACAAAATTACATCTCTTAAGCAGTCTATACACCCCTACCCCAATTCATACTGCACATAAGTGCAAAATAGACGAGGAACTGGTAGCTTGGAAATCTTCCAAGAAAGTCTGCGAACATTTTTTTGGACAACAACTATAAAATCTTTGTGGACAATTTATTACAAGCCTTGAAATATGTCCTTAAAAAATACATTTCCTCCATTCCTATTTCGACTTCTTCCCAGATGACACAACGAGGATGAACGTGGAGAAACGTTACGAAAGAATTTTAAGCTTGAATTTAACAGTTATTAAAATTTTCAATAAGCATAACCTACATTCTCCTCTAAATCTGTTGATGCAATATCCGATTTCAATTTTGGATTCAGCTCAACAAACTTCTTCCCGAAATATGATGCACGAGATGTACCATATTTTCGATATAAAAATATCAAAGCTTAAAATTTGTGGTACAGCGTTGATCGTAATTCTGATTATTGAAACTCATGCGAAGCCGAGTATTTTGATTAGTTTTAAAAATTAAATAAAAATACAGACGTTTCTTTCGATCATGAAGCAGGTTGAGCCACAAAATATGCTTATTCTGAAGATCCTCTTAATAGGTGACCACCATTACTAATCGATAAACATACGTACGTCAATACTGTTATGCGGAATGACTAGTCTAACTTTTGTTGCTCTTGATTGATAATCTAATAGAATTGAATGAACTCAATGAGGAAGAATAAGTTTCAATATCAATGAAAACTTGGATGCTTTGAACTCCAGCTTTTGCAAGCTGTTCCAACTTGGATTAATACAAGTCAGGACGCAGTCTGAAAGGGCGGCTGGCACAGTACACTTCACATTCCGTCAGCATGCTTCCACACCCCTCATTGAAAGCTTACAATCTCAGTCTGCCCTCCTACAATACGACATGAACCTGGTGTGGCCATTGCTTCCTGTTTTTCTCCTACATCGACCAAAAGAAACTTTTTTTTTTCTTCGTTCTCTCCCTATCGAACAACAACTGCTCTGTCGGGGGTCACGAGATGGTCTGTATTGAGTTTCTTTCCATCATGCAACCGAACCATCATAAATCTCTACTATGACCTCAGTTGCTATACGCCGACACCACGACCTTGCATATTGAACCCACGCAGCGGAAGCGTGCCCATTTACTGCTATTCCCTCACTTTTTGCATCACCCTCCCCTTGAGTGAGAGAGTAGATAAGCCAACACAGGCGCTTTTATTTGATACAGTTCAGCGCCCTCTAAGTTTAGAGTTAATCGTCACTCACCCCACTTCCTACAAAATCTATGCTCAGCTACGAATTGTCACGCCAAGACGTGTCTGCAGACAGCTTTGGAGAACTTCTGAACATTGGAGTGTTAGCGATCCATATGTCACTCTTCTTTTAATTAATTCCTACAAAGGAGTTCTCTTTTTTTAAGTTGCCACTCTTTGGGGAAGAAAAATAAGACATAATACGAACTAGAATTCCTTTGACTGATAACTATCTGAAATGCCCTCCAGATTATCAAAGTATCTTTTCATTTTAATTTAATATTATATCTACTAGAATACTCATGTAATATCTATGGGTTCTCCCAATAATAAATAAATAAAATAATGTACTTCTCTGAGTTACAATTTGACCTCCAATGGCCGGAATTCGGTAGCTGTTAGAAATCAAATCCTTTCTTGGCTGTTTCCCAAAGACCAGGAAATGCCAGTTAGCTTTCCGGTTTCCATGAAAAGTTCATCATAGACTACAAAATTTTCAGAAAATACCAGTACCACGTTACGTAGGCACAAAGGCTCACAATCGAAAGATGGGCAATTCTTACAAAACAAATTAAAAATAAATAAAAGATGGGTTGGAATTCAACAAATAATGAAATTATACATTGGAGAATGGTATGCATGCTTAATAAAGGACGAAGAAGAATCAACTGACAACTGAATTCACTGTAAGCTTAGATAAAAAAAAGTAATAATGCCAAAGCGTCGCTTCGGTATTGCACTACCCTCAAACAAACAGCATTTTTCCATAAAACCCAAACAGTTTCTTCGTCCACCTGCACTCCAAGTTAACACCAAACAGTGTCCGCGCGTTGAGGTGGCAGTGCTGTTGAAACAGCTGTCAGGGCGGTGACGCCTACGTTTATTTGGAAACCTGTTCTTTTTATTATTGTAGTTTTGTTGCGAAGAAATTTTTATGCGTGGTATATTTGTCTATTTGCTACGACTGGTGAACTTTAATCGTTTTAGTTTCTAAAAGAAAATTCACGCACTATGGGACCACAGTCCGAGTATCGAAAAACAAAATACTTCGTTTCTATGAACCTCGCGGTTTCAATTATCTTACGTTCCTTCTAATCGGTTTACAGTCGTGGAAAAAAAAAACAAAAAACAAGGGGTAGAAAACCAATTATGAGATTCATCCAGAAATTATGCGATACACAGGTTGTTTTTTTAATCCTGAGGCGACCAGACTTGGAACTGCTATTACTAGACGTTTTTTGTTTCTTCCTTTTCTTTTTTTGGTAGCTGCTGTCTTTTAGTAACGCCATTGTTTGGCCTTTCCGCACATATTATCTGGAGAGAAAGAGACAGAGAGCAGGAAGTACGCAGCCCATCTGAAGTATTAGCAAATGGAGAGCTCTCAGATTACCAAGTGATTCGTCTACTCCTCGGGGATCCATTTGGCCTGCGTTTTAATCTTCTTTCTTTCTTTCTTTCTTTCTTTATTTCAGAGTGCGTGTGTCTGTTTGGAGTTAATGACAAACGTGAGCATCGGACTAGACAGCCCAAGCATATTATTTATCACCGTGTCAAAGAATAATAAAGGAAGAAAGTAGGGGAGAAAAAGCCCACGTGCGATCAATTTTCTACACTCTGACCTCTTGACCCGGTTTCTGGACATGCCTTCGCAAGAGCGTGGATAGATTATCGACTTATTAGTCATTAGCAGTAGAGAGAGAGAGAGAGAGAGAGACAGACAGACAGAATCCACAGCCAATTCTAAGAAGTTGAACAGCTTTCACAGTTTTATTTCCTACAGCAAAAACACCTCCAATTTAACATACACAGTAATTCCTTTTAATTTCTTCATTAAAATGAACATCATAATGAGGAAAATAACATTAGAAAAGACTACAAGACCTTAAGAGTCTAAAAGTCCTAGTTGTCTGGGACCTTCTTTAAATAACAACATTAGCATCTAAGGCCATTTTACGCTGACCTTTTGTTACCCAGCACCAGTAATTTGAATGAGATTTACCCGCTAGACAATGAACTCGGTGCTTGCGAGCACAATTTTAACACTTGTTTGGTAGCGCGTTGAGAGAACCAGTTTGACAATGCCTCCTTTAGACTTTTCCACCAACCTTCATTTTCATGCCAACTCTTTATCCCATCTGAAACTTAGGTACGAATATTTAGATCGGGTTGATACCGACCATAATGAACAGCAACGATGTCCATTCTATTGCACAATTCCTTGAGGTTGGTATAGTGGAAATTTCATTCCGGTATGTCGCCCAATTCGATTAACCTTCCACCATGGTTGGGCAAACAAGTTATCTCATTAGTAAAAACAGAAAATACTGATATGATGTAATTTCTGTGTCCTGCACAGAAATTATATCAGATCAATATGACTGATTATGATACATTTTTCTGCGGTTCCCCGGGAGTGATTGCAAACCTCTTATCTATTCTCTTTACAACAGCATACGTCAGTTGAAGTCCATCCCTTGTAATAACAACCTCACACGTTTCGGAATTTTGAAAATGATGTCAGAACCACATCTCGAATCCCCACGGCTTTGTTCAGATGCTCTACAACAGCTGATGAAGCCAAAATATTTCCGATATTGTTGAATATCAGTTGCTTTCTCAGCTATTTTTAAGAAAGCAATTGATGTTGCTTTTACTTTTTGGATATCAATGAAGGTTTTTCCCAACTGCTATTTAGCAGTTCCGATAATATTTTGCAAGGTCAGAACAGATAATTTTAACGAAATCTGATCATCATAAAATGGAGAGATTTACCTCACTAGGAGCGAGGTAAAGACGAATCTCTTGATCGAGATCACTCAGTATAACCGAAGCAATTTTATTGGTCAGTTGACTTTCTTGTAACTTGGAAAAGTGTCGTGATTTAAAGATGCATATGATTAACAAGAGTGTAAATTCTTGCAAATACGATTCCAACATTACACCTTCCACTACTATCCATTGCAGCCTGCGCGAAATGAGTCCTCTGACATGGATTACAGGCATTATTTTTCTTCTAGAGACTCTTTCATCTAACGCCATAACTTTTGTCTTCGGGTAGAAATGGGAGGGGGGCGGAATTAATTTTTAAATTCAAACACCCTATTCTCCAGGCCCTTGAGTTTCTCTCTCCCTTTTGACAACACCCACCTCCCACAGACATGTCGTGACCGGACGCCCATTTGTATTCCCTCCTTTGGGAGTGGTCACTTCAACCCCTGACGTCATCCTACAACTATTTATGGATCTCTTCTTATAAAAACCTCCCCTCCCACGCGGGTGGTGGCACTGGAAAACTTCAGGTATGCGGATTATATGTCATCCTATCAACTGACCTTCATCGAGGCCAGCTAAAGATACACTACTCCACTGTCTGCTCCACCCCCATCTGTTTTCCCCTCTCCCCTTCTACCGTTGCCCTTAGCAACAGCGTGAAACTATTTCGTTCCTTAAAATACGTGGCATGAGTTATAACGCGGGGTCATCTGGCTGGATGCCTCCTACACTTGTTCATCCATCTCGTATTTCTGTTTGGTGTCCGTTTGACAGCTGGATTCATATCGAATTAATTGCAATGTTAATTGCAGCAAGGGGTGGAGATTAAGAAATGTCAGCGGTGAAGGGTTCGAAGAAATTAAGATGTGGTACGCCGGGTACACGTACTGAAGATGAATCTGTTTTTTTTTCTTTTTTGGGGTGGACTTTTGCAGTACAGCTTCAGGACCATTACATCTAGAAGAACAACTTATTTTAATTCAAGACATCGGCAATGATTGCTTCTACTTCCTCAACTTACAGGAATGCTTTTTTGAGGGGGGGGGAATAGAGCTATATATATAGCCACTCATTCCTTCCAGTGTTTGCAAGTTACTTGAGCAGATATTGATCTACAGTAAGACAGCAATTCTGACTGCTCTTAATGGATTATCTAAGGTTATCTATTGTTCTAAATTCTAGAAAGATAGGATATCTCAGTCCACCCTCTCCCAACTAGTTTAGTTTTTTCTTTATTTTTTTTTTTAACACTGTAGTGCCTTCTTTTTTGGGGGCAAGGTTATCACTTGTACTGCCGTTTTCAAAACGAGGTTATGCTTATCTTCATTTCTTCTTTCATTCTTCAACACGAAGGGATCATGTATCTGGACTGCATATGTGAGCGCGTACAAACATTATATTATTCTACAATCATTCTACTGCTTTTCTTCTTGCTCAGAAATGTATTACATCATTATTCATTCTTCAGAAGGATGAATGTTTCTCTTCTATTGTTCTGGAAAACAAACACTAGGAAATCTCTAATTATTACTAACACAATAGCGATGTAACTGGAATATCATTTCCAGCATCACGGTGTCATCCTGACTCCAGACAACGAAGTTCGCTTTTTTTTAGAAATCAAACTGACCTTTCTGTGACCTCGTGGTCCATTTTATTTTTAATGTTCGTTTAACTAAACAATCAGTGTAATATATGCTTATGGCGCCACATATATCTCAATCTCTTAATCCAAAATCTAGAAAACAAATTCAGCGTCAAATTGGACCATCGAACCTTTATCTTTGGTTAGTGGCTTTAAATCAGGTGACGCCCCTATACGCTAAACGATTAAAAGATATTTTATCTGCTTCATAACAGCGTTGATAATTAAGTAATCTTTCCAGTGATATCGCAAAGACGACGCCCCTGAACCCGACTCTAACAATACTTCGTGTTATCAATGCTGCCTAACAGAATTGGAATTGGTACAGATGTATACACAATTAACAGCTTATCTGCTAAAAGCTAGATGGAATCGAAGTCCACTTCCAGATACGTTATATACTTATCTCGAATTTGAAACACAAAAATCCTTTTGTTTTCCAAAAACTTCCAGTAAAACGTTTGGACTCAGGTACATGATTCACTTTGTTTTTCATAAATCTAACCGCAGCCCCTTTTTGCGAGTGACTGCAGCTCCATCTGTGGGTGTAACTGCTATCGACTAGTGTAGTAATACGTTCAGACATATTTCGTCCTCACATTCAAGTAAAACTTTAATGTCCCTCGCCTCCCAAAAAACACAACTGCACTTTTCACGATCGTCATTAGCCCTCTATGTTCGGTATTCGTGCAGAAGGTCGTTTGTCCCTGACAATCATCTCTGCTTTCGATTCCCAATTTTTCACGCGACACACACAACCTCTCCCTTATTGACAGCGTCAAAAAGGTGGAGACGGATGCCCCTGCGTGGGCTACAAAACCCGGACTTCCGGGGACTGATTATGGCAGTGGCAGACGCCCCTACTAATTGTTTCACTAAATCGCTTCGACAGCTTTGAGCACGAAACTCGGGTAGAGGTCACCCAAAGGGCGAAGAAAGAATTGATATGGTGGGAGACGCCCATTTCCGTTCATTGCATTTTTTGTTTTCTTTCTCTCTCTCTTCTTGTGCTTCATCGCGGAGACTGTCGTGCCGGATAACCTATTCCTGGAATAGACATCAATAACGGCGAAAGCGAGTGGAAACAGACTCGGTGTCGAAACCCTTCGAGTGGAGCAACGTGTGTTCGGTAACAGCTCTACACGCTACGTCTGTCACCGCTGACGGCCATTACTTCTAAATCAGAAGCGAAATGGTGGCGGAAGTACACGGGGATACATCGAGGAGTGTCACCTCTGTGTTTCCTCCATTAGGAGAGCACATCCAAGGATCAGTTAGAGCGATTTGTTCGTGAAAAACCGAGACATCCTTATGTTACAAGTTACTAATTTTAAGAAGGATCCCTCTGCTTTTGGAAAGGGGAATTTCAAAAAGCTTGAATTGCCTTAATCACCTGAAAGATTCATCCCATATCCTTGTTGATGGTGAAGTCAACGAGTTAATTTTGTAATAATAATAATAATAAACCACTAACTTTGGTGGGTGCGGTCACCTTCAAAGTACTGTCCTTCTGATTTTAAACACAAAACCCAACGTATGTACCATGGAAACATTGTTGGAAATCATTTAACATTGCCCTTGAATATTGTTAATTGATTGTGATAAAAATTCGTGCAGCACCAAAGGAGTTTTTTGACACTCTGAGATGCGTGTATAAAGTCAGAAGGAGGGTGACCACACCCACCAAGAGGTATCTTTATTCACTCACCAAAGACAAAATATTTCCTTTTGCATTAATGTTAAATTAACATTAAAATTAATGTTTTGCATTAATCTTAATCTACAGGCAGGTTAACCCCAATCTCCAGTTTTGATTTATAATCGCGACTGTACTATACAATGCTTAATCTTCACTATTAGTTGTAATCACTAACATAATGTATACTAATCTAATGACAGGACTACCAATAAATCCACAGGTTAATCCTATCTCCAAACATTAGCATTATTTCTAATATTAATCCAAATATAGTGTTGGTATATAAAGATGATCATAATCTACAGATGAGCCAGATTTACCACAATTAATCCCAATATTATGATACTGTACAACATTGATTTTCTCCTCAGATTATGAGCATACAGCATCTCTCCAAGATTCTCCTTGGAGAAAATTAAGCTCACAAGAAATGTCACTCAGAACTGGTCCCAAAACTGCCACGTCAAATCATACCTTAAGATTTTCTCACTTCTTGCTGTAAGTTAGTTTCAATCTTCGTTCAGGTGTCCTCTGATGTGCTGCAGAAATACTCAGCTATTTTAATATCCAGCACAGTGGTTGCAGTCGCTAACCTTCCACACCGTGTATAAAAAGGCCTGGGTTCGAATCCCACAAAAAACGAGAGGAATTTTGTGGACTGTTTTGGCAGAGTGGGGGAGTTTATCGGTGTTGAGCGAGGGTTTTATCGCTTTCTCCCAGCAAAACGGACAAACCTGCCATAGAACACACCGACGCCTCATAACCTTAGTTGCTTTGGCGCAAAAAAAAAAAAAAAACAAATAGCAACATAATGCTTCGATGATGTGGACCATATATAATGCTAAGTACGTTTTTCGTTTGTGCAAAAGTGCGCAGCGCTCAGATCACAATCATTGCTCCACCGAGACATAATTTACATATGAACTGTGCACCGCGCGTATTGTCAACAAATAAACAAATAAAAACCTTACCTTTATTGAGGCGGAGGTCAATGCACGAGAAACTGTCTGTGGACGACACGGGTGACGGTATGGAGACGGGTGGGTTCGGCGAAACGGCAGGGCTGTTCGGAGAGGAGGAGAGCGAAGATCGACTTTTGTTTACACTGAGATCGACAGGTTCCATCTGGGTTGGCGGACATTCGGCCTGCACGGAGAGAGAGAGAAAGAGAGAGAAACAAAAGGCGTTAGAAAAATTGAAGATGTTCCAAAAAGGCGCGCATGCGCATTGCGTTTAATTATCGGATTAAGCCGGAAAATACTAACTTCTTTATAATAGCCGGAATGTGTGAGAAACGAGAGCAAAGACCTCTCGACCACCCTGCGCTCGGGTGAAATATGGGGAATTCCTCCATCCACCGCTCATCTGGTCAGTCTTAATAACCCCGTTCGCTCACTTATGACATTCATTGTCCTACTTCGGCGTCCGTCTCAGATGGGGGTTCACACTCGATGACTTCCGTGTCTCATTTGCGCATCTCTCGTTTCTTCCACCCTCCCCTCCTCCGATCCTTGACTGCGTTGTCTCACAGGTGAGAGAGCTAATTACTGCAAACTACCTGTTAGCAACAAACGGAAGTTCACGCGCTGTTCCTTATCTGCGAGTGAGACGCTCCAGACGGAATAATTCTGGTGACTTTGCCGATGCATTAGTGAGGGGAAAAGTCGGGCACTGGGGGAGGTTGTTTAGGGATCACTGACCTCCCATTTGTTTCCGAGAGGCTGTTCCAAGTGGAAACTTGTACAGCGAAACGTGAAAAAAAATCATTTCTTATTAGTTTTCAGGTGACTAAGGTGAAGAGGTGGGAACTGTAGAAGGAGGAAGAAATAAGGAAACGTATAGAAAAGGCCGCAAAACTAAGAAATCTGTTATGTTAGGGAAGCAGTACCACGTGACCATCGGCGCATACAGATACGTTCTTCTGATTGGCACAATTTCTTTTGGAGAAATCTTGACTGAGTTGTTCAGAATAGCTCTTGAAGGAAACTACTCGCAGTTATGTACACCGGTAGTCAAAAAAAAAATGCAATCGTTTTAATTTTTCGAGTTTTTTTATTTGCGTTTTTCATCAGCGAGCGTAAATGATTGAGTTAAATTATGCCAATCTCCAACTCGAAGCAATTTTTATATACGAATGACAGTCTGTTGCAATCGAACAGTGATGCGTCCAGCTTCCGGTGCAATCTAAAGAGCAGTTTGTGCGAGAGGAAGTGTATACAAAGCAGTAGGCTGGGTTCCATCACTGCAGGGATGCTCCCAGCAATCAGATGATACAAGCTATGAATACGTGGCAATGGTCAGGCCACGCCTTGAGTACTGCGTACAGGTGTGGAGGCCTCATTTTAGGAAGGATGTAGATTTGCTTGAGCGTGTACAGAGAAGGGCAACAAGATTGGTGAGAGGAACAAAGGGGTGGTCTTACCAAGGCTTAAGTTCTGCAAGTTACAGCGTCTGAAGACTAAGCACCTGAGAGGTGATCTGATTGAGGTGTATAAGGCTTTAATGGGTTGAGCAATTCTGAAGGGATTCTTCCTCTTGCTCGGATTACTCACCTGAGGGCACATAAATTCAAATTGAGGAAAGACAGTTATAGAATAGATGTGCGGAAATTTTCCTTCAGCCAGCGGTTGGTTGATTGCTGGAACAAACTTCCATTTGTCGTTGTGGAGGTTGATAACTTAAATAAATTCAAGGAGGAGCTGGACAAACTTTTAGAGGGAATGGACGTGTGAAATATATATATTTTTTTTCAGCTGATGGTACATAAGCTTGCTTTCTTTCATCACATACCTCTACCACTACATCTTCTCGTATCCTGAATGGTGCATCCATAGATGGAAATCTACTCAGTCTTTATTAAACTCTCGATTCGAGAGTTTCTCAAATTGTCGAAATTTTTAATAATTGATATAAGAAACGTTATGCACCAAGTAGGATGGCTAATTAGTTTATTAAACTGATCCCTTTGACAAAAAGAAAGGAGTGGATCCGTGTGCGCACTCTAACAGACAGACATTTCTGTTCTAGCAGCCGTCCTCCCACGCACTACAGGGATATAAAGGAGGGGGAGGGGGGAGGCCACAGAAATCAAACACGACACACGTAAAGATTGATTAACAAGTATCCCCTTGATGCGTCCGGAGGAGTGTCTTGGCCACGCTGCTCCCCGTCATTTCGAATCATTATTAGCGAATCAACTCCCCGCCAAGTACGCTGGTCAATACCAAAGTCCTTTCGTGGAGAGGTGAAACAGGAACGGACGATAACGAACCCCATACATAATCCCTGTCGCCGTGAGACATGCTTCGGCGGCGCAGCGAACGCACGATCTCTACTGGACAGGTGTGATTATCGCTGCTCCGTCCCGCAGTAGGTGCCTTTAATTAATACTCCGCTAGGGGGACGAGCGACGTTGTTTACAGCTAGGCCGTCCAAATTACGGCTATTTGACGGAATAACTGGGTAGAAGGCTCTGTTTAAGTGCGTGTAGTTCACGATCAATTACACCCTCTAATTGTGACGTCACAGATTTGCGACCAGAAAGGGGGACAGAAGAGCCACCCCTTGATTACATAATTCCACGGGCAGATTTCGCTTGGCACTCAGTTTTGGTGAACTTTGCCAGCAAATATCGAGGTCAGACGATAACTGAGAACGATGCACGAACCAATTTTTATTATTTATTTTTTTTTCGCAGTCCCCCTATCCCACAGTTCATCAGCACAGAATCAGGGATAAGAACCAAGAATGGGGAAAAAGGTGTAAAGTATTCGCCTTAGAAATAGAATACAGTAGGCTCCAAAAATGAGTTCCTGTCTGTAAGCATTGCAAGCAACCATGAAAAGATTAAAGATTTTTCATCCATTAGTCCACTGTGAAAATTCATTCTTTGTTGGATTCTTCTTTTGGAAATAACCAAAAATCTTGTGGTATAAATCTTGAAGATGCAATTCCCCCTAAGACTTCTAGTTATCCCAAAAGAAACGCGTCAAGACTCTACGATTCCAGGCTAAAATGTAAAATCCCTTAACCGATTATCTGATTACATCTTAAGAATAAAGAAAACTTAATTTGCCATCAAATTATAACAAAGTTATTAAACTAATATCGATTTCATTTACTGACACGCCCCCTGTTGCTTAGTATGAAACAAAATGGCCATTACTTATTGGCCACGATCGTGATGGTAGATAAACACCTGTTTGTATGTATCTACCTTCACTGTCTTGCTTTTATCCTTCTCTCTCTCTGCGGTAACCGCCAATAAAGGAACAGCCTTCCTTCGAGAGGTCTGTTTCCCCGCATGGATGATGATTCATGTTAGATCGTTCATGCGGAGAAATGGTTTTACGGGGAAAAACATTATATATTGGCCATTTCGCCTTTCTCTCTTTCAGCTGTTATCTATGCGTCTAACTATCTGTATTACTACGAATATCTTCCTTATCTCAGTTAGGATTCGTCCGGATAAGGGCATGGATTGTTGGTAATCCATCAACACGATAACATCGTGAAGTATCACAATTAGTCATGAACAGTGTGACGTCAGATTTTCATGGATGAGCCCGCTGGTGTGGGATATCGTGAGACTGTTGGGAGGGGGAGGGGAGGGGAGGCACTGTGCCCAGCTCTGTTACGGCAAAAGAAAACAAGGCGATGGAAGGAGTCGATAACATCATCTTACAGGTGTCCGGAATAACAGATGGAGGAGGCAAAAGGATAATTTCTCATTCATGGCACTTGCGAGGATTGCGTAAGAGGTAAAATGGATCTCCGTGTGGCCTCAAATATATTCGAGGTGGGGGGACAACGAGCGGGGGATGAATTTCAGAATAAGCCTCTTGTAATAGCTCACGGTGCAGCTCATTTCGCTATTCTGATCTTCAGCAGGAAGACAACTTCTTAGTCTGACAGAGGCTGCAATTATTCTCACCTAAAGGCGACGGAGGTCAGGATTAAAGTGGCCGAGATAACCGTCCTTTCGAAGTAAAAGAGGCTCTTAGATGGCACGCAACTTGCTACCACCTTATTCCCTGTGTGCGCGTGCTCGCGAACTTAAAGGCCTCACTTGTGTTCCACAATACTGCCGAATGCTTTTGTCCCTGAAGCTTTCCTTATTCTACAACCCGTCTCTCTTCTTCTCACCCCTTCCCCCCCAAAGAGCGCTACAGCTTCTGCGATCCACTCACGCAGGGGCATTGCTATTGGCAACCTTTTGCGCAATTATGTTAATATATATATTCTAAGTGTAGTCCATACACACGGAATTATGTGAACACTTGGTGGGAGGGGTTGGAACACGGAGCCGCAGACGTCTTCAGATGATGTCTGGTTCCGTCTGTTCATGGAAAGAGGAGGGGGGAAGAAGATCCCTTTAGGACTTGAGCATAATGTGGTAGCTAAGAAAAGGATAATACGAATTATCTGCATATTACCATAATTACATTTTTCCTCCTCTACTCAATCTGTATTTATGGCTTAAATAATTAAAATATTTAAAAGTGATATATATTCTCTCGATTTGTATCATCTGGGATGCTGTATGGCAATCAGCTACTGAAGTCAGGAAAACATTCAGGGGTCATCCTGATAAGAATAGTGTGCCTCGTTCAAACTAGAAAACTGTTTTGTGGAGTACAAAAATGCAAATGGAGTTATAACCATTTATCTTTGTTATGAAGATGGATGTTTACTGTCATGAATTCTTTGTGTAGCCTTATATCAACCCAATAATATTTCGCTGATCGTATCAATAAACCGATTTAAAATGTTGCTTGAACAGAAGAATTCTTGAATTTTTGTTTACTCAAGTACTTTAGTACTCAAGGCCTGGATTTGATAATTACCATCAAGATCATATATTAAGATTTAATATTTTAATTATAAATAATTGAAATATTTAATTCATTATTAAAACTTTAATAATGTAAGATGGTATATTTATTCCTTGCCCAACTCTTAACTTAAATAAAATCAGTTTTATTCAAGGGGTCGCAAAGTTGAAGAACCTCTGATTTAACCTCCTTAAATACGAGTATTGTGACGAGGTCGGTCAACGTGTTCAGATATTGAAGCCTATAGAATTTGGATTCCTCCTTGTAAGAATAACCACTTGTACCCATGATCAATCTTGCCGCTCTTTCCAGTATTCTCACAAGTAGTTCCGCATCCATCCTAAAATGCAATGTTCAAACCTTCTGCGCAATACTCAACCATGTGGCCTAACAAGTGATTTATACAATAAAATAATCACCTCTGTTTTTACTGGTACGTTCCTGTATTAATGGACGGTATATCAGAAATTAATATTGGTAAACTCTAGTGGTCTTTCTACTCGCTCAAATGATCATGGAATCTTTCTATCAGAGGGTCGTGATGCGTGACACGCTATCAGATCGTGAATAACACGATGGTGTTCTGGATGGTCTCTTTCACCATTTCTGAGGAATAAAAACAAAACAAAACATTTTGTTTGTTGCAAGACAAACTAGAAATTTCAAACTGTATCTGTTTCTAATTCGACCCTTGAGGAGCTTAAAATACCAATTCTTTACTGGACCTTATCTTTAAGTAATACGTAGAGTCCATAGCAGCTTATGCGTCAAATAATATTTCGTTCTATACCATCGATAGTTGTTGGACCACCGTGTAGCGATGAAGTGATCCTCAGGATGGAAGACAGAGATCTTCCTTTTCATTCACAGTGTCAAATTATTTTAGAAATTGTTTCTTCCAGTTTGCTTATTTTAATTTAACGTAAATTTAATAATATCATCTACTTTAAAATTAAAAACGCAACGAGGTATTTTTGTGCAAATATCACATTGGCGAGAGTTTGGATGATAACTTACAAGACATTATTGTCAAAAGTTTGACAATCTCCAGTGAGTAGGCAGCGTTATTTTACAAGAAAACAGTAGGTTAAATAACAAAGCTCAGACCATCTTTCTGTCTTTCCTCGCATTGTTTATATCTCCACTATATTCTTCTAAAATGTAGAAACACAGTCTGAACACCGAGTGATGTCATTGAGAGTGAATTTTATGCAACTGAGACACGATATTCGAACGTTGTGTGGTGTGGTCTTGCATAAGAGGCGGCCTGGAAGTGTTTGTTCTGGTTCCTGTTTTGCAATTCCTGTGTTAATCTTGTGGCCACCCCAAAACCTATATAATATCCTCAAAGAAGGCAATGCGTAGATTGTAACCTACAGAATAAAAAAACAGATATGACTATTTCGTATGCTGTGGCGTCACCAGGATTTGTTCTTTGGAAAGATGGGACATCGATGATGTGTGTGGGGGAGCAGAAGATACAAAAAATATACTCGTAGATTAAATGGTTTAATCTTTTTAAAAGAAAATGGTAGTTGGGGCACATCTCATCATATGGGATGGATCTAGCCCATCTATACCATAGATTTCTCAATGTCCCCATCGAGAAACAAGAGTATTGTGAAAAAGCTATGTTTGAATTCAATCAACACTACTAATATATAAATAAAATGTGAATAAAAACACTTTTAAAACAAAGTCATTAAAAACAAAAGATTGGGTTCACCTACTTCTTTTGAACTCATTATAGAATTCATGTGTTGCATCTGGGGGAGTGTGATGCGGCACGTGGGAACGAGGGTGGCGAATACGGGAGAAAGCCTCCGTATATCAGGCGGGAGGGCACGGCCTTCTTGCTAAAAAAACAAAAGAAAAAGAATAGGGAAATGGATATTTAGACAAAACAGCTATTTCAACATAATTTCAATGTAAAAGATATTGGTAGAAGAAAACTTAAGAATTAATACAGTATTACCTAGTGAGAGTTAAGAGCTAGGAGAATGAACAGGCACGTGTCATCTCGTAGACATCTTTCCTCCTTTCTTTCCGTTTTATTTGTAATAATAAGTAAGGGAGTGTGTTGCTGAATGGAAAATTAAGATGAAGATAATTTTTAAATTAATATCTGAAGATGCATCACACGGTATTGATGCAACTGGTCATGTTCCAACATTAGCTGCATGCGTAGACTGTTCCTAAGTAATTCATGCGATGCCTTCTGCACTCAAGACCATTTCTTGGCCGGGTACAAAAGGCAGTCGCCAGGGAGGAGGCTGAAAATCGCTATGGTTTAATAATAATATAACGGAATTTGTGGTCATTGGGCATGAAAAGACCCCTTCTACATCTGTAGTATTTGGTGGAAAGAGAAAAAAAAAGGGTGGTTAGAAACATGAGTGGGATTGCGCAGCAGTGTTGGTAGACTGCCAAATAGATTAGATATGCTTCATAACTCATTACTGCACAGGATAAGCTAGACTATTCCTTTTTATAAATGTCTAACAAGATGGATCGATGAAATCTGTAAGATATTGGAGAGGAAAAGGTCGTTGATCGGACTATTTATACGTGCTTGTTTAAAATTTCCTTTTTTACTTCTAGAAGTAATTGACACACACCAGAAATCGGGAGTCTAATTAGAACCCCCACTCATGAATCGTACTTTACAATGTCAGATGTATACAGTGTGGTACAGCGGAGGGACAAACAGAAACGGAAGAGTGGTATTTTAGAAAATCGTGTAAATCGACACGAAAGGAAAAGAAGGGATAAACAGAAACCAAAATAGAAACGGGAAGTAAATAAAAAAGATCAGCAAAAAAAGTTAAACTGGTCTATACTATCGACCTCAAACCAAACAAACACGCAAAAAAAAAAAAGAAAAAGTGCAGTCAATAAAAACTGAACAAAAAGGTTAAAACGCGGAAGCAAACGCCTGTCTCCGTCAGCCACTAGTTGCGTGTCGGGGTGACCAAAATCAGCAAGGCTTGATGCCTCACGAAAAAATCCAGAGTGTCTTTGAACTCGGTACTGAGAGAGGCCGTCTGAGTAGCGGACTGTAGCGGGGGTGTTGGTCGGGACGGTAGACAAGGGTTCGACAGGACACGCCTAGCGTTCGGTGGCGCCGTCGTAGCCGCGTAACATGCAGTAGCTTTTTCACGAGAGGATACACATCACCGGCCACAGTCGGAGTGTCTAATGAAAGCTGTATTTTGTTTAATGTCATCGGGGGAGGATCCGCCAGTGACTGCATCATTTCAGAAGTTCTTTCCTCCCACCGATGCAAGTTAACTTGGGAAGTGGCATCGCTTCGAATTTTTCTAGCTTTCGTTACACTCCAAGGGTGTCGCACGAATCCATCTTTCCTCTCGAATTCCCACACGAAACCCGAAACTTCGGAGAATTCTTTGAAAATAGAACCGTTTCTTTACTTTGTGCTTTGATAAATGGGCCACACACCCTACTCGGAGAAAGATCTCGATTCAGTTCATCTAAATGGGAACATACATGATTACAGTTAGAACATCGCTGGATTTCATTTTTTGAGAGGGAAGGGGGCGGAAGAACCAGGGCACCCAACAGCAAATTTCAGCCCAAGCACCATTATGTTTTTGTAAGATTCTAATGCAGGTCCCATTTCAAATGACACATTATAAATGGAAGTACAGTGGAACATCTATCACGTGATACCCCAAAAATACGGTGGAATTCGTGTAATCTCTAATCTCTTCTGACCACGCCCGAGTATAAACAGAAATTTATTTTATGCACTAAAGAATAGATAACGGGAGAAAGAAGGAGAAAAAAAATGGTATAATTGTCGGGTGAGGGGCGTGGGCTAAGAATCTAATAATTCTGAGCATCTAGATACTAATTGGCTAAGACAAAAGCAGATCAATGCCGTCTTAAGGTCAAAATGGACACTTGTACTTGTGTCCATTTTGAAGTTCATGTTATTAATAATTATCATTTTAATGATCCCCAGGCGTAACTTAAATCCTACTCCCTTCGGCTAACTACAGCCTTAATTGAAGAGGGTTTCAGAAATTCCTCCATTCGTCGAGGGAGTTCGAACCCACACCTACAAACGAATGCCAGGTGGCGAAATCACTACAGTTGGAACATCCGCTGAGTCAGCAATAGCTAAGAGAGTGGTACAAAGTCGTTAAAATATGAATTGAAAAAGCAACATCCTGGGTGTGGTTATGGTAATAGATACAAGGAACTCATAATACGAGGAATTACAGGTTACTGTATATGTATGGTAGCGTTTGAGTACACGTACAACCCGTACAAAAAATGAATTCAAGTGTATTTGAACGAAAGTAGTGTTGACTGAACTCAAGGCCAGGTCAAGGAACAAGAAATCTTGTGGTTCATTAAAGGAGTCCCAGAAGAAATTTTTTTTATTATTATTTATTAAATAACACGCGGCATTCATTTCATAACCTCATGGCTTTGCCCACCTTATGCTGTTAAGCCTAGACAAAAATGTACAGCCATGTGTGAACGATGAATAGAACGCTGAAAATATCCGTGTACTATATTGTACATAATGCTGCCCTTCACAATTTCTCAAAAACAGCACTCTGTTGAATATTATGTTACATAACGCCCTCACAGTGGTTATAATTGCTGTTCTCCACTGTATAGAGGACTGGGTTCGAATCTAAAAAGATGGACACAGCAGACACGCAATTAAGAAAAATTATCCACGAAGTGTCTCTGCCAAACCCTCTCTCCATATTCTGCATAACTGGACCTGAAATTGCCCCAACGACCAACGGAAGAACATAGTTTGAAAATCTGGCATCGAACCGACTTTATACGATTAGATTCTGTTGTCGGGGGGAACAGGGAATGATTGACAACCATATTATACCATTGACCTTAAAAGTTTTCCTGGAACCAACGCTGAAAATGTGATATCGATTGAACTTATTAAGTAACGTCTAAACATCCGATAACATACTTCCATTACAAGTGGGGTAATGTACTCAGTGGGTTTCATTTCGGGCGCATTCTATTTTTTTCTTAAAATTAATTGATTTTTTATTCTTATTCTGTGATTAATTAACGACTGCATAATATTTCTCGCTCTTTCCCATATCTGTCTGTATATTGTAAGGAGAAAAGAAATAATAATTGCCGAATTTCTGTTTGTCTGATTTTAAAGAAATTTGGGATGGTTTGACAAATCTTTCTATATGAACCAAATATAAAATTTCATAAAAATCCATCCACTGGAAGTCCCTGTGTTACATGTGGACGGACAGACGGGCGTGGCGAAGACAATAGGCGCTTATGCCTTTGTGTTAACGCGCTTAAAAGAAGCTGACAAGACGTACTATTTTTTGAAACTGTGCCCTGCTGCCCTGTTTATCTTCTTTTCACAGCTCACAGAGCAGTGAGCTTCTACATTAACTTACGCCTACCAAACGTTCATCTTATTTCATCCGAAAGCTGGACAAAAAACATCGTTTTTTGTCCAGCTTTCGACCAATGAAATTTTTTTTCTGCACTGGATAAACAATCCTCTTATTTTTATCGAACAAAAAAATCTATTTATTATTAGAGGATGCAAAAATAACTGAAATGTAAAGTCTGGGATGACCACACAGGGATTTACAAAACAGAGAGCGTCAAGAACAAGTATTTAGCAGTCATGTGTGATAGAATCATGCTCAACTGAAATGTGTGCTACTGTATCCTCGCGTTTGATCACGTGGCTAATTAATTACAAGTGATGTAATACATGTTTAGCAGTATACATACAATCATATAAAACAGAATTAGTACAAATTGGCTCAAAAGAGGACCCAGTATATCATAAAAACTGTTCACTTTTTTCATAAATTAAACTAATTAAGACAGAATGAGCTTAACGCTTCAAGTTTTTTTTTTTTAGGAACATTTAATAACAAAACGACCTACACGCTCATGCTATGCCAGACCGAAATAAAATGGAAGTTTGTAGAAAAAATTAACAAACCTTAGTTTTCTTTAAGTCTGAGCTTGTAAGAAATACACACAGACATATTTTTTATCTACGATGTTTCACCATCGTATAAATAAAGCTGAAATATAATCTCACATGAGGACTGTTTTTATCAGTCTCTCTCTGTCAGATAGGTTGACAGAGCGCACTATTCCTCAAACCAATGTCTTGAGTCAATTCCCATTAGAATACACATATAGTACTAACTTAAAACACGGTTTGTTTCCTCTCACAAAACTACACCACACTCTCTTATTTATTTCCCCTTTTGGTAACATCCCTTACCAACTATTCTCATCAGGTAAAAACAGGAGATTTATTGTTCCAGAAGCGGAGTTAAGGCGTTCAATCTAGCCTGCTTCCTTCCTATTTTAGCAACGAGAACAAGTTGAATTACCAGGGTGCATCGTACAAAACTGCAGGATGGAAGCCTCCTCAACGATTCATGTTGAGGGAATGGACCATAATCTGCCTCGCTGGTCCAGTGCAGTTGGCAGATCCGACCAGTCAGGGGCTTGAAGCCTGGTCTACTCAAAGAGCGTGTGATGCTGCACTCTCGCTCCTGACAACTCGGCTACGCAGGCACAAAGCTTGTCTGAAAACCCACAAAATATATATCCCTTCTCTCTCTCTCTCTCTGGACGCCAGAACCCAACCATAAGAAGCGAGCTGAACAACTACAAATGATTGACCTCACCTTAGGCAATGTCGCCATGTTTTAAGATGACAAATAAGCCTTACAGTAAGAACATACACACAGACATCATCTTGAAAAAGCTGATAAATTCAACCTTTTACCCTAAATACGTCAAACCCATGCAACTTGCACAACCCTATTGGTCAGTTGGTACAGCCATCCCCGAGAAGAACTTCTCAGCTATGACGATAGTAAAGCACTGAGCCTTGGACAAAAGGACAAGTTTTCATCCTTACCAGTTCTGAATATTGAACATCATCGTTAAAAATTTAATGGAGAAAATTCCTTGAATGCGTATGTCAACTGTAATGATAACAATAAATACAAGCTTCTTGAGATAACTATGAGTGGAATCATTTCCGTTTGCGCGAGTTTATTTTCGATCTCAATCTACCAAACACTACTTCATAAAAAGGCATTCTTCCTGTTTCTCTGCATAACGCAATGCAATCTGGAGCTGAAGATTGTTTTGCAATGTCTATAAACGGTCGTATTAAAATATTGCCATATTTTACAAACCATGAACCGAGCAATTGAATTTTGTTCTTTAAAAGATGTAACGTATAACAAGCTATTGAGGCATGTTGTTGTTGTTGTTGTGTCTTATGTAGAGCGGCACGAGAATGTTAGTTCAACTGTGCATGTTATAGAGGCATTAAAAAAACTCGCCGGTTAAGTTTATACTTATACTAGGAGATTTAAATTTTTTCTAAGTACTGAAGACATTTTTTCGTGCAGAAGAAAAGCCGCCAAAATTTATTATAATTTTTTTTTTAAATTTCTTTTAAATGAAGTACAGTAGAGCGTCGAAAATCCGAACGTCAATAATCCGAAAGAGCCAGCATTTATTTATTTTTTGTGCTGGTGCCATAAAACAATTACAGTAAGCGCCAGTTATTGTGATCACGTTTGAGAATTTAATTTTGATTCTATTAATTGATAACATAATAAGTCTCCACTTCTAAAAACTGGGATTATCCAAGAAAACGAAACAAACCCTCCACCCAACGCATTCCTTCCCCCGAGACGAATACATTTGCTCCAACCCCCACAATCTCGACAACACGAACCACATTCTAACACGGGCGGCGCTCGTGCGACATTCTCACGATCAGATAACGAGCACTTACCTTTTTGTTGTTCCCGACCCGCAGAGCTCATACTGTACCACCCCTACAGGTGTCGGAAGGGGTGACTGATAGCTAGAGGGTGGGAACAAAGGTCATCCTAATCCCGTCCTCGTCGTAGCGAGAGGTCCGTGACCACAGGGAAAAGAGGTTAAGGGTAGGAAAGGCCTGAAATTTACTCATCGGAGCGACCCCTTCCTGCCCCCTCCCTAACTCAATCAAGAACATCGGTCCGTCACCTTTATAAGGACATCAACATCGGGTAAGTTTGGTATCACGAACCCGAAGCCTAACCCGTCCCAGTTTCGTGCTTTGGAGTTTCCTCGTGTGTCTCCTATATTAACACCTCGTAGTATTTTGCCTTTTTTTTCCTTTTGGGATTATTAGATGATAATAACTGTGGCCTCCATCCTGATTGGCAGAGATTTATAATCGTGCAATTAGTTAGTGAAGATCCCGATGAAATTATCCGCAGCGCAATTACTAGCATTAGAGGTCGCACCCTGGACCTCGTATAATTGGAGGACCCTTCCCCCTTAATTGACACGTACGCACTGATATGCACGAAAACTATACCAAAAACACACACGTGGTGATTAGAACACCCACAGAAGCCTTCAGAAGATTTCCTGAAAGGACAGAAAAAGTTTTTTAAAAAATAATAAAATAAACTTCAAGTACAATCTTTTTATGTGTATCCACAATTGGTAATCCTTCGTTGCAGCGCAAAACAAAGTAAGGTGCTCGTACACTTGCCACTCACCGAGGGTGTGCTCACGTGACTAGATGTACATCAGTTACGTCGCAGCGTGCCACTTGCTTCTGGGAATTAGTCTCGAGCCGGTACATTCCTGCAACGATGTCTGGTGGGATAATAAATTACGATTAGTAAAATTAGAAATCCCGAAAGTTCTTAGAATGACTTAATCTTTCTCGTTAAAGTTAAAATTTTGAACAGCGACTACACAAACGACTATTCCAGAACGAAGTACATCTGAGGATGGATTCAGAGAAAGATTCTCGCTGAGTCACTTAACTTGATATCTGTTACATATTTATATCCGGGTCATCTGTATGCAAGACAGCGAAGGATATTCTCCAAGAAACATAGTTGTTTCATCTCTTTCTCTCTCGAGTAACAGTTTAATTGATGTAAGGACTGGACTGTCTATTTATCGTGCAGTCCATTGGTCGAAAGGGTGGCTCCAGGTAACTATGGCAACAGCGTGGGATATCATTTTATATGGAGTGAGATATTTTCGGACCTATGGCGGAAGGTAATTTAATCGTGACAACAGTGGACCTTGAAGATCAATACTGCATTTAGTGCTGTGCGTAAAATGGGTTTTTCCTGAGAAGAATGCGTCTTTATTTTGGAATATTATCTTGCACCAAAATCGCTTTTGCAATGCTAAGAGGCGTTTGTACTAAATATCCAAATAAGCCGGGAGTAAAATAACGAGAAGCGCACTTGTGCCACTGATGAATGCATTCTTCGTACAGGGTGTTCCATAAATCCTGGGACTTATGGAACACCCTGTCTATTCAAGATCTGATGATAATCTATTGTTTCTTTTTGCTTGTTTCAGGTAATATAACAGATACCAGTCCATTTACAGTGAAAGAAAGGCTAATAGCAGTGGTGCCACGAGAGGACTCGCACAAACAAGACAGTAAAACAGGTGTAAGAAGATTTCGAAGAGAGATATGGCACCGTCCAAATCTAATCTTTAGTTTTGGGAAAAGAAGGTATTTCAACTGGAAGCCAAACGCAGTAAAGACCGAAAAATCGTCATCTGGAAATGCAAAATATTCAAGAATCCGTCCTCAAATATCCAAAAACATCATTACGAAAATGGTCTACAGAGTTGGGTATTTCGCAAACATCATTATATCGCACAATGAACATGATCTTAAAATGAAACCGAATAAGCCAACTGTCATTTGTTAATTCTCAGATGTAGATCACGAAAGGAGACTGACAGATTGCTGGAACATGTTGATATCATTCCTAAAAGATCAAAAGACATGTTTAGTGATCTTTGGGTGGCATTATCTGCCCACCACCTTGTTGGTCCTTACTTTTTTTCTCGATCGGTCCACCAGCTGTACAGAACATGCTGGAAAATTACTTCATACCAGAACTTGAGAGATGTGGAACAGCCCATGAAATTTATTTTCAGCAGGATGGAGCACCTGAAACATCATGCAACTACAGCTCGAAATTATCTCAACTAAATTTTCCCTAACGATTGGATTAGCCGGTCGTTGCCAACACTTTTGTGGCCAGTGTGCAGACCCGACCAGATCACTTGTCATAATGCCCTGTCGGGAACGTCAAAGCTAAGGTTGCAGAACGTCGCATGGCATCTGTTGATGAACTGAAACAATGAATTCAAGGTGCCAATCTTGTGCCATGACAACGGCGGATGTCATACTGATGTCTAAAGCACATGGTATTAGCGATTTAAAGTTATGTGTAGCAGAAGCGTGTGTATTTGTGCAATGTCCTGGGACTTATGGAACACTGTAAAGTTGCATTATATACACTGAAATGAGAGAGTTCATGTCAGGAGCGAATTCACAAGCAAAGCAGACACTTCTGTAACAGTTTTAATTAAGTTTTTGTATTGTTTTTTTACTGAAATTATGAATTGGAAACTGTGTTGCATTTTAATTGGTACAACCCGACACCCTTCAAGAGTAACTCGTTCGTCTACTCTAAGGTCACTTCTATGATGATAGGAACAAAATTTTGGTTACTCTATGATCATTTGGGCTGTTGTAGGGTTTTAGGTGCACCAACAACATAGAAAAATCCGAGTTTCGGAGAGAAAAAAGGAATCTACCTTCGCCTGAGACCGACTAACTCAGCCACGTTGTGAAAAAGACCCATTAAAGTTCCTCGCGGCGGGATTCAAACTCAGGTCTTTTCCACCCGGTGAGGGGAGGACGGTGATTACTCCAGCTGTGATACCCACGAGGGCAAATATCCGTCTTCTTATATGATATGCAGCCCTCAAGGAAGAGGAAGTCAAAGATGAACACGTGGTTGACATCAGAAAAGAATTTTCGATCATAAAACAACTTTGTGTGTCGATGGTAGATGCTGGTATTTTGGATAAACGACAGGACAAAGGATTATATAAGAATTATATTCTGTCTAAATTTCATGTACTCTGCTGTCGATTTGTCTTTTTTATGGGATTAAAGACTTGAGTTATAGGGGGATACACAGCTTGAGACCGACTAACTGGACCACGCCTTAAAGAACCCTTTGAAAGGTCCCGCCGTAACCAATGGGGGATTGTCAGTTGTGACCCCCCGAAAAAAAAACATTTAACTTCAAGGCATGGTTAGTCTTCATGAAGCATCTCCTGTCTAGCAGTTTCTCAAGCTGATACACGTGACAAGTCATCCGTATCAGATATGTATCTTTAGACATTAAGAAGACTGAGAGGTCACGTAAGAAGAGCGCACAGTCAGGGAAGTGTCAACAAATGAACGAAACGCATCGTCAACACTGACGTAAAACAGAACTTGAAAAGTTTTAAAAAATAAATAAAATCTGGGGAATATGACACCAATAAAGAATGGATTTTTATAGAAATGGCCGAACTCAACTAAGTACAAAACCAGCATTGAAATACACTTTGCCGATGTCCTGGTTTGTGTACGCGCGCGCGCCTCTTGGCTGGAATCATATGCGGTTCTCTGTCTACAATGCAAGCATTCATGCCCCCCATCTCTTGCGGGAGTGGGTGTCTGTCCACTTACGTCTGTAACTACCAGTAGTACAAGGGTGTGTGGCTTCCTCACGTTCCCGGGGTGGGAGGTAAGTGGGGGCAGTAATACACCATATATAAGTATTATCACCGTTTATAATAGCAAGCAGCGGGATGCAAAAGGGGCATCTCCCTTTACCGCCCCCTTTCCCCTTTTCCGCAAAAACTTCCAACACTGTTTTCCCCATCTTTTGTTCATCTACAACTTCCCCATATCCACCTGGGCCGTTCCGCTGCCGTATGACCTACCGCGACCTCTTTTCGGTGGCGGCGTTCATTGTTCCGACGAAGGAAATAACCCGCTCCAAGGCCACGCGAGACTCTGACCTCGAAGACGTTTTGAGGAAAACTTGGAAATAGACAGAAGTGAAAAAGAAAGAAAAGAAACGTGGAGATGAAGAAGGATAGCCCGGTAGAATTACAGCATCTCAGTCAGCCACGTGCCACATCATAAATCAGCAAAGCCCCCACGCCATCTTCCCCACAGCTGGATCACTGGAATGGGGTTCCCGGTGTAATCCCACACACGGCAGTGTTAAGGTCAGTATTAAAACGCCGTGAACGGTTGCTGATTACGATACCTGGTGGAGAACTGGGAAATTATGGGGAACTCCGAAATTGCTTTAAGGCAAAGCTCTATTTGTGACAGACGGCAAGGAGCACTTAAGAAACCAATTACCTTAGGATCCGCTGATGTCGGAAGCCGTTAGCAGCAATTTTTCACATACGCAACTCAAATAAGGGTCTTCGGTAATAGCAATGCTCGAAATCCTATTATTTCTCTCGAAAAGAATTATAAAGGACCCTGAATACAGCTGCGCACTTTTTTACCCTAGAAAAACAATACCAAGGATATCCGTTATACAATAAACTCAAAAAAGATTAGTCGCACGTAATATTGACCGTAGAAGCCCATGATGGAAGAAGGAAAATGGCTTCCTCTTTTGTATTTAATCTCCATCTTTTCGATTTAAAACTTCATGTAAGGTGCCCTTGAAAGAACTGTCTATGCTCGTGTCTACAGAGGGAAGACATTCTCACTGATCGATGTTGAGATGTCAATTGTCTGGAGTATTTTTAAGAGAGATTTTAAGAACCATGGCAATATCGTTGAAGCAACGCTTAAAAATGCAGTGTTGCATTGTGAAAATAAGCTTAATTCATTGGTGGGACTGCTATTTATTTGAAACAACTTTTCGTGTGTTAATGCGAATCAAAGCTTTGATACCATCTCTCAAGTTCTAGATGTTGATTTAGGATTTTAGGAGCATCGGCGACTAAGGCCATATTGTTTCGTGTGTTCTGTGGGCTATTTTCTGTTTGCTGGAAGAACAAACCGTGCTACCCTCTTCTGAGACAGACTAACTCAGTCACGTTGTGAAAAAGGCCCATAAAAATTGCTCAAGTCATCGACGGGAATGAAACTCAAGTCTTTTCCAGTCAGTGTGATATGACGGTGATTCTACCAATTGTGCTATCCACGAGGGCAGTTGTAGAACAAGGTAACATAAAGTGACTCTGAGCAAACACTGTGTTGGGAAGATAATTCTAATATTATCGAATGATAATATTAGAATTACCCTGCAACCCTCGCAGTCAAACAGTGGATAACGGGGTGCTCTCTCACTTCGAGTGGAAATGGCCAGAATTTGATTCTCATTGCCGATGCCGAAAAAATTTAAGGAACATTACTTACTGTCAGAGAACGATGGAACTCCTATGGGCTATTTTTATTCTCTGGCAGTCAGTGGTCGCGGGCAAAGGGTCTCACACACATCACTAACCATCACACACTGTTTTTTTTTTTTTTTTTTTCGTGGAAAATATTCATATTTAAAGCAATGTATTAACTTCGGCAAAACTGTTTTAGATTCGATTCCCCAGAGAGAGTTACCATACATCTGCACAGTAAAAGAGCATCCAAAGCTCTTTAGTAGTACTACTTCTCTCTAGTCAACACAAAACTGGACAAAAACTTAAGTCACTTGTGTAATTTTTCAATTAAAAATGTGTAACCCTTCCTTTAGCTCAAATTACATCCTGAATTCTCGTTGGTATGGATTCAACCAGAACCCTTAAATAGTTTATATCAATATTAGGCCATTATGAAAACAAATGAGCCCATAATTCCATCAGGTTTCGTGGATGTTGTTGTTGTGTTTTCACTTTTCGTTCAGGACAGTCCCACATATTCTCTAGGATTTCAGTCTGGTGATTTGGCTGGCCAGTTTAAATACCCTATCATTCTCTCTCTTGTCAGTTTAAAACAGTGGATGCCCTGGGAATGCAGGATTATCGGAATCATGAGTGTCCCTTAAAGCACAATCTGATTATCTAGATTGGTATTTGAAGTCCCTTCATAACAGTGAAAGCATCACTGATCCACCACTAGCTTGTACGACACCTTTCAGATAGTCTGCATGAATTTCCTCACTGCTTCTGTAATTGGGTGCCTGGCATCATTAGAGTATAGGCAAAATTTGGATCGGTCAGACCGCATTACAGCTTTTCAATCAACAACAGTCCGGTGTTTATGCCTTTTAGTCCATATTAGCCGGACTTTTTCACGCACAATTATTAACATTGGTCCCTTTTGGGGATCTACTCCAGATACTCATGCATCCAATTCTTCTTCGCGCTGTTCTCTCTGAAATCTGCTGATGAAGTCCTTAAATAACTGTTTGCAGCATTTCTTGTCTTGTTTAAAATCATTCTTCGTTTACTAGACGAGATATTCGTTGCCGATCACGATCACTTAACCAGACTTCCGAACACAATTCTGCCTCTGATTTCTGCTCACGCCATTCCTCAAAAACTCTTACTAGTGTTGTTTCTGATACACCAGCAAATTCTGCTATTTTTTTTAACATGGTGCGCTTCAAATGCTAACATTCATTTTGCCACTCAATAACATCTTTATCATTGCTGCGCACCATCTTTTGTGGTGGAAACCCTTGCTTCTTGTCACAGTTGGCATACCTGTAAATAAAGAAAGCTGGTTAACCCTATACTCTAATTTCAGCCCTGTAAGGAAAGCAATCCTACAAGATACACGTGTTCAATCTATTATATTCTACAAATACCACAGGTGACTAATTGTTTTGTCGTGTCCACAGATCTACTATTTTCCACAAGTCTTGCCAAATTATAAAATAAAATACTGAGTTTAGGGACTATTCACAAATTACGAACACTCTTCCCTTCCTCCTCCCCTGTGACAACTTGTAACAACAACCCATCTCCTCCCCATTATTACTCTACAAAATAACCCAACTGAATTCACAGAGGCGAGATATAAATTCTTCCCCTCCAGGTTACCGAAAGTCCCCTACGTGAACTGCAGTATCCATACAAAACCATACTCTCTCCCGCCCGCCCCCAAAATAACCACAACTGCTTAGACTTTCCCGCGGTGGTGGATCTGGTAATAATAAGCTCTCGTGGGTTAGCTCAGTTGGTGAGGAATTTTTATGGGTCTTTTTCACAACGTGTCCAAGTTAGTCAGTCTGGTGCGTGGGTACATGGTTTTTCTTATTTAAAATATATATGGACCGGTATACTGCAGCTTCAGATTGCTGCCACTATGACAAGTGTCCATTCATACACCCATGAACCACATTCACCAACTGTGGTTCCTTCGCACGGCCTGCTAACGCCTCATTGCATCTCTAACACGATATCCCCCACAGAATATTTCGTTTCGCTAGCAGCAGAAACCAAAGGAGTGCCTCCAGTCTTCTGGTACAATCTTATCTTCTCCAACGAGTCTAGATTGTCCGAAGGTTGACGTAGTCGGGTGCTCAGGCGTCCACCCCCAAGAACACGCAGCGACATATTTAATCACCAGCTCAACAGGGTGGTCTGAATCAGATCGACCTCGTCATTCTCATGCAGTCGTCTTGCATTCATGTACCGCTTCTGTAATCGGAATGAAAGAAAAACGGTTTTTTTCTTCTTCTTTGACTCGCGTGCCTATTTACTTACTGGAAGGCTCTGTGCAGTGCATCCACGTGTTCATGTGGCTGACCTAACGCGAATGCAACCCAACATTGTTGCCTTAAATAACTCCAGCTAGAGCCGTGTACATGGTTCAGTGTTCTGGCAATGTCTTCAAATGTAATGGCGGCTTGGGCACGTGGGATTGGAGGAAAATTATTATATAACAATAAAATCATTTACGTTAAATCTTCTTTTCTTTCTTCTAAATAACCAAACTCCAATATAGAGATGAAATCAATGGAAACGTTAGATTATTTGCATGATTCGTCCTAATTGCCTCCTCCTAATCTTAAAAATCATTTCAAACGATTACCGCGTACATAATAAATGTAAAATTAAATAACTCAACCCGAAGGTTCGCCTTTCCCATAATGCGCTGCTTTATTTACGTGTGTAAACAACGAATGCGGGATAAACATTTATTGAATAAACAACGGATACAGGATCTACAAACACCATTGCAATGCACGACGGGAGCGTAACAGACGGATGGACTTTACTCAATGGATGTGTGTGTAGAAGGAGTGGCCATGCTTGATAAACTTGAGCCACACAAAAATCTTCGAGGCTTGAAGATCCTCATTATATATTTTATTTTTCTATTAAATAAAACTTAAGTATGTAATAAAAGCATTCTTTGAAAATCCAGTTATTTTAAAATTCCCATTAACAGTTTCGTTGTAACTTAAATTCAAGATGGCTGCTAATAAATAAGTTAGAATATTATGAAAGTTCGATAAAGAGTAAAAACAGAAGATGAAGAAAAGAAAGGAGGACTATAGGCATTTCTCAACTCTCCTATCAAAGAAAAATAGCGATGTATGATGGGAACGTGAAGGATGGACATCGGTGGACTACGTGGTGAGAGGAAGAAGATCAAAAAGACAGATCCAAAAGGGAAAGAGGGATCAAAAAGATATAAATTTAATATAAAGAAGAGAAATATACATGATTTCGAGAGAGAGAAGGAAAAAACAAAAACTATCATGCAATAAAAAGAGAGAGAGAGAGCAGGAAGCGTGTTCTCGCGTGATTGCTCCACTGCACATTCGAGGTGACTTCCCCCAAGTCCGTGGTTATCGCAGACGGCATCGTCAGAGCGCCATGCTCACAGATATGTTCGGCGGAGCGAAGAGGTGCCGAGCCGTGTCCTAATCGGTGGGAACATCCACGCCAAAAGGGAGAGCTTGCGGCCGCCACCGTAGAATGCAGAAAAGTCGCGGTTTTCAGATGTTTAAATGGTGTCAGTGCACCCAGTAGAGTTAGCTGCTGAGACGATCTTCTTTCCTCCACACCCTCCTCAAAAACTCGACGCTCAGAGCGTTCATGTGCATCAAACGGGCTACCCCTTCGCCTCCTCCTCCTTCTTCCCCCCACCTTCAGACAGGGTATTAGACTTTACGCCGAAACAGAAGTAAATGGGGCGATCCGGTGACGAACGCGACCCTCGATTTTTCCAATTCTCCAGAAAACTTTTGGCGTGCTGAGAAAAAGTCCTAAATGCGAAGCTCGTATCGATCACACTGGCGGGGTAATTGCACGAGAGGAAAAACTTTCCCAGCAGCGTGTCTCATTTCCTCCTACACCAGCACGTGTCCACTGGCTTGACAGAGAAGCTCTTGTAAGCCTCTCGGACCAATGGAGCGTTGCAGAGATGACAGGAGGACATTTCTTCTCTGATTCGGGTGTTCTTCGCGGTATCGCTGCTAACTGGGGATCACAATGGACAAGAACAACACCTTCAAGGCCTGGATAACTGTCGACCGATTACAAATTACACCTAATCTTTTACGAGCCGCTGCTTTTCTTTATTCCAAAGACTTGGGATTTGTTTCAGTAAGGAGAGTTCTCCCTTTACTCAAGTACCTGTTCAAATCCCTCACTCCTAGATTGAAAAAAAACAAGCGAAAGTCGTCCTGAAACTACTGGAAGTGTAGATCAACGGGAGGAGAAAGTAGGGAATTCACATTCGAACCCAACATATCTCCAAAAAGACATTCAGTGAAATTAACGTGAAACTATCTACACTATTATTTCTTCTTTTCAACTGTGGAGTTAGCTGACTTTGTACAATGGTTCAGGCTGAGGTTATCTAGCCTGAATCCGATCTCATGGAGAGTGAGGACCGCTTACCACAACATCAAAATGCTAGCTGAAATGATGACAAAGATTATAGACACCCCATCTCTTGAAAATATCATTCAAAGACCACGGATATTATTCGAGTGCGTGCAAGTTGACTCATGTCTACCCCTGAGAAGTTCCTTGATCAATATGGAGTATCGCTACCTAATGTTTCCATTAAAGACAATGGTCATATTTAATAAGTTAAATATTATTTCGGGAAAATTTTCCAATGGCATAGCCTACAGAAATAAATAATTGCACAGACATACGAGCGTATCCTTAACACTGCTCGAAAAAATTAAGAAAACACGCAGAAACGTGGTGTACCATAGAATAACGATAAAATGAGGAGACAGCGAGAAACTTGGGACAGGGATTGTATAAGAATTACCAAAAAGGTCACATTACAGAATCCAATAGATACAAGATGCTCGAAAATATAGTCACATGACGTCATACGGCTTATGATCCCCTCCAAAGGCTAAACAGGCCTGACAGCGGTGAACCAAGCTCGATATAAGGGTGTCTATAAGATTCTGTGGCAACAAATCCCATTTTTCAACCAGCGTAGACCTCAGCTCACCGAGTGGTTGTCGGCGTCTCACACATGTTCTATCGGATTTAAGTGTGGTGATTGCACTGACCATGGCAGTCGTTGGACAGTATACTCGTATATCAAGTGTAGTGCTTATGAAGTAGTATGTATTCAATACAAAACAGGCTGTGTATAAGATATGTTATCTACAATGACTGGCCAAAAATTTAGAAACCTTCACAATTAGTATCAAAAGATAATTAAACCTGTGATTTGCGAATATAGGTTGCCATGTGGTATGATCACAAGTTGTTTGATATTTAATAAATACTCTATGCGTTTTAGGGGCTTCTTATTAGTTTTCGATTTTCAGAAAGATATTATTGTTGGAGCCACAATTGAAAGCAAATATCTCAAAAGTATACAATGGGTGGAGAATGTCTCTCTAAAAGGAAGATATGCTGTAGAAGGTCGATACTCCAAAAACGAGACTGCCCGAGAATAGAAATCCCATTTCCAATCGAACTATGAAGTGAGAGTTGAAGAAACTGGGATTTGGTAGCAGTGTACCTACACGAAAGCCAATTCTTTCTATAAAAATTCGAAAGATTCGACTGGAGTTGTGCCAGCAACCCAACGCTAGACTGTGGAACAGTGGAAAAAGATCGTATGGTATGATGAGTCTCAATTTACACTTTTCTTTTTTGCACTAATGGTACGATGAAAGTGTGACTTGATCATAAAGCTAGAGGCTATCTTGTGTCCACCACTGAAGCCGCTGGAGGTGGTATCAGGTATGGAGCACGTTCTGGTGATACAGACTGTCCACTCTATCGTTAGAAGGTCGTGTTACCTGCAATGACTATCTTTCTCGTATCGGACCAACAATGGCAGACGAGATTTTTACGCGTATTGCGATGGATTCATTCAAGATGACAACGCAACTGTACACCTTGTAAAAATTGTATCTGAATGGTTCGAGGAACATTCTCAAGATTTGTAAGGTCTACCTTGGCCGCCAAATTCACTGGATTTGAATCCAATTTAGAGTGTCTGGGATACGTTTGAAAGAGCAGTTCTTCTTCTTCGCAGTTCTCTAACCACAGTAGAGCAGCTGACAAATATCTTGATTGAAGAATGATCAAATCTGGAGTAGACTCTTCAGGTACCTAGTGGAAACCATGCCACGATGTGTAGGGCTGTAATTCGGTCAAAAGATGGCACTACTAAATGTTGAATAAAGATTTCTAATTCTGGGAGAGTCAGTGTTTATATTCACTGACTGACCCCCTTCTAGCTTGCCACTATGTCTCTCCCCGACATTACACAAAAGCACTTCGTTATCCAGTTCGTCTCCATGGCAGCAGTATAACTGGTAAACCAGAGTACGATAATAAAACTAAGTTATGATTCCGCTATATTTATGGCAGTTATCGTCCTTGAGAGATCCAAATGGTCTTAATCTTTTTTTTATTGCAATTGTGCGATGATTCAGTTGAACGGGAAGAGTTTTAGACTCGTGTTTTCCAAAGTGATTGAAATTTCAATGAAGAATTCGAGGCTGGAGTTTCTATGATACAACCTTAGACAGAAAAAAAAAATAAATAAATAAATAAAATATACACCCACACATCCTTCTCCTTGAATTGAGCGAGAACGAGGACAGAATAAGTGTCTCGAACTTCTTCGATTAAAGATGGTAATGGGACTTTAAAGTCCCATTACCATCTTTCATTCTGTTGTGTTCCATTTTGTGCACAGTTTCTATTTGTGTTTCATTTGAAAAACAGCAGTCCAAAAGAAGTTCATGAAAATGAAGGTCGGCCATTCCTCAGTTGCTTTACCAGCACCTGAGTAGTGGCCTCTCAGAAAGATGATCCGAAACATTATCCGAGAAGAGAAAAACTAAAAGGAGTAGTCGATGATGTTGCTGAAGTAACGTGTGAATTATTGCTCTCATCCAGCTGCAGGGGCGAGCCGTTCCGAGGGCGAAAGGGGTGCATTGCACCCGGGCCAAAGTTCAAAGGGCGCGTGAAAACCTGAAACTTACATACACATATGAAGACAATTTCAAAGGGGTGCGCCAAATTCCCTAGGAACTTCCCTGTCTAACTGTATATGGAAATGCTTTATTCCATGTCTTGAAAATGGGACCTACACTTTAATTAAATATCTTCAGTTTACCCACTAAAATATAGGGAAAAATTTGACTTAAGCGCTTTAGAAACAGCTACAACTAAGGCCATATTGCTCCGTGTGTATTATGTGTAAATTGCGTGTGTTCTGAGGTCGATTTTCTGTTTGCTGGATGAAAAACCAGAATTCCGGGGGGGGGAACTATCCTGCATTCGCCTGAGACCGACTAACTCAGCCACGTTGTGAAAAAGACTCAAATATTCCTCACGGGACTCAAACTCAGGTCTTTTCCGCCCGGTGGGGGAGGACGACATCCTACCTACTGGGCTACTCACAAGGGCTGAACGCTCTCGCTGGAGGAATTGAAATATGGATCGATTGAACGGTCTACTGAAAAACAACGCAGAGAGGGGTTATCCGCGAGGTTATTTGAAAATTTTGCATTAACCTGCTTCGAGATAGCACCCCATTTATCAGCATATTGTAGAAAGAGATTTCTGTTTGTATTCTTTTAGTTCACTTATATAAACTACGATATTTGTATCTTCGGAAAGTTGGAGAAGATACTCTTTGAAATAGAAGAGAGAGAAGATTGGGAGAAATGTCAATTTATTGTCAGTTCTTGGAAAAGTATTGGTTTGCAACACTCAGTCCGAAAAATGCAACTGAATTCTTTGACAAACCAGAAAGTCCTTACCAAAATATAGTTTGTGGTTGGTACAATAAATGGTTAGTACATTGAGATGCGTATTTAATTAATGACTGAATATTTTTCCAGGAGCTGTGGGTTCTCGAGGCTATGTGAGGATGGCGTCAACATTTAAAAGTCCGATGCGCCTGCACGCAATTTCAACCGTTTAGAAACGCAGACAGGAAAATCTTCTGTGGCTCTTACACTTAACAGGAAAATCAGTTGCAATAAGAAACTTGAGGAAAAATGTCATTCTTATAGCACTCCTATTGTTAAGTGTCTTCTTAGCAATTTCTGCCACATGGCCATGGAGAAATCTCTTTTTTTTTCGTCTAGGACTATAGCCCTTGCGTGCATAAGACGCCATTAGAAAACTGGTGATTATCTGTTAGTCCAGAGAAGATAGTGGCGAAATACTCAAAAACATTTTACATCTGTAAAAAAATATTGCTTCTATTTTCAAGAGCATTTATTGGTGTTGTGTTTTGTTTTCTTCTCAATAATCCATTTTCAATCCAATTTACAATCCTCTTTTATCAAAATTGAGATACATTTCGATCTGATTTACAACAGTTTTTGATCCAGTTTGTAATCAATTACTACCAGAGCTTGCAGAGAATGTAGTGTTCTTCTGGTTGTGCGTGTGTTCTACAATAAAATTACTTTTTATCAGAGAAAACATCTTACAATGACTTTCCAACCGGATTCGAACCCCTGTTCGGCAAACAGGAAAGCTGCACGCGTGAGGCAACAGACCAAAAGAGCATAGAAATTGGAGGACTGGCGAAATAGTTGATTGCATTTCACAGTGATTCTGCCCATAAAGCAACGTCATCGTGGAACTTTGACCTTGTTTAAACGTATTGGCAGAGGGAGTGCTAAAACCATACGATGTTGAAAGTAGGAGGAAGAACTGTTATTAAAATGATAGCGCATTTACATTCGTTTTTTTTTTATTAGTATCTTCCCCCACCCTTTTGACACTAAAGTGGGTTTCGAGGATAAATGCTCTTTAGCAAGTCAAATAAATACATCAGTAATAAAAGTGAAACCAATATTTTGGTTATTCGTTGAATTCGGGGAATTTCTCTCAGAATTTGTATAAGATTAAAAGCACTAAGTGGTTCAGCAGAACTCAAAAAAGATGAAACTTAAACCCCGAAGCTATGCATGCATATTAGGGGAACCGTATGGGTGCCATCTCCTTAAACATCAAATTCTTCCTTACGAACAATTAAAATTTCTCATTTTTGATTGGCTTCATCGAGGATTCCAGCGCAGTATTAGTTAAATGTCACTACCAGCTGAGAAAGTTAAATGAAAGAAAGCCTTATACGTATTAATTTGTTTGGGAAAAAGGATCGGAATTAATTACTGCGAATATCAATTAATGTTGCATCATGTGTAATAGATCCTTGTTGGGTAGCACAGTTAGTATTATCACCATCCTCCCCACACAAGCTGGAAAAGACCTAAGTTTGAAATCCCGTCAATGACGCTAGGAATTTTTATGGATCTTTTTCATAATGTGGCCGAGTTAGTCGGTTTCAGGCGTGGGTGGCATGGTTTTTTTTTTCTCCCGGAAATTTGGGTTTTTCCTCCAGCAAACAGAAAATCGACTACAGAACACACGCAATTTAGAAACATTTTATACACCGCGCAATATGGCATAAACTGCTGATGCGCCTAACAACCAACTACGAGTAACAACAAAGAAATGGGAGGAGGATCTCTGGTCTGGTGACTTTTGTCAAACATTCCAAGACAAACTAAGGCTGATAGATTACGACCTGCCCCAAGCTTTATACATTTGAATGAACATTCTGAAACCCAATCTAACGACAAACATGTGAACTATTTATATGCACCTTTTGCAAATGTTGACCACAAGCGTATTTGCTAAAGAGCCAGCTTGACACCAACACATAACGTGATTGATATCATAAACAAAGAGCTTTCTCAACTCTTGGAACTGTAAAAAATCACATATCTGTTGGCACTGTCCGAAACATCAATGAGGTACAATTACACAATACAATTTTTCAACTGTCCACAACTACCCGGTGTGTCTCCCAACAATCTGGATCTCAGAATTAGTAGTCCCATTCTGCTCTTCTTAGAAATCTACACCACCAACATTTTTCACCGAAGACGATTGGCTGTCAAGATCATGGCACATGTGATTGAAGTCGCATCATGACTGGCCATGTAACAGGTCAGGATGTATTCGTTCCTCGCATTCCTATCATTACAAACGGCTTCAGTTCACTGTTGGCCACGAGCATCAATAAGGCACATGGACAGACATTCAAAACTGTAGGCCCCAACTTGAAAATCCAATATTTTTGGATTTTCAAGTTGGGTTTGTGTTGGCTGCAAAACACAAAACTCTTTGCCACACCGGCCATAAAATATGGATTAATATTCTGTTTGCAATTAAGTTATTCTCGCAGTTAATAACTTAATTGCACAACCGTTATGTCCACTGTTATTCCACACTTTGTGGAAAACATACTAATCCACATTATCCCCCCCCCCCTTTTTTTACAGAGTTTTGTATTCATCACAGAGTTACAGTGCGGAGTTGGGGAGAGCGGGGTGGGGATCTCCCGAGGCTTCAAAGACAAGACACTGTGTGGAAAAGGTTTCCATTTGAATTCCCACTCCAAGGGAGAAACCAGTGGTCGATTCAATCGATATTGGAGTAGAATTGCGTAGTTTTCTTCTCCTACAAACTCGGGGTTTCCACTATGCGAAACAGACAAACCGATCATAGAATACACACAATAAACTGATGCCTCATAGCCTTAGTTGCTTTGGCGCAGAAAACAAGCAACAGCAATTGTTTTTTTAGGATTTAAATGCTAACTTTCATAACTATTTAGCAGAACTTCCCTGTATGAACCCGGATCTGAAACACACACACACAGATAAATTAAGGAATTACTATAAATGTAAACATAATTTTGATTAATCCAACCTGCGAAGCATGAATAGTACGTTAGTATCTAGAGGTTGGTGGTCGTAAGGTTTTATTGCGTGTGTTCTGTGGTCGATTTGCTGGACTAAAAATCTTATTTTCCGGGAGATAAAACCATGCTACTCTCGGCTGAGACTCAGCCACGTATGACAAAGGTCCTCGCGTCATTGAGAGAACTCGAACTCAGGTCTTTTCCACCCGGCTTGGGAAGAACGGTAATTATATCCACTGTGCTACTCAAAGATCTGATTGTGCGTAGCTCATTTTGATTGTGTACATGTACCTGAGTACACCCGTGTCTTGGGTAATAAGGTGGTCTGATGGTACATAGACACACTATCGGTGATTCATTGTGGGAAGTGACTGACACAATGGAAGCGGACTAAATCACACGCAGAGGTAGGAAGGATCCTGAGTTTTCATCGAAATGTGATATCATCATTGAGGAAATAGTTCCAGGAGATGAGAAGTATCCCGAGAGGCTGAACAAGGCCAAAACATCAACAGATAACCGATGTCTCTCCTAACTGACAGATGACAATAGGAATATGTGTTCTGTCCGACGGTAGGTCGTTAACCCTCAGAGAATTATACCGGATAATGCGATAGTTTCCTAGCGTCTTCAGCGCCTCTGTGTATTAATTAGTCTCTAGCTGGGTTCAAAGCTGATTCGTCTGAAAAATGAGCAAACCACCCTTGAACACATATGCTGTTAGATAAAAACCATTGAGCATATCGAGTTAAAAAAAGAAAAATTAAAAAGCATCTCCATTTGAGACCATCTAAGTCAAATCGTAGTGAAACCAGTCTTTTCTAAATGATATCAAATGACTAAGCCATTCTACTGGCATCTTGTGGTCTGCGGAGAGAGGTGCACATTGCAAGGCAACTCATGATTTGTGTTCCTCTCAGCTCATTGTACAGAAGGTGTCACGTAATGTCGTGAAATGTTGAACTCAATGGTACCATGAGTGTGTACAGATGAGTACAGATTCCGACGTGCCTTCATCTGGAGGGGGAGGTAGAGAGGAAAAGCAGAAGACTAAATCATAAACATCAGAAAAGGGAATTGCTAAGGAGGTCATCAGATGGGCAACCATAATGGTAGTGCATGTACGATGGTGCATATCTAGAGAGAAACTGAAGTGTAGATATGAAAATGCTTTCCTCGACACAGCGCAACTAGTGGAGGACTGTTCTTCAGGGTAAGGGTATATTCTCGAATAGAATGGTCATTAAAATCTCCAGATCTGAATCCCATTGAGCATAATTGGGATGCTTTGGGAAAGCAAATCTCTATTTGTCAACCATCTCCAGGATTCTTCTACTCTTACTAACAGCATGAAGGTTCATTGTGAGTGTTACATGGCTGGCATGTGATACCGCTGTAAAATGGCCAGATACATGGCTGGCAGGGATAATCACACCCCTGTTAGTAGAGCTTTCCAAAGTTGTTGTGGCAACACCTTGATGTGTTGGGCGGTGTCCCAAACGGCGTCTCCATATTTTGGCACCATATCTGATTTTCTTTCGCTGCATATATCTGATTGATTAAAATACAATTAGAGATCGGTTAGTTAGTCGAGCTTGTGCTCAATACCTTGTTTAAATGTTTTGATTCGGAACAAAGCAAGCTGCTTACCGTTGTATTTACCATGAACTTAACGACAGGGAACAAAGAGGGTGGAGTCTCGAATAATTTCATTCTGTTTTTACGTTGGTGTCGAATTATTTTTGGAACGTACTCAGTGCGTCGGCGTCAAAGAAGTGTGGAAAGCGCTGTTCAGGGGATACAGCGCTTTCCAAACAATTATCATTCCACAGGGTTGGCCGGATAATTATGAACCACCTTAATTTTGTAATACTTTTTTCTTTCTTTCCTATAAATGTTATTTAATGTCTGTTTTTACGTTTCAGCACACTTTAAATTGTTATCGAAACGAAGAGAAAAACATCTATTGAAGAAAGAGTACGAAGAGCGAATTAATGAGGAAAATACGAAAGTCTAAAAGGTGGTAAATGGGTAATAGGAGAAGTAAGATGTTACTTCATCGCTCCAAACATCCACGAATTGCAGAACAATACCAACTTTTGATAATACGAGTAGTGTGACAGATCCTGCAAGATGGGGCAGACCAGAGACAACTCCAAATGAAGCTAACAGTGGTAATCTACGGAAGCCACCTGAAGAAGTCCACACAAGTCTACTCGGGACGTTCCAGTCATTAACAAAGATCCTAAAGAACACTACTTTCAAGTCCTTTATGTCCTTTCCTAACCTGTAAGCCATGTAACTCATGAAAGTGGTCCGCGGGTTTTGACAATTAAACAAGAAATAGTTATTAATATATTTGCCTTTATATTGTAATATTTTTTGTGGTCTCCACATCAAATATAAAAGTGATCTGTCCTGAAAAAGGGTTGGGAAACACTGTTATATATTGCCTAGAGCCTCACTAACAGTATAGTGGTTCCACAACTTCAGAGAACTGGTTCGAATCCTGTTATCGACTGGACAAATTTATGAAAGCTCTTTAATCGAGACTGAGTTATCGATCTCGGAGAGCGGAAGTTAGTGTTCCCCTGGGCAAGTATTCTGGGGCTTCTACAAGCCCCGAAGCACTAAATCAGCCCCTCACTTGTACAGAAATAATACGAAATAGTACCCAACTCGTTTGGTGAGTGTGGAAATTGTGTCTAATTCCTCCATCTTTTGTCCAGAAGAGAAGATGGCTTGTAGCCTCTGCAGTGGACCGGAAAAGGATAAAGAACCTACACGCCCCTACAGGGCGTATCAGGTGTACCCTCTCTTAAAATAAACCGAATAAAAATAATAAGCAGCAGATTAATGCAGTTTGTTGTAATTATTAATAATAATCGAATACTAATAGTATTAATACCTGTTAGGTGTTTTTCTATGGAAAGGCGCATCAATTAGCATGATTTCATGCGAAGGAGCATCCAACAATAGAATCTATAACAACGCTGTTGACAGATTCCTATAATGGAGTGATCTATTGTTGCCTTAAGAAACAATGATCCATTGTTGGAAAAGTTGGACATATTTCGATTTATTATGCAACAAACCCGATTTATCATCTCAACAATAAATGGCAGTAATGTGATTTCCAGTTTTATTTTTGTCAATCGCAGATTAGCATAATTGAAGATACACAATACCGAGATGCAGTTCAGGATGCCAAACAAGTCGTGTTGGATACCTTATTTGGCACTCGTAGTTGGTACAATGGAGTCGAGGGTGATGCATAATGCGTTTGTCTGAGTCAAAGTCAGTGCAGTCCTGCGAGCACCGAAGACTCCATAATTTTAAAAGAGTAATAAATAACAATTTAATTAAGCCTCAAATGAAAAAGGCTTAGTTTCAAACGAGTGACACGCAACCGTGCTAAGTCCATGCATCAAATTAAAACCGTTTAACCAAATTCCAGAGCGTTAAGCGGATCTGAGAAAGAGGAACCACACCCAAGTCAATGGAGAGACACTCCGACATTCCGAACCCGACTACAGTCAACACGCCGCACGAGCAACTAGACCTCCTTCCACCCTCTCTCTCTCTCTCGCTCAAGGTCAAAGACCGGCGACAGCTGCCCTGTCAACCTTCTCCCCCACCGTTCCCCCGCAGCTCAACGACTACCACCATGCCAGGGGTACACTAACCAACAGTGTTCACGTGCATTACCGACGCCTAAGCGACGACAGTTGTTAGGAACGCTCACAGTGCGTTTTTCTTTTCTTTCTTTTTAACTTTGTCTTCTGTTGAAGGTTCAAGGAAGGGTAAGTGACCACAGCCTCACAGTGGGACACTGTGACGGGGCCTAAGATCTCAAGCATCCCAATTGAGCTTATGTTTAAGAGGGCCACTAATGTGTCTGGGGTACTCGAAGCTAGAAACGAAGTTTTTGCACAACACGCCCGTCAAGCGACTAAGCTATATCAACAGCCAGCGATGAGTGATCTTCAGCAAAGCCAATAGAAGTAAACAGCCCCTCTTCTGCCCCGGCAAAATGAAAAAAAGAAAAAAAAACTTCTTTATGCGGAAAGTTGATACCGTACTGCAGAATAGAGAGCAACAGACAGACTACGGGTGGGCAAAGTACTTCCTATGGACGGGTAAGACTCCTCGAAGCAACTTAATCAGGCCCTCGGCGATGGCCAGATTTGTTAATAATCAGTTTCTAAGCTGAGTGATTGAATTGTTGATGTTTCGTAAGAAAAGATAAACTGACCTGTTTCCCATACCTTAAAGAGTTGTGTGTTTCTTCTGGAAAGAAAAATATAAGTTGATAAAAATGGAAAAATATTTTTATATAAAAAAAAAATACAAAGATATGCGAGTCTTCTGATCGACGGTCGTCTCTTGCAAATAACTTTCCATCCCTCACAAAGCCAGCGAAATTTGTCTTTGGCAAAAGAAATTATCTTTACACATAAAAACAAAATACCCATTCTTAATTGTTTTTGTGACATCTTATTTCGAGATCGAACGAGAAGTCAATAAGACCATGGATTGTCTTATAAATTATTACCAAAGCAACTGAGACACTCAGGTGTGTTCAAAGGCCTTATTTTCCGCTGAAGCAGTGCCTGATCCAGGAGGGGGCAATCCTTCCACCTATCATAGCATCAGTGAATTGGAACAAATTCTGTGTTATATCAATCACATGTCATCATTACATCGACTTCCACCCTTAGAAAAACTGTCTGGATCCGACTTTGCTTTGGATGAAAATCAATTCTCCGGTAGAAACCAACTATCTTAACCTCGACTGAGATGGCATCTTCACGTTATTGACAGAATTCGAACCCAGCCCTCTCTACGTGGGAAAGACTTATTAAAGATTCTTAAAGGGGGAGCGAAGAAATAATAGGGATAATCCATGTGAAAAGATCAGCCAAAAATTAGTATTCGTTTTGTTTTTGCCCTTATTTATTTTCAGACCTATTTTTCATCCAGCAAACTGAATACAAACAAAATAAACTGACTCCTCATGGCCTCAGTTGCGTTGGCGAAAATTTAAGCCACCATTGAACTCGTACCTTTGGCCAACAACGTACGATCTCCGCCTTGCGTTAATCTAGTTTGTTCTCTCTCTCTTTATATTGCGGATGTCAGTTATGTGTATTGCAAAGTAGTTGTGTGTTTGCAGAAAAATGGAGATTAGGACCACTGCATTTAATTTCATAAAAAAAAAATAAATAAAAAGTTACGAGAAGAAATTCCCTACAAGCAAACTCCCTATAGAACAAGCTAGAATGTGAAAGCACCATCCTATGACTCGTGTTACAAATTTTGTAAGTTAAATATCTCGGGATAACTGGATTTGTAATGCCAATTTGACTCCAGTGGATACCTCGTGATCATATTTCCTCAGCAGACACTGTCCAACGTTTCCTTCTACTTCGATAAATACCGGGTCGACGGTGGCGCCATCTCGATTACGCGAACATAATGGACCACGCATCCCTGCTTTATGTAATGGGCACGGGATCCGAGGCGGCATTTGAAATGAAAGAAAGTCGTAAATATTCAAGAGGACGATAACTGGTCTTCTCGAATAACAATCGACTCTGATGCAATTTCGAATCGTTACACGAGAGCGCGAAGGGGGCACGCTCACAGAAATAGACAGCCCTTCTTAATAAAATGGTCTCTCTCTCTCTCCTGCCCTGCGTATCATACTGAAGAATGATGGTATATTTAATTTTATAGCGAGCCACTTTGGGTGCTACGAGTGTGGAAGACAAAAATTGAGCGAAAAAAATCAGGCAAATGTTGAGATTAAGAGAAAGATAAACGTCGTTAAGGAAACCACAGAAATAAAAATGGAAGTGGGCAAGGAGAAAGGTCACATGAAAAATGCAGGGGGAGGGGGGAGAGCAGAAACGTATAGCCAACATAACGGTTGTAAGTCTGCACTTGATAATGCCATCGAGTTCCGTACTGCTCTATGTCAGCAAGGTCATATTGATTAGATCTCGGTTACGCGTCCACCCTCGCATTTCGGACCAGACAGAAAGATCCATCGTACAGGGGATGGGTGACATTACTATACGCAGACAGAAATAGCGAGATGCGAATCACGCTGTGAACGACATCCGTGGCTTATTGCGATTAATTACTAGAAAAAGGGGAGTTTGAGACTCGCTTTCCCCTCAACGGAAACAATGAAAGCCGAGTTCGTCATTTACGCAGCAGTTGAAGATGATGCTGAGAAATGGTTTTACGTTAAGGCAGCTTGTTGGATTGTAATTACAGTACACTAAGCCTAAAGTTAGGCTTAACCGTTCCACTTGACCCTATAAAAACAGATAACGGGCACTTACCAAAGGTCGCAGCGGAGAGGATGGCACAAACATGTGATGGGTAGGTTGTGGTCTTGGTGGCCGACACTGTAACTTGGAAAGCAGTTGCGCATTCAGTATCACAGAAGAATTGTCGAAATAATAATCACAGAGATGGTGGGTGTGTATCCTTTTGGGCCACAGTGAACCGACGACTGTCTACCGTGATGAACGCGACGGAGAGCGGCACAGATCTCGGGGTAAGGCACTTCGCCAGTAAGGCACAGTAATGGACGGATCTTCGTTGTTCACCAGATAAACGTGCGCCAACCGACAACTAAACAAACGCCAGCCAGGCGTTCTTCCCAGCGTTCCTGCCGGCGACTTTCTGAGCGAGTGGTGTACGCCGCACAGAGACGCCTTCCACGGCCGGAGCAAGACTGCGTGTCGGCGCCACGCGCGCAAGAGTGTGCCAGATTTGAGCGCTCCGGAGTCGGTGGTGGTGGTGTTGGTGGTGGTAGAGGAGGAGGGTGGGGGGAAAGCACGTGAACACAAGAGGGCGGGCTGCACAACCAGGGAGTGGCTTTTGTTTCCCCACCCGCGAGTTTTCATTCACTCAGGCGGATGACGGCGTTCGTCCCAGAAGACCCGTACATCTTGACGACGACCCTCTTGTGCTGCGGTTGATGTCACGTGCACCGGTCGCACCCTCGCCAGCAAAAAGGGAGAAACGGAACAGGGTGCAGCTTGGTGCTGGAACGGAGATGCCTTAAAAGGCTGCTGAAGAAGAAGAGACAGTAAACATTGCACTGCGTGCGTGTCGCTTTGCTCTTTCCACTCAACTACGATGGAATGGTGCAGCACGCGCGGAATCTTTGTATCCACTGATACTCCCACAGGGTGTATTACGATATCAGTAAGGCAATTATCACACTGGGCGTCTCTCTTTCTCTCTCTCTCTCTTGTTCCAGGGACGCTGCATGTACAGATTACGCTGTTTATCGCCGCTGCGGTACGCTGTTTATAAATCGTGGTTGAGCAGCCTTATCAGTGGGCTTTAGCTTTGCACGCTGTTCTTCATTATGTACTGAGAATGTTTGGTTTTGTATTGTACTTTGTCGCGTCTCTGGATGCTTGGCAGATGTGTGAAAGCAGGACCGGTTCCGATCTCATGTCGCCATGGTCTAATTGTTCACTGACTAGACCATGGCGGCACGAGGAAAATATTTAAAAAAATGTTTTCAATTTTTATAATATTGAAAATATATTTATCAATATTTTCAATGAGAAAAAATATTTTTCTTATCATTTTTCTCATTGAAAAAATTGAAAATGAAATAATTTATTTAAAATATATATTTTCAAATTTATTTATCTGCGATTAATTTAGTAAGATTGAGAACATAGGATTTTATGATTAAAATCTTAAAAATGAAAATCGGCTTTATTTTATAGGGGGCGCTTCACTAATATTAGTCTTCGTTAATATATTTCGATATTTTTTTCAGCTATAGTCTGTTTACATTTATTTTCAGCAGGTGGCGCTAGCCATCCACCATTCTTCATTGTTTAGTATCAAGAGAATGACAATAGCGCGACTTTGACGTCATCTGTTGATAAGGCAACGCCCTTGAAATAAGCCATAAAAGGGGCGTGGTTTAAAAGAATTTCGCGTATTTCCTCCTCTTTTCAATCGTGTTGCTCAATGGAGGAAATTTTTATTTAACCTCTTCGTTTTATCCAAAAACGTTTGCATTTTCAATTTCCACTCACACTGAAGAAATTAATTTGACTTTTAAATTTAATGCATCGTTCGATTAGTCTAAAGAACAAAAATAGACAGAGAGCTTAGAAACTTTGTAGTTCTCGGCAAGAACAATTTGATTTGATAGAATTTAATAGTTTTTTTTTTTCTTTTGTAACTTGATTAAACTTTAGCGTTTCTATAATTATTTTTCCTCGTTGCTCGAGCATCGCTAGATATCTCTCCGTTTTTTTTTTTTATTTGTTTTCCACTACCCTTCCGTATTTTTTTGTCATTCTAATTTAATTAAAAGAATTTTCGTCCAGTGCTATTTTATTCGTCAACATTTTTTTTTTTTTTGTAATGAGATTTCCTGTTTTCTTTTCTTCATTTTCAAGCAAAGCACGTTATTAAAATGATGAAAACGAATACATTTTTTCATTTTTCATTAAAAAAAGCAAACAAATCACTGCATTTTGTTCTTGAAGAAAAAAATTCCTTACCCCTACGTATATGAGGAGACCTAAGGTTAAAATTAATACACTGCGTTTAGCAGGCCTCCTATAAACAACAACAAAAATCAAATATGTTGTTTATTGGTAAATAATTCATTAAATTATTTTCTTTTCACTAAACTACTGATTTATTTGCAGTACACACGTTCTCGATGTATTGCTGGTTGTCGGTTTATTGTGTATAATAATTATACACAATAAACCGACAATAACATGTGTAACTTATATTTTGTATAAATGTGTTGTTGTTATTCTTTTAAGAGCATCAGCGACTAAGGCCATATTGCGTGTATTCTGAGATCGACTAACTATGCCTGAGACAGACTAACTCAGCCACGTTGTGAAAACCGCCCATAAAAATACTTCAGGGCATCGACGGGACTCGAACTCAAGTCTTTTCCACCCGATGTGGAGATATAAAGGATAAATGTTCACTGTCTAATGTCCCCCAGGGGTTCCCCATCTCCACGTTGTGTCACACTACTCTGTGAAGGCCAGAGGTTTCAAAAAGTGTAAAATGTAGGGAAGGTGGCATCCTACCAACTGTGCTACCCACGGGAGGGCATAAATGTATTATATCTCTAAAAGTGTGTGTTCACTGGTTTGCATGTTGCGCGGGCTGAAAAATTGTATTCCCTCCCTGTGAGATCAACTATGTACACCCTGAACCACAGCCTGAAGAGGACTTGAGAAATTCCTCCACTAGTTGATAAGAATCGAACCCAGACCTCTCCAAACAACTGATAACAAGTAGCGAAACCATTGTATTGTCACGATATCGAAAAACTCAAATTTTTGGAGAACCTTGCAACATTCGCTGGACACCAACCAACTCGAATTACATTACCTTTCTTTTTTTTTTTTTTTTATCTTTTCTCTGTATAAACTGTATGGAAAAGAGAAATAATTGCCGGACTTCTATTGGCTCAATTTTAATGAAATTTGGAATGAGTCGCAATTATTTTTACTAATTTAGTACAGAAATGGAGACTCTCGTCTCCATTTGTATACTCCAACAGAGGCAGAGAGTCTCGTCTGTGAAGGTTTTCTATGAATCCTAAAACTCCTCGATATGAGTCCCTCCAATCATACTGTGTTTCTTTCTAATCATAGCCATTATACCTGTGGTAGTTGATGCCTGCGTCTCCTGGCAGGAGCATCTGTTGGCAATGGTGGTACAAACACGGCATCCTCTACATAGCGCCACAAAGAGAAGTGTTAGGTATGGAGACCTCGGGGACTAGGACCGTCACATGTCACCTTCTTAGGTACCTCGCCCCATCCATTACTGAGAAAGTGTGCTATTGATATTCTTGCACCAATTGTCAATTCACTTTGCGGTGGGTCCTTTTTGTGGGGGTGTACGACAGTCACGCTGTACAGAAGTCGCTAAATTTGTCTTTACAAAATGTTCGACACAAAATGCTTCTCCCATGGAAGGCAAAAGGGTTTACCTATTTTGAACCACCCTACACTCGATATCTGAACGCCGTGAGGGGGTAGCAGTAGTGGGAGTACAACGCAAATCAATACGAATCCAGACTGTAGCAATACCAGCGAATTCTCCTTTCTTGTGTCACTAGAAATTTTGCAGACACGTTGAATTCATTAAAATTATCAACAGCAATAGATGAATCGAATTCGAGAAGGTCCAAATTGTTTCATCGTCTTTCGGTTCTCGCCCAAGTTTCATTTCTTTTAATTGTCTCTGTTTTAATGTTAGACATTAGAATATTTCTTTATTCCAGTCCAGGTTCCTATCGAGACGACCTTCAAAAGGAAAATTATTGGAAATAATACTTGAAACCATTAATTTGAAATCGTTTGAAATGCTGCCAACAGTGAAGTACATTTTTTATATATTCGAACAATCGATGACGTCATACTTTATAGCGACACGAAGTGCAAGATAGGTGGTCATTATTACATCCTGAGTGTGCAGGTTTACCTTTACCTCGTGTCCACTGACCTTGAGATAACAGTAGTGGAAACAAAAACCGAGAAGTTGGGATGTAATTTTCGAGCGAGGTACCAAATACCAATAAAAATTATTGAGAATAAACAACGCACATCAGTATCGACTTCCATGCAAAAATTTATGCTCATCTCAGTATCGCTCTTGAGTTCTGCTAATCTGCAAAGCAAAAGCCAAGAAATCTTTCTTAGCTGCACCCCTCCGAATAAGGGTTTAGTGTAATTTATTCCTCAAGTTTCGACTGAAAGGATCTTTCTTCCTTTATCCACTCTCCACTGCGCATCCAATCAGTACTATCATCCACCCATCGCCGGTGCATCCAAGAATAGAAGGAGTAGTTTAAGACCCAATGTTAAGTGGCGTTTAAAGAAAGGGTGTGCTATCCCATTAGCCAGAGCTCAACAGAAGAATTATGAACTGTGAGCGATTGTTATCGTGCCGGTAACTCGCTTAAATGTTATCTGAGCGTGTGATCTTAATATCCTGCTGGCTACGGCACTCTTCTCTGCTATCTGAAGATGGCACATTACAAGTCTTATAAAACCCGAATGATCGAAGATTGCTCATTTAATTAATTGTGACACGACTTACTGCATTACCATATTTACGAGTATGTACACTGCCATTACCAAAGTATGCGAACACTCCAAAAGGATTTTCTAGTCCAGGTTACAAAGGCATCGCGTGATTTTAGAAAGGGAATTTTTCTAATTCCCCTGCAGGGAAGACGCGCCCTAATCGACGTTTATCAACCGCAAAAAGACAACGACGACACGGACAACAGGTAGATCTTTTAACCCCGCCTCGACAGGAGAAATTCTCATCGTCTTTTTTTCCTCAACGTGGCCCAGTTTATCGGTCTTGGGTAAGAGTCGCATGATTTTATCTCCAGGAATCTTTGGTTTTTCATCCAGCAAACAAACAAACACCAAAGAATACGCACTATTAAAGACAGTTTATATTTAAACAAATTTATTGTTTTCGGCGATAATAATCAAAATAAATTTTATAATTTTAAATTAAATGTAGAAAAAATAAACGATACGAGGGGTGATCATTTAATTCGCGGACTGGTGCAAGATCTTATCTTAACTGTTATCAACTGAATCTTCTGTGGATTTCTCCTTCTCGAAATACTCTCCCTTGAACTTTACACACTTTCGCCACCGTCGTACCCACGAATTACATGCTTCTTGCAAGAAATTTTGCAAGAAAAGCTTACCTTTCAGAGCTTTCTTCAGACGTAGAAAGAGGAAGATTTCACACGGGGCTAAGTCCGGTGAATAAGGGGGATGTGGCAGAACTCTGCATCTATGGCAGTGATCACTGCCTGCACAATATTAAATATTAGCCCTATGGGGCCTGGCAGTGCGTAGATGGAGAAACCACTTCATACCAGAATATGGCTACCAAGACACTCATTACCATTACGCTTCATTCATCTCTTTACCTGTTTCCGATGCATTTAAACTCTTCACGCAACACTAGCTCGACAAGTGCTGACATGCGCACAAATGAAAGGTATCAAAACCTATAGTACTTAGTGCTGTGCACGTCTTGAAGGAGATAGAGAGGGAGGGGTTGCCGGAAACTTTACTCTGGTGACTAAACATTGGTTCCACCACTTCGAGCCTCCAATCAGCAAAGTGGCGGTATTGCACCAGTTGGTGAGAGTCATCTGCCACCTAGTGTTAGTTTTAGTACTAATAAGTATTAGTATTATTTTATATTAGTGAATTTCTCCAGTTATAGTTCACTGCATACATATAAAGTTTTCTAAACATGTAATTCTCGGAGTTGATGACAAAAGCAGCAACTGTTCCTTTTTTTTTTTTTTTATGAAAACCACAAACACGAGAGTTATTAGAACCTATAGTACTTAGTACCGTGCTTGGGTTGGAGGTTGGGAAGACGAAAGAAGATATTTGTTGACATTGGACTTGAACTTCTGTAAATTTTCAGGAAATACGTATGAAGGGTGGTTGTTCCAGAAAACGGCAGTTGAATGAATAAACGAGGAAGATGAAAAGTTGATACTGTGAGTTTGAAGTTGGGCAGTAAATGGATGTTGGCTGGTGGCTGCACGTATTCAGACTGTTTTGAAAGAGAAAGCGGGAATTATAGAAGCCAATTCAGAGGAACAGTGCCCATGGAAGTATCTGTACAAGAGGCATGCAACAGAAACAGTACATCTATGAGACAGCTAGTGGAGAGACTCTGTTAGAGACGAATCATTAATTAACCTAACTGCCCTCTTCTGAATGGAATCTAGAAGCCTGAGAGAGGTTTTGGGGGCACCGCAACAGATGTGGGAACAATATTCCATGGCAGGGCGGATTTGCGATTTGTACAGAGTTAACAGCTGTTTGGAAGAAAAGTAACGCCGACAGCGAAAGCGAAAACCAAGTTTTTTTAGATGCAGAGGAAGCAATATTTGTAATGTGTTTGTGCCAAGAGTGATTAGAAGTCAGGGTAATACCCAAAAGAGATATATCATTTTGCCTAGAAATCGGAGTGTCACTAAAGATAAGCATAGGAGCAGAAGAATCCTTTTTGCGAGATATAAGACAAGACTGAGTTTTAGAAGGGTTGAAATCAACTAAGTTGTCTTTGCCCCACTGGAGAATTACCTGAAGATCAGCATTTAAGGAATTGGTAGCAGATTTTCGAGAAGTTGAAGCTGATTGAGCAGGACAAGGTTTCACAAATTGGAAAGTGGAATGCGATGTGCTATCATCGGCAAAACTATGGATAGGATTTCCAGTCAATGGAAGAAGGTCATTAATGTACAAGAGGAAAAGAGTGGGGGAAAGAACTGAACCTTGGGGGACACCGGCATTAGTGGAGAAGTCAGAAGACAGAGAGCCATCTACCATCACCCTCAGTGAGCGATCAGAGAGAAAACTGGATAACCAATTACTAAAAACAGTTGGTAAACCATAAGATGGAAGCTTGTTTAGAAGATCTTTATGCCAAACACGATCGAAAGCCTTTGAGATGTCAAGAGCAACTACTTGTATTTTACCGAACCTTTTCATTGAATTAGTCCATAAATGGGTAACATAAGCCAGAATATCACCAGTGGATCGACACTGACGGAATCCATACTGGCGATCGTTGATCAGACAGAAGGTTTCTAGGTAGTTTAAGAGTTGGCGGTTAATTGATTTCTCTATTACTTTAGAAAGAGTAGAAGTAATTGCAATGGGACGATAATTGGATGGGAGGGATTTGTCACCCTTTTTAGGAACTGGCTGGATATGAGCAAATTTCCAAAGCAGAAGGTAAAACACCTTAGGAATAAGAAAGTGAAAAAAGGCAGCAAAGAATAGGAGTAAGTTGAGGAGCACAGATTTTGAGAACAAGTGGAGAAATACCATCGGGACCTGAAGCTTTCTTAGCATCAAGATTCGTCAAAATCCTCCTGACATCCTTTTGACGGAAGACCACAGGAGGCATTGAATGGAGCGTGTTGGGAATGGTGGGAGGTGTTTTACCAAGATCATTAATATGAGTTGGAAGAAAAATGGAATGCTAGCAGGTCAACTTTATCCTTGGCTGAAGTGACAACAGAACCATCTGGTTTGGACAGAGGTGGGAGCAGACATGGGCAAAATTTGCGGCCAATTTGGCAAGGGACCACAATGCTCGGCTACCATTAGGACAAGAAGCAAGTTTTCTACTCTTAGCCTTTTCAAACTCTAGTTTGGACTTATTAATAACTGCTTTACAATTGTTGCGAGCTTTGGTGTAGGTGGAAAATGAAACTGGAGAATTAGAAACAAGCCAATTACAATATGCAACGTTCTTCTCTTGAACAGCCTTAGCACATTTATTGGGAAACCAAGGTTAGATAAAGGACGAGATTTTGAAGTGGAGTGTGGGATAAAGGATTCCATTCCTGCAAGAATAATTTCACTGACACGATCTGAGCAAACGTTGACATCATAAATTTTGAAACAGTAATTCAACCAAGGAAAAGAAATCTTGCAGGTCATCCCATTTTGCATTCTTGTAATGCCAAACAACACGAGGTTGGGAATAGCCATGATATAAAGGCTCCATTGGAGAAGAGACAATCACCAAGTTGTGATCCGAGGTGCCTAAAGGACTACTCACTTCGACAGTGTACTTAGAAGGGTTGTTTGTGAGAAAAAGATCAAGCGTGTTGGCTGTATGATTAGGATTGTCCGGTATTCTTGTAGGTAAATGAACAATCTGTGCTAGGTCATTAGTAATTGCAAAAGCCTCAGCATATCGACCAGCTGGTCGTTGTGACTAGAAAACGGAAGGCAGCTGGAGTTGTGAACATTAAAATCACCAAGGAAAATTACCTCACTGTTAGGAAAGTTGGACTGGAGAAAGTTAAGTTGCAAAGAGAGGAAGTCAAAGAGCTCCAAGTGATTAGTGGAGTTGGGAGAACGGTAGAGACAACAGATGAATTTGACACAATGAGGTAGAGAGATTTTAAGACAGAGAAGATCAAAGAGAGGAGATTCCAAATTGCCAAGTCCCTGACAGGGAATATCAGAACGGACATATGCATAAGTACCACCTTTGAGGCGAAAGCAATCATACAGCGAATAATTTGGGCATCTGAGATGAGCAGTAGTTGAATCAATCGATAACTGAGATTCTGTCAGAAAAGGTACATGGGGTTTGGCAGACTGCAAGTGGAAATGGACATCGTTAAGATTAGAATTCAGACCACGTATATTTGTGAAATGAATTAGGAAGTGCTTGGGAGGTTTAGATCTTTTCGGATCTTGCAGGAAAACTGGTAAAGCTCACTGATGTTTTCTCTTGAAATTATAAATATTTCATTTAATATTATTTATTTATTTCACTGTTTAAGTTTTCGGTGTTTCACAGTTAATTTTCATACAGGAATGTTATCTTGCTAGGCTGTTCTGAAATGTAGTCAACAGCTTTCTTTAATAATACAGTACTCGTAATACTTGAATATCATCCACGACTGCGGGGATGTTTTCATGGACATCACTGGATCTCCCTCAATTAGGGCGGACCAAGTTTTGCCCTATTGAGGGGGGGGAATCCATCGGTGACCATGTATCGAGATAGCATTGGATGCTTTAAACAAGACAATGTATCATCACAAGGCCCGCATTGTGCAGGAATGGTTCTAGGATAATGTTCAAGCATTTTGTGTGCTCCCTTGGCCGCCAGATTCCCCCAACATCAACCCCATCGAACGTTTGTGGAATGCGGTGGAATTCAGCATTCGCCAGTGTCTTGCTCCGTTGCCGAACTTCGGGACGTCCAGCTGGTCCAGGATAGCTGAGGACACCTTCTGCGTTCTCGTGGAGTTATGACACGCCGGGTGGAAGCGGTTATCTCAGAGAAAGGTGGCTTAACACTTTTAGGCAGTTAGTCATAATATTTTGGCTCATTAGTGTACGCTCGCTTCCCTGCATGATTTGTCACTACTAATACCATCCCTTAAAGCAAGTAATAACACAAATATTTCGCATTAACGATTCATTCACTTTTCCGATTTTTAAACAAGGACATATTGGGATTACAACCCCTGCCCCGCAAAAGTGTGATGATATTTTTTTTTCAGCTTGAGAAGTAATAATATTTTATTTTCACGTTACCCTCCCCGAAATATGTAAGAAAATATTTCAGCTGAACCTGTATGCGGTATTTGAAGTCCGGTGTGCAATCTTGCAGAAATCTGTGACAGTGCAACAATTTAATACAGTATAAAAATACCCTTAAGAACCTTCACGAACAATCTGTTTGTCTCATTTTGATAATCGTACTCAATTCGTGCAAAACCACATCTTTGGCAACGCTATATATCTTCCTGCATGCAGTTGTAAGGTTACATTACACAAACTCATCCAAAATGGCATAAATAAAAATGAAAGATTCATCTTGCGCTCGCGCGGTCCACGGTAGCGCAGTTGTAGCGTGCTTGTTGTTCGCCGAGTGGAAGGGTCTGGGGTTCGAATCCAGCAAAAGGTATTCAGGAAGTTTTCCTGCCTTCTTCCACTCGGTGCTGAGTTCGTCGATCTCAGGCCGTGGAGTGAGGTTTCCTCCGGGTACTCCGGTTTCCACTCACAGACCCAAAATCGACCGTAGAACACACGCGAGGTTACAGACCACTACACTTCGCGTTTCTTGAAATTTCAATGCCCCGTTTTTGGGGGTATTGAACTTTCAAGGTTCTCCTACGGAAGCTACCCCCGCCCGGGAGAGGGTAGTTCCTTGTTTCCCCCCAGAAAATGTTTAACTAAATTGAAACATTTGTAAGACGAATCTGATGATTGAATTCACTCATCGAATATGATGAAAAGATGGTGGATGTTTACAACAGTTATTGTCATAAATGTTGAGTGAATTGGCGAAATATTCTCCACTCGAATTATCGTGGAGAATATATCGCCAAAACATTATTACTCATAACTTTTATCTGTTATAAACTTTAATACTTTTCATCGCTCTGTAACCTTCCCCATGCCATCTTTTTCTTCTCTAATTAATTTGACCAGCTCTGCTTACGTCCATCTTGGAATCTCCTCGTCCATACTTTTCTTAATGGTACATGCATTTATGGTCTGCATTTTTCATTATTCACAACATGCTAATCGGCCAGTGAACACCCACTTGTGCAAAGACATAATAAACAATGACACCACACGGCCTAAGTTGCCGATTCGCCTAAAAACCAACAAAATCGCACACCACCACCACCACAATAAGATCATTGCCGCTGCTGTATTATCATTTGCTTCTAATATTTTGGCCACACGTGTACACAATCAGGGACAGTCTGCATCGAGAAGATACTTACAGATACCTCTTGATACTTAAGACCCAACAAAATTGTTTATTATGTGAGGAACATTTTCTTTTCACTCGGATCCTGAACCCCATTGGTTTAGTGTAGAGGCTCTATTGGACAAGCATATCTTTTGCCAATCATCAATGATTCCTCTCACGATGGCACCGCGCAAATCTCCGTTTCTTTTGAGGTAGCTTAAGCAGGTTGTTCCTATGGTCTTGTAATCCAACTGGTGGAAAAATTCTACCGTTGCGTTTCTCAAAATGGATATGAGAAGTGCCATTTCTTAGCCAACAGTTGGTCAATCTTTGTAGGCATCTGCAAAAATTGTTCGCTAATAGTTCACGATGCACCCTGCGTTGCTTACAACGACTACTTCTTAAGCACCCTTTAAAAGTCTATTATATCGCGATGCTCACTCAAAGCTGCTGCATTTCTCAGCGTACAATGGGACCGGGTTCGCCTGCTATGAACGTTGTCCGCTTTGAACAAATTGGTCTTTTATAACGCTGGCACAGTTCGCTATCCACAGCGACAGGTGTTCGGATTTCAATGGCTGGAGAGTCTCTTTTACTCAGTAACGTGCCTAACACGTGGTTCTTATCAGTACAGCTCTCTGGGTTATATCAGCTGGAAGTTCTCAGAAAGACGTGCGAGTAATGAGAATATGGTACATCTGCGCAGCCACGAATTTTCATGGTATGGAAGGGGGCAAAGTCGACGATAATCTTTGCTTAGGGCTGATAATTTTCCTGGAGGATGGGGGGGCGATCCATTCATTCAATCTTTCCCCTCTGTGACGCCCAGGAGAATGCATGCAAAAGAGGACAGAATACGTGGCTTCTTTCTGTGTTCTTTGGTTTTATATATATATATATATATATCAAACTGGGCTCGGTAGAAATGCATGATTTATTATGATTGCATTCATCTTTAAGAATCCATACAAAACGGGTGACTTCTCTCTTTTAGAGCCATCGCTTATTCAGTAAACTTAGTAACATAACGCGAACTGCTCTTGCAAATTACAGCTACGTGGCTGGCAATACAGCGCTTGCGTGAGCGGGTGATCAGTTTAAAGTTCCATCAGGACAGCCGAGAACGAAGGAGACAGAAAATGCCCAGTGTGGGTACAGTTGGAAAAATGTGCTCCATTAAATCCATGGTTCATCTTTTCTATAAACAGTGACTGACTGATGTGCCAAATGATAGATAGATTTAATTTCACGCAATCAAGATTTTTAACCAGTCATATGCTTGTCAGCTGCATGAATAATTATAATAGCAGCAAAAACGAAACTTGGCAATCCTTGTTATTACGTGTGAGAAACTGAGTGAATTTCTCGCATATAATTTGTTAACAGCAAATTATTAAACTCAAAACGTCATGAATAGGAACATCGCTTGCATATGAGGTGCCTTTATGTAACGTCTATCACCCTTCCTCCCCCTCCCCAAAAAAGGGATAATACAGAAGAAAGAACTGTAGACAGTTATTTTAATATATTTCGCAATAATCAATGAACAGGAAAAAAAAAAAAATCATTCTCGACTTTAATTTTTAAGATGAGTAAACTCCGGATGTTACCTCTCTTAATTAAGGCGCCTTTGTGCTGTGTACAACTCGGAATTGCACGCTCCAGACCTAGTCTTGTAAATGCCTGGTTATAAATTCCTTAAGAATAATTAATTTTTTAATATTCTATTGTGAAAGTATTTTTTTCTCTGAATTCATTGATATTCTCTCTCTCTCTCTCTCTCTCTCTCTCATACTGTAATAGGCATGCATTTAAGAGTGAAATTACATGACATCTGCTGTCATTTCGTTTATAAGCGCATTCGAATATACATGTATAAATTCCTGTAGTCTGTCCGTCCGTCCACATGTAATAAATCGACTTCTAATGGACGAAATCTCAATAAATTTTATATTTAGCTCTTTTACAAAGGCTTGTCGTGCTATTCAAACAAATAAAAGCGCCAATATTATTTTATTTATTTTTTTACCTATCACAGTTTATCTGCGTGTCATATATTGTAACTGAAGCTCATTATTCTTTTGTTTATTACCTTAGCTAAATGGACAATGTGGAGGGTATGCAGAAAAGAAATGTCCTTGGTTAGTGCGTGTGAAGTCGTTGCTTCTGGATGGGCTACATCTTTTGTTATCAGTTTGCTATATATATATATATAAATCATGAATTGTTACTATTTTCTTATTATATTAATCAGAGCAGAAACTTGAAATACTTGTTATGTTTCATTTGCTATTAGAATCCAGGAAGAAATATTAAAAAAAAAAAAAAAAAAAAAAACATTGGAGTGAGTATTACGTTCTGAATGAAGGCAGTTACTTTTATATATTGGGTAATAAAATGGCAACAAGATAATTACTTACTCTTCACATCACATTTCGATCCCCTCCTCCCGGTTTTTCTCCCTACAGAATTTTATATTAGTCTCGAAAGAAAAGTCGAATCGACATCAAATTTTCAACTCACACTTCGATGATCTCTGGGAAGCTATTAAGACCAATTGCAATTTCATAGTCCCCTGATTCTACAGCCCCTTATACGAAAAGAAAATTTCAGATGGGCACTAATTTTAGTTAGGGAGGTTTTAGATTCAAATCCAACTCTTTCCCCCCTTCGTATAAACATTGCGTTAAATTTGGAACAGCAACTTCAATCCTTTCTAATACCCCATTACTTTTGAATGAAGACCATTTTGAAGCCAAGAAACCTAATTGTACAACATCAAGAATTCCGTGCAGAATATACCCTCACTTGGGGTATCCCTCAGGGAGGTGTTTTATCAGCTTTGCTTTTTGGGGCCGCTCTGGAACCTTTTCTATCGCATTGTTTCATTTCATACGCCGATGACATTAAGTATTTTGTTGTCTCTGGCGAACTCGCCCTTGTGTCCGACGTCAATTCCCACGCCAACGCTCAGCCTCATGGACTGCATTTATACTTAGGTAAAATAGTAAACTCTAACAAGTCAACACAACTGACAATAACTAATAAGAAGATAAAGAATAGAATTGAGTTATCTATAAATGGAGCCCAGATTAAGAAAGTCTGCACCTACACTGACCTTGGATTGACGTGGGATGAGGGCCTTACCTTTAAAAGGCACTTTCAAGACACCAGAACAAAAAACTCTCGCTGCCATTTGGGCTGTAAGACATTAGATAACTGGGATTCGGAATCAACAACTAGTGATCCAATACATCCAAAGATGTATTGTTCCTGTTTTCTCTATGCCTCAATTATTTGGTCTTCTGCCCCAATATTAGGAAGTTTCTCAGCGTGGAATACTGGGTGCTCCGGTGGTTGAATAGGATTGCCGGGAAGCCCTTTACAATTTCAAAATCCATACTGTATACAAACTTAAACGTAGCTCCATGGATACAGATGGTCACCATGCGTAACTTCGGCACTCTTGCACAACTTCTGACTGGGAGTTTAGATTCCCCACAAATTGATAATCTTGTGGTCAGGCCACGCCCTGGGACCCTGCTCTACTACCCTCATAGTCTCCGAAGCGCTCTACATCACACAGAGGGATTAAGGAGGATGTTTCCTGCCAATGCTCTGAAGCTCTTTAGAGACTTCAAAATAGACTCGAACAGGTACTGCCATGACAAAGCCTACAGGAAGCTGATAGCAGCGGACTTGTATACTGCACTGCAAATTTAATGAAGAGGAGAGTGTACATTTCTGTGGAATTTGTGCCTACGAACTCTTGATCATCTCTAATGAACGATTTTTGTGTCAAGTGACTGTTGATGTATTTATTGATTTATTTACTGATTTTCAATGGTGCCGTCTAATTTGTTGTAGGATTTCTGTATTAGCCACCCTCCTAGATAATGTCTGTACAGGGGTGTTAGATAAATAAACTGATCTTGCACTCCTCTTCCCCTCCTTCAAAAACTGCATTATAATTCCCTCCTCACGGCTACCCAAAACGTTCATTAAAATCACGTGGTGAGTTTCTGGTAAACAGAGGTTTTAGGGCACGTTATCCGATATTAGACCGCGCCAGAAATACAACTCAATGAGTACATTAAATCCTAACTTCTTCCATCACCAATATCTCTCTCTGCTAACAACACCCAATAAGCATGCGCTTATTAAAATTCTTGTTGGCGATGCCAATCGGCGCTACACCAGAACTATTACAGCTGGATTCCCACAAGGTGAGGTCCTCTCTGGTATCTTGTTCTCAGCTGATCTTCTACCTTTCGTGACGGACCGAACTGATATTGTCATCTTCGCCGATGATATAAAGCTGTTCACTGCTATCAACCGTGGAGACACTGCTGACTACACAAATGCCTTAATCGTACAGAAAATCCAGAACCTCGAGGCCTTCCTCTCCGGTTTCGGCTTTCACATCAGTCCTGAGAAGTCGAAACAGTTGACTTTCTCCCTCAAACAGAACCCAACAATGGTGCAACCCTATAGAAGAGGATCTGCGATTTCTGTTGTTCAGCAATACACCGATCTGGTCGTTATTTTTGACCAGAAGCTCTCCTTTCTACCACACATAGACCACCTGCAAATAAAGTTCTGCCGACGCCGACTCCGGTGGATGCTTAAGCAACAACTTATGCATGTCAACGATCAGGCCGTTGAGTGCAGATATATTAAGACCTGTGTTTATCCGGTCATACTTTATGGCGCAGAAGTCTGGACCTCAACGCACCTGAGACGGATTTTCGAGGGCGAATTTCCATATGGCTACTGAACTGGGCCATATGGAAATTTCGGCTTCCCCATGCACCAAGGACCACCCAGATGGTGGCAGCTCTCAACATCAGATCTTCCTGCAATCATTCATTAGAGAAGACTCGTCTTTGCTGTAAAAATGATGGTTGGCATCATTTCAGAACTAGACTTCTGGGCTAACTGCAGATGGAGAATCCCAGTACCAAGCCTTCGGGCCAATCCAGTCCTTCAGGCCACCCAAAACCGGTTAAAGTTATCCGATCGGTTCTTCCCGTGCAATGCTGCAGTACATACACTGCCTGGATGGCGACCTCTACAAGTTCGCAGTCAATAAAAAAATATAGGCAGTACTTCCTCCATCGACTTCCTTCTCAGGACATTAGAATCTGCTCCCGAGGACCTGTCCATCACTACATGGATCTATCACTACTTTGTCCCAACTTTCTGCGCCTGCTCAGATGACTCCAGCACTGTTAAAGACTGCTCCCTGGAGAATAATTTAATTTGCTAATTTGTGTTGTGTATATATTTTCATACGTAAATTTGTAATTTTTTTCTTTAATGTTTAATTCTACACTTTTATAATTAGTAATAATATTGTTGTTTTTTCTCTTCTGTCTCATCCTTGTTTATTACATTGTATTAGCCTCTCCTGTAAACCCCTGGCTTGTAGCCGTGAAGGGTATTGTGTACAGCGTGTGCCTTTTGTATGCAATAAAGAGTTCTTCTTCTTCTACGATTGTAGATCTCTAATTAAAGAAGACCTTATTTGTCATAATCTTCGTTCACTGCCTTTCGCCTTCAGAGCTGAACCTCATCGGGCAAAGGTCATAAACTCAACACGGTGAGTCGCGTCTTCTATTTAAAAATCATTGAAGTACAGTTCGGAGGTGATGCAGCGATAAAAACCTCGCTCTGACGTCATATGATTTCGAGAGAGAGAGAGAGAGAGAGAGGAAGCAAAGCAAGATGAAAATATCAATGCAGATGGCATGTTGCCCAAAATAGCAACACGAGGAGGAGCCTTGTTCCCCTTACATGTACCTGACCTCACGTACCGTAAGGCTGCGCGAGACCATCCACTACACCCAATTCAGGTTTCTATTCGCGTGATATTAGAAATCTTCTATTTTCTTCCACACTGTGGAGATCTTGACCTTTTAACGCCCACTGAATTTTAAGAATGTTTTCTGTAATACTTTTATTGTGTGAGGAGGAGACTTAATATGGGTAAATTATGGCCCTTTTCCCTACCATACGCACATCGCAAATACACGCAGGACGGGTCAGGAGAGGACACCACGCGGACATTGCTTCAATGGGGTTGAAGTTTACTGAGACGCCTTTCAATTATCGGTGCTTCCTGAAAAAGCTGATTTATGTTTCATTTGGAATTCAATTACCACAAAAGATCCTGGAAGGAGTAGTTGAGGCAAAAGTGCTCTGCAAATTCCCTCTGTTGGTGAGAGAAAGAAATAATGAGAGCGTTTTTCTTCCTTGAGGTAAATTTATAAAAGACAAACGTACCCTGTCGATATTTTTAATAAACATGGAAGATTAAAATTGGTAATTTAATAAGGATTTCGAAGAAAATTCTTAAAGACGTTTTTTGTCAAAAAAGTGTTAGTTAGTTCCCCAGAGCGAAGTGTTAGTTAGTTCCCTAGTATGGTACTTGGACGGTGGTAGTGGTGATGTCAGCTGGCTCACGGTTGTTGTTCTCAATTTGCCCATGGACGCACTCGACGCTGGAGAAGTCAGCTGTTGTTAAAAGTGGTTGTTTTCACTTCAGACTGGTCTACTGCACGAAACTGTTCAATCTGATGGCACAGGGTGTATTCGCGCGTACAAACGTGTTGTCGCTGTTAGCTCCGCTCCGCCTGATAGAATTCGAACGCTTCTGAAGGTGGGGAAGATAGCGGTGTGCAGCTATCCCCATTTTGCGTAGGCAATCGCAACTCATGTCTTTCCAGGTTTCTGCTGTATATTAAGATTAACAATGGGTGCTTTGTGTGTATTTCTGTAAGAAAAAATTCCGTTTCTTTCTTTAAAGAACTTAGTTTTAGAACCTGTCATGTAGCGTTAAGAGTGGACTCTGATATAAACAATACGCTTTGGTCATCCTCATCATCAGCCATTTTCAATCCACTGCAGGATGAAGGCCTCTCCAGCAACTTTCCAGTTCCTTCTGTTTTGAGCACTGGCCATCCATTTACTACCCACAAACTCATGAATTTCATCTATCCATCTCCGCCGTTGTCTTCCAGATTTTCTTCTAGCTCCTCTTGGGTACCATTCTGTTATTTTCTTAGTCCATCTGTCATCATGTCTTCGAGCTATGTGTCCTGCCCAAGACCATTTTAGTTCTTTAGTTTTGATAAGAATGTCCTTTACTTGAGTTTGCTGCCTAATCCATTTATTTCTCTTCTAATCCAACAGAGATTCCTAATATAATTCGTTCCAATCTTCGCTGTGTATTTTTCATCTTCTCTTCCATTCTTTTGGTGAGTGCCCAAAGTTTCACTTCCATAAGTCATGGTGGGGAGTAAGGCAGAGTAAAATAAAAGAAAGTTTGTGGTAATTAATCATAAGTCGATTATCGGGTGATAGGACTAAAGGAGACCAAAAGAGCATACAACAATGGATTTCTTCGTACCTTTCAGCCACTACCTGTGGCTGAGTTCGTCGGTCTCAAGTAATGAAGATCATAATCGAAAGTTTTCAATAATCGAATGATTTAATTCGATTATATCATTCGAGTGATTTGCCATAATCAAATTATTTTTCCATATTCACACGATTTGTCATAATAGAATTATTTTCTACAATCGAATGATTTCTCCACAATTCAATTAAGCATTCAAATGATATGAGTATAATCTAAATAATCGATTATACCTAACTCCAGCCTTCAGCGAGAGTTTCGTTTTTCCGAAAACCAGATTTTTCATCCCACAAAACAAATAATAGTATTAGCCACATAGTGCAAGGAAGCCATAGGCTTTTTCTGCACAGGGGGAAAAAAAACAAATAAATAAACTTAAAATAAAATAAATAAAGAAAAAGTAGAAAAGAAAATATAAAGCAAATTATGCGCTTTACTCCTGTCAATAATGGAACACACGCAATTCACAGACACGATACACCGATGCCTTGTGGCCTCAGATGCCTTAGTGCAAACCCCAGACCAATCAATTATTCTTCCCCCAAAATGCACATTAAACGTTTCTTTTTGAAAAATGGAAAGCACGTTCGATGAGACAGCGGATCAGTGACACAGACAACGGTGTGGTTCGCTGATGCAGCTCGTGCCCGCTAAACTAGGACAAGCAGAACGAGCAACGGTCTTCTCTGTCCATCCATCCATCCCGCTGCTGCTGTGTGTGTGTCGTTTACGGCGCTTTCGCACGCACCTTACTTTGGAGCGAGGTCACCGGCATGACAGAACCCAGCCGCCACCTCTCTGGCAGTCGTCAATGGTAGTCGGCAATGTCAGTGACCCTTTTCGGGTGACGTACGCACACGTACGACGGTGGAAGAGTTGTCTCGCTCACGTTCTTCGGCGCACAAGTCACGAAAATGTCACGTTGGGTATGGCCACATGGCCACGTCCCGCACTCGGAAGGTAATAGTTCATCGGAGAATTATCGTCATTAAGGGGTCACTTGGAATTTAGGGAGGTGGGCACGCTGATGGCACTCGCAGCACGATTCACCAATACGGATCTAAGACACTTAATGGCACAAATAACACCAGACAGGAATACATGATAGATAGATACAAGAGAGATGGAACTTGTAGATGATAGATAGATAGAGGAACACAAGCATAGTAATGCTGTTTAGATTAGCCATGTGGCTAATCTAAACAGCAATCCCTCCTCTAAGTTAAGTAAGAAACAGTTTCACCATTAACTCCATAATGTTCAAAGTTAAAATGCACAAACTTAACTAATCAATATACACTGAGGAGCCACTTTATTAGGTGCACCTACTCTTTTTCATGAAATGAAGCGCTCCTTCAGTAACGGCATCCGTGTTATATGCAATACATAGCAAGTGGGCAGATACGAGGGTTGCTGGCGTGTGCACTGCAGCAAAGAAAAGTCATTGTCGTGTTCCTGGAACCATTCCATGATGATTCGGGCTTTGTGCACCGGCGCATTATCCTGCTGGAAGTTACCATCTGACTGAAGGCAGAATCTCACTAAGTTTACCTTCAGGCAGCTTGTTGTGGAACAAATTGTCTGCTAAGTTGTCGAGGCGGAGAGTTTGGTAAAGTACAAAGCGGAACTGGATAACGCAAGTTTTGGCAACGTGCAGTGTTATGAGTTATCGATAATTCTTTCTTTCTGTTTTTTTTTTTTTTTTGTTTGATTTTTATGCAGAAAAAGTCCGTTTGTTTGTATTATTTAGCAATTATCATACTAGTATTAAAATGTGGGTACCTAATGAAATAGCCACTCAGTATACAGTTCTTCTTCAGTCTGGTAATATTATTTCTGCAATATATTGACAGGACCACTCTTTCTCTGCTGTTTTCTCGCTTCAGCGTCCTAATTAAAACGACTTCTTTTTAAAACATTTTCAACGGATCGAAAAGATGAACGCAGGATTCCTTCTGCCAGTTGTCCAGGCCGCTTGTGTTTAATGCTGACGCCTACGCAAGTCAAAAGGTTTCCGCATATTGTTCCGAGTAGATGTTGGCGTCAAGTTCAATAAAATCCAATAACAAAAGACATCAGTGTTCGAATAAGAATGCGGCTACCATAACTTTTTTTACAGAAATCTGGGTCGATATTTTTTCAGTTCTGAAGACGGATTCTCCCGCTGAATACATGCTCCAGTTTTTTAAAGCAACCTTCGCTATACATATCTTAAAATTCTGTTATGAATTTCTTGTGGTTCTTGTCCCTAAGGCTATGAGAAGTCATTACGTAATATTTGTAATTTGTGCGTATTTTATGATCAGCTTCCCTTGCTGGATGAAAAACCCGAGTTTCCGAGGGAGAAGGTGGATTTTAAAACCTTCACCCCCAAACTGACCAATTCGAACATGGAAAGAAAGCCCATATGATCTCCTCCTGTCTTGATGGGATTCGAAACCAAGTCTTTCAACAGATCGTAACCACTGTGCTACCCGGAAGGGTCACAGAGAACTCTCCAGGACCATCAGCGCCGGACAAAGGTATTGAAGCGCCCGGGCAAAAAGATTTTTCGGCGCCCTTTACTAAGGATATATATTTTGCCTCATTGTTCTTCTATTTTTGGCACCCCTTAAAGAATAGCCCCCTGGGCAAGAACCCTGCTGCTCGTACCTTAATCCGGCACTGAGAACCATCCTGGATTCACTTCATCATACGATGAGGGATAAGACTTCACAACTGCAAGATGCTGTAATGATGTTGATGCACATCAAATTGGATTCCTAATTACCGCTTCCACCAGAAGGTTCTTGTTGAGTTATAGATAGGTACATCAGCCACATTGGACCGTATTTTCTGTGGTCGATCAGCTATTTGCTGGAAGAAAAACCAGAGTTTCCGGGGCAGGGGGATATGCTCTCCTCGCCTGAAACCGATTAACGAAAATATTCAAAAAAGGGCAATAAGTCTGTTTCAAAAGTGGATTAGAATATAATGAGAAATCTTACCAAGAGTGGTGTATACTCTTTCGACTTGAAACGCTGCAAAAAAGAAGATACTAAGCCGATCTACTCCTATTTAACCAGGTGGTAAATTGTACCATAAATTGTCCTCACCTCGTCTCACAAATGAACTTCAACGCACCGAAAAGAGCTTTAAGAAATCAAATTATGGATATTACAACTACTACAACAGGACTGTAAGATAAATTAACAAAAAAAAAAACAAAAAAACTTGGAGATATTTGATACTCCTGGACACTTCAAGGGGCAACTGAAATCTCTAACCGCGCCACTTACTTGAGTCTTCAATTTTCTTTTTCTTTATTTATGTACTTTGGCCGTTTTTTAACTGATGAAATTTGTATTCCAAGTCTGCTTTGGAGCTGTGTAACTTTATTTTTGTTGCTGTACATTAAGCCATGTTTATTTGCTGTTTTGTAGCTGTTTAAATAAATAAATAACTCAGTCACATTGTGAAAAACACTTAAAAAAATAAAATGAGAGAATACATTCTCTCTCTCTGTCTTTCTCTGGGTTTTTGTCATGTTCTTTTGAGAAACCTTATTATGAAATATTTATTTTTATTTATTATACAGTACAGTTTTAAGGACAGAAACACACAGCACGTATTATATTGTCATAACAATTTTACATTTAAGTTATGCTGACCGAACTCGGGTCTTTTCCACCCTGTGTGGGGAGGACACTGATTTTGTTTACACCAAAAGTTATAAACATTTTCTGTTTGTGTATAAAGAGAAATCTAGCAAGACGCTTTGAACCTTTCGTTGTGTAAATTAAGACATAAAATAATATCCTGCTCTTACGTTGTGTAAGATGAAGTTCTTATTTCATTTTAGTGAATAGCAACCATCGGGTATTGGGATACTCGGAAGATAGCGACCATGCTTTGAACAAAAAAAAAATAAATAAATAATAATAATAATTAATATTTCATGTGGAAATTATAGGCTTTAATGGCCGCGAAATCCTGTGAGATACATTCATTCCTCAAGGGTTTGAAGTACAAATCATTCATTCATAGAACCTGAATAACCCAGGCTGGCTTTGAAATTCAAAAACATCCTACAAGTGTCAGATGAGTCACTGGTGAGCTGGGCTGGCCAAAGCATTATAGACCAAGAGCGTAATGGGGCACTGCCCTACTAATAGAGGTAAGGCCCTTTTGAACATATGTAGGTGGAAAAGAATTAACCAGAGTATCTATGTTTTAGCTAATGCGCAAAGGTCAAAACACGTAAAGCAGATCCAGACCATTACGACAAAACTAACGGACTTCAGATTGGATATAATTCAGCCTAGATGACACCATCCCTCCCGGATATTCACACTGAGAGGAAGCCCTGTGATGCGTGAACTGTTCAGTGTGATTCATCACGTCATATTACCATAATATGGCGTAATCTACCATGTTGGTTGTCCAGTGCGGGTTAGCAGATCGACTGTAATTAGCATTCAGGGGATTGAACCCCGGTCTACTCAAACACCGTTTGCTACTGCACTCCCACTGAATCAATGAATTGTGACCACCTTCCTAATACCGTGTTGGGTCACCGTTCGCACGGATAACAGCCGCTATTTGCCAAAGCATTGACTCCACTAGATGCCTGAAAACGTCCGAGAGGATCTGCAGCCATGCTGCCTGCACAGTGTCCGAATAGATGACAGTTGCCTGTCCATACGCCTCACTTCCTATTTCAAAATATCTCACAGGTGTTCAATTGGATTGAAGTCAGGCGAATTTGGAGGTCAATCAAGATGGGTGATATCTTCACTGTGTTCCTCGAACCATTCCTGCACAATGCCTGCCCGATGACACGGCGCATTATCGTCTTAGAAGGTCCCGTTTCTTTTCAGGAAAAAATGCAACGTTGTCTCCCAAGAGCTGCCAGTAGACCTCACCAGAGAAACTTTGGTCCATACGCACCAGGATCCTAGTTCTTGCCAGCAATATATGCCCCATATTAAGCAGCCACCGCACCTGCCTGGATAGTAGGCACCATGAGCCCATGGACTCGCATTGCTCGTTCCACAGAACGAGTCAGTCGGCGTTGCACCAGATGTTTGACTCAACCGACCAGCACACTCGTTTCCTCTAGTGTCCAACTAGCCTGTTGTTGACACGACAGCATTCGTCGTCGACTATGATCACCAGTGAGGAGAGGGTAACTACTAGATCGTCTGTTGTGGAACCACATACGCCTCGTCATCTGGGATATTGTTCTTGCATTCTCCATATTGTATTGCGATGTCAGCTGTTGCACAGTGATCTGTCATTGAGCTCACACAACGCGTTGCACCCTTCGCTCTCCACGAACATCCACCTTGCGTAATCCTTTACAGTTCTGTGGGGAGGAGGCGGCTTGACTCGTTTGACACCATTCTTTGTACATCTTAACCACAGTGGGCCGTGAGCAACCAACATGACATGCCGTTTCCGATAGCACGAGCTCGCATAATCATGCTCTTTTGAAACTCCGTGCCATCTTTACTACGCCCTATAACTGCTACTTTATGACTTTGACTTGCACGACCAGATGCAAATAACCACTGATCTAGAGAAGAAAGCTGTTAGGCTTTTCATACTGCGAGCAATAATAGTCCATTACAGATGGGGTTGTTATTGTTGTAATAGGATTTTAGGAGCATCGGCGACTAAGACCATATTGCTTTATTCCGTGTGTTCTGTGGATGAAAAACCTGAGTTTCCGGGAGTAAAAACCATGCCCCACCCTTTCCTGAGACCGACTGACTCAGCCATTGTGAAAAAGGCCCATAAAAATTCCTCACATTATCGACGGGACTCGAACTTTTCCACTCGGTGTAGGGAGGGTGGTGATTCAAACAACTGTTTTCTCACGAGGGCACAGATGGGGGGGGGGTGATCATAATTCAGTGATTGCTGACTTGTGACGATCAAGAACTGTTTCAAAACATAAATGTTCATGAGGAACATTTAAGTTGTGAAAAATCTTCTGGCTCGCGATTTTGATCTCCCATCAAAATACGCAGCATTAAATCTCCCATAACATGTCGGGGAAGGACAGAGAAAGAAATAAAAGAGAGAGAGAAGGTTATCTTGTTTCTGCATGAGAAAAATCTATTTTTCCTTTTAGAATACATTCTCTCTCTTTCTCTGGGTTTTTGTCATGGGTTAAAACGTATCCTTTCTTAGTAAATCTCCCCCCCCCCATCCTTTCGTCTATAACTGTTCCAAAAGGTGTCGCTGGCAGAGTAGAGTTACTCATCCCGAACTCAAGTAGGTTACCGTGTTGCTGGAGGCCTTAAGATTTACACAATCTTCCCCATATGTATTCCTTTTGATGCGTCTAATTCAGCCATCTACATGCATCCACCCCCTCCACCCTCTATTCTTTCGGCGCACTGTTCTGCAAGCGTTCTCGATGCCGTTGTAGTTGTTGCCCTTTTCAGTGAGACTGCCATTTGGAACAGTTGATGGCGCGCAGCCTCCGCCACCTATGAAATCACGCCACCTCCCGTCTGGCGAGATAGCAGTCGCCTGCGAGTGACGATTAAAGGTAATGGGCCACAGATTCACACATTCCCGTAGTCTTTCCGCTTGGCAGCCTGTTATTTGGTTGAAAGACCAACCACGCCGACATCTCCCACATCCATGACCTTTGACAGTCGGCACTTCCCTCTCGGTACGCTGTTCGCGAAGGAAACGAGAGGGAAAGAGAGAAAAGACTGCGCATAATAATAAACAGAACGATTCGTATTTTAATACGCAGAAGTGTGGAATCCTTTAATGTCCAAACGACTTATCTAAGCCATTGCATATGAAATTTTGCTATCTGAAGCTCCAGCATCCTTCTGTCGATCTACCAAACCTCTTTCCAATGAATTAAAAACGTTTACCAATTGTTTTACCAGTGTACCCTTATCTGGATCATAGAGCGTTTAATAAGAGGGGTTAGAGTTCAAGTACGGGATGTGATCTGACTTACACTGAGATATAATAAACAATTGAATGATAAACAGATGCCGGAATCTAGCAGACGTTAAGGATTGGCTGCAATATGGCGGAGAGAAACAATCGTCTGCTACTTGACACATGTACGAGTATTTTGCTTTATCACCAAAATATTTCCCTGCGTTGGAGAGTAGAATATACACGTCATACCAAATTTTTAATTCATCACAATTATTTTATTAAAATACTGAATTCATTCATTATAAATATATTACACAACATACGTAATAGTTCTTCTGCTTAATGGCTGTTATACAACCAGAACGGTACTTATTAAGACAAAAATTCATAACAGGAAGTTCACATAACGCGCACATATATACTTTTTTTTTTTTTTTTTTTTCCGGGATTGAAAACCTACACTGGTTTTAAAATCCCGAAAAAACAGCTGAGATCAAAATAAACCAAAGTTAAGCGTTATCGGCTGCAATTTCCAGGCATGTTTGCTCGATACTACGAAGGAAACAAAGACTTATTATAATTGAGAATAAATAATCGTTTGGAAGATTTTGTCAGGGTGATTCGAGCTCATATTGCGAAGTTTCATAAGATTTTATAACTAATATCAAAGACCAACTTCATTAATATCGAAAAAAATTATGTAAACATTTTAAACAAAAGTAAAGTACTTCTAATGCTTTGGTTATCTTCTCGTAAACCCCTTTCTTCGGACACTAACGCTGTCCATGTAGATGAAGTCCACCTTACTTCTTAAGATCTCGATGGAATGAAAGGCACTGCAAAGAATGCAAAATGAAGTCTCAGTTACGCGGTCTCCTCTGCGTTAGTTTCTCCGTTGTTGGCCTTCAACAGTGTGCATTTCGAACAATCCGGTTGTTTTGTGCTCAGCTCGGCATTGGACAGAATTTCGGTGGTTGAATGGTAAACCAGATTTTCAAACTCCAACCGCACTGTTCGTCTTCTGGATGCTCTTCTGTATGCCAAAAATGCCACGATACCTATGACACCCACAGCTAGGCCTCCCACAGCCCCACTGATTAGCACAATTCTGGTTGAACTCGTGCTACCACTTTCAGACACAGAAACAGCGCTATGTTGGTAGGGATTCGCCGATTCGTGCACTGCTGGGTTCTCCGAAGGAGCTGCAAGCATGATGGGTGTTTTCGTAATATTCTCAGGGATTCGACAAGAGCGAAGGTCACTGTTAAGTGTCACTCCATCTGGGCAGGCACAGACATATCCTTTTGCCTGGTCTGTAGCGTTTGGTGCTCGCAGACACAAATAGGCGCAGTGATTGTCAAGGTAACAGGACTTCTTCGCTAGGGGCTGTTTGTAAGGGTGATAGACTCGAACATCCATGGGATAGATCGCCCGTCCCAGCTTGATGTCCGTAATCTTTTTGCCTGAAAATTTGTTCACCGCGTGAATGGCTTCACTGATTCCATCTGTCCAGTAGATGACGTCCTCAAAGACATCCAAGGAGAAAGGATGTGATGTCTGTTTCGAAGGCGAAGACAAAACAACACGCTGCTGTTCTCCATCGAAGTTACTGCTGCATAACACGTGATCTTTGGCATCTATCCAATACAGCCTTTCGTGGACGAAATCCACAGCCAGACTGTTAGGCCACCGGGATTTGTGGGAGGAGACAATTGGGTGGCGTTCGCTCCCATCCATGCCGGCCCGTTCAATCTTCGCAGACTCTCGACCCCAGTCTGTCCAGAATAGCCAACCTGTCCTAATGTGGAGTGCAATAGCTCGAGGACCCTCCAATCCTTTGTTGACCAGTATCTTCCTCCTTTTCCCGTTGCTGTCAGCCACTTCAACCGTTTTTTTCCTCACATCTGTCCAGTACAAATTTCCATTTTCCCAGTCCACTGCAACACCAACAGGCATCCCAACGTCCTCCGACACCAAACTGGTCATCTTTTCGCTGCCATTCAATGGAATACTGAGGATGCACGCGCCTAACATGTCAGTCCAATAGAGACGATTGGTGTAGATGTTGTAATCTATGGATAAAGCACTACGAGGATCAGAGGCGACCACAACACTTTCCGCGGTCTGCAGATCCACAAGACGGATGTCGGCGAGTGTGGCGAACAACAGTTTTCGATGTCCTCCTTCTGCGTGACACAAACGAGAGTCGTCGGGGTTTGGTACGTAGCCATCAATGCATGTGCACTTAAAGCTGCCTTCTGAGTTAGAACACATCTGAGAGCAAAACCCTGGGATCGCGCATTCGTCGATGTCCTCGCAGGTGGTATTGGCCACCAGTTGGTATCCAGCGGGACACTCGCACAAGAACCCGATGGGGAGGTCAGTGCAAGTGTGGGAACAGCCGCCATTGTGTTTGGCACACTCATTCACGCGACACTTCTCGGCATTTTCATCTTCTCCCGAGGGGCAGTGGCTAACCGAATCGCACACCAACTGAAGAGGAACGCAGGAGTTGTTACCGCAGTCAAACTGCCGCCTGGGATCGCAGGTGGTTGGAGAGGGCGCGTGACAGTTGTTCTCGTCAGACTTGTCCCGGCAGTCGTACGTCCCATCGCAGCGGAACAGCGAGTTGATGCATTCCAAATTGGCGCACTGGAACTCTTCGTTGAGGCATGTGCTCGAACAATGGGCTTCGTCCGAGCCATCGGAGCAATGAGGAATTTTGTCGCATATCCACGAGGGATGTACGCACCCTCGGTGATCCTGACAAGCAACTTCCCCCGATGGACACGATACCTGAAGACCGCAATCAGCGTCTCCGGATTTGCAGTCAGAGGCTGTCGATGGAAGCAGAGAAGTCGTAAAAGCGACATCAGCAGACTCTGTACCCGAACTGTTCGTAACACAATCAATCTCGTCCGAACCATCAGCGCAGTCGAACGCTCCGTTGCAAAACTCGCCGACGGGGATGCATTGAGCGATGTAACTGCAGCGGAACTGATCCTCTCCGCACGTCAGTCCCATTTCTTTGCACAGTTGCGAATCTTCGTCGGATCCGTCTTCGCAGTCCTTGAACCCGTCGCACACCCATCCCTTCTGGATGCAGTCCTTGCTGTTGCACGTGAAGTAGAGAGTCGAGCACGGGGCAGGGCAGTCGTACTCGTCGGAGCCGTCCTTGCAGTCGGTGGTCCCGTCGCACTGAAACGCAATCGGGACGCACTCGCTGTTGTTGCACTCAAATTCCAAGGGGGTACAGGGGCTTCGTCCCCCTCCCCGTCCCACGAGAGCGAACGCGCACAAAAAGAACCGTAACGTCTGACACGCGGTCATGTTCGGTGTCAGCGACAAATAAACGACAATGATAGGGTGAGTATCGCTATCGGCAGAACAACAAGAACAAAGGGCAAGCCCGTGCGGGTCTTATTTCTTTATCTTACTCCAGTATGTCGCACTTGAGCGCTGCCAATGATTACGAAGGAGTTGAAACGATCGAAGGAAGGAAGGAATTAGAAATCGTGGCGTCTCTCTCCACGGGATGGTTTTAATTTTCGTCATTAATAGTGGGGAAGAGTCAGTCCCTTGGATTTTTGTTCCAGATTTCTCTTCACCAAACACGAAACGCAAAGTTACCATTTTTAATGTTCTCTTCCTCCCACTGTGGCCAGAAATTTCGTTTTAAGTTCTTAAATTTAAATCAGTTTTTAAATACGGTTGAGTCATACTGGACGAGGGAAGTGTATAACACCTTCCACCCCCCACTCCCTAATGGAGATGGTCCTCCAAATGAAACGCAGTATTGCCACGATGGAATGTACATTTCGGTGGATTTCAGTAGCGATTAAAGTGCCCTCTATCTCACGTTCATTAACTCATCTTATCTCCACCTACTTTGGAACACTGGAATGAGGATAAGGTTTTTCTAAAGAGGGGGGGGGAGATAAATCGTACAAATTTTGCGCCCAAGTGAGAGTGTAATAACCAAGTTAAGGGCCGGGGAGAGTTTCTTGATTATAGTTAGCGTTCCGTTAATCGTGAAGTCTTTTTAAACGCTGTGGCGCATCTTCCTGCGACTACACCTACTTTGGTATTATCGAAATTCTGGAAGTGATTATCGTGTTTACTTTCTAGGAGGGGACAGAATTCGTGTACGTATTAGCCAATTCTGTTTGTCTGGTCGGATGCTTAGCAACAGTTGCTATGGTTGCCATAATACCTCGCTAAAGCTAGGAGGGTTGTATTAAAAAAAAAAAGAAGAGAAAAAAGAGTCGCTTGGGTGTGAATGGGTTGGATAATTTATTGAGGCACAAAAGGGCAGGCTGAAAACTGTTTGGCGCCAGCGGGGTTGGCGAATAACTTAGTGGGTTGACCCATTAAGTTTTTCTAAGGAACTTAGAAAAGTGATCCTTGTTTTGAAAATTGACTCTCCAACTCGACCAGACTCGTAAAAACTGAAATAATTTTGAGATAAACTTCGTAGAGAAATATTTGGGGGAAGATCAATAATTTTAGGGGGTTTATACCAGAAATTTTCTCGGTGGGGAGGCTTCATCGTATTTGTTCAGTTATATAAATATCAAATATAAAAATACTAGAGAGAGAAAGAAAAAAAAAAGATATTTTTTTCATTTATTTTGACTTTTTAACCCCCTAAAATTTTATCCCCCAAGGCCAGTGTCTCATTCGCTGGCCCTTGTACACCCGATAATCATCTAGAGCTCCCTGACACTGGCCGATCCAAAATATAAACAGAAAACGTACAATGGCTGTTCTATGAATCCAAGCTTTTCCATCATGTATCCGGTTTTCATAAAAGACTTCCGGTATTTAAATTTTAAAATATTTATTGCATCCAACTGTTCCATCTAGAGAAAAAAAAAAATGTTTCTCTCCAATTCAGTGTCTTGCACATGCACGCATACCTCATGGCTGTGCCTCTAGACGTTGTGTGGTCGCTAGTTTCAAAATGGAGACAATCTAAGAAAGCGCGAGACATTTTATGGGTCCTCCGTGACAGTATACTGGTTGGGCAACTTGTCATTCGTTCGGACACATCCCAGTTCGAATACCGTTGGAGACTTGAGGAATTCAATTGGGGCTCCAGCAGATGGAGTGGGTTCCCTATTAGTTATTCCGGATTTTTCATCCCGAAAAACATGGAATGTATCTATGAACGCATTTTGCAGATATAAAATAAAAATGGAGTTTTTAAATCCGAAATAATCCTGGTATTCTTTTATACCACCCTTCATTTCTTGTATGAAATCAGGCATGTAGCGTTCCAAATGTCTTTTGCTGCATGATCCCCGCTTTGTTCAAGTTCTTAAGTACGGTGTGCGTTTCATTAGCCCTAAACGCCGTCACAATGGATACGGAAAGTCCCCCTTTATCATTTTATTACCAAAACAGATATTCCCACAATTTTTTATCGCTGTCTATTCCTGCCCCTCCGCAACTTCTTGAATTTTTACGGTCACTGACCAAAAGACCACCCATACGAACGAGCCATCAGTATTCAGGGAATATCTCGATTGCACGCGCATACTTAGAAGTTATCTGGTCCCTCGTTATCTAGGTTTCCGGCACCGAAATTGCGACTTTGATAACATACGACACTTTCTCTCGGGGTGGTGGTGGTGGTGGGGAAAAGGGAGGGAATTTTAACAGCGAAAGGCATGTAGGTGGTACAGTTCATGGCAGTTGGATCACGATGGCTCTTGTTCGCTAGTTATAAGTGTTAGTGGAGAGGAAAATCTCAGAGCAGGTTTTGCACACGCTCATTAGGGACCAGATGACATGACCGCCATAGTTTAAAATATATCACCGAGCATTTTTATTGAGTTATCAAAATATAATATTGTAAATGAAATAAAATCCATTAAAACACCAGATGAACCTTCAAAATCCATGAAAACATCAGACGAATCCATCAGAATCCACGTGCTGGTAGCAAATATAAACCAGTACAACGAGTCTCTTGAACATTATATTGGGAAGATTTATTTTAAGAATCACAGGATGGTTACTGGAGTTAGTTAGGCCTTATACATATCTCTTACAACCATTTATAATTCAAATTAGCAAAGTTATCATGGCGTTTGGCACCTCAACAGTTTTTAATAATTTTGCAAGTTAGTGTACATTATCTTTCCTTAAATTTTCTAAATATACTCTCTCTCTCTCTCTCTCTCTCTCTCTATTCCCAGGTCCCCCACAATGCTATCGCGGATGTCTCGCAGAATTATGCTTCGCTTGCACGAGCTAAATATATCGTTTAAACGGCCGTAACCAAGGGCACCCATCGTTCCTCACAAGCGCACCTCCTAACCTTCGTTGCTGCCACACAAAACGCCTTCCGAAGTACCGAACGGTATTTTGAATTGTCGGTATTTTCTCGACTCCCACAGAAATGTTTGGCAATACGTATCCGTTGAGCGGATGGTAATGACCCTCATCCGCTCTGGGATGCTGCCAATACTGAGGGAAAATGAAACCACGTCATACAGACGTCCATAGTCGAGCACGGCCATTTTTATCTTCCCCATCATTGTCTAACACGCTTGTCGAGTTATCCAAAGTCCTCCTTTCCACCACTTGGACATCAGTTCGGATGAGATGCAGCCATTAACAACGTCAAGTTCAAATAATGACGTCACATTTCACGACCAAGATGGCTCGGTATGGGTATAAATATTTCGATCCAGTGAGGTTCAACGCCATAAAGAACAGATAAATCTTATTTTGGTGCGGTCTAACTTCCAGGCCGAGTTGACAGCTGCCCTACCATAAATTAACGAGCCGGCACGTGGTAAGTAACTGGATAGGCATATAATTTGCGTTAGCAACGACCTATCAATCTTATCTTCACACAACCAATCAATCTTATCAATACCTCCGGGTATTCTCTTAATTATCCAAGGAGGACAGCCAAAAAGCTTCCGCTCTGTGTGGAATCCAGGATGATGAAGTCGCCTAAGTATTTGCGCGTGTGTGGAACAACAGAAAAAAAAGAAAACGCCGGGGAATTTTCTTGGGTTGGACGGAACTGTGTGCTCCCTGGAAGAGTTGGGAAGTGGCTACCGGTTTCCTGGAAATCCATTAATGATCGCGCACGCTGGTAGCATCCAGGAACAAATCCTTGAGATTCTCCCACCGCATAAAGTCGCTGGAAAGAAGATCAACAACTTGTGGAAATCGGCAGAACAATTCTTTTTTTTATCTGTTGTGACCCCGCCCTGTTTCCCTCCACGCATCGTAAGAAGTGTCCCGATGACGTGCCGAGTTCGTGACGAAACGTGGGATGATCAGCAAAGAGAGCGAGGGCTTTGTTTTTAGCCTCGTTTATATGGAATTTGTACAGAAACTTGTTGCGGGTGATAAGTCATAGTGACACGTTTGCCTTGAATGCACCCCACTTGTGAACGGGTGGGGGGGGGGTAGAATGCATCTTTCACGGGCTTGGCTTACGAAGGTGCTTCGCCGGTACACACCCGAAAGAAGCGGATACTTTTTCTTTTTTTCATTTTCGCTTTCGTTCCTTTCCCTTCCCCCTCCATCCCTCCACTTTTTTTTGGTTGCACGTGCAAGTGGAGGTGTCCCTAGCACGTGGCACCTGAAAGTAAATCACGCCGGTACAATTTGATTTAGGAGGAGCGGGTGAAAGGTGGACCGAGCAGACAGTGTGGTTAGTAGAAAACGGAGGAGGGACTACCAGGAGATCCGGTTAGGCCTAATCACAAGGCTAACTGCCACACTCACCACTACATCGCCGGGACTTATCCATCAAGATTGGCAGGGGGCGCTGCACAATACTCAAAACGAGACAATGCAAGAATAAAAAGGAAAAAACATTCGAGTCTTGTAGGTCTTCTGGTTATCGGTGGAAGAAAGAAAGGAAAGAAACAGAGGAGATAATAACCACTGTTGTTGACCACTCTTAAGTGTTAAAAATTAAAGGCGAATCCGCATTTTGTACACAGCGTTGAGCAACGCAAGTTTGCTGCTTAGTGTACTCACGTTGTCGAGGCACTCCACCACGAGTTGCCTCTACATTGCACTACTCTAAATAAACTGCAACGCTCCAATGGAGAAGAAAACTGGATTCATCTTGGCATCCATCTGTTCACAAACTCCCCGGGAAGGTATTCACGAGACTTAGCACTCCATGTAGCAGATACTTCGGTTCACTATTTAAAAAACTCTGTCTCAAATGATGTGACTGGAATCAGCGTTGCCAAACCCCCCCCATTTTTACCTTGTGTACTGTACCTGCCTCATCGTGTTAATTCTACGTGTATCTATTACAATAAATTGTACTTATTTACTGTTATTTATTAATTATACGAATTGGCGCATAATGCGCATTTGTCTTCATGTCCGTCTGTCCGCTCGCATGTTATAACTCTTCTCCCAACGGATGACTTATGGTTCGCGTAGCATGAGGCACTGTGTCCTAAATCCACTTGAAGTTTTAAAAGCATAAGTTGTCTTCTGTACAGAATTGCGAAGCTGATAGAAAAATGACCAAAAGAATTCGTTATCAGTACAACGAGCTTCTTTTTATTTCTGCCGTGTGCTTCAGTGACCTTGTGGTCTGCCTATTTGGGCGGTGATCACGGTCACTTAATTACCCTGAATTACGGTAATTCTTTGTGGACTACGTCACTTTGTTCTTCTCCCTCGTACTTTCGGAACCACCGATCCCACGTCGAAACCCATTAACGACGCCACCGTAACAGAGGGGTTAGCTAGCTAATGACACCGCGGTTGCTACTTGCTCGGACGCAACTCGAATTCTGGCGGATCCCTCTATTTCTCGGTTTCCTGGAAAAGAAACCACTGGAGGAGGGAGGGGAACGAAGATTATCCAACAGACTTTGAGCTGTCGTGCGCAGGATTCTGCAGCATTCATTACTTTCGCTTTCACTCTCTCCGGTAGAGGGCTCTGTAAGGCTCATCCGTCAAGAAATACGTTACTTCGTGGGATTTTTCTCTTCCCTTCCCCCAAAAGTATCTTTTGCAAGTTCTAAAAATAGAAGAAGAAAAAATGCGATGTTCGTATAGAGAGTCAGCGAACAAAATTGACATTGGATAACGCTGTAAGGGCTGAAAATAGCCCGGGGAGGTTCACAGAATAAAGTTGTTTACTCGTTAATTACTTCATTAAGTGTAATTAGAACGGTGATCGACAATACAGAACAGAATAAAAGTTCTCCGGTTTTTATTGATGTATGAAAACCGAAGAAGTTTTAATTGCCGAGAAAGCGTTATATTTCTAACAATTGCTGTACCCCCGGCGTATAAAAATGTCTCGCATTAGCAATCCCTCGCTTGGTTTCAGCTTAGAATTTCCTGTCTGGAATCCTTATATATCACTAGTCTTCACTTTGTCTGCTGTTTGTTCAGGTGAAAACCAGCAGTGACTGGCTGACTGCGCCATTTCTTTAATGAAGTTATCCCGGGAACTGACATTCTATAAATCCAGGTCCAAAATCTGTCTGTTCTGTAACCACTTTCAAAGGTAGTCTAAAGTTCCTATTAAGTATATCTGAAGATGAGCAGCCATCTGTCTTTGCTTACTCGTCAAGGTTTGGTTATGTCTAGTCTGGACGTGTGTCTGCGAATATCAGATTGTTCTGACGTCACGATCCGTCTGCTGAATTTTATAAAATATCCCAGAATGTCAACTTCTGCACGTTTTGGGGAAGGGGCCATTTGTAAATTATAGATTATAAAGAAAATTGATCACCGATTCCAAAAATACCAAAACATTATGCTCACTTATCAGCGTTTTGGGTAGCATTTCGCCGTGATAACTGGTTGCGCCCGCTGTGGCATCGACTTAACGAGACCGCGGAAGGTGTCCTCAGGTGTCCAGGACCAGCTGGACAGAAGGACGTCCCGGAGCTCGGCAACCGAGCGAGGTACTGGCGAATGCTGCATTTCACTTCATCCCACAAATGTTCGATGTCAGGAAAATTTGGCGGCTAGCTAAGCCACGAAATGCTTGGACTTTGACTCCTAGAACCACGCTTGCACAATACAGGTCTTGTGACAAAGGCTGTTATGTTGTTGAGACTCCATTGCCATCTGGATACACTCACATTTTCAGGAAATTTGCTCATAAACAATTCCGATGCTGTCTTTAATGGATGAGGGGACTCAGTGATGTCCACGAAAACATTCCCCTATCCATGATACCGCCGCCGGCCTGTTTTCGTCCAACAGTGCAGTCTGATGCAGCTGTTCACCTGCTCGCCGTCGAATACGCACTCGTCCATGGAACCGTGGATATTAATTAATCGCACCAAGCGACTTTTCCAGTCGTCCAATGTCCAGGAACGGTGCTCCCGTGCCTACTGCAGGCGGAGGTGTAGATGACGGTCAACCAACATGGGCACACGAACAGGTAGCCTTCTCCACAGGCCTATCCGCATGAGCGTCCTCTTGAAAGTGTTGCTGGAACACCTAAAAATATCAAGCGACTGAAATCAGGTGACATTCTAGCCGAAACAGCAAATGCAAAACAAGCAGAAAAGCTGCTTCAAATGACAACGATTGGTGGAATTCCAGTAAAGGTCTCGCCCCATAACACCCTTAACACATTAAAAATGATTTCAAAGATCAAGGTGTCATAGCTGTGAGGATTAAAGTAACCAGAGATGGGACAGTTACCCCAACAAGGAATCTCAATCTAACTTTTAACGCTTCCAAACCACCTACAATAGTGAAGGTCAGATATCTAAATTGTAACATCAGACCATACATTCCGAATCCTCTCCGCTGCTTTAAATGCCAAAAGTATGGTCATTCAGTGGTGTTGCTGTCGGTTATCCTCACATTCCTTCCCAGATTCTTTCACTAAGCACAACCCTTGAAGCGGTTGCAGTCCGTATAACTACTAAATCCCTCATAACCATTATAATAATTTACGTTCCACCAAACCAAGAATTAATACAAGATTTAGAAGACACAGTAATTCAGTTACCTCCTCCCTTCTGTATACTGGGAGTTTTCAACGGACACTGCCCTTTGTGGGGTAATACAGCCATAGACCGGAGAGGAAGACAAATTGAGAAATGGATAGAAGACACTCGCATAACCCCGTTGAATGACAGCACACATACATACACGCATCTTCCATCAGGAAATATCGACCTGTCTATATGTTCTCCAATATTATTTCCAATACTTGATTGGTTAGTGATCCTCTCAGTAGCGATCACTATCTGATAATCATTACCATGGCATTAGGAACCGCGTGTCAGTCACCCCAGATGGAAAATAAATCAAGCAGATTGGAAAACTTATAAATCTGCTGCAAAATTAGATGCAGATACTATCAAGCAAAAACCGTTAGAGGCAGCAGTACAATATGTAACGAATAAACTAATCCAAGCTGCTGAGCAGAATGTTCCAAAAACATCGACACACTTCCCAACTCATCCAAAATCATGATGGAATGAAGAATGTGCGCAGGCAAAAAAAGAACGAAACAAAACTTGGAATACTTTTTCGAAGAAGATATCCAACTATAGAGAACCTGATATTGCTCAAGAACGCACGAGAAAGAGACAGTTATGTTAGAAGAGCCAGTAGGAAAGCATCCTGGATAAAATCTGCATCTACTGTATATTAACAAGTTCCACACCATCTCAAACTGTCTAGAATAAAATCAACAAAATGAATGGCAGATACAAAACTACGCCAACCTAAACTGGAATAGACAAACCTTTGCCGAAAGATAAGCGACTACCTCATATACAAGGCAAAGAATAGAAAGACGACTTTGCATTTTTCCACAAGAAATGATGAACGGTACAACCTTTCACGAATTGAAACATGCTCTATCACAGACAAAGCAAGGTGCTGTAGGAACAGACCAAATTCACTGCATGGATGTTAAAGCAACTCGACAACCAATCCCAAATGGTATTACTATATATATAATCTTTATTGTACAAAGGATTTATACAATTTACCCTTCACGGCAGGAATGCCAGGGGCCTTCACATTGGCTGGTGTACAAAGCCCTTGAGGACGGGGCCCACATCGAAGTTCGGGTTCATCCCTCAGGGCCAACAATATAATAGGTTTCAGTTAAATTATTCACAATATTCATAAAAATGTTATACAGTATTTTTTGACATTATATACAATATTATACAGACATCCTTTTTAAATTTATTATACTGCGACATTACTGTGAAGTTTTCCTGGTTGAGTTTAGGTCATCAAGGATCTTCCTCCGGTATTTGCGGTGCTTGACAAACTTGTAGAGGTCGCCTTCGATTGCTTGGACAGTGATAAGCATCTGCTTGGGGAGAAAGCGGTCGCTAAGGGCTAGTCTGTTATGGTTGGCTATAAGGGTTGGAGCTGATCTCAGTCCGGGTTGAGGGATCCTCCAGCTGCACAGTTCCCATATGTTTGGCTCCGAGATTATTCCAGTGGTCATTTTGACAGTTAGGGTGAGGCGTCTTTCCATTATAAGATTTGGCAGTCGGGCAAAGTTCAGTGCGGTTGCCATCGCAGTTGTTCTTTGCTGGGGTGGACGATGATGTTTATGTGTGACCCAACGAAGGAGCCAGTATTCGGAGGAGTACACACGCTTCATATTCGTGGGGGCTGCAGATGCCCATATTTCTGAGGCGTATAACACGACGGAGTATACAGAGCTGTATACGTACCGCCGAGTCACATCCAGATCCTTAACGTGAAGTAGTTGTTGTTTGGTAATCCACCGCATTTTGCAGAATTTTGTTATGAGCTTGTCAATGTGGGGCTTGAAGGTCAGTTTGCAATCGAAAACTACTCCCAAGTCTGTATGTGTATTTACCACTGGAAGGAAAATGCCATTTAGAGAAACTTGGACTTCAGTGGGTTGGTGCTTCAACGAAAAGACACTTTGGGCTGATTTTGCAGGATTAATAAGTAGTCCAAATTGATGGAGATAGGATTTTAAGTCGTGTAGCTTTCGATTGATCTTTTCATTAATTTTTGAGATATGTTCCCCCGGGTTAATGTGGGTGTGTAACTTAATATCGTCAGCATAGCAGATTATGTCTTCTCTCTCTTGAACAAACGGAATAATGACTGCTGTAAATAATGCTCCGGAGAGGACTCCGCCTTGGGGAACTCCTGCAGTGATTTTTCTTGAGATTATATCTTGATCCGTTGTAAGAACAATGATTCTGTCTGATAGCAGGGTTGTGATAAACCACAACAAGTCACCTTTTATATGGAAGTAATTTTCTAGGAGGTGAACAAGTGAGGGAATGCTGATTGAGTCGAAGGCAGCTTCCAGGTCGACATACGTAACGGCAAGTTCTGCTTTTGCTTCTAGTGCCCTGAGAATGGTGCTGGTTATGGAAGTTAAATTGGTGACTGTGGATCTTCCGGGAATGGCATAGTGAATTTGTGGGGGTTTGTGAGGCATGATTTGATTGGTGATGGTTGAAAGTAATGCCTTCTCCATAAGTTTCAAGAGGCTGGAGGAGCGAGAGATTGGCCTGAACTGTTTAATGAGGGATGCAGATTGGCATTTAGGATGTGGCCTCACAGCATATCTGTTCCAGAGAGGGGGAAAGTAGTGCTGCATTAAGATACGGTTAAAAATTGAGAGTAGTGGATCGATGATAAACGTGCTGAGACACTTGATCATGAATTGTGGCACAAGGTCAGGGCCTGCAGTTGCGGTGGGTGGCAATCTATTCATAGCAGTTATAAGCTGCTTCCTGGTGATGCTAACGGTGGCGAGCATATCCGTTGGGATGTTGTTGACAGGTAAGTTGCCTGGATATGTCGGGGCCACATTGTACTAGAATTGTATAACAAAATCTTCCTAGAAAACCAGTTTCCAAATAGTTGTCATCGTGCAATTCTTCTAGCTTTGAGAAAACCGGGAAAGGATCTTTCTGATTCACGTAACCACCAACCAATACCTTTAATAAATTGCCTATTAAAAGTTATGGAAAAATTATAAATGCTCGTTTAACATGGTTTTTGAACAGTAATAACCTTCTCGATCCAGCAGAGAAGGTTTCAGGAAAAATCGCTCAACACGACTTGCTTATCAAATTAGAACAACAGTGTACGGAATGCCTTCATCCGAAAAGAGCATCAAGGCATGGAATCCTCCAAAACCCGTATCTCCTTGGATTACGTGGACATCTTAAATATATCCAAAATTTCTTACAACACAGAACATTTCAATTTAGGCTACAGACCGCTCTTTCAAAAGTTTTCACCCAAGAAGAAGGCGTGCTCAGGGGTCTGTGCTTAGCACTACCTCTTTGTTGTTAAAATAAATACCATAACTAAACAAATACCAAGCACCACTGATGCCGCTTTATACGTTGACGACAGAACGGCAGCTACAATGAAAACGAAACTACCCCCTGATCCGGAACTGATACTTGAAGGACATACGATCCCAGTAGTATCAAGCATAAGATTCTTAGGGCTTCTCTTGGATAAGAAAGTAACTTTTCTTGAACATATTAAACAACTCAGACTTTCTCTCCTCAAGAAACTAAACATACTCAAAGTCCTTACCGGACTTTAAACAGGTGCTCAACACTTCGTTCCAAGCCAGATTGTGGAGCACCTGTTTATGATTCGAGTGCACTGAGATGGTCAGACCCCATTCACCACAGTGCGCTTCGTATTGCACCTGGAGCTTTCCGAATTTCACCTGTACAAAGCCCTTATGCAGAAGCCATAAACCCTCACTACAGCTTGGACGACAGAACTTGTTATCACACTATGACGTCAAGATAAAATCAATCAGTGGTCATCCAAATAGACTTCCTGTTTTCATCTAACTGGAAAAACATATACCAACTCCATCCACGAATGAATCGCCCTAGCAACATCAGTTTAAAAGATATGCTGTTATGCCAAGTGCTTAATTATGACAATATAGCTACTTGGATTGCACAGATCATTCCACCATGGAGTACAGTTCAACTCATATATAACCTGTATTTTCAATCCTGGGAGAAAACAACTCTATCGAGAAGTAGCAGCTACATGCAGCATACAAAGTCCAATATGCACATCACATTTTCTTTTATACTGATGGGCCAAAAAAAAAGAAAAGAAGACACTTATGTAGGAGTCGTGATTCACTTTGAAGATCGTATACCCTCGTGAAACAACTCCCAATAGAATACAGTATTTTTACTGCCGATTTACAAGCAATTTTGATGGCTGCAAACCAGATTACATTCCCCTAGTTTTTCTCATCCACTACATCCTTTAATTCCTCTCCATCTAATCTATAAACTACTGCTGAGTTTCTCTTTTAATTTTCTGCTTATGCTAAAGAACGACAGGATCAGAGAAGTTTAGGAAGATAAGAAACAAGAGTGGTCCGACCATTGATCCTTGTGGGACTCTATTTGACACTCCACTTCCCTCTGAAGAATAGCCATTTATGAACACCCTTTGGCTCATGTACTTCAATCAACCGCTAATCCACTGATGGATCTTTCCTGTTATCCCGACTTGCTGTAATCTATACAATAACGTCTCATGAGGAACTGTATTGAAATCTTCATTAAAATCCAGATACAAAATCCAACTGCTTTATAACGACATCGTAGTAATTTAGTCAGGCAAGTCTCCCCTTCTCGAAACCATGCTGACACATTCAACATACCATTTTTGTCTAAATGGTCGTGTATTGCGTCTTAAATCATAGATGCCATAATCTTACCAATCACAGGAGTCAAACTCATTGGTGTATAATTCTAAACTCCATTCGTGATACAATTCAATTGTGTTAAACCCACTTGGAGTTTAATGAAGTTTACAAGATACTGTCTGCTTTGTTAAAATTATTGTCTTGACGTGGTGATTATGGAGTAGTCTGATCAGATTAACATTTATCACTACTACAGTGATTTGTATACCATCTATATTATGGTATACAAGCATTTCTGGATTGAAGTGCCACTTGATGCAGCTAAATCCATTTGTTAATGCTAACTGGTCAAGTTGTTTACCAGAACTGAGCCAGGTTTCGGCTAAATAGTAGATGCCATAATCCCTAAGACTAGTGATATGTGGGGCGGGGAGTACACAATTTGTTCTTGGTGTTTCGAACGTACTGTATAAAGCAATTATACAGTACATTCAAAAGACAACTAGGGAGGACCCAACAGCACCATGATGATGCTGATGGGTACCTTCCCAGTTGTTGTCTTTTTGGTTAGTTCGGGTTGAAGTTCATCAGATCAGTCCATACCTCAATGTACACTGACAAAACTTCTATCTCATCAATGCATTTTCCATTCCATCAAGAAACAGATAAGCGATTTAAATCATCCCGGATTTAAAATATTGCTCTGCGTTTGTTTCGATTGGACACGATAATGCTTGGGAGAAATTTACAATTGAAGTGCGTTCAAATACTGACATCCTATACTCGCTGGCAATCTGTTCTTCGTCATATTTTTTAACAAAAGAACTGGTGGGTGAAGATCCCCAAACAGGAGGGGCAAGCCCGAGAAGGTGTGTGAAAATACCGAGCTCCGTGACATAAGATTTTTAAAATAACCAAAACACTAGTTGCGTATAGAGAGCAAAACTCACGAGAGAGGAGGATGGTGACTCACTGAGGACTTGATCACTAAGGTCAGCCACGAGAAAACGGGTGGGCCCGAACGCAGCGGACCACGTTCGTACCTTGCGTCAGGGTGTGGCTCTATTGTCAAGGTCGGAATATTTAATTCTGCTAGAACTGGTGCACTATGACCGCCACGACGAGGGTGTGCCTTCGCCCTAAGTGGGAGGGGTGGTTGGGCGCGTGCGCTACGCACGTTGCACGTCTCCATATCCTTCTTCCCCTTCTCTTCTCCCGTCTTTCCCCTTACATCCTCCACCTTTTGCCTCCGCTCGCTCTGACAAACACACCCCACAGGGCTTTCAATCTACGGACGTGTTTACCTTCTTGGAACGTTCCGGTGCTGATTACACGGGGTGGGAAGGGCGACGAGTGGGTGGCAGTAGTGCTGTGCTCCTTCTCCTTCCTACCCCCCTTTCAGAAGGTAACTCCCTCACCCTTTGTTAGCGGGCGCCTCAAGGAGAGACTGATCACCTTTTCTCTACGGTGTCTCGGAGGTTAATATAATTTCCAGCGGTTCGCACACTCACGCCGAACTGCTAGATATTAACAAAACGAGCAACACGTTCTCTCAATTATCTTCCCCCACCCCCGGCTTTTGCACGTGCATTACGAATGTCTGTCATCGTTTCGAGATCCCGTCGTAATTTTTTATACGATCTCCGAAATTATTTCGTAGACCCCCCGTATAAAGGTTAGTTCAAAATGGATTACCTTTACTTACTGGTGAGGGGGCGTTAAGGGAGAATAACGGTGGTATAGACACGGATGGGTACGCTTCGAATGTGATCTCTGTCCAGAGCAGACCCAAAGACGTATCAATGAAAATTATTTTGAATTATTTCCTCTTCCAGCAATTAAAACAACCAATCGGAATGTTAGATGAGGAGAGAGCTGAAGATTCTCTTCATAGGTCCAGCCTTGGAACAGCCCCTATACCCATTTCAAATAGCGTGGCGCGGGTGGTGGGATAAAATATTGAGTGTAGGCTTCCACTAGTGTTGGATCTACCAGATATTAAATGTGTACTTCACGCTTTGAAGCCAAATGGAAACAGTGGGAAGATCTTGATTCTAACTATACTTGGTATCTCTTTGGGATAAAGAAGGTTCCAGCGATATTTCTTTGATTCTTTTGTGGTGGTCGGCACGCACGCACACACTCCTTTGGGTGTGTTGATAGGGAATACGTTGCTACACATACGTGTTTTTGGGCGAATTCATGACCTCTGTGTTGTTATTTTCCCTCTTGGCGCACCGAGTATGATATCTTGCGTTGGTTTTTAGTCGATTGCTCGGTCCAGGATCTTTGTAGTCGACAGCCTCGCTGCTTTCTCACGCCATGTGAATAAAGGCTTGGGTTCGATTCCCGTTGCTGTCCAAAGTTGGATATACTTCCGTTGGGAGAGAAGAAACGTTTATGAGCTTTTATCACAGTGTGGTGGAGTTAGTCGGCTTCAAGCGAGGGTTTCAAGAGGCTTTCGCCCTGAAATTCAAGTATTTCATCCCGAAAAACAGACGAACGGACTGTAAAATACAGGAAATTTACATAACGATGCAGGCATACTCACGCCTCGTAGCGTTAGTCGACAACTCTAAAAAACCCAACCCACTTGCCTTGGGCAACGAACATTGCTATAGTGGTCGTGTGCTAGTTGGAAATTCCAAAAACTAATATTTAGAAGATGGCGTGTGTGTGAGAGAGAGAGGTCAAGTTTTTTTTTTTTTATCTACTACTTGTTCTCAGGAGAGCATATGCTGTACGTGTTCTCTCTGCATGGTCATAGAGAATAACAATTTAGAATTTGTAAATTGTGTATTATTATTATTTAGGCATTTGTTCAAGAAAGCCCATATCCCAAGCGTTGTGATATGGTCTTTCTTGATGGGATCACTGTGATATGGTTCAAGAAAGACCATATCCCAGCAACTGCAATGGAAATTAAACAGACCAGTCAAAGGATCACCTCAACTGCATTGGATGGCACTCTGAGGATGAGAGGAAAGAGGGGATTATACAACGGATACAATAACGTGACCTGGTCTTTCTCAAGGATCGACAGCCAAGTGTCCATTACGGAAATTCCATCTATTATGGTCAAATTTCACATCTCATCAGAACCGAGTTAATTTAAATCGGACTGAGCAAAATAAAACCAACCAAAGATTCCCTTTATTTCCCACACAGTCTTCTGACACTTTAATCTGCTGGCTAATTTACAACGAAGAATATTTCTTCAACTGGCATGGATCCGTACTTGAACTATTAACAATCAATGGGCAAAAGACATCTCGGTACTGATTTCATGAATGGGAGTGTATAAGTAAATTAAGCTAATTAAATATAGTTATGGAATATGAATTAAGCTCAAGTAGTACATATACACAGTTACTAAAAGTATTGGACACCAAGAGAAAGACAACAGAAGTTTTGCAGATCACATTTTAATACAATGTAGGACCCGCTTTGTTCTGTAATTCAGTGCGAAATCCTCGTCATTGGCCAACGGCATACCACGAAAAGTAACACCAACCCATAATAATTCGATCCGCATGATTCTCAACTGGAAGAAGTTGCAGCTGTTCTTTTCAAAATCTGCGCTGGAGCCAAACGCAGGCTCTTCAATCTGATGAAAAGTTGTCGCTTCAGAGAATCTTTCCCACACCTACACCGACACGACCCTCCCAGCATGACGTCATTTCACCCACTGTTGAGCATCAACTTTTGTGATGAAAGGACTGTGGGCAGCAGCTTGTCCGTGCAACACCCGTTGATGCAACGTTCTGCGCCACACTCACAACTGCTCTCGTGGGTAATCCTAAAGGATATTGTCCAAATATGTGGCCTCCCGATCGATGATCAACTTTGACATGGCCCCTGTTTGATGTCACTTGTGTCGAATGTTTCGAGAGTTTCGTTGAGACGTTGAGGAACTCCAAAATCCGTTGTACTCCAAATCCTCCTCCAAGTAATCTTTCATGATTGTACATTGTAATTCACCCTCGCCGTAGCACAGTTTGTATATTCACCGTCCTCCTCATATCGGGTTGAAAACGCCAGAGTTTTAATCCCGTTAATGGCACCAGAAATTTTTTTTTGAACTTTTTCACAATGTGGCTAAGTTAGTCGGTCTCAGGAGAGAGCTGAATACGCCTAAAATCCTACAAAAACGATATTGGTTATTCACTAAGCTCCTTTTTTGTGTGCCATTCCGATTGGAAATGTCACATGTACCTTGCAACACTTAATTTATAACTGTACGAAAGGTAATGGTACTGCACTGTCCTCTACATAGAGACATGTTTGCTCAAGACTCCAAGAGCTTAAAGTTTTGTAAATCCTTGATAAAAAAATTGGGTATAAAAGTAAGGATCAGTGCGCCTTTAAAACTACAAACAATAACTCTAATTGAGTGGACTCCATCCACTTCAAATCTAGAATGCAGTAAGATCTCAGTCCTGTAAAATTTCGACGTGCAGTTGGTGGTAGTTCTGACAAAATTCCACATTTCTCATTACATGTACAAGAAAGGAAAACTTTACATCACGCCATGTACAAATCCTTCAAGAGAGTTTAGCTGTGAACAGCCAAGGGCTTCTAGAAGAGTATTTTTTCATTAAAGTCTGGGTTAAGTTGTTTACAATTTGTACTAAAATCATGAGGTGTAAGTTTATCGTATCATCATGGTCATACATCCAGCTTTTGAGGGATGAAAAACAAACCAAGAAATGTACGTACCCCTCAATACGCATCGAAAAACTCGATCTGTTCAATAACCACAAAAAAGGCTTCGGTTTGTGTTCATTCAGCATGTCATGCCGAAGTGATTTAATGTTGGATTTCATTTTGTATGTCTCCTAAGGATTCTGGATGGATCGGAATGCCTAGGGGTAGACAGTGGAATACAATGCGATCTATAGTGTTCAAGTTATTAATCTTTAAAAGTGGGAAAGGACTTTATAACCACCCCGTACAGTGTCGATCGTGGTGTTTTGTTTTTGCATAATTAAGAAAGCGGGAAGGAGGTGGGGAGTGGGGCTAAACGAATAACATAACTGAATCGAGGAAGGAACCGGACCGAAAGAAAACAGGAAAGGAAATTTGGCGTGAACGCCGGTTACAAGTAGATGCCACCTGCCACAATGCTATGACTCATATGAAAACGCACCCTGCATGTTGGATAAAACTGAGCTCTTATTGCAGCCTCACGAAGGAGGAATCCTTCCACTCAGGCTGTAGCTGTACCCAGACGTACAGCGTTGCCACCTATAGCAATCCTCAACACTCCACCCTCCCATTACGAACAAGTGAAGGAGTTACCGACTAGAGAACAAAGAAGGACCCACCTATGGCACGTGCCTGGCTGTCCCACAAGGTCACAGGATACAAGGTGGAGTCGAAGCGGCGGCTGTAAGCGATAGCGGAGGGTGGTCGCTTGTTTCCACCCTCTTCCGCCAATGTCACTCGGTCACGTGGCTGGGAGTTGTCTCCACACATCAACAATTACGAAACTTTGGGTCAACGACCCGCGTCCTCCACCCTAGGTGGTGTCGCACACGCTATAAGAGGTCAAAGGTCGAAAGGTCGGGAATGAAAATACGGAGACGCCTAAGTGACAGTGGCGAAGGATTCCTGTAATAAGTGGTGATGATACCGGAGATATCTCGGGAAGGTTCAGTTCACTCCAGCCTAATCTCCAAGAAACTAGGCCCTTTCCATCCCTATTACAACTCGTTCCGTATAGGCGGCGCTTCGGAAGAACAATGGCCGCATATTTCAAACGCAGAATGCAGAAAGAAATGGACATTTACGAAGAAAGAGAGGGTTTTTCAAGAGGATACGCGGAACTGATATTAACTCCAAAATAAACGTTTTTTACCCTCAGTTAAAGTTTAAAAATTTAACTGATTTTAATAAATAAAACAAAGATGGCGTATGCCGCGTAATATTCGGGCAGAAAACATGTTTATTGCAGGGCGTAGTCCAGAAAGAGGCAGACCAGACAAGCACTTTGCCAGCTGTTTGTTTTGTGGCTCGCTGAATAGCTGGGTGATGGAACGAGAATAAATGGTACGAAGGACTATTTCTCCTCAGGTTGTGATGGTAGTTGGTTTGGGAAACGTTTGTTATTGTCGTTAACTGATGAATATTTATGTCGCATAATTTGTTCGACTGATTGGATGAAACAGAAATCTTCGAAGATTTTTGGAGGTAATTTGGAAGTGGTCAGAGAAGGATTTGAACTAGGAGCTTTGAAGTGGTAAGGTGTAGTAATAAATGTGATCACGAACTGGAAGAAAAACTTCTTCACTATTCACTAGGGATAGAATTTTCAGAGAACTGGCTATTGGAGTTGCTAAATTATGCAAGAACCCTCAGTCTCTTTGTCGTGTTGGAAAGAGTGTATATACTTGGAGCCACCCCCCCCCCCCTACTCCACCGGTTATTGGTGTCTCTTTTATTGTAAATAAAATTTATTTTTTCTTACTTTGCCATTTTCTTATCCTAAATGAGTCCAAGAGTTCATAGGACAAAGATGGACAGTGAATATTCTCTCTCAATGAGTGGATGAATGAAAGAAACGTAATATTTAATGTCTGTCAATTAGATAGAAACTTTAAACTTAAATTTGAAAATTTACGATATTAATTAAATGTCAAAATTATTTATGAAAGGGGGAGCACGAATTAAAATAAAAATAAATATTTCATAAAAATTATTATGGTTACTCGAGGGAACAAACTCATACGTAATATGTCCCTAAATTGTGTGTATTCTCTGGTCGGTTTTGCTTGTTTTGTTCAGCAGGATTTGTTCCTTGGTTATTTGGTTTTGAATGAATCATTTGCAGAACGTCTTTCAGGAGTGGCAACTCATTGTCTGAGATGAGAGCACCATATCTCAAAAAGCTACTGTCGAATCCCTTGTCTGCACCGTACAGTCCCTTCAACACAAGGCCCTGGAGCTGGTGTTGCGACTTTCATTGAACACTTTTGCTAGTTCTTCTACGTAAAACCAAAGTTGATGAACTAGAGGGCTGCTTCAAAGAGAAGCGGGCCTCTAGTTCATCAGCTTCAAAGAGTTTCTGAAAACCTGTTCAAACTGAAATCGAGCCACCGCATCTGCAACCACAGTGAAATAATTTAGATTTAAGAAACGTTTCAATCAATATCACAAACAGAGCTTTCTCAACTATCTGACACTGTACCAAAGACTAGTGAGGTACAACTGCCCAATACAATCTCATTTTATCATTTCTAAATGAAATGATACCAGCAAAATCAAATACACTGAGTTGATTTTGCATCAGCAGCACCTACTTAATACCCTGTGGGCCCACCTTTTACCCATAATACAGCTCGCACAAGTCTTGTCGTGGACTTCACAAGGTGTTGCAGGGTGTTCTGGTGCAGTGCTACCCATGCGTTGCGCAACGTGTCCAGAAATGCCGTACATTTTAAGTGGATCGATCGAATATCCTTTTCCAATGGATCTCAAACATGCTCAACTGGATTGAGATCGGATCAGTTGGAAGGCCATTGGAAGACGAAGAGTTCATTGTCATATTAAACCAATTAACAAACCGACCAGGCCTTGTGGCATGGTGCGTGTTTTCTTGTTCATAGACGACAGAGTTGACTGGATACACTGTCGTCATGAAGGGGTGCACTTGGTCGGCGACTGATCACTCGCCTGACCACTCGGCCAATGCAGCTATGTGACGTTCGGAATCGGAACGATCTCGACTCCGACTCATTCTTCCTCGCAGACACTAAAAAAACTGGCCACCACTTGTGCGAACTACAATATTACATCAGCTGTTTCCGACTTTGAGCCTTCACCAGCGTCACAGATCAATCCATTCGTATACAATGGGGCTATTGCTAATGCAAAGCCAACTCGGCGTATATTTGAAAGCATCTTTCATTTACAATAAATACTGTAGTAGAGGGTATCGTATAAAATTTAAATAATCGCACAATCCGAAATACAGTACTGTACATATCCTGTAGCTTATGATTAATACGTCAGTTTGAAATTGCGAAAACACGGGACCTCATTCGTTGAGGGGCCCCATATGCATTGTCTTATAATAACAGAAATAAAATGTTTAGTTTTAAGGCAGACACAAGGATGAGTTTACAAATAATCGTTATGACAATACAATTATTAATCGTATTTAGCGACCACGCGATACTGAATCATGGTTAATTGAAACGCGTGTACTACTACGCCCCCGATTGACTACGATAGTCGATAACACTGTAAAATCTTAATTTATTTACAAAACAGAGTAAAATAAATAATAAATAACTATAAAATATATTAAAAATTACATATCTATGAATATTTAAAAGGATATAAGATAAAAATCGCTAAAATATCGAGTATTTTGCATCCATCTTTACGAAGTGATGTGGAGTAACTGTGTACTGACACTTTATCAAGTCTCATCTGCATCTCAATACTCATCTACACGCTAAATTATCTCTTGGGGGTTTTGTCCCACAGCCGGGACCCTGTCTCTTCCGTTCTTTTCATTTTTACAACATCTAACCAAGCCATTTATCATTCTTTTTTTTTTTATGTCATTTAGATTTTCATATGATTTTTTACTGAATTAATGGAACCTACTCAAAATTGTATACTTCACGAGCTCGCAGCAATCTTTCTTACCATTGATAGGGTAATTGTAGCAAAAATGTAAATCTCTTTCTACGTTACATTTATATCCTTCAGAGCTCTGGAAGCTGAGGATAGTTATTAAAAAAAGTTAAGTACAGTGTAGGCAGAGACACCAATAACGTCCATCTTCTAATGATACTTGGTAAAAAAAACAAAAAAAAAGGGGAAGACTTGCATCCGTCCGGATGGAAGATATAATTGTTCGAAAGTTACACATCTAAGGAATTAAAAGAATAAAAAAAAAAGTTAGGATGGCGATATGAAGGGCAGAAAAGGTTGAGCCGAAAGACCCGATCGATCAGTACACCCTCTCCAGTTTCTCTCGCGCTTCTCAGCAACCGGAAAAAAACAAATCAACCGTGAATCAGCAAAGTTGGGGGACTTCTTAATCACTCTAACAAATTGCAGCCGCAGTGAAAGTTTCAAACTAAGGAAAAGTATTTTTTTTTTGTTTATCGTTTTCTTCTTCATTAACCCCCGAACAGCGCATCACCGCAGCGAACGTGTCAGTCGAAGCGTGAGCGGCGGCGACGTCAAGATAATGTTATCTAATAGGATCGGGCCTCCAGCGGACCTTCATTGTGTGGGAATTTTATGACCAATAATTTTAACGACACCTACAGTTAGGGGGCTTAGCACGCGCCACGTACTAGGATTCGATGTCGTCGTTAGGAGTTAGCTTTTCTTTTTTTTTTTTTGTAAATAAATGGCGCGTCTTTGATTCCTTGATAATGGGGGCGAGGGGCTTTATACGATACTCACGAGTTAGGGACATGACAGTGGAAATCCCTTTATGTGCGTGCCGAATAGTGGACAGAATACGCTCCCCTGGACACCGAGGGGGAAGTGGATGACAGTAAAAGGACCCGTGCACTGGGAAGCATGCCGCAGCGACACCAGTGGCAACTGCCTGAAGCAGATAATTCTCTGACACGTATTCCAGATGTTGTAGAAACAGGTGTTTGCTGTTTCCGCATTTTAATTCCTCCGTTTTTCATTTCCCCCTCACCCCCCAACTCCCCAAATGGCTTCTGGCTGTTGATACATTTGATACGAGCAGATCTTCCAACGTTGTTGATTCTGCAATGGTTAGCACACATCCGTGATGCGGGTCAGCAATTAGAAGTACTCAATCCTTTTGTTTTGTGAGCACATCACTTACCTGGTCTGGCTACTTTGCTTCCGTGACCTTTGCGCGTCTCTCTGCTGTGGCCATCCTCGTTATGTCAATCATGCACGTGCTAGTTACAGCCTCTCGCTCCCCCTCCCCATCTTTAAAGAGGGGAATTTGGTGGTGCAATATGAATAATTACGAGTTATGATTGAAGAGAGTGGGCGATATAACCAAGATAAGATGAACACAATTACTCGGCAAGTTCTCAGGACAGGGAATCTCTTAAAAGACGTTACAAAACACGCAGAGAATTAAAGAGAGAGAAAACTAAACTGACATCAACAATCTTCCATAGAAAGTGTAGGTGCATTCAGCATAAACTCACGAGCGCACACACGCTCTCTCTCTCTCTCTGTCTCATCCTCTATAAACAAGTTCAGGTTTCAGCGAGATACCAGTTTGATTTAGTAAGGTTTTATCGCTTTCTTTCCCCTCCCCCCCTCTTCTCCTTCTGTTGCCAGGGTAACTAAAATAAGCGAGAAGAGGTTGAACACAAACACGCGGATGTACGACGAATACCATAAATGTTCTCAAATTACCCATAAATCAGCAAATGTCCAGGAGAGACACCAGAACGGGATGACACAGCGCAATCTCTGCTCGACACACCCGTTCGCTCACAAATGTACTTTAGCCACCACCCAGTCGAAAAGAACAAAGTCCTGTTTACGCACGGTTTGTCCACTTGATAACCTAACACCCTTTGGCCTTATTTTTATTTATTTTTTTTCCCCTTCCCTTATTTGTAGAAGTTAGAACGAGAGGTCGTGCACAAAGGAGGGGTCCGATGTGTGTCAACAGAGGTGGTTTAGGGCTTAAAAGTTAAACAAAAATAAGGAAATTCGTAAAAGGGAAGTTATGTGAGCCAAAATATGTTTTAAAAACTCTTCTCAAAGACAGTCCAATTCGATTTCTCTGCTGCTTTTCCTCATCGCTCTATTCAGCTGATAGATAGTCTATATATTTCGACTGCATAACTATACTAAATGTTAAAAAAAAAAAAAGTTATCGGCCTTCTTCCTCTGTAGAGGAAGTAACTCAATTTCCACTTCCTTTAATAAGGAAGTGAAAAACACTTCCTCGGATTATTACAAAAAAATGCAAACCGGAAGTGCACCTGATTATTCATGTTGTAATCCTACAGAGGATGCTGTTACCTCATCCAGCATCCACTGAGACCGTGACCACGAAGAGGGCATATCAAAGGAACCTGATACTAGGGGAGACGATAGCCGAACTGATAAGTCAATGGGCTGTGTACGCCTGACCTGTAGTGCCAATGTCGGTGGGGTAGGATTTGATAACCATGGGGGGGAGACGCCCAGCTTGTAAGTCCTAAATGACTACCCCGGCTGCATGGTTACGTCACATGTGTATTTCTCGATTATTGCGGAATGTATCAACAGCTCCAAGTGGCGGAGATACGGGAAGGTCAAAGGTTGGCGACAGTCCTATGGAAACATCGTCTAGAGCTGAAAGAAAAGTTAAGGAGATGGAATGGAAGGGCTTTGACTGTTCGAAGAAGGAGAATCCACTGAGGAAACTCTGCAGGCTCGTTTTCTTTTTAAATCTCGTTTAATAAGCAAATATCCTTCTAGTACGTTTGGGAATTTATATGCGTGAATGCTGACACGCGCTCTTGAAACAACTATAAATATTTGAACTTTGTGCTGCCATCTACAATGTATTTATAGAACTATCGCCGTTATTTATTTATTTTTCATTAAAAATCGGATTTTCAGTGGTATTTCGATATTTCCAAATCGGATATTTCAAAAGGGAAGATCGGAATGTGAAAGATTTATGTGACAGGTGACTCCGACATTTTAAAATTAAGTCTATCCACCGGTGTCGTATACAACTTGAAATTTCGTTCTTGGATATCCAGTGTACGGTGGAGTCTGGTGTCAGAGACAGCGTGCCTGGGCATCTCTTACTTCCCTCACTCAATTGGATAATTAGCTCTCGTCTGGCAGAAGCGATGCAATAACAAAGGAAGCAGCGTTCATTTTCTCTCATCAAGATAAGATGGCAGCAGAGGTCACGTGCATCTTCACAGCCTAACGAATGATTTCACGGGCGTTCTTCCGGGTCTAATGAGTATTTTGAGAGAGGAAGTGGGCTGGGCCCTTTCTTCCCGGCCACAATTTCAACCCGGATCTGAACTGCCTAAGTTTTATTTGACTGTGTTAATATCGACTGATGACAACGCAATTTAAGACACGAGAAAACTTGACAAATTGGTTCAGCTCAAACAAAAACAAAATTTATTTATTTATTTTTTTTTTTTTTTTACAAACACGTATTAGATTTTCATAGACAAAAAAGGATAGTACGAGAAAATAGACATTCTCTCTCTCTCTCTCCATCTATTTAGAAAAGAGGAGAGGATGTGTGGTAATGATTACTGCCTCTGCTGTTATCGAAGAGCGAGATATTTCAGTATCGTCCATTGCCGGTTGCTATGACAACGGTGACATGTCCCGGCTCACGAGAGCACTCGCCAATACCGGAATTACTCCCATCACCATCAACAACGTTCGATAAACATCTACCCTTGCTTGTAGTTCCGGGCATCTAATAGGCATGCCTACTCACCACCCTTGGGCATGTCCAATACGCCCTCTCCACATTTTTGCAGCCACGAATATTGGAACCTTGGCAAGGCCAGGCCAGGTACATACCCACAGCCTAACGAACAAATCTACTCCGCTGGTTCAGTAACCTTGGGAGCAGTGGAAAGAGGTCATGTTTAAAGAAACGGCAGTGTGTCACTCTTGCCGATAGCGTGTGGCGAGAACAATGGAATGGCAGTAGGAAGGGTCAAGTGGTTTACTTGAACAAACAGCCGGGCCTGACGATATTCAGCAATGGAAAATGCCCTGGTGTTCGAAGAGGTGAGAAAGACAGATCGGAGAATGAATGAAAGTAAGAATAAGGGGATGGGAGAAACAGAGAAAGAGATGAAAGAAGAAACCGATTAGGATTTGCTGTCCTCAATCTGGAACGCGTGGCTGAAAGGAGATCATCTGGCCAGTGGTGCCTCCACCCACCAAAAGGACCATCCTTGGGAAACACAAAGCGAGAGTGGCCAGTTGCTCTTGTAACGTGTGCAGAGGTTGAATGCGCCTTTGGATCGAATCCGCGATGCTCACACCTGCTTATTACCACGAGGCAACGACCGTCTTCTAGAGAGAATGCGGGCGGGGAGGTGAAGGCAGAAGGGGCAAATATTTCTTCACTCCTGCGCAAATTACTCGCCAGTTCGGGACACCGTCTGTTTGCTTTAGCCAACTAAAGGTGTCAAATATTTCACACGTGCAATTACAGCACACCATTACTTCCTGCTTGCCCGGCTTCTTCCGGATAGAGGTACCACACTAAACGGCCGTTGATGGGAGGGACAGCGAGATGAAGGGAGGGTGGGAATTTATCTAAGAAACTGCCTACACCGAGGTAAGGAATGCGGTTTTGTTCAACCTTCGCAAACCCACCAGTGGCGATGGGAGTCAAAGGGCTGGGCCCACCCACCGCTAACTCCTAAGGGATCGTTCCCAGTGGTTCCTCCGAAACAGATCGCGATTGTCAAACGATGAACTTTTGGGGGGTCTCGATCGGCAAGAATGCCCATTATTTATTTGTCACAGCGGATATAGAAACATCGATCACTGGTGAACTTTTGAGCGGAGTTCGCGCTCTTCCGATGCCACCCTCGCTGATGTCCCGGGTAATTTTTCAACTGCAAGGCGATCGGAGAGAAGTGGTTTCAAACAATCAGTTTCTCAGTTTACTTGAATTCCAAAGGCGCTAAATCAGACTCGTATTCGGGTGATTTATATTGCTCCTCCACGCGCCTTTCAACATCCCTTTCTGCGGCAATTAAATTATGCCCGCATCACTAGCGAAAACAATTTGTCACGTCGATTATTCAATGCTCCTTAAAAGATGCAAAGCATTTTTTGATACTCATTTTCTGGCCTAAACCAATCTCAGATGACAGACTTGTTTTGTTGCTTAATATTATAGATGGTTTAATGAGCTAGCGAAGATTACTAAGGAACTCTACCCCTCTCCTCCCCCCACTAGCCCCATTAATCATGGTGTGGTTAATGTCTCAATTGAATATCTCTAGAATCCTTTGGTCAGTTGTGTCGTCTTAAACATTTAACCTTCCAAAAAAATAATAAAACAAATATACAAAGCGTCTTATTTTTTTGGCCAGTGTGTGTATTTTACACATTTACCATCGACTTATAAATTGCGATAACCGAATGGAAAGCGGACGAAACTAATCGATCATAATAAGGGTCCCCCCCCCACCTTTAACTGGTATTGGCTTATTATATGTCACGTGCATTTAATCTTTCGCCAAACGTACTATTCTGTTGCGTAATTTGGTCATTATATAAAGTTGGCTTAAGTGCGCCACCTGAAGGTATTTAGACTAATTTCATAAAATACTGAGGTTTTCGAAAATTGTTTAATTTATCTTGTAATTACATACATCTGTATAAATTCACTCTTTCCACTTTAAGCAATAGATGACTCAGTTACGCCTTTCTTTTCTGTTTAAGAAGATTAATGAAAACGCTGCTGGATTACAGAAAAATCAATGTTTTGGTCGTCAGTTTGAAAGCCAATTCAAAAGAGATTCTTCAAAATTGAGCGTAATTGTGGAGCCTACAAGGCTCCACAGTGTCAGAATAGGTGGTTGCGTATCCATACGCCTCATTTCTCGTTCCAAAACATCCCAGAGGTGTTCAATTGGAGAGGTCAGGCGAATTTGGAGGCCAATCAAGATGGGTGATATCTTCACTGTGTTCCTCGAACCACTCGGACACAATACGGGCACGATGATAAGCCGCATTATCGTCTTAGAAGGTCCCGTTTCTGTCTGTAAAAAGAAATACAACATGGCAGGATGCACATGGTTTTCTAAGAGCTGCCGATAGACCTCACCAGTGGAACGTTGCTCCATACGTAACAGGGGTTCTAGTTCTTGTCAGCAAAACGTGCCTGATATTAAGCAATCACCGCCACCTGCCTGGATAGTGGACACCATCACGATGGGTCCATGGACTCTGGTTGCTTGCGCCATACAAGAAGGCATCCGTCAGTGTGTTGTACCAAGTACTTGGCTTCATCCGACCAGCCCACTCGTTTCCAGCTCTCCAGTGCCCAACCAGCGTGTTGTTGACCTACAGTATTCGCTGTTGACAATGATCACCGGTGAGGGGGAGGGTGTCTCTTGAGTGCAGCGCATTCTCCATATCGTATTGCGATGTCTACTATCGCACAGTAACCCGTTCGACATCATTTTTTGTACACAGTGGTCCGTGAGCGCAAAAAATTTGTTTTTATCAAACTATTTTTTTTAACAAGTGGGGGCTAGTATAATCCTCAGATGCTGAGGGGAGGCTTGCGCAAGACCCCTTCAGCACACTCCTGGAAACAGATCTCGCTTAGATAACTATTTTATTAAATAAACCAATCAATCCCAGACAATAACAACAGAGGCCAATTTGTTAGGCTTAACGCTTTTTCCATCGTTTTTGCCAAACCTTTCGTTGTATCTTTGCCAAATTGAATACATCAACCCATACAAAGTCTCTGCATATTTCAGAAGTCAATTATTTACGTACGTATTTCACCTTGTAGGCTTTAGGCCTAAGGGAGCAGACAGTATATATATATTTCATTTTTCTCTCTTTTTTTTTCTTCTTCTTCTTCTTTCTATTCGCGGTATGAAATGCAAATTCAGACTCGTCAACAGCTGTCTTCAAAAACATCGCAACGATCCAAAAGCAAAATACGAGCTCATTTCTTCGCAATCATCGTCAAGTACCAACCCATTGAACGCGCTAAATATTCCCATCAAGGCTTCGGGGTCGCCTCGTTATTACAGGTGATTGTCATTCGAACGATAAGGAAGGAGACACGAAAGAGCGAGGGCTGAAATGGGGGGGAAGGACGTAATAAAAATAAAATAGATGGAATTTGCCCCGTAATTCATCCAGCTACTGGAATATAGTTTTTAAAGAAAAGCAAGAAAGGTGTTATGGCCTTTACAGCCATTTATACTCCACGCAACAAGGAAATACAGAACGGAGTAATTATAGGAAATTAGTGAGGAAAGAAAATTGAAATCTCAGTGCCTTATATTCAATTAACGCAGCGCATTAGAAGCAGAAAAAAAAAAAAAAAAGAAAAGAAACCGGCGATAAACGAATGAGGCTTTCAGAACAAAATCTTTTCAACCCCTCCCTCAGCTCCACCCATTTAAAAAAATTAAAATTAATTTAGAAAGTGCTTATATGCTAAGTATTCCACTTTAGAATTGCAAGGTCTTTCTTTCTTTCTTTTTTTTAAAAGAAATCGGCTTTACTCACTTAATAGCTTAGAACAAAGTTTAGTCCATTACGCGCCACCCTACTTAGATAATTGTTACTTTTTAGTAGCGAACAAAAGAAAGAAAAAAAAAAAAAAGGAAAAATTCTGACACTGCTCTTAACCACCATAAGATCTATCAAGCTTTTCTAACTACACTTCTGTTTTTTTTTTAACTCTTCTTTTCAAACAATAATTAAAAATAATTAGTTCTTTTGTTTAACTTACAAGAACTAACCTAAACAATACATCCTTGAAATAGAGGCTAATTGTTTGACACTAAAGAAACAGAAAAAAATCGCTTTATCCCATTATCGTGGCACGAGACCTGTAAATACGCAAAACAAAACAACTTCACTGGAAAATATTATAAAAAAAAAAAAAGAAAGAAAAGCAAGAAAAAAAAAGAACAGTAACTGATTGCACAAACTTACATTGTTTGTTAAACAATGGTTTACAAGATTCAGGCACGAGCCATGTAAATTTCGGTTGAACGAGATTTGTTTGTGACGCAACAATCAAATTGATTTTTCACCGTTAAAAATAATTATCGGTTGCTTCTTGTTTATTTCATTGGGTTGTATTGTTGGAAAAAAGAATGATTAACGTGTTTATTTCTGTTGTCCTGTTTTGTGGGACGTTGTGCAAAATTAATTAGCTTATTAAAATGCGGGGAACTGTAATTAATAATGACAATTAACGGAATATGTTGGCAGTATCGCCGCGGGTCACTTTGTGTGCATAACTTAAGTGGCGAAGTGACAGCCGCACGTCCGAAAAGCGAATCGCTACCTCTCTTAAGAATCTTAGTAACGAAACGCAGAGCCAGCATAGGGTACTGATATTAGTCCTCGGATGGTAGAAAGTCTTGGAGAAAGAAAGAAAGAAAAGAAAAAGAAAACACAAAGTAGATGGTATGTGTATGTTGATCATGCGAAATTGAGGCAAGCGTGCTGCGGACTAAAATTATCCCCCGCACCGAGCCGTGATAAATGAATATAGAATTAATGGCGTTGGAAGAACAGCATCAGATTTCCATTCCTCTGTGGATGGTCGTGACGGCTCACGAGATATGAAAAGTCTCGCGCTTTACTAAAATCCGAAACGTCTGCCTCAGACAAACTTATAGTGTGAAATTTGGCAACATTTCTGTCTTTCTCTTTTATTTTTCTAATTTATCAAATATACAATGCGTTTCGCTAAGCTTAAACTTTCCTCGTATATATATACACTAGTTTAAAAAAAGTTAAGTTTCAACCATGTTTTTTTTTTGTTTTGTTTTTAAGTAATTGCATAAATTTTCCAGTGATATTTGACATTTTAATTCAATGTGACATGGGAGCAGTTGTGATTGTGAAAAGCTGTAAAAATACTATTCTGGCTCATTACTTCTTCCACACGCTAATGCAGTTGCAAGCTGTAGTCCCCAAAACGATCGACAACTTTCTGGCTATAGCCCTCACTAGTAAAAGAGTGGACATAATTACCATCTTTCCCACACCGGGTGGAAAGGCGTGGACTCGAATCCCTCGTCCATGAAACATCGAATTTTTACGGGCCATTTTCACAACGTCGCTGATTAAGCTATCTCAGGCGAGGTTACCATTGATATTTCTCCCAGAAAGTTGAGTTTTTTTCGCACAGTAAACAGACAAATCGACCACAGAACACACGTGACCGCCTGTCCACAGTTCTAATTAATTTAATCACTCTGATATGCTATTTCATCATTGCCGGCAATCTTCATATATAGTACAGCTTACTGAACAGCTACTAACCTTCCTGATAAAAGTCATAGGAAGAGAAAAGTCGTACCCCAAAGAGGTGTCCACTCGGACTCTCTTTACGGCAGTTGTTGGCCTATCTTGCAACATACAAGGAGTTCACGTCCCACACTGATGACCCCAAGCTCCTAGTACCATCTAATGAAAAAGAGTGTACACCTAAAAAACACCACCGGTCCGTACGCTAATCGCCCACCTTAAATCACACCTTCGTCAGATAGTCCATGAGCTGAATCCATCTATGATGGCTCAGATTGCCTTCACAAAAGATGGTGTCTTTGTCAGGAGATGAGATTCCACACCAACCTTGCCCCCACTTAGGGGGAAAGCCCACTTTTCAGCTCACTTTTACAATATGAATCTGCAGATAAATGAACCACTAGGTGGCAGTGATCACAGTGTTCTGAAGCGGGAGTTACTCAAAGAGGTAACTACCATTAGGGGTAAAGGGAAGGGTTATTGCTTCCGTAAAGGCGACTACGATGGACTGAGACAGTATTTAAATTCTATACAGTGGGACCAACTGATGATGTTACCAACAGCAAATTCAAAATGGGAAGCATTCAAAGAACTTATCTTGGAAGCTACTAGGCTTTACATACCAACTAAGAAATATTGTTCAAGGTTTAGGCCAAAATGGATGTCAGATGAACTAATGAGGCATATGGCAGAGAAGAAAAATGCATGGGATACTTACAAATTAACACATGACACAGAAGCCTATGATAGATACAAGTTGATATGCAACCAAGTTACAAAGGAGGTTAGGCAGGCGAAGGCAGATTACGAGAAATCCTTGGCAAGGGATGCAAAGAAAAACAGCAAAGAGTTCTTTACTTATGTAAACTCTAGAAGGAAGGGGATGAATCAGATTGGTCCACTTGATATTGATGGGTCAACTGTTGATGATCCTGCTCAGGTAGCTAACAAACTAAATGAATATTTTGCATCGATATTCACACATGAGGAGTTATTCAGCGAGGGGAATGCCAGAGGTGTATTCAACTCTAGCAGTAAGCTACAGAATCTTGAAATAACTGGGAGTAAAGTGGAGGAGAAACTGTTGAAGATAAACACAAGAAAGGCACCCGGGGTGGATGGGATCTATCCAGTTATATTAAAGGAGGCAGCAAAGGAAGTAAGCAAACCCCTAGCCATAATTATGAGAGCTTCTTTGGACTCAGGGGAGGTACCCATACACTGGAAATGTGCAAATGTGACCCCAATTCACAAAGGAGGATCAAAGGCTGACACAAGTAATTATAGACCTGTGAGTTTAACTTCTGTTCCAGGAAAATTAATGGAGGCACTGGTTAAAGAAGCATTGCAGGATCTTCCAAACAAGTCTCCAGTTATAGCTCGGACACAGCATGGTTTTGTTAAGGGGAAGTCTTGCCTTACCAATTTGATTGGATACTATGATGCAGTCACAAAAGAACTGGATGCAGGGAATAACTTTGATATTATATACTTGGATCTCAGAAAGGCTTTTGATACTGTTGCACATGGAAGACTGCTGCACAAATTGGAGCAGTGTGGCATTGGAGGCAAATTGCTGCTATGGATAAAGGGGTGGTTGAAGGGGAGAAGACAGAGTGGTAATCAATGGACACTGGTCATCGTGGACTAATGTTATTAGTGGAATCCCTCAGGGTTCAGTATTGGGTCCTTTATTGTTTTCTGTATTTATAAATGATATTGATGATGGTATATCAAGCTTAATGTCCACGTTTGCAGACGATACGAAGGTTGGCAGTGTTGTCAAGGACACTACTGACGCTATGCTACTGCAACAGGATCTGGAAAGGTTGAGCAGATGGGCTGAGAGGTGGCAAATGAAGTTTAACATTGATAAATGTAAAGTACTACACATGGGAAACAGCAACCCCAGAGCAACGTATCAACTCTGTGGTACTACACTGACAGTGGTAGAGAATGAAAGGGATCTGGGGGTGCTTGTGCAGGCAGATATGAAGTTCTCTGAGCAGTGCAGACGGGCTGCAAGAGTAGCTCATGGTGTCTTATCAATGATATACAGGAATGTTTCTAGCAGGGATAAGGAGGTAATTATTCCCTTGTATAAGGCAATGGTCAGGCCACACCTGGAGTACTGTATACAGGTCTGGAGGCCTCATTTCAAGAAGGATGTAGAGCTGCTGGAACGAGTACAGAGAAGGGCAACAAGATTAGTGAATGGAACAAAGGGGTGCTCTTACGAAGAAAGGCTTAAGTTTTGCAAATTACAGTGTCTGGAGACTAGGCACCAGCGAGGTGATCTGATAGAGGTGTATAAAGCCTAGAATGGTTTGAGCATGCTCAATGCTGATGGGATTCTTCCTCTTGCTCAGAATAATCACCTGAGAGGGCATAAATTTAAATTGAGGAAAGACAGATGTAGGATAGACGTGCGGAAATTTGCCTTTAGCCAGCGGGTGATTGGTAGGTGGAACAGACTTCCACCCCTTGTCGTGGAAGTTGATAGCCTAAATAAGTTTAAGGCTCAGCTGGACAGGTATTTCGAACGAACAGAGGGGTGAAGTGGAAGTGGTTATTTTTTATTTATTTATTTTACTTTATTTTTATTTTTTTATTTTATTTTTTTTTTTTGGCTGATACTGCATAAGCTTGCTTTCTTGCATCAAATGCCTCTACTAATGCTAATGCTAATGCTAATATGATAACAAAAACTTCTAAGTGTGGGCAATGATCCTGTGGAATGGTAAGTCAGTAAGGAATACAGAACGATTCCTCTTGCAAGCATCCATTCTTCACTACAACTCCAGCAAAAGCAAAGACCTCATTCCCACTCACAGATATGGCAAACGCTTGTTTGTTATTTGTTTGTTATTTGGTTTTTAGGAGCATTAGCAGCTAAGGCCATATTGCTCCGGGATATGCGGTGGTCATTCCCTGACCTTTCCGCATCCTCCGTATTTGGTGGTGACGGGCTCGAACTCCGGTCTAATCAAGAAGCGTGTGCTCCGCACTGCTGCTCCTTCCCACCTGGCTACGGAGGCGCCTCTGGCAAACGCAGTCGAAGTCAGAAGATAATTTGTGGAAAAGCGACACCGCGTAACGTCAGTGACAGTGGGCGAATATAACTTGGATGCCAAACAAAGAGGTAAGCCAGGAGTTGATAAAACTCCAGTTACATGCTACGCTCATCTGAGATCGACTAACTGAGCCACGTTTGAAAAAGACCTATAAAAGTCCTCACGTCATTTACGGGACTCGAACTCAGGTCTTTTCCACCCGGTGTGGGGAGGACAGTGATTCTCCCAACTGTGCTACCCACGAGGGCACCACCATAGAAACACCCATTTCTAATCTAACGCGGTAAATCAGGCATCCGATTAAGCTCTCTCTCTCTCTCTCCTTGGAAAACAAAGTGGACAATGTTCGGGGCGGTGAACGGCTAATGGCAGGGTGATGAGAAGATAATCAGAAGTGCAGATGGCGAGAGCAAACGTGTCAAGATAATTTAAAGGTTGTGGCAACATCATCGGAGGACACGAGAAGCTACTCGAAGAAGTGAAAGACCACCGCAGAATTACAACGTCTCAAGATGACCAATTTCTAGTCATAGCCAAGAATCACTTTCAGCAGCCACAGGAATGACAGTTTCCTGTCATCCACGTGCAGAAAGCTTCAGGAAAGTGGACGAGTATGAAGATGACTCATGCTTTGAATTCCCTTCTTTAATGAGTAACTTTCTCTCTGTATAAATTCATCTTTCTGATTATTTATCACGTGTCTACAATTTGTGGAGTTTTTATAGCTACTCGGTTGGAGTAATGTTGTCCAGAATGTCCACAAACTGGAATCAATATTTGTACCGCGATCCATCTATTATGGATTTTCCAGGATTCTTCCTCACCTGATGAGTCCAACGAACATCGGATGAAAGAGCCAATTGAGGGACACAGCAGCTCTTCGCTAACTTTAAATTTGTCATAAGAAAAAACTTCGAGCCAACAAAAAGTTGGACAGTCAGAAAACCCAAGAAAACAGAACGTTTGGGAGTGTTCGCCTTTTTATTTATCAAGCGTAAATATCATTGCGCCTCCGAGTTATTCTCTATATTTAACCCCCCCCCCCTCCTCGTTGATTCATTACGAGGTCCACAGAGGTCGGTGTACATTCTAGAAGATCATTTGAGCGGCCAATCTAATGAGAATCGTGAGCGTTTATTTATTTATGCAAGCACTCCGACAGCGCGAATCAGTAATTAGTTATCACAAGCATCCGTCAATCTCCTCCCAATCTGACCCCAGTCATCCTCCCGTCCCACACCACAATGACGCGGGAAAAAAAAAAAAAAACAAATTCAATCGAATACGAGCGGCGATGTCCAACCTCAAACCCCTAACGAACGCTAACAAAGATAACAGAATCGGTCGTGATGGAAAGCACCTCGCATCCAACACAATCGGAGTTGCAAAAGGCGACACAAGTCGCTGCTCGACGTGTGGTCACGTGCACCGACGTTTTTATCCATTCCCCATCTACTAATGATTACAGTAATTGAACAAAACAAACAGCGCTTCTTCTGCTCCACCGCGAAATGTGACGTGGAATACCATTTGGGCTCCAGTCACGAGCAGCATGCAACAATGGGCCGTGCAGCGCGCTCGGCAGCACGTAACGTGCCCGTGGCACTGTTGCAAGGAGACAAATCTATACGCATTGTTGCCACTTTCTCATTGGAAAAGGCGCTCAACAGTGTGAGCTATGTTTTAATCAGTGGCTGCGTCTAAGACAAGTTGAACAAGCCGTAATTTTGCATCATCTATTTCTCTCCTGGATGTATCATTACGGCCGGTCGTTACGTGTTTGGGTCATTAGCGGGGTGAACGGTACACCGGAGACAGGATTATCCTCGAAATGGCGCAACACCGTACGAGAAATAGAAGCAGGGACCAAAGGGACCGGGGAGGGGAGGAAAGGATGGAGAAAAGATAACATTCTGACTCCTTCTGCATCGGTGAACGATGGGTTTCTTTCGAGAATGATCTACTTCGGAATGCGTCGTGGTCTCGGTTACCTCCTTTAGCTCGTGCACCACGACCACACCCAAATGCTACGAGCGGATCAATTTAGGACATCGCCTTAATCGAGTTTCCCCCGTTATATTTCGAAATTTAAATTTCAAAAGAGTAGAATTTTATGTTGAAAAATGGCCCCGATTTCTTACGAGGGCATCTCCTGGTTTAATAGATCCCGAGCAGGACATGGGTTTCTACAAGTTGGTTGGGCTCAAGCAGAGACAACAGAAGTTCACCCCCTAACTATTCTTCGTGTGCTGAGTTGCCCACTCACTATCAAAAGAATATTTATTTTTCAAATATCCAGTGATTCTATAAATTCTTCAGCTGACCTGGATTGGTTTTAAGAAGTGTTAATTAATGTAATATTAGAATACATTAATCTTTTCTGTTAAGTCTCTTTTAGAAGCATCCCTCTTATCTTCACTGGAGTTCATCGCTGTCGGTTGAAGAATAAATAACTTTTTAAAGTTTAATATCATCTGCATAGAGTTGCCACTCAACATTAACAGACTGAAATAAACTTTTCAGATCATTAATATGAACAATAAAAAAAGCGGACCTAAGGGTGAGCCTGGAGGAACACCTTGCAAAACACTAAATGGAGTTGATGAAGTACTATCGATTATTACGGATAGTGTACAATATCTAAGCAGTGCATCAAGCAAATCCAATAAATGGGGGTTAAGATGAAAGCTTGAAGAGCAGAAGATCGAGGTGAACAGAATCAAATGCATGTCAAATATCAAAATGGAAGAACAAGGCCAGATTTGAAGCAGTTGACTTCCTGAGAAGAAAAGCATACTAAATATCAAGTCAAAAGGTTAACTCATATTCCTTGTGCACCAGAAACTCCCCCACCCCACAAAAAAAAAAAAAAAAAAGAACTGCTAAGCAAAACTCACCTCACGGCTACCCAACACATTGAACATCATTTAGTGAGGTTTTCATTTGTAGACGGTTCACATATTAAATGTTTAAATGGGACATAATTTGTTCCTAATCATTCATTTCCGGTTTAGCTTCTTATGCGTGCTATGGGAAAGATAAAAAGGGGTTTGAAACCTCTTTAACATTTCTTACTGTGTAATGAAGAAATGCTGAAAACAGATGCACGCAAGGAGAGGGGCGCCATAAAAACGCCTCCATCCACTCGCCGGGCATCTGTATGCACAGTTAGTTGCCAAGAGTGACGGTTTAGCGTCTGACGTCACAATTAGCTGCTATAAAAAAAAATTGACGGGTCGATCGGCTACTAGGCAAGTGAGGCTCCTCGTAAAATCTGACATCCCGAATTAAAGTAGCGCCCTCTGTGTGGCAAAATGGCAGTAATTACAAGAAGATTGGGTGAGAAATTACACGTTCAGTCAATATCAACCTTGACAAGCGTCAAAGGTGCGGCATCCATTCTGTTGCCACGAATGACGTGTATTATCATTTCGGTGGGGGATGGCAAGAGTAGAGCACTTAGTTACGTATCGAGACGTCATTTGGGAGGAGGAGGGGGGGTGCACAACGTTACGGCGGAGTTGGCGATCTTTATTAAGTAGATTTTTGTTTTACAACGCTATCTGATAGAAGACAATGTGCGGCTCCTCCCTGTTATCGCCAAAGGAGGAAACCTGTTCGATGATGACGGCCTGGTCGTCACTTTTGACGGACGCTTCAATTTGAACGGCAGTTGCATCTAACATCGACGTAGCCTGCGAACTTCTGAGTAACAGGAAACTCGCGCGTAAACAACTACCAAAATGACAGCTGGAGTTGCTAATTGGGGTTGAGCTGCACTAATAATCCAGGATAATAATCGAAAGTTTAAGAAATTGGTCTAAGCAAGCGTTCCTTTTAATTCTTAGCAATTAAACCCGGCCACTTTATCTTAAAGACATTGTCGCTTAATTGTCATTGCCGGTTGGCATCATCAATAAATATCAATTGAAAATAACTGAAGTACGCTTTTCATTTAGAGGATCACCAGTCTCCATCTGCAGTGCTGTATTTATAAGTACATTGAGCATATTTTTAGGCGATTTTTGTTAGGATCACTGGAAAGATCCTAAGATGGATCGCAGGGCAGAAGGCAGGATGTTGTGATTAATGGATATTCTTCAGAAGGTGTAACGTTAGAAGTGGAGTCCAGCAAGGATTGGTCCTTGGACCGTGTTGTTTCTGATTTTCATAAACGACATCAACGAAGGACAGAGGGCGTGATGCCAAAATTTGCAGATTGGGAGAAATGTTAATGATCAGTGCCAAACAGACGATCAGTAGAATTGGACCGGCTTCGTGGAGGGTCAAAAAAGTGGCAGCTAAGTAAGGTCTTACGCTTGGGAAAAACCAATTCCAGAATAACTTACACACTTGGTGGGGGTGAATTAAAAACAGAGAGGAAGTATGGGTGTCTCATCACTGATTTATCGAATTATCCTGTAGAGATTGGGAGGTCATAATCGCACTGTGCAACGCAATTGTAAGACCACATTTGAAATAAAATACTGCGTCGAAGTACAGAGACCTCATTTGAATAAAAAAAAGACATTGAGCTTCTTGAAAGGGTCCAAAGACGGGCAACTCGAATTGGCAGAAGGACAACCATACGAGGAAAGACTCCGATTGTGTGGGCCACAGAGCTTGGCAACCAGGCACCTCAGAGGAGACCTGACTGAGGTTTATAAGGCCCTGAGAGGGGTTAGCAAAATTAATGAAGGCGGAATTTTCACTGTTATAAAGAATTCCAGAATCGGGGGCCATAAGTTCAAATTACAGGGAAGGAGTTGTAGACTAGATTGTACGAAGTTTTCTTTCAGCCAGCGAGTTGTTGATTACTGGAACAAGTTGTCTTCGCAGGTAGTTGAGGCTGACAGCTTGGGGAAATTCAAGAGGAAGTCAAATAGTGGTTTCTTTTATTATTTTTTGTCTGGTGAAGCAAAATCCTGTGGCTTCCTTGCACTATCTGAGTAGTACCAATAACATTATTGTTCATTTTATTTGTACTGTTCATATTTATTTTTATCAAAAACTGAATATTTTGGTACGTTGCCCATTGGCTTTCATTTGGATAAAATACGGCCACCGAAGACAAATTTGAGAAGGTACAAACGACCATCCGCAGATAACACCGTAAATTCTTGACGAGTTCAAAAACCCCGCATCAAACCGATCCCCGAAGATGTTCCACACTGTCGTAAAAAATCAGAGTTGGCCACTAGAGGGCGCCGAAACTCTCTCACTCTCTCTACATAAATCATCTTTAATCGCGGGCGTTATCAGAAGTCGTTAACACTGCAAGAAGGCGGGGGCGCTGCCGACAACTAGAAAAATCACCCGTCCGTCAGCCCGAGGGCAACATCTCATTTAACATAGCGCGAGATCAAGGGGGACACCAGATGGAGTTCTCGGCCGACGATTCCACCAATATCTAATCGGCGCGGTGAAAGGCACTAATTAAAGAATAGTTAAGGAAGTGGCCGCATTAAGAAAACGTCAGTTAAGAAAAGGTAAACCTCGAAAGGGGCTCGCAACAATCATCAAAGCGGCCGCACGCGAGATGCAACGACGAAACATTAATGGATGGTTTTCGCGCTTGGCCAGTTCTCTGATGGACTCGTTATGGACGCCACTTCCTGTCCCTCAACTACACCAATAAATCGCATCGGATTAGTCACATTAACAGCTTTTCCAATTCGTTTGTGCATTTCGAAACCGTCTGGGAATATCAGAATTATGGGGGGATTTGTGACGGATCTTTCGTCGGTAAATTATAAAATATCCTTTAAAAAAATGGCGCTTGTGCCGAGCACGTGCGGTATATGGTCATTTAGGAAGTGACGTATTAGCATCACTTCCGTTTCACGTTTGCGTGACAAATTCGGTAGAGTAAGTAGCGGACTCACTCCCGCTACTTACTCCACCGAATCAACGTTAGTCAAATGGCAGCAGCAGGAAGTATGATTGCAAAAATACAAGTATTTTTCGAATGTTTGATTATGAATACAGTACTTGTATTATTTCAATGTTTGATTAATCACCCTGTCAAGCATAGTCTCTGTCTATGTTTGATTAGAGATACTCGTATTGTTGCAATGCTTGATTGGAGATACTCGTATTGTTGCAATGTTTGATTAGAAATACTCGTATTGTTGCAATGTTTGATTAATCACCCTGTCAAACATGGTCTCTGTCCATGTTTGATTAGAGATATTCGTATTGTTGCAATGTTTGATTAGAGATACTCATATTGTTGCAATGTTTGATTAATCACCCTGTCAAACATGGTCTCTGTCCATGTTTGATTAGAGATACTGGTATTGTTGCAATATTTGATTAGAAATACTCGTATTGTTGCAATGTTTAATTAATCTCCCTGTCAAACATGGTCTCTGTCCATGTTTGATTAGAGATATTCGTATTGTTGCAATGTTTGATTAGAAATACTCGTATTGTTGCAATGTTTGATTAGAGATACTCATATTGTTACAATGATTAATCACCCTGTCAAACATGGTCTCTGTCCATGTTTGATTAGAGATACTCGTATTGTTGCAATGTTTGATTACAGATACTCGTATTGTTGCAATATTAGATTAGAATACAACAATAGAAATACTTGTATTGTTGCAATGTTAGATTAGAATACAACAATACAAATACTTGTATTGTTGCAATGTTAGATTACAGATACTTGTATTATTGCAATCATAAAATTACGATTGCAACAATACGAGTTACGATAATTCGCCTATGGCGGAAGCTGCAGATGACGTCACCTCCGCGTCGCAATTTTCGTGACCGATCAGATTTACTCGGTTGAGGTGCCCCAAAGATGTTTCGCATCAAAAAGGAGGGAGGAAAAACGGATGCGAAGAAATAGTCCACAAAGAGTGGCGCAAAGTGATGACGCAAGAAGGTTGTTCAAAACAGATAAACTTACATCGCCCCCCCCGCAATCGGAGGATAGTTCACGAGAAAGAAGCATCGATAAAGTTCAGAACAGACACCGGTGGAACGAGTGGGGGCAGCGATGTACGTGATCTTATGTAATGCCATAATGTGCGGAAGTGACCCAACTGGGCAGCAGATTGCTCGATTCAAGTCACGCCCAACGCATCGTTAGCCGCCTGATAATTAATGCTTCATTTGTGGCGGTGATTAATAAGCGACTGCAATCGTGAAATGGTGTTTCTGTTGGGGCCCTCAATGGGTCTCTGTCCAGAGGGTGTCACTTCGGGGATGCACGACTCGTTAATTAAAGGATACCGGGAAAGTCCGAGAACACGATTCACTTACTGGTCTGGTCGGACAGGCTGCTGCAGCAACAGCATCGGGGATGACGTCATGGGAACAGAGCTGACGCTTATCCGCAAGAATCTCGCTTTCCCTCGGTCCTTGCACCTTTCCCACACCTCCTACTGATCTCTCTCTAATTTTCCCATCTTTCACTATACATCTGATACCACTGATTTTGCAATTTTTTTTTTCACCCCACAGCGTGGCTAAGTTAGTTGCTCTCGAGTGAGGGTTTCGATTTTAACCCTAAAAACGTTGGTCTTTTATCAGCGAACCACAGAAGCGCACAATTCAGAGGCTGACTCTATAAATTAACTCCGCGTGACCTTAAGTTCCTCGGCGCTAAAATTTAAACAAGGAAACACCATATTTTATATCGCAAGATGCAGAGAAACTCAGCACTCAGACAGATTGGCTGCGGCCCTAGAACAGTTGCCTAGGCAACTAAGACGCAAGGGATCAGAATATAGCTTCTGCAAATTGTGTTTACTCTATGATCGTGCTGGATGTTTTGCAGGATGAAAATGTAAACTTTCTGTAAGACAAAACCATGAAACTGTTGTCCGAGACTGCCTAACTCGGACCACGACGGTGCAAAAAATAAAAAAATAAATAAAAGTATTTTTCTTGTTGGAATTATTCTAGCTACTGCAATCGAGCCCCCAAATTGCTTTCACATGGTGTAGAGAGAGAGACTGTTGTTGTTGGTGTTGTGTTTTAGGAACATCAGCAACCTAGGCCAAAGTGCACTGTGTATAGTGTCTGTAAATCGAGTGTGTTTTATGGTAGATTTTATATTTTCTGGAGGAAAAACCCATGCTACCCTCGCCTGAGACCGACTAACTCAGCTACGTTGTGAGAAAGGTTCTGAGACTCGAACTCGGGTCTTTTCTGCTCAGTGTGGGGAGGACGACGATCCAACCAATTGCGCTACTCACGAAGCGAGAGTTAGAAAAACAGAAGGGAAAATAAAAAGGCCAAGTTGTAAAGAAAGAAAGATGGACGTGGCGTTGAACGAAGAGAGAGATGCACATTGAAAAAAGAGGGATGTACATTGAAAGAGAGAGATGAACATTGAAAGATAGAGAGATAGATGTACATTGAGTGAGAGAGAGATGCACAGAGAGAGAGAGAGAGAGAGAGAGAGAGAGAGAGAGAGATGAACATTGAAAGAGAGAGATGCACATTGAAATAAAGAAAGAGAGAGAGAGAGAGAGATGAACATTGAAAGAGAGAGATGCACGTTGAAATAAAGAAAGAAAGAGAGAGAGAGAGAGAGGGAGAGAGAGATGAACATTGAAATAAAGAAAGAGAGAGAGAGAGAGAGAGAGAGAGATGAACATTGAAAGAGAGAGATGCACATTGAAATAAAGAGAGAGAGAGATGAACATTGAAAGAGAGAGATGCACGTTGAAATAAAGAAAGAGAGAGAGAGAGAGAGAGAGAGAAATGAACATTGAAAGAGAGAGATGCACATTGAAATAAAGAAAGAGAGAGAGAGAGAGATGAACATTGAAAGAGAGAGATGCACATTGAAATAAAGAAGAGAGAGAGAGAGAGAGAGAGAGAGAGAGAGAGAGAGAGAGAGAGAGAGAGAGAGAGAGAGGAGCGATTAACATTGAAAGAAAGAGAGAAAGATGCAATTGGGGGAGAGAGAGAGAGAGAGAGAGAGAGAGAGACGAACATTGAAAGAAAGTGAGATAGAGAGGAGAGTTGAACGTTGAAAGAGAGATAGAGGGGAGATGAACATTGAAAGAAAGAGAGAAAGATGCAATTGGGGGGAGGGGGAGAGAGAGAGAGAGAGATGCAATTGGAAGAAAGAAAGAAACAGGCGAGTGGAGAGAGAGATGCACATTATAAGAAAGAGAAACAGGGGATTGGGTGGGAAGAGAAAGAGAGATTGACGTAAATTTGATGAATGTGGGAGAAAGAAGCATGTACTTTATGAAAGAATGGTTAAATGGAAACCAGTTTTAGGAAATTTCACCAGCTCACCACTGCGATTGAACAGAGGGATCCCGGGGCCCACACACTTTGCCGTTTCTTCAACATATTCGCAACGCCACCTTCGGGTTGCGATATCCAGGGGGACCAAGCGCCCACCTGTCTGGCGGTGTGGTCTTGGCGCTGCAGAACTTAAAAAAGGTGGAAGGGCAAGCAACGGCACTCGGCGCGTTCAGAAATGGCCCCGCACGAGGAAAGTGAGCGAGTTGGCTGAAAGGGGGCTCCACGTTGTGGTTCATTATGGGGCTGACGTGTATTGATGATGCGCCGAAAGTCTTACAACAACAGCGCCGCAAAACAAATGAATTCTTAATACTTGGCGTTCGAGTTAGCATTAAGCACGTCAGAAACCCAGGGGTGAAGCAGCCGTCAAGGAGACCCTTTCACAATGGGGAGCGAAAGAAAAATTAATGACACATCGAGAAAACCAGCCGCAGCTCACAGAAACGTTTAAACGGCGCGCTAACAGGAAAACGAGTGACCAAATTCCCCACCGCAGAAACACAAGGGAGATGCTGCGTGTAGTCCCCCCCCCTGCGAACACGGTGCTGTCAACTTGTTCGTACTTCCTCGAAGAGTTTACGAATTGCGCATCTCCTGCCAACTAAGAATACCAAAGAAGGGGCCTCAGTCAACTGCCCTTTCCTTGGACCACGCGTCCAATTAGTATTCCAAGATGGTGCCTTCGTTGCCGCTAATCAGGAACTGCGCACTCCTCGGTGTCGGCGATTGCTAATTACGATTTACTCGAACGAGGATCCTCCCTGCCTTCTGCGCCTTCACCGAGTTTTCTTACGAATCACAACGCTTGTGCGCCGTCGTGAATACGATTCGCCGATATCAGACACGATGTATAAGACCCCTTGGCAGTTAAGGGACCGCGCCGCGTGACTTCGTGAAGTTAGAAATACCCCGCGTATTACGGCACACAGTTCGTTTGTAACGTGTTTACGGTTTGCTTTTGCAGCGCGGATATAGGTCGACCTCTTATGTGGGTCAAGTACGGTTTCAAGGTTAATTTCTTCGACACATTTCGTACAGAGAAACTCGGCATAAAGTTCCTTCCACCCCAGTGATGACAGAGAGGAACTGGTGGTGCAGGTTATTAAAAAAAAAAAGATGGTGAAAAGCGGAATGTGTACAGATAGATGACGCAGACGAAAATAGAAATCCGGTGATCAATGATCGGTCGTTTTACGATGTACTTAACTATCGACACCTCATCGACTAAGTGTTCGCTACAAGCGAGTCATCGCAAATCCACAGCGTTAATGTGATCGAGTTATATCATACTGAAAGGGGCGGACAAATAAAACTGGCAACATGGAACCCTAGCCCGCCCAATCGAAGTATTAAAAAAGGCTGAAAAACTTCAAGATTTCAAATTTATGCAATATTTATGGATTATCATAGTGGGATGAATTACGTTGAAATAGAGGGGAAAGTTAACTATCGGTACGAATTATGTTTGTTTGGTTTTTAGGAGCATTAACAACTAAGGTCATATTGCTCCGGGATATGCGGTGGTCATTTCCTGACCTTTCCGTATCCTCCGTATTTGGTGGTGACGGGCTCGAACCCCGGTCTAATCAAGAAGCGTGTGCTACGCACTGCTGCTCCTTCCCACCTGGCTACGGAGGCGCCCGCGAATTATGTATACTACGTTGCCAAAAGTATTGTGCCACTAACAAACAAGACAATGTATTGTATGACACTGTTCCTTGACGCATAAAACAATGTCAGGAGGACAGCTTTGTGGACTCAATATGTTGTCAGTGGATGGAAGATGGGTACCAAGTAGAAAAAGTGATATTGCCTTGCCGCAAAGAATCCTTTTCCAGTTCTCCAGAGGCCAGTTTCTTCCAGGATGCCACCAGTCGCTGTGCATTAACTTCCCTAACAAAGGTTTGTGGGAGGATTCTTAAGGAGTTGAGCTATCTCACTTAAATGTACACTCTTGAGATTTCTCTTGAAGGAAATTTGCCACTCTTTATCTTGCCGAGTAACATCCGGATTAAATCGAAATTAAACACGAAGGTGATTGCAGTCAGGGGAACCCAGACTATAACCATCGTATGACAGATCCAGGGCCGGCTTCAGGGTAAGGCCATAGGGACTGGCTTAGGAGCGCCAACGTGCCCCTAAATTTTGGTGAAAATGGCAAAATCGTCAAGAGGGGGCGCCATCAGTCATTGCAGCCTAGGGGCACCATATGTCCCTGATCCGGCCCTGAAACAATCGTTACGAAACGCAGAAAACAATTACGGATACGTCTCTTATTTTTAATTTTTTTTTTTTTTATTATGGTGACTGAGTTGACCGGGTCAAATCCACGTGACCACAATATGATTACTGATAACATTCCTGTCAAATGATTGGTTGTAAAGCCTTCTGATTTCCCTGATCTCTACTTTAACCAAAAAAAAAAAAAAAAACTTCATAATGGAGTCATTTAGCAGATACCCATTCATTAGATCAGAACAGTTGCAAATTCTACCGTAAGATGGCGCGAGTATACACCATAACGAAAGAAACATATTAAAGGGAGGGGAGGGGGGGATAAGATAAGAAAGAAACAATTAGAAGAACACACGGACGTTGCGAAATACTTAAGATGGTGCCACTTAGCAGACGTAAAACACACTGCGGAAATATATTTTTATTATAACGCGGCACAAGAGCGGGTCGTGGAATTCATAAACTCTTTCTCCCCCCTCCCCCAATTCGGATCCTCCCCCCACCAGCGAAGAAGGAACAATGTATCGAGAACTTCAACCGCGAACTTCCTGAAGCTGTTCGAGACGACCTTGCGCATCCCCAACTATAAACGCCACAATGGAGGGGGCAGCGGTAAGACAAAACAAAATATCTCCATTAGGTGCCGGCGAAAGAGGATGGTCGCCACGGCTACAGCGACCTTCGGATCACCGCAATGCTCATATTTTTCTCCTTTGTCCTTATCCTCCCCCCCCTCTCTCTGGCAAGAACAATGGCAGCACGGGGAGGGAGGGATGAGATATACTTGTTCGTGCGTCAATTAGATGCGCAGTCACAGTGAAAGGAGGGGGGGCTCCACCTGCAACGCTGCTTAGAAAGGCAAACGACCATTACCCGTGATATACAAGTTGGGTTGGAGGCAGTTCGTAGACAGAGTTGTCGGATTGCGAGAGATTTACTGTCCTCTTCATGGGTCTGGGATCCGGGGCTTTTATGTCCCTAAAAATTTCTGTGGAATGTTAGGGTTAACGATGAGACTCGGGCATGTAAATGACCACAACTAGTTTGGGGTGTGCATCTGACATGACTGTGGGTGGTGCGCAGCTAGAAATACGCGCGGCTCGTTTTTTTTATTTCTAATTTCGTTTACGGTGGAGTTGGGCCGGCCTAACCTTTTTTGGGTGCAGCGCTCAGACTCCATGGTGTTGTTATCAACGACGAATGATGGCGTGCATTCAACACTGATGGATTATTTTTTCGTTATATATATTTTTTAATTTTCAATCACTGTGCATCTGCAAATAACCTTTATTTATCTTTAGTCCCCAAACAGGCCATCTGGCCTAAATCCTTGAAAGGATGATATCTTTAGCCTTTATGACACTCTCCGGAATCCGTACACCCTCTGCCAATTTGTAAATGTCCTCCGATAAGTTCAGCTGATCGGCCTTCAAAGTAGCAACAGTTCAGCTCTCCTTTTTGGGAATTTCCTCCTCACACGCACTCAACAATCCAATTCAGCCCAGAGGTTCTCTACAGGACTGAGGTCAGAGCTTCGGGCTGGCCAGTCCAACTTTCCGACGCTACTGTTCTCAAACCAGTCCGTCACAACGCCAGTAGTACGACATCGAGCGTTGTCCTGCTGATACAGGAATGGACCTTTCTCGACGTGCTGCCACAGCGTAGATAATGCATAATTGTCCAAGATGTTTAGACAGAATCAGCGTTCATGATTTTGTCCAAAACAACCAATGGTCCCAAGCCAAACCTTCATTGTCGCGACGATATAGTCCAGGAGGTAGCTTTATTCAGATACCCGCCACACCCAGGCATGACCGTCAGACTGATAGACCATGTATCATGACTCATCACTCCAAAGCACAACTCCCATTGATCTACAGTCCAAGAACGGCGTGCCTTACACAAAGCTAGATGATGTCTGGCATTAGTCGGGGTGAACAGTGGCTTGTGGTCGGCTGCACGACCGAGGTAACCCTTATCATACAGCAACCTAGAATGTACTGTTGTTGTCATGGGTCCCAATAGTCTCCTGATGGCAAGTGGACGATTGATTGATTGGTTTTGAATGGGACTTAGGAGCATCAGCGACTAAGGCCATATTACTCCGTGTACACTCTCTGTAAATTGCATGTGTTCTGTGGTCCATTTTGTGTTTGCTGGACCAAAAACCATGCTAGTCTCGCCTGAGACTGACTAACTCAGCCTCAGTCTTGTGAGAAAGCCCCACAAATATTCCTCACGTAACCGATGGGACTCGTACTCGGGTCTTTTCCACCCTGTATTGGGAGGAGGACGATTCCACCAACTGTGCTACCCACGAGGGCGAGTGGACGAGTCTTTGAAGGATTCTTCTGTCACGTTCCATTCAGCTTTTGAAGTTTTCCCTGGTTGTTTTCTGATGGATTCAGCACCAAAAAATGAGGAAGAAGAAAAGTTGGCTCTGTGAGTTCGAAGTTGGACAGTAAATGGATGCGGAACGCGTTCGAACTAGTTTGGAGAGGGGGGATTACAGAAGCCAATTCAGAAGAACGGTGCCCACAGAAGTATCCATAGAAAAATCATGCAGCAGAAACAGAACGCCTATGAGAAAGACAGTGGAGACACTTCCTAAGAGATGGATCATTAATTAACTTAACTGTCCTCGTTTGAATAGTCTAGAAGCTTGGGAGAGCCGTTCCAGATGTGGAATAATATTCAGTGGTAGCTGTTTAGAAGAAAAGTGATGTCCACACAAAAGCGAAAACCCAGTTTGTTAGATTAGATGCAGAAGAAGCAATATTTGTAGAGTGGTTATGCCCAGAAAGAGATTAGAAGTCAGGATAATCCTTAACAGAGATATGTGATCTTGTATAGAAATCTGAGCATCGTCGAAGATGGGCATAGGAGCAGAAGAATCCTTTTTGTGGATATAAGACAGAACTGAGATTTAGAAGAATTGAAATTAAGTAACTTTCCTTTGTCCCACTGGAGAATTGCTGGAGATCAACATTTAAGCAATTGGTAGTGGATATTCGAGAAGTTGAAGTTGATTGAGCTGGGCAAGGTTTCTCAAAGTGGAAGGTGGAATGTAATGTGCTATCATCAGCAAAACTATGAATGGGATTTCCAGTCAATTGAAGAGGGTTGTTAATATACAGCGGTAAAGAGTGGGAGAAAGAACTGAACTTTGGGGAACACCAGCATTGGTGAAGAACACAGAAAATAGAGAGCCATCTACCATCACCACAGTGAGCGGCCAGAGAGAAAAGTGGATAGCCAACTGCAAAACAACAGTCGGCAATCCGTAAGATGGAAGCTTGTTAAGAAGACTCATTCCAAACACGATCAAAAGTCTTTGAGATGTCGAGAGCAACTGCTTGAGTTTCAACAAAGTTTTCCATTGAATTTATCCATAGATGGTAATATAAGCCAGTTTATCACAATTGGATCGACACTAATGGAATCCATATTGGCAATCATTGATCAGATAGGTTTCTAGATAGTTTAAGAGTTAGCGGTTAATGGATTTGTTCATTACTTTAGAAATCGTAGAAGTGCAATGGGACGATAGCTAGATGGGAGGGATTTGTCACCGTTTTTAGGAACTGGCTAGATATAAGCAAATTTCCAAGTAGAAGAAAAAACACATTTGGAATAAGAAAATGTAAAAAGGTGAGTAAGAACAGTAGTAAGTTCAAGATCACAGGTTTCAGAACAAGTGAAGAAATACCATCAGGACCAGGAACTTTCTTGGTATCAATAGTGTTCAAAAAATTCTGCTGCCATCTTTTGACGGATACCACAGGAGTTACTGGGAATGGTAGGTGGTGGTTTACCAAGATTGTAAATACAAGAATTAGAAGTAAAGTAGATGCCAGTAATTCGAGTTTATCTTTGGCTGAGGTAGCAATAGAACAGTCAGGTTTTAACAGAGGTACATACACATGGATAAAAGTTGCAACTTTTCACAACTGTTCAAAATCTAGTTTTAACTGATTAATAACTGCTTTGCAATGGTTGCAAGCTTCAGGCAGAAAATGAACCTGGAGATTTGGATACGAATCATTTGCGATATGCAACGTTCTTATCTTGAACAGCATTATTGGAAAACCAAAGTTTAGATAAAGGATTTTATCCCTAAAAGAACAGTTTCACTGACACCATCTGAGCAAACATTAGTATCAGAAGATTTAAAACGGTAATTCAACCAAGGAAAAGAAGAGACCATCACCATGTTGTGATTGACATTGCCTAGAGGGCCAATCGCCTCCAACGTGTACTTGGAAGGATTTTTAGTGAGAAAAAGATCAAGAGTTTTGGCTGTTTAGTGAGGATTGTATGGTATTCTGGTATGAACAATCTGTGTGATTAGTAATATGAAAAGCCTCAGCATCTCTGGATCCGAGTGACAAGAAAACGGAAACAATTGTTAACATTAAAATCACCGAGGAAGATTACCTCACTGTTAGGAAAGTTTCAAAGAAAGGAAGTCAAAGAATTTAAAGTGATTAATGGAACTGGAAGATTGATGGAGGCAGCAGATGAATTTGACAGAAAGGAAGAGAGAGAGAGAGAGAGAGATTTTAAGCCAGAGAAGATCGAAAAGAACAAATTCCAAATTAATGTCTCTGACAGGGAATGTCATAACGGACATACACACGAGTACCACTTTTGAAGCGAAAAGAATGATGCAGCGAATAATTCGGATAACTTAGATGGGCAGTGGTTGAATTAAGGGATATTGAATTGGGTTTCTGTCAGAAGTGAGGTTTGGCAGACTGCAGGAGGAAATGGACGTCACTGAGATTAGAAGGAAGATTTAGATCTTTTTCGCAGATAAGTGGCATATTCTATTAGTCTGACTATTCGTGGTGTATTCAGTAGTAAAAAAAGATGGGGAGGATATGTCGTATGAAGTAATGAAATTTTTAGACATGGCAAGAATGTACCCAGCTCCTTGGACTTCCTCCAGTTACCATCTGGTAGAGTAAAGGCAGTGAGGTTACACACTAGTTGATCCGGATGCTTCCTGGAGAGTTACCAATAGGTTCGGTCCGGTGGAGTATCCAGAATCTCGCCATGATGCCCATCATAACTTCAAAAGACATCAATCATTCTGCAATGAGGAAGAGATGGGGGATTTGCAATGTATATAAAACCCCATCCATAATTTAGATATACGAAATACATATTTATATACATAAATATATAAGATATAGTCATAAAATAATCGAGTAATTCTTCAGAAATAAATAACTAATTTTTAATGGATGGGGTCTCCTTCAAAGTAAGCTCCTTTTAATTCTAACACACACAGCAACGTCTGCCACTCTGGAAATTAATTTAAAATTCCTTCCAGTATCAACTAATTCAATATGACATCCTCTCAATGAGATTTTCAGTTCTGAGAACGTGAAAAAGTCGCATGGAGCGAGATCAGGCATATAAGGTGGATGGGACATATAGATAAATGCAATTTTCAAAGAGTCAGTCTTTCTCGACAAATGTGCTGCCATAAACATGAAGATAGAACGCTTCTTTGAATGTTCTTGCTGGGGGGGGGGAGGACAGTCAAACAAATTCCCAAGGGGCAGCCTCTTTGACAAAATTTCATTATCCTTAAGTATTTCTTTTCTTTCAATATACTACTTAATGTCCGTTTCGCATTTCTTTGATTATCTGAATCAATTTCTTAGTAATCTGTACCCATGCGTACAATTTAACGCCATCTGTGAACGGCGACTTCCGTATTGTTATTTCAACTCGTTCATGCACGCATGCTCCGCCCAGCACGTGCTTGCATGTGCAATGAACAACAAAGAAACTGGAGAGTGGCACAATAAATACAGAACAATGTCGTCTGCTGCGTGCCTTTCATGATGTAACAATAGCTTTTTAGGGAGCTGTGTACATGTTTCCCGCAGCTTCGCTTGTGTGAGGTGTACGGAGAACTCCAGCGAAGAGAGCGATGACGTAACGAATGCTTCCTTGCACTTGATACGGGCTTTAAATAAACATAAAAAAAAAACTATCCAAAGTAACAAACGTTTAACAATTTTGAAATGATTTTTATAAGAATAAATTATGGATTGTCATGTTGGACTTGGATAGAGCAGCGTTTCCTTCACCCCCACGCGGTTTTCAAATATTCGGAGGGAGAGGGAGGTGGGACGTATCACAGTAATTTAAAAAACCAAAACAGAGCCTTAAAAGGGAACTAAGCTAATTCTTAGTTTGTATTTTGTAAATTGCGTGTATTCTTTAGTCGGTTTGTCTGTTTTTAATAAAATGCAGTTATTGTGCTGGTTGAAAAACCTGTCTCCTCCTCTTAATTGTATCCGCTATTGAAAAGTCCTTTAAAAATTCCTCAGAATGCAAAAGGAATACTGTAAATGAAAAAAAAAAAAAATTCAAGTAGTGAAGAAGGATTCGGTAGACTTACCGAAACGTCTACCACCTCTGTCCTTTTGCATTCAAGGCAACAGCGTTCCTTCCTTAAAAAACATTGTCGCAACCCGAAAATATATTCCAGGAATCAACTCATTTTCTTAATTATGAGGAATGAAAGTTTAAGCAAATCTTACCTTTCTTTCTTCGTGTTCCAAGGCCTTTATTATAATTTTCTCCATGGGATTGTTCTCTCGGCTCATTTCTTCCAGCTCACTAAAGAAGAGAAAAGAAAGAATGTATGAGTTTTTGGAATTTGTTATCTCAATATCCATTATTCTGAGTTGAGGGATGCGCGAGGGAGGGTTGGGTCTGTCACTTCCCAGAATTTGCCTTTATGAAAGCCAAGGCAAAGGAAGTAATCACAATTTTGTTTTCTTTCACAGAACGAGATTTGCAAAGATAGAAATGCAAAGATTGTCCCGGCCAAAGGGGGGAGGACACCCCGAGACGCACTTAATGAATATTTCACAGTTTGAAAGATGGCTACAGGACAGAAGACTACGTGCTCCAAATGTCAATTGGTCGAAGCATACAGGAAGAAAGAAACTCGATCTTCGAGGACGATGCACTAAATAGGCACGATCGAGGAGGGAGGGTTGAGAAGACGCGTCCATTTAGCAAAAGGTGACCTTACGGGGCGGCCATATGGGTCAAAGGTGAGGGGTATCAATATGTACATAATGTTCTCGCACTATTTAGCTACGCTTAAATGCTGGATGATCCGGAGGCTTTCACAAGGTTACTCCAAGGTCAGCGTGGACATTAATCATCCGAATATTAGTGACCTTTGGCATATCATTAATCACGTGAAAACATTTTGCAATTAAGGGATGCCTTACGCCGATAACAATGCACTAATGCGAATACGATCTGGTGCCGGTAGATGTCCTTCGGTTAGCTGATGATGCTTCATGGATCATTATGTACCGGGGGAGGAGGGGGGGGGGTTATAAGACTTGGACATGTACAGCTACCTCGATAAGCTTTGATACGCTGCATAATCATCACTACTCTTTCTAATACTCTGACAATCAGGTTTTGTTCATGCGTGAACTCCCATACAGTACATTCAGGGCCGACCCCCAAAATTTGTGTAGCCCTGTTCAAGAATTAGTTGAGGGTCCTATAATGTGAGTAACTAGACATTAAGTTCGCTAACAGAAATGTGGAAAAGACGCGGATGATATTATTATTTAGACCATTTGAGCGAGGGGTCCTATTGGACAGACTTGGGTTGACATACTTGTGGCCGGCCCTGAGTATAGGGATATCGACCGAAGCTGAAGAGTTAATTCTGTAAGAATTCAAAACCCCCTTTAGTGTCCTCTGCGAACGAAGCCCACTCGGTTGCAACTTTCTTTGGACAAGACAGGGGTGTCATTACTCTCCATCCGAACACAGGTATCGTCGGAGGTTACGAACAGCCTTTTGGCGTCTTTAACGACCCTTCCTCGCCAGAGAAGCGACGCAGAGAAGGAGGAAAGGTAGAGAGGGACGGGGAGTTAGTGTTGCGGCCAAACTTCACGTCCAACCGGCCACCCATTAAACAGATCTTATCTGGCACATGGTGAGTGCTCGTAGCAATTTGTTCTTAAAAACGGGGCATAATAGCGACGTCTCCTTATTAAATCACTCTATAAGTGTTTGGGTCTTAGAACGTTTTTATAGCCATATCACGATCGAAGAGGGTGTGAAACGCTCTCGTTACTTGTCCTCCCCCCCACCCAACCCTCCCATATATACAATGGTCGAGTCATGATGGAGAATGTGTCGTAAAACGACCTTTATCTTCCTTAGCGAGCAGTAAATACCGTGTTGGACACTCCCTCCAGGAGATGGAGGACCACCCCTTAAGAGAAACCGATGTTAGGTGAGGAGGAAGGTCCCTTTATACGTTACAGGAGACTCGACAATCATCCAAGGCCCAAAGTGATGTTTTGCAGGATTTTCATCATCCAAAGCGTCTGCGTGTGGTCGGCCTGAAGATGGCAGCACCCGTCTCTCTCTCTCTCTCTCTCTCTCTCTCTCTCTCTCTCTCTGTGTTGTTGACACTAATCAGACGTGTGCGATCAACGTCATGAAGTGGAGTTATGCCTTCGAAATTATTTCGGGTCAAAGGTCAAACGATTGACTCCCTTTTCGTGAAGTTTTTTTCCTTTTCTTTTCGCCACACTTATTCATATTTTGCACCTACAGCCACGAGGAAATGTATAATCGTTAAACACCCCCCCCTGCTTTATCCCCCAAACCTTTTGCACCCGCGATACAGAACGAAAACTGATAGAACTTCTGCGTGGAGTAAATGCACGCACAGTTTCCAGGAATGGGAAAACGATTAATCACGTTTACTAATTATAAACAGCGCTTATAAAAGGGAGATACAACAAATACGGCCTTGTCGTTATTACCGCAGACAACACGGTTCTAAGATGTTATCACGTCGTTAAGAAAACCACGATTTCTTCATTTTTTCTTCTTCTTCTTGTCTCTCGTTTGAAATTCTTTTTCCCCAACGTGACAGCAGAAAAGCTATAAACAATCCCAACACGGAGACACCTGACCAACAATTTACAAATGTACGTGAGTGGCTCGCTACGGTATGTCGTAAATTACGGCGTATGTGTGTGTGTGTGAACGCTAGTCGCGCGCGCTCGCGCACAGCTCTCTCCTTATCCTCCACCGATACCTTATACAGTTTGAGGGCTACGAGCAGGTGACGGATCCCGTAACTGATCCATTTTCACGGCTTGCTACCGACGGCGGAGTACAGTAAGGGGTGGGGCTTATGCGCGTGATTTGCGATACCAGGTAGCGCTATCTATTTTCCACACCGCTGTGTGGGTTTCCACTAAAACTCGAGGCTATCTGTGAACGTAGGAGTGTCACGGCTACTTGGAACGAGTCGAAAGAGCATCCCCACCCACCCTCCCTCCCCCTTGTTACTATCGCTAATAAGGCAGAGATGACACCGGGATATTTTTTATTTATTTTTTTAAGGGCAAATTCATTTAGAAATGCGATGAAGACAACAAAACAGTCAATTTAAATACTTTTAAGGTGGAAATAGTTCGCATTAATTTAATTTATATGAAAGACAGAAAACGCTGTCGTCTTTGGACAACTGAAACGCGTGTACTACTGTACTTTCGAATTGCCCGCTTGGCTTCGTTCGGCCTTCCTTCACAGATACGTCACACACCATAGTCCAGCGGAATCTTTTATAATGTTCAATTGAATGCAGGCTCAGTGTCCTCTTGAAGACAAAATCACATCACGTGGATCACTTTCTTCCTAAAGAAGTAAAATCCACCATCATAGATCTTGAAACAGTCACCAGAAAGCTACTCTTAAGTCCTGTCCACCTATCAGGAGAAAACACTCGATATGATTAGCATTGCTCTGGCAACGGACCGGTTCATTGCATTAGTAGGTAGTTAAATTTTGAATATTTAAATTTAAATTTGGATTTAGCATGGGTTTCTATTCAAATTTTACCATCTACCACAGACATCAGTGGAAAACTAGCGCATCTTCAAAACTTATCTTCTAGCGTAACGAATCAGTCCGTTGCCACAGCAACGTTAATCGCGTCAAGTGTCCTCTCCTAAGAGGACGAATATCCGGTACTCAGAATAACCGTGCGACTTCTGGAAGCGTGGAACGCACATCAGCTTTTTCTCCAAAGAACACTAGTGGTATTCTGCCTTCACACATGGTACAGAAGATACGGTCCTTCGTCTTTGCCTAGTTCCATCCCATCAACTCTGAACACAGCCCAAGTGGAGTCTACGCAGAAGACTACATTGAAGTTAGAGTTCCACCAGTTCAGAAGAATCCGTTGCAGTTTTAGAAAAGAGTGGGATGAAACCGAATGTCTCTTTGATGAGGACTTTGAAGTTTGAAGATCAAACGATGTTGATCGAGCTTATCCATTGGATAAGCTTGAACAACATCGTTTATATCTGCACGTGGATAGATTTCCATCGAGCTTTTCTATGTATGGTAAAGCGAGGATTAAGATTTGTACCCAATAAAAATATAAAGTATGTACAAAAACAGCTTTAAAAGAAAAAAAGAAAGTAGGATGTAGGTTTCTGTGTCAGAGTGGCTGTCACTGATTTTCTTTCTTTTCACGATGGTTTAGGGTGACATTTGAATAAATACTACCGAAGTTGGTGTAGATGACCTTGAAGGTGGCGACACACCAATGAACATTCTGTTCGGTGCATAAGAAATGTCGAGGGCAGGTCCATAACGTGTTTGATTTCTTCTCTACAGAGGGGCATTTTGTGAGCAGTTGGGCTGTCAAAGACGACCAATCACAGACAATGAAACGTCGGTTTTCATGCCACGATCTCGAACCAAAAGGAAGTTCGTTCAGAAGCAAATAGCAGGAAAGAAAAACAACCAAAAGGCAATGAAATAACTTATACTGGGGAAAAACGAAAGGTTGTTTCATTTTGTGCAGAGGCAACCAAGGTAATGAGGCTTCACTGCATCGTGTTTCTAAATCTGCGTGTATTCTATGGCCAGTTGCCTACAGGCGGGATAAAAAATCTGAGTTCCAGAATGTGCGTTGTAAGAGGGGAAAGGAAATAAAGCCCCACTGGAGAGTGAATCCCGGTGTGAAAAAGCTCACAAAACTTCTTCCCCGTCTACATGGGATTCGAACCCAGGCCTTACCTAAACGGTCTATAGGGCACCAATGAAATAAATTGTTTACTAGAATAGAAAGAAAAAAAAAAAAAAAAAAAAAAAACTTTTCTGTTTATACTCCGGGACGACCAGACGAGTTCACAAGACAGAAAGAATACAATAAACATCACCGTATTTAGTAATCAAGCGAACTTGAACACGGGTAACTCAAAGCACGTATACTTATGTGCCCTCGCCCTGACCACTCGGCTAGGGAAGATCTGTTTCACTAAGTTATTCATCCCTTGTTTACTCCTGTTTTCTCTGGTTTTCTTTCATCCCCCCCTCCCTCTCATATTATAATTCTGCATATGCGACGTTACTCATTCTTCGATGAATTTTGGTGCCATCGCTTGAACATTACTGGGCCGATCTTGACAGGGCCGGACCAAGGTATTTCAACACCCTTGGTAGAGATTTTTTCGGCGCCCTTTTACTAAGGATATATATATTTCTTGTCTCATTGTTCTTCTGTTTTCGGGGGCCCCCATAAAGAATGGCGCCCAGGGCGAGGACCCTACTAGCCCGGAAAATTTCTGTATCCGTCAGGTGGCGCTGTAGAAAGTGTTGTCATAGTGAAAGGGAAAACGGATTGCAGCCATGTCTTCAGCAAATAACATTGAATATGCGTTCGTGGATTATTTTCCGTCTTTATTTTTACAAGAACGCAACGGCAGCGGGCTAGGGTTACGAAGCTAAAATGTGGAACAAGTAGGCGTGGCCAAATCCCATTACTTGGCACCAGATAGTTATTTCATGGTCAAAGCCCAAAGCTAAGGGGATCTACATTTTCTGAGTTAGACAAGGACAAAGGCACGCCCGATAACCGGCCTACCCCCATTCTTATTATTTTTTCTTACTTTTCTAGAGTTACTCACATATCTGGCGGATCACATGGGTTAGGTTATCAGCCTTCGCCAGAAACTTTGACCTTTCAGTCGTGGCTGCCGCTAAGTGTGGTATTTATCAAAATATGCTCCGTTTCTTCTTTCGCGCATGACATGTGCAGCCTTCTAAGGTTAATAAATTGTTCTCTCAGTCGCTACGCCTCCTGTCGTTAATGAAGCCAAACTGATTTCTAGCCGATTATAGAACTTATGAAATAAATAAAAATACTTCTCTACAGCAAAAATTATGGAATTCAACGCCACCTATCGAGAAAGTACGCAACTAAACTTTCTATAGATTTACCCTACAAGAAATTTATTGACTACAACGCCACCTATCGAGAGAATATGCAATTAAAATTTCTATAGACTTTCTTGTAGAGAAAGTCTATAGAAAAAAAAATCTAGGAATAACATCTGTTGTTTTATTTATTTATTTTTAAAAAATAAAATTTAGGAAGCGCTCTGATATTTGGAAGATTGCTGCTACCTGTATGTTTGAATACTTCTAATTATTTTACCAAGTAGTGTACACAGCTATTATTCCATGGAATTAATCTTTCGCTATATTGAGATGATTAAGATACGCATTAGATAAGAGAGGGGGACGAAAACAGGGAAGTTTTCGTTTTATCATTCTCTAGTAATATTTCTTTTATTTTTTTTTTCTTTCTCTCAAAGTTCCGTAGAAGGGCGAGCCACCGTTTCAAAGAATCAAAAGATAGTGTCGTAAATACGTCTCTATATTACACGGCAAGTGCGACTGGTGCAACAAGTTGCTAGGGGAACGTGACTTGAAATCAAGTGCCCTGCTTAAAGAGCAACTGAGTCGGGCAAATCGATCATCATCAGTCGACACCGCCGTCAACGTACAACACTTATCATCCACTGGCTATAAAAACCACCCCCAAAGCTGCCATTATATTAGATACATTACAATATATCGAAGGGCTGTTTCAGGGAAGGCCCCGCAATGAATGAATTTCTGTAGAGACCCGACTGCTTCGTGCATACTCGCTTTCACCTGACGCGCAGACTGTGAATCAACTGGTTGGTAGCTTTGCCAAATTATTAACTTCTTATTACAATGATGTTGATCATTGTTGCGGTGCTAATACCATCAGTTTATTCATTGAAACATTACGCTGAAATTCAGATTAAGAGAATATAGACATTTATTATTATCAACAACTTTTTATTAAATAAAATTTCAGGAAAATCCGTCCACTGGAAGTCGAGTTGTTACATGCGGACGGACATACTGAAGCCAATAAGCATTTTATGTATATATATGCTAATGCGCCTAAAAAACATCAACAGAAATAAACACTTTAAATCAGATATCTATTGATTAAAAATCTTCAAGAGCTACTTGATGTATGTATGGATTGTTTGGAATTAATTTTTGAAGAGACCTTTAAGAAATAACAGCAAGCAATAAATTCTATTGTTCGTTGAGCAAACCAACAGACACTACGGTTGATGGTTCAGATGGACATGCGTTGTGTCTTAGGCAGGGAGGCTCCTGAGGAGTCTCAATTCTGCCTTACTATTATGTGATGACTACAGAACCCTGCAAAATGGCCAGAAATGAGTGTAACGCTAGGTTTGTGTGTTGTTAACTTGCTTCCGGTCACTTTGCTACCAGGAAGCAGCAATCAAGAGGAAAGCTGCTTCCTAGTATCCGTCCATGCCACGAGGAGGCGGGCCACAACTGTGCACGTACTGACCAGTCCAAAAGGACTAATATAAAGATCCGGCATCCACTGAAAGGCAGAAGCCAACCGTCTGTGAATGAAATACCAGGGAGGGAAGAGAGAAAAATTAAGAATAATATTAGAATACACCAAAAGAAAAATAACAGTTTTCAAAAAATAATAATAATAGAAATAGGAATGTACGAATAAAAAAAACAATAGAAAAATATTAGGAAAATAAAGTAAAATGCCCCTTTTACACAGTGCCACAAAACTTCCGCCCCAAAAGTGAGGCCAGCATAAAAAAAAAAAAAATAAATAATAATAATAAATATATATATATATATACACACTGTGCTGCCACTTTATAAGGTACACTTACCTAGTAGCGTGTTGAGCGTCCTTTAGCCTTCAAAACAGCCTGAATTCGTCTAGGCATGGGTTGAACAAGATGCTGAAAACGTTGTGCAGGAATGGAGTACCATGCAGACATAAGTGTGTCACGCAGTTCCTTGAGATTCGACGGAGGTGTAGGCCTGCAGCGAACAGCCCTTTCCAGCTCGTCCCAAAGATGTTCAATAGGATTGAGATCCGCGGACTGAGCGGGCCACTGCAGCAAAGAAAAGTCATTGTGATGTTCCTGAAACCATTCCATAGTGATTCGGCCTTTGTGCACCGGCGCATTATCCTGCTGGAAGTAACCATCTGACTGAGGATAAACTGTTAACATGAATGGATGCACTTGGTCAGAAACGATGTTTAGGTACGATGTACCAGTCAGACGTGAATCTATGGGTATCAAATAGACCCTTAGCAGTAGTCGTCAGACATGACGGGTCCATTGATTCATGTTGTTTTCGCCAAATTCTGAGCCTTCCATCAACATGATGCACCATGAACTTGGACTCGTCAGACCAAGCAACTGTTTTCCAATCCTCGATAGTCCAGTGCTGGTATTGCTGTGCCCACAGGAGGCGTGTTCTCTTGTTCTTCATTGATAACAAAGGTACGTGATGTGCCCGTTGGCTGTTGTAGCCCATTCGCGACAAAGTGCGACTAGTGGTCCGTTGCGATATTTTGTTCTGCGCACCAAGGTTGTATTCTGACGTGATGTGCGACATTGTGGCCTGTGTTTGCTTGCACAATTCTAGAGGCGCCTCCGTAGCCAGGTGGGAAGGAGCAGCAGTGCGTAGCACACGCTTCTTGATTAGACCGGGGTTCGAGCCCGTCACCACCAAATACGGAGGATGCGGAAAGGTCATTCAGGGAATGACCACCGCATATCCCGGAGCAATATGGCCTTAGTTGCTAATGCTCCTAAAAACCAAATAACAACAACAACAGCACAATTCTAGCCATCCTCCTCTGACCTCTCTCATCAACAAGCGATTTTCTTCCACAGGAGTGCCGTTGAGACGATGTTTTCTGTTCGTTGAACCATTCTGAATACACCCTTAAAACTGTGGTGCGTGAAAAGTTCAGAGCTGCTTTGCCCAGCGCGTCGTGCACCTACTACCATGCCACGTTCGAAGTCCGTTAGATCATTAATTTTCCCCATCCTTGCTACGGTTTGCACGCACGCTTAACTGATACTAGAAAGGTTGTTCAGCTGCATTTATATCCACAACTGTGGTCATGTGACTTGCAACGTTGTGGAACAAACCATTTGTGCGCACAGCAGGGACATACCTAATAAAGTGGCAGCACAGTGTATATATGTGTAACTTAAAGTATGAATAAAATAAACTGTAATAATAATAATAATATAGAACAAGCCTACAAGAAGCGCCGCAACCTGCACGCGGCCTACATCGATTACCGCAAGGCTTTCGACTCCCTGCCTCATAGCTGGCTAATAGTGACCCTGAAGATGTACAAAGTCAATCCGACAGTGACAAACTTCCCAGGAGAAACAATGGCGAAATGGAGTACCACCATTTAGGTCGAGAACATCACAACCCGATCAATCCCCATCAGGAGAGGAATCTTTCAGGGAGATGCCCTGAGCCCATTGTGGTTCTGGCTAGCACTTAACCCGTTATCTACCATGCTCAACAGTATCAAGTACGGATATAACCTCAAAGAAGGAAGGAAAAACCTGTGCACCCTCACCCATCTGATGTACATGGATGACATCAAGCTCTACGCGGGAACCGAGAAGCAACTACTCCAGATCACCGAAGAATTCAGCAAGGACATCAGGATGGAATTTGGTCTAGACAAATGTAAGACCCATGGATTGCGCCAGGGAAACTACCAGCTGTAGACTGGAAAGAGATCGAAGCCATGGCAGAGGGAGAGGCCTACAAATACTTGGGGATGATGTAGGCTCAGCAGATACAGCAGAAGTAAATTAAGGCCTGCCCAACCGAAAAATACCATCAGAGACTCAGAAGCCTGCTGAAAGCAAAGCTGAACGGAGGGAACACAGTAAAAGCCATAAATACCTATGCAGTCCCAGTGCTAATATAGTCCTTCGGGGTCATAGATTGAACTAACACCGAGGTGGAGGATATCATGAGAAAGACAAGGACAATAATGACCAAGAGCCGCCAACACCACCCGAAGTCAGCCATGCAGAGACTAATAATTGCTCGGAAAGAAGGAGGAAGATAGACCTCATCGAGCAACACAAAACAGCGATTGCTGACCTGAAGGATTACTTCCAGAAACACACAACAGCACTCCACCAGGCCATAAGGAAGATAGACAAGCGATATACCCTCCCTCAACCTAAGCGAGGAATCCCCCCAACCAGGAGGCACAAACGAAGATAGAAAGATGGGCAGAGAAGACACTCCATGGCAGACACTACAATGATCTCCATCAAGATCACATAGATAAAATTGCTTCCAATGCAGGGCTCACGAGCGGGACGCTCTTCTCCGAGACTGAAGGAGTTATGCTCGCCATCCAAGACGTAAATAGAGTAAGGAACAGAGAAAAAAAAAGGGACAAGGAAGGAGTGCCAAAGGCGGTGGAAATATAATGGCATAACATTACAAAGAGCAGCTCATTTACGCTTAAAAATATCGAAAGACAAAATATCACTTTTTTTTAAAGGAAAATTACTTATAGCCAAGTTATGTAACTATACCTAATCAATTATAATAATAAGTCATTATCAGTTGTTGGAGGACTGACTCAGGAGTGACTTCCATCGATTCAATGGATCTTCAATGAATTTGTGCTCCTGTATCAAATATTTGTGCTACAGAATTCAATTGTCTCGAATCTCCATAAATCGGGCAGTAATATAGCAGATGCTTCCAATCTTCTAAGATCCACAAAAGCAGCGGATCAGATATGATCACAAATCTCTGGGTTCTGCTTGTGAGCAACTGTAGATTTGATCATCATAGCAGGAACGTAGTTCACCAAGCGAGGAAACAGGTTGGGAATTTAAAGACAAACATACATGTTCACAAATCTACATTATTTTGAATTTTTCTCTCCTCTTTGAAATCCACAAACCCGAAACACCAACTGGAACAAGTACAAAGGAATTTCATTAATTACCTCGCTAAAAGAAGATCGATGTCCTAGCATAGGATCATCTACAAGCAGCTATTCAACCGTTTCAGTTTTGAGTCACTAGAAACTCGCGGATCTTTACGAGATCTCAAAATTCTATATCGGATCTTTACTGGAAGGCCCCCGAAAATACTTATAAATTGCCTTATTGTTTATTATATTGTATATTTTCTTTTTTAACTTTGCTATACACTGTAAATGGGAAAACTGTTGCGTATACTTTAGTTAAAATGAAATTCCTCTAATCTCCAACGGGATTTGAACCGGGACCCGTAGAAAAGAGTGACAAGTGGTGAATCCACTGTACTGTCATGGAGAAGTATTAAGTACAGTTAGCAAAACTTACATAATTCCTGTCAAAGTATTCTGACTAAACGCAGGATTCAATCGACACGATTCCATCAACAATTGAGAACACATTCCTTTATCCCTGAAAATCAAGTTGCGCATCAAAAACCTGGAGTCTTCTCGCACCACACGGCTAATACCAAAATGAGAATTAACTGGAGGCTGGGATACAATCCCCAATTTGGACTCGCACCACTCTCCGATACGTTGGCATATAAATCAACGATGATTCTTTATACGATCAGAAACAGAGTGTTTAAACGTGTCCAATAAAATCATCGATTACAATTCCGAGAACACACTTCCTGAATCTGTCTCTCTAAGTGCTTTCCGTCCTCCAAACATCCGTATGTGTGCCTTCCATCCTTACAAATGGCATCATTTGGAAGAATTAATCTTTGCTGGCAGAATATTTAAGTGGCTACACGACCTCGCGCATTGTCTTAATCTAACAGTTTCGGCCTAACGCTCACTCTAATTTTAGGTGGGGTGTTGGGGAAAGAACAGAAATATTCGCTGCGAGGGGTTCAAACCTTGAGAGCAGTGAGCATGCGCGATGGCGTTTGTAGGCAGTAGAGTTACAAGCTCGATGCCAAGATAACGGTCCAAAAAGGCCTCCAGAGTGCGTCCCTATGGTAACCGGGTCGCCATTAGCAACAGAGCCGCAAGATTTAGGGTGGATGGTTCGGTTCACGCTGTTTCTGATAAGGAAGGATTGAGTAGACGAGGAAACGGCGAGGAAAGTAGGCGAGGGGGAGGTCGGAGGCGGATAGTGTGGGGGGTGGGGAAGGACAGGTAACTAGATAATGTAAGATAAAGTAATGTCTGTTGTTTATAATTTGTTAAGCGGGGTCTAATTTGGGTTATCGGTGTACGTTTAAATTAAGAATCCAGCGTTTGATTTTCACTGTCGCTCGCCAACCCAGAAAGAAAATTAATAGGCAAACCACTGAAAAGGCGACATGTGCAGAGAATGCTAACCAATTAGTGCAGCGTCTAGGTCGCCTTGAAAAAAAAAAAAAAAAAAAAAAAGAAAGAAAAAAAAACGATAAATATTTCTTTGCCCACTTGGCACAATTACCACCTTGATTGATTTCACTGTCACTACACTTAAGGCTAGCAAAACCAACATTCACTCATTGAAGGATTTTCGATTCATTAATAATTTTTATTACTGCCCTTCGAAGATAAAGCAATTTACCTCGTCTGACGACTCTCTTTCTTTCTTTCTTTCTTTTTTGGCCGCTTTTAACGTTCGATTCAATGTCACTTTGGGCAGCGTTTTAACTCCATTGGCTGCTCGCTTTAGTTCTTTTATTTGTGAAAATTATCTGCTAATAGTTAACGCTCAGATTATATAAAAAAAATAAATAAATAAAAGACCAATACAACTATAAGATCCTGTTCTTTAGATCCATGGGGAGGAGGGGGGAATAATAATAATAAACGCGGCGGATTTCGTTGCGTTTAAGAACATGTTGCGATCAGAAGTGGCATTTCCTGGTTAAATACATGACACTGTCTAATCAGGAAAAGAAAAAGAGTTTAAAGGAAGAGGGTATTTTGCAAATCACTCACGATCGGGCCACATAAACGGCCTATTTATGGATGCCAAGAAAGAGGGTAAATCGTAGCGGATAAACACATCATGGGCGACTGAATGACACTTTCCTGAATTGTCTAAAAGCTCACAACCCCATATATGCGTACGTCATATACGTGTGTGTGTCCACAAGGCATTCTAGTCACGTGATCTCTTTGTTTACTCTGGTTAACTTCCTCTTTGGCTAACACATTACCCGAGCGCACAGAAGAAGGGAGACTTTCGATTGATCTGTACAAGCTGTTAAAGTAGGTGTTGTTAATTGGCGGGGACTTATCAGGGAACAAGTCCTCTCCCCCCATCCCCCCCCGGGAGTGCTGTGAGAGATACAGAGCAATAATTTTGATCGTGTGTCTTGTGAAATGATTGATCACATTATTAACTATCCTCCTCTAGTATTATTCCCTCTTTTACTTTCCTCCCTCCCCCCAGAGTGGGGAGGAAAACTGGTTTTTGTTACACAGTAGCTGGTCAGTCGATAAGGGCGTACTTCCCCGAAACCTCCAGTTTCCCTGAAACACACGTAACACCCAATCCAATTATTCGCTGTTAGGTAATACGTTGCGTGGTAATGGTGATGCAATGTTATCTGATGGGATGCAACACAAGACATTCCCTCTCTCTCTCTCTCTCTCTCTCGGGGGAAAAGGAGGGCTTCCTTTAAGGGAAGTATTACAACCAATAGTTCCTTGAACCCAAGCGGCCTTCTTCGACAGACGAGTCTTTGGACAAAGACGTGAAACAATTGCTAGATGGCTAATTGAAAAATCAAGTTCTCTCTCTCTGCCCAAGTCACGTGATCTGTGGCTGGAGTCGGCTTGAATTCTTTGAACTGTCCATTCTTTTCTTTCTCTTTAAGCCGAAGTCAAAGTGGACGCTTCGTTACAAAAGTTGCAATTTCTAGTAATTTCTATTCGGTAAGAAGAAGAAGGGACAGTTTTCTAACGACTCTGGTAGATTCGTCAACAATGATTTGATGAGTTCTGTTGAATGTTAAAAAAACTTACCCGTAGGCGACATCGTAACAGCAGTTAGTCACGTGACGCCCAACACAATCTCGATCGAGTATGTAATGCGGACACGACGCTACGAAAGTAATGTATTCGAGTCTGCACGATGCCACAAAATATGCGGCCCAAAATATTGTGTTCGGTTAATACTAGGATGGTCTATCTGGTTGCAGCAAAACACTGGTTGGAGACCTCGTAGTTGAAAGCTTTTTTCGTTATGTTTTTTAACAATCTAAATCTTTAGGGACGTCATCTCAGATAATGAATCCCAAAAAGGGGACGAAACTGGTTGGACCCGAAAGAGATCCGCTTTATCACATTGCTGCAACGTAAGTGCGATCTGGGAATTTTCTTGTACTTCTAGATTCAAAACTAGTTTGGAAACTTGAAAAATGTACAGCACAGTTTAAATGATTAGGAAATAGGAACTCGAGGTAAACATTAGATATTTCAAGGCGAACATTTGGATATCCCTCATGGAAGAAGCCAGAATTACTGATAAGATCCTCAGTTGGATCCCAGGCTGACTAAAAGTTAGAAGACAGTGGGTTGATATAAATTGTCAGTCTTCAGAGTAAATCGATGTAACAATTAGGGTCCTCAGGACAATGGATCCCTTCCTATTTCTAATTTGCATAAATGATACTGACGAGAGTGTCTGAGGAAGGATGTTAAAGTTTGTTGATGATTATTTCAAGGTGGAAGCAGGGGTTACCAATTCGATCCAATTGCTTCCAAACGATTTGGATCGGTTGCATATATGGTCCGAATAATGGAAAGTAAAGTTTAATTGTTACTTAATTTTTTTTGCCAGATTCAGAAAACGTCTGCTCCTTAACATCATTTGGCTTTATTAATAGTAAACACAACAGGTTTAAATTGTGATCCGATTGAGAATCTGATTGAGAGAAAGCTCCTGCTGTTGCTGAATTGACCAAAGTTTTTGTATTTCGCTGGGAATTCGGCGTTTTGTTATGTGTTTGGAGGAAAGGTGGAATTAAGTGGGGACTTTGACAGTTTCTCGCTGCATTTCCCACATTGTGTGTCCTCTGAATGTAGTCTTTCGTGCATCAGATTACTGTCCGTGTGGCGCAGTCAAACCTACAATGTGCTCACTTTACCTCGAACTTTTCGAAACAAAGCAACTAAGTGGGAGTAGCGCCACTTGTCTGACAACAGAAATACTTACACAAGCAGAAAAAACCTCGCACGCGATTGTATATGTCAAAAACATAAGCGTTCTTACACACAAGGCGCTTACGATGGGGAAATCTCAGTCACTAAACGGACTCATTTTCCAAAACAAGAGAACGCCTTCTGCCCTGATGGCCGGCTACCTGAAAGAAAGGCGCCTTGACACTGAGCTATGGATCTAACTGGAAATAATGACTCTCACTTTCTGCGTATTTTGCATCTTCGTTGGCAACGTAAAATGACAAGCATCACCTTCCTGGGCCATTAGATTGGCTCTGCACTGCACTAAGCCGTGCTTCTACTTATTTCTTATTTTTGTGCCCACGCATTAGTTCAGCTAAGCTAATGTCAAAACTAATTGGACTGAACTTCGTTTCCTCATTAGTTCAAGTTAGATTTAAAGACCTTTATTTTCATAATGAGCTCCTTCGTTGGCCACAAAAAAAGTGCAATCACAACCGTAAAATATGTTCTTGATAGAAGTCTATCAGATCCTTAGCCTTTCCAAAATGGAGGCGGGTCAGTCCTCGCGGGGAGGGGGTAAAGGTTTGACAGCGAAATAAATCTCTCACAATAAGCTCGTACGTTTCTTACAAAGCTGACGGTAAGACCATGTAGGAATAAATCCCACTCCTCTCAAGAGCAGGTCTTAGAGTATGAGGATGCTGAGAGGAGACTGACGTGCTCTAGTTCATCTCCCTTGACTGACTGTAGCCTTTCTATTGCCAGCGTCCGTTGGCCTCTCTCATCAACGAGCTAATTTTGACCACAGGCTGGAATCCGTTGGAACATTGTCGTACACGAAAAGGGGTTTTCAATACGACTTTTACGTACAACTGATGTACTCACCAGTGCGTCTGACGCAGACTACCATGCCATGATCAAAGTCACTTATATCTTTCGTCTTTCCTTTCTTGCACTGATTGTACACATACAGCATCCCTACGTATCTGCCCACCTGCGTGGTAAGAAAACGTGGCGTTATTACTGAGGGAGCACTCAATTTCATGAAAAGGACAGGTGCCTACCCCTAATAAAGTGGCCACTCAATATATATACATAGCTTGATGGTTGCTTCTTCTGGCCAATACAAAAATATACTCTATTGTACAAAGAGAAAAATGAACATTACTCTTTTACAAGTCTTTCACAGCCAGAAGGCCAAGGACTGAGTCTCTGGTTTTTGTACTGTCGATATCCCCGTTTCATTTGCGCGAAATATCTGAGTAATTGTTTGAATCTCACATTATATTTAACAAAAACAAAGACTCCAGACTTTCTCTTTACAAAATCCTGATTTTTTTTAGCTAACAACGTAGCCTCGGGCTTGAAAAGAGACGGTTCCGGATAGCAGACCACGAAACCATAATATTTTTCACAGCCTTACCATTCTTTAATCTATCCCGATGGCATCTGAAAGGCCAACTTCTGTACATGGACTCTATAATTGGCAACAAACCTATTTCAAGGAGTAAAACTTGATTCACCCGTTCCCTTTTCTGTTTCTGGGGATAAGCCAGTGGAATGTCCAAACTGTCGTGCAGATTCCATAGCGTGTATTCTTACCACAAAGCCTTAAAAGTCTTTAGGATCGTTACAGGATGTGGCCACTGCATTCAAGCCAATATCTGAAGCAATTTTCCTTTATTCGATCGGACTCCTAAGTATAATGACTTTTACAATAATCGGCCCGATATTGGACTAGTTCAATTTATGGAATGTGGAAATTTTGGTTTCGAATCGGATTTATCAGTTTCAGAATTTCTTCCAAGGTACAGAAAATTTAATGGTCTACCAAAAGTCGAATATCAAAATTTAAATTTAGTTACGCGATCTGAAGCAAAAGATTATGGATGTAAATGAAAAATAAGCTCACAGGGGCACAAAATACAAATCTTAACTCAACTCGCAAACAAATCCTTCAAAACTAATCTCGTTATTGCCTAACAGTTCTTTGAGATATGGTTGACATTTTTAAGACACCGGGACGTTTTTGTAGAATTATTATTATTATTATTATCTGTTTATTTCCATAAGGAACCACCCCGGGACGGCAAAGTGCCAGGAGGGTGCTAAGTACATATCAGGGTACGAGATACTACGTGCAATTGGTTACATATACTGTACACGTAGTCTCGTCCCAAAATATTTTGTACACATTTTATGTTTAATACATACATTTTAAGTTTAATACATACAGTATTTACACATTTATGATTGTGTACAAACATTATACAGCTCATATATTTACAATTCATTAATAATTCCACATATAACTTACCTATTTACATAACTGTTACAGAAGGTGTATTTTTCCGGTCAACAATTATTATTGTTCTTAAAGTAGAAAGTTTCTCTTTTACTCTCAATTCTTTGGTACTTTGCAGCCGATTCATATTTCGGTAAATCTGTACGAATTCTGGAAGATCTCTTTCCGGTATGCTGCATCCTCACACAGTTTTTCGGCATCTATGTGTAGTGAGTTAAATATTTTCGCTGTATTTGATGGGAAGAATCTTTGCAGGCTACTAAGATTGTTCAGGACTGGACGGAGTGGATTATTTACTTCCCCGCAACGTCTAGCAGTGGCACGCGGTTTAACTAGAATATTATCCAGGACTGGAGCATCTACTCTGCCTGTGAGCATTTGTGCCAGAGTGTGTATGTTCCTGTTAATTGTCCGCTGCATCCAGGGTGTGATGTTAAGGTTTGAGTAGAGAATGGCCCTTGAGATAGTAAAAGGGTGGCCAGCAACTCTGTGAAGCCATCGCAAGAACCAGTACTCAATCCCAAGGACGGACTTATAATGTGAATCTGGAGCTGAAGACCAGATTTGCGAGGCATACATTGCAATTGGCAGGACACACATTAAAATGTACTTGGTCGCTAGATGATGATCCCTAATTCCTACCAGTTCCTGTCTAGTAGCCCATAAAGCGGCGAATATTTTTGTCTTCATATGGGCGAAGTGTTGAGCAAAGGTGAGTCTGTCATCCCACTTAAGACCTAGGTCCAGGTGAGAGTGCACTTTTTCAACGCTAGACCCGTTCACAGAGATCGAGATGTCATTTTTATTCTGCTTGTAAGTTATGGTCATTTGGGCAGACTTCTGTTCATTAATACGGAGCCCGATGCAATCCAGGTAGCTCTCAAATTCTCGGATTGTGCTATTTGCCATCTGGCAAATACTTTCTGCTGATTCATGGTCTTTGGAAGTGATGAAGAATTTTACATCGTCAGCATATGTTATAAAGTCATGGTACTGTGCAAGAAACGGCTCCAGGGCGGCCGCGAAAAGGATAGCCGAAAGAACTCCCCCTTGTGGCACTCCTCGCGAGATGGTAAAGTATGATTGTAGCTTTTGGTGCTTAACAGTAAGTTTTCTATGTTCTAGCAGGCTGGTTATTATAGCTAACAAGTTTCCTCTTACATTAAAATAATTCCTTAAAATCGCAATGAGCGCTGGAGTTGAGACGTTGTCGTAGAATATAAAATATAAGAACGATTCGGTTAAGGAGGCGGTCCAAATTATGGACTTTTTTCAATTATCAATTTATCATTTGCCAAAGATAAAATTACAGCAAGCTCTAATAACACAAGTCGAGTCTTCAGTGGAATTTCATGGATGACACGAAGAGGTGAATTGACAATTATAGGTGTTCACATTGCAAATGAGTCGGGAATGTGAGTCAGTCCAAGAACAGTTTCTAAATCTCCGTCCTAGCCAAAATTTGAGAGCAAAAGTCCTCGCGGTTCTGGAGATTAAGCCGTTAACAGCTGCGCCATGTGGATCTTGTTCCAGTGCAGAATGTGGATATAGGGCGTTGTGTACCGTGGAAAGTTGAGTTGTTAAACCGTTTTGGCACTAGTTGACAGGGGATGATTGCATCTTGTGTTGTCCAGTACAGAAACCTCAGTCTCCTAAAGCCTCTCCAATATTGCGTATCCCATTCTGTGATCACCATCCCCTTTTCTGTCGATGATATTCCCATAGTCCAGCCAATTAATTACTGTTCTGGAAATAGAGTCACCAACAATGCACATCGCATTCCAAATTAACTGATCTGCGATCACTTTCATGGTCCTTTTAGGAACACTCCATCGGTATCTCATTTGCATACTTACTGTATACAGCGTCAATTTCACCTGGTGTCACCTTTTATTAGTTTTCTGTCGCGTTTAATTTTTGCGCTGTCTGAATTTAACCCCTCTAGTTAACCAATGTACCGGTTGTGTGACTCTTTCCTCGGTCTATAAGATTCCAAATAAAGTAAACCCAATGATTGCTGCAGACATTTGCCGAGCTGAAATCTTTCCAGGCTCTTTCTTGTATCAGTGACGTTATCTACGAGGTCTAGATCATTTGTACACTTAATATGTTATAATATAATTACGCATGTCGTACGGCTGTGGGGAGTATTTGCAGAGATCATACATCATCTGCTCTTAATGGAGTACGCTTTCTTAATAAGAAGGTCTACGTCACCCTCTAAGTCTGACGATTTCGGCAGTTCGTGGTGAAACTCGTACTAAACACACAAGGTACAACGAACAGAGCGGATCCCTTAATTGATATCTTTGGGGGCAGAGAAACTGCATGTTTAGCCTTCCACTCTAATCTTGCTACTATTATCTTTCGCCATTGTCTAACACGAGCGATTATCAGACCCACCTATCTAGACCTATCATAAATCCTTGTAACGATTTCACCACACTGCCAAATTATGAGCTCGTAGTTCTGCCCCCCCACCTTCCTCCTGTGGCCCCTCCCGCGTGGCTGCACGGTAAGAAATTATCTATTAGCAGCAAATAACACACCACCTGTCAATACCGATGTGGGCTTTCGCAGTGGTGTTGAATGTCGGCCAAGGACGAACTCGGTGTTGGAGCAATGAAGTTGTACGCAGCGATAAAAAGGGGAGGTTGTTTTATTTATTTATTTGCTTACTACTCGATGTAACCCTCGATAACCTGTATGCAAGAGACACTTTGCCCTCGCACCTGTTATTAAGTTTTGGGGGCAAACAGAAGATGAGATCGGCCCTCTTTTCTGATGAAACTCGCTCTTAAGTACGATACTGCAGTTTGTACATTTATAAAAGACTGCATTCGAAAGAGATCTTTGACCGCGTGTTAACAAGTTCCAAAGAGGAATCGTCTATTTCTGGAAAGGTATTTGGTGGAAGAAATTCTGACAACTGTGACCCGACACTGTTAAGGAGACATCCCTTGTTAAACCCCGAAAATTGCGACAGATTTCTTTGGGAATGTTAAATACCGTAGCAGTTCCTTCTTTTTTTCCCTCCTGCCATCATTGTTTCAAGGGTCATCATCCCCCAAGAGCGGAAAGTTGACAACATTATCGGCACTTCAACTTCCTTCCCTAATCCTGCCCCGAAGACTCGCTGGAGATCATCCTCCTTAAACTGTGCTTGGTATACGCGAAGCCTATTAAATGGAGATTATTTGAATAAGTAGAGAGGACCGGGGTCAAGATTAACGAATGGATACACAACTTTTTGGGAGTTTCTAGTTAAGATGGGAAGTATTCTACATGGTGTTTCGCAACCATTTGTTCAAAAGACTGAAGTTAATGGAGATTATATATTTACGAACTTAGCTTATCTAAAAAGGAAAAAAAAAGGAATGGTTAGAGAATAAACTTGCATTTAATAATTACCACAATAATAAAATAAACCTACACTTCATCATTCAAAGTTAACTTTAAGAATCGGAACATTTTTTTATAACATTTTTCGCAAACATTGGCTCGGTGGGTGGGTGGGTTAGGTGACTATGAGACAGTATCAATGGAGCTGGAAGGGCGCAGATTTTTGTGTATTGATAAGCATAATCGAATATGGATTTTTGATAATCTAAAATGCGTGGGGGGAGGGAAGAGGAGAGAGAGAGAGAGAGAGAGAGAGAGAGAGAGAGAGAGAGAGAGAGACCGTGTGGTATAAGACAGTACAGACTTAGGATTTTGATAACATTAGCTCGATTACATTCACTGGAATTTCTCTTTTCAATCATTCGATTATTGAAATAATCGATTACCAATCGTTCGATTATTCTCACCACTATTTCTCTGTAGGTTAAGAGAGTTCAAGAAAGGAGGGACGATGTCAAAAATAACAGACGACATTCGATCGTTTGGAATTTTCAAGGAATGACTGAAATGGACAAAAAGTGATTGAAATGGCGAAAATGAACAGAGAAATTGGTAGATTCGCCATTATCTTGGAATGGGACGTCCATCAAATGTCCACAACAGTTAAAAACTAAGCCGAAAAGACATTTGTTCTGATCTTGCAGAAAGGATTTTGAAGAACGCCACGATATTCGACTAGATCAGTCTTTTGCCCATTTTCCATTAGTTTAAGTTGCCAATTACAAATCGAAGACAACCTCTAATTAAATCAGCTTAAATGATTAAAACGGTTACCTCTGAACATCTGTAGGGCCACAGTCCACGTTTATATTACTGAAATGATTTTTTTAAAATAAGTTTTCTAGGAAAGTACCTTGATTTAGAGAGAGACGTATTTGCGATTACTTCTACTGATGCGCCCAACAGTTGGTACAGTTGTTGGATTTGGTTTTTAGGACCATATTGCTCCCTGTGTATTATGTCTAAAGAAGTACAAGGTTGTTAAAATTAAAGTATCCCTATGTTAGGGGGCTCTGGAGCGAGTTCTAAGGCTCGTACTGAAGAGAAATTTGGACAACAGGTACAATAAACAATGCGCTCGCCGTTTATTGGGAAAAAAAATTAGTTACAAAATTTGTCACTGTATGGCGCGTAACTATCTTAGTTACGATTCTGCAAATAACTGACGTTAAGCCCATTTCTGCTTAAATGGACAAGTGAATACGCACAACTGTCGCATTTGGGCAACAGAAACCCCTCGAGTTATCCAAGAGGTCCCGTTGCATTCTCCAAAAGTGACGGTGTGGAGTGGATTTACGGCCACATTCATGATTGGGCCATATTTCAGGTAACACCGACTGAACCCCGCACCTGTTCCATCACTGGACAGCGATATTATGAAATGCTGACAAATTTCGCAATACCAGAGCTGCAACAACGCGGGTGCCTTCGGGATACCATATTCATGCAATATGGTGCGCCACTCCACATCCACCGATCACCGATCCTCAACCCCATGCGACTTCTGGTTGTGGGTTTTTTTGAAGAACCACGTGTATCGGGAAGGATGTCAAACTCTGTCAGATCTGAAGGACAGCAGTAGACGTCATGTGCTGGCTGTTTCAGTTGACTTGTTACGTTCTGGTGTAGAAAATGCTGTTCTTTGAATGGAAACTGTTGTTGACCAAAATAGAGGACACATTGAACAATAGTAGCGCTGTTCAAGTGATTTGTATTGCCACCGCGCCATATAGTGACAAATTTTGTAACTAATTTTCTTTTTCCAATAAATGGCGAGCGCATTCTTTATTGTACCTGTTGTCCAAATTTCTCTTTAGTACCAGCCTTAGAACTCGCTCCAGAGCCCTCCACATAGGGATACTTTAATTTTAACAACCCTGTTTGTGTTCACTGGCCGATTTCTATGTTTTGCGGGCTGAAAAATCCTGAATAACTCACTAGGAAAACGCTACACCACCGTCTCAGACTGGCCAACTACAGCCACAATTCAAATTCCTCCAACCATCGACGGGACTCGTACCCAGAGTTCTCCAAGCGAGTGACAAATAGCTCATTGTATTGTCGCGGATGATGATATAGATATAACCTGTTTCAGCTGTTCAAGCAGTAAGACGTCCATTTCACATTCTGAATTCTTGTTAAGTAGTGAAAATCCCCCTCTCCCCACACACATTAGGAGTTAAACTGGCCCATATTTCAGCCGTGTTTCTACACAAAATCGCCGACTTCTGTCATAGTGGCGTTTCTATTCGTTACTGTATCATCCTAAGCCACAAATTGCAAACGTTCAGCTTTTTCCATATAAGGAATGTCGATGTCTATTTCACCTTTCGCCAAACGTAGTAAAAGACTTGGATCTTCCAGTGTGACACAGAAATTGCTCATCCACAACGTATCATCAAGAAGCATCCTTGATGATTCTTCAACACCTTCAAGTGTTCGGACACTTATGGTCGAAAAAGAGGAACCCAGCTCTTTCAGTTGTCTTTCCGAGTCAAAACAACCTTAGAACACACTAGATAAAACAAGTTTGTTTCTTGCACCACACGAAAAATTGAATAGTATCCACAACAGCTGTATTTCAATTAATGCCACAGCCTAACTATTCCTTCTTCTTCCTTCCCAACGTCCATTTTTTACCCACTAACAACAGCAACAAGAAAAAGAAAAAAAAAAGCCAATCCAACTTATAAACGCATAGCAAACACGCCCATTTCGGCCACCTCCTATATTAACTGCGCGCAAAGACACCTCATCTTATCTTGCCTCCAAACAGGTTGCTAACGTATGTGATCGCTCCAGACGACTCGCGAGGTCGATTTTTCACGTGTCTCCCTCTGCAAGCGGCGGCAGAGATTGCGGTGCTGTCTGATTGATAGTGACAGATTCGATCCGTCCACGGACTGTCAATCTGCCATCCCAAATGGCTCTTATCAGCCGCCGATTACTCCAAACATTGTTTAAATAATAACCTACCCGCTGTTTACAAGCGCTTATTGAGTGCCCATTCCTACGCCTCTTCGCGAAAAAATATCGTTCGAAGGCCCGTTAGTAGTTATGACAAGGTGGATGGCGAGAATGGGCTACCTGACCTCGTTGACGACGAGACAAATGTCTGGTGTCAAACTCGACCGGCTTCGGCTATTGTAAAGCATCGGCAAACACGGCGAAAAAACATTCATTCATCAGCAAATTGCATTGGCTCAAGGCTGATCGCTCGCGAGTGGCCGAATTAATCATAAAGCCCAATATGAAGTGCGCAAACGAAGTACGGTCCTTAAGAGCTGTCAGTCGACGCTCGCGCGCGACACGTGTGCTACTGCGCGTTTCCGAAGCTAGTCGATGAAAATTGGACGAACGTTTTTTGTTTCGTCCATCGTCCAAACGTGCAGTGATTTCCTCTCTATCTGCCGAGATATTAATTAGAAGCGAAATCGTGATTGTAATGCGCGTGATGAATGCCACGCGCATTTCAGTTCTGATAACAGCAGACGCGTGAATACAATGCGCATGATTTAATCGACGAGCATGCACGTTCCTCGCGCATCTTACGCTCATGAGCGCGCGCAGTAACAATGAAATATGCAAGCTGCTCGTGCTTCACAATGATTCTTTTGATGTTTATTTCCAAAAATAACGCAAGTAATATTTTATGAGTTCCTCATGTTTATTGGCGTTTGGCTCAAAAGCATGTCATTCGTCTCAGGAGGCGAAAAAAATGAGCAAATTCTCTTAATTCTAAACTTTATGATTGCTGTGTTCGATTTGATATTCGTTGTTCTAAAGAGGTTTTTCTTTTTTGTTTAATTTATTTATTTTATTTTCGTTGAAGATAAACGGTGAAAAAGCATTTCGTAATCACGTGATCCTTTCCGAATGGTACGGTCAGTCTCAGGATGACACACACACACAACGCACGTGCAGTGATTAGTTTATCGAGCAAGAGCTAAGACACATTAATGGTTGTCATCGTTAATTTGCTACTCTTAGAGTAAGGAAAACACGCCCTTCGGCTACATCTCCATCTGATAGCGGCTAAATGAGGAAATCAAAGATGAAGCCATGCGTCAAAAAGGGGGCCAAGGTATCTACTCGGAACAAAAAGTAACCTCACTTATTAAGGTTGAATTTCCCACGTTCATGGTAAAACCCTGAAGGTTATTCAGGAAGCGGAAGAAAAATTGATACGCATCTGGACATTGGAAAAACTCTTACGATCAACGATGGCTCTAAGGTATACTGCAACTGCAATTCCAAACCTAGTTTTCAATTTGATTTCTTCTTTTTTCTTTTTAAAATCTGCCTGCGTATCTTTTGTTCAATTATGACTCGCTAGACAGTGTGCTTAGTTATCTTATTGGTGTAATAGAGCGAGCGAAGGTTTGGAATTTTCCACGAAATCGATTACACTTCATTTCAGACTTAAAATAATTTATGGTATTTTCAAATCACAAAAACAAAATTTAGATGAAGACGTCAAAATCATTGTAGGAACTTATAAGCTGTTATAAGTATTAATTTTAATTCAATAAGAGAATTATATGCGCGATCAGTGTACAGAGAAACGATCAGGAAGTCATCATAGGATATTTTAAGCCAAAAATGTTATACAAACATGAATCACTTCAGAAGAGTTACATTTCAAGTTGAGTTCTCCCTCCCACAACACCATTCAAACACGGAATCGGTTCATTTGATCGGTTATGGCCCTCGCAATCGATCGGGTTAGTGTGTCCAGTTACACGTACGAGTGCTATAACATGCTCTTTTTGATGAACGATACGCGGATTTTCATTTCAACAACAGAATCACCACAGCAATCCTCAACAATCCTGATTCCTGAGGAACTACGAACAAACCACAGAATAAGATGTTTGTTTGGAGTTCTCCAAACACTACTAGCAGAGCATGGAATCCTTGCACGCATCTACCATCCGTTACATCAAGACGGAGGGGAACAAGAAAACTGCGTGCGACAGTGACAGAACAGTCCAAGGACGAATATCTCAAGAATTTCCCACCAAACTGATACACCTCCTACGCAGGTGGAGAACCATACATCACATGGGACTCGTATCATTTCCAACGTGTTCAACCTCAAGATTACGCACCTTTCAAAGATTTCTGCCAGTGGATTACCCAGCATTGCCAGCTTCTGTTATTACCATCTTAAGTATTAAACAAAATCAGAAATGTCTATAAATTCTAGCTCATAGCTTTGAAGGGGATACGCGTTTGTATAATAGTGGCTACTCAAAATCACCAGAAGAATAAAAAAATCTCAAGTATAGCTACAGGAACACGTAGAATGAAGCATAAATTATATTATTATTTTTATATATAAATGTCTATAAATTTGTACGAGTTTTTCTGCTTCGGGACACTTAAAAAATAAAAAAACAAATTCTGTTTATACTCCAGGACGACCACACGGTCAGAGGAGTTCACAAGATACAACGAACACAAGAAACAGCGCCGTATTTAGTAATCTTGTGGGCTCAAACAACGGTCACTCATGTACTTATGGCCCACCTTTGACCCAAAGGACAGCATCGATCCGTTGCAGAACATTTTCGACAGTTCCTTGTAGCAGGCAACAGCAATCTATGTCCATTCATCCTTCAGTACGGTTGCCAAGTCAACTGTGGAAGAGATGCGAATCAGTACAGCCAACCCGGAGCCTAAACCTGAGTTTAGGCTCTGTGCTAAACTCAGGTTTAGGTCCTGTATCTTTTGAGACCTGTACGCTTTATCATCACAGAACTTGTGGGGATCAATCTTCAGGGTGTTGAACGTTTGGAGGATGTTAACCGGAAAAAATCTTCGAATCATGATTAAAAATTCTGTAGCGAGCTTCTTAGGGGAATCCACGAGTCATTGCAAAGGACGCGGGACAGCCTAGGGCCAGCAACAAGACTGTGGACATTTGGGGCATCGAGGCGATCGGTGAGGAGCTGACAGAGGTTGCGTAGATTTCCTGCCATGAGCAACTGATTCCAAAGGGTGCAACCAAGGTTTGATTACATTATAGAACGCGAGATGGTGAAAGGATGGCCATTAAGACGGTTCAACCACCTTAAAATCCAGTACTCGATACCCATGAATTTTTTGGTGTTTGTGAGGAAAGCAGAGGACCAGATCGTTGAAGTATACATGGGAATCGGAGCAAGACATGTTTGTATATTGCGAGTGGCAAGTTTGTGATCGTTCACACCAGTAATTTCCAGTCTTATCGCCCACATTGCTGACAGAGTTTTTGCCTTAGTGTTGGCGAAGTGCCGTTGGAAGGTTATGCCTTCATCCCACCCCACATAAGCCCTAGATTAGTGTGATGCCAGACCTTCTGGACTTTAATACCATTAATGTACAAGTCTATGTTCATCTTTTTCTTCAAGTTGGTGAAAGATATTTGAGCTGACTTTGTCGGGTTTATGGATAAGCCAATATTCTGAAGATAGAGGTCAAGTTCTTATATTAGGGCAGTGGCATGGGTGCTGATTGCGTCAGATTTGTCTCCTTGTTTTGACGAGATGAAGAGTTTTATATCATCTGCGTAAGTGCTGAAATCAGGATGCATAGAGAGAAAGGGGTCCAGAGTGGCAGCAAAACATAGGACAGAAAGGACGCCACCTTGGGGGACTCCTCTGTAGATGATGTGGTTCTCTTGGAAGGTCCTGTGTTCAATCCTAAAATGCTTCTGTTTGAGAATGGAGACGAGGACTTTTGATAAACCTCCCTGAATTCTAAAATACCTTTCAAGAATTGCCATCAAGGCATTACATTGATTGAGACATTGTCGAAGGCAGCTTTAATATTTAAAAAGATTACATTAATCTGTTCTTTGGCGTTCAGAGTCGTTTGGATCCGAAATAGGGTGACCATTAAATTTGTGACAGTCGATCTCTTTGGAATCACAGTGTGTAAATAAGGAGGTCTTCTCCGGGAACAATGCATGGCAAGAATTGGCAGCAGAGTCTTCTCGAACGGTTTTAATAAATTGCAGCTTATAGAGATGGGACGAAAGTCCTTGTCTTTTGGATGTTTGACTTTAGGCACGGGTTTTACAATATAATGTTTCCATATTTGACGGATAACTGCAGTGAGAAGGGTTTCTCTAAATATGTGTAGCAAGAGCTCAATGATAAATGGACTGCTTACTTTAGTGGTGAAGAGGGGAAACACATCATCGCGAGTTATTGCACTTTGTTTTTCCTCAAACGACATTTTTACATTGCTCGCTGTGTGAGATGAAGCGTTATCGTGCTGTAACAAGGAGGAGGGCTAATTTCCATAGAACTAACTGATTGCGGACATCAGGAAAATCTGAGATGTCGGTGTACGACTCGGAATTGATGGTTTGGCAATGCAACCAACGTTCCGGATCCTAACTACGAAAACAGGCCTACCGCGAGTGCAGTAGCACACGCTCTTTGAGTGGACCAGGGTTCAAGCTCTTGACTACTAAATACGGTTAGCATTTGTGTATATTGATTTATTGTAAACTCCACTGACCTGATGGTTGTTCCGGAGTATAAACAAGAACATTTATCCTGCTACCCTCGAACGTTATTGAGGATATAATACACCGCGGTAGACGACATTCCTCAAGGCATTCTCTACACCTACACTGGACCGTCTAACCTGAGGACTGTAATGGGACTCGTTGTCCATTAGGACCAGTTTCCAATATTCATAGTCTAAGAATGATGGGCTAGACCTCACTGCAAAGGACGTCTAGAGTTCTTTGACATGATGTGAGGTTTCTTAGCGGCAGATCTGCCAACATGGCTTATGGGCCCTCCTGTAGATATTTAGAGCTCCAACATCAGTTTTCCAAGGAAATCTCTCGGTTCGCTCTCACCACTTTTTTTTTTGGCCTGATGGATTGACAATTTCGATCAATCAGGTCAGGAAAAAAAAAAAAAAAAAAAAAATATATATATATATATATATACAGTATATCCTTCTAGACCTAAGACGCATAATAGAGTTAAAGAAAATTAAACTTCCAACAAATGACTTTCCTTATCCTGAAATCTCACTACTCTGTCCTCCACTCTCCACCAAATATCACTCCCTCACCGTCACCATAGCAACCGAACTGCTAGCCATTGTTAAGAATTAAGACACGGGGTGCAATCTATTATTAGTGCACTGCAGAGACGCCATACTTCGTGGCGAAGTCTTTTAATGTACATAGGTTAATTGAATGTTCGACAGGTGGCAGCAGAGGTCAGAACATGTGAAGCCATCAGTCGGTAGGACATTTTCGCCACCACGCCCACCGCTTAATTAATGACAGCGTATAGTTAATTAGGGTATGCAGGAAGGCCGCAGAGACCCCCCCTCCCCCCAAGTGGAGCAAAAGGAATACGTTAAATCATCATAACTCTTCCCCTGTGTCGAAAGTCAGGGTGTAACCCCCTTCTAATGGCAGCAGCTTTAGATACCTTCCTCAGATAGGTGTCAGGTGTGGATAAATTGTATTTCACGGCGTTCGTCGGACGGCTAGGGCAACTTTAGATGAATTATGGATTATTAAAACTCCCCAAATGTTCATTCTATCTTACGAATGAACGACGGTTGAGATACAGCGGAAACGTGGAGAGAATACTGATAGCGATGGATGGATGGAGATCTTGTTACCGAGTTTCCAAACCCCTATCTCCTCTCCCCTCCCTTCCCTTCGGAAGCAGAAACAGCCTAGCAAACACATCGACTGTGTAGACAACGAGCAGTCGCATGCGTGGAGTCGCTGTACTTACTGCGCATACATATTTATCTAGAAAGAGCGAAAAAAGGATTTAATAAAAACGGGAGGAAGGGGAAAGAGAGATTTCAATCAAAACGACTACCGAAGGATCTAAAATTAAAATATAAAAAGGCAACAGCGTCTCATCTCTTAAACTTCACTTTCCCCTCCCCCATAAAAACTCGAAAAGAAGTGGAAAACTAAATGATGCAATTATTAAAAAACACCAATCTTCAAAAAGCTTGAAGATCGGTGCTCAGATTTCTTCAATACTTTGGATTTAAAGCAGGCGATTGCACATCCTTGGTTACAAAGCAGACGATTGCACATCCTTGGTTACAAAGCAGACGATTGCACATCCTTGGTTACAAAGCAGACGATTGCACATCCTTGATTACAAAGCAGACGATTGCACATCCTTGATTACAAAGCAGACGATTGCACAAGTTGTCAATTACATCAATAATAGTCTGCGGCTGTTAAAAACCGGGTTTTTAACCGGTTTATAAATTCTTAATTAATGTTTTGTTTTCTTACAAAGCATCACTAATTCGGCAGTTTAAAGCGTATTAAATTTATTCTTTTTAAATGAACTGATTTGCATTAGAAAATGTTTGGAATTGCAATGGCGTATTCATAGTTAAGCCTTTTTTTTTCTTTCTTACGAAACTACTGCTTGTTGGCATCGATTTTAATATCTCTCACGCGCCCTTCTGGCCATAATTATGCGTACGCCCTTGGCTAGCTGCGACTTATATGTGTAACCAATGATCATATCAATAATCATCAGTTAGGAAATTATCGGTCGATATTTATGAGGTAATTAAGATAATGCGCAGTAACAGTGAGTGCAGGTATTTGATGGTATTTTCCTGCATCGAAACCTGTTACTGTTTTAATGCGCAGCCTACGGTGCTTTTCTCTATCTATCTCTTTGTACACTTACCCTTTCTCTGAGCATTGCGAAAAGCTAATTACTCAACATAACTAGGAAATTTCGCACGAATCTCGATTGCAGTTTTGTGGGTAGGTCTAAGGTTTGGTCACTGATTTTTATAATCCTATAAATACGCTTGTAAAAAAAAATTAAAGGCGCCTTTATGTATGTAAAGTTATTGCGCTGGAAATTCTCTACTTAGTTTTAAACAAATTTTCAATGTTAGCATTAATTAGCAATACGTTTTCGTCTGTTATATAATTGGTTGGTTGCTGGAAGGTTTTAGGCGCATCAGCAACAGAGGGTACATTGCCTTATATAATATTTCTTTAAATTGCGCGTCGATTCGTGGTCGATTTGCTTAAAGTTCAGAAGACTTTAAGTAATAGAGCTCAATTGGATAAATCTGCATCGACAATGCTCACCTACCATCTTCTTTCAAGCGACTGGACAACTTAAGTCTTCATGTCCTGCTGACGATGAGCGAGGCAGTGTTCTACAATGACTGGCTGAATGACTTTTTCAAAGATTTTTTAATAACATCAACCAATGGTCGCCAACCACTCTGTGTTCTAGGACTAACTTTCTTGCCTCTCTCAATCAGCATAACCGTAAATTTACATTTGTTTTTTTTACAATGTAACTCATTGGTGTGTCACACAGAATGAACGTCAAGTCCACTTTCTCAGTTCGCGTGCCACTGCTATACACCATTCCGTAAACAAGGGAATATATTATAGGAATGGCGCCTATAAATTGAATAATGAAACTATTGATCTTAATGAGCCAGAAACCAGTAAGCAAATAAATCAAAAAAGAAATTGAGCAACCGCAGCGCATCCATGATAATCATCACTAGAATTCATTCTTTGAAATAATTTAAATTGAAACGTAAAGTGCATCTGGAATCTGGATTGTTTTGATAATGTTATTAATTCGAAAAAAAAAAAAAAATTCGTTCTTTATAATTAAGGGTAGATTCTATTTTTTTTTTTTTTCTTTTTCAGAGCATTATTTCTTAATTTAACAGCGAGCGTATCACTAGTGCTAAGCGTAAAATAGATTGGGAACCGCTGATCAATGCGCCAACAGGCACGCGCTAGTTTTCTGAACGACTTGGAGCTTCTCTCTCAACTCCAACAAATCAATTGCCTTGGTGTCCCCTCTTAAAAAAAAAATAATAATAATAATAAAAAAAAAAAAACTGTGATTCAATGTTTCGATCCGAAGCTCAGATTCGGATCGAAACTGAACACTTCCAGAATACTTCGCTGTCCATAGTAGACAACCTCCTCGCGAGGTTCAGTTGTCTACTATGGACAGCGAAGCAGCATCTACACTATATGGAAATAATTCCTGACTGATACTGTGGGTGCATTCCCATCTAAATGGCAAATTTGCACATAATGCACAAATTTGCCATTTGATTACTATCTAAGCAATAATAATTTCATAATTAATAACCTAATTCTTCTGGCTCTGTGGTTATAGAGACTAGTCGTGTGTTGTAGCCCAACACTATTTCTAAAGTTTACAACCACAAAATCTTTACTTAAGGTAATCTTTACTGATGAGAACAAACTCAGTCTCAGCAGCGATTCTGGACGTCAGCTAACCTGGCGAGAACTTGGCGCACGGTATTACCCCGCAGACCTCACTGAAAGGGATCGATATGGCAATCGAGGTGTTCTCGTCTGGGGAGGCGTTATCTTGGATGGACCTACACAACTCCAGATACTGGAAGGCGGTACTGAGGTAATTATTCCCCATGTGCGTCTGTTCCTAGGTGCTATTGGCACTGAGTTCGTGTTTATGGATGATAACGCCACACCCCATCGCACTGCAGCTGTTGACATGCTTTTGGAAAGTGAGGGCATTGTTCGTATGGATTGGCCTGCCCGTTCTTTCGATCTAAATCCCATCGAACACATATGGGACGCTCTGGGGAGACGCCTAGCAGCACGTCCACACCCACCAGAAAATGTTCACCAGTTGAAGATGGCGCTGACAGAGGAATGGACGATATTACTGCAAGAACTTATCAACAACATTGTTCTAAGTATGGACAGGCGGTGCAAAGCCTGCATCGACATTAGGGGTGGCCATATCTCCTACTGAGGACCACCTCTTCCCTTTGTTCCATCTTTGGCAGTGATGCATCTGTATCATGGCAGCCATTTTTGAATAAAATCCCCCTGTACCGCTTTGTTTCCGTTGTTGTTTCCTTCATCATTTCTGTACCTCACGAGGTTCCTTTGGTATGATTTTCCCATATCCAGGCCACTCATATGAGAAGATACAGGTGAAAACCTGACTTGTCCTTAAATTTTTCACACCAGTGTACTGATAATAGATATTATGTATTTATTTTGTAAAAAGATAAAAAAAAAAGAGAGCTTAGTATTTCACTAGTCCGAGACAACTAATATTTACGTCTTTTATGAAGAAGGGAGATCCAAGAAAACGCAAAATATCTCAAGAATAGCAAGAGAAAATCATATGTAAGACAGCCGACTTGGCAAAAAAAAAAGAGAGAGAGAGAGAGAGAGAGAGAGAGAGAGAGAGAATTTTCTCCTCACACATTGCTAAATGAAGAGTTCCCACGGATAGTGTTCAGGCCTTGCAGAGTTCATGGAAAGTGATGGAAGGTGAACCACGCTTTGTTCGGTCATCCATCCCACATATATTCAGTGGAGTTTATATCGAAGGCACACGCGAGCCAATCCCAAAGGGCAACACCTGGATCTTGCAGGTATTGGGCGAGAACTGTTGTTGATTCTAAGTGGGTGAGCATTATCGTCCGTAAGAGGAAGGTTTTCACGTGGTGGGGGGTGGGGTAGAACCTTGTCTGTGTATTTTAGATGTGTCAGGTGCCTCCCTCTAACATAATGGAAGCCTGCCGCCTACCCGAAAATATTTCTCAATTAGACCACCCCACCCTAAATGTCTCTTTTCGCGATGTTTCTGAGCTTGTTTGGTGTCCATGATTCTCTGCAAATCAGTCACTTTTTAGTCACTTTGGAGGCTGAATGCTGAGTCACCTGCAGTAAGCGCTAACCTCCAGTACTCCAGGGTCCAGATGACGTTTCCTGCATCTTTTATCTATTTATTTTTAACCCGGCTATTTCTGGAGGCAAAAAGGAGTGCGAGCTCTACACGCTCAGTAGGAAGAGTGGTCAAAATTCTATTCAATTTCGATGGTCAGTTCAGCATCATATCAAATGGTTCCTTACAACATAATTGAAGACAGAGTGCCATTTGATATGATGCTGAACTGACCATTTTTTTTTTTTTTTTTTTTTTTTATTTAGAGATAAATATGGTAGATACAACCTAGTTTGTAATCAAGTCATAAAGGAGGTTTGGCAGGCGAAGGCATATTAAGAGAAATCTTTGGCAAAGGATGCTAAGAAAAACAGCAAATTCTTCTTTACTCATAACTCTAGAAGGAAGAGGATGAATCAGATTGGTCCACTTGATATCGACGGTTCAACTGTTGATGGTCCTGCGCAGATAGCTAACAAACTGAATGAGTATTTTGCATCTACGTTCACACATGAGCAATTCTGTGGGGAAGTTGAGGATAGGAAGCTTATTAAACAGGGAGCTAAATGATTTCGTAATAACTGAAGGCAAATTGGAGAAGTAAAACATAAAAAGGCACCTGGGGTGGATGGGATCCACCCAATTATATTAGAGGAAGAAAAGGAAGTAAGCAAACCCTTACCCATAATTATGAGACCATGGATTGGAGATGTGCAAATGTGTCCCCAATTCACAAAGGGGGATCGAAGGGTGACACGAGTAATTACAGACCAGTTACTTTAACTTCTGTTTAGGGGGAAATAATAGAATCATTGGTTAAAGAAGCATTGCAGGATCATCTAGACAAGACTGCAGCAATAATTCAGACACAGCATGGGTTTGTTAAGGGAGAGCCTTGTCTGACAAATTTGATAGGATATTATGATGTGGTCACAAAGGAACTGGATGCAAAAAATAATTTTGATATCATATATTTGGATTTCAGGAAAGCTTTTGACACTGTTGCGCATGGAAGACTACTGTACAAATTGGAGCAGAATAGTATTAAGGGTAAGTTGCTACAATGGATAAAAGGATGGTTAAGTGGGAGAAGACAGAGGGTGGTAATCAATGGGTGCTGCTCTTCGTGGACTAATGTTATTAGTGGAGTCCCACAGGGTTTGGTGTTGGGTCCACTGTTGTTTTGTGTATTTATCAATGAAATTGATGAAGGTATATCAGGCTTAATGTCGAAGTTTGCAGATTATACAAAGGTTGGCAGGGTTGTTAATGACAGTGTGCTAGTGCAACAGGATCTAGATAAGTTGGGCAAATGGGCTGAGACGTGGCAACTGAAGTTTAACTGCATTTGCGTAGAGGTGTCTACGTAACCAAGTGGGAAGGAGCAGCAGTGAGTAGCACACGCTTCTTGATTAGACCGGGGTTCGAGCCCGTCACCACCAAATACGGAGGATGCGGAAAGATCAGGGAATTACCACCGCATATCCTGGAGCAATATGGCCTTAGTTGCTAATGCTCCTAAAAACCAAATAACAAACAAACAATAACAAGCATTTGCATAGGAGTTAACCCAGAGAAATGTACCAACTGTGTGGCACTACACTCAGGGTAGTTGAGAATGAAAGAGACCTGGGGCTAATTGTGCAGTCAGATATCAAGTTTTCTGAGCAGTGCAGACAGGCTGCCAGAGCAAGTCATGGGGTCTTGTCAATGATTTACAGGAATTTTGTAAGCAGGGATAAGGCACTGCTTATAGGTCTGGAGGCCGCATTTTAGGAAGGATGTAGAGTTGTTAGAATGAGTACAGAGAAGGGCAACAAGATTGGTGAGGCAACGAAGTTCACTTACCAAGAAAGGCTGAAGTTCTGCAAATTGCCACTTCTGGAGACCAGGCACTTGCGAGGTGATCTGATTGTGGTGTATAAAGCCTTGAATGGTTTGAGGAAGCTCAATGCTGATGGGATACTCACTCTCGCTCAGATTACAAACCTGAGGGGGGGGGCATAAACTGAAATAGAGGAAAGACAGTTGTAGAATAGATGTGCGGAAATTTGCATTTAGCCAGCGGACAGTTGATTGCTGACAAACTTACATCCGTCGTTGTGCAAGTTGATAGCTTAAATAAATTCAAGGAAGAACTGGACAAACGTTTGGAGCGAATGAATGGGAGAAATGAGAAGTTTCTTTTTTCTTTCTTTCTCTTTTATTATTATTATTTTTTTGCTGAGGCTGAATATAGTCTTGCATAATACGCCTCTGCTAATGCCTGTATAATATCTTTTTTGCAATCAGCGAAAATGTTACATCGATGCCTGATGCAATACTCATAACAGCAACAATACTAGGGATTTAACCTAAAAAGGAACCAATGCTAATTAGAAGCATTTTGTGGTGTATATCATGCTTGACCAGCTGGTATCTGTCTAATTGTTCTAAGTGCACTGCAAAGACTAATTCGTACGTGGTAAATAAGTATTTAATATAATAAATCATTTGATCCCAATTCCTTAATAATAAACAAAGAAAATGACCAAAGAGTAAGGCTGTAGGAATGCGATAAGAAATTAAATTAAGTCTATTTATTATTATTACTCGCCCAGACAGAAATTCCTCCAGCACTATCCTCAAAATAGCATCCGGATATACGTCGGTTTCACACTAACGTCACTGCGACTTACATTTATAGTGTGTTGGCCTCCCGAAACCGCTAGGACACATCAACTTCCTTGGTAAGCTTTTCACTCCACCAACGACTGCAGGCGGGTATAACCCATTTTGTCTGCCGAACAGTGACCAATTGAGCTACCAAAGTGTGACATTCTGGTCTGGCTCTCACCAGTTCCAGTTCATTCCATAACGTTCAAATCGGCAATCTGTGCTGGTCATGCCAGCTTTTGCGCCTTCCTGTCCAGGAACCATTATCATACAGCACTAGCAATATTCGACAAGGATTATCCACTTGAAACAAACGTGGGTCTGTACCAAAGTGCTACCATATCGTAGACAGCACGGGATTGTCCAAAATGTTAAGGAAGTTGTCGGTGTTCATGGCTCCCTGCACAAAGGTCCATACAGTGAGGAACAGCGCACACCATAATCCCATCTCCAAACTTCACTGTTGGCACAATACTCTCCGGTAGCAGACGTTCACCAGGTATTCTCCACGCTTACATCCGCTCGGAATAAGGCGTAACGATTTGTCACTCCACAGAACCAATTTCCACTGCCCTGTGATTCAATTATCAGTTACAGTCATTGAACCATGCAATGGAGACTGCCGATTGAGGTTGGTAATGATTGGCTTATGTGCCACCGCTCTCTCATAACGATCTAGGCCAGAGCTCCGTACGTAATATCTTCGTACAAACCCCATAAAAGTTCGAATCCCGTCAATGATGAGCCCGGGCTCATCATTGACGGGATTCGAACTCTGGCCTTTATCACGCAGTGTAGAAAAGATGGTGGTTATAATTGACCATTGTACTACTACCCGAGCAGACAAGAGAGTAATGTGCTGTTTACATAGTGTTTGGGGTGGAGCGCCACCGGTGGTTTCCACAACTACGCCTTTAGTACTCATGTGAGGAAAACATGGCCGCGGGGCCCCCTGGTGGGACCCCCACGTTATTTAGTGTACTGTAGGTTTTTTCATTCTGCCACGTAATTAGCGTATTAAAAGCAAAATAAAAAATTCACCACAGTGAGGGAGGGGGGGGGGAAGAGCGCCAAGCTTGAAGGGATAAGACAATGAAGAAAATGCCCTTGGCGTTACAAGAGCAGTATGAAGATAATAAGCTACAAATGAGGAATGAAAACAATATATAAATAAAATAAATACATAGTCTCGTGATTAAATCCTCAAATAAAAAAAAAAAAAAAAAACGGATGCTACGCTGCATTTCTTTTCCCATGTATATTCCTCGCGCACGCGTGCCCACGCTTTAGGACATAGCCTTTTCAGCTGTAAACCCCTTAAGGAACTCCACTTCCTGTATTTCTTTGCACTAGTCACAATTGAACCGATTCTTTTATTCAAAGATGCTTTACTGGGCTGTTTTTTGCTTTTGCACCAAAGCATCAATTTATTGCGTCTGTAAACCCTTGAAAAACCCTTGCTCGAGACAAGTATTCTGCCATAGTATTTAAAAAATCCATCCCATCATATTTCTAACGTCCTGACAAGTGATAAAACAGATGAACGCACTTGTTCGTACTTCTTCATGTCCATCCCCATCTGAAGGTGTAATCCGTCTATGCCACTTATTTTAACTTCCACGACCTTATGTGCATACTAAATCAGTGGTGAGAGAGAAAGACTGAATGACGTAATCAAAATGGTACCCAAATTAATCCATAAAGATGCGTGCATAACCACAGATGGATCTGTCAAGTCCAGCCAATTGTTTCCGACAATGGGTTAAACTAGACTCTCTTTTCTCATTTTTTTCCATCTTTTTCTAACGTGAAGTAATTGCCAATGCGGTTACCATGGATACTGCTTTAAAAAAAAGATTCAAGCAGTAGCCAATTCTCCTACACATACTCTGCAGTAGACGCGAAACCGAGAGGGACTTAATTATATTTCGCACTTGGTTAGGTGTGGGCACTGTTCGTGCCTCAATGGGGGAGAGAAGGCAGGGAACTGTTTCACAACATCTGTTACCTGGGTAACGCTTTGCACAAGAGTAGCATGCGACAGCATTTGATAAGAGATGGCGAATAAAAAAAAAGGCTGAACTCCCGATTATGGGTTACACCTTGTCACAGCGTTGCGGGCATGGCCAAATTCGGGACGGATTTAAACAAAATAAGTGGGTTTTTAATAGACTAATTTGTGGCTAGTGAAAAAAAGGTTAGATTAGTTTACGCCAGTAATTCGGGACGGATTCAAGCAAAAGAAGACACTTCCTCTGGAGGTGTACCCATAATCTGGAGAATAACCAAAAATAATAAGGAAAAGAGCGAACTACGTATTCCCAACTCTTTAGCAACTCTTCTGTTCTGGAACTCTCAAAGCGTTCCACTGGTCTCCCTTACCGCAAGTTGAAATGGCGCGCGAAACGGTAGCATCATTGAACGCCGAAGAACTGGTAAGTTACATATTCTATAAACATGTGGAAATACGAGCTTATTAAGTGCGCCTTTTTTCTACGGATAAACGGACAATTGTTGTTGCTTATTACTGCGCAAATCGTGACTGCGAAAAAAAGAAGACGCTAACCATGACCAGGATAAGTTGCTACAAACGGCATGACTACGAAGATCCTCTCCTTGACACAAATAGAAACATACCGACTTAATCTACTCATATTCCAAACGGAAAGTACACATCTGAAGTACCCACATAACCTCAGGTTAACTTTTAAAAAAAAAAATAAAACAACATCCACAATACAAAAATGCTAATATTAATTGCAAAAGCAATTCTACCGGCAAATCAGTGAAAACCAAACGTACTTTTCCAGTAATCGTTTGCTTCGAAATCGCGAGCGCTCGCGTTGCACGAGAAAGGCGCCCAAAAGACAATTTGCATTCGCTACTTGTAAGTTTCACGTAACAATGAAACGAGCAGACGCTATCTCGTGATGTTAATTTCGCGCTAAACGCAGAAAATACTTTGCACGAAGAGCGCAGAAGAGATGCAGGCGCGTGCGCTACATGTCGCGAGATGTCGTTTGCAGTGGTGGTACTTCAGATTAGATCTAAACGCTTTGCAGTTTATTAGTCACGAAACACGAATACTGCAGAACGTTGTCCGTGCCGTTTCGACTTAAGCAACATTTGCGTACTGGAATCCGTGGACGGACGCACGAGAGGAGGGAGATGCGGTAATTCTTTATCGGATTGTAATTTGCACTTTTCGTCTGCGTAGCCATTGACGTAATCATAAGCTTGGCAGCGGTAGTTTGATCCAGGCGAAAAAAAAGAGATCGCGGGCCACCTACGGGAAAATTTATGAACAGCGAATAGCGATGAAAGTGTGGCGAACCGTAAGAAATTACGGAGTGGAAGTGCCGTGCCCTGGTGCGTTCTGTCAGACTCGCTCCAGATTTATGCATCACTCGAAACGTGCAAGAGAGACGAGGAGAGTAGAGGCAGACACCAAATTAGAAGTTAAAAGGGAGTCCCTGCTTCACCCCTTCTCCCACCCTGGTTTCGTCTGCCCCAAGTTAGAACATCGGCAGAAAAATTTTTTCCACCCACTGCACTATATTTAGCGTTTAAATTCTTGAAAGGCGTTAGTAAAAAAAAAAAAAAAAAAAAAAACAATAAATAACTGCGATAATTGAATCACTATAATTAAAATTAAATACAGAACGTAATTTATATATTAAATACTTATTTTTAATTATTTTAAATAAAACACCTCATCCGAAAATACTTGGAATTGCGAACAAGGTTTTTCCCCCTCACCCCCACATGTCCCTCATCTTCTTATATCAAACCAATATCTTTGTGCGCCACTGTGTACAAAGATATTAAATTTCTGTACACGTTAAATATCAGGTGCAAGATTAACTGCATACAGATTATTAACTGAATCCTAAATATTGAAAACTTTGCAGTTCTTTTAAAAATTATCAATTTTAATATTTGATAACTCCTGTAATTTTTAACTTTGGTTAAAATTTTCTGTTTGGAGTTTGAAAAGTTTTAGTAAATTTGTGGTAATTCTAAAAATCTAAGCGAGATAAAGACAGAAAAAATACAAAATCTTATAGACCTTACCTTAATACGAAATTCCCAAGTGGCATTTTGCTAAAAACAATTAAAGACTCTTCAATGAAGCACATCGTTTGGTTAATGAAGCACATCGTTTGGTTATTTGGTTAATGAAGCACATCGTTTGGTTATAAATAGTAACTTTAAGAACAAAACAAACATACCACCTTCATCGTATGCTCACGTAACAATTGAGTCTCGTGTCACGCATGACAGACGTAGCGCAACAATAAAAAAATATATCGTCTGCGACTGAGTTAGCCAATGAGTGATAACGATTCGTTTGGTACAGACAATTAATTGTAGCTTTCTAAATATCTGTACTTTAGCTTACCTTTTCACTACGTTAAGGGTGTTCGGAAAAAACAAATCGGCCTATTAACGAGAGTACACAAAACAATAAAAGCATCCTGTCTGGCGGCACCGTTACATTGTTATGAAATCGTGCGAGGTGTATTGCGTAGACTTTGCGTACGAGGACATTTTGTAATACCTTCCAGCCTCAATAATTAACACATCACTCATTAAAAACCAGATCGTGCCATTAGTCTTTTTCAAATTCGAAGTCACGCAGGCGCCTGGCACGTGCTACGAAGTGTTAATGATACGCGTGGTGAGCCACAATAACTTGTTGAATGTCACTCTCACCTTTCGGGAACCCACCGAAGTTCCGTCCGAGTTCTCATAGTCTGTCTTAGAAGAAAATAGGAGGCGAACATGAGTTATAGACGTCCAGCGTGTCATCAACTATCTTCTGCTGTTAATATTCCAAGCCTACCGAAGGGTTCATTAATTGTAATGGCCACAAATGAAGCGTCTGACAATTACTCTTTTTTGTTCGTAGATGGCGAGCCCATGTAAATAATGAGTGCAGAGAAACGTCCTGTCCATTGTTAGGTGTTAACATGCCACGCTGGCAATGAGAGGTTAACAGTCGTGAATTAAGTGGACACATCGGATCAACGTGCGAAGATTAATGAGCTGCTGGAACGCACAATGCGCGAGGATTAGTACTAAATTCACGTCATTTAAGGAGTTCACACCTTCTTCTTTAGCGGATGAACTTCTCCAGGGTTGGTTCTTTCGCCAGGCCATTCAACAAGGTAGCTTCCGACAGCGATTTTATTCGCATGCATGGATGGAAAATAGATTTTGATTACCCCACTTTACAAATAGGGCTGACAAGCGTGGATGCAGCTGCATTTCAGTCATGTGACTTCAGGTTATTGGTCTCTTGTAGGATGTTAATATTTTCAGGAGCAAATGTGGTTTTTGATCACTGTAGCCCAGCGAGCGAGACATTCACATCGTATTCTTATTGGAAAACACCGCCATCTGGAGGAATTCCAAACAGCTGGCTTCTTGATTCCCTTCTATTGTCCGTTTAATTCGCAGAGACTTCTTACATGTCTTCTCGAGTCATGTTTGGACTACACATGAAGGAAGTCATAGGGAGATTTATCTTTCTTTTTTGGGTCATATGTGCGCTGCGGGACTGGATTCGTCTTCCTTGTAGATCCTATTTAACTATTCATAATTGGCTATTGTAAATCCAGCCCTGATAAGGGTAACAGGTGCAAGATTTGGAATGCCCCTGACAAAATTTTGGGGATGATGAGATTCAGTACGGCTTGTATAATGTATTTAGGAAGGATAGGGTAGATAGAAGGGGTGGTGGGGTAATGCTTCTTATCAGAAGCAGCCTGAGTGCGACGATAGCTTTCCCGGGATTCAGACGTTTCATGTGCTAGTATAGAATCTGTATGGTGTGAGATAGTTGGAAACAAAGGTATAATGCGAGTAGGAGAAATCTACAGACCAGGTGATTGTGAAGATTATGACAAAAGTCTCTTCATGCAAATGGAATGGGCAAGTAAGCGTCAATGCCTTATTATGGGTGATTTCAATTTGCCTCTAATTGATTGGAGTAAATGGGAAGGAAACTCGACATGGGGAACAAAATTTTTAAATCAACTAGATGACTGTTATTTGTATCAACATGTCAGGGAAAGTACTAGAGAAAAGAATATCCTAGACCTCATCACACATGAATCAGATGACATAACAGGGCTGACAGTAGAGGAACCAGTAGCAGGAAGTGATCACGGAGTTCTACGGTGGATGATGACGAGAGAGGTAGCAGAAGTAAAAGGCAAAGGAATGGGTTTTAATTTCAGAAAAGGAAATTACGATGCCTTAAGGTACTACATGGCCTCTATTAACTGGGTAGATATCGCGCAGAGAATGAATACATTTGAACTGTGGTACGCTTTTAAAACATTAATCACCGATGCCTTGAATGCGTATATACCATTAAAAAAATACTCCACGAGAAGGGTTCCAAGTTGGATGAATAGTGAAGTTGCCACATTACTTGAGCAGAAAAAGGTGGCATGGAAACGTTACAGAGCAATAAAAAGTACTGAAGCCTATAACAGCTACAAGGTGATGTGTAATAGAGCCACAGAAAAGGTTCGACAGGCAAAGGCAGTTTATGAGAAATCACTAGCAAACAGAGCAAAGAGGGGGGATAAAGAATTCTTCACATATATAAATGCCAAGAAGAGCAGGACAAACCAGATCGGACCTTTACATAAGGGAAAGGAGATAGTATTAAATACACCAGCTGCCGTTGCAGATGAACTCAACAGTTATTTTGCATCGATATTTACAAATGAAAAGCCTTTTGTGGCAATGGGAAATTGTGGGAGCGAAGTTGAAAAATATGTAATTAATGATATTGAAATTTCGCAAGATTATTTAATGAAAAAACGTTCGAGCCTACAGACCAGTAATGCTCCCGGAGTTGATGGAATATACCCTATAATCTTAAGGGAGGCGGCAAGCGAGTGCATTGAACCATTGAGGCTAATTATGCGAGCATCACTAGACTCTGGGGAGATTCCCTTGGATTGGAAAAGTGCAAATGTATCTCCCATACATAAGGGTGGCTCTAAGAGTGAAGTGGGAAATTATCGACCTGTCAGTCTGACTTCAGTGGTAGGGAAAATCACGGAGGCAATGATCAAGGGTGGAATTCAGGATCATTTGGATCGAATTGAAATTCTCAAGGATACTCAGCATGGTTTCGTAAAGGGAAAATCATGTTTAACAAATCTGGTTCGCTATTTCGAAAGGGTCACTCACGAGCTGGATTTAGGGAATAATTTCGACATTGTTTATTTAGATTTCAGCAAAGCTTTTGACTCAGTCCCACATGAGCGGTTGCTTTATAAGCTGGAACAGGTTGGAATCACTGGGAAAATCCTTAGATGGATAGAAGGATGGCTTCAGGGCAGGAGGCAGAGGGTTGTGATAAATGGCTATTCCTCAGATTGGGTCGATGTAAGAAGTGGGGTTCCCCAAGGATCAGTATTAGGACCACTGTTGTTTTTAATTTTCATAAACGACATTGATGAAGGGATAGAGGGCGTGATGTCTAAATTTCCAGATGATGTTAAAATTGGTAGAGTAGTTAATGATCACTGTCAAGCTGAGCTTTTTCAGAGAGACCTAGATAGACTTCAGGAATGGTCAGAAAAATGGCTGCTGTGCTTTAATCCACCAAAGTGTAAGGTATTACACCTGGGAAACAGTAATCCCAAAATAACTTATTCACTTGGTGGAGTTCAACTAAACCCAGTACTGGAGGAAAAGGACTTGGGTGTTACGATACGGTCACACATGAAATTCTTTGAGCATTGTAAACAGGTTGCAAGGAAGGCCCATGGTGACCTATCGATTATCTATCGAACTTTTGCAAGTAGAGATAGGGAAGTGATAATATGTTAGACCACACTTGGAATACTGTGTTCAAGTATGGAGACCGCACCTAAAGAAAGACATCGAGCTTCTTGAAAGGGTGCGAAGACGGGTAACTCGCCTGGTGAGATCGGCAAAAGTAAACTTACATTTCATCATCACTCCGACCGATTTACGTGATTATCTGCACACAGATTATTAACTGAATCCTAAATATCGCTCTTCTGCACTGCTCGACAAATTTCACAGAACACGTAGGAAAAATGGTGTAATTTGTACAGCTTGAGATAAAGCGAGACAAAATTTGGTATGGTGGCGTACCACAGAATAAGGATGAAATGAGGAGACAGCGAGAAACTTTTGACAGGTATAAGGACATTTATAGGGCTCTATAAGAATTAACAAAAAGGTCACATTACAGAAGTCGATACAAGATGCTCGAAAATATCTGATCACATGACATTAGTACGGTGTAACATCTCCTCCAACGGCTAAACAGGCCTGACAGTGGTGAACCATTCTCGATATAAGGGTGTCCATAAGATTTCGTGACAATAAATCCCATTCTTCCACCAGCGCAGACCTTTGCTCACCAAGTGACCGAGGAGTTTGCTGTCGGCGTACAATCCGATGCCCAAGGGCGTCCCACACATGTTCGATCGGATTTAAGTCTGGTGATCGTGCTATCCACGGCAGTCGCTGAATTTCATCAGTTTCAAGATATTCCTCCACCACTTGAGCTCCGTGCAGTGATGTTATCGTGCATGAACAGAAAATCTGGGACAACCGCACCCCAAAACAGTGCCACATAGGGTTTGAGGATCTGTTCTCGGTACCTCTGCTCAGTTATGGTATCCCCAATGAAAAACACGAAGAAATATGCGGCCGTTGATCATTATTCCGCCCCACACAAGAACAACACCTCTACTGTAAGTGACCCATTCTCTGATATTGGAGGGATGGTACCGCATTCCAAGTTGTTTCCAAGTGAATCTATTTGTAGACTAAAACTGCACTCATCCGAGAATAGAACTATACCCCATTTGTCAGGACTCCAAGTCACATGTTCATGGAACCAGTTTCGGCGATCTCTGCAATGGTTTGGGGTTAATGGGATACAAACCGCTGGCGTTCTTGCGTAGAGTTCACTTGAATTGAGGCTTCTTAACACAGTCCGCTTGGAAATGTTTACACCTGTGGGCACGTCAACCTCAAGGGACAGTTGATGACAGGACATCGTCGGGTTCCGTCTTGTTGTCAGAGCCAGATAGCGGTCTCTTCTGGTTGACGTAGCCCTCGGGTGACCTTGACCAGCTCTTCTTTTCACCTCCTTGCCACGGCCTGCCACCTCCGCTTGGGACTGCACGGCTACAAGTCGTCCAACGGCCCTCCATTTCAAAGAATCATGTAAACCACGATGAATTTCCATCCTGTGTACCTGAAATGTGGCTATCCCACTGAAAAATCCAAAAAAACGGGAATGAATTGATGTGGTCGCAAGCCGTGTTTTTATAGGCATAATATGCGGCTCTGTAAGGTGGTAGATGGATTTCTATTGGATATTCGGAATTTGCACGACAGAATGTCTATTATATCAAATATCCGTCTTCAACAACACTGTTCGCAATAAAATATTCGTGAAAAACATTTTGTTCTGTTAATTTTGTCGAGCAGTGTATTTAATTAATAGTAATAATAAAACGTGATTGCAACTGGATGGAGTCTTCACCTTCCAAAGACGTACGCGATCACTCACTTAGATTTCAATTCGTATTTCAATTTCCCTCAAATCAGTTGGTGCGGAATATTTGATGGCAAGATGGCTCCTCCAACACCAAGCTTTCAGTTAATAAGGTTAAAGTATAAATCGCTTTGACCTTCTATTTTAATATTTTGTCCACTTTTCTTCTCCAACTTAAAGAAGAAAATTTTCTCAAAACCCAAGGCTAAAATAGTCACTTGTTTTCTCCAGATTTAGGACAACGGCCCTTTGATGAGACTGCTCCACACTTCCCAAAACTAAATCGAGCACACATTTATTTTATTTGTTTATTTTTTGAATCAGAAAAAAAAACTCGAACTTTTATATTATTTCGTTAGCGGACATTGACTGGAACTTGCAGAATAAAAACTTACTCAGGGGCTTTTTCCATCCCCTTCTTCTCTATACAGAAAGCAATGAACTTTCCGAGACAGCTGAACCCTTCTTTGGAAAACGAAGGGGGAGGGGAAGGAAGGGGGTTGACTTGTACTAGCGGACTATAACATCATTGACTTCAAAATGAGGAAATAACACCTTTCTCTTCATAAATTCACTTCTCTGTCCCGCGGCCGAAGGTTATTCTTAAAAGGGCTAATTAGGAACGCGGCAAAATGCTCTTCCATCTCGTCCCATTCTTCCATCGCGAAGATTAAAATGAGAAGAAAAAAAGAAGAAAAACAACCGGCCAACAACAACAACGGAATACGCAGAACTATTTTAAAACAAATTGTACGGACGATAGCTGCAAGACGTTTGTTGGAAGTCCACACCTGCAAAACAGAGCACTGGTCCGAATAGGGCAAGTTGCTATCATTAGTAGAATTACAGAATTCCAGAGGGCGCTCAGGGTTATCTTTTAAATGGAATCTATGTAGGAAGTGAAGGAGATTAAGAATCGTATCCTCCACCCGCTTTTAATAATGTCTTTGTGTTGGATGGAGGGGGGAGGGACGATGGTTTGCTATTATTAACTTGGCGCACACTCAAACGAAATGAGATACAAAAGATCTAACCCGAGGTCAGTGGAGGAAAGAGAGGGAGAGAGCCCCTATAAATGGTGGTTTGCTCTGTAAGGCATTATCCATAGAGATTCTATACTACCCGCTAAAAAAAGGATTTTCACCAACCTCCTGGAATTCAGTTTTCACAGTAGGACACATTATCAACCTCGGCCCTTTTTCAGTCCAATGTGGAGGGCACTCGCTTGATGAGCGGGGAAAGAGTCGCTACTGTTTTGATGGGAACTTTTGTTCAAAGGTTGGCTCACGTAAAAGGCAAATTATGGATAGAAGGCACGATAAAAGCAGTTCAAGACAAATGAATGTGTTGAGAAGAGTGACAAGTTGACGCATAGGCGTGCGCCTAGGGGCCCCAAATATTGGGGGTTTACAAATTTGAAATATATACGCAAAATTTTGCATCTGTAGGAAATTCCACGGAGCTTTAGGCCTCAAACTGATCTAAACGCGCTACTAGTTAAGGAAGGGTTGATTGTTTATACAAATACCAAAATTGTTTGTAGATTGACTTTAATTGAACAATGGTAAAATTGAGATTTCACTCATATCTTAGAACCACAAATCAGAACAGTGATTGGCTGCTGGAAAGAAGAAAATTAACCGGGGAGTTGGAGAGGGAGTGTTTGTGTCCACTACGGCGAGAGTTGTATCTCGATATTCCATTATGGACGCCAAAGCACCATTTTGGAATTACTATCTTGAGGATTGATCTCTTTGGTAAGAGTACAGTCCACATTGTACTCCAGTTCATAACTTAGCGTCAATTTAGCGCAGGTACGGGGTGCTAGTGAGGTTATGATGACATCAATTCTATAAGGACGAACATTTATTTATTAAACTGTATTAAATTTATTTTATAAACGTAAAATTATTTAATTTTTTTTATTACAAGCACAGCATAAAATTCCTTTAGCAAAAACATTTGTTAGCGCTAGGCGGGGATCAATATGTGGAATTAATGATTCTGGTAGGTTTTAGATCCGCTACTAGGTGGCATGCGACGCATTTCCAACGTAATATGTGGCACGCTGCAGACCACCCAGCTAGATGAAAAACCTGCAAAATCCCTATTGCTACTGCCTGAGATCTGCTAACTAGAGCCTCGATTGAAGAAGTCTTTAAGAATTACTCCAGTTTCCAAACCGAGACGAGTGACAAGTGGCGAATCCACTATACTGTCACGGAGGACGCAGCTCCGGGAATTCCTCCTGTTATTCTCACTCTTTCTTGTCTAATGATCAATAGATGGCATCCGTAGATCAATGGATCAATGAATGGTTAAGAGGAACACCTCTATACTAAAACGGGTCACTCTAAAACGGGTCCCCAATTCTACGAATATTTTACGATTGTAAATTTTGGTCCAACGGTCATTTTTTCCCAGACGCAGTACGAAAAATCTATACAGTCCTCATTACAGACTGACTAATTCGTGCACAGAGTGAACGAAGACCAGAAAAATTCTTCTTATTCGCGATAACTGCATCTCTGGGCACTCTATCATATGCGTTTTTAAGATCTGGAGTATAAAAGTATTTTTTTCTAAATTAATTGAACATCGGTTAAACAAATGGACAATTACGAGTCACAGCGGTAAAAATCCAGAGGTATAAAAAGTTCCTTCCCAATATCGGTTGGAAAAGACCTCAGTTCGAATCCAGTCAATGACGCGAGGAATTTTTATGGGTCTTTTTGACAACGTGGTCAGTCTCAGGCGAGTAGCACGGCTTTTCTCCAGAAAACTCGGGTTTTTCATCCAACAAATTGACCAAAGAACACACGCAATTTACAGCCATCTTTTATACGACGCAATATGGCCTACTAAGTTGCTGATGCACCCGTAACTCTACACCCAAACATTTTTAAGAAAGTACAGACACAGAAATAGTGATTTAACTGCACACTCGTAAAAAATTGAAACCCGAACCCCTATATTTAACTGGCCTACTTCTTCCGATATCTACTGAGATTACTCGAACGTTATCCTAAGCGACACCGATACTTTTCCTTTCATTTATTCTCAAGTAAAGAAACGCTAGTCGCATAGCAACACTGCCATACAGTAGAATGCACTTATGTGTGTAGTTTCTATTATCCAACTGTTTAATGTGATAAAAGCTGATGAGCACGATCTCCAACGTGCTATAAACACATTTTCAAACTAGGCCGCAGCGAATAATTTTTCAAATCCTATTTAATATATTGTATTTCCTCGCGTTCCTTTATTTTATTTTTCAGTGCGTTCTACACCAATGCGGGGAATTTTACAGCCACACTGATTGTAAATTGTTCTGTGGTCGATTTTCTGTTTGCTGGATGAAAAACCCGAAGGAAAAAACCATGCTACCGTCGCCTGAGACCGACTAACTCAGCTACGTTGTGAAAAAGATCCATAAAAATTCCTCCCGTCATCGAGCTCAGGTCTTTGCCACCCCTTGTGGAGAGGACAGTAATTATACCCACTCTGTTACCCACGAAGGCCAAATTTTGGGTGTAATGCCCCGGTGTCCCTCTCAAAACGTTTTGGGGAAACCATTTTGTCCCGTTCTTCATGAAGACTATTAGATAAAAATTACATGACCCTTGCGTTTATGTATTTGGCCCGATTTTCATCCGAGGAAACCCGATCACCCTGAGTATGAATAACTGCGTTAATGTCATGGAATTTATATGAAAGCGGATAATTAGAGGCTAACATTAATTTAGCAGTGACAGCTTCAATCGAGCCGACAGCTACCCTTCGAGGCAAGGTGGGGGGGGGGCAATTAAATTGAGTTGAAAGCTGGATAATTTATAATGAAGGTGCTCGGAATCGATATCATTAATAATGCGTCATTAAGAAGTAGGCCACAGGTTTGAGGTATTTTTGATGCAAATGTATATTTGAATATCTAGGAGAGTTTATATAAAAAGAGGATTAAATCGATGATCAGTTATATTAGAATTATTGGTTATACATTGGGGATAACTAGAAGATCGGTATAATGCGAGAAATTATATAACGAAGGCGAAGATGGGTCATCTGGAGATGACCTTGTCTACCATTAAGGAAATTCAGTATCCACATAACCGCTTAACATTGAATATTTCAAAACAATTAGGTGTTCAAAATTATAAAAAAATTCTTATCGTTAGAATGATTGAGTCATTGTGTGGCGATGATATGTGGTGAGGGCTGAAAAACCCTCACAGCAGGGGGGAGAACCCTACTCCCTCTAACTAAGATCGGCTAACTATAGCCGCGATTGAACAGGACCTTGGAAATTCGTACAGTCGTCGAGGGAACTCCAGCCCAACCTTTCCAAACCACTATACTGTCACTGGATTGACTCATGTGCCACCTTCAGGTGACTCTTCGAAAATATCCCTTCAGAAGAAGGCTTCTACCCATAGATCTTTGCGACACGAAGCAATGGATAAGTTTATTGATTGGAAGATCTATTATTCCTTCACCCAATTTTGTTTCCAGATTTAAACCAGTGAAAAGGGGGGTGGGAGGGGATGACCACTAAACTGTTTATTGGAAAACGAGTTCTCCCTCCTTGGCCTTGAGGGTGGATACTGTTTTAAATCGGGAAACAAAATTACGCGAAAGAATAAATCATCCATCAGTGTGAAGCAGAGGGGGCGGAGCTAGATGTGCTGTTCGTTTGCTCTCGCAAAGATCCATGGGTAAGAAAGAGTCTTGTTCTGAAATCACCGACGTTTTTTACAACGTGACCGAGTTAGTGATTTCTAGAGGCGAAGATCGCATGGTTTTTTCATCCCACAAAAGATTAATCATTCGTTACAAAAAAAAAATAATAATAATAAAGTGAAATTATGAATCGTTATTGAAATAATTAAGTACAATCATTTAATGTTCCAGTCGAATCAACTAAGATGTCATATAATATTTTCCGGTTCTACCATTTCGAAAAGTATTCTGAATCTACAATTCTAATGGTACAAATCTGAACGTTGGAATAATGAGGCTTACCCCCATCCCCTTCAAATACTGTTCAAATGCGTATAAGTGTCTCAAATCCCCCATCCACTAGTTGACAGCTGTTCTGGATGAAGCAATTTGAAATAAATTGATTTTGATCTTGACATCTATAATTTGATGAAAAGATGGGACCTATCTAGAAAATGGAAGATACTGTTTTATTGACTGCATTGAGTTTCCTGTACATAAGCAGAAACCCCAATATATTTAAAACGAATACAGATTGGAAACTTCTGGTGTAAGTGTACAATGGCTCTCTTATCATTGTAATCAGTTATTGATAGGTCCATCGGAAACAGGAAATATTCTAATCACGACTCGGCCCTTCTCAAGCAACAGGTGCCTGATGGGATCGCTCAGGGCGCTGTTCTCAGAAGTGAGATTCTTCTATCTCATGCAAGACAAGCAGACGAATAAGCAGTATTGGAAAAAGCAGACGAACAAGCAGTATTGGAAAACGCAGACGAACAAGCAGTGGAATAAGCAGACAACTAAGAAGTGGAATTAGCAGACGACTAAGCAGCACTAAATATCGAAGCGTTAAATTCAAATCGCCAAAACTATTTCGAAAGCAATGTTCTGGCAGGTACATAGATAGCTGACATCTGATATCACTTCGTAGACGAGTGGTCAAGTACAAAGGTGCACAAGTACGCGTGCTTTGAGTGACCGGGATTCGAGCCCGTGACAGCTAAATACGGTGCTCTTTATCATATTCTCTGTATCTTGCAAACCCCTCTGATGATGTGGTCGTCCCGGAGTAAAAAAAAAAAAAATTACGCGTCGTCTTCTGCGACTCGTAAATCGTCTAAGTCGCTTGATGCGCGTGAAAACCGCACAACAGGGTTTATGCATATCATTACGATACCAGATGTAACCACCAACCCCCTCTAATGTCTGAAACTGGAATTTCTTAAATTAATAATCTCTTTATGTAATAGATATAAACAGCAAATGTCTTTTTCTCGAAAAAAAAAAAAGTCAGAAATTCAAGGACTACCAAAAGATTAAGTCTAAAAATCCCTTAATTATGTTAGTCACGTTAATGCTCTTTCCTCACAACCTATTCATGGAACTAACTATTAAAAAAATAAATAAATATAAAATAGTTGGAAGAAATCCAATAAGCTGCTGAAGGTGTTCCTATTGGTCCTTACGTATATCGTCACGTTTCTATTTACAGAATTAGAAAATTCTCTTCTGCAATACTACAGTGGCGCGTTATATAATACACACCACCAAACGCTGCTTTCATGAATTACTGCAATACTACACAACACGTGGGACTATTGATTCGTAAATTTCTTCTGCTTATTAAGGATTTGAAAAGTCAAGCCACCTGTATATCAGTCATATACAACGGTGCACCTCAATAAAGCATTCTAAAGGGGGAAAAGGGTGGCCAAGAGTTGGGGGAGGGGGAGAACCACAGTGGTGGACTGTCACCTACTTGGAAAAGCCAACAATAGGAGGTAACGAAGCCGAACCTCGGGCACTGCCAACGGCTTCCTAGGGGGAAACACAAAGACCACCGTGGAATGATATAAAGTGGGGGGTACACAGAAGCCTCAAAACCCAGCTGTGTTGTCAGGGGTGCAGCTGCAAAAGCAACGAAGCGAGACCGACCCACCCCTTCCTGGCCTCGGTGTACGGTTCATCAGAGACTGACAAAATGAGTTGGATTTTCACAAGTTGCTGAAGCCTGGTGTTAGTGTCAAGACAGCGCGGCAATAAAACGTACCCCTCCATTAGATTGGTCTTGCGTGTGCGCCGGAGAAAGTTACGAGGTACATTCGCAGCTTCGAAACCCATCAAGCATGCGCATTCGTCAGACAGACCGAAGTTACGATATTAGAAATACTTATTTCGATAGAGAATACTGAGAAATGTGATCAATCCTACGCAAACAATTAGCCGAGACCAAAAGTATTGTGACGTCACTGGCATTGTTGAAAAAAAAAAACCAACAGATACGTTGCCTTAGTGGAAACTGACAATGAGCTAATTTATCAATTGTAAGACTTGACCAATCAGATTGCTTCTCGAAGATGGATATCAGAGTAAACAAAGAGGAAAACTGTGGTTGTCCTTTTGGAGGGATTCTCATTTCCTAAAGTGGATAAGCGCAGGAATATCAAACAAAGAGCGTGAACAAAAGGGATCGCACGTCCCTAAATAAAAGGGCAGAAGGCATTCAGCAAAAAAAAGGCAAATCCTCTGGTGTTGCCGTTTCTTCCTTCTTCCTTCTTCTGTTCCGTACAACACCTGTTCGTTACGTTACAGGAGACCAAAGTTAATGTAAGATTTATGCAAGCGTACAGTAAAATGACACGCACTTTCCTCCTAATCAGTATTCTACAGTCGTTGACAGAAATAAATTTCGCAGGTCGCATTATCTGCACTCGTCCGACAAGTTTCTGATCTTTCCTCGAAAACTCTTCAATTTCGTAGAGGTCTTTGCCGACGTGTGCGCTCGCGGGGGGGGGGGGGTGATCCATTATTTGCAGTATTCGGGAAACAGCCCATTAACCACTATTATTAGGACAACGCTTCCAAAACCATTCCAGCAACATTTAGTTTCGAGAAAATAGATTGCGCATGCTCGTACTGATCACTCGAATGAACTGTTGGTGGTGGAGTAGGGTGGTTTCGAACCGAGGGCGTCTGAGGAAGCCAATTCCACCTTAGTACGAACGGAATAAGAGGAACCATTAAAAAGAGAACAAAACCTCTCCCCGGACCATCCACGCAACAGATGGAACAGTGTAATCCTCCCCTTACTGGCAAGCCCCTCTTTACCTTCCCTCCTCCGAGGACCGTCAGACGCCAGGCTGAAACACAAATTGTTGTCACTACGCGCACACAACAGCCGCAAGGCAGGGTGTTGACGGCGTCGTCTGCTCCAGCTGGCGGCGTCGTTCTTTGACGGAGAAAGGGAGGGGGGGTCGTCATAGGAGGAGCACGCACGTGATTTCCTGCATTACTTCCTCCCCTCTCCGTTTCACTCGTACCTTCGGTTGTGCTCATCCCGCGTCACCTCTCCCCACCGAACTAAGGGGAACACGCCCCAGCCCGGAGAAAAGGCTCATCACATCGATAAGTAGATGGTGGAAGCCTGAGTCAGCAACAAACGATACACGTGCAGCTTCGGCTCCTGCAAATACGGGGAGCCGCTGTACGTCAGTTAATGCAGGAACTAAGGACCGGCTACCTTTTCCCCTGGAATCTGCGCCAACAGAATGGGAGGACTGTCACTTGTACTTTGAGGCTACACGTCGCTTGGTGACTCTCGAGTTACAAACGGAATCAGTAGCGGGAAACGAAGGGGGAGTGGGGGGATCGTCCATCAAACGCGTCATTAAAACATTTATAATTTATCCCCTCAAGGAAAGGAAATCTCTCCCTCCCTCCCCGCCACACGATTTATTTATGGACAAGTCCTATTGTGAGAGTGGAAGTAGGCAGTTGACCACAACGGGAAAGAGCAGGACTCCCCTAACTTCGAATTCACCAGAGGGGACAACGCCACACGAAATAATACTACGCCGGGTTAACATGGCGAGGAGTACTGCGAACAATGCATTAAGTAAGAGTACCTTAATTACTTACTAGGGGCACCCAACGAAGGCATTTGCAACGTCTTTCTTTTCAACCCTCTTTCGTTCTGTAGTCTCGTCAGACAGTGGTAGCGTTTTATTGTACACCGCCGAGTTAAATAAACAACTGTGACAAGCGCTCGCAACCGTTCAAAGTAAATGTGCTCTGATAAAGAATTTCAAGAAATACTTGGAACGTTGTCAGAATCTCTTATAAATAGAAGCACCTTGCATTGCTTTGCAGGGAGATATGTCAATGGGGTAGGTCGGTATTTGTTAAGAGAAAGCTTACTTCTTCCTCCCCCCTCCCCCCAGCCCTTTCTTCCGCCGTCAGAACGTCCTCTTCGTCTGCCCCTGCTGTCCAAATGGAGTAATGAGAGAGCACTAATGACCCACTGAACCGGCTGCAGCTTTAACGACTGTTTTTGTGTGTTCTCGGGTCAACGATGTCACCGTGGGGTGGGTTAACGAAGGGGGGGAGTAAAGTTAAGTAGCCCCTGTAACAACAGACTAATGATACAAAGTCTGCAGGTATTTTCTTTTATCTTTGCAGGGCTGTTCGTAGTCTTGACGACGAACAGTACGGCGCTGTGTAGGTAGCGCAGCAGACGATACACTACCGATCACATCACGACGCTTAGATTACGGCAAGATAACAAAAAAAAAAAAAAATCTACTTCTTTAGCAATACAGCTTCTTCATTAAGTTTCTACAGACTCGCTGTATCCCACAATGCATAGCAGAAATGAAATTGACAAACTCTTAGGAGCTGGATGCAGACGTATCCAACAATAAAGTTGAATTTATTTGAAATAAAATCATTCGGATCGTCTGCTTTTCACCCAGCCACTGAAAATCATTGCCACAATCTTACAGCCTCGAACTCAATGTAGTATTTCTTTAGGTGTCGTAAGCAAGCGACAAAAAAGGGGAGGTGGGTGGAGAGTAGAAATGGGTGGGAGATAAGACCTAATTCCAGTAGTCATGAGGTGTCTCTGGTGGCAGGAAGATGTGGGTCACGTCTGTCTGCCTAGTGAGGGGCGCATCTCTCCAATTAGGTTGTAATTAACGCCCCTGTCAAACTGTAAAAACTCCCGTGATTCTTCCCCCCCCTCACTCCCTCCATCATCTAACTACTTCTATGGCGGTCGATGATGGTCCCTTTTATTAGCCCTGAACCATATAATTTTCAGATGCGTCAGAAGCTTGCTTTCATTTACTGGAGTGACTACTCCATAAACATATCAAGTTGTTTAGACCTTTCAGAGATCTCGCGGCTGCCAAAGGAAGGAAGAAAATATTAATGAGGATGGAGAAACAGATCGAAAAAAGACAATCAAGGGTTTGTGTACACACACAGCAGACAGTGGCAGCGTACATTTTTGATGAGCGTTTAATGCTGTCCAGGTAGAATAATTGATAATAGTCTAATGGCTGTGGGGGATTAATCACCTAATTTGATATTCATCGATGCCAACAGATCAAGTAGATGGCTTTTACGTTACAAACACTCGAAGGGGATTATGGGTAAATGAAGGTGCAATTCACAAACACATCCTACACATTTTTATGATAAGAAAGAAAATCTTGACACTTACCTATCCGTATCACTCGCTTCTTCCAGTTCTGCTTTTCCCGTTTGCCTGTAGTGACCCGGGTCCTCGTCGGGGTCATCCATCAGCCTCCACGTGCGCCCTGGAAAACAGAAAGCGTTGAAGCACTCGGAGACCAAACATCCGTATACAAACGCTATTTTAATCCGACAAATAATAAAAGACGGAAGATTAAGACTGGTTTGAATTGCTGTTAAGGTAACTGAGGCTGCGAGGCGTCTGTGTGTTCGAAAGCCGGTTAGACCGGTAAATTAAAAAAATATATATATAAAGAATTGCAATTTCTTGTTTTGTTTCTAGGATTAGTGAACATACCGGCTGGAGTTTTACTTGGACGATCGGGTAGGGTCGTTCTATTCGGTGCTATTAAGAGGAGTCAACTGAGTCGGACACTCCCAGCACTATGTTAGCAGATCAATTAACCTACTTTCTTTCATCGCGACTCTTTTCGTGTTCACGTGGATAAAAATTGCGTTTTTTTGGAAAAGGGGGTGGTGACTGGAAACGGTTGATGATGACGCAGTTGTCGAGTCTCTCGCGTGCAGAAGTGTGTCCAACAGTTCAAACATTAATAATTTACCAGAAGGACCACGTGGTTGCTGTAGCAACAGGTTCGAAGCCAAACAGCTGTTGATACACACAAAGGCAGGAAGCAGACGTAAAGGTCGGGGCGCGTGCTCACATCTACCACATGTTACCCGATCAGATTATAAGGTGAGTGAGAATGTCTGTGAGGGGGAAGAAGGTGAGAAAGAAAGAAAGAGAGAGAGAGAGACCTGAACACTGAAACATTTCATACAAAGAAACATATATTGCACTCTTCCAGCTTTCTAACCGACCTCTAATCCGGGTACTGGAGTTGCAATTGGACTGTTAAATATCGCCATTGTCAAGTACAGATTCAAAGAGGTCTGCAACTGCTAACCAAAAGTCGCTCAGAAAGACTCAAAGTACTTGGATTTTGAAAAGAAATATATCACTATTTTCTGGAACTATAATCTTGAGATCATGATCCCTCTCTCAAAATTGAGGGATCGGTTCTGCGTAACTCAGGAGTTCAATGAGGAATGTGATCGCTCCTGACAGCCAAACAATTCTCACAACGAACTCTCGTGCTGTTTACAAGGCCGATAAAAAGACCTTTTGATAATAAATCTTGAATTTGCCTTTGCGATACCTTTCCATGTCTCCCATTGTTTTCTCTCAGCTTTCTTGTCTATCAAAACAGGCAAACCGACTGAAGAATACATGCAATTTGTAACACAATATATTGGGGGGTATGAGCTTCGACTTGAGGAATCCCTAATGTGAAAATGTTTGTCGACTTCTTAGAGCATCCCAGACATACTCAGTCGGAGAATAAGTTGGTGTGTTAAGCGCCAAAGTAACTAAGGTTGTGAGGCGTCAGTATAGTAGGCTGTAATTGCGCGAGTTCTTCGGTCGGTTTGCTCTTTGCTGGATAAAACCGAGTTTCCAGGAGGAAAAAACTATACTACCATGCAAATTTAAGAAAAACTTGCATGAATCTCGCTTCACTTTTGGGCACTACATGTACCATTTTTTCCCACATCTCCTGGACTGGTTCATCCGGAGTGCTGCATGGTAAAGATAAAAAAAAGCAAGCAAGAAATTCGTTGCACAGTTCAGCAGATGAAAGCTTGCATTGCGTTCTGTTTGTTGCTTGAACATTATTTACGATTCACATGAGAGAAACAAAACAAAAAAGTAAATAAATTCCTGAGTTTATACTACAAGACCAGTAGAATTGTCTTTAAGGAATAAAAGAAATTCCGGACAGCAGCAAGTAGGCCACGGCCGGTCTCTCTCTTGGACAACCATTAAATATTGTTTAAGCGTTGTCCCCCACTAAAATGAACAAAGAAGAGAGATCTACTTTCTAGGGTTTAATAGAAACCGCACGAAATCCTCATTATTTTCGCTTCCCCCACGGGCCTAAGGGACGCACTCGAACGGATCTTACAACTGCGCGTGGGATCATTAAGAATTTACTCGTAATTAACTCGAAATATTTTTACATATTTTGATTTGCCGATCCAAGAAGATAAAGTCCAATGTTCGAACATAGTGATATTAGAATTAGAATAAATTGGGGTATTCGGTGTTGGACTGGTTCTACGAGCATTTTGGCGAGTTATTTCCCCCTTCCATCAACCGGCATTCTCGGGGGTAGCAAAGCGGATATACAGTAATCGCCATCCTCCTACACCACCAGTAGGAAAAAACTCAGTTCGAGCCCCATCATTGACGCGCTAAAATCAGTCCCATTTTAGCCCAATTCAATAGCATGGGAGGTCCTGGGACAGCCATTTGGTGTCTGGTTACAATACCTGAGGACGTCCTATAGCATCTCGTGCAGTAATAAGTTCAGGCTATGTTGCGCTCTAAAGAAAATGGAATCAGGTACTGAGTAGGTGTTCCTAATGCAAGGATATCTCGATGTACACTACAAGGTTTCTAGTAATACAGAAGCAACTTCTAGTTTAAAGTGTATGCCACTAGCCAGACCTGGATTTCAACTTTGATTGGAGTCTTATCGGTGGGCATTGTGAAGACCTATTAAAGATATATTGTGGATATACCTCGTCAGCTGGGTTGTGCAGGTTTTCGCAATGCCATACCAAGGCAATTCGTGCTGAAGTGCCTCGACAATATCAGGTCGATGTAGCAAACTCAGTTTGCTCGTGTACAGAGAGAGAAAGACTGTGCCCGATATGTACGGTGTATAGAATAATCAACACGCATCCCTGTTGAACTACCTCTCGACACTAATTAACCACTATGATCTGGGACCTTTGTCATCTCTACCTCCTTCTAAAATCGGGTAGAAGACATCGTACTTGACCTGTGACAGTGTAAGAAGTCTTATTAATACGTTTATACACCTGCATAATTGTATAAATATAAAAATAATTTTATTCTTAACTTTCAATAGATTTTAAATGTTTTTCTTTCTACGTACAATGTTCTTATCTGGTTTGAGGAGAATAATGTTGCAGAACACTCCTAGTGGGCAAAGTCCTAATCCCGAAATCCATAGGCATCTTTGGAATGAGCTGAAAAGGCAGACCAAAGTAGAACCAACTAATTTCTTCGATTATGCAGGGTTCTGCTTTATAAGAGGAGCAATGTGAAATATCAGCTCTCCTCTTCGCTAAATATAGCTTTTTTGCGCTAATAACAGCCATAATTAAAGCCTAAAGAACTTAAATTATCCAGTACAATGCGAGTTCCTGAAGATACGGTCCATTTCAAGATTTTCTTGAAAAGGACTGGTTTTCAAAAACGTTTTAGAGTGCAGTGTAGTCAACGTGTTATATTAAGTTCTTAGTAAAACTGCATTACAAAGTCCAAAGCCTCCCGCCATCTTGGGGTTCTGGAGCGATTGCACCAATGCACTCTAGTAAATCGAAAATCGAACTCAAGCCATTTCCACTCTGAAAGAGCAAGCGATGAACTTACCATTCTGAAAAAATGAATAAATAAATAAAAATTAAAAAATCTCCAACAGTTTATACTTTTTCCTTCGCTAAAAATGATTGTCCAATTTCTCTCTGAACTTTAACAAATTCTCAGCCTCGGCGACCCCTGAAGGCAATTCATTCCAATGATATACAAGCTGCTCAAAGCTAAACTTCATGAGATAGCATATGAGATAGTCTGTTCCACCGTCTTTCCTACCAGTTAAAATATACCACCCTCGTTCATTTTACTGGTCTCTTTTTCAGGGCCTTATGCACCTCAGTTAAGTCCCCGTTGGAAAACTTTACAGGCAGCACCTTCTAGGCCGTTCTACAACATTCTATCGTCCATTACAACGATATTATAAAACGTAACCGATCGGCTTGATCTTTCATGTCGTAACCAAACTTCCCCACCTTATGAGAATTGTGGCCAGTTATTTCAAGGACTATATGTAAATAAGACGCCAGTTGTCTCAAGGACTGCATAACTATTTTACTGTCAATTAATTTCTCCCTTTTACCGCTGTCGCAAATACCCACAGGTAAATTACGACTTACGTCAATCAGATGTTCTCCTACCTTTGTAAATAAACCCCCTGTTACCTCAAGTATTGTACAACGATCGTATAATTAAGTCCGCTTATCGCTGTCAATCGTTTCCCTCTACCATTCTTTCTTCTGAATGCTTAATTGTAAATATGTCTCTTACTATAACCATTATCGCTTTCAAATCGACATCACCCTTCACTGGAACCAGTAAATTAAGTATTTTCACGTTTGTCTGTTTCTTTCACTACTTCCAGCCGTTTCCCTGATTGTTCAATGGCTGAAATGAACTCTGAGTGTATGAAAACTGAACTGATACTTTATTTATAAACAGCGCCGTCTCCTTAGTCCGCAAACTCCCGGGGTTTTTTTATCCCGGGATGAAAAACCTCGTTTTTCATCCCGCAAAACAAACGAACCGATTTTTGTAAAAAAAAAATCTGTTTAAAACACGAAATCTTTGCACCAAACCTAAACGACCGAGTCTTTTAGGGTGGAAGAAGAAGAAGAAATTTAATCTCGACACGTTTCCTAAAAGTTTTCTTCCAAATTCCACGTATTTTTGAAATTCTTCGGACTAATTTCCCTAATTGTAAACAGAAGAAAACTTTCATTATTAACGCAAGCAACTTTGATATTTTGGTTAAGGAGAAGGCAGTATTTCCAAATCTTAGAGAACGTCTTCTTCCCTCTCAAGGGTGAACATCCTGTTAACCCTCGTTAGCTTCCTCACCGTCAACAGTAGCTGGTAATCCATAAGCTTTGGCACGTGAACCCCGGCAGGATGGGTGGGGCAGCTCTGACGGGACTCGCTAAGATACCTTAGCTCGCAAGGCGTGTCCAACACAGGACACACGGAGGTCGAACGAAATGTCATTGCTGTTACGGAAAGTTAGGCAAAGACACAGATGACGTCCCGTACAGGTCAGACAATCACGGCGACAGTGGGAAGGGGTTCCAAAATAATTAAAAAAAAATAAATAACATTTTTTGTTTGTATTGCGGAATGGCCACGTCGAGTGAAAGGAATTTACAAGAATATTACCAGGATTTGTGGATTCAAATAAGTGCTCCTTCTATGCACAAGAGGACAAAATTAAATTGGTAAAATCATTGTTCATAAAAAAAAAATTTATGGATTTTAGGAGCATTGGCGACTAAGGCCATGTTGCTCAGTGTACTGTCTGTAAATTTCATGTCTTCTGTGGTCGATTTTCTGTTTTCTGGATGAAAAACCCGAGTTTCTTGGAGAAAAAAACCACGCTACTCTCTCCTGAGACCGACTAACTCGGCCACGTTGTGAAAAAGACCCATAAAAATTCGTCACATCATCGACAAGACTCGAACTCAGGTCTTTTCCACCCAGTGTGGGGAGGACGACGATTCTACCAACTGTGCTACCCACGAGGGCATACAAAAATGTGTGAATCGGGAGGAGGTAAAGAGATAGAAACTGGGAATTTTTTTCTTTGTCTCTTTCTAAGAAGACGCCCTGTCACTTACTCAACAAGCAATGCGGGCTGCTAGCATCTGCTGCATCCAAACTCACCTTTGTTCCGCGCACGTGCAGAGTAAACAATCCACGAGGCAAACTGTTAATAACGAGATTGGAGCCTGGCGTTTCTCTTCTTCCATCCGCTTTGGGACATCGAACATCTCATCTCTGTCATTGTGTCTGAACACCTTTTCAAACGCTCTGCTCACGCGGTATCTTAGCAACCACCAGAAGCTTGTTTCTATGGTGATGAAGAAGAACGCACTGGGTTCGCTGATGTTATTAGATTTTTTTTTTTCTTCTTCTTCTTCTTCTTTTCGGATGTTTAGAGAGAAAAAAAAAAAAAAAGTGTAAGTGCTTTGCTAGAGAGGCGATCGGTCGCATTTGCTTTCTTGTCTACCCTCCCTCTTCCTTCGATCCGAAGCACAACCACCAGTCCCACCTCTCCTCGAGGCTAAATGTCTACGAACCGTGAACACCTGAGGATAGCGAGAGAGAGAGAGAGAGAGAGACCTTGAAGTTGTTGGCAGTTCACTTTTCTCAAACTATAAAGTTTCCTTAAGAGACTTCAAAAATAAAGAGTTGAACCGAGTGAGAAGAGTGCTGAAACGCGAAGACATTTGTCAACAGAAAAGACACTTTTCACATGAAAAAAAAACAACAACCAAAGATAATGTCTTCTGAGACTGACACAGATTCACTCCCACAGTAGGCGTACGTGACCTTGAATGTAATGGAAGGACACAACTTCGATTAGTACCTCTACGAACTTTTTCCCTATTTATCTTTGACGTTCTGCGCTCTTCTAACATCACCGATTTTGAATTTCAAATCCATTTCTCCATAAAAGCCCACATTATGTAAAAGGCAACGCACGCGTAGTATAATAAATCAACGGTTCCTTTTCTACTTCTTTTAAATTCAAGATGGCGCTGTTGTCCAAAGCATTCTATTTCGACAAATATATTACTCCTCGACCGCTCAGTCCATATGCAAATAAGCCATTGTGGGCAAATGAATCGCTCAAATGACGAGCTGTCATACGAACAATAACGCGTGACCCAGGTCTTCCATCCAGAAGATCCAAATGATTCATCTCCCTCATTTTTTTTTTCTCCTCTCTTACTTCCATAATACTTCAACAACAACAAAAAAAAGAGAGAATTTTTGAATGCAGTTCGTCGAACTGGGAGTATGCGAACCTTTCGTCAGCTAGTTTTAATTGTTGCAACAGGGAATCGTATGGTGGTAAAGGGGCGTAACCCATCTTGTGTTTATACGTAGTTAGAAAAAAAATCGGGAACAAAAAATAATAATTACACATTCGTTACGTTTATAACAACGTGTTCCTTTCAGGGAGTTAGACAAGAGAGTCCTCTACTGGCAGGAAAACAAAAGACTGGCACTGGTATTCAATCATAACAGTGACAAACGAAATACATTCCAATAATAGAAGCACGCGATGCTGCAACAATGAAAAAAATACCGTAATTTGACATAACATTTGCTTAATGCCGCTGTGCATTGTTGATGACTCACGGATGATTACTGCGCAACACTTTAAAGCTGCTGGAATATTTTAATTGTTGAGCCGGTGATTGTTGATTACGAGCTTAAAAATTAAAATGGTATTTACAATCGTTCTATTTTTGGATAAAAAATGTTGATAGTTGATCTTTTGGAATAATGAATCGTTTGATCTTTCGAGATAATGAAACGTGAATTTGATATTCCTTTTGGCTCGGTTTATCGATTACAAAGCCGAGATAAAAGTTATGCAGCAAACTATCGGGTACTGTTTAGTATTTTACAGGTTGGTAGAGCGACATGATATATGGTTGCTGGATTTTGGATGCTGTAAATGTCTAGGCGTTCGCATCACTATCAGTCACTGTTTGCCACAGGTGACTACACAAACTATACGACCAGGACAGACTCGGAGAATAGCGGAGGACGGTGGGAAGGTGGAAGGGGGGGGGGTAGGCGGAAGAACTATTCTTCTTGTGTCTTGACAACCCGCTCAGGTTGTTAGCTTAAGAACAGCATCCGTCCAGCTGCTGATTGCGGCTTATCTCCAGAGACACACACACACACACACACACACACACACATCGATTTCTTCGGAGGGAGTTGTGTCATTGGACACAGTTTCTTTGTACACCAAATACACGAAGAGGAGGAGGAAGAAAGAGAAATTATCCCGAAAAAGAAAGAGAAAAAAAGAGATAGAAGTTTGGGGATAATAAAAAGATTTGATTCGGATTAAGATTTTCTTAAATGTCAAAGACCAATTAAAATCGCTCACTAAGAGAGGCTGTTTTGAAATATCCTCTTTTTAAAAGGCCATCAGGGAGAGGCAACAACCCAATCTGGTGGATTTAATGCCAATGTTTTCCAGCAGATTTATTACCATTGAACTAACCCCCCTTCCTCCAAAACATCCGACTTCTAGCCGTGTTCGTATGATGAAACCCACACTTGGTTCGCTTCTGTGGACACTTTCAACGAGGACACATTAATATTACATGGTAACAGAAAGGTTTCGTGGCAGCCCCCCCTTCTTCTTTTTATTTCGCACTTCCTCTTAAGTCCGGGCGTAAACAGTCTATTGGTATTCTTATCGTATGATTAGGGTCGCTAGTAAACTCATAAACTTCGAACATCAGCCATCTACAAGGATATACAGTGGCATCCATCACGTACAGTACATGGATTAGTGGACCCGCTCTGTGTTGTCACCCTGCACTTGGAGTATCCTGGATCATTTATCACAATCGTGGCCCTGTTTTTGCACCAAGGCGAGAACGATAGACGAAAGAGTCTTTGGCGAGAACGATAGACGAAAGAAAAAGAGATAGCAGATGGAGAAAATAAAGGACAGATGCGAAAGGGTGACGCACACAAAAAGGATAAAAGGACAGAGAGAGAGAGAGAGAGAGAGAGAGAGACTATCCTACTTTTTACCTTTATACCATTGGCATATTCATTTGCAACCAGCAAATACATTCACTGCGTGAAATTTATTACAAAATGCAAATGTCTAAATCCGATCCAAAACCAGTAATTCCCCATTTGGCACTACAGGATAAACAGATGGTAACGCTGTAATAATTATTATAATTATTATTTGTTATTATTATTATTTTCGTCCCATGACTGGTATTGATACCAAGTGTGGTTGTTATGTCCGGTTATTATTGTTGTTGTTCGAGGAACACTCTCTGACTGTCCTGCAGATGTTCAGAATTGCGACTTTCTGGAGATCCATGTAAGTGTTCTCGGGAGCCCTATTGCCGCCAGGTTCTTATGGAGGCTCTTTGCTACCATGCCACATTTCTCTGACTTCGTGTTTTACTTCTGTGAGCGTCCTGATTGTTTCCTCGTGGGTTTCCTGGAGGTTTCTGGTGTTGGGCACCGCTGTGTCGATCAGATTGGTAGCTCTATCTTTCTTCTTGATTAAGGTTATGCCTGGTGTGTTGTGCGGGATCGTCTTGTCCGTTATTATGGCGCAGTGCCAGTATAGTTTGTGAATAGGGATCTCTAGTACTGTCTGTCTGCGGTTCGTACTTGTAATACGGTACACTTTCTTTGATCAACTGGTATTTTTTCGCTGGCTTCTGATGTATTATCCTGGTAAGGTATAAGGTATATTGTTGTCATGCGACACCAGGAGTTCCCCCCATCTCCGCGTGCTATACATTGTGGGTGTGAAACAGAACACTTTCAATGCCAGAGGTTTTAAAAGTGTATGGATTTTGTATTTGTGTAGTGTCGTGTACGGTTCTTCATCTGGTCATTTAGCCACTGGGCCCCTAATGGGAACCAACGTTGCCCCACTCCGCCCCGTGGAGGCAGACCAGGTACACCACTATTATAGTTATTTATTCTGGCAGGTCCTGCCACCTAATTTCCTGAGATTTCAGTGGCAAGGACCTAAAAAAAAAAAAAAAAACGCTATAGATAAGGGTCAGCCAAAACAAAGGGAGTACTAGTTGGGCGAGTTGATGTTATTAAGTTTTTGGGTGTAGGGCTCAAGCAATTTGGAGTTGATTCGGATGCTAATTGTAAGTTAGAGAAGGGGAGGGAGACTGAAGACTGAAGGGAAAAGATAGAGTTACGGGGTCCATAGTGAAGATGACCCCAAGTCAGTGGAGCATGCCCATGCCCCACCAGAGTGAAAAAGAGGGGTGGCGAGGGGGGAGGACACCAGGGATAAACTCCCCCTCCCGACTCGGGGAGAGGACGACGCAAGGGAGCTTAGCTAGGGAGGCCTAATGGCAGCAGCTGAGCTGTGCTGGTGGGTTCTGTCACTCCTGGGACGAAGGAAGGAAGGATTTTTTTTTTTTCTCCTGAGAGGACTGTCATATCCAGGAAGTTTCTTACTTTGATCTTCAATGGGTGGTGTTTGGGTGCCTAACCCGTCTAGCAGTGAAGACAGACTGCGCAAACTCGGTAAAGGCGGAGTAGCGCTGCTCGTCCATTATAATCAGGTGCTCACAATGCCGGGAATTTTTTGCATTTTTGTGGCAAACCTTAGCCGGAACTCGTCATATTCATGGCAATCCTACATTACGTGATCCCACGTTTCTTCAGCCCCGCAGTGACACAGTGGATCATCTTCAATGCCTATTAGTTCGCTTTAAAGGGTCCGTGGCCTGTCAATAGAAACGTAGTATGGTGGCCTGGTGAGTACCAGGGAGGAGGCTTTGGACTGATGAGGTTCACAGAGGGAATGAACTTTTTGGTTATTAATCCTTTGTTGGTGGTGTCCCATGTCTCTTGCCAGGTCCTGTACATAATTTCAGAGATTCTCTTCCTTTCCTCTTTGGGGTTATCAAGATTAAGAGTGATGCCTGCTGTTTCGGTGGGAATACTCTTCTTCAACCGTTGATACAATTCTCTTCTTATTACCTCTAGGTGTAGGGGTATACATCCAGCTAGCACCTGTAGAGCTGGGGTGCTTACTGTACGGCACGCCCTTGTTACGGCAACGAGCATAGAACGCTGTATGGAGTCTAGTTTACGGCGATTTCGGTCGAGGGAGGCCCTAGTACACCATACTGAGGCTTCATAGCAAGCTATTGGGACAAATATGGCATTATAGATAAGAGCCAGAGCCCGGCGCTTAAGGCCCCAGTCTGCAAGGCTTATACGGATGATCATGGCCGAGTATTTTTTTTTTTCTGTGACATATATTTCAAGTGAGGATGGAAATTTAGCTTCATATCTAAGACGATTCCTAAATACTTGATTTCTGGGTATAATCTTATGGAGATGTTGTCAATTTTGATAACCGGTGGTCTTCGTAGTTGGAGCGTTCCCTTGAGTAATATAGATTTTGTTTTCTCTCCCAATATCTTTAGTCGGTGAATGGCTGCCCAATCCTGGAGCTTAGTTAGTGCGCAATTTGCACGCTCCTCTAGATCAGCTCTTGTGTCACCATGCACCACCAAAACCAAACCGTCAGCAAACGCAAGTGGTTGAGTCATCCCCAAGTCCATCCCAAGGAACTCGTCCAGGATGATGGACCAAAGGAAAGGTCCCAGAACCGAGCCCTGCGGACAGCCTCGGGAGACCTGGCTAGTGACAGATTTGTATCTGGTACTAACATGGACAGTGCAGTGTCTCAGGTACTCCTTGACACAGCTATAAAGGTTGAGTGGTGCTTTGGCTTGTCGGAGTTTTCTGAGAATACTTGGCCACCACAGCCGATCAAATGCTCCAGCAAAGTCAACTGTGATGGCTAGCGCATACTTGGCTTCAGTGCTTGAAGCAGTAGATATTAAGTTAAGAAGAGCATCTTCAGTGCTGCAACCAGCTTTGAAACCGTACTGAAGTGGAGAAATGAGGTTTTCTTTAGAGTAGCATTTTGACAACCTGCTGAGTAGAAGCCTTTCCAGAATTATCCTGGAAAGGCTTTATCCTGGTAACGTTGTCCTGTCTGTGAGCATACTCCGTCTGGGTGGTCAACCTGCATCCCGCGGGCCTTCGTGTGTCGCACGGTTGGTACGATTGCCATCCTCCCCACACCAGGTGTAAAAGACTTGAGTTGAAATCCCGCCGACGACGGCAGTAGCTTTTATGGGTCTTTTCACAACGTGGCTGAGTCAATCTGTCTCAGGCGAGGGGGAGCATATTTTTTTCTCCCAGAAATTCGGGTTTTTCGTTCCGCAAACAGAAAATCGACCGCAGAACATAAGTAATTTACAGACAATATATACGGAGCAATATTGCCTTAGTCGCTGATGCTCCTAAAACCTTACAACAACAACAGCATCCCATGGTGATGTGCTGGATTGTACTGTGGACATGCGTCATCTGTAACTCCAAGGTTCTTGGCGATGTATTTCCTACAGTTCCTGGTGTTGATTACCTGGTCTCGGATGGCAAGTATGAATCCTTCGGTCTCAAGAAAGGAGGTCCCGTTTGTGAGCCATCTGTTGGAAGCCATTTTATCTATGTGGTCTTGATGGAAGTCATTGTACTGTCAATCATGGAGTGTCTGAGTCAGACATCACATCTCGTGACGAGAGCGGGACAGGTCTCCGCTCTTAAGTTGAGTGGGTTATACTGCTTTTCCATCTTCCCCATGGCCTGGTAGAGTGGCGCTATGTTTTTCTGGAAGCAATCTTTCAGATTCTCAATCGCTATCGTTTGTTGTTCGATGAGGTCTGTCAAGCTCCTTCCTCCTCCTTTTCTGGCTATGGTCAGTCTCTCCACGGCAGACTTCGTCTTGTGTTGACGACTCTTGGTGATCATTGTTCTTGTCTTTCTCACGATCTCCTCCAGCTCGGTGTTAGTCCAGTCTATGATCCCAAAGGAGTATGTTAGCACTGGGACTGCATAGGCTTATGGCTTTAACTGTATTCTCTTCGTTCAGCTTCGCTTTGAGCAGGCTTCTAAGTCTGATGATATTTTTCGGTCAGGCACACCTTGATCTCCTTGTGTTCTAACTGCTAAGCCTGCATGGTCCCCAGGTATTTGTAGGTCAATCACTTTACCTGTCTGCAGCTATTCGGCCGACTAATTTTTCCTGATGCAATCCATGGGTATTGCATCTGTCTAGTCTAAATTCCATCCTGATGTCATTGCTGAATTATTCGGTGGTCCATAATAGCTGTTGGAGTAGCTTCTCAGTTGCCGCGTTGATGCCATCTATATACATCTGGTGGGAGAGGGTATACAGGTTTTTCCTTCCTTCTTTGAGGTTATATCCATACTTGCTCTTGTTGAGTATGGTGGATAGCGGGTTGAGTGCAAGACAGAACCACATTGGGCTCAGGGCATCTCCCTGAAAGATTCCTCTGCTGATGGGAATTGGTCTGGTTGTGATTTTCTGTACTTTAATGGTGGTACTGTACTTTGCCATGGTTGCGTCTAGGAAGTTTGTCACTGTTGGGTTGATTTGTAAATCTTCAGCATCTCTGTTAGCCAGTTATGAAGCATGCAGTCGAAAGCGTTCACTAGTCGATGTAGGCAGTTTACAGGTTGCGGCACTTCTTGTATGCTTGTTCTACAGCTGTGGCATCAATGGTCATTTGTTCATTGTATCCTTTGTTCATCCATCGTCAGGATCTCGTGCATTGTCGGGAGACAGGTGATTGGCTTGTATTTTGCCTTGTTTCTTGTATCTTGGTCCTTGAATTAGCATTTAATCAAATGATATAGCATTAGTAGAGGCATTTGATGCAAGAAAGCAAGCTTATGCAGCATCAGCCAAAAAAAAAAAAAAAAAACCCCACTTCCACTTCACCCCTCTGTTCGTTCAAAATACCTGTCCAGCTGAGCCTTAAACTTATTTAGGCTATCAACCTCCACTACAAGGGATGGAAGTCTGTTCTACCAACCAACCACCCGCTGGCTAAAGGCAAATTTCCGCACGTCTATTCTACATCTGTCTTTCCTCAGTTTGAATTTATGCCCTCTCAGGTGATTATTCTGAGCTAGAGGAAGAATCCCATCAGCATTGAGCATGCTCAAACCATTCAAGGCTTTATACACCTCTATCAGATCACCTCGCTGGTGCCTAGTCTCCAGACACTGTAATTTGCAAAACTTAAGCCTTTCTTCGTAAGAGCACCCCTTTGTTCCATTCACTAATCTTGTTGCCCTTCTCTGTACTCGTTCCAGCAGCTCTACATCCTTCTTGAAATGAGGCCTCCAGACCTGTATACAGTACTCTAGGTGTGGCCTGACCATTGCCTTATACAAGGGAATAATCACCTCCTTATCCCTGCTAGAAAAATTCCTATATTATATATCATTGACAATACACCATGAGCTACTCTTGCAGCCCGTCTGCACTGCTCAGAGAACTTCATATCTGCCTGCACAACCACCCCCAAGTCCCTTTCATTCTCTACCACTGTCAGTGTAGTACCACAGAGTTGATACGTTGCTCTGGGGTTGCTGTTTCCCATGTGTAGTACTTTACATTTGTCAATGTTAAACTTCATTTGCCACCTCTCGGCCCATCTGCTCAACCTTTCCAGATCCTGTTGCAGCAGCATAGTGTCAGTAGTGTCCTTGACAACCCTGCCAACCTTTGTATCGTCTGCAAACTTGGACATTAAGCTAGATATACCATCATCAATATCATTTATAAATACAGAAAACAATAATGGACCCAACACTGAGCCCTGAGGGACTCCACTAATAACATTAGTCCACGATGAGCAGTGTCCATGGATTACCACTCTCTGTCTTCTCCCCCTCAACCACCCCTTTATCCATAGCAGCAATTTGCCTCCAATGTCACACTGCTCCAATTTGTGTAGCAGTCTTCCATGTGCAACAGTATCAAAAGCCTTTCTAAGATCCAAGTATATAATATCAAAGCTATTCCCTGCATCCAGTTCTTTTGTGACTGCATCATAGTATCCAATCAAATTGGTCAGGCAAGACTTCCCCTTAACAAAACCATGCTGTGTCCGAGCTATAACTGGAGTCTTGTCTAAATGATCCTGCAGTGCTTCTTTAACCAGTGCCTCCATTAATTTTCCTGGAACAGAAGTTAAGCTCACAGGTCTATAATTACTTGTGTCAGCCTTTGATCCTCCTTTGTGAATTGGGGTCACATTTGCACATTTCCAGTCTATGGGTACCTCCCCTGAGTCCAAGGAAGCTCTCATAATTATGGCTAAGGGTTTGCTTACTTCATTTGCTGCCTCCTTTAATATAACTGGATAGATCCCATCCACCCCGGGTGCCTTTCTTGTGTTTATCTTCAACAGTTTCTCCTCCACTTTAATCCCAGTTATTTCAAGATTCTGTAGCTTACTGCTAGAGTTGAATACACCTCTGGCATTCCCTTCGCTGAATAACTCCTCATGTGTGAATATCGATGCAAAATATTCATTTAGTTTGTTAGCCACCTGAGCAGGATCATCAACAGTTGACCCATCAATATCAAGTGGACCAATCTGATTCATCCCCTTCCTTCTAGAGTTTACATAAGTAAAGAACTCTTTGCTGTTTTTCTTTGCATCCCTTGCCCAGGATTTCTCGTAATCTGCCTTCGCCTGCCTAACCTCCTTTGTAACTTGGTTGCATATCAACTTGTATCTATCATAGGCTTCTGTGTCTTGTGTTAATTTGTAAGTATCCCATGCATGTTTCTTCTCTGCCATATGCCTCATCAGTTCATCTGACATCCATTTAGGCCTAAACCTTGAACAATATTTCTTAGTTGGTATGTAAAGCCTAGTAGCTTCCAAGGTAAGTTCTTTGAATGCTTCCCATTTTGAATTTGCTGTTGGTAACATCATCAGTTGGTCCCACTGTATAGAATTTAAATACTGTCTCAGTCCATCGTAGTCGCCTTTACGGAAGCAATAACCCTTCCCTTTACCCCTAATGGTAGTTACCTCTTTGAGTAAATCCCACTTCAGCACACTGTGATCACTGCCACCTAGTGGTTCATTTATCTGCAGATTCTTAATGCATGAAGAATCACTACTGATAATCAGATCAAGAGTATTACTCCCTCTAGTTGCCTCCCGAACATGCTGATGTAGAAAACAATCATCCAATAAATCCACAAAAGCCCTGCTAGTGTGTGAGTGACCAGCCCCTAAATTCCCCCTATTTTGCCTTGTTTCTTGTATCTTGGTCCTTAGCCTTCAGGTATCTGATTCCTTGCGCAAGAAACTTTGGGATTATCTGTTGATGGCTTACCATCCATGTGAACTGCTCAGCTAAGCGCTTGTGTATGCAAGTGAACTTCTTGTACCATTATTATTAGTAGTAGCACTAAATATATTTAAACAAAAAGACGGAATTTTGTATGCATTTTAAATTTGGAAAATTACCCGAAAAACGAGAGAATTATTTGATATTTCAGTCAAGGACTGTTCAGAATATGTGCTAAGGCAATTAAGGCTACGAAGCATCAGTATATAGCAAATACAAATCAAATTACAAGTCTGTAAAACTGCTTGTATTTTCTGGTCGTTTTCCCTATTTCATGGGATAAAACAACCCGCGGTTTTCGAAAGGAAAACCATTCACTCCTCAACTCAGACTGACTAAATCGTCTGTGGTGTGAAAATAGGGCTCTCGTAAGACATGGGGTTTCGTATAAATTTATTTCTAAGAACAACAAACGCTTCTTTGTAAAGAGGCAAGCCTCTTTATTTCTAGTGACTTCTTTATTAAACTGGTCTTCGTTTACCTCTCAAGCTGTATTTATTGGTCCCTCAACAGAAATTTACTGAACTCAGTCTTTCCAACATAACTCGCATGCTCCATGACTGTTACAATCGAGAAAGCAGTATAATATCGAAAGATGAAAGAAAAAATATATTATAATTCAATGGCATTTATTTAGAAGTGGAAATCAAAAATAAAGAACACAATACCATTCCTAGATTCTTGAAGCAGGCTTAGACTCCAATGTCGTTGTTGCTGGTGTCCATGGCTGAGATGATGGGGTGTAAGAATATCACCTCCAATCTCCGTGTAGAATGTCGTGTCAGTTAACGTCAAGTTGTTAAATTTCACGCTTGTGGATGCAAGATTTGCATATTCTCATCAAAAATTCGAGCAACCGTAATATGATTCGCTGCCTACAAGTTAGAAGACACGCTACACTTCAAATGCACGATGCTACTTTTACATCTGCTGTTCACTGTTGCTATCTGGGAACGAACTATTTCCACTGCTGGACGACCCCTTAAGGGACTTCGCTTTATAAAAGAAATTCAACGTGGTTCCATCGAAATATAGAAGGTCAAGGCAACTAAGACTAAAAAGGATTGCCACAAATGTTGCTACAAACAGATTTCAATCTTCGGGATTCTAAACAAAATTAGCCCACAGTGTACAAGGAAATTTTAATTAAGATGTCTTCCTCCTTATTTAAACGTGGACAAATACAATATACTCGGTCACGAGATATCACTCACGTTGCGAATGAGAAACGCCAACTGACAAGTCAGAAATATTTCCTGGTCATTGACGCACACAAAAGATTTTCACACGAAAACCAATTTCTTAGAACGGGTCTGCCTTCCTCCAGCTGAAGAGGGAAATTCTTAATTCCTGAAATATACTGACGTTGATACTAGTTATAAACTGGTATCAGTGATACAACGTTGTCGTTGAGTTTTAGGAGCATCAGCGACTAAGGCCATGTTGCTCCGTGTATATTGTCTGTAAATTGCGTGTGTTCTGAGGTCGATTTTCTGTTTGATGGACGAAAAACCCGAGTTTCCGGGAGAAAAAACCATAAAAAACCATGCTGCCGTCGCCTGAGACCGACAAACTCAGCCACGTTGTGAAAGAGACCCATAAAAATTCTTCCCGTTAGCGACGAGACTCGGAACTCACGTCGTTTCCACCTGGTGTGGGGAGGACGGCGACCCTACCAACTGTTCTGACCACGACGACATTAGCAAATGAACGGTGCTGTGCGGTTTTGATGAACCTGGATTCTGTTCGTGACTTGGTGATGGACATATTCGATTCTGGAACCATTTTGGCGAAAGATGTCGTCTACCGTGCATTAAGGAGCGCCATATCAACCTCCAATAGCAGGAGTATCGTCTGGAGCGACATCCCCAACAATAGCCACACGCCTCTGGTTATTACAAAGAATGCTTCGAGAATCCAGTTGAAGACCATATTCTCGACTTATTAGTAAAGCTCACATGACCATTCTTCTGGCTTCAATTGTCATGCTGTTATCACCAGTTCAAACGGGTTTTTTGGGTATAGGGATCAAGGGAACACGGAGAGATTGTCGTCACGTATGAAGAACCCTCTCTCGAAACTTTCCATAAACGGTACACCTGGATACAAGATCTCTTGTGGACGCAGCATGCTGTGAAGCCTGAAACCTCCCATTTAGGACCTAATAACGGTCATCCTAGATATACGCGACAAGTGGACGGCCTCAGACAGGTCTTCGAGAGACGGTCCTCTAGAATTGGTTTCACAGTCTGCTTATAAGAGAACCAACAGGAAGTTGAATAATTTTGTGATAACTTAGAGGGAAGTGGAAGAGAAATTGTTAAAAATAAACATAAAAAAGGAAATTGGGGTGGTTGGACTCTATCCAATTATATTAAGAGCGGCAGCAAACGCGGTCGGCAAACCATCAGTCATAATTATAAGAACATCTTTGGATCCAGGGACAGTCCCTATGGATGGAGATGCGCTGCTGCGCAAATGTGTCTCCAGTTCACAAAGGGGAATCAAAAGGTGACAAGTAATTAGTCCTGTTAGCTTCATTTCTGTTCCACGTAAAATAATAGAGTCATTAGTTAAAGAAGTAAGGCAGGACCAGCTAGAAAAGTAATGCAGTCATACAGCATGGATTTATTTAAAGGGCGATATTGTCTGACAATCTGATTGGATATTATGACAGAGTGAAAAAGGAATTCGATGCAAAAAATTATTTTGATATAATATACAATTTGTACTTGGATTTCAGTAAAGCTTTTGATACTGCTGTACATAAAAGACTGCTGCGTAGATTGGAGCAGTGTGGCATTTGGGGCAAATTGCTGCTATGGATAAAGGATGGCTTGGGGAGAAGACAGAGAATGATTATTAATGAGCATCACTCTTCATGGACTAATGTTATTAATGGAATACCCTAGGGTTCCGTGCTGGGCCTATTGTTGTTTTCAATATTTATTAATTATACAGAGAAACTTCGGATAAGTATAAGGGACATTTATAACAATTGTATAAGAATTGCCAAAACGGTAACGTTACAAAAGTCGATACCACATGCCCGAAAATATGGTCACATGACATCAGTAGAGCATATGACCAATCCAACGGCTAAACAGACCTCACAGCGATGAACCATGCCCGATATAAGATTCTGTGGCAACAAATCCCATTTTCCCACCAGCTTAGACCTTAGCTCACCAAGTGACCGAGGAGTTGGCTGTCGGTGTGCAATGCGACGCCCACACATGTTCGATCAGATTTACGTCTGGTGATCGTGCTGGCCACGGCAGTCGTTGGATATTTTCAATTCCAAGATGTTCCTCCACCATTTGACTCTATGTGCAGTGGCATTGTCATGCATGAAAAGAAAATCTGCGCTAACCGTACCCCTAAAAAAGTCGCACATGGGGTTCGAGGATCTGTTCTTGGTACCTCTGCGCAGTTACAGTACCCCTATCAAAAACATGAAGAGGGATGCGACCGTTCGTCGTTATTCCGCCCCCCACGAGAACACTGCCTCCATCGTAAGTGTCCCTTTCTCTGATGATGGAGGGATGGTACCGCATTCCTTGTTGTCTCCAGATGAAATAACGTTTATAATCTGTTTGTAAACTAAAACGAGACTTATCAGGGAACAGAACTGTACCCCATTTGTCAGGGCGCCAAGGCACATGTTCATGGCACTGGTTTCGACCAGCTCTGCGGTGGTTTGGGGTTAATGGGATACAAACCACTGGCTTCCTTGCATAGAGTCCTTGAATTGAGCCTTTTTAACACAGTCCGGGTGGAAATGTTTTCATCTGTGGCTACAGCAACCCCAAGAGACAGTTGATGACAGGATATCGTAGCGTTCGGTCTTGCTGATAGAGCCAGACAGCGGTCTGTTCTGGTTGACGTACCCCTTGGGCAACCTTGGCCAGCTCATCTTGTAATGATTTCTGTCTCCTGAAACCGCTTCCATAGTGCCAAGACGACACCGCGTGACACATTAACCATTGTCACCTCTGCTTGCGACTGCCCTGCTTCAAGTTGTCCAACGGCCAACATCTCAATGAATCATGTAAACGGTGATGACTTGCCATCCTGAGTACTGGAGACGTAGCTATTCCACTGAGCAACCCAAAAAAAAAAAAAAAAAACGGGAATGAAGTGATGTGGTCGCAAGTGGTGTTTTTATAGACATAAATAATTTGCATAATGTGCGGCTCTGTAAGGTTGTGCATCGATTTCCATTGGATACTCGGAATTTGGATCAGAGGAGTTGACAAGATAGAGAGAATGCAAGAAACAGCACCGTATTTAGCAGTCACGGGCTTGACCCCCGGTCACACAAGGCACGTGTACTTATGCAACCTTGACTACTCGGCTACGGCGGCTTTTCAGAGTTACTGGAACGAGTCCATTGAAGGGCAGCGAGATTATAAATCGACCAGAGAACACACGCAATTTACAGACACGAATACGGGTTAATGTAATCATTTACGGGTAACCCTAATATAGTATTTTTTTTTTTTTTTAAGTTCTGCATAAGTTCTTAAGTTCTGATATCCTACTAACATTACTTTGATATAAAGTTTTCAAAATCGTGATATTCTTTTTGCGATGATAATTACGTGCGGTAAAAGAAAACGTAAACACTCAAAAGGATCTCGTGATTACTGGAAATAAGATAACTGAATTAGCTAATAAGAGAAAGAAGAGACAAAGAATGTTACCGTAACACTTGTACTCTCCCAGTCCCATTTTAAGTTTGTTCATGTGTGACTCAGTACCAATTTTAGCATCTTAAAGCTACTGGAGTGAATCCAACTGATGTCGGTAAACTTCCTGCTTAGAAAGTTCTCAGTGAGTACCTTCGAAAGAACCACTGATGGAACACGAAGTACATTAAAGGACACAAATAGGAAAAAGTGGCACCAAAAAAAAAGGAGAAACTCGAGTGTAATTTTACAGAAACATTGTGGCTTGTCCCAGTAAATCCTGGTAGGAAGTCTGTGGGAAAACTGAAGAAGCCGTTGATGCGAGTTGAAATAAGAAGTATTATCTATTCGGCTGTGAAATTATGCAATGAAATGGGCCAATGATAGATAAGGCTAAATTAACCTTCTCCTTTAATTTCTTCACGCCCTCGCAGGTAACACAGTTGGTAGAATCGGCGTCTTCCCCACACCGGGTTGAAAAGACCAGAGTTCGAATCCTGTCAATGGCAAAAGGAATATTAATGAGCCTTTTCACAACGTGGCTGAGTTAGCCGGCTTCGCGAGGGTAGCGTGGTTTTATCTCCCAGAAACTTGGGTTTTTCATCCAGCAAACAGAAAATCGACCACAGAACACACTCAAAAAAAACTTTATCCACTCTTTCGCTTACTAAAATATTTGATTTTCCATTACGGAGAATGTTTTAAGTTCCAAAAGCCTTCAAAGTTCACAAATAATTTAATTAAAATTGATTTCTCTTTGATTTGTTTCTTCGACGGTGCCATACTGGCAGTTTTTCGTGGTCGGGGCGTGACAGAACTTGCCGATGAGGTCGCAGACTGCCCGAATCCAGAGGAGTGCTGCAAAGGGATGGAACCGTAATAGAATCCCCACGTTCAGGTTGTGTGTCAGGATTTTTCCGTCGTTTCGTGTCTTTATCTGCTCGATCGGCTGTCCGTGTTGGTTCTCATTAACACCTCTTCGTTTCAAGCAATCTCATCTGTCTCTCCGAATTCAATTCTTTCTTCTGTTCCTCGGTAGACGTGGCACAATATCTATGATGGATCACGGTCTACAAGCCACGTACCCAAACACGGCCCTAATCATAGCTGTATAGGCGACATAATCAAAGGGGATAAAGAAGTACACCTAATCAACCTGGGTGGCAAGAAATTCAAAAACTGGTTTCGCAGCACGTGAGGTTCTGCTTACCAACACTTCCATCGCCATACTGTTCAAGTTCGGGTCAAGTCGAGTGGGGGGAGAAAAAGGGGATAAGAGTAGTAAACACGCAACACATTATTAGCTATTTGTACGAGAAGGCTAGCGCCCCCTACTTTCAAAGGAGTCTTGCATATTTATAAGTCCCCTTCTCCCACTGGCGTGCTTTGTGTCCATTGTTTTGTCTATCCATCGGTCTCTTGCATTTCTCTCTAGTCTGACACCTGTGACCCTCATATAATCTTCACCTTTTTCGGTTCTTAATCGTGCCTTGATCAATTACTGGGCCTCGTGTGTTGAACATCTTGTCAGAAAAAAAAGAAAAAAGAAAGAATCTTTGGAATATTCTGAGGTCGAGCATGGGTCATCCGTTTATTTCCAGGTTTACGAACCCGGGTTCTCTCACCAAAGTAGATACACACGATACCATTTCCTCAATATTGATTCCAGTTATAATTCAAAGAGATTTGGCATCAAGTATTAACCGTATAATGAAGGATGCCACAGGCTATTGCTGTCCTGTCCAAAAATAAATAATCAAAATAAAAAAATACGCGCACATTGTCTTCACCATGTCCGTCTGTCCGTGCGCATGTAACAACTCGACATGGATAAGATTTTTTTCAAATTTTTATATTTATTGAGCCTTTTAACAATATTTGTCGAGCCATTCTAAATTTCATGAAAAGGAATAAATAGAAATCCGGCAATTATTATTATTATTATTTTTTTTCTATGCAATTTGTATATAAAAAATAAATTCGTAGATTAAATGTAGTCTTAATGCAGTATTGTTAGTAATAGACAGTTCGCGCATTGTTATGTAACACTCGTGAACGTGGCGTCACTTGTGAACAGATACAGAGAAAAGATACTTAAAAGTATATGGGAGGAAAGTAATAAATATTAAGCTATTCTTGTATTCTCAAAAATTTCCCGTACCACAAAATATGATTATAAAGTAACGATATTGATCTTGCTGTTTGGCTTCTGCACAATAATTGGACATACAATCTAAGATTCCTCAAAACCCAGAGACTGGAGGAATTCTTAAAGGCCGCTTCAATCAGGCCGATCTCAGTTGGAGCAAATAGAGTTTTCCGTAGTGAGTTCTTCAGGGTTTTCAGTCAGCAAAATATGAGAATCAGCTCACGAACATGTACTTCTGCAGACATAACACACTGTCTCGTTTGTTTTGTTGTATTAGGAACGTTCGTTTGTTTTGATTTTGCACCAAGGCAACTGTGGCCATGAGGCGTCGATATTTCGTATCTGTAATCTGCGTATATTGATCATGTACTGTATTACGTCGGTGGGGCCCAGATTTTTAAAGAACTAAACACGAATTGGCTGATAAAACAAAAATAAAATAAATAGAGTAGAAGCCAGAAAAACGGTGACTAATGTTAACAAGATGGTGTTGACCTAAATGGCTTTGTCGTACAGACAACACCTGAAGTCAGCTCATTAAAAGGTGGTGTTCTAGCATTTGCCACCTAAACGAGTGGTATTGTATTAGCTGGACTGCACAAGCGGATGGCCTTCTGTCTACATCAACCTGTCAATCCAGAAATTGGGAAAGGCCGTGCTAAGGAAAGCCATTAGCCTGACTTGTACGCTCACCAGTGGGACATTAATCACGGCTAACACCGACTGTCCCAAACTATTGTCATTGCTTCACACATTCCAGAGAATCCGCTGAACTCTTAGCCTGTTTGTGTCACTGGGTAAGGTAAACGCCCACGATTGTAACGGTGACTTTGATAACTCACCACTTAACAAATGCCCATGGATGTATTCCTCATTAATCACACCCTTTATTAGGGATTTAAGGCACATAGCCTATAGAAAGAAGTCCCCGAACATCTCAGATTCATATTCGAATACGCTATTGAGACGTAAAGAATAAAATTAATTCTACACTAAGAACGATACATTGAATATCTTCAAGAGGAAATTTTCATGGGCATTTCCACCATGGCCAAGTTCCCTCCCGGAACCTAACGTTTCATTGTCTTTCTTAGTTATGGAATACATTCAGTTTACAAACACGATACCCCAACGCCTGAAGGCCTTAGTTGCCACCGCTCGTATTCTAAACGACCCAACAAAATTTTCCAGAAAAAAAGGATTGCAGAAGAACGTATAGGGTTATCCATTGCATAGATGTAGAAGACATTTTATTATTTCTTGGAATGTAGGACAGTGATATCCATTCATTTCTACTTCGAAACAAAAATCCAGGAGTAATTTATAGATTGGGGAGGCGGAATTAAAGGACGTTCAGGATGAACTTAATGTCTTTATGATTCATAAAGACATTAAGTTGTTCAACATGCAGTTTAAGCAGGAGGCAGCTACTGACGCCTTCGGGAGTGAAATGCCATTGGCGCCCCCCTTTTAAGGATAACTTTAACCCTGCAACCTTTTTTTCTTTCCCTGGCCCTGGGTGGGTGGGCTCCCCAGACCAGGGGTCGCCAACCTTAGTTACCTCCCTCAACTGGAGGACGCCTTCTTTCCACGTCCTTCCTTCTTCCTTCCCATTTTAACTTCCTCTCTTTAACTATCTCCCCTCCTCCGCTTTCTTCCTCTTTTTTTCTTTTGTTTGATCTCGGTTAGGAAGCTCAAATGACTCTGGCAGAGATTAGCCAGAGACAATGGACTGCCTGGCTACCTCCCAGTGGTGGCGGTGGGCAGAGTAAGTCCCATTAGGGGCCCTGTAGCCAAAAGCCAGAAGAACAGAGGAACGTACACTATTCTAGCACAAAACAACACACTTCTGTCATTTATAGAGTTCTGTTTACTTCTGTCATGAGTTCTAAATTACTTGTCACGTGAGTATTAATGGCGCAGTTGTGGGAAACCACCGGTGGCGCCCCTCCCCAAACACTATGCCACTATGTAAGCAGGAGGCAGGAAGGGCACTTGGCATTCCATGATTTTTCGGAATTTTGCAAGTATAGAGGTCATTATCCCTCTGTATAAGACGATAATAAATGGTAAGAGTGAGAAAGCACGTGACACACAGAGAGAGAGAGAGAGAGAGAGAGAGAGAGAGAGAGAGGGAGATATTATTTTTATTTATTTATTTATCTATCCATTAAATATCTAAGACCCGATTTAACAAATGGCTTGTGTCAAACGGACTGATCTCGATTTCCTTCCTCCGGGTGCCAAAATGATTGAAACGTAGTTCAAAATAAACATAAACAAGTCAATATAAAATAAAAATCTTTCGCAAAAAATCAAAACACTCCCCCAAAAAAAAAAAAAAATGATGAAACAGACGAAGATGTTAGATAGATATCCAACCTCCTACGACGATAGACATGTTTCCTACTTATCGGGGATAAATATACGCGAAAGAGACTATTTATTATGTCAACGAGAACAGTTGATTAGACAGAAGCAAAGCAGTGATTTAATGGAGTTTTTTGGGTGTTTTTCTCCCCCTAATGTACAGAAATAGTCCCTCATGATGAAGGAGATAAAAATACAAACTTGCAGGCAGCAAATAGGGAGAGAAGGAGAAGTTTACGATAAATAAATCTTTAAATATACACAAGGACGAGTACAACAACGCTTCGCAGCAAGAGGTTTTGCAAGATAAGATAAATAGGTATTTATTAAAAAGAGAGTGGGTCACAATTGTGTGATTGCTCTTGTATTAGGCATCCATATGTACCTAATGGCTGCTTCCTTGTCACGTTACCATTTCAGAACCTCTAGCTATTGCAGAACGAGCCTTGTTAGCACGGAACGCCAGTGTGTGGAACACTTTGACTATTGAAGTACAGCTAATTAGGCAGCCGGCGAGTTCTCTGAGAACAGAAGGTTTCATTAGAGCAAAAGTGGTCAGCGGAATGGGGGTAATTACCGAATCGACAACGCCGTAATGATATTTCGAAACTTAAGGTCGTAAATTACGGGAACACCTTGCGATGGTGACTACCGGTTGTGCTTCTGGGAAAGAGCTTCTCGGATGCTGAGAACGGCGCGAAAGCGAGCCTTAATTACGCCATTCGGGTGTCAAAGAAGTGGAAAAACAAACAGACAGTCGAAGAACATTATGCAAATGATCTCCGAAGAGGTTTTGTAACTGGGCATTGCCACTTTCGTTGCCCTTCTCACACTCTCGCTTGCCATTCCGCCTCCAGCTGATGTCTTCTGTTTAGAATTGGTTAAGTGGGGTCTAACGTGACTTAACCGAAGACCCGCTAGCAGCCCTTTAACTGGCAAATAAACGGCCCGAGAGATGCACACGAAATATGAAGTGGTTCGGTGGTTATTATTCCGCGCACGGCGCATGTAAAATTCCCTGTGACCAATAATTACTACGGGCAGCCAATAAAATGCACTAATGTGCGCACTTCGCAGGAGCTTCCGAGGTTGCACAGTAGCCGAGACGAGACAGCTAAACCGGTTTTCCACGTGCTTCAACGACCTTCCTTTACTCGAATCCATGTGTCTATGAGTTGATTAAGATAACATACATAAGGCGTAGGAGCAGGAAATATCCGCTTTTTATCTGGCACAAAACATAACCAAACGCTACTCTATCTTCTCGAGTAATCCAGAGATCGATATCTCTGCCATTGTCCGTTAGATGGCGTTACTCAAAGTGACAGCCTTAATGGAGGCGGGTTTCTTTTCGATGACTTATCCTTGATCCGCTGAAACGGGGTCAATGGTCAATATTAAAATTGTTAATGGAAATTGGAAGGTTTTTTTTTTGCCAACGAAAAGGTGGATCGAGATACCACAGATCACTGAAGTACTTCGCTTCGACCACGCATTTCAACTAGAAGAGAAGCATCAAAAAGTTGATTCGGTGTTTAACCATAAAATATAGAGGTCGTATGCTTGCATTTTGGATATTATTAATCGATATTTCATTGCACTAGAAAGAGCAGTGCTTCAGAGATGAAAGGTGCTCTGAAAGACCCATGCTTGCTACCTCACCTAGCCTATGATGATTCCTGGACTTGTGAGAAAACTTTATTCGTGTAATGACTGATGATTCTTCAATGCTTGTTGTTGTAGGGTTTTAGGAGCATCAGTGACCAAGATATCTAAGACCCGATTTTAGACCATATTTGCTCCGTGTATATTGTCTGTAAATTGCGTGTGTTCTGAGATCGATTTTCTGTTTGCTGGAAGAAAAACCCGAGTTTTGTGGAGAAAAAACCATGCCACCCTCGCCTGAGACCGACTAACTCAGCCACATTGCGAAAAAGGTCCATAAATATTCCTCCTGTCATTGACAGGACTCGAACTCAGGTCTTTTCCACCCGGTTTGACATAAGGAGAATCTCGGGGGTGGGGGGCAACTTTCCCCTCTCCTTTATACTACTTCCATTCATTCTAAACCCCTCCCCTCTTTCTACTCTTCAGCCTCGGTACAGATGATCTATGATTGCTTGGTTAACACATTTAAAGTTGGATCGTTACTGCCAGTGTCACTGTTGCTGTATCGGAGAAGCAAATCATAAAGTCTCTAAAGAAGGAAATTCTTTGCCCTGACATCTTATATGGATTTTATGGCAGTGATCGCGTTTCAGGTGGTGTTCCAGATCTCGGATGACATTCTAGAATGCGAGTAGTCAGTGTGTTTTGATAAATACATTTCCCGAAGAAATATCTCTCTTAAAGACCCATCTGGAAGATTTCATTGTGTTTACTTTTAGTGGATTCATCAGCTGGATGATTTCTAAAGCTAATAATCACCTTGTTTTTAAGAACTGATGTGATCAGATAAGCGACACGTGTATAATCTTTCACGCACCACACACATACACACACACCGACGCGAGATTGACCCACGGTCATTCAAAATGCGTGTACTTATGCACTCTCGCGCTTGACCATGACCATATCCTCTCTAAGGCTTCCTTTAGAAATTCCAATTTAGCTACTCCCACGTACCTAATTAAATAAATGAATCCGTTAATATTATTCCGGGACACAAGGTCAGAGCAGTTCATAGAGTTACAAAAACTCTACCGTATTTAGTAGTCAGCCAGCTAGAATCACGGATACTGAAAGAGCGTGTACTTCTCTGCCCTCATTCGGGGAAGGAAAAACCGGCGAAGAATACGCGCAAGTTAAAGACACGATATGTCGACGCCTCATGGCCTAAGTTGTCTTTATGGTGGTGGCCGGAAAGAAGAGGGAAGATAGATGAGAACTTAAAGTGGTCGAATAAAAGAAAAGACATAAAGTGAAAACAACTGCCGATCAAGGTTGCTTCGCAGAGATGAATACTGCCCTTGGACCACTTGTTAGTCAACGATATTAGAACAATATCGCCTCAATTGACATTCGAACGAAATCACTTCTCTTTCCACACCCAATTGCCATCTATTTACGTAACGTGGATTGACCGATTTATTTTTTCTTTGCGCAAGAGAACTACAAAGTTGCAGTTGAATGTGCACAAAGAATCTGAGATTAGGTATGTAATAAATACAGTTTCATATCTATACAGATGTGGCCACCCCGCAGAGTGACTTTTTATAAACAAATCAAGAGCTGATGAGTGCACCTTCGGTGATTACCACAGCAGGAGAGTAAGATTGCAATAACAGTCCAAACGTGTAAACTGAATCATGTACAGTATCAAGAAGAATTATAGTCGCTAAGCACCAAAAGCATTATAAATAACATTTAACCAACGTCAATGAAGATTCAGCTTTTGAGAGTGGTAGTGGTTATGGTGATGTGGGCTCTGAAACAAATGTAAATTTAATTTCAGAATACACACATCAACGTTATTAATAGTAATCATTGCCCGGAATAGAAGAGGTCTTCTTTCTAAAACATTTGATGAACCTCTTCTGGATCTTCATTTATTTTTATTTCAGTTATAGAGACTTCATATCCAATGACTCCAAAAACGGTCCTAGGTAATTCCAGGATGTGTGTGTGAGGTGAGTGCACCATACGTCTGAAAAGTGACACCCGGGGCTTTTATTTCATTGACCCTTTGGAGTTTGGCATTCCCCTTGTATTTACTTATTCTGAGATCAACGCACCAAGTACTGCTCCATATAAGTACTGTACCTTGTTAATGCCATTTTGCAGGTTATGGTGCTACTTGACATCGGTGACCGAAGCATACATATTAACATCGTCAGCAGAGATAAGATATCTGACACTTTCCTCAGAACAAAAAGCTGGCGGGTTAGTCACGAATATATTATATAAGAAAGGCCAATGAGAAAAGTTATGATGAACCACTAGAAACCGAATATGGGTCAGATAGTTTTCCGAGGAAAAACAACATTGAAAATCTGGCACTTCCCACAAAGCGTAAGAAGATGTTTTCTGTCATCAAAAGTGTACGCAACATCAACTCCAAAGTGAAGTTTTTGACCTTTCACCTACCTCTTTAAAAGTCATTTGTTTCGAGATTTTTGTTTTCTTTTTACAAAGTGGACATAATATTAGAATCTATAAACATGTAAACTTATAGTAGTACGCCATACAGTCACGTAATTTAGTATAGGCTGCTTGAATGGTAATGAATTTATTTGTTGTTGTAGGGTAGGCGCATTAGCAACTTAGGAAACGGCGCAATATGGCAACAATATTGCGACGTATATAACGTGTCTGTAAATTGCGCGTGTTCTGTGGTCGATTTGCTGTTTGCTGGTCGAAAAACCCGAGTTTCCGGGAGAAAAAACCATGCCACCATCGTTTGAGAAGGACTGATTCAGCCACGTCAAAAGGCCCATAAAAATTCCTCGCGTCATTGAAGGGATTCGAACTCGGGTCTTTTCCATACCGAGGACGGTGATTATACAAATGTACTACCCACGAGGGCGAATCTGTAAAAAAAAAGATGGCGTTAGGAGTGTGGTTGGTATTGATATTCTAGTGGGTAAATTAACAAGTTGTACAAAGCCATTAGTAGCAACAAAAGCCTAAACATCTATCCCAGCTGAGTCCGTGCAACTGTTTGTTTTCAGATCGGGTTATCTTCCCAGATCGGGTTAGCAGTGGCGTACTTGATTTTGTTGGTTCCATATAAGAATGTCAAGAATTTTTAGGGGTCCCTTTTTGTCTGGGAAGAGTGGTGAACTGCACCGATTCACTACATGTATATTATTCTACTGATGGGTAGTCTGAGCACCTATAGAAAAAAGCCCAGTTCCAAAAACCTGCCAAAAAAATATCATCAGAGTGGGTATGTGATCCAAGCGCAATTGATTTATAAGGATAACTATAACGGGCTATAATTTCTTGTGTGAATACCACCAATGATCAAGAACGCATTCGAGCAATATTTTACTGTATTATGGGTAGTATGGTATCGACAGCCGTTGAGCAATATTACTTTTGATTAGAAAATCTGAGCGATCTCTTCTGGAATTTTTAAATCAACAGAATCGTTAATTAAGAAACAAGAAGAAGATACTTATATATTAGAAACAATAGATGGTCCATAATAGTTTATCATATAGAAAAATGTAAAAAGAAACAAAAAAAACCCCTTCATAATCGACACAGTAGTGGTCGAAAATGATAAAGAACTAAAAACATAAAAAGAATTATTTTTAAGTCAGAAATTACAAGATTTCACTCATCCCTTTCCAAAAATACAAAGAGATAAACAAACAAAAAAAAGAGATAAAAGAGAAAAACAAACCATCAAATTTTAAATCTTAATTAATTTACAATTTACAAAACCGCCTTAAAAGTTCAAAAATATAGATAAATCATTATAAATAAATGGGGCACTGAGCACGAAGACCAACAAATATTTATTCCAGGGATTAAAAATCCAAAATGTTTCAGTAAATAATGCGAATTACAGTTCCAAAACAGCAGCTAAAATTGCATTGTAAGAGGACCTCTCATTATAATCTGTCCGGTCGTCAATAGCATATACAAATCTTAAATGAGGGCTGTAAAGTCTTCTGTGGCAGTATAGTGGTTTCGCCACTTGTCATTCATTTGGAGAGATCTGGGTTCAAGTCCCATCGATGGATGGAGGAAATACGGTTTTCCTCCGTGAATTATCCCTGGGTTTTCAACCCGCACCACATACAAATCGGCTTGTGACCATGCACTTCACATAATACAGGTGGCTGTTGTTGTTATAGGGTTTTAGGAGCATCAGACCATATTGCTTCGTGTATATGTCTGTAAATTGCGCATGTTCTGAGATTGATTTTCTGTTTACTAGACAAAACACCCGGGAGAAAAAAACCATGCTACCCTCGCCTGAGACCGACTAACTCGGCCACATTGTGAAAAATGCTCGTAAAATTCCTCGTCATCGACGGGATTCGAACTCAGGTCTTTTCCATCCGGTGTGGGGAGGACGGCGATTCTATCAACTGAATACACATGACACAATAGGGTCTAAGTCGTACCCTTAAAGCAACAATAACAGCTGTAATAATACGATGGAAAAATTTGGCTTTATAAATAGTCACAGCCATGTTGTTTTCGATGAAGTAACCGAAATATTAAGTCCATTCTGCAAACAGCTAGTCTTTTAAAAGGCAGCAAAATAGTTCTGTAAAGCTTGACATCGTCAGTATCAAAAAAAAAAAAACCCCAAAAAAAACTGACTATTTAATTAAAATGAGAATTGTGAAGTTCAACCACGTATTAATGAACATTAAAATTTGGGTTTATAAAGAGGAAGAGGCTGATGTATAATAAAAGCATGTGAAAGGTGGATGAAAAGAGCATTGGTCTGTTTACCACGATCAAGGTTACATCAGCGCATTCAGTAGAGTGTTGTACCTTACATGGACCCATTTCTACAAATGAGCACATCCGCTTTTATCGCTTCTTCTAATCAGTGTAACCAGTCTGAAAGTCTGATTGTAATGTTCAGCCATTCAGATAAAAATACTCTTACTCTACGTTTACAATAAGTACATAGACACAACTAGAAAAATACAAACAGAAATCTATGTAATAATTTGCTCATGTCCTTCAGTCCGGGACACTCTTTGAATTTGGATAACTCAAAGACCAAACAAGCTTTCGATCTGATTCCTTCTGAAATAGGTTTTATTTGGCAGTAAAATTGAGAAAAGAAAATAACAAAAAATATTCCGACCGATTTTCTAATCCCCAGAACTGATTTAACTCCCAATGAAACTAACTTGCCGTTTACTTTGAAAAGAAGGCAATTTCTTATCTTTTGTCATCACAACCAACAAATCTCAGGGTCACACTTTCAACAAAGTTGGAGTTTTACGCTAAATTTTTTAAATTCATTTCTCGTGCTGTGTTTTCAACTCGTGATTATACAGTTGTAAATAAACTTCGAGGAAATCCAAACACGATGTTAATGTTTTCATCCAACTAGAATTCCTGATGTAAGCACACCATTTACAGCGCATATTTCTTTAGGAAGAGTAAATGTTTTAATTTGACATTTCTCTTAAGCCACGTTTAACTTGAGGAGATGTCACAGGTTTCTTCAAGCACGGAGAGCCCACATAAATTCCTTAGCGGTACTTGTGCAGTTTCAGAACTGCTTTCCAAAAATAGAAAGCAAGCTTATGAGATTAACATATCTGTGCGGTCCCCAGTAACTTTCATGTCTATCCAAACCAAATTCGAAACACACAGCAGAGAACACGAGGGCACCTTGACTTATGTTTTCATTCCTATCCGCCATCTTGAAACAAGATGGCCGCTAAAATTATAAGCACCTCTTAGGTGGAACGCATATACTATTATTTAGGCTGAACCAAACAAAATTTACAACTTTTGTGAAGGAACCATGAAGAATTCATTCATTTAGAGCTCTTATTGTCACAGGCTGGACCCTAGTACATCAGCAAGAAAAATCTTCGCCACCTTTTATGTTATCAAAGTTACTCCAAATCTGTTGCATTAAAATACCCTTCCTAAATCTCTACAACTCTTTGCTTTGTAAACTACTTCATATGTCCATAAGTAAGTTTACCACGAAAAACTTATTTAATTCTTGAACTCAATTTCGTAATAACTTCATCCTTGACATTGAAATGTGACAAAAGGATGCAGAAAATTAGAAAGGCAGATCGCTTCCTGAATATCAATTTAAATAGGCATTTTTAGGATTGTCCCCTCTACTCTATCCTCACCCCCTCGAATTTTATAAACCTTCCTGGATTAGTAAGGGTTTTGGGGATACGTTGAAATAGCGATTGCGTATTATAATAATAAAATTAAGCCACGTGACCATAATTACAAACCGCGTTTCACTTTAAGACTAAAACAGGTAAATAAATTATGCGTCTGACATTTCGTCACGCGAAGGTTTTTCTTTATTTTCTCTTATTTATTTATTCTCATAATTTCCTCTTATTTATTTACGACACCACTAGAGGTCGCTTATCCAAGGCTGTTTGTTATTGCCGTAATATCGCATACGTGTATTTCATTATCTATTTACGTAATACGCACCTTCGCCTTCCATAAAACTGCACCTTTCGAAAGGCACCCTTTTCTATTCGTTTGTGACTGCGTCTGCTGCAAAGCTTAAGTGATGCGGAAGGATAAAAGTAGGTTTGTGGATGCTGAATGATCTCTAGCGATGGCTGTGGCGAACATCCCTCGCAGACCGCTGTATAAAATGCAAGTACGACGTCGTACACACATCAAGCGGCACAGGTTAATTGAACGGGGGTCCTCGCAGGCTTTTTCATTTCTAAAATTAATTCCAGCGCGGAGCCAGGGCACGCTCTCTTCCCGAATACAGCTCGAAGGATGGCAGCGGCGCTCGCTACATTAGTGAGTTTCTTTGTTCGGCAAAGCCGGCAGCAATGTGACCTCTCGCTAGCGGAGCAGCTGCGAGCTTCCTCCTGGGAACTCCCACAGTCTATAACCCTAACGATAACCCTAAATCTAGTGTTAGCTCGTATCAGAGTACGCATTAATACAAACGCTTCTTAGGCGGTAGCGACGCTCGAACAATATTCGGACTTACCTTGTGTGTTCTCCGATATCCCCTTCTTGTCTTGCTTGTCCGAAACTTGGCGGGAATAGGTAGCGTTCCTTCCTAGCGACGCGACCTTGGCACCACATGAAGTGCTCCGTGTGTCGGCCATATTGATTAGTTACCCCACCCGACATCCGGGGCTTGCGTGACTGACACACCCAAACCTACACACCCACCTACTCGGGAAAAGCGATGCTTGCACTTTCACGCCTTGCGCCCCTGACTCGCTACCATAGCAACGGGTGCGTGCTCACAAAATGCCGGGGTTTCGGGTTGTCCGGCTTAGCAGGGACATGAGGCGCACGACTTTACAAGTCAGAAAGTTGCCGAACGACACTAGCGCCTTTCAACTATAAACTTTAAAGGTGCACGTGGTTTTGTTTACACCTTTCATTGTTGCTATTTGCCAAGCGCGTTCAGTTTGTTCGTCTGTTACTACAGGTGCATTACAGGTGCATTAGTTTCATCCGGAATTTTAACGTTCACAAGAATTGAACGTACTGTGGATTCGCGTAATATCGAAGAAACGATAATATTTTAATCCTCCTATTTTCTCTTCTTCCTAATAAACTATAAATACCAAGAGCGCCACGAAGTAATTGTTATTGCTGAAATCACCGCATCTGAAATACTTCAAGAAGTATAAAATGTAAAATAAGTAATTGATAAATAGTATAATGTTATAGTTGACATCCTCGATGCAATTCTAAAATTTACCGCATTTTATTAATTTAATTTTTTTTTTAAATTTTAACATCAACGTCTACGGTTTGCATTTTTAACTTTAAACTTTGGTATGTTTATACCGATAAACGCATACTAGAAAATGCATAATATATATTTCTTGTCTTTTTTTTAGACCCGTTAAATCTCTAACCACTTCTCGACTGCATTATCTGTCCTAAACTATCATCATAATTTTTTTTTTTTTTTTTTTCAGTGTAAGAAAGTGGTAATAATCTGAAGGGAGCATATCTGGTGAATACGGTAGATGAGTTAAAAAATTTATAACCTATTTTATTGATTTTTCTCCATGGTTAACTTGCTGGAAGCGGATCCATCTGGAGAGTTACCTACAACGTTTCGCCTTTAACTGTCCACGAAATTTCAGTATCGAGTCACCCGTAATAGATTTACCCTTTTGAAAATAATGAATGAACATCACCCCTTCTTTTCCCCACAAAAATCTGATGGCGCTTTTCGCAATTTTTTTGTGGGGAGGAGTTCTTTCATGATGCCACTTTATGGACTGCTGTTTTATTTCGGCCGCAGTAATGAACCTTAGTTTATCCATCGCGTCCAACTGACTGACAAATGTGCTTGAATCCTAGTCAATTTTTGAACAGTTGTCTTTACACAATCCACCGGTCTGCGAGGGGTAGCACAGTGGTTATAATCACCGTCCTCCCAGAACTGGGTGGAAAAGGCACGGATTCGAATCCCAACGACTTTTATGGGCTTTTTTTCACTCTGTGGCTGAATTATTGAGTCTGAGGCATGGATAGCAAAGTTCCCACCACCTCGGAAACTCGGGCTTTTCGCCCTGAAATGCAATCAAATCGACCAGAGAACACACGCAATTTGCGGACATAATACACACATGTTTAAGTTCGGTCTTGTCTTGGATGGCCCTTATATGGCAGTCGTTTTATTGTTTTTTTGCACCCACTCCATCTTCTAGTACCAATTCCGAAAAATTTGTCATGCTCAACTGTATGGAAATAAGCCAGACTCTCTCTCTCTCTCTCTCTCTCTCTCTACCTCTCTTACAAGATAAATGAATCCATCGCATTGTCCATAAAGAACTGGAGACATCTTTCAACATCAAGGAATGAACTGCATCGATGTTTTCTGTAGTTGATAAGAGTCTTGATATTAGACTTGGATTCATTTTTAGTGACTATATAACCCCTTTTCAGTAACCAGTTCTTGAACGTAACATGATAAGCAATAATCGTGCAATGTGTTCATTATATTCTCGTGGATTTGCTGCCCATACAACCCTTTAAAAATATATATTTCATTACTACACAGTTCTCTTCATTTGTGAAATTATTGGTTTCCATAAGCGCTTCTTTTTTTAAACCATAAAAATAATATTTAAGATAACACTCTAAAGTTCGTTAGATGCATATAAAAGTTTTGAAATTAATATTATTCTGTTTATTCCAAATAATGAAACATATGGTAGACTAGAATCTTTCCAAATACCCCTCATATTTGGAAAGTTTCTGATATAATAATATCATAAATACCTAACATAATATTAATTCTAATTAGATGAATTTGCAAACATTTGATTACTAGTACTGTTCCACTAAAGTATATTAGCAAGTAGTGTGTATCAAGAAGAACGCAGAACTGCCTTTTTGTTAACTTCATTAACAAAAGAAATGAGAGATTATGAGAGAGATTATGAGAAAAACAACTCGCCGGTCCTAGAAGAGATACTAGCCAATTGAAGAACATTATCCAGTAGAATCTAAATCTAAACCCAAGCCGAAACACTACCCACTAACTTGAACAAACAATTTCTGGACCTCCTTCGAATGTATCAGTTGATTATAACTAGCCACGTGTTCAAAAACCATCCTAATAAGAACAAAATCTATAAAACCACTCCGAGATTTCCGATCGCCGTCCTCAATTGCATTTTGCCCGAAGGTATCGTTTCTTCTCGGAAGATGAGCACAAATAGATCATCAGAAGTTCGCAACCAGAAGAGGAAGGAGGGCAATTATACATCTAGAACTTCATTGCAGTTTAGCTTGTTTCTTGTTGTAGACCACTTTCCCCATTATTTACTAATGTTTTTGTTATTGCATCATTATCAGTCAGTCAACTTTTCTAGACTTTGTCAAGTCCTTTATCTGAATGTTTACTTGATTTATGTGATACCACTAGATAAAGCATCAATGTGGTAAGTACTGGGAGTACTCATTTTTCTTGTTACTGCGGAAAATCTACTATAGACAGGAGGTGGTTAACAGCAGAGGTGAAAGTGATTCTTGGGATATGCAGAAGCCTAGAAAGCTAGATGTGGTGGATTACAAGGCCTTCTGGGGATTTTCATGGTACAAACAAACATATCGGCAGTGTTAGGGTTACTGAGAACAAAAAGAGGCACACATATTCTTGCTTGTCCACTAATGCTAGGAGAACAGTAAATAAATTTGACGAATTTGAAATATAGGTTAAAGTAATCAAATGTGGACATAGTAGGGATATCGCAGATTTGGATAAGAAGCGCCCAGAAATAAGGCATTGCGCACAGTTGACATATCACCATAACAAAGTTTTGTCGATTTGGTGTGACATAAACACTGGGAAGACAAAAATTATGGAAAGGAGTCTGTTAGAGGCCAAATGACTGTGATGACTATAATGAGCAACTACACGCACAAACAGAATGGGCCAGTAAATCAAAATGTCTTTTAACGGGGATTTTAACTTTCCAGATATTGACTTTAACTTGATGGCTGGCCATCACACATTAGCAGAACTTTTCTAGATTTACTGGATGACTGCTCTCTACATCGGAATTCTAGAGAATCGACTAAAGAAAGCAATACTTTTGATCTGATCGTCAGCTGTAAGCTTCATGCATTAAGAATCTGCAGATAAAGGAACAACTGGATGATAGTGATCATTATATATTGAGGTGGGATTTACTTAAGGATATAATTGCAGTCAAGGGTAAAAGGGGATGGATTCTATTTTCGTAAAGGCGACAGCTAAAGTGGTCTTAGACAGTTTTAAATTCCTTTCGAGTGGTGGGAGGAGGGGATTCAACTGATGATGTTACCAACTTCAAATTCTAAATGGGAGGTATTCCGGGAAGTAATCATAGAAGCTACTAAGCTTTTGTACCAACCACAAAATATTGTTCAAAGTTTAGACCTAAATGGATGTCACATGAACTGATGAGACTAGTGGCAGAGAAGAAAAATGCGTGGGATCATTATAAATTATTAGAGGACACCGACACCTACAGTAACTACAAACTAATCTGCAATCAAGTCACTAAAGAGGTTTAGGTAATCTTAGGCAGATTATGAAAAGTCCTTGGCTAAGAATGCAATGAAAAGTAAGAAAGAATTCTTTGCTTATGTTAACACCTAGAAGGAAAGAGATGAAGAAAACTTGTCCACTAGACACGAACGGCATAACTATTGATAATCCTCTTCAGGTTTCTGAAAATCTGAATAAATATTTTTGCATCCACATTCACGTGAGAAATTTTTAGGGATCGAATAACGAAAGCAGATAAAATTCTAACTGAGAGCTAAATGATTGCGATAATTGAGAGAAAAAAGAAAGGAAATTTCTAAGACATCTGAGGGTGACGGAATCTAACCAATTATATTAAAAGAAGAAGCAGAAGAGGTAAGCAAACTTTTCGCATAATTATGAGAGCATCCTTAGAGATTTAGGGCGGGTCTCTACGGCTTAGAGATGCGCAAAAGTCTTTTCAATTTACAAAGGGGAATCAAAGGATGCAGTGAATAATTACAGACGTCTGAGCTTAACTTCTGTTCCAGGAAAACAATGGAGCCAGTAGTTAAAGGAGTAATGCAGGATCACCTTGAAAGGAATGCAGTTATACGAAAAATTAAGTATAGTTTATTAGTTTTCAGAAGGATACAATGGTCGGCAGGATGGTTAATGGTAAGAATCAAGGTGTGCTGTTACAAGACCTAGAGAAATTAGGCAGATGAGCTGAGAAGTGGTAATTGAGAGTTAACATTGAGCAATGATTTCGGTTTTGGGTGCATGGTTTTTCTTCCAAAAATAGTGCTTTTCATCCAGCGAACCGACTCGAATAACACATTCAATTAAAGACACGATACGGTTAGTTGGTTCTTGGTTTTTGTGGAATTTTAGGCGCATCAGCAACTTAGACCATATTGCTCCGTATAAAATATGTCTGTAAATTGCGTGTGTTCTATGGTCGATTTTCTGTTAAAGCTAAGGTCTGGTGGAAGAATGTTATTGACACCCTTATTATATAGTTCACCGCTGTCAGGCCTGTTCAGCTGTTGGGGAAGGTGATCATACGCCATACTGATGTCATGTGACCATATTTTCGAGTATCTTGTATCGATTTCTGTAATGTGATCCTTTCGATAATTTTTATACCTATAAATGTCCCTTATACCTGTCCGAAGTTGCTCGCTGTCTCCTCATTTCATGGTCATGCTATGGTACACCACCATACCAAATTTTGTCCAGCTTCATCGCAAGCTGCACGAGTTACATCACGTTTTCTATGTGTTCTGTTAATTTTGTCGAACAGTGTATTTTTGGGATGTTTATAAAAATGATCATAAATATTTCAAGGTCTTCGTAATTTGCAATTTAAATACGATTAAAATCGAATACAAATTTCTGCTTCGATATTTAAGAATATGCCTATTATGTCTATAGTGAAATACTAACGCCGTTCATTATTTCTTAACAGTAATTCCGGAGGTCAAAAGAGTTCAACAAAACAGTCGGTATTCTCGTAATCGGTGATTGGCCACCAACTGGATGTGTACTTCTGGGAAAATGCGCAGCGTTGTGAGGAAATGAAGATGTAGACACATTTAGGAAGGAATCTGACTCAATAATTACGCTGTAGCAGGAATTTTCTAAATTTAATAAGGGCGCATGACTCAGAGAAGGTATGATTCGTTGAATTAGTGACAATCTTCCATCGTACCTAGACAAACAAAGACTGTTGCATATTTATTTATTACAGCTTATTTATTTATTTTTTTTAAATGAAAGCCGCAAACACGAAAGGTTTAATAACCAATAATATTTATCTATTCAGTTTTAACCCCTGTAAAGCGTATGGACTAGGAGGGTTACGGGTTTCATAGCTATTTTGACTAATATACAGAATTATTAAATTAAATTTTATAGAATAAATACATTAGATTACATACAATGGCATAAGAGTTAACCATGAGAGAAAAAAATGTGTATTGGATGGGAAGAAGTTGTTGTTGTAATAGGATTTAGTATCATCAGCGACTAAGACCATATTTCTTCATGTATACTGTCTGTAAATTGGTGTGTCCTGTGGTCGATTTTCTGTTTCGCTGGATGAAAAACCAGTTTCCTGGAGAGAACACCATGCTACCCTAAAGAAGAAGGGAAGCATGGGAAGAAGTGTTCGACGCAATTGAGCGTATAGGGCTCCATTGGGTGTTACGGATGCACTATCGATTTACCTTTGGACTTGACACCTACTGGACTGACCACACGCGCAGATGTGGCACCTATTGGATTGACCCTATCTCCGGACTTGTTTTCTTATTCCAGGTATTGACGACCACAAACTTCTGCTGACCCTGTTTCCAGGGTGCGATGTTGCTAACCCAGTCCTTGGACTAGTTAGGATCCGTGGCTTAAATTCACACCAACGCCAAAGGCGATCACACCCAGCATTACCGTTATGTGTCTTTCCTCTCTTTCCCTGGGGTTATTCCCCTTCTCCTTTCGCCTGGTGGAGCTTATGTTTCACATTTAACTAGGGAGCTGCCTTCATCTACATCCCCTCACTCTTACATCTCCCTTTCTTGTGTTACACTCTGTACTTCCCACACTCTACTTACTTGGTCTCCATCCAGCCTGGCGGAGACCAGCCAGAGAATAATGAGCAGCCTGGCTTACCTTCTAGTGGCGTGTACGAGCAATGTATGGTTCCACCAGGGGCCCTGCGGCCAAAACCCAGAACCCAACAACAGAACCCAACGCAACACTACATATTCAACACACATCACTTTTCTGGCTTTTACAGTGTCACTGTATTTCTTCACAAGAGTACTTATGGCGCAGATCTGGTGGCGTCTGGCATCTAACACAGTGTACACCATGGTACGGATGCAATGTTTTCTTTCTTCTGCTTGAGGGGCTATCAGAACTCTGGTGATGACGGTGTGTCAATCTTTAAGTGTGAGTTGCGACAGAGTTGTGGTGTTTCTAGCAACAAGTCGTTTCCATGGGATGACTTGGAAGTTAGCAAGCTTTACTGACTTTGAATGGTTGATGGGTTCCGAGTAACTCTATTTAGCCGTCGGAGGATCCAGTATTCAATGTTGATCGATTTCTCAACTACGTTGGAAAGAGTACAGATAAATGCAATGGGGCGATAACCGAAACGGAGTGACTTGTCACGATTTTTTTAGGAACTGGCTGGATATAAGCAAATTTCCAAACACAAGGAAAAACATCAGTAGAAATTGATGTTTCAGAAAGTGCAAAAAGGTGACGCAGAACAGGAGCTCAGGGTGTGAGAACAAGCGGAGAAAAGTCATCAGAAACAGGCGACTTCTTGGCATCAAGATTTTTCAGCATTCTCCTAGCATCCTTTTGTCGGAAGACTATAGGAGGCATTGAGTGGACTGTGTCTAGTATTGGAGGAAAAAGTAATTTTTCAAGGTCATCAATGCAAGAGTTAGAGCAGGGGCGCCCAATATTTTTCGGCAAGAGACCAAAATAGATACAGTAAAATGATGAAGGTCGCGGGATGCATGGGTTCTCGCTGTTTGCGGTCCACAAGACTATTTCCTTACCAATAATTGCGCATTTTTCGAAATAGAATTTAATTTTTGTTAACTACGTTCTTATTGACATGTTTTACATATAGTAATTAAATATGAAAATCCAAAACCCACCAAAATTAAATACGAAAATCCGCCAATTATTACATAATACTAAAGACATTCCTATTACATCATTATTATAATAATGTTCCTTAAATCTAAGAAAAATACATAAAACATAAAAAAGTAATATAGAAAAATCGAGGTTTCAGCACTTTTTTTCGCATTCCAAACTGTACCAACAAGAGAGATGGTACAGAAGCTTTGAAAGAAGTGTAGAAACGCAACAACGTTTCATTGAAATCAGTTGTTTCAACAGCTTTGCTGCGCTTTCCAGTCGCGGAAATTCGACAATCCATTCTCATGATCAAATTCCATCTCTCTCTAGTATCTTACAATTATGAATATTTCTAAAGGTTGCATTCACCCTCACGTTCCAGGAACCAGTTCTGTACAATTCTGGTCTTGTAACATGACTCGTTATCCTGTTGGAAGAACTCATTCGCAGACAGATACACTGCAGCCATGGAGAGATGCTCCTGGTTGAAAACAATTTCTAGTCTTGATAACATATGGTATCCAAATGTTGCTCCACTGATATCAAGGAGACCAGTACATACCACGAAAACATTCCCCACACCATTACACCACGACTACCAGCATTGCACACGTATAGCATCCATACGTATCTTCCAACAAAAGGACAAACATAAGAATACCCTCTGACGAACTTCCTGAATCCTTCTTTTGTCAAAAATGTGATCAGAGGTAAAACCATAAATTTGTGGGCTGCCCCGCGAGATTTTCAAACGGCCCCACATGATCTTAAACGGTCATACCAAACCAGCCGTCGGGCCCCTGGACTCCTCTTGCCCTGCCTTTATAATTTTTTCACGTATTCGGAACACTTTTCTGATGAGTACGTTTTATTTCTTAGTATCATTTAGAACTACACATTTTTCCGTCTTACTAAACTCCATTTACCCATAATGCATCACACTAATTCCCACCAAGGTGTCTCAGATATTGTCAGATCCACTTTAAGACGAAAGTAATGACCTAGAAAAAAGTACTTTACGATGAGTGTAATCAAAGTAAGCGTGAAAAAGATATTGCGCAGTAATAAAACAATTTCTCGTTTGCCTTAACTGAACAGAAATAGGGTTCCAACCAGACTCTAGCAACCGTTATTAGTTTCTAAGATTCTCTTCCAATATTTTCTTCTTTTACCTTCTCAAGAGTCGTCTGTGTAATCCTACACGTTGACACACGATTAGACACAGTTCATTCGTAACCCGACTCTGACCAGTTCGTAATACGACTCTCCATTTATCTCCGAGACTTTGGTAAGATGAAATGTTTCCTGGAAGCGATGGTCTCAGACAAAATACAAGTATCTACGAACTGCGCTGGGTAAAGATAATCACTAAACAAACGAGCTCTAATCTCAGCACAAAACTTGCTGTTATGGGAAATAATTCAAATCACTTTTGTAAGAAGAAGAAATGAAAGCAGTTAGAGCAACCATTGTCGATTGGACATAAGAAAAACATGCGAATCAGTAGAGAATCTTTTGATTGGGACATGAGATCAATTGCATCTTTATGCATTCCAGAGATTGAACACAATTCACAGAAGTCCCATGATAGCACCTAATCTCCCGATTTAATGGATACAAGATTTGTTGCGCAAATCTAGTAAACATGAATCCATGCTGATTTGTCCTCCAAGTTTATCCTTCCATTTTTCACATTTCTCTGACAGCAGCCTCCCTCACTACTATTTTGCAATTAACAGATATTTAAAGATTCCTTAAAGCTCACTCGAAAGCTATTTAGTGGTTTACTTTTTAACTATATAATGAAAATCTACTCCTTTCTATTCTTTTCAAAGCATTTGCGCGAAAACTATTATGCTTCAATGTTGCTGGTTTCTTCTCTTTATTTACGTTTAATCCTAGAAATGTGGTTTTTGAACATCGCGTTCTCGTGGAAATTTATCCTTCTCGATTGTTTGCATAGGCGTGTTCAGATAGGTTATTTGAGACACTCGCGCTGTAAGTCGATATACAAATTCGCCCCGGATTTGTTTGTGTAGTGTTCCAAATGACTGTACCTAGGAATCACATTTTTGAAACTGAAAGGCATACAATATTACAGTACAAGACTAGTTTCGTATTTAGAAAAATTCTTTATGTTGTTTTTAGCTGATGCGATTGCTTACTTAATATTTGATACCTCTTTAACAAGGCTAGTAAGGCGTAATTTAAAAGGCTCTTTTTCATTATGATGACATCGAATTTAATGTCAATGATGTCAAGTATCACATTCCCTTTTCCAGTTGTTGTTGCAGGGGTTTAGGCGCAACAACGACTGAGGTCATATTATGCCATAAATATTGTTTGTTTGTTTGTTTGTTATTTGGTTTTTAGGAGCATTAGCAACTAAGGCCATATTGCTCTGGGTTTTGCGGTGGTCATTCCCTGACCTTTCCGCATCCTCCGTATTTGGTGGTGACGGGCTCGAACCCCGATCTAATCAAGAAGCGTGTGCTACGCACTGCTGCTCCTTCCCACCTGGCTACGGAGGCGCCTCATAAATATTGTCTGTAAACTGTGGTAGGTTTGTTTGTTTGTTTACTGGACGAAAAGCCCGAGTTTCTGGGGGGGGGCATGTTACCCTCACCTCGGACTCACTTACTCGGTCACATTGTGAAAAAGGCACGTAAAAATGCATTGTGTCGCTGACGAGATTCGAACCTGGGCATTTCCAACTGGTGTGGGTAGGGTGTTGCTAATATGAACTGTACTACCACAAAGGCGTCTCTCACACTAAGAGGAACAATCTAGAACAGGTCCGAACTCTTTAATTCCAATTGTTTGGAAAGTATTATATTTTTACTTACACTGTGCTGCCACTTTATTAGGTACATCTACCCAGTAGCGTATTGAGCCCCCTTTAGCCTTCAAAACAGCCTGAATTCGTCTAGACATGGATTGAATAAGATGCTGAAAACGTTGTGCAGGAATGGAGTACCATGCAGACATGAGTGTGTCACGCAGTTCCTTGAGATTTGACGGAGGTGCAGGCCTGCAGCGAACAACCCTTTCCAGCTTATCCCAAAGATGTTCAATAGGATTGATATCCGCGGACTGAGCGGTCCACTGCAGCAAAGAAAAGTCATTGTCATGTTCCTGGAACAATTCCATAGTTATTCGGGCTTTGTGCACCGGCGCATTATCCTGCTGGAAGTAACCATCTGACTGAGGATAAACTGTCAACATGAATGGATGCACTTGGTCAGCAACGACGTTTAGGTGCGATGTGGCATTCAGAAGTGAATCTATGGGTATCAATGTACCCGACGTGTGCCAAGAAAACATTCCCCACACCATAACAATGCCCCCACCACCTTGCACAGTAGTCGTCAGACATGACGGGTCCATGAATTCATGTTGTTTTCGCCAAATTCTGAGCCTTCCATCAACATGATGCACCAGGAACTTCGACTCGTCAGACCAAGCAACTGTTTTCCAATCCTCGATAATCCAGTGCTGGTGTTGCTGTGCCCACGGGAGGCATGCTCTCTTGTTCTTCATTGATAACAGAAGTACGCGATGTGGCCGTCGGCTGTTGTAGGCTATTCGCGACAAAGTGCGACTAGTGGTCCGTTGCGATATTTTGTTCTGCGCACCAAGGTTGTATTCTGACGTCATGTGCGACATTGTGGCCCGTCTGTTTGCTTGCACAATTCTAGCCATCCTCCTGTGACCTCTCTCATCAATAAGCGAGTTTCTTCCAAAGGAGTGCCGTTGAGAGGATGTTTTCTGTTCGTTGCACCATTTTCGATACACCCTTGAAACTGTGGTGCGTGAAAAGTTCAGGAGAACTGCCGTTTCAGAGATGCATTGTCCAGCACATCTTGCACCTACTACCATGCCACGTTCGAAGTCCGCTAGATCACTCCTTTTCCCCATTCTTGCTACGGTTTGTACGCTTAACTAATACTAGAAAGGTTGTTCTGCTACTTTTATATCCACAACTGTGATCATGTGACTTGCAACGTTGTGGGACAAACCATTTGTGTGCACAGCAGGGGTGTACCTAATAATGTGACAATTAGAATTCTTTTCTAATTTCGTTTCGCTTATTTTTCAAATATTAAAAAGATATATCGAAATCATTTTGAGTGTATCTCTTCGCTTTTCACCCTCTTCCTATCACAAATGTAAACTGATTTATATAATGTAATCCTTATTCGGTAATGCAGTTGATATGTTTCTGATAAGATCCCCAGAATGTTTCATGCTTCCATCTGGCAACGCCAGTTGCTTTATTGAAGCTTTGTTGAATTTATCAGTTATTGACATTTTATGACAATTGTGGGCTTCATTGAGAGATTTGTATAATTGCGTGTTCATAACCCCATATTTATTTAACCACTCTACAAATGGATATAGACTTTTGTACAGTGCCAGATTTTTTATTCGCTTCGTTAATATTTAAATGCCCTCGTGTGGATAGCACAGTTGGCTGGATTGCCGTCCTCCCCACACCCAGCGGATGGAAAAGACCTGAGTGCGAGTCCCGTCTGTGAGGAGTTTCTATGGGCCTTTTTCACGTGGTTGAGTTAGTGGGTCTCAGGCAAAGGTAGCATGGTTTTTTTCTCTAGGAAACTTGGGTTTTTCGTCCGGCAGACAGAAAATCGATTTCAAAACACATGCAATTTACACGGAGCAATATGGTATTAGTCGCCAATGCTCCTAAAACCATACTACAAGGTCAATGGCAATATTTATATTTTATATTTAATATAATTTAATATTTATGAACCGGTTATTTGGTTGATGCTTATATGTGATGTTTCTTACGACCTATTCATGATATGGGTTTATAGGAAAGCAACAAAGAATTTTTGTCTTGTACGGATTTCCTGATAAAACTTCATTGTATTATTTTTTATTGTATAATTTACTTTTAAACTTTATTTACAACTTAATGCTTATAATTAACTGGGCACATGCCAATAATGTATATTAGATTTAATAATAATAATAATAATAATAATAGAACACTTAAGTAACTTTAGCAAACGTATTTCATCCATTGTAGATAGTCTGGTTTTAGACCAAATCTGAATTGAAATGGCGATCAATGAGCAACTATAAATCAGTTCATTTTCTAAAATGATTACTACAGACCCGAACACTAATTTCTCCAGGAATGGCTCCATCGTTTTGGGCCAGGTGCATCGAGAATGAAGTATACTTTGGTCTAATTCGACCTCTGACCCATCGGATCTCTAGCTTATTAACAGACTAATAAAATATGCCTAATAATAACATTAGTATGAAAATGAACTTGGACAGTTTCGACCAAATGGTGAACTGTAACCTTCTTCCATCATATATCACTAGCTAAAATGATGACACTACGTGCTGAGCAGTTCGGTTTCGCTACTCAACCCATTCGTCAAGCGTGTCTCATAAATATACATTCCGCAACGCTATACGAAGCAGAGAGGTTACTAATATCATGGAGATGTAACTCATGTCACCCGCTCCTCCAGGTCAGAAAGAGGCACCGAGGAAGACTTATCAACGGAAAATATTGTGCTCTGAAGATGTCTTGGTAATTGAAATCATCTTTTTCCCCCGCAGGCATGGAAAAAGTGATTCCAGTAGCATTTTTGGTAGCGGGAAAAAAATGGAATGGATTTGGGTTACTGCTCTCAAGTATCCACACGCAGTTCATAAAAAACACGCAGGCTAAGTGAAGTGTCAAACTGAACGAAAGCAACATCAGAATCACAGAAGTCGAGGGGAAAAAATAATCTTCGAGGAACTGCAAAACCGTGTAGCCTACAGAAATTAATAGCATGATATTGGAGATAACGAAAGTATTATTAGATAAAACGAATATGCTTTATTATGCCTTGTATATCCGTTTTATCGAAAATTCAGCGAAATACCACGAAGAGTAACATGCACGCCAAGTGAATTCAAATCTAACGAAATTAATATTAGGATCGCAAAAGTCGAAAGGAAAAGAAAGATAGGGATCTTACATATCGCGTATCCCATCTAAGATTTAAAAAGTACTGCCTTCATATGGATTAAAAAAAAAAAGAAAGAATACTACAACTTATAACCATACTACTAACTCCTAAACACTTACCAACACGCATCCTGAAATATCTTTCAATAAAATCAAAAATTTCCAGGTTTTTCTTTTTGCTGGATGAAAAACTACAATTTCCGGTGGGTGGGGGGGATATTATAGAACCCTCGCTTGAAACCAGCTGTAGAATCGAGCCGAGGACTTTTCCACAGCAGAGAGAGCAGTGACTTCATCACTGCACTATCAGCAATGGTGCACTTTCCAGTTGAATATACGTTGTGCATTATAAATCAATATTATAGCGCTAATCCACGTAATATACGCACGACCAGCAAGTTCCAGTAAAAGTTTTTGGCATATTTATGGGTATGTTGACATTCCTAGTCAACACACACACACTGCATACGTGTTCCAAATGTACCAGACAGTGAGCATTACGAATTTCCTAATAGGGGGATTATCGTGCAAGAAAAATAAATATTTACCATACACAACACCGTTTGATTCACTTGTCGAATACAGACTTGGCCATAAAACATCAAGGAAGTTGAACAATATGACTTTATTAGAACGAAAGATATTTAAATTAATATGAAACTTTCCTTTTATTTTATTTTCATTTTATATTTTCTCTCCTCGCGTGTAGCACAGCGGATAGCGTCACAACTCTCTTTATTCTGCATGAAAAAAGAAAAACCTTGGTTCACTTTCCCCTGGACATCCGAAGATAAGAATTGCTTTTCGTAGGGAAGCAAAAACCTCATTGTCTTAGTTACCTCAGCGCAAATTATTATCTAAAACTGCTGAGTGGACGAAAATTCAGTGGTACCAGTTTTTAAAGAACCAAAGATGATGCCAAATTGATGTATCGATGACCAACAGAGATTAAATTGACGCTATTTAAATTTATGTAATTTATAAGAGAACAACAATTGTAAAATTAGCCCTAAATAGAAAGAGTAACACGCCTTATTAAATGGATATTATAAGTTTATTCAACATAATCATTTTAGTCTTCATATTATGCAAATTAGATTAATTATCTAATTGTAAACAAGTCATTTACAATTAGTGTTTCTCCTTTTTTGATTTAAAAAGTCTATATAAATTTAATAATTAAGCAGACGAAAATTGTAAACAAATGTCGTCTGCTTAATTATTGAAAATGATATAAACTTTTAAAGACAATTGTAAACAAATGTCGTCTGCTTAATTATTGAAATTATATAGACTTTTTAAATCAGAAAAGGAGAAAGAGAAGAGAAGAAAATGCAGGTTTATCTAAGTGTAAACGCGAGTACTTGTTAAAATTTCCTGTCACAGTTTCCTTTATCTGTTCTGTCTATCTGAGTTGCAAGCAGCGTGAATAAATTTCGATGGATTGAGGAGCTACGAGCAAATTTACCACACGCAGCATTTTCTGTAGGAGCCTACAGAATGGGTCACAGTGCGTGATTGTGAATCTGTTGTTCTGCACGCTCAACTCCTTCCGTTCTGCTTTTGTGTCAGTTTCACAGAGCAGACGAACAATTTTCTCCTTGCACAGCGCACGCCACTGTTTCGTCTGCCAGCATAAATAAATGGTTTCTCATTCCTGAAGACGAATTCTTGTCAGCCACAAATTTGAATTTCTCTGAATAAATGCGGTTTTAAACAGGAATTAAAATGTCATTAGCAGAAGGAGAATAATTGCTTCTAAGTTGTTCATTTTGGGACTTTATTATTTTTTATGTTTTCGAAATTCGTTTGGAAGATTATAAAATTAAAGTGACACGATTTTCTAAAGGCTGATGGGTTAAGGGAGAGGGAAAAGGAGTGAAATAATCCCAAACCCACACACACTCTTCAATAAACGAAAAAGCAGATACACTCGCGTTTAAAAACACTGTGGAGAATTTAAAAGCGACAAATGAAGAGAGAAAAACATGACGTCGTTTTAAAAGGTCAAATGGAAACCTTAATTTGCACCAAAATGGCAGCCCAGTTAAAAAACAAAAAAAAAATGCAATTCTACAAAAATGATAGAAAGAAAGGAACACGGCGAAAGAAAAAAAAAAAAAATAGTTAGCGAACTCAAAACCACCCAGTCTTCCACCGTTTTCTTTTCTTTCTGTAATTACTTGACCTTGCCTTTTAACTAGCAGTCTCCAAACCCCTTTGAACTCTCCGCCATTTCAGTTACAGTGTGTTCGAGGACTTACTAGAAGCACGCTCTATGCCTTGTGTACTTAGGGCTGCCCTAATATGTGTCATTATTTCTGGAACCAGTCACATCTGCTGGACGGAAGAGCCACGGGTAAATGGAACTGAAGATGTCTGTCACACTGGTGCTGGCGAAAAAATTGCCTACCTGTCTCCTTGGCTATTAATCAAGTTACTAGACAAACGACCTCTCCGTTGAGTGTTCCGAGGTTACAAGGACGCCATCCCAAAACGTCTTAGATGCTCGGATTTTTTCCTTTTCTTAAAACAGGGATGTTTAGTAGCAGAGGCGGACAGATGGAGGCAGGTTGATGTGAGTGGAGCAACAGGATTAATTAAAAGTCCCCTTCCTCCCCTTTGGAACTACAGCCAAATGACGGCAGGGTTTGGCCAGAGGGTGCGGCCTGACCCCATGTCAAAAGTGGTGAAGAGATGATAGGTAATATACAAAGGGGGTCATGGCGGCACGGTCTCATTATTAGATGGCGGCCAAAAGTAAATTTCGGGACTTCTCACAGCCAACGGTGACAGCTTCACAGGTTGGTTTCGCAAAGTACTTCAGAACATCTACAACCACTCCTTCCATTACAAGCTGCTCTAGACAACCACTCTTTTCTATTTAAGACATTGCACACACCAATTTTATGGCTTATATATTTTTTTCATTTCAAAGAAAACCTTTACCATCCCTTCATCTAGCTAATAAATGATGCGGATGCGAGGGGGGGAAAGGGGGAAAGGGAAGATGGAAGGAGGAGAAGAGGGAGACAGAATCTTCATTAGAATAAGTTCAATAGCAAGAAACTACTTTATTTTACAGTTGCATTTTCTAGTCACGCTTAATTTCCCATTTTCTGTTGTTGTAATAAGGTTTTAAGAGCATCAGCAACTAAGGCCATATTGCTTCTTGTATATTGTCTGTAAATTGCATGTCTTCTGAGGTTGATTTTCTGTTTTCTGGACAAAAACCGAGTTTCTGGGAGAAAATACCATTCTATCCTCGCCTGAGCAACTAACTCAGCCACGTTGTGAAAAAGGCCCATAAAAATTCTTTACATCATCGATTGGACTCGAACTCAGGTCTCTTCCACCCGGTATGGGGAGGACGGCGATTCTATCAACCCACGAGGGCCCCATTTTCTGAAAATACATTCATCACCTTCAACGTACTCACAATAGTAGATGATAAATGTATCCAAATAAACTTCGATAGTCCCAGTATTGATCAACATGGTTGAGAAATATATTAATCAATAACCTACATAATAATGCAACGATTCGTTCTTGTCGCTCGTATGGAAAGACTTTCAGTTGAAATTCTTTGGAGACTGCAGAAATCGCTTCAAAAAATCTCAAGAATTTCGTGAAGGAAAAAATCCTTACACCTAAAGCAGAGTTGCAAGATTTTCCTCCCCTATTTATGTTTTTTCTTTAAGGTCCACTTCATTGTGTGGATGGGGAGGAGGGTTTTTTTTTGTCAATTTGTATTATTTAAAATACTATATACGAATAGCGAAAACCGATTAAAACATGTCTTTCGAAACAATTCTATCGCAAGCGCTGTTTCGCTACCATTTTTAATAAACAAATTGAAATAAACAAAATAAATAAATAAAATAAACAAATTTTAATAAACAAACATACATTCGTGATAGCAACGATGAAAGTTTTATTTTCGGTTTGTCATATTACAGGATTCTATTGCTTCTGATTACTCTACAGTTTAATTCGGATTTATTTATTATTTATTATTCAGTTTATTTACAGAACAATTTCTCCGCTGAATAGTCATTGGTTTGAAGGGTGTACGCATACCACAATAAGATCAGATGCCATTAATCTAACATAACTCATAAGTTAGCGCTTACGCCGCAGTAGCCGACTCGAGTGTACAGTAGTACACACGTTTCAGTTGACCGTGGTTCACGTGACTGTTAAATACGGTGTCGTTCTTGTACTCTCTATCTTGTGAATTTCTCTGTCCCTGTGTGGCTGCCCTGGAGTATAAACCCGAAAATTTACTTAACTTTTTATATTCTTGGTTCCAAACATGGATGGTTAAAGAAATATTCAAATTACAATGATTAATTAAAGCCTTTTCATAATTTGCAATTAAGCTCAAAGTTGATCATGGTATATACAGAGTTTCGGCGTAAAAACCATCACATGGAAATAGTGTGCTAATGGTCGACTTTTCCAGCCTTCTCAGATGGTGCACTTTTCTCAAGTACAGTTATAGTCAGACAGTATAAAACTAGAGGTGGAAAAATGTCTTTGATTAGATTTATACTACATCTTCGTCATGGCACATTGTCAACACCAAGGTGAAACATATAGCATAGTGCGTTAGTATTTGCTGGAGAAATCATTTAAGACGTTCCAAATTGAGTTTGGTGGAACAAAATGTGTATCTTTTACGTCCATCTGTGGGATCCCAAATAACCTTGCTGATGTTCAGTGTCAACGGTGTGCGTGCCAACTGAGAGAAGACTGTGTTTCTCAATCTTTTTCTTCATCAGTTGATGTTCTTATTGGATTTTAGAAGCATGGGCTACTTAGGCCATGTTTTTGTGAATTGCATGTGTTCTGAGGTCGATTTTCTTCTTCATCAGTGTTTTCTGAACTACTGCAAAACCATCGGTCTCCTTCTTTACAAGGAGTCGGGAGGAAGATTTTGGTCATAAGCAAGGCCGGATTTACCAAGGAGCAGTTTGTTGGGGTTTTTTTTTTTTTTTTGTTAGTTAAGTGCCAAAGCAACATTGCCCTAATAGCTAGCTCAGTTGGTATAATAACCATACTCCCTAAACCAAGCAGAAAAAACCTGAGTTCAAATCCCGTCAATGACGCTAACATAACACGTTGTGAAAAAAAAAAAAAAAAAAAAAACATAAAATTTCCTCGCGTCATTCACGAGATTCGAAGGTGAGGGGAGTACGGTGATTATATCCACTTCGCTACCTGCGAGGGCTTTTCAAGGAACACTGGTGCACTTGCTCCAGTGCTTAAGTCGGAGTCCTGGACTACTGAATTAATGGTCCAGAAGTCCTCCGCGATCTTATTTCAGGACCTCCAAAATGATGTGTCCAAGGTCCCAAACTATCTAAAGCGGCCTTGGTCATAAGTTTCCAGTTTGACCAGATGAGGTGGAGACTATATATTTCACGTTTGTAGAGGTGAGATTTCAAGGGGCCAATTTACATGTTATGCGGCTGATAAATAAAATAAAAAAAACAAAACAAAACTGAATTCTGAAGGAGGGAAATCCTACTCTTTCAAATATGAGATCGGCTAATTCGGCCCCAATTGAAAATTTTTTTCTATAAATTCCTCCAGTCAATGGCGGAATTGGAACTCAAATCTCACGTTCCAAGGCAGTATCAAATTCATATTATATCAAATTCGGCAGTATCGCCGAATTAGTAGATCTCAGCTGGAGGTATGAAGGATTTTATCTGGGCAACTCAGGTTTTTCATTCAACAAAAAAAAAAAAAAAGAAAGGCAAACCGACCAGAAAATACACACACTTTACAGACATAATATACTATGAGTGTATGAGCTACATTCTTGGTTAACATGAAATTGAAAATGTTTGCTTTTGTGAATAAAGTAAATCGCTTAAGTGCGGCAGAGGAACATCGATGAAGTTCTGTTCTTGTGACAAGTTATTTTGACGTTAGTGGCACTTTAAATACGAGTTCCTGGTTAGGTTGGGAGAGGGGTTCAATGTTCAGTGAGTATGTGCTTTTGCGGACCCCGGGGTATTCCCCATTTGCCGCTGCGTCGTCTTGTGGTGAGGCAGATGCCAACGCCGACCATTTGTAGTGTTGGTTTGTGTAATAGTGTGCTGTTTTTTGTGTTGAGTGGCCGGCGTCTGGTGACTTAGCAGAGGGCGACGACCGCCAGGCCATTTTCCCCCGACTCCCATATCTGTCCAAGAGGTGGTGCGTCAGATTCTACTGCTAGCTCGCGCTGCCCGGTCCCCAGAGCCAGGTCTGGAGAAGCCCAGGGAAAGGAGGAGGAAAATAGCAGGGAGAAGTTGAGGAATGGGATGTTGAGGGTAGGTAGTGATAGGGAGATGGGGATGGAAGCTTCTCCATGGAAACAGATGAGAGGAGTTGGTGAGTAGTGATATGGAAGGTGGCTCCAGGATCCCACTCCTAGTATTGGGGTCGGCAAGGTCTGCCGCACCTCTCATTTGGGGGTAAGCAAGGTAGATCGCACCCCAGAAGGATCTGAGGCCAGCAAGCGATCCTGCATGACACAGGGATTTCACCCAGTTGAAAGGTTAGCATAAGTCCATGGGGTAGTGACTCGATCCCGTATCACAGTGTGTATGGAATTCAGATAGGGATTGTCCAGTCTGGCATTCCAGGCTGGGTTGTAAGTTAAGTCAGTTCAAAAGGTCCCAGTTAGGAGAGGCAAAGTCAGGAGTAGTCGATGTTTGGGCTAACTTCTCTGTCGGGTGATATACACTGTGCTGCCACTTTATTAGTATACCCCTGCTGTGCACCCAAATGGTTTGTCCCACAACGTTGCACGTCACATGACCACAGTTGTGGATATAAATGCAGCAGAACAATCTTTCTAGTATCAGTTAAGCGTACAAACCGTAGCAAGAATGGGGAAAAGGAGTGATCTAACGGACTTCGATTATGGCATGGTAGTAGGTGCAAGACGTGCTGGACAAAGCATCTCTGAAACGGCAGTTCTCCTGAACTTTTCACGCACCACAGTTTCAAGGGTGTATCGAGAATAGTGCAACGAACAGAAAACATTCTCTCAACGGCACTCCTGTGGAAGAAACTCGCTTATTGATGAGAGAGGTCACAGGAGGATGGCTAGAATTGTGCAAGCACACAGACGGGCCACAATGTCGCACATCACGTCAGAATACAACCTTGGTGCGCAGAACAAAATATCGCAACAGACCACTAGTCGCACTTTGTCGCGAATAGCCTACAACAGCCGACGGCCACATCGCGTACCTCAGTTATCAATGAAGAACAAGAGAGCACGCCTCCTGTGGGTACAGCAACACCAACACTGGACTATCGAGGATTGGAAAACAGTTGCTTGGTCTGATGAGTCAAAGTTCCTGGTGCATCATGTTGATGGAAGGCTCAGAATTGGGCGAAAATAACATGAATCCATGGACCCGTCATGTCTGACGACTACAGTGCAAGGTGGTCGGGACAGTATGGGGAATGTTTTCTTGGCACCTGTTGGGTCCATTGATACCCATAGATTCACGTCTGAGTGCCACATCGTACCTAAATATCGTTGCTGACCAAGTGCATCCGTTCATGTTGACAGTTTATCCTCAGTCAGATGGTTACTTCCAGCAGGATAATGCGCCGGTTTCACAAAGCCCGAATCGCTATGGAATGGTTCCAGGACATGACAATGACTTTTCTTTGCTGCAGTGGCCCGCTTAGTCCCTGGATCTCAATGCTATTGAATATCTCTGGGACGAGCTGGAAAGGGCTGTTCGCTGCAGGCCTACACCTCCGTCGAATCTCAATGAACAGGGTGACACACTCATGTCTGCATGGTACTCCATTCCTGCTTGTTTCAGCATCTTGTTCAATCCATGCCTAGACGAATTCAGGCTGTTTTGAAGGCTAAAGGAGGCTCAACAGGCTACTAGGTAGGTGTACCTAATAAAGTGGCAGCACAGTGTACATGCAGAGTACGTACCGAACAGAGGAATCAGATCGCAGTCATGGAAAGGCGTGACACAAATTTATGGACCGGGCAAGAATTTAAGAATGTGGCACCGTGCCTAAATTCTTTGATGGAATCAAAAGACTTGTGAATCGCCCGAAGAAATATGCAGAAATGGCAAATGACTGATTACAGTAAAAAATAATGTATTCCCACTTTTATTTCGTTTAAGAAATTTTCCTTAACAAAATCGCACAAAAAACATAGAATATATAAAATAATAACTGTCTTATGACGTGAATGACAGGGTTTCTTATTAGTTTCAACGATAAAATAACTTCAACAACGCATTCTCTCACATAGTCTGCTCAACATTAAGTGTTAAAAGTTTTATGGTGAACATTCCTGCTGTCAAACAGTTTCAGAAGCTGCTGGAAGTTTCCCCTTTGGCAATATTTTCTGAATGACAGTATTTCATTAGACGGTTTATTCATTAGTCGGTTGATAACCAAGTTAGATGAACATGTAGGCAATGGCCGTATATCGCTTAATGAAAATAAATGAACTTAATTTATATATGTTGTTTTATATCCTGGTCCGGTTACTTCACATTTGTTTGCCGATGTACATTTGAATTCCAGCTGGCAAAGACATTGTCTATCAAATATATTTGACGTTCTGTAGTTCCTATATTTTTGTATTTTTTTCACAAAGTCCTTCGAATCCTTCTCCCTTATCACGAAAAGGAGTTCCAATCATTGGACTACTATCCACCGACCTACCAATGTATACGTTATCTTTAGCCTTGGCATATCTATCAACCTTTATTTCGTCTAAAACCATATTTGTTTATTTCCGGGATTTTCCCCGATGTTTGCTAGGAATGCTAATGAACAGTTCTGTACCAACCACACACTATCAATTATGCCATCATCAAAGGTCGCCACGTGTCACAGAAATTGAACAACCACATGCACGGAATACGATAGTGAAAGGTTGCATGACGTTCAACGTACGCACACTTAGCCACGACAAGTTAATATGACCTTTATCAAACGCTTGATTTTAACCTAAGTGGAAAATTAGATGTCTTAGTTGAGAGAGCAATGCACATGCTCTTTAACAAATACCTACTTTCTAAACAGAACTGTTTTTTGTTGTTTGTTTTTTAAACAAATATAGATATTTAGAGCTTTTACGTGAGTTTTATTTTTGTATCCCCCTTTCAAAGAACTCCCTTCACGTTGTTTGTGCATTATGGATAACTATGTAATGGATAATATTTTAACGTTAAACTTGTCAACGTAACAACATAAAATACCACAAGAGAATAACCATTATTTTGGATATTTTAAACGCACCACTGGTTTATAAAATAAGCAAAGCAATATTAGATCATCTATAATGGAACACTGTCCCACGGAAACTAATGATGTATTCACACCACGGAACATCATCCTATGATTGATTCCTCGAAGTTTCCAGGATTAAAATTCTCAGTCCTTCGCTCGACACCGACTTGAGCGTAGCTTCTCGACCATTATATTGTGAGTTTACACCATATCTGGGATTGCGAACCCTCTTAATATGTCCATCGAACAAATATTTAAATTGAGTTTGAAGTAGCGAAATACCTACAACAACGTGACTTGGAAACGTGATTTTCTGTATATTGACTACATTTTTCATTTAACGTTGTTGTAGGTATTTGGCTACTTCAAACTCAATTTAAATTTTTGTTCGATGGACGTATAAGAGGGTTCGCAATCCCAGATGTGGTGCAAACACACAATATAAGGGTCGAGAAGCCACACCCAACCCTCTCGGGTAGGCACAGTTAATAAAACCGCCGTCTTTCCCACACCGGGTGGAAAAGATCTGAGTTCGAATTCCATCGATGACGTGAGGAATTTTTATAGGCCTTCTTACAACGTGGCTCAGTTCGTTGGTCTCAGGAGAGGGTAGCATGGTTTTTCGCCCAGCAAACAGGCAAATTGATGAGACAACACATACAATTTATGGACATAACATATACGGCGCAGTATGGCCTAAGTCGCTGATGCACCTACATCACTACAATTAATAAACAGCCATGCCCAAAAAGGGAATTAGTTTACTTTAAGATGTCAAGTAAGTCTTCGCATACGTAGTTATCCTACACAGATTTTATTATTTTCTGAAAATGTTATCTTTCTGAAGGCAACCTAATTAACCTTCCCAAATAAAAGATCAGATAATATGCTGTATGTAAAATTTCAGCAAAATTTCTGGATAGGGATAGTCTCCTTAAGGGGATCATAGCATGGGTTCGTAAAAGAGAAGGGCCTGAACTAATCTAGTTAATTGTTATAGTGAAGTCATAAAACAGTTGAATGCAAAAAACAGTTTTGACATTATTTACCTTGATTTCAGCAAAGCTTTCGATACGGTTACCCAAGAATTGCTGTTATATAAACTTGAGCAAATTGGGATTTTCCGAAAAAATTAACTATTCCAAATATCCTCGATCCCAATTGTTTCGGATAACTGGATATTCTACTGTATATTGTATTTTCCCTTCAGTTCTAAGTTGCGTAATAGGACATTCCATTCCTAAAACACATGTTACAGGCAACGCCCTAATGTTCATTAACTCGTGTTGATGTCGACAAACAAGTTGAAGAGGACTCATATAGGTAATTATTTCTGGCGAAATCATACATCCCACTTCGGCACCAGGTGTGATGACCATCGCGGGGCCTCTAGGAAGAAGAAGATGATAATGAAGAGTATGTTTTGACTAACAAACACTTCGTTGAAGTCATTTGTTTTTAAACGTGTTCGCATATATGTGTAAAGTGTCTGTTGTCTTCAACATGTCCGACTATCCGCATATAACAACTCGATTCCAGTGAACAGATTTTCATGAAATTTTACATTTGGATCTTTTAGAAAGGTTCGTTGAGCCATGTAAAATTTCATTAAAATCGGACAGATAGAAATCCTGAAATTATTGTTTCTTTTATTTCACACATATCAACATAGGCAATCCATATACTGTGTAGTGTAGCTGAAGCACTGGATATTATGTTTGTTACCGTGCACTGATTGCAGGAACAAATAGACAATATGGCGGATGCACAGAAAAGAAATATTCTCCGGTACGCATATGAAAGATGGTTTCTTTCATCAGTACTGTACTTGCTTATTATATTAATCAGAAGACACGCAAAATACTTGTTATAGTTCAATTGCATTAAAATCCAGTAGGAAATAAAGTACATTACAAAAATGTTGATAGCATATTACGATCCGAAGTACGTGTTTTTATCTGTTTATTAAATTAAATCGCAGATCCGTTGTTGTTGTAACAGGTTATTTAGGAGCATCAGTGACTATGGCCATATTGCTCCGTATGCAGTATATAGTGTCTATAAATTGCGTGTTCCGGGAGAAAGAACCATGCTACCCTCGCCTGAGACTGACTAGCTCAGCCACGTTGTGAAAAAGACCCATACAAATTCCTCCCGTCATCTACGGAACCCGAACTCGGGTCTTTTCCGTCCGGTGTGTGTAGGACGATGATCCTACCAACTGCGCTACCCACGAGGGCTCAGAGATCTGTGAAACAGTTTTTATTTTAATAAAACAGTTTTAAAACTTCAGAAGTACACTGAAAGGACAGAATTCATGGGATACCTGGTTCCTGGGCAACGCGACGCTGTCACCCCTCTCGTTAGTGGACGAACACACCGCTGGACACGTCAGGAGCGAGAGTGCATAGCACGCGTTCCTTGAGTGGACCGGAGTTCAAGCCCGTGATTACTAAATACGATAAATATTTGTATTGAAAATTTATTGTAAACTCTACTGACTTGGTTGTCGTGCCGGAGTATAAACAGAAAATTTATTTATTTTACACTGCATCACGGCATTCACGTCGACGGCAATTCGATGTCAGTGTGGAAAAACGTCGTGAATTAACTGACTTTGAAAGAGGGATGATAGTGGGTGCCCGACGCATAGATCACTCTATCGCAGAAGTGGTACACAAATTGCACTATTCGACAATATCAAGAGTGTATCGAGAATACGCCATTTCCGGAATAACATCTCATCGTGGACAGCGCTGTGGGCGGAGAAAGGTGGTGGATGAACGTAGCCGATGACATCTGTCTCGCATTGTTTCAGCCAACCGGAGAGCGACAGTGGCACAAATCACCGCCGACTTCAACGAGGAAGGTTCCAGAAACGTCTCCACCAAGACCATCAGGTGATCATTAGCTGCAATAGGGAGCCGCCGACCCACCAGATTCCCGTTGCTAACACCACGACACAGGACTCTACGCTTCAACTGGGCGAAAGAACATCGGCACTGGACCTTGGATGATTGGAGACGGGTTTCCTTGTCCGATAAGTCTCGTTTCCAGTTATTTCGAGCGGGCGGGAGGGTGCGTATCTGGTGGAAACTGCAAGAAGCTATGCACCCGTCATGTCAAAAAGCAACTGTTCAGGCAGGTGGACGGTCAGTAATGGTCCAGGGCATGTTCAACTGGCACATGTTGAGACCTCTGGTACGTCTAGACGCATCTCCAAATGGTCCAGGTTACGTGTCGATCCGTGCAGACCATTTGCATGCATCCCTTCATGGTCATCGTGCACCCACAGGCAATGGACTCTTCCAGGCAGGACAATGCGTCTCCCCACTGAGCCGTGAGGACTAGAACATGGTTCGAAGAGCATTCGGCAGATTTTACTACCATGGAATGGCCTCTCCGTTCATCGGACATGAACCCTGTGGAAAGTTCTGTTCGTGCTTTGGATCCTTCACCCAGGAATGCGTCGGAATTATGGACAGCGGTGCAGCAAGCATGGATGGAAATACTTGTGGAATGCTTTCATGAACTATTGGACTCAGTGCCTCGCCGTGTGACTGCCCTTATCCGAGCGAAAGGTGGGCCTACCGGTTACTAGGTAGGTATCCCATGATTTCTGTCCACTCAGTGTAAAGTACTACAAGACGTTGAGTAAATATTATGTTGAAAGACATATGCAGGAGAGAAAACATTGCTTTTATACATCATTAGTTAATTAATTAGTGTGATTAATTATAAAGAAAAAACAAATTAATTTAATCAATGAAAATCTAACTCACTGCGGACATTACCCACTTTTTTTTTTTTTTTTAATGCAGACCCCAAACAAGAAAGATATTAGAACCTATAGTACTTGGTACCGTGGGTGGGCTGAGGTTGAAATGATGGAAGAAGATACTTGCTGCATTAGACTTAAATTTCTGTAGATTGCAGTTTCAGGAGATATGTGTGAAGTGAGGTTCTTCCAGAAAAAAAGAAACAAATGATAAATAAGAAAAGTTGGTTCTGTGAGCTTGAAGTTGGACAGTAAAAGGATGCTGACTGGTTTGAAAGAGAGAGAGGGACTTTATAGAAGCCAATTCAGAAGAATAGTACTCGTGAAGTATCGATAGAAAAGGTATGCAGCCTTTTCGTCTATGAGACATAGTGGAGAAACTTTGTAAGAGATGGGTCATTAACTTACTATCCTCTTTTGAATGGAGTGTAGCAGCTTGAGAGAAGTTACAGGGGCACTACCCCTGATGTGGAAACAATATTCCATGGTGTAGGAGCAGATTTAACAGAGAGAGTAATTGGTTAGGAGAAAAGTAACGCCAAGAGCGAAAGAGAAACCCAGTTTTTTAGATGCAGAGAAACCAATATTTGTGATGTGCTTATGTGGCAAAAGAGATTAGAAATCAGGGTAATCTCGTATAGAAATAAGTGATCTTGCCTAGAAATCAGAGTCATCGAAGATAAGATAGGAGCAGAAAATTCCTTTCGGCGGCATATATAAACAGGAGTGAGTTTTAGGATTCAAATTAAGTTTGTTTGTTTGTTATTTGGTTTTTAGGAGCATTAGCAACTAAAGTCATATTGCTCCGGGAATATGCGGTGGTCATTCCCTGACCTTTCCGCATCCTCCGTATTTGATGGTCACGGGCTCGAACCCCGGTCTAATTAAGAAGCGTGTGCTACGTGGGCAGGAGCACTGCTGCTCCTGCTCACCTGACTACGGAGGCGCCTTCAAATTAAGTAAATTATCTTTGCCGCACTGGTTTATCTCTGTCCAAGTCAAGCAATAGTCGTCTTTTTTTTTTTTTTTCATATTTTAATTTTTTATTTATATATTTTTTATTCATATATATTTTTATATATATTATTTATTTTTTCTTATTTTAGTTTATTTATTATTATTAATTTTTAATTTATATATATATATATATATATATATATTATTTTTTTTTTTGCTGGCACTACTTCCGGTGGGGGCGAGACTTTAGTGCATGAGGCAGTCAGAATGGTGGACTCAGGCCCGGTTCTATGTGCCTGGGGACGGCCATCGGAGGGGAATGTCCGGGTACCGGCTGCTCCCCAGTGGCGCAGAGGCCTCTTCTATACAGGCCCGTTTTGCAGAAGTTCTGCGTAAATTCGGCTTTTCAGGTGGAGATAGACAGAAGTCTAGGTGCCACCATAGACTTCACAAAGTACCGTGGTGCAGATGTGGGAAACCACAGGTGGCACCTTTCACAAAACACTATGCCACCGTAGACATGATAATAATAATAATAAAGTCTTTGCACAAATGTAAATAACTGTTTTATCAGTGCATAATTATAATGTACACCTTCTAGCTGATGGCTGTTCGGGGTTGAAGCCTCTATTGGTGTAAAGTGATTGAATAAAGAGATTATAAATAGAAATGCCTGTTTACAAATTTCTGGTAGGTTCAATGGATATACTACCTTCCGAAAAATCGAGTCATAACATCTAATATACAGTACTGCATATAGATACACGGAATCGATAACATGGTAGGGTTCTGGTGACGCCAAGAGTGACTTGAATATGACGTAAATTGCACATCCAGAATGTTAGTAGGACGATCTGCGTGAATTTTCTCTGACTTGTTCGAAAGAAGTACTACTCATGCTGTACACTGACCAAAGCCATTCACTCTTCAGGTAACCCGTACATGTGTAACCAGCAACCAGAACTTTTCACCATCAGACTAACCATTGAAATGGGCCTAAGCATTTGGAAACGGGCCTATGCCCGTTTCCAAATAGCAATATTTTTCTTTCAGCAAAGAGTAAATCGACCATACATATTATATACAGCGCAATACGGACTAAGTTACTGATGCGCCTAAAACTCAACTATATGAAAGAAAGAATTGTGCAAGTTTAGTATGAATTGGATCACATTTATTTTGAAGCCATTTTATTAAGGTTGGGAAAAAGGAAGTCCACAGACAGATACTTACCCACCTTGAGACCCTGACATTACGAAGAAGGTTGAGCTGAGCATTCTGAAGTAAGAGCTGAGATATATTATCCTGTGTGAACCAAGTGATAAACTTTCAGTCACTCATTCGATCTAATTCTTGTAGGAATTCTGGTAAACGATGTTCATATGGGGTTTTCATCTTTGGGTAAGGAAAATTCCACTTGCGCTGTTTAGCAGTGTTCGTGCTTTTTAATAAAATTCCTGCCATGAATGGTTTTTGAAATTTTTCATGTTTCGTGGAAATATTTAGGTTGAAAGCCTTATCTGAGCTGTGCTGCCACTGCGCTCTAGTTCGGTTGGTAATGGTCTTTGAGGCTGTTGTTTTAGCAATGAAATTTATTCAGCATATATGCGGATGTAGAGTAAGTTCAGGAGATCACAATTTTCGAGGCATCCCCATGGTATGATGAGGGCAGCAAAGAAACATTTATATGGATCCAGGTGGTGGAAAAGATAAAAGGAGTTTTGCCGGCACAGGCCAACTGTACAAAAGTTATCATGACCAGGGATTCATAATGAGGAACCCCTAAAATATGTTGCGTGACAGAAGAATCTCCTCAATGACAGCAATTTTTTCCTAAATTTCGTTAGAAGAGTAAGAGGTATTCATGAGTTGGAATGTGGATTTGGACAGGGAAAAATGTTTTTCCCTTATTTTTTGAAGTTGAAGAATTTAGTGTTGTAACTTCGTATGAGTCGTTAGGGAAGGGCGCCTTCTGAGTAACTGCCTGGAGTGCAGAAATTAACCTGTCGTATCGGCTCTAGCTCTGCTTTATACACTACTGGCAGACTATTCCATTTAAATTCGATAGGAGGCGCTGATACGAGGTATGTCCATTTATATAATATTTTGGTTAGTTAGTGTATATTTAGTACGATGCCATTATTATTTCAGTGATCCACACTACCAATAAGCGCTGTTTATTAAACATACGCAAAATAATAACAGCACAAAACCACCATAATTGAGCTTTCTAATGCCCAATTTAGTAAAATTTATGCTGTGTAAATATCCGCTGGGTATCAATAACTTGCTGCGTAATAGAAAAACACGGGTGAGAATGTTAATTGAAGAGTAATGTTTCCATGTTTTAAGGAAATCAATCATTCTGCATATAAAGACCAAAAAAGTCTCATCAGAAAAGCACACGTGATTAAACTTCTCAAGTGTAATCTAATAACATATCTCGTTTAGTTTTTGATTAAACCACCCTAACGTAAAGTTCCGGGAAAAGATTTTAATTAAATATGTCAAGTCCAAAGAAGTACAGTACATAGTTTTTGTAATGGCATGCGTCACTGTGCTGCCATCTATCGTGCAAAAGAAGCACAAGCTCTAAACATGGGTTAATCATCCCACTATACTGCCACGGTTAAGAGTAATTTATTCAGAAACATATTAGATATAAAAATTCGATCTGAAAAAGAATATTCATGAAAAATATAACTTAAGTACACTTTATTAACTCTTATATCACCAGGGCTTTTCTCACAAATGAGAACAGTTCTTAAAATTCACAAAAATAGCCTATTTCTATATTTAAATTAAAGGCACATTGCCCATACAACACTTTTACATTTCCAGAATTATATAACATGAACTTACTATTACGAGTGGCGAAGCAGCATTTATGTGCTAGCAGTTCGACATGAAACTACACATTCATCTCCAACTCATTATCAACAATTACAAATGGTTCCAAGAACAGTCAAATATATTTTACATCGGTTTCAATAATAATATATTTTGCTTACATCACTCCACCTAACAGATTCAGTTTAATAATACATTTTCTTTCAACAATTAATGTTAACATTCGTAAAAACACAGCATCAAACAGTTCTAGTACGTAAACAGTGATGTATGCTTAAATATGAAGGTTCATACACAAAAACTGTGCAATCTGCAAGTCAATCCAGCCCCCTAAATGTAAAGATGACTTTGCAGTGGTACTTGCATCTGACTGTGCTCATTTTCTACAATAAGTTCTATATACAAATATACCATGCTGATGAAGAAAAGCACACTATCTACATCAGCATTATCTTCAAAGAACCCACACACTGAACTGAGGAATTACTATGTCCGGGTTCTTTATATATATATACGTCTAGTTTATCATCTATCTAATTATATATATACACCTACACATTTTGGTCACTGTTGAATCCTAGGAACAACAAATACTCACGTGCCCGTGTCTACGGGTGTTAAATACAAGTAGCGCCATCTTATGGCTTTTAAAAACTTTAAATGAAACCTGTAGTCATGGGTGGGTGGATATAAATCAGGAAAATTATTACCAGAAGGAATGGATAGCGTATAAACCACACAAATTCTTGGAATCATCACAATAAAAGGAAAACAAAAGCTCATTATTCCCGGAAGTTACAAAATCTTTACATCCTGCATAATTATTGTAGACCACCTCCCCTCAGAATAAATTTTATACGCTAACCGCATCGCAATCGTATATATTGGCACGATCATAAGCCGACAGGTGTGGTGGTGGGAGGGGGATAGAAGTACATTGTCATCATGGATTCATTCTGCACAGAGACAAAATCATTTCCAGGTTCACTATTTGTTCTTTGTCCTCTTACTTTAAAAGTAAAGGTTTCGTTTTATTTCCTCCCCCCCCCCTTTTTTAAATCTTAAAACTAAGGGAAAGGCTGTGTTATTTGACATTCGTGAAGATGAACCCTGAAAAGAGGTGGGGAAAGGTTTTGTCACGTTTAAACACAATTTATCACTGTGACATTAATAACTATGTGCACTTTTCCGCGTTCTGTAAGATTGGTGATTTACATCCTGGTGATGTTTCCAAGATTACTTGGGCGTGTGGTAAAATTTACTTTAACAAAAAGAGTTTAAACAATAATTCTATCTTCATTAGCAGCACCCTTAGACGCTGCATCACAAGCAAAATACCTAAGAGGTACAGGTGTGTTGAGGACGGGGGGGGGGTTGAACATCGTCAATCCAGCTGACAAAAGGAAGAAAGCTTACTATTAGTAATTCTACTTTCTAACACTAGTCGGCGCTTGTTCTCTTCCAGTTATACCCAATAAGGGTACGTTTAATACGTCCACCAGAAAGAAGTATTAATGTTTCGGAATTTCCTGTCATCTCATTACTTTGCATGAAATTGAAGTTTTTCAGTACGAATAATCCAAATAATCTCGTTGTTAGTGAGTCATAGGAAAAATTGCTTTTCTAGTATTGAACCGAATTTACTCTTGCGTTTCGTCGCCAACCTACTTGGCATTATTGTCAAATGTTAGAATTTTAATCCGAGAAACGTCCTCTTTTCTTTTAATGGTGAGGATATTTGAAAGCGCAGAGAAGCCTACTGAAATTCTGAAGCATTGCAGAATGATACCATCAGGCTTATCTTCATACATTTAAATTACATTTATTGAAATGACTTACAAACTGTACATTTTCTTTAAACATGACAACACATGTAAGCAGAGCTGTAATCGTAAAAAAAAAAAAAAAAAAAAAAAGTAGAGGGTATATGTATAATAATGTATATATGCATAAAATAGCCACGCCAACAGTGATTAATAATATATAATATATTATTAATGATATAAGAAATCCAATTTTTAAATGTTAAGCTGGACAGTTTGAAAGTACATTAAGGTAGTAACAATATGGCTATCGTTTTGCTATAATTTTGTTTTTCAGGGTTCGCACGGTCGCATAAGGGTTTCCGAAGTGAGACACCAGTACGCTGCCTCAATGTAAAGGACCAAGGAGGAGTAGGAACAGTAATAAGCCTGTGGCTTCTTATTATTTATTCGTTTATTATTTTTATTTTATTTTTATTTCATTTTATTATTTTTTATTTTTTTTATTTCATTTTATTTATTTTTATTTTTTAATATTATTTTATTTATTTTTATTTTTTATTTGGGGGGGGGGGGATCAAAGGAAGAGAGAAACACAGAAGTTGTCTTTTTTTTCTTCTTTTTTTTTTTTTTGTTCGTACAACAAAAGCCTCTGTTCCTTGCCCTGAAAATAATTTCTCGTAAGAAAATATTAACACAGAGAGACCAAATGTAAAGCAAATATATGAAATAGATAGCATTTTTATAAAAAATGTTGAAGCATTTACTAAAAAACAAATAAGCTCCAATTGCATAGATGAGTTAAGTGTTGGGAGACCAGATCTGTTTTTTTTTTTCAGATTTTGTGCCAAGACAACAAAGGCCACGGGGCATCAGCATATTGTGTCTGTAAATAACGTGTATTTTATTGTTGATTTCCCTCCTTTGCTGGATGTAGAACTCGAGATCCTGTAAGAAAAAAAACAAGAAACCTCCACTGAAACTGATTAACTTGATTGTTGTATAAAAACAGCCCAGCTTTCGCAGTAGCAATGATCACGATCTCCATCCATTCACTGATGAATGGATTAGTGATAGCCATATCTTTTAAGCAACTGAAGCTGATCCTGCTGTTAACTGTTAATTATTTCTGGAAAGATTTTAATATTCTGACAATGATGAAAGCATCCTAGATGAAGGGAATGTTTACCACATCTAACCATGATGAATTTCTGGAAGAAACTCTGGCCAGAATGCATCAAATATCTTCAAAGATTTCCTAATATAAAGGAGGGGTAGTGAGGATTGTTGAACTAGTCAAGAATGTTGGAGGAAAAGGATTCAAAAATCTACAGGAGCAACTGTTCAGTGAATATCTATTTAAACTTTATCAACAAAAAAGGCAAGTGGAGAGGAACGAGAGAAAAATGGAACAATAATTAACAGCTAAGAAAACCATCAGAGGATTTTTAAAATTTCAATGAAATTAACCACAAAATTATTGAAATCAATGCTTTCAGGGAATGAAGTTTAATCATATAAAAAAGTTGATGCCATATAAAACCATAAAGATTAAGTTAAATATACGCAGTGCATTACATCTCAGACACATTAGCAAATAACAATTTATGATTTTCCAGTCAAGAGAAGAGGAATTCTTTATAGGGCTTTTTTTTTTTTTTTTTTTTTTCCACAGCATGGACAAGTTAACTGGTCTCCGGCGAGGGCTGCACGGTTCCCCCCCCCACCCTCAAGAAACTCGAAGTTTTTATCCAGAAAACAGGCAAAAACCATAAAGATTAAGTTAAATATACACAGTGCATTACATCTCAGACACATTAGTAAATAACAATTTATGATTTTCCAGTCAAGAGAAGAGGAATTCTTTATAGGGCTTTTTTTTTTTTTTTTTTTTTTTTCCCCAGCATGGACAAGTTAACTGGTCTCCGGCGAGGGCTGCACGGTTCCCCCCCACCCCACCCTCAAGAAACTCGAAGTTTTTATCCAGAAAACAGGCAAACCGACTACAGAATATACGCAATAGAAACAATATGTCGACGCCTCACAGCCTTAGTTGCTTTGGTGTAAAAACAAACAATCAAAATGCAGCCCAGTTTGCAATACAACAAATTTTCATTGAAAGGAATACAGAATTTAATTAAAAGTAAATTGTCCGTTTATACACCGGCACGACTCCATAAAGTCAGAGAAGTTTACAAGCCTAAGAAACAAGAACATTGCCGTATTTTGTAGTATACGTGGATTGGAACACGAGGTATAACTCTGTACTGGCATTAGACCACTGGCTTGACTACAGAAGTGTCCAACTTGCTTGTGTAGACATGAATTCACTCTTTTAAAGGTGTTTGATGCAACTCTACGAAGAATATGTTCATCCCACTAGTCTTCAACATTACAAAAATGATTCGTATGGGCAGTATGGTTATAAAATAAACCCGTGTCCCTCTCGGGGGAAACCCATATTGCTTATTGCACTAATAAATGCTGCACTGCTACTTAAACACCACTGCTGTCACAATTAAACTACCTTATGCTACCTGTCTAAAAATATATAACTCCATATCGAAAGATATCAATGAAAGGTGCAGAGAAATTGCTCTGTTGACCAACAACGTTAAAGCAAACAAAGTTTGCTATAACGTTGTAAAGTAAATCGCTAGGAATTTCCCCGGTCTCGCACTATCTTTTCCTTCGGGAGCAGTGCTGTTTATTGACTGTGTAAGACTGAAGAAATTCGTAGAGTTGTTTTCACAATATGAAAATTGTCTGCTTTTTAAATAACGTACAAAACGATGCATACACACTAGTATAATACAATGCAGTTTTAGCTAATTACAGTAGGTACATTTTAGCTACTATATTACACCGTTCTTAAATAACTGTAAAATGCAAGGAATTTTAACAAATTAGGAGTCTTTACCGAGGGAAACTAGATTTTTTCATAGCATTCAGTTGACAGCAGACTGTCAACTGAATGCTATGGGGACATAGCATTCAGAGAAATTATTCTATGTCCCCATCCAGCCAAACCTGCTAATCAGAGCATGCTGTACTCAGTAGTGAAAATGAACTGTAGAGGTAGATTCTCTCAGGAGTGATCAGCCAAGTTTGTGGTAAAGTGATCAGATTAGGCCTGACGTAGCCGAGTGGTCAAGTGGAGGACTGAAATATTACACGCTCTTTCAGTGGACCGTGGTTCAAGACCATGGCTGCTAAATACGACTAGAGATTGTATTCATGATTTATTGTAAACTCCTCTGACCTGGTCGTTGTGCCGGAAATAAACAGGAACAAGATTTTTTGTAACATCCGAACCGGGACAACTCATAACGAGGTGTCCCGGTGTGGGTGTTACAAAAAATTCACGATGCTGGGTTATATATACAGATTTTTAAAGAGAAAAATCAGGACCCCGTAAAAGTAGTAGGCAGAAAAATCGTTTTAAAAAAAAGAAAAGAAACCTTACACTTTGTTTACTGATACTGAATTTAAATTTAAATTTAAATTAATTTAAAAAGTATCTTAATTTAAAAAGCTTATGGCTGTTCGTCTGGAGCAGTTTCTCATAAACTGCAATATTTTTTTAACAAAAAAAAGAAGAATTAATGTATCTGGAAGGTAGACACAAAAGCAAGTGCTCTTGATAGTAGGTTGGAATATATCTAAGTTTAGCAGCTTCTTGATGGTTAACATGAGATCAATTACTACAAGCATTAAAAAATATTTCACACCATACTGTACGTATGGTTACTTTAGTTCGGGAGCTCTAATAGAGAAAACCTTTTTTTTTGGGGGGGGGGGAGCATTTGTGCAAACATATATTTCTACATCCACTATTACAAATTGTAATTTGTACACCTACGCTGTACAAAACATAACAAAGCATTTTTTTATAATAAAATATGTTTAAAAGAAATACTGTAAAGGAATTTCCAAATGTCGAGTATTAGTACTTAACAATCGTGCCGAAGATGCAGTACTTTTGAGGGTCCTGCACTACCATATAAGCCGTTTCTATAAATGCATCACTGGTTCCCCTCCCCCCAACCTCACACTTCAACATGGTTTCATCCTAATACGTATCCCACTACGTAAATGTTGCTCCAGCAACGTTTAAGATTAAAAAGTGAAGCCAAAAGTAAAGTCAAAAGTCCAATAGATATATTATACAAAGATGGATTCTTCAGAGCCTTCTACGAAGATCACAAACAGATTTGCGATATGATTCTGGCCGGCCGTGATTATTACATGGAAAGCTAAATAAGATAACTTAAATAAAATTACCTACATATATAAATATAAATAAAAGAGAATAATGCTGATTCTTCTTCACAGGAACTATGTTATAAATAAAGAAATTAATGGACGAAGCTAAGGAACGCATCGTGGAGGGAAAAATATCGAAAAACATGAGTTTTTCATACTTTTTTTTTACGTGACATTAAAAGGTAATAAATAGTAAGGACTCTGCTCTTTGGTGTTCCGATGATATTACATCTTAAACTAAACAGCAGATTAAGTCATTTTCCAAGGACTCAATCCAAAGAGCAGATTAAGTCCTTTTCCAAGGACTTAATCTACTGTTTAGATTGAGTCCTTGGAAAGTTATTTAATCGAAACAGTTTAAAGCTATACACTGAAAAAAAAAAAAAACAACTGGTATTTTATCAGTGCTACAATCAGCTTCCTGCAAAGCGTAAAGCAGTGGTTGGCAAACGTTTTTGGTCGCACATTCTCTATATTACATCTTTGCGATGCCCGTAGCTGGTCATCAGAGCGACGCCCAATCATTTCTTTTTCTGAGACAAGGTGTGCCCTGGAATTTCATTTTGCCCTATAAATATTTTCTCCCTTCCCTTGCAGACCTTTCGATAACAAATTATTGGTGAAGAACTACATGTACACATCATGATTAACTGAATACTCTATTTAAAATGGTGCAGCTGTTCGGAAATATGGAGTTATTTATGATGATAAATAACTCCATATTTATTCGATGAATAAATAACGTTACACAAGTTATTTATTCATCATAAATAACTTGTGTAACGAGTCACATATAAATAATGCGACTATTTTTTTTATTTTTAAATCTGATTAGCTAATTAATGCTTTAAAAATAACATATTAATGTTTTGCATAAGCTTTGAATAAGCTTTCAATTTTGAATAACTGCTGATGTAAATATGTATAAGTTATTTTAAAAATAACTTATAAAATAACTTATAATTTTTTATTGTTTCAAAATAATTTGAGCATAGGAAAAATCAAAATGAAAAAATATCAAAATATCAATCACCATTTCAAGAAGTTTTTTGGACATAAACCACCGACAATAGAGACCATAAAGCAAATTACGAAGTCTGATGATGTGGCAACAGTGCACAATCTACCAAAACGTGGTAGACCTAGTATTCCAAAGACATCTGCCAATTTGCAACCTGTAAAAGATGATATCTAAAGAAGTCCGAAAAAAAATCTCAAACACGGAGAAATTTTTAGCTTAAAATAAGCTTAAAGAGAATGATAAAGATACTTAACAGGGTTTATCATCCCATTTTACTACAAAGTTTGATTTAGGTTGACAAAGACTGGAATTTTCCGAACGGTTTTTGGTCATGTGTTACAAACCCAGATATTGTTGACAATGTTTTGTGGACTGATGAAGCCACATTTAAATTAAATGAATTATTAGTCGCCATAACTGTGTTTACTATTCTCTTAACAATCCCCATTCATTCTTTAACAAGGATATCATTTTATTACGTTACTTTCCAAAATCGAGAGTGGTTAATGAAATCACCGTATTAACTTGTGTTAACAGCAGTCCGAGGTTAAAATAAGCTCGACCAGACTCCATGAATTTTATGAAGCAATAGAGATGGTTTTTCGCAATGAACTGGAAGGGCCAATGATTTCAGATGTGCAGGATTTTAAGTAAAGCATAGCTTCGTGTACACATAACATACTGTGCCATTCAACGAACCAAATGTACTTGATCCATCAGTTATGCCAAAGCGGAAACAATCGACATCCCCCATTTTTTTAAAAATATTCTGAACTCACCTTAAAATGACAGCCCTACTAATACATTATACTTGCTTGCCCTTGCTTCTGCAAGGGCAAGCAAGTATTAGTGTCCATGCATAGCAAAACATGAGTCACATCTACCTCTAAGCGTGACCCGTAAACCAAAAAAAAAAAAAAATAAAATAAAATAAGTGACGAAGCGTGATATGTTTTTCGCCTAATACTGTTAAATATAAATCCTATTCGGTTCAAACTTCAGGCTCACCTCTTTTCATACTACTTCTTTGGGGAGGGAAGAGAGAGAGAAGTTCCTAGCGGGATAGTAACCTTTTTGTTTACTTTAGGAAATGTCTGGATTCCATTTACACCATCGATCGAGGGAGTTTCTAAATGCTTTGCACTCAAGACTAAGTTAGGTTTCAGGCGCGGATGTAAGATTCCATTTCCGGATTTATTCCGATATTTTTATTCTGCAAACAGGCTGTTATTTTTATGGCGCATGAGCATATTAGGATATACTGCACCAGTGTATGATGGTGTATATATAAGTGCACTGCGGCCAATCAGCAAGTTGTACGGATGAAAAACCATACTCCCTCCATCTGAGATCGGTTATGCAGACAGACCCGAAAACACCAATAATTTACACAGACAGTCTAAACACCGTGAAGAAGGCATCAGCCCGAAGAAGGGGGAAGAGAAATTAAACGACAGATTCCAGCCATCCAATCAAACAACCACAAGAATAGTGACTAGAAAGTTTTAAAATTTTTCTGTAATTACAAATTACAGGCTACGGACGGTATTTAGACAAACAACAGGCAGAGGTATTTTATTATATATATTTAAGCTTAATAGTATTGTCTGTATATGCGGATGAATTAAAGAACTTGAAGTAATGGTTTCAGAAAGCCATAAATCAATTTTAGTGCTCTTCAAAATAAACTTCGTGTTAAAAGATACTATAGCTGGAAGTGAAAGCATAGCTAATGTAATATTAACTGTAACATTCATATAAGTAGAAATTAGCTTAGGAGATAAGAGAAATTGAAATTCTCCTAAGAAAAAAGTTCTATATTCTTTATTACCATGAAGAATATAGAGTCGGTATGTATCTTAAGCAGGCCATATAAACATTTACCTTCAAAATTTTAGTTGCAAGGAAGAGAACAACCGGAAAATTACGAATAAAACTTATTTGATTAAACGATTTCCACAAGCAACTACTAACACCTTTCCTAACGTATGGAAGAGTACTTTATGCAGGATGGTAAACGGCCCGATAATGCTGTAGGCTTTATCTTTACAAACGGGAATATTAATAAATTATATTTTATTAGAGACCGTATAATTTGAAATTTTTTATTATTCTGGTAGTCGCTGCATGTGGGAATGGCTTTGAGAACGTCCACAAGTAGTTTGGGAATCGTCACAAAGGCTATATAGAAATTTCAGCTGTAAATTTGGAACACGTACCATTAATATATTACACATACATGTTTCATAATACATATATTTTATGATTATTATTTGAGGAAGGTAAATTCCGGTCCGAAACATTTAGTAGTCTAAAGTTAAATAAATTTGAATTACTTATCTTTATCACATCGCTGACAAAAGAAATTTTAAATAATTCAAAAACTGCTGACCGCTACGTGGACAAGAGGTAAAGTATGAACACTTAGCATATCGGTAAGTGGTAATTATGTGGACACAATTCAGATATACTAATATTACTTAGGTAACCGCCGCTGCTTATACAACATCATTATAATATGGCAATAAAAGTTACAATTCGTTGTGCATTACTCCATAAGAGGGCGCTACTACACAACCCCTTCCTATGGATTCTCCCTATACATCAAGACAGACTCGCACTTTCTGTATCGTCCACTTCACTCTCGTCATATTTTGGCGCCTTTTCTTCTTCTTCGTCGGTGCTTCGCTTGTTTTCTTCTTCATCGTCATCTGCCGCCCCACTGTCGACACTAGCTTTCTTGATGATCACGACAAGGTCATCCCTTTCTTTGTGCTCTCCAGAGAGGGTTTCGATAGCACCGAGAGGGGGCGCCCGGCTGTCGGACGGCGAGGACTCCATCTGTTGGACTCGCCGCCGGAGCACATTGACACTATGCAGTAGAGCATCCCGTTCATCTTCTAACGAGCGCACTCTCGACTCTAGTCGCTTGATTGTACTTTGGTACGAGGTGATGGAGGCCTCTAGGGTGTGCACATTCGACTGGGCCACCTGAAGAAAAAAAAAAAAGTTTTAATGTACAGCACATCACCGGGCCATTCATACACACAAAACATTATTTAAAATCGGGAGCATTTCAATGAGTAACACTGAAGAGTTCTACCTGAGAGGGAAGAAAAATCTTCTGCAACGACTCGAACACACTTCTGACAGCTTTAGCCCAATCTTTTTTTAGTCTTTCGACAGTAACTCAGAAGTTATTGAGTCGATTTAGTTGGTACTCAATGCAAGTAACTACGACACGTGTAAGCGTTTGATACATGAGACAACACAGATAAGGCCTACTGTGATCTCTTGCGTCGCTTGTTATTATTATAATTATTTGAAACAATAAAATTCAACGTCTCATATAATACAAGGTTAGTCAAAATTATGTATACACACTTTAACAATCCATAATTCGTGAATCAGAAGACGATGTGTATTATTTTTACTATTATTTTTTTAGATTGGCTGAAACCCATAGAAATGACCGAGAACACGCAATTAAGTTTTGATTGGGAGAAGCGATTCTTGATGGTACTTGAAATTTGAAAATGTCGTAGAAATTTGACGTGCATGGAAAAGACAATAATAGAACAATAACATCTAACGATAACCCGTTTCCATGATAAATTTCAGGAACATGGAATTGTACACAGTATCAATAAGTGGGAGGCAGTGGGAGGAAAAGGACATCAAGAAGTATCAAAAACGTTGAAGCTGTCATTAAGATGTGCTTAATGACGCCAATTCCTAGTTACTTAGTAGCTGGCTGCGCGTAGAAATGATGCACTTGCACTAACTTACACGTCAGCTGTCATAAACGCGTTTGAACGTTCCCGACAGAAGTCAAAAAGACAGTGTTCAGGAGACCTTAAAATGAAGCAACCAAGTATTATAAGAATCTTAAAGAAAATAAATTCGCAGCCTCTCAGACCTCGATTACTGCATGCAGGGCGCCTCCGTAGCCATGTGGGAAGGAGCAGCAGTGCGTAGCACACGCTTCTTGATTAGACCGGGGTTCGAGCCCGTCACCACCAAATACGGAGGATGCGGAAAGGTCAGGGAATGACCACCGCATATCCCGGAGCAATATTGCCTTAGTTGCTAATGCTCCTAAAAACCAAATAACAAACTGCATGCAGTACTGGAAGACGAACACAATTTTTTGAGTGATATCATAAAAATTGTGGAATCAGTGCTTTTGAGGATACAATTTATGGTCAGACGAAGCCACGTTCAAACTAAATTGGAATTTGAATCGTCACAACTGTGTTTTTGGGTCAATAAAAATCATAACCTCACCTGCAGAAAGATGTTAAACAATCAGGGATAACTGTGTGTATGGACCGAATTTTCTCTTGCGGGATTATCGGATCTTACAGATTCAATAGCATTGTTACTGGGAAGACTTATCTTGAAGTGTTAAGGAATTATGCAGTACCAATATCAGAAGCATGTTTTCAGTTACGATGGTTTTTTCAACAGGACTGCGCACCTACTCATTTTTAAACTGCTGCCCATGACTATCTGGACAGGGAATTTCATGAACAATGGATAGGTTGTAGGGGAGTGCCGTTAAATACCCTCCAGGGTCTCCGGACCTCAGTCCCTAAGATTTTTTTGCATGGAGCTACTTGAAAGATAAAGTTTACGCTCAAAAACTGAAAACATTGAAGGTTCTGGAGATGGCAATTCAGCTTGAAACAGGTAGAATTTCAATAACAGTGCTTGTGCACTGTTATATGTAGGACTGTTGAATAAAGGTGTCGTTCGTGAATGCCGGAGGGCATTTCAAACATCTTAGAGGGTTTTTTTTTTAATAGAAGCCAAACACGTAATTCAGCTGTTAAATAAAAAAAAAACGTATTTAAAACTATTATTAGATTCATAAATTGGCGCCTCCGTAGCCAGGAGCAGCAGTGCGTAGCACACGCTTCCTGATTAGACCGGGGTTCGAGCCCGTGGCCACCAAATACGGAAGGTTCAGGGAATAACCACCGCTTATCCCCAGCCTGGATAAAGGGCGAGGGTTGGCATCAGGAAGGGCATCCGGCCGTAAAAATTTCATGTCAAAACAGCAAAAACGCTGACATCATATATATATATATATATAATGGGAAAAAGGCGAGGACAAAAAAAAAATAGATTAATAAATTATGGATTATTAAATGCATTATTATCTTGAATGTTTTATAGCAGTTTTATGCACTTTATGTATGAATACGTCTGGTACTTTATCACAAGCAATAATGACCATAAACAGCTTTTTTTCCCTTTTTATTTAGTTTTTTTTTTTTTTTTTTTTCTCCTATGAATAATCAGTATTGTGCATAGCCGGCCTATGTGTTGTTAAACTCAACAACAACGACAGCATAGCCGGCTTTAGGCAAGTGCGAGAGTTAATTAAATCACAGTGATCAGTTGCCGGACTGACATAGAATGGCCACCATATACATCTGATTTAAACTAATTGCGATTTTTTAATTAATTATTATTATTATTTTTTTTTTTTTGTGGGAGTATATCAAGGGCATAGTCTACTATTTAAGCACAGGACCACTGTGGTTCTTCTACATGAACTGTCACTGAATGTGAATCCTGACGTACAGACTGGTCATTTGGAGGATGCAGTAGTAAACACGTTGAATTGACAGTGGTTCCAGCCCACGACTGTTAAGCCAATCACACACAAACAGACAGATAAGATAGTCAATTTTGGTAATTAACAGATTCTTGCCGGTTAGGACGCACGCACACTGAAGCATATGGAGGCATGAGCAGCGAAAGCGATTACCAAGGTGGGGGAAACCACTGACCACACTCTTTACACTTCGATTTTTCACACTTGCGGTCAATGGTGTTTCCCCCCCCCCATTTTTAATGCCCATGATTACATATGCTTCAGTGCATGAGTGACCCTAACTGGCATGAATACGTTAATCACCAGACTTGGTTTAACAGTAATTTTTTTTTTTTTTTTTTTTTAATTCTCTATCTTCTAAACTCCTCTGACCGAATGTGGGGTCTTTATTTCTCTTAGTGGACTTAAGAACGTCCGTATGTAGAAGTTTCGTTCAAATGGATACTGCTCAAAAAGTGCATTTTAAACGGAACTATTATTTGTTCAAATAACTACTGCTGCACTTTTCTAACATACAGAGTGTGTATCAGAAAAGTTTTACGCATTATTTTCCTTAAATATCTACTTTAAAATAAAAAAAAATAATAATTAAAATTAAACGACAAAACACATACTACAAATGTAAATTATTTTTACAAAAAGTATCGTTTTGAAAGCATATTTTATTTATAAGAAATGCGTACTGCATAGAATTTTAATAAAACATAAAATGTATATACTGAATACAGTATAGTACATAGCATTCACGTATTAATACGTTAATTGAAAAAAAAAAAACATGCGCATCTATAGGGAAATTCGGTTTTAGCGCAATTTACAATGTGCGTTAGATTACAGTGCTAATTCTAACACCTTTGCCATAAGAGTGGTATGCTTACGGTAATGTTTCTAGAGCGAAAGACTTGAAATCATTCTATTTTTCGCTAGGGGTGGGGAGTAAAAAAAAAAAAAGGTAAAGTGCAGCCATTATCAACCCACTGCAGGATGGAAGCCTCCTCAACAATTCATGCTGAGGGAAATGGACCATAATTTGCCACGCTGGTCCAGTGCGGGTTGGCAGATCGACCGTATTTAGCAGTCAGGGGCTTGAACCCCGGTCTACTCAAAGAGCGTGTGCTACTGCACTCCCGCTCCAGTATGCAAATTTGTCATCTCACGCCATCAATTTTTTTTTTTTTTTGAAAACGTATTCAGGAATATGAAAACTAATAAATACTAGTTTGGTTTCATTTTTGTTTCAAACGGATGTGGTCAGCGTTTGTTTCTTTCTTTCTTTCTCTCAGCCGTATCTTCAAAACGGAATGCATTCGACAGGATTCTAGGTATAAGTTTTCGACATGAATGACGAAACCAAACTAGTGTTTATTGGTTCCTGAATTAACCATTCATGATTTTCTTGTATGGTTTTCCTTTCTTTGTAAAACAGCACGTGCTAAGCACACAAGTGAGTGAACTTTGAATATATTCATTGTATAGAATTTTTCGTCATAAATATTTGGCTCAAACGATACTTACAAAGCATTAATAATAATGGAGATATTTATTAATTTAAAAATTTTACTATAACGAACATATCTTCCATTTTTCATTATAATTTCCATTATTAATGGCAATCCGTTCTCATGTATTCTATAGTTCTGTTTGGATAAGTATTTTCAACTTTAATCCTGAGAAAATCGATGAAATATTTCAAAATTTATAAATTTTTCTTGGCGAGGAAAGAAAAGGGAGATAATACAGCAGTGTTTCTTTTAATATACAGTTATTTTAAATAAGCTACGTTAATCATGTCGAAAGATATCCCTCCCCATTGTCCTCCCATGTGCAACACTGCTAGGGATGCATTGAACGTGTAAAGGTTTTTTTTTTTTTTTTTTTTTTTTGTGTGCGAGGGAGTGCTAAGATGTCCGGGAGGACACACCATCTATTGACTTGGAATGTCAAGTTTGAGATGCGTTGCCGGTACATCAAAGGAACGTTTAAAGCAAGGCGAGGAAACAGGAAGAATATGTGAGCAGCCTTGAAGCGAGAGGGTTTGAAAGTAATGATTTAGGTGCGGTAATCGTCACTCGAGTGACGAAAGTTTAGGGAGGGACGAACAGGCGATTCATTCCTGGTTCGTGTAAAAGTTTGCATAATAATACCAAATGCAAAATTTTTGATTGTAAAGCATAACATCTAGGATTATTATTCAGTAGATGTAGAATAGGCAGCTTCAACAGAAAAAGATCGAAAAAATCTCAAATACAAAGATTTTATGCAAAATGCTCTCCAATGATATTACTTCTCGAAAATTAAATAAACTGAATTCGTAAAGATATCTCCAGGCCATGGGCAGTAAATACTGTTTTTAAATTGCCTATGTTCCTTGTCCCGTCTGTCTGTGAAATCAAAATCCTAAAGGTGAGGGGACGCCTCTACATCTCTATTTAAGACTGGTTAATGGTCCTTGAAAAGGCCTCAACAAATCATTTCATTTCGTTTCATCAGAACGAGACCTATCTCTAACAAAGTAACGAGTACCAAAGTTTCTGAGATACAGAGTCTCCTCACTAAAGTTAGGAACTAAATAAGACAATGCCAGAATTTTGCCGAAAATTATGACATAAAAACAACCTTTTAGAATTTTCCCGATATGATACTCGTTATTCCTCTCCTACTACTGTATTTAATTCCAGTGTATCCAAAGCTGTAATTATCTGTTCATTCAATTAATAAATCGTGCCAAAACGGCAGAAATGAAATTAACACTGTCAATGCAACTTTTTGAAGTTCATTAAAAGGATCTTTCTGAACAACTCGTAAACATTGTTCATCACATTACATAATTTAGAAACTTTGAATCTAAAGTACTAAAATCAAAAACCAGAACCCTCTTTTAAATGAGAATGGTCAAGCTTGACCATTCTCATTTAAAAGAGGGTTCTAGTTTTTGAACACAACAACAACCTCTGAAGATTGCTTCAAAAGAATCAATCATTTCGCATTCTGCAAGAGTAGTTAGCCTCTTGCAGAGTGCGAAATTTGTATTTATAAATAATAAACAGAATTTATGTCCACTCTGGGGCGAATATATAGGATTAAAAGGGTAATTAAATTTTAAGCGTGGCTTCAGTTTCGAACACCACAGACGACATCTAGTGGAACCTTCAAAGGAGGGTAGTCTTTCCTGAACATTTTTATTAGAAAAATAACTTCGTAAAACCGACGCTAATTACCTGTAACTGATCCTTGAGTTCGCTGTTGTGTTTCTCAAGTTCCTTGTTCTCGGTGTCAATTCGACCAATTGACTCGGTATCGCCTCTTGAAGGTGCATGAGACACTTCCTCTCGGAGTACGTGAAATTCGACTTCATACACCTTAAGTTGCTGTTTAATGTCCAAGGAGAATGCCTGAAAATAAACATTTCTTTAATGCACGGGAAGTAAAGAAATCCATACAAAGAAATAAAAAGCGTTCGTGTAAATGAACACAAGAAATTATATAAACAGTCTCTACCAACAGGTACGACATACCCAATCGGTCTTTCCTGACACTACTGCAAATGATAACAACGATGCTTAACGTGGGGGGGGGGGAGAACACGAGAATGCAGTCCGATTTGTTTCAGTAATCTCTCAATAGCACTCACTGATACAGATCATGGGATAGTCTTGGGTTTATGGTCTATAGCCAATCAACTTATCTACACATAGGGACATGCTGGTGGTATGGTAGCTGTAGAACTTTGGCGATGGTTCGCTGCTAAGAACAGTTTATGATGAGACATCTCAGCATATAATGCTTGAGCATAATATTTATTTTGATTTAAGATCTAACTTAAAAAGATCTATAAGATGTTCACTTCAAGATTTTCTGTGGACTATGTTTACAGATAAGCGGCCGTTTGCCTATTTTAATGAGTCTGTTGTTAATGTGTTCAAAAGAAGGACAACGTTAAGAGTTAGTAGAAGCCCACCTCCCAGTGACAGGGATGGAAACCGGATTCACTGGAGCGAGCGAAGCTTTATTGCGCTATGTTGATTGTCCTGTATTTTGTTAATTAGTTTATTTTATTTATTATTTATTTTAGTCAAAATAATGACTTCAGTTTCCTTTTTTAATGAGTAATCCAAGTTTGAACTTCGGTTTAGGAAGTGGTTATTAAGGTATTTTGAATGGTACTGCATGTGTCTTGAAACACTTTCTATATTTCTGTTTAACTTCTGTAAAGGAATTGGATTTGAAATTTTTCCTTTAATGTGCCAATATATCGCACGATGCCTCACACCTCCCTCTCTTCACGCTTCGGAGATCTGATATTCGGCACCAGTGTGTCATCAAAAAAAATTAAATGGTATTTATCCTGAGATGGCTAAACCGATTCGGCGGGAAGCTATTTACTATTTCTCGATCAATACTATATGTCAGCATGGATGTGATTCCTGGAAACAATATTGCCTCCCATGGTGAAACTGCTGTCCAAAAGGATGATGCCTATGCAAGAGCGTCCCTTGGATGGTATGCTCGGAAACGTTTCTCTGTGCTCCCAGGTTGTAGTCTATCGTTAATTGAAGGATCGCGAGCAGTCTGTTGTCCCGGACAGCATGTGCCAACCGCCGTTCACCTCGACTGTCAACTAGTGGTAGTCTTCTCTGTCCCGCCTCAAAGAGTCTACAATGCCTGTGGTTGTTAAGATGTTGGCCCCTGCCTTTTTAGCGCCGCAAATCTTACCCCATTCAAACCCCGTCTGGGCATTTCCGTCCCTTCCTCCCCCCACTGCACAGGCTTCGTACTAACGAACTGACAGATACTACGGTGACGTCCACTCGTGGAGACAGGGGTGGTCATAAGCGTTGTCTCATGAGCGTATTTTCCATATGAAATATTTATTAAATCTGTGTAGAAATATAAACGCTCATATAATATGTGTTAAGTGTATCTGTCTCTTCGTGTAAACAATGTTGATTCATATAATTGCTATGTATGCAACCCTCTAACCTGCAGGCTGTATACAGGGGGTGAATTTAAGACGCAATTAATTATTAGTAAAGCCTAATGATGCAAGGAAGCGAACTTCTTCTACATCAGCCAAAAATAAATATATAAAATAATGATTAAAATAAAACAGAATATTCATACTGTTCCCATTTCCACAAGGTAATCATCCAACTCGGCCAGACTCACTGCCTCCACCACTTGGGGAGGCAATGTGGTACCAACGTTCGACACCCACTACTTATAGGTGAACTTATTGAGATACAATCATCTGTTATTCTCCGATATTTTATATTTGCATCCCTAGTTCTCGTCTCAACTGAGGGGGTGAACATACCTTCCTCGTTCATTTTATTCAACTCCCTCAGTGTCTTAATAATAATAAAGCTCGATCACATTTCTCCTTTAGCTATCTGGTTGTCAAACTTTGCAATCCACACCTTCTAAGCCGTTTTTCATGCATCGCTTTGAACTCATCACAAATGTGGTTACCCTTCTCTGAAAATTCTCCAGAAATTATGTCTTATTTTAGGTGCGATCTCCAGGCCTAAATACAATATTTCAAATAGGTTTAACCACCGTCTTGTAAAGAGGGATAATGATGTCCTTCTCCCTACTAGCAAAGGCTCTATAAATCAGAGATAGGGCACTGAGTGCCTTCCTGACTGTCTATTTACACTGCATGGAAAATTCCATATCAGATCCAATCATAATACATAAGGCTTCTTCCTCCTGTACTACTACTTTCAGCTTCTCAGCACCAGCTTATATGTGACTTCAGGATTTCTAGTCTCGAATGCATAACTTTACATTCAGCATTAAACTTTAGTTAGCTGCCATTTTTCGAACAATATGCAACTGATTCAAGTCTTTTTGAAGCATCGTGGCCTGGCTCAAATTGCTGACCACCCTTCCCACCTTCAAATGATCAGGAAACTTTGACAGCTTACCTTGAATAACCCTCGTCAATATCATTCATTAAAATTAGAAATAGGAGGAGATCCAACACCGATCCCTGATAGACCTCACCTGTTATGCTCGTCCACCTTAAATACTGATAATTTAAAACAACCCTCTTGTCTCCTCCTACCTAGCATAGGATCATATCAGTAACTCCAACTTCTTTCAGTTTAATATAGGAGATTTACTACCTGCATGCTACTTGTGTAATTGCCGCATTATAGTAATTTACAAGAGTGGTGAAGCATAACCTCCCCATAACGAACTCATGCTAGTATCTATTCAAGATACTATGCTTGTCGAGATGGTCTTCAATTGCATCCTTACCGCAGACTCCATGATACTCCCTACTACAGAAGTCAAGCTCGTTGGCCTATAGTCACCTACCTCCTCTTTAGTACAATTAAATTACTACCACTAATACTAAGTTTACGTTGTAGAGTTAACGTTATGGCTAACTTAAGGAGTGATGTATGCGCACGCAAATGCGCGCGCGCACACACACACACACACACACACACACACACACACAACATGTACTCTTTCAGCCAAATTACACGTTGTTCCCGCAAGTATAATCATCACTGTTATTTATTATTATTTAATTACAATTATTATTCATTATTATTTTAATTATTATTATTACGGACCTTTCGGCTTAATTTCTGTTCCAGGGAAAATAATGGAGTCACTGGTTAAATAAGCAATGCAGGACCATCTGAACGGGAATGCAGCTACACTGCAGTCACAGCATGGATCTGTTAAGAGACAATCTTCATACTATGATGCAGTAACAAAGGAACTGGTTGCAAAAAATAATTTTGATATCACATACTTTGACTTCAGGAGAGCTTTCGATACTATTGCACATAAAAGACTGCTGTACAAATTGGAGCAGTGTGGCATTAAGGGCAAGTTGCTGCTATAGATGGAGGGATCATTAAGTGTAGAGAAGACAGAGAGTAGTTATTAATGTACACTGCTTTTCGTGGACTTTCCTTGGGAACCCAAGAAAGTGGAATGGAGTTCCCAAGAAGTTCAGGGGCTGGGCCCATTGTTGTTTTCTATATTTAACAATGATATTGCAGATCGGACTTAATGTCTAAGTTTGCAGACGATACAAAGGTTGGTAGGGTGGTTAATGACAGTAATCAAGGTAAGCTACTGCAACAAGATCTAAAAAAATTAGGCAGATGGGCTAAGAAATAATGGCAGTTGAAGTTTAATATTAATAAATGCAAGGTACTGCATATGGGTAATCCCAGATTAACGTACCAACTGTATGATACTACAATTAGGGGAATGGAAAATAAAAAAAAGAGCTGGGGATAATTGTGCAATCAGATATGAAGTTCTCTGAACAGTGCAGACAAGCTGCCAGAACAGTTCATGGGGTTTTGTAATGATATAAAGGAACTTTTGATAAGCAGGGATAAGGAAATAATTATTCCATTGTATAAAAGGATATGGTTAAGGGTCTGGAGTACATATAGTACATACAGGTTTGGAGGCCTCATTTAAGGAGGGACGTAGACCTGCTGGAATGGGTGGAGAGAAGGGCAACGAGATTGGTGAGGGGGAACAAAGGGATGCTATTTCTAAGAAAGACTTCAGTTCTGCAAATTGCAGCCTCTGGAGCCTAAGCACGTAAGAGGTAATCTGATTGAGGTGTTTAAGGCTTTGACTGGATTGAGCAAGTTCAATGCCGATGGGATTCTTCCTCTTGCTCAGACTACACACACGTAAGAGGACATAGATTCAGAGAAAGGATGGTTGAACGATAGATGTGAGGAAGGTTGTCTTCATCCAGCTAGTGGTTGATTGTTGGATCAGACTTCCACCTGTTGTTGTGGAAATGGGTAGTTTGAATAAATTCAAGGAAGAACTAGCTAGACAAACTACTGGCGCGAATGGACAGGTGATGTGGAAAGTTTTTTTTTTTTTTTTTTTTTATCCAATGCTTTATAAGTTTGCTTTCTTGCATCATTTGGTACTACTAATACTAATAACTGGAGATATATGCAATTGTATGCGTTCGGCGACTTTAAAAATACACTACTCTCATGTGTAACAAACTATGAACTACAGGACCATAACTAGTCTAATATCCATCATTGATGTTTAGGCTATTATCCAATAGGACGATAAATACTATTAATGCAATGGTAAGAAAACGAAACCCTATCTTATTTTTCGCCTTTGGTTAAACTTAACCTATAAATCTTTCCTAGTAAAAACAAATGACACCTACAACTCCTCAGCGATTTTTATAGCATTGTTTTCCTTCTAAACAACTCGTAATCCTATAAAACTCCACCTTATCATATACTATTGCCAGTCTTAGGCAGTATCCTTCACACACCTTTAAAATTCTCGACTCTGTTCAAATGAGAATGATTAATCAGTGACATTCTAAACCAGGGGTCACCAAACTACGGCCCGCGTACTCTGTTCATCCGGCCCGCCCCGCACTGTGCTACAAATGATCAAAATTTCTAAAATATATTTTAATTATTTATATGAAAATATAATAAATAGTGAATCAACGAAATACTACTGTTTCAATGACAGCCTGTGAGCGGGGTTTACACCTTGGAAATGGCGAGCGAAATCGGAGAAGATATCAATCTCGAGTTTCCAAAGAAAATTATTAATGACTTACAAAAAAGCATTTTTTGGAAAGATTTTCAGACTTCGACAAAATTGAGAGTGATATTCTTTTTTTTCAAAATCCGTTTCATTGTAATGTTGATGACGTGCCAGTCGAACTACAGTTAGAGATCATTGATTTACAAGCAAATGACCTATTGAAAGAGAAACACAGAGAAGGAAATCTTGTAGAATTTTATCGCTGCTTATCTGATAATGAGTTTTCAAAATCCAGAGGCAAATTTCAAAATAAATTTGCCTCTGGTATGGCATCAGTGTTCGGTACAACTTATGTCTGTGAGCAAGCATTTTCAAAACTGAAATATGTAGAGTCCACATATCGAACAAGGCTGAGTGATGAACATTTAAAGGCTCTTGGCTGGGTGTAGCAATTCAAAAGCAAACATTGATGATATTTTAAAAGCTAAACGCCAGTTCCATAAATCACATTAATCTTTTCTGCTTATCTTATTCCTAATGTTGCCTTCCTTGATAAGTTTTTGATAAATAAATATATTTGTTATCTTTATTTTTCTATATATTCTTTATTTTTGCATATTTTGTGTATTGGTAAATAAATATATTCGTTGTCTTCATTTTTGTTGTATTTACTTAATTGTACATATTGAACGAAATGATTATAAGGCCCGCGCTAGTCAATCTCTCGGTTATCTGGCCCGTCGTGAAAAAAGTTTGGTAATCCCTGTCCTAAACCAATTATTCTAGACTTAATTAACTATCCCCAGTTTTCTTTCTAACCCATTGGAAAAACGAGCAAACAACTCCTGTCCAAATCCATCGAACTAACCTTTCTTCTTATTCTTCATTCATTTCCGTTTATTGTAGTATTTCTTTCAAAAGTATTTACTGAACGTTATAACCTAAAGATATTTGAGTGCAGTGCTAACCAGTCTTTTCTCAATTACCAATCCTAAACCCATCCATCGTACTAGAGATTTAACAACTACAGTATTCTTGTTTGGGATTAGCATTAAATATTAATGCCATCTGGAACATTAACCTTACGGTTATCCCATCTCCCTTCCTCTGCCCTACCTCTCCCGTTAATTAAAACACTTCGAGCACTTGGCAGTATATTTACCTCTTCAAGGACTTTCTCCATGCCGATATTTCCGCTAGAGGGCAATGTTGTCTTGATGAATTCCATGACACTCTCAAAACTTGTGCAGCGAAGGATCTCCCGCTGGTGGGTCTTGAGCAATAGCAGCGCCACCTTGAAGACAGCCTCCATCCCCTGAAGAAAAACGATATCTAGAAAATAAACAAGAGTGGGTTATAAATGTCTGATTGGGGGACAAGGGTCACAGGGCGAACTTGATCAAATGATCTTTCAATTTTTCCGTAAAGGCGGAGTCGCTGATACCCCTAAGAGATTAATGAAGTCGAAAAATGGGTTGTCAATTTGAGTGGCACCAACTCGGAGCATGTATATCCGCCACTCCCACATCACCCGCTAGGTTGGGCATGGTAAGGGTCGTGAACTGGCGATACGTTCACACTACGCAAATATAACGGCGATCCCCACCCCTACGTTATGAAAAGGCAGGCTTTATCAATTACATCAGGTGGATGGTTCTGTCTGTCATTAGTGGTTAAATTAGAAAACGAGTTCTGTGGGGTGAGACATCACTGTACGATATTCGTAATCCTTTCCCCCTTTGATTGTCAAACTTCTTGTCAGATGCAAGACAACTGTGCTGATTTAATTTGCTAATGTGTGAAGAGGAAAGAAGGATCAGGATGAAAAAGGAGCGTGTGCATAAACAGATAGCCTGCTGGAAGCTCCTATGTGGCAAGAACTTATTACTTAAGGTAAAGAAAAATTACTTTGAGCACAAGCAGGTCTTTAACCGTCTAAAAGTGTGAGGTGACCAACCACAAGTACGTGGGATACACCAGAAAAGAGAGAAAGAAAAAAGCCTTGCTTAGTACAACTGCAGTAGAAGTAAAACAGATCCGTGCATACACTTTGGAATAAATGTTGGTGTTCTGACAGTCTTTCTTCATTCAGACTATCTGAAGTTCGACAGGTTAAGGTGACTTCAATCTTTATGATACTGAATTAGATCAGCAATAACAGCCTGATAATCTTTACTAACTAACTATTACACTGGAGCTTAAGAAGTTTAAGTTAAAGAAACACTATTATTTTTATATACCCACGTGATCAATAAATTTAATTGATTAGATTTCCTGGAAAAGTTGCAAACCCTCCACTCAGCACTTGCAATAACTAAACCTTTTCTGACTATGTTTCAGGTGGGCTATGAGCGCGACTTTGAACCAAATGGGAGGAGGGCTAAAATTTTTGCAAAGTAGTGTCTACGCCAATTCTGCAAAACAAACGGTTCTGCTTGCAACTGTTTGTTTTGCATAATTTATCTCGTGGAGTTACTTTTAAAGTGAAACACAAGTTTAGGATTTGACCGTGTAATTTGAACCAGTACGCACTAAGTTAGTTTTTATCTTCATTACAAATGAGCGCACAACAGTTCGTTTTGATAAACTGATGTGCACTAGGTGGCCATTTTATTAGACACGCCTACCCTTTTCATGAAATGGAGCGCTCTTAAGTAACAGCATCACGTAGCATGAAATATAATGCAAGTGAGCAGATACGGAGGGATGCTGTATGCTCGAAATCCTGTGCAAGAATGTTTGTTTTGTTATTTGGTTTTTAGGAGCATTTGCAACTAAGGCCATATTGCTCCGGGAATATGCGGTGGTCATTCCCTGACCTTTCCGCATCCTCCGTAATTGGTGGTCACGGGCTCGAACCCCGGTCTAATCAAGAAGCGTGTGCTACGTACTGCTGCTCCTGCCCATCTGGCTACGGAGGCGCCATGTGCAAGAATGGGTAAGACGAAAGATTTAAGTGACTTTGAATGTAGCAGTGTACTAGACGCTGGACACCCCGATATCAGTATCTCGGAAACTGCAACCCCGATGGGGTTTTCATGTACGACTGTGTCTCGGGTACATTTAGATTGGTCCAATCCCTAATTTGGAAACCACTTACATTATAATTGGCCACGGTTCAATTAGGGCTAAGTTAAAATATCTGGAACTGGACGATGACGATAAGTGTTTTTTTTGCGTCAAGTCAGAGGATTGGATTCATCTCATGCAGAACTGTAATATTTATCTTGATTTCAGAAACCCACTTCTACTGTCTACCAATCTTACTTTGCTTCAGCCTTATCACAACCTCATCAAAAAGTAAAGAGGCGTTCGCTACTCTCCTTCACTTCAGTTCAAATCTTTTCAAGAGAAGATCGCTGCCGACTGCTGCTGCCACCGCTCATCAGTAAACTCACCTACTAGGACTGCACCCAGGACAAGACTGCTGACGCTGGGTTTTCCCAGAGTGGATTAACTGGGTCTTTGATTAAGCCCTTGGTATAACCCCTTTCTTGGGTGGGATTGTGAAGTCAACTTGGCGACTCCCCCTTTCCCTCCCTTTTTTTTAAGCTATTTAACCGCGCTACTGTTTTCCCCACTTTTAACTATCATCCCTTCTATCTCTACCCATTAGTGGTTCCGCACCCCTGCTCGCCCGGAAACATCCCTTGTGACAAAATTAAGTTTTTTTTTTTTTTTTTTGTATCAGCGTCACCGTTTTTTTTTTTTTTTTTTTTTTTTTTAGCAGCACTACTACCTTTTTTCTTTCTTTTTATTTATTTATATTTTATCTATTTCTTTTATTCATTTAATATTTTTTATCTTATTTTTATTATTTTTTTATTTTATTCTATTCTATTTATTTATTATTTCATTTTTATTTTTATTCATTTCTTTTATATTTTATTTTCCATATCCAGCACCATGGAGGGTTTTTTCTCTTTATTTTTTCCCTCCGGAATGGGTCCCCAGAGAATCCTGGCCCACCTTCTGGCAACACCAGGTGGGTCAGAGTCTCTTTTGAGGCAGTACATGACTTACATAGACTGGCCCACCTTTCCGTGGTGCGGATGAGTACCTAGAATCATCTCTCCAGGTGATTGATGCTTCTGAGTTAATAAATAAATTTTCTGTTTATACTCCGGGACGACCAAACGGTCAAATGAGTTCACAAGATAGACAGAATACAAGAAACAGCACCGTATTCAGCAGTCACGGGCTTGAACCACGGCCACTCAAGGCACGTGTATTTATGCACCAGCGCGCCTGACCACTAGGCTACGGCGGCCTGATTGTAGCCAAGCGGCTAGAACAGAACACACACAAACCTATCAACATTTATGACCCTTTTATAGTGGTAGTATTCCTCACAGAATACGAGGCGGAGTTGAAACCGACATTCTAGGAGCCACCGTTTACATATACACTTGTCCGCATCCCCTGTATGTCTCCTCCTTTCCTTCCCCTTTAGATCCAACTCTCTTCCTCTCCCATTTCTTTTCTGGGCTCTCTCCATCCTTGCTTTGCTGGACGGGGAGGGGTTTCCGTCAGATGTTGCTTCTACTGTCCTGGCCCGGCTCCTCGTGCAGTGGATGGATGTTGAGATGTGCCTTCCTTGGTGATCGCGCCTCCCAGTAACTAAGTGACCTAATGAACAACACACACACACACCAACACATAAATTCACAGTACCCAATACAACTCCCACTCATCTAGCTTTGCAGAATCTTGCATCTTCGCAACGTTATCAAGTGCAGTTTTGTGGGTAACCACTGATACCGCCCACAAAACAAACGATGTCCAATACATCATGGTCTAATAACATCTAGCCGACAGCGATCAGAAATACCTCATTGATGTGAGAGGATAACTGAGGCTGACAAGACGTGCAGGGTAATAGAAAGGCTACAGTCAGTCAAATAAAAACACAGTACAACAGTGGAAGCACAGAGGCATTTCAAAAGACACAGAGCTCGTCGTACCTCGTCATGGAAAGAGTATCGCAGGCAACGACCAAACGGAGTTATACTCCTGTTATCAAAAAGGAAGGTACGATGACAACGGAATCAGGAACACCAACACTGGATAGTGGGAAGTCGAAAAAATATTGCCTTGTTTGACGCATCCACGTTCCTGTTAAGCTGGCTTTTATAACGTACTACTTCATGAACCTATCCTGTCAGCTGATGTCAAAACGAAGGCTGTTGGTGGCGGTGTAATATTGCAGGGAGTGTTTTTATGGTGTACATTGGGTCCCCTGATACCAGTAGAGTAACATTTGAATACTACAGGTTATCTGGAAATTATTTCCAGCCAGGCTTACACCTTCATGGCTGCAGTGTATTCATCTGCGAATAGGTTCTTCCACAGGATAATGCATGTCAGAGGGCCAGAATTGTATCGATTAGGTAGAGAAATTGGATCGGCAATCAACCAATTTACAACAATTGTGGAAAGCAATAAGTCAAAATGGACTAGTAGTCCTGTGATACGCTTTCAACAGTCTATTGAACTCATGTCACGATGAATCCAGGCTGTTGTGATTGCTAAAGGGGGATTTATCTGCTATTACGTAGGTGTAGATAAGCACTTAAAATTTTCAAGCCCATCTGGTTGGAAATACATCTTTGAGCCAACCAAAGGGTTGGCCCAAAGTTGTATTTTCATAGAGAACCTGAAACAGCCTGAAAAGTTGTGAATTGAGTACTACGAGGAGTGCTTTTTAACTTTGCTAGGAAATTGGCTAATTTAATAAATTAATTTTATTTATCAAGTGGGTATAGTGATGGTGTTTTCTTAACCTAAAAAAAAAAAAAAAAATCACATTTGTTTCTCGATATAATATAAAAATGAGCTATTTTATATGGAGTCTACGCACACTGTATCTATCCTGCTTGCTTGTTATTCGTAAACTCTTTCCCTAATGGTCAACTGTCTATAAATTCAGCAAATATACCTACCAGGAAATTAATGTGTACGCTACGTGCAGTTTCTAACAAACAGAAACAAAACAGTAAACATTTGTGGGAGGATTTATCCGAGTGTTGACAACTGACTCAGCTTTTTTAGTAGTAAATACAACCCGTAATAGCTTCAAAAATTCCGAGCGTGCCTGTCTTAGTACAGTAGAAAATGGGCTAAACAAGTAATGAAAGTGTGTGGGATATCTACCAAGTCGTTGTCATGACCACACGTCACCGTTAGGGCTGTAACAAGTGCACTGCGTAATTCGATTAAGTTCACCTCCTTGACTGAGATACCAAGACAGAATAAACGTTATCATTAAGACATGACCCAGCATGCACGTTTGCACACAGACGCAAAGAAAATGATGGGGGAAGGAGGGATAGCGAAAGATCACGAAATACTACGTAAGAGTAGTCAGATGGAAAACAGTATTTTCAGAACACGTCGGGGTGAGGAGGGGTATAAACCACTTCATCTACTTTGGGATAAACAACATTCAAATGAAAATGAAGTGGATAGAAATGAGCGTCATTATCTAGACACATTTAAAATGGCTGTGAGACTGGCCGATTTAGTCTTGATGACTATCAAATTTAGCTTGTGAAATGCACCCCTTTCCATGCGCATTACAGCACCAGACAGTAGCAGGCAACGATCTTGCTTGTTCTTTTTCCAACGTACTCGTGTAACATTCATCACTATAATTCCATTAGATTAGACTCCCTAGGCAATAAGAAAATCTAAATTATTAGGGAACATCCAGAGATAGATACTCACCTAGTAATCGAGCCACAAAACCCAGAGGAAAATGAGAAGAAAATAGTGTTAAAAACCAAGGAGCTGCGTAGAGAGCTGGAGAAATCTCAAAACGTTCGAAGTGGGAGTGGATCTCACCTAGGTTATCATATACCAGGCGGGACAGTTGGTACATCTGAATCTAAAACGAAATGAATAAGAGAAAAAATGTTTGAATATTCAGAAACTACAGGTTGCGCCACGCAACCTGTAGTTTCTGAATATCCAATATCCAATTATAATTATCCAATAATATTAAAAGTTGATTTTACAAAAAATGAAAATTGTACTTTAGGCGTAAGATTCAAATTGTAATTTAGTGGCATTTTCTTGAAAAACTCTGAAGTCTTTATGGAAGGTGACTTGCTTGTGATATGCACTATTAACCTCAATACGGTACCTAATAGCACCGAAAGACTGTCTATTGTAGCAGCTAGTATTTCTTTGCCAATTCCATTGATTATATGATCGATCTTCAAAATCACAAGAAAGCTAATGCTATTTAGCCTCAAAGAAATTTTAATAAATCTGAAAGACTATCTTATCTTTTCATGTGTTTTTGCGGTCAGGAGAATTCAAACTGCTCAGTTAACACAATAGTCGTAATGCTCATGGAAGAACAAACTGTGAGCATTAAGAACACTGCATTAACCAATCAGTAAAAATCCTGATGGCTGCAAAACGCGCGAAAGAGCAAATAGTTTCCCAAACTTACAATTTCTCTGAAGCTAAACAATATTAGCTATTTTAAATAAATAAATTCTGTTTATACTCTGGGAGACTACATATACCCAGAAGAGTTTACAAGAAAGGAAGAATAGCACCGCATTTAGAAGTCACGTGGGCGGAAACCATGTTCAAAGCGTGTGCTTCTGTGCCCTAGCATTTGACTACTTGCATAAAATTTTGAAGTTCTAACTTAAAATATCGCATAGAAGCTCACATAGATCTCATATTGTGAGGCCCAGCCCCACAAGTTGCTTTGGAATTGCTCTTCACAGTCTTACCCAATCAATGCCATTTTGAAATTCAGGCGCTAGTTTTAAACTCGGGGAGCATAACACTTAAGCCGGCCATACATGCTAAAACAGATAGTCCAGTTTGGTGTTCGGTGTGTATTAAGCTCCAAACGCATCATTCTTCAGTTGTTTCGCTGTTTGCTAGACAAAAAATCCGAATTTCCCAAAGTGGGGAAGAATCATGCAACGCTCGCTGAGATTGACTAACTCAGCCACGTTGTACAGTGGCTGAGTTTGTCGATCTCAGCCCATAAAAATTCCTCGCGTCATTGATGAGATCCGAATTTAGGCCTTTTCCACACGTAATATTACTGGTCTGATTTTTTTTTTTTTACTGCTTTTCACTGTTACGAAATTCCATTACAACGAATATGCTGTGTTCACTTGCACGAATTCGTTATTCTGTACTGATATTTCATTCTATTTTGAAACTCAGGAGGAAAACTCCTTGTGATAACCGTGAGCTCACGAGAATGAGCCCATTCAGCCATATACAGTTAATAAAACATCGTTATGACGCCCCCAGTGTCGCACCATTCTAATAGCAAACAGAAGAGAACAGGTAACAGAGATAAAGAAGAGCAATGTTTCATTCGTAGTGCATGCGTTCATTTACAAAAATAACCAAAATTTCTGTTATCTCTCAAAAGTTCACAGACAGTATCCTCATACAGTACGAGGGCCTTTTTCTCTCCAGCTGAGCAAGTAAGTCTGTAATTCAGGCAGAACAGCATGACATGGAGGCCGGCCCTCGGTCACCACACCCACGTAAGTTAGAGTCGGCTAACTCCAGCTGACTAAGCCAGGTCTCAGACCATGTCCAGTATCGATATATGGTTTTTAATATATCAATTTATTATTATTATTATTATTTATTTTTTTTTTTTTTGCCATCCTTACTCCCTACCAATGCAATGTTCAGAGCCGATTGACGTCTTCACCATGACAAGATTAAACTCCGAGTCCGTTATATGGAGGAGTGAAGCAGCGAAAGTTATAAACCGAAGTTGGGAAAACACCATTGACCACACTTGCGCTCAGATTTTATTACTGTTCTTTGAGAACAAGTGATAAAATCTGACAGCAATAGACGTGTGAAGATTTCCAATATTTGCCATTCCGGCACATAATTGAAATATTGAAAGAATATTTTCGAATATTCATGAATTATTATTATTGGTTTCATCTCGGGTCTGCCACAAAGTATCACAAAGTTCTCAAACTGCATATCAGAAAAAAAATCTATAATTCATTTAAAAGATTTTAATCTACTATCAGTCACACTAAAACTTTATATTTTCTTTGAAAATGTATTTTTCTGGAATTATAGTTTAACACACCACATTAATTGAAGTGTGCGTTTTAGAATGCTGCCTCGTCCTGTCAATGTGCATTGGTCAGATTGACCAAACCGACTGGATGGAAAAACCGTTAATGCCATTGTATTATGAAAATTTAACATAACTTTATCACATAAAGATTTTTTATTCATCAAACTATGAATAGGGCAGAAAAGAGATCAGTAAAATATGATTGATTAAAGCCTTTGACTTCGAATTTATTTTACTATAGTACTGCTTAATTATTTCTCAAATACATTAGTCATTATTTTACGATATATTAAACCATATTTTCTGTTTTATAAATATTGTATTTCCATTTCATTTTTAGAGAACATATTACATAAACATGGCGAAGTTCGCATGGTCTGGGATTTTAGGCTTTAAAACTCATTTTGTCCCAGTTGTGGCCATCAGCATCTAGTTACTCTGCCTTAAATGCCAACCGCCTAAATGACAATAACAACTCTTATAATAGGAATTCTCTCAAATAATATTTCGAACAAAAAGCCTTATGCTACAAAAAAAGTTGTAGGACAAAGCCTCATTAAAAGTTTACGTAGCAGTGAGCAAAATGAGCTTGCTACTAAACGCATCGATCTCGTATTATGCGCTTCACCATGAGTTTCCTCGGTATTGCACTCTAAATAAAAAGAGCTGCTCTAAAGGAGAAGTACATAACTATTTATTATTTAAATTATATGCCATCCACCGTACCGTGTTTTCAACCCCACTTGGGTTCTCTTCGCTGAGTATAAATAGTGTCACAAAATATAGCTTCCAGCTGACCTTTGAATATAACCGTTTTAGTAATATCTGCCTTTTCTTTAATGCTTTCTTATGATGTTTTCTATATCTACCTTAATATTATTACAGTCATGTAATAATAATATTCGATAATAATATTTTCGTATCTAATTATTAAATATTAAGAAATTAAACTAAATATAAACATTGATCTATAGAAATTACAATAATACAAACAAAAATTGCGGTTTAAATATAATTCAACTGGTACAATTGAATAATGCAATTTTAAAATAATCATCTATAACATGAATAGTTAAATTTGTGTTGTACATTGTTCCATATCCAATATGTAGCAATGTAAAAAGATCGTCTTTAAGTTCAAATTTATAATTAAAATAAGATTTTTTTTCATTATCCTTTAATTTCCGGTTAATTAAGACAAAAAAATCAAATTAGATCACACCAATAGGTGAGTATAAATAATTGTCCAAATTAACTCCCAGTAAGGCGTATACATAATTCTATTGCATAATATTTCTATAAATTAAATCATATTTGAAATATGTATAATCAGTGATAAGGAACTGCTCTCGCGGCCAGCTGCACGCGAGAACCAATGCGACACATAAAGTTCAGCATTTTGCTTTGGTCCACATCCAGAAAAGGGTGAGCACCTCTGTTTTACGATAAGCGCAGAGGCAACCAAAGCCATGAGGCGTCAATATATCGTGTATGTAAATTGAGTGCATTCTATGGTCAGTTTACATATTTTGGGTAATGAAAAATGAATTTCCAGAAGAGAAAAAGCTATGCAAACCTCTCTCGATTAACTCAACCACGGTGTGGAAGAACAAACTGTAGCAATTGATGCTAACCGCGAAGCACAACAGTGGTACAAAACGTAGCTTAAACCATAAATGAGGCATCATTATATCGAAGAGGGCGTGTCGCTATATAATGAAGTTCTCTCAGTGATATCTGAAAGACAGTTCACAGATAGTCAACGAATTGAAGTCGTCTTAAACAAAATAAGCGAAATGGTTCGTCACTAATTACGTGAACAAAAATATACAGTGCTGTTAAATTTATTTATGAATTCATATACAAATAAAAGAAATTCGCATTGCAATATTAAGTTCTGAGGGCTACGCACAATAAAATATATCTTAATGTCTCGAGTCTTTGGGAGGTACAGAAACTGAACCTGTTTCATACGCTTAATTGACGGTAAAATTCACTCCCCCCTCCACACACACACACACGGGATTTGTATGTTGATGCAGCAATATTACCAAGTAAGATGAGATAACGCAACACAATGTACTTAAGAGACCATGTGTAGTAAAAGTAGTTCCACCCACCTGGAGAGCTGACATGTCAGGCTTGTACTGATCACGAAAACTCAGATGGAACATGATGTGTTTCATCATCTGGAACGCCTCTTCCTCGGTCATCTGTAATTAGAACAATTTGATCGCTTGTTAAGATGGGAGAACATTGAACTTCCTCCTTAAGTACTACATAACTACTTCCTTGGTTCTAAGATATATTAGTTTCTTTAACATGAAAACATTTCCAATTGTTTATCTTGTTCTGGTAATGCGCAACAATCATTGCTATTATAAAGCATTGGACCAGGATAATCTTCAGATAATCACGTCAGATAATCCTTTTTTATGGCCCGTTGCCTCGATATATTTGTTAAGTAGGATATACTAGTGTATGTGTATATATATATATATATATATATATATATATAGTTATACGTAGAGCTATGTATATATGTACATACTAGTATTTGCTATATTAGATTCCTTTCTACGTATAATTCTCCATAATTTAGGCGTCCTCTAGGTCAGTGGTACTCAACCTTTTTTGCCCCATGCACCCTTTTCACCATATGTCAGCAAGTCATTCCCCCTTTTCAAGAGTGATGTCATCCCCCTTTCCAAGATTGTTTGACTCAAAAGGTGCATTCCAAAAAGATAAAAAAAGTGAAATATTTATCTTTATTTTTAATATAATATTTGGCATCCAATAAAGCGTGATGTCCTGTAGATTATGTACAATCTGTAGAATTTTAGTATGTAGAAAGATCAACATTCCAACAGTTTGAGTCTGTCAATCTGTGGTCCCAATTCCCTCCCCCCTTAAACCCTCCCCTGGTTGAGAATCCCTGCCCTAAGTTAACCAGTATAAAACCAGGAATACCTTTTTTTAATAATCATCCATTGAAGAAACACGTTTTAATCGGAACGCAATGGTTTTCAATATTCTTATCTTATATGAACAGACAGTGCACTGCCAATCAGTAAACAGTGAGCATTCGATATAATAACAGGTTCACTTACCGAGTACAAAGTGTTCATAATGCTATATTACTAACAAATAGCTATACTAACAAATTTTTAAAAACAGGTTCGGCAAACCATTCAAAATGTAAAAACAAGCTCTCTCTCTGCTAGCGCAAACCTAGCAGAGAGAGCCTGTGGCAGTACATCCCTGCATGAACCCAGCAGCTCTAGTTTCAAAGTAAAGAAAACCCTCGATTTAACGGACTTATAAAATAAACGAAAGCATCTGTACGGGAGCTGGCAAAGTCACTGTTTAAGTCTGATGGTACAGTATTTACTAATAATTAAAATATTTTCACAATAAAGCAAAGTGCCATATTGCCAGTGTTTTCCCCTCACCATTTCAAGCGTGCGGTTCAAACATCAGTAGGGAGTTATCAGAAATCTCAGCGAGGATACTCGAAGGCACTTCAAACTCCGAGTAAGCTGTAATCAAGAGGTTCCACTACCACTATACGACACGGCATAAATATATATATATTTCTTTCGAGTTTAAGGAAAAGCAGATTTAACGGTCAGCTTTATATACCCCATACAGTCCTTTAAATCGAGGTTTTATTGTATAACCAATCATTCTTCAATACTGAATTTTCAATACGGGTTTGGCGGGTAATATAAATATGGAGACAGCAAGCATTATAGTAATGTTTATATATTTTTATTTAAAAAATACATTATGATAATGTATTAACCTATACATTAACCCGAAATTATTAAGAAGACCGTGGAGATCGTTCCAGACCTCCTCTTACACCTATATAACAGCTGCTTGGTTAAGGGTATCTTCCCCAAAAAATGGAAGACAGCAAAGGTAAAATTAATCGCCAAAAATTCGAACAAACCACCCCACCTGCCAAACTCCTATCAGCCAATAGCCCTACTGCCGGTTGCAAGCAAACTGCTAGAAAGACTACTCTGCACAAGGATAAATCAGCATTACCAGGCAGCGAAACTCACAGAGACATCGCAATACGGATTCAAGCAGGGTTCGTCTACTGTGGAAGCCTTGCGTAGCCTATCGGAATCAGCAGCAAACTGCAATAATAAATATCTTCTAGTCATCTCCGTTGGCTTCGCTGGGGCGTTCGACACCATTTGGTGGCCGAGCGTACTGGCAAGACTAAGGCAGGCACAAGTGCCGATCAACTTATACTCCATAATTAGGTCATATCTCTCCGAGAGACGCATCATCGTGGAAGCACCTTATGGTAGAGTGAATCGTGATGTCCGCAGGGGCTGTACCCAGGGTTCTGTTCTGGGGCCGCTCCTGTGGAATACGGTTCTGGACGAGTTCTTGGCTTTGCACCTCGGTGATGTGCGCTCCCAGGCCTTTGCTGATGATTTGGTCCTCACCATTGCTGCAGATAGCAGGGCCCAGCTAGAGGAAAAGGCCAATCAGGCAATGCTGATATTGCAAAACTGGACCAGAACCCACTGCCTGACGATATCAACAACAAAGACGTCCTCCATCCTGCTAAAAGGCAAACTTGATATACGTAGACCGCCACAAATAAAGGTGGGACCTACCACAATAAAATTAGTGACCCAGTTAAAATATTTAGGGGTTATACTGGATGGTAATCTTACCTTTAAACACCATCTAACGTATATCAGAGCCAAAATTAAAAGATACTCTGGATTGGTGGCTAGGATCGCCAGGCGGGACTGGGGGTTAAACCAACGCACCCTGTCATTGTTTTATAAAACAACCTTCCTACCCATCATCACTTACGCCTCAGCAATATGGTTTCCCAAAACAGCAACTGTAACAAACCGACGCATCCTTGATGCAACGCAAAGAACCATCCTACTGACAGTTACACGTGCTTGTAGGACAACCAGTACCCACGCACTGCAGGTCTTGGCCGGAGCTCTCCCCCTTGACTTAGAGATCACGCGCAGGGGAATGAACTACCACATAGAGAAAGGAATACCTTGTACACACCATGGCTATACTGTGGACGTTAATGCACCACAAAAAAATGAAAAGACAAGACTGCAAAAACACCTGATGCAAGTTTGGCAGGAGCGCTGGGCCAACTCAAATAAGGGAAATATCACCAGGAAATTCATTCTGAACATCGACAGGATGTACCCCAGTCCCCCAACTTGGTTTCAACCTGGCTTATACACCACCTATTTATTGACTGGTCACGGGGCCTTTAAAGCCAAGCTGACAGCACTGGGGATTGAGGTGGATCCGAGCTGTGCCTGTGGGGAATTTGAGTGTTGGGAGCACATTATGTATGATTGCACCCATTATGAGGACCTCAGGTGCAGACTGATCACTGCAATACACTACCTCCCCAAGAACTTGGAATCACATCTATTGGACTCACTAGAGGAATACAGGGAGCTAAAGGAATATGCCCAAAAACTATTTGGTAGGCGTAAAACACTGATAGCCATCTACAGAAGATAAAAATAAAAAAATAATAAAATAAAATAAATAAATAAATAAAAAGAGACACAGAACACGCGTGGAGAGGATTCAAGGAGAACCTCCCTCAGGAACCTGCTGACTAGTAATCATCTAAAACCAGCGATCACAAGAATAACCCCATGGAGATGCGGATCTTCCCATGATGAAGAGAACCACAGCCATTGCTAACAGACTAACAACGGACCTGACCAGTGTTCATAGCTGTAGGACAAATCTGGATACCAAACGCTACCAATGACAGAGAAGACCGACGAAGATAGAGAAACTCCAAGTTTCTGCCTCAACGGAGCCATATTGGCTCAAGGCGCTGCACTCTCTTGTGCAGTGCAATTCTTTTACTCCCACACCCGGTAGGGGAGGGAGGTGACGGCTTGCTGTCTCCTCTCTTCCCTGCCACACCATTCCTTCCCTCTGGTGGGGCATGGGCATGCCTCACTGAATAATTGGGGGTCACCTACCCTATCGACCCTCTTCTTCCTATTTCACCCCCCAGCCTTCACTCTCCCCTCCCAGCACTTTCTCTTGCACAGTGTATAGCCCTACACGTCCAAATTTAAAATACACCAAAAAAATTTCGCCCAACCTTTTAGGCACTTCAGAAACAGGCCTTCAGCGTCAAACCCCATATTACCGCTTTAATGTAAGTGAATTAAAATCAACCGCGGTCGTTCCAATTTTATTTTAGGTCCTAGCCACTAAAATCCCAGGAAAGTAAGTGGCAAGACCTGCCAGAGTACAATTGACTCAATGGTAACACCCGGCTAGCCTCCACGTGGCGAGGTATGGGCAACGTCGGGTCCCATTAGGGGCCTGGCGGCCAATAAGCCGGATAAACAATGGGCACAACAAATAACACTACTCATGACCCACACACTTCTAAATCTCTGGCTTTGACAGGGTACTGTCACCGATACATAGAACATTCGCGGAGATGGGAGAAATCCCAGGAGCCGCTAGACCCTCAATATACCTCATACCTATACATTATCATGTACACCTTTCAGCACCTCTATATTGTGTGATTATCTTCACAACTGGATTGTCATGTCTGCAATACCAGGGTACCTGCCCACCCACCGATAAAAAGCCAACAAGCCTTGAAACGGGCGCTTCCGTAGCCAGGTGGGAAGGAGCAGTAGTGCGTATCACATGCTTCTTGATTAGACCGGGGTTCGAGCCCATCACCACCAAATATGGAAGATGCGGAAAGGTCAGGGAATGAGCACCGCATATCCCGGAGCAATATGGCCTTAGTTGCTAATGCTCCTAAAAACCAAAACAACAACAACTAGAAACGGTCACCGGGGGAGGGGGGTGTCTGATATTCAAGGAGTTTCCGAGAATAGGTAACAACAGTCTTCTCTAATGGGAAAGCGTTGCCTATTCGAGGAATTTATGAGTTTTTGAGTGGTGTGAGTTGAAGGAGTTACTGTCCCTTTCATTCTTCTACACCGTTTCTTTTCTTCTTCCACTCTTCCTATAACTTTCCCTCTACTTTTTGCTTTTCTAAGTTTAATAGGGACAAGTGGATAGTAGAGTTATTATCCCACACACATATACAAACAAGCCTTGAAACGGTGCCGTCTGGGCGGTGGTATCCAGTGAGAATAAGTAAAAATAGTCTTCGCTTTTAGTGAAGAGCTACTTATTCGAAGTAGCGCAATATATGGCAACTCGTTGTGAAGGAGGAGCAAAATATGAGATACAGATAAAATGATGCCCTTTTACACTACAAACGTAGTTTTTTGCCTTTTAAGAGTGATCTATGGTGTATTCATACCTATATTATATAGATTTAAAAAATACATATTTTTGTATACTCCGGACTGAAAGTTGTATATTCAAAAATTGCCAGCTTAATATACCGCAAAATCGATGTGTTCCTTCTTTTTTTTTTAATCATAGCATTAATCTCTCATGTGTATCTCCTTTAAATGAGATGGCAATATATGTGAGACTTCGGTATTGCACTGCTTTGCTGAGTTCTGATGAAAGGCTTGTATCATTGAAACAGTCATCAGGGTATATACTTTGTTCATAAACTCCTGTGTATTTTGTTCAGTAGCTTTGTTTAAATAATGCTTTCGAAGGGGAGCGCTTTTATTTGTAAATGCAATACTGTACTAAGACGCACCGCTAGATCGTGGTGCTGCATATGAGGGGGAGAAAGCAGTGTTTATGCAACCACGATAAAGGGGTGTGCCTCGGTGTTGCACTACAGATAAAGAATGCCCCCTTCGAGAAGCATTATTTATAATTATCATTTTAATTTTAAAATGCTGGGATGTCACATTTGTGAAAATATGAGCCCAAATCGTTTGTCCTTATTAATCGGAGAATAGACATAAGTGTATTTTGATATCGGTTGACCGCTTTAATATTTTACTTTATTTTTTATTTTATTTTTATTTATTTAATATTTTATATTTATAAATACTGAACGTTTCAATTTAAAAAAATTAATCGATTAATTCAACGTATTAGTATCAAAGTTAAATTATAATTATAGTATTATTATCAAAGTTAAATTATAATTTTAGTTACTTGCTTTTGTACGGCAATACCGAACCGATCGTGGTGTTGCATATGAGGGAGAAATAGTGTTTATACTATTAACATAAATTTTTACTGTTGCTGAATAAAATTTATGTTAATAGTATAAACACTGCTTCTCCCTCATATGCAACACCACGATCGGTTCGGTATTGCCGTACAAAAGCAAGTAACTAAAATTATAATTTAACTTTGATAATAATACTATAATTATAATTTAACTTTGATAATAATACTATAATTATAATTTAACTTTGATACTAATACGTTGAATTAATCGATTAAATTTTTTAAATTGAAACGTTCAGTATTTATAAATATAAAATATTAAATAAATAAAAATAAAATAAAAAATAAAGTAAAATATTAAAGCGGTCAACCGATGTCAAAACACACTTATGTCTATTCTCCGATTAATAAGGACAAACGATTTGGGCTTATATTTTCACAAATGTGACATCCCAGCATTTTAAAATTAAAATGATAATTATAAATAATGCTTCTCGAAGGGTGCATTCTTTATCTGTAGTGCAACACCGAGGCACACCCCTTTATTGTAGTTGCATAAACACTGCTCTCTCCCCCTCATATGCAGCACCACGATGTAGAGGTGTGTCTTAGTACAGTATTGCATTTACAAATAAAAGCGCTCCCCTTCGAAAGCATTATTTAAACAAAGCTACTGAACAAAATACACAAGAGTTTATGAACAAAGTATATACCCTGATGACTGTTTCAATGATACAAGCCTTTCATCAGAACTCAGCAAAGCAGTGCAATACCGAAGTCTCACATATATTGCCATCTCATTTAAAGGAGATACACATGAGAGATTAATGCTATGATTAAAAAAAGAAGAAGAAACATATATAATAATAATTTCTTCGCACTGCAACAGGACCTAGAAAAATTAGGTCGATGGGCTGAAAAATGGCAATTGAAGTTTAACATTGACAAATACAACGTACTGCATATGGGTAGCAGTAAGCCCAGAGTAACCTGTCAACTGTGCAGTACTACACTCAGGGAAATGAAAAAGACCTGGGGGTAATTGTGCAGTCAGATATGAAATTCTCTGAGCTGTGCAGACATGCTGCCAGGACATCTCATGGGGTTTTGTCAATGATATACAGAAACTTTGCTAGCAGGGATAAGGAGATGATTATCCCTTTGTACAAGGCCATCGTTAGGCTGCATCTTGAGTATTATATACAGATCTGGAGGCATCGTTTTAGGAAGGCTGTAGAAGGGCAACCAGATTGGTGAAGGGAACAAACGGTGGTCTTACCTAGAAAGGCTTTAGTCCTGCAAATTGCAGCTTCTAGAGACTAAGCACCTGAAGGGTGATCTGATTGAAGTGTTTAAAGCCTTGAATAGATTGAGTAAGCTGAATGGCATTCTTCCTCTTGCTGAGACTACACACATGAGGGGACATAAATTTAAGTTGAGGAAGGATGGTTGCTCTGGATTGATGTGCGGAAGTTTGCCTTTAGCCAGTGGGTGGTTGATTGTTGAAACAGGTTTCCATCTGTTGTTGTGGAAGTGGATGGCTTAATAAATTCAAGGAAGAACTAGACAAATTCTTGAAGGGGATGAATGGGTAAATTGTGTAGGTTTTTTTTTTTTTTTTTTTGGCTGATGCTATATAAGCTTGCTTTCTTGCATCATTTTCTGCTACTACTACTACAACAGAAAAACTGCTAGTGGTTTATTTGAAACGGATTAAAGGAATAAAAATGCATAATAACATAACAGAAATTATACTGACTGGACCTGAAAAACAATAAATAATGCTAAGAGAATATAAGTATAAGTTGTTTAAAATATTAAAATAAGTTACAATTACATCATGGATACATAGCAAAATGTTTAGATAATCTCTTGCGGGTAGCTCATCAGAGAAGAGCCATATCAGATCACCGACGACAGAATTAGTGAAGGCGACACACGATGTTAGAGCTCACATTAATAATATGGATCCATCCCAAATTGATAATACAAATGAGAAAGGCACAGGAATTCACAAGATGTTTTTATTTATTTATTTTATTATATTATTATTTTTTTGCAGCTAAAGAAACTAAAGTTATGGAACAAAAACACAAGACATCGGTGTATTGCGTTCATAAATCGCATGTATTTTGCGGTCGGTTTGTCTATTTTGTTGGGAAAAAAAAAGTGTCGGGGCGGAAGTGCAACCGATGCAGTAGATTGATTCGGCCACCGTGCCAGGGTAGAGTGGGGCAGGGTAAAGTTCATTAGCGATTATGGAGATCGACTTCCAAGACACTGAGTATGCACTGCCTTTTATTTGTTATTCACCAAATCGTTTAGGTCGGAATCTTTTTTTCAGAGGGATTTGTCCATCTGGTTCGGAAGGAATCTATCCGACAGGGTAAAACCTATTTATGTGGGCATCTAATAAAGGGAGGTTATGGGATTCTCCAAGAACACGAATTCCAGTAGGTTTTGAGACAGGTCCTATTAGCATCTTACCCATAAATACTAATCTCTTTTCAATGAATAAAGAACATCCTTCTGATGGGAAAGCCTGCTGCCATTTCAATGATAGCAACCCTAGGGCTGACGCGCAGCACTGGATCTGCTTCATAGACAGAACTCTCCGCTATTATTCTTCGTATTATTTATACAAGCATAGCACATAAGGCTATATCTTGCGCTGTATATTACGTCTGTAAAAGTGCGTTCACGGACCGATCTGCATGTCGTTCGGTCTGAAATATCGTCGGGGGAGGTTCTGTTTCCTCCATATGAGATCGTCTATTAACAGATCAGACAGTAGAGAGAGGCGTCGATAACTCTACTGACTTGGTTGTCGTGCCGGAGTATAAACAGAAAATTTATTTTTTATTTTATTGTGTCCGTGAATTGTGTATTTTTGGTCGGTCTGCCTGTTTTGCTGAATGAAAACTCAAGAGCTTCAAGGGCAGGAGCGCGTGTAACTGTCGCATGAGACTGACCAATTTGCCCCCAGTGCCAAGGTGAATCATTTGAAGAAACCAGTACCTGCTCTGAGTGTGCTTCCTCTAGACAGGGCTGTTCAACTTCAAATCACTGAGTTGCCGTATAGTCCCTTGGTATATACTCGCGGGCCAAAGTTATAAATCCGAACCTAGACCTCTCCAAAAAGGGTGAAAGTGACGAAACCAATATACTGTCAAGGATGTCGTGTGGTGGATTAACATCAAACAGATCTGCTCAGGTCTAAATTTCATGAGTAACAGAGAAATGCAATATAAATAGTTTAGAGTAGTAGTCTAGCGAGGATGAAGATGGTACAGTTCACACAGCTGCTCTGTGGTCTACCTGAGCCAAGAAAGCTTTGTTCTTATTAACGATGACTACTGAATGACAATTTTTTATAACCAGGTCGAGTTCGGTGTGGGCTTGGTCATTCAGCTGTGATAGACTGGATTTTAAGGAGACAACTATTTGGTCAAGTTGTAATTTCACAGACCATACAGCAGGGTCGTATTTCTAGCATTTTATGTTTCTGAATCCAGAATAAATTAATCAACTGTCTGGAATGGAGAACTTAAGAGTTCAGGTATTAAAATAAAATGCAAACGCTGTAGAAATAAGTCTTCATCCAATAATTCTATGGTACTCTCCCCTGTGAATAATTTGAAGAAACTAGTACCTGTTTTGGAGAGAAACAATCTCAACCAGTTATACCCATAGACATAGCTGTCCAAATTCAAAACCACTAAGGGGCCGCCTCGTACCTTTAGTATCTACTTGTGGATTGCATTATATAAAATAGTGCAACCGGAAGTAGTAGAATCCGCTATATAAAATAGTGCAACCGCAAGTAGTGAAATTAACTATATAAAATAGTGCAATTCGCATTAGTATATTTTTCCAATATAATTGGTTTGCAGTTATTAGATGTCAACATTCAGTATTAAGGGACCTTCGTTGAGAACATCGAGTAACTTCTTGCCTTATTTATTAGTGAAGTCATCAATAATTTTTTTTTTAATGTAAACCCCAAACACGAGAGGTATTAGAACCTATAGTACTTAGTACCGTGCTTGGGCTGAAGGTTGAGAAGACGAAAGAAGATATTTGTTGACATTGGACTTGAACTTCTGTAGACTGTAATTTTCAGGAAATACGCACAAAGGAAGGTTGTTCCAGAAAACGGCAGTTGAATAAACAAACGAGGAAGATGAAAAGTTGGTCGTGTGAGTTTGAAGTTGGACAGTAAATGGGTTTTGGCTGGTGGCAGCACGTGTTCGGACTGTTTTGAAAGAGAGAGCAGGAATTATAGAAGCCAATTCAGAAGAACAGTGCCCCTGGAAGTATCTGTAGAAGAGGCATGCAGCAGAAACAGTACGTCTATGAGACAGCGAGTGGAGAGACTCTGTTAGAGATGAATCATTAATTAACCTAACTGCCCTCTTCTGAACGAAATCAAGAAGCCTCAGAGAGGTTTTGGGGGCACCACCCCAGATGTGGGAACAATATTCCTTCCATGGTAGGGCGGATTTGGGATTTATACAGAATGAGCAGCCGTTTGGAAGAAAAGTAACGCCGAGAGCGAAAGAGAAAACCAAGTTTTTTAGATGCATAGGAAGCAATATTTGTAATGTGCTTGTGCCAAGAGAGATTAGAAGTCAGGGTAATCCCCAAAAGAGATATATCATTTTGCCTAGAAATCGGAGTGTCACTAAAGATAAGCATAGGAGCAGAAGAATCCTTTTTGCGAGATATAAGACAAGACTGAGTTTTAGAAGGGTTTAAATCAACTAAGTTGTCTTTGCCCCACTGGAGAATTACCTGAAGATCGGCATTTAAGGGATTGGTAGCAGATTTTCGAGAAGTTGAAGCTGATTCAGCAGGACAAGGTTTCTCAAAATGGAAAGTGGAATGCAACGTGCTATCATCGGCAAAACTATGGATAGGATTTCCAGTCAATGGAAGAAGGTCATTAATATACAAGAGGAAAAGAGTGGGGGAAAGAACTGAACCTTGGGGGACACCGGCATTAGTGGAGAAGTTAGAAGACAGAGAGCCATCTACCATCACCCTCAGTGAGCGATCAGAGAGAAAACTGGATAACCAATTACTAAAAACAGTTGGCAAACCATAAGATGGAAGCTTGTTTAGAAGACCTTTATGCCAAACACGATGGAAAGCCTTTGATGGGGTCCAGAAAATTGATCGCCAGCAATTCACCGCCGCGTCAGTTTATCGCGTTTTACCGTCTAGAAGCAATGAGATGTGTTTGGTCAAATCATAAAAAGTTATTTTTTATTTAAGTTTCTACCTTAAGCTATGATTAGCATATTTTTGGAATTCTATGAACTGTGAGGGAATAGTACGGAAATGTGTAATTTAATAGGTAGATTATGTATTTTAATAGTTACATGTATCACAAAAATAGTAAAAAAATCCATTATTTGAACAATATAACAACTGGTTAATTTTAAACTAAACTAATTATAACAGTACACTGCAAAAATTCAAAATGAATGTTTATGCAATCTTCAGAATCAGTCACGTTGGGATAATTAATTACTATTAAAAGGCTTAATTAATTACGAATTAAAAGGCTTGTTAGTGCATATGATGAACGGGGTGATATTGTTGATTATCTAAGAGGTATAGCGCATAATATTTCTTATTAATAATTTACATCATCATCATCATCAGCCATTTTCAATCCACTGCAGGATGAAGGCCTCTCCAGCAACTTTCCAGTTCCTTCTGTTTTGAGCACTGGCCATCCATTTACTACCCACAAACTCATGAATTTCATCTATCCATCTCCGCCTTTGTCTTCGAGGTTTTCTTCTAGCTCCTCTTGGGTACCATTCTGTTATTTTCTTAGTCCATCTGTCATCATGTCTTCGAGCTATGTGTCCTCCCCAAGACCATTTTAGTTCTTTAGTTTTGATAAGAATGTCCTTTACTTGAGTTTGCTGCCTAATCCATGTGTTTCTCTTCTTATCTAATAGTCTGATTCCCAATATAATTCGTTCCATTATTCGCTGTGTAGTTCTCAGCTTCTTTTCCATTCTTTTGGTGAGTGCCCAAATTTCATTTCCATAAGTCATGGTGGGGAGTATACATTGGTTCATTATTTTACGTTTAAGACAAACTGGGATATTGCTCTTCAGTATGTGACTATATTTCCTGAATGCTATCCATCCAAAATTTATTCTTCTCTTGACTTCCAGCCATTTATCATTATTACAGCTAATAACTTGTCCCAAGTAAGTATATGACTCCACCTTTTCAATTACTTCTCCTTCAATCATTATTTCCCTTTCTGTGGCATACTTGTTCATCATTACTTTTGTTTTAGCCATATTCATCTTTAGTCCAAAATCCTTACTAACTGTGCATAACTGATTAAGATTTTCCTCTAATTCTTTGGGGTCGTGGCTTATGACCACAATGTCATCTGCAAATCGTAAATGGTTTAGGTACTCTCCGTTCACATTGACTCCTTTCTGCGACCAGTCTAATCTTCTGAAAGCTTCCTCAAGGGCAGCAGCAAACAGCTTCGGAGATATTGTGTCTCCTTGTCGAACTCCTTTCTTGATTTTAAATTTCCTGTTGTCTTTGTCTAGTCTAATAAAGGAGGTAACACTCTCATATATTTTCTTCAAAATCATAATATGCGGGGTATCTATGCCTTGTATTTCCAGTGCCCGAAACATTGCCTTATGCTGTATGGAGTCAAATGCCTTTTCATAATCCGCAAATGCCAGGCATAATGGTGTTTTATATTCATTTGCTTTCTCCATTAGCTGTGATATTACGTGAAGGTGAACCATAGTTGAGAATCCTGTCCTAAAGCCAGCTTGCTCTTTCGGTTGATTCTCATCAAGTATTCTTTCTAATCTGTTAGTAATGACCCTTGTGAACAACTTGTAGATGTGGGATAACAAGCTAATTGGTCTATAATTTCCAATTTCTGATTTATCTCCTTTCTTATGCAGCAAAACTATGATTGCATTATTCCACTGCTTAGGCGTCACACCTTTTCTAATGCACTTTGTGAAGAGCCTTGCCAGTTTTTATGTTATGTCTCTTCCTCCCAATTTTAACAACTCTACAGTAACTTCATCTTCCCCCGGGGCTTTCTGATTCTTCATTTTCTTCAATGCATGTTCTACCTCATCAGGAAGAATATCGGGTATGTCATATGTGTTGCTACTTTGCAATCCATCTTCCCCACTGCTGGCATCATTCCCTCGCTCCTTGTATAATTCTCTATAGTAGTCTTCTGCTATTTGAATTATGCCTTCTCTGCTGTTTATAAGTACACATCGCTATTTTTCAGTTTCAGTATCATTTGTCTTTCTGTATTACTGCTCATGGCTGCTGATTTAAATCCTTTGTTTTCCCTTAATGCTTGTTCTACTTTTCTTGTGTTAAATCTTCTTATGTCCTCTCTGAGTCTCTTTCTAATGGCTTTGCATAACTCATTATACTCAATTTCTCCCTGTCAGTGTTTTTCTTGCTCTTCATTTGTCTTCTTCGGTTTATCATGACAAGTGTTTCTTGACTGATTTTTTCTTCTTTGGATTTTTTTTCCCTATAGGTTTCTTGGGCTTTATCACTTTCAGAAAGATGTAATATTCCTCATCGATATCTTGGTCCTGAGCAGTCTGCAGAAGCTTAAACGTGTTCTTAAGTTCCAGTACATACTGCTTTTTCTTCTCTTCTGTTATCTCAAATACCTTTGTATTATTTACTCGAGTCAGTTTTTTCCTTTCCTTTTCTACATCTATATCAAGTGTACATCTTACCATTCTGTGATCATAATTTACATACTGTGTTGTAAATATTACAGTTTCTTAGTAATTAATTATCCCAACGTGACTGACTCTGAAGATTGCATAAACATTCATTTTGAATTTTTGCAGTGTACTACGACATCATTTACCATCATTTAAATTTACTGATAGCATTTACCATCATTTAAATTTACCCTCATTTAAGTTTTTATAGCAAATTCAACTCACAGCTAATGACGCTGGTCTTGTTTTAGTTTATTAATATAGTATCAGTTAGAAAAATCGAAATATTGATGAAACATTTTTATGGGCATTGAAGTAACTTGTTGAAATGCTGTACTTAAGTCATATTCACACTCTCTGAAGAAACTGTAAACAAAACCTTCTTTCCGCTTACATTTTAACAAGTGATGCGTTTAGATGAGTTGGAGGCCTAAGGCACTGTGGGCTAATACTGCTACAAAATTTACTATATTTAAAGAATGAAATAACAAGCAAGTGAAAATAAGAAGGCAAAAAATGGAAATAAGAAGATAGAAAAATGGGAAAGTAGTCTAGTGAAGTCAAAGGCAGCAAATTCTAAACCTAAGCAGAGCATGGACAATAAAGCGATTAAAAAAAAAAGGAAAAGAAGTGAGAGAGACAGAGTGAAGATAATAGCTAATATTAGTAATGTTTCACTCTATCTCTCCCTCACTTTCTTTTCTTTTTTTATTGCTTTATATATATATATATACTTATACATTTATTTGAATAATGTTTGAAATAGTTGAAAACTGGATCTTTCATAATAAAAAATAAAAAGGTAAAGCAAACATTAGAGGCAGCAAAAAGCATATTCCTCTACATGATGCTTGAAATGTAAAAATAAATTAGAATGATAATTAAAAAATAATAATAATAATGCCAGCAGCATGGCAAGACAGAAGAGCGAAGATAGTCAAAATTAAACATAACGATCAGGAGGGAAGAGAAGGGTAACAAGAGTAAAAATATTGCAGCGGAAACTCTCCAAGATAATTTAGAAAATCTAAATGCAAAAATAATAAAATAATAATCAATTAAATTTTGAGTGCCAATTAAATAGAAATTTAACGGCGCCCCCTCTGATGGGAACCAAGTCCAAATTTTTGTGAAATATCACCAGCAGAGATGTAAACCAACTACAATAAAATAAAACAAAAATAAACCAAAAATAGACTGACCATTACGGCCCATCTCAACAGAGGACCACAAAACCAATAATGGTCAGGGAATCGCTGCATTTCGATCGCTAGACAAATCGCCCCAAAGGCGAGTCGATCGAAAGATATATATAATATAATATATAAAATAAAAAATAATATCCTAAAATATTTCAACTTTTGGGAACTCCTAAAAGCGCCCACCCCGATGCGTAAACGCGCAACTGATTTTACCTATACTCACCACTAGACATCTCAAGACCATCGTGCATTGGTTTCGCCAACAGCCAGTGGAGTTCTACCTGATTCTCAAACGTTGCACGAGTCGCTTTAAACCAGGCATGCCTTTAAACTCTTTATTCCAAAAGATTTATATAAAAGTATGTTTAATTCTGCATTTTAAAAAAAAGAAGAAAAAAATAGAAGCAGAAACGAAACAGTATTCGAAAAATTTAAAAAAACTTCAGTCAATCACTTAGCATGCGGAAGAATACTTACGTGAAGAAGTAACACCCCAGCAACGAAACTCAGGCCCTGGCAGTAGCCTACTTCCTTATCCAAAAGAGAATAGGCTTTCAGAAGGCTGAAAAGGGATAGCTGTCCGAAACCAAGGGGCTGGCTGTAATATGGATGACTTGGAAAAGTACGTCCTTAAAAATAAAAATAAGCTATCATTTTTATTGTTATTATGATATATATATATATATATATATAACAGTTAAGAAGCAAAATAAGCAGAAAAATGAAAATAACAAAAGTTATAGTATATCTAATGCTCCAAAACGCGCAGTGCAGCGGTAGAGGAAGCAAAAGGATATAAATTATGTGTGGTTGTTAGAATAAATAAAGTGTCCGTGAAAATGGAAATGGAAAGTACACAAGGAGCCAGAACTAAGAGAAGTTTAAGGGATAGTAGAAAGTGAAAGTGAAGTAGTGGTTAAACAGGTGAAAGAATTTGAAAAACCTAGTGCAAAAATGAACTGGGACTCAGGGGAAAAAAATAAGTAAATAAATAAAGAAAGAACACTATATTCAGATATGGGAAGGCAATTTTAGCAAGAGGTCGAATCAGGGGATGGCAAATATGCAAAATCTGAATATAGTAGATGAAAAAAAAAAAAAAAATACGATACATAGCCAGGAAATTCATCAGGGGACTACTGCTGACCATGTATCAGGCACTGCGTTTTCAAACTTGTCTGTAGTATTAGAAAAAAAAAAGGGGGGGGGGGATATGCAGCCTTTTATCATAACACTAGTGGACAAGACAGTCCCTACGCAGTGTAAAAAATGTAAATTAAAATAAATACAAATTTACAAAAGTGTAATGCGGAATATAATACAAGTGTATGTGAAGTGCGGAAGGGGTGAAAGGTAATGAAAAAGTATAGACAAGCAAATGGTATAGGGAATAGTAAATTCTAGGGGAGGAGAAGGGGAGAAAAGATGTTCAAAAGAAGGCGAAAATAGCGATAGGATTGAGGATAGACAGGAGCGTTCGTACCACCCTCGTATTGCACTAATAGTTATACGAACGGGGGAAAAAATAGAAAAAGACAGTATAAAGAAAAAAAAAGTGTAGAAAAAGTCATTAAAAATACTGAACTTACTGGTGTGTAAGGTCCAACCTTAAAGAAGGGGTTCTGGTATAAGCCTTGCTTTTTTTTTTTTTTTATCTACTATATTCAGATTTTGCATATTTGCCATTCCCTGATTCGATCTCTTGCTAAAATTGCCCTCCCATATCTGAATATAGTGTTATTTAGTTATTTATTTACTTATACATATATATATATATATTTTTTTTTTTTTTCTCCCTTAGTCCCAGTTCATTTTTGCACTAGGTTTTTCAAATTCTTTCACCTGTTTAATCACTACTATCCCTTAAACTTCTTAGTTCTGGCTCCTTGTGTACTTTTCATTTCCATTTTCACAGACACTTTATTTATTCTACAAACCACACATAATATATATATATATATATCATAATAACGTGTGCGTGTTTGGGGAAGATTCGCGTGCTGTGCGGGATGGAAAACCCCAAATCTGGATAAAACCAAAACCTTACTTCCTTCGTCTGAGATCGACTAACTGCCGCCCTAATTAAAGATAACGTTAAGAATTCCTCTAGTCTCCGATGGGCTTCCAATCTATACTCCTCCAAACGAATAACCAATGATGAAATCATTATACTGTCACGGAGGATGTCACGAAGTAAGTGGGGGCTTCATTATTCAGAGAATTATTTCCGGAGGAATTCAACCATAATTTCTAAGTGACGGGTATGGTACAAAAGGAAATGTAGAAAGCAGAGACAAAGCATCAAATGAGTGGAGATCAGGAAATTGGCCATATCAACTTACAAATTTGACACTAACTTCTTTTACTGAAAATTCTGATACTGAAAATTTCGTCCGTATTCATCTTTGGAAATTTTTTTTCTGTATACTTTTCCATGTAATCAATAAACAATTAAGATTTTTCTAAACTTTTGCTGCCTCTCCAATTCAATAATCTATTGCTTCAAATACAATTATTAAATTCTTTTAATCTGAATTAGTATTACCATTACTATATCGTGCAAGGAAGCCAAAAAAATAAACAAAAATAAAGAATAAAAGAAATAAAAATATAATAAACTACCTATGCGTTTTTGACTCTTCACATATTATTATTAACATATTTTTATTTCCACATCAGTGGGCACCCCCGGAACAGCCTGTTTGGCTAGAAGGTGCACATTATAAATATTCAAGGCGATTGCGATTACATTGACTGAATTTAAAAGATAGGAAAACACATTGTATTTACAAGTAAGCTAAAGTTTCAAAACTGTGAAAGTGGTACAGTCAATAAATAATTCTAGTTATACGCTTCTTTCAGGGTGTCCTGTCTGTAGCGATTCGAGCTGCAGAAAGCTGAGGCATCAATTCCCAGTGAGTTATACAGTCCGAACGTATTCGCCGGAAACACTGATCCTAGGTATTGCAGGTTTTGTAGTGAAGATCTAAGAGATGTTGCACTTCACCGGATTCGTTCGGTGATCCGAGGGTTTGTCGTCACTTCCCACATGTCAGATGAATCCATTCGGCCACAAAAGAGTTGTGCCAAGGTGTGTAGATTCCTCTCCTTGATGATGGTTCCCATGGTTTCATGCCGAGGTTTGAGTAGAGCACGCTCCGAGAGAAGGTAAAACAGTGGCCCATCACCCTGTTTAACCATCTCAGGAGCCAATACTCGACCCCAAGAAATCTCCTGAGTTGAGCAGAGTAGGCCCCTGACCAAAGCACAGATGCATACACAGATAACTATACAGCCGACCTTTGAATTTATCAAAGCTGTCAGCCACAACTACCCACGGAGGTAACTTATTTCAGTAATTAACCCAGTCTAAATCTCTTTCCTCGGAAATTGAATTTATAGCTCCTAGCTCTAGAATCATTTATAACAGTGAAAATTTTGCCTTCATTTTATTGTTCCTCTCTCAGAGTAATAGAGACTTTAATCAGGTCTCCTCTAAGGTCTGTAGAACACATACTCAAATTTTTTTCTCATACGGGTGCCCTTTTGATTACGATCCAGTCAAGCCGCGAAATTAAATTGTGAGGTAGATTATTATTATTAAATCATCATATTTATGTAGTCAGTGATAGGCTTGGTATGATGAAGTATTCGCTAGTTGTTGGAAAGGTTCTGATTCAAGCTTTTTTCATGTGTGATTGGAACTCAGGTAAAAGGATAGAGGCATATGGTCCCACCTAAAGGTTTTTATTCTGCAAACCAGCCCTGCCCACATGTAATTTACATATGTTATATAAGGTACACTAGGAAATTTATTTATTTTCCCCTGATGTCTTCCATTTCACTCTGTAAAAGACCCACTGAAGCGGAAGGCAGTGGAGAAAAACTATGAATCTGTATCATCAGCAAGACATGCATTGGTAAGAAAGGTTAAAGTGTGGAATGGTGTTAGTTATATACTTGACTTAAAAATTATTATAAATTCATGTGGCAATAACGTAAGAGTGACCGAACGTGCTGTAGTAAAGCACAAATATTCACACAAAAATACCTAGTTGCGTTAAATATAGCGACCTAGTAGAGAAGTACCCGTTTGCCTTTCGTTCAACGGCTCCAAAACATATCAGAAAGATTCTCCCCCATACCTTCCCGAGTGAACATTGCAAGTATCCCAAAATAGTCGGTTATTGAATTAGGTAGGTATCCGCCTAGCACAACATTTAACATGCACCGGAGAACATCACTGAAGATTCTTTTCGGATCATTTATAACCTTCTTTCCCTTTTTACGACTGACCTTTGACGGCAGGATAGCGGAGATGAGCATAATGTGACTAACATCATTATTGTAGCCAAAACGATTCTTCCTTCAGGTAATTCGTAGTGTACGAAGTATTATGAACAATTCAGGTCACTTGGAGGTTACCCGCCCTCCCCCGTGACTACTTGCCGTGGGATAAACACGAAGGAGGATGGAGAGAGAGGGGAGGGATCACACCTCACGCCCGGTAACTCCCTGTCACGCGTAGTTACAGGGCCAAACGTGAAAACCAAATATAGATATGACTTCAGGTGGCGTTACTCAAATGTGTAATGTCGGTTATGACCGAAAAGGTGGGACGAAAGCATAGGATAACCTCGTTCAAGTAGTCAGATATGTTCCAAAAGGTTCTTGCAAATATTCTACAGATTTATCGCTTTAGCAGTATTAACATTTGTTCACTACATTGCAGTTATATACAAGGCTATCAGAAATTTTCTAAAAAGGGAGGGAGGAACATTACAGTAAAATCTGATCATTTCAACACCTAAAATTGATGTCACCGTCTTGCCCACTGGGGTATAATTACTGTAAAGGAATCATTCAGGTATTTATATCGCCAATAGTTAAAATAACCAAAAATAATACATTTTCATAGTTATTATTGATATAACATCGCTGAAATTCACATACAGTCTGAGCTTTCAGTTATTGATGCGTTATAAGAGTCAACAACCAATCTCAAATTCAGACTAGAAAGAGTAGCCTTTAAATATGATTTACCTAAGACTTTTATAACGGTCACTTTATATTTAATGTTTAGTCTAGCTTGTTATGACTTTGTTCCTTTTTCAATTTTATATCCTGTAATACTTTTAAATTTAAACTCGATTATCAACTATCAGTTCACTGTCTACTTGCCTACTATGCCTGCTTCGCATCTCAAAATGTTTGGCATCTATTAATGCGATGCCATTTACTAAGTTTTAAGTAAATGTTTTCAGTTATCATTAAATAAGCAGTCGATTTACATATATACAAAATAAAATAATAAATTGAATTTAATTTAGTTTATTTGTGCGTATATTGTAAATATTCAATGAAAGGATCATTAGATACCCAAAATATAGCTTTTATTTTACATGAAATAGTATGCAAGTTAACGTGTTTTGACTCCACGGTAACCTACACCATCCAGCAAAACGTAATTTATAAGGAAGAAAGCGGGTTTATTCATTGTTCGATGAACGATCAGATCAGCCACACCAAGCATGCCAACTCATTAATGTCTTAAAAAAGGAGCCATGAAACCATCTACCTGAATGTTTGTGCTGGAAAGCTACCGGAAGGTTTGAGACTGGTCAGTCTCAAGCAGATATAACCAGATGGCTCAATGTTGATCATGCGGTTGTCTACACACGCTGGAAATAGTTCCAAGAGTCAGAGACTAGTACAAGCGGACTTTGTGGAAGCAGACCTAAGGCGAAAACTTCCCTGAGACTGCTCTCAATACCTTCGAATGTTGGCATGAAGACAGGTTGATAACACTACTGTATTTTGACTGCATTCTGTCTTCATGGTCACTACATGGGTCACCAACAACAAATGGAAACAACATCTGTACCTGCTTCTACCACAGGAAAGAGGTTGTACAAAAGTAGCCTTTAGGTAGGATCACCTAATGCGTTCCCCTAACCTCTCGTCAGAAGGGGGAATGCCTGAATTATGTATCCATGACTAATGAGGTTTACTAATATTGTTCACCAATGAGCTCAGATTTCTTTATGGAGTGATTCAAGATGTACGAGATAGATCATCAGAGGAGAATCAGAAACATGAAATTTCTCTGATACATCACTGAAGGATACTTATGGGAAGATATTATGTTGATTCGAGCAGACATTCCTTTAGATGGGCACAGTTGGTTGTTTGGTTTTTAGGAGCATTAGCAAATAAGGCCATATTGCTCCGAGGATATGCGGTGGTCATTCCCTGACCTTTCCGCATCCTCCGTATTTGATGGTCGCGGGCTCGAACCCCGGTTTAATCAAGAAGCGTGTGCTACGCACTGCTGCTCCTGCCACCTGGCTACGGAGGCGCCTGAGATGGGCACAGTAATCTATATATACTTTCAGATAGCAAAACGGATGCACAAAGTTACACAGACGACATCCTAGACTCCTATGTTTGTTTGTTTGTTATTTGGTTTTTAGGAGCATTAGCAACTAAGGTCATATTGCTCCGGGATATGCGGTGGTCATTCCCTGACCTTTCCGCATCCTCCGTATTTGGTGGTGACGGGCTCGAACTCCGGTCTAATCAAGAAACGTGTGCTACGCACTGCTGCTCCTTCCCACCTGGCTACGGAGGCGCCTTCCTAGACTCCTATGTGAAACTTAATGACGATGCAACAGGAAACAATTTCATCTTATAGGATGACAATACCTAGCATGACTTAACGCCAGACTATTTTACTGTTATCTAGAAATTAAACACATTATTCAGTGTATGACTGGACATGGTTTTGGTTCTTTAACTAATGGTTCTAGTCCACCACTGCAAATTTAATTGTGAGCACAATACAAAGGGACAGATGATGTTCTCCTTTTCTGTGCTTGACCGCCTGATCTCAAGACTACTCGGTGTGATTTGTCACTCCACGGGACTTATTTTACTGTTTTATGTTCCAAAACGATGGACTAGGTACTCTGCAAACGAGGGTTTGGCATTCGTTGGTATGTTGTGGGGCTTCTCAGCTGCAGCAGCAGCTATACTGTTAAAACTACTGCCGTGAAAGGTGTCGCTCCAGATGTACTTCCACGGACTGTGGAGTCACTTATGGATGCACTTGTGGACATCTGGAGAGGCAATGTAATGTTTTCAAAGTACATTAGCCAGTTCGCTTTTATCACTTTCTTCAGTGATTGGCGATTCCTATATGTCGCGTTTTTTTTTTTTTAGCCTACCTGACCTGTGCACACGTTTTTCTTTCATCTTTTCATTACATCAGCCGAGGTTGACTTAGCGTGGTTCAAACCTGAGGCTGCCGCAACGAAATAACACAATGATAAGAAGGCATTCAACGATTTTGAAACACTGTAAGCACCCCATGCTCCATTCTACTTGTTTGTGCTATTTCTGTATTTCTTAAAAACTTTTAAACCTGCTCTTTCTTTTCATTCATCTTGTTCTCACCGAGGATTACATTGGAAGGGTTTCCGAATACTGTTGGTTGGGCAATCTATTTACACGGGTTCCCACCACATGCTGCATTTTGGTACAGTTGATTAAATTTTGTAAATCAGTGTGGTTAGTATGTATATTAAAGAAATTAAACGCGACGAAAATTTTAAATGAAACGCAATATGAATGGGAATAAATAAAATAACAAAATAAATAAAAATGTATGGTTGCTATAACAAGAATGACAAGTTCGAAAAGTGTTATTAAAGAAAGTGATGCTTTTGAAGCAACTATAGCCTGTAAGTGCATAATGGATTTCGGTGGACGGCATCCCTTCTACATCTGAAACGTCCTCCGGGAGAAGGGACAACCCTCCCCACGCACGTTAAAGAGGGAGGGGGTAATAACGCTTCCCTTCCATGACGGTGCATTATGGTAATGGATGATGCTGGTACAACACCTGTGTGATATGACTTCAGAAATGTGATGCTATCATTTATAATGTACTTCTTTCTTCTTTTTCGCCTGTGAACACAACCATGATTAGCTGCCACGTGACCAGACGAGGCATTAGCCCTACCCAGGTGTAAGTTTTATAATCCAATTACTTACATCAGATTCCTTCGAAGGAACAAAGATTTTATTACCTCATGTATGTTGGCAAACTCGGTATATTCCGCTAATCGGAAACCAGTTTCTACTCGGCCTCAAACCTCACATGTCAATCCTTTACAACAGCAGCAGCGCGTGCCGACATCGCCGACAATGGGCGGTGGCCACCCTCGTTGTGCCAACAAGTTCGTTATTTCTTCAAATCTCGTGATCACGGTCTTGTCCCGGACCTTTACAGGGTCCAGCGAATCGCTTGTTTTTTGCTTTTTGTTTTTCACGAGGAGAATTGTTTTTCGTTTTTCATGAGCGGAGAAGAGATACAAATGAACGCTCATGAGGCAAGTTTCGACTCACGATAGTGAAATAAGTATCGTTTACCACTCCTTAAGAAGTGCTTCGACCTCCCCTTCGCAACTGTTATGGCTGCACTGTAACCCTAATAAACATCCCAATACCTTCCTTTATTAGTAACAAAGGCACGACCGAGAGGGCGCTAATTGCACAATAAAACAATTCTGTGGCTGAATTATTAATAGCGCTGCATCAAAGTGCGATCGTATCGCATTGGGTATTCCGTTGCTTATCAAAGGGATTTCGCGACGTGACCGTTTGAAACAGGTGAGAGGCAGGAGGTAAGGCGTGGTTATTTTCAGTGTTTTGGACAAGGGAGGAAAGTAAGAGGAAGGGGATGGAAAACAAACGATCATAGCTGCGTGGGTGTAAGACAGCCAAGCCTAGATCCTGGAGGACGAACATGCCCTTGAACTGATGGCTAGTCTGAAAATATTCTCCATTACGGACATTGCAGGTAGGGAGGCGGAAATGTACCCGCTACAAGCAGAAGTCGTTCGATGACCATATCGATGCTATATTGTGGATGTTACGAATTTGCGCAGAGGCAACTAAGGTCATTAGGTGTTGGTATATCGCGTTATAAATTGCGTGTAATTCTATAGTCGGTTTGCCTATTTTTAAAGATGAAATATCGAGTTTCCGGAAGGAAAAAACCATGCAATGCTCGCTCTAGATTGACTAACTCGGGTTTAAAAACAGTAAACGTTCCTCCTGTCAAGACAGGATTCCAGCTCAAGCCTTTTCCACATGGTGCAGAAGGCAAGCAATTATAACAACTGTACTAGCCACGAGATATGACTTTTCGGAGAGGATGGTTCTGACAAATTATACGTCAACAGTATCACTTGGAAAATATGTCTTTAGAGAATAATTTTATTCGTTTCAAACCAAGTAGTGGAACTTCTATTGTTCTTTTCTAAAGTGTTTTCTTCCTTGTTTCCTGTTTACTCTGAGGCAATTTTACAAAGTTGCTAGAGGGTAAATCAGATAATCTGCCCACACACCGAGCCAGCCAATGACAATGTTACGTTTGACACTCAGATTATGAAATCATTTGAGCTAATAAAGCATACCAAAACCTAAAACTAACTGACTGTCACGGGTTCAGTTAAACCTGTGATTTTTATATTGGTGTACCACTTTGCTTCAAGAGTCATAAATAGGCGTAATAAGATCAGTTGCCTCCAATGATCATTAGAAATTTGAGTTAAATGACATCTATTTTTTTTTTTTTTTACCTTTCATTCACCTTGTACTATTTTGTTAAGATAGTAATATACGCCAGAGCAGCAATAGCAATAAAGCAAAACTATATTATACTCTATGATATTTCATTTACTTTTTTCTACTTAGGCGCGAAATATAAATAAATGCTACTTTAGAAAAGGAAAAAAAATTAGTGGTCTTCACTAAGAGAGCAATTTTCTTAAAATGCCAAGAAATTTGAAATAACAACTGGGAAAAGGAAAATAAGAAAATTATGTATTTATATTAGCTTTTCTTTTCAAGTTCTTCGAAAGTGAAATAAGGTTTTTATCACTACCACTTATAATTCTTTCTACCGAACTTTATTATTATTACTGTTCGAGTCTAGACACGTCTCCCACCTCAGTTATACAGTGATCTCTTTGAACCCAACGTAAGAGAATTTCATTTCTCTTAAATGAAGAAACAAACGTCCTTGACACACAACAGCTGATGGAAAACAAGAGAAACACGCTTGAACAAATGACTAGAATTAGAATAGAACTCTAAAAGAGGCCAAGAAATTAGCGCTAGATTTATTCAAGACTCTAAATGTGAATACTGTCAACCGTTTAAATTGTGATTCACATCATCCAACAGAACCTAATTTCTTCCATACCTCCTTATTTCTTCCATAACTTGTTTTGTTCCTGTTCATTTAAATTCATTTGTAAAGTTCTTGCCGATCCATTTATGACATTCTCCAAGTTCTTTGGATAGAGAATTTCAAGAGTGCTCCTCAAGACTAGTTATGTTCAGACATGCCTATTCACAATTCCACGAATATTTATCAGGAACCCTTATCCCCGGTTCTCTTATGATAAAATACTAACATCAGAATACTGTTTACAGCAGACCCATTATAAAGTGTGATCCTAGCAGCCATCTCAGGTGAATGGCGAGCGTGTGAGGAGGAGTGTCTATAATTTGCACCAAGGCACCAGAGCCACAAGGTGTCACAATATCGTGTTTGCAAACTGCGCGTATTCTAGGGTACGTTTTCTTGTTCTCTGGATGAAAACCCGGGTTTCTCGGTAATAAGGCATCAAGCTCTCACCCCACACAGGAGTAAAGGTGTGTGTGAGAGAGTAGTTTTCTAATGAATATTACAGAGAAATGCTGAAGACGTGATGGCCAATAAAATTTATTTATGAATAATTATTGAAACTACCATTTCGAAGCATGTGTTGCAACGTTTGAAAAACTTTAACCCTGTAGGCGTTACTGGGCGTTCCGTTATCTTCGGGTGAAGTTAGCTATTCGGCACGTGCGTGGAGGTTGAAAAGGTTCAAGGTTTTCTTTTTGTAAGCAAGCCATTTCGTATCCATGTGCCTTCACCCGGCGCATCTTAATGCGTGTCCCATGAAAATCAGGTTTTGTTGCTAAAGAGTCCACATTCTATTCATCTGAACACTTAATGAAGATCCACATCTTAGAACAAGATGTAAAATGAAGTAGGTTACAAACAAACAAACATTTCGTGACATACTGTTGCAATTTATCCTTTATTTCCAGTAATTTGATTAAATTGAAGAGAATAGAAATGAAATTCAATGTATTTTATTTCAGAGTTACATCTGAAAATGTTACACAAGAACTGATGCCATCGTAAGCTGCAGTTAGTTTTCAAGGAAAAAGGAAATGTCGCAAAATAAATCACAAATCAATCTCTAATGTTGACTGTATGCAAATTAGACATTTATTTTAAGCATTTTCCTCCCCTCCCTGGAGCGGAGCAGGAAGCATTAGCTTGAGTATTTGGTATTAATATTTCGATTTCTTGCTTTTCTTTTCTATGGAGAATTTTATGGATGCAGTTATATCTTAGCCTGACAGACTTTTCTACTCTTTCTGCGTATTAGTGACGGATATGGCCTAAAATGGGATGAGGGACTAACATTCTTCAAGAACTTTGATTACATCAAAGCTAAAACATATGCAGCGCTCTGGGCTGTCAAACAGGAGTTAATTGGAATTAGAAACTCAGATCTTGTTAAAAAGTATATCTTGAAATGTATACTTCCCATCCCACTGTATGCTTCACAGATTTGCTACTCTGCCCCACCGAGCAACCTGAAAGCTTTCCTAAGCATTGAATACTGGCTCTTAAGATGGCTGAACAGGATCTAGAATCACCCATTTACTATCTCTAGAGCTATCCAATCTCAGCATTCCTCCCTGGAAACAGACAATTAACACAAGAAAGATTTTCACATTAATCCAACTGCTAACAGGAAGATTAGACGCTCCCAGTATTGACGGCTTGTTTCACTCTCGTCAAGAAGCCACCAGAATTGCTGAAACAAGACATCCTCTTCAAAGCAACTTAAAAAACCTGGACAGCCTAAGTCGCTTTTTTCCAGCAAACACAATAGAACTCTTCAATAAACTAAGAATTAAACTGGAAAAGCTTTGTAACGAAAAAGCCTATAGATTGCAAGTTTTTGCTGACTCCTGTCGTCTCGTGCAACTGTAGTGCACAGCCACTTGGCTAAAAAACTGCATTTAATTTTTATCTCTTTTAACTATATATTCTCGGTATTCTAGATGTCAACCTAAAATGTCAAAATTTTAAATATTCTATGATATTCAAAGATGCCAAAAATTTAAATATTCTATTATAAAATCATAATTACTCATGTATTCCAAAATTCTGTATTCAACCTTTCAGGGTGAACGTCCCATGGACTTTGTAACCTTTTGCTCATGGGTCCAGGGCGCCTCCGTAGCCAGATGGGAAGGAGCAGCAGTGCGTAGCACACGCTTCTTGATTAGACCGGGGTTAGAGCTCGTTACCACCAAATATGGAGGATGCGGAAAGGTAAGGGAATGACCACCGCATATTCCCGGAGCAATATAGCCTCAGTTGCTAATGCTCCTAAAAACCAAATAACAAACAAACAAGCTCATGGGTCCGCTTCACACCTTAGAATGTAACTCTCACCCTTCTAGCCAATGGATGTCCCAGGGGTGTCTATTCAACAGAGAAATAAATTAAAAATAATAATAATAATATGGATGATGGTATGAGTACACGGTATGTCGATTTTCGGGTTGGGTGGGCGGGGGGGGGGTGTTGCAATAAGTGTCAGAGAACGTTAAAGGTAGATAATTTCTGAATAATATGCTTTATTATATAGTGAACAAAAGAACTTACCAAAAGTAATAACATTAATTGTATGAGCTTTACTGTTATTTTTGATAATGGGCTTTTATGATGGACTTTAGCAACGCTAAAATGAATAAGAAAATAACCAACTGTCACTGTTCTCTTTCACATCATAGCCGAGTGGTTAGCGTGAAATTCATAAAATTAAAATATGACAATGTAGAAAAACTTCTCTTACCTAAATGTGGCCAAGCCAGAGTTTAAATAGAAATTATTTTTTTTTTAATACCCGGGTATATTTGTAGATGTTCTACTGAAAATTTCTGGCTACGCTATTTAACTCACCCTTGACAGTTAGGAATAAAAAGCAGTACATGATATTAATAAGTCATTATTTCTTTCCCCATTTTTTCCCAACAGAAATAATTTTATTTAAAGATTTTCTACAGTAAGCCACTACTAAAAACTAATCAGCAAGTTATTAAAAAAATAATAATTTCATGGAACTTCTGAAAATAGAGCGTTCCTATGAGTGGAGTCACTATTCTGGAAACAAAAGCCAATAGACGGGGATGTCTACATTGTACATTCTACACAAGGACTCGCCAATTACCTGAGAGAAAGGATTCAGTTGTATTAATTAGCGGCAATGCAACTCAGACTATAAGGGGTCGATGTATCACGTGCGTTCTTGTTTGAATGTCTAGAAGAGCCATGCGAAGCTTCGAGATTCGGTCGAATTGGGACTGATTCGTTTCGGTTAAATCTGGAGAGGGCTACTCTCGTGTTTTTTTTTAAACGTTTACATTTCCATGTCACAGTAAAGGAGAACAGAAACACTTGGCATTTGGCTTTCATCATCAGATGTTGCTCAACGACAGCAGGCGCAACCTTCTCAATTAGCTGTGAGTTAAATTTAAAAGTTACAATTAGTTACTGTCATTCGTAAAAGGGCAAAGATTTTTTTTTAAACGTCTGTATTTCTAAGTAAGCAATGAAATAATACAAAACAGGCCTTTGGGATCACTGCTCATAATAAGTTATTATTCTTCTCTACAAGCAGCTTATACTTCCCATTTTTGATTATTGTGATATTATTTGGTTCCCACAACAGAATATCTTTCTCACAGACTTGAGAGAATTCAAATTAAATTCATTAAATTCTTATGCTATCGAAATCGCCTTGCCTTTCACCGTCCAAATAATGGAACCCTTTGTGGTGGCTTCAGAATCATTCTTCTTCACTCCAGACGACAACTCCATGGGTCTCTTTTTGTCTTCAATATCATAAACTCTGTTATCGATTCTCCATCTCTTCTTGAACAAATACCTGTCACTGTACCCCGTTTGAATTCTCATTACAAAACTAATTTCTCACTGCCTGTTCCTCGTACTCAACACTTATTTGGTAGTCCTCTGTTTCATTTACTTCAGGTACTGAATATTTATAACACTGATTTTACACTTAATCCATCTATGTATAAGAATTTGCTCCTTACTCTGTTTTCTTAATCTATTGTATATATTTTAATTTAGTTTTGTATTGATTATTACTGTTTTGTATTGATTCTGTAACTCTCAGCGTTCTCACCATTATTTATGGTCTATATGCCCTGTGTGTGAGAAGTCCGTATATAAATAAATAAATAAATAGCAAGATTTTCCTACAACAGTGGCCAGTAATAAGCTGGTGATGGTCTTAATACGTATAACTCATTATTTGTTTTTCACATCAACAGAAGTAATATTTCACAAATTCACAGAAAGATATTCTGCTGTAAACTAATCAGCATGTTATACAATACAGACTAGGTGGCGCCGCTGGTTACCGTGTAGGCAACCTCGCGTTTGTGCTTTCGATTTTTTTTTTTTTTTTTTATGTATAATCCTTTGTTGTATTTATAATCCTAGTGTTACACTGGTTTGTTATGTTACATTTCAATTGTGTACTTTGTTTTCTCTGCTTTTCACGATGTTCCGTACGTAAGACAATTCTGCTCGATTGTCGTCTTGCCAACAAAAGGTCTTGAACCGCTTGCCCGTAAACTTTACAGCGAAGAAAAGTCCGCGAATTACAGAGGTACTAGAGCAGGGCTCATCAGATAAATTCAAAAAAAAAAAAAAAAAAAGAGGTAAACTGCAGCCATTATCAACCCACTGCAAGATGGAAGCCTCCTCAACAATTCATGCTGAGGGAAATGGACCATAATCTGCCACGCTGGTCCAGTGCGGGTTGGCAGATCGACCGTATTTAACAGTCAGGGGCTTGAACACCAGTCTACTCAAAGAGCCTGTGCTACTGCACTCCCGCTACACTGTAGCTACAATTGTCCTGTCGGTCTCGACCATCTGCCTCAAACTCATATCCGTAGACCACGTGTAGACTGTAGAGCCACTTCTGTATCCAACGATCGATTGCAGTGACTTCCTTTACAAACTATCGAGATCTTGAAACTCTGCTCCTTTACTTTAACTTCCATATCTGCTGCCTTACTGAAACCTGGCTTGGCGAGGATACTTCGTACATTATTTTTCTTGGTATAATGTAGGTTATGAATACTATTATTAACCATATGGTGCAAGGAAGCCTGAGGCTTATGCTGCACCAGCCAAAAAAAAGAAAAAAAAAAAAATCTGAATTAACCTGAGAGAGAGAGAGAAGTAGAAGGGAATCACCAAGAAAGAGAAGAATTATGATATCCAGCTCAGGGCTCTGGGTGTGCCAAGCCCGTATTCACCAAATGTGGTTCACCTGGGGTTTGCTATGTTAATAACAGAGCAGTTTAAAAATATATATATGTTAATAACAGAGCAGTTAAAAACAAAGGCTGGGTTATGGTATTAATGAAACAGTGCTTTGTTGTGTCGAAATACTTATCTAATTATGAAATACCACCTAGAACTATTTGGCCTAAATTTTGCGAATGTTTACGTCCCCTCCCAGGGCTCAGAAGGACATATCTTGATAAATAGGCTTGATCATTTCATTCGCAACGCCACCGTACAACCACTGAAGTTTCAGCAGATGGCTGGAGAGTGTTGCCCAGGAACACGCTAACACAGTTGTAATTTCTAAAATGTCTGGTAGTTTCCAAATTGGCCTAAGTTACCTACTATAAGTGTAAACTGTTTTCTGAGGTGTTTCTGGATCATAACAACAGATCTATGTCTCATCACCAATCATTACGGCAGAAAGAAATTCTTAAATGTATATCTCAAACCATGTTAGCATTTCTCTATACACTTTCACATGGTTTTGTTTCTGAGCAGATGTCAAATGGGTAGAATCCTGCGGGTACAAATTCACGATATTTTAAGGTGCTCTGTAAAAATCGCGTTGAATTGCTGATGGAATTAACATTCTGCCGGCTTATTGACAGAATGCGATTCTCCTGCCTTCGTACAGAAGCTTCTGGGCCTTTGCAATTTTCTCTAGACGTGGCGGAGGTCTTCGACTGACCAGGCCACGAGTCATCAGTCATATATTCTCGACCTTTAATGTACCTGTACCACTATAAAATTGCTGTCTTCTTCAAACGCTTGTCTTCGAAACCTCTGCCATTTCTCTTACACTCTCTACAGCGTTCATAACACGGCCAACACAATAGCGTACACTGTAAGGACAGAATTCATGGGATACCTGGGCAACGCGATGCTGTCGCCCCTCTCGCTAGTGAACGACCCCACCGCGTGTTAGTATATAGGTAGACTGCATTCACGTAGACCGTAATTCGATGTCAGTATGGATAAATGTCGTGAGTTAACCGACTTTGAAAGAGGGATGATAGTGGGTGCCCGACGCATGGGCCACACTATCGCGGAGGTGGTACACAAATTGTCCTATCCCCGTTCGATAGTATCAAGAGTGTATGGGGAATACGCCACTTCCGGAATAACATCTCATCTTGGACAGCGCTGTGGGCAGAGAAAGATGATGGATGAACGTGGCCGTCGACGTCTGTCTCGCAGTTTCAGCCAACCAGAGAGCAACAGTGGCACAAATCACCACCGACTTCAATGAGGGAGATGCCAGAAACGTCTCCACCAACACTATCAGGCGATGATTAGCCGTAATCGGTTATGGGAGCCGCCGACCCACCAGGGTCACATTGCTAACACCACGACATAGGACTCTAGGCCTCAACTGGGAGAAAGAACATCGGCACTGGACCTTGGATGATTGGAGACGGGTCTCCTGGTTCGATGAGTCCCATTTCTGTGTAGTAACACACAGTTGGTACGTTTCTCTGGGGTTACTTCTACCCATATGCAGTACTTTGCATTTGTCAAGAAGTAACCCCAGAGAAACGTACCAACTGTGTGGTACTACACTTAAAGCGGTAGAAAATGAAAAAGACCTGGGAGTAATTGTGCAGTCAGATATGAAGTTTTCTGAGCAATGCAGACAGGCTGCCAGGGCGTGTCATGGGGTTTTGTCAATGATATATAGGAATTTTGCTAGCATGGAAAAGGTGATTATCCCTCTGTATAAGTCAATGGTCAGGCCACGCCTTGAGTACTGCGTACAGGTCGGGAGGTCTCATTTTAGGAAGGATGTAGATTTACTTGAGCGTGTACAGAGAAGGGCAACAAGATTGGTGAGGGGAATGAAGGGATCCTCTCACCAAGAGAGGCTTAAGTTCTGCAAATTGCAGTGGCTGGAGACTAGGCACCTGCGCGGTGATCTGATTGAGGTGTATAAGGCCTTGAATGGGTTGAGCACGCTGAATTCTGATGGGATCCTTCCACTTGTTCAGATTACGAACCTAAGGGAGCATAAATTCAAATTAAGAAAAGACAGATGTAGAACAGACGTGCGGAAATTTGCCTTTAGCCAGCGGGTGGTTAATTGCTGGAACAAACTTCCATCTGTCGTTGTGGAAGTTGACAGGTTAAATAAATTTAAGGAGGAACTGGACAGGCATTTGGAAGGAATGGTGTGATTTTTTTTTTTTTTTTTTTTGGCTGATGCTGCATAAGCTTATACACTTGCTTTCTTGCATCACATGCCACTACTACTACTATTTGCAGTTATTTCAAGAGGACGGGGGGGGCGTATCTGGCGGAAACCGCTGGAAGCTATGCACCCGTCATATCAACAAGGAACTGTCAGACAGGTGGACGGTCGGTAATGGTCTGGGGCGTGTTCAACTGGCACACGTTGGGACCTCTGGTACGTTTAGACGCATCTCTGAACGGTCCTGGTTACGTGTCCATCTTTTCAGATCATCTGCATCCCTTCATGGTCATCGTGCACCCACAGGACAATGCGCCTCCCCAAAGAGCCGTTGTGACTATAACATGGTTCGAAGAAGAACATTCTGCAGATTTTACCACCATGGAATGGCCTCCCCGTTCATCGGACATGAACCCTGTGGAGTATCTTTGTAATGTTGTGGAAAGGTCCGTTCGAGCTGTGGATATTTCACCCGGGAATGTGAAGGAATAATGGACAGCGTTGTAGCAAGCATGGATGGAAATACCTGTGGAAAGCTTTCGTGAACTAGGGGACTCAATTCCTTGCCGTGTGACTGCCCTTATCCGAGCGAAAGGTAGGCCTACTCGTTACTAGGTTGGTATCCCATGATTTCTGTCCACTTAGTGTATAATTAAACGTTTCTCACTCTTCAAATCTCCTACTACGCACCTTACAAAATGGTACACACAGCACATAACTTAACACTTTGCAACTACCACACGTCAGAAATTGCACCTGTGTCAGAGGATTCTTAGACATATCGCTCATAGTGATACAACTCAAAATTGGTCAACGTTGAGATTTATTGAGGAAAACACGTCGAAAGTTGAATATTTTCATTAGCAAGAATAACAGAAATGTAACTAATAGTGACCTGGAGGGAGCAGTTGTGTCACTGTTGTTAACAAAAATATTCAACTTTTAACGTGTTTTTCTTAAAAACTCAATTTCAACCAATTTTGAGTTTTCACTATTGAAGAGAGTAAACGATATACTCTCCTGCCATATACCAAATTTCCGTGAAACTCAGTAATTGCACGATGGCGCTGCCATTTCTCAAATTAAATAATTATTTATTTACAGAGGTTTTTTATAATCAGTCTGTGTAGATTTGACTGTCTGTCTCATTCAACATCCCAATTTTAAAATGAGTACTATTATTTCGGTGACTTTAATATTCCTCTACTTTTCTATTATGATTTACGTTCACTACCACCACTTTGCTTATTGGAGGCTTGAAGTGGTGAAACCTATGTTTAGTCTCTAGAGCAAATTTTCCGGCATCCCTCCCCCTTCTCCTTCAACCCATCCAGTAGTACTAATACTAACGCTAACTAGTACTAATACTAACTAGTACCTACTAATATAAAATAGTACTAATAATAGAATACTATGATATAATATTAATATGTACTAATACTAACACTAGGTGGTAGATGACTCTCATCAACCGGTCCCCCTTCTCCTTCAACCCATCCAGTAGTACTAATACTAACGCTAACTAGTACTAATACTAACTAGTACCTACTAATATAAAATAGTACTAATAATAGAATACTATGATTTAATATGTACTAATACTAACACTAGGTGGTAGATGACTCTCATCAACCGGTCCCCCTTCTCCTTCAACCCATCCAGTAGTACTAATACTAACGCTAACTAGTACTAATACTAACTAGTACCTACTAATATAAAATAGTACTAATAATAGAATACTATGATATAATATTAATATGTACTAATACTAACACTAGGTGGTAGATGACTCTCATCAACCGGTGCAACTCTGCTTATTGGAGGCTTGAAGTGGTGAAACCCATGTTTAGTCTCTAGAGCAGTATGGGGGAAGGGGGTGATGCCAGAAAAAAAGTTTCTGGCATCTCCCCCCCCCCCCATACTTCTCCTTCAGCCCATGCACGGTACTAAGTACTATAGGTTTTGATACCTTTCATATTTGGGGTTTTCATAAAAAAAATAAAAATAAAACTCGTTTCAATATTAGTGCTCTTAATTTAGTCCAAGTTATTTAACTTTCCTACCAGAGGGGAGAAGACTCGATCTGTTATTCTTGAATACTACCAATTTCTCATACAGTTGGGAATACCCTTTTGTTTCTTTTGCCTTATCTATCTTCAAAATCCAGAGTTTCTTTTTATCCCAAGACAAGAATAACATATCTTCCCGCTGTAAAAAAAAAAAAAAAAAACTTTTCATTTTCTCCGAAATTCCTGAATACTCTCGCAGCTCTAGAACTTCTTAATATTTTTCCTTGGCATATTGCATGCTTCTTGCCTTCTCGACCTTGCATTTGCTCTACTTTCAAAAAACGGTTGACCTGCATCGCCACATCTACTGCTTCCAAGGTGACCCACATCACAATTTTCAAATGCTCGTGGGATGAGGAACTAAGCTGCCTTTTCTTATAAGCAGAAATGTTTTAGGGTAAAACAAAACTCTTCTACTGACCATAACTGTTATCTGCATAGTCATGCCTATGCAACTTTTGTTTCTCTTAAAAAAAATTAAGTTTACCAAATTCTTGAAGACCAACCTTCCCTTCTGTAAAAAGATTTTATCCCTTCCCCTGTATCTCTTTACACGCTTAAGAATGTAGGTAGGCTTCCTCTCTCTTTCTCTTCATCTATACGTTTTCCCCTCTAATCCTTTATGTGTGAGTCTTATATCCGAATTCTTTAATATATTTGATTTTAAAAAGGCTATTAATAACCTGCCATTCTGTAATGCCGTTGAGCCCGATAATATCCCCAACTTTGTTATAAAACTCGCTAGTGCTTACATTTCAGAATTATTAGCCTCTCTATTTAAAAATTGCTTAACTGAAAAATCTTCCCTCCACTCCGGAGTAACTACTCTATCTTTTCCACTGCTAAAGTCCCTTTTTAGGGACTTTAGGAGTGGAAAAGTATTCCTTTACTTACTTGGAATCTTTTATGGAATACAAGGTAATTTGCTCTTTTTCATAAAGGAATCTCTCCTCTATAGAACCCTTCCTTTGCAGTAATATGATTCCTTTCTTATTAAAAAAAAATATCTTCCGGAATTCTACAGAGTGACACCCTTTCCACCACTTCTGCAAGTGCCCTCTCATTGCTTCTGCTAATGATATTAAATTTGGGCTACCTCCACATCACCCGAGGAGCACAGCCAAACAATTCACAAATTAATGATGCTATTGCTACAGCTGCTAATTATTTTAGCCTTTTTGGCCTTCATACTAATTCTTATAATTGTGCCCATATTTATTTTTCCTAGAAAATCCCTCCTTTAAATCCTACCTATTCATTAGAATTCAGCTAGATAAATCGGTTCTGTCCTATAGAAATTTTAGGGTACGCTCTGATACTAAACATATATTTCATTCTAACATCAAACTCTTCCCCCCCCCCCACTGTAAGATGTGTGTAGTTACAGAACAGCTTCGTCCCCAACCCGGTTATCATCCTCCGGTATATAAAAGTCTATCTTCTTTCTCTGTTTTATATATGTTATATGCAACTTAAATCTGCTCAGTTGACGCACCCACCCACATTAAACGTTATCTCTGTACCTAAGTGGTCAAGCGCTGTGAGTGTGCCCTTAGTTCAAACATTACATGAGTACTAAATATGGTGATGTTCTTGTATTCTTTCTTTCTCTCTCTCTCTCTAACTTGTGAACTCCTCTGGCCTTATATGTAAACAAATTATTCAGGAGTATAAAGAGCAATTTTTATTTTATTTCTGTGAAATACTGGCTATTAACATGGCTAAACCTATAAACTGGCTAAATAGATACCATCCCTCCCTCCACAATGACAGAAAATCTAAACATAGTTCCACTCAAGAATTTGCTTCAGAAAAATCGTTAGCAGTGTAAAAACTCTTCTCGAATTACCAGGCAGAAGCCTTTCATTAATTTCTCTCTCTAATCGAATCCTTTCTCTAGATAAATCCTCTCCATATCCCTCGCTCAAATTGATTCGGCATCTTAATGTAGATGTATTACATTATCAGAAGGCCAGTAATATACAGGGTGTCTCAAAAATACACGGCATAACTTCAGGAATGAGTTCCTCTTATGTAGACAATAAAAATATTTTATATCAACATAGTTCCGGAAATGCTTGGTTTCCGAGTTTTGAAGGTCTGTCTATGACACTTAACTGTTCACATCACCTTATAGTAATTGTTCAAAATGTCCACCTTCTGCCTGAATGCAGGCCTCACATCGACGTCTCGTGGACTCGCGAAGACAATGCCAAATTCTTGTCATGTTTCGTATTGTCTCACAACCTGCCACAATTCGATTGCGGAGAGTTTCCACATCAGCTACCAGAGTCGAATACACCAATGACTTTAAATGGCCCCACAAGAAGAAATTTAGTGGGTTTAAATCAGTGAGCGTGGTGGCCGAGCAGTTTGAACACCCCTCTACTTCAGGAGTCGTAGATCTTGGTCGTCCTCTGTCGGCAGCACGAGGTGTAAAGGTCCAATGTTCACAAAGGCGGCGATGGATACCTTCAAACGTTTTCCTGTCTGGACATCTTCGTTCTGGGAACCTTTCGTGGTACAAACGACGAGCCTCCAGAGCATTGCCGTCCGCCAAACCGTACATAAAGTGCATATCCGCTTGCTCCTGATTTGAGTACATGGTCGGAATGGAAAACCACCAGATTCTGTCAGTACCTTGCGATGAAGGAAATCACCTGCGGGAGATAAGACATTCCGGTTAATAACTCGGGAACAAAGCATTTCCGGAACTATGTTGATATAAAATATTTTTATTGTCTACATATGAGGAACTCATTCCTAAAGTTATGTATTTTTGAGACACCCTGTATATAAACAGGGTTATTAAAACTAAAGTATCGCTATGTAGAGGGCTCTGGAGCGAGTTCTAAAGCTCATACCTAAGAGAAATTTGCTACTCATTGGAAAAAAAAAAAAAAATACTTACAAATTTCTCACTATATGGCGCTGTGGCAATACAAATCACTTGAACAGCGCTACAATTGTTCAATGTGTCCTCCATTTTGGTTAACAACAGTTTCCATTCAAAGAACAGCATTTTCTACACCAGAGCGTAACATGTCAACAAACAGCCACCACATGACGTCTAATGCTGTCCTTCAGATCTGCCAGAGTTTGATATCCTTCCCGATACACCTGGTTCTTCAAAAAACCCCACAACCAGAAGTCGCATGGGGCGAGGTCTGGTGATTGGGGTGGCCAAGATGTCTGGAAACAACGACTGATGACCCGTTCGTCTGTAAAGTGTTGCTTTAGCAATCTTTGGACACAACGGTGAGGTGGCGCACCATATTGCATGAATATGGTATCCTGAAGGCACCCACGTTGTTGCAGCTCTGGTATTGCGAAATTTGCCAACATTTCATAATATCGCTGTCCAGTGACGGAACAGGTGCGCGGTCCAGTCGGTGTGACCTGTTCAAAAAAAATATGGCCCCATCATGAAATGTGGCCGTAAATCCACACCAAACTGTCACTTTTGGAGAATGCAACAGGACCTGGATAACTCGAGGGTTTTCTGTTGCCCAAATGCGACAGTTGTGCGTATTCACTTATCCATTTAAGCAGAAGTGGGCTTCATCACTCCAAAGGATGTTCCATGGCCAAGTGATATCCACTGTCATTCGCGCCAAAAACTGAAGTGCGTATGTGAAACGAATATCTGCATCACCATGCTTCAGCTGCCTGCTGTAGCATGTGCATCTTGTAAGGATAGTACCGCAACACCTGACGCATTACTAGCCTTACAGTGGAATATGGCATGGCCACTTCACGAGAAACAGCTGGCACACTTGCACTACCACATGGAGATTGACTTGATAAATCCATGACAGCCATAGCCACATCTTCAACACGAGAGGAGTCAACTCGTTTTCGACCTCTACCTAGTTGAACACCAAGATGTCCTGTCGCTTCAAATTTCGCAATCATTTTGCTAATAACGTAAGTTATTTGCATAATCGTAACTAAGATAGTTACGCGACATACGGTGACGAATTTTGTAACAATTTTTTTTTCCAATAAATGGCGAGTGCATTCTTTATTGTACATGTTGTCCAAATTTTTTTTTCAGTACGATAGAACTCGCTCCAGAGCCCTCTACATAGGGATACTTTAATTTTAACAACCCTCTGAGTGTGTGTGTGTGTGTGTGTGTGTTCCAATCATGATTGCGCCATTATATTTATTATAGCATGCATATATATATATACAGGGTGTTTCAGTTAAACGTTTCAGAACTTCTAAGAGGGGTAGGGTACATCCTGACAACTCGAAATCATATAGCAATGTGGGGTCGGAAATGCTTTCCTGAAGCGGTGTTGTACACAGAAGCACCATAAAGAAAAGAGACCGTAAGTGAGAAATCGTTTTAATAATACATGAAAAGAAGCAAAAGGTACATGGATTAAAGTAAGTGTTCGAAGTTTCTTCCACGGGCTACAATGCATGCCTCACATCTCCTACGCATGGACATCCGAACATTCTGGAATACTCCAGGCGAATTTCGAATTTCTTCGGCAGCTACTGCGATTCTTGCAACCAGCTCCTCAGCATTGTCAACAGGGTGTCATAAACTAGCGATTTCATAACCGTGAAAATTCCTTCCCAAGGGAAGGAATTTTCAACACGCATAACGGCCATATCTGGGCGGTCGAGAACCCGCATGCAATACGACGTCGTGCAGCACTTTTTTTTTTTTTTTTTGATTTGGTAGTTGTTGGCGCATCGGCTTCTGTGGCCATATTGCACCTCTCAAGATTTTTGCAGTACTTTGATCCAAGCCCGAGGCGGGAATCGAACCCGCGACCTTTGGGTTGCCGGGCAGGTACTTTACCCACTCGGCTAGCCCGGTCGGCATCGTGCAGCACAGATTCGATTTTCGGTCAATGAATGGGCCGGTATTATGGGAGATCTCCTCATCGGACCTTACCTGTTACCGTGTCGTCTAATCGGACCGCTCTACTTGATCTTTCTGCAGCAAGTATTGCCACAACTTTTGAGAGATGAACAGATTTCTGCATCGACGCAACAGACAATGTGGTTCCAACACGATGGAGCCCCTGCCCATTATAGCGGAGATGTTCGTAACTACCTGGATGTCACATTTGGTCAACAGTGGATCGGACGTGGTGGTCCCGTGCGTTGGCCTGCTCGGTCACCCGACCTATCATGTCTTGATTTTTATTTCTGGGGTCATATGAAATCGCTAGTTTATGACACCCCTGTTGACAATGCTGAGGAGCTGGTTGCAAGAATCGCAGTAGCTGCCGAAGAAATTCGAAATTCGCCTGGAGTATTCCAGAATGTTCGGATGTCCATGCGTCGGAGATGTGAGGCGTGCATTGTAGTCCGTGGAAGAAACTTCTAACACTTACTTTAATCCATGTACCTTTTGCTTCTTTTCATGTATTATTAAAACGATTTCTCACTTACGGTCTCTTTTCTTTATGGTGCTTCTGTGTACAACACCGCTTCAGGAAAGCATTTCCGACCCCACATTGCTATATGATTTCGAGTTGTCAGGATGTACCCTACCCCTCTTAGAAGTTCTGAAACGTTTAACTGAAACACCCTGTATATATACAGTATATATATACAGGGTGTCTCAAAAATATTGGTAAAAACGTTTAGGGGAGGTAGGTGACATCTAAAGGAATGTGAATCGCATTCACATAACCGGAATCACCGTAAGTCGGTACACGGCGCTGTTCATCAGTTCGCGAGAGGGAAAATTTTTTGTTTACTCATTCAAGCAGTAGTCGCCGCACGAAGACCATGCATCGATATATGAACTGTGAGCTGGCAGACATGCACCTAGTGTATGGATTAGCAGAGGGCAATGGACGAGTCGCTCAACGAATTTATGGAGAACGCTTCCCAGACAGACATGTACCGGACCACCGTTTGTTTGCACGTGTGCATCAAAATTTGTGCGATTATGGGTCATTTAGAGGTAACAGGAATAGTGTGGGCAGACCACGTTCGACGCGAACTCCCACCATGGAAGAAAGTGTGTTGAATGCCGTCCAGAACAATCCTACTATCAGCACACGTGCCGTCGCCTCTGCCTTAGGAATGTCTTGTTGCAGTGTACAGCGTGTCTGGCACGACGATTCCTTACACCCCTTTCATCTCCAAAGGGTTCAGTTACTGCTCCCCCAAGATCATCCTGCACGTGTCGCTTTTGCGCAGTGGTTTCTCCAAGAAAGTGTTCAAGACTTGAATTTTCCAGCCTATGTTTTGGTCACGGATGAGGCTTATTTCACTCGTGAAGGCTTATTCAATCAGCACAATGCTCATGTGTGTGCTCACGACAACCCACACAGTGTGCGCCCCCATGCGGCACAACATCGCTTCGCAATAAATGTGTGGGCAGGTATGGTCGGTGACTGCTTAGTCGGCCCATACCTGTTACCATCCCGCATGAACTCCGCTAAATATCGAATCTTTCTTGAACAAGTTCTACCAGGGTTACTTGACGATGTTCCAGCAAATGTGAGACGCAACATTTGGTTTCAACATGACGGGGCGCATGCCCATTATGGAAGGTGTGTTCGTGACCATTTGAACAGGCGTTTTGGGAGTCGATGGATTGGCCGTGGTGGACCCGTTGCCTGGCCCTCACGCTCACCTGATTTATCGAGCATTGATTTCTTTCTGTGGGGGGTGGCTCAAATCTACCGTGTATGTGGACATGTGTTTTTGTAAAGGGCGGCTCCTAGAACGCGAGTTCAACTCCGCCTCGTATCTCTGTGAAGAACAGTATCACTACAAATGGGCCAGATGTGTGTGACGTCGGTTTGTGTGTATTGTGTGTGTGTTCTGTTGTTCTGTTCTGACCTCTTGGCTACCCAGAAGCATCAATCACCTGGATAGATGATTCTGGGTACTCGTCCACACCACGGGAAGGTGGGCCAGTCCCAATGGAGCACGTACTGTCTCGATACGAGACTCTGAACCACCTGATGTTGCCAAAAGGTGGGCCAGATTTCTCTGGGGGCCCACTCCAGAGAGGGGGAAAAAATAAAATAAAAATTAATTAAACTAAAAACAGAAACAAAATGTATTTCCCGTGGTGCAAAAAAAAAAAAAAAAAAAAAATAATAATAATAATAAAAAAATAATAAAAAATAAATAAATAAATAAAATAAGAAAAATAAAATAAATTCCCTGTGATGGAAAAAAAAAAAAAAAAAAAAAGGGAGAGCTGTCTGGCACCAATGATAGTCCACATTCCAGTTGTCAAAACAGAGCACGAGAAAAAAAAAAAAAAAAAAAAAAATGAAGCTAAGTAAATGAAAAAAAAAATAAATAAAATAAAATAATAATAAAATAAAATATAAAAAAAAAAAAAAAATAAATAAATAAATAATGATAATTACAGAATAATTAAATAATTTTAATCCCACAGTGAAGAGGAAGATGTAAGTCGGGGTGCCAGCAGAGAGAGAGTAAGAGAAAAAAAAAAAAAAAAAATGTGAGAGTGGTTATCTATCCTGCACAGAGGGAGAAAGAAGAAAAGGTGAGCCAAGGCTGCTCCTAGTTCCAGGGCAGGACCCGGAAACAGTGCAGAACGCAGGTTTGAGGAAAAAAATAAAAAAGAATAAATAAAAATAATAATAATAATAAAATAAAAATAAATAAAAAATAAAAATAATTAAGGAATAAATAAATAATTTTAATCCCACACCCTGGCTACAGTGAAGAGAAAGACGTAAATCGGGTGCCAGCAGAGAGAGAATGAAAAAAAAAAAAAAAAAATGGGAGAGTGGTTATCTATCCTGCACATAGTGGGAAAGAAGAAAAGGTGAGCCAAAGCTGCTCCTAGTTCCAGGGAAGGACCCGGAAACAATGCAGAACGGAGGTTAGAAAAAAAAAAAAAATAGTCAGTAGAAGGGGTGACTTTCAGTTGGCAGTGGAATTGTTAATGATCGGCATTTCCACGTCGGTGACTGACGATCAGTGTCCTCCTCCAGGCAAATACCTCAGCTGCAAAGGTCTGGAAGGCTTCGAGGTTGTTTTGGGTACATATCAGTTGATGCAGATCTGCTGGTGGGAAGTCCTGGATCTTATTCCGGAGACGGTTTCTGATATCGTTGTAATGTATACACTCTAGAAGCAAGTGTTTCCAACTTTCACTTTGTCCGCAAAAGCAGTAGGGAGTGTCGATGAGTCCCAGTGTATGCAGTTTCTCATTTAGAGAACCATGTCCGGTAATGAGAAAGGATGATTCGAGGCTGAGGGAGAACCATCGGGCGTTATTTTTGGTGGTTGCAAAGGTTACCTCCGGAAGAAAACTCCGAGTTACAACCCCTACAGTAGAAGAATCCCATCTGGTCTGCCATACATTGAAGAGTTTATTGAGACATCGAGATTTCTCCTGCTTTATATCCGTAGTTAGTGAGAGTTCTATATCCAGGATCGTTGCCGGAATACCTTTTTTAATTCGATAGCAGAGCCCCTTGTAGATTGTGTAAAGGTCGAGAGGGAGGGTGCCTGCTATAACTTGGAGAGCTGCTGTAGAGACTGTACGGCAGATTCGATGGGTCGCCAGTAACATAGCTCTTTGTATAGAGTTTAGCTTTTCTTTCATCTTAATGATGGGAACTCTGTGAAACCAGACCCCGGCAGCATAGGTTACTATTGGGAGAAAGACAGCTTTATAATAAAGAAGAAGGGTTCGTTTTGATAGTCCCCACTCACTTCTTGAGATCCGTATAATTGCGGCGGAGAACTTTTTGGTCTTGGAACTCAGATGCTGTAGATGGGGGAAGAAAGACAGACGGTTGTCTATTACTACTCCCAGGACTTTTGTCTGTTCTACGAAGGTTAGCTGGGTTCCATTGATTTTGACCTGGGGAGGCCTTCGTAAGTCGAGTCGGTTTTTAAACACCATCATCTTAGTTTTGGCAGGGTTGATTTGCAATTTGTTGATTGTTGTCCAGGTAGAGAGATGGCTGAGTACTCGCTGTGCTGTGGATTCGAGGGCTACTCTGGAATGACCAGCGACCACGATGGTGAGGTCGTCGGCGAATGCTATGATTTTCGTTTTTTCAAAATTGTTACTGAGCCAGCTCTGGAGCACCATATTCCACACCAAGGGCCCCAGGACAGAGCCCTGGGGACACCCACGGTAGATGGGTTTAAGGACTTGGTGATATTTTGACTTAACTACTATTGTACGTTGTGAGAAGTAGCTTCTGAACAGCCAGTAAAGATTGTTTGGACATTCTGCTGTGCGAAGACGTTCCAGTGCACTTTCCCACCATACATTATCGAAGGCCCCCTCGAAGTCAATAAACAGAGCGAGTTCATACTTGGATTGCGAAGTTTCCAGATGCAGGATCAAATCAGAGAGGGCGTCTTCACATGATCTACCCTGGGTGAATCCATATTGGGCTGGTGAAATCATACCTTTGGAGAGAAAGAGATTCGTGATTCGGATGGCCATTAGTCTTTCCAAGGTCTTGCCCAGGTTTGCCAGCAGGGCAATTGGTCTGTATGAACGAGGGTTTGTTATTGGTTTATTTGGTTTTGGTATTAGGCGGAGAAGTGCAACCTTCCAGGGCTGGGGGAACTTTGATTTTTGGAGGCATTTATTGTACAATAATAGAAGATGTTCTGGCTTTAATTTGTGAAATCTAATGATGAAGGCATATTCATTTAAATCCAGTCCCGGGCACTTTTTCGTATTTACTTTTTTGAGGACCTGATTCAATTCCAGACCGGTGAAGGGTTCAGCTTGGGTCTGTGTTATATATTCGGCATTCTTCTTCCGGATACTTTTGTGTTCCGGCAAGTCATTCTGAGGGTTGTCGTCTGGGAAGAGCTTATTTATGATGGCACTGACAGAGTCAGTCCAGTTGGTGGTTTCATTTTGATCAGCCTGGACAGTGCCAGAGATATCTGTTGTGAAGGTTTTTCCCCGTGTGATTTTATACAGTAACCCCCAGGGGTTTGAATTTCCAGATTCTAGGACGAATGTAGCCCAGGTTTCTCGCTTTCTAGTTGCTATTGCCTTGGTGTATGTATTCTTTTTATTCAAGTATTCCCTGTGTAGCCTTTCGACGTCTGCTGCTGGCCAGTTTCGTCGGTTCTGATACTGCTTTCGTGCGCGGTGGACTTCCCTCCTTAGTGTCATAAGTTCCGTGTTCCACCATGCACAAGGTCTGTTGCATGGAACTTTCTTCCTTGTTGCTCTATACGAAGCTCTGGTAATTGCTGTTTGTATTACTTCACTGTATTCTTCTGGTGTTGCTTCTTCATATTGGAGAGGGTCATGTGTTGGAAAGTCTCTATTGATGGAGAAGTCGAAGGCATCCCAGTCGACTGTTCTTAGGGAAAACCTTACTAATTCTGTCACTCTTTCCTTAGTAGTTGTCGGCAGGCGCCTGGTCCCAATGTGAAAATAGATGACCCGATGGTCACTTATCGTCCAGTCCGGTATTGTGACCCAATCCCAGACGCATGTCCGTAAGTCATTGGTGGTTAGTGTGACATCAATATTAGATTGTCCAGTGGTGCTACAATCTACCGTGTATGAATCGCCTGTGGAGACGGAAATGGATCTCATCTGTGCTGCTGCTGCTACTGTCAAAGAAACTCTAGGTGCGTTCGACCGTGTCCGCCAATCCATGCTGCGTCGGTGTCACGCATGCATCGCGTCTCATGGTGGAACCTTCGAGCATCTGTTGTAACATCATGAAATGCATCCATCTTGTACTCCATTGTTAATATTATGTCAAATAAATGTTTGCCACTAAATACTGTCTTGTATCATTTCGACTTCTTGTGCCTCTGCTACTACTTTCCCGTGACGTTTCCAGTTATGGGTTCCTATGCGATTCACATTCCTTTAGATGTTACCTACGTCCCCTAAACGTTTGTACCAATATTTTTGAGACACCCTGTATTTATTTGCAATACAATATAAATTTTAGTTCTAATAAAAACAGAAATTACAGGACTTAATAACTTTGTGGCACTTCTGAAAATTATCACTTCCGATGACAGTCCAATCGCTGTTCCGGTGGCTGCTCATACCACAAGACCACCCCAGCTCTGTAACTAATTTGAATTATCGCATTAAAAAAAAAATATTGTTAAAAAATAGACAACTTAATCACCGAAATACCAAATCTGCTACACAAGGGTTTCATTTGGTCAGGCCTACGAAAACCTTAGTCCTTATACAATATGCACAATGCAGCAATAAAGTAATGAAATTGAATAACAAAAAAATAAATAAATAAATAAAATAAATAAATAAAATGGCCTAAGTTGCTTTTTTTTGTACGGATGTTCTTTGTGCATCGTGTCGAACATCACCATAGAATAGAAAAAACGGATCAACATCAAGTTTTGTTTCAAGTTGGGGAAATGTCTCAGTGAAACGTTCCAAATGTTACGAACATCTTATGGGGATGAGCTTCTGTCCCGAGCACAAAGATTTCGATGGTTAGGCGTTTTAAAGGGGGCAAAGAGGATGTAACTGATAATTCTCAAAGCGATAACCGGAAACGACCTGCAGCACCAAATTGATAGGCAAAGTGACCGCCGATTAACACTGAGAGATAGCAATTGAGTTAAAAATGTGAATACGGATTTGATAAGGTCCATAATAATTAGAGAATTGAGAAAAAGAAGAATTTGCACAACGTTTGTTCCACACTGCGTGATGAAGGCGATTCGATACTTGCAAAGAATTTGTTCAAACAATTAACAATGAACCTGGTTTCTTAAACAGCATTATTACTGGGGGGGGGGAGGCGAGACGGTGCTTCCAGTAAAATCCTTAGATCAAAGGACGTCGATTTGATAGTGTTTTTATATTTGATAGTGATAAACACCATAAAAAAAAATTCAAATCGTTACACCCGATTACCACCGTGCAATGTTGACACTTGGCAGGATGAGTCTATCTATTAATGCTGTTTTCTGATCATTCCATTAGCGTTAAACAGCAGAAATCAGGATTCAGACCACGCAAACTTTTTTTTTTTTTTTTTTTAATATTTCACTGTCCAGTGTTAGTGTTCCGGTGCCTAATGCAATCGACCATTCTTGTTTTTTGATAACAAGGAGTGGAACCGAGTTCAGTCTTTAAACCGGGTCACACTCCTATCATACCCGGTTCACTCTGTTTCTCTGTCCATGACAAGGAACGATGAGTTGCATGTTCTGAAATTCCTCTTTGGCTACCACTGTTGTACTGGGTTGTTAATTCACTGACTGTAGCCTTTCAAGTCTTGTCAGCCTCCGTTGGCTAGATGTTATTTGCCTATCGTACCAATATTGATGCATCTGAGGCACAATTTCACTTAGAACCCCAAGCAGGGTTGCAGTTTTCCGAGATACTCACAGCGGCATGTCTGACGTCGACTATTATGCCACGTTCAGAGTCACTGAAATCATTATTTTCGCCTACTCTCGAAGTGTATCACATATATAGCATCCATACGTATCCGTCCACCTGCTTTATACTGCATGTTATGAACACATGGTACTGTTCATGAGAGAATACTCAATTTCATGAAAAGGACGGCGTATCTAATAAAGTGGTCACACAGTGTATAAATCAATGACAACATTTATCCATTGACTGAATGTCTAAAGTAGTTTGGAGGTGTAAAGTAGTTTTTGTATTTGCGTATATTAAATGCAGTTTTAACTCTTGTTGAAAATTGGTTGAAAACAACCTTGGTAACACGTTTGTTCACGTGTTCCGTTCCTTTGTATTTTATTCTTTTTTTTTTTTTTTCTCTTTATTATTGTCACTAATGATGCGATATATAATAAAAACTACAATGTACACTTATCAGATAAAATTAAATTGTGATCAAGTTATTCAATTATTTAAAAATATTTTTTTTATCCAATTGGTCTGCAAACCCTACATCTTTTTTAAATATTCTTGGAAGTCTGGAGCAATCCACTAGGCAAACTAAGTGATTTATCAGGGCACGAACATCTGCAGGAACCATAAATTCTGAACAAAGCTATATAAAATTACTTAATCTAAGTGAAAATACAAAAACTTAATGAAGGAATGTCTAAAACTAATGAGTTATGTTAAAAAAAAAAAAAAAAAAAAAAAAAACTTTCTAAGGTCTCGCCTTCGGCGCCGAATGGATCCCTCGCGCCAAACCCGTCCCTAGGGATTCCTGTAAGTATGCACTACATTATATCAATGTACATCAGCAGTTTGGTGCAATCAAGTAATTGCTCTCTACCTCAAATAATCACTCAAATGGTCTTTGATTTTTTCACAATAATGGCTATCTTGAAACTAATAGTGTGAACAATAAAAACGAAATACAGAGGTTCCGAAGCTGTACAAATGTAGGGAAAAGAAGAAGGAAGTCAGCAGGTGCATTTTGTGTCTCACGCGTATATGCATGGTTAAAAAGTGTGACGTTTGTTAGAATTGTATTTAAAAGATTCAGTACAGACATACAGAATGGGCGGGGTGACTGACGGCAGCCACACCAACTGGCTTTATAAAGGATAGGTAAAAACCCTACGACCACACAATAACGGGTTAACGAGCTCTAGTGGGGGTGCTGCCAGGACAATTTATTTTCACAGGGCGTCGGAACATTACGAAGAGAGTCAAGTGTCGAAGACAATCTTTCCCTTCCCCCTACGTGAGCTTAAAAAAACAATAAAAAAATAAAACACTAACAAAGACCTGTTCAGAATCAATGACCTGTCAGAGGAGCATCTCCGAACGAAGCATTTATCGACGGCACGTTTTCGCATTGTGTTATGTGGGTCGCAAGGGGGGGGGGGGTTAAACCTGAGTTCCTGTTTTCCCACAAAAGGGTATAATTAATACGTTCAATCGTTGGTGACCATTTCTTCGGAGTTTAGGTAACACGTGCTTCGGCGCCACCCCTAAGGCTGGGAGCTAGAGTATAGCACGGTGGGGATGCACGCACTCACATCCGTAAGGGCTCGCACGTGACACGAATTGTAAAGGATTCCAGTAACTACACCTTTGTCACAGGTGTGGGTGGAGAATTGGGATAGCTGGAGGCCCTTAGTTATTAAAAATAAATAAAATAAAAAACTGTAAATAGCTTTTCACTTAAACAGTATGCATCTATTTAGAGTATAACATTATATTAATCTTGTTGGACTATTAATTTTTTGCTTAAATCTAGTTTACTTTGTTGCTCTCACCCAAAATTATTTTTTTGGAAGGAGAAAAATTAAAAAAAAAAAAAAAAATATATATATATATATATATATATATATACAGCTTCAAAATCACACTTTGGTTCGAATAGCGCACAGCATTAGAATGTCCGTAAACAAAGTTCATTTCACTGCCGAATACTCATCATTCTTCTCTTTCTTGGTGATTCCTCTCTCTCTCTCTCTCTCTCTCTCTCTCTCTCTCTCTCTCTCTCTCTCTCTCTCTCTCTCTCTCAGGGTAAATCAGGAATTTTTTTTTTTTTTTTTCCTGGTGCAGCATAAGCCTCAGGCTTCCTTGCACCAAATGGCTATTAATAATAATTGTGCAGTTAAGGAAGTGCTGAAGAAAGCACTCTTCTCAGTTGTATGTCACGCCAGAAACGCCCTCAGTAAGATGAGATCATATCGCAAGCGAGCTAATCTTTCTATTGTCGTAATGGCCGAACATATAAAAATATATTTTAAACAGGGTCTCATTTTGTGATGGTTTCTTCTGAACCGTTTCTGCAACTAATTCGCAGAACAAAGTCCTGGATTCCCTATTCCCAAGTCGCGTGTCTAGAAGAGTGGTTACGATCGCTGTTTCTCTATACTGCATGGAAAAGGGCACTGTCTAAATCAGTGCGTTCCAGCTTTTCTCTGACGACGACACTCTATGTACGTCCAAAATATAATTCGATACCCTACCCAGAATTTTTTAATTACTCAACGCCCTACCTTTTTGTTCCTCATCCTTAAATTGATGATAAATACAACAGTATGTGCGATACTAAGCACAGGCTTAAACAAGGTCATTTGAACTGGACTATGGCAGTTATTAGCTTTCAAAGAGAAACGTGTCCCGAGCTCATCTGCAGCCCAATATGAAGAAATAATAATAATGCATTTTAATCCACCTATTACATCGATATATGCAGTGAAAGGAAATCAGAGTGAAAAATTTACTGATACGATTTTGCAACACCATTTGGAACACGACACGGCATCACTTTGTACCCGAGTCGGTCTCGGCCGACGGTTGCATTGTTTTTTCATCCCAAAAACTCCCGTTTTATAACCAGCAAAACTTTATTCATTGTTTACATTTTTAAAACTCAATATACGAGTATTTCCATTGGCGGGATGGAAAAAGAGAAAAACAAGGTCAGAGTCAGAATGATAGGAGAGGATGACTTAAGTTAGTCAAAAGCTTTTTCACTGGAAAATAATATGCCGAATTACTCATTTTTGAAATTTGTTATCGAAATCTAACTGAAAAGAAAAGTATCTGATAGGCTGATCAGCCCCCCATAAGAGGCTTTGTATAAGCAAGAACATATTGCAATTACAGGGAAAAATCCTTAAACGGATCACAGGGTGGCTGCAGGGTAGAAGGCAGAAGGACAGATGCTGTATAAGCTTGCTTTCTTGCATCATATGCCTCTAGTAATGCTAATATACACTGAAAGAACAGAATTCGTGGGATACTTGGATCCTGGGCAATGCGACGCTGTCATCCCTCTCCCTAGTGGATGAACCCATCGACGGACACGTTCATCGTAGACGAGTTTCACCCCCCTCTTATTCCCTCATCTTCAAAAATCTTATTTCCTTTTTATCAAAAATAAACAATATTTCCTTTTTGACTTTTTATGGCACTATATCCATATTAACGAAAGAAAGGGACTGACGGTGAAGCTTGGTGAGGAAACCAAATCTAAGTTGTGGGGGGGTTGTTTATTTATTTATTAATTTTTATTTCCCTGTACTTTAGTAGGGCCGTCAGCGGCCATTGCTATGATTTTCACACAGCAGCTCCCCTCAAAGCACTAATGTCCACAAGCGACCTGACTGACTGTGTTAAAAATCAGAATATCCAGGAGCTGAGGGCTACCCCCCACCTCCACACGAGTATATATATTATATGTGAGCTGTCAGTTTCTCAAGAGCAATAAAACAAAAGTCATTTATCATACAAAACTACTTCCAAGTATATACATAACTGGTATTCATTTACATGTAATCTATTCATTTTTCTCACTTAATCTGTTGATACATACTATCATTTCCATAAAATTTCTCTAAATTAACAATATCAACTCTCTCTACAGCTGCAAACACTAAACTAATTCAATCCTCTCTTCACAACAGCAATCCATAAATCGCTAACTTAATACTAACAATTCCATGTAATCTTTCTTAATTTAGCAATATCAATTCTCTTTACAACTTCAACCAATAAACCAACTCAATACTAAACATTTCCTTATTCCTCATGTTTCTTCAACTTCAACCTTACTCTAAAATAATCTCACACTTAATCTAAGTACCATTTCCAAAACAACACAGTTCAGAGGACTTGCCTTCTTTCTCTTTCACGGTAGGATTCCTTTGTGCAGGTTCCTTTCACGGAGTGCAGTAATGTCTCTATCTCTCTTCTTAGTTGAACTTTGCATCTCTGCTATATAGCTCTTGAAGTACTGTCTTATTTCGGGATTTCAAGAACAGTTCTCTGTTAATACTGAAGGAAACTACCACAGCAGTAGCAGAAGCCAGGGCGCTATCTGACCAGCTTGTTATTCAACTTCTGGATTAACTTCTAGCACAGGAACATTCCTGGCGGAACCCTTCACTATATCACTGGACACTCCCAGAACTGGACCCAGAACTACAATTGGAAGTCTGCAATCCCTCCGAACAACAACTACAAACCCCTCTTTTGTTGCGGGCACCTTATTTATTTCCTTCTTATTTATTTATTTAATTGATTGCAAGTTACAATCACCTTGTACCACTTTTTTATATGCAAGCTTATGTGCAAACCACAGCGGGATTTGCATGCATTTACGTATCTCCCCCTATCTAATTTAAACCTGACTCAATCACGGTGTTATTCTTTAAACTCACTCTTCTTCCTTTGGTGGGAAAAACAGAATATTTTTCCCACACAACAAAAGGCTTTCATCTTTTACCTCTAGATCAGCTGTTCACAATACCTTTGAACTACTCCATACCGACACCCTTTCCCAATATGCACTAAATGTCACATCCTCAATTAGCAGTGTAATAGAGGGATTAAACTATTGTTCAGAAGCTTTTAACTTTAACCCTTCCACACCTGCCATACCATTGTTCACCATATTCCTTAATTGCCCTACCAGGCCTACTCCCACTAATGGAAATATTTCCGTAATGATGGTTTTGGTTATTCCTTAAGTGCTTTACTTCCACACACACACTCACTACTTACTAAGAGAAATATATTTGTAAGATTTTGCCTTACAGTTTCATGACATTTTCAGGTTTCTGTTGCATTTGTACTGTGTATAACAATCCCTCATTTGCAAATTCAGCAGTATTAATGATTTTTTAAATTAGTAACAAAAAACCGGTATTTTTGTATCAATACTGGGATTTGAATAGAGGAAAAAAATGACTGGGATCCCGGAATCTCGGTATTGTAAGCCCTAGAGTCACCCTCATACTGCTGGAATCATTTCCTAACAATTTTTGCCTATATATGGCTAATTATCTTGACAGAAGCCCTTAACATGGATAAACTGAGCATGAATAGATGCACTTGGTTAACAACAATGTTTAAGTAGGCTATGGCATTCAGACATTAATTGCTGTTGTTCCCATACCCAGGTCCTGCTACTAGCTTGGAACTAGAAAAAGGATTCTTTGGGGCAGGTGATCTTTTTTTATATTCCTCAATTTTGTCCAGTGCTTACTCTGACCCAGTAAAGTTGTCTGTTGCCATATTGCCATATCTCATTTGTGACTGAGTTCAATGCATTATGCATTCCAACATAACCTTTTATACCCCATTGCTCCCCTGTGCTGTCATATGAATGATTGTGGCCTGGCTACTGGACTGCCTGATTCCTTATGTCCTCCATCAGACTCTCATATCAACAAGTCATCTGCAGCCATAGGACTACTGCTAGACTAGAAGAATATCTTCTGATTGTTAAACCACAAGACATCCAGACCATGGCTGGAACTCACATGACTGCTAAATACAGTAATGTTTTTGTGTTCTCTATCTTGTAAACTAATCTCTTTGACTATATGTAGTCATTGTAGAGTAAAAACAGAAAATTTATTTTTTTATATTTAATAACTTTAGAGTGAACAGTGAAAACTGTCATGCATTTGAATGGCAGTAAATATTTTAGTATTAGCCACATAGCACACCAGCAAAAAAAAAAAAAAAGTAATAATAAGTAAAATAAAATATTAAAAAAGAAAATAAAATTGTCTATATGCTTTCTCATGCTGTTGTTGTTATTTGGTTTTTAAGAGCATTAGCAACTAAGGCCATATTGCTCCAGGGATATGCGGTGGTCATTCCCTGACCTTTCTGCATCCTCTGTATTTGGTGGTCACGGGCTTGAACCCTGGTCTAATCAAGAAGCGTGTGCTAAGCACTGCTGCTCCTGCCCACCTGGCTACAGAGGCGCCACCTTCCTCATGCAGGTAACTATCCAGCTGACCTCTGAATTTACCCAAGCAGTCGAACTTAAACTACTCAAGGAGGTAACTTATTCAAGTAATTAACAACTTGCTGCCTAAAAGAAAACTTCCTATAATCCAGTCTAAATATCTTTCTCTGTAATTTAAATTTATGACCCCTAAGTTCTGGAATCTTTATAACTGTGAAATTTTCATCCTCTTTCATTTTACTATCCCCTCTCAAAGCCTTACAGACCACAAACAGATCTCCTCTAAGGTGTCTGGTTGCCTCTGCAAACCACATATAAGAAGTCTCTCCTCATAAAGGTGACCCTTTCAAGATTCAATGTCTTTTTTTCAGGTGTGGTCTTCATATTTGGACACACTATCCCATGTGTAGTCTTACAATTGCCTTATACCATGGGATTATGACTTCCCATCTCTACAAGAAAATATTTGAAAAATAATTGATAAGACATCATAGGCCTTCCTTATCTCTCTACAATGCTTGAAAAACTTTACATATACTCTAATCATGACTCCCAAAACTCTTTCTTTCTCTACTGTCTTTAATTCAACTACACAAAGTGTACCTTATTTTAGGGTTGCTACTCCCCAAGTAAAAGACCTTGCATTTTGTTGCTGCTTTTATAACAGTCCTTGAAGCCGATTCAAGTCATCCTGAAGGAGTACTTCTTGACACTGATCATTAACTGCTCCCAATCTTCACATCATCTTCAAATTTTGACATCATTTGCTCTATCCCTTTGCCAATGTCATTTATGAAAATCAGAAACAACAATGGTCCCAGAACCAATTCTTGGAGGACCACACTTTTAACATTGGACCAATCTGAAAAGCAACCATTAATCACAACCCTCATAACCTTTATGTCCTGCAATCTATCCCACAGTTTTACCCACGATTCCAACATATTCTAGTTTATACAGTAACCTTTCACGAGAAACATGTTTTTTCATGAGAGTGATATGTTTTGCTGAAATTCAAACAATGTAAAAGCATCACACTACCATGATCGTGATAGATGATCATGCTCAGCTGACTTTTGCTGTTGTAGCCAACTTATATATACTGCAATACACCAATCACCGACTAAGCTGATGAAGAGGCACTTCGTCGCAAAAGCTACTGTATATTTTATTAGTTGTATTCATATTTTATTGTATTTTAATGCTTTTATTTTATTTTATATTTTTTCTCTGTTTTAGTACTTTATGTAGATATTAATTATTTATTTTAAGTCAGTTTGTTGGTCATTGCTAGAAAGTTTTGTGATATGCAAGCGGAAGCTCAAGGCCTGTTTTCCAAAGTAAAAGCAATCTTTCATATATACACTGGTGTTCAAAGAAAGTGCATCACTCTTAAAATTGTAATTGTCGTCTGAATAACATAAGTTATGGCAATATTTCTTACAGATTGCATCAGATAAGATTGATGTGCATAGGTGATTACATAATGTTGCATCAGCTGTTACTTTCAACTATATAAGCACACTCTGCAAGAGTTGCAGTCATTCCTTGCTTGTGTCAGGATGGCGAGTTACGTGCACTTGACGACTCTACTCCTTATCATTGGGCAAAAAGCATAAGTAGGCACTTCTGTAGTTACTTTAGCTTCATTTCTGTATTTACATTTGTTACAGGTGAAAAAATAGTTGGAAGAACGGTCCATTACAACTCTTAGCTGGGCAGTAAACAGCCTGGACCTGAATCCTATAGAGAACTGTTGGCATCGTGTGGAATCTGCAGTTGCCAGAAAGAAACCAAAGACCTTTCGTGAACTTGAGGAAGCCATAATTCGTGTTTGGAACCACGAACTATCAGTTGATTATCTTCAGAAATTGATCTTGTCAATGCCTCAACAGTGGGTTGCTGTCATTAGGGCCAGAGGCAGTTCAACTAAATATTAGTTTGCAGCTGGTGAACTTTTCCATTTAAAATGATAAACTGAAGCAATTTGAGGGCTTCTGATAACATTTCAGCCATAATTGTTGTGTTTACCAAAACTGTTGTTTAAAGGTTGCAAATGCTCATTTTGGAATATCTTGAGAGCACCTCTCAAATATTACTTAGCTTTGCCTTAACTATTAATAAATGTCTTTTGTTTATATTTCTACTTGTGATGCCAGTCATTAAAGTAACATACCATTGCGAAAAAAGGGTTAGAAATGTGAAATTCCTAGGTTATGCACTTTCTTTAAACATCAGTGTAGCTCATGAGTAACTGCAACAAAATAGCTAATTAGGTTAGTTAAAGATGATTTTTTATTAACAAAACCATGTTGTGTTGCAATGTCCCTGCATTGCACTTTTTATAATCCTCCATGACTTTCCCCACCAACGAACTCTGACTGATTGGCATGTAGCTAACCACTTTGCTATCAGACTTGCTTGCCTTTTTGTATAGACTGGCACTTCTCTAATCCAAAGGAATCTCTCTCCAAGTACAATGATGCTTCCATACTTAACCTTAATGGTTGATGGCATGCACCCTGAAAATTATTGAGTGTATGCCATCAGCTCCAGCAGCATTACTTACCTTTAGGCTCAAAGGTTTTATAATAAACACTCAGCTATAATTTCCATATCACTAATTTCATACATTTGTTTCATTTACACAACTTCTCCTCACTACGAAAGATCTTTGTTCTGTACGGATGAAAGTGAAGTACCTGTTCAATTCATCAGTAGCATTATCTAAGAGTTTTTGGTGCCCAATATGCAATGGTCTGATCTGATTTGTTTTCTTCTTCGTTGCTGTTTTTGTTATATTCAGGTTTTTTTGGCACAAGGACCTCTTGGGCCTGTTCATGATTTTTTATCACTAATTTCACATGTTATTATGATCACAGACAGATATATGCATTTCAAATAATTAAACAGTTCCTCAAAATTTGCTTCATTGCCAAGAATATGTAATAAGGTTAAGGGTTCCTGCAACTTGGATAGGGAACTAAAGCTAAAGACAGTTGAATGTTGGGGACATTCAACAAGAATATGCTTTATTGTTAGCTGTGACTGGCAAAAGAGACACTGAGGATGTTTCTCTCTCATCAGCAAATACAGGAATGAATGACCGATGTGGAGCCTTGTCAGAATCACTTCTTTTCACCTGCTTCTCCTGAAACTAGATGTCCACAGTTGTCACTCTTTTTTTATTTGCAGCAGTTTATTATTGATTTGAGTTTTCCAAAGGTGAGACCATTGTTTCCTACATGCTGTTTTAATAATGGATTTGTAGTCGGTGTAGGGCACTTTTAGTTGACTGGAAGATGTAGAGTCTGGATGTTTAGTAGCATGATCCACATGTTCATTACCTGGGATGCTGACATGAACCAGGGATCTAGCAGAAGGTAATCATCTGGTTGGCTCTTTGATAGTAAAATAACTTAGATTGGTTCTCTTTAAGAATGGTATGGGAGAGAGAAAAGGTAGATTGAATGGCAGTGATTGTGCTTAAGGAGTCTAGCAGGTCAGCTTTATCTTTAGCTAAGGTGGCAATAGAACTATCAGGTTTTAACAGAGGTAAGAGCAGAGATGGGCAAATGTTGCAGCCAACAGCTTTGCAAGAGACCACAATGTTCGAGACTATTGTTTGGACAAGAAGCAAGTGTTCTACTCTTAACCTGTTCAAAATCATTATTGGACTGATTACTAACTGCTGTACAATTGTTGCAAGCTTTGGTGTGGCTTGAACATTGACTTATACAAGGGGATAATCACCTCCTTATCCCTGCTAAAAAAATTCCTGTATAGCATTGACAAGGCTCCATGAGCGACTCTTGCAGACTGTCAGCACTGCTCAGAAAACTTCATATCTGAATATTTGTGATATGCTTATGCCAATAGAAACATGTGAATATTTCTAGGAATCTGAGTGTTGTCAAAGATAAGCACAGGAGCAGAAGAAATCTTTTTGTGAGACATAAGACAGGACTGAGTTTTAGAAGGACTGATATTAACTAAGCTATCTTTGCCCTATTGGAGAATTACCTGGATATTCGAGAAGTTGAAGATATTTGTGCAGGGCAAGGTTTCTCAAACTGGAAGGTGAAATGCAATGTGCCATCATCAGCAAAACTATGGATAGGATTTCCACTCGATGGAAGAAGGTTATTAACAAACAAGAGGAAAAGAGTGGTAGAAAGAACTGAATCTAGGGGAACACCAGCATTAGTGGAGAAGTTAGAAGACAGAGAGCTATCCACCATCACCCACAGTGAGTGGTCAGAGGGAAAACTGGATACCCAATTACAAAATACATCTGGCAATCCATAAGATGGAAGATTATTTAGAAGACCTTTATGCCAAACACAATAAAAAGCTTTTGAATGTCAAGAGCAACTGCTTCAGTTTCACCAAACGTTTCCTTTGAATTTGTCTATATAGGGGTAACATAAACCAGTATATCACCAGTGGACTGATACTAATGGCATCCATATTGGTAATTATTAATCAGACGGAAGGTTTATAGATAGTTTAGGAGTTGGTGGTTAATGGATTTCTCCATTGCTTTAGAAAGAGTAGAAGTGCAATGGAACGATAATTGAATGGGAGGGATTTACCTCCTTTTTAGAAAATGGCAAGGTATGAGCAAATTTCCAAACAGAAGGAAAAACTCCAGTGGAAAAAGCAAGTTTAAAAAAGGCAACACTGAATGGCAGTAAGCTCAGGTGAACGGGTTTTGAGAACAAGAAGATAAATACCATTAGGACCTGGAGCATCCTTGGCATCAAGAATGTTCAAAATTCTTCTGAGATTACTTTTGAGGGAAAGCCACAGGAAGCATTAAATAGAGTGTACTGGGAATGACAGGAGGTAGTTTACCAAGATCTTCAATACAAGAGTTAGATGAAAAATAGGATGCTAGCAGGTCAGCTTTACCTTTAGCTAAGGTGAAATAGAACTATTGGGTTTTAACAAAGGTAGGAGCAGAGATGGGCAAATATTGCAGCTGCCCATCTCTGCTCTGTGGTCTCTTTCAATTTTGAAAGAGACCACAATGCTTGAGACTACTGTTTGGACAAGAAGCAAGTTTTCTATTCTTAACCTGTTCAAAATCATTATTGTACTGATTATTAACTGCTGTACAATTATTGCAAGCTTTGGTGTAGGCAGAAAATCAACCTAGGGATTTGGATGCAAGCCAATTGATATATGCAACATTCTTATCTTGAAGAGCCTTAGCACATGTATTAGAAAATCAATGTTTAGATAAAGAATGAGATTTTAAAGTGGAGTTTGAAATAAAGAATTTTATCCATGGTAGTTTGTAATCATGTCACAAAGGAGGTTAGGCAGATTATGAAAAATCTTTGGCAAAGGATGCACAGAAAAACAGCAAAGAGTTCTTTATTTAAATAAACTCTAGAAGGGAAGAGATGAATGAGATTAGTACACTTAACATAGATGGTTCAACTATTGATGATCCTGCTCAGGTAGCTGATAAACTGAATGAGTATTTTGCATCTACATTCACACATGAGGAGTTATTCAATGAGGGGAATGCCAGAAGTTTATCAAACTCTAACAGGGAGCTAAGTAATTTTGTAATAACTGAGAGCAAAGTGGAGGAGAAATTGTTGAAGTTAAACATAAGGAAGGCACCTGGGGGTGGATGGAATCTATCCAATTATATTAAAAGAGGCAGCAAAGGAAGTAAGCAAACCCTTAGCCATAATTATAAAAGCTTCCTTGGACTCAGGGGAGGTTCCCATGGACTGGAGGTGTGCAAATGTGTCCCCAAATCATAAAGGAGGATCAAAGGGTGACACAAGTAATTACAGACCTGTTAATTTAACTTCTGTTTGGGGAAATTAATGAAAGCACTGGTTAAAGAAGCACTGCAGGATCATCTAGACAAGACTTCAGTTATAGTTCAGACACAGCATGGGTTTGTTAAGGGGAAGTCTTGTCTGACCAAACTGATTGGATACCATGATGTGGTCACAAAGGAACTGGATGCAAAAAATAATTTTGATGTCATATACAGGTAGGGCTCAGTTTACGGCACTTCAATTTTGCACCTCTCATAGATCACAATTGGAGGGGGTGATGAGTCATGACTGCACGACTTCCTAGACTTCCTAGTAAGCGTCAATGCCTTATTATGGGTGATTTCAATTTGCCTCTAATTGATTGGAGTAAATGGGAAGGAAACTCGAAACGGGGAACAAAATTTTTAAATCAACTAGATGACTGTTATTTGTATCAACATGTCAGGGAAAGTACTAGAGAAAAGAATATCCTAGACCTTATCATCACACATGAATCAGATGATATAACAGGGCTGACAGTAGAGGAACCAGTAGCAGGAAGTGATCACGGAGTTCTACGGTGGATGATGACGAGAGAGGTAGCAGAAGTAAAAGGCAAAGGAATGGGTTTTAATTTCAGAAAAGGAAATTACGATGCCTTAAGGTACTACATGGCCTCTATTAACTGGGTAGATATCGCGCTGAGAATGAATACAACTGAACTGTGGAACGCTTTTAAAACATTAATCACAGATGCCTTGAATGCGTATATACCATTAAAAAAATACTCCACGAGAAGGGTTCCAAGTTGGATGAATAGTGAAGTTGCCACATTACCTGAGCAGAAAAAGGTAGCATGGAAAGGTTACAGAGCAATAAAAAGTACTGAAGCCGATAACAGCTACAAGGTGATGTGTAATAGAGCCACAGAAAAGGTTCGACAGGCAAAGGCAGTTTATGAGAAATCACTAGCAAACAGAGCAAAGAGAGGGGATAAAGAATTCTTCACATATATAAATGCCAAGAAGAGCAGGACAAACCAGATTGGACCTTTACGTAAGGGAAAGGGGATAGTAATAAATACACCAGCTGCCGTTGCAGATGAACTCAACAGTTATTTTGCATCAATATTTACAAATGAAAAGCCTTTTGTGGCAATGGGAAATTGTGGGAGCGAAGTTAAAAAATATGTAATTAATGATATTGAAATTTCGCAAGATTATTTAATGAAAAAACTTTCGCGCCTACAGACCAGTAAGGCTCCTGGAGTTGATGGAATATATCCTATAATCTTAAGAGAGGCAGCAAGCGAGTGCACTGAACCATTGAGGCTAATTATGCGAGCATCACTAGACTCTGGGGAGATTCCCTTGGATTGTAAAAGTGCAAATGTATCTCCCATACATAAGGGTGGCTCTAAAAGTGAAGTTGGAAATTATCGACCTGTCAGTCTGACTTCAGTGGTAGGGAAAATCACGGAGGCAATGATCAAGGGTGGAATTCAGGATCATTTGGATCGAATTGAAATTCTCAAGGATACTCAGCATGGTTTCGTAAAGGGAAAATCATGTTTAACAAATCTGGTTCGCTATTTTGAAAGGGTCCCTCACGAGCTGGATTTAGGGAATAATTTCGACATTGTTTATTTAGATTTCAGCAAAGCTTTTGACTCAGTCCCACATGAGCGGTTGCTTTATAAGCTGGAACAGGTTGGAATCACTGGGAAAATCAGATGGATAGCAGGATGGCTTCAGGGCAGGAGGCAGAGGGTTGTGATAAATGGATATTCCTCAGATTGGGTTGATGTAAGAAGAGGGGTTCCCCAAGGATCAGTATTAGGACCACTGTTGTTTTTAATTTTCATAAACAACATCGATGAAGGGATAGAGGGCGTGATGTCTAAATTTGCAGATGTTAAAATTGGTAGAGTAGTTAATGATCACTGTCAAGCTAAGCTTCTTCGGAGAGACCTAGATAGACTTCAGGAATGGTCAGAAAAATGGCAGCTGTGCTTTATTTAATCCAACAAAGTGTAAGGTATTACACCTGGGAAACAGTAATCCCAAAAAAACTTATTCACTTGGTGGAGTTCAACTAAACCCAGTACTGGAGGAAAGGGACTTGGGTGTTACGATACGGTCAGACATGAAATTCTCTGAGAAAGACATCGAGCTTCTTGAAAGGGTGCAAAGAAGGGTAACTCGCCTGGTGAGATCGGCAAAAGGGCGTCCTTATGAAGAAAGACTTCAAATATGTGGGTTGCAGAGTTTGGAAACTAGACACCTTAGAGGAGATTTGATTGAGGTGTTTAAGGCTCTGAGAAGCATCAGTAAAATGAATGAGGACAAAATTTTCAAGATTACAAATGATGCTAGAACTAGGGGACATAAATTCAAGTTACAGGGGGAAATGTTTAGATTGGACTGTAGGAAGTTTTATTTTAGCCAGCGAGTTATAAATTACTGGAATAAGTTGCCTACATGGGTGGTAGAGGCCGACAGTTTGGGGAAATTCAAAGGTCATCTGGATAGTACTTTCGGGTAAGGGAAGCGCATAGGATGATAGGTTTAATTTCCTTTTTTTTTTTTTTTTTTATTAATTATTATTATTTAGTTATTTATTTTTTTTTTTTTGTTTTTATCATTGTTTTGTTCGGATTTTTTTTTTTTTTTTTTGGCTGGTGCAGCATAAGCCATAGGCTTTCTTGCACCATGCGGCCGTTACTAATACTAAAAATCATATACACAGATGGTCCTGACATTGTAATAAAACTATGGCTATTTTAATTATTTAAAATTTAAATAATTAAACAAAAAAAGGGAATATAAAATGCAACAAGAAAAAGCAAATTACATCAACCACAGACTAAGAACTGCAAGTGAACTGACAAACATGCAATGGTGTCTAGAGTATAGGATGCTTCTTTTTATTAATACATATTTTCAAATACAGATACTGTACATATCTACCACCATGCCCCCAAAACTTGTATTATCATGTGCATCTGGACAAAAGACTAAAAAACAATATAAATCATTGACAATTGAATAAAAAATGGGAGTTATTCGGTGAATGAAGAAAGGTGAAACTCGGTCAGATATGTGTCGTGCCTTCAATTTAGCACCATCAACTGTAACTACTATAATGAAAAATGCTGTGACCACAATGCAATCGTTCCAATCAGCAGTCAATATTGGTGCAGGACCCTCTCTTACTACACCTATTCCTGGAATAAAACAGTTGAAAAAAATGGAAAAGCTGCTTGTCCTGTGGATTGACAATATGACCCAAAACAGTAAATTTAAGCAGTAAATTTTCTTTCTTTTTCTTAAACATTATACAATTTTCAATATGTAAATTTCATAAAATAAAACATTTTTTAAGTACATATTTTGTGTTGATTACTGAAAATCTTGGAATGCAACCTATTGTATTTATATATGTTCCCATTATATTTTTGCTTCAGTTTACAGCAATTCATTTTATGCTGGAAATCTCAGGAACCTAACCCCAGCGTAAACTGAGTCCTACCTGTACTTGAATTTCAGGAAAGCTTTTGATGCTGCTGCACATGGAAGACTTTTTTTTTTTTTTTTTTTTGGTAGTTGTTGGTGTATAGGCTTCTGTGGCCATAATGCACCTCCCAAGGTTTTTGCAGTACTTTGATCCAAGCCCGAGGCGGGAATTGAACCCACGACCTTTGTTTTGGCAGGCACTTTACCCACTCGGCTAGCCCAGTCGGCACATGGAAGACTGCTGTACAAATTGGAGCGCTATGGCATTAAGGACAAGTTGCTACAATGAATAAAGGAATGGTTGAGGGGGAGATGACAGAGAGTGGTAATCACTGGACACTGCTCTTTATGGACTAATGTTATTAGTGGAGTCTTCAAACTCTCAGAACCAAGAAAAGTTGGTTCTCAGAGTTTGAAGTTGGACATTAAAAGGATGTTCAGTGGTAACAGAACGTGTTCAGACTGCTTTGAAAGAGAGAGCAGGAATTATAAAAACCAATTCAGAAGAACAGTGCCCATAGAAGTATTCATAGAAAAGGCATGCAGCAGATACAGAGCATCTATGAGACAGAGAGGGGAGAGACTCTGTTAGAGATGAGCAGTGCCATTGTGAGATATTTTTGCATCCTAGGCAAATAAAGTATTTGGTTCCCTTTTAAATAATCCACATGACTGCAAAGTACCCCTACCCAAATGGCGGCCTAGGCATTTGCCTGGATGCCTACCATACCATGACGGCACTGGAGACGAGTCATTAATTAATCTAACTGCCCTCTTTTCAATGGAACCTAGATACCTGAGAGAGGTTTTGGGGGCACCACCCAGATGTGAGAACACTATTCCATGGTAGGGAGGATTTATGATTTGTACAGAGTGAACAGCTGCTTGGAAGAAAAGTAATGCCGAGAGTGAAAGTGAAAACCCAGTTTTTTAGATGCAGAGGAAGCAATATTTGTAATGTGCTTATGTGAAGAGAGATTACAAGATACGGAAATCCCCAATAGAGATATATCATCTTGCCTAGAAATTGGAGTATCATCGAAGATAAGCATACGAGCAGGAGAATCCTTTTTTGCAAGATATAAGATAGGATAGTTTTAGATGGATTGAAATGAACTAAGTTATCTTTGCCTCACTGGAGAATTACCTGGAGATCACCATTTAAGGAACTGGTAGTGGATATTCGAGAAGTTGAAGCCATTTGTGCAGGGCAAGGTTTCTCAAAATGGAAAGTGGAATGCAATGTGCTATCATCAGCAAAACTACGGATAGGATTTCCGGTCATTGGAAGAAGGTCGCTACAAGAGCAAAAGAGTGGGATTACAAGATTACATTACAAGAGGAAAAGAGTGGGAGAGAAAACTGAACCTTGAGAAACACCAGCATTAGTGGAGAAATTAGAAGACAGCAAAAAAAAAAAAAAAAAAACCATCACCCTCAGTGAGCAATCAGAGAGAAAACTGGATACCCAATTACAAAAAACAGTTGGCACACCATACAATGGAAGCTTATTTAGAAGACCTTTATGCCAAGCACAATCAAAAGCCTTTGAAACGTCAAGATCAACCACTTGAATTTTAGCAAATTTTCCACTGAATTTGTCCATAGATGGGTAACATAAGCCAGAATATCACCAGTGGATTGACACTGACGGAATCCATACTGACGGTCATTGATCAGATGGAAGGTTTCAAGATAGTCTAAGAGTTGGCAGTTAATTGATTTCTCCATTACTTTAGAAAGATTAGAAATAATTGCAATGGGACAATAATTGGATGGGAGGGATTTGTCACTCTTTTTAGGAACTAACTGTATCTGTATATGAGCAAATTTCCACTCAGAAGGAAAAACACCTTTGAAATAAACAGGACCTGGAGCTTTCTTAGTATCAAGATTGTTCAAAATCCTTCTGATATCCTTTTGATGGAAGACCACAGGAGGCATCGAACGGACAGTACTGGGAATGGTGAGAGGTGATTTACCAAGATCATTAATACACAAGTTGGAAGACAAATAGGATGCTATAAGGTCAGCTTTATCCTTGGCCAAAGTGGCAATAGACCCATCTGGGTTTGACAGAGGTGGGAACAGAAATGGGCAGAAGCTGTGGCCAATAGCTTTGGCAAGAGACCAGAATGCCCGGCTACCATTTGGACAAGAAGCAAGTTTTCTACTCTTAGCCTGTTCAAAATTTATTTTGGACTGATCTGATTAATAAATGCATTACAATTGTTGCAAGCTTTGGTGTAGGCAGAAAATGAAACTGAAGATTTGGAAACAAGCCAATTACGATATGCAACATTCTTCTCTTGAACAGCCTTATCACATTTATTGGAAAACCAAGGTTTAGATAAAGGACAACATTTTAACAGATCATCCTGCAGTGCATTCTTGTAATGCCAAACAACATGAGGTTGGGAATGGCCATGAGAGAAGGGACCATTAGCAAGTTGTGATCCTGAGGTGCCTAGAGGACCACTCACCTCAACTATGTACTTAGAAGGGATGTTTGTGAGAAAAAGATCAAGTGTGTTGGCTGAGTGGTTAGGATTGTTTGGTATTCTGGTAGGTGCAACCTACCAGAATACTAAACAATCTTTCCTAACCAAACTTTCTTAGCATCAAGATTGATCAAAATCCTTGTGTCATCCTTTTGACGGAAGACCACAAGAGGCACTGAATGGAGTATACTGGGAATGGTGGGAAGTGGTTTTACCAAGATCGTCAATACACGAGTTGGAAGAAAATTAGGACAGCCTGGGCCATTTTACCGCACGGGTGCACCCACAAATGCGACTAAGAGAGACCCAGAAAAATTTTAAAACAAACTTTAAACTGAATAGGGGCCACATTTTGAAATTTGCTGGGGCGCCCGAGAGTTATTAAAATGGCCCTGACGATGACAGCAAGTCAGCTTTATCTTTGGCTGAAGTGGCAATAGAACCATCTGGTTTTGACAGAGATCAGCAAACGTTTCAGCCAATAGCTTTGGCAAGAGACCAGAATGCTTGGCTACTTTTTGGACAAGAAGCAAGTTTTCTACTCTTAGCCTGTTCGATATCTAGTTTGGACTGATTAATAACTGCTTTACAATTGTTGCAAGGCAGAAAATGAACCTGGACATTTGGAAAAAAAAGCCAATTACCATATACAACATTCGTCTCTTGAACAGCCTTATCATATTAATAGAAAAACCACAGTTTAGATAAAGGATGAGATTTTAAGGTGGAGTGTGGAATAAAGAATTCCACCTCTACAGGAATAATTTCATTGACACGATCAGAGGAAAGGTTACATCAGAAGATTTCAAACAGTAATCCAACCAAGGAAAAGAAATCGTACAGATCATCCCATTCTGCATTCTTGTAATGCCAAACTACACGAGGTTGAGAATGGCCATGAGAGAAAGTTCTCTTCTCCATTGGAGAAGAGACCATCACCAAGTTATGATCTGAGGTGCCTAAAGGACCGCTCACCTTGATTGTATATTTAGAAGGACTGTTTGTAGGAAAAAGATCATGTATGCTGTCTAAATGGTTCGGATTGTCTGGTATTCCGTTAGATAAATGAACAATCTGTGTGAGGTTATTCGTAATTGCAAAAGACTCGGCATCTTGACCAGCTGGGCCCATGTGACTAGAAAATGGAAGCCAGCTGGAGTTGTGAACGTTAAAATCGCCAAGGAAAATTACCTCACCGTTAGGAAAGTTGGACTATAAAAAGTCAAGTTTCAAAAGGAGGAAGTCAAAGAGTTCCTAGTTATTAGTTGAGTTGGGAGAATGATAGAAGCAACAGATGAATTTGACAGAATGTGATAGAGAGATTTTAAGCCAGAGAAGATCAAAAAGAGGAGATTCCAAATTACTGAGTCTCTGACAGGGATTATTAGAATGGACATATGCACAAGTATTACCTTTGAAGTAAAAGGAATCATACAGCAAATAGTTCAGAAAACTGAGATGAGCAGTGGTTGGATCAGCCGATAACTGGGATTCTGTCAGAAAAAGTACGTGAGGTTTGGCAGACTGTAAGTGGAAATAGACATCACTGAGATTAGAACTGAGACCACGTATATTTGTGAAATAAACAAGGAAGTGTTTGGGTGGTTTAGATCTTTTAGCGGATAAGTTTGTTCTATCGGTTTCACAATTCATGGTGTATTTAGTAGTAAGAAAAGGTGGGGGGAGACATGCTGTATGAACTAACGAAATTTTCGGATATGACGTACGCATGGTAAGAATATACCCAGATCCTTGAAAAAACATGGCCTCGACAATGCTTCCCGCATACATACTACTCAACTACCTCCAGTCACTATCTGGCAGAGTAGAGGCAGTGAGATTATACACTAGCTGCTCTGGAGAGTTACCAATAGGTTTGGTCCGGTGGACTATCTAGTGGCTGGCCTGTAAACACCATTTAGAGCTGTACCCTCAAAATGTAAAGAAGATTGGATCTTGTCATGATGTCCATCATAACCTCAAAAGACATCAATCATGATGATTGATGTCTTTTGAGGTTATGATGGAATGCAAATCCTCTCCATCTCTTCCACATGATGGAAGAGATGGAGAGGATTTGCAGGAGCTTTGCTCTGGAGACTAAACATGGGTTCCACCACTTTAAGCCTCCAATAAGCAAAGTGGTGGTATTATTTGGTAGTATTATTCACCCACAGTGTGCTAGGTGCCGTATTTCAGGACTTGCATATGGGGTTTATACCCAGGGTTACTAACAGTCTCATCATTGTGAAGGTACAAGCAGAGGATTTGGCTGTCACAGACTGACTGGACTTTGCCGAAATTAGGTCCACTTGACTTGAGTGTCACCCAAATATCAGTTCCATCAGCATTTTAGACATCCAGGTAGCAAGCATAGCTTGGCATATCCGAGAGAATGTCTGCAACAGCCTCAAGGACCAACGAATTAATGCACATATTTTGGCATTCTGTAATGTTGCTCAGGGTCAAGAAAATATTGAGAATTTTGATTTCTGGCACAAATTTGATACAGATGAAGTGGTGACACTGCCTAAAATTAAAATATACCAATCATTTTCCAGATGAAAACTGAAAAAATTTTGAAGACAAAGAACCATTAAACAACTTCCCAATTAGAGGCATTAGCAACAGTAGCAAACTCAAGCAATAATATTCAAGCAAGGATGGTGCCAGTTATGTCTATCCAAAAGTTCCATGAGGTATAGTATCAGATGCAATGTTTGTTTCTCCTTTGTTTGCGGTCCAAACAATAATTTGGAATAATTGTAAGAATTAGATGTGCCACTATGCTCCCAAACATTTTAATTTTTTTTAAACAGTAAATAGATTTTCTCTTAATTATAATTTTATATTTCATTATTAGTAATCTAGAACTAACAACTAAAATAATTAAATTTTTAGTGGCAAATTGTATAATTATATTTCTTTTGTCTATTTAACTTCATTATACATTTAATAAACCTCGCTGTAATTCACTGTACTTGTCACAGACATATACCATGTAAAATCTCCTCGATAGACTCATTATTATTAACTTTAACTTAGCAAAAAAACACGCTGGATGAATAGTCACCTATTTTAGTATCATTAGTGTCATTAAAAATGATAGTATTCAAGAGTTAAATAGTTTTGGAAGCCAAAAATTATTGTTTATGAAGAATAATTATGTACAGTGTACTGATAGATGAAGCACCTGTATGTATTACTATTTTTGCATTTTGCTTTTTATTACTACTTTTGGCTTCAGTGTAATACTAAACATGGGTGTAATACTTATAGTAAAATATAAATCCTACTGTAACAAACTGCAATGTTGAAATATTCATTAATTATAATTCTGAAATACAGTGGACCTCTGCTTTACGATTGGTTTACTGTATGATAAAATCACTTTAAGGTGGACTCTCCATAATAAAATACTGTTCACTATAGGATACGTGGTAAGCACCAGTCATTGTGATCACATTTGCAAACTGAATTTTAATTATATTAAATGGTGATTCTGATAAGCGAAAATAGGAGGAATAATATCCACAGGCTATAAAAATAAAGATCACAAATTCACACTTTATTACATTACCAATTAACAAAATTAAATGATACGTGAAAAATGGAAAATATTTTCCACAGGTTAGCAAAATAAAAATAAATTTTTGCTTATGTACAAGCTTAATTAATACTGTACATACTAATTGATTCACTGACTTTTTTTTCTTTTTTTTTTGTAAAATTTAAAACAGTAAAAAAAGATAAGCAATCAATAACAGAGAACGCAACATGCACAAATTGCAACTAACATGACAAGTGCAAGTGAGATACAGAGTAACAAGTTTAAAAAATAGGAATGAAGAGAAGATTCTGAAATTTTATTTATGTTTTTTAATGATTGAATAGGAAGAGGAAACACATTTCCCCATAATAACATAAAAACCCACAACATTCCAGCTATCGGTATTACCGATAGCTGGAATTTTGCTATTACCGCAAATGCAATAAGATCAAGTTTACTACTCGTTTATAACAGATTTGCACTGTCAGAAAAGCCCAATAAACCGGAAACTGCAAATTGTTTTTATTGTTTTATGGTAGTGACCGCCAGAAATGTGCTTCAGAAAAATATCACAAAGCGTTTCAAAATTGATTCTTATAAACAAAAATATGATAACGATGAAAGTGTAGTGCATTTGATTTGAATTGGTTTTTTGAAATTTGATTCTATAAAGCAGCTGATTCTACTAACCAGTGATCATGTTAACCGGCACCTACTTATTTCACTTTACCGGACCACGTGTCCTTTCTTTCAGCCAATAGCAGCAGCGTTTGCAAATGTGTTGGCTGCATGTTTTGTTTTTTCATCCTTTAGCTGAAGTGATTTTTTGTGTTATGCTTTAATCAATATATTAGTTTTAATCAATTTTTTAAATCAATATGTACAATTTCCATTATAAAAATCACCTTTTAGAGAGATAAAAAGCTTAGTTATATAGAAAAATCAATTTCAGAGGTCTTGGAACAAATTACCAAAAAACAATGTGTTATTGGGTTTACGTTACAATGGTGTCTCAGGAACGAATTAATATCGTAAAGCGGGAGTCCATTGTATTTATTTCAGAATAATGACCAGTTTTACTCAGCAAAGAAGATCCACTTTCATTGTACATGTAGGAAAATAAAAATTTGTACGGCATTAAATATTTATAGTCTGATAGTGTAATTATTAATTATTATTATTAATTATTAATAGAGCCTACCACAGGAGTGTACAGAATCCTCTCCTCCCTTAAGGACGAAAATTCAACAATCCTGCCTGCCTTAACAGTTCCAGAAAACACCATTAAATATGTCAATGAATTTCAGATAGACTAACTGAAAATAAAGCCTAAAGAAAAACTATCCATGAGAACTTGTATTGTGGCCTTGACTCATAACTAAACCCATAAGAGGATACCTAGCAATGAAGAACCAACAATGAAGTCCCAATTCATCCAGAAAATAAGTAATGCTAACTTTGTGTAACTGGGCAGTAAAATGAACAGTAACCATCACAATAATCTACTTTCAACTTACCCAGATTTCTAGAATATTCCTTTCTAGAGTCTCAACTATCCAATTCTGTATATATTAATTTCATTGTATATATATATGTGTGTATATTTATTTCATATAACAAACTGTACAATCTGTATAAGTGTAAATATTATTGTAAATCAACAAATAACTTGTTCTATTTATATGCATTCTATCTGTACCCCTCCAGCTGTACAGGGAGTGAATGTATAAAACGCAATAAATAAATTCTTATAAATAATAATAATAACAATATCTGTGATTTGGGTAAACTGTAATAAGGACACACATCTTACCCAATTACAAGTATAATTTTTAGATATCAATTCAGATTTATAAATATAATTTATAAAAAAATATTTCAGTTGAACCTAAGTAAACTATTCTTATAACAAAAATAAAAAGACGAAGTTGAAGGCCTGCAAAAAATTTCCTGTGACCTCTTATATCCACTCATACACCACCAAATATATTATTTACCGTTCAGTACAAAGTTGGTAATTTAGGCTGCTGGCTGTCTGATGAAAGGCCAGTAAGCCTCAAAACTGACTGCTGCAGCAGTATCTCAAAGTTTGTTTTTTTTTAATTGGATAGTGCACACACCTCTTTCAGTGATGTTATTAAAATTAAAAGTGAAATTAGTAATTTTAGTCAACTTGTGGATAACAATGTTTTTTTAAAGTGAGCATAAGCTGTCACTGGAGGAAACAGCATTTCCAAGACAGCAAGACAGAAAAATAAAATGTGGAGGTGAGTACATTATCTGACTATTTCAATGATTGTACTGAAAAAAAAAAAAAAAAAAAAAAAATTGCTCCCATACAAAAATATAGAATATCTCCACATGATTTTGTGATCAACAACTGTATACTTTAAAACTGGATTCTGATATACCATTCCACATTTGCTTGAGTTTAGCTTTTTTCTTTCCAGGAAAAATTAAAAGCAACATGTTTTCAGGAATTAAGTAGCAGTTCATTTTTTTTTACTGAAAACTAATTTTTTTTACTGAAAACCGGCGGAATCTAATTTTACAGAAAACCGGCGGAATTACTTAGCAAGTACAGGTCACTATTGAAAAAAAGCCATGAATTAGGGTTGAATTTGAAAGTGTCTGCAATTCTGCCCAGACACGATAGGAGGGAGTATATGATGAGAGCCTTGTCGATCAATTCGGCCCTGGAGGGATTGTGCAAGGCTCAAGGGGTAGAATTTTTTTCAGCCTGGACTGTACTTGTTAACAGGAGAGATTGCTTCTACAGGGATGGGATACACTTAAATAGAAAGGGTGCAAGAATTTTTGCTGATGCTGTCAAGGCAGTGTTAGGTGGGTCGGAAAACTGCTAGTTGGGGGGGGATACAATGACTAATAGATTAACAGTGGCCACTGGCAGAGGTGGAAGTGATTCTTGCACTGCTTCTATTGAAATGAGCAAAAGCCTGAAAAACAAGATGCAGGATATTTCAGAGACTTCTGGGAGTCATTGCGGTACAAGTAAACACATGGGTTGTGTTAGGGTAGCTAAGAATAGAAACAGGTGCATGTATACCTGCGTGTACACCAATGCTAGGAGTTTGGTAAATAAATTTGATGAATTTGAGGTATTGCTCAAAACATCAAAGGCAGATATTGTTGGGATATCAGAGACGTGGTGTCACACAGATATAAGTAATGCGGAACTGGAATTTGGGGAATACAATGTGTATAGGAAGGATAGACAGGACAGGAGGGGAGGAGGAGTTATGCTATTAATTAAGAAACACATAAAGTCCAAGGAAGTGAAGCCAGTCGACATCGATGGACAGGGCAGTGTCGAGTCAGTTTGGTGTGACATAAGCATAGGGAAATCAAAACTGAGAGTAGGAGTGTGCTATAGGCCTAATGACTCTGATGAGTATAATAAGATATTGTACAGGGAAATAGAGTGGGCCAGTAAATCAGAGAGTCTTATAATGGGGGATTTTAATTTCCCAGATATTGACTGGAATTTGTGGGTTGGTCACTCGCACACTAGCAAGGCTTTTGTGGATTTATTGGATGATTGTTTTCTACATCAGCATGTTCGTGAGGCAACAAGAGGGAGCAATACTCTTGATCTGATTATCAGTAGTGATTCTTCATGCATTAAGAATCTGCAGATAAATGAACCACTAGGTGGCAGTGATCACAGTGTGTTGAAGTGGGATTTACTCAAGGAGGTAACTACCATCAGAGGTAAAGGGAAAGGTTTTTGTTTTCGTAAAGGCGACTATGATGGTCTGAGACAGTATTTAAATTCTACACGGTGGGACCAACTGATGATGTTACCAACAGCAAACTCAAAATGGGAAGCATTCAAGGAACTAATCTTGGAGGCTACCAGGCTTTACATACCAACTAAGAAATATTGTTCAAGGTTTAGGCCTAAATGGTTGTCAGATGAACTAATGAGACATGTGGCAGAGAAGAAAAATGCATGGGATACATACAAATTAATGGGTGACATGGAAGCCTATGATAGATATAAGTTGGTCTGTAACCAAGTCACAAAGGAGATTAGGCAGGCAAAGGCAGACTACGAAAAATCCTTGGCAAAGGATGCAAACAAAAACTGAAAAGAGTTCTTTACATATTTAAACTCGAGAAGGAAAGGGATGAATCAGATTGGTCCACTGGATATTGATGGTTCAACAGTTGAGGATCCTGCTCAGGTGGCTAACAATCTAAACGAGTATTTTGCATCTACATTCATGCATGAGGAGTTATTCAGGAAGGAGAATGATGTAGGTAAAGTAAACATTGGCAGTGAGCTGGATGATTTTGTAATAACTGAGAGGAAAGTGGAGGAGAGATTGTTGAGGATAAACATAAAAAAAGGCACCTGGGGTGGATGGGATCTATCCAGTTATATTAAAGGAGGCAGCAAAGGAAGTAAGCAAACCCCTAGCCATAATTATGAGAGCTTCTTTGGACTCAGGGGAGGTACCCATAGACTGGAGATGTGCAAATGTAACCCCAATTCACAAAGGAGGATCAAAGGCTGACACAAGTAATTATAGACCTGTTAGTTTAACTTCTGTTCCAGGTAAATTAATGGAGGCACTGGTTAAAGAAGCACCGCAGGATCATCTAGACAAGAATTCAGTTATAGCTCAGACTCAGCATGGTTTTGTTAAGGGCAGGTCTTGCCTGACAAATTTGATTGGATACTATGATGTAGTCACAAAAGAACTGGATTCAGGGAATAACTTTGATATTATATATTTGGATCTTAGAAAGGCTTTTGATACTGTTGCACATGGAAGACTGCTGCACAAATTGGAGCAGTGTGGCATTGGAGGCAAATTGCTGCTATGGATAAGGGGATGGTTTAGTGGCAGAAGACAGAGAGTGGTAATCAATGGACACTGCTCAACGTGGACTAATGTTATTAGTGGAGTTCCTCAGGGTTCAGTGTTGGGTCCGTTGTTGTTTTCAGTGTTTATGAATGATATTGATGATGGGATATCAAGTTTGATGTCCAAGTTTGCAGATGATACAAAGGTTGGCAGGGTTGTTAAGGACACTACTGACGCTATGCTGCTGCAACAGGATCTGGAAAGGTTGAACAGATGGGCTGAGAGGTGGCAAATGATGTTTAACATTGACAAATGTAAAGTACTACATATGGGAAACAGTAACCCCAGAGCAACGTATCAACTCTGCGGTACTACACTGACAGTGGTGGAGAATGAAAAGGACCTGGGGGTAATTGTGCAGGCAGACATGAAGTTCTCTGAGCAGTGCAGACGAGCTGCAAGAGTAGCTCATGGTGTCTTGTCAAAGATATACAGGAATTTTTCTAACAGGGATAAGGAGGTGATTATTCCCTCGTATAAGGCAATGGTTAGGCCACATCTTGAGTACTGTATACAGGTCTGGAGGCCTCATTTCAAGAAGGATGTAGAGCTGCTGGAACGGGTACAGAGAAGGGCAACAAGATTAGTGAATGGAACAAAGGGTTGCTCTTACGAAGAAAGGTTTAAGTTTTGCAAATTACAGAGTCTGGAGACTAGGCACCGGCGAGGTGATCTGATAGAGGTGTATAAGGCTTTGAATGGTTTGAGCATGCTCAATGCCAATGGGATTCTTCATCTTGCTCAGAATAATCACCTCAGAGGGCATAAATTCAAATTGAGGAAGGATGGATGTCGGATAGATGTGCGGAAATTTGCCTTTGGCCAGCGGGTGGTTGGTTGGTGGAACCGACTTCCATCACTTGTTGTTGAAGTTGATAGCCTAAACAAATTTAAAGCTCAACTGGACAGGTATTTCGAACGAACGGAGGGGTAAAATGGGAGTGGGTTTTTTTTTTTTTTTTGGCTGATGTTGAATAAGCTTGCTTTCTTGCATCATATGCCTCTACTAATGCTAAATGCTAATGCTAATGCTAATTAACACAGTTGTTGGTTCTAGTATGAAAGGGTAACTGTACATACTAAAAACTTAATAATGAAGGTTTTAGAAGAATTCTTTGGAAAGAACTTTTGTTTTTAAGAATTTGTGACATATAGGCCAATTGCCACTTAGTTTTTTCCTTTTGAATTAGTTAAAGCAAGGTGTATACTCAAGCAGCCTTACAATATAAGAACTTATAAGAACTTGTAAAAAACAGTCTTCTCGAGCATGGTGGAAAAAAGTTACCTTACTACAGAAATAAGCACTTGTTTCCTTCCTCTATATATAGGCGCCTCCATAGCCAGTTGGTCAGGAGCAGCAGTGCATAGCACACACTTCTTGATTAGACTGGGGTTCGAGCCCGTGCCCACCAAATATGGAGGATGCGGAAAGGTCAGGGAATGATCACCGCATATCCCCAGAGCAATATGGCCTTAGTTTGCTAATGCTCCTAAAGAAAACCAATAATAAACCTTCCTCTATGGCAGTATATTGAGGTTTTTTCATTTATCACTCATTTGGGAAGATCTTGATTCGTACTCAAAAGAGACAGACTGGAAGAATTCTTAAAAAGACTCTACGGCTGTAGTTAAATGATTTCAGCGTTTTCCACCCATGCAATCATGCAAATTGATCCATGAACACACACACACACATGCTAGTTTAGTGATAAGATCAATGGAAAGAAGACAAAAATAGAAGAGTGAAGGGAAATAGAAAGGTAATAAAAAGTGAGCATATAAAAATATAATAAAAAGTTTAGAGATAGCAAGAAGAAGAAAAAATTATATAATACAAAATGAAAATAATACGAAATGAAATAATGCTAAGCAAAAAGATATTGTCACAATGTGCAACATTGGTGTCACTTTTCAAGAACCGATCATCAAGGTTGCAAGTAAAGGTGACAATATCAAACCTCTGTCTGTTTTGGACATAAAATACATGCCATCAAGGTTTAGGGTAAAATTATAAGATGTAAATAATTTGGAATTAATTAATGCATTAAGAAAATTAAACTATATATATATATAAAAAGGGAGTGAAAATAAAGAACAAAAGACCAAAATTACATGCACTAGGGATACTGATATTCAGAGAAACCCAATGACCATGACGGATATTAGTTTAAAGATAAGATCAATGGGAAAAAAAAAGAAATAGAAGAGTGAAGAGAAATAGAAAGGTAATAAAGAGTGAGCATAATTAGTTTAGAGATAGCAGGAAGAAGGGAAAAAAATGGTATAATACAAAATGAAATAATACTAAGCATAAAGATACTGCCACATAATATGCAACTTTTCAAGAACCGATCATCACGCTTGCGAGTAAAGGCAACAATATTAAAACATTGTCTCCATTTTGGACAAAAAATACATGCCATTAAGATTTTATATATATATAAACTGGAGCACTGAGTGAAGCAGTTTGTATATACTACCCTACCCACCCTCCACAAAAAAAACCACCCAACTAATCAACAAGATTTTCCCCTCCCATAAGTTATTCCAGTTTTCAGCCTATGCAATCATGCAAATTTATCCATGAACACACACAACACATACATGTAGAGACATAATATATATATATAAAAAATGTCATATGAAGTGGTGCACTGACTAAAGTAGTCAATACATGCTACCCACTGTACACTATCATGTATAGTCAATACATGATAACCCACTCTAAAAAAAATAGGAAAGAAAGGAAAGGAAAATGCAACAAACAACCACCTAACTAGCCAAAATAAATTTCCAACATCTGTAACTGCATACATTACATTTTTATCGAAAAAATGTACTTTTCAATAATCCTGAAAAATTAAAAGGAAAAACAAGAAAAACAAAAAGCAAAATATTAAAAATTAAAATTTTCACTTAACAAATCAGATGAATACTCATCAAATTATGCAATTGCTAATTAAATAATGATCTAGTGCTGCCATCTCGTGTCAAATAATACAACTATGTAAAATTGTCATGGTTTTGCAGCACTACCTATTCATTTTGTAAGATACATATATTTAAAAATATATGTATCTTACAAAAATAAATAAATAAATAAACATAATTTACATAATCAAATTTTAAATTCAGCAAATGAGACTAAAATATAAACTATCCTCCATCTCATAACATATGCTAATAATACTTGAGATTAATTAATTAGCAATATCTTCAAAAATTCTTGCAAAGATTGTTCCTGAAATGTACATATCTGTGTCAAAATGATTCATTACTACAGCACAGATTAATTTAAATCCAGCGTATAGTGATATCTGGGGTAATTATTTTATCAAAGCAGGAAGGCATACAAAAGAAATATGGAGATCTCTGGTTGGGTGGGGCTGAGTAGGCAGGTGATGATAATGGTACCACACAGGTTGCAGGCTACTTTGGATGGAAGATTACTTGAGTAATAGTTGGGAGTTCAAATGTTACTACAGTCATAACTTAGATACTAATAACCTAGCAATGGTTTTGCAGTTCATAAAATGGAGACTAACATCTAATTCAAGTATAATTATCCCATAATCAGTAGGAAAAAAATTGACTACACAACTAGTTTTTGATGTGGTTCATCACTGATAACCATTAAATGTTACTATATAAGGGATTTAATGACCCTATAATAGAAAATTAGGCTGTTAGAGGGCTGTAATAAATAGGAATATTACTACTCTTTAGGAAGTCTCTTTTTTTTTTTTTATTTATTTAATCAGTTTTAGCAGTGAGATAATGGCATTTGAAAAATGGACTTCTAAATATTGCATATCAGATTACAGGTTGGCATATACACCTCACAGTTCTAAGTTCTGGTTTCGGGAAGGGTTCCACTAGGAAGTATTAGCTAAAAGTGCATTATAATAGGATGTGCAAGGGCTGGTCTCATTCAACAGTTATATAATTAATCCAATTCAATAGAGCATAATTTAGCAATGGACGATAATGACTGTTTCATGTCATCTGAAAATTTCATGTCATCTAAAAATATTTGTATAATATATGGAAAATTTCATTGTTTTAAACTGAAATAAGAAAAACTATTTCAGCTTGAAATGCTCTACTTTTATTCCTGCTCAAACAAATGGATACCTAAAATATTAAAATCCTTTACGTGTTTAGTAAACGCTTGATAATTTTTACTCAATGCAGTGATTATCAAAATTGCCAGTTTAATTTATTACTATTATGTATTAATTTTTTTTTTAATTCTTGCTATACAAAAACTACAATTATTATACACAGCAACTACAATATCCCTTCTATAATTTGAAAGCAATACGTGTTAATATTTGAAATACAATCTATAAGCAAATAAATTTTATTTTTGTTAACTAAAACAATGAAGCAGCATATACTCATACATTAGACACAAAAAAAATAAATTAAAAGCATTTATTTTTTTTGTTCCATGAAAAATCCAAGAAATTCAAAGACACATGAAAACATAAGCATATATTTAATTAATTAATGTGTTTAGCCAACACAGAGTTCTGCTTTTGACTACTTGTAGTAATAGTTCATGAAAATGAGGTAATGAAAGGACATGTCAAAACTTTACTACTAGATAGCTAACCACCTTAACAATACAGTGTATGCTGAATTTCCATCATCCAATGAAAACATTTAAAAAATGGTTCTGAGATGATGCTGCATTGAGTTCTACTATAAAACTTAAATGGTTTCACATAATTTTTTTTTTTTTCACAGATATGATAAATGTGAAAGGTTCTTAAAATATACAGTATTTCAATACCATAAGTGGCTTAAGAAGCTACAAAAAATTTGATGGCATTGGACTTGAATTTCTATTGGATTTAATACTCAGAAATACACAGAAAAAGATATTTCTACATATATATTAGTAACTGCAGCTTCAAATAACACCTTGCCTGTAAATATTTTGAAGCTTGCTTTAATTTTCAGTATTTAAACTAATAAAGAATTAGGTTTCCCCCTTAATTATTTTATATTAGAAATGTACTTGATATTAAATTTGTAATAGATTTATTATTACATAAGAGAAGGAAATAACTTACCAATGTCAATAAGTATTGCATGTTGTTGAGGAGTAAGCTGCTGTAACAACTCATAATAGGAACCTTTTTCATCTTCTGTGCTTGTAATGCTGCTACACTTTTTACAGAGCTGCTCAGCCAAGAAGCACCATATATCTCCTCTCTTTAACCGAGGAACACCTGTTTATAAATAAGAAATTAATTCCTCAAAAGCTGAAAATAAACACAAATAAATTAATAACTTACATCACCCAAAGAAAATTAATGGGAAAATTTAACCTATTTAACTGTATACCATTTTCTGAACTATTTAAACCAAACTATATATGCTGAACTATTTAAGTATATCTCTTTCTCTTTTTTAAATTATAGAGAAAACCTGATTAAAAAATTCAGGCCTAGGAAAGGCATTAATTAAATAACTGAGTTTTACATTAGAAAAGGCAGAAATTTCATAACAAAGCTGAACTCCCATACAAAGTTTTTCAGCACAGCACTTTTAATGCATAATTCTACTTGCTCTAGAAGTATTATTGTAATCAACTAAAGAAGCAGAGTGCTATTTCAATACGGGTATTAAAATAGTTTGAGAAAATAACACAGAATAAGATTATTGTCCTTTATTCATAATGAGGTGTCACCATCCTTATAGTTGTTTTTATGGTTTCACAAATCATTAAAATCTGGGATGTCTAACAAACCCTTCAACTCACAGCAGATGAGCTGAAGGGTTCCCTACATCTATATTCAAACAATAATGTATTTTTAAAGGGAAGATGATTACTTCAGATAATAATTATTCATCAGTAATTGAATTTATGAAGGGGATGAATCAGATTGGTCCACTTGAGATCGATGGGTCAACTGTTGATGACCCTGCTCAGGTAGCTAACAAACTAAATGAATATTTTGCATCGACATTCACACATGAGGAGTTATTCAGTGAGGGGAATGCCAGAGGTGTATTCAACTCTAGCAGTAAGCTAGAGAATCTTGTAATAACTGAGAGCAAAGTGGAGGAGAAATTGTTGAAGATAAACACAAGAAAGGCACCTGGGGTGGATGGGATCTATCCAGTTATATTAAAGGAGGCAGCAAAGGAGGTAAGCAAACCCTTAGCCATAATTATGAGAGCTTCCTTGGACTCAGGGGAGGTACCCATGGACTGGAGATGTGCAAATGTGACCCCAATTCACAAAGGGGGATCAAAGGCTGACACAAGTAATTATAGACCTGTGAGTTTAACTTCTATTCCACGAAAATTAATGGAGGCACTGGTGAAAGAAGCACTGCAGGATCATCTAGACAAGACTTCAGTTATAGCTAGGACACAGCATGGTTTTGTTAAGGGTAAGTCTTGCCTGACCAATTTGATTGGATACTATGATGCAGTCACAAAAGAACTGGATGCAGGGAATAACTTTGATATTATATACTTGGATCTTAGAAAGGCTTTTGATACTGTTGCACATGGAAGACTGCTGCACAAATTGGAGCAGTGTGGCATTGGAGGCAAATTGCTGCTATGGATAAAGGGGTGGTTGAGGGGGAGAAGACAGAGAGTGGTAATCAATGGACACTGCTCATCGTGGACAAATGTTATTAGTGGAGTCCCTCAGGGTTCAGTATTGGGTCCTTTATTGTTTTCTGTATTTATAAATGATATTGATGATGGTATATCAGGCTTAATGTCCAAGTTTGCAGACAATACGAAGGTTGGCAGGGTTGTCAAGGACACTACTGACACTATGCTGCTGCAACAGGATCTGGAAAGGTTGAGCAGATGGGCTGAGAGGTGGCAAATGAAGTTTAACATTGACAAATGTAAAGTACTACATATGGGAAACAGCAACCCCAGAGCAACGTATCAACTCTGTGGTACTACACTGACAGTGGTAGAGAATGAAAGGGACCTGGGGGTGGTTGTGCAGGCAGATATGAAGTTCTCTGAGCAGTGCAGACGGGCTGCAAGAGTAGCTCATGGTGTATTGTCAATGATATATAGGAATTTTTCTAGCAGGGATAAGGAGGTGATTATTCCCTTGTATAAGGCAATGGTCAGGCCACACCTAGAGTACTGTATACAGGCCTGGAGGCCTCATTTCAAGAAGGATTAGAGCTGCTGGAACGAGTACAGAGAAGGGCAACTAGATTGGTGAATGGGACAAAGGGGTGCTCTTACGAAGAAAGGCTTAAGTTTTGCGAATTACAGTGTCTGGAAACTAGGCACCAGCGAGGTGATCTGATAGAGGTGTACAAAGCCTTGAATGGTTTGAGCATGCTCAATGCTGATGGGATTCTTCCTCTTGCTCAGAATAATCACCTGAGAGGGCATAAATTCAAATTGAGGAAAGACAGATGTAGGATAGATGTGCGGAAATTTGCCTTTAGCCAGCGGGTGGTTGGTGGGTGGAACAGACTTCCATCCCTTGTCGTGGAAGTTGATAGCCTAAATAAGTTTAAGGCTCAGCTGGACAGGTATTTCGAACGAACAGAGGGGTGAAGTGTAAGTGGTTATTTTTATTTATTTATGTTACTTTTTTTTTTTTTTTTTTTTGGCTGATGCTGCATAAGCTTGCTTCTTGCATCAAATGCCTCTACTAATGCTAATGCTAACTGCAGAGGAGAAATTATCCTCATCCATAATATCTATAAGATCCCTATCCATAATAATGCAGACAAACTGGACTCAGGTGAATTTAAAGACGAGTGGAAACGTGCAGGAATCGCTCCCATACACAAAGAAGGATCTAAAAGTAATATGAGCAACAATAGGTTTGTTAAGTATGACTTCTGTGGTAGGGAAAATTTTATTTAAGGATGCAGTGCAAAGTAACTTCTATAATAATGGTGTTAAAGGAATCACAACATGCTTTTTTAAAGGAAGATCTTGTCTGCTATTACTGTTTTTCAAAGAATCTGCATCTGAGGTCACACAGCTCCAGTCTGTAATGTCTACAGAAGTTTGTGTTCATGGGCCAATTTGCATGTCATAATGGCTAAAAATCTCAGAGTAACTAATTAACCATAAAAACATTATTCCTTTCACCTGAGGTCAACTAACTACAGCTCTGGCAGATGTAACAGGCTGCTATTATAGGCTATACCCTTTAAAAGGGTATAGTCTGTTACAGCAGCCAGTGTCACTTCAGTCACCAAGGCTCATTGTATTTTGTTGCCAGTAACAAAACTTTTGATGTTTTTTAACATCAATATGTGCTGTACTAACATAGCACAATTGTACATTTTTAATTCATATCATGTGTTGAACCACTAAAGTAAAATAATGATTTAGTGAGATGACAATACCTGTATGCATTACCAGTTATTTTTGATATTCCTTACTCAAAATTGCTTACTGAATGTTTGAAATACATTCAGTGAGTAATAAACTAATAAAGGTTTTTCAAAAGCAAATGAAAAGAAGTTCTGGTTATGTTTATTATTTGGTTTTTAGGAGCATTAGCAACTAGGGCCACATTGCTCCGGGATATGCAGTGGTCATTCCCTGACCTTTCCGCATCCTCCGTATTTGGTGGTGATGGGCTCGAACCCCGGTCTAATCACAAAGCGTGTGCTATGCACTGCTGCTCCTTCCCACCTGGCTACGGAGGCGCCTAAGAAGTTCTGGGACATATTCTACTTTCTAAAGGAAAAAGGTCACATATATCCAATTCTGAGAGTTGGAGATATGTAGTAACAAACAACAACTCTTTCAATTAAAAAAAAAAAGAGAGACTGTGGAGTTCTTAATGGTAAAAAAAAATAAATAGGAACAATAAGTTTAATTTATTACACATACCTATTTATAGTATGTGTCTGATTATTTATTCTTTATTTTTTTTTTTTACTGTTCAATACTCCATAGCCATTATGAAAATTCAAGTAGCCATAGCTTTGTAACTATTCATCATCAGATGTAGGGGCGTATTCAGGGTGGGCATAGGGGCATATGCTCCCCTTGTGGAAAATCAATGGCATAACAGAACAAAATCAATACAGAATTGGAGTCCACATCTAAAAGTTGTGAAAGTTCACCTTTTTGCAAAAGAAGAAAAAAATTCTCTGAAAAATTAGTTTCTATCAGTGAACTGGTAATTTGCAGGATATTCCAAATTTTTACACTTAGATTATGCCCAGCAACATACAGTAGACTTTTGGAATAATGACACCTTCGGGGATTCAAGGCTATTTTGATTTTTCCGTTATCTCGAAAATTTTATTTTTAATATATTTAATGCAGAAATAATGAGGCTAAATAAGAAATAGAGATTAGAAATGCAATTTTATTAACTGCACATAAAAAACAAACATGTTGACGATCCAATGTTACATTCTGCAGTTAATACACTCCTACTTACACCCCATTTTATTTTCTTTATTATATCAAGTTTAGTCTGTGCAGGTAGCACACTGGATGGAAAAGGCCCAGGTTTGAATCCCATCGATGATGCGAAGAACTTATTGGCTTTTTTCACTCCGTGGCTGAGTTAGTCTGTCTCAAGTGTAGATAGCAATGTTTTTCCCCAGAAACTGGGGTTTTTCCCCCAGCAAAACAGGCAAATTGACCAGACAACACATGTAATTTTCAGACACAATACACGTTGGTATATGAATTAACTTTCTGAGATGACCTTAATGTAATAGTTTGGATTATATCGAGTTTGTCACTAAGCTTTAATGTTCTTCTTTTCTTCTGTGTATGAGATTTATTAAATTTAGGAGCCATAGTGAGGGGGTTTTTAATTTAAAATAAATGTAAAACAGTGGTATAATCAGTGATAGCAGTAAGAATTCACTTTCAAAATTACGAATGCAAACAAATTCATTAATCACATGACTTTCCGTTTTCTTCTTTCGGCACTGCAAGGCATCTGCGCTGTATGCATCTGGTCTCAATGCGCCGTTATCTCGAATGTTCCATTATTTGGGGTGCCATTATTTCAACAAAAAAGGCCTCCGGAGCTGAGTGGTCAGGAGCAGGAGTGCAGTAGCACATGCTCTTTGAGTAGACCGGGGTTCAAGCCTCTGACTGCTAAATATGGTCAACCTGCACTATACCAGCATGGCATATTATGGTCCATTTCCCTCAACATGAATTGTTGAGGAGGCTTCCATCCTGTAGTGGGTTGATAATGGCTGCAGTTTACTTTTTTTTTTTTTTTATTTCAACAGTCTACTGTATTCACACTTATTTATATTATATGTGCTATTAAACAAAAAAAAAAAACAATGAGGCTATTTCTGTATTCAAAGTGATTTCAAAAAATAAATAATTATTTGCATTGCAAAAGTAATGTAGTATTTACTACATTACTTTTGCAATGTAGTAAAAATATTTTGACCAATCAGTTTGTTGGCCAAAATGTAGGCCAACAAACTGATGAGTAAGAACACTTCTCTGTGTTAGTTAATGAAGATAATTTAATGTGCAATTATTTGAACTATTCACACAGGGGGCTCAAAACTTTTAATTGCAACCCAAGAGTTGTTTCACTATTGTATTGACACAAACATATGTGCATGCAAATGCATATGTAGGACACAATATGACCAAAAATATTTAAACACATGTACAATCACTTGAGAAAAAGGACTTTTACCTCTGTTATAATTTTGTATTGGCTTTATTCTGACTTGGCGCATAACGGCCTCAGCTGTCAATATGCCATTAAAAACCAAATCATCATCAACACCACTGTTATAATGTCAAGTTTGCAACAAATAGGCCAGCAACATATATATTTTACAATGTGTAAAACATACATTCATTGTTGGTTGGTGTTGCATTTTGACAGCAACACTGTATGAAGTGTCTCAGGTATTGTACAAAGCCAAGATTACAGTAAATTATACACTGTTGCTTGCAAAAATGTAGGGTAATCATTACAAAAAAAGTAGGCATGGACTTTTCTATGTATCACTGATTGTGAAATCATCAGACAATACTGTACCTTGTTAGCCACTCAGTAATGCAAATTCATTTTGGCAGCTTCCTTAGTGGTGTTAACAATTTGCCTTTGTTCATGAGTTCTTTCCTCACTGTATATTGAAACCCAGACACATCAGTAAAATTGGCCAATAATTCAATGATTTCATTACCTCACTTCTCAGATAACTTCTAATAATCTGACAAAAACATTCATTAAAATTTTTTAAATGACAACATAGCTGCTTCACTGGATGTTTTTCTTTGGTAAGAACAGAATACTATTACAGTATGGTACTATACTATAACTTCTCTTACAAACTAAAAATAATCCCATAGTAACATAGAACATTGGAGTTAGGATCAATAATCTGAAGAACCTATTTAATGGCTGGAAACCTCGAATCAAGAATATAATTGTTTCCTCCCCTACTTATTTTACAAGTTTATTGTAAAATAAGTATAATAATTGTTCATAATTATCAATTATGAACAATTATTATGAATTTATAAATAATAGTACAATAATAAAAAGCACACACATACAAACCTTTTTTAACATTTTCTTCAAGAACTGTGATGTCAATCTTTGACTCCTTTTTGTCATCGAAGGCAATCTCCCAGTTTTTGAAGCACTCTATTAGACATGGTGAGATATCTTCATATTCAAGTTTTATGCGCTTTTGAAAGGCAGCATCATGGTTTACTATATGAAAATAAAATAACTATATTAAAGAATACAATATTTAAATTACATATTAATTTTGACCAGAAATATCTTTCAGTTATTAGAAAAACAATTCTATTTTCAAACAAAAATAATATGAGCTAAAAAATGAATGAGCTAAACAACTCTAAAATACCTAGATTTTAGCAAAGCTTTTGAACAAGTGCTACAATAATTGTAGTAGTGTAGCATCAGGGACAAATTATTGCTATGGATAAAGGGATGGTTGAGTGACAGGAGAGAGAAAATGGTTATTAATGGTAACTGTTTTTTTTTTTTTTTTTTTTTTTTGTTAGTTGTTGGCGCATCGGCTTCTGTGGCCATAATGCACCTCCCAAAGTTTTTGCATTTTACTCTGATCCAAGCCCAAGGTAGGATTCAAACCCACGACCTCTGAGTTACCAGGCAGGCAGGCACTTTACCCACCTGGCTAGCCCAGTCGGCATGGTAACTGCTCTTAAGGGACTAACGTTTAGAAGATTCCCTCGGGAGAGTTCAGTGTTGGATCCCTTACTGTTTTCAACATTTATTAATTATAACGATAGTAAACCCCTCTGTTCAGATGACAGTTGCAGACAGAAGAAATGCAAATAAAAGCAATAGATGAATAGATGCAAAGAAAACTGTGATGTGGAGTTATGACATGTTGGCTTGTTGAGTATAAAGACTGTAGTAATCTGAAGCCAGAATGGAGAAAATGCACGATCTATCAGACTTTGAAAAGGGTTTTCATGGGTGCATGTTTAGCAAGAACCATGATTCAAGAAACAAAAGACATAACTGGTTTCCCAAAATACATACATTTCAAAGGTTTTTAATGACTGGGAAGCAAGTTCTTCCACATCTGAAAGGTGCAAACGTTGCAAAAAAATAATACTTCATGAGCAAAGCTGTCACACCCTAAGGAATACTGTATGGAAAAATAGGACATCCAGTGCACAGCCAAGCCCAGAATTTCCCTATTACCCATATCATGCATAGAGAATTGAAGAAATTGGGTATTGGCATTCAACTGTCCACTTGGAAGCCACTTGTTTCAGAGAAAAACAGAAAAATCCGCTTTCAGTGTTACCAAGAATGTCGCAATTGGACAGTGGAACAAAGTCATGTGGTCAGATGAATCGTGATACACTTTTGCACTGATGGTACACAGAGAGTGTGACGAGAACCTCACAAAGTGGTGGAGCCTACTTGCCTTGTTAAGACAACCCAAGCATCTAGAGGTGGTATCATGGTGTGGGTAATATTTTGTTGGCACAGACTAAGTCCACTGATACCAGTGAAAGGTTGAAAGTCATCCAGGGAGTGCTTGAATTTTGTATCAGCTCTACTGCATCCTCCAATATTACACTTTTATCCTGAAGGTGATGGCCACCTTATGGATGACAATGCAATAGCGCATTGTGCCAGAATGGTTCAGAGAACATGACAAGGATTTACACCATCTTCCCTGGTCCCCATATTCATCTGATCTCAATGTTATTGAGAATGTATGGGATATATGGTGAAGAGAGTTATTCTGCAATAAAGTTCTCTTCCTTCAACTTTGTTGTAGCTGCATGATATTTTGCTGGAAGAAATTGATTGGGTTAAAATTAGACAAAAACACCTTACAGAATCCGTGAACACTTGCAGTTATTTGAAACAAAGGCAGCCAGATTTGATAATGAATAAAGGTTCCTATTTTTTTTGCCTGTGTGTGTGTGTGTGTGTGTGTGTGTGTGTGTGTGTGTGTGTGTGTGTGTGTGTGTGTGTGTGTGTGTAAGTTTAATGTCTAAGTTTTGCCTACTCTAACAACACCGGGATAAATTAGGCAGATGAGCTGAAAAGTGACAAATGAGGTTAAACATTTATAAATCCAAGGTGCTGTATTTGAATAGCAATAATCCCAGAATAACACACCATTTGATATTTAACTTAAAGCTGATTCATACTCACTAATGGTTGCTGAATCATCACACATGCCATGATGGTTTTAAACAGCTTCATCTAACTGAAACTGCATAGCAATGACATGATCCAATCTGCATTACCATTGTGTTTTGGAAAGAGGATTCAAAGATATTTGTAATTTTTGGTTCAAAATCATCCTTCTATTCAGAGAGATAAAGAAAAAGAGTGTGTATATTCTTTGTATTAAGCAAAAAACTGTTCACCCTACTGATGATTTGGCAGCATCACCCAATAACAGACTCCAACTGGGACAGCCACTTGGAAAAAAAAATCTATCAGATTTTTTTTTCAAAATGATCAACTATCCAGTGGGTAGTTGATCACTGGAACAAAAATTGCATCCAGTGCTGTGGAAGTGGGTGAATAATTTTAAAGAGGAACTAGAAAAATTATTAGAAGAGACAGACAGGTGATATAGGAAGATTTTTTTTTTTTTTTTTTTTAAGCTGATGCTATATAAACTTGCTTTCTTGCATCATGGTCAACACCAAAAATGTTTCTGGCTTGAAAATAGTCAATTCTTCTTAATTTCAGCATAAGAAAAATGAATATAACATTTAAAACTCTTAGTTAGCTCTAGGTTCCATGATATAGCCCCTTTTATGATTTAGGGGAATATTGATGAATACTAGGGAATTTTGGAGGCTAGAGAATAGATAGGGTGGTAACACTGAAACAGGAACCGATAAGCCATGTTTTTTTTTGTATTTGTTTTTTCTTTTTTTGTATTTCTGTGTATCATTTACGTTGCAAGTGATGTTATGAGTGATGTTCATTTCTTTTTTTTTTTTTTTTCAGGTTTATGGACCAAAATTACGTAAAAAGCCAGGATGTCACGTAAATGTGTTAACAGTGTTAGCAATTTTTGTTATGTGTGTGAAAACTAGGGAATTTTGGAGTCTAGAGAATAGATAGGTTGGCAACACTGAAACAGGAACCGAAACGGCATGTTTTTTTTTTTGTATTTCTTTTTTGTTTTTTTTTTTGTATTTCTTTTTTGTTTTGTTTTTTTGTATTTCTGTGTATCATTTACCTTGCAAGTGATGTTATCAGTGACGTTCATTTCTTTTTCTTTTTCAGGTTTATGGACAAAAATTACGTAAAAAGTCAGGATGCCATGTAAATGTGTTAACAGTGTTGACAATTTTTGTCATGGGTGTGGTGATGTGACATTTTCCACTAAGAAACACCAATTGACTCCACTTGTGAAGACAGCCTACTACCATTATTTTGGCTGTAAGGTAGGGGATGAAGACAAACCCTGGGCACCTCATATTTTCTGCAACACATGTGCTGTAAATCTCTGTGGATGGTCGAATAACAAAGAATGTTCAATGCCTTTTGCCATCCCAATGATTTGGAGGAAGCCTTCAAATCATGTAAATGACTGTTATTTCTGCATGGTGCCTCCTCTTCAGCATGGTATGTCAAAAAAAAGGGAAGTGGACTGTGGAATACCATAACATTCCATCAGCTATCCAACCAGTAGCACATGGGGATGGTCTGCCTGTACCTCACCCTCCAGAGGAGTACACTTTGGAGTCTGATGAAGATGGGAACAGTGTGAGGAATGATGGTCCTTCATATGTCCACATGAAGGAGACATATGAGAATATGAAATTAATTCTGGAGGCAATGAAGTACAAAGACCACCAATGGCAGATCTGTGAAGACCTGAAGGTGATTACAATACTGCTGGGCATGCAGTTGGGATACACAAAGTGCTGTTTCCTGTGTGAGTGGGATAGTCAAGCTAAGTCCTCACACTACAAGAGAAAAGTCTGGCCTATAAGGGAAAATCTGTGCCCCAAAAAAAAAAAAAATGTCCAGCACAATCCTCTGGTTGATTGAAGCAAAATTCTTCTGCCCCCTTTACACATCAAACTGGAACTCATGAAGAACTTTGTTAAGGGGATGAACCAAGATGGAGAAGCTTTCAAGCACCTGAGAGGACAATTTCCATTGTTCAGTGATGCTAAGGTTAAGGAAGGAATCTTTCTTGGTCCGCAAATTCGTGAGCTTTTAAAGGATGAAAACTTTGAGCGAGTCCTCCAAGGTAATGAGAATGCAGCTTGGGAAGCCTTTAAAAGTGTTGTGCATGACACTTTTGTCCAGCTTTTCAGTTTCTGGGAAACTGAAGAGCTGGAAACTATGTTGAGACTGCAAACAACCTTCTAGAAAAGTATCGTCAATTAGGCTGCAACATGTCACTGAAAATCCACTTTCTTGACTCTCATCTGGACTTCTTCTCTAATAACTGTGGTGCAGTGAACGATGAATGCAGTGACCGATTCCACCAAAACATTTCAGCAATGGAAAGAATATCAGGGTAGGTGGAATGTTTCTATGCTTACTAACTACTGTTGGACAGTAACAAGAGATTCCCCGGAAGTGGAATACAAGCGAAAAGAAGGCGCTGTCATGAATAGGCCACATTTTGAGAAAGTACTTTCAGTTCCTGTGCAGTTTTCTTGTGTTCTTGTTATATGAGATTATTTTAACCACTTCATGGATTATCCCGAGATATCTCGTTTTTAGTTTTAAAAGTTATGTGGAACTACACGAAATATCTCGGGATACAATAATACCCAAAGCAAACAATAATACCTCAAAATTTAGGATTGAAACATATTTTCTCTGGCTAATTTTGCATTAGGCAGGTAAATCCCGAGTTTTCTCAGGATTTTCTTATGCCTGGCAGCAAATGACTGGCTTTCGTTTTACTTATATTGTAGAGCAATGTCAGAACAGTAGCGCGTGTTCCTGTGCCGCCAATAAGCAAAATATAATTTGCGATCCTAAATGCAGAATACTGAACCCATGAAAATAATTCACAAAAACAATATTGAAAAATATTTCAGTGCCCTCTTGAACTGCCGCCCGTAAGCAATGCTTACCTCGCCTGTCCACTTGTGGCAGCCGTGTGTCAGAATGTAGTTAGTTCGCGATTACTGCTTGTGGCAGGAGGTTACTACTTGTGCATTCCACTTGATTTTTTAAATTTATTTATATAATGAGTAATAAAGACTTTTTCTGTGCCTTTCTTTCTTTTAGCTCAAGTGCTAATTTATTAAAAAAATCTGTATAATTTGCACACTTTTTGGCGTACACGAGATAACTTGGGATAGCCCAAATGGGTTAATTACTCCTATGTATTTTATATGAAAAAATTAATAAAAAACACAAAATACTACACAATGAGTATTCGCATGATGCATACTTTTAATCTGTAAAATAAAAAAAGTAGATCCATTACGGCACATTTACAGAAAAAAATTTTCTGGGAAGGGGTTAATATTACTTTTAACTCTGACTACTACTGAAATTACTATATTCTTAGACAATAGCAAAAGTATTGTATCTCAAAAACTAGAGCTAATAAAAAATTTCTGAAGTCATATTAATTTTTCTCAACCCAAAATTAGTAAAGTTTGCCTATTTTAAGAAAGGAAACAAATTCAAAGAATTTTTTTGTAGAACAGTGTAATACTTCACTGAACTCTTCTTCCTCTTGCTAAGACTACACACATCAGGGAACATAAATTTAAATTGAGGAAGGATAGTTGCTGGATAGTGTGGAAGTTTGCCTTCAGCTAGCTGGTGGTTGATTGTTGGAACAAGCTCCCACACCTGTTGTTGTGGAAGTGGATGGTTCAAGGAGGAACTAGATAAATTCTTGGAGGGTGGGGAAGGGAGAAATATTGTAGAGATTTTTTTTTTTTTTTTGCTGATGCTATATAAGCTTGCTTTCTTGCACCATTTGCCACTATAACTACGACGACTACTACTACTACTACTACTAGACAGATTTCTAGTAATTCCATCTCTAAAATCATTAAATATGTGAATGTAGATGTAAAATATTTATTCAGTTTATCAACAATCTATACAGTATCATCACCAGCTATACCATTCATATTGAGTGAACCAATGTGATTCATCCCTTTCCTTCTATTGTAAGCATATGCAAAGAACTCCTTGATGCTTTTATTTGTACTCTTATCCAAAACATTCTCATAATCTGCCTTAATTGTCTAACTGCCCGAGTAACCTGATTACACACACTGGTTTCTACTTATTATAGGATTCTGTATTCCTTGATAATTTATAATTATTCTACACATTTTTTCCCTCTGCAGAATAGGCTCATCAGTTCATTTGATACCTGTTTGATCAAAAATTTTAACATCTCTTAGTTGGTATAAAAGTAACGATAAAACATTGGTGTTCAGTGATTCTCTGAACACTTCTCATTTGGTATTTACATTTTTTTGTAACATCACTTGATCCCACTAAAAGTGCAGTTAAAAATGGGCTCAAAGGTGATTATAATGAGCTCAGACATTAAAAAAATATCTGGACTCATTATAGTCAAGCATTTGGAGTGAAGGAATGGGTGAAATGGGAGGGATTTTTTTGTTTTTTTTATTTGGCTGATGTTATATAAGCTTGCTTTTTTGCATCATATGCCTCTACTAATGCTAATGACCTTTCAGCTCATTTTTAACCACTTTTTTCAGTGAGACTTAGAGATTTTAAAAAAAAAGTGTCTGAGTCCCACTTTTTAAAATGCCTGAGTCCATCATAATCAACTTTGCATAAACAAAAAAACTTGTCCCTTTACCCTTGATAGTAGTTATTTCTTTGAATACATCCCACATCAATATGCTATGATTAGTATCACTTAAAAGGATAGTAATAGTAATAATAGTAATAGAGGCATGTGATGCAAGAAAGCAAGCATATGAGCTTTGCAGCATCAGCAAAAAGAAAAAAAAAAAAAAACAATTTTACACAACCATTCCCTCTAAAAGGAACATTTTTCATGTTCACTTTGCTCGCATCCATGAGATTCCGATGTTTGCACGAGATATCCCATTTTTATTTTCCTCAGTTACTGTTAAACTGACTTCTCCTTTTAGTGATAAAGGTTCTTTCAATTCACTTCAGTTTACTACAAATGTGCATTCTGTAGTTTTTCTCAACTCTCATTTAATTACTTTTTCGCATTTAATTACTTTTTCGCATTTAATTGGAAGATTCACTGTTGATCTCTAGATGTTCTTCACCATCACTTCTTTTCAAAAATTTCAGAAGTGATCTGCTTAACTCTTGTTCCTTCTTCTCCAATTCACCTTTCCTTTTTCTTTTAGTTGCCCCAGATTCACATTTCCTTCCTGCATCACAACCTCTTTTAAAACTAGCCATCTCACTTAAACAGATTTAATTCTGCATGTTTTTTTAGAAAATTACTATTGCAATGCAAGGCAACTAAATATTAGCATTAGCATTAGTAGAGGCATTTGATGCAAGAAAGCAAGCTTATGCAGCATCAGCCAAAAAAAAAAAAAAATAAATAAATAATAATAATAATAAATAAATAAATAAAAAATAACCACTTCACCCCTCTGTTCGTTCGAAGTACCTGTCCAGCTGAGCCTTAAACTTATTTAGGCTATCAACTTCCACGACAAGGGATGGAACTCTGTTCCACCAACCAACCACCCGCTGGCTAAAGGCAAATTTCCTGACGTCTATCCTACATCTGTCTTTCCTCAATTTGAATTTATGCCCTCTCAGGTGATTATTCTGAGCAAGAGGAAGAATCCCATCAGCATTGAGCATGCTCAAACCATTCAAGGCTTTATACACCTCTATCAGATTACCTTGCTGGTGCCTAGTCTACAGACACTGTAATTTGCAAAACTTAAGCCTTTCTTCGTAAGAGCACCCCTTTGTCCCATTCACCAATCTAGTTGCCCTTCTCTGTACTCGTTCCAGCAGCTCTACATCCTTCTTGAAATGAGGCCTCCAGGCCTGTATACAGTACTCTAGGTGTGGCCTGACCATTGCCTTATACAAGGGAATAATCACCTCCTTATCCCTGCTAGAAAAATTCCTATATATCATTGACAATACACCATGAGCTACTCTTGCAGCCCGTCTGCACTGCTCAGAGAACTTCATATCTGCCTGCACAACCACCCCCAGGTCCCTTTCATTCTCTACCACTGTCAGTGTAGTACCACAGAGTTGATACGTTGCTCTGGGGTTGCTGTTTCCCATATGTAGTACTTTACATTTGTCAATGTTAAACTTCATTTGCCACCTCTCAGCCCATCTGCTCAACTTTTCCCGATCCTGTTGCAGCAGCATAGTGTCAGTAGTGTCCTTGACAACCCTGCCAATCTTCGTATCGTCTGCAAACTTGGACATTAAGCTTGATATACCATCATCAATATCATTTATAAATACAGAAAACAATAATGGACCCAATACTGAACCCTGAGGGACTCCACTAATAACATTTGTCCACGATGAGCAGTGTCCATTGATTACCACTCTCTGTCTTCTCCCCCTCAACCATAGCAGCAATTTGCCTCCAATGCCACACTGCTCCAATTTGTGCAGCAGTCTTCCATGTGCAACAGTATCAAAAGCCTTTCTAAGATATAAGTATATAATATCAAAGTTATTCCCTGCATCCAGTTCTTTTGTGACTGCATCATAGTATCCAATCAAATTGGTCAGGCAAGACTTCCCCTTAACAAAACCATGCTGGGTCCGAGCTATAACTGAAGTCTTGTCTAGATGATCCTGCAGTGCTTCTTTAACCAGTGCCTCCATTAGTTATCCGGGAACAGAAGCTAAACTCACAGGTCTATAATTACTTGTGTCAGCTTTTGATCCTCCTTTGTGAATTGGGGTCACATTTGCACATCTCCAGTCCATGGGTACCTCCCCTGAGTCCAAGGAAGCTCTCATAATTATGGCTAAGGGTTTGCTTACTTCCTTTGCTGCCTCCTTTAATATAACTGGATAGATCCCATCCACCCCAGTTCCTTTCTTGTGTTTATCTTCAACAGTTTCTCCTCCACTTTACTCTCAGTTATTACAAGATTCTCTAGCTTACTGCCAGAGTTGAATACACCTCTGGCATTCCCCTCCATATATATTGAAATTTCCATATATTGAAATTTTACTTAGAGTAAAGAAAGGAACATGTGAAATAAAACAAAATTGAAACCAAATAAAGGTGACCACATGACATTACACTTATGTGGAGCTTTGTTCATCTTAGCAGTCCCTCTCCTGTTTACAGTACTACCATAATGTAAATTGGTCTGTTTGTAAGCAATGCCTTGTTTGTTAGCATGTTCACTACACGAAATTGCCAATTTCGAAAAATTTTATATTTCAGTACATATAGTAATATTACATTAAAAGTATATTTTAAGGACAGAAGGTTTCATTTCTTAAAAATATAATAAGGTTGCATTTTAATTAATGTACATTTTGTAGTGGATATTCTAAGATTTAAAGTTAAATGAATTTCTGGATACTTATATATGCTGGGATTAAAATTTTTCAGCTGCAAGGTCCCAGAAGTGTTAGGCCTTGGATGTAATCACCCACTGCTTTTGTCATTCTCTCTCTCTCTCTCTCTCTCTCTCTCTCTCTCTCTCTCAGGAGTAGAGATTTACCTTTGCGAGTGTCCACATGAAATTAGCATTTCATTTACATATTTGTCTATTGCATTTCTAGTTGAGGTAAGATAGGGAAGAAATTGCAAATCTACAGTAATGATGTAATTCAGATAAGTACTACTGTTTATAAAATTTACCCTGGTGTTGAATACACCAAACGGAGAATACAGTAGCTGGCTCCCTTCTCAGAGGTATGGTAGATGATTACACTTTCCAATTTTCGGTGTGATTTTAGTGGTTCTTTACATACTTTTTTTTTAACTGCCTCAGGAACATGATCATGTCCAAAGTACATCCAAAACTGTGATACAAAGAGGAATAGAATATTGTGGTTGTACAATATTAATATTATACAAACCCACAACAAATTCTGTACTACTACCCTTACTGCTTTTCATGTTATTGTACAGTTGGTTGGTGGAGTGGAGGTTTAATTGCATAAGGGCTACTATGGCTAAATTGTACCATGTTGTTGTATAACTGAATAGGAAAATTCAAAGTAATGCAAGAATCTTGGTCCACATCACTAACCTCTATCCAGTTCCTTCTGAAAATCAGCAGTTCCCCTTAATCCTTAAGTTCTCATCTATGACATTAGCAAAGACCCTTGCACCAATTTTTTTTAAGCAAATTTCACCTTCATTAAACAAATCCTTCTACCAACTAAGGCAAACCATTCTGAGAGAAATTTTTCTCCTTACAGGGTCCCTCCGGTCTAAAGTTAACTGACAAATCTCTCACTATATAATCCCTTTTGTTGTGTCTGGGCAGAATTTCAGACACAATAACACTGATTTACACTGGGCACTTTTCAAGCATGACATTATATTTTGTGACCAAGTCTTCAGTTTATTTTTAGGGGTCATTAGTTCCCGCATAGTTAACCATATATCCTTTAGTACAATTAAAAACTGAAAACCAGCTAATAACATAATTGATTTTTATATCACACACAAACTGTCCCTGTTTCATCTGTCTTTATTATAGAAAATATTCCTAGCCTTTCCTAACAATTGAGTCTCCAAATTTAAAATTAACTCATCCAGAAAAGCAGTCAGTGCCTCATGATCCATCTCTGAGGCCAAAATATTTAGGAAATAGCCACTTTGTGTAGTACTGAAAACTCATGTAACTCCTGGGTCCAGATTTACTCTTCATGGTATTTATTCACTTTCTCAGAGGCTCGCTCTCATCCAACAGTTTGTCAGAGTTTTGATTCAAGATTGCCATAATCCCTACATCTAACATGCAAAATGCATCATTAGCTAAAGGAAAGCTCTGCATATATGCCATAGTAAGTGACAGCAATAAAACCTTGAATCAATAGTGGTAATTTGCTTCTGATTCTTGCTATCCTGAGTCATGCTAGGCTTACCACTTCTAGTGGAAACCATATTTACTGCTAGATAAAATTAAATTGAAATATCACAAAATATCCTACATTAAAATTTTAAATTCAGAATTGCAAATTAATTATAAGCTGTTGTAAATTATGAATTTCTGCTACTGATTTTTACGCTTCTGCTGAATCTGTGAAAGATTTAATGCAACTTTTGAACTAATTATTCAATTTAAAAGTAATAATAACTATACATTCAACACAATGAATACTGCAAGCTTAACTCAAATATAAAACAGAAAGAAACTGAAACACATTTAAAATTTACCAAAAACTCCTACTTGAGTGCAAGTGTCCTTGACCAATCTTCAAAACCAGTTCCTCAGAAGCACAAAAATTGCATCCATTCTATCTGACAACCACAGCACAAGTCAAAGGTGTCTATGTACTAGTAACTTATCAAGTGGCTCAGTTACATTTGTGGAAATACTACAGTTGAAATAACAGTGCTTTCTAACTAAAACACATATAGGCTACTTCTGTTATAACACTTTTTCTTAACATCTATATAATATCAACCTTATGTTTGTGCTGTTTTACTCATGTGCCATCATCATCATTCTACTCTTCTGTTTAGCCCGGGTTGAGTCCCTTTTTTGGATACTGACCTCCATTGTTGTCAGTCTTTTGAATCTCTCATCATTTGTCAGTAGCTCTGAAAGCGTGTGTTCTCCTTTAGACATTGGAGCCATTCTTTTTTGGGTCTTCCTGGTGGTCTCTTATCTCCAATTCTTCCTGTCAATACTACATTATGCAGCTATTGTTGTTTCATCTGATTCACATGTCCAAACCACTGAAGTTGTTCATATCTACATGTGCCATATCTACCTATAATTCACTGGTATAAAAACTGTGACATTTTTACACCACACTGAACATTAATACTAATAACAGCTTTGTCCAAAAGATCAGTTTAATGTGTGGGGGTGTATTTTAAGTTCACCCATAGATTGTTTATTAGCAGAATAAGAAGAGAGAGAGAGAGAAGTACTCTGTCACAAAAACAAACAAAAAAAAAAGAAGATCCCATCACAGTATCTCCACATTCATTAAATGATATATTGTAAAACTGACAGTGATTAAATTTGTATCTGATATAACTAAGCTCCTATAAAATGTTTTTTCAAGAACTTTTTTTTTTTTTTTTTTGATTTATTCAATTAAACAGTCTTTATAGAAAATTATCCAGGAGAATTCAAGGAAGTTCTATAGTAATATGCCAAGTGTATAAGTTTGATAATTGGAATACTTAATATAAAAATATCAAGTATAACGAAATTTAAATGTAAGTGTTTTCTCAGTATATTTCCTATTTAGTTGATAAATACTTCAAATACAAGCATATTGAAAAAGGGAACTATTATAAATTAACATTTTCTTAGAACTTTAAAATTAAAAATAACTAATGCCACTTGCCATTTAAAATTACTATTTTTCAAATGAATATTTTTTAAAGCGTGTTAATTTTAATCATTAATCTAACTTACATTTGATCTTTAAATTTTCTTTTTCCATGCGTATCAGAATTACTTGTTCCATTATAGCTTTCTTCCATAAGGCTCGCAATGCTGCAGAAGATCTCTTTTCCCTCAGATCTGTTACACTACCATTCTTGGTTTCACCTAAGCCTGTACCTTTAAGAGTTAAAACAATGTATGTAATCTGATATGTTTTTAAGATACAACAAACAAATAATAAATTATATATCCCAACAATAATAATAACAATAACAAATGAAACAAATTATGATATTATTTGTTTCATTTATTACTGAAATTATAAATAAATTCAGTTTCTAATTTATGATAGTCTTTTGATACCAAACAAAACTGCAATATAATCTTTTCAGAATAAAAAAAGAAATGATGTGTTGCAAAACAAGTTAATAAAAGATCTCAATATAGATCACAATTTTAAAAAGAAATGAGTGAATTGAATCAGAATTCCCAATTCGTATTCAAGTGATTTGGAGAGATGCACAATAATTTACATAATATCGGTGTTTAGATACACCATAGACACTCTTAAAAAAACTACAAAGTAGTTGTTGTGGGCATCATTTGCTCTTTCTCATATTGTGCTCTGCCTTCACGACGAGTTGCCATGATACTGCACTACCTCAAATAAGTAACGCTTCACTAATAGAGAAGACTATTGTTACTTATTCTCAGTGAGTACCACCACCCAGACATGTTTCAAGGCTACTGGCCTATCATCAGTGGGTGGGCAGGTACCCTAGTATTGCAGACATGACGACCCAGTTGTGAAGTTAATCGCACAATATGAGAGATGCCAAAAGGTGTATAAGATAATATTTAAAATCATTAAATGCACATGGCATAATACTTTAAGAGTTTAGAATCTATATAATATTGGTGTTTAGATACACCATAGACACTCTTAAAAAAACTACAAAGTAGTTGTTGTGGGCATCATTTGCTCTTTCATTTGCTTCTTTGCTCATATTGTGCGATTAACTTCACAACTGGGTCGTCATGTCTGCAATACTAGGGTACCTGCCCACCCACTGATGATAGGCCAATAGCCTTGAAACATGTCTGAGTGGTGGTACTCACTGAGAATAAGTAACAATAGTCTTCTCTATTAGTGAAGCGTTACTTATTTGAGGTAGTGCAGTATCATGGCAACTCGTCGTGAAGGCAGAGCACAATATGAGAAAGAGCAAATGATGCCCACAACAACTACTTTGTAGTTTTTTCAAGAGTGTCTATGGTGTATCTAAAATTATTTACCTCTGTAAATTATTGTAAACAATAATTTACAGAGGTAAATAAAAAATATAAATGGCAGTTTTAAACCTTTTGGGATTGAAAACATATATATATATATATATGGAATTTCCTATACATTCTGTGTAGTATAAATGTACTGATGACATATATTTGATGAGGTGTCATCAAAATCAGGGGAGAACTGAGGTGGGCGGTTTTCCTTTGAATCACTGCCTTTTGAAATGTACTGCTTGTTTGATGTTTGTGGAACTATGATATTGCCAAGGGGAATGTCTTTGTGTGTGCTCGATGTAAGGAGTGTCAAGAAATTGGGTGCCAAATCAGTGTTGTAATGGGCCTTTATGAGAGCTTGAAGAACAGGGTAGATGCCTGGTAGGATCCGTAGCCGAGTGGTCAGGAGTGGGAGTGCAGTAGAACACGCTCTTTGAGTTAGAACGGGGTTCAAGACCCTGACTGCTGAATATGGTTGATTTGCCAACCCGCACTGGACCAGCATGGCAGATTATGGTCCATTTCCCTCAGCATGAATTGTTGAGGAGACTTCCATCCTGCAGTGGGTTGATAATGGCTGCACTTTACTTTTTTTTTTACATCAAAAACTTTGGGATTAACAGTGTACCTCAGAATTGTGGCATTATAGCAAGTTATGACTTATCACACATTTGGTGACTCATCTATGACCTGTTTACCTGCAGTCAGTCTGAATTAGTGCAAGTTGAAGAAGAGAAGGCACTTTATGTTAAGGTGCTACATTTCAAGTGAGTAATTTATTGAGCAGGAAATATGCATCAAATTTTGTTTCAAATTAGGGACAAGTGCAATGGAAACCCACAAAATGTTAAAAACAGCTTTTAGAGAAGATGCTATGTGCCATTTGAAGACATTTTAGTGGTTTTCAAAGTTTACAAAGAGCAGTTTATCCATCAGAGATGATCCTCACTCTGGCCACCTTTCTACTTCAAAAACAAATGATTCAATTGCTTGCATTTATGGACTGATCAGGAGTGATCAATGTTTAACTATCCACGAAGTTGATAATCAACTTGTATTTCTCATGGAGAATGTCAATCAATTTTAAAACAAGATTTGAGAATGCAATCTGTTTCAGCCTATTCTGTGCATCGCATATCAGGATCTTTGTCAATGTACTGCTGCTGACCCACACTTCATTTCATCCATCATTACTGGTGATGAATTATAGGTATAGTTATGACCCAAACAAAGGCTCGGTTCTCTCAGCTGAAGACTTCCTCTTCTACAAGGCTCAAAAAATAAAGACAATCTAGATCAAATGTAAAAATCATGCTTCTTGTATTTTTTTTTTGACAGACACATGGTATTGTTCATTATGAACTTCTCAGGTATAGTCAAACAGTGAACCAGGAACACTACAACACAGTTACAGTTATTATGCAATGCTATTCAAATAAAACAGCTGGAAAAGTGGGCTTCAGGGAATTGGCACTTGCATCATAACAATGCCCCTCCACAATAGGCACTTTCAATTCAAGGCTTTCTTGCAAAGCACTCCATCACTGTGGCCTCCCATCTGCCACACATCAGATTTCACTCCTGTGATTTTTTTTTTTTTTTTGTTTCCCAAGCTCAAATCCCCCTTAAAAAGCAACAGATTTGTAACAACTGAGGAAATTATTCAGAATGCAACACAAACTATTAGAAAATCCAAAAGAATCCTGTCATGAATGCCTTCAGAAGTTACAGAAGTATTAGAAATTAGTGTATGCAGTATCAAGAAGTCCACTCTGAAGAAGATCCATCTGCTTGATGAAGCATTATTATTAAGCATTATTATTTCCCAAACATTAGTTCCATCCCTGAACTCTTTGATCACACATAGTATATATTATGTTTTGAAGGTTGTTTTAATGCAATGTCAACAAATTGCATCTGTATATATAAAGGTTGTCTTTAACCTCCTACAGGGATGTGGCAATATTAATGATATTTACAAGTAATATAGCTATTTTTATATTTAAGATAGTTTTGTAAATCAGTGTAGAAGGGCACAGCCCTTCAACCAGGTTTGAGATGATGTGGGCATAAAAAAACCGAACTTCAAGAAATTCTCTGAAATTAAGATCCAGGAGTTGATAAAAACTGAATTAAGTAATTCACATATCATCAAAAAAGTAGCAACTAGTTTATATATTTTTTTAAGAGAAGGTTTTTCTTTTTCATAATTTTTTTCTTTTTTATAAAATTTTGATCCTGATTTTATTTTTGACAATAATGATTAATGTTCAGCTATAAAGTCAAATTAGGAAAAAATATTAAAAAAATTTTATGTACAGAGTTTTTAAATTTTCACAAAACTTCCAATTCCAAATTTCTCAAAAAACTCACTCCAGTTGGCCTACAAACTGTCTAGAAACACATTCTTTAATGGGTTAATAAGTTTTATTACTCTTCAAGGTAATCCTTCTTTCTTTCTTTTCAATATTTTATTTTCAATTTTTTTCTTTTATTACATTCTTTTATTTTCAATATAAAGATTTCAAATGCTATACAAATATTTTCCAAGATCGCTTAATAAGTTACTAGATGACTTACTATCCAAAATTTAATTAAAGCATATGAGACGTGATAAAAAAGTTCGGGGACTGAACTAATTACTTAATTACTTAACAAGTACAGGTCACTGTTGAAAAAATGGCCATGAATTAGGGTTGAATTTGAAAGTGTCTGCAATTCTGCCCAGACACGATAGGAGGGAGTATATGATGAGAGCCTTGTCAATCAATTCGGCCCTGGAAAGATTTTGCAAGGCTCAAGGGGTAGAATTTTTTTCGGTCTGGTCTGTACTTGTTAACAGGAGAGACTGCTTCTACAAGGATGGGATACACTTAAATAGAAAGGGTGCAAGAATATTTGCTGATACTATCGAGGCAGTGTTAGGTGGGTCGGAAAACTGCTAGCTTGGGGGGGGATACAAGGACTAATAGATTAACAGTAGCCACTGGCAGATGTGAAAGTGATTCTTGCACGGCTTCTATTGGAATGAGCAGCAGCCTGGAAAACAAGATGCAGGATATTTCAGAGACTGCTGAGAGCCCCTGCGGTAAAAGTAAACACATGGGTTGTGTTGGGGTAGCTAACAATAGGAACAGGTGCATGTATACTTGCGTGTACACCAATGCTAGGAGTTTGGTAATTAAATTTGATGAATTTGAGGTATTGCTCAAAACATCAAAGGCAGATATTGTTGGGATATCAGAGGCATGGTGTCACACAGATATAAGGAATGCAGAACTGGAATTTGGGGAGTACAACGTCTACAGAAAGGATAGACAGGATAGGAAGGGAGGCGGAGTTATGCTATTAGTTAAGAAACACATAAAATCCAAGGAAGTGAAGCCAGTCGACATCGCTGGACAGTGCAGTGTCGAATTAGTTTGGTGTGACATAAGCATTGGGAGATCAAAATTGAGAGTAAGTGTGCTATAGGCCTAATGACTCTGATGAGTATAATAAGAAACTGTACAGGGAAATAGAGTGGGCCAGTAAATCAGAGAGTCTTACAATGGGGGATTTTAATTTCCCAGATATTGACTGGAATTTGTGGGTTGGTCACTCACACACTAGCAAGGCTTTTGTGGATTTATTGGATAATTGTTTTCTATATCAGCATGTTCGGGAGGCAACTAGAGGGAGTAATACTCTTGATTTGATTATCAGTAGTGATTCTTCATGCATTAAGAATCTGCAGATAAAGGAACCACTAGGTGGCAGGGATCACAGTGCGCTGAAGTGGGATTTACTCAAAGAGGTAACTACCATCCCCTGATGGTAGTTACCTCTTTGAGGGAAGGGTTTTTGCTTTGGTAAAGGTGACTACGATGGTCTGAGACAGTATTTAAATTCTATACAGTGGGACCAACTAATGATGTTACCAACAGCAAATTCAAAATGGGAAGCATTCAAAGAACTTATCTTGGAAGCTACTAGGCTTTACATACTAACTAAGAAATATTGTTCAAGGTTTAAGCCTAAATGAATGTCAGAAGAATTAATGAGACACGTGGCAGAGAAGAAAAATGCATGGAATACATATATATTAACATGTGACACAGAAGCCTATGATAGATATAAGTTGATCTGTAACCAAGTTACAAAGGACGTTAGGCAGGCGAAGGCAAATTACAAGAAATCTTTGGCAAAGGATGCAAAGAAAAAAACAGCAAAGAGTTCTTTACTTATGTAAACTCTAGAAGGAAGGGGACGAATCAGATTGGTCAACTTGATATCGATGGTTCAACAGTTGATGATCCTGCTAAGGTAGCTAACAAACTAAATGGATATTTTGCATTGACATTCATACATGAGGAGTTATTCAGCAAGGGGAATGCCAGAGGTGTATTCAACTCTGGCAGTAAGCTAGATAATCTTGTAATAACTGAGAGTAAAGTGGAGGAGAAATTGTTGAAGATAAACACAAGAAAGGTACCTGGGGTAGATGGTTTAGTTAGTTAGTTATTGGAAGTTTAATGGCGCATCAGCATCTAAGGCTATCGTGCGCCAAGGGTGGATGGGATCTATCCAGTTATATTAAAGGAGGCAGCAAAGGAAGTAAGCAAACCCTTAGCCATAATTATGAGAGCTTCCTTGGACTCAGGAGAGGTACCCATAGACTGGAGATGTGCAAATGTGACCCCAATTCACAGAGCAGGGTCAAAGGCTGACATAAGTAATTATAGACCTGTGAGTTTAACTTCTGTTCTAGGAAAATTAATGGAGGCACTGGTTAAAGAAGCACTGCAGGATCATCTAGACAAGTCTTCAATTATAGCTCAAATACAGCACGGGTTTTTTAAGGGAAAGTTTTGCCTGACAAATTTGATTGGATACTATGATGCAGTCACAAAAGAACTGGATGCAGGGAATAACTTTGATATTATATATTTGGATCTTAGAAAGGCTTTTGATACTGTTGCACATGAAAGACTGCTGCACAAATTGGAGCAGTGTGGCATTGGAGGCAAATTGCTGCTATGGTTAAAGGGGTGGTTGAGGGGGAGAAGACAGAGAATGGTAATCAACGGACACTGCTCATTGTGGACAAATGTTATTAGTGGAGTCCCTCAGGGTTCAGTATTGGGTTCATTATTGTTTTCTGTATTTATAAATAATATTGAGGATGGTATATCAAGCTTAATGTCCAAGTTTGCAGACGATACAAAGGTTGGCAATGTTGTTAAGGACACTACTGACACTATGCTGCTGCAACAGGATCTGGAAAGGTTGGTAGTGGGCTGAGAGGTGGCAAATGAAGTTTAACATTGACAAATGTAAAGTACTACATATGGAAAACAGCAACCCCAGAGCAACATATCAACTCTGTGGTACTACACTGACAGTGGTAGAGAATGAAAAGGACCTGGGGGTAATTGTGCAGGCAGATATGAAGTTCTCTGAGCAATGCAGGCGGGCTGCAAGAGTAGCTCATGGTGTCTTGTCAATGATATACAGGAATTTTTCTAGCAGGGATAAGGAGGTGATTATTCCCTTGTATAAGGCAATGGTAAGGCACACCTTGAGTACTCTATACAGGTCTGAAGGCTGGAGACCTGCTGGAACGAGTACAGAGAAGGGAAACAAGATTAGTGAATGGAGCAAAGGGTTGCTCTTACAAAGAAAGGCTTAAGTTTTGCAAATTAGTGTCTGGAGACTAGGCACCAACGAGGTGATCTGATAGAAGTGTATAAAGCCTTGAATGGTTTGAGTATGCTCAATGCTGATGGAATTCGTCCTCTTGCTCAGAAAAATTCAAATTGAGGAAAGACAGATGTAGGATAGATGTGCAGAAATTTGCCTTTAGCCAGCGGGTAGTTGGTTGGTGGAACAGACTTCCATCCCTTGTTGTGGAAGTTGATAGCCTAAATAAATTCAAGGCTGAGCTGGACAGGTATTTTGAATGAACAGAGGGATGAAATGGAAGTGGGTTTTTTTTTTTTTTTTTTTTTTGGCTGATGCTGCATAAGCTTCCTTTCTTGCATCATATGCCTTTACTAATGCTAATGCTAAAATGAAGTTTAATGGCTATTCAGATTGATCCCTTTGAAGTGGATCCCTTTATACTGTATGCATCAATCCCAATGCTTGCTTCTACAACTTCTGGAGGCATTTGTCATAAGACTCTTTTGGAATTGGTAATAGTTCCTGTGTTTCATTCTGAATGATTTCCTCGATTGTTACAAATCCGTGCCCTTTCAAAGAGACTTTAAGCTTGAGACTCAAAAAAAATCACAAGGAGCTAAATGAAGTAAATATGGAGGGGGGGGACCTCAGTGATAGAGAGATTTACAATAAATTCTTGAATGGAACACATCAACTGTGCAAGGGCATTGTTTTGATACAAACACCTATTCTTCAAAAAACCCCACCTTTCTGGACATTTTCTCCAAACAGCATTGTGCAATCATCATAGTTTCCTATATTCCTGGTTCATTGTTTTACTACACAGGAGAAATTCATAATGGACAATCCCCTGAGAGTCAAAAATATAATATGCATGATCTTCATGTTTGATCGAGATTGTCTTTTTTTTTTGTTTAATTAAAGAAGATGAAATCTTCCACTGAGAGAACTGTGCCTTTATTTCTGGGTCAGAGCCATACATGCAATTCATCACCAGTAGTGATGGAAGAAATAAAAGTGTGGGTCAGCAGGTAGCATATTAACAAAGACCCTGACATACAAGAACTTTCCACTTTCTGTTAACAGCATAGATAAACAGGAGATTCATTTATTAGCATTAACATTAGTAAAGGCATATGATGAAAGAAAGCAAGCTTATGCAGCATAAGCCAAAAAAAAAAAACCCTCCCATTTCACCCCTCCATTCATTCCAAATGCCTGTCCAGCTCAGCCTTAAATTTATTTAGGCTATCAAATTCCACAACAAAATATGGAAGTCGGTTCCACCAACCAACTACCCGCTGGCTGAAGGCAAATTTCCATACATCTATTCTACAACTGTCTTTCCTCAATTTGAATTTGTGCCCCCTCAGGTTCTTAATCTGAGCAAGAGAAAGAATCCCATCGGCATTCAGCTTGCTCAAGCCATTCAAAGCCTTATACAACTCAATCAGATCACCTCACAGGTGCCTACTCTCCAAGTGCTGCAATTTGCAGAACTTAAGCCTTTCTTGGTAAGAGAACCCCTTTGTTCCCCCTCACCAATCTTGTTGTCCTCCTTTGTACTCGTTCTAGCAACTCTACATCCTTCCTAAAATGAGGCCTCCAGACCTGTACACAGTACTCTAGGTTTGGCCTGACCATTGCCTTGTATAAAGGGATAATCACCTCCCTGTCCCTGTTAGCAAAATTCCTATATATCATTGACAAGACTCAATGACCTGCCCTGGCAGCACATCTGCACTGCTCAGCGAACTTCATATTCGACTGCACAATTACCCCACAGGTCTTTTTCATTCTCCACTTCCCTGAGTGTAGCACCACACAGCTGGTACGTTTCTCTTCAGTTATTGCTACCCATATGCAGGACTTTGTATTTGTCAATGTTAAACTTCAGTTGCCACTTCTCAGCCCATTTGTCCAACCTATCTAGATCCAGTTGAAGTAGCACACTGTTTTTACTACTGTTAACAACCCTGCCAACCTTTGTATCATCTGCAAACTTCGATATTAAGCCTGATATACCTTCATCAATATCAGTGATATATATACAAAACAACAATGGGCCAACACCAAACCCTGGGGAACTCCACTTAACATTTGTCCACAAAAAGCAGTGTCCACTGATTACCACTCTCTGTCGTTTCTCACTCAACCATCCCTTTATACATTATAGCAACTTACCGTTAATGCCATATCTCTCCAATTTGTACAGCAGTCTTCATTTGCAACAGTATCAAAAGCTTTCCTGAAATCAAAGAATATGATATCAAAATTATTTTTGGCATTCAGTTTCTTTGTGACCACATAGTATCCAATCAAATTGATCAGACAAGACTTCCCTTTAACAAACCCATGCTGTGTCTTAACTATTACTGCAGTGTTGTCTAGATGATCCTGCAATGCTTCTTTAACCAATGATTCCATTATTTTCTCCAGAAGACAAGTTAAACTAACAGGTCTATAGTTAGTTGTGTCACCTTTTGAATCCCCTTTGTGAATTGGTGATACATTTGCACACCTCCAATCCATGGGGACCTCCCCTGAGTCCTAGGAAGCTCTTATAATTATGGCTAAGCATTTGCTTACTTCCTTTGCTGCCTCCTTTAATATAACTGGATAGATCCTATCCACCCCAGAATTTTTTTTATGTTTAACTCCAACAATTTCTCCTCCACTTTGCTCTCAGTTATTACAAAATCACTTAGCTCCCTGTTAGAGTTTGATAAACTTCTGGCACTTCCCTCATTGAATAACTCCTTACATCTGAATGTAGATGCAAAATACTCATTCAGTTTATCAGCTACCTGAGCATGATCATCAATTGTCAACCCTCATGAGTATGGGCTTGGCAAACCCAGTGTCCTGAGCTGGATATCATCATTCTTCTCTTTATTGCTTTTTTGGTGATTCCCTTCTCTCTTTCTCTCTGCGTAACACAGGATTTTTTTTTTTGGCTGGTGCAGCACAAGGAAGCTCAGGCTTCCTTGCATCTTATGGCTAATAATAATAATAAGTGGTCCAATCTGATTCATCCCTTTCCTTCTAGAGTTTACATAAGTAAAGAACTCTTTGCCGTTTTTCTTTGCATCCTTTGCCAAGGATTTCTAGTAACCTGCCTTAGCCTGCCTAACCTCCTTTGTGATTTGATTACAGACTAGTTGATATCTGCCATAAGCTTCTGTGTCACCTGATACTTTATATGCATCCCATACATTTTTATTCTCTGCCACGAGCTTCATTAGTTCATATGACATCCATTTAGGCTTAAACCTTGAACAGTATTTCTTAGTTGGAATGAAAAGCCTAGTAGCCTCCAAAATTAAGTCCCTGAAGGCTTCCCATTGAATTTAACATTGGTAACCAGTTGATCCCACTGTACAGAATTTAAAAACTGTCTGAGACCCCTCTAGTCACCTTTACGAATGGTGGTAGTTACATCTTTAGATGGTAGTTACATCTTTAAGTAATTACCACATCAATACATTGTGATCACTGTCGCCCAGTGTTTCCTTTATCTGCAGATTCTTAATACATGAATAATCACTGATGATAATCAGATCAAGAGTATTCCTCCCTCTGGTTGCCTCTCGAACATGTTGCTGTAGAAAACATGTCATCCAATAAATCCACAAAAGTCTTGCTAGTGTGTGAGTGACCAAACCACAAGTTCCAGTCGATATCTGGAAAGTTAATATCCCCCATTATAAGACATTCTGATTTACTGGCCTACTCTATTTCTCTGCACAATTGCTCATTATACTCATCAGATTCATTAGGCCTGTAACACACACCTACTCTCATTTTTTCTTTCCCAGTGCTTATTTCACACCAAACAGACTCAACATTGCATTGTCCACAAACATCAATTGGATGCACATCCTTAGATTTTATGTTTCTTAACTAACAGCATAACCCCTCCTCCCTTCCTGTCTTGTCTATCCTTTCTGTAGACATTGTACTCTCCAAATTCCAATTCTGAACTGCTTATGTCTATGTGACACCACATCTCTGATATCCCAACAATATCTGCTTTTGATGTATTGACTAGCACTTCAAGCTCATCAAATTTATTAACTATACTCCTAGCATTGTGCACATGCAAGTATACATGCACCTGTTTCTACTCTTAGTTACCCTAACACAGCCCATGTATTTATTTGTTCCACTATGACTCCCAGCAGTCCTGGAAATCTAAATTGCCTTGCTTTCCAGGCTGCTGCTGATTTTAATAGAAGCAGTGCAAGAATCACTTTTGCCTCTGCCTGCGGCCACTGTTAACCTTTTAGTCGACGCCTCCGTAGCCAGGTGGGAAGGAGCAGCAGTGCGTGGCGCCTGCGTAGCCAGGTGGGCAGGAGCAGCAGTGCGTAGCACACGCTTCTTGATTAGACCGGGGTTCGAGCCCGTGCCCACCAAATACGGAGGATGCAGAAAGGTCAGGGAATGACCACCGCATATCCCCGGAACAATATGGCCTTAGTTGCTAATGCTCCTAAAAAAAAAAAAAAAACAAAAAAGCAGCAGTGCGTAGCACACGCTTCTTGATTAGACCAGGGTTCGAGCCCGTCACCACCAAATACGGAGGATGCGGAAAGTTCAGGGAGTGACCACCGTGTATCCCGGAGCAGTGTGGCCTTGGTTGCTGATGCTCCTAAAAAACAAAATAACAAACCTTTTAGTCTGGGTAATCCCCCTCAAGCTAGCAGTTTTCTGACCCACCTAACACTGCCTCAATAGCATCAGCAAATATTTTTTCACCCTTTCTATTTAAGTGTACCCCATCCCCGTTGAAGCAGCCTCTCCTGTCAACAAGCAGAGACCAGGCTGAAAAAAATTCTACCCCTAAGCTTGATTGTGCCAATCATTAAAATTGACCGACATGTTCCATAAGTAATTCCAATTTTACTGGCAAATTTGAAGATAGTTAAATGTCCACCACCCTTGATCAAATCATTAGCAATCGAATCAATGAGTTTTTGAAGTTGATAGGAGGCCATAGCAGGATCACCTATGAAGGATAAGTGACTCTTGAAATGTTGTCTTCTACTGAGTCTTTAAATGCAAAACACAAAAAGTCCATGAAACTTTCCAACATATAGTTCAAGAAAAAGTCAAACATATATCTGTTTTTAACATTCTGCAGGTTTCTGCTGCAGTTTTGTCTAATTTGAAACAAAATTTGATGCTGAGTAAAATCACTCATTTTAAAATGAGACGAAATGCATAAAGCTTTCTAATTAACACATACTAAAATAACACATATACTGAACTAGAAGCTTTTTCGGGAGCCGCTAAGTGAAACTTTATTTATTGATTTTAAATTATTGTTTTTAAACTTCTGATTTAAAATTAGTAGTGTAGTAATTATTTGTTATTCACGGATTAATTTGGTGCACCTATTCTTTGCTTGGCCCTTGTAGCTGCTAAACAACCACAGTCGACTTCTGCCACCATTGTGTTATATCGATAAGAACTTTTTGCCCAGTTTAGAATTTTTATAGGCTTGGAAGTTTCTACATAGTTTTTTACCATGTTACCATATAAGCATAATGCATCTATTGTCTTTACCATGTCCATCTATCTATCTATCCATCCATATGTAACACCTCAACTTCCAGATGGATTTTCATGGAATTTTATATGTTGTTGGTTGCACTTTGACAACCAAGGTCATGTTTCTCCTTGTATACAGTCTATAAATTGTATGTGTTCTGGGTCCATTTTCTGTTTGCCAGAGGAAAAACCCCGAGTTTCCAGGAAGAAAAAACTATGCCATCTCGTCTGAGACCAACTAACTCAGCCATGTTGTGAAACAGACCAGTAAAAATTCCTCCCGCCATCAATGGGATTCAAGCTCAGTTCTTTTCTTCCTGGTGTGGGGAGGACAAAGATCCTACCAACTGTGCTACCCACAAGAGCATGAAATTTTATATTTGGACAGTTTAAAAATATTTGTCAGGCGATTCCCAATTTCCTTAAAATTGAAAAAATATAAATGCAGCAATTATTATTTTTTTTTTTCCAAACAATTTGTAAAAATTGTTTTTTAACAATTTGTAAAATTTGTAAAAATGTTAAATAATTTGCTAACTGAAGAATCCGTAGCTCTGGATATATGTTTGTAATTCATGGTGTCTTGAATCTGCTTTTTTTGCTAGTGTATTCGCATCTTCTACTGATAATAGATGTGCTAGTTTGGGTACAGTCAAAAAGAACTTAAGCATGGCAGAATAATTCCTTGTAATACCAATAGAGCAATAAAAGCAGTTTATCAAGCACTAAAATGTGCTCTGGTGTTTGATCAATGTCCAGTATACTAAATACAAGTATCTTTTTTAACAGAGAAATTTCTTCAAAGAAACTATTCCCAAATATTCGAATCAGTGTCCTTCAAGACCAGTATATTTTGGAAGCATATTTTGGAATAAGTCATGCATACATCAATCTATTCTGGGAGAAAATATTTCAGTTTTTCTAAAGGCAGTAAAACAAAGGACCCAATGTGCACAAGAATATTTGGTTTTCATGCACCAGAATAAACGGTTTCAGACACTTTTAGAAACTCTTTATTAAACAAATAAAAGAAAACTTGTAGTGGGACTACAAAGTAAGCTCTGATAGCATATTTTATATGTTTTCCTAACAAAATTTTTTGTGCAATGGCAGATCCAAACAGATCAGATTGAACCCAAGTTTCATCAATTCCACTTCCTTATATGGATGAGCCAACTGTTAATAATAATGAACGAAGTGAAAAAAAACAGAAAAAAATTTTTTTTTTAAGTTTTGGGTTACTAGAACAAGTAGCTCATAGTATACATTTGGGCGCCTCCGTAGCCAGGTGGGAAGGAGCAGCAGTACGTAGCACATGCTTCTTGATTAGACCGGGGTTCGAGCCTGTCACCACCAAATACGGAGGATGCGGAAAGGTCGGGGAATGACCACCGCATATTCCGGGAGCAATATGGCCTTAGCTGCTAATGCAACTAAAAACCAAATAACAACAACAACAGTATACATTTCATCTGTAAATTGTGTGTTCTCTGGTCAGTTTTCCTGGATTAAAAAAAAAAACATCTTTTCCCCCCCCCAATCTTTTATTCTCCAGAAGATAACTTTTGTTACTTCTCTTAAAAATAACAATTACTTCCATTTTTATGTAGATAATAGCAAACAGTAATTTTTTTGTTTATTTTTACTGCTTTAGTTGTTTAATACCTTGGAGAGCTTCATTCTTTTTCAATGGGACTTGCACTCTGTGAAATATCGCTTTTCTCCATGATTTATGTTGAGTTGCATTTTCCTTTCCTGGAGGTTTTATAGTTGTATGGCTCTTACTCTGTCCAACTTTCAAAAATCTAGAAAAATAAAATAAAAATAATAATAAGCCAATATCTCTAAGATTCCCAAACTAAAACGTGGATGGAAGAATAAATTTACACAGAATTTTGATCAGTGGGGTCAGAAAAAGAAATGAAAATGTGAATAAAGTATAAATTCATATATACAAGTTTTACCAAAAAAGTTTGGTAAATGATCATATAATTCTTGATTGCATAGCAGTAGCCAAAAGATTATGAGCAGGGTTAACAACATCTTGTAAGCATGCCTGCACCAAGTTTTAACTTCTTATTTTGCTGATATAGCAAAAGGCTGCTTTGAATAAATACTTGTTTTCTCATTTGTTGCATATACTGAAAAAAGTGAAATATGAATACAATGCAAACATTAAATTTCGCTGGGAACCTGGAAAACCAGCCACAGAACCCCATGAAATGCTCATTAATGTTTACAGAGATGATGCTATGATGAAATAAAAAAACAGTTTTCAAGTGGTTTCAAAGGTTTCATGAGGGAAATGTTTCACTCAAAGATGGTCTTTGAGTGAAAAACAATGACTTGTCAATCAAACCATCAATGAATTCTGCACCATCATTTGATCAGATCAACAAATGCCCAGTCAAGAAATTACCTTGCCTATATACAGTAAACTCTCGCTAATCCACAGTAATATTGAGGCAGTGTTAGGTGGGTCGGAAAACTGCTAGCTCGGGGGGATACAAAGACTAATAGATTAACAGTAGCCACTGGAAGAGGAGAAAGTGATTCTTGTACTGCTTCTATTGGAATGAACAGAAGCCTGGAAAACAAAATGCAGGATATTTCAGAGACTGCTGGGAGTCATTGCAGTACAAGTTAACACGTGGATTGTGTTAGGGTAGCTAAGAATAGGAACAGGTGCATGTATACTTGCGTGTACACCAATGCTAGGAGTTTGGTAAATAAATTTGATGAATTTGAGATATTGCTCAAAGCATCAAAGGCAGATATTGTTGGGATATCAGAGGCATGGTGTCACACAGATATAAGGAATGCAGAACTGGAATTCGGGGAGTACAACGTCTACAGAAAGGATAGACAGGATAGGGAGGGAGGAGGGGTTATGCTATTAGTTAAGAAACACATAAAATCCGAGGAAGTGAAGCCAGTCGACATTGCTGGACAGTGCAGTGTCGAATCAGTTTGGTGTGACATAAGCATTGGGAGATCAAAATTGAGAGTTGGAGTGTGCTATAGGCCTAATGACTCTGATGAGTATAATAAGAAACTGTACAGGGAAATAGAGTGGGCCAGTAAATCAGAGTCTTATAATGGGGGATTTTAATTTCCCAGATATTGACTGGAATTTGTGGGTTGGTCACTCACACACTAGCAAGGCTTTTGTGGATTTATTGGATGATTGTTTTCTACATCAGCATGTTCGGGAGGCAACTAGAGGGAGTAATACACTTGATTTGATTATCAGTAGTGATTCTTCATGCATTAAGAATCTGCAGATAAAGGAACCACTAGGTGGTAGTGATCACAGTGTGCTGAAGTGGGATTTACTCAAAGAGGTAACTACCATCAGGCGTAAAGGGAAGGGTTATTGCTTTTGTAAAGGCAACTACGATGGTCTGAGACAGTATTTAAATTCTATACAGTGGAACCTACTGATGATGTTACCAATAGCAAATTCAAAATGGGAAGCATTCAAAGAACTTATCTTGGAAGCTACTAGGCTTTACATACCAACTAAGAAATACTGCTCAAGGTTCAAGCCCTAATGGATGTCAGATGAACTAATGAGACACATGGCAGAGAAGAAAAATGCATGGGATACATATAAATTAACAAGTGACACAGAAGCCTCTGATAGATATAAGCTGGTCTGTAACCAAGTCACAAAGGAGGTTAGGCAGGCAAAGGCAGATTATGAGAAATCTTTGGCAAAGGATGCAAAGAAAAACAGCAAAGAGGTTTTTACTTATGTAAACTCTAGAAGGAAGGAGATGAATCAGATTGGTCCACTTGATATCAATGGTTCAACAGTTGATAGGTAGATAACAGGTAGATAACAAACTAAATGAATATTTTGCATTGGCATTCACACATGAGGAGTTATTCAGCAAGGGGAATGCCAGAGGTGTATTCAACTTTGGCAGTAAGCTAGATAATCTTGTAATAACTGAGAGTAAAGTGGAGGAGAAATTGTTGAAGATAAACACAAGAAAGGCACCTGGGGTGGATGGGATCTATCCAGTTATATTAAAGGAGGCAGCAAAGGAAGTAAGCAAACCCTTAGTCATAATTATGAGAGCTTCCTTGGACTCAGGGGAGGTACCCATAGACTGGAGATGTGCAAATGTGACCCCAATTCACAAAGGAAGGTCAAAGGCTGACACAAGTAATTATAGACCTGTGAGTTTAACTTCTGTTCCAGGAAAATTAATGGAGGCACTGGTTAAAGAAGCACTGCAAGATCATCTAGACAAGATTTCAGTTATAGCTCGGACACAGCATGGTTTGGTTAAGGGGAAGTCTTGCCTGACCAATTTGATTGGATACTATGATGCAGTCACTAAAGAGCTGGATGCAGGGAATAACTTTGATACTATATACTTGGATCTTAGAAAGGCTTTTGATACTGTTGCACATGGAAGACTGCTGCACAAATTGGAGCAGTGTGGCATTGGAGGCAAATTGCTGCTATGGTTAAAAGGGTGGTTGAGGGAGAGAAGACAGAGAGTGGTAATCAATGCACACTGCTCATCGTGGACTAATATTATTAGTGGAGTCCCTCAGGGTTCAGTGTTGGGTCCATTATTGTTTTCTGTATTTATAAATAATATTGATGATGGTATATCAAGCTTAATGTCCAAGTTTGCAGATGATACAAAGGTTGGCAGGGTTGTTAAGGACACTACTGATGATATGCTGCTGCCACAGGATCTGGAAAGGTTGAGCAGATGGGCGGAGAGGTGGCAAATGAAGTTTAACATTGACAAATGTAAAGTACTATATATGGGAAACAGCAACCCCAGAGCAACATATCAACTCTGTGGTACTACACTGACAGTGGTAGAGAATGAAAAGGACCTGGGGGTAATTGTGCAGACAGATATGAAGTTCTGTGAGCAATGCAGACAGGCTGCAAGAGTAGCTCATGGTGTCTTGTCAATGATATACAGGAATTTTTCTAGCAGGGATAAGGAGGTGATTATTCCCTTGTATAAGGCAATGGTCAGGCCACACCTTGAGTACTCTATACAGGTCTGGAGGCCTCATTTCAAGAAGGATGGAGAGCTGCTGGAACGAGTACAGAGAAGGGCAACAAGATTAGTGAATGGAACAAAGGGTTGCTCTTACAAAGAAAGGCTTAAGTTTTGCAAATTATAGTGTCTGGAGACTAGGCACCAATGAGGTGATCTGATAGAGGTGTATAAAGCCTTGAATGGTTTGAGTATGTTCAATGCTGATGGGATTCTTCCTCTTGCTCAGAATAATCACCTGAGAGGGCATAAATTCAAACTGAGGAAAGACAGATGTAGGATAGATGTGCAGAAATTTGCCTTTAGCCAGCGGGTAGTTGGTTGGTGGAACAGACTTCCATCCTCTGTTGTGGAAGTTGATAGCCTAAATCAATTTAAGACTCAGCTGGACAGGTATTTCGAACAAACAGAGGGATGAAGTGGAAGTTTTTTTTTTTTTTTTTTTTGGCTGATGCGGCATAAACTTGCTTTCTTGCATCATATGCCTCTACTAATGCTAATTGGGGGAGATGTCATCGAGACTACTGAAGCAAAAGATATTTTGTTTCAGTAAAAGAAAAGCCCTAAAAGACAAAAAAAAATTAGAACACAAATAAATGGAAAATTTAATGATATAGGTAGTGCTGATGAATATAAATAAAACAAAATCACTGCAGAACCTTTATTGAAAAACTATAAAAAGACAATTTTTATGTTGTTAATTGCCTTTTGTCTTTTTATACATTTATCATGTGGTGCTGATGTGGCACACCGATGCAACTTGATCACTGCTGTGAATACCACTTAAATATGGCTTCTTCCAGCAACACTTCTTTTAGTTTTTTTAATGTCGCTCTATTTAATACACTGCTTTTATCATTCCCCAGATCAAAATTTAAAGGAAATGTCTTTATAGACTCTTTTTGTTTTTTTATATCTGACACAGCCTGTTGGCGAATACCAAATTCTTCAGCAATTTTTTTTTCCAGGAACACAATTTTCAAGTTAATGATAGTTTAAGTAAAGTGTTTTCTTTTTATTTCACTTTTTAATTCTTTAGAACCCATAATTATAATCACTGGCAAAGACAGCAAAGAGTGGGGATAAGGAATTTTTCGCATATAAATAAATGCAAAGAGAAGGCCAAACCAAATCGGACCTTATGTAATGGACATGGGATAGTATTAGATACCCCAGCTCATGTTGCAGATGAACTCAACAGTTACTTTGCATCAATATTTACAGAAGAAAAACCCTTTATCTCAAAAAGAAATTATGGGAGTGAAGTTGAAAAATATGTAATTAATGATACTGAAATTTCACATGATTATTTAATGAAAAAAACTTTCCAGCCTACAGGCCAGTAAGGCTCTTGGGGTTAATAGCATATACTCTATAATCTTAAGGGAGGCAGCAAATGAGTGCATTGAACCATTAAGGCTAATCACGAGAGCATCGCTTAACTTGGGAGGGAAAATCCTTAGATGGATAGTAGGATGGCTTCAGGGCAGGAGGCAGAAGGTTGTAATAAAAGGTTATTCCTCAGATTAGGTTGATGTAAGAAGTGGGATTCCCCAAGGATCAGTATTAGGACTGTTGTTTCTGATTTTCATAAATGACATCAATGAAGGGATAGAGGGCTTGATTCTTAATTTGCAGATGATGTAAAGTTGGTAGAGTAGTTAATGTTCACCGCCAAGTAGAGTGCCTAGACAGACTTCAGGGATGGTCAGAAAAATGGCAGCTATGCTTTAATCCAGCAAAGTGTAAGGTATTACTGGGGAACAGTAACCCCCAAAATAACTTATACACTTGGTGAAGATGAACTAAAGCCAGTAGTGGAGTAAACTAAGTGAACTAAAGCCAGTAATAGAGTATGTAAGGTGGGAATGGCTAAAGCCACTTTAGCTCCAACCTGGGACAGCCCATGCTACAAATCATGCTTTAGCACTGTATTACCATCTCTTAAAAGGGTGGGTATATACAACACAAGGGTGGACATTTAGTCATATTACAACCAGGGATTCTCATGGTATAGATGAAAGTTTGATACTTTTCTGGGTTTGTTTGTTTGTTATTTGGTTTTTAGGAGCATTAGCAACTAAGGCCATATTGCTCCGAGGATATGCGGTGGTCATTCCCTGACCTTTCTGCATCCTCCGTTTTTGGTGGGCACAGGCTCGAACCCCAGTCTAATCAAGAAGCATGTGCTACGCACTGCTGCTCCTGCCCACCTGGCTATGGAGGCACCCTACTTTTCTGGGAAAATTCCTTTTTTCTTCTTATTATCAAAGCTTTATTGTATTTGATTGGGTAGGGGAAAAGAAAGGGAAGGGTCATAACCTCTTTTCGAAAAATCAACAAAACTATATTTTGGAAAAATACAGCTCAGCTTCTTACTTTTCTCCCTATTTGAGGAATAGAAACTTCTCTTTGTATTCTTCAGAGTCATTACCAAAGCTACATTCACTGCTTTCTTACTGAATGCTATAGATATCAAGAACTGTGGTTCTCAAAGAAGAAAAAAAAGTGAAATAGGATTTAAAACAAAATCAGAGAAATTGTAGTTATGTTTGAACAAAATGGGAACATGTCTGTAATAACTAGCTTTGCATCAGAGATACTACTATAACATTGTATGCATAAAGAGAGAAAATGTAAAACATTTGTTTAAAAAAATAAACTTGTACATTATTGTAGCAAAGTATAAATGAGAAATGTGAAACATGAATATACTTTTTATCTGTTTGCAATTATTACCAAACAAGTGAGCATTAAACTAATTATTCTAACACATAATAGCTTAGAACAATGATGCCAAACCTTTTTAAGAGAGTGTGTTACCTCTTGATTACCTAAAATAATTTCACAGATCACTTTAGTCTATTTTCAATACCATTACATTTGCTGCTTTCTTACTGAATGCTTCAGATATTGATAACTATGGTGGGCAATGTAGCCAAGTGGTCAGGAGCGGGCGTGCACTAGCACACACTCTTGGACTAGACCAGGATTCAAGCCCTTGACTGCTAAATACGATCGATCTGCCAACCCACACTGAACCAGCATGGCAGATTATGGTCCATTTCCCTCAACATGAATTGTTGAGGAGGCTTCCATCCTGCAGTGGATTGATAATGGCTGCTGCTTACTTATGGTGGGCAGCATTAGCATTTAAAAAAAAAGTATATAAACAGCAGAGGATCAAAATGCATTTAGCCCAACTTCTTTCCTTCTTAATTTATTCCTTCTATTTCTGTTTTCTGAACCCATATGTATTATTTCTAAATTCCCAACCCACAAGACCAGAACATTATCAAAGTGGCCTGTGTACAGACTAATAGTTTAATAGCACCTGCAAGCAGAGGTGAAACTGATTCTTGCAGTGCTTCTGTTCAAATATGCAGCAGCCTGGAAAGCAAGTTATAGGAGATCCAGGCCTGCTGGTGTCCTCATGGGACAAGCAGCATGATGCGATAGCAACCTTGGACATGACTGAACAGCAACTTTGAGCCATGCCCAATCAGCCCAAACTATAAGGGTTTTAAATTGAACAGTTAACCTAGATATGGAGAAACATTCTTCAAGAGGATATCAGGCACTTTTTTGAATCAGGCATGCCCAGATGTATAATGGCACGCATCACTGCCAGAGCAGGTCATACTTCATACTGAAGTATTCTAGTTTTCTGCATTAAATAAAGATCTTTTGTTATGATTTTTGATCACCTTTTGTCTTTATCCTTATTTTGCTTTTATTAAAAAGCTGAGATAAATTAATAAAGCAATTCTGACAATGGGTGCATATTAGAACCATGTATAGTCCTTTTCATATCACTGATGAAAAGTTTGAAACTAAAAGTTTGCATTTTTGTTCTAGCTCCATCAAACACCAAAAATGATCATATATAACTTACTAAATAGCTAAGCTTTATATCAGTTTGAGTTCCCCATGTTTAATGTCAGCAATTCTTTAATTCAAGTGAAGTGAGATTAAATTGTCACATACAGTGAATTACTGTATACATCAAATTATTGTTAATAGATAACAGAGCTGCAGTGGCTCAATAAGTTCTACGTTATATCAATTAGTTAAGAAAAGGAGGATTACTTCTATGATGTCTTGTAGAACACTTCGGTGCTGATACTCTCCATTGTTGAAACTACTACATAAATAGTTTACACATATTCCACACCCTCGTAGAAAAAATCAAAACATTTAATTTTTTAAAATACAGATGGATTGCATTCTTTCACTCAATGATTAGGGTTGATGATCTGATGTATTTTGGGGTCGGGCTTTGGTCATTGGATCATTTATTTTTGTCTATGAGGGTATGGAATACATGTAAACTATTTATGTAGTTGTTTCAACAATGGAGAGTATTAGCACCGAAGTGTTCTACAAGACATCACAGAGGTAATCCTCCTTTTCTTAACTAATTGATATAACGTAGAATGTACTGAGCCACTGCAGTTCTATTATCTATTAAATAAATAAATTTCAATAAATTCCTTTTGACAATTCCACAAAAATTGCTATGGTATCCTCTGCAGTTCCACTGAAATGGTCTATTCATAACATACATTTGGCATGGCCCTTTATCCATACCAAAACCTATATAATGAAGGGATGAAGTTTTCTTTGCTTACTCTCCACACATACCCTTTCAACCTCAAAAGCATGGGAGATTTCTTTCATACCTTGGTACAGAAATATACCAAAATCAACACTTTGATATTTGGCCCGGGATCACCACATAGCATTCCTAAAATATTGCCTCCAACAAAACATAACTCCAAAATTTGCTATTGTCAAATTCAACCAAAATTTACCAGGCATGAACAAACTAGCATACACCACGTCGTATAGAATCATTAACCTTGCCCTGAGATCTTGTTATTCTATCAAGCAACACTATCTACATTGAGTCAAACAAATCCATAATAAATTAAGAAAATACCTTCACCCCAATGACTGGTCAACATTAAAAACCACTATAAATTTTCATCACAAGTACTAGCTTCAGAAATTAAAAACCATCACAGAAATAAACTACGCAGGCTATCCCAGACATCGGAAAATCCACACGCTAATTATCCTGAACTGCCACTCTCAGTTTCCAGCACAGCTTCCCAGGCCCACATCACTAATCTTTATAAAAGCTCTCTAACCCGTGACCAAATTTCGCTTCTGTCCAAAGGCTTAAATTACAATTTACCTCCCCGCAATCTGCCTAACTTGTTATAGACGTCAAATATGGACTTCGGAACATCCCGCAGAAAGACAGATAAATCAGATAGTGAATAACGCTAAAAACACACACCTTCCCAAATTAAACAGTAAGAAACCCTCAGCACTGCATGACCTTAAAAAAAAAAAAAGATATCATAATACAAAAAGCAGATAAAGGCGATGCGGTTGTAGTTTTAGAAAATCAAGATTATATCAACAAATTAAATTACATAGCATCAGATACTTCTACTTATCAAGAAGTCAACCTGGAGCTTTTTTCCAATTTAGTCAATGAATATAATAAGACATTAACAACATACTGGAAAAATGATTACATTTCAATGTCCCAATTAAAAAAATTAAAAGCTAAGATGTACAATATACCCGCACTTTTTGGCCAGGTAAAATTACATAAGACACGTTACCCCATTCGTCCCATTGTCTCATACAAGCATTTTGCTTTCTCAGCTTTAGCTTCCTGCATATACATTGGTGGACAAAAAAAACTGCATCACTTGTAAATTTTGCAAATAATGTGTTTTGCGCTGCATTTTGGATTGCAGTAATTTTCGAAATGCATTTGTTAGATGGGATATATATCTCTGTGAATGAAATCCAATAAAAAGACTCCACCTGATATACCTAACTGCCATGAATATCTTCACAAAGGGTAAAATGTGTATTTAATGGAATCTATAGGAGGGCGTATATGATGAGAGCCTTCTCCATCAATTTGGCCCTGGAGGGATTGTGAAAGGTTCATGGGGTGGAATTTTTTTTCAGCCTGGTCTGTGCTTGTTAACAAGAGACTGTTTCTACAGGGATGGGATACACTTAAATAGAATGGGTTCAAGAGTGTTTGCTGATGCTATCGAGGCAGTGTTAGGTAGGTCAGAAAACTGCTAGCTTGGGGGTTTCACAGGCTAAAAAATTAAAAGTAGCCGCAGGCAGAGGTGAAGGTGATTCTTGCACTACTTCTATTTGAATGTGCAGCGGCCTGGAACAAGGGGTGCTGGGGTTTCAGGGACTGATGGCAGTCATCATGAAACAAATAAATACATGGGCTGTGTTAGGGTAACTAAGAATAAGAATAGGTGCATGTATACTTGCATGTACACTAATGCTAGCAGTATAGTAAATAAATCTGATGAATTTGAAGTGCTGGTGAAGACATCAACGGCAGACATTGTTGGGATATCAGAACGTGGTGTCGCACAGATATTAGGAATGCAGAATTGGAATTTGGGGAGTACAATGTGTACAGAAAGGACAGACAGGATAGGAAGGGAGGAGGGATTATGCTGTTAATTAAGAAAAACATTAAATCTAAGGAAGTGCATCCAGTTGACATAGATGGACAGTGCAATGTCGAGTCAGTCTGGTGTGACATAAGCACTGGGAAAGCAAAAATAAGCATAGGAGTGTGTTATAGGCCCAATGACTGTAATGAGTACAACAAACAATTGTACAGACAAACAGAGTGGGCTAGTAAATCAGAATGTCTCATAATGGGAGATTTTAACTTCCCAGATTTTGACTGGAACTTGTGGGTTGGTCACTTGCATAGTAGTAAGACTGTTGTGGATTTATTGGATGATTGTTTTCTACATCAGCATGTTTGGGAGGCAACTAGAGGGAGTAATACTCTTGATCTTATCAGTAGTGATTCTTCATGCATTAAGAATCTGCAGATAAAGGAACCACTAGGTGGCAGTGATCACAGTGTGCTGAAGTGGGATTTACTCAAAGAGGTAACTACCATCAGGGATAAAGAGAAGGGTTTTTGCTTTCGTAAAGGCGACTACGATGGTCTGAGACAGTTTTTAAATTCTGTACAGTGGGACCAACTGATGATGTTACCAACAGCAAATTCTAAGTGGGAAGCATTCAAGGAATTAATTGTGGAAGCTACTAAACTTTTCATACGGATTAAGAAATAATGTTCAAGGTTTAGACCTAAATGGATGACTAATGAACTAATGAGACTCGTGGCAGAGAAGAAAAATGCATGGAATGCATATAAATTATCAGGCAACACAAAAGCCTATGCAGTTCCTATCCATTATAAGCTAGTCTGTAATCAAATCACAAAGGAAATTAGGCAAGCGAAGGCAGATTACGAAAAATCTTTGGCAAAGGATGCTAAGAAAAACAGCAAGGGCTTCTTTACTTATATAAACTCTAGAAGGAAGAGGATGAATCAGATTGGTCCACTTGACACTGATGGTTCAACTGTTGATGATCCTGCTCAGATAGCTAACAAACTAAATGAGTATTTTGCATCTACATTCACACATGAGGAGTTACGATGGTAGTGGAAGGGGTGGTGGAGGGAGTTGTGATGGTGGTATACAACCCTATTACTATTATTATCATGACTGCAAAAAATATACAATAAATACAATAACTAATTCACTAGAAAAGGAATACTGGAAATCAACAGTTCCCCAGATCTTCGTTGCCACCCTTTCAGAATTTTTCTAGCACTGTGTTTGAGAAATAAAAATCATTGAAATATTCTAAAACTATTTAAAGGTCTTTCATATCTCCTTACATATATAATTTAGAGTCCTTTGGGAGAGTAAATTATATATGTTACATTGACTGAGACTGTGTTGACTGATTTTTGAATAGCAATACTGTTCATTTTATGTTCACTAAGCCAGAAAAGTTAGAATTTCTAACAGTACTTACATATTTCTCATGGGACTCATGGATATCCTTGCAGGTATTCTAGTTTCTGCTGTTTCTGCCTTAGAGTCACGTATTTCTTTTAGTATTACAGCTGTATCACTTAATGAACGCTCGTTGGGAGGACGTGATGGTGATATCTTGTCTTTGGTGAATGAAGGTACCTGTGGTGAACACCTTGGTGGTGGTGGTGGAGGAGGTGGTGGTGGCGGAGGGGGTGGTGGAGGGAGTTGTGGTGGTGGTATATCCATTCTTGGTGGGAGTGGAGGTGGTGAAGGTGGTGAGGGGGGAGGAGAAGGCTGCAGTTGTTGGGGCTGATTAGGAGGAGGTGGTGACAAATCCTTAAGGGGAATGTCTGTAGTAACTGGTTTTGTTTCACTGCTACTGCTATACATTGTATGCTATAAAAGAGAGAAAATGTAAAACATTTATTTAAAAATTACTTAAATATCACCTTAGAGAAATTTAAGAAAAAAGAACACACTTTTTTATCTATTTATGACTGACATCAATTGACTAATTATTTTGGTATATACATATCATATTAGCTTGGAACAGTGACCCAAATCTTTTTTAGATATCTAAAACAATTTCATATATCACTTTAGTTTAAAGTGACCAGATCCTTAGTATTCCAATGTGAGACATCAATCATCGATTTTACTCTCCCCCTAAAAACAGTATACACATATTTTTTAAAAAAATTTTATTTATAAAAAAATATTGACGTACAAAATATAAATTAAATACTTATACATTTGTTTTTGTTGTCTAAAGTTACAATTATCATGTGAAAACTGCAGCCAATAAATAATTAACCTAACCTTCTAACCGCAAACTTTAATCGCAGATGACAGATGCGAGATGACGGTTTATGTGGTCAGTCAGCACCATCTATGAGACAAAATATGTTGCAAGGATGCAGAATAAAATAAAAAATGCAAAATCATGATTCAAGATATAAGTATGGAGGCTACATATCCAATCCAGAACATTTTCTGGGACAGTTTGCAATGTGGGGCAAACGACTTAAATCCGGGACTGTGACTCGTAATCCAGGATGTCTGGTCACTTTAGTTGAGTTGAGTTTTAACACAAATATAGCATCAACTTTGAAAACAATAAAAAAAAGGAAGATCAAAGATTAAAAGTCATTTAAAATTATATTTTATATAAAGTAACAAAACAAAACATAATATTCTTACATATATAATAAAAATTAAAATTTTTCTAAATACCACATAATTTTAGTTTAATAGCCACTTTCAAAGGTATGTATTAACCAAAGAATCTTTCTAATGGGATGCATAGATATCCTTGCTGGTATTCATCTCTCAGTAAGCAATTTGAGTTTGCAGTAACTAGAATAACATAGATATGCTGCAACATTGAGAACATTAATGAATTTGTTTGTTTTGTTTCAATGTAAAGTTTTAATTACATTGTTAAAATATAAAAGATTATTTTCAGGTTACATCAAACAAAAATAAAAAGCATGGAAGCAACATAATTGCAATAATGGGTAATATTAGGCATATATGTATCAAGAAAGATTACTTCCATGGAGACAAAATGTAAGTTATCCAGAAGCTCACTGATGGCAAGACCCACGGAGAGGCTGTATGTTTGGTCATGAATGATTCTGATACAGCACGATTCTGCTGCACAGTTGCCAACTAGATTTAATGAATGACTAACAACAAGACTGGTGTTGTATTTATAATTCTTGCTTGAAGTTCGAACTTCATAACAATATTTGAAGTGTTATTACAAATATTTGTAATAAAATTGCAGGACATTTAACACAAATGCAAAGAAACACAGCAAAGAGTTCTTTACTTATGTAAACTCTAGAAGGAAAGGGATGAATCAGTTTGGACCACTTAACATAGATGGATTGACTATTGATGATCATGCTCAGGTAGCTGATAAACTGAATGAGTATTCTGCATCTACATTCACACATGAGGAGTTATTCAATGAGGGGAGTGCCAGAAGTTTATCAAACTCTAACAGGGAGCTAAGTGATTTTGTAATAACTGAGAGAAAAGTGGAAGAGAAATTGTTGAAGTCAAACATAAAACAGGCACCTGGAGTGGATGGGATCTATCCAGTTATATTATAGGAGGCAGCAAAGGAAGTAAGCAAACCCTTAGCTATAATTATGAAAGCCTCCTTGGACTCAGGAGAGATCCCCATGGACTGGAGGTCTGCAAATATATCACCAATTCACAAAGGGGGTTCACAAAAGGTGACACTATAGACCTGTTAGTTTAACTTGTCTTAGTGGGAAAATAATGGAATCATTGGTTAAAGAAGCATTGCAGGATCATCTAGACAAGACTGCAGTAATAGTTTAGACACAGCATGGGTTTGTTAAAGGGAGAACGAGGTAGCCTTGTGCAGGTGAAGTTTTTACTGCTCCTGGAATAGAGAAGTTTTTTCTGTTTTATTTGCTTAAATTGGCGTATTAACTTATTTTCTAGAGTAGCTTTATATTCCTAGTTACGATACTTAGTTTAAAGTTTAACTTAGATAGAGATTTTGTAGGTATTACTTAGTATCGGTAAGGGTATCAAATCCACGTGTTACAAGTTGCAGCTCCGATGAACGAGAGGTTTTTTAGCCATATTTAGCCGCTTTATTGACAAATTGTTATATTAAATTATTTTCTATAAGTAGCTTATAGATCTAGTCAGGATCCTTAGTTTATTCTGAATTGAGACAACGAGATTTGGAAGTTAATTAATATTTAAGTGTCCGTAGATTTACCGTTCTTAACTTGCCGCCATTGTTATACGATACAATGTTATATCTCGAACTACATAGTGTAAACTTAGTATAGTATATTATAGTATATAATATAATATTGTCAATTAATCAGTAAAATCTATTAATCTTGTTAAACTTCATTATCAATTAAATTGTACTTTATAACTAAATACATATAACGACTTAGATTACAAACGTAACATAATTAATTAATACATAACTTGATATGGAAGTTATATAAATGGAACTCGTAGATAATACTTGATAGTGAAAAATATATATAGCGTTATAACTGTGTTGGGATACAAGTTTAGGATTATAATTTTGTACTGAAATTGAAATTTTATTGAAATTAAATCAAAATCATGACTCGACCAGAGCAGCAAAGCAAAAGGCTCAAGCTAACTGAGGGGGGGGGACAGTTGTCCTCTGAATCACAACCTTTTAAAATGCACTGCTTGCTTGATGTTTGTGGAGCAATCAGGTATGGGACATGACATTGCCATGGGGGATGTCTTGGCGTGTGCACGATGTAAGGAGTGTAAGGAAATCAGGCGACAACTCAGCGTTGTTATGGGCCTATATGAGAGCTTGAAGGACAGGGTGGATGCCCTCGAAGGATCTAAATTGAGGGGCTCATAAAGCTCTCAGCTGCCCACATCAATGACAGAGCTTGCACTTGGTCATCACACAATGCAGCAGCAACCCCCAGGGCAGAATGCGCTGGTCCCAAAAGAACTAGTAGTTGTTGGTGACTCTATTGTCGGGGAAACGGGGAACATGCTTTGTAAAAAGGATAGGTGGAACAGGACCAAGGTATGTCCTGCCAGGGGCAAAGGTTGATGACGTTGTAGACCGGATATCATCTTTTAAGGGCACAAAAGGTGATATAGTTGTACACGTTGGCACTAATGATATTAAGAGTAGGAGACCGGCGGAATTACTTAACAAGTACAGGTCACTGTTGAAAAAAAGCCGTGAATTAGGGTTCAATTTGAAAGTGTCTGCAATTCTGCCCAGACACGATAGGAGGGAGTATATGACGAGAGCCTTGTCGATCAATTTGGCCCTGGAAAGATTGTGCAAGGCTCAAGGGGTAGAATTTTTTGCAGCTTGGTTTGTACTTGTTAACAGGTGAGACTGTTTCTACAGGGATGGGATACACTTAAATAGAAAGGGTGCAAGAATATTTGTTGAGTTATCAAGGCAGTGTTAGGTGGGTCGGAAAACTGCTAGCTTGGGGGGGATACAAGGACTAATAGATTAACAGTAGCCACTGGCAGAGGTGAAAATGATTCTTGCACTGCTTCTAGTGGAATGAGCAGCAGCCTGGAAAACAAGATGCAGGATATTTCAGAGACTGCTGGGAGTCATTGCGGTACAAGTAAACACATGGGTTGTGTTAGGGTAGCTAAGAATAGGAACAGGTGCATGTATACTTGCGTGTACACCAATGCTAGGAGTTTGGTAAATAAATTTGATGAATTTGAGGTATTGCTCAAGACATCAAAGGCAGATATTGTTGGATATCAGAGACGTGGTGTCACACAGATATAAGGAATGCAGAACTGGAATTTGGGGAGTTATTTTTATAAACCTGAAAGAAGTCAGATGTGACAGATAACTTGTAATTCCTTACCCATGATTATAATGGTGTACCAAATGAATCTTTAAAAGATTATCAAATTTACTAAGATACTCAGGACAACTTAAATAATTACTTTCTGTTTAAATACCTTTTTCATGGCTTCTAAAACCTAATCTATAGTTGACATCTGTTTCAAAACTTCATGCCAATATTTTTGCTCACTAATTGTTTTCACTTTCTCAAGTCAATAAGACAAACATCAGTTGCACACAGCTGACATGCAGTCTTGAAATTTTGTGCTAAATCTCATTGTTGTGCATGATTTTTCAGTTGTTGTGCATGATTTTTAAAAATGAAAAATCATTTTTATTTTTCATTATTCAACATATAAATATAACAAGTATATTAACAAGTATATTAAATATAACAAGTGCCTCGTGTTGGAAGATTTTGTAACTAGATCCTAATTTAATAATTGCAATGGCTGAATCGACTAAGGGGTTGTGGTTGTGAGAATGTACATGTTGTGTAAGTTCAGTGCTGGTTTGATTGGTTATGAAGCTATTATAATGGTAATAAGTGCGTGTATTGGAAGTTTTTGTGGTGCTGTATTTTGCGGTGGTGCTCCCGATGTAGCATGCGTTACAACCGGATTGATATTTAATTAAATATATTACATTGTTGATGTCACTTATTGGATATTCGTGTGTCTCTTTATATGTATTAAAGATGGTTCCCAATTTATTAAATTAGGATATAGTTACAAAATTTTCCAATACGAGGCAATTGTCATAGAATGGAGTCGCCATAACATTAAGCACATAAGATTCCCACATGTCACAAAATGCATTATGGGAACATAGGAATTCTTTAAATACACGATTTCTTTCTCTCCTATCATTGCCAACCAAAGATATTTAACACGAAAGTCGCTCATTGTGACTATTGGCTTCGCTTGTTTCATATTAATTTTTTCAAATTTTTTCAAATGACAACCAGGGATGAGGTAGTGCACTTCTACTTCCTTGAGCAAATTTTAATTACAGGTTTTAACAATTCCGTATTCATTCAATTTAACTTCACTTTAAACTTCATTTCCACTTCAACTCCATGTAACTAAGCAGATCAATTGAGGTGAGTACCATCTATTAAGCTCTTATTGCTATTTACATTATTAAGTCACTTATACAACAGTACATTAAGAAGCTCTATAAATCATCTAAGAGATAAGAGATAATATTTATTGTTATTTATTATATATACCTTAGTCACAGCGTAAAATATAAATATAGAGTGCAGAGAAATATACAAATACCAGTTGTACCCGGCGTAACATACACCATCTTTCTGATTATGGCGTAAATAGTTTAATCTAGATCCTTCAGTCTTCACAATTCTTGTTTAGCAGTGATATAATTCTATAGCAGTCACCTGTTGGATATATGCATATGTCTCTATTTGTAGGTGGTTCCCTGTCTTCTCCAAAAAATATTGCAGCAACCTCCATTTTGGATGTAGGTGCATTATATTGTCTCTTATCTAAGTTCAGGTCTTCTATAAATGCCATGCACACATTCATTGTTGGATTGGCCTGGGTTATTCGATGCATTTGTTTATATGTCTCAGCAAATGGGTTAACTTGTTGCAGCATCTCATCCAATTGTTGCCTTACTTCGGCCATACACCCTTGGTCTGATTGTTTTTTTAAGCCATTTTGTTGTTGCTTCAGCAAAATTGAAAATATAAAGTTGTTCATATTATGGCTTAATTGCCTCATTTGGATATTGCAGTGAGACCAAATGGTAAATCTGGCTGTGTAGTCTAAAACAGTATGGACCATTTCCAGGCAGTGATTTAATCTCTGCACCCATTGATGTGAATGCCACTGCTGAGTTGTACTCTCATATATGTTCTCTGTAGTTATTTGCTTCATGTGTATCGCCTGTAAGCAGCTCTCATAATAGAGTTGGTGTCTCAGATAGTGGGTCAAGTGAAACCTTTCCATCGTGACAGCATTTAGTGTATTTATTCGATGTGTTTAACTCATGTCCCCAATATCTTGCATTGCAATACTCACGGCGCCTCTGTAGCCAGGTGGGAAGGAGCAGCAGTGCATAACACACGCTTCTTGATTAGACCGGGGTTCGATCCCGTCACCACCAAATACGGAGGATGCGGAAAGGTCAGGGAATGACCACCACATATTCCCGGGGCAATATGGCCTTAGTTGCTAATGCTCCTAAAAACCAAATAACAAACAAACAAAGCAATACTCACCATTGTAACACATATTTCCTATGTCATGCTCTTCCTGAAGTCCCCATCACAGCTGAAGTCCCCCAACTGACCCCAGATCTATCCAACTCACCACATAACTAGATCTATCCAATTCACCAAATGATCACGACAGTACGTCAAAAAGTTTTGTCCCTTAAGGAAGGAAAGTAGTTTTTTAGACAAATATTCATCATTGTATTTTAAGTATATTCATGATAATTTTAACGGCTTTTATTTTAAAATTTTGACAGAATGTCTTCAATCCATTGAGGTTACGTCGTGAATTGGATAGATCTGGGGTCAGGTAGGGGCCTTCAGCTTTGATCCCACATTAATTACAGCTTGTTGATTATTCACATCCAGTTCTTCTATTTGATTAGTCCTACGGCATTTTGCCGTCTTCTCATTTCCAATCTTGCTTCTCTTTCTTCAATGTTTTCTGTCCATCTTCGTAGTCAGAGTCTCGTTTCGGTCTCAGTCTAGTAGATCTCTCTCTCTCTTCTAATGTTTCATTAGCATTTCTTCTACATTTTTCAGCCATTTTTACACTTCTTAAAACTTAGAACAGTTCATTAAAATTGAAGACAGATAAAATAAACAGATCGATAGCTTTCAGGCATAGGTTGCCTTTCTTCAGTCAAAAAATGTTAGTACAAAAATTAATAAAGAATGCCTGATATGGTGGTATTGCGAGGTGAACTGCGTGAACGGATGTTGGCAACAATTAGCAGTTGGAAAATTTGAGTAGCATACCTAAGCATTTTATATATATAGATACAGTTTTAATTTATAAAACGTTCATATAGATATAATGTTTATAATGTATATAATGTTATAATATATATATAAAATGTTTATATAGATTCATATAGATATACCACTGAAACTACAAATATGGTCATCCATCTTCTGGCTATGCTTATTAGTAAAATGGGAAATTAGGGTAAACTACCCAAGAATCCATGAACTTGGTTCTCAGATAGGCCATTTACCAAAGAAACCTTGTATAGAATTTAGATTTCACCTTCAGAAAATAAGTTTCTACTGCACTCCAATAACAACTTTATTAGGTCATGGATTTGTCAATTGCTATTCACAAACAAAATAAGTTCAAAGATAATAAGCAATGGATTACTCAGATTTTCTGAATTCCATGGTTTGTAAATGAAGCATTAAACACATTGACTGTTTAGTGAATGTTTTTAGACTTTTTAACTTGTCATTTTATAAAATGCATCAACAAGTTTCATCCATTTTTATTTACCAATACACCACTTAAAAGAAAATTAAGTAGCCTAGAGAACTGTGGACTTTAAATTCATACAGAGGTCATCATTCACTGAGGGAAAGGTTGTATTAACAAATATGTGCAATGTTTTGTGCTTCTCTTGAAAAAAAAAAAAGTGCACTTGTACATGCCATGCACAATAAATTGCAATACAGAAATTAAATATTATTTTTTTTCACAGCTTTTTTTTTAATAACTATAAGATGACCACCAAATATATGAAAATTCCAAGATTCAGCAAGGCTCAGATCCCAAGGTTGATGGATTTGGGAGGTTTCACTTTATACAAAATAAAATAAGTAAACAAACATTTTTAATTTTTGAGTTTGGGAGTTCTCTAAATTAAGGGTCCTTGGTGTCACCTTTGACAACTGCTGACAAATTCCTCTGAATTCATGGTGCTAAATTTCTACAAGTGCCTGCTGAAGTTCCCTTTTTGTCCTGGAATATTTCTGAGCAACCAATATTCCCATCATATTTAAACAGTTTTCAATGGAGCTGTGATCACACTGTAAGGTGACCATTTTAAACATGAACCATTATATTTATTTAAATAATGTTTGACCTAAAACACACCATATCTGTGTGATACTACAGGGACTATAAAAATAACAAAAACACCCATGATAAGAGTTACAGGTATTCAATAATAATGGTGCTGGGTCACCCTTTGCTTTTAAAACTGCTTTTAATATATGTGGAATAGATTCTAATAAATCTTGAACTGTCTTAAGAGGAATATTGGACCATTCTTCATGAAGGAACATTTCAAGCTGCTTGAGTGATGGAGGTGGAGGAAATCTGCTTCTCACTCTTCTCTTCAAATATGCCATAATGGCTCAAAAATATCTAAGTCAGTCTCATGTAGCTAACAAACTGAATGAATATTTTGCATCAACATTTACACATGAGAAGTTATTTAGGGAGGGGAATGCCAGAGGTGTATTAAACTCTGGCAGTGAGCTAAATGATTTTGTAATGACTGAGAGCAAAGTAGAGGAGAAATTGTTGAAGTCAAACATAAAACAGGGATCTATCCAGTTATATTATAGGAAGCAGCAAACAAAGTAAGAAAACCCTTACCCATAATTATGAGAGCTTCCTTGGACTCAGGGGAGGTACCCATGTACCCACTGGAGATGTGCAAATATGACCACAATTCACAAAGGAGGATCAAAGGGTGACACAATTAATTACAGACCTGTTAGTTTAACTTCTGTTCCAGGGAAATTAATGGAGGCACTGGTTAAAGAAGCACTGCAGGATCACCAAAACAAGACCAGTTTTAGTTCGGACACAGCATGTGTTTGTTAAGGGGAAGTCTTGTCGGACCGATTTTATTGGATACTATGATGAGGTCACAAAGGAAATGGATGCAAAAAATAATTTTGATATCACATACATGGATTTCAGGAAAGCTTTTGATACTGTTGCACATGGAAAACTACTGTACAAGTTGGAGCAGTATAGCATTAAGGGCAAAGTGCTGTTATGGATAAAGGCATGGTTGAGTGGGAGAACACAGAGAGTGGTAATCAATGGACACTGCTCTTTTGGACTAATGTTATTAGTGGAGTCTCCCAGGGTTCAGTGTTGGGTCTATTGTTGTTTTCTGTATTTATTAATGATATTGATGCAGGTATTACAGGCTTAATGTCTAAGTTTGCAGATGATACGAAGGTTGGCAGGGTTGTTAGTGACAGTAATGACAGTACACTACTGCAACAAGGATCTAGACAAGTTAAGCAGAATGGGCTGAGAGGTGGCAACTGAAGTTTAACATTAACAAATGTAAAGTACTGCATATGGGTAGCAGTAACCCCAGAGTAATGTATCAACTGTGTGGTACTACGTTCAGGGTGCCAGAGAATGAAAAGGACCTAGGGTAATTGTGCAATCAGATATGAAGTTTTCTCAGCAGTGCTGCAAGAGTAGCTCATGGTATCTTGTCAATGATATACAGGAATTTTTCTAGCAGGGATAAGGAGGTGATTATCCCCTTGTATAAGGGGATGGTCAGGCCACACCTCGAGTACCATATACAGGTCTGGAGGCCTCATTTTAGGAAGGATGTTGAGTTGCTGGAGTGTGTATAGAGAAGGTTAACAAGATTGGTGAGATTTTTTATGAATGGTTTTTATGAGAAAGGCTATAAAATAATGATTTGATCTGTGTAGAAGCATTTTTCTTACCAAATTTTCTTGAACATACTTCCTTGTTTCTTGAATTTTTTAATAAATTGTAGAGTGATAGCATTGAATTATTGAGTCAACTGACCTTTTGAAATAGCTTTGTCACAAAGAGAAATTGCTAATCTTTTATGTACTGGATTAAAATAGGATTTATCCATTACTGTTCTGTTTGACAGTATGATAGTTTTGCCACTTGTTACACATTTAAAAAGGCCTGGATTCAAATCTCATTGGAGACTAGAGGAATTCTTAAAGGTGTCTTCAATTGGTAGGGCTGTAGTTAGCTGATCTCCAATGGAGAGAGAGAGAAGCTCTTTATGGCTTATTCCAGGTTTTTCAGTCCATAAAACATAAATCAGGCTGTGAACATGCACTTATACAGTGGTAATACACTGGTGCAATATACCCTAAAATGATGATGCACCATAAAATCAATAACAATTTCCATCACTAGTAGAAAACAAATGAACCAAATTTACTAATCCAAATAGAAATAATAATAAATAAAGGATGATACAATCCTAACTAATGGTGAAATAAGCCTATGACATTACTCAAATGATACTAAAGTAAATGTTTGCATAATTTTGTGTAAAGAAATTGTCATAAGAGTTACCTCAATCTTTATGCATAGGATTACTTCTCTTCAAACTCTCCAACTCCGACCTTTATTATGCATGGTTTAAAATGATTAAAAGATTAAAATTATATACTCTTCGTTAAAATACAATTAAATGTGATCAATTCTCTAACCTCGTGTATGACCAGACACCCCCAGGATCACAGCTGAAGTCCCCCAACTGACCCCAGATCTATCCAACTCACCACATAACTAGATCTATCCAATTCATCAAATGATCACGACAGTACGTCAAAAAGTTTTGTCCCTTAAGGAAGGAAAGTAGTTTTTTAGACAAATATTCATCATCGTATTTTAAGTATATTCATGATAATTTTAACGGCTTTTATTTTAAAATTTTGACAGAATGTCTTCAATCCATTGAGGTTACGTCGTGAATTGGATAGATCTGGGGTCATGTAGGGGCCTTCAGCTCTGATTCCAGGGGTGTCTGGTCAAACATGGGCTTAAAGAATTGATCACATTTAATTGTATTTTAATGAAAAGCATATAATTTTAATCTTATCATTTTAAACTGTGCATAATAAAGGTAGGAGTTGGAGAGTTTGAAGAGAAGTAACCCTATGGATAAAGATTGAGGTAACTCTTATGAAATTTTTTAAAATCTGATTTAAACATAAGACATATTGAGCCTTAGTTGTTCTTGGTTTTATAGTAAAGAAATTGTTCGTGATTATTTTAACAATTTACAATTTAGTCATGCATCTTGAAAGTATTGTTGGATGTCACAATTTTTTGTCCACTACTGTACAGTTACCTTTAACTCTCATAACAATAAAATCTATTGAAATTATTCAAGAAAAATAACAAACAGTAATATCCATTAATATTAATCCTTTTGTTTCTTAAAAGAATATACTTTCAAAAATTTTAATAAAATAACTACAAATCATTATTAGGTTTTAGTGCAGTATATTTTATTTTTAATAATCTATATTTTTAAAAGAAATATTAATTTAAGATATTTACATTGCTTAAACATTTAATAAAACACTTTATACCTTTAAAAATGATTCTAAAGGTCCAGAAAATGTTTTTCTAGCTCTTTCACGAAAATTATTTAGTGGAGAGGGAGATGATCTTTTCTCTGCCTGTAATAAACAAAATCTCAGATTCAAACTCCTCACAAGGAATTTAATCTTCACAGATAACTAAGAACACTAACACATTCTTATGTATACAAAAGACTGCATGAGCAATGTACTTAAGAGTATCATAAGGTGTGGCATTTATATGCAATATTTCAGTAAAAAACAAAGTAAGAGATATTTTTATTCCACTAAAGTGAGGTACAGATATGAGAGATTGGTTATACACCTTAAAAGTCCCACCATTCAAATACCATCCATTTCAAATGATACATTTCCAATATTAGACCAGTACATTGTTCATTATCAATTGCAATGATGTTTCGCTGATCCCTATCATAAGTTAGATAGGTGGGAGGCTTCTAAGGCCTTTGGTAAACCTCATTCCTCAAAATATTTTGTTTTTTATTTGGTTTTTAGGAGCATTAGCAACTAAAACCATATTGCTCTGGGAGTATGCGGTGGTCATTCCCTGACCTTTCCGCATCCTCTGTATTTGGTGGTCACGCGCTTGAATCCCGGTCTAATCAAGAAATGTGTGCTACGCACTGCTGCTGCTCCTGCCCACCTGGCTACGGAGGTGACAAAATATCTTTGTAGGAAAAAATTCAGTTGGAAAAGAGATCTGGAGATTCAGGTGGCCACAAAAGAATACATCTGAGACTTCTTGGGTAACACTCTTTATCCTAAAATACGAGAGACTGACTTACAAGCTTAGATAGATGAATACTTCCACATCATAAAATTTTCTGATCAAGTAAATAGTGGTAGTATGGGATGTGTCTTGTGTGGAAATTCTCTCCTGAATGCCATTTAGTTATAACAACAGAGGCAGATTTAATATAGAGTTCTACAATTTTAATCTCGGCTGACACATTGTAATGTTCCATCATCAAACCTTCAGGGCCTCTTCTGTAATATAAATAAAAATCAATTACAAATAAAATGTTCTGTTTATAAACCAGCATGACCACATAGATCAGAGAAGTTTACAACTAATCATTTTGATAATGAATACAATCATAAACTATATTTAATAGACAAGTGGATTTGAACCGTGGTCCGGTTTGGTTTGTTTTAGGCATCCTTAGTGCATCAGCAAATAAAGCTATAAAGTGCCAAACGAAGTGTTGAACCACAGTCAATTCAAATGTGTGTGTACTCCTGCATTAACTATTCAGTTACAATATGTTGCATAAATGCCACACCTTGTACAAAACAATAATCATAAATTTTTATTATGTTATAAAGTCGTTAAGTTCTGTATAAAGTTCTGTCCAAAACTTAATGTAATTAAGGATCCCAATGGCAAAATTTTAACAGATTAAAGGAAGGTGGAAAGAATACAGGTGACCCCCACTTAATGCTGATAATTCGTTACTGAAAAAAAAAAAAAAAAAGTGTGTGCTAAGTGAATCAGCGCTAAGCGAGCACCGTATTCCCATAAGGCAAAGGTTGGCAACCTGTGGCTCTTTGTAACTTTTAGCCCATATGAAGCAAAGTTTGAAATGGAGTTAGACTTAACTTAAAAATCAAGGACATAGGGAGTGCAAGACTAAAAATGCCTTAAAACTGAAATTGAGGATTTTTTTTTAGCATTAGAATTAGTAGAGGCATACAATGCAAGAAAGCAAGCTTATGCAGCATCAGCCGAAAAAAAAAAAAAAAAAAAAAATTTGGAGAGGCAAAAGGCCCTTGCAATTCTACATAAATGGATGCCAATAGACGAGTTGAAAAAGCAAGACCAAATCGTGTTCGATGCATTGTGTAGCTTACCAGACACGTATATAAATTTGAAAATATTTGCATTTGTTTTTTTTTTTTTTTTTTTTAGGAGCATTAGCAACTAAGGCCATATAGCTCTTGGGATATGCGGTGGTCATTCCCTGACCTTTCCACAACTTACGTATTTATTTGGTGGTCACGAGCTCGAACCCTGGTCTAATCAAGAAGCGTGTGCTACGCACTGCTGCTCCTGCCTACCTGGCTACCAAGGCGCCTTGCATTTGGACTTCTCTCAGTTTTTGGTTTGACGAATTTCTGCAGGCAAATATTTTCAAACATGAACTATATTAAAAATAAATCAAGAAACCATCTGAACAATGCGTGTCTCTCAGCATCCTTAAAGATGAAAATTACAGCATACTTCCCTGATGTTGAGAGACTTGCTCAAGAAGTTCAGCAGCAAAAGTCACATTAATTAGAAATATTATTAATAAATAATATTTCAAAATATATATTTTTTAATAAAACACCTTCCCACTCTATTCCATTTCTTAAAAAACTCCCCCACCCCTCCCAGCTTGAGCTGAAGTACGGCTCTTCGGATTCTCTTTTTTTTTTTTTTTTTTAAATTAGATCAAAAAAAATGGCTCTTCATTCAAAAAGGTTGCCAACCCCTGTCATAAGATAACATATGTATTTGTGAGTTGCGATCTATTCCATAGGATATTTTCTAATCAATAATAAACAGTAGTGAAAAGATGAAAAAATGTCGGTTAAAATAATTAATATTCAAAAATTTGTACATATAAAATATTCTGAATTACGTACGTATATATATTTATATGGTAAGTAACTAAATTACATATCAAAATTAAACTTAAAATGCCAATTAAAATCATGAATTTATTAATCCGATGGCCCTGGGCTGTCGAGTTTTCATATCTTTGGGTTGTAGCTTGGCCCTCTTCCTGGTAAAGTAAAAAGAGTTTTAATTTAAAATCCCCCCACCCACAGCATTACCACCCAACAATAAAGTCAACTGATCCTTCGCCGCTTTGAAGCCTGGCATTTTTTTCCTTCTTTTAGGCATTCATTTCCAAAAAAATGTCCTATTTCATCTATGTTAAAAACTTGTTGAGAAGTATAACACCCCTTTTCAATAATTTTAACCAGTTCTTTTTTTAAAGTTTCGGGTCCTTCTTGATCTGCAATTGATAAAGACTGGTTAGCTTCTCCCTGGATTTTAAATCTTTCGAACCAGCCCTTACTAGCTTTAAATGGTTCCACATGTTTTTTTGAGGTGAGCTTTCTTCAGATCTTTATATAGGCTAATTGCTTTTTCTTTAATAATATTTAACTTAACAGAATTCTGCATTGGATATTATCTTCAATAAAATTATTTAGAAGTCTCTCCATTTCAATCATAATAGCTGGCAGGGCCAGCCCAAGGTATATTGGCACCCCAGGCAGGGAGGCATTCCTGCACCCCTTCCTGGGGTGCAGGAATGTAAAAAGGAAACATGATAACTGGAAGAATACTGAAAGTTACTACACAGGCACTATTCTAATAGATACAGTAGGTAACTTGTGATTACTTTACATGCCTGCTACTCGTGGGGATAGGAATTATTATTTTACTACAACATATAACAAGTTTTTTCTTTTTGTTATTGATTACTGTTCTAATGGCGGATCCTATTAAATTAAACATTTATCACAGATCAATATGATGTTTTTGCAAATCCAATTCTAATGTGATACTTTTCAGACAGCCTTTTCACCATTACTCACTTAGAACATAGTGCACATTTCGAGGCAACCAAACTAAAAGTGTACTCCACCTATAAATACAGTATGGTAAATTACAATCATTAAGACACAAAATACACATAAGCAATAAGCCAAAATTGTAGTCTGAGCAGTTAGCTTGTAAGTATGAATTTACTTACACTGTATGTTTGAATCCACATGATGTATAAAATAAGGTAAATTATTCAAGTTCTAAACAACTGTTGACACTATATGTTGATCCCGAAGTATAAACAGAACCACAGTGAATTCATAAACATCTACTTCTGTAACTGTATAATACTGACTATTCAGCTACAGTCATGACACTACCATGTTAGGAAATCAGTGGTACACATGCAATCCATTTTATACTGCACTATATATATTTTACCAAAATTATTGGAAAACTGGTACGGTGTGATTAACATATAGTGTGATTAACATATTCACACTATACACACTAGAATATGCCACCATTAAAAAAAAAAATCCGTAAATTTTCTGTGTTGACAAAAAACTTGTCTTACGATAAAATTTCTACTATATGTATTATATACAGTGCTTTTTTTGTGACGGTACACAATGGTACGGCGTACCGGCACCTTTATTAACAGTGACGTGTGACATTTGGATGCAGTGCACTTTGAAATTTGTAATATTCCATAAATTTTTTTCACATGTTTATCTACTATTCAAATAAGCTTAAAATTACTTAACTAAATTTACATTTTTCACTGTCTATTGTTAAGATATTTTCTATATAAAACTGTATAACCATTTTTATAATTCTAAATTACTCAGTCGGGCCTCTGTTTAACGAAGTCCTTTTGTAGCAAATTATTTTGACTTCCCCTTGGAAGTTACATTTAAAATAGTTTCTGTTGAGCGAGAAAATTTTCATATAGCGAACGGATTAAGAGAGAATTAACTCGGTACGCTCTGTTTGCTTTTCTGGCCTTCAGGCAATTTAGGCAATTAGTGCTGCTGCGTGAATTAAGAGAGCTGAAGGGATTACCATTCTACAACTTAGTGGCACCTAGTAAAAACTATCCAACCACCCATCCCACATACGGAGAAGTCACGCTGGTTTGCAGTGAGCAGATCAAGGTGTATTTCCAATGGGCTCTGGTCCACCTTCTACTGCAGTGGTGTCCAAACATTTCCCATACAGGGGCCATATTCAAAAAAATTCAGAGTTAAATTTCTTTAGTGTGTTACATTTTCCATATCTTGTTGCTTGTAAAAGTAAAATTGAAAATATTCGAAACTTTTATTAAGTACAATATACAATTACATTTACTGAACAAAACATTTAATTAGAAAATGTTTTTAATAATTAACAAGATTTAAAATGCTGTTTTAGTTCACTTTCCGGGTGGGCCGTATGTTGGACACCTTCGTGAATCAACTGTTCGAGAATTATAAAAGTGATTTTCTTTTACCCCAACAAATAATCATCTGTATTTCGCGGAAGTCCATTATCCACATTTTTCCGTAAATTTTCCCTATCTCTGTTTACATGGTCACAGTAGCCGAATATCCAAATGACACTGACATTTTGGACAGTTTCAAAAAAAAAAAAAAAATTCAAATTTAAGAACTAGTGACAATACTAATGACAAGAGAAGGAAAACGAGGACGACAACGAAGTTATTAAACCTTCATACCTTTAAAGTTTCATACCTATTAAGAAACATTGTTTAAGGTTTAGGCCTAAATGGTTATCTAATGAACTAATGAGACTCGTAACAGAGAAGAAAAATGCATGGAATGCATATAAATTATCAAGCGACTCAGAAGCCTATGGCAGATATAAGCTAGTCTATGATCGGGTCACAAAGGAGGTTAGGCAGGCGAAGGCAGATTGCGAGAAATCCTTGGCAAAGGATGCTAAGAAAAACAGCAAGGATTTCTTTACTTTATAAACTCTAAAAGGAAGGGAATGAATCTGATTAGTCCACTTGACATCGATGGTTCGACTGTTGATGATCCTGCTCAGAGAGCAAACAAACTGAATGAGTATTTTGCATCTACATTCACACATGAGGAATTATTAAGGTTTGAAAATGGCAGAAGGTTATCAAATTGTAGCAGGATACTTAATGATTTTGTAATAACTGAGAGCAAAGTGGAGGAGAAATTGTTGAAGTTAAACATAAGAAAAGCACCTGGGGTGGATGGGATCTATCCGGTTATATTAAAGGAGGTGGAAAAGCAACTAAGCAAACCCTTAGCCATAATTATGAGAGCATCCTTGGACTCAGGGGAGGTTCCCACAGACTGGAGATGTGCAAATGTATCCCCAATTCACAAAGGGGGATCGAAGGGTGACACGAGTAATTACAGACCAGTTGGTTTAACTTCTGTTTCGGGTAAAATAATGAAATCACTGGTTAAAGATGCATTGCAGGATCATCTAGATAAGACTGCAACAATAAGACAGACACAACATGGGTTTTTTAAGGGAAAGTCTTGTCTGACAAATTTGATAGGATATTATGATGTGGTTACAAAGGAACTGGATGCAAAAAATAATTTTGATATCATATATTTCGATTTCAGGAAAGCTTTTGACACTGTGGCGCATGGAAGACTATTGTACAAATTGGAGCAGAATGGTATTAAGGGTAAGTTGCTACAATGGATAAAAAGATGGTTAAGTGGGAGAAGACAGAGGGTGGTAATCAATGGGTGCTGCTCTTCGTGGACTAATGTTATTAGTGGAGTCCCACAGGGTTCAGTGTTGGGTCCACTGTTGTTTTGTATATTTATCAATGATATTGATGAAGGTATATCAAGCTTAATGTTGAAGCTTGCAGATGATACAAAGGTTGGCAGAGTTGTTAATGACAGTAATGGCAGTGTGCTACTGCAACAGGATCTAGATAATTTGGGCAGATGGGCTAAGAAGTGGCAACTGAAGTTTAACCTTGACAAATGCAAAGTACTGAATATGGGTAGAAGTAACCCCAGAGAAACGTACCAACTGTGTAGTACTACACTTAAGGTGGTAGAAAATGAAAAAGACCTGGGAGTAATTGTGCAGTCAGATATGAAGTTTTCTGAGTAATGCAGACAGGCTGCCAGGGCAGGTCATGGGGTTTTGTCAATGATATATAGGAATTTTACTAGCAGGGAAAAGGAGGTGATTGTCCTTCTGTATAAGACAATGGTCAGGCCATGCCTTGAGTACTGTGTACAGGTCTGGAGGCCTCATTTTAGGAAGGATGTAGATTTACTTGAGTGTGTACAGAGAAGGGCAACAAGATTGGTGAGGGGAATGAAGGGATCCTCTTACCAAGAGAGGTTTAAGTTCTGCAAACTGCAGTGGCTGGAGCCTAGGCACCTGATCTGATTGAGGTGTATAAGGCCTTGAATGGATTGAGCACGCTGAATTCTGATGGGAATCCTTCCTCTTGTTCAGATTACAAACCTAAGGGGACATAAATTCAAATTAAGAAAGGATTGATGTAGAAAAGATGTGCAAAAATTTGCCTTTAGCCAGCGGGTGGTTAATTGCTGGAACAAACTTACATCTGTCGTTGTGGAAGTTGATAGGTTAAATAAATTTAAGGAGGAACTGGACAGGCATTTGGAGGGAATGGTGCGATTTTTTTTTTTTTTTTTTGCTGATGCTGCATAAGTTCATACACTTGCTTTCTTGCACCACATGCCACTACTACTACTACTACCTTCTAAGCATGAATTGTTGGCATTTGGTGAAAATAAAGTTAGAAAATTGTCAATTAGGTTACAGTTAAATGCAATTTGTGGATTTCGGGGGTACCTAATTGAAAAGATGGTTTCGGAAGAATTGAAGAATTTGATGGACACTGAGTATGATACCAATTTCATCGATTGAATATGAACGAGGATTTTAACAAATGAATCTGATTGTCAGCCGAACTAGAGCTTCGTTGATGACAAAAACAGTTTCTTCACTACTGTTTCTTAAAATTGTATGCCCACAACTGACCCGCTTCGATCCAGCAAAATATGTCAATTCGTGGCTGCTTCGGAAACGTCATTTAGCAACCGACACACACACATAGAAGTCGGCATATGGTGTCGGATGAAAACTTAATAAAAATTTGGAATATTCTACAAAAACTTTATTATAAAATTATTTTTACTTATGTTATTTATTTTTACTTATTATTTTTAGGGGCCATAGTCTAACGAAGGACCCTTAAAATGTCACTCGGTTGTCTGTCTGTCCGTCCATCTGTCACAGCATTGTATCTCTGGAACCACTCAAACTGTTGACTAGAAATTTTGCATGGGTTTGCACATCGAGCGGGCCAACATAATGCCACATTCATCATTGTTGACAAAATTTTGTCTGAGAAATAGAGGGGAGTTAAAATGTGGGGGGATAAAAATGTTGTTGACAACCTATAGCTAAACTGTTGGAAAGAGCTCGACGAGTATGTTTAAAATATAATTTTAAAATTAAAAACTGCGGCACCAAACAGGAAAATGTGAGTAATTTTCATGTCCCCGGCTATTTCCGTTGCTAACGGAGCTAAAAATTTAAAAATCACATTAGCTATGCGTTATTCGATGCCTATCAAGAGAAAACTATTCCGATTGAAATCTATCATTTATTTTTGTGTTAAAATTAAAAAACCAATTTTTTATTGCACTTTGATAGTACGAGTCTTTGTACTAATAACTCTCCTTTTGGTGACAAAAAGGTTGCTAAATAGTTAGTTAATAATTCTATAAAGGTCATTTATAAATTTTGCAACCAGAAGTAATTTTAGCAATTTTCAAAGCTGGAGTTGTCCCGGCCAGGAGATACTCAGAGAGCTAGTGTTGAGGCGGTGGTGGTGGAGAGGAGCCTGCACGGAGTCTTGTACGGCTCTCACCTGCCAGTCGCTTCTTCCCCGAGACTTTAATCGTTTCTCCAGGAAGAAGTTGGAGTCGCTTCTCTCACCCTTGGCATTCACAACAACTGGAAAGACTCAAATAGACAATGTTTTCGTTATTTCCTAAGTTTTAGGCCAAGCCAGGGTACTAGAAACTTTTTTCAGTTACCATAAAAATCTCTATTTGAGATACTACACTAACGATCAATAGTGTCATCCTGAGTGCTCGGCATTCAGTAGTTGACCGATTTATTTACTTATTTTATTCACATTTTACATATTTTTCTATATATACTTGAATAATTAATTTATACTTAATAAACTGTGTTAATATACAAAATTTGTTGTTCTTATTCCAAAAACATTACTACAAAAGTAACAATATCAGGAAAAAAAAATTTTTAGAGTTCTTTTCATATCCTTTTAATTTTCAATTTTTCCTGATAGCAAAGAATGAGTACCGGCACCTATGTTTTTTACAAAAAAAGCACTGATTATATATATATATATATATATATATATATCACAATAAAATAACACTATTATACCATGTGAAAATTCTTAAAAAATAGTTTTTATTAAACTCATATATAATACTACACTAATTTGTTAGCAGTTGACATTTCAGGATTCCTGCCAAATCCCATCTTCAGACCATAAATGGTATGAGGGAGGTATAATAACATCTTCACAATATGAAAATTACTATGAAATTAATTAAGAAATTACAACTAACATTAAGTTAAAGAATATATACACTTGCATTAATAAAATGTTAAGAATACAGAAGATTTAGAACTCTACAGTCAAAATTAAACTACAAGAATATTAAACAGAAACATGACAATTATACCTACATACACTTTGGAGGAACCTGACTTCTTACTTCATGCACTGTAATACAAACAACAAAAATTGGCCTTGTGCAGGGCTATATAAAGAGAACCAGGTAAGATATGGTTTAGGGTAATCAAGGCCAAATGGACGAATGTTGAATATGGCCTTAGGGCAAAAGTCAAATAAGGCGAGCTAGTTCCAGGATAGAGACTTGAGCCGGGAATTCTGGGGCTCTGGATATCTGGGTGGTATACCATCTCAAAGGGCCGATGCTGTTCTACTTTCATGAGGTATTATTACATGCTAAGTGTTATGGGGGGGAAGATTATATGGCGATTACATAGACTCTCCCTAAGGTTGTATTCAATATTCGTTCATGAGGAGGTCTGTGAATAGTTTCAAAGAAATCTGTAAAACACCTTTTGCAAACAGAAGTTTTTTTTTTTTTTTTTTTTTTTTTTGGTAGTTGTTGGCGCATAGGCTTCTATGGCCATAATGCACCTTCCAAGGTTTTTGCAGTACTTTGATCCAAGCCTGAGGCGGGAATCGAACCAGCAACCTTTGGTTTGCCAGGCAGGCACTTTACTCACCCGGCTAGCCCAGTCGGCTGCAAACAGAAGTGCAAAACTACAAATGACATTCACTAGCAAAACAGAAACTGGGTCTTACAAATTAGTAACCTTCAAAATTGATGCTAGATGCATAAAACTTCACAGATGCTTCACTAAGACTGATTACAAAATGTCACATGATTACACGACTGGGATGAAATTCCCCCAAAGCATTTTAAAATAATTTTATTAAAACGTAATTAATTTTAAATACATTTCTGGGCTACTGCCTCATTTCTCAGAATGTTCCCATCCCAATTGCGCACACACTGACAAGTTAATCCATCGGTGATAAATGAGGAGTATGTTCATCCATTTCAACATTAATACATTGTACTTCCCTCAATACAAAATGCCAAAAAGTTGGAATTTCTAGGAAAAAATGTATAAAGTGACTAAATTTCCCTCCTCGCCCTCCCAAGTGCAAAAAAATTCATATTCTGTAAAAAAAAAAAAAAGTGTTAAACCACTCTGTTTTGTATGAAACATTTTTATATTCAACTAAGCATTGTTTATGCACTACCAATGAATTTGCATCTAAATAAGATGCAAATTCATTGAAATCAAAGTCCTACTTATAAATCTGGTACCCATCCAAGACATGGATTTTTGTGCTTAATGCTTTCATTCTGAGCACTGTTTTCAGCACTAACAAAAAAAAAAAAAAAAAAACAAGTTAGGTGACATATGCAGTACATTACAACCCAAGGCACGTTAGCAAATAGTAATGATTCATGCTTTATAAGAAAAAAGTCAATCATCAACGTGAAACTGTGCTACAAAGATTCCTAAAATATTCTAGTCACTCTCCCTCGGGCCTGAATGCAAGTGACTTTATTCTGTGTCACACTTGATGCAGTATGTTCGGATTTTCTACCTGTCATCTTAATCCAGCTATGGAGGTGGACCTGTTTAGCTTTCGCTTTTTGCATCTGGTAGTGGGTTTCAGTTATTAGGAGCTATACCAGATGGCACCACTATCGTATCGGTCAACAGTGTAAAATGATGCAAGAAATCAAGCTTATACAGCATCAGCCAAAAAACAAAAACCAATGCTTCCCATTTCGATTGTCCATTCCCTCTAACAGCTCATCCAATTCTTCCTTGAATTTATTCAAATTACCCACCTGTACAACAATGGGAGTTTGTTCCAATAATCAACCAGCCTCTGACTAAAAGAAAATTTACACAAATCCAATCTGTATCCATCTTCCCTCAATTTGAGACTTTATGCCCCCTTGCATGTATTCTGAGTAAGAGGAAGGATTTCATCAACTTTGAGCTCAATCCTTTAAACACCTCTATTAAATCTCCCCATAGGTTCCTAGTCTCCAGACACTGCAATTTGCAGACCTGAAGCCTTTCCTAGTAAGGGCACCCTTTTGCTGCCCTCACCAGTCGTGTTGCTCTTCTCTGAACCTGTTCCAACAGATCCATGTCTTTCTGAAAATGAGGCTCCCAGACCTATATGCAATACTCAAGATGTGGCTAACCATTGCCTTATACAATGGTATAATCACCACCTTATCACTGTTGGGATAAGATGGTGATTCCTGTATAACATTAACAAAACCTCTGTATATTCCTACATACAGGGATACACAGGGGTTTTGCACTGTTCAGAGAACTTCATATATAGACATTAAGCTTCTTTTTATTAAATTTTTATCGCTATAGATAGAACTAGAAACACTATGCCTAAACCCTTAATTATGGACAGAATGTTTCTACTTACACTTTTAAAATGTTACATATCATTCCTTTATTGATTTTGTAATAATAATATTTTTGCTCTGTATGTTACTGGTTTAACCATAAAATGGGAATTTAAATCTTTGAACTCCTTGTTTTTGTACTGTAATGGACTATAAATTATTTCTTACCTCTTGTTTCTGACCTTCTTTTGGAGCTCTGATATGAGTGTGCTTCATCTGCTTTTGCTCACAAAATGATCTGAGAAGCATCATAAAGACAACATTCTGTTCTGGTAAATCCATTGCATCAGTTTCCTATTACATATAAAAATAAAAATTACTTCAACCTTTTTTTTTTATATCCAAAACACAGAACCAACAAATGAAATTTAAATTCAGAAGGAAACCTGTAATAGTGTAAAATGTGTAATGAACATTCTTTTTAATAAAGTAAAATTATATGTCTGTGAAATGTTTCAAAGTACTATAGTTTTCTATAAGTGACAAAACATTAACAAAAACTAAGTTAAATAGCATTATTTACTTGCAATCTGCTAGTACAATGAAAAATTTATAAAAAATGAATTCCAATAGTATTAAAAACTTTCTGAAGACTTATTTATAAATGTTCACAGTACTAGAAATATATAAGCAACTAACTAATGTTATTTTAAATTAGTTTTTGTTACTGTTTTGCTACTGGTGAGAAAATAAACTGATCTGCTGATTCTAAAAATACCAACATTATGTCTTTAGCACATCTCAATTAAAAGATATCCTGAATTTTTTAAAATTAATTTAATGAACAACCAATTTCAAATATCACACAATAATACATATGCTATCTTAAAAATGAGTTATTCATTTTAAAGTACTTTAATTAAACATATAATATACTCCATACATTCTACTTCTTTAGAATGTATGGAGTATATTATATGTTTGCCACTCACGCAGTTTTTCTTATAGCTCATTTTTCTTTCCCCTCTTAGGAAACCAGCAGTAATCTCCTATCATGGCAGTATCCCAGTGACCTTCGTACCACTTTTCCATTGTGGATATGTCCTGACGAAAGCATTCCCTCCCCCTGCTCATGATACAGCCCAACTAAATAACTTAGCATTACATTCACTTTATAAAGTTTCAGAGCAAGATGCCTCACAAGTAAAAAGAAAGAGATAGCAGATTTAAAGAAAGAGAAGGTCAAACAGATAGAATTAGAATGGTGCCATGATTTGTTGCATAGCATTATAACTATGGAATTTACTAAGAGTTTAAGAAGTTCATTGGATTTATTAAATCCAATGATTTAAAAAAATATCAAGATATATGTTACACATGTTGTGACTATAACTAAACTATCAGGTGACAGTATTTTCTATTTTTGGTTTAATTTACTACTGATTATAACAAGTTAATTGTTTAAATGGAGTCTAAAAGGTGCCATGTGCCTGACCTCCATATATTTTCTAATTTTTGAGAGTAACAGATGCTAATATGTGAATATTCCATGACCAGGACTCAGAATGAACCGATAATGATAATGTCATGCATATACAGTAATACCCCGACTTACGCGAACTCGGAGTTACACGGTTCTTGATTTTTTCGTTTCGCAACACTGCCGCCCACTATCTTCAAGGTCGTTTTTCATATGCTATCGATATATGGTGCGACAGCAGAGAGTGAGAGTGAAAGATGAACAAAATTCAACTTTGCTGCAGCATGAGCTGCACACATATACAAGAATTTGCATTCCAACTGTCATATTTATATGTGTGCGTTCGAATTCGTGCTCAACTTTTGTCGGAAATTACATCGTTTTCACGAATAAAAAAAACTTTCCAGGCTTTAAGGTTTCCAAAGACCGAATGACAATGATGGTCGGCTGGAATGCAGCTGGTAAAAGCAAGTTAAAACCTCTCTTAATATATCACTCCGAAAACCCAAGAGTTTTAAAAAATATATCTAAAATTAGCTTACCAGTGATTTGGAAGTCAAATCATAAAGCTTGGGTGAGAGCTTCCGTTTTTGAGGACTGGTTTGGTCACCACTTCATACCCGAAATCGAACATTATTGCAAGTCTAAACAGATTCCATTTAAATTGATCCTTCTTATTAACAATGCACCCAATCACCCTCCTGCCACCCTAATTAATTTCGACCGACATGTGAAAGTAGTGTTTTTGCCTCAAAACACAACCAGCTTGCTTCAACCGATGGACCACGGAGTCATCAAAACATTCAAGGCCTACTACACGAGGCGTTCATTTGCACATCTGAATGAAGCTATGAGACAAAATAGTGAGATATCTGTTAAAGACTTTTGGAAACAATTCAATGTTTTAGATGCCGTAAGAATCATTGAAGAATCTTGGGATGAAATTCACAAAAAAACATTGAATGGTGTCTGGAAGAAACTTTGTCCATTTTTTTTTCAAAAACGAGATGAAAACAATGCCAGAAACTGATCTTGTCGCTCATATGATAGAAGAAGTTGTTAATCTTGCCAGGCAATTAGATTTGGAAGTCAATGGTGATAATGTCAACGAGCAGTTGGATTCACATAGTGAGGAGCTGACAATGAATGAGCTCATAGAGATGCATGAGCAAAATGTCACTGAATTATCCGACACTTCAGACCCAGTTCCACCAGAAAAGCACATGACAATTGCAAGCTTGACGGAAGGTCTCAGCTCAATTGAAAAGGGCTTAAAAATTTTAGAAAATAGACCCCAACGAAGAACGCATTATAGCTACAAAGCAAGGAATAAAAAATTATTAGCTTGCTACGAAGAAATTCTGAGTGAAAAAAAGAAGGCGCTGTGTTGTCAGACGAATTTGTTAGATTTTATGAAGCCATCAACATCGAAATAACTTTTTTACTTAACTCATTTATTTTTTAATAAATAATTTGTATAAATATGTATAAATAACTGCAATTTTATTAAATATTTTTCTTTTATACTAGTGTTTTTGTTAGTCCTTGGTCCCAATTAAACAAAATTTATATGTATTTATATGCAAAGTTGTACCCCGACTTACGCAAATTCGACTTAAGCGATTGTCCTAGACCCACCTATCGCGTAACTTCGGGGTATTACTGTACTTGATTATAAAAAATAAGATATTTTATTAACAAGTATTCTATTTCATAAAATTTATCATTTCAACTCTTGTGCCTGATAGGTAAACAGATCAACAAATAAGAGGAGGCCTACTGTACAGTGGGTATCCTCTATGATTGAGAGCACAATATGCATTATATTTAAGCGCCTCTGTAGCCAGGTGGGAAGGAGCAGCAGTGCGTAGCACACGCTTCTTGATTAGACCGGGGTTCGAGCCTGTCACCACCAAATACGGAGGATGCGGAAAGGTCAGGGAATGACCACCGCATATTCCCGGAGCAATATGGCCTTAGTTGCTAATGCTCCTAAAAACCAAAATAACAAACAAGTCTGTGGTATAAAAATAAATTCTTAGTAGGATAATTTTTCATTCATTCATCAAGCAGACAGCTCCAGTTTGTAAAAACACAGATAAACCAGATAATAAATTTCAAGTGATGATGAACATGATCAATTATATAAACCATAATAAAAGACAACAGAAACTAACAAAATATTTGATACTATAAAAATGCAGGGAAGTATTTATAAACAGTTGAAAAAGCTGAAAATCAAATAAATTTGTACATTTACCATGTTCGATTTTAAATTATAGGGATCATTCTGCACCCATTTAAGACTGAGGAAAAGTATTTTGTACCAAGGGTTGGGCTTATATTCAACTAAAAATAGTATTTTTTTTTTTTTTTTTTTTTATGTTAACCCCAAACACAAGAGGTAGTAGAACCTATAGTACTTAGTACCATGCTTGGGTTGGAGGTTGAGAAGACGAAAGAAGATATTTGTTGACATTCGACTTGAACTTCTGTAGACTGTAATTTTCAGGAAATACATATGAAGGAAGGTTGTTCCAGCAAACGGCAGTTGAATTAATAAACGAGGAAGATGAAAAGTTGGTTCTGTGAGTTTGAAGTTGGACAGTAAATGGATGTTGGCTGGTGGCTGAACGTGTTCGGACTGTTTTGAAAGAGAGAGCGGGAATTATAGAAGCCAATTCAGAAGAACAGTGCCCATGGAAGTATCTGTAGAAGAGGCATGCAGCAGAAACAGTACATCTATGAGACAGCGAGTGGAGAGACTCTGTTAGAGATGAATCATTAATTGACCTAACTGCCCTCTTCTGAATGGAATCAAGAAGCCTGAGAGAGGTTTTGGGGGCACTACCCCAGATGTGGGAACAATATTCCATGGCAGGGCGGATTTGCGATTTATACAGAGTGAGCAGTTGTTTGGAAGAAAAGTAATGCCAAAAGCGAAAGAGAAAACCAAGTTTTTTAGATGCAGAGGAAGCAATATTTGTAATGTGCTTGTGCCAAGAGAGATTAGAAGTCAGGGTAATCGCCAAAAGGGATATATCATTTTGCCTAGAAATCGGAGTGTTACCAAAGATAAGCATAGGAGCAGAAGAATCTATTTTGCGAGATATAAGACAAGACCGAGTTTTTTTCGAAGGGTTGAAATCAACTAAGTTGTCTTTGCCCCATTGGAGAATTACCCGAAGACCAGCATTTAAGGAATTGGTAGCAGATTTTTGCGCAGGGCAAGGTTGCTCAAAATGGATAGTGGAATGCAATGTGCTATCAAAGGCAAAACTATGGATAGGATTTCTGATCAATGGAAGTAGGTCATGAATATACAAGAGGAAAAGAGTGGGGGACAGAACTGAACCTTGGGGGACACCGGCATTAGTGGAGAAGTTAGAAGACAGAAAACCATCTACCATCACAATCAGTGAGCGATCAGAGAGAAAACTGGATAACCAATTACTAAAAACAGTTGGCAAACCTTAAGATGGAAGCTTGTTTAGAAGACCTTTATGCCAAACACGATCAAAAGCCTTTGAGATGTCAAGAGCAACTACTTGTGTTTCACCGAACCTTTCCATTGAATTAGTCCATAAATGGGTAACATAAGCCAGAATATCACCAGTGGATCGACACTGACGGAATTCATACTGGCGATCGTTGATCAGACGGAAGGTTTCTAGGTAGTTTAAGAGTTGGCAGTTAATCGATTTCTCCATTACTTTAGAAAGAGTAGAAGTAATTGCAATGGGACGATAATTGGATGGGAGGGTTTTTTGTCACACATTTTTAGGAACTGGCTGGATATGAGCAAATTTCCAAGCAGAAGGAAAAACACCTTTGGAATAAGAAAGTGAAAAAGGCGGCAAAGAATAGGAGTAAATTCAGGAGCATAGGTTTTGAGATCAAGTGAAGAAATACCATCGGGACCTGGAGCTTTCTTAGCATCAAGATTCGTCAAAATCCTTCTGACATCCTTCAGACAGAAGACCACAGGAGGCATTGAATAGAGCGTGTTGGGAATGGTGGGAGGTGTTTTACCAAGATCATTAATACATGAGTTGGAAGAAAAATGGGATGCTAGCAGGTCAGCTTTATCCTTGGCTGAAGTGTCAACAGAACCATCTGGTTTGGACAAAGGTGGGAGCAGAGATGGGCAAAGGTTGCGACCAATAGCTTTGGCGAGAGACAAGAATGCTCGGCTACAATAAGGGCAAGGAGCAAGTTTTCTACTCTTAGCCTGTTCAAACTCTAGTTTGGACTGATTAATAACTGCTTTACAATTGTTGCAAGCTTTGGTGTAGGCAGAAAATGAAACTGAAGAATTAGAAACAAGCCAATTACGGATATGCAACTTTCGTCTGTTGAACAGACTTAGCACATTTATTGAAAAACCAAAGTTTAGATAAAGGACGAGATTTTAAAGTGGAGTGTGGGATAAAGGATTCCATTCCTGCAAGAATAATTTCACTGAAACGATCTGAGCAAACATTGACATCAGAAGTTTTGAAACAGTAATCCGACCGAGGAAAAGAGATCTCGCAGCTTATCCCATTTTGCATTCTTGTAATGCTAAACAATACAAGGTTGTGAATAGCCATGAGATAAAGGCTCCATTGGAGAAGAGACAATCACCAAGTTGTGATCTGAAGTGCCTAAAGGACCTCTCACTTCAACCGTGTACTTAGAAGGGTTGTTTGTGAGAAAAAGATCAAGCATGTTGGCTGTATGATTAGGATTGTCCGGTATTCTTGTAGGTAAATGAACAATCTGTGCAAGGTCATTAGTAATTGCAAAAGCCTGAGCATCTCGACCAGCTGGGTCGGTGTGACTAGAAAACGGAAGGCAGCTGGAGTTGTGAACATTAAAATCACCAAGGAAAATTACCTCACTGTTAGGAAAGTTGGACTGGAGAAAGTCAAGTTGCAAAGAGAGGAAGTCAAAGAGCCCCAAGTGATTAGTGGAGTTGGGAGAACGGTAGAGACAACAGATTTATTTGACACAATGAGGTAGAGAGATTTTAAGCCAGAGGAGATCAAAGAGAGGAGATTCCAAATTGCCAAGTCTCTGACAGGGAATATCAGAATGGACATATACACAACTACCACCTTTGAGGATAAAGGAATCATACAGAGAATAATTTGGGCATCTGAGATGAGTGGTAGTTGAATCAATCAATAACTGAGATTGTCAGAAAAAGTACATGGGGTTTGGCAGACTACAAGTGGAAATGGACATCGTTGAGATTAGAATCGAGACCACGTATATTTGTGAAATGAATTAGGAAGTGTATGACTGATTTTAAGGTTGTCTGCTTTTTAGATACAGTAAATTCTCCATACCCTATCTCTGAAGCCTTCAGCTGCAGTTGCGCCGTAAAACCTCCAACAACAACAACAGCTATCTCTGAACTGAATTTCAGTCGTTCCGACAATATCAGCATTAGTCTAATCATTACATCAGCACCAGTTATTCTGACTAAAAGAAAAAGTTTATTCATTTTATTTAAAACTCCTAGCATTACTAAACCGACAGCTTGTGTCTTTCTTGCGATAGTGTAGTATTGACAATTAATTAATTAAATTTATTGATCTTATTAACTTAAAATATCATAACCCAGACTAGAGCAGCAAAGCAAGGGGCACAAATTGGAGGGAGTGCTGTGACTCGGGGGAGAAGTGAAGGGGGGGCAATTCTCCAACGCATCACAGCCTAGAAAAATGTGCAACTTGTGAAATGTTTGCGGAACTCTCTGGAAGAGAACATGATCTAGCCAAGGAGGATGTCTTTGTGTGTGCCAGGTGCAGAGAGTGTCTAGAAATTAGGCGTAAAGTCAGCATTCTAATAGGCAACTACGAGAGCTTGAGGTGTACGGTAGAGGCCCTCGAAGAAATTAATACGAGGGGCCTGTCAAGCTCTCAGCTGCCCAACTCAACACCAGAGCTCACTCCTGGGCATCAGACAACACAGCGGCAATCTCCAAGGCAGAATGCACTGGTCCCACAGGAATTATTTGTTGGTGACTCTATTGCCAGGGAGACAGAGAATATATTGTGTAAAAAGGATAGATGGAATAGGACCATGGTATGTCTGCCAGGGGCAAAAGTTGAAGATGTTGTAAAGCATATATCATCTTTTAAGGGCACAAAAGGTGGTATTGTTGTACATATTGGCACCAGTGACATTGAGAGTAGGAGATCTTCAGATTTACTTAACAAGTACAGGTCAATGATACAAAAAGTAGTGAGTTAGGGTTAAATTTGAAAGTGTCTGCAATTCTGACCAGACACGATAGGAGGGAGTACATGATGAGAGCCTCGTCAATCAATTCAGCCCTGGAGTGAATGTGCAAGGCTCAAGGGGTAGAAATTTTTTCAGCAAACAGGAGAGACTTCTTCTACAGGGATGGGATACACTTAAATAGAAAGGGTGCAAGAATATTTGCTGATGCTATCGAGTCAATGTTAGGTGGGTCGGAAAATTGCTAGCTAGGGGGATTCACAGACTAAAAGGTTAAAAGTAGCTGCAAGCAGAGGTGAAGGTAATTCTTGCACTACTTCTATTAGAATAAGCAGTGGCCTGGAGCGAGGGAGGGGTGATGGATGTTTCAGGATCTGATGGCAGTCATTGTGAAACAGGTGAGTATATGGGATGTGTTAGGGTAACTAAGAATAAGAATAGGTGCATGTATACTGCATGTATACCAATGCTAGAAGTATAGTAAATAAATTTGATGAATTTGAAGTGTTGGTCAAGACATCAAAGGTGGATATTGTTGGGATATCAGAAATGTGGAATTGGAATTTGGGAAGTACAATGTGTACAGAAAGGATAGACAGGATAGGAAGGGAGTAGGTGTTATGCTGTTAATTAATAAAAACATAAAATCAAAAGAAGTTCATCCAGTTGATATAGATGAACAGTGCACTGTTGAGTCAGTTTGGTGTGACATAAGCACTGCGCAAGCAAAAATAAGAGTAGGAGTGTGTTATAGGCCTAATAACTTGAATGAGTACAATGAACAATTGTACAGAGAAATAGCGTGGGCTAGTAATTCAGAATGTCTTATAATGGGGGATTTTAACTTCCAATATCAACTGGAACTTGTGGGTTGGTCACTCGCACACTAGTAAGACTTTTGTGGATTTATTGGATGATTGTTTTCTGCAGCAGCATGTTCGAGAGGCAACCAGAGAGGGAAATACTCTTCATCTGGTTATCAGCAGTGATCATTCATGTTTTAAAAATTTGCAGATAAAGGAACCACTAGGTGGCAGTGATCTCAGTGTACTGATGTGGGATTCACTTAAATATATAATTACCATCGGGGGGAAAGGAAAGGGTTTTTGCTTCCGTAAAGGTGAGTACAATGGTCTCAGACAGTTTTTAAATTCTGTACAGTAGGATCAACTGATGATGTTACCAACAGCAAATTCTAAGTGGGAAGCATTCAAGGAATTAATCGTGGAAGCTACTAAAAGTTTCATATCTATTAAGAAATATTATTTAAGGTTTAGGCCTAAATGGTTATCAAATGAATTAATGAGACTCGTGACATAGAAGAAAAATGCATGGGATGCATATAAATTATCAGGCGACACAGAAGCCTATGGTAGATATAAGATAAGTCTGTAATCAAGTCACAAAGGAGGGTAGGCAGGCGAAGGCAGATTACAAGAAATTTTTGGCAAAGGATGCTAAGAAAAACAGCAAGGATTTCTTTACTTATATAAACTCTAAAAAGAAGGGGATGAATCTGATTGGTCCACTTGATATAGATGGTTCGACTGTTGATGATCCTGCTCAGATAGCAAACAAACTGAATGAGTATTTTGCATCTACATTCATACATGAGGAGTTATTAAGATTTGAAAATGCCAGAAGGTTATCAAATTGTAGCAGGTTTCTTAATGATTTTGTAATAACTAAGAGTAAAGTGGGGGAGAAATTGTTGAAGTTAAACATAACTTCAAAAATTTCTGCCAGTAAATGCCAGGTCATCAAATTGTAGCAGGGTGTTTAATGATTTTGTAAAAACTGAGAGCAAAGTGTAGGAGAAATTGTTGAAGCTAAACATAAGAAAGGCATCCCATCCACCCTGGATGGGATCTATCCAGTTATATTAAAGGAGGCAGCAAAGGAAGTAAGCAAACGCTTAGCCATAATTGTGAGAGCATCCTTGGACTCAGGGGAGGTCCCCATGGACTGGAGATGTGCAAATGTATCCCCAAATTCACAAAGGGGGATAGACTGGTGACACAAGTAATTACAGACCAGGTAGTTTAACTTCTGTTCTGGGTAAAATAATGGGGTCACTGGTTAAAGATGCATTGCAGGATCATCTAGACAAGACTGCAGAAATAATTCAGACACAGCATGGGTTTTTTAAGGGAAAGTTTTGTCTGACGAATTTGATTGGTTATTATGATGTGGTTACAAAGGAACTGAATGCAAAAAAATTATTTTGATATCATATACTCGGATTTCAGGAAAGCTTTTGACCCTGTTGCGCATGGAAGACTACTGTACAAATTGGAGCAAAATGGCATAAAGGGTAAGTTGCTACAATGGATAAAAGGATGGTTAAGTGGGAGAAGACAGAGGGTGGTAATCAATGAATGCTGCTCTTCGTGGACTAATGTTATTAGTGGAGTGCCACAGGGTTCAGTGTTGGGACCACTGTTATTTTGTATATTTATCAATGATGTTGATGAAGGTATATCAAGCTTAATGTTGAAGCTTGCAGATGATACAAAGTTTGGCAGGGTTGTTAATAACAGTAATGACAGTGTACTACTGCAAGAGTATCTAGAAAATTTGGGCAGATGGGCTGAGAAGTGGCAATTGAAGTTTAACCTTGACAAATGCAAAGTACTGCATATGGGTAGAAGTAACCCCAGAGAAACGTACCAACTGTGTGGTACTACACTTAAGGTGGTATAAATTGAAAAAGACCTGGGAGTAATTGTGCAGTCAGATATGAAGTTTTCTGAGCAGTGCAGACAGGCTGCCAGGGCAGGTCATGGGGTTTTGTCAATGATATATAGGAATTTTGCTAGCAGGGAAAAGGAGGTGATTGTCCCTCTGTATAAGGCAATGGTCAGGCTACGTCTTGAGTACTGCGTACAGGTTTGTAGGCCTCATTTTAGGAAGGATATAGATTTGCTTGAGCATGTACAGAGAAAGGCAATATGATTGGTGAGGGGAAAGAAGGGATCCTCTTACCAAGAGAACCTTAAATTCTGCAAATTGCAATGGCTGGAGACTAGGCACCTGCATGGTGATCTGATTGAGGTGTATAAGGCTTTGAATGGGTTGAGCATGCTGAATTCTGATGGGATTCTTCCACTTGTTTAGATTACAAACCTAAGGGGGCATAAATTCAAATTAAGGAAAGGCAGATGTAGAATAGATGTGCAGAAATTTGTCTTTAGCCAGCGGGTGGTTAATTGCTGGAACAAACTTCCATCTGTTGTTGTGGAAGTTGATAGGTTAAATAAATTTAAGGAGGAACTAGACAAACATTAAGAGGGAATGGTTGTGTGAATTTTTTTTTTTTGGCTGATGTTGCATAAGCTCATACACTTGTTTTTTTGCATCACATGCCACTACTACTACTACTTTTAATATCCTGATTTCTTCCCTTACAGCTGTTTACCAAAGTCTTTTTCTATAGTATATAACTAATTGAAATTCATTCTGGAACCAATTCAAGATAGCCAATGAATCATACAGCTCTGTTTACAACTGTCTGATTAATTGGCTTTTTTCATGTATGTGGAATTATTAAGGTGTCATACAAATACTCTTGAGTTCTTGCTAAAAAGAAATATATTGTTAAAAATAAAATATAAAATGTCTTACTTGATATTTCCGCATCAATTCTTTCTGTTCCCTTTCAGGTAAAGAAGCAATTCGATGAATAATACCAACTTGTGTTTTGTCTGGAGGTAATCCTATGTTAAAAAGCAATAAAGAATTTTTAATATTAAATACAAGTGGTCTAGTCACTGTCATACTTTTGATATTAAGCACATAAAAATTTTGAATTTATTAATTATATAATTATATTTGGATGGAGAGCAATGCAATTAAATTCTTTCTTTGCTATCACATAAACGTAGACACAAACAAGCCTTAAATAAAGTATCTATTTAGAGCTGTCTGAAGCATGATGTAATGGAGAAAATGCAACCAAATTTGGTGGGTGTTCTTTGATGGATGTGGAAGATAATTTTATGAAAAAAAATTAGTTAAAAAAAATTAATACCGAGGGAAAGCTGCACTGTGAAAAACAAATGCATATGAAGTTTTTCACAGTGCAGCTTTCTGCACTCCCCCACATATAAATATGGAATGGAAGGCATTAGAATCTGTGCGCGAGGATACCATAGTATAAGAAGCACAATTCTGATTACAAAGGAACTGGATGAAAAAAATAATTTTGACATCATATACTTCGATTTCAGGAAAGCTTTTGACATTGTTGTGCATGAAAGACTACTGTACAAATTGGAGCAGTATGGTATTAAGGGTAAGTTGCTACAATGGATAAAGGGGTGGTTGAGTGGGAGAAGACAGGGAGTGGTAATCAATGGATGCTGCTCTTCGTGAACTAATGTTATTAGTGGAGTCCCCCAGGGTTCGGTGTTGGGCCCACTGTTGTTTTTTGTATTTATCAATGATATTGATGAAGGTATATCAGGCTTAATGTTGAAATTTGTAGATGATAGAAAAGTTTGGCAGGGTTGTTAATGACAGTAATAGCAGTGTGCTACTGCAACAGGATCTAGAAAATTTGGGCAGGTGGGCTGAGAATGGCAACTGAAGTTTAACATTGAAAAATGCAAAGTACTGCATATAGATAGAAGTAACCCCAGAGAAAGGTACTAATTGTGTGGTACTACACTTAGGGTGGTAGAAAATGAAAAAGACCTGGGAGTAATTTGTGCAGTCAGATAAATTTTCTGAGCAGCACAGACAGGCTGCCAGAGAAGGTCTTGGGGTATTGTCAATGATATACAGGAATTTTGCTAGTAGGGAAAAGGAGGTGATTATCCCTTTGTATAAGGCAATGATCAGGCCATGCAATGAGTACTGCACACAGGTCTGGAGGTCTCATTTTAGGAAGGATGCAGAGTTGCTTGAGCAAGTACAGAGAAGGGCGAGAAGATTGCTGAGGGCAACAAAAGGGTGGTTTTACCAAGAAAGGCTTAAGTTCTGCAAATTGCAACATCTGGAGACTAGACACCTGCGAGATGATCTGATTGAGGAGTATAAGGCCTTGAATGGGTTGAGCAGGCACAATTCTGATGGGATTCTTCCTCTTGCTCAGATTATGAACCTGAGGGGGCATAAATTCAAATTGAGGAAAGACAGTTATATAGATGTGGGGAAATTTGCCTTTAGCCAGCAGGTAGTTGATTACTGGAACAAACTTCCATCTGTTGTTTTGGAAGTTGATAGCGTAAATAAATTCAAGGAAGAACTGTACAAACATTAAGAGAGACTGGATTTGTGAAATGGATTTTTTTTTTTTTTTTGGCTGTTGCTACATCAGCTTGCTTTCTTGCACCACAAGCCTCTTCTACTACTACTTGGTGGGGGGGGGGTTGCCAGTGCAGCAAAAGCCTGTGCCTTCCTTGCTTGTTTGTTATTGTTATTTGGTTTTTAGGAGCATTAGCAACCAAGGCCATATTGCTCCAGGAATATGCGGTGGTCATTTCCTGACCTTTCCGCATCCTCCATATTTGGTGGTGACTGGCTTGAACCCCGGTCTAATCAAGAAGCGTGTGCTACACACTGCTGCTCCTTCCCACCTGGCTACGGAGGCACCTAGATTCCTTGCACTATACAGCAAATGGTATTACTATAGAAAGAACAGACAGGATAGGAGGGGCAGAGGGGTTATGTTCTTAGTTAAGAAGCACGTAAAATTTAAGGCAGTGCATCCAGTTAACAAGGGTGGCTAGTGCAATACAGAGTCAGCTTAGTGTGACAAAAGGGAAAACAAAAGCACTGGGAAAACAAAAATGAGAGTAGGAGTGTGTTATAGGCCTAATGACTCTGATTAGTATAACAGTAAACTGTGCAGAGAAATAGAGTGGGCCAGTAAATTAAAATATCTTATTATGGGGGATTTTAACTTTCCAGATATTGACTGGAACTTGCACTAGCATCTTATATGTGGATTTATTGGATGACTGTTTTCTTTGGCAATATGTCAGAGAGGCAACAAGAGAGAGAGAGAGAGTAATACTCTTGATCTGATTATCAGCAGTGATTATTCATTCATTAAGAATCTGCAGATAAAAGAACCACTAAGTGGCAGTGATTACAGTGTATTGATGTGGAATTTACTTAAATATGTAATTACCACCAAGGGTAAATTGAAGGATTTTTGCTTTCATAAAAGTGAATACAGTGGTCTCTTACAGTTTTTAAATTCTGTGAAGTGGGACCTAATGGTCTTACCATTAGGTCCCACTTCACAGATTGATTGATTGATTCTCATTTAGATTGATTCTCATTTAGAATTTGCTAATGGTCTTACCATTAGCAAATTCTAAATGAGAATCAATCAAGAAAATAATCATAGAAGCTACTAGGCTATTCATACCAACTAAGAAACAGAATTCAAGGATTAGACTTAAACGGATGTCAGATGAATTTATGAGACTCATTTCAGAGAAGCAAAATTCATGGGATGCATATAAATTATCAGGTGATACAGACACCTATCATAAATAGTCTGCAATCAAGTCTCTAAGGATGTTAGGCAATCTTTGGCAAAGGATGTGAGGAAAAATAGCAAAGACTTCTTTACTTATGCAAACACTAGAAGAAAGGGATGAATCAAATTGGTCCACTTGATATTGATAGTTTGACTGCTGATGATCCTGCTCAGGTTGCTGAAAAACTGAGTGAGTATTTTGTATCTATATTCACACATAAGGAATTCTTTACAGAAGGGGATGACAGAAGTTTATGAAACTCCAAAACAGAGCTAAAAATGATTTTGTAATAACTGAGAGGAAAGTGGAAGAGAAATTGTTGAAGTTAAACATACAAAAGGCACCTGGGGGGATGGAATCTATCCAATTATATTAAGAGCAGCAGTGAAGGAAGTAAGCAAACTGTTAGCCATAATTATGAGAGCATCCTTGGTTTCAGGGGAAGGTTCCTGCAGACTGGAGATGTATGAATGTATCCCCAGTTCACAAAGGAGGATCAAAGGGTGACATAAGTAATTACAAACCTGTTAGTTTAACTTCTGTTCCAGAGAAAATAATGGAGTCACTGGTAAAGGAAGTAATATAAGATCATCTAAACAAGGCTGTAATTATACTAAAGACACAGCATGGGTTTGTTAGAGGGTAATCTTGTCAATTTTATTGGATAATACGATGTGGTTACAAAGTAACTGGATACAAAATATAATTTTGATATCATATACAGTAAACCCCCGCTATTTGCGGTATCTGTATTCGTGGTTTCGCGTATTCGCGATCGCTGATTTATTATATAAAAAAATGAAACCTAAAAAAATGTGAATTTTAAAGCACCGTGAACATTTTCTGCCATAAAAAAACATGGGCGTCGCTAAAATTATCTTTCCCGGTAAAAACAGCATTCAGTGGGTGGGGGGAGAGGGGTGACAAAATCCCGAGCGTGGATGTTTCTCGCTAATCCTTGTTCAGTATGTGTTATGCGCTTGTCATGGAAGGTTTGGTCGTTTGCTTTTTTTTAATTTATATACTTATAAATTGAATAAATTTATCAATTTATAAATTGACATGCTTACAAAAGTGATAAATCTACCATTTTGCAGTGTAAAACAGACTTTTTCGAGTGTGTTAACGGAAGAAAGTTCCTTTATTGTGGACAAGTTATTTTTTACCCGTACAAAAATATGGCTACAAATAACAAGGGAAATGTGAAAATATCAAAGAAGGTGATGACATTAGCAAATAAAATTGAGTTATTACACAAAATTTCTAATGGTGAAAGTCTCTCTTCAGTGGCAAAACATTATAAAATCAATGAGTTAACGGTACGATCAATCAAAAAATTGGAACAAAAAATCCGCCGTAGTGTCCGTGAAAACGTGCTAATTGCTTCAAACATTTGCTCTGTAACTCGTGAAGTTAAATTAGAAAAAATGGAAAAAGCTTTAAATCTGTGGATAGAAGACCAAACTCAAAATAAAATTCCGTTAAGTTCACTCATCATTCGTGAAAAGGCAAAACTTCTTTATCAACACTTTAGCGAAACTGGTGATAGCACTGGCAGGATAAGTTTTTTTTCTAGCAAAGGCGCTGGTTTGAAAGATTTGTTTGAAATTTCTAATAAATATTACATTTAATATTAATTGTTTCTTATTTTCATTTCGATACCATATGCTTGAATTTCACTATGTACTGTCTATGTACATAGTCATATTGTGAAGGTACATATAATACATACACAGACACAATTTTAGACTAGTTTTCTTATATATTTCATACTTTGAAACGGAACCCCTTTATTACTATGGGAGCCATAACTCAGTATTTGCGTTTTCGGTATTCGCGACATTTCTCAGGAACGTAACCCCCGCTATTCGCGGGGGTTTACTGTACTTATATTTCAGGAAAGATTTTGATACTGTTTTACATAAAAGACTGCTGTACAAATTGGAGCAGTATAGCATTAAGGACAAGTTGCTATTATGGATAAAGGGATGATCGAGTGGGATAAGAGAAAGTGTGATAATCAATGGACATTGCTCTTCATGGAATAATGTTATTAGTGGAGTCTCTGAGGGTTTGGTTTTGGGCTCATTGTTTTCTATATTCATCAATGATACTGATGAAGTCATATCAGTTTAATGTCCAAGTTTGCAGATGATACAAAGGTTGGCTCAGTGGTAAATGACAGTATGCTAATGCAATAAATCTAGAAAAGTTAGGCAGATGGGCTGAGATATGGCAACTGAAGTTTAACATTGACAAATGCAAATGCTGCATATGGTTAGCAAATGAGTTCTATACTCAGGGTAGTGGAAAATGAAAAAGACCTGTGGGTAATTGTGCAGTCAGATATTTAGTTCTCTGAGCAATGCAAACAGGCTGCCAGGACAGCACATGGGGTCTTGTCTATGATATACAGGAATTTTGCATTAAGGAAAAGGAGATGATTATGCCTTTGTATAAGGCAATGGTCAGCCCACATCTTGAGTACTGCATACAGGTCTGGAGGCCTCATTTTAGGAAGGATGTAGAGTTGCTAGAGGAGATACAGATAAGGACAACAAGAAGCCTTTCTCTTACTAAGAACCGAAGCCTTTCTTGGTAAGAGAACAGATTTAGCACGCTCAATGCTGATGAAATTCTTCCTCTTGCTCAGACTATGCACATGAGGGAGAATAAATTCAAATTAAGGAAAAACAGTTGCAGAATAGATGTGCCGAAGTTTTCCTTTATCCAGCAGGTGGTTTATTGTTATTGTTGGAACAAACTTCCATCTGATGTGGAAATGGATATTTTTAATAAATTCAAGGAAGAACTAGACAAACTGTTGGAGGGGATGGTTAGGCAAAATGAAAAGGTTTTTTTTTTTTTTTTTTTTTTGCTGACGCTGTATCAGCTTACTTTCTTTCATCATTTGCCAATACTAATATTGTTATTTCAGATGTGGAGATCTGTGAACAGTACTATACTAATATCAGCACCAGAAGGCAGAATAAGTGTACATATAATAGTACAGAAGGTACTGCATAAGGTTTTGTAGTTCTACCAATATAAACTCCTCTTTGAACAAGTGCAAGCAGATTATGCCAAAATCTGACTGACATTTGCTTTGAACTTCTCAGCACAAATGAAGGTAGATACCAAATGGCTATGGAACATCGACTGGGGGAGACAAGATTCATTTCAACTTCAACGGGACTGTGAACACCTAAAACTGCAGAATTTGGGCAACAGAGCCACTGTATACAATACACAAAATCCCCTCACATGCAAATAAGGTTACTGTATGGTGGAGTTTCACAGCTACTTTGTTATCAGCCCAATTTTTTTTTTTTTGAAGAAAATCACCATACTGAACCCAGAATATGTTCAGTTACTGTTAAACAGTGCTGAGGCATGTTAGCAACTGTTGTCATTCCACAAATGCAACAGTGAGGATGTCTGGACAATAATGTTTATGCAAGACAGAGCACCTCCACATAATTAGGAAATCTTCACAGAGAACTGCTACAACAGCATTTTGCCAAAAGTGATTAACAGGTAGCCATGAAAATGATGGTAAACACTCATTCATTTTCATGGCTACCTCAATCCTCTTAACTTTTGGCTCTGGGGAGGACTTGACTGAGGGATCATGTACATTACAGCAACATGCCTGATCTAGCACCCTTGAAGGACAGCATCACACAGCATGTGAGAAACATCAGTCCAGCTTAATACATCCAAAACCTTTGTCAGCAATAGAAGTAAGTCACCACACTTGCTCAGCAGCAAGAAAATCAGACACACAGAGTTCCAAAAAACATACGGACAGCCCATGGTAATATATCCTGCTTACAGCTGTTGTTGTTGTTGTTATTTGGTTTTTAGGAGCATTAGCAACTAAGTTTTTTTTTTTTTTTTTTTTTTTGATTTGGTAGTTGTTGGCGCATCGGCTTCTGTGGCCATATTGCACCTCCCAAGGTTTTTGCAGTACTTTGATCCAAGCCCGAGGCGGGAATCGAACCCACGACCTTTGGTTTGCCGGGCAGGTACTTTACCCACTCGGCTAGCCCGGTCGGCTAGCAACTAAGGCCATATTGCTCTGGGGATATGCGGTGGTCATTCCCTGACCTTTCCGCATCCTCCGTATTTGGTGGTCACAGGCTCGAACTCCAGTCTAATCAAGAAGCGTGTGCTACGCACTGCTGCTCCTACTCACCTGGCTACGGAGGTGCCCCTGCTTACAGCAATAAAAGTGAAATTTGTAAAGAAATTAGTTTTTCATTATGTACCCAGGCATCCTTTTGAAGGATTATAATTTTTCAGTTGTGAATGTGCATTTCTATTGGAATGATCATATGGCTGTCCACAGATTTTGATTTTCCAAGCAAAGTGAAAAAGAACTCTGACAAACAGATAATATTTAGTTTTATTTAGTCGCAATTTACATGTTTATCATTAGTGACATTCTTTAACAGAGTCCTTTCAACCTTCAGCATCAAATCTAATGCCAGCAATTTTAAGAGAAAACAAGATTATGTGACAAACTGATTGAGTAATAGATGAGTTCAGCATCAAATAAAATCATCCAAGGGACAGTGATTAAATGACAAGCATTTTCAGGTAAATGAATGCATAGCTACAGTAAAGTTTCTTATGGGTTGCATATAATTGACAATTGCCAAGTAAGGTTAGGTTCAATGAAAGATTTGATACCTGGCTTGTGAAGGGCAAAATAAAAACAGTGAATAGTCACAGCAGCTGTCTGGAATCCATAAAACAGGAACTCAGAAACTTAACTGCAAAGAAGAAAATCAGCGAACACCAAAGTTCCTGCTTCGTACTTCTTAATCATTATCATCTTCATTTCTAAATCAATTTTGTTTCATTTCCTGGCACTACCACCACTTGCACTTTTCGTTGGTCGCTTTCCCTTCATCATTGTAATATATAAATAGGAATGAAGAGACGTTTCTGAAAATTTGTTTTTATATGATTGAAGATTTCAGTGAAGGGGAACACATTTCACCATAATAGTGTAAAAACCCACACAATTCCAGTTATCGGGATTATCGCAAATGCAATAGGATTGAGTTTACTACCCGTTTATAATAGATTGCACTAACAGATAAGCCCAATAAAGCAGAAAGTGCCACTTATTTTTATTGTTTTTTGGTTGTGACCTCCAGAAATGTGCTTTAGAAAAATATCACAAAGGCGTTCCAAATTGATTCTTATAACAGGAATATATGATAGCGATGAAAGGGTAGTGCGATTTCCATTATAAATATGACCTTTTAGAGAGATAAATAGTTTAGTTATAAAGTGAAAATTTCAACTTCCAAAGCTTTGGAACGAATTACACAAAAAAAAAAAAAAAAAAACAATGTGTTATTGGATTCATATTACGATATTTTCATGATACCTCCATTTATTCCTACAGGATGCAAAATACGTTTCCATGATTTTTTTTTAAGTTTGCACCAGCCAGAAAAACTTACATAAAGTCGAATTTCCGTAAGTCGAGTATTACGTAAGTCGGGGAGTTCCTGTACTTATTACCCCAAATGTAAGGTGTACTCAATCCACTGGTCTTAGATCTGATTTCACTGCTCTCAAAACAAATTTTTGATGTTGGCTAATATCCTAATTAATATTAATATTTTATTATTAATCAATGTTTCCTAACTAATATTAATATTTTAATTTAATTTATGTTAGTATTTAATTAATGCCAATATTTTATTATTACTTAATATTTCCTAATTAATATAACAACATTATGTGTTTTAGAATACAGTCAGTTCTGCTATAACGCATATTTTCGCAACGTAAATTTGCTCCAACGTGACTGATATATTAGGGAACAATACGAGTATAATGCGATTTTCGCATTGGCTCATGCACGATTTCATCTGTGAGTAACCAGGTGAACACAAAACCCAGCAGAAAGCTGCACAGAAAATACATACAAGTACAAAGCTTAAGAAATGCAAACATCAAATGTGTGAACTATATTACCCATTTACTGTAGTTGTATTGGTCGGAGACACTGTTGTCATTCGCTGTATTCCAAGATAATGGGTGATACTGTAGACTGAATCACATTTTCAGGAGCTCACATTTTTCTGTTCAAACAGAAATTTCATGAGTTGGGATAGCGTGAGCGAAGGAGCACATTTCTGGAGGTCACTACCATAAAACAAAAACAATTTGCAGTTCCCAGTTTATTGGGCTTTTCTGTTAGTGCAATCTAATTATAAATGGGTAGTAAACTATCTTACTACATTTGCGATAATACCGATAGCTGGAATTGTGTGGGTTTTTATGTTATGGTGAAATATGTTTTCCCTTCCATGAAATCTTCGATCAATAAAAAACATAAATACATTTTTGGAATCTTCTCTTCATTCCTATTTTTTAAGCTTCATAAACTTGTCTCACTTGTGCAATTTATGCGTCCCATGTTTGTCATTATTGATTGCTTATCTTTTTTTACTGTTTTAAATTTTACAATTCAAAAAAAAAAAAAAAGAAAATGCCAGTGAACAGAAATATGAAATATCAATTAGTATGTATATATTACAGTGCTATATTTGCTGTAATATTTATTTATTTATTAGAAATTTAAAATGTTTAAACCTGTGTTAGCAATTTTATTGGGTTTCTAACTTTTTTTTAGTGTTTTACTTACTAGACTGAACATTTTTTGAGTGGTCTGCCCCATCCCTATTTTTCCCATAAGCCCTGCTGTTTTTTATGTGAGAAATACCATAATGTGGAGATTTTTAGGAACATGTCTACTGCATTATAACAGAACTGACTGTAATTGGTTTGTAAGTGCAAAGTGTAGAATGGGCATCAAACAATTAGAGTATATGAAATAAGTAAGTAACATAGGCACTAGAATGATGCAGCTGTTGTTCCTACAGTTGTCAGAAAAGGTAAACAGGCATGTTAGAAAAGGTAAACAGAAGACATATGCAAATGACATTATAATAAAACAATGATTGCACTGACACTAGCACAGAATAGTATCATATTTCAAAATTGTAAAAATAAACAGATCATATTTTGGATTTTCATTATGTACTTTCTTTTCTTTAGTAAAGAAAGTGATTAATCTACATATGAGGTTAATCATTTTCTCAGTTAATCAGCATTAACCTTGTACTACAAATAACATTATAACTACTGACTGTTGATGAATAAGTACCTTCAACTTCCACACACAATTTGTGGAACCAAAGTAAAGGACAAGTGTCACAAAATATTATTTGGTTATCAGTAACTGCCTTCTGTTGGTAGGACTGATGAGCATAGCAGAAAGCTTGCTTAAGTGTCTTCATAATCTCATCAACCTGAAATTGATAATCATATCGTTAGTTTCATATATGATACATTAATTAAAAGATTACATGGTTACATATCATTTTATGAGTGAGCACAGTGTAAAACTAAAGCATTAATATTTATTTAACATAAATCCTTTACTTGAAACATATTTTTATAGGTTTCGGAGGACTTTGATAAAAATATATGTTGTTCCCACTTAGAGCCAGTATTTCTAGTTCTGAAAATATCAGCTTTGAGGGGGCTTTCAGTACTTTATTAAAAGAGGGTTCAAATTTATTTATACAAATTTAAATTTACAAAAAGTGTTATTTCAACACACTAAGGCTGACCATGGTTTCCGGGCAACATCCGAGGATGCCAATGTGCACTTTACAAGATAAAGCTCGTATGCTGCCACAAAAATTACACAGTCTATTGTTAAGTTCTGGTACAGGGGGATGGGCAAAATAATGGAAACATCTGTGATAAGATTCACTGGTATGCATTAATATGGTGCTGGGCCATCCTCTGCTTTTAAAGCAGCTTATATTCTATGGAATAGATTCAAATAAACTTTGAATTGTCTTAAGAGGAATATATTGGACCAGTCTTCATGAAGAAACATTTCAAGCTTCTTGAATGATGAAGGTGGAGGAAATCTGCTTCTCACTCTCCTCTCCAAATATGCCCACAGTGGCTTAATATTGCTTAAGTCTGGTGATTATGCAGGCCATGGGAGATGCTTAGCCTCAGTTTCATGCTCCTCAAACCACAAATGGCAACATCTGGCTATGCATATTGGAGAATTATTATCTTGAAACATAGTATCATTTGTGAAAAACAATATTTTCACCATGGGATGAACCTGGCCACTGATTACATCAAGGTAATCAGTGGCAGTAATTTGCCTGTTCAGGATGACGAGAGGACCTAAAGAACACCAAGATATTGCTGCTGAAACCATTGTTGTCCTCCTCTATGTTTGACAGTTGGCACAAGACAGTCAGGATGATGTGCTTCCTTTGGCATTTGCCAAATGTGAACTCTCCCTGATGTTGGAAAAATATGAATAATGATTCATCTGAAATTCATCTGAAAATATTATGTTTCAAAACATCAATTGTCCAGTTTTTGTGATTCTTACATCAATGCATCCTCTTCTTAGCATTACCATCAGTAACAAGTGACTAGGCAATAGCAGTACTGACATAAATTTCAGCTTTATGAATTTCTCACCAAACTGTTTTGCTAGAAACTGAATTGCTGAGACTCACATTAAGTTGTTTTTCAGATTTTATGTTTTTGGGCTGCAATCCTTTTTCGATGTCTAGCTATCTCTTTCAGTCAGCTTTGATTTTCTGCCACAATTTTTCCAATCCGTTTTCATTTCCATACTTGGTAAATGTAGACATCACTTTCAATACAGTTGCTCTAGATAAGGGGTTTTAAAGGGGGGCAATATTGCCCCCAAGGGGGCAAAAATCGGTTTTGGGCAGGGGGAGAAAAAATCATGGGTATTACAATGGTTTGTAGCCCTCCAAAGTTCAACCCTACCTGACAACATCTTATTCATTAATATTTAATTTCTCTCATTGGGGTTTTCTTTCCCCTGAGATAACTGATTTTTAACATATAGGTACTGTATATTATATTAGGAGCGAATGAGAAATTTTGATAAAAGGAAGATAGCAAGTATGATTTAATTCAACCACCTTTGATTTTCATAGGCATGAAATGTCTAAGTGCTTTCAGAGGTAATATCTCCATAATCCTTGGCATTTATGCCTTTCCAACAGCTGCCACCTTGACGGTGGCATGGAGAGTGTGGTTTATTTATTTATCCTTTTGTTTCTGTGGTCAATATATGAGGCATGGATGGGATGAGGAAATGTTTTGGTCTATTGTTTTTACTTTCTAAGCGACAATTATTATTGATTTATTGTTTCCCTGTGGAAGTTGTACACTTGATACTGTTGCACATAGAAGACTACTATACAAATTGGAGCAGTAAGGCATTAAGGGCAAGTTGCTAAAATGGATAAAAGGATGGTTGAGTGGGAGAAGACAGAATGATAATCAATGGATACTGCTCTTTGGGTACTAATGTTATTAGTGGAGTTCCCCATGGTTCGGTGTTGGGCCCATTGTAGTTTTCTGTATTTATCAATGATATTTATGAAGGTATATCAGGGTTATTGTCCAAGTTTGCAGACAATACGAAGGTTGACTAGGTTGTTAATGATAGTAATGATAGTACACTACTGTAACAGGATTTAGAAAAGTTGAGCAGATGGGTTGAGAGGTAGCAACCGAAGTTTAACACTGACAAATGTAAAGTACTGCATATGGGTAGCAGTAACCCCAGAGTAACATACCAACTAGGTGGTACTACACTCAGGGTAGTGAAGAATGAAAAGGACCTGGGGGTAATTGTGTAGTCAGATATGAAGTTTTCTGAGCAGTGCAGACAAGCTGCAAGAGTAGCTCATGATGTCTTGTCAATGATACACAGAAATTTTGCTAGCAGGGATAAGGAGGTGATTCTTCCCTTGTATAAGGCAATAGTCAGACCACACTTTGAGTACTGCGTACAGGTCTGGAGGCCTCATTTTAGGAAAAATGTAGCGCTGCTGGAACGAGTACAGAGAAGGGCAATGAGATTGGTGAGTGGAACAAAGGGTTGCTGTTATCATGAAAGGCCCAAGTTGTGCAAACTGCTCAGATTATTTATATGAGGAGAAAATTAAAATTGAGGAAAGACAATTGTAGAATAGATGTGCAGAAATTTGCCTTTAGCCAGGGGGGTGGTGATAGTTGGAACACACTTCCATCTGTTGTAGAGGAGGTCAACAACTTAAATAAGTTCAAGGCAGAACTAGACAAACATTTGGAGTGGACAGATGGATGAAATCAGAAGGTTGTTTTGTTTTGTTTTTTCTGGCTGACGCTATATAAGCTTGCTTTCTTGCATCATATGTCTCTGCTAATGCTAAAGTTGTTCATTTTTGATCCACAGTGCTTTTGTGAGTGACATGGGCTATGAGAGTTAAATAAAAATAGTTTCTATTTTATTATTTAATAAAATAGAAATCATGTCAAGTGCTAGCTTATGGTTTTATTATTGAAAGCCCATTTGACTAAAGACAGCTAATGTGCCTTATGTGTAATAGTTCTTTTTCAAATGATGCTATGAAACCATCAAGAATTTTAGATCACTTAAAAAGGATGCATCATGATAAAGTTGGTAAACATATCGAATATTTAAATATTCGATATTTTTAACAATGTAACACCGTTACTTACTTATTTAAGAAAATCACACACACACAAATGACAATGGAATGATTGCACCTTATAAAATTGCAGAAATCATTGCAAAAACTGGTAGTGCTCATACAGTTGCTGAGACTGCCATACAACTCACATTAGAGATTGCAATTTCAACAGTGATGCATCAAAATCCTTCCAGTATTTTCAAAGCATTGCCACTGTGCAATGATTCAATTCGAAGTGAATCAATGAGATATCAGTTAACACTGAAGAACAGCTAACTGACAAACTAAAAATGAGAAAATTTTCTAATCAGATTGATGAATCCACAGTTACTGACAATAAGGCCCTTCTAATGGCATACGTTCATTATTTCGAGGGTGATTGTAAATTGCAAGAAGAGATGTTGTTTGTAAAATCTACAGAAACTGGCACATCCATTTTTGCTGCTGTAAAAACATGGTTTGATGAAAAACAAGTACCACAGGGAAAATTTTGTATCTGTGCCACTGATGGTGCTACCTCCATAGATTGAAGACAAAGGTTTTAAAACCACCTAAAGGAAGTATGTCCTGAAGTTCATGCAATGCAATGCACTGACATCATCTGGTTGCAAAAAATATTAGTCCAGTATAAATAATAATAATATTTATATTTTATAAATATTATTATTATTATTAGCCATATGGTGCAAGAAAGCCTGAGGCTTATGCTGCAGCAGCCAAAAAAAAATTCCTGAGTTACTCTTTTTTTTTTTTTTTTTTTTATTTGGTAGTTGTTGGCGCATCGGCTTCTGTGGCCATATTGCACCTCCCAAGGTTTTTGCAGTACTTTGATCCAAGCCCAAGGCGGGAATCGAACCCGCGACCTGAGTTACTCTGAGAGAGAGAGAGAGAGAGAGAGAGAGAGAGAGAGAGAGAGAGAGGAGAATGATGATGAATGATGAATGCGGAATTACTTAACAAGTACAGGTCACTGATGAAAAAAAGCCGTGAATTAGGGTTCAATTTGAAAGTGTCTGCAATTCTGCCCAGACACGATAGGAGGGAGTATATGATGACAGCCCTGTCGATCAATTCGGCCCTGGAAAGATTGTGCAGAGCTCAAGGGGTAGAATTTTTTTCAGCCTGGTCTGTACTTATTAACAGGAGAGACTGCTTCTACAGGGATGGGATACACTTAAATAGAAAGGGTGCAAGAATATTTGCTGTTGCTATCGAGGCAGTGTTAGGGGGTCGGAAAACTGCAAGATTAGGGGGGATACAAGGACTAATAGATTAACAGTAGCCAATGGCAGAGGAGAAAGTGATTCTTGCACTGCTTCTATTGGAATGAGCAGCAGCCTGGAAAATAAGATGCAGGATATTTCAGAGACTGCTGGGAATCATTGGGGTACAAGTAAACACATGGGTTGTGTTAGGGTGGCTAAGAGGAAGAGCAGGTGCATGTATGCTTGCGTGTACACCAATGCTAGGAGTCTAGTAAATAAATTTGATGAATTTGAGGTATTGCTCAAAACATGAAAGGCAGATATTGTTGGGATTTCAGAGACGTGGTGTCACACAGATATAAGGAATGCAGAACTGGAATTTGAGGAGTACAATGTCTACAGAAAGGATAGACTGGATAGGAAGGGAGGAAGGGTTATGCTATTAGATCAAAGGCTGACACAAGTAATTATAGACCTGTGAGTTTAACTTTTGTTCCCAGAAAATTAATGGAGGCACTGGTTAAAGAAGCACTGCAGGATCATCTAGACAAGACTTCAGTTATAGCTCAGACACAGCATGGTTTTGTTAAGGGGATGTCTTGCCTGACCAATTTGATTGGATACTATGATGCAGTCACAAAAGAACTGGATGCAGGGAATAACTTTGATATTATATACTTGGATCTTAGAAAGGCTTTTGATACTGTTGCACATGGAAGACTGCTGCACAAATTGGAGCAGTGTGGCATTGGAGGCAAATTGCTGCTATGGATAAAGGAGTGGTTGAGGGAGAGAAGACAGAGAGTGGTAATCAATGGACACTGCTCATCGTGGACTAATGTTATTAGTGGAGCCCCTCAGGGTTCAGTATTGGGTCCTTTATTGTTTTCTGTATTTATAAATGATATTGATGATGGTATATCGGGCTTAATGTCCAAGTTTGCAGACAATACGAAGGTTGGCAGGGTTGTCAAGGACACTACTGACACTATGCTGCTGCAACAGGATCTGGAAAGGTTGAGCAGATGGGCTGAGAGGTGGCAAATGAAGTTTAACATTGACAAATGTAAAGTACTACATATGGGAAACAGCAACCCCAGAGCAACGTATCAACTCTGTGGTACTACACTGACAGTGGTAGAGAATGAAAGGGACCTGGGGGTGGTTGTGCAGGCAGATATGAAGTTCTCTGAGCAGTGCAGACGGGCTGCAAGAGTAGCTCATGGTGTATTGTCAATGATATATAGCAATTTTTCTAGCAGGGATAAGGACGTGATTATTCCCTTGTATAAGGCAATGGTCAGGCCACACCTAGAGTACTGTATACAGGCCTGGAGACCTCATTTCAAGAAGGATGTAGAGCTGCTGGAACGAGTACAGAGAAGGGCAACAAGATTAGTGAATGGAACAAAGGGGTGCTCTTACGAAGAAAGATTTAAGTTTTGCAAATTACAGTGTCTGGAGACTAGGCACCAGCGAGGTGATCTGATAGAGGTGTACAAAGCCTTGAATGATTTGAGCATGCTCGATGCTGATGGGATTCTTCCTCTTGCTCAGAATAATCACCTGAGAGGGCATAAATTCAAATTGAAGAAAGACAGATGTAGGATAGATGTGCGGAAATTTGCCTTTAGCCAGTGGGTGGTTAGTAGGTGGAACAGACTTCCATCCCTTGTCGTGGAAGTTGATAGCCTAAATAAGTTTAAGGCTCGGCTGGACAGGTATTTCGAACGAACAGAGGGGTGAAGTGGAAGTGGTTATTTTTTATTTATTTATTTTACTTTAATTTTTTTGGCTGATGCTGCATAAGCTTGCTTTCTTGCATCAAATGCCTCTACTAATGCTAATGATATCCAGCTCAGGACCCTGTGTGTGCCAAGCCCATACTCACCAGATGTGAGCCCCTGGGGTTATATGCTATGTGACCTTTTCAGAAAATTTTGTATTGATAATGAAGAACTTCATGCAAGGCTTCTTTTACATACAGAAGTCAGATGGCTTTCTAAAGGAAACTGTCTAACAAGGTTTGTAAACCTTTTTGATATGATAATTAGTTTTTCAGAAAGCAAAGGGGAGACAGATTTAGGAAAGAAGATCAGAAAACACAAAAACAACATATATTACATGGCTTGGATTTTTTGAAAACTTAATGAAGTATCACTTCAACTTCAAGGGAAATTAATTGCGGTGATAGACTACAAAAGCGTATTAAAAGCCTTCACTGAAAAACTGAAATATTTGAAAGCAATTTAATGAGAAAACAATTTTGTGGCATGCAAGAGTTAGCTGAAATCAATGAATCTCTCACCGAGAATGATTTTAAGAATTATTCAGATCATTTGTGTTCTTTAAAATGTGAAATGAAAAACAGATTTTCAGATTGGATGCGATACTGGGTCTGTTAGTGAAGAAATTCAAGAACTCATTGAATTAAAATGTAAATTTTAAAAAGGTGGAATGGCTAAGTTGTGGGTGATCAAAAACAACTAAACTTCTTTATTCAACAATATGGTCTGAAATGGCCAAAGTACTTCTTTGTTTTCCAATCTATTATATGATTCAAAGTGGTTTTAGTTCAGTAAATAAAATATTAACAAAGGAAAGAAACAGAATTGATATATATATTCAAGAGGAAACATTAGAATTAAATTTACTCACATCATACTGAACATTGAATTTTAAGTTAAGAAGCATCAGGCTCAGGGATCCCATTAAATTAAAAAGTAAGTATAAAGTATTTTCTTGTTTAAAATTTCATGGGGGACAATTAGGGATAAAATTGTCTTAAAGAGCCCTTTAGGGGGCGATAATTAAAAAAAGGTTGAGAAACACTGTTCTAGATAATAAATGAGCAGTTTTAGTCTCACCAATGCCCCTATTAAATATACACTAACAATTTAACCTCTCTGAAATTCAGACAGGTCAGCCATTTTCTTCATGTACCTTTTTATACACCTCTAAATACACATCACCTTTTACTGCCTTTATGTCATAATACTACTTGCAATAAACAAAACAAAATCATCACTGCATGTTCACAAATACATCATACAGCCATTACAAAAACTACTACTTTCATTTCAGGTGTTTCCATTATTTTGTCTACCCCCAGTATATCAGCTGCAATAAAATAGTTAAAATGAACCTGGAAGCTTCTCTGCCTCTTAGAACTATAGCGAAGTATAGAGAGAAATTTTTGCTATCTGACGTGCATCTCAGAATTATTCTAATCAGTAAAAATATGAATTTTAACTATAGTTATAGGATTATATTTTTTAATAGCTTTTAATAAATGGACCTTACCTCCTGACCACATGGTTAAAGCATGAAAAGTGTGAATGAATTACATGGAGGAAATTAAAAAACTAAACTTTTACATAACAAAGAACTCTGAATCCTCATGTAATTCATTCTCACTCTTCATGCTGTAACCAAGTGGTAAGTTCCATTTCTTAAAAACTATGCTCATAAAATTGTCACATTTCTTGGAACTTTAAGGTATGCTATAAACCTATGGAATTGTATTTTATCTATAATTATTTAGAGAGTAATAATAATAACTATTATTATTATTATTATTTCATTATCAGCTATACAAAAATTGCAGTTGTGTTAACGATTCCTAATATTGATATTTTATTTTTAATAGAATATCAATGAATATCAATGGATTATGAAAACATTTCTCATAATCCATCTTAGCTGAACTAACCCATTTAGTGGCATTTGACTGCAGACTAGTTTGTACTTACTGTGGATTTCTGTGTCCTGATAATTTAAAATCATCCCATGCATTTTTCTTTTCTGCCAACAATAGTCTCATCAGTTCATCTGGTATCCACTTAAGTCTAAACCTTGAACAGTATATCTTAGTTGGTATAAAAAGCTTAGTAGCCTCTATGATTACTTGTATGCTTCCCATCTAGAATTTGTAGTTGATAACAACATCAGTTTTTCCCACTGAAAAGAATTTAAAAACTTTCTGAGACAATGATACAGGTTGGCCTTGACTAATGTGATTAATTCGTCCCGTGAGCGAATCACGTGAAACAGAAATGCGTTAATCGAATATAATAATCAATAGGAAAAATTATAATTGGTCCGTGACCTTCAGGAATGACCATAAAGAATTTTTAAAATACCTTTTAAATAACTTTTTACTGTTATACCAAGTAAAAGATAATGAAAATAATTATATAATTAAATGTATATAAAATACACAATGAAGAAACTATTTGTTACAGAAATATGTGAACAGTATCGGCTTTCCTTTTTGCATCAATCAATTTCCAATAACTGACAACAATGTTCTCTAGGCCCAGGCGAAATAAATATTGCAGAGAACCTCAAACCTTTTGTTTGAGGTACTCTGGATTATGATAGATTTCATGTAGTTCTTTTACCATTATCTCCTTTGCGGTAATATTTTCATCTGGCTCATTTAAAAATAAAAATTTTTTTTTTTTTTTTTGCATTTAAAAATTAGAATTTTTACATTTAAAATTTAGAATTTTTACAATTACATTTAAAAATTAGAATTTTTAAATGTAAGTCAACAAGTGACTTTATTAGCAGGAGACAAAACAAGTAACACTTCTGCTTCCGATGGTTGATGGAACACACTGATTCAGGCAGAGGGCAAACACTTGTTCATTGCCTGTCCAACATGTAGTAAGCTTAGCACGTAATTCAAATCTTTTTCAACTATCACATAAAAAAAAATGGAAATTTTTATCGTGTAAAGTGAAAAGTGGTATAATTTTTTAAAATAGCAGCAACTGAAAAATGCATTAATCATTAGCATTAGCATTAGTAGAGGCATTTGATGCAAGAAAGCAAGCTTATGCAGCATCAGCCAAAAAAAAAAAAAAACAACTTCCACTTCACCCCTTTGTTCATTCAAAATACCTGTCCAGCTGAGCCTTAAACTTATTTAGGCTATCAACTTCCACGAAAAGGGATGGAAGTCTGTTCCACCAACCAACCACTCACTGGCTAAAGGCAAATTTCTGCACGTCTATCCTACATCTGTCTTTCCTCAATTTGAATTTATGCCCTCTCAGGTGATTATTCTGAGTGAGAGGAAGAATCCCATCAGCATTGAATTTGCTCAAACCATTCAATGCTTTATACACCTCTATCAGATCACCTCGTTGGTGCCTAGTCTCCAGACACTGTAATTTGCAAAACTTAAGCCTTTATTCGTAAGACCACCCCTTTGTTCCATTCACTAATCTTGTTGCCCTTCTCTGTACTCGTTCCAGCAGCTCTACATCCTTCTTGAAATGAGGCCTCCAGACCTGTATACAGTACTCTAGGTGTGGCCTGACCATTGCCTTATACAAGGGAATAATCACCTCCTTACCCTGCTAGAAAAATTCCTATATATCATTGATAATACACCATGAGCAACTCTTGCAGCCCGTCTGCACTGCTCAGAGAACTTTATATTTGCCTGCACAACCACCGCCAGGTCCCTTTCATTCTCTACCACTGTCAGTGTAGTACCACAGAGTTGATACGTTGCTCTGGGGTTGCTGTTTCCCATGTGTAGTACTTTACATTTGTCAATGTTAAACTTCATTTGCCACCTCTCAGCCCATCTGCTCAACCTTTCCAGATCCTGTTGCAGCAGCATAGTGTCAGTAGTGTCCTTGACAACCCTACCTACCTTTGTATCGTCTGCAAACTTCGACATTAAACTTGATATACCATCATCAATATCATTTATGAATACAGAAAACAATAATGGACCCAACACTGAGCCCTGAGGGACTCCACTAATAACATTAGTCCACGATGAGCAGTGTCCATTGATTACCACTCTCTGTCTTCTCCCCCTCAACCACCCCTTTATCCATAGCAGCTATTTGCCTCCAATGTCACACTGCTCCAATTTGTGCAGCAGTCTTCCATGTGCAACAGTATCAAAAGCCTTTCTAAGATCCAAGTATATAATATCAAAGTTATTCCCTGCATCCAGTTCCTTTGTGACTACATCATAGTATCCAATCAAATTGGTCAGGCAAGACTTCCCCTTAACAAAACCATGCTGTGTCCGAGCTATAACTGAAGTCTTGTCTAAATGATCCTGCAGTGCTTCTTTAACTAGTGCCTCCATTAATTTTCCTGGAACAGAAGTTAAACTCACAAGTCTATAATTGCTTGTGTCAGCCTTTGATCCTCCTTGGTGAATTGGGGTCACATTTGCACATCTCCAGTCTGCGAGTACGTCCCCTGAGTCCAAGGAAGCTCTCATAATTATGGCTAAGGGTTTGCTTACTTCCTCTGCTGCCTCCTTTAATATAACTGGATAGATCCCATCCACACCAGGTGCCTTTCTTGTGTTTATCTTCAACAGTTCCTCCTCCACTTTACTCTCAGTTATTACAAGATTCTCTAGCTTACTGCTAGAGTTGAATACACCCCTGGCTTTCCCCTCACTAAATAACTCCTCATGTGTGAATGCCGATGCAAAATATTCATTTAGTTTGTTAGCTACCTGAGCAGGATCATCAACAGTTGAACCATCAATATCCAGTGGACAAATCTGAATCATAACTTTCCTTCTAGAGTTTACATAGGTAAAGAATTCTTTTCTGTTTTTCTTTGCATCCTTTGCCAAGGATTTCTCATAATCTGCCTTTGCCTGCCTAATCTCCTTTGTGACTTGGTTACAGACCAGCTTATATCTATCATAGGTTTCCATGTCACCCATTAATTTTTATGTATCCTATGCATGTCACCCATTAATTTTTATGTATCCTATGCATGTCACCCATTAATTTTTATTTGAAAATTAAATGCACTAGGCATAATCCTTATGGGTTTTGATAATTAACTATATAATATCGGTGTAAATACACCATAGTTAACCCATATATTTGAGCTACGATTGTAGCGTAGAAGGCATCGTTTAAATTGTATCTCATAATGTGGTTGCCTTCACAACAAGATAGCTACTATTGAATTACTTCAAATAAATAACGCTTCTCTAGTAGAGAAGACTACTGTTATTTATTTTCAGCGTACCACCACCCAGACGATCGTTTCGAAGCTTTTTGGCTTCGTCATCAGTGGGCGGGTAGGTAATACAATATGCCATCTCAGTTGCGAAGTTATATCCACATTATGAGAGATGCCAGAAGGGTGTGGTGGTAATGTATTTGACGAAGCCAAAAAGCTTCGAAACGATCGTCTGGGTGGTGGTACGCTGAAAATAAATAACAGTAGTCTTCTCTACTAGAGAAGCGTTATTTATTTGAAGTAATTCAATAGTAGCTATCTTGTTGTGAAGGCAACCACATTATGAGATACAATTTAAACGATGCCTTCTACGCTACAATCGTAGCTCAAATATATGGGTTAACTATGGTGTATTTACACCGATATTATATAATTAATTTTTATGTATTCCATGCATTTTTCTTCTCTGCCATATGTCTCATTAGTTCATCTGACATCCATTTAGGCCTAAACCTTGAACAATATTTCTTAGTTGGTATGTAAAGCCTAGTAGCTTCCAAGATAAATTCTTTGAATGCTTCCCATTTTGAATTTGCTGTTGGTAACATCATCAGTTGGTCCCACTGTATAGAATTTAAATACTGTCACAGACCATCACAGTCGCCCTCTATGAAACAAAAACCCTTCCCTTTACCCCTGATGGTAGTTACCTCTTTGAGTAAATCCCACTTCAGCACACTGTGATCAGATACATTACTCAACAATAATAAGGGAGGCACCCAGTGGTCCCTTTATCTGCAGATTCTTAATGCATGAAGAATCACTACTGATAATCAGATCAGGAGTATTACTCCCTCTAGTTGCCTCCCAAACATGCTGATGTAGAAAACCATCATCCAATAAATCCACAAAAGCCTTGCTAGTGTGTGAGTGACCAACCCACAAATTCCAGTCAATATCTGGGAAATTAAAATCCCCCATTACCCTGTACAGTTTCTTATTATACTCATCAGAATACACCATGAATACACCATGAATTGTCAAACTAATAGAGAAAGCTTATCTGCAAAAAGATCTAAACCTCCCAGGCATTTCCTAATTCATTTCACAAATATACGTGGTCTCAATTCTAATCTCAACGATGTCCATTTCCACTTGCAGTCTGCCAAACCCCATGAACGTTTTCTGACAGAATCTCAGTTATCGGTTGATTCAACTACTGCTCATCTCAGATGCCCAAATTATTCACTGTATGATTCCTTTCGCCTCAAAGGTGGTACTTGTGCATATGTCCAGTCTGATATTCCCTGTCAGAGATGTGGCAATTTGAAATCTCCTCTCTTTGATCTTCTCTGGCTTAAAATCTCTCTACCTCATTGTGTCAAATTCATCTGTTGTCTCTACCGTTCTCCCAACTCCACTAATCACTTGGAGCTCTTTGACTTCCTCTCTTTGCAACTAGACTTTCTCCAGTCCAACTTTCCTAACAGTGAGGTAATTTTCCTTGGTGATTTTAATGTTCACAACTCCAGCTGCCTTCCGTTTTCTAGTCACATTGACCCAGAAGGTCGAGATGCTGAGGCATTTGCAATTACTAATGACCTAGCACAGATTGTTCATTTATCTACAAGAATACCGGACAATCCAAATCATACAGCCAATTCGCTTGATCTTTTTCTCACAAACAACCCTTCTAAGTACACAGTCGAAGTGAGAGGTCCTTTAGGCACTTCAGATCACAACTTGGTGATTCTCTCTTCTCCAATGGAGAAGAGACAATCACCTGTATCTCATGACTATTCCCAACCTCGTGTTGTTTGGCATTACAAGAATGCAAAATGGGATAACCTGCGAGACTTCTTTTCTTCTTTTCCTTGGTCAGATTACTGTTTCAAAACTTCTGATGTCAATGTTAGCTCAGATCGTGTCAGTGAAATTATTCTTGCAGGAATGGAATCCTTTATTCCACACTCCACTTTAAAATCTCGTCCTTTATCTAAACCTTGGTTTTCCAATAAATGTGCTAAGGCTGTTCAAGAGAAGGATGTTGCATATCGTAATTGGCTTGTTTCTAATTCTTCAGTTTCATTTTCTGTCTACACCAAAGCTCGCAACAATTGTAAAGCAGTTATTAATCAGTCCAAACTAGAGTTTGAACAGGCTAAGAGTAGAAAACTTGCTTCTTGCCCTAATGGTAGTTGAGCATTCTGGTCTCTTGCCAAAGCTATTGGCCACAACTTTTGCCCATCTCTGCTCCAATCTCTGTCCAAACCAAATGGTTCTGTTGTCACTTCAGTCAAGGATAAAGCTGACCTGCTAACATCTCATTTTTCTTCCAGCTCATGTATTAATGATCTTGGTAAAACACCTCCCACCATTCCCAACACGCTCCATTTTCTTCTTTCCTTGGTCAGATTACTGTTTCAAAACTTCTGATGTCAATGTTAGCTCAGATCGTGTCAGTGAAATTATTCTTGCAGGAATGGAATCCTTTATTCCACACTCCACTTTAAAATCTCGTCCTTTATCTAAACCTTGGTTTTCCAATAAATGTGCTAAGGCTGTTCAAGAGAAGAATGTTGCATATCGTAATTGGCTTGTTTCTAATTCTTCAGTTTCATTTTCTGTCTACACCAAAGCTCGCAACATTAGCATTAGCATTAGCAGAGGCATATGATGCAAGAAAGCAAGCTTATTCAGCATCAGCCAAAAAAAAAAAAAAAAAAAAAACCCACTCCCATTTCACCCCTCCGTTCGTTCGAAATACCTGTCCAGTTGAGCTTTAAATTTGTTTAGGCTATCAACTTCAACACCAAGTGATGGAAGTCGGTTCCACCAACCAACCACCCGCTGGCCAAAGGCAAATTTCCGCACATCTATCCGACATCCGTCCTTCCTCAATTTGAATTTATGCCCTCTGAGGTGATTATTCTGAGAAAGATGAAGAATCCCATTGGCATTGAGCATGCTCAAACCATTCAAAGCCTTATACACCTCTATCAGATCACCTCGCCGGTGCCTAGTCTCCAAACTCTGTAATTTGCAAAACTTAAGCCTTTCTTCGTAAGAGCAACCCTTTGTTCCATTTACTAATCTTGTTGCCCTTCTCTGTACCCGTTCCAGCAGCTCTACATCCTTCTTGAAATGAGGCCTCCAGACCTGTATACAGTACTCAAGATGTGGCCTTACCATTGCCTTATCCCTGCTAGAAAAATTCCTGTATATCATTGACAAGACACCATGAGCTACTCTTGCAGCTCATCTGCACTGCTCAGAGAACTTCATATCTGCCTGCACAATTACCCCCAGGTCCTTTTCATTCTCCACCACTGTCAGTGTAGTACCGCAGAGTTGATACGTTGCTCTGGGGTTACTGTTTCCCATATGCAGCACTTTACATTTGTCGATGTTAAACCTCATTTGCCACCTCTCAGCCCATCTGTTCAACCTTTCCAGATCCTGTTGCAGCAGCATAGCGTCAGTATTGTCCTTAACGACCCTGCCAACCTTTGTATCATCTGCAAACTTGGACATTAAACTTGATATCCCATCATCAATATCATTCATAAACACCGAAAACAACAACGGACCCAACACTGAACCTTGAGGAACTCCACTAATAACATTAGTCCACGTTGAGCAGTGTCCATTGATTACCACTCTCTGTCTTCTGCCACTCAACCATCCCCTTATCCATAGCAGCAATTTGCCTCCAATGCCACACTGCTCCAATTTGTGCAGCAGTCTTCCATGTGCAACAGTATCAAAAGCCTTTCTAAGATCCAAATATATAATATCAAAGTTATTCCCTGCATCCAGTTCTTTTGTGACTACATCATAATATCCAATCAAATTGGTCAGGCAAGACCTGCCCTTAACAAAACCATGCTGCGTCTGAGCTATAACTGAATTCTTGTCTAGATGATCCTGCAGTGCTTCTTTAACCAGTGCCTCCATTAATTTACCTGGAACAGAAGTTAAACTAACAGGTCTATAATTACTTGTGTCAGCCTTTGATCCTCCTTTGTGAATTGGGGTTACATTTGCACATCTCCAGTCTATGGGTACCTCCCCTGAGTCCAAAGAAGCTCTCATAATTATGGCTAGGGGTTTGCATACTTCCTTTGCTGCCTCCTTTAATATAACTGGATAGATCCCATCCACCCCAGGTGCCTTTTTTATGTTTATCCTCAACAATCTCTCCTCCACTTTCCTCTCAGTTATTACAAAATCATCCAGCTCACTGCCAATGTTTACTTTACCTACATCATTCTCCTTCCTGAATAACTCCTCATGCGTGAATGTAGATGCAAAATACTCGTTTAGATTGTTAGCCACCTGAGCAGGATCCTCAACTGTTGAACCATCAATATCCAGTGGACCAATCTAATTCATCCCTTTCCTTTTCGAGTTCAAGTATGTAAAGAACTCTTTTCTGTTTTTCTTTGCATCGTTTGCCAAGGATTTTTCATAGTCTGCCTTTGCCTGCCTAATCTCCTTTGTGACTTGGTTACAGACCTACTTATATCTATCATAGGCTTCCATGTCACCCATTAATTTGTATGTATCCCATGCATTTTTCTTCTCTGCCACATGTCTCATTAGTTCATCTGACAACCATTTAGGCCTAAACCTTGAACAATATTTCTTAGTTGGTATGTAAAGCCTGGTAGCCTCCAAGATTAGTTCCTTGAATGCTTCCCATTTTGAGTTTGCTGTTGGTAACATCATCAGTTGGTCCCACTGTATAGAATTTAAATACTGTCTCAGACCATCATAGTCGCCTTTACGAAAACAAAAACCCTTCCCTTTACCTCTGATGGTAGTTACCTCCTTGAGTAAATCCCACTTCAACACACTGTGATCACTGCCACCTAGTGGTTCATTTATCTGCAGGTTCTTAATGCATGAAGAATCACTACTGATAATCAGATCAAGAGTATTGCTCCCTCTTGTTGCCTCACGAACATGCTGATGTAGAAAACAATCATCCAATAAATCCACAAAAGCCTTGCTAGTGTGCGAGTGACCAACCCACAAATTCCAGTCAGTATCTGGGAAATTGAAGTCCCCCATTATAAGACTCTCTGATTTACTGGCCCACTCTATTTCCCTGTACAATATCTTATTATACTCATCAGAGTCATTAGGCCTATAGCACACTCCTACTCTCAATTTTGATTTCCCTATGCTTATATCACACCAAACTGACTCGACACTGCCCTGTCCATCGATGTCGACTGGCTTCACTTCCTTGGACTTTATGTGTTTCTTAATTAATAGCATAACCCCTCCTCCCCTCCTGTCCTGTCTATCCTTTCTATACACATTGTATTCCCCAAATTCCAGTTCCGCATTACTTATATCTGTGTGACACCACGTCTCTGATATCCCAACAATATCTGCCTTTGATGTTTTGAGCAATACCTCAAATTCATCAAATTTATTTACCAAACTCCTAGCATTGGTGTACACGCAGGTATACATGCACCTGTTTCTATTCTTAGCTACCCTAACACAACCCATGTGTTTACTTGTACTGCAATGACTACCAGCAGTCTCTGAAATATCCTGCATCTTGTTTTTCAGACTTCTGCTCATTTCAATAGAAGCAGTGCAAGAATCACTTCCACCTCTGCCACTGGCTACTGTTAATCTATTAGTCCTTGTATTCCCCCCAACTAGCAGTTTTCCGACCCACCTAACACTGCCTCGACAGCGTCAGCAAAAATTCTTGCACCCTTTCTATTTAAGTGTATCCCATCCCTGTAGAAGCAATCTCTCCTGTTAACAAGTATAGTCCAGGCTGAAAAAAATTCTACCCCTTGAGCCTTGCACAATCCCTCCAGGGCCGAATTGATCGACAAGGCTCTCATCATATACTCCCTCCTATCGTGTCTGGGCAGAATTGCAGACACTTTCAAGTTCAACCCTAATTCACGGCTTTTTTTCAACAGTGACCTGTACTTGCTAAGTAATTCCGCCGGTTGTAATTCCGCAACAATTGTAAAGCAGTTATTAATCAGTCCAAACTAGAGTTTGAACAGGCTAAGAGTAGAAAACTTGCTTCTTGCCCTAATGGTAGTTGAGCATTCTGGTCTCTTGCCAAAGCTATTGGCCACAACTTTTGCCCATCTCTGCTCCAATCTCTGTCCAAACCAAATGGTTCTGTTGTCACTTCAGTCAAGGATAAAGCTGACCTGCTAACATCTCATTTTTCTTCCAGCTCATGTATTAATGATCTTGGTAAAACACCTCCCACCATTCCCAACACGCTCCATTTTCTTCTTTTCCTTGGTCAGATTACTGTTTCAAAACTTCTGATGTCAATGTTAGCTCAGATCGTGTCAGTGAAATTATTCTTGCAGGAATGGTTGTTGTTATTTGGTTTTTAGGAGCATTAGCAACTAAGGCCATATTGCTCCGGGGATGTGCGGTGGTCATTCCCTGACCTTTCCGTATCCTCCGTATTTGGTGGTGACGGGCTCGAACCCCGGTCTAATCAAGAAGCGTGTGCTATGCACTGGTGCTCCTTCCCACCTGGCTACGGAGGAGCCTTGCAGGAATGGAATCCTTTATTCCACACTCCACTTTAAAATCTCGTCCTTTATCTAAACTTTGATTTTCCAATAAATGTGCTAAGGCTGTTCAAGAGAAGAATGTTGCATATCGTAATTGGCTTGTTTCTAATTCTTCAGTTTCATTTTCTGTCTACACCAAAGCTCGCAACAATTGTAAAGCAGTTATTAATCAGTCCAAACTAGAGTTTGAACAGTCTAAGAGTAGAAAACTTGCTTCTTGCCCTAATGGTAGTCGAGCATTCTGGTCTCTTGCCAAAGCTATTGGCCGCAACTTTTGCCCATCTCTGCTCCAACCTCTGTCCAAACCAGATGGTTCTGTTGTCACTTCAGTCAAGGATAAAGCTGACCTGCTAGCATCTCATTTTTCTTCGAGCTCATGTATTAATGATCTTGGTAAAACACCTCCCACCATTCCCAACACGCTCCATTCAATGCCTCCTGTGGTCTTCCGTCAAAAGGATATCAGAAGGATTTTGATGAATCTTGATGCTAAGAAAGCTCCAGGTCCTGATGGTATTTCTCCATTTGTTCTCAAAACCTGTGCTCCTGAACTTACTCCTATTCTTTACCGCCTTTTTCACTTTCTTATTCCAAAGGTGGTTTTCCTTCTGCTTGCATATTTGCTCATATCCAGCCAGTTCCTAAAAAGAGTGACAAATCCCTCCCATCCAATTATCGTCCCATTGCAATTACTTCTACTCTTTCTAAAGTAATGGAGAAATCGATTAACCGCCAACTCTTAAACTACCTAGAAACCTTCCGTCTGATCAACGATCGCCAGTATGAATTCCGTCAGTGTCGATCCACTGGTGATATTCTGGCTTATGTTACCCATTTATGGACTAATTCAATGGAAAGGTTCGGTGAAACACAAGTAGTTGCTCTTGACATCTCAAAGGCTTTTGATCGTGTTTGGCATAAAGGTCTTCTAAACAAGCTTCCATCTTAAGGTTTGCCAACTGTTTTTAGTAATTGGTTATCCAGTTTTCTCTCTGATCGCTCACTGATTGTGATGGTAGATGGCTTTCTGTCTTCTAACTTCTCCACTAATGCCGGTGTCCTCCAAAGGTTCAGTTCTGTCCCCCACTCTTTTCCTCTTGTATATTCATGACCTACTTCCATTGTTCAGAAATCCTATCCATAGTTTTGCCGATGATAGCACATTGCATTCCACTTTCCATTTTGAGAAACCTTGTCCTGCTCAATCAGCTTCAACTTCTCGAAAATCTGCTACCAATTCCTTAAATGCCGATCTTCGGGTAATTCTCCAGTGGGGCAAAGACAACTTAGTTGATTTCAACCCTTCTAAAACTCAGTCTTGTCTTATATCTCGCAAAAAAGATTCTTCTGCTCCTATGCTTATCTTTAGTGACACTCCGATTTCTAGGCAAAATGATATATCTCTTTTGGGGATTACCCTGACTTCTAATCTCTCTTGGCACAAGCACATTACAAATATTGCTTCCTCTGCATCTAAAAAACTTGGTTTTCTCTTTTGCTCTCGGTGTTACTTTTCTTCCAAACAGCTGCTCACTCTGTATAAATCCCAAATCCGCCCTGCCATGGAATATTGTTCCCACATCTCGGGTGGTGCCCCCAAAACCTCTCTCAGGCTTCTTGATTCCATTCAGAAGAGGGCAGTTAGATTAATTAATGATTCATCTCTAACAGAGTCTCTCCACTCGCTTTCTCATAGACGTACTGTTTCTGCTGCATGCCTCTTCTACAGATACTTCCATGGGCACTGTTCTTCTGAATTGGCTTCTATAATTCCCGCTATCTCTTTAAAAACAGTCTGAACACGTGCCGCCACCAGCCAACGTGCATTTACTGTCCAACTTCAAACCCACAGAACCAACTTTTCATCTTCCTCATTTATTCATTCAACTGCCGTTTTCTGGAACAACGTATTTCCTGAAAATTACAATCTACAGAAGTTCAAGTCCAATGTCAACAAATATCTTTTTTCGTCTTCTCAACCTCCAACCCAAGCACGGTACAAGTACTTTAGGTTCTAATACCTCTCGTGTTTGGGGTTCACATAAAAAAAAAATAAATAAATAATTAGACCTATGGCACACTCGTACTGTCAATTTTGATCTCCCAATGCTTATGTCACACCAAACTGACTCGATACTACACTATCCAGCGATTTCGACTGGCTTCACTTCCTTGGATTTTATGTGTTTTTTAACTAATAGCTTTTTGAAAACGAAATGCACAAGGCATAGTCCTTATGGGTTTTGATAATTAACTATATAGTATCAGTGTAAATACACCAAACTTGAACTACATATGTAGCGTAGAAGGCATCGTTTTAATTGTATCTTATATTGTGGTTGCCTTCACAACGAGATAGCTGCTATTGCATTACTTCAAATAAATAACGCTTCTCTAGTAGAGAAGACTTCTGTTATTTATTTTCAGCAGTACCACCACCCAGACGATCGTTTCGAAGCTATTGGGCTTCATCCTCAGTGGGCAGGCAGGTACCCAGGTAATACAATAAGCCATCACAGTTGCAATGTCATATCCACAATATGAGAGATGCGAAAAGGGTGTGGTAGTAATGTATTTTGAAAACGAAATACACAAGGCATAATCCTTATGGGTTTTGATAATTAACTATATAGTGTGTGACTTATTGTAACTGTGATGGCTTATTGTATTACCTGGGTACCTGCCTGCCCACTGATGATGAAGCCCAATAGCTTCGAAACGATCGTCTGGGTGGTGGTACCGCTGAAAATAAATAACAGTAGTCTTCTCTACTAGAGAAGCGTTATTTATTTGAAGTAATGCAATAGCAGCTATCCCATTGTGAAGGCAACCACAATATGAGATACAATTAAAACGATGCCTTCTACGCTACATACGTAGTTCAAGTTTATGGGTTAACTATGGTGTATTTACACCGATACTATATAGTTAACTAATAGCATAACCCCTCCTCCCTTCCTATCCTGTTTATCTTTTCTGTACACATTGTACTCCCCAAATTCCAGTTCTGTATTCCTTATATCTGTGTGACACCACATCTCTGATATCCCAACAATATCTGCCTTTGATGTTTTGAGCAATACCTCTAGAAAAGTTCTGCCACTGTGTGAATGACCAATCCACAAGTTCCAGTTGATATCCAGAAAATTAAAATCACCCATTATAAGACATTCTGATTTACTAATCCCTTCTATTTATCAGTATAATTGTTCATTATGGTAATCACAATCATTTGAATAGAAGCATACCCACCCCATCTTGCCTCTGTCCTTTCTGCATTGATAGTGTCATAGAAAAAGTAACTGGGCATGATAAAGGAGAGATAAGAGATTAATCTTCGGTTTTTGATTTCTTAGACTTGCATTTGGTTGCTCTGACAGCCTGCTGGGCTGAAGTGTAAAAACATACCTGGTGCAGCATTTATTTATTTTTTTTACACAGTACCTAATGTAAAGTATTAATATTAACATTCTTCTAATTTTGAATACAATATTAGGAAAAGTGGCATATTTATACAGAACTTGCTGTATAAGATGAGCATGGATAAATCATCTCCTTCAATCTGTGTGCTTCACTTTTTAATTCAACTTCGTAACACTTGTTTTTGATAGCTAAAAATCTACTCTATTCTTAGAATATTGTGGATATTACCCTGTAACCTTTTAAAACTTTTTAATACATGGCTGAATACTGTACTACAAACTATTTTCAGCTATTGTATTTACTGTAGAGTATATAATAAAGGGCATTTTTTTTAGATTACATCACTTGCATGTATTTAACATCTTTTTACCAAAATAATGTATTCAAATCACTGAACTATTAACTCATTATATATGAACATATGTCACATTACTGTATCGTGAACAGTTTTATTTCTTAAATTAAGCAGGTATTTAATGAAATACCTGCTTGAATTCCCAAAATAGCATAAAACTGGTAATTTTTTTTAAATGAAAACCAGAAAACTATATTATATTAAGATATAAAGTATGTATAAAATGATAAATATGAGGTGAAAAGTTAATTGAGTGATAAAAGTAATATGAAGTTGTACCTAAGCATGCGAAGCAGCAGCAAAGGTTACAAGGGTGATACAAACGTTCTTACTTTCCTTTAACCTTCGCTATCTTCACCTAATTTTATATACACTTTCATTCCCTCCCTCATCTCACTTTATTGCCTTATACCATTTGCTTGCATATTCTTCTAATACTACACTCTAAATTATTCTTCTTATATTATACTCAAAATTATGACCTTTTCTAAATTACTACCGTTTCTATATCACATCATTATCTTTCACAAGCATGTGACTACCTCCTTTTGTTCCTATTATTGCATCTAGTTTATACTATATATACTTATTTTACTTTAATTACTTGTGCTTTACAATGAACACTACATTGGGACTACCTTACATATCTTTGTGGAAGGTCTGCTTTTTTCTTCCCTCCTTTTAATAAAAGGTTTTTTTCAGCACTCATTTTTGAATTCCCTTTTCTTCCACAAACCCAGGTAAGCATAAAAATTCAGGCATTGATACATAATCAGGTGTAGTTCCCTGATGAAATACCTGAATTGTGTAGCAATGTTTAGCTTGCATCAGATTTTTTTTTTTTTGTAATTTTCTTCCCCCCCCCCTCTTTAGACTGTTTTACTGAATTTTTCCACCTTTATCTAATGCTTCCTATTCCTTTATATTTTTAACTTATTACTTGTGCTTTACAATTCATTCCCTTTTAATTGGCTTACCAATTCAGCCTTATAATTTGATTTAATTCATCATATAATTTAGGATATTTTCATTCTTGCTATCTATCACCCACCTTCAATACTTCCTTTTTCTTCTATCCTTCTCCTTTTAGTTTTGGAATTTTGTGTAATTTACACCCCCATCTACCTGCTTTTCAACAGTTTTATTACTTCTACCACATATTTATATTAAGATATAATATATAAATAATATATCACAGCAAACTCCCATTATAAAATTACAGCTTATATAACATTATCCCATTTTTCTGAACACATGATCAATCCAGTGAAGTGGGGAGAAGCCCCACTCATAATGCTTTATCACTTATAGTGCTCTTTGGGGACAGTCCTTTCAAAAACACAATAACAAGAGTTTACTGTTCATTTAAAAAAAACAAACAAACGTATATTCAGCTATTGCTTCAATTTTTGTTTATCAAAATGGAATTTAAAAACACAAAACACAATATTCATAATTGGTTTTGAATTCGGTAGTGAAAAATTATGATGAAAAAAATTGTTACTAAACTATCAGATTATATCAAAACAGATACTGCTAAACTGAATCCTGGGTAATCGAACCAAAAAACTTTCTGGATAATCAAAATGAAACATTTTCTGGTAAGATTAAAAGATTAAATAAATTTAATCTTACTTTACAATTAAATTAAATAAGATTAATTAAATAAAAAAAATTATAAACCAATCTCGGAAAACAGAAACATCCATCCAGACATTTTTATACAAAACAGGAAAATTAGAAAGATTTTTAAATGCTTTCGGTTTTTTCGACTTACTGATAACGAGCAGGAATGTGCATCCCAGTGGCATCTGCACACATAGCAATTGCAACTCACTCTTTTCTTGTCTTAAAACTTCCTGGTGCAGGCATTTCTCTTTTAGTGGCTAGGGTTTTTTTTCTTGGTAATGCTTTCCATAATAAGCCCGTCTCATCAACATTATAAACGTTTCTTTCTCTTAATTCTATAACTGAAGCAAACTCACTTTTAAAGGACACTGCTGCCGATTCATCTGCAGAAAGTTTCTCGCATTGAATATCTAGTTCATGTATACCATGTCTCAATTTAAAGTTTTTTAGCCAACCTGTGTTTGCCTTAAAATCTTCATTACCTCTTAATTTTCAATTAAAATCCAATGCTTTTTCACACAACATTGGGCCAGACACTGGTTAACATAAACTTCACTCTGAAGAAAACAAAAAAATAAAGTGAGTGCACTCTCTAAAGCAGCATTTACAGGTTTCAACATCATCTTCTTTTTCCTGCTAGATCCTCCATCACTATCCATAATCTACACGAATTCTGTTATAGCATTGGAATTTTTCTTGATATCATAAACTGTTGGAGTCCCCACATTAAACTCTTTGGAGATATTTCCTAAATTTTCACGTTTTCTAATTCTATTAATAATTTCCATTTTTTGTTGCAATGTTAAAACCACGCGTTTTCTTTTCGTTCACATTTTACCATAAAAAATTGAGAAAAATAATAAATTGCACAGTTGTGGGCCGATATTATTCTTACTGAATCTGGAGCTAAACTAATCTGAAATTCACTCGTTTCCGAGAAAACCCAGTAGTCTCTAAAAAGCACATCTCTGAAGGCCACAACCATAAAACAATAAAAACAATTTGCAGTTTTCAGTTTATTGGGCTTTTTGTTTGTAAAATCTGTTACAAACAGGTAGTAAACTCGATCTTTCAATTATTATAATCAAAATTCAATTTGCAAATGTGATCAATATAACGGGCACTTACTGTACTACCTTAAAAAAAAAGAAGGAAGATCAGCTTTTCAAATTATTCCGGATAACCGACGTTCTACTGTACTTCAAAACCATTATTTTGTGCTCCACTTTTCAATGCTTAAACATTTTCTCCATTTTTGATGCAGAGATGGAACATTTTTCTAAGCAGTAATTATTTATTTTGATTTAGTGTTTCACTAAACTTTTGGAAAAGAATATCTCAGAGCAAACTGGTAAACAATGATGAACAACTAATTAAACTCAAATTCTGTTCTTTTACTTTATAAAAATATGTTCCATGTGATCATATAATTAAAATGTTTATACTTACCACCTTTTCAGTCTGACATTGAAAAATATAACCAACATAGTTATCTATTGTTGTGGGACTAATTTCTCTGCATATAAAACCAAAATGATCTTGGTGTTCCACACCCTGAAAAGCATTAAAAATTATTTTTAAAACACAGGTAATCTTTAATTTTTTTAAACTATAATTAAGAGTCATAGGGAAAATAAAGTTATCACATTGTTTCATTTGTCTCAAACAAATAATCAAATAAGTAGGTAATGCAAATTTTTCTGCTATAGCATTAGCATTAGCAGAGGCATTTGATGCAAGAAAGCAAGCTTATGCAGCACCAGCCAAAAAAAAAAAAAAAACCCACTTCCACTTCATCCCTCTGTTCATTCAAAATACCTGTCCAGCTGAGCCTTAAACTTATTTAGGCTATCAACCTCCACTACAAGGAATGGAAGTCTGTTCCACCAACCAACCACCTGCTGGCTAAAGGCAAATTTCCACACGTCTATCCTACATCTGTCTTTCCTCAATTTGAATTTATGCCCTCTCAGGTTATTATTCTGAGCTAGAGGAAGGATCCCATCAGCATTGAGCATGCTCAAACCATTCAAGGCTTTATACACCTCTATCAGATCACCTCGCTGGTGCCTAGTCTCCAGACACTGTAATTTGCAGAAAACTTAAGCCTTTCTTCGTAAGAGCACCCCTTTGTTCCATTCACTAATCTTGTTGCCCTTCTCTGTACTCATTCCAGCAGCTCTACATCCTTCTTCAAATGAGGCCTCCAGACCTGTATACAGTACTCCAGGTGTGGCCTGACCATTGCCTTATACAAGGGAATAATCACCTCCTTATCCCTGCTGGAAAAATTCCTGTATATCATTGACAATACTCCATGAGCTACTCTTGCAGCCTGTCTGCACTGCTCAGAGAACTTCATATCTGCCTGCACAACCACCCCCAAGTCCCTTTCATTCTCTACCACTGTCAGTGTAGTACCACAGAGTTGATACGTTGCTCTGGGATTGCTGTTTCCCGTGTGTAGTACTTTACATTTGTCAATGTTAAACTTCATTTGCCACCTATCAGCCCATCTGCTCAACCTTTCCAGATCCTGTTGCAGCAGCATAGTGTCAGTAGTGTCCTTGACAACCCTGCCAACCTTTGTATCGTCTGCAAACTTGGACATTAAGCTTGATATACCATCATCAATATCATTTATAAATACAGAAAACAATAATGGACCCAACACTGAGCCCTGAGGGACTCCACTAATAACATTAGTCCACGATGAGCAGTGTCCATTGATTACCACTCTCTGTCTTCTCCCCCTCAACCACCCCTTTATCCATAGCAGCAATTTGCCTCCAATGTCACACTGCTCCAATTTGTGTAGCAGTCTTCCATGTGCAACAGTATCAAAAGCCTTTCTAAGATCCAAGTATATAATATCAAAGCTACTCCCTGCATCCAGTTCTTTTGTGACTGCATCATAATATCCAATCAAATTGGTCAGGCAAGACTTCCCCTTAACAAAACCATGCTGTGTCCGAGCTATAACTGAAGTCTTGTCTAAATGATCCTGCAGTGCTTCTTTAACCAGTGCCTCCATTAATTTACCTGGAACAGAAGTTAAGCTCACAGGTCTATAATTACTTGTGTCAGCCTTTGATCCTCCTTTGTGAATTGGGGTCACATTTGCACATTTCCAGTCTATGGGTACATCCCCTGAGTCCAAGGAAGCTCTCATAATTATGGCTAAGGGTTTGCTTACTTCCTTTGCTGCCTCCTTTAATATAACTGGATAGATCCCATCCACCCCGGGTGCCTTTCTTGTGTTTATCTTCAACAGTTTCTCCTCCACTTTACTCCCAGTTATTTCAAGATTCTGTAGCTTACTGCTAGAGTTGAATACACCTCTGGCATTCCCCTCGCTGAATAACTCCTCATGTGTGAATGTCGATGCAAAATATTCATTTAGTTTGTTAGCTACCTGAGCAGGGTCATCAACAGTTGACCCATCAATATCAAGTGGACCAATCTGATTCATCCCCTTCCTTCTAGAGTTTACATAAGTAAAGAACTCTTTGCTGTTTTTCTTTGCATCCCTTGCCAAGGATTTCTCGTAATCTGCCTTCGCCTGCCTAACCTCCTTTGTAACTTGGTTGCATATCAACTTGTATCTATCATAGGCTTCTGTGTCATGTGTTAATTTGTAAGTATCCCATCCATTTTTCTTCTCTGCCATATGCCTCATTAGTTCATCTGACATCCATTTTGGCCTAAACCTTGAACAATATTTCTTAGTTGGTATGTAAAGCCTAGTAGCTTCCAAGATTAATTCTTTGAATGCTTCCCATTTTGAATTTGCTGTTGGTAACGTCATCAGTTGGTCCCACTGTATAGAATTTAAATACTGTCTCAGTCCATCGTAGTCGCCTTTACGGAAGCAATAACCCTTCCCTTTTCCCCTAATGGTAGTTACCTGTTTGAGTAAATCCCACTTCAGCACACTGTGATCACTGCCACCTAGTGGTTCATTTATCTGCAGATTCTTAATTCATGAAGAATCACTGCTGATAATCAAATCAAGAGTATTACTCCCTCTAGTTGCCTCCAGAACATGCTGATGTAGAAAACAATCATCCAATAAATCCACAAAAGCCCTGCTAGTGTGTGAGTGACCAGCCCCCAAATTCCAGTCAATATCTGGGAAATTAAAATCTCCCATTATAAGACTCTCTGATTTACTGGCCCACTCTATTTCCCTGTACAGTTTCTTATTATACTCATCAGAGTCATTAGGCCTATAGCACACTCCTACTCTCAATTTTGATCTCCCAATGCTTATGTCACACCAAACTGACTCAACACTGCACTGTCCAGCGATGTCCACTGACTTCACTTCCTTGGTTTTTATGTGTTTCTTAACTAATAGCATAACCCCTCCCCACTTCCTATCCTGTCTATCCTTTCTGTAGACGTTGTACTCCCCAAATTCCAGTTCTTCATCCCTTATATCTGTGTGACACCACGTCTCTGATATCCCAACAATATCTGCCTTTGATGTTTTGAGCAATACCTCAAATTCATCAAATTTATTTACTAAACTCCTAGCATTGGTGTACACGCAAGTATACCTGCACCTGTTTCTATTCTTAGCTACCCTAACACAACCCATGTGTTTACTTGTACCGCAATGGCTCCCAGCAGTCTCTGAAATATCATGCATCTTGTTTTTCAGGCTTCTGCTCATTCTAATAGAAGCAGTGCAAGAATCTCTTTCACCTCTGCCAGTGGCTACTGTCAATCTATTGGTCTTTGTCTCCCCCCAAGCTAGCAGTTTTCCGACCCACCTAACACTGCCTCGATAGCATCAGCAAATATTCTTGCACCCTTTCTATTTAAGTGTATCCCATCCCTGTAGAAGCAATCTCTCCTGTTAACAAGTACAGTCCAGGCTGGAAAAAATTCTACCCCTTGAGCCTTGCAGAATCTTTCCAGGGCCAAATTGATCGACAAGGCTCTCATCATATACTCCCTCCTATCGTGTCTGGGCAGAATTGCAGACACTTTCAAATTCAACCCTAATTCTCGGCTTTTGTATTTGAAAGGCCTATAGTATTTGAAAGGCCCACTTGAAATATTATATTGCATACATCAGTTAAATAATAGCATTTAATCAAGATGAACTTAAGACTCAGACCAGTGATTCTATGCCAGTGGTGCAAAAGCCAGCATTCTAGAGTACCCAAGTACCCAAATTGACACTGCATGACAATTTAATTTAATTGTCCCAATGAGGCTTGCTACAAAAATCATCAGAGGGAAGACAGTTGTGCTCATGTTCCAATCAAAATGAATTCTCCTAAATGTATTTCAAACTTCCCACTTAACCTAAATGCACTTCAAAACTTCTAACTCATCCAAAATGCATCATTTTTTAAAATAACAGTAGATAGTTTCCATATATTCAGACCTTTTATTTTCAAAAACCGACTACTGGAATCAGAAACTCAACACCAAAGTTAATGCTGCACATCACCCCAAAAAGGTTGTTAACTAATTTCCCAGATTGTATGGAGAGCCTAGAGAGAGAGACTCACAACTAGTCAAGTTCACAACTATACAATACTTAAGTTGCAAAGGTATCTAAAGAAAATTTAAGACAGGGCTGCAAACAAAGATACAACTTTAGTCCAAAAAACATAATAGTTATTAAAGGCTGTTGGAAATACTTAACAGCTACTCTCTAATATCACTGAAACAGCAGTGATGAACATCTTAACTGCCATGCCATGATTCAGGACAGTCATGTCACAGCCTGTTCAGTTTGACACACCTTGAGATTTGCTTGCCATATCACACTGTTTACTTGTTAGAGCTCTGTGATGTGGCAGATTGTTCTCACTAGGCACTGTATCATGAAGATGCTTCAAATGAGTAGTTTGGGAAATCCGAATATGATTTTACCCTCCAGTTATGTGAAACTATCATAGACAATTAGGCTGTTTTATTGAATACCCCTTTTATGTTTTCTTTATTATATTCTAAAGGGAAAATTATGAGACAGGATTTTAAAAATAAAGTATGTAAATATAACAAAGAATAATATTTCAAAGAAACAAACTCATGTAAAAAGAGAAAAATTTTATATTTATAAAAATATTTATAATCCCAAAATTTTTTAAATAAACATGGTATTACTCCAATCAGAAGCCTTGCAAAAACTTCTGTCCATTTATTACTACTTTTTTTGGTTTATACTTATCACAGAAGCCTACAACATAAAATAATTTCACTTGCTCTTTGTCTGTTTGCACACTGAAACACTGCTTACAGCTCTAGCCAGCCATTGTATCATACAGACACTTCAAGTAGGCAAAATGAGGAGCTCAAATATTATTGTCCTCACTATAATAATTATGCTGTCTTTTTTCACAAGTTATCATAGTTACTATTTATATTACACCTTGTACTTTCACAAACTCATATAAAATGGAAAAATAAACAACATAAATGTAAAAAGGCGGTAAGAGAAAGCAATATGAGACATTGTGACATTCCCATTACACTAATTAAGCACCATAATAGCAAAAAAAAAAAAAAAAAAAAAAAAAGGCCAAAGTATTAAATTTTTCTTTAACACTGTGGCAGTAAAACATGTTAATTGTAAATGTACAAATTCATGTGCTCCTGTCCATCAGTACTGAATTCTGTTAGTTGATTTAAGTCTTTCTTATTTGTGCATGTTCACTCAGTTAGTTTGTCCTACAATTTTCAGAATAATGAAATAGATTTTATGATCACATCACAATATTACTAGATGATGTAATTGTTATATTTATTTTATACTAACTAGTGCACCTGATCTGTGCTCCTGATCAACCTCCATAATTTTGAAAAACATACTGAAAATCATTTTATAATATTTCCTTACAAGCTACATTGATGTCTCGACACTTGGTGAAGGCACATAAAGATTAATTCAATTACTGAAATAAAATATGCTAAGCAAAACTGATTGGAAGAAAAAGACGGTGCACATAATTCAACACCGACTTTTAGCAATAATCTTGCACATTAATGGTCTATGCAAAATAAATATCATGGAAATATTTTGCCAAAATTAGTTTCAATAATATGTGACTTTAAAATCAAATTTTTTTTTAACTATTCAAACTCAAAAAATTTGGAGTGTTTGGAATTTTCCATTTTGCCTATATGTAAGTTGGAATTTTGCACGCAAGTACCTATATAAAAATTCCAACCTTTTAGTTAAAAAAATGTCAAAGAAGAGTACTTTATGATTTAATCAAACAGCCATTCATTTTTTTTTCATTAACCCTTCAGCAGTAATGTTGACAAAAATTTACACAAACAGGCACACAGCAAAATTTGGACATAATTCAAAAAAATACCTATTATGGCTAGAAATACCATAAAACTAAATACTACATAATACCATCCATTATTTTAATATTACAACTGATAAAAGTATAAAAAATACAGGGTGTCTCAAAAATATTGGTACAAACATTTAGGGGAGGTAGGTAACATCTAAAGGAATGTGAATCGCATAGGAACCCATAACCGGAAACGTCACGGAAAGTAGTAGCACAGACACAAGAAGCAGAAATGACACAAGACAGTAATTAGTGGCAAACATTTATTTGACATAATATTATCAATGGAGTACGAGATGGATGCATTTCATGATGTTACAACAGATGATCGAAGGTTCCACCATGAGACACGATGCATGCGTGACACTGATGCAGCATGGATTGGCGGACACGGTCGAACACACCTGGAGTTTCTTTGACAGTAGCAGCAGCAGCGCAGATGAGTCTCACCACGAGATCCATTTCTGTCTCCACAGGCGATTCATACACGATAGATTTGAGGGCCCCCACAGAAAGAAATCAAGGCTCGATAAATCAGGTGAGCGTGGGGGCCAGGAAACGGGTCCACCACAGCCAATCCATTGATGCCCAAAATGCCTATTCAAATGGTCACGAACACACCTTCCATAATGGGTAGGCGCCCCATCATGTTCAAACCAAATGTTGCATCTCACATTTGCTGGAACATCGTCAAATAACCCTGGTCGAACTTGTTCAAGAAAGATCCGATATTTAGCCGAGTTCATGCGGGATGGTAACAGGTATGGCCCGACTAAGCAGTCACCGACCATACCTGTCCACACATTTATTGCGAAGCGATGTTGTGCCGCATGGGGGCGCACACTGTGTGGGTTGTCGTGAGCACACACATGAGCATTGTGCTGATTGAATAAGCCTCATCCGTGAACAAAACATAGGCTGGAAAATTCAAGTCTTGAACACTTTCTTGGAGAAACCACTGCGCAAAAGCCACACGTGCAGGATGATCTTGGGGGAGCAGTAACTGAACCCTTTGGAGATGAAAGGGGTGTAAGGAATCGTCGTGCCAGACATGCTGTACACTGCAACGAGACACTCCTAAGGCAGAAGCAACGGCACGTGTGATGGTAGTAGGATTATTCTGGACGGCATTCAACACACTTTCTTCCATGGCGGGAGTTTGCATCAAACGTGGTCTGCCCGCACTACTCCTGTTACCTCTAAATGACCCATAATCGCACGAATTTTGAATGCACACACGCAAACAAACGGTGGTCCGCTACATGTCTGTCTAGGAAGCGTTCTCCATAAATTCATTGAGCAGCTCGTCCATTGCCCTCTGCTAATCCATACACTAGGTGCATGTCTGCCAGCTCACAGTTCATATATCGATGCATGCTCTTCTTGCGGTGACTACCGCGCCATCTTATGGTAACATTTCCAGTTATGGGTTCCTACGTGATTCACATTCCTTTAGATGTTACCTACCTCCCCTAAACGTTTGTTTGTTTGTTTGTTTGGTTTTTAGGAGCATTAGCAACTAAGGCCATATTGTTCCGGGATATTCGGTGGTCATTCCCTGACCTTTCCGCATCCTCCGTATTTGGTGACGGGCTCGAACCCCAGTCTAATCAAGAAGTGTGTGCTACGTACTGCTGCTCCTTCCCACCTTGCTATGGAGGCGCCTCTAAACGTTTGCACCAATATTTTTGAGACATCCTGTGTATATATATTTCCAAACTGTAACAGCAAACCAACAACATTAGCAGCTTGCTGTTCAATAACAACACTTATACTTTTTGAATTTCAGCACAACCAATAATACAAATGAAAAGTGAACTAAAAATGAAAAGAATACTACAATTGACAATGACATCCATTTTGGCACACAATATCCCCCCCCCCAAAAGTTACACAAGCTGGTACACAGTGCATATGCATACCATTCATTTATCTTTTAAATATAGGCAATCGGAAATAAAGGCAACATGTATTTTATAATTCTATGCTTTATTTTACCATTATTATTTTTTTCAATAAAGAAAAGTATAGTCAAATATTTTATGAGTGGGTGGCATCTTTGTCATCCATACTACTACTATAATCCTAAAATAATAAATGATGCAGACTGATTTTCTGTTTATATCAGCAAGCTACTGATATTTAGAATTATCAGTAGATTGTTAATGTAAGCAGAAAAATTTAATTTATATTATCTGACAGAAAAGTGCATTATATTTATACACAACAATTATTCAAAACAAATGTCATATACTTTATTCACTACTTTCACACATGCCTCTAGTGATGATTAAAAATGCCCTAAATTAATATTAGATTCATGAATCTTACCTGAGAACAATGGGAAATATCACTAAAAAATTTACTTAACAGGACTTGCTTCTTGTCGGTGCTAATGAAGCATATTTCTGTACGACCAATCAAAAAAAGCATAGTCCTATTATAATGGTGATGGGAGCCATCTGGAGAAGAAATATCATCTACTTGATAATCAAGATTAAGGGACCTTTGTGACCCTGTTTGTGACTGGTACAGAGGTAATGACGTCTGTCGCACAAGAATTAGTTCATCAAAATTCTGATGCATCTTGTTATTACTGTTTGCATAATCCTGAAGATCCTGAACAATCATAGCTCTTGCAGGAGCATCCAAGCTTTGAGTATGTGTGATAAGGGAGTGAGCTGGAGGTGAAAGCAATGATTTCTGAGAAAATGAATCAGAATTGCCTGTAGGGGCACTTATATTTACACCAGAATCATGTTCAACTTTATTTAGGTCTTCTTTGCTCTCTCTTGAACAAACTTCATGGGTTATATGCACTTGTTCAGATCTGATGGTGCTGCCATTCTATAAGAGATATCATTAAATTATAAAATGTATCAAATGTATTTCTATTTTTTAATTTATGACAAATAAAGGATTTTATAAGTATATTTTTTGATAAAAGTGTTAACATTATGTCATATATTATAAAATATCCTTTTTTAATACCTAATCTATAGAGAAATGTAATGAATATCAACAAAAGAAAGCTAACTTTAAGGTATATCAAATCTTTACAGTTTATTGAAATATTAAAACCTCCTGCATTGCATTTGATTTCTGCATTTATTAAATTAATTAATTTAATTCTGATTTTCAAGCAAAACTCAAATGCATTCAGTTAATTATACATTTGTAATCAACCAATTAATATTTATTATGATAAAAATTCTACTTAGCAAACCCTTGTTTAGCATGGAAATCAGAGATCAGATTAATCAGGATGGAAACGTGATTATTCCTGAAATTTTCAGAGACAATATATTACTATTTACCTAATAACAATAGCTATTAGATACAAAATTATGTTATTTACTTAATAACATAATACTTATTACATTATTAGATAAACAGTTTGTATTCCTTCCTATTAACACAAATACCACAATTATCATTATCAGTAGATTATCTATTTTCAACATAATGCAATTCTTCAGAAAAAAAAGGGTAAAGGGTATCTACAGTCACTATCTAGTAAGGCTTCAAATGGCTAAATATACAAAGTGGTGGGATTACATAGGCCAGGAAACATTTTTTTTTTTAAGTGAGTACATTAGTTCTGATGCCCATAGTATTCCAGCGTTACAACTCAGCAAAATATCCAACGCTTTGCTATTAGCTTGGATTAAAGTTAGAAGCTTTTGGTTTGATTTTAATAATAAATAATGCATCATATTTCAAATATGGCAAATGCTGACACTAGCTTTATCCTGTGTAAAAATGTGGTCGAGTGGATGAGCTAGATAGTCCACTGGACATTGGATCGGAGATTTTGCAGTCAGGGTAAGCATAGGATGTGTGGTACAGTTCCAATTAATGGTGGGTAGCTTAACCTGTGAAACTACACAAATGTAACTATCGTTCACAGTGAAATGGTGTTCTTGTGTGAGAGCAACATGGAATAAGATGATCCCTGATTCCGGTTTTTTGTGAGTGAAACGGATACATGTGGAATATCTCTTTGCTGGGGCCAACATAACGGAAGAAGACAGGTGAAATGATTCAGGAGGCTAGTGCAAGAACTTTCTCACTAGCTACTTTTCTTGGCAGAGATTCAAACTCATATGACATGAACTGTAGGCTTTCAATACCCTATAATGGAGTGAGTACGTAACGTGCAGAACTTCAATATGTTATATGAACTGTAAGGTTTCAATACCCTATTATTATTATTATTAAAATCAGTTTATTTCCCAAGAAACCTTGGGTCAACCCGGGATGGCTCTGTGCCAGAAGGGTGTGAATATTTACAGACTAAGGCGTGAGGAACACAATGAACAATAAACAAGAGTACATGCGTGCTCGACCCGAGACTTTTACAGGACTAAATATACAGTAATGTACAAAATATACAGTAATATACAAAATATATGATTGCATGAAGACAAAAAGTCTTTGTCATATACAAATAGGCAAGTTTAAAAAAAAAAAAAAAAAAAAAAACAGTCTGTCCAGGAGCAGGTGAGTATTATAAGCTCATAATCTGGTAGCAGTTCTTGAAGATTTCCTTCCTGTAGGGCTTGTCTTCACAGAACCTATCAGGGTGGATCCTAAATTTATTGAAGATCCGAAGACATGTTCTTCTGGAATCAATGGAAACATGTTCCTCAGGGAATCAATGCTTGACAGCGTAAGACGTAGAGGGAGACAGGAGTCGGGGTGCTCCCCTCTTGCCCTCCTAGGGCCAGAGATTAATGTGGATACCAATGGAGCATCAATTCGCCTCGTTATAAGCCGTGCGAGCGCGAGGACATTTTTTGTCATGATGATATGTCTCCAGGGAGTGGTGCCCAAATTTGCTTGTAGGATAGATCTGGAGATAGTTAGGGGGTGGCCTACCACCCTGTTCATCCATCTAAGCAACCAGTACTCTAAACTGAAATACTTCTGAAGGTATGAGGCAGGGGCAGATGACCAAATTTCTGAAGCATAGAGAGGAATCGGCATGATACACCTCAGGATGTGCAGAACAAGCAGCGCTGGCTAATGCACACCAACAAGCTCTTGACGCACTGCCCAAAGAGTAGCGTACGTCTTCTGCCTCATCCTGGCAAAGTGAGGCTGAAATGTGAGCCCAATGTCAGTATGAGAGGTCACCTTTTGCACCGGTTCCCCACTAACAAAGATTTGGATATCATTTTTGACTTTCTTCTTGGTTATAGTCAGTTGTGCTGATTTGGAAGGGCTCATATGCAGCCCTATTGTGGCAAGATAACTTTCCAAGCTCAATTAAGGTGCAAGGAACACATGTACAATAAACAAGAGTACATGCATGCTCCACTCGAGACATATACAGGATTAAATATACAAAATATACAATAATATTCAATAATTAAGGACCTGCCTTTTCTTTTTCAAGCATGCTCTTTCTTTCTTAAAAATGGAAAGGTCCTATAACGGAGAGGACACATGAAGTGTGGAACTTCAATATGTTATGATAGAGCAATTGTAATTATCTGTACGGTATGTAAATAGTGGCAGGGGTGCCAGGAAAACTGGCTGGGACTGTCTAATGCAATAAAAAAAAAAATTAACTTTATGTAACAGCTTTTTTTGACTGAGCACCAATTTCAAACAGTGGAGTTGGAGATGGCAATTCATAAAATAAAAAAATAACAGATGTCCCGATATGGACCTGGTTGAGGGTGAGGCAATTAAAAGAAGTTTCTGTGTGATGCCAGCATATCTGCTTACTACATATAATACCCGCTGAGAGATAGGATTTTCCTGGATATTTGAAAAGAGACATTGTTGAAATAAATTTTGACATCCCCATTGAGGCCTCCAGAAGTAGCAGATTCATACCATCCAATAGCATTGCTGAGCAGATTGGGGAAAATCTATGAACATAGATTTTCCCCAATTGGCTATTAGAATAAGAAAATATGTCTGCAACAATAGCATCCTGTCAGATGCACAATATGGCTTCACTCAAGGCAAAGGAACAGATAATGCACTTAGGCATCTAGTGATTATAGTGTAGCAATCGTAGTCACTAGTTGCCTAAGTGCATCATCCATTCCTTTGGCAGCTAGTGACTATAGTGCAGCAATTGTAAGCAAAATGCTATGTATCTTCATTGATTTTGCAGGAGTGTTTGATACAATAAACTGGCAAAGTGCCTTACTGGTGTTACACGAGGAAAAATATTCCCCTCAGATTTATTCTGTAATCAAGGATTACTTGATTACTTGTAATCAAGGATTACTTGATTACGGAATAAATCTGATGCTGTGGTGTTATTATGGTTCCAGGGACTGTACATGGAGAATGATGGGGAGATTCCCCTTTACCATTAACTGCTTTACTGTTGGTACTGTTCAGATTTGAGGAAAAGTTGACTTCTTCATTGTGACCACAATTCCTGGTTTAGTCATCTACTTCCTGGATTGGATTTCTCCTCATTTTGAATCTTCATAGTGGACCTGTAAGCATCAACTGTATCCTTGGAGATCATCATAACCTTATGTTAGGACTTTATAGTGTCAAGTACCTTCATGATATTGCATTGTAATATGGACATTACACTGAGAATGAATTGACCCTCTACGAGGGAATCTGAGATAATTGTACATCAACATTGTTCAGTGGATAGCATTGTAAATAGGTTGTGGGGTTGCCAGTAACCTATAGTTGGGGCCACATAGTACAATAAATTTTTAAAAAATAGCTTTATCCATTTATAGGAAAACCTATCCAAAGAACATCCATTTTTCTTATTGTTCTGCTTTTCTGCAGTTTTTAACTGTTCTGCTTGATGAAAGAATTTAGGCATATATCTTTATGTTAAAGTATGTGACTGTGTGTATGAATTGGCCTAAAAAATCATGTAAGCATCCTCAAGTAAGTGTCCATTGAATCTATTTCATAAGTTTCTAGAAGCTTTTGGATTACTACAGAAATGGGATAGCATACTTGAAAATCATAAAGCAGTATATCCTGCAACTATACAGAATTACTGAAGAAAATTGTAAGCAATTCTGATGATGAAAATTTGTATTATAATTATCAATGTACTGAAATTTTTAAGTGTATCCATGCAACCTATATTGAGTTAAATCTTAATTTATTTACCAGTTCCCAAGTTGCATTAGACAAAAAACAGGATGATAGAGAGCAATCATTTACAGTGAGCAGGTGGAGAGAAAATACCAATTGCAAAAAATAGAAGACTGACCATAAAGAATGTCAAGAAGCCAAGATTGTCAAGGGCAAGTGCTACAGTTTCTCTAAACTTTTTCATCAGATTTGTCCAAAGGTGAGGTAAAATGTATCACTGGTGATTCAGGATTGACTGAGTCCATATTGTGATCATTAATCTGATGGAAATGTTCAAAATAATGCAAGCGCCACTAGTTGATGAATTTTTCCATTAATTTGGAAAGAGTCAAAGTAAGTGGAAGGGAGAGATTCATCATCTTTTTTCAGGAATTGGCCAGATATGAGCAATTTCTGTGTAGAAGGAAAAACACCACAGGAATAAGAGAGCATAAAAAGGCAACACAAATGCAGGAAAAAGCTCTGCAGTGCAGGTTTTAAGAAAAGTGGAAAAATACTATCAGGACATGGAAACATCTTGGCATAAAACTTTTCAAGATTCTTCTAATGTCCTTTTGTTGTAAGAACATAGTTGGTAGTGAATGAAATATGTTTGGAATGGTAAAAAGAGGAGACTTGAAAAGATCATCAATGCAAGAGTTAGAGGAAAAGTATGATGCTAAACGTCAGCTTTTATCTTTAAATAAGAATGCAATAAAACCATCATGATGTAACAGAGGTTGAAGTATGAATGGACAGAAGCTGCAGCCAACAGATGAGATGGCTTACTAATGTTTGGACAAGAAGAAACTGTCTACTCTTAGCCTGTTCAAAATTAAATTTACATTTATTAATAATTTTTTACAATTGCTACAAGCTTCAGTGTAAGCATAAGACGAAGGTGGAGATTTGGATAAGCCAATTGTGATATACTATGTTTTTATCCTGAACAGCTTTAACACATTTACTGGAAAAGGAAGTTATATAAAGGATGGAATGAGGAATAAAGAATTTCATTGCTATAAGAATAATTTTACTGACATGATCTGAGAAAATATTAGGATAAGATGATTTAAAACAGTAGTCCAAGCAAGAAAAAGAGAAATAAAATCATATATGGCATCCCATTTTGCATTCTTGTACAATTCAAACAATATAAGGTCAAGAACAGAAATGAGAGAGATTGGCTCTACTGGAGAATATAGGTGGTAGATGCCCCTCATCAACTGGTGCAATACCACCACTTTGCTTATTGGAGGCTTGAAGTGGTGAGACTCATTTTTAGTCTCCATAGCAAAGTTTATGGCATCCCCCTATCTCCTTCAATCCATGCAAAATACTAAGTACTATAGGTTTTGATACTTTTTGTGTTTGGGGTTTCATTTAAAAAAAAAAAAAGTTTTGATTTGTGATACCCTGAGAACAAATAATAATATTAATGTACTTAAAGGATTATTGATGAGGAGGAAATGTAGAATACTGGGTGTGTAATTAGGATTGACTGGTATAAAAAGGCAACACAAATGCAGGAAAAAGGTAAATAAGCAAGGTAAATAAGCAAGTTTTGTAAAGGTACTGGTAACAGCAAAAACCTCAGCATCACTACCAGCTGGGTTCATATAACTAGAAACTTGAAGCCAGCTGGAGTTGTGAATATCATGAAGGAAAATTACTTCACTGTTAGTAAAGTTATACTAGAGAAGTTGAGTTTCACTGAGAAAGACAAAATTTTCTGAGCAATTTGTAAAGAAGTTGGGAGAATGATAGAATGAAATTGAAATTTTAAGCCAAAGGAGATTAAGAAGAATATATTCCAGGTTAGGAAGTTTCTGAGAAGAAATATCATAGTGAACAAATGCACAAGTAACACCACCTTCAAAGCAAAAGGAATCATGTAGTGAACATTTAGGATGAATGAAATGAGCAGTGGGTGAGGCAACTGATAACTGAGATTCTGTCAGAAAAAGTAAGGGGGGGTGTGACAGATTGCATATGGAAATGGACATCACTGAGATTGAAACTGAGACCACATATATTTTTGAAATTAATTAAAATGTTTTTTGGGAGATTTAGATCTTTACTCTGATAAGTTTGTTTTGCTAGCAATGTTTTATGAAGTTACATCACCCCACACTATAACTTCTGCCTGAATAAGTTCTTTATTGTTATTGTGTAGACTACTAGTATCCCAATACAAGTATATAGTAGGTTAACAAATTTTTGGACCTAAAGTGGAAAACAAGTGACTGCCTCTCATTTACATTAAAAAAAAAAAGTTATGATTGCTGTGATTCAATCTTAGTCAATAGTGTATATTTAATTGGTAAAATAAAATACTCTAAATTCCTGATGAAAATGATTTCAATATAGTAGTTGATTTATTTTAACAAGGTAAAAAAAAAAAAAATTTTTAAAGTGCCTTTCTTTCAACCGAAGAAAGAACAGCCAGAAATATTCCATAGACATGGTTGGGGCTACATAACTGATTTGAGATTATCACACACACAAAATACAAACCTGCAGAACTAGGAATATGACATATCCCAATTTCCATCATTAATATATCCCCAACATTGTGACATATTACAGGTTAAAGGGGGGAGGAAACACCTTAAAACTGAAATAAAGACAAGGAACCTCATACTTTGTAAACCAAAATAAAAGATTTGAAAAGAGAGCCAGATTTTAGTTACTTCAAATATATTAATATTTTATACAATGCAGTCTTATTATGACTGTAAGAAAAATGCATAACAAATGCACACATCTTTTACTAAGGGAATCTATTAAAAACTGCTTATTTAAAAAAAAATTAAAAAACTATTGTATAACATTAAGTTTACAGTAGTAATATACAAAATCACCTGACATAATGGATGAATAAACTGCTGCTGAAGTGTATCTGAAGACTTATCCCACAAATTGGTTTCAGAACCTGAGCCACTTTCCCTCAACTTCTCTGCATTTAGTTGTTGAAGCAAATTCTTTTCATTATACACCATTGTACATGGTAGGCTTACTGTACTTGCCGAACTATCTCGTCTAACATCAGTTCCTTGCAGTAACTTTATATTTTGATAAACTAAATGCTTTTCCTGTTCAATAGTTTGGAATCTCTCAACTGCTTCATCTATAAATAATGGTGGTGCTCTTTTCTGTCCAACCTTGGGGGATAAAAAAGGCACAATTTACTGGATCATACATACACATATACATGCACACATGTGATAACATAAAATAAATTTGCAAAACTTCATTTATAAATTATAATATAGCATTTTTTGTAAATGTAGGTCAGTACCCAGCTTAATATATTTGATTAACTTTCAATGAACGACAAGTTCATTGGGTTAACTCTGACTTTAAGTATGAATATGTTTAATCTTTATATAAGTAAAAATATATCATCATTCAAAATATATCTTCTGTTAGTGAGGATGAAGTCGATTTCATTAGTTGTTAATCCATTTGGGCTCTTCCATGTCCACTTTCTGTTCACCCTTTTCTTGAAAAAAGTGTTCATTACTGACAAACATACCAAATGTGTGGTACTACACTTAAGGTGGTAGAAAATGAAAAAGACCTAGGAGTAATTGTGCAGTCAGATATGACATTTTCTGAGCAATGCAGACAGGCTGCAAGGGCAGGTCATGGGGTTTTGTCAATGATACATAGGAATTTTGCTAGCAGGGAAAAGGAGGTGATTGTCCCTCTGTATAAGGCAATGGTCAGGCCATGAGTACTGGGTACAGGTCTGGAGACCTCATTTTAGGAAGGATGTAGATTTGCTTGAGTGTGTACAGAGAAGAGCAACAAGATTGGTGAGGAGAATGAAGGGATCCTCTTACCAAGAGAGGCTTAAGTTCTGCAAATTGCAGTGGCTGGAGACTAGGCACCTGCACGGTGATCTGATTGAGGTGTATAAGGCCTTGAATGGGTTGAGCACGTTGAATTCTGATGGGATCCTTCCACTTGTTCAGATTACGAACCAAAGGGGGCACAAATTCAAATTAAGAAAGGACAGATGTAGAATAGACGTGCGGAAATTTGCCTTTAGCAAGCAGGTGTTTAATTCCTGGAACAAACTCCCATCTGTCGTTGTGGAGGTTGATGGGTAGAATAAATTTAAGGAGGAACTGTGGACAGGTATTTGCATTTGCTTTCTTGCATCACATGCCACTACTACTACTACTACATTCTTCAAGATTCTGCAAATTCCATGTCTTTCACCAATTCCAAAATTTCCTATAGTTTCCCTTTCTGCACTGTTTTGTCTCTTTCCAACCTTAGCATTGAAGTTCCCCATAATAATTGTGTAGTGAGCTTTCTGTTCATCTAGAAGTCTCTCAATTTTAGTGTACATTTATTCAACCTCTTCATCATCATCATGGCTCGATATTGGTGCATAAATCATTATAACTTTTAGTTTGCACCTCTTAGAAATCCTGAGAAGTCTTGACACCCTTGGTGATGTACTTTTGAATTCCAAAATGTTGTTTTTTTATATCTTAAAAAAAAAAAAAAAAAAAAAACCAACTCCACCTTTACTCTTTTCACTGTTTAAATTGGTATACAGCAGATTTCCAATTGACAAACTTATAAGTGAATCATTTCTTCTTCTTGATTCAGCCAAACCGATGATATTCCAATTCACATTTTCTAATTCCTTTTCCAGCTCTAATATCCTATCTTATATTGTAACAGGCAAAGTTCAGTTCCCGTGCATGGCAGACTGGTCGCACCCAGAGATTCTTAGCACCCTCTGCTTCCACTCTGATCCTCTTGCTGCTATAAGAGGGGGAGTGAAAGCCGCTGGGGACTGAGGGCCATTTGTTTTGTCATGTTGTCATGTGCTAGAAGGTTTGGTCTTTTCCTCTTCACACTGACCAGGCATCTTAAAAAGAACCACTCTACATGTGGTGTGTGGTGACTCTAGAGTCACCACACGTGTGTGGTGACTCTACAGCCACCAAAGTTATGTAACAGGGCTTTCCATCGAGAAGGTGAGCATGAGTGGATTTTAGGGAGGCAGGCCAACTAGACTTCTCCTAAATCTTCTAAAATAGAAAGATATTGGATCCATCAATGTTTTAGACTGAGTGTGTGATAACACACAGAATGCCTGTTCCCCTCTAATCCCTAGATGTGGGACAACCCTAGATAAGCCCTAGATGTGGGATTAAAAAAAAAAAAACTGTGTAAGTTATTTTCTTTCTATTTAAATTATTCACTGACACATTAATCTAAGCCCAGTGAAAATATATCTCCCTTATTCAGTTTATCAATTCCCTCCTTTATATATCTTTATTAGGTCTTCCTAAGACGTTCAGTTGTCATGCTTTGCAGTCTGCACTTTGTTCATATGGGGATTGATTAGCATCCCTTATTAATATGGTTGTACATTTTTGAATCCTTTTTAAAAATTCTATTCTTTCTTCAAATACAATATGCAGTCTAATCTACGAGGGGGCATTCAATAAATTATCTACCTAAGGTACTTCCCATAGTTATATTTCGATGATTAATGTTTTATCATGTTCCTACATATCTCAACTTAGCCTAATTTTTATCCCACTATTTTTAGGTTGTGCTGCTGTAATAGAAAGAAGGAAGACACCTGTAGCAAATTATGAATTTGCTGAAATTGGGGCATAATTCAGTCATCAAGTTTCTCACCAAAGAAGGAAATGGGCCAAAGGCCATTCATGAAAGGATGGTGGCTGTGTATGGCAACAGTGCACCTTCAGAGTACCAGGTGAAATTCTGGTCAAAACAATTCAAGTGGGGTAAAGAGTCCATTGAAGATGATGGACATCCAGAAAGGCCCTTGACAGTGACCATTCCAGAAATGTGCCAAGCTGTGGAAACACTTGTGCTGAATGATACCTTTAAAGGTATCCCAAATCTCTAGGGAATGTAACGTATCTGAGGGAACAGCCATAACCATCCTCCATGAACATCTGAAAATGACTAAGGTCAGTGCAAGGTGGACCCCAGATTTCTGAAACCTGTGCAGAAACAATTCAGAGTATGATGTTGTGAGAAGAATTCAGAGCTTATGGAAGGGATCCTGAAACTTTCATCTCCAGAATTGTTACAGGTGATGAAACATGGGTTCATCACTGGGATCCTAAGACCAAGCAAGAATCAATGCAATGGAAGCACAAGAGTTCTCTCTCTTCCACCCAAAAATTTTCGGACACGATATTCAGCTAGCAAGGCTATGGCCACCATTTTTTGGGATGCTGAAGGAATTTTGTACATTCACTAGTTGGAACACAAGCAGACAGCCACTGGGGAGTCATATGCATCCCTACTGTACAACCTAAGGGATGTCATAAAGGAAAAATGACATGGAAAACTTTCCAGAAGTGTGCTGCTTCTTCAGGAGAACACACTATTGCACAGGTCACATGCTGTTGTTTGAGAGAGACTGACTTTATAGAACTTACCCATCCACCTTACAATATGGATCTGGCCCCCAATGACTATTTCCTGTTTTGACACCTCAAGAAACACTTACATGGCCGTCACTTTGCTGATGATAATGAACCGAAGTCTGCTGTTTCTGCATTCTTTGAAGGACAGGGCAAAGAATTTTATTTGTCTGGTATTTCCTCATTGCCAACAAAATGGAACAAGTGTACTGAAGTTCAGAGGAGTTATGCTGAAAAATAAAAACAGATTTTTGCCTCATTTCCTTCATAGGTAGGTATATAATTTATTGACCATCCCTCATATATGCAGTCTCACCTTGTCGTATATAAAAGGACAATGGCATACTTTTTCCCTACTTGTGAAGGTCCTTCATATATAGGACACCACATGCATTCCTAGTCACCTGTTTACGCTGCATGGAAAATTTTGTCAGACTAAATTGTCAGACTAAACTTCTACTACCTAAATCTATTTTTTTTGTTCTAAATACTTTTAACTCCACTCCTCTAACTCGTAACTCCTGGATTTCTGTTCCCTTGATGCAAAACATTACATTTAGAAGCATTAAAGTTCAATTGCTATTTTTCAGACTACTTTGTGCAACCAATCTAAGTCATTTTAAAGCAAAATGGCCTAGTTCTGGTCATTAGCCAACCATTCCGAACTTTAAATTATGAAAACTCTGATAACTACAACCCCTCATGAAAGTCATTAAGGAAAATAGGAAACAGAAGTGAACTCAACACTAATCCCTGAGGGGCTCCACTTACTACACTGGTCCACCCAAAGGTATGTCCATTTATGACCACTCTCTGTCTTATCTTTCAGGAAGCCCTTTAACCAACAAAGAACCTTGCCATTTATCCCAATTTGCTCCAGTTTATACAATAGCTTTCCATGGGGAACTATATCAAAATGATATTAACTATCAGATTGGGTTTTTTTTTTTTTTTTTTTGGCTGATACTATATAAGCTTGCTTCCTTGCATCATTTGTCACTACTACTAAAAGTTTTACTGAAATCAAGGTAAATAATGTCAAACTTGTTTCTTGTATAAAACTGTTTTATGACTTCATCATAATAATTAACTAAGATGTTCCTGTATTATATTCTTTGGAATTCTTGGGAGGTCTGTTTAGATCTTTCTGCAGATTAGTCTGTGGAAAGATCTAAAGAAATGTTTTATTTTTATTATTATTTCAATTTATTTCAACAGTCAGCACCATATAGATAAGCAATTGTTGTTTGTCAGCGTTTAGCATTCTTTTATATGTGCATGACAGTTAGCTTTTATCATATCATATCACAAGCCACATTCCTTTTCCCAAAGAAAAAGGAATAGATAACCAAAATGCATGATAAACTTTGTGCTATAACTTTCAAAAGGTATGAAACAGTGTGTAGTGTTTAGAATTACTCTCTAAAACATTTCCCACTTAGCAGGTTTACCTCATAAGAATTGTACTTCTACTGAACCAAACCCAACAGCTTCTAAGACCAATACAATCTCTCTTTAAGAAAATTAAAATCCTTTCCTTTACCATTAATAACTGCAATTTCTTTGGATACCTCCTATGACAAAATGTAATGGTCACCACCCTTAACATTTTTGTGTGGCATCTGAACTCAAAGATTTTTAATAGCAGACAAATTTTTGGTAATGACCAATCTGATGTTAAAAGCAGTCATCTAGATCACTGGTTTTCAAACTGGGTTCCATATTTTTAATGAGAGGGAAGTGATTTTATGATCCAAATTTGTTGTTTGTTTTTAAATGAAAGTGAAAGAGATAATATATCAAAAAAAGCTTGGGATAAAAGTTTCTGAGATATAATTACAATATTTTAATGTAGATTAAGAAACATCCAAGATTTGGAACTGTCTAGAACAGTGGTTTTCAAAGTGTGTCCCTCAGAACCCTGTAGTTCTGCATATGATCTGTTAATTTTTCATCACTGATTTTTTATTTAATTTGTATGCATATAAATTTATTGTTAATCAGTTTTGTTTTAATTTATTGTAAATTTCAGTATACACTTTAAAATCTGCCACCCTTGGAAATTTAATGGTACTGGATTTCAAAATTTTCTGGATTTTAGAGAGGTACACTCAATGGTTGAGCAGTTTGGAGAAGCACATCTCCATGAACATTAAGCACTAACAACCGAACTTGTTTACATCTGTAAACATTTATAATGACTAAAAAGTAGTGTGAGTAGTTAAAAATGTAAATAATAATTCAAACTGAAAAACATAAATAAATGACGATAAAGAAAGTAAGAGCAAAATTTGTCAATAACTGTAATATTAATCTTAAATGTATGCTTAGTACAGTAGCAAAGAGAATATCAATAAATATGCTTCAGCAGAAAAAATAATTTTGCATAGGGAATACAAGAATAGTTATTTTTTTTATCCTCCATGCAAAAGTATTTTTGCATGGAGGATAAAAAAACACATAACTATTCTTCATAAGAAATAATTATAACAAGGTATACACTATCATTATAAATTTACATGAGATTTAGATTTACATAATTTAGCATGGAGAAATTCAGTCAATTTCTCACAGATAATAACAAATATCACTAACTTTTGTTTCTGCCACAAATATTACTTGGTGGCAGAAACTAGTCACACAGCTGTCAGCTGTGTGACTAGTTATAATGGAGGCAAAAATTGGCTGAGAGGGATTTAATTTATTGTTTGTGCCAGTAAGTCATTTTATAGAAACGATTATCCATAGATTTAATGAAGCATATATATTCCAGCTGTACCTAGACTGAGCATTTTTCTTCCTTCTCTCCCTCTCACCATCAGTTCATACAAGCACTGTATGATCAACCACTTATTTGTAATTTGATTTGATTTCATTTTTATGGTGCAAGGGCAACTAACGTAATTTGAAAGAACAGTTTGCACTAAGTTACAAAGTTTACTGAATAAGCAATGGCACCAAAGGGGGTAAATAATCCTCCATTTTTGAATGGATTCTTAAAGACAGTTGAGATCATTGATATGAGTAATATTTATTATTATTATTAGCTATGTGGTGCAAGGAAGCCTGAGGTTTATGCTGCACTAGCCCAAAAAAAAAAAAAAAAAAAAAATCCCTGAGTTACCCAGAGAGAGAGAGACAGAGAAGTAAAAAACTATCACCAAGAAAGAGAAGAATGATGATATCCAGCTCAGGACCCTTGCCCTTAATGCCACAGTGCCCCAATTTGTATAGCAATCCATTGTGTGAAACTATATCAAAAGCCTACTCATAATATTAGAATTAGCATTAGTAGAGGCATATAAGGCAAGAAAGCAAGCTTATGCAGCATCAGCCAGAAAAAAAAAAAAAAAAAACTTCCACTTCACCCCTCCGTTCATTCGAAATAAGGCTCTGAGAGGCATCAGTAAAATGAATGAGGACAAAATTTTCAAGATTATAAATGATGCTAGAACTAGGGGACATAAATTCAAGTTACGGGGGAAAATGTTTAGATTGGACTGCAGGAAGTTTTATTTTAGCCAGCAAGTTATAAATTACTGGAATAAGTTGCCTCCATCGGTGGTAGAGGCCGACAGTTTGGGGAAATTCAAAGGTCATCTGGATAGTACTTTCGGGTAAGGGAAGCGCATAGGATGATAGGTTTAATTTCCATTTTATTTATTTTTTTATTTTATTTTTTTTTATTTATTAATTATTATTATTTAGTTATTTATTTATTTTTTGTTTTTATCATTGTTTTGTTCGGATTTTTTTTTTTTTTTTTTTTTTTGGCTGGTGCAGCATAAGCCATAGGCTTTCTTGCACCATGCGGCCGTTACTAATACTAATACTAATACTAATACCTGTCCAGCTGAGCCTTAAATTTATTTAGGCTATCAACTTCCACAACAAGGGATGGAAGTCTGTTCCACCAACCAACTGCCCACAGGCTAAAGGCAAATTTCATTACATCTATCCTACATCTGTCTTTCCTCAATTTGAATTTATGCCCTCTCAGGTGATTATTCTGAGCAACAGGTTGTCACAGACATTCTCTCAGATATGCCAAACAAGCTGTACTTGCTACCTGGGAGTCTAAAACGCTGATGGAACTGATATTCGGGTGACACTCAAGTCAAGTGGACCCAATTTCGGCAAAGTCCGGACGGTCTGTGACAGCCAAATCCTCTGCTTGCACCTTCACGATGGTGGGACTGTTAGTAATCCTGGGTATAACCTCCATGCACAAGTACATGGCGGGTGACCACCCAGGTGTGAACTAACATAAGCAGGGGTCGAGGTGTGGCCCCCACACCACATGGAGGAACACCGCCCCTCTATGTTACCAGTGAGTACTAGGTGGTAGATGACTCTCATCAACCGGTGAAATACCACCACTTTGCTTATTGGAGGCTTGAAGTGGTGGAACCCATGTTTAGTCTCTAGAGCTAAGTTCCGGTCAACCCTTCCCTATCTCTTCCATCATGCAGTATGATTGATGACTTTTGAGGTTATGATGAACGTCATGGCGAGACTCCAATATTCCTTACATTTCGAGGGTACAGCTCTAAAACGGTGTTTGCAGGCCGCCCGCTAGTTAGTACACCGGAACAAACCTATTGGTAAATCTCTAGGAGGCTTCCAGATCAGCTAGTGTATAATCTTGCTACCTCTACTCTGCCAGATAGTGACTGGAGTGAGACCGAGTAGTGTGTATGCGGAGAGCATTGTCGAGGCCACGTTAGGTCAAGGATCTGGGTATATTCTTACCATGTGCACGCCATATCCAAAAATTTCATTACTTCATACAGCATGTCCCACCCACTTTTTCTTACTATTGAATACACAATGAATTGTCAAACTAATAGAGCAAGCTTATCTGCGAAAAGATCTAAACCTCCCAAGCACTTCCTAATTCATTTCACAAATATACGTGGTCTCAATTCTAATCTCAACAATGTCCATTTCCACTTACAGTCTGCCAAACCCCATATACTTTTTCTGACAGAATCTCAGTTATCAGTTGATTCAACTACTGCTCATCTCAGATGCCCAAATTATTCACTGCATGATTCCTTTCACTTCAAAGGTGGTATTTGTGCATATGTCTGTTCTGATATTCCCTGTCAGAGACTTGGCAATTTGGAATCTCCTCTCTTTGATCTTCTCTGGCTTAAAATCTCTCTACCACATTGTGTCAAATTCATCTGTTGTCTCTACCGTTCTCCCAACTCCACTAATCACTTGGAGCTCTTTGACTTCCTCTCTTTGCAACTTGACTTTCTCCAGTCCAACTTTCCTAACAGTGAGGTCATTTTCCTTGGTGATTTTAATGTTCACAGCTCCAGCTGGCTTCTGTTTTCTAGTCACACTGACCCAGCAGGTTGAGATACTGCGGCTTTTGCAATTACTAATGACATAGCACAGATTGTTCATTTACCTACAAGAATATCAGACAATCCTAATCATACAGCCAATATGCTTGATCTTTTTCTCACAAACAACCCTTCTAAGTACACGGTCGAAGTGAAAGGTCCTTTAGGCACTTCAGATCACGACTTGGTGATTGTCTCTTCTCCAATGGAACCTTTATCTCATGCCTATTCCCAACCTGGTGTTGTTTGGCATTACAAGAATGCAAAATGGGATGACCTGCGAGACTTCTTTTCTTCTTTTCCTTGGTCAGATTACTGTTTCAAAACTTCTGATGTCAATGTTAGCTCAGATCGTGTCAGTGAAATTATTCTTGCAGGAATGGAATCCTTTATCCCACAATCCACTTTAAAATCTCGTCCTTTATCTAAACCTTGGTTTTCCAATAAATGTGCTAAGGCTGTTCAAGAGAAGAATGTTGCATATCGTAATTGGCTTGTTTCTAATTCTTCAGTTTCATTTTCTGCCTACACCAAAGCTCGCAACAATTGTAAAGCAGTTATTAATCAGTCCAAACTAGAGTTTGAACAGGCTAAGAGTAGAAAACTTGCTTCTTGCCCTAATGGTAGTCGAGCATTCTGGTCTCTTGCCAAAGCTATTGGCCGCAGCTTTTGCCCATTTCTGCTCCCACCTCTGTCCAAACCAGATGATTCTGTTTTCACTTCAGCCAAGGATAAAGCTGACATGCTAGCATCCCATTTTTCTTCCAGCTCATGTATTAATGATCTTGGTAAAACACCTCCCACCATTCCCAACATGCTCCCATTCAATGCCTCCTGTGGTCTTCTGTCAAAAGGATATCAGAAGGATTTTGATGAATCTTGATGTTAAGAAAGCTCCAGGGCCTGATGGTATTTCTCCACTCGTTCTCAAAACCTGTGCTCCTGAACTTACTCCTATTCTTTGCCGCCTTTTTTCACTTTCTTATTCCAAAGGTGTTTTTCCTTCTGCTTGGAAATTTGCTCATATCCAACCAGTTCCTAAAAAGGGTGACAAATCCCTCTCCAATTATCGTCCGATTGTAATTACTTCTACTCTTTCTAAAGTAATGGAGAAATCAATTAACCGCCAACTCTTAAACTACCTAGAAACCTTCCGTCTGATCAACGATCGCCAGTATGGATTCTGTCAGTGTCGATCCACTGGTGATATTCTGGCTTATGTTACCCATTTATGGACTAATTCAATGGAAAGGTTCGGTGAAACAAAAGTAGTTGCTCTTGACATCTCAAAGGCTTTTGATCATGTTTGGCATAAAGGTCTTCTAAACAAGCTTCCATCTTATGGTTTGCCAACTGTTTTTAGTAATTGGTTATCCAGTTTTCTCTCTGATCGCTCACTGAGAGTGATGGTAGATGGCTCTCTGTCTTCTAACTTCTCCACTAATGCCGGTGTCCCCCAAGGTTCAGTTCTTTCCCCACCCTTTTCTTCTTGTATATTAATGACCTTCTTTCACTGATCAGAAATCCTATCCATAGTTTTGCCGATGATAGCACATTGCATTCCACTTTCCATTTTGAGAAACCTTGTCCTGAAATGCCGATCTTCAGGTAATTCTCCAGTGGGGCAAAGACAACTTAGTTGATTTCAACCCTTCTAAAACTCAGTCTTGTCTTATATCTCACAAAAAGGATTCTTCTGCTCCTATGCTTATCTTTAGTGACACTTCGATTTCTAGGCAAAATGATACATCTCTTTTGGGGATTACCCTGACTTCTAATCTCTCTTGGCACAAGCACATTGCAAATATCGCTTCCTCTGCATCTAAAAAACTTGGTTTTCTCTTTCGCTCTCGCCGTTACTTTTCTTCCAAACAGCTGCTCACTCTGTATAAATCGCAAATCTGCCCTGCCATGGATTATTGTCCCCACATCTGGGGTGGTGCCCCCAAAACCTCTCTCAGACTTCTTGATTCCATTCAGAAGAGGGCAGTTAGGTTAATTAATGATTCATCTCTAACAGAGTCTCTCCACTTGCTGTCTCATAGACGTACTGTTTCTGCTGCATGCCTCTTCTACAGATACTTCCATGGGCACTGTTCTTCTGAATTGGCTTCTATAATTCCCGCTATCTCTTTAAAAACAGTCTGAACACGTGCCGCACCAGCCAACGTGCATTTACTGTCCAACTTCAAACCCACAGAACCAACTTTTCATCTTCCTCATTTATTCATTCAACTGCCGTTTTCTGGAACAACCTTCCTTCATACGTATTTCCTGAAAATTACAATCTACAGAAGTTCAATTCCAATGTCAACAAATATTTTCTTTCGTCTTCTCAACCTCAAACCCAAGCACGGTACTAAGTACTATAGGTTCAAATACCTCTCGTGTTTGGGGTTCACATAAAAAAAAAAAAAAAAAAGAGGCAGAATCCCATCAGCATTGAGCATGCTCAAACCATTCAAGGCTTTATACACCTCTATCAGATCACCGCATCGGTGCCTAGTCTCCAGACACTGTAATTTGCAAAACTTAAGCTTTTCTTCGTAAGAGCAACCCTTTGTTCCATTCACTAACCTTGTTGCCCTTCTCTGTACTCGTTCCAGCAGCTCTACATGCTTCTTCAAATGAGGCCTCCAGACCTGTATACAGTACTAAAGGTGTGGCCTGACCATTGCCTTATACAAGGGAATAATCACCTCCTTATCCCTGCTAGAAAAATTCCTGTATATCATTGATAAGACACCATGAGCTACTCTTATAGCCCGTCTGCACTGCTCAGAGAACTTCACATCTGCCTGCACAATTACCCGCAGGTCCTTTTCATTCTCTACCACTGTCAATGTAGTACCACAGAGTTGATACATTGCTCTGGGGTTGCTGTTTCCCATATGTAGCACTTTACATTTGTCAATGTTAAACTTCATTTGCCACCTCTCAGCCCATCTGCTCCACCCTTCTAGATCCTGTTGCAGCAGCATAGCGTCAGTAGTGTCCTTAACAACCATGCCAACTTTTGTATCGTCTGCAAAATTGGACATTAAGCTTGATATACCATCATCAATATTATTTATAAATACAGAAAACAATAATGGACCCAACACTGAACCCTGAGGGATTACACTGATAACATTAGTCCATGAAGAGCAGTGTCCATTGATTACCACTCTCTGTCTTCTCCTTCTCAACCACCCCTTTATCTATAGCAGCAATTTGCCTCCAATGCCACACTGCTCCAATTTGTGCAGCAGTCTTCCATGTGCAACAGTATCAAAAGCCTTTCTAAGATCCAAGTATATAATAAAGTTATTCCCTGCATCCAGTTGTTTTGTGACTGCATCATAGTATCCAATCAAATTGGTAAGGCAAGACTTGCCCTTAACAAAACAAAACCATGCTGTGTCCGAGCTATAGCCAGGTGAGCAGGAGCAGCAGTGCGTAACACACACTTCTTGATTAGACCGGGGTTCGAGCCCATGACCACCAAATACGGAGGATGCAGAAAGGTCAGGCAATGACCACCGCATATCCCCAGAGCAATATGACCTTAGTTGCTAATGCTCCTAAAAACCAAATAACAACAACATAACAATAACCAAGCTATAACTGAAGTCTTGTCTAGATGATCCTGCAGTGCTTCTTTAACCAGTGCCTGCATTAATTTTCCCAGAACAGATACAATATTTGGAACAAATATTATACCTGGAACAAATATAATATTTTTGGATTGCAAAATGATAATTTGTTTTGTAAAATGAGCCAGATTTTAAAGAATTCCAGATTGTAGAGTGTTGGATTTCACAGAATTTACAATATTACTGCTTTTAAAGATACAGTAAATTCTGTAAAATCTCATATTTTACAATCCAAACTCCTTTAAAATTCAGCATATTTGACAAAAAAAAAATCAACATTTTATGATCTTGAAACATTAAGAAAGCAATCCAGCACTTGTATCAATGACTGCATTTGTCTTTAAGGATCCATAAAAAAAAAGGGTGACATTTCTATCTTTATAAAATTCTTGAAGGATTATCTTTTCCTTTAATTTGTTTTTGTGGCCAGCAGAATTTGAACTACATAATGCAATAGTCATAATATGACATATTAGACAAGTCATATAGTCATATAATACAATGGTCTTAATTCTCACAGCAGAACAAATCTTTGCAACGAGTTTCCCTGGGATTGCACAACTTACAAGTAGATGGCCTCTACAGATGATTAACTGCCCATATGAGACAGCTATGGCAGTCAATTTCAGCACTACCTGGTTCCTCATCAGATAGCAGGTGATCTCTGTTGACAACATGCAGATGAAACAGTTGTAGAAATTTGCTTGATATGAGCTGCCATGCAGCATACAAAATCAGTTTCAATGTTGTAATATAATTAAAGCTATTTGTTGAAAGTAGTGAAATACCAGGGCAACTCATCATAAAGTCAGGTTTGTTCTGCTGTGAGAATCAATTCAATTACATAATCCATACAGTTTAAATCCTGCTGCCCACAAAAACAGATGAGTGGACCCGATAGTCATCATATATGTTTACAGATGTAGTAGTAGTGGCATGTGATGCAAGAAAGCAAGTGAATGAACTTATGCAGCATCAGCCAAAAAAAAAAAAAAAAAAAATCACACATTCCCTCCAAATGCCTGTCCAGTTCCTCCTTAAATTTATTCAACCTCTCAACTTCCACAACGACAGATGGTTTGTTCCAGCAATTAACCACCCGCTGGCTAAAGGCAAATTTCCACACATCTATTCAACATCTGTCCTTTCTTAATTTGAATTTATGTCCCCTTAGGTTCGTAATCTGAACAAGTGGAAGGATCCCATCAGAATTCAGTGTGCTCAACCCATTCAAGGCCTTATACACCTCAATCAGATCACTGTGCAGGTGTCTAGTCTCCAGCCACTGCAATTTGCAGAACTTAAGCCTCTCTTGGTAAGAGGATCCCTTCATTCTCCTCACCAATCTTGTTGCTCTTCTCTGTACACACTCAAGCAAATCTACATCCTTCCTAAAATGAGGCCTCCAGACCTGTACCCAGTACTCATGGCCTGACCATTGTCTTATACAGAGGGACAATCACCTCCTTTTCCCTGCTAGCAAAATTCCTATGTATCATTGACAAAACCCCATGACCTGCCCTGGCTTGGTTTTTTTTTTTTTTTTTTAGAAGCATTTAGCAACTAAGGCCATATTGCTCAGGGATATGCGGTGGTCATTCCCTGACCTCTCCGCATCCTCCGTATTTGGTGGTGACGGGCCCCTGCCCTGGCAGCCTGTCTGCATTGCTCAGAAAACTTTATATCTGACTGCACAATTACTCCCAGATCCTTTTTGTTTTCTACCACCTTAAGTGTAGTACAACGCAGTTGGTACGTTTCTCTGGGGTTTCTTCTACCCATATGCAGTACTTTGCATTTGTCAAGGTTAAACTTCAGTTGCCACTTCTCGGCCCATATGCCCAAATTTTCTAGATCGTGTTGCAGTAGTACACTGCCATTGCTATCATTAACAACCCTGCCAACCTTTGTATCATCTGCAAACTTCAACATTAAGCCTGATATACCTTCATCAATATCATTTATAAATATACAAAATAACAGTGGACCCAACACCGAACCCTGTGGACTCCACTAATAACATTAGTCCACAAAGAGCAGCACCCATTGATTACCACCCTCTGTCTTCTCCCACTTAACCATCCTTTTATCCATTGTAGCAACTTACCCTTAAAACCATTCTGCTCCAATTTGTACAATAGTCTTACTTATTTACTTATTTAAATTTAATTTAAATTAAATTTAAATTTACTTATTTACCATTCTCTATACCTAGATTGCCCTGTTTCCCCAAAGTAAGATGCAGGTATGCACACACACACACTGGATTCTGCGGAAATTGGATATGGGAAAAATGCAGATTTAATTGGATTGGATGCAATCAAATCTTTCTCCAGGAATTTTCCAAATTCCTGGAGAAAGATTTGATTTCTGCCAAAAAACTCTGTAGAATGTGATGAATTTGAAGTAGTAATTAAATCAGTGAATGCCAGCATAATAAGGCAAATGTAAATAAGTTCATTTGTTTGAGCTTAATTTCATTGAAATGTGCTTCTCTAAAACTGCTCAACCACTAGGTATGCCTCTCTAAAATCTAGAAAATTTTAAAATCCAGCATTTTAAAGAGTTTACTGTATTAAGGTTCAATAGAAGATTTATATCAGCTCTACGTGCAACCCTGATTTGCATATGCATTAGGGTTGCGCATGGAGCTGATCATCATATTCAACACATTCATTAGGCTATAAGTGCACTGCTAAATTTTGTTGTTCCATTCTTTATATCACATGATTAAATATTATTGTGATGTTCCCCATCTAATGGATGTCTTTTATGCACCTACATCCTTTCTTATCATAAACATAACTCCCTTTTCCCTTCTATCATTTTATCTGCTGTCCTTCCTGAACACATTGCACTTACCATATTCAAATTCTGCATCTAGAATATCAGAATGGCACCAAATTTCTAATCTATTACGCTGGCATTTGCTGATTTAATTACTACTTCAAATTCATCACATTCTACAGAGTTTTTTGGTAGAAATCAAACCTTTCTCCAGGAATTTGGAAAATTCCTGGAGAAAGGTTTGATTGGATCCAATCCAATTAAACCTGCATTTTTCCCATATCCAATTTGTACAGAATCCAGTGTGTGTGCATACCTGCATCTTACTTTAGGGAAACAGGGCAATCTAGGTATGGAGAATGGTAAATTTGCAAATATGCTTTAATAATGTTGAAGCCTAGACTGCAAGGATGGCCTAGGCCTTTAAGAACATTCTTTGTGAGCAACTGCATGTAATTTGAAAAACTTTCTTAAGTCTGCTGTTGAAGGCCCTGACACATTGATCAAAACTTATCTCCTTCTCTATCTTTGTTTATCACTATCATAAATTTATTTCGTTAACTGTTCTTTGAGCACTATATTTAGTGCTATGCTGGTTTTAGGCCTTTCTTCTGTATAAAAATTTTCTGGAGTGGCATCTGTAAATTTTATTTATACACCACACAGAGGTGGAGTTTTTATCTTTCAGAGCATTCTGTTCTTATGTTAATTGGTGTAAAAAATGCCTTTCAATTCATGCTTCTGGACTGCATCTTATCAAAAGTCAGGATTTAATGCAAATTGGAATTTTACAATGATACATTTTTAAATGAGTTTTTTTTGAAATTTTTTTTAATACGTTGTCCGTGAGAAATGGTTGATTTAGTCATAGTGTATCAGTTAGCATGGTGTAGATAAGACTTTTTTTATCATGCACTGTTTGTACAGTGTGTTTCTGGCTGAAAAACATAAAATAATTCACTGTGTGGAAGTTGTAATTAGTTGATCTCAGAGAGATCAACTAATTACAACCTCCACTAATTACTAATTACAATCCAAATTCCAGAAGCCCTTAAAATTACACCAGTTTTCTAGGAATTTAAATCCACACCGTTCCACACAATCAGAGCAGACTGTAATGGAGAGAATCAAAATTTTCATAGGCCACCATATTGGCCACCATGTTTTTTTTTTTTTTACATTTTTCACATTACCTTTTGTGAGTCCCTATGCTTCTGGAATTATTATAAATGATTAATATGAAATGAAATAATTAGAATAAGCATTAATATATTTTTTAATAAATAATTATGCAATAGTAACACTAACACTGGGATCACATGAAATATCCTCCAGAATGGCCAAATCCACTGCTTGTATTCACAGAACAATTTACATGTTTTGCCGGAATAAAAATCTGAAATAACTCAAGAAAATTCCCACTCCCTCTTCTCGACTAATAAGAGTCTCAACTGAAAAGGATCTTTAAGAATTTCTGCAGTCTCTGTGAAGAATTAATTTGAATTTACTTGAAAAAGTGGTAAACTTTACTGTAATGGAGAGTATCAAAAAGAGTTGAATACATCTCTGTTAAATGAAAGTAAATAAAACCCAACAATTTCATCATTTAAATTTTTAAGCAAAATTTCAATTTACAGAATAAATTTTGTCTATAACATTATAATTATTCTATACTAAAATTTTATTTATGAAATAGGTATGTGAAAATTATTTTAAAACTTACCTTAACTTTGCCTACATAAAGGACTTCAAATTGCTGTGATGATTCACTTGCTGCATCCACAGATGAACCAGCTGTAGCAGATTTTGTTGTGCGTACAGGTGAACCACGATGAGATCTTAACTCTTTGGTTACCTCTCTAACAGTAGCAAACAACTCCAACACCTGATAATATAATTATATATAATTATTTTTGGAATGACAATACAGGGTAATTATCTGTAAATTAATTATATAATATATACTTATACCATGTGAATAATTCAGTTAGTTTATTAAGAGCTTGTGACTTATTTACACTAAATTTCATACAACGGTATCAAATTTATGAGGACCTTGTTAAATTCTATTATCATACCAATACATGAACTTCTAACTGCTTAATAACGATACTACATGAGTCAATACAATACTCTTGTTAGTCAAAACAATCAAGTACAAATCAAGGCAATTCAGGAATTAAAAGAAAATCGCAATTAACATTTTCTTGAAGAATTTCATATAAAGAATGATTTAATGGAGTTGAATGTTATGTTGATATTTATATGTGTATTATGACCTAACAAAACTGTATGTAGGTTTGATTCACTATTTGGGAAGGTGATCTCTGCTCCGAATGAGTTTGACTGCCTTTTGTGAGTCCCTATGCTTCTGGAAAGGTTGCCTGCATTGCTATACAATTTACAAAACTTTTTGTTTCTTTGTTTGTTATTTGGTTTTTAGGAGCATTAGCAACTAAGGCCATATTGCTCCGGGAATATGCAGTGGTCATTCCCTGACCTTTCCGCATCCTCCGTATTGGTGGTCACAGGCTCGAACCCCGGTCTAATCAAGAAGTGTATGCTACGCACTGCTGCTCCTGCTCACCTGGCTACAGAGGCGCCACACACAACACAAAACTTTTTAATATAAAAGATACCATAATACGTGATTTTTTCTCCACAATAGTTGAAGTCCTTGGCTGCCTGCCACTGGTTCTAAGTGAAAAATGAAATTTTTTTTAAATATTCAATAACTGAAATTAATGTAAAATAATAAAACTAATTAAACCATGCGAATTATTACAGTAATAGAAGTACAGTAGACTGTCAAAATAATGGCACCCAAAATAGGACAATATTCGAGCTAAAAGCACATTGAGATTGGATGTTTACATACAGTGCAGATAGTAGTAGTAGTGGCATGTGGTGCAAGAAAGCAAGTGTATGAGCTTATGCAGCATCAGCCAAAAAAAAAAAACCACACCATTCCCTCCAAATGCCTGTCCAGTTCCTCCTTAAATTTATTCAACCTAGCAACTTCCACAAAGACAGATGGAAGTTTGTTCCAGCAATTAACCAGTCGCTGGCTAAAGGCAAATTTCTGCACATCTATACTACATCTGTCCTTTCTTAATTTGAATTTATGCCCCCTTAGGTTCGTAATCTGAACAAGTGGAAGGATACCATCAGAATTCAGCGTACTCAACCCATTCAAGGCATTATACACCTCAATCAGATCACCACGCAAGTGCCTAGTCTCCAGCCACTGCAATTTGCAGAACTTAAGCCTCTCTTGGTAAGAGGATCCATTCGTTCCCCTCACCGATCTTGTTCCCTTCTCTGTACACGCTCAAGTAAATCTACATCCTTCCTAAAATGAGGCCTCCAGACCTGTACGCAGTACTCAAGGCATGGCCTGACCATTGCCTTATACAGAGGGACAATCACCTCCTTCTCCCTGCTAACAAAATTCCTATACAGGCATACCTCGAATAACGAATAGGATGCGTTATACGAAATTACTTCGTTAAGCGAAACTTCGTTTTCAGAGGTAAAAATACTATGGCCAGAATAGGGATACGTTCCTACGTAAAGAAAATGAAAAGCTTTTTTTTCGAACAAAGAAAAGTTTTATTAAATAAACAGTCAACTTACATACAAAGTGAAATCATATTTTAAAATATGAGTCTAAAGTTGATTGTTTATGCTCTTTTTCTCCTTCATTTAACAATTGCCTATACAGAATTATTGCATTTAACACTTCTTCGTAAATCAGGATCATTTTCACTAAAAAAATTTAAAACGTTTTCAATGTCATTTAAGCACCTTTTTAAATCTTTGGTTGTTAACACTTTTTCGGCAGGAACTTCTTTAACTTCGTCTTCATTATCGTTGTCTTCGTTGCTAACAAGGTTTTCTAAATCTTCCACTGAAAAACCATCATCTTCTGCATTCAATAAATTTCTAACATCCTCTTCATCGACATTTTCGAAACCTATTGATTGAGCCATCTGGATAACTTCATTTCTAATTTCTTGGATGTTATTTTCTTCTTCTATTACAACTTCTGGTCATATTTTGCGCCAAACTCTATTTAAGCATTTCTTAGTGACTTCTTTCCAAGAACTATCAATGTTTTCAATTGCGTTTTTAATGGTGTAGTTTTTCCAAAAAGTTTTAACTGTCATTTCCTCTTTATCCTCTAGTTCAGTTAAACTGCTTAATGTTCGACGCAGATAATAAGCTTTAAATGATGCTGTTACTCCCTGATCCAATGGTTGAATCAGGGAAGTTGTGTTTGCTGGAAGAAACACAACTTTGACAGGAATGCATGTGTCTAACGTGTTAAGATCAGTAGGATGTCCTGGAGCATTGTTTAACAACAAAAGAGCTTTTTCTTCAAAGTTGTTTTTTTTTGACAATACCGCTTTACTTCAGGACAAAAGTGGTTAACAAACCAATCAGTAAATAACTCCTTGGTAACTCACGCTTTTCTATTTGCTTTCCATATTACAGGTAAATTCATTTTTATGTTACCTTTTAACGCTCTCGGATTTTCTGAATGGTAAACTAATAACAATTTTAATTTATAATCGCCAGAGGCATTTGATCCAAAGAGTAACGTTAAACGGTCTTTGGCTGCTTTGAACCCAGCAGCTGATTTTTCTTCAATAGAAATGAAGCTTTTTGTTGGTAGCCATTTCCAGAACAAACCGCTTTCGTCAACATTGAACACCAAATTTGGAAAATTTTCACGTTCAATTATTTCCTTAGCTTTTCTGGAAACTTATTTGCAGCTTCTCCTGTTAATTTTACACTATGAATCCTGGCCCGTTTTTTAAATTTCTCGAACCAACCACGAGAAGCCCCAAAGGTTTCCGTAATTTCTTCAGTTTGTTTAGATTTCAGGTGATTAAACCGGAATATTTTTTTTATGTTAAATGGGGCTTGAAATTGCCGACTTCGTTATATCGAAGCTTCGTTATCAGAGATAACGTTAACCAAGGTATAACTGTATATCATTGACAAAACCCCATGACCTGCCCTGGCAGCCTGTCTGCATTGCTCAGAAAACTTCATATCTGACTGCACAATTACTCCCAGGTCTTTTTCATTTTCTACCACCTTAAGTGACATACCACACAGTTGGTACGTTTCTCTGGGGTTACTTCTACCCATATGCAGTACTTTGCATTTATCAAGGTTAAACTTCAGTTGCCACTTCTTAGCCAATCTGCTCAAATTATCTAGATCCTGTTGCAGTAGCACACTGCCATTACTGTCATTAACAACCCTGCCAACCTTTGTATCATCTGCAAACTTCAACATTAAGCCTGATATACACCTTCATCAATATCATTGATAAATATACAAAACAACAGTGGACCCAACATCGAACCCTGTGGGACTCCACTAATAACATTAGTCCACGAAGAGCAGCACCCACTGATTACCACCCTCTGTCTTCTCCCACTTAACCATCCTTTTATCCATTGTAGCAACTTACCCTTAATACCATTCTGCTCCAAGATGTGTTGTAGTGCCAAAAAAAGAAAACGGAAAGTCACATGATTACCGTATTTGTTTATGTTTGCATTTTGAAAGTGAATTCTGTACTGATATCACAGATTATACTGCTGTTTTACATTTATTTTAAATTAAAAACCCTTTACTATGGCTCCTAATGTTAATAAACCTCATACAGAGAAGAAAAGAAAATCAACATTAAAGCTTAAGCACAAACTTGATATTTCGTTAATCCAAAGTATTACATCAGGGTCACCCAGAAAGTTAAGTCATATACCCATGTGTATTGTGTCTATAAATTGCGTGTGTCCTCTGGTTGATTTGCCTATTTTTCTGTGTGAAAAACCTCAGTTTCTAGGGAAACAACCTTGCTATTTGCGCCTGAGACCAACTAACTCAGGCAGGGAGTGAAAAAAGCCCATAAAAGTTCCTCGCATCGTCATCGATACAATTTGAATCAAGGTTTTTTCCACCAAGTGTGGGGGGGGTATGGTGATGATACTACTGTGCTACCTGCGCAGACTAAACTTAATATAATAAAGAAAATAAAACAGAACGTAAGCAGGTGTGTATTAATGGCAGAATATAACATCGGACTGTCAACATGTTTATGATTTTTATGTGTAGTTAATAAAATTGCATTCTTAATCTCTCTATTTCTTATTTAGAGAAATTATTTCTGCATGAAATATATTAAAAATAAAACTTTCTAGATAACGGAAAAATGAAAATAACAGCACCTTGAATCCCACAAGGTAATAGTAATAGAGTAGAGGTATGTGATGCAAGAAAGCAAGGGTATGAGTTTATGTAGCATCAGCTAAAAAAAGAAAAATTCACACAACCATTCCCTCTAAAAGTTTGTCCAGTTCCTCCTTCAATTTATTCAAGCTATCAACTTCCACAATGACAGATAGAAGTTTGTTCCAGCAATTAACCACCTGCTGGCTAAAAGCAAATTTCTGCACATCTATTCTACAACTGTCTTTCCTCAATTTGAATTTATGGTCCCCTTAGGTTTGCAATCTGAGCAAGCAGAAGAATCCCATCAGAATTCAGCATGCTCAATCCATTCAAGGCCTTATACACCTCAATCAGATTACCACGCAGGTGCCTAGTCTCCAGCCACTGCAATTTGCAGAACTTAAGCCTCTCTTGGTAAGAGGATCGCTTCATCCTCCTCAACAATCTTGTTGCCCTTCTCTGTACACGCTCAAACAAATCTACATCCTTCCTAAAATGAGGCCTCCATACCTGTACGAAGTATTCAAGGCATGGCCTGACCATTGCCTTATACAAAGCGATAATCACCTCCTTTTCCCTGCTAGCAAAATTCCTATATATCATTGACAAAACCCCATGACCTGCCCTGGTAGCTTGCCTGCATTGCTCAGAAAACTTCATAATTGACTCTACAATTACTCCCAGGTCTTTTTCATTTTCTGCCACCCTAAGTATAGTACAACACAATTGGTATGTTCTCCTCTGGGGTTACTTCTACCCATATGCAGTACTTTGCATTTGTCAATGTTAAATTTCAGTTGCCACTTCTCAGCCCATCTACCCAACTTTTTTAGCTCCTGTTGCAGTAGCACACCATTACTGTCATTAACAACCCTGCCAACCTTTGTATCATCTGCAAACTTCGACATTAAGCCTGATATACCTTCATCAATGTCATTGATAAATATACAAAACAACACCGAATCCTGTGGGACTCCACTAATAACATTAGTCCACAAAGAGCATTTCAATGATTACTGCCCTCTGTCTTCCCCCACTCAAACACCCTTAATACCATTCTGCTCCAATTTGTACAGTAATCTACCATGCACAACAGTGTCAAAAGCTTTCCTGAAATCCAAGTATATGATATCAAAATTATTTCTTGCATACAGTTCCTTTGTAACGACATCATAGTATCCAATAAAATTTGTCAGACGAGACTTTCCCTTAACAAACCCATGCTGTGTCTGAATTATTGCTGCAGTCTTGTCTAGATGATCCTGCAGTGCATCTTTAACCAATGACTCCATTATTTTTTCCCACAACAGAAGTTAAACTAACTGGTCTGTAATTACTCATGTCACCCTTCAATCCCCCTGTGTGAATTGGGGATACATTTGCACATCTCCAGTCTGTGGGGACTTCCCCTGAGTGCAAGGATGCTCTCATAATTATGGCTAAGGGTTTGCTTAGTTCCTTTGCAGCATCCTTTAATAGAACTGGATAGATCTCATCCACCGCAGGTCTCTTTCTTACACTAATGGGCCAAAACAATATGACCACCTATCTAATATGATGTTGGTCCTCCATGTGCAGCCAAAACAGCTCGTACCTGGAGAGGCATGGACGCTACAAGATTTCTAAATGTGTCTTGTGGTATCTGGTACCAACATGCAACTAGCAGATCCTTTAACTCCTGTAAGGTCCATGGTTGAGACACTGCAGATTGGAGTTGCTGTTCCAACACAAACCACAGATGCTCGATGGGATTGATGTCTGAGGAATTTGGAGGCCAGGACAATACCTGGAAGTCTTCCTTATGTTCCACGAACCACTCTTGAACAATCCGGGAGGTGTGGCACATTATCCTGCTGAAAGACGGCACTGCCAGAGGGGAAGACCGTTGCTATGAAAGGGTGTACCTGGCCAGCAATGATGTTTAGGTAGGTGGTAGACATCAGACTGCCTGGCACATGGATGACGGGACCCAGGGTATCCCAGCAGAACATTGCCCAAATCATGACACCGCCGCCACCAGCTTGTTTTTGTCCCATGGTGCATCCAGGTACCATCATTTCCCCAGGTAAACGACCGTCCAAATGGTGCAACAGGAAATGTGATTCATCATACCAGACTGCCTTCTTCCAATTACTCAAGGTCCAGTTTCAATGCTTGCATAGGCGCCTCCGTAGCCAGGTGGGAAGGAGCAGCAGTGCGTAGCACACCCTTCTTGATTAGACCGGGGTTCGAGCCCGTCACCACCAAATACGGAACATGCGGAAAGGTCAGGGAATGACCACCGCACCGGAGCAATATGGCCTTAGTTGCTAATGCTCCTAAAAAAAAAAAAAACCAAATAACCAATGCTTGCATGCCCATTGTAGGCGCTGTCATCGGTGAACCATGGTTAGCATGGGCACTTGGGGCAGCCTGCGGATACGCAGCCCCATTTTCAGCATGGTTCGATGTACTTTTTGTTGTGACACATTACTCCCATCACCAGCATTCCAATTACTGGTGAGTTGCACCACAGTCGCCCTTCTGTTGCCACATACCATCCAGGAGAGCCTTTGCTCACTTCGAGCATCGATGAGCCAGGGTCGTCCACCATCGCGCCGGGGGTTCATGGGTTTCCCCTCCTCGGACCACTTTCAGTAGGTACTAACCACAGCTGACCGTGAACATCCTACCAGCCGTTCCATTTCGGATATGCTCTGGCCATTACAATTTGGCCTTTGTCAAACTTGAACAACAAGAGTAACACTGTTTAACAGAGCTCAGTATTAGGTGTTTTTTATACCATGTCCTGACCCACACATACTGCAGTTCACCTGCAGTTGCTTTGATTTGCATAATGACTCACTGATCATAATGTTTTGGCTCATCGGTGTATGTATAAATTCAACAATTTCTTTTCCACTTTGCTCTCAGTTATTACAAAATCATTAAATAACCTGTTACAATTTGATAAACTTCTGGCATTTTCCTACCTTAATAACTCCTCATGTGTGAATGTAGATGCAAATACTCATTCAGTTTATTTGCTATCTGAGCAGGATTATCAACAGTCGAACCATCGATATGAAGTGGACCAATCTGATTCAACCCCTTCCTTTTAGAGTTTATTAAGTAAAGAAATCCTTACTGTTTTTCTTAGCATCCTTTGCCAATGATTTCTCGTAATTGGCCTTTGCTTGCTTAATCTCCTTTATGACTTGATTACAGACAAGCTTATATCTGCCATAGGCTTCTCTGTCGCCTGGTAATTTATATGCATCCCATGCAATTTTCTTCTCTGCCACGAGTCTCATTAGTTCATTTGAGAACCATTTAGCATTAGCAAGGGCACATGTGCAAGAAAGCAAGCTTATATAGCATAAGCCAAAAAAAAAAAAGAAAAAAAAAAAAACATTATTTCACTCATCCCCTCGCTCCAAATGTTTGTCAAGTTCTGCCTTGAATCTATTTAAGCTATCAACTTCTACGACAGATGGAAATTTGTTCCAGCAATCAACCACCCACTGGCTAAAAGCAAACTTCCATACATATATCCTACAACCGTCTTTCCTCAATTTGAATTTATGACCTCTCAGGGGATTATTCTGAGCAGGAGGAAGAATCCCATCAACATTGAGCATGCTCAAACCATTCAAGGCTTTATACACCTCAATCAGATCACCTAGCAGGTGCCTAGTCTCCAGACACTGTAATTTGCAAAACTTAAGCTTTTCTTCGTAAGAGAAACCCTTTGTTCTGTTCACTAATCTTGTTCCCCTCCTCTGTACTCGTTCCAACAGCTCTACATCTTTCTTAAAATGAGACCTCCAGACCTGTATACAGTACTCAAGGTGTGGCCTGACCATTGCCTTATACAAGGGAATAATCACCTCCTTATCCCTGCTAGAAAAATTCCTGTATAATCATTGACAAGACACCATGAGCTACTCTTGCAGTAGCTCATGGTGTCTTGCACTGCTCAGAAAACTTCATATCTGCCTGCACAATTACCCCCAGGTCCGTTTCATTCTCTACCAATGTCAGTTTGGTACCACAGAGCTGATATGTTACTCTGGGATTACTGTTTCCCATATGTAGTACTTTACATTTGTCAATGTTAAACTTCATTTGCCACCTCTCAGCCCATCTGCTCAACTTTTCTGAAGCCTATTGCAGCAGTGTACTGTCATTGGTGTCATTAACAACCCAGCCAACATTTGTATAATCTGAAAACTTGGACATTAAGCCTGATATACCATCATTAATATCATTTATAAATACAGAAAACAACAATGGACCCAACACTGAACCTTGAGGGACTCCACTAATAACATTAGTCCACGAAGAGCAGTGTCCATTGATTACTACTCTCTGTCTTCCTCCACTCAATCATCCCTTTATCCATAGCAGCAATTTGCCTCCAATGCCACACTGCTCCAATTTGTGTAGCACTCTTCCATGTGCAACAGTATCAAAGGACTTTCTAAGATCCAAATATATATCAAAGTTATTCTTTGCATCCAGTTCCTTTGTGACTATATCATAGTATCCAATCAAATTTGTCAGACAATACTTCCCCTTAACAAACCCATGCTGTGTCCGAACTATAACTGAAGTCTTGTCTAGATGATCCTGCAATGCTTCTTTAACCAGTGCCTCCATTAATTTCCCTGGAACAGAAGTTAAACTAACAGGTCTGTAATTACCTGTGTCTCCCTTTGATCTTCCTTTGTGGATTGGGGTCACATTTGCACATATCCAATCTATGGGTACCTCCCCTGAGTCCAGGGAAGCTCCCATAATTATGACTAAGGGTTTGCTTACTTCCTTTGAAGCCTCCTTTAATATAACTGGATAGATTCTATCCACCCCAGGTACCTTTCTTATGTTTGTCTTCAACAATTTCTCCTCCACTTTACTCTCAGTTATTACAAGATTATCTAGCTTACTGCTAGAGTTTAATACACCTCTGGTATTCCCCTCCCTGAATAACTCCTCATGTGTGAACGTAGATGCAAGATTTTCATTTAGTTTGTTAGCTACCTGAGCAGGATCATCAACAGTTGAACCATCAATATCAAGTGGACCAATCTGATTCATCCCCTTCCTTCTAGAGTTTACATAAGTAAAGAACTCTTTGCTGTTTTTCTTCGCATCCTTTGCCAAGGATTTCTCGTAATCTGCCTTCACCTGCCTAATCTCTTTTGTAACTTGGTTACAGATCAGCTTATATCTGTCATAGGCATCTGTGTCACATGTTAATTTATATGTATCCCATGCATTTGTCTTCTCTGTCCCATGTCTAATTAGTTCATCTGACATCCATTTAGGCCTAAATCTTGAACAATATTTCTTTATTGGTATGAAAAGCTTAGTAGCTTCCAAGATTAATTCTTTGAATGCTTCCCATTTTGAATTTGCTGTTGGTAACATCATTAGTTGGTCCCACCGTATAGAATTTAAATACTGTTTCAGACCACTGTAGTCACCTTTACGAAAGCAAAAACCCTTCCCTTTATCCTTGATGTTACCTCTTTGAGTAAATCCCACTTCAGCACATTGTGATCACTGCCACCTAGTGGTTCCTTTATCTGTAGATTCTTAATGCATGAAGAATCACTACTAAAAATCAGATCAAGATTATTACTCCCTCTTGTTGCCCCGAACATGCTGCTGTAGAAAACAATCATCCAATAAATCCACAAAAGCCTTGCTAGTGTGTGAGTGACCAACCCACAAATTCCAGTCAATCTCTGGGAAATTAAAATCCTCCATTATAAGACACTCTGATTTACTGGCCCACTCTATTTCTCTGTAAAACTGCTCATTATACTCATCAGATTCATTTGGCCCATAACACACACCTACTCTCATTTTTCCTTTCCCAGTCACACCAAACAGACTCAACATTGCATTGTCCACCAACATCAATTGGATGCACTTCCTTAGATTTTATGTGTTTCTTAACTAACAACATAACCCATCCTCCCTTTCTGTCCTGTCTGTCCTTTCTGTACACATTGTAATTGCCAAATTCCAATTCTGCACTGCTTATGTCTGTGTGACACCATGCCTCTGATATCCCAACAATATCTGCCTTTGATGTCTTGACTAGTACTTCAAGCTCATCGAATTTATTAACTATACTCCTAGCATTGGCGTACATGCAAGAATACATGCACCTGTTTCTACTCTTAGTTACCCTAACACAGCCCATGTATTTACTTGTTCCACTATGACTCCCAGCAGTCCTGGAAATCCCCATTGCCTTGCTTTCCAGGCTGCTGCTCAATTGCATTTCAACAGTAGTAGTGCAAGAATCATTTTTACCTCTGCCAACGGCTACTGTTAATCTATTAGTATGTGTATCCCCCCCCAAGCTAGCAGTTTTCCGACCCACCTAACTCTGCCTCGATAGCATCAGCAAATATTCTTGCACCCTTTCTATTTAAGTGTATCCTGTCACTGTAGAAACAGTCTCTCCTGTTAACAAGCACAGACCAGGCTGAGAAAAATTCTACCTCTTGAGCCTTGCATAATCAATTTATTTTGGTGTTGCTATTCCCGGTATAAGACCTGGCATTTTGCTGCATTAAAACATAACTGCCACTTTTCTGACTATTGCTGAAGCCTATTCAAGTCATCCTGCAGGAGCACTTCTTGATACTGATCATTAACTACTCTGCCAATCTTTAAGTAATCTGCAAATTTTGTCATCAAGCATTCTTTCCCATCAGAGATGAATGATCAGAATGGGAAAGAATGCTTCTTTCCCATCATCAAGAATGATCAGAAAGTGGTCCAAGAACCGATCCCTGGGGGGAGCCCACTTCTGACTTTACACCAATCTGAAGAATATCCATTAATCACAACCTTTTGCCTTTTGCCCTGCAGCAACCCAGAAATCCATTTCAGAATTTTTCCAGTAATCCCAATGCATTCCAGCTTATACAATAACCTTTTACAATGGACTGAGTCAAATAGCATGCTAAAATCCAAATAAACTACAGTCAGTTCTGCTATAACGCAGTACATGTGTTCCTAAAAATCTCTGGATTATGGCATTTCGCGCATTAAAAACAACAGGGCTTATGGGAAAAATAGGGATGGGGCAGAGCACTCAAAAAAAATGTTCAGTCTGGTAAGTAAAACACTAAAAAAAAGATAGAAACCCAATAAAATTGCTAGCACAGGTTTAAACATCTTAAATTTCTAATAAATAAATAAATATTACAGTAAATATAGCACTTTACCTTGACGAGACACGAAGTTTGCTTGTTTGAAGTGGGTGTGGTTAAGGGCTAAAGTTGGTGAGTTACAGCGAAGAGGTAGGAGGAGGATTATCGTTCTTAGGACGAAATGTCGTTATACCCGATGTGGAAGGGTGTGATTCACTGTCCTGCTTTTCTTTCTTCTGCGCTGGTTTAAAATAGCTATCTAGCTTTTGTTGCTTTTCCTGCCTCCTTCTTTCATACAGGAGCTGCCTGTATAGTTCCAAATGGGTCCGAATGCCAGCAAGCACTATCCTACTACGTTCAGCATTACAATCATCTTCAATCCACTGCAGGTGCTTTCCAATTACACTTAAAGCAGCCAATAACTCTCCTGTTTTCAGTTCTCGTGGGGTAGCCTGCTGGAATTCATCATCATCCTCATCTTGACTTTCCACTTGACTGGTTGCAACAAGTTGTTGCGTAGCCAGGTGGGCAGGAGCAACAGTGCGTTGCACACGCTTCTTGATTAGACCAGTGTTCGAGCCTGTGACCACCAAATACGTAGGATGTGGAAAGGTCAGGGAATGACCGGAGCAATATGGCCCTAGTTGCTAATGCTCCTAAAAACCAAATAACAACAACAATAACAAGTTGTTGCAAGCCTTCAGTAGATAGAGCCTCATTGTGAGACTCTAAAAGCTCTTATACATCTTCATTTTCTACTTCCTCAAAACCAAATTCTTTTGCAAGAGCAACACAACCTGGTTTGATTTGTTTCAGTTGCTCTGAAGGTTCAAAACCTTCAAAATCGCGAATTAAATGTGACGAATTTCCATCACACAAGATTCAAGCAGTCTTTTGTAACATCATTCCAGGCTTCTACAATCGTATCAATGGCAATTTTGATGTTAAATCCCTTCCAAAATTCTATAACAATTTGTGCCTTGTCACTTTCAGTAGCAGCAATTAACATCTTGAATGTTTGCCTTAAATAGCAAGCCTTAAATGCTGCTATCACACCCTGGTCAAGGGGCTGTAGTAGAGAGGCTGTGTTTGGAGGTAAAAAGATGAATTTGATATTGGGAGAGAGTTCAGCAACCATCTGAGGATGGCTTGGTGCATTATCAAGAATTATTAAATTTTAAAATCTAAGTTCTTCTTGCAATAATTCTTGAAAGCATCATGGTAAGCTTTAACTAAAATATCATGAATATTTACCCTGTCACCCTACCTTTCTTGCTAGACTTATAGTGAAGGCTGGATTTCACAATTCCTTTTAAAGCTCGCATATTGGTAAACCACTACTGGTTTTAACTTCACAAGTCTCCTCTGGTGTTGGCGGCGAACATCACAGTTAAGCGATCTTTTGCAGCCTTAAATCCTGAGGCATGTGCTTCTGCCTTAGAGATGTAGGTCTTTGAAGGCATACATATCCAATAGAGGCCTGTTTCATCCAGGTTGAAAATTGGATCCAATGTGTACCCGCTTCAATTATTTTCTGTGCCACAGGTGGAAATGCCTTTGTGGCTTCCTCATCTGCACTTGTGGCTTTGCCAGACAGTTTAATATTGTGAAAAGAGTAGTGGTGTTTAATGCCACTAAACCCGCCACTACTAGCATTAAAAGGAGCAACTTCTGCAGGATTTGATGATTTCCTTTTAAGGTCTTCATATATAATTAGTGCTTTCTCTTTCACTGTGAGAAAGCTTGCTCCCATTTTTTTTTTTTTTTTTGGTTTTGTTTCCATTTCTTCTATTTCTTTAAGTCTTGTTCTAATTGACTTTGCAGCACTTGAAGTTGTTCCAACTATACACATAGCTTTTATTTTTGCGGCATTGTCTCTGATGGTGTGCAATGTGGATTCACTTAAGCCTGTTATTATTTCACGTTTCTTTTCTATACTTAATGCTTTCCTTTTGCACTCACTGCTTGGCTTCTTGGAACCAGGATGTTTACCCATGTCTGGGATGCTGTATGAGTATACTTTTTATAAAGAAAAGTTAACAAATATGAGAGAACAGCCCAAGACACACACATGTAGAATAACACACGCAGATGAACTGAGGTAAGAGATACAAGAGGTTCATGTTTGTGTAAAGTGAGAATATGTAGTGTGTTTCTGCCTCTAAGGCGGAAACACACTATTAGCACCTCATACATTGAGCTCACATATAAACATGTCAAACTTCAAATGTGTGAGAGCTATATTTTCCATTTAGTTGTATTGGTCAGAGACTATGTACACTTACGTACATAGCTTCATTATTACTGTAATATATACATACTAATTGATATTTCAGACTTTTTTTTTTTTTTTTTTGGATTATAAAATTTAAAACACTAAAAAGATAAGCAATCAATAACAACGAACATGGCACACACAAAAGAGAAGATTCTGAAAATTTATTTGTTTTTTTATATGATTGAAGAGGATGGGAAACACATCTCACCATAACTTGAAACCCACAGAATTCCAGCTATCTCTATTATTGCAAATGCAGTAAGATCGAGTTTACTACCCATTTATAATAGATTGCACTAACAGAAAAGCCCAAATTGGGAACTGCAAATTGCTTTATGGTAGTGACCTCCAGAAATGTGCTCCTCTGCTCACACTATCCCGTCTCATGAAATTTCTGTTCAAACAAAAAATCTTGTGAATACAGCGAATGACAACAATGTCTCTGACCAATACAGTTATAGTAAATGGGAAATATAGCTCTCACACATTTGACATTTTTTTGTTGCTTCGTAAACTTGTATGTATTGCTACGCAGGTCACTACATTAAGCTTGGTCCTGGGTTTTACGTTCACCCGGTATTACTCACAGAAGAAATAATGTATGAGGCAACACAAAAATCGGGTTATAGTCGCATTGTTCCTTAAAATATCAATTGCATTGGAGCAAATTTGCATTGTGAAAATTCGCGTTATAGCAGAAATGACTATTTTGAAATTGTTCCCTGCATCCAGCTCATGAGTAACTGTGTCAAAATAGCTTACTAGTTAAACATGATTTTCCCTTAACAAAACCACGTTGTCTGTTATTTAAAATTCTATATCTATCTAAATGTCCCTGGAGTGCATTTTTAATCATTGCTTCTAAGATTTTCCCTACCACTGAAGTCAGACTAACCAGTCGTCTATAGTTACCAACTTCACTCCTAGAAATGCCTTTATGTATTGGTGATACATTAGCACTTTTCCAATCCAAAGGAATCACTCCCTAGTTCAAAGATGCCCTCATAATTAACTTCAATGGTTCAATACTCTCACTGGGGCACCTCCGTAGCCAGGTGGGCAGGAGCAGCAGTGTGTAGCACACGCTTCTTGATTAGACTGGGGTTCGAGACCGTGACCACCAAATACGGAGGATGCGGAAAGGTCAGGGAATGACCGCATACCCCTGGAGCAATATGGCCTTAGTTGCTAATGCTCCTAAAAACCAAATAAAAACTCTCACTGGCTGCCTCCCTCAAAATTACTGGGTATATGCCATTAACTCCAAGAGCCTTACTTGCCTTTAAGCTCAAAAGTTTTTCTAATAGACAGTCATCTGTAACTTCAAAATCACTAATATCATATGACTCAGCCTCACTTGCACAGCCTCTTCTCAGCATGAGGGGTCTTTCTTCAGTAAAGGCAGATGCAAAGTACCTGTTCAATGCATCCACAACATAAAGTTAATTATTATTATCACGTTAATTTTATTGTGTACAAAGTATTACAATATCATATTAAATCATGTCGTCAAGCCTAATCAGAAAAGACTGCAAACCAGGACTAACTGTACAGAGTAAAGAAAATTCTCCTATTGTTTGGATTTTAACTTTTACCTCTACCCAATTTTTTTCACTTCCACCCAATTTGCAGAAAGCAAAATCGTAAGGTATTCTTTACAGCGACATAGCAAATGAGAAGTAGCCAAGGTAACCACCTCTAGGCACAATTGTATGGAGGAATTGGGTTACAAAATTAACTTTTTCCATTAAATTTTTGCTGAATAATAGGGAAAGGGGGGACAAAATCACAATCTCCTAGATACTGCACCTCTTTCTGTACTACATTTTCTTTACTTCTCTTGTCAACTTAGTAAGCTTAATATTTATGCTTTAGCTTTTGAGGAGTTGGGAGGTGCAGTAAGGGCGTCTCCGTAACCAGGTGGGAAGAAGCAGCAGTGCGTAGCACACGCTTCTTGATTAGACCGGGGTTCGAGCCCGTCACCACCAAATGCGGAGGATGTGGAAAGGTCAGTGAATGACCACCGCATATTCCCGGAGCAATATGGCCTTAGTTGCTAATGCTCCTAAAAACCAAATAACAAACGAACAAACAGGTGCAGTAACAGCAAGCAAACATATTTACACGTACTCTGATTTTCTTCTGAATTGTGACAGGTTTGGATTAGGATGTAAGCATTGGATTAATTTGCTTAATTTATGTAATTTTGTAAATTTACTTATTGCAATTTTGTTGTTATTTTCTATAATATTTTGTAAATTTAATTCTCTCCTTTTGTAAAGTTAATTACAAACAATCCACCAGGATTCACAATACTGATGTAGGCATATCCAATTTAATGTCAGTTTGTCGATGATACATTTGTGAGTAGGGTAGGTATGACGGTAATCAGGGTAATGATATTCCAATAAGACCTGGATACAGTAGCGCTGCATTCCTATGTGCAGCCAGTAAGCAAAATAAAATTTGCCGCCCTAAATGTTGAATACTGATAAGCGTTAACCAATCAGAAAACAATATTAAAAAAATTTCGGCGGACTCTTGAACTGCCACCCATAAGCGACACTTACTTAGCCTACCCACTTGTGGCGACCCTGCCTGGATATATATCAGGTAGATGGGCTGAGAAGGAAAGTGAGGATTAACATTGACAAATGCAAGGAAGCTGGTAATGAAAAAAGACTTATGAGTAATTTTACAATTAGAATGAAATTTTCTGAGCAGTGCAGACAAACTTCTAGGGCAACTCATGATATTCTGTTAATGCTGAACACAGGATCTTTACCAGTCAGGGACAGAGAGGTAAATCTGTTGGAATGGATGCAAAGGAGAACAATAAGATTATTCAGGGAAACAAAAGGGTACTCTCCCTAAGAAAGTCTTGAGTTCTGTAAATTGCAATGCCTGGAAACTAGGAATCTGCTTGAAGCATTTAAGGCTTTAAATGGTTTGAGTAAACAATGTCATGGTATCTTCACTCTTTTTCAGACAACACACACAAGAGGGTATAAATTTAAATTGGAAAGAGATGGTTTTGGCATAGATGTGAGGAAATTTGCCTTTAACCAGAGCAGGGTTGTTTCTAGGTAGGGAGTAAAGGAGCTATAGACCCCCCATGATCAAAATAATCCTGGGACTACCCCTGGCCAGAGGGTAATTGACTGCTGAAATAAACTTGCACCTGATTTTATGAGTGGGGGTAGTTTGAATAAACTTAAAGAACTGGACAAATAATTAGAAGGGACATGCAAATAAAGTGATAATTTTTTTTTCAGCTGATGTTGTATAAGCTAGCTTCCTTGCATTGTTTTTCTGGTACCATTACTAATTCTTTTAATAGATTTTCTTTTTTGTATTTTTGCATTCTAAGCTTCAGTACTAACTTAATCTTTGTTATCTGTATAATTTCTGTAAAACATTTTCTTTCTGCACCAGAAAACATTAAACTAACCAAATGTTGCAATTTTGATGGTGTCACATGTACCCAGTGAAATATTTACTTGATCATTAATATAAATGGAATATTTTGTATTGGCCACATAAAAATGTATTTTAACTTTAAACACACTGCTATAAGCACTGCTGAAGAAAAGTCCTAACAGAAAATTAACAAGAAAAACTGAAACATTTATTATTAAGCTACAATAATCTGGACCATTTACATAATACATGTAATAATTATCAACTTTAATTTTTGAATATTTCAATGCTAATGTTTCAAACACTTCCTAAGGTCTAAATTATTTTAGAATGCGTGAGTGCAAGTTCTTTACACTGGCTAATTAAATTATGGGATAACCCTCTGTACGGAAATTATTTATTTGGAAGTTTTTAAATTTAATTATGAAAATAATTAAGGGCTAATATATCAAAATTAAATAAATTACATAATTTAATTATGAAAATAATTACTAATAATCTTTTCCTATTGTTTTATCTTTGAGAATGATATAAAATATAATAACTGTACAACTAACTCCAGGGCCTCACATCTAGTGAGTATGGTATCTTCTTGGCACACCCAAGGTCCTGGGCTGGATATCATCATTCTTCTCTTTCTTGGCAATTCCCTTTTACTTCTCTCTCTCTTAGGGTAACTTGGGAATTTTTTTTTTTGCTGGTGCAGCATAAGCCTCAGGCTTCCTTGCACCATATAGCTAACAATATAATAACAACAACAAAAATTCTGTGAATGGTGGATCCTACTCTAAAAGTGAATCATTCCCTGCAATATTGCATAGTGCTATCATTTTTTTTTTTTTTTTTTTAATAATTTCGGTTTTTTCTCCAGAACGACAACAGAAGACCTGAGACATTTACAAAATAGATAGAATAAGAGCATCACCAAATTTACCAGTCACGCGAGATAGAACCACGGTCACCTTAAACGAGTGTATTACTGTACCCTCGTGTTCTACCATTCTGCTACAGCGGTCATCAATAGAAAGGGCTTTGAACTTTTCATAGGATTAGAGGAAGAGGGCAATAACCAGAAAGCCCGACGTACCATGTACCCATGCAGCAATTCAACGAATATGACTGAATCGAAATGGAAGTCTTGAAGTTCATCGCTCCGTACATTCTATAAAACTGACTAGCGTGCAATGGAGTTACCATGACTACCGTTATTTTAACCATTAAGCTAGATACGGTAGGACAAACGAGTTAAAAGAAAAAAAAAAGAATTGTAATTTTATATTCCCATACAACCACCTAGTGGCAAGTGGAATTTATAATTTTATTATGCATCTCACTGCTGTCACACACGGTTGAAAATGCCTGAGTTCGATTATCGTAACCAGCCGACATTGAGAAATACCTCCCCAGAACAGATGAAACTTTTATGGGTTTTTCTTTCACACCGAGTTAGTCTGTCTCGGCTAACAATAGCATTTTTTATATCCAGGAAATTGGGGTTTTCCGTCTGGCATCAAATTAGACAACACAATACACGCACTTTCGATCGTGTGATATAATAATGATCGCTCACGCCACAGAGTAGTAACATATCTTACTTCTCTGTGGCTCATGCTCTTGGTTGTTCCAGAGCTACTCTAAAAATCTAAATTCTACTCTTATAAATTCTAAAAAGCTACTCTAAATCTTTAAACAAAAAAAAAATAAAATAAAATAAATACATAAAATTATATCTCACTTAGATACTGAACGGCAGTTTAATAATAAGCAACAACCGTCTTAATGGCCATCCTTTCACCATCTCGCATTTTATAATGTAATCAAACCTTGTTGCACCGCTTGGAATCAGTTGCTTATGGCAGGAAAGCTACGCAACCTCTATCAGCTCCTCACCGACGGTCTTGACACCCCAAATATCCACAATCTTGTTGCGGGCCCTAGGCTGTCCCGCGTTTTTTGCAATGACTCGTGGATTCCTCTAAGAAGCTCGCTATAGGAGTTAACCATGATTCGAAGATTTTTCCTGGCTAACATCCCCCAAACGTACAACACCCTGAAGATTGATCCCACAAGTTCTGGGATGATAAAGCGCACAGGTCTCAGAAGATAGAGGACATGTACCATCATATGAAATAGTTGAAGTTAAACATAAGAAAAGCACCTGGGCTGGATGGGATCTATCCAGTTATATTAAAGGAGGCGGCAAAGCAACTAAGCAAACCCTTAGCCATAATTATGAGAGCATCCTTGGACTCAGGGGAGCTTCCCACGGACTCAAGATGTGCAAATGTATCCCCAATTCACAAAGGGGATCGAAGGGTGACACGAGTAATTACAGACCAGTTAGTTTAACTTCTGTTCTGGGTAAAATAATGGAGTCACTGGTTAAAGATGCATTGCAGGATCATCTAGACAAGACTGCAGCAATAATTCAGACACAGCATGGGTTTGTTAAGGGAAAGTCTTGTCTGACAAATCTGATTGGTTATTATGATGTGGTTACAAAGGAAATGGATGCAAAAAATAATTTTGATATTATATATTTGGATTTCAGGAGAGTTTTGATACTGGTGCGCATGTAATACTATTGTACAAATTGGAGCAGAATAGTATTAAGGGTAAGTTTCTACAATGGGTAAAAGGATGGTTAAGTGGGAGAAGACAGAGGGTGGTAATCAATGGGTGCTGCTCTTCGTGGACTAATGTTATTAGTGGAGTCCCACAGGGTTCGGTGTTGGGTCCACTATTGTTTTGTATACTTATCAATGATATTGATGAAGGTATATCAGGCTTAGTGTCGAAGTTTGCAGATGATACAAAGGTTGGCAGGGATGTTAATGACAGTAATCGCAGTGTGCTACTGCAACAGGATCTAGATAATTTGGGCAGATGGGCTAAGAAGTGGCAACTGAAGTTGAACCTTGACAAATGCAAAGTACTGCATATGGGTAGAAGTAACCCAAGAGAAAAGTGACAACTGTGTGTGGTACTACACTTAAGGTGGTAGAAAATGAAAAAGATCTGGGAGTAATTGTGCAGTCAGATATGAAGTTTTCTGAGCAATGCAGACAGGCTGCCAGGGCAGGTCATAGGGTTTTGTCAATGATATATAGGAATTTTGCTAGCAGGGAAAAGGAGGTGATTGTCCCTTTGTATAAGGCAATGGTCAGGCCACACCTTGAGTACTGCGTACAGGTCTGGAGACCTCATTTTAGGAAGGATTTAGATTTACTTGAGCGCGAATAGAGAAGGGCAAAAAGATTTGTGAGGGGAATGAAGGGATCCTCTTACCAAGAGAGGCTTAAAATTCTGCAAATTGCAGTGGCTGGAGACTAGGCACCTGGGCGGTGATCTGATTGAGGTGTATAACGTTTTGAATGGGTTGAGCACGCTGAATTCTGATGGGATCCTTCCACTTGTTCAGATTACGAACCTATGGAGGCATAAATTCAAATTAAGAAAAGACAGATGTAGAATAGATGTGCGGAAATTTGTCTTTAGCTAGCGGGTGGTTAATTGCTGGAATAAACTTCCATCTGTCGTTGTGGAAGTTGATAGGTGGAAAAAATTTAAGGAGGAACTGGACAGGCACTTGGAGGGAATGGTGCGTTTTTTTTTTTTTTTTTTTTTTTTGGCTGATGCTTCAGGCTTGAGAACAGCCTGAAGTTGTCAGAAAATGGACTCGACAAAGCATTGAAAGCGTTACAAGCCAATGATGGTAAAATCACCATAATACTCCTAGAATCATTCCCCAACGATCTATGCTTTATAACATGGTTCATTATCCTGTTCGAAGTAACCATTACTAGATAAAAATAAATGTCACACTAGGGTCATCCAGAACACTACTTCAACTACCCAAGTGTATTATGTTCGTGAATTAAGTGTGTTCTCTGGTCGATTTTCCTGTTTTGCTGACCTACCTGGGTCTACTAAAACTCTCATTGTGCGAATTGGCACCAATCCCACACCCACCTGAGGTAGTGCTATACAGGTGGGTGCCAACACCCCGCAAATTCCGAGTTCCAGCAAAAAAAATAAATAAAAAATAAATAAATAAAATAAAGAAAAATAGATAAATAATTTATGCAATAAACAAAGGCGCTGTTGCTCAAGTAGTGCAACAGCGCCTTTGATTTTTGCACTGAAGGCACAGAATATCACACTATCTTCAGAGTCACTTAATTGTGCTTTTGTCCCAATCTCTCGTCGAGTGTCACACACACACACACACACACACACACACACACACACACACACACACACACACACACACACACACACACACACACACACACACACACCAGAACGGCCTGGGTTCGAATCCCATCCCTGACGCGAAGAAATTTTATCATTCCGTGACTGAGTTAGTCTGTCTCAAACGTGGATAGCAAGGACCCCGGAAACTAGAATTTTTCGTCCATCAAAAAAAGATAATTCGACCAGAGAACGCATGCGATTTATGAACATATCACACATGAGCAGATGAGTAATCTCTCGGGTGGCCCTAACATTACAGGTATCTGATTGATTGTACCTTTGTACAGGCACATGACCTGCCCTTGCACTGCACGAGATTCCTTGGGATGATAGGATTACTTAAAGTGATTTTTGCAAACTTTAAAAAAAGTAATGTGCAGCCATAATCAACCCACTGCAGGATGGAAGCCTCCTCAACAATTCATGCTGAGGGAAATGGACCATAATCTGCCACGCTGGTCCAGTGCGGGTTGGCAGATCGACCGTATTCAACAGTCAGGGGCTTGAACCCCGGTCTACTCAAAGAGCTATGCTACTGCACTCCCGCTCCTGACCACTCGGCTACGGTGCAAACTTTAACACATCAACAATATGCATTTAAATAGATTCCGTACTAGTTCAGAAAAATTAGCCATCACTGGAGGCAGAACGTAATGGGAGAGAGGATCATTCTCACTATGGCTTATTTTTTCTCAAGACAAGAGTAGTCGTTGACAGACCTTTTTCATATTGCGGTCAGCTTAGTCGGTCTTGAGTAAGTGCTGGTGTTTCCTAGGAAATGGTGGTCACCCATCCAGTTGCATAGGTTTGGTAAAACTAGTGGGGAAAATGTCACAAAAAGTCTATTGTTCTTATACACTGTATTGCCAACAGTAACCACACACCTGCATGTTTCAACCAGCCTTTTATTGATATAATATTTATTAACATGTGAACTAGTAGCGTAGCTACCCTTTTTCGGGCCCGGAGGCAAAGAACACGTTCGGGCCCCTACTTAATTAATGAAAATTGCAAAAACAGGAGACAGCCAAAGACGCCGGGCCCCTAAAGGACCTGTGCCCGGGCCCGGAGGCAATTGCCTTGCCTGCCTACATGGTAGCTACGCCACTGGTGTGAACCCACCTTTGGCCTTAATTGTATATTATATTCTCGTCGGCAGACTGAACCAATTTTTGTTAACAGAAGAATGTTGTTCACTAAAATATGCTGGCCTAACTGTGAAATTTGGAAGAGATGATGTATTTACGTTCTATATAATTCTGCTTTTCCGCACTAATGTGTGGGACAAGCAGATGGGGTTATTTTCTGTTTCAGTATAATAATACACCACATTATACTGCACAACACGGTTTGATAACATGGACATGAAAACGTCTTATTAATCTGTTCAGTATGTCTGACCTTAACTCCATTGAACATACTTTTAGAATGAAGTGGGACATAGGCTTTTGGGCCGAGCCAACACAACGGCAACGAGTAACTGAACTGACTGCATTGAAGGTGTTAATGGACCAGAACACTGCCTTTCTGTTATGAAAAATTGGATCGGTTGTGTGCTGTAGTAATTGTAGACAGTTATTGGATTCCCTATCTTCTATAAAATCCGTTCGTTGTTATGTAGTTCCCACAAGGCCATAGCCAGTAACAAATTTCAAAGGAGGCTTACATAAGAATCGGGGAGGCTTTTTAAAAGCAAACTTGTACTTTTTTTAAACACTTTTTAATTATAAAATTTATAAAAGTTTTGTAATCATGACGATACGTGTCACCACAGTCCAGACGATACGGCCAGTCTCTACTTTAATATATTTTAGTGTTGCGCTTAGGGTTGCTGATGTTGTAATAGAGTTTTAGGAGCATCGGAAACTAAGGCCATATTGCTCCGTGTATACTGTCTGTAAATTTTTGCTGGACGAAAAACCCGAGTTTCAGGGAGAAAAAATCATGCTATCCTCGCCTGAGACCGACTAAATCAGCCACGTTGTAAAAAAGGCCCATAAAAATTCAGTTCCCGGATGGGACTCGAACTCGGGTGTTTTACACCCTGTGTGGGAGGACGACGAGTCTACACTCTCTCTCTCTCTCTCTCTCTCTCTTTCTCTCTCTGGGGCGCCTCTGTAGCCAGGTGGGAAGGAACAGCAGTGCGTAGCACACGTTTCTTGATTAGACCGGGGTTCGAGCCCGTCACCACCAAATACGGAGGATGCGGAAAGGTCAGGGAATGACCACCGCGTATCCCGGAGCAATATGGCCTTAGTTGCTAATGCTCTTAAAAAAAAAAAAAAAAAAAAAGTCTTTTTTTTTTTTTTTTTTTTTTTTTTTGCCTGGTGCAGCATGAGCTTCAGGCTTCCTTGCACCATATGGCTAATAATAATAATAATAACTGTGTTTAAAGTTCTCATACGAAAAAAAAAAAAAACAATAATAAATAAATGAAAGTAATAAATTGTACCATCACATTGCACCACACTTGAAGTGTCATGGTTTTCCACAGTTTTAGAGCTGCTATTTTAATGCACAGATAAACAACAAAAGTCGACTTCAAAAACCACAGGGTGTTCTCAAAGTCACTCAACCCATACAGTTGTATATATCTCCAGATACACTTGTAGGGTAAGCATATAAATTAATTGAGACATACGGATCTGTTGTTAAAGTCACATTGCGTTACAAGAGATGTTAGAAGTACTGACTATTTTCTACTAAATGTTCTCGAACTTGACGATACATATTTTCTGAAATGTGATGAAGCAATATTACGGGGAATGTCAAACGGAGTGATGGCTTGAGCGTACGTTGTTCCCAAATGTCCTATCTCTTTAAGAATATCCCACCGAAAAAATCAGAAGAAAGGTCTGGTGATCTTACTAACTTTTGTTCCAAGCATTTTCTTTTACAAAGGAATCAAGTTCGATATATTGTTCCATAAAGAAGCAAATCTGGTGTACGGTTAACACCATGGTTTACTCAAAAAATGAATAGTATTATGCATTAGTGACTTCGCATGCGCATGTGTGTGTTCGTGCTGCCATCTGTCGTTAAGCTTACGATCTAAAAGTAAACAAATGGAATGTTGTCTTCGCAAGTATGATATATGCTATTATAGATATTTGCAATTATATGCGTTCAGCAACTTTAAAACACCATAAATTATAATTAAGCGATTAACCTGTATTCATAACAATGGTGGTGTAACTAGTATCCAAGCACAGGGTACGATTCATAAGAGGGCGCAAATAAATCTGTTTGCTCTCACTCAACTAAGTGTGAGCAGAATATTTGATCTTTGCACTGTGAAAATTCGGCCAGCTGTAGAAATACTATATATTCACTCACTCAAATCAGTTCCCATTCTAATGACAGCCCAAGAAACAATAAAAAAAAGTAAAAAAATAAAAATAGTAATAAAATAAAATAATAATATTTATTTATTATTAATTTAAAGCACAGTATCTACTTTATGGAGATCATCGTAAAGCAGCTATTAAGATTTCTCTTCAAGAAATTCAAATAGCTGCTTTGCCATAATTCTTATTTTAACTTTTTAAATGTTAAATCCCTTGTTTAAAATGCTGAAAATGTTGATTGTCATGCCTCTGTCATGACATTACTTATTTTGATGTTATATTATATTTATGATTTTATTTTAATTTCTGTTATATTATATTTTATTTTTGATTTATGCAATTGATGTGATTTTTGATCTGTGCTTTAAATTAATAATAAATAAATATTATTATTTTATTTTATTACTATTTTTATTTTTTTACTTTTCTCTTGCACTATCCCATTTCGACAGTATCAAGAGTGTATTGCAATGCGCCATTTCCAAAATAGCATATTGTGGAGAGTGCTGTGTGCGGAGAAAAGGTGGTGGATTAACATGGCCGTGGACGTCTTTCTCGCATTGTTTCAGCCAACCGGAGAGTGACAGTGGCACAAATCACCGCCGACTTCAACGAGAGAGATGCCAGAAACGTCTCCACCAAGACTATCAGGCGATCATTAGCCGCAATTGGTTATGGGAGCCGCCGACTCACCAGAGTCCCATTGCTAACATCACGACACAGGACTGTACGTCAAAACTGGGCGAAAGAATATCGGCACTGGACCTTGGACGATTGGAGGCGGGTCTCCTGGTCCGATGAGTCCCATTTCCAGTTATTTCGAGAGGACAGGAGGGTACGTATCTAGCGGAAACCGTACGAAGCTATGCACATGTCATGTCAACAAGCAACTGTTCAGGCAGGTGGACGGTCGGTAATGGTCTGGGGCGTGTTCAACTGGCACACATTGGGACCTCTGGTACATGTAGACGCATCTCTGAACGGTGCAGGTTACGTGTCCATCCTTGCAGACCATCTGCACCCCTTCATGGTCATCGTGCACCCACAGGACAATGGACTCTTCCAGAAGGACAATGCGTCTCCCCAGAGAGCCGTGGTGACTAGAACATGGGTAGAAGGGCATTCCGCAGATTTTACCACCATGGAATGGCCTCCCTGTTCACTGGACATGAACCCTGTGGAGCATCTTTGGGATGCTATGGAAACATCCATTCCAGCTTTGGATCCTCCACTCAGGAATACGACGGAATTATGGACAGCGGTGCAGCAAACATGGATTGAAATACCTGTGGAACGCTTTCATGAAATAGTGAACCCAGTGCCTCACTGTGTAACTGCCATTATCCGGACGAAAGGTGGGCCTATCCGTTACTAGGTATGTATCCCACGATTTCTGTCCACTCAGTGTAGTGTTAGTGTGGGGTTGTGTTGTTCAACCGGCCTCTTAGCCTAAAAGCCTATATTTTCACACAAAACCCTCTAGTTTACCATCCACTGCCCCGAGGAGGCGAGCCAGGCAGTAGGGCGTATGAAAGCATTGGTGAGGTGAACCCTGTGGTAGCCAAAACTACAGACAGGAGGATCCCAATAACAAAAAAAAAAAAAAATAAATAATAAAAGTGAAAGTGGAAGATAGTAGTGGGATGAGATGAAGTGCAATGGGGGGAAGTGATAGAAGGATAGAGGGGCAGTAGTCAAGGAACCCACCTGGGTGAAGGGGAGGACAGAAGAGGGGGCCCCAGGTCAGGATGCCCATCCTGCTCTGGGGTGGGAGCTGATAGATGGCAGTGGGGTTATCCACTAGGCGAAGGGGGAGTGTGCCACCCAGCTTGGGAGAAGGGGATAGTGGAGTGAGAAATCAACCAACCAGGTGGTAGGAACGACAGAATATAGGGAAAGAGATCCCTATGTTGGATCGCCTGTATTGGCGCTCTATCCCACACTGGCCAGTGTCAGCATCCCAAACCACACCGGCTAAGTAGCCATGGCATGGTGTTTGCTCGGATGGACATTTTATTTTTTTATTTATTTATTAACACACAACTGTATATACATTCTCAAGATACATATTAATCAATTTATACTGTATACAAGATTTATATACAGATTTTATATACATACTCTTATATATGCTGTAGTCTTTCTGTACATTTGCTTGTGTGTGTCCTGATATGAAGGGTGGCTTCTAGACATAAGCCCATCTTCACCTATTATTCCTGTAAAAGATCAGAGCCTCTGCAAAACAGGCCTGAAAAAAAAGAGTGTTATGTCAGGCCATTTCGCCACCAGGGACTAACCAACACCTGGATCAACCATGCTTGGATGGGCAGGTGGGCTATGTCATCCGCCCATCGTCCTATCCGGGGAGGAGACACACATTTACACTTTACTTCCATACCCAGTACCTGGTATGGCCAGGTACTGGGAACCAGCTTTCCTGGTGATCACTGCTTCCTGGAAGCTAAGTGGCCAGAAACAACTAAAGAACACTCATACACTGCGCAAACATAACACTACATTCATTTTTGCCATTTTACAGAGTTCTTTATCATCACTGTGTACCAAAGCAGAGTTGAACAACCCTTCAGGAGAGCCGCTCTACATTAGACAATGTATGTTCACATATCCGCAGGACGCCACTTAGTTTTCGCGGTAGCACACTAATTATAATCATCGTCCTCCGCATACATAGTGGAAAAGGCCCGGGTTCGAATACCGTCAATAAAGCGAGGAACTTTTATGGGCTCCTTTCACCTGGTGGCTGAGTTAGTCGGTCTCAGGCGAGGACAGCAAAGTTTTTTCTCCCGGAAACTCACGGGTTTAGTCCAGCGAAACATGCAAACCGACTAGAGGACACACAATTTATGGGTATACTATACATGGTAGATGAGGTTGTTCTCGGGTAATCCTAATATGACAATTTTTTTTAATGACATCACTTATCTTACAAGTTAAGTCGTCAGTGGGTTATCAGGTACTGTATTGATAACCCATCGGGCTGGTACTGAACATACAATAATGAGTGCACAATAATTACCGACTTACTTTCGTTCCAAAATGCAAACTTAGAGTATAAATAAATTACATTATACTTTTCCCATAAGGGGCAATTTTATGCTGTGCACATTAAACCAACTCAAATGTCGTGATAGCCTCAACTCTCATGTTGTGCTATTAAAATATGAGAGAAAAGTGTTATTGAAAGAACTTTTGTATGTTCTTCCACAAATCTTATGTTTGGTATTTGCGTCTGTCCTGTAAAAGATAGATCAAAGTCATTTTATTGAATTTTTTTAAAAATTTTATTTATTTTTTAACAATATCATTTTTAAAACTGCTATTTAAATAGATGTGGTTACATCAAAGAGTGGATGAACACCAGATGAAGGAGGCGAAGGGGTGCACTTTGGTAATTTCGCTGACATGCAAGGTAAGGGCGTGTCAGCAAGTGTCATTAATCACAAGTTTCTCGTCTCGGAAAACGGTCGTCAAGATATCGATGAGTTCAAAGCAAAGAAAAGGCAACAGATCTAACGATCTGGTCGTCTTGACGTTGTTGGATCCATACAATAAAATAATCTTGGAAAGTAATCCAAATGGAGAGTCATGAATTCCTTTCAACACGAAATTTTGAAACGTACTCTACAAAAATAAAACCTCTAATATCACTTTCTACTACTAAGCGCTGCAACTACAGTCTGATATTAGGGGCTGGCCGTGGTTCTAATAAAGTATATACGGTTAAAACTAATGCATTATTTTTGAATGGATATGCATAGTTGCTGAACTTTGACTTTTGAAAAGCTGGAGACCGGATAATCAAGGAGAAAAACAGAAGTTTTTTCAGAAAGCACGAGTTTTTTTTTTTTTTTAATCAACATTGAATAGAAATTAAATTTCACTGACAAAGTATGTGAATGAATAATGAAATGTATGTGAATTTTATAGCCCATCCAAATGTGGATGGGCTATAAAATCATCCACATTTGTTTATATAAATCTGCATATATGTATAAACAAGCTGATTAAGGTTTTCAGTTAGGATTATTTCAATAGCTTAAATTTTTATTTATATTTTTTTTAATGAGCCAGTGACAGACAGAAATACGAAATTTTCAGCTGGTTAACCGTTTTTTTTTTTTTTTTTTTTTTTTTTAAAGCAAGAAGCAACGCTGCATATGGAATGAAGGTTAATGGCGTACGAAGATACAGTTCTAGATATTTGGCGTTTCTAGTCAAATTCACTATTGCCAGGCTTATATATACACACAATGGCCAAAAAAAAAAAAAAAGAAAAAAAAAAAAAGGGACCTTTATTCAATATCGAATTGTGACCTTTGTTTTGAACAACAGCAAGTATATGGCGCCGCATGGATTCCATAAGGTGTTTTAGAACGTGTAAAATGCCCACATTTTTCATATTAATTTACAGATATTTCCCATGCATTTCCCTCCCCCCCCTTTGCTGTGCCCCTTCTTGCTAAAGAGTTGTTTTGACCGTTTCAGCAGAAAATATAAATGCCAATCGTACATGAGTAACCGCTATCAGTTTCTTGTCAAATATAGAATGGTTAAATTCGACTTAGTTGCTTTCTCAGTTATAAATTCCCTTTGCCATTATTTTCCTAACTGAAGATAACAGTCGCTACGTAGAAGTAAGTTCACAAGTCCACGAAAATACGAGCTTCGCTCTCCCTGACAAATACTGGTCAGTGTGTCTGATGTTGACCGCGTGAGAAAAGTGTCCCACCCTAGTTCAAGCTCGGTGTGAGGCGAAAGTTCATGCGATAAGGAGCATATACCCTGGTGGACGATGAGCGAAAGGTTGTTTTGTGGTGGCTTTTGGTAGAAGCAGTCGGTTAGTTAGTCTGTATGAGAGAGAGTGAAAAAATACAGTAAGTTTTTGGAAACGGGAATTACGTTACAGAATGACTGTACAGAGAGAAGCTTGAAGAACAGCGCAAGAAGATACAGAATGAGCGAGCGAAGATAGCAGAACCCGAAGGAAGGCTGCGAAAGCACGGAATCCCCTCACCGAGTTCCGCCCCCCGTAGAATGAGTCATCCTTATTTAGGTAAGTTATCCCAACAGCTATACATAAACCTTACTCCTCAGTAATATAATTAATTATGTTAGCATTGATAAATCGTAGAATACCTTAATTGCTTCTATCTTAAGTAGCTTACTACATAGTATTTCAGTCTATCATAATTTACTATTGGTAGCATGGTGTATCACAAGGTAAAACTTATCTTATGGGTGCTATCCTAAATAGCGCGACATTTTAGTAATAACTCCCATTACTTCTATTTGACACTGAATGTAACCAGTATGATTTATTATGTTGCTATTGTTAAGTATAGAATATCCTAATGCTGCTATCTTAAATAGCACATCATTTAGATGGTCGTCTATCACAATTAACGATAGATAAAATAGTGCACAATAAGTTAAAACACATCTTATGCGCGATAGTTTAGTATTGACACCCATCACGTTTGTATAACTATGTCACATGCCAGTTCTTGCCTGAGATGAAGTATCCACACGAAGAACACCTATGTGAAGAGCCCATTAATTTCCAAAATATCAATAGTGCTAAGAACTCTTAAATACTTCCATAAAAATCAATTTATATTATTGTAACCAAATGATTTAGGATTTGCTTGTCACTGCCACTAGGGCGGTAGTTATTAAATATGTACCATTTCTGTAATAGATTGCATTAAACTATGTTTTGTTTTAAACATATGCCTCAAGCCTATTCTCCATTCACACGAATGAGTAAGTAAAGAATTATATATAGAACTTTTATTGCGGGTACTCGAATTTCTGCCTAGAATTGGAAAGAGTTTGGGTATTGACACAACGCCCTGGTCAAAGCTGCAGTTTTCCTATTCCCTGCCGTTGAATAGGGTTACCGAGGGCCGAGACCATTGTCCTAATATGAAAAACCACTAGACAATCACATGAGTATACTGGGGTTATCATTGAACAAATGATTAAGGAAGGAAAACGTCCCGCCATACAGATGTGTTGTCCAGAGAAGTCCGAACGAAAATAATAATAATAAATAGTAAGAAGTATATAACCCCCCCCCCAGTATAACACTTGTGCCAATTGTGTCCAGGATTAAATATTTTGCGGGATGAAAAACTGTCTACACAGAAGAAGAAGTCACAAAGAGAAAGAATCTAAAGGGATTACTGATAAGTAGTAAGATTGTTGATTTCGTGCACTAAGAGAATAGGTAGGAGGCATTACTCCTTTGCAACAACACAGGACATCTACACTAATTAATAAATTATTGCTATTTTTATAATTAGATTTAATAAACAAATGACTACATGCTATAACACACTCTTGTTTTAAATAAGTGATTACTAACATCATAATTTTGTTTCAGCAACAGGTAAGTCACATTATTTTGGAAGACAGGGGCCCAAAATTAGCAATTAAATTTCCCAATTCCTAGTAAATTAAAAAAAAAAAAAAAAAAAATGGAGGATCAAATTCCTCAAACAACAGGAATATCATCCCCCCTACCTCAAACACAACAGCCACCACCCACCCCAGAACCAGACAGACCGCATTCAGCGAATATCGCAGGATTTTTAAGTCTTGTGCCATTATTCTTTGGCAAAAATGATGAAGGCCCTTCAGTCCAATTGTTTTTCGAAACTTTGGAGAGTGTTGGAGAATTAGCACTCTGGGGACACAGAGAACTTTTGGCAGTCTCGAAATCTAAACTTCGCGCTTCGGCAGCCGACTTTTTAGCCCAATCCTTTGAATTACGCGGGGAAAAGAATTACAACATATTTAAGAATGCTTTTTTAGCTCAGTTCGAAAAAACGGAACCAATTATCACTTCCCTTCAGCAGTTCGCCAGTGCTGTGCAAGAACCTTCGGAAACCATTGCGAGTTATAGCACGCGCGTGAGGAATTTGGCAAGGGCAGCTTTCAAAATTCAGGGAGAGACACCTGAAGTATTAAACATTTTAGACCAGGCAATGCTGGCCCAATTCCTTAGGGGCATATCGGGAAAAATTAGAAAAATGGTGCTCACACACAATCCTTTAACTTTTTCACAGGCAATTGAGATTTCGAAAAGAGAGGAAATTAATGACCAACTTACTCACACAAAAACTGTCCCTGTACATGTTATTAATAGTCCTGTAAGGGCCGAGAGTGAACGGGAGCGACAGGAAAATAATCCCAAACACATTCTTGAACCCATTCAAGATCAAATACGCGACTTACAACAATCGTTAAGTTCATTATCAGTAAATCACGCAACAATCAACAATTTAGAGACACAAATAGCCGCCCTGAGTCAGCAGATGCAAACTATGAAGGTGGGCAAATTTTCCCCTCCCCACGGTCAAGCAGCATTAGGCGCTACCTACCTCCACTCGGACAGCGCAGTAGATCCGCTAACCGACGCTAACGTGACCTTCAGACCAGAGGTCGTTGACCGCCCGGAAAGACGCATAATCTTGCCATACTACGGCCGGCAGCAGGCAGCCAGAAATATGGTAAAAAATCGCGAACGAAGGGAAAGACGCATTTTTGACGGTCGTCTGAGCTTCCATCAACCCACTCAACTTTTCCGCAGTCGCCCGTGCACGAATTACGAAACGGACATGTACACTGCATCCCCAAAAATTAGGACGCCCTATGCTAATAATCAATATTGTAATTTTAATGAAAATCGAGATCAAGCTGCCAATAGAATGTATTATGTTGATCATAATAGGAGTAATATAGACTCTTATTCTAGGATAAGGAGAGGAACATATAGGAATGAGCATATTCAGGGGCAAATTCGGCCAAAAACATTTCAGGGCAGACAAAATAATTATACAAATACTGGAAGCTACAGGCGAGATAGAGATAGAAATTTATGACTAAAAAGGGGTTCTAAACTTAATAGGAAGGATTCGCGATGTAATAAAACCCTTTTGCCAACCCCTAACTTTAGTAAAGTTAGTAAGCCAGAAGTCAGAGACATCAGAACACAACATGGCATTTACATTCTGGAGGATAATACTAAACTACCTGTGGTATTGGGTTCTGTACAAAACATTAAAACTAGATTTCTTTTAGACACAGGTGCTGGCGTTTCTTTAATGAGTGCAGATTTATTTAATAAAATTAAAAATGATACATCATTAGATTTCAGACCTCCAGAATTAACTGTAACCGGAGTTTCGGGAAATATTGTGCCAATACACACTACAGTAACTGCTAATATTAAATTAGATAAGGCAACTTTTAGGGAGAAAATTCTGGTTACTTCAAAAAATTTTAGTGGCAAATATGATATCATCCTCGGCTTGAACATATTAAGGAAGTTTTCATTCAGCTTAGAATTAGGTAAAGGGATCATACGATCAGTTCCATTAGGGATTTGCCTGAGGGAAGAGGATATTCGGCAACAATTGGTGAATTCCACACCCACAGTTGCTAAGCTTACATGTAAACATGTGCTCCCAGCAAGCACAGAACAGGTGGTAACAGTATCTTGTGACCAGCTTGCTGCTCCTCCCAAACAACTAGTATTAGCAGGGCCAAATTCAAACTTAAGCCGGGATGATTTAGCAGTGAAATATTCGGTAGACCAGGTAGACGAAAGTGGGAAAATATCTGTGCTCGTCGCCAATTTAACAGCGGAACCGCTGCATCTTCCAAAAGGCATGGGTATTGCGTGTCTGGAGAACCTGAATCCTCAATCAATTAACCCTAAGAGCCAGGAAAGAGGCAAAAGGGAAGTTTCTCCAGTAACCATAGAGGACTTTAAGCTTGATCACCTGACTGCCGATCAAAGACACCAATTATCAGACCTGTTACGCAAATACTGGGATGTGTTTGCCAAATCACCAGCCCAACTAGGCAACTCAAAAGTTATCCAACACAGAATTAAATTGACAGACAACATTCCTGTTAGACAGAATGCTTATAGAACCCCCTTTTTACTAAAGGATGAGATTCGCAACCAGGTCCAAGAACTTCTAGATTCAAACATTATTGAACCCAGCTGCTCTCCGTATGCCGCGCCCATCGTCCTGGTGAAGAAGCGAGGTGGGGGATACAGGTTATGTATTGATTTTAGGAAACTTAACGCCAAGACGATCTCCGACGCATACCCGATCCCTTCCATGAGTGAGATACTTGAACTTCTGGGAGGCGCGCGCTACTTCAGCTCTTTGGACCTCGAAGCCGGATTCCACCAGATTGAAGTGCATCCCGCGGACCGCCACAAGACAGCTTTTACTACAGGGGAATCGCTGCTACAATACCGGCGCATGCCTTTTGGGTTAAAAAACGCGCCATCTAGTTTTGTGAGAGCAATGGGGCTTGTCTTGGATAATTTACAACGAGATTCCATTTTCGCTTACTTAGACGACATAATCATAGTGTCGAAATCTTGGTCCTCACACCTTTCGAAGCTTGAGAAAGTTTTCCAGCGCCTGAGAAAGTACGATCTGAAGCTGAAACCAAAGAAGTGCGAGTTCCTAAAAGAGCAAATAAAATACTTAGGTCATCTCATTGATAAGGACGGTGTCCGTCCCGATCCAGCGAACGTGAAGGCCGTTCGAGAGTGTCGAGAGCCAAGAACAATGAAGCAAGTGCGATCGTTTCTTGGGATGACAGGATTTTACAGAAAGTTTGTCCCAGAGTACGCAGAGATAGTCAGGCCGCTAACCCAACTTACAAAAAAGAACACCCCCTTTTTATGGAACAGTGCCGCCCAAGAGGCATTCGACAAGCTGAAGGTCGCTTTGACCACACCACCCCTATTGATTTACCCTGACTTTTCTAAACCATTTTTTGTGTCCTCTGACGCATCTAATTATGCAATCTCGGCTGTGCTAGAGCAACAAGTTGACGAAAATCAAAGACAGCCAATCGCTTACGCCTCCAGACTACTAAAGAAAGCAGAGACTATGTATAGTACCACAGAAAAGGAAGCTTTGGCAATAGTCTTTGCGGTATCACAGTTCAGACCATTCTTAATAGCCTCCAGTTTCACACTAATAACAGACCACCAACCATTAAGCTATCTTCTTCACTTAAAGAATCCATCCCCCAGATTAGCTCGCTGGAGTATGCTTCTACAAGAATACAATTTCAAAATCATATACAGGCCGGGTCGACTTCACTCAAATGCCGATTTCCTTTCAAGGCCAGTGTTAGAGGAAGAGGAAAGACAAAAGGGGCTTAAGAAATCCAATACTGCTGAATTAGTTGCTCCTATAGCAGCAAATCCCACCATAGAGTCACTGATCATGCCGCAACAACAAACCAGAACTTTGATTAGGAATCTCCAAAGAGAGGACCCTAATTTGCAGGAGTTAATTGAGCAATTAGAAGGAGCACTACAGGCAACAAGTAAAATCCCAGATTCCTTCTATCTGAGTGAGGACAGGATACTGTATCACTACACTTTACCTGACCATGGAGCTACTCGCTCAGAGCCCTGTGAACAGTTAGTAGTTCCAACCAGCTTGAAAGTAGAAGTGTTGAAGTCCTGTCACGACGGTTTACTCAGCGGGGGCCACCTGGCTCTACACAAGACGTTAGAGAAGGTTAGAAAACACTTTTTCTGGCTAGGCCTTTTTGGCGACGTCAAGAATTATGTGGAGACTTGTCCATCGTGTTTGGAGCGTAGAGGGTATAACCCTAAGGCAAAAGCAGCCCTGATGAGAGTTCCTAATGAGAACTCACCTTGGGTCCGAGTGTCCTTGGACATTTTGGGACCCCTTCCAATGACTTTGAAAGGGCACAAATATTTACTGATGGCAATAGACAATTTTACCCGTTACGCAGAAGTAAGCCCGCTTTATACCCAGAAGGCTGAGGAAGTGGCCACAGCTTTCATAAACAATGTGATCTCGAGACATGGGATTCCTAAATACATCCTAACAGATCAGGGCACTAACTTCATGTCATCACTGTTACGACAGGTGTGTAAAAAGCTAGATATTCATCAGCTTCATACGACCCCCTTCCACCCCCAAGCCAATGCAAAGGTCGAACGTCTAAACCGCACCTTGGCAAACATCCTGTCTCATGTAGTGAACGAGTCTCAAACGGACTGGGATGTCATGGCCCCACTAGCAATCGCTGCGTACCACGCGGCAACTCATAGTTCCACACAGGAATCGCCAAACTTTTTAATGTATGGCAGAGATTTGGTGTTGCCATCTGACTTATGGCATTCCAAAGAGAGACATTCATATGCGTCTTTGGAAAACTATGCAGAACTATTGTGTGCACGCCTTCGCAGATCCTATGAAATCGTCTCCCAACACTTGGAAGAGGCAGTGCAGAGGCAAGAGGATCGTAGAGCATCCGTTGCAGTAGACAAAAACATCCGTGTAGGAAGCCTTGTTTATCTTTTTACCCCTAAGATAAAACCGGGCACTACAAAGAAATTGGCTCGTTTGAGCACAGGTCCCTACCGTGTGATCAGTCAGCCATCATTAGTGAATTATGAAATACAGCACCTGTATAACCTTAAAGATAAACAAATTGTGCACGTGGACAGATTGACAAAGGTTATTGACAGGAAAGTGTTTCCCGAATTGAGAGTAGAGGAATCAGGGGAATCAGAGGATAGCAATTCACCAGACCAAACAAGCACTACATCAGTGCCCAAAGAGACATGGATCTTTGATGAACCTTTAGTGGAGGATTGTGATCTTATCCCACCTATAATTCCCCGTCCAACTATGTCCAGGCCGACCAGCTTACCCATATCAATCCCGTTGTCATCCCTCCCACAAAGAAATCAGGAGAGCCAACCAAGGACAGAGCATTCAGTGAGACCTGAGGGAGCTGAGCAAGTACCTACTCAGACCCATGGATATAATTTACGTAGTCGCGACCGAGTAATTCATGCCCCACCAAAGGAAATTGTGGTGTCCCAGTCACAAACTGAGGAATTAGTACCAGAGACAGCTTCAGTGGAAAGAGCAGATACAGTGGTTGACACTACCAGCAATGTAGCTGAAGCAGAAAGAGGTGTCACCCCAGATCAGAGTAACAACACTCAAGCAAACACAAGCCAAAGCGAGCCACCAGATAGGATAGAAAGAGCAGTTCAGTGGATATTGGGTCCACATCTTGCTGAGAGATACCTTCGACCAAGCGATGGCAGTAGTTCTGATCTGGCAGGTATTCTGAGAGATGCCTGGAGAGACTAAAGTGAGGATAGCGAAGTGTATCGATTTCAAGGAGAAACAAGCCATAATTGCAGTTGCTAGCAAAGTGAATGCTTTGGCAAGACAGTTGTGTACACCGAACGACCAGTTTGAGAACCAGTACCAGAAAATTCAAAAAAAAAAATAAGATTGGTGACAGAGAGTGGAAGCGGGAAAAAGGATTGAGAAGTGTAAATGGCACAGGTGGAAACACAGAAGAGAGAAGATATGGAAAAAAAAAAAAAAATCTTTTTAGCATTCTTGTAAGGCATTCAATGTACAAAAGGTTCGATTCCGAATCTGTATCAAATAGCTAAATAGGAGAAGGAGGAAGGGATATACACCTGTATACACATCCCCTGCATAATAATGCATGAGATGAAAGGGACAGAGAAAACTGAGAACTATAGGAGCAGATGTGAAGAGCAAGCACAAGTCTTTTTTTTTGAGGAGAGAATGAGGAATGATTGGGAATTTAATTTGCATTTCTGCTTAAACTGTGGTAGGACCATTGAGAAAAGGTTTCTTTTTAATTTACATATCACTTTACCAGTACAAAAAAAAAAAATTTATGACATCAGGAGATCAAGATTTTAGATAAGTAGATCATCTTCCTGTACTAATGTGAAAAAAAAACACTTGTGTTATTTCAAGAGAAAGAGAGAGGGGATAAGCGAAGTTATGATAAGAAAAGGATCAAAGTACATAACTGACCACAGAGGTGAAGAAATTGATCAGTTTTGTTGGATTCTGGCAGTGTGTTTTATCAGCAGCCAGATAAATGGATGGCAAATTGAATGACATGGCACAAGTAGGAAAATAGAATTAATTTATCTTTATAAATCTCACGCAGAAGCACGAACCACTCCAATGAACCTTGAAAAAAAACAAAACCAGAGATTTTGTATCCGAATTCTATTCAAATATGACCATTGAGCTAATACTATTAAAGCAAACACCTTTCTCCACCAAATATATCTAGACTTTATGAAATTATGCGGTATAAAAATGGAGAGAGGAAGGATACAGGTGGCTGAGGGAATGTCCGGAAATCCCCTAGTCACTTTTTGTTTTCCCTCTCTCTCATTGCACATCGAAATCCAAAAGTCAAGAGAGAGGATCCTAAAAAAAAAAAAAAAAAAAAAAAGGGAGAACAAGAGGGAGATAATATTTGGTTTCTTTTGGAGAGAGGATAGGGCAATTGGCCTGGGGACGGCTGGTTCCTCCCAGTCACTAGTTGTTTTTATCACTTTCCAGAGAAAAAAAATTTAAGTGAATAGGAGGTAACTTCTGAACTTCAAGATCTAGACTTGGGATCCATCTTCTTGTACTACATATATATAAATAATATATATTAAAAAAAAAAAAAAAAAAAAACTTTACTGTGGAAAGAAATCCTCAAAACAATATTAATCAGAATTCTAATTCCGTCAATAATTTCTTTTTGAATAAAGTTTACCTACTAATGAGAACTTCATCATGTATGACAGTAGGGAGTAAGTGATAGTGCATTAATGTAAGAAGGTCAATATAGAACAAAACATATAGGTAATATTGACTATAAAAAAAAAAAAAAAAAAACAGAAACAAGATTGCTGAAGTAGTGTACTCATGTTTGTGCCTTCAAAAATCCAGACTGCTGATAAACAAAACATTGTGCTAATTAGGAGAATCAAGGGCTATTTTAAAATAAGAGAATGATTTCTAAAGTTTTTGTTTTCTGATGGGGATATTAGTTTTTTTTCCATGCATGGCATGTTTGATTTTGCAAATGAATTGAGTAATTCGTCTTCGGAGAGGTATGCAAGGAAATCAAGAAAGTGACATTTGAGGTTGTGAGTGAGAGCAGGAAGAATGAATGAAAGGTAAATGTGGAGTATGTATGGTACCAAATACTCCCTCACCCGGGATTCGAAAGTATAAGGAGGAAAAGATGTGTAAGTGGGGCAAATCTTTAGTATGGAAGAGAGGATGGATGGAATGCATAAACAGAAGTATTTTCTTCACTAACTAGTCGTGTTTATCCGTCCTTGTTTAGTCGCGATGGTGGAGTTTCACAGGTCTGTACGATGCCTCATCGCTAGAATGCTGACCTTCCTCCTAGCACCTTTACGTTGGATACAAAGGGTGACCACCACAGAAATGGAGATCCCAGCGCCTAATCAACCCATAAGTCCTTGTCAGGAGTCCTCTGGAGCTGAGCTGATTCTAACCCCACAGCAGCTTGCCCAGCGAGAGCAGAAACAAAAGGAAGTAAGGCAGACTCAACCCATGAGGAGGAAACTTAAGGCAGCCCTGGAAATGCGTTTTCCCTGCCACTATGAGAACCATGGCACGAGAAGTTTCCTAAATTGGAAAGGTGAGGTGCAGGTTTCAAAACATAGACTTGGGATGGTGAATCGCTTTGTCCGCCCAACCTGGTGCACACCTGCCCTTCCCCGGTCACCAACGACACACCCCCTTGGATCACTTCCTCCTTTCTCGAAGTGGATCGTCATTGATTTTCTATTTGCCAGTAACCAAGAAAGTGCACTCAAAGTAGAGGAGATTGCCCTAGTAAGTTGGGACCATCAGTATATTGCATCAACCCCAAAGGCAGGAGCGTTTGCATCTCGGCATTTCGGATCATGGTTAAGCATCCTTACGAAGCCATACCAAACGATCATAGCTATAGGAGAAAGAAAGGCACGAAGCCTGGAAAAAGTCCTTCCCTTCCGGACTGTGGTGGATGCTAAAGTCTTCTCCTGTCCCGATCCAGAATTCTTGCCTGATGCAAGAAACAATCCCTTTCATTTTCCCTGGAACCACCCGGCGGACCACTGTGCAGTCCGCACAGTGAACCTTTGCACCCAGTGGCTGGAATTCATCGGTCTAGTGAAGGCAAGAAAAGCTCTTCCTGAGAACTGAATAGTGAAAGTGGTTTACCACAAGGCCATGTGTTAACAGCCAAGAAAGACAAGGCCAAACGTGGAGACAGAAGAGATTGTAATTCCATTCATTTCTGTGTAAGGAGATTGCTAAGGTCTACAATATTCAAAAGAAAAATCATATATATACATATATATATTTTATAGACCTAACTTTAATATTTTTATCAGCTTTACATATATGATATTTCTTTTATGTATGTTGCAGTGTTCCATTTTAGTTATTAGTTCATGTCTATGTTATTGTGATGTTTAGTTACATGTATACAATTATAATGTACTTGCTTAATTAACTTCAGATGCTTTGTGTCCATGACCTAAGGACAGTTACTAATTGTGTGATTGTTTATGTTTTATGTCGTTCCTGTGAGCCAAGTAAGGACTATGAACAAAAGCAGTGCCCAGAACATTCCTTGGAGGGATAAGCTCCTTTTGTGTGTCTCCAGCCTGCTGAAGAATAACCTCACCGAATCATGGACTACGGAAGAACTTTTCCTTCACCACCTGACAACCTCAGCTTGGAAGTCCAGATCTGTTTTTCTGTTGTGCTTCAAAATGCTCACTTATTTAAACCAGGGAAACCGTTAACTGAAGCACGGACTTTAGTGGTGAAAAAAAAAAAAAAAAAAAAAACAATTTCTCAACAGATGGGTGCAGACAATGGCCTCCATGTGGAGAGCGAACAGCATTGAGAAGTGTGAATACATTAAGTCCACACAGTGAACTAAGTGCTATACGCTTTGTTTTGTTTGTCTTGTATTTTATTTGATTATATCCATATAATATGTTAGTAATTAAGTTTCTTTTACATACTGTAAGAGGAGGAATGTTTATGTTGTCCCCCCCTGACAAAAGTCAAAGCCCCAGTAGGGACGTTGAGAATTTCAGTCTTAGTTGTGTACCCCGACTGAAATCCTCAGCGGTAGTGGCGAGGAGTGTAAAATGCCCACATTTTTCATATTAATTTACAGATATTTCCCATGCATTTCCCTCCCCCCCCTTTGCTGTGCCCCTTCTTGCTAAAGAGTTGTTTTGACCGTTTCAGCAGAAAATATAAATGCCAATCGTACATGAGTAACCGCTATCAGTTTCTTGTCAAATATAGAATGGTTAAATTCGACTTAGTTGCTTTCTCAGTTATAAATTCCCTTTGCCATTATTTTCCTAACTGAAGATAACAGTCGCTACGTAGAAGTAAGTTCACAAGTCCACGAAAATACGAGCTTCGCTCTCCCTGACAAATACTGGTCAGTGTGTCTGATGTTGACCGCGTGAGAAAAGTGTCCCACCCTAGTTCAAGCTCGGTGTGAGGCGAAAGTTCATGCGATAAGGAGCATATACCCTGGTGGACGATGAGCGAAAGGTTGTTTTGTGGTGGCTTTTGGTAGAAGCAGTCGGTTAGTTAGTCTGTATGAGAGAGAGTGAAAAAATACAGTAAGTTTTTGGAAACGGGAATTACGTTACAGAATGACTGTACAGAGAGAAGCTTGAAGAACAGCGCAAGAAGATACAGAATGAGCGAGCGAAGATAGCAGAACCCGAAGGAAGGCTGCGAAAGCACGGAATCCCCTCACCGAGTTCCGCCCCCCGTAGAATGAGTCATCCTTATTTAGGTAAGTTATCCCAACAGCTATACATAAACCTTACTCCTCAGTAATATAATTAATTATGTTAGCATTGATAAATCGTAGAATACCTTAATTGCTTCTATCTTAAGTAGCTTACTACATAGTATTTCAGTCTATCATAATTTACTATTGGTAGCATGGTGTATCACAAGGTAAAACTTATCTTATGGGTGCTATCCTAAATAGCGCGACATTTTAGTAATAACTCCCATTACTTCTATTTGACACTGAATGTAACCAGTATGATTTATTATGTTGCTATTGTTAAGTATAGAATATCCTAATGCTGCTATCTTAAATAGCACATCATTTAGATGGTCGTCTATCACAATTAACGATAGATAAAATAGTGCACAATAAGTTAAAACACATCTTATGCGCGATAGTTTAGTATTGACACCCATCACGTTTGTATAACTATGTCACATGCCAGTTCTTGCCTGAGATGAAGTATCCACACGAAGAACACCTATGTGAAGAGCCCATTAATTTCCAAAATATCAATAGTGCTAAGAACTCTTAAATACTTCCATAAAAATCAATTTATATTATTGTAACCAAATGATTTAGGATTTGCTTGTCACTGCCACTAGGGCGGTAGTTATTAAATATGTACCATTTCTGTAATAGATTGCATTAAACTATGTTTTGTTTTAAACATATGCCTCAAGCCTATTCTCCATTCACACGAATGAGTAAGTAAAGAATTATATATAGAACTTTTATTGCGGGTACTCGAATTTCTGCCTAGAATTGGAAAGAGTTTGGGTATTGACACAACGCCCTGGTCAAAGCTGCAGTTTTCCTATTCCCTGCCGTTGAATAGGGTTACCGAGGGCCGAGACCATTGTCCTAATATGAAAAACCACTAGACAATCACATGAGTATACTGGGGTTATCATTGAACAAATGATTAAGGAAGGAAAACGTCCCGCCATACAGATGTGTTGTCCAGAGAAGTCCGAACGAAAATAATAATAATAAATAGTAAGAAGTATATAACCCCCCCCCCCAGTATAACAAACGTTTTGATCTATTTGCAACCATTATTCCTTCAAAATATCGCGTGGCTGGGACAAATTTGAACTTCGTTGCCGAATAGCTTTCCCTAGCATATCCCGCATTCACCTGATCTCGATGCCATCTCTCCCACATGCAGTATGACTAATGTCTTTTGAGGGGCATCATCCTTATACACTGCTCGACAAAATTAACAGAACGAAATGTTTTTCATGAATTTTTTATTGTGAACAGTGGCCGCACATTATGCAAATTATTCATGCCTATAAAAACACGGGTTGCTACCACATAACTTCATTCTCGTTTCTTGGCTTGCTCAGTGGGATAAGCACATCTCCAGTACCAGGATGGCAAATCATCGTCATTTAGATGATTCTTTGAGATGGCGGGCTGTTAGACGACTTAAAGCCGGTCGGTCGCAGGCGGAGGTGGCACATTTGCTTAATGTATCATGCGTGTGTAGTCTAGACACTATGGACAAAACTTGACGAACAGTGACAACCCACCGGACTTGACATTTTTCAACATAGACCTTCACTGATTTGACTAAACTCCTATGAGTGATATCCCAAATGGGAACACCAATACCATTGAAGACCAACTGCAGCTTGCTGCTGGCCATCTTGCCTCTCAAACCATGCTCCCTTGCATGGTCCTATTTTTCCCTCTCCCCCTGCAGGGGGAGGGGAGGGGACGGCCTTTTCCGTCCCTTCCCCTACTTGCCATTCCTCTCTTCGCCTGGTGGGGCATGAGCCTGCCCCACTGATTATCTGGGGTCGCCTTCTGTATCGTCCCCATATTTTTGTCACTTCTCCCCAGCCTTCTGTCTCCTCCCCCACTCTACCTAATACGCTAAGGTATACCCCACATAATTTGAAAAATTTAATTGTGTTCATACTAAATTCATTTGGCATTTCTACTCAATTTTCTTAACTCCCACCGAGCGAGAATTTTTTTATTTCTTTTCTTTTCTTTTTTTTTTTTTAAGTCCCAGCCACTGAAATCTCAGTAAATTAGGTGGCAGGACCTGCCAGAGTAAATATCTAAATACTAGTGTACCTGGTCTGCCTCCACGAGGCATAGTGTGGACAACGTTGGGCCCCAGCAGGGGGTCTAGCGGCTAAATGGCCAGAAGAACAACGATACATAACACTATACTTACAAAACCCATGCACTTTTAAATCTCTGGCCTTTACAGTGAACTGTCACACCCACAATGAAAGCAACACGGGAACGGGGGAAACCCCTGGTGCAGTTAGACACGAACACACTATACACTCTGGAAGCAGTTTCAAGAGACAAGAACCATTACATGAAGAGCTGGCCAAGGTCACCAGAGAGCTACGTCAACCAGAACAGACAGCTATCTGGCTCTAACAGCAAGACGAAACACTACGATGTCTTGTCATCAACTGTCTCTTGAGGTTGCTGTGGCCATAGGTGAAAATATTTCCAATCGTACTGTGTTAAGAAGGTTCAGTTCAAGTGGACTATACGCAAGAAAGCCTGTGGTTTGTATCCCATTAACCCCAGACCACCGCAGAGCTCGTCGAAACTGGTACCATGAACATGTGACTTGCAGCCCTGACAAATGGGGTACAGTCTTGTTATCTGATGAGTGCCGTTTTAGCCTACAAACAGATTCTAGACGTTATTTAATCTGGAGACAACAAAGAATGCGTTACCATCCCTCCAACATCAGAGAAAAGGACACTTACGGTGGAGGTGTTGTTCTCGTGTGGGGCGGAATAATGATCAAAGGCCGCGCCCCTTTTCATGTTTTTGATAGGGGTACCGTAACTGCGCAGAGGTACCAAGAAAAGAACCTCGAACCTTACGTGCGGCTTTTTAGGGGCGCAGTTGACCCAGATTTTCTTTCCATGCACGACAAGGCACATAGAGCTCAAGTGGCGGCGGAACATCTTGGAAAAAGTTTTTATAATAATAATAATAATAAAATTCAATAAAAAAATTATGATTACAATGTATTACAATATTACATTATTAAAATTTATATATATACTATATTATATTATAGTATTACAATATAAATACAGTAATAATTTTAATGATAGTAATACTAATTACGAAAATAATTTATTATGCATTTCTGATTTGTATGTAAACACATCAAAAGATGAGACAGCTCCACTGAAGACTGACACATTTCTCGTTAGATTCTGTTTACAAAATTACAAGATTCAGTGGTCATAGTCGTTCTACTGGTATCGTTAAAAATAGTTCCTGCTGAAAATAGATTACGTTCCCGCTGTTCTTAATACTTGGTGTTTGGTCGTTTGTTTTTTTAAGTCTTTGTAAAGGTGAAGAGTTTCATATCTCACATGAATAATGCCGCACTGTATCACATCTGACGTTTTTCTTCAGCCTACCTCAGTGTTTAAGTGTAAAGAACAACATTAACCATAGGTTTTACTGTAGGGGATAAGCATTTCAGGCATTTTAAATTAAATAATATTTTTGCGTTTTCTAGTGTTAATGAAATAATATTCATAAAAACAGAGAAAAACAAAACGAAGTTTCTATACTAGTGTTATGTTACAAAAATGCGCGACTGAGACTTTGCCCCAAGAAATATTACCGTAAAGCTTCCCTGCTTCCCCGAGAAGTCACCGATACTGGACTAACGATTATTATTATTATTATTATTATTAGCCACATGGTGCAAGGAAGCCTGAGGCTTATGCTGCACCAGCCATAAGCCTCAGGTTGTCAAACGCATATTTTTATTTCATAAATACATATTTTTATTTAAAAATTCATTCATAAATATGTTCATAGACCTATCTTATCATGTTCTTCGTCTCTCTGACATACTAGGTGTCAGTATACAACATCTATGTTTGACCGTAGTTGATAACTATTTCTCGAAAGTAATTTTCATAGCCAAGTGAGCTCTCAGAAGCTTGATTCTGGCTGAGGGAGATAGTAATTGATTTAGGGGGTTACACAGACGATACACAGCAATTCGGAAATTGTCAGGAAGCTTGTTCCCGCAGTACCACAAAGCATTAGAATTACATCAGAAGTTTTCATAAACTTAATGTTACTGACATGTTTTTGTTTTTTCATTTACTGTACAAAGAGAACAGTGCCTACTTGTGTTGCACAAATATAAGAGAAAAACACAAAGAAATTCTCCTTGCATTAGTTCTCACATGAATATCTAGTTCCACGTATTTTCCCACCACATGAACATTCGAAGTTCGTAGCTCTCTTTTTCTCCGTTAATAGAATTCCTCCTTATAGTTTATCTGTCGGTTATTACCGGGAAATCTCAGTACTAAGTCTGTTCAAGTAGGAAAGGCAATTCAGAGGCCGTCCCCAGAAAATTTGAATTTAACATAATCCATATGGAGGAACTTAAAAGTATAAACTGAGATGCAAATTTGCTTCTTATTTTACCCTTTTTGAGGATTATTTTTGTATATTTTTATTTATTTTCACTTTTTTCCCGCCGCTAAGATTTTTCTCACTGGTTCGCATCCCGGACTAGTTCTGCTCATAGGTGAAGTACTCATGCTGTACAGTATTTGCAGTTTTATTTTTAGGAATAATGCATATCAATCAGTGATAAAAGGTTGTATTACTGTCTGATTTTCAATTGTATTGATAAAAATAGATGGTTGATATCTTTCTTCTGTGATTTCGATAGGAAATCCAGCTTTACTAACGAAGTCCTGACCACCCAATGCTTGTTTCATCATACAATCATACAATCTTTATAGCAGTTGAATCCACATGTTGTGTTTCGGATCGGGTGTTTTTCTTTACTTTTTTATTACTGTTCTCGCATAACAGTGAAGTTCCATAAAAATGAAAGGCCAAGTAAACGGAGTAGTAAATGGTGTAATTTTTAATATGTTAATTGCATATATATATATATATATAATATGGAAATGGTGGAAAAATAAGTAATTAGTTATAGTATAAAATAATTCATAGCCGGACTTGAATTTCATAATGCCCTAACGTCAGATGCAAGGGTATTGGAATTTCCATCTACTGCTCATACTCTGGCGTTTAGGTATTTATAAACAAAATCATAACCTAATAAAAATCATTTGTCTGTTAGTATGTTGGTATTAGCATCTCTCTCTCTCTCTCTCTCTCTCTCTCTCTCTCTCTCTCTCTCTCTATTTAAGAAACATGTAAAATTACAGTTTTGCAGAAGAAAAGTATCATAAAAAAACAGAATACAATGTAGTAATTACAGACTAATATTTTTACAGAAGTACCAATATTAGGTGCTAAAAATATAGAAAGTAGACAAAGAAGTTGAGTTTTGAAGTACATATAATGAAATTTTATTCTTCCTGAAAATTTCAGATGAAGACAATACTAAAAAAATCTCTGGGTAAACTAGTCTTCATTATGTACTCTAGTGTAGAGTTAAGGGGGTGCAGGCGAAATAATCGCTCTTAGGCTTTTTTGTTGCACGTGTCTGACTTGGCAGTGGCCATACTGTCTCCTTTGCTGTTTAAGTCGATTAAAGGTATTACAGGTATTATTAAAGGTATTATATCTCAATATCTTATTTGACTGCGTGTTTTTCAAAGTAACGCATAATATCTTTTAGGAAACGATAAGGGAGATCAAGTTTTTCAAAGTAGCACATAATATCTTTTAGGAAACAATAAGGTAGATCCTCAAGTTTTTGCCATTTGCAATTCTGGAGCTCAAATTCTTGACCGTGACTAGTAGTTTACTATCAGCGTACAGCGAATGTTGCATTTATCATCATTTCCTATCTTAGCATTCCACACTTTTTATTTATCATCAGTTCCTATTTTAGCATTCCACACTTTTTATTTATCATCAGTTCTTATGTTAGCATTCCACACTTTTTATTTATCATCAGTTCTTATGTTAGCATTCCACACTTTTTATTTATCATCAATTCCCTGATCGTTATCCCATAAGTGCACACGAAGCTTAATGCACACAGAGAATATTGATTCTCTGTGTCTTATGAAGGATTCGGTGACTCATTTTTTAAATCTACGTATGGTATTTTTCTTACCAAGGGATGTCTAGATACAAAATGTTGGCGCGCGCGCACACACACACACACACATACATACAAAAATTCAGCTGTTCCAGGTAACTATTATAGGTAGTCGAAATGGCCCTACTATGTAAGTACATGTCTAGATCGACAGAGGAATGCCAGGTGCTGTCTGCTTGCTGCACGTCGATTCTCTCTCTAAACATAGACCAGAAGGGTAGCTACAGCATCCTTTGGATATGAACACGTGCCTCACACATGAAAATCACGTGGTACTAGCAATCGACGCACACAGAATAAAAACTTGTTCACGTGATCTTTTGCCTGCCTGGAAACAGAGCTAATGGAATGCGCAGGTGCTTCTTCACCCAATCGTAATATCCAAGAAAACGCAGAACGTCACACGAATTTATTATCATTAGCGTTAAGCATACTTACCCATTTCATTCTCGACATTTATCAGCTGCTAAAATTAATATTTCCTTTTCTCAATATGAGGGAAATTATGAGAATTACAACTCTTTTGTCATTCCTCTTTCCTTTCATCCTCACTAGCCCATCATATACATTACTATCTCGTCAATAAAGAAATCTTTTGAAGCATTCTGTCATTTATTCATTCCATCTATTTTTTGTTGTTGTTATATGTCTGCTTTCATCCTTCTTTCTTTCATAAGAAAGAAAATAAATTCCTAAAAATCAAATCTCTTTTGCCATGACAACAGCTGAAACTGGTTATATGTGTTCACCCTACACGCATGCACGTGCTCCAGATTTCTGTAAGAGCCCTGTGTACCTCCAGGAGAGGTGATAGACTCGCCTGCCTAACACTGTAAAGACGCTAAAAGCAACTGTTATTTTATAGGAGAGAGCTCAATAAATCTTAAGTGAAATACTCCACTATCTTGGTGGTAATTGATAAAACTGGAGGGTGGATGAAATGGGCTTTCACGGATAAAATTTTAAAAATTAATTTATACATTATTTTGACTAACTCATAAGGCGGATTACATATAATGGTCACTCGACCAAGTTACTATTCGCACGTTCTCTAATACTTGAGCTCATTTTAATTTTCACACTCTAGCCAGATGGCTAAGTAGATGGTTAATAGCAAAACAGAAAACAACAAAAGCATTCGTCAGTGGAATTGCAGAAGTGCCATGAGAAGAATCAATACAAATGTATTGAAAAAAATCAGAGAAAAGGAAGAAAGTATAGATAAGACGACGAATAAGTCGAGGTTAATGCACGGAATTTCACATAAACTAATAAACGAATTAAAAAACGATGATCCAAAATCTTATTGAAATTCCGTATTTAATTCATTAGCGCGAATGACAGAAGCAAAAATTAAGAACAATATGTTTAAGATACTTTCTATCCCAGTGAAAGTAAACTTGGAAATTATAATGTTATTATTAGCTGCTAGAAACAACTATTATACATTTCAATATATATTTAGAGTGGATAATTTGACTGTTTTGACTGTATACTCTCTTATCAAAAGTTACGGGACACTTGTAGTTATGAAAAAAAAAAAAAAAAAAAATGCGTGTGTTTATTCAAATAAATTGTCTTGGCTTATCTTTGGCGTTATGGCTGCTTCAACGCACAGTGCAAGATTTACGCCTAATTTCTGGTAGGAAGCTGATGGTATTATGCTCCACTCCTCCTCTAAACCATTCGTGAGCTCCACTAAAGCAGAGAGCTATCTTGACTTTCTTCAATTCTGCGATCCAATTCATACTGAAAATGTTCAATTTTGGTGTGTTGGTGCTCTGCGTCGACCACTGCAACGTTGCAACGTTTCAAACGAACTCAGGCTATGGGTTCGTAATCCTTGTTTTGTGACATAGAGCGGAATCGTGTTGAAAGGTATTCTACGAAATTTCCATAATGTAGGGCACACAGAAGTAGCTATAACAGAATTGTACGAAGCGGCATTCATAATTTCGGAACCACGTAAGATCACAGAAAGTGAGCGTAATGACCTCATCAGGCTCAAACTGCCGAAGAAGACCCCTTCTGCCATTTTAAGCACTATTTTCGTGTTTAGCACCCCAAAATATATAAAGTAAACTTACTTTGATGGCCGTAAAAAGATATGACCCAAAATTTCTTGTTCAGCGTTATACCAACTGAGTTGCCCACGAGGGCGCGTAGCCAGAATGCTTCGCGAAATAGCTATTGAATGACTTTGATCTGCTTTTTGAAATTCTCTATTATATCAACCCCAAGGGCTCACATCTGGCGAGTATGGGCTTGGCACACCCAGGGTCCTGAGCTGGATATCATCATTCTTCTTTTTCTTGGTGATTCTCTTCTAATTCTGACTCTCTCTCTCTCTCTTTCTCTCTCAGGGTAATTCAGAAATTTTTTTTTGGCTGGTGCAGCATAAGCGTCAGGCTTCCTTGCACCATATGGCTAATAATAATAATAATTTATAAGTGCCTGAACAGTTGGAGTTACTATGTTGAAAAATAATATAGCCGTGACACTATATCAATATCTTCTTAGACCATATTGCGCCGTATATATTTTTATATTTTAACTGTAAATTGCGTGTGTCCTGTGGTCGATTTGCCTTTGTTCTGAACGTGTGTGTATATATATATATATATATGCTAGTTTATCCAAGCCTTAAAAAACTATTTATGCAAGCCTTAAAAATTATTTATGCAAGCCTTAAACAAATTATTGTATGTGACTCTCGAAGTTAAGCATTCTTATTCGATCCCCTGATTGTATTTAAAAAGTAAAGCTTGTGGAGTAGTACCTTCATTTACAGTTACCAAACGTTGGAAATTTAACAACGTAGTACGTCATGTGAGCATAGGCCACAGTGTTCAGAGACAGTTATGTAACAGTTTGAAGAATTATGAAGGAACGATGATATTGATCGAGTACTGTACTACAATTATTAAAATATTCAGTGAGTAAGAGACATTGCGGCTTCAACTCAACTAGCGCTTTCGAACAATGAGTTCGAACTTTTCTGAACTTCTTCACTAAATATCTTATCAGTTAAAAATAGATTTTTCCACCCATTTGCAAGGCTGCAGTAATAGGTTACAGGTACAACTTATGGTGAAAGGAAATAACGTTTATCACTGAGTTGGAAATATCGATTTCTATAATCAGTTAATGTGAATACTGTATACTGTAGCATATCGCATGAGACATTCTCAAATCTCTTGATAATTAACCTCAATAATTCTTCGCATTTTATGTATAGTGCTGCTAGACTTCTACTTATTTTCTTTCTTAATTCGATATCGCTAAAAAACTAATGTACCACATTTTTCTTCCAGTAAGTTTTCGTAAAAATTTATAGAAAAGTTAAATTTACGCAAAGTATTAGTTACATGATTAGTATTGTATGGCCTCCGAGGTATGAAGTGTTATTAAGGCGAAACTAAGGGTATGAGGCGTTATTATACTGGGTCTTTAAATTGCATGTGTTCTGTGGTCGATTTGCCTGTTTGCTAAACAAAAAACACGATCTCCCGGGAGATAAAATCATACATCACTTGAGACCGACTAACTTAGACACACTGTGAAAAATGCTCAAAAATTCTTCGCGTCATTGAGGTGATTCAAACCCAATCCCGTGTGGGGAGGACGATGATCATATACTGGGATATTTCACTCCTGAGCTTTTTTTTTTTTTTTTTTTAATAGCATTAGCAACTTAAGCCATATTGCTCCGGGATATGCGGTGGTCATTCCCTGACCTTTCCGCATCATCTGTATTTGGTAGTGACGGGCTCGAACCCAGGTCTAATCAAGAATGTGCTACGCATTGCTGCTCCTTCCCACCTGGCTACGGAGGTGCCTACTCCTGAGGTGTTCCAGTTACAAGGGTCTCATGACAAGTGAATGGCAGTACTAATTAAAAGTAGAAAGGCATGCACGCTCAATGACAAGTAGAAGAGCAGAGTGGGGCAGAAAAGGTGTGACAATATTTTGTAACAGAGCTGCTGTAGTATTATTGTTGTAGGATTTTAGGAGCATTAACGACTAAGACCATATTGCTCCGTGCATATTATCTGTACATTGCGTGTGTTCTGCGGTCGATTTTCTGTTTGTTGGACGAAAAACGCGAATTTCCGGGAGGAAAACTAGCTACTCTTGCTTGAGACCCACTAACTCAGCCACGTTGTGAATTTTCACAGACTTGCATATTCATTCTCTCCAAAGAAAAAAGAGAAGACATCCAAAATCATCATGTACGCCAACGGAATCAACCATATCTCATCGTCTGCAGAAACTTCAGCTGATAATGAGATACATGTTGAAACGAAAAATAGTAGCAGATTGCAGTGACGAATGAAGTTTCTGTTTAGTAACTATAATACTGGAATCTGGTGGACGTTCTCCCAGTGAAAGAGATGTCCCTGCCTATATTTAGCAAAGATGTATAAATGGAACACCAGGAATCATGATATAAAATGCTGCATTCTATGATAGTTTTTATCCATGCAAATCATCTGGTTTTTGTTCAAGCTAATCCTTTTCCATTTCAAGAGGTGTCTTGCTTCGTTTTCAAACCTAGATCCTTGTTTATCTCAATTATCTAGGTTTGGTGTGGAACGGAAACTTTTCTTTTCAATATTATTATATGGAATCAAAGAATAAATAACATGCGGCTCTTTGAGTTCCTCAGCAAAAACTTGTTGGAATCTGTAAAATGAAAGCGTTCATAAAATATTGGGTTACGCCAATTATCTTTGTGCTTCTCACATTTAGGCGTCCCCTTAAATCTGAAAAGCCTAAATCTGCCAGTATATCTTATCTGAAGAAGTTCAGCAAATTAGAACACAGCCAGGACGAGATATTCTTCTCTCGAGTAGTTTTAGGAGTAGGATTAGGACTTTCTCGAGTAGGATTTTAGGAGTGTCAGCGACTAAGGCCATATTACTCCGTGTATACTGTCTGTAAATTGCATGTGTTCTGAGGTCGATTTTCTGTTTGCTGGACAAAAAAAACCTGCGTTTCCGGGAGAAAAGACCATGCTGCCCTCGCCTGAGATCGATTAACTCAGCCACGTTGTGAAAAAGGCCCATAAAAATTTCTCCCCCTCATCGACAGGACTCGAACTCAAGTGTTTTCCACGCGGTGTGGGGGACAGCGGCGATATTGCCAACTGTGCTACCCACGAGGGCCTGGAGTAATTATTCAGAAGTTTAGTGTTACAGGTTTAAAGCGGCACAAGGGATTCCCCCAACTCTGCAGTTATTCAGAAGTGCGCTTCCACCCCAAATGAGTACAGGTATCCTTTCACATTATTATTATTATTATTATTATTATTTTAAATTTAAATAAACGCCCATTTTATTTTCAGGAACAGTTTTAGAAATACGTCACGCAGTTGAAGCAAACTTGCAAGTAGGTATTAAAAAAAAAAAAAAAATGAAATACTGAATTGCAAATTATATTGTACGTATTGAAATGGAATGTTTATAACTGTCCAGACATGCATACATTTATGTAAAACGTTATGTTTAAAAAACTTATTAGGCATCAATCGATTTTCGCAAACGTGGATTGCACATGCACTGTGATTTTATCCTTTGTTTTAATTTATTCTTAATTTGTATTGTCTCCTTCATATAATCATTGCCACCGATTGCGACTGATATATAAATCATGAATTTTAAGAATTCTGATAGTTCTGAGTGTTCTTGTCATTCTTGTAGAAAGTTGGCCGACAACTATTGTTTTTAACGATCAGCTGTTACAGTGCATAACGCATTTCAGTTAGATGAACATTATAACCATTTAATATAACTAAAAGGGAAATTAAGAATGAAACACATGATTTTTGACATATATATATAAGAGTACTGTAGAGGGCGTTAACGGCCCAAGCAAGATTATGTGTATTCTATACAGTATGACTTAATTTAAAAATGTTCGTGTGCTCGAGTTAATTGTGTGTTGTTGTTCATTGAAAAATTTATTTGTCTAGATTTTTGATTGTTTTGTGTGCTCAGCACTGGTGATAAGTTTTTGTAAACTATATTTTTTAGGAAGTGGAGTAGTAATTAGTTTCAGAAAATATAAGCCTAAACCTATCGTCGTTAGTGGGCTTCGTAACGAATAAGACTACAGCAGACGTATTGCGATATGTGAAAATTTATGAGACGTTAGTTGTGTAGCAAAGAAATTCAAAGATTAGGAAAATATTTAACGTTGGTGCCAAACTATCAGTGATTTTTTGTAAGTGTTAAAAAATAAACGAAGGTTTGTTATTGCAAGAAATTTATCAAGAGCAGGTAAGCTTAAATTAATATTCAGAAGTCTAAGTAGATTTCCGATTTTAATGAATACATATAGATATCCAATGAAAAATGTTACCATTTTACTGCTTTTTATTACATTTATGTTTTCGTATTGAATCTCCTGTTACCTAACTCGAAGTAAGTCTGTACGCATGGTGTTTATGTATACATACTTTTTTTCTGATGTCGCGGCCCGGATGAGTGCGCCATTGTTGATACTGGTTATCGGGTAGTTTATTCTGTTTTTTTTTTTTTTTTTTTTTTTTTTAAGTTTTAGGTTATTTTCTTTGTCGGCCATAGATGTCACTGCTTGGTTTATTTTATATAATCTAATGTATATTATAGAATATGCGAAAAAATAGTGTAGGTTATGTTCCATTTGGAAGAATTTTTCATATGTAGTAGGGTTTTGTACTTGAAATGTTATATTAAAATTTACTACTTCAACTTCAGGGGTATATTGCGGTTAGAATAATTTTTTATTTTCACCCTGTTTTCTTTTTTTCTTCTTTTCAGATTTCAGAGTGGACCTCAAAGTGTGTTTGAAACGTTGTCGGATGTGGTAGATTTTTGAGTTATTGAGATACCTTTGTAAATAACTTAAGCCATTTAACCTATTTATATAGAAAACTAGTAAAGCCAAGTTTTTAGTAGTATTTATTTGTAAAACGTTTAGTTTACGTACATACTTTAGACCTTTTTTAAAAGCAGTGTTTGCTTGTTAAAGAAGGCCAGTTATATTCATAAGAATTTTTTTTTAAAGTAGTATTTTTTGGAATAGGAAGTATGATTAGTGTACATTCCTTTCAATTTGAGGAAATATATCGTAACCTCTGCGAGAAAAATGACACAAGTCAATCGCCATTTTTGGATTATTAGTATGATCATAATGTAAAGTGGGTATACCTTTTATCAGGAAACGTAACATAAGTAGCGTTACAAATTTTCGAAGTATGGGAGCATCGGTGTTGTTTTACCTTCAAGTTGAAAATGCAGATGTTAAACGATGACTTGAAAGTGTTCAGTTTTACACTTTATACTCATTTTTTTCTATTCTGATATTTTCAGATTTAATATTAGTAATGATATATAATGCAAGGAAGCAAGCTTATGCAGCATCAGTCAAAAAAAAAAAAAAAAAAAAAAAACTTACCCACATCATTTGCCCAACCCCTCTAATAAATTTGTGTAATCCTTCCTTACATTATTCAAACTACCCACTTCAACAGCACCAGATGAAATTTGTTCCAACGATAAATTACTCCCTGGCTGTAAGAAATTTTCGCACATCTATCCAATAACCATCCTTTTTCAATTTAAGGCTCCCCCCCCCGTCTCCATTATGTGCGTCTCCGGAAAAGGAGCATTTCATTGTACATGCATGCAGGACCTACAACAAAATGAAAACATTTTGTTGTAGATATTTTTACGTTTTTAATTAAAGGCCACATACAACATTAAGATGATAGTGTAAATTCTGCAATCGAAAAATTCATGCGCTTTCGTATTAATTCATACGAGCTGCGGAGAAAGCAGGAAAACTTGGGATATCAAGATTTCTTCAATTTTAAATTGAATAAATCTTGATATCCCATGATAAATTAAATTTCTTCAATTTAAAATTTACGAACGAAGATAAAATAGGTAACAAAAATTATAAGAATAGAAAAAATTATAGAAATTTTTGTGCAAAAAATTTATTCAAACTCTTAATTTAAAGAAAACAGAGTTTATGAATAACGAAGCAGCCAAAAGATTTAAAAAAAAATATATATAATAATAATTATTATTATTATTATAACACTAAAACAGGCTTATACCAAAAACCATCGCAATCTAAAGAAATAAGATCTTTTGAGTAAGATGGAATCACATTCCAAAATGCTGCTCTGATTTTTATGATTCTATTTATACTTTATAATTATTTTGATTATATTTTTATTTTCGTGATTTTTTTAATATTACGCTTCACAAGATGTTTTTTATTTATTTATAATAATAAAAAACCCAATTTTCATCTTCGGGGTGGAACAAGAATAGACTAACACTGGAGCAAGAAAAGATGTCCATCTGTTGCAATTACAATTGTCCAGCTGTATTTTAATTTAATACTAATTAATAATTTGATATTATTTTCAGATTAATTTAATTTTAATAATAACGGGGGTTGGCTCGCTTTGCTCGCCAACCCCGGCGCACCCTTTCTATGTAAAATGTAGAGGTATGACAAAGTAAGTCAAATCTTTTCTAAGTAAAATACACACTTGTCGAAACGCACTGATGTTCTTCCTACCCCTCTTTACTCCCATCCTTCAGCTGTCTCCCTCACTCATGCTATTTTTTTTCTTTTGTTTTCAATCAGGAAGCTCAGGCGACCCTGATGGAGAGCAGCCAGAGTATTGTGGACAGCCTGGCTCACCTCCCAGTGGTAGTGGCGGGCAACGTGGAGTCCACTGTGGGCCACCCGTGAGGGATTGCCCAAATCGGAAACAAAATCGCTACTTGACCATTTTACCAACATCGACTTACTAACCTTGGAACATCCATGGTAGGATTACCTGCTAATCCAGCCACATGTTTAGGTAGGTTCCAGTGGTCTATACCACTCCACCGCCAAATGTCGGTCACACTCAGCACTCTTTCTGTGTGGCTTTTTACCCTTCCTGGGGTTATTTCCCCTTTTTGCTTGGTGGGGCAAACGCGCCACTGTCAACTTAGGGGATGCCTTTACCTACATCCCCTTACTCTTACTTTCATCCCCCCTCTTTCTTCCGTACACCCTGTACTACCGCACTCTACTTTATTTTTTCTTTTTTTTTTAAATGGTCTCCGTTCAGGAAGCTCAGGCGACCCTGACGGAGACCTGCCAGAGAATAATGGGCAGTGTGGTTACCTCCTAGTGATGGGTGCGGTTAAGGTGGGGGTCCATTAGGGGCTCTGCGGCCAAATGCCAGGACACACAACAGAAACCAACATAATACTACACATTCAACATACACTTTTCTGGCATTTACAGACACATAGTACTGTATTTCTTCATGTCGTACATATGGCGCAGATGTGGGAAACACAGGTGGCGCCCGACCTTAACACTATACACACTATGGGCCCTGCGGCCAAGAAGCCAGCACAAACAACAGAACCCAACACTAAACTGCACATGCAACACACAACGCTTTTCTGGCTTTTACAGAGGTTCTGTATTCATCACAAGAGTACTGATGGTGCAGATGTGGGAAACCACAGGTGGCGCCTTATCAATGCCACTATGATCGATATTTAATCAGGAAATGACCTATGTATTTATTTACCTCTGCATTTGCAGTGACACAATTGTCCTGCCCACTTGTACCACGTGACCCGCATCCTCTTCTCCCATTGCCTACTCCACCCCCCACCACGCGGTATTCTCAAGGTGGAATAAATATCACTATGTATCGACTCACTCCTCAACCTATACAACAGATGCCTCGAAGTTCACTTCTTTCCACCCCAGTGGAACAGGTACTCTGTCTGGCCCCTTCCTAAGCACCAACAATCGACGCTCCCAAGCCAACATAGGCCCATCGCTTGCGCCTCTGCATTGCTAAAAATTCTGGAGAAAGCATTGCTACCGTCTGTCACCCATCAAATTCTCCGTGACAGTCCTCAGCAAATACACTATGGGATATCAGGAAGGTCAACTATAACTAACCTTGCAACAACCACTCTGCACATCTTAGATGCCTTTGAACAAAGACAGGAATTGTCAGTTATATATCTTGACATCCATTCCGCATTTGATGCCATCTATATACCTCATCTCCTACGTCTCTTAGAAAACTACTTCAATTTTCGCGGCGATGTTCTCTGATTCCTAGAATCTCTCCTGTCGAAGAGGACCCTTGTTCTAAAGATCGGAACAAAGAACTTCACGCGTCACATAACTGCCGGTGTACCTCAAGGGGGGGGGGGTCCTGTCTGGCATTCTCTTCTCAGCAATCATGTGTCATTTGTGACCAATAAGTGCAATTGGATCACATATGCTGACGATGTCAAGCTCCTTACTAGAATATCGCCATCCAACTCGGCAGCCGAAATCACTCAGCAAATCACTAGCAAACTGCAGGACATGGCTGACTACCTCAATACCTTCAACCTCCAAATCAACCCCCTAAAATCGGCACAAATAACTTATTCTCTAAAGGACAGCCCAACAACGTTGGAGCCTGTGCTTAACGGCTCCTCAGTTCCAAGTGTTCAAACACACAAAAAGATCTGGGGGTCGTCTTCGACTCCAAACTATCTTTCAACGATCACATAAACCTCATACAGTCGAGGCTGAATTCACTACGCTGGGTCGCCAAACAACAGCTGCTCCACACCACCGACCCACAACTGGTAAAAAGATACATCGTATCAATCCTTTACCCGACAATACTGTATGCTTCAGAGATATGGGCATCGGCCGCCGAATCCAACATTAAAAGAATATTCTCTGCCGAATTCTGGCTTCTAAAATGGGCCAACAGCAAACTCCACCTTCCCCCAGCTCTCAGATCAACGCAGTTAGCAGAAGCTCTTCACCTACGCAGGCTCCGGTTCTACATCGGAGAAAGAAGGCTGCTGTTCACCATCAAGATGGCCACCGGTAAAATTACAGAGCCGAACTTCTGGGATCACTGCTCTTGGCGCATTCCTCCCTCTTATCTCCGGTCTTCAGCACAGCTGCTAGCAAACCGTAACCGGTTGGTACTAACCGACAGATTCCTGCCAAAGCAAATGCTGCCCTCACTGCAAGCCAGCGACGGGGACCTCCAAGAAGTGGTCAATAATAAAAAATACAGGAAGGGTATCCTCGTCGAACTGAAAATGTAAAACTGTGCTTTGTTAATAATCTGATTTATCTTTTTTTCTTATGTGTATCTCTTTTGTAAATATGTTTTGTTAACCCCTGGCACCACCTTTGCCGTGACGGGACTAATTGTATGTCCATCATTGCTGCAATTAAAGATTCTATTCTATTCTATTCTATTACCCTGCGTTCACATAGGTCGTTTAAGAAAAGGCCTTTTGCTTTGGGTTCCATAATGCATGAGGAATATTGTTGCATCCGAAAGAGCAGGACTAAACTATTTACAAATATACAAACTATATTGGATCCCTCCTTCAGCTGACATTACAATGGAACATCAAATGATGCCGCGGGTGGTCATGTATTACAGAGTGAAGGTTGGTGAACGTTATGGAGGCATTTATCTTTCAATGGAAGACAACAATATAATTATCTACCTGCACATTTGTAGAGACGTAATTTTCCCGCTCTCTTCTCCCATTGGCTCGAGTAAATATCACTAGGAAGAAAACTTTTTTAATGTATAGAGAGATTTCATTGCTGTTTGACTGCATACGAAAACTCCGTATATCAGTGGATTATCAATCTTGTTCTGGATTAGCAATATACAACTACGTGGCCGTCTAACAAACTTCCTAATGTACGCCGAGTGGACAGAAATCATGGGATACCTACCTAGTAACGGGTAGGCCCACTTTTCGTCCGGATAACGGCAGTTACACGCCGCAAAGCATTGAGTCCACTAGTTCACGAAACCGTTCCACAGGTATTTCCAACCATGTTTGTTGCACTGCTGTCCATAATTCCGTCGCATTCCTGGGTGGAGGATCCAAAGTTCTAACGGACCTTCCATAGCATCCCAAAGATGCTCTGCAGGGTTCATGTCCGGTGAATGGGGAGGCTATTCCATGGTGGTAAAATCTGCGGAATGCCCTTCTACCCATGTTCTAGTCACCATGGCTCTGTGGGGAAGCGCATTGTCCCGCTGGAAGAGTCCATTGCCCTGTGGGTGCACGGTGACCATGAAGGGATGCAGATGGTCTGCAAGGATGGACACGTAATCTAGACCGCTCAGAGATGCGTATAGACGTACCAGAGGTCCCAAGGCGTGCCAGTTGAACACGCCCCAGACCATTACCGACCGTCCACCTGCCTGAACAGTTCCTTGTTGACATGACAGGTGCATAGCTTCCTGCAGTTTCCTCCAGATACGCACCCTCCCGTCCTCTCGAAATAACTGGAAACGGGACTCATCGTACCAGGAGACCCGTCTCCAATCATCCAAGGTCCAGTGCCGATGTTCTTTCGCCCAGTTGTGGCGTAAAGTGCTGTGTCATGGTGTTAGCAATGGGACTGTGGTGGGTCGGCGGCTCCCAGAACCTATTGCGGCTAATGATCTCCTGATGGTCTTGGTGGAGACATTTGTGGCACCTCCCTTGTCGAAGTCGGCGGTGATTTGTGCTGCTGTCTCTCTCCGGTTTTGCTGAAACAACGCGAGACAGACGTCGACGGCCACGTTCATCTACCACCTTTCTCCGCCCACAGCGCTGTCCACGATGAGATGTTATTCTGGAAATGGTGTACTGTATTCCCGATACGCTCTTGATACTGTTGAACGGGGACAGTGGAAATTTTGTGCCACCTCCTCAATAGAGTGACCCATGCTTCGGGCACCCACTATCATCCCTCTTTCAAAGTCGATTAACTCACGACGTTTTTGCATACTGACATCGAATTACCGTTAACGTGAATGCAGTGTACCTATATACCTGCCAAGCGGTGGGTTCGTCCACTAGCGAGAGAGAGTGACAGCGTTGCGTTGCGTTGCCCAGGAACCGGGTATCGCACGATTTCTGTCTTTTCCGTGTATATTGTGATTTTGAAGTGTTTGGAGCAGCGCAGTAAGAATATTTGTGGCTCTAAGATGAAATCATTGCCGCGTATCACATTCAAGGAAATTAAAAAAAGTGTACATATATATTTTTCATTTCCTTGAATGTTAATTTTGTGTTTATTATGTAATAGTATTATGTAATTGTATTATATAATAATATTATGTAATTGCATAATTATGGTATTTTAGCCAGGTCTATTTAAGGCGACTGGAGTCTGCACTCCGTGCTCGAGGTGTGATAGGGGGCTCAAAATTTGCTAATATTACAATATACTTATATATTTAGGCAATCTAGGGGCACCGAAATTGTGCCCAGCTCGTGTACGTAGTGTTTTAAATGGGCCCTAATTTTGCATTTAATAGGATTAATTGTCCTATCCTAACAATCGACTTATTGAACGAGTGTTTGAGACGGAACCCATTCATAATTTATACTACGTAAAATGTAATGAAATAAGATATCCAAGCAGGAATAAAATTTCGCTAAAATTCAACAATTTTTGAGAAATTCTGCTATAAAATGTATTTGTCCCCTAATTTTTTGACTCCCTGTTGGAGGTTTGAGCCTTTTCATTTCTAGGCTCGGTTGCATTGCTCTCTCTGCCCTCCCCTGCTTCCCCTGATATGACTTGTAATAATGATTTCACCATGTGAGAATTTCGTATTTCCTTCAAAACTATGGTAAATTTAGTCTCTTACTACTGTTAAAACTAATTAACGAACTAAACGGATCTTTTCACAGACATTAATATTTTTATTTGCACTTACCTAAAAATTAAATTTATTTGTTGTTGTTTCTTTGTTTATTTTTATTTATTGCGTATATTTTTCATTCGATATTTTCTTATTTGAAGTTTGATGTTTATATGCAATATTTTCTGCCGACCGGGCTAGCCGGGTGGGTAAAGTACCTGCCTAGCAACCCAAAGGGCGCGGGTTCGAATCCCGCCTCGGGCTTGGATGCAAAATACTGCAAAAACCTTGGTAGGTGCATTATGGCCACAGAAGCCGATGCGCCAGCAACTACCAAAAAAAAAAAAAAAAAAAAAGCAATATTTTCTTGCTCTTTTTTATTTAAGTTTGTTGAAACTTTAGTATTGTATTAGCATCAGCAGTGGAAAATGATGCAAATAAGCAAGCTTATACAACATCAGCCAAAAAGAAAATAAAGGTACCCACCTCATCTGCCCAACCTTTCTAATAATTTGTTTAATGCTTTCTTAAATTGATTCAAACTACTCACTTCTACAACACCAGAAGGAAGCTTGTTCCAACAATAAATTCCTCTCTGGCTGAAAGCAAATTTCCGCATATCAATCCTGCATCCATCTTTTTCCAAGGAATCTTTTTTGTGTTAGTCTTGATACAATTTTATTGCGATTTCCTGAATTTAATAAAAGAAAAAAAAAAGAAGAAAACCATTTCACAGATATGTTTGGTGTCTGTATTATAACTGTTAACCTCTCTGTGGTAAAATAATAATAAACACAATGGCTTTCTATTCTTTATAAAGGGCCGGCGAAGCCGAATTTTGGTATGTAGACTCCGAAGAAATGCTCCAGCTGCATCGCCCTAGATCTGTCACTGTTTATTATGTAGTTTACACTTTTTTATCTTCTTAATGCTATGATATGTCACAACTTAAAAAATATATTTTCATATTAAATAAGTGGCACAAATCGAAATAAGGAGAGAAACATTACTCTTCACTGGTTGCGATGACTTATAAGTAAACAATATCGCGTTTATATTCACTTTTTACCAAATAACGAATCATGAAATCAGTTTAGGTTTCGAGTGTATGTTGTTGTATTCATGTTCGAGTGTATTCATGTTCTTTAAAAAATAGTTTACTGAAAAATGACAATTTTTGATTTGTGTCCCTTATCTTGTATAACTAGAGAGTAATTGTTGGAATGCTTTGGAATGGATAGTTTGAATAAATTTAAAAATTGAATGAAGAATTGGACAAATTATTAAAAAGAATGGGTAAATAATGAAGTGAGAAAAAAGTATTTTTTTTCTTCTTTTGGTGATGCTGTATAAGTTTACTTCTTTGCAAAGGGATGATCATTTTGTTTGTTGTGCTGTGTCACATGACATGACATTGTGCTGAGTTAATCGATGAGTATTACTATTGGTGAAAGCTAAACGATGCAGTGAAGCTTTTACTACTATATATCCCACTGACAGAAGGGCGTTGGCAAGGGTATAATAAGCTTCTTAAAGAGTTTTATAAGCAACGTATTTCGCCCGACCTTCGACCACCCAGGAAGCAGCATATTCCAACAGTTGGCAACACGCTATCCGAACGTAAACTTTCTTAGTTCTTGTCTGTTGGTTTCCAAATAGTTTATATTTATGCCTTTCTGGTTTTTGTAACCCATTTCAATGTGACATTTCGATTGTCATTCAATTCCTCCCCCCCAGTTCAGTAAAACACCCGCTGTGATGTCCAACCTCTGTAACTTATACCATCGTAATCTTCCCTCAAATGGACTTCCCTTTGCTATTCTCACAAAACGAGTCCCCTGTCTTTGGCTCCTTTCAAGAAGATCATTGTTTTTCCTTAAATGAGGCCTCGAAACCCGAACAGAGTAAGGATTGAGTAAAACGATTGAGGTCCTGCTCTCCCTCATAGGCGAGACAAGAATCAGATGGGGCGGGGGAGTGCAAATGTGAAACCTCAGGGAATAACAGAGACTGGTTCTCATTAAGTTCACTTATAGGCAGCGCGTTCTCGAATTCTAGAATAAGTTGCCACTCGATGTAGCAGAGGCAGAGAGTTTGGCTAGGTTCTAAGCAGAATTAGGTGGTTACCGTGGGGGAATGGGAATAATAGGAATATTCTATTTTATTGTTATTATTATTAGTTATTTATTTATTTTTTTTTTTTTTTGGCTGATGTAGGAAAAAGTCAGCTTCCTCTAGCAAATAACACATTTTGGCCTTATTGATACATATAGTGTCCGAAATTGTCAGAATGTTATGAAATTGTGCTGTATTTCTATATTTTAATGCAATTATTGTGTGGAGAAGTAGCTTGAAATATTGCTGTGTCTTATAGTAGCAGTAGAAACTACGACTAAAGCTTATTCGCAGTCTAAATAGCTCCAAAGTATGCTCTCAGAAGGTTCAGGCGATTTCTTGCCGACACATTTGGCAGTCTGATGCAAATTGATGATGAGGAAAATCCTGACTTCCTAGCATTCTGCTTTATTTTAAAAATATTTTAACGGATGGCAAATGCTATCAAACTGAAGCCGTTTACGGTGACGTATCTGCTTCAGTCTGATAGTACAGGGTGATTAATAATTTATCAAACCCAAACTTCAACTGTTAATTTATCATTGATGAAATTTGATTCTAATTGCTATAGTAACAACAGTCGTCTCCAGAGGTCCAAGAATTGAAGTTATATTTTAGCTTTCAGTCGCTAACCAGTACTGTTTGTTTCCAGAAGAGGTAGGCGTCACCGTTCCTGGGCACAGCACATGTTCTTTATCGATCCTCGGATTTTTATCTTTCCGACTACTTTAAAGGATTGATGTACACCAGTGCCGGTCCCAAAATTTGCCAGACCCTATTCAAGAATTACTTGCGGGCCCTGGGGTACTGTGGAAAACTTATATGGGGTGTTTTTATAATAATAATCGACCGTATTTAGCAGTCAGGGCTTGAACCTCGGTCTGTTCTAAAGAGCTAATGTCTGTTCTAATGTGTTACCGCACTCTCGCCCCTGATCACTCGGCTACGGAGGCCGCCATTTTGTAATAGTGATTTTCTAGTTTTTTATTTTTTTCAAATTTTACAGTAACTAAGAAATAATTAAATAATTTTATGTTATACTGAACAAAAAAAATTAAATATGAATAATATTTAATACATTAATCTACAATATTGTTTAACAATTTCAGTCATTTCATAAAAATAGGAACATGAATAAATAATAATAGGGACCAATAATCAATAGGCAGACTCGTTGATAGAAATGAGGAAAAGACTCGGATGATATTATTTAGACCATTTGAGCGCGGGGCCCTGTTCGACAGAACTGGTTGAACATGCTTGTAGCTGGCTTTCACATATGAAGATTTAAAAGTCATTATCGAATCAAAAATACAATAACAAACACTATGTCAGGTCTCATCAAGCATGACGAAAGGAGTTTATGCTTACTGTATATTTTAGGAAGAGGACACTTTGAATATTATTGCAACCTCTATTATAATCATGTTTATAATAATTGAAATATAACTTATTTTAATTTATGTTATAATTAGATTTATGTTAATGACTGGAATAAAACTGAAAATGTACTATGGATTGCTTTTCTTTTGAATCAACCTGTATTTATTATCCGTACGGACGAAACTCCTGGTTTGCTAGACTCTCCGTTTTTTTTCATAGTCCGTTAAATTGAGGTCCGCTAAAGCGAGGATTTACGTCGATTTTTTTTTTCTGTTTAGATAAAATTAATTTCGGGGATGGTAAAAGTAATTAATTAAATTTCAGTTTTTTTCTATGCAGGACGAGTGCAAGATGCACGATAAGCACCGTGGCCATTTGTCTAACTTAATTTAGAGGCTTCTTGGAAAAGTTTGTTGTGTGTGTGTGTGTGTGTGTGTGTGTGTGTGTGGCTCCTAGAACAAAAATTCATCTCTGCCTCGTTGCTCTGTTCAGTTTTAACAGACTCTGTCAAGGTAAGGCCAGTGCGAGTTTCCCAGGGAGGAAAGAAAAACTTGTATAAGATGAAGAGAGGGAAGGAGAAAAGAGGAAAAGGACTTCTCCAGTCCAGGGAAGGCCCAATCCAGGATGGATTGCTAGAACAACACACACAAAAAAATAATAATAATAAATAATAATAATAAAATAAAAAAAATAATAAAAATAAATAAAATTAAAAAAAAACAAACAAACCATATAGGGTGAGAGAGGGAGGAGCTGGCCTTGTCTGGGGAGCCCCAGCCCAGGGCAAAACGCGAAAAAAAAATAATAAAAAAAAAAGAGAAAGAGAAAGTTAAATCCCGCAACAGGATGCCAGTAGACAGAATGATAGAGAGAAAAAAAATAGTTTTTCATCCCGTACGGGACGGATAGAGAAAGACTAGCAGGTGAGTGCTATGGCTACTCCAGGTCAGATAACATCCCCACACCCAGAGCAGATCGCGAGACGGGGAGGAGAGAGAGAAAGAGAGAGGAGAAAAATCAAAAAACAAAAAAAAAACTTATTTCTTCCCGCAGAAGGAATTTCTTGGAAAAGAAAAAAACTTTCGCCGAATTTTTTAATGATTTTCCTCTTTATATGTGTGAAATTTTTAGTCGCGTTGGCATATATGTGTAATCCGTCTATTGTCTTCACCATGAGCATCCGCATGTAAAACTTGGCTCCTAATGAATGGATTTTTATGAAATTTTATATTTGGGCTTTTTAAAAAGATTAGATTTTATTGAGCCATTCATCCCTAATTTCATTAAAATCGGACCACTAGAAATCCGGAAATTATTATTTTTTTCCCCCTATACAATCACATAGGCCATCCATGTGCCATATATTATAGCTAAAGCACTGGATATTGTTTGTTGCCATTCGTTGGAGGAATTAATAGGCAATGCTGTGGATGCACAGAAACAATGTTCTCGTTTCACGCATAAAATCGTTGCTTTTTTTTTTTCGTTCTTTGCTAACACACTTGAAATGAAACGCATTGCTTACATTAACTAACTTGTTTATTTTTATAGTGATTCCTAACACAAAGAGTTTATATAAATCTTTTTACTCTTAATACGTTGGATTGTGAACATTGGAACAGGTAGTGCAATATCATGGCAACTCGTTGTGAAGGTATTCACAATATGAGATATGTTAATGATGCCAAGTTATAACTACTTAAGTAGTTGGGTACGTACAGAAATGATGCAATTGCACTAACTTGTACGCAATTGATTTTGTTGTGATTGAAAAAACAAAAAGAACTCTGTTGACACTGAATAGCAGCGGGGTGTGACAAAAAAATATTTTCTTGCCATCACAGTCGATTTTGCTGGAGCGTTCGATGCTGTTTGGTGGCCGAGCGTCCTAGCTAGACTGGGAAGGGCAAACACACCTATGAATTTGTACAAAGTTATGGAATCCTACTTAACCAACAGATAAATCCAGGTAATAGCACCATATAATAAGTTTACCAGATCACTGTACAGGGGCTGCCCCCAGGGTTCAGTTCTAGGGCCACTGCTCTGGAATATGATCCTAGACGAATTCATGGCTCTGGACCTGAGGAGTAAATTTCCAGGCCTGTGCAGACGATCTAATACTGACAGTCGCTGCTGAAAGCCGAGCACAAATGGAAGTCAAAGCAAACCAAGCACTTAAACTCCTTCAAGACTGGGCCACTGTCCACTTCTTAAAAATATCAACTACAAAAACTAAATCTATGCTGTTGAAAGGCAGCCTAAACTTAAGAAGACCACCACAAATTAAAATCCATAGCCATACAATCAAACTAGTCGCCGAACTGAGCATCTAGGTATCATTCTAGACACCAAACTGTCCTTCCACCCTCATCTCAAATACTTGAGAGAAAAAATAAGAAGATATTCCGGATTAACAGCCAGAATAACAAGAAAGGACTGGGGACTCAAAAAACGCACGCTAACACTGTACTGTAAAGCCTTCTTCACCCCGGCGATTACGTACGCTTCCCCCGTGTGATTCCATAGAGCCACAACGGTGGTTAACAAAAAGATCTTGGACACCATACAACGCTCAATTCTCCTAGTCATCACCCGTTCCTGCCGTACCGTTAGTACGCATCCCTTCAGGTCCTGGCGGGGGTCCTGCTCCTCGACCTAGAAGTTATACGCTGCGGAATGACGTACCACCTGACCAAAGGATTACCTACACTCTAGGGGAATACACCATCAATCTAGCAGGGAATATAAGAGAAGAAAGGACCAGACTTGAGAATCACGTGCAGCAGGCATGGCAGGAAAGGTGGTCTGCTTCAACAAAAGGGGAAATTACCAGGAAGTTCCTGCATACAGTCGGACGCGTGTATCCTAGAGCCCCCCCCCCTCTAGGTTCCACCCAGGTCTATTTACAACGTTTCTCCTGACGGGCCATGGTGCCTTCAACGCCAAGTTAACTTATTTTCGAATAACGGAAGACCCCCCTCTGTACATGTGGAGAGACAGAAACATGGTCCCACATTATGTACAGCTGCGACCATTATGAGGACCTCCGCTGTCGACTTATGACGGAACTCACATATCTACCAGCAGGATTGGAGCATCATCTTCTAGACTCGAGGGAGGAGTTCCTGACCTTCACGAAGTTTGCGCAAGAGTTGTTTTCTAGGCGGAGGACACTTATTGCTATTCATCACAACTAAAGCCAGAACTGAATGAAACAACTCAAGCTAATTGAACAGAAACATTCAAACGGAAAGATTGAGATAACCACACTAAGGACCTTCAGGACCGGACGCGGAATCGACGCAGTCCACTGCTCACCTGTCTCAAGATCCCTCTGCGGCGGAAGACACCAGTGATCACCAAGTCAGACTTGACTCTAAACGTCTCCTGAGCCTGACACCAGTGGCTGTGACCTCTGAGACAAACTCACCGGACATGATTATTGCAGCAGCTTGCTGCCAAGGCCATTGGCCTCCCCATACTAGTGCACTTTTGCACGGTACTTTCTTCCTATTTCCTGAGTGTGGGGGAGAAGTCTATTGTCTCCTCCCCTCCTCGCCACCCCATTTTCTTCCCTCTGGTGGGGCATGGGCATGCCTCATTGACCATCTGGGGTCGCCTTCTCTATTGACCCCACCTCTGTCTTACCCCGAGTCTTCAGTCTCCCCACCCTCTCTAACTTTGCGACCGCGTCTAATGAAACCAAAATTATTCCAAACCCACCCTCAAAAACTTAAGTCAACAATGCAACAACCCTATTACCATTCGGCATACCCCCTTTCAGCGTAAATTATAGTAACTTTTTTTCTTTTTTTTAGGTTCTAGCCACTGAAATCTCAGGAAATTAGGTGGCAGGACATGCCAGAGTAAATATAACTATATTGGGTGTATCTGGTCTGCCTCCACGGGGCCAAGTGTAGGCAACAGTAGATCCCATTAGAGGTACAACGGTTAAAAGGTCAGATGAACACCGGTACAAAACATTACACATCACAGTATCCATACACTTTGGATATCCATATCGTAGCATGAGGCCTTTGCCCTTAAATACTTTATAGTTTATATCCATACACTTTTAAATCTCTGGTCTTTACAGTGTACTGTATCACACGACAATGAATACTACGCGGAGATGGGGGAAACCAATGGTGCCGTTTGACCCGAAAACACTTTACACTTTACTGGATATGAATTTCTGTAGGTTTGTAATTTTCAGGAAACATGTATGGAAAGAAATTTGTTCTGGAGAATAGAAGTAGAGTAGAACGAATAAAATAATAAGAAGAAATGGAGCTAATCGTTAATGTCACATTTACGTCTGATTTATTTCAGAAAAGATATCCGTAAGAATAATGGGTAATGTACTGTTCCTAGACATGACACACTATTTCGTTATCTGTTCATTGATCCAGAAAAAAGGAGATAACTCTAATTTAGAGGGGGGCGCACTCTTTCTTTTAAATTGCTCAAAGTTTTTAGTTTAGAAAAGAAAAAAAAGCAAACAGTGGAGTGTTCTCATCGCTTAAAGGCAAAGTGTAATATAAAAAGCGAAAATGTGTTGAGCGACATGTGAAAATCAAAGATTTTGGAATCGGTTATCTTGAGAATGCTTAATTTATTGACAACAAACCATATGAAGGCATACACTGTGTGGTGGCCTAATGGTAGAGAAGTGTTAGTATTAGCAGTGGCAAAAGATGCAAGAAAGCAAACTTATACAGCATCAGAAAAAAAAGGCAAACATTTCTCATTTCACCTGTCCATCTCTTCTAACAGTTTGCCTAGTTCTTCTTCTTTGAATTTATTCAAACTACCACCTCTACTGCATCTGTTGTTATGGAGGTGGATAGTCTGAATAAATTTAAGGAAGAACTAAACAGACACAAACATGTTTCAAGTTCGAACCCACCTCGCCCACTTCTAGCCGTCCCCGTTTGTGACTGCCTATAACAGTAAAGTTATTAACAAGTTAGTTAATGTACGCAGTGCGTTACACTTCAGGCGCGTCAGAAAATAGCAATAATTCATGATTTTTAACAACAACTAGCTAAAAGCAAACGACTTTTATGTGTGAATCGAGAACATTTCATTTCTGCGCATTGCCTATTCATTCCTCCAACCACTAATATCAATAGTCCACTACGAGCAGCGTCCATTGATAACCACTCTTTGTCTTTTCCCACTCAATCATCCCTTTATCCATTGCAATAACTATCCCTTAATGCTAAACTGCTCCAATTTATACGAAGTCGTTTATGTGAAAAGGTATCAAATTCCTTCCTGAAATCCAAATATATGATGTCAAAATTAGTGTCTGCACCGTAGTATCCAATCAAATTGGTCAAATAAGATTTCCCACTTAACAAACCCATGTTGTGTCTAAAGTATAATTGCGGCCTTGTCTAGATGACCTTGCATTACTTCTTTTACCAGTGACTATTATTTTCTTTAGAACAGGAGTTAAACTAACAGGTCTGTAATTACTTATGTCACATTTTTATCCTCTTTTTAAATTGTGACATGTCACATTTTGATCCCTTTTTGTTAATTGGGAATACATTTGACATCTCCAGTCCATAGAGACTTTCCCTGAATCCAAAGATGCTCTCATAATTATGGTTGAGGGTTTGCTTACCTCTTTTCCTGCCTCCCTTAATATTACTGGATCCCACCCACACGCCTTTTGTATATTTAGCCTCAAAAATTTCTCTTCCATTTTCCTTTCAGTTATCTCAAAATCATTTAGCTCCTTATTAGAGTTTGATCAAATTCTGGCTTCCCCTTCCTAAAGAATTCCTCATATGTGTATGTAGATACCAAATATCTGTTCAGTTTGTTAGCAACCTGAGCAGGATCGTCAACAGCTAAACCATCGATATCAAGTGAACGAATGTAATCCAACCCCTTCCTTCTACTGTTAATATAAGCAAAGTATTCGTTGCTTTTCTCTGCATTCTTGCCAGACTTTTACTAGTCTGCCTTAGCTTACCTAACCTCCTTTGAGACTTGATTATGGGCTATTTTGTATCTACTTTAGGTTCTGTATCACCTGATTATTTATATGCAATGCATTTTTCTCCTCTGCGACGAGTCTCATCAGTTCATCTGACATCTATTTAAGTCTAAGTCTTGAAGTGTTCCTTAATTGATATGAAATGCATAGTAGCTTCTACAATTACTTTCCTGAATGCTTTACATTTAGAATTTGTTGTTGGTAACATCATCAGTTTGTCCCACTGTATAGAATTTGAAAACTCTGTGGCAACTGTAGTCACCCTTACGAACGCAAAAGCCTTTCCCTTTACATTTGACAGTAGTTGTCTTTAAGTAGTCACACCAGTACACGGTGATCGTTGCCACCCAGTGATTATTTTATCTGTAGATTCTTAATGCATGAAGAATCGCTACTGATAATCAGATCAAGAATATTGCTTCCTCTCATTACCTTGTTGCTTCTTAACTAAGAGCACAACCTCCCCTCCTGTCTTTTTCTGTGTACATGTTGTACTCCTAATATTCAAATTCCGCAACCCTTTTGTCAGAGTGACACCATGTCTTCGATATCCTAACAATGTCTGCATTTGATGACTTAATAAGTACTTAAAATTATATCCCTACAACTTGATGACTTCATCAGTACTTCAAATTATCAAATTTATTTACTCTGCTCCTAACAAGTATACATGCACCTGTACTTACTCTTAGTTACCCTAACGCAGTTCATCTACTTGTTCCGTGATACCCACAGCAGCGCTTCAAATCTCCGACAACTTGCTTTCCAGACTACCGCATGATCCAATAGAAGCAGTGCACGAATCACTTTCACCTCTACCTGCGGTTCTAGTTAATCTATTAGTCTTTGTATCCCCCCCTGCCCAAGCTATCAGTTTTCCGACCCATCTAACTTGCTTCGATAGCATCAGTAAATATCCTGCACGGCTACATAATGGGGTCAAACGTTTCATTGTATTTTCTTAACACTTCTTCAGTGAGTTGTCTCTGCAATATCACCGTTACAAAAGATCATTTTGATCACAAAAACAAACTAAACAAACTTGTTCCCAAGAACTTGTTCTTGGGAACAAGTTACGGTTAACTTAAGCGTAATTTTCTGTATTTTTGTGCACTTCCTTTTTGTAGCACCAGGTGGTCCTTGTGCTTTACAAGAGAATTTAAATTAAATTCTTTTGTAAAGAATTTAATGTAATTTATCTTAACTTAATGTCAATATTGTATTAAAATTCATTAATGTATCTTCATAATGCAATCCTGTTGTAGCCATACAATTGCTAATTTGATTTCTTTCATGTTTTAACTTCCCTATAGGCCTGATGACGGGGGAGGGCCGTTCAGCCTCGAAACATCGACAAAGCGTTAGTAAATTGACGTGATTCGCTTCAGTAAACATTTAACATCCTGTGATGTGGTGTAAAAGTGTTTTTAATTTCCTTTAAATCATAGTTAATGGCTAACCACGTATCGTCCCCCCTTTCTCCTTCCACACAATGACATATTTTATTTAAGTATAACGTGTGATCAATTTTTTAAATATCACAGGTTAAATTAAAGGAATTTGCAAAAACGCAAATGAAAATAATTACTTTACAAGTTTGTACAATTATTCACTAAGTTCACTCTCAGTGCAGATGCGCACCGCGGTTCACCAATTGGCCACTCTATATATGTGCTCACAATATGCATGAAGTTCATTTGATTTTTGGTTCATATTGTGTGATACACCAGGTTTTAAAAAAAACCTCAATGGTATGCTTATTTTTAAAACACATTAGTCCAGAAAAGGAGGGTATCCTTGCTTTTCGAGAAAACGCTGTGGAAAAATTCTACTTTCGCTTAATAAATTCTACTTGGTAATGCTACTACAATTGTATGAATTTCACTGTTTGGTTGACATGGTAACAGGCTACGCAGTACTTCCTCTCTAAACCCAGATAACTGTTTGCAGTGAACCATTCGTCCGTCATTTGCACTCTCTGTCGGTATCGATTGCAGAACTCCGTTAACATCTTATGACCGCGAGGAATCTGAAGACTATTTGGAACTGGTTAAAGGCTTACAAGTGTGAAGAGTGACGCATATGTTCAGTTATCTTAAGTGATGTTTACCACCGATGACAGAACTACGTTGGTAATTTTAACAAGATTTATTCTTCTCTTTGATCATGTGTGAGACATGCACTCTCTCATCTGACAAAGGTTAAGGGGAAATTATCGTCTTACCCTTTATCTCAGCATGTGAGGGTGGAGTGGGAATTATGAAAATACAACAGGGGATCAATTATTTTCTATTCTCTTCTGTTCCAAATTGTATACACATATCTTATAGCATGTTTTAGAAAAATGTGTTTAATTTTCATTTTTCTTGTTTAAAGGAAGATAAAATTGAATTTTCCTTCTTACGTATTGGTCAGCTTTTTTACTTTCTATAAGTTTAAGTAAGAGTTAATTAATTTATTTATTGATGTATTTTTAATTTACTTAATTTATAATTTAATACCGGAATGTATTAATTAACCTTCTTCTACATAAAAGACAAATTAAAAATAGCAATGACGTTGATTAAGGCCAGAATATATTTATTGAGCGATGTGACTTCAAAACGATGTAATTTTAGTCGACATTGATCAAGGATCACTAATATTTAAAGCATGATTTACCCTGACTAATGGTGCACTATGGTCATAGACGCCGATGCGCCTTAAAAATTCCCAAACAAACAAAGACACTAACTCCTGACTAAATACAGTACTTCCTTTTATTAACTATGCAGTCCAACAGTTATTTATTTGTTTATTTATTTATCCATTTTTAGTTCCATGAAATACCCGCTTATTAATTAAGTTTAACATTTATTAATTTATTTTCATTCGTCAGTTGATTTTCTTAAATCATAATTCATTAATTTTGTTCCTTGAGGCTGTCACAGTCATTCTCTCACATATGACAAGGTGTAGTTTGATACCCGAGTGTCTAAAACACTGATGGAACTGATATTCAGGTGACACTTGAATCAAGTGGACCGAAAAACATGCAAATGCTCACCGCACACCAAATCCTCTGCTTCCACCTTCACGATGGTGGTACTGTTAGTAAAAAGTGTAGCTCCGTCTGCTAGTCCTGAAATATGGCACCTAGTATATTGGAGGTGACCACCCAGGTGTGAACCAACGTAAGCAGTTGGTTCACACCTGCTACGGTAGACGTGTAACGCAGACACTGCACAGAAGAATGCTGCGCCTCTGTGTTACTAGGCAATACTAGTTGGTAAATGACTCTCACTAACGGGTACATTATTGAAGTTTACTTATTGGAGGCTTGAAGTAGTGAAACGTTGCTTATTGGAGTCTTGAAGTAGTGAAACCCATGTTTAGTCTCCAGAGCAAAGCTCCGGCAACCCCCATCTCCCATCATGCAGCGGGATTGATGTCTTTTAAGTTTATGATGGGCATCACAGCGAGATCCAATCTACCTTACGTTTCGAGGATGCAGCTCTAAAACGGTGTTCGCAGGTTGGCCGCTAGATAGTCCACTGGACCAAACCTATTGGTAACCCACTAGGAGGCATCCCGATCAGCTAGTGTACAATCTCGCTGTTCAACTCTGACAGATAGTGATTGGAGAGAGTCCGAGTAGTGTGTACGTGGGGGCGTTGTTGTGGCCATGTTATGTCAACGAGCTGAGTATATTGTTGCTATGTGTACGCCATATATAAAATTTCTAATATAGTAGTAGTAGTGGCATGTGATGCAAGAAAGCAAGTGTATGAGCTTATGCAGCATCAGCCAAAAAAAAAAAAAAAAAAAAAATCACACCATTCCCTCCAAATCCCTGTCCAGTTCCTCCTTAAATTTATTTAACCTATCAACTTCCACAACTACAGATGGAAGTTTGTTCCAGTAATTAACCATCCGCTGGCTAAAGGCAAATTTCCGCACATCTATTCTACGTCTGTCTTTTCTAAATTTGAATTTATGCACCCTTAGGTTCGTAATCTGAACAAGTGGAAGGATCCCATCAGAATTAGCGTGCTCAACCCATTCAAGGCCTTATACACCTCAATCAGATCACCGCGCAGGTGCCTAGTCTCCAGCCACTGCAATTTTCAGAACTCAAGCCTCTCTTGGTAAGAGGATCCCTTCATTGCCCTCACCAATCTTGTTGCCCTTCTCTGTACACGCTCAAGCAAATCAACATCCTTCCTTCCTAAAATAAGGCCTCCAGACCTGTACGCAGTACTCAAAGCGTGGCCTGACCATTGCCTTATACAGAGGGACAATCACCTCCTTTTTCCTGCTAGCAAAATTCCTATATATCATTGACAAAACCCCATGGCCCGCCCTGGCAGCCTGTCTGCATTGCTCAGAAAACATAATATCTGACTGCACAATTACCCCCAGGTCTTTTTCATTTTCTACCATTTTAAGTGTAGTACCACACAGTTGGTACGTTTCTCTGCGGTTACTTCTACCCATATGCAGTACTTTTCATTTGTCAAGGTTAAACTTCAGTTGCCACTTCTTAGCCCATCTGCCCAAATCTTCTAGATCCTGTTGCAGTAGCACACTGCGATTACTGTCATTAACATCCCTGCCAACTTTGTATCATCTGCAAACTTCGACACTAAGCCTGATATACCTTCATCAATATCATTGATAAATATACAAAACAACGGTGGATCCAACACCGAACCCTGTGGGACTCCATTAATAACATTAGTCCACGAAGAGCAGCACCCATTGATTACCACCCTCTGTCTTCTTCCACTCAACCATCCTTTTATCCATTGTAGAAACTTACCCTTAATACCATTCCACTCCAATTTGTACAATAGTCTTCCATGCGCAACAGTGTCAAAAGCTTTCCTGAAATCCAAATATATATGATATCAAAATTATTTTTTGCATCCCGTTCCTTTGTAACCACATCATAATATCCTATCGAATTTGTCAGACAAGGCTCTCCCTTAACAAACCCATGCTGTCTGAATTATTGCTGCAGTCTTGTTTAGATGATCCTGCAATGCATCTTTAACCAGTGACTCCATTATTTTACCCGGAACAGAAGTTAAACTAACTGGTCTGTAATTACTCGTGTTACCTTTCGATCCCCCTTTATGAATTGGGGATACATTTGCATATCTCCAGGCCGTGGGGACCTCCCCTGAGTGCAAGGATGCTCTCATAATTATGGCTAAGGGTTTGCTAAGTTGCTTTGCCGCCTCCTTTAATATAACTGGATAGATCCCATCCACCCCAGTTGCCTTTCTTATGTTTAACTTCAACAATTTTTACTCCACTTTGCTCTCAGTTATTACAAAATCATTAAGCACTTTGCTACAATTTGATAACCTTCTGCCATTTTCAAACCTTAATAACTTCTCATGTGTGAATGTAGATGCAAAATACTCATTCGTTTTGTTTGCTGTCTGAGCAGGATCATCAACAGTCGAACCATCGATGTCAAGTGAACCAATCAGATTCATCCACTTCCTTTTAGAGTTTATATAAGTAAAGAAATCCTTGCTGTTTTTCTTAGCATCCTTTGTCAAAGATTTCGCGTAATTTGCCTTTGCCTGTCTAACCTCCTTTGTGATCTGATTACAGACTAGCTTATACCTGCCATAGGCTTCTGAGTCGCTTGATAATTTATATGCATCCCATGCATTTTTCTTCTCTGTCACGAGTGTCATTAGTTCATTTCATAACCATTTAGTCGTAAACCTTGAACAATATTGCTTAATAGGTATGAAACTTTAGTAACTTCCACGATTAATTCCTTGGATACTTCCCACTTAGAATTTACTGTTGGTAACATCGTCAGTTGATCTGAGACTGTCTGAGACCACTGTATTCACCTTTACAGAAGCAAAAACCCTTTCCTTTAGCACTGATGGTAATTATATCTTTAAGTAAATACCACATCAGTACACTGTGATCACTGCCACCTAGTGGTTCCTTTATCTGCATTTATCTGCAAATTCTTAATAGACGAATGATCACTGCTGATAACCAGATCAAGAGTATTACCCTCTCTGGTTGCCTCTCGAACATGCTGCTGCAGAAAACAGTCATCCAATAAATCCACAAAAGTCTTACTAGTGAGTGAGTGATCAACCCACAAGTTCCAGTCAATATCTAGGAAGTTAAAATCCCCCATTATAAGACATTCTGATTTACTAGCCCACTCTATTTCTCTGTACAATTGTTCATTGTACTCATTCGAGGCATTAGGCCTATAACACACTCCTACTCTTATTTTTGCTTTCGCAGTGCTTGCTGAAAAACTTGCTGTTGAGTCAGTTTGCTGTAAGCAGTGCTTACAGCAAACTGACTCAACAGTGCACTGTTCATCTATATCAACTGGATGCACTTCTTTTGATTTTATGTTTTTTTAATTAACAGCATGATAGCTCCTCAATTCCTATCCTGTCTATCCTTTATGTACAGATTGTACTCCTCAAATTCCAATTCTGCATTCCTAATATCAGTGTGACACCACATCTCTGATATCCCAACAATATCCGCCTTTGATGTCTTGACCAACACTTCAAATTCATCAAATTTATTTACTATAATTCGAGCATTGGTATACATGCACCTATTCCTAGTTACCCTGAAACATCCCATATACCCACCTGTTTCACGATGACTGCCATCAGTCCTTGAAACCCCTAGCTCCAGGTCGCTACTGATTCTAATAGAAGTTGTGCAAAAATCAGCTTCACCTCTGTCTGCGGCTACTTTTAACGTTTTAGTCTGTGAATCCCCCCCCCCCCAAGCTAGCAGTTTTCCGACCCACCTAACACTGCCTCGATAGCATCAGCAAATATTCTTGCACCCTTTCTATTCAAGTGTATCCCATCCCTGTAGAAGCAGTTTCTCCTGTTAACAAGCGCAGACCACGCTGAAAGAAATTCTACCCCTTGAGCCTTGCACATTCCCTCCAGGGCCGAATTGATTGACAAGGCTCTCATCATGTACTCCCTCCTATCGTGTCTGGGTAGAATTGCAGACACTTTCAAATTTAACCCTAATTCACGACTTTTTTGGAACATTGACCTGTACTTGTTAAGTAAATCTGCAGATCTCCTACTCTTAATGTCATTGGTGCCAACGTGTACAACAATATCACCTTATGTACCCTTAAAAGATGATATATGCTTTGGGACCAACGTATTCTGATTATGAGATTGATTGCCGCTGTGTTGCCTGATGCCCAGGAGTGAGCTCTGGCGTTGAGTTGGGTAGCTGCGAGCTTGACGGGCCCCTCATATTAATTTCTTCGAGGGCATCTACCCTACACCTCAAGCTCTCATAGACGCCCAGTAGAACGCTGAGTTGATGCCTAATTTCTAGACACTCTCTGCACCTGGCACACACAAAGACCTTCTCCTTGGCTAGATCATGTTCTGTTCTAGAGAGTTCGGCAAACATTTCACAAGTTGCACATTTTTTTAGGCTGTGATGCGTTGGAGAATCCACCCCCCTCAGTTCTCCCCCGAGTCACAGCACTCCTGCCACTTTGTGCCCGTTGCTTTGCTGCTCTAGTCTCGGGCATGATATTTTAAATTAATAAGATCAATAAATAAATAAATTAATTGTCAATACTACGCTATCTAATAGAATCCAAAATGCAGTGATGCGTATTACACTATATAATAATACGTGCTTGTATAATTATATATAATTATACAAGCATACCTGCATGTATTGGTATACATGCATGTATGCTTGCATGTATACCAATGTATGTATGCTTGCTTGCATGTATACCAATGTATGTATGCTTGCATGTATACCAATGCTAGAAGTATAGTAAATAAATTTGATGAATTTGAAGTGTTGGTCAAGACATCAAAGGTGGATATTGTTGGGATATCAGAGACGTGGTGTCACACTGATATTAGGAATGCAGAATTGGAATTTGGGGAGTACAATGTGTACAGACAGGATAGGAAGGGAGGAGGTGTCATGCTGTTAATTAAGAAAAACATAAAATCAAAAGAAGTGCATCCAATTGATATAGATAAATAGTGCACTGTTGAGTCAGTTTGGTGTGACATAAGCACTGAAAGCAAAAATAAAAGTAGGAGTGTGTGTCTGTTGTAGGCCTAATTACTCGAATGAGTACAATAAACAATTGTACAGAGAAATAGAGTGGGCTAGTAAATCAGAATGTCTTATTATGAGGGATTTTAACTTCCCAGATATTGACTGGAACTTGTGGTTTGATTACTCACACACTAGTAAGACTTTTGTGGATTTATTGGATGAATATTTTCTGCAGCAGCATGTTCGAGAGGCAACCAGAGAGGGTAATAATCTTGATCTGGTTATCAGCAGTGATCATTCGTGTATTAAGAATTAGCAGATAAAGGAACCACAAGGTGGCAGTGATCACAGTGTACTGATGTGGGATTTACTTAAAGATATAATTACCATCAGGGGTAAAGGAAAGGATTTTTGCTTCCGTAAAGGTGAGTACAGTGGTCTCAGACAGTTTTTAAATTCTGTACAGTGGGATAAACTGAAGATGTTACCAACAGTAAATTCTAAGTGGGAAGCATTCAAGGAATTAATCGTGGAAGCTACTAAAAGTTTCATACCTATTAAGAAATATTGTTCAAGGTTTAGACCTAAATGGTTATCAAATGAACTAATGACACTCGTGACAGAGAAGAAAAATGCATGGGATGCATATAAATTATCAAGCGACTCAGAAGCCTGTGGCAGATATAAGCTAGTCTGTAATCAGGTCACAAAGGAGGTTAGGCAGGCGAAGGCAAATTACGAGAAATCTTTGGCAAAGGATGCTAAGAAACACAGCAAGGATTTGTTTACTTATATAAACTCTAAAAGGAAGGGGATGAATCTGATTGGTCCACTTGACATCGATGGTTCGACTGTTGATGATCCTGCTCAGATAGCAAACAAACTGAATGAGTATTTTGCATCTACATTCACACATGAGGAGTTATTAAGGTTTGAAAATGGCTGAAGGTTATCAAATTGTAGCAGGGTGCTTAATGATTTTATAATAACTGAGAGCAAAGTGGAGGAGAAATTGTTGAAGTTAAACATAAGAAAGGCACCTGGGGTGGATGGGATCTATCCAGTTATATTAAAGGAGGCGGCAAAGCAACTAAGCAAACCCTTAGCCATAATTATGAGAGCATCCTTAGACTCAGGGGAGGTCCCCACGGACTGGAGATGTGCAAATGTATCCCCAATTCACAAAGGGGGATCGAAGGGTGACACGAGTAATTACAGACCAGTTAGTTTAACTTCTGTTCTGGGTAAAGTAATGGAGTCACTGGTTAAAGATGAATTGTAGGATCATCTAGACAAGACTGCAGCAATAATTCAGACACAGCATGGGTTTGTTAAGGGAAAGTCTTGTCTGACAAATTTAATAGGATATTATGATGTGGTTACAAAGGAACTGGATGCAAAAAATAATTTTGATATCATATATTTGGATTTCAGGAAAGCTTTTGACACTGTTGCCCATGGAAGACTATTGTACAAATTGGAGCGGAATGGTATTAAGGGTAAGTTTCTACAATAGATAAAAGGATGGTTGAGTGGGAGAAGACAGAGGGTGGTAATCAATGGGTGCCGCTCTTCGTGGACTAATGTTATTAGTGGAGTCCCACAGGGTTTGGTGTTGGGTCCATCGTTGTTTTGTATATTTATCAATGATATTGATGAAGGTATATCAGGCTTAGTGTCGAAGTTTGCAGATGATACAAAGGTTGGCAGGGTTGTTAATGACAGTAATGGCAGTGTGCCACTGCAACAGGATCTAGAAAATTTGGGCAGATGGGCTAAGAAGTGGCAACTGAAGTTTAACCTTGACAAATGCAAAGTACTGCATATGGGTAGAAGTAACCCCAGAGAAACGTACTAACTGTGTGGTACTACACTTAAGGTGGCAGAAAATGAAAAAGACCTGGGAGTAATTGTGCAGTCAGATATGAAGTTTTCTGAGCAATGCAGACAGGCTGCCAGGGCAGGTCATGGGGTTTTGTCAATGATATATAGGAATTTTGCTAGCAGAGAAAAGGAGGTGATTGTCCCTCTGTATAAGGCAATGGTCAGGCCACGCTTTGAGTACTGCGTAGAGGTCTGGAGGCCTCATTTTAAGAAGGATGTAGATTTGCTTGAGCGTGTACAGATAAGGGCAACAAGATTAGTGAGGGGAATGAAGGGATCCTCTTACCAAGAGAGGCTTAAGTTCTGCAGATTGTAGTGGCTGGAGACTAGTAGTGTATTGAAGTGTATAAGGCCTTGAATGGGTTGAGCACGCTGAATTCTGATGGGATCCTTCCACTTGTTCAGATTACGAACCTAAGGGAGCATAAATTGAAATTAAGAAAAGACAGATGTAGAATAGATGTGCGGAAATTTGCCTTTAGCCAGCGGGTGGTTAATTGCTGGAACAAACTTCCATCTGTCGTTGTGGAAGTTGATAGGCTAAATAAATTTAAGGAGGAACTGGACAGGGATTTGGAGGGAATGGTGTGATTTTTTTTTTTTTTTTTTTTTTTGGCTGATGCTGCATAAGCTGATACACTTGCTTTCTTGCATCACATGCCACTACTACTACTACTACGTTAGAGCTACCTAGTTACTACAATTAAAAATTGGAATTCCCTACCACTCTATACAAAAACAATGGCTGCAAGATTCGAACCAAATAACGGTTTTACGTATATTAAGTAGTAATCTACAAAAACTCTTTATCTAAATTAAAAATAAAAATAACCAGCGTAACTATGACTATAAGACTACGTATAAAGTACAAGATAAAATAACAATTAGGTAAATAAAAAGGCAAACATCGCTTTTTCGGAACCTGTAATTCACAGCTGTAATTTTAAAGAGAGTCATCGTCCTCTCCTAGTGTATTAGCAGCGATAATACACTAGAAACTTTTGAAACTTAACAAGAGTATTCCCTTCTAATTTTGGAGGAAAAAGCAGTTTGTCTTGTCTTCTGGAGAGAGCATTACTTTCACTACGTTTAGCGTTCTCCTAGGACGTAGTCCCCCCACAAGATTCATAATTTGAAGGAAATCTATATTTTTAGTTTATAAGTTGTACTATGGAGCTGTTATTAACTATTATATAATTTTATATAAAATTATAAAACTAATTTTATCTTAGTTTCTCCTAATTAGTATTAATAACGGAAAAATTTTGCAAGGAAGGAAGTTTATTTCTGCATCAATTAAATAAATTGTCCACTGCAATTGCCAGTCCATTCTAATTATTGAGCGGTCGTATAAACGCCTTTGAATTTTGGGTTAGGAGATCTTTCAAGTACAAAATATTGAAAACACACACACACACACACACACACACACACACACACACACACGAAATGTAATACTGTATATACTGTGTTATGTATATTATAAATACACTTTCTAGCAACTAGAAGAACATTAGAGCTTGAAAATCTTAAAAAAAAACAAGTGAGATCTTAATGTAATGATAGAGATCCATAAAACGCTCACAGGCTGTAATTCAGTTATAGAGCGATAAATAAATTCGCTAAGGATTTTATTACTTACTCAACAAGATAGCTTTAATTTGGTTGGACAGCTTTGAGGTAATTTTAGCTAAACACCTCGCTCGTATAGGGCGTGGGTGAAATCCTTGCCATATTGCGACATATGAATGTGTCAGTTATCAAAATTTAATTCTCTGAATTGAACGGACATTCCTGTGCCCGTTAAAATTTATTAATTACATGCTAAATTTTTATTCTGAACAGGTAAAAGAAGTAGGAATTCACCTTTGAATACGAAATGTCAACAAAATTCATATATTTTCTTTCTCACATAAGTGATAAACTAATTTTTTCTCCCTAAACGTAGGGAATCTATCACGCGCTTCAGTTTAGTAATTTCTTTCGTTATGTTCAAAAAGGAACATGATATGTTTAAGAATTATTCATATTAGGGTTACTCGAGAACAACCTCATCCGCCCTGTGTGTATGATGTATATCATTTGCATATATCCTCTGGTCAGTTTGCTTGTTTTGCTGGGCGAAAAACCCCCCATGCTTGAAAAGAAAAACTTTGCTACCCTTTTCTGAGACCTATCAACTCAGCCAGGGAGTAAAAAAGCTCGTAAAAGTTCCTCGCGTCATTGACCGGATTTGAAGCGGAGCCTTCCCCCCCACTGGAGGGGAGGAGGATGGTGGTTATAACCAATGCTGTCCGTGAAAATAAGGAACTTTTATATATATTTTTCAGTTATAATTTGAAATAGCCACAACAAAGTTGAAGGAATCACACTGACTGGTTCTAATGTCTGAGACTACCACCTGAATTTAATGATAACAAATAGGCCTGAAGTAGCCGAGTAGTCAGTACTGTAGTACACGCTCTTTGAGTAGACCGGCGTTGAAGCCCGTGATTGCTAAATACGATTAACATTTGTACTGATTGATTGATTTATTGTAAGCTCCACTGACCTGGTAGTCGTGCCTGAGTATAAACAAGAACATTTTTTTAATAGCTAATTACTTATCTTGTTTTTTTTGGTATATATATTGACTGTTATACTCATAAAATTTGCCTTTGTGAGAAGGGTATAGCAAGTCATACAAGTTTAAATAGTTTATAAACAAGTTCACTCTACATGGAGTACCGCAGAGTAAAATTTTAAATAGTGCCTTGCAAATGGACTTTTTATGGAATACAAAACTTCTAGTAAAAAAAAAAAAGTAAAGTGCAGCCATTATCAACCCACTGCAGGGTGGAAGCCTCCTCAACAATTCATGCTGAGGGAAATGGACCATAATCTGCCACGCTGGTCCAGTGCGAGTTGGCAGATCGACCGTATTCAGCAGTCAGGGGCTTGAACCCCGGTCTACTCAAAGAGCGTGTGCTACTGCACTCCCGCTCCTGCCCACTCGGCTACGGAGGCTTCTAGTACTAACTCTTAACATTTACCATCACGCATTCTGAAATATCTTTTAAGTTAAAATTTCAAAAATATTTTATTATCAAATTAAAGACATGAGTAATTATATGTTAATCTATGAAAGATAACAAATGGTTATTTAAAAATAAAAATTAGCAGTACCTTTATGTACAATGTTTGAATTTTAGTTTCGTTTGGTTATTAGTAACGTCTTTCGCTAGAATGCATTGTTTTATATACCCACATACACACTGGACAAAAAAAAAAAATAAAATAAAAAATACTAACCTCTATTCAATGTCGAATATGGCCGCCTTTGTTATGAATAACAGCAAGTGTGCCGCGCGGTAGTGCGTTTTGATCTAATTGTAACCATTCTTCCAACTAAATATCGCGTAGCTGCGACAAAGTTGAAGGAAGAGGACTTCGCTACCGAATAGCTCTCTCTCCAGTATATCCCACATATTTTCAATAGGATTGAGATCAGGTGAATGGGGGGGGGTAGAAAAGATTATTATTATTTATTTGGTTTTTTTTTTTTAGGAGCATTAGCAACTAAGGCCATATTGCTCCGGGATATGCGGTGGTCATTCCCTGACCTTTCCATCCTCCGTATTTGGTGGTGACGGGCTCGAACCCCGGTCTAATCAAGAAGTGTATGCTACGCACTGCTACTCCTTCCTACCTGGCTATGGAGGCGCCCGGCAGACAAGATGGTGGAAATCCACGTTATGTTCTCCGAACCACTCTTGCATGATTCCGTCACGATGCGCTGTTGCATTGTCATCCATAAAGTGGCCATTATCTTTGGGATAAAAGCGTAACATTGCAGGGTGCAGTAGATCTGATACAAAATTCAGGTACTCCCTGGATGACATTGAAGTACTCCCCGGTATCAATGGATGCTTGGGTTATTTTAACAAGGCAAACAGGGTCCATCACTTCGTGAGGTTCTAGCCACACTCTCTGTCTACCATCAGTGCAAAACAAAGTGTATCCTAATTCACCTGACCACATGACCTTCTTCCATTGTTCCTTGTCCAATCACGACGTTCTTGGAAGAACTGCAAACGGATTTTTATGTTTTTTTTTATTTTTATTTTTCTGAACAAGTGGCTTCCAAATAGGCAGGCGGCTGTCAATACCCAATTGAAGAGATTATATGAAACAGGGCAGTTCTGGGCTTGGTTGAATTCAGATGTTATTGGCTGCACTCTGGATGTCTTATTTTTCCGTACAGTCCTTAGAGTACGACGGTTTCGCTCTTGAAGTGTTGTTTTTTTGCCACATTTACACCTTTCAGATGTGAAAGAGCTGCTTGCTTCCAGTCATTAAAAGCCTTTGAAATGGATGCTTTTGAGAAACCCGTTATGTCTTTTTTTTTTTTCTTGAATCCTGGCTTCTACTAAACGTGCACCCACGCAAACACCTTTTCAAAGTCTGATAGATCACTCTTTTTCCCATTCGGGCTTCGGATTACTGCAGTCGAATAGCCCGTGCAGTCTTTATACTGAACGGGGCAATACGTCATCACCTCATGTCACAGATTTATTTGTATCTATTTGCATTTATTTAATAAATAAATAAATTTTCTGTTTATACTCCGGGACGACCAAACGGTCAGAGTTCACAATTACAAGAAACAGCACCGTATTCAGCAGTCACGGGCTTGAACCCCGGTCACTTAAGGCACGTGTACTTATGCACCCGCGCGCCTGACCACTAGGCTACGGCGGCCTTTGCATTTCTTCTGTTAGTGGCTCGTTAATACAAAGGTTCTTATTATTATTATTTTTTTTGGCCAGTGTGTGTAGAACTTGGTATTTTCGGTGTAGACTTTTCTTGATGGAGGTGTGAGTCGGCTTTGTGATGATTTCATTTGGTGATAAATGCAAAAAGTCGACTGTATTCAAAGATATTTGAAAATGCATGTTATAAATGTTAAGAATCAGTCCTGTGATTGCACTTTAGTATATTTCTAGAACACATATGCAAAGTCATTTTACTATACCTGGAGGTATATCAGATTCTGTGATCGATTTGCTTGTGATATTTGTAATCCAAGTGGACCGTAGAATGCCATGGTGGTTGGTTATAAAGGTCTAAAATAAGGTTACGTGCAAGTGGTTAGTTTATTTAATCATTAAATTTCCATACTGGTGACATACTTTTTTATTCATATCTCTCATTTTTATATAACTTCTTTCAAATGTTTTTCGGGAAAATTCAGGAATACATGTAGTTAGGGAAAAAAGATCACGTATACTCGAAGTAAAAAATCATAACTGAAACTTATTAATTGTTATTATATACAAGCATACAAGCACAATGTCAGTTAGTCATTTGCGCAAACACATCTATTACTTAATTTCGTATTTAAAAATGAACTCATTAAATTTTGTTTGATATTATAAACTCAGTTGCCACCGCCACTCTGCTGGGAGCTTCAATACGTTGAGGTCCCTATACACACTCAGTTAAAATGCGCAGTTTAACTGTAACAAAAAAATAAAAATAAAAAACTGAATGAAAAACTGAACGGCGTTCTCCTATACAGGGCATAAGTTCCACATTAGTTTTGTCATTTCGTTCAGCGCTTTTGTGAGTTCGGGGTTGCCATGAATAGAAGAAAAGGGATCATTTGTTTGCGTGCCGCATTGGCTTGATTAATATCAGAAAAGAAGAGGAAAAGAAGAATATGGAGTAAGCTGTGGTATTTGAAAAGGAATATTACGTCTAATATAAACCTCAACGAATTGTGGGAAACGGATATAGATGACTACAAAAACTATTTGTAGTCCTTAATTCGATGCAACATCTAGAGTTAATATACTGTTGTCAGGCGTTTCCTGTTCAACAAAGAACATCAACTCCTTAAAATACCATAAAGATGGTGTGTATATATCATTAGTGAATGCTCCCGATCATTTTGAGTCAATTACTTTTTTTAATTCCTTGCGAGAAGTTGAAGGCAAGGAATTAATTTTTTTTTCACTACACTTTCTCTCGTTGCTTCTGGCTCTATAACTCTTAATTTGTCTACGAGTGTATCCTGTGCCAGTCCTTTTTTCTCATTCGGTTACTGTAAAAAACATGTCCCACGTCCCACAGTACCGGTAAACCTCTGTAGCACTCAATAAAATTCAGAATAACCTCCATTTTCTTTATAGACTCCATGATGAAAGCTGGATGCGAATTGAGCAAACTACTTCCCTGATATAACTGCGCATTTAACTGCGTGAATCACGACTTGTTTGCTTAGTTCTACGAACTGTGCTAATCCCTGAGTAAAATGCAGAAGTTACTCAGTTTTTCGCTCAGTTATGATGTCATCCAGTTAAACTGCACATTTTAACTGAGCGTGCCTTTACGGAATTTCAGTCGGTGAGCGCGTTATAAAGAGGGACTACTCACGCTGTTCGTACTACAAAGCCACTGACGAAACATACTTGTAGTTCCGCCACCCCTGTAGAATGGTGGGGGGAAACGTTTGTATGGTAGTATGATTGCTAAAGAGTGCACCCTATTTGATAAATATGAGCTCCCAGTTGACTGGTTAAAATTAAGGATGACAAATCCTGATTCTTAAGTGTTTGTTAATCTGTCATTGGCCTTGAAAATTATAAGGTCATTCAGATGAAAACAATCATAATAGTTTAGTCAATAATTAGTATAAAGATAAACTTTTTACCTTACCTTACCATTATTTGAAATTATTCGGCATTTTTTTCAGAAGATCCAAACCTGTGCGGACTATAAAACGTCCCTGTTTAATTTCTCAGCCTACCTGTAATTCTTTGTTTTTGTTAACTGGAATACGCTGGTTATTTTTAAGGGCGTTCATAAATGCGTAAAGCACTTATTGTCTTCACTGTGTCCGTCTGTCTGTCATACGTTCGCATGAAACAACTAGATTCCCAGTGAGCGGATGTTCATGAAATTTTATATTTGATTTACGTTTGATTCGGTTACATAGATTTGCTAGCTGTCCCATGTTTCATTAAATGGGACAAATCTAAATCTAATAATAATAATAATTATTATTATTAATTTATTTTTTCAACTGGTCATCCATATACTGTAGCTTAAATAATAAGAGGAAACCTCATACCTTTTTAGTAGGACTGTGATTCTCTCAACACTCAATCGCGAATGATTATAATATGAACCTACCCCACGTGCATAGTCATAAATAAATCAAATTAAAATAACTATTAATTAAAATCATCATACCTTCAATTCTCATATCCGCCAAGCGAATCGGAAAGAGTTACGGAAAGACGGCGGCCACCAACCCCCCCACTCCAAAAAAACAACCAACATCGCATGCCACCATGAGAATTGAAAAACAATTGTCGCAAAACCCTAAAAATCACGACACAAATAAATATCCATTAATTCACACACAATTTAAACTTTAAAACCGTTTTATAACTTCTTTTAAGAGACCAACTTATTCGGTTTGTTACCGTATTCACAAGAAGTACAAAAGTGATTCGCGAATAATATCCCCCCCCCTGTTTTATATAAAATTAACGACACCTGACACGAGATTATTTATATAGACCAATGTATGAATTACTGTTCATAAATGCGCAGTAATTCAATGTATGAATTACTATTCATACATTGAATTAAGTTTTAAAGTTTAAATTGTGTGTGGATTAATGGATATTTATTTGTTTAGTGGTTTTTAGGGTTTTGCGATAATTGTTGGTTGGTTGGTTTTTTCGGGGGTTGGTGGCCGCCGTCTTTCCGTAACTCTTTCCGATTCGCTTGGCGTGATATGAGAATTGAAGGTACGATGATTTTAATTAATAGCTATTTTAATTTGATTTATTTATGACTATGCACGTGGGGTAGGTTCATATTGTAATCATTCGCGATTGAGTGTTGAGAGAATCACAGTCCTACTAAAAAGGTATGAGGTTTCCTCTTATAATTTAAGATTATTATAATAATAGGACTTATTGGGTTTTATAGTCCCTTTTGATTCGAATTAATAATATACTGTAGCTGTACGCTGGGACATTCCGTCCCTTTTGATTCGAATTAATAATATACTGTAGCTGTACGCTGGGACATTCCGTCCCTTTTGATTCGAATTAATAATATACTGTAGCTGTATGCTGGGACATTCCGTTTGTGGGAGTGTGCTGTTTGGAGGAATGGAATGACAATATGGCAGATGCGCATAAAAATTCTCGGTTTAATCGCTGTGCATATTCAAGTGTCGCTTTTATTTAGAGAGCTCATTTCTTGTTATCAATTTACTGAATATACGAATAATAAATTATTATTGTTTGTTTATTATATTAATCACAGAAGATCGATGACGTATACGCCGCCTTTCATTTTTATTGAAAATCCAGGAATATATAAGTAAAGTTTCTGTTAGGTTTAGTTTTTGTTTAGTTTCTGTTACTCGCTCAACTTTCTGTCTTTACAGAAAGTTAAGTGAGTATATTAATCGAAACTTTCGTACGATATGTAAAAATAAAAGTGAAGAATATTAAAAGTTAATTAACGTAGTAAAACGTGTGGAAACCCGCTTTTATTGGTAATCAAGTTATCCGCACAATACATAAGCCACTTGGCTCAACGACATCGGACATCCGCCACACAAACTGTTGATAACTATGAATTTGCTCAAGTGTCCTTCAACTGTTATGAGCCCACCGTTTTTCTAAAAGGAGTAGTGTCACCTTAATTTCTGTTTTTGTTAACCGTGACATCATTTTTTCTGAGCTATATTATTGTGATGTCTTAATTTCCATCGCTGTTTTCGCTTCCATTCAGTATAGTTTATTCTGAAAGGAGTAATCATATGAACATACTAATCCTCATATAAAATGAGATAACTCCTGACTTTTGGAACTGTGTTATAAAATGATTAATGCAATTGTCATCGGTGATATATACGATGAATACTACAGCATTACTGAAGTGTTTTCAGAAAAATTATTTGAAAAAAACTAGTTTAATCCATGTTTATAGGTATATGTGCCCACAACCATTGAAATAAGATGTTTAGTATGTGCCAGGTATAACATCAAGAAGAAACCAGTAACTACGGTTATTTTTACATTATTGACGACTCAGTTAAGCGTGACTTACCGTGTCTTCTCCCGCAGCCTGGAAGACGTGACATAGACATATGTCAGTGACGTTGTCTCGCGTGACGTAAGTAAACCACTTCCGGTCAAGAGCTGGCTGGGCAAATTTTGATATGGTAAGAAGTTTGTGATCAAACACTTGACGACCATTCTTCACGTTTACACCTTGTAGAGAATCGTCGGTGACCGTCAAGAACACGTTATGTGCCCTCGGTGTTCCCAGACGTTTGACCTCTGCCACAATCCACGGTAGCATCGGCTGAGTGTGCCATCGTTCTACCAAAGCACGGCCATAGTATTTGACTATGAAGGTGCGCTGAAGTCTGCTTAAAGTTCTCTGAGGTGAGAAAGATGGGTTAATGTCGTGTCTCATTCTGTCGTCAGCAGAAACGACACTTCCTCCTACACTGCCGGCTTCTCCGCTGATCGGTTGATCACATTTCTGGTCTCGTGCGTGGTGATTCATTTTTAGCCTCTCTTAATATTTTCTTTTCTGTTGAGGCAGAATCTGCACAGACTGCAAACGTATCCGAAGTGAGCAGCGCTACCTTCTTAAGCAAACCCTGCTCATACAGCACGATGAGCTTTGCTGTTCAAAGCAGCTTGCGTCTACCCAGACTGCACGACGCTCTGCCTCTGCAGCGCTTGTCAGCAAACGATAGCGTTTATCTGCATTACAGGAGGATGCACAGAGAACCACGTAGTGATAACATCACCGCTCGAAGCAGCAGGCTCCGGTATGAACTTGCATCCATACATCCGACGGAGAGGCACAAAAATCACAAGCCAACGTACTCGCAGTAACCCACTCTCCAAGACGCCACACTCAGCTGATTGCGTGCAGTAACGACGCCGCCAAGTGGCATAACCTCAACCATTTCAATGATATTAGTAGGTAGCGCTCGTGTGCGGAGTAAAACCAGCTGTTTGGTACTCCGCAGTGTCGTCACCACTTGGACGCATCCCAAGCTTCATGAAGAAAATAATGAGGAGAAAGGAATGCTTTCTAAGGATTATTTTAAACGAATATTTACGCTGCCTGTTTCTGTTTTCGTATAATCATGCAGTTTAATCATTTTGAAGCATTTTTGATGGCCCCGAAATTTATTGATTTCAGTTTATAATTTTCACGGAATACTTTGTTTTTAAAAATATCCAGAATGTGTAAATGTCATAAAGGTCAAAAAGCAAAATATGTATTAAAATTTTTAATGATCGTTTATCACAGCTTACTGTTTTTTGTATTTTTTATTTATTTATTTTTATATATTTTATTTACCACATTGGTTGCTATAATAGGAAAATACTAAATGTAGTATGAGACGTCCGGACATCACTCCTATAAAAGTTATATTCGCGTAGCATATTTTTTGGTCTATATGCTTGGATTAGGAATAGTAACAGGATGATCATGGTATAAACGACCTATTTGAAGAAGTTTCTGTCTTTTTTCCTCCATTAGACGATGTCTATTTTTATGAATATAATCGCGAACGTTGGGAAGTGCCGATATGACACATGCTGCCAATGCTGAGCGAACAGTATTCATATCCGTGGCTTCATACCAATCATTATTTTCATCATCATAGCATTCTACGTGGTAGATGGTGGTCACTCCATTGAATCCCCCAATTACGAAGATCATATCATCCATGACCTAGTGTAGATACAGCATAAAAATAGTTTGAAATATGATAAAGACATTTTTGTAATTTCGCTCTCTCTCTCTTTCATATATTTATATACTTTATATAGTTTTCTTACCTTTTCTGGGTTTAAATTTAAGAGTGTATATAACCACATTATTCGAAAATGGCGCATTCGGTAGAGTGGGCTTAAAATAATTCCAGGATAAACGAATTGTGGTTTACGATATGGCTTTCATCACTCTGTTGGGGGTGAACCCACCGTTTTTTTATATATTTTTTTAAACTCTAATGCATTTCTTACAGTTTGAAAAGTTAGATGGCAGCACTGTACGAATTGAAAATGATGTCGCAGAGGAAAAAACGGTGAATTCTGCGACTGCTTTTATTGAAATTTTGTTTTGTTCCGCTTAAGTGCGAAGTTCTGCGAGGACCGAACTTCTGATAAGACTCTTTGTGAATGGAAAGAAATGGCTTTTTTTTTTTTTTTTTTGATAAGTGTGGCAGTCAATCCCATCTTTAAAGCAATATCCTTGACGCTGACAGCATCCGCTGTGTTAGCGTCAAAACCGCTGCTCTTCCACATCATGCACGAAAAAATAGTTTGATTCTCTTCAGGAGGGGATAAGATTTTATGTTCTTTTCACATGATCTAATTATTCGGTCTCTAGTGAAGGTTTTTTTCCTCCTTGAAACTCCAGTTTTTCGTTCCGTAAAACAGCAAGCTGATCAGAAGATATAGTTTACAGACAAATTATATACTGATCTCCTCATGGCCGTAACTGCTGCCTCAGCTCTTATTCTAAACAAGGCAGTCCTCTGAAGTAACTCTTGATCCAAGAGAAAACAGTAGCATTCTTCTTGTATATTTAACCCTGATGCCTGACAGATTAGGTATAATTTCTTAGATAGTAGGCAGAAGGATCCATTGTGTAAATGCATGTTTGTCTTTTTTGGATTTTATTGTAAATGTGTTCTAAAGAAATATATCAAGGTAATTGGACCAATGGATTAGATTAGATTAAACATCAGGTCTAGACAATTTTATTATAACAGTTTTTTTTACCTCAACATAAGTGATTTTATTGCCATTAAATTCGAATAAAAGTGTTTAATTTCGAGGCTGTTTAGTAAACTTAAAGGGAGTATGATATGATTTCCTGAAACAAAGAGATATAACAATATGCCAGTGTGAAAGTTACTATTTGGTCTTCTGTGACAGTCGAGGGAAGAAGGGAGAAGCTTTTAACATCGGACATCATTTTAACGGACGGAAGAAAATGTAGCGTTCAAAACCATTTTCACCCGCATTCAAGTAAAATGTTACATTATGCAGTCCACGCTATGCCGGACTGTATAACGTAACATCGACTATTATCGTATTATAATATGTATTATCGACTATTATGTATGTATAAGAATTGTTTGTAGAGAACTATAACAGATGCATAGAATTTTCAGAATACACGTTACCATGGAAAGAGAATTACTGTGATCTGTTCAGCATTCTTTGGTCTCAGAAGATGCAATGTCCCACTTTGGAGGATTCATCACCTCTCAACCTCCAATACCTCCATTGTTTGGTAGATTACAATCTAGGGATGACAATGGAGAAAATGTAATTCACGCTTAAAGTCACTATTTGGTTTGGCATGAGTCAAACCAAATAGCTTGCTTCATTAGCCTATATATGTTACGGGATACCACGAACGGCCGAACGCAATTTAAAGATGTTCGATAAGTTACGACAAGGTTCCTGTAAAAATTGTTGTTCGTACATGAATGATTGTGTCCCACCACATTTTCGCACTAACCTTCTTGCGTGCCTGAACAATCATACGGCGTGGACCAGTTTTGCCTTAACGTAGTAGTAGTAGTAGTAGTAGTAGTAGTGGCACTTGATGCAAGAAAGCAGTGTAGGAGCTTATGCAGCATCAGCCAAAAAAAAAAAAAAAAAAAAATCACACCATACCCTCCAATTGCCTGTCCAGTTCCTCCTTAAATTTATTTAACCTATCAACTTCCACAACGACAGATGGAAGTTTGTTCCAGCAATTAACCACCCGCTGGCTAAAGGCAAATTTCCGCACATCTATTCTACATCTATCCTTTCTTAATTTGAACTTATGTCCCCGTAAGTTCGTATTCTGAACAAGTGGGAGGATCCCATCAGAATTCAGCGTGCTCAACCCATTCAAGGCCTTATAGACCTCAATCAGATCACCGCGCAGGTGCCTAGTCTCCAGCCACTGCAATTTGCAGAACTTAAGCCTCTCTTGGTAAGAGGATCCCTTCATTCCCCTCACCAATCGTGTTGCTCTTCTCTGTACACGCTCAAGCAAATCTACATCCTTCCTAAAATGAGGCCTCCAGACCTGTACGCAGTACTCAAGGCGTGGCCTGACCATTGCCTTATACAGAGGGACAATCACCTCCTTTTCCCTGCTAGCAAAATTCCTATATATCATTGACAAAACCCCATGACCTGCCCTAGCAGCCTGTCTACATTGCTCAGAAAACTTCATATCTGACTGCACAATTACTCCCAGGTCTTTTTCATTTTCTACCACCTTAAGTGTAGTACCACACAGTTGGTACGTTTCTCTGGGGTTACTTCTACCCATATGCAGTACTTTGAATTTGTCAAGGTTAAACTTCAGTTGCCACTTCTTAGCCCATCTGCCCAAATTGTCTAGATCCTGTTGCAGTAGCACACTGCCATTACTGTCATTAACAACCCTGCCAACCTTCGTGTCATCTGCAAACTTCGACATTAAGCTTGATATACCTTCATCAATATCATTGATAAATATACAAAACAACAGTGGCCCCAACACCGAACCCTGTGGGACTCCACTAATAACATTAGTCCACGAAGAGCAGCACCCATTGATTACCACCCTCTGTCTTCTCCCACTTAACCATCCTTTTATCCATTGTAGCAACTTACCCTTAATACCATTCTGCTCCAATTTGTACAGTAGTCTTCCATGCGCAACAGTGTCAAAAGCTTTCCTGAAATCCAAGTATATGATATCAAAATTATTTTTTGCATCCAGTTCCTTTGTGACCACATCATAATAACCAATCAAATTTGTCAGACAAGACTTTCCCTTAACAAACCCATGCTGTGTCTGAATTATTGCTGCAGTCTTGTCTAGATGATCCTGCAATGCATCTTTAACCAGTGACTCCATTATTTTACCCGGAACAGAAGTTAAACTAACTGGTCTGTAATTATTCGTGTCCCCCTTCGAACCTCCTTTGTGAATTGGGGATACATTTGCACATCTCCAGTCCGTGGGAACCTCCCCTGAATCCAAGGATGCTCTCATAATTATGGCTAAGGGTTTGCTTAGTTGCTTTGCCGCCTCCTTTAATATAACTGGATAGATCCCATCCGCCCCAGGTGCCTTTCTTATGTTTAACTTCAACAATTTCTCCTCCACTTTGCTCTCAGTTATTACAAAATCATTAAGCACACTGCTACAATTTGATAACCTTCTTCCATTTTCAATCTGTAATGATTCCTCACGTGTGAATGTAGATGCAAAATACTCATTCAGTTTGTTTGCTATCTGAGCAGGATCATCAACAGTCGAACCATCGATGTCAAGTGCACCAATCATATTCAGCCCCTTCCTTTTAGAGTTTATATAAGTAAAGAAATCCTTGCTGTTTTTCTTAGCATCTTTTGCCAAAGATTTCTCGTAATCCGCCTTTGCCTGCCGAACCTCCTTTGTGACCTGATTACAGACTAGCTTATATGTGCTACAGGCTTCTGCGTCGCCTGATAATTTATATGCATCCCATGCATTTTTCTTCTCTGTCACGAGTCTCATTAGTTCATTTGATAACCATTTAGGCCTAAACCTTGAACAATATTTCTTCATCGGTATGAAAAGTCTAGTAGCTTCCACGATTAATTCCTTGAATGCTTCCCACTTAGAATTTACTGTTTGTAACATCGTCAGTCGATCCCACTGTACAGAATTTAAAAACTGTCTGAGACCACTGTACTCCCCTTTACGGAAGCAAAAACCCTTTCCTTTACCCCTGACGGTAGTTACCTCTTTGAGTAAATCCCACTTCAGCACACTGTGATCACTGCCACCTAGTGGTTCCTTTATCTGCAAATTCTTAATACACGAATGATCACTGCTGATAACCAGATCAAGAGTATTACTTTCTCTGGTTGCCTCTCGAACATGCTGCTGCAGAAAACAATCATCCAATAAATCCACAAAAGTCTGACTAGTGTGTGAGTGACCAACCCACAAGTTCCAGTCAATATCTGGGAAGTTAAAATCCCCCATTATAAGACATTCTGATTTACTGGCCCACTCTATTTCTCCGTACAATTGTTCATTGTACTCATTCGAGTCATTAGGCCTATAACACACTCCTACTCTTATTTTTGCTTTTGCAGTGCTTATGTCACACCAAACTGACTCAACAGTGCACTGTCCATCTATATCAACTGGATGCACTTCTTTTGATTTTATGTTTTTCTTAATTAACAGCATAACACCTCCCTCCCTTTCTGTACACATTGTACTCCCCAAATTCCAGTTCTGCATTCCTTATATCTTTGTGACACCACGTCTCTGCTATCCCAACAATATCCGCCTTTGATGTCTTGACCAACACTTCAAATTCATCAAATTTATTTACTATACTTCTAGCATTGGTATACATGCAAGCATACATGCAAGCATACATGCTCCTATGCCTATTCCTTATTACCCTAACACATCCCATATACCCAACTATTCCAGGATGACTGCCATCCGTCCCTGAAACCCCCAACACCCCTCGCTCCAGGTCGCTTCTTATTCTAATAGAAGTTGTGCAAGAATCACCTTCACCTCTGCCTGCGGTTACTGTTAAACTATTAGTCTTTGTATCCCCCCAAGCTAGCAGTTTTCCGACCCACCTAACACTGCCTCGATAGCATCAGCAAATATTCTTGCACCCTTTCTATTTAAGTGTATCCCATCCCTGTAGAAGCAATCTCTCCTGTTAACAAGTACAGTCCAGGCTGAAAAAAATTCTACCCCTTGAGCCTTGCACAATCTTTCCAGGGCCGAATTGATCGACAAGGCTCTCATCATATACTCCCTCCTATCGTGTCTGGGCAGAATTGCAGACACTTTTAAATTCAACCCTAATTCTCGGCTTTTTTTCAACAGTGACCTGTACTTGTTGAGTAATTCTGCCGGTCTCCTACTCTTAATATCATTAGTGCCAACGTGTACAACTATATCACCTTTTGTGCCCTTGAAAGATGATATCCGCTCTACAACGTCATCAACCTTTGCCCCTGGCAGACATACCCTGGTCCTGTTCCACCTATCCTTTTTACATAGCATGTTCCCCGTTTCCCTGACAATAGAGTCACCAACAACTAATAGTTCCTGTGGGACCAGCGCATTCTGCCTTGGGGGTTGCCGCTGTGTTGCGTGATGACCAAGTGCAAGCTCTGGCGTTGATGTGGGCAGCTGAGAGCTTGATGGGCCCCTCAATTTATTTCCTTCGAGGGCATCCACCCTGTCCTTCAAACTCTCATATAGGCCCATAACAACGCTGAGTTGTCGCCTGATTTCCTTACACTCCTTACATCGCGCACACACAAAGACATCCCCCATGGCAATATCATGTTCCGTTCCAGAGAGTTCGGCAAACATTTCACAAGTTGCACATTTTTTTAGGCTGTGACGCGTTGGAGAATCGCCCCCCTCAGTTCTCCCCCGAGTCACAACACTCCTGCCACTTTGTGCCCGTTGCTTTGCTGCTCTAGTTCGGGGCATGGTAGTTTAAATTAATAAAATCAATAAATTAAATGTCAGTAGTATTTGAATAGAAACTATGAAATAGAAACAGTGAAGCGTATTACTATATAATTATGCGTTAGAGCTACCGCAATTAAAAAATTTGAATTCCCTACAAAAACTTTGAATTCCCTATATACAAAAACAATGGCTACAAAAATCGAACAAAAATAACGGTTTTACCTATCGTAAGTAAAATCCACAAAAACTCTTTATCTAAATTAAAATAAAAAATAACCAGCGTAACTATAACTATATGACTACGTATTAAGTACAATATAAAACAACAATCATGTAAATAAAAGGCAAACACTTATGGTTTTTGCGGAGCCTGTAACTGTCAGCTGTAACTTTTAAGTAGTGTTGTTCGTACATGAATGATTGAAAATTGTTGTTCGTACATGAATGATTGAAAATTGTTGTTCGTACATGAATGATTGTGTCCCACCACATTTTCGCACTAACCTTCTTGCGTGCCTGAACAATCATACGGCGTGGACCAGTTTTGCCTTCTAGGAGCAAATGTAACGTCTTGTAACTTATTCGTTTTGGGCCAAACTAAAGAGTAGGTTTAAAAAATCTGCGCAGTCTCCGGACATAAACTGGGTAAAAAAAGAACTGTTTTTGGTTGGAAGCTTTCAGCTGACTGTGCAAAAATGTGTGGATGGTGCGGAAGGATAATTTTTCTTTCAGAGGTGCCTGGAAAGTTCAGGAAAATATGTTGGAAAGTGATCTGTCATGGATGCTGTGGCATCAACTGCATTGCAGACCGATGTACACACTGTTTTTATATAGTATGAATCAGAGCTGTAATACGCAATATTTTCTACGTTGATAATAATATTAGTAAAATAATAAGAGGAGTTTACCTCAATATAGTACGTAGAACACTTCCGTATGATACCCTCCAGAAATTAAAACGGAAAAAACGAAAAAATCGACAACTTACCGATACATTAGGGTAAAATATAAATAATTAAATAATCAATGTAACACAATTCAAAACAATTTAAAACAATTAAAAATCAAATATTTGAATATTTTCGTTAGATTCTTTTAATTGCGTTTATTTGATTTTTAATTGTTTTAAATTGTTTTGAATTGTGTTACATTGATTATTTAATTATTTATATTTTACTCTAATGTACCGGTAAGTTGTCGATTTTTTCGTTTTTTCCGTTTTAATTTCTGGAGGGTATCATATGGAAGTGTTCTACGTACTATATTGAGGTAAACTCCTCTTATTATTTTACTAACAGTGTTTTTATATATTCTGCACTTTTGTAGTAAAAACAAAATTATCAAAACACCCTGTACATTATAAACCACGCAATTTGAATATGACCCTAAGCCTCAGATCAGTTTAAAATGTCACAGAGCAGAGAAAAGCTTATTTCAACCTTTTTGATAATTTTAGTTTTTCCGTATACTGGATTTTCTCGAAAAAGTTATATTTATTCAATTTAAAATCAGCTTCTGAACTCTTGTACATCTCTATACTAGCGGCGTCACTCCAATACAATGCTAGTTTTCTCCACAAGGAGTAATTGCTAAATACATCATCGAAAGTTTTTTAATAATAACGGCTTAGTTATTATTATTTATATGAAACGGGTTGTAAATGTCATCGTAGAGTAATGTGTTCCGGTCTGCTTAAAAATAAATTGGCTGTCCGTGGATGATTCAGCATAATTTGACAGTTATTAAATGTTGGAATACGAACTCTCTTTCACAATATTTTCCCCTCTCTTCTACCCCTCGTCTCTTATCTTCGTTCCCAGTTTCCTCTTTCATTAGAAAGAAGTGATATGACCACGCGTGATTCTTCGAAAAATCTTTTATATATTTCTTTTTATTTTCCAGTAACTTCTAGGTCTTCTATGTCCGTTTTGGTAAAGGGCATTATATTAAGTAATCAAAACTGACAGATGATATTATAATGATCGTTATTTAGTATCTAATTTTATACCTGTATTATAAGTACAGTGGTAAAGTTTATTCTTTCGGTGCTGACTTTTATTAGAAAGATTCTTTTTGCGATATGATAAGTTTAGGACAACGAAAGGAGAAATTTTATGAACGAGCTATATAATAATTCAGCTTAGATTCGAAAATAACTTCAAAATTAAGATAATTTTATGTCCATTTAGTATTTTACTTCGATGCAAATTTCTCGGGCTGAGTGTAGTTAGCTTTTAGTGTTCAGTCCGTGTAAACTCTGCTTGGGTGTCAGCCACAAATTTGAAGCTTGAATGGACAAGCATGTTCTTTCGGGCAGTGAATTTTGACCCAACTGAACAGTGCTTCAGAAACAGGAATACGCTTTTTATTTACAGCTTATGCTAAAACAGAACAGATAATATTTTAATTTCAAGCTTCATATGCTTTCTTAGGAGATGATTCTGTTTATAGGTCAATCTCAAGACCGTGTTTATTTTTAAAGTAGATCGCATGGCAGGAAAGGTTCCGGGCCACTGTCTTAAATCCCTCTACTGCATATTGAAAACTCGCATATTAAGTACGGTGGACAGATATTAATGAGTTTTTTCCCGTATGGATATATCAAGTGTCAACTGGCCATCACATGCTGATTTATATAATTTTTGTTTATGTGTTCGTTAACATTTTCATGCTATCGAATTTTTGTTGTTATTGCAGACTTGCGTCTTTTTTAAAGAATGATCTTGCTGACACAAAAATCCTCTTCTGCTACTGGTTCCGTGGAATGCATATTTTCACTCCTAGATATGCATTAGGTTCGATTATCATGGCAATGTTTCTTTTTGGTAAAATGCAGTCGAAATATTTTAGGATATAATGATTAAATTGAAGTGCTGTATAATCGTTATCACTAATATGCATCGACGCAGCGTTGGCGCCATAAACAGTTCAATGCACACAAAGGAAAAATTTCAGCAACTTTTACATCGAAAGTAGTGAGCCTTATGTTTCACTGGTTTCGGCTAATCCATCCTTCGTGGTAACTTAAATCAGCAAGATAGATCCAAAGTTTTCTGAGCGTTGGAGAGGTTTGGCTTCGAGTCCCATCAATAACGAAAAATTTGTAAAGTCATCTTCAATCGAGTTTGCACTTAGTTGATCTCAGACAGGGAGTAAGTTACCCCCCGTGAGCTATTTGGTATTTTTTAGCCCTCATAATTTACAAATCGGATGGCAGAAGCACACATCCACAAACAAAATCTATTAATACGTATATGTGCTATACGCTCCAGTGCGTAAAATAATAAAAAAATTAAATGTTTTATCCTTAAAGACAAGTAAAACAGTTAAAGCACCTATTAGCATAAAGTTTTAGTGCTGTATTTCCTATAATTATCCGATCTAAAGCGAAAGGAATTGGTTTTTTATGGCATTAGCCATATAATACAAGGAAGCCACAAGCTTTTGCTACACCAGTAAAAAAATAATAAATAAATTATAATAATAAGATAACTCTTTTTTTTTTTTTCCCTCTGCGTTTTCGAAGTTTTTCATCCCGCACAACATGCGGTCCGCCTGAACACACACACACACACACACACACACACACACACACACACACACACACAAAAACACACACGTTTTATATACGGGTTAATCCATTTTCTGAATTCCCGAGATCCAAAACTAGGATCAATTTATACTCGAAGTAGATCCATACTCGAGTATTTACGGTAATAAACAACAAACTATAAATTAGAATACCACTGAAATTAACCCCCCCCCCTCTAAATTGTACTTTTCCTCAAGATATATGAAAACCACTTTTCCTATTTTTGCTTACCTCGATGGCAAAGTTACTTCTGGGGTTGAACATATCCGCAATCAGAGACCAGCTGTCACTTACGGGATCATATTTCTCTCCACTGCACAAGCGAGACGTTCCGTTGAAACCTCCCAGAGCGTACACATATCCGTGATGACCAATGCAAGAGACACCGCTACGACGAGACCTCATTGGATTAATAAGAGTCCATTGATTTGTGTCAGGATTATAACATTCTGCAGAACTAAGGCATTCGGTACCATTAAATCCTCCTGTAATGAAGACCAGCTTGTTGAGTGTGGTGGCACAAGCATCGCTTCTTTGAGCGTTCATGGGTGCAATGAAGGTCCACTGAAAGGAAACGATCTTAGAGTAATGGTTGGTATTCACGCAGAACGACTAAATAATTATATCCATTAATAACTGGTTATAGTGAAAATTTATAATAACTGAACTCAAAAATTTTTCCTATTCGTTTAAAAAGCAGGGAGATTACAGCGACAGTAAAATTCGAATATTGCTTATTTCTAAAACTTCAGTTATGGCATTTAATAATGATCGCTTTATTTAAGAAATCTTTATTGCAATAATAATGATAATAATGATACAATTCGATAGATTGCAATGTTGCCCTTCACGGCCACCAGGCCAGGGGTTAACAGTAATAATACAATATAAATAGGGAACATTGATATATAAAACATAGGAAATGCATATGCGGAAGTACAATTCCAAACTACAAGTATCATACAGTTATTTACAATACAATATATAATGAAGATATGGGCGGAAACGGATAATTTCATATACATATAGTGGTATTAACAGAAGTATTTAGTCCATCATTACTAACTGTCATACTGAAGAGTTAGTATACCGTCTTCACATCAGGTGGTGTTGATGGCTTGCAGCATTAAGACGAGCTTCGAGGAGAAGGATCAGGGACAGGGAAGTACAATTCAAGGATGCGACATCTGTATTCCCTGTCAGAAGCGAACTTGTTAAGGTCAGCATCCAAGGACTGGGCACACGAAAGTAGCTGAAAAGGCAGAAACCTATCTGATAGGTGGAGACGGCTGTGATGTGGGCATAGAGTTGGAGTCGCTCTGAGGGAAGACTGAGGGATTCTCCATGAGCACAGGTCCCAGAATGATGGTGCCGAAATCTCGCCAACCATCATTTTGATAGTCGTGGTAAGACGTTTCACCCTAATCAGCATGGGGAGCCTGTGAATTTGAATTAAGCTGGCCATTTCAGTTGGCCTGAGCTGTGGAGGCAGTTTGTGTTTGTTTATGGCCCATTTTAAGAGCCAATACTCAGCAGAAAAAAGTGGCCTGATTGTGCTAGTTGCAGCTGATGCCCATATCTCTGCAGCATATAAAAGCGGAGAGTATACAGTGGTTTTTATATATTTTCTAGTAGTTGTGACTTCATTTATATAATGTAGATGCTGTTTGGCAATCCATCGGAGTCGAGCTGCCAGGGTGAGGAGCTTGTCTATATGGTAACTGAAGCAGAGCTTAGGATCAAACACAACCCCGAGATCAGTATGCTTATTGACGATGGGAATTGGAGAATTACACAGAATGGGCTGAATATAAGAAGGTGTTTTCTTTAAAGAGAATATCATAAATTCAGATTTCTCTGGGTTTACTTTTAATCCGAACTGGTTGAGGTAGTTTTCAATTTCCGTCAGTGTATTATTAATTGATCCTGTTATCATGAGAAGATCATCGTATGGAGAAATCGGTGTGAGGAGCTTTATATCATCTGCATAACATAAGATATCATACCTGGACTCAACAAGTGGAGAGATAAGTGCTGTGAACAAGAGCCCAGATAAGACACCACCCTGTGGCACGCCTGAAGAGATACTTCGCTCATATATGTGCCCATGGACAATAAGCTGGATTATTCTGTTTCGAAGGAGTGACGTGAGGAACTGTAGAGTATCTCCCTTGATCTGGTAGTGGTCAGAAAATAGCTTCAGCATTGCAGGAACGTTTATAGAGTCGAAAGCTGCTTCAAGGTCTACATAGGTGACTGCAAGCTCTGCTTGGGATTCAAATGCAGAGAGGATAGAGCTGGTGGTGGCTAAGAGGTTAGTCACAGTGGATCTATGAGGAAGGGAGTAATGGATTTGAGGAGGCTGATGTGGAAGAAGTTGTTTAGTTAGAACGAGGAGAAGTACCTTCTCAAGGAGCTTTAGAAGACTTGAGGCGTTGGAGATTGGCCTGTAATGCTTAAGAAGTGAAGGAGATTGAGTTTTGGGGACAGGCTTCACAAGGTAGATATTCCACTGCTGGGGAAAGAAGTGGGTTGACAAAACAGCATTAAAAATAGTTAGAAGGGGATCCAAAATATATGGGCTGAGACATTTAATAATGAATTGGGGGATTCCGTCAGCACCTGCCGTCGCAGAAGCTGATGTAGAGTTAATGGCAGCAATAAGCTGTTCCCTGGAGATTGATACTGCCGACAGAGTGTCAGGCGGGATTCTGGTTGTTGGAGTATGAAGATCAGGACATTGTTCCGTGTTCGAAGCAAATCTTGATATGAAGTCAAGCCACTGGTCAGGTTCAAGATTTAGGGGGAAATCAGAAGGCCGCTCAGAGTAGGGACATTTTCCGCTACGAAGGGTTCTATCCATATAATGCTTAATTGCTGTTGACTTCTGCTTATTAAATGTTGCGCGAGCTTTGGAGTAGGCTATTCTGTCATGGATACTGTGCGACTGCTTCCACATTTTGTGCAGATGCTGCTTTAACTTGAAGCTCATGTTAAGATGGGGAGTCCACCATGCTCTGGACCGAGGCATGATGGAAATTCTCTTTGATGCTGCAAATGTCGCAATAGTCTTAAGCCAGCTAGTCAGCAAATTCACTGCAATTTCTAGGTCACAATTTTCTAAGACTGTCCATGGGATGACAGAGGCAGCCTCAACACATTTAGAAATACTCAAAAACCTGGGACTTACTATTACTTTGGTATTAGTCGAATTCACAATATTGAAGTTTGGAGCAGGTATGTGTAAAAGAACACCAATTGGCTTGTGGTCCGAATTGAAATAAGTCTCTGGCAGGTAATCAGGTGTGCAGGGAAAAGAAGCAAGGATGAGATCTAATTGGTTGTCACCTCTTGTCGGGAGATCGTTGATCATTTGTAACCCTGTACAAGATAAGTTTGATAGGAGCATTTGCTGAAGGTTAGCTAGCTGAGGAGGAAGATTAAAATCTCCACATACGAAGTGCAAGGCTGAAGGATGAAGCTGGTTGATGATCCAGTTAGATATTTCATGGATGGCTTCGTAGGAAGGTGCTGGGGGTATGTATATGACAATTACATCTATGAGAATCCTATGGTAGCTGAGAGTAACAGCAAGCGCTTCGTACGCTGATGTTTGGCTAGAGACTTGATGAATGAGTGAGGTTTGTGAGCTCTTAAAGAAAATTGCAACACCACCTCCTCTTTGCCCAACTCTGGAAGTGAAAGCAGATTTATATCCAGCTGGAACACAGGATATAAAATATTCCTGCTCTTTATCCAGCCAGGTCTCGGTGACACAGAGGATATCGATATCACTGGCTAGGAGAATTTGGTCAACGGTATCCAGCTTATTGCGAAGGCTTCTAACATTCTGGTACAAGACTCTGACTGCATAATTCCGGGGGATCTTTTTTAAGGCACATGCCTTGTTTTTATTGATGTCAGGCTTTCGAGTTCGTCGATTCGTGACCCATGTTGGGATGAGCATTCCTGAACTGTTTATTACTGGTGATCGCAGGCTGATGTAATCAGTTTGATGATGCCGATGCGGTTCACCACTAGTATAATTGCGATTTATGCTGCGCACATTTTGAGACGATACCCGGAGCGTGAAGCATTCATACTTGTCTCCTTGAGGCCTTGATTGCTATAGAGGAGGGTGAATTAGTCGAGATTGTTGATGGGGTCTGTTTTCCTCAGAAAATGGTCTGATATAAATTCCTTGGGGCCAAGAGGCAGGATCTACAACCTTTTTGTAGACAGCGGGTGAGCACATTATAAGGAAGGAGGCATAGGATGTTTGCCGACTTTTAAGCCGTTTAACCTGAACTGAGAGGTTATGCTCCTTAATAAACATTCTCCTAATAGATTCAGGAGAGGTTCCAGGTCCAAATCTGGAGGCGAAGATCTTGGCTTTGGTGGGAACGACGGAGATATTATATTTCTCGGCCAGTGTCAGACGAGATTTGGAGGCTGTTACATGGCGGGATAAAGAGGCCTGGTTAGTGATAACAGCATGATGGGGAGGCGGGTCAATATTGGTAGCTCGGCGGCATCCTGAGGAATATGGGGCGGGGTTGGCTGCTGGAATGAGGGAGTTTTGTATATCTCCAGATGGGACGTAGGTATAACTAGAAGGGCTGTTAGTAAGCACGCCAGCATATGAGGTAGGCAAAACATGATGGGCGTTAGTTAGATTATTGTTTTGTTCTTGAGCCTGTAGGGAGTCTTTATTTCCTGGTCGGGTCTCTCGCTGGGATACTTCTTCAATAGCATGAAGCTGTGGTTGCTCACCAGCCACTGAGTGTCTGAGTGTGTCTTTCTGATGAGTGCATGATCGGTCCGTGCTAACATGCTCAGTCGGAGTGTCTGCAGAACTCCCTAGTGATTGTCTTGATTGGATTTGGGTGTGGGAGCCAGGCTTTATAAGGCTAGGAGGCTTTACTGGATGAGTGGTTTTTGTCCTTTTGGATATTATTGGTGCCTGAGATGTCAGCTTACCATTTTGGCTAGCCAAAGAACAGAGGTCCGAGAGCATATGAGTGATGTGCTTATTTTGGTTTCTCAGTGAGTAAACCTCATCCTTGAGATCTTCAATTTGGGACCTTAATTGGTAAATTAGATGGATCACGAAATCTGCACTGTCTGGCTGTAGGGAAGGCGTCGACACTGTAATTTCGGCATTAACTCTTGGAGAATTACCTTCGACTTGGAAAGTATCTGTTGTGACTAGTGACTGGCTTGAGGTGGAGAATACGTTAGCGTTCGAGGCACAATTTTGATCATTATTATGATCTGATGGAAAATTGGAGTAATTAGTGCTGCATATAACGTGATTGGCAGTGCCGTCAGGTGACGTTGCGTTGCCCACTGCTTCAACGCCTGCGACGGTCATGAGTGAAGGTTCAGGCAAACCAGTATTTGACTGAGCGAGTTGATTTGGATCAGGGATTGTCTGGTCACTAGGGCCAGTTTCAGTCCGGGAGAGATGAAGTTCAGGTAATTCAGAGACATCTCCAAGGCATTTGTCACATGCGAACTTTTTCCGACGTTGTTTGAAAAGATGTGTGATGTCAGTATTAACCGAGTGGGCACAAAAGGTAAATTTGCATACATGACATCGGATGGTTGGTTCCTTCCCGTCGCGGCAGGCTAGACAGACTGATTGTTGCAAGTTATTCTGTTTTTGTGACATGCCTGATTTCGGGTTTAAAATCACTTGGAAGCAGTAAACAAATGCTCACTTTTAGGAGTTAGTCTTTAATTCCTCGTAGTTTTTTCCCTCTGACACTGTGAAGCTTGCAATATTCGCGTTCCACAGTGATGACTGTGAGAACACAAGAAAGCTTGAATGGTTGAGACAGGTGTACTTAACAAAAGATTGAGGAGAGGGAACATTTTCCCTAGGGATCTGGGTAATGCGATGCTTTGTGACTTGGTCAAGGTTGACGCATTGTCACCTTATGCCTTTAGGGTAACGGGGCGTTTGCCTGGTTCATGAAGGCTAAAGCGCTATGCATGCAATGTATTGGAGGAATTCAAAAGTGAGCAGGAATATTTAAAATTAGAAATACCTGTTCATTATATCACGAGGATGATACCATATCAGGCTTGAGCAGAGGAAGAGGAATTCACTGGTGGGCGAATCATTGTATAAAGTTAAGTATAACTATTTAAAAACTAAATTTATGTCAGGAGCATAAACGGACACCGTATGCCACAACTCGCGCACGCGCGATATACGCGATTTAGCTACATTATATATATAATCTTCGCTCTTAAGATATCTTTGTTTAAGAAATTACTTTTTTTTTATATTGTTTGATCTTTGGTTTATGTTACTGCTATGCTCCAATCTGAGGCTAGCGTACAAGTAGAAATTTATGACATACAACAATGAGTAATTTTCCAGCGTTTTTATGCGCTTTCGCGTGTATGCGTATAGTGTATATTATCTTTACCATGTGGGATAAATTTAAGAATATCGTAAGAATGTATTTGAATGATGAAAATGAGTTAAGACGGAAAGGTGGCCTGGCAGCGGATAAGGTAGATTTTTTTCATGATATGTTATTTGATGCTTCTAGAGGCTCAATGAGGAGAGGTGAACGACGAGTTAGGTCGATGCCGTGGTAGCATACTGGTTTAACTAGATTGAGGAAGTCTGTGAATAAGAAGCGTAGGCGTTTCCAGAGAGCCAGAAGGAATGGAATGGATATAGAAGAATTAAGGCATGAATACGTGATTTAAGAAAGAGTTATAATAGTTACAAAGCATTATAAAGCAGAGTTATAATAGTTATAATGCATGGAAAGGTTTTGTAACTTCACAAGGGAATAGGGACCCTTGGGTATGCAATATAAGTTGTTAATGGATAAAATTAAAGTGGAGGATGTACAGTATTCTGGTGGTTTTGGTTCAATGGAAATTATATGTTGGGAAGAGTATCTAGGATCCTGAATGAATTGATTATTGATGACCAAGTAGAATGAGAGAATGGGTTCCAAAAAGATATAAGAAATGCAAATACGAAGTATGTAAGTAAAGATAAGGAACCAGATTTTACATTAGAGGAATTGAGGAGTGCACTTGAAAAGATGAAACCTAAAAAGGCTCCTGGAGAAGAAAATAGTGTGACTGAAGTGGTTAAGGTCTCTTTTCAGGAATGGCCCGAGCTACTGTTGTATATGTATAACTCTTGTTTGAGAGAAGGATATTTTCCAAAGAGGTGGAAAATTGCATGTATTAGATTATTGATAAAAGGAAAAGATAAAGAAGTTCAGGACCCGAAGTCATATTGGCCTATCGCTTTATTATCTGTTGCAGGAAAAGGGACGGAACGGATGATTATGGGGAGATTGAATTAGTATTATAGAAGAAAAGGACTGGAATCAGAAAAGCAGTATGGTTTTCGGAGGGGCAGGTCGACTGAGGATGCAATCTTTGAAGTGCTAGAGAAAGTTAAATACTCATGTGGACATGTGTTTTATGTACAGTGGCACCTAAACGTTACTTCAACGCCATGGTACCCTGTGATGAATGGCCAGATACGAGTATGGTGTTATGTCTGCCAAGTGTCTGCGCGGGTAGCACAGTGGTATCGTCACCGTCCTCCCTACACCAAGTGGAAAAGGCCCGGGTTCGAATCCCGTCGATGACGCGAGGAACTTTAATGGGCTTTTTTCACTCCGTGGCTGAGTTAGTCGGTCTCAGGCGTAGATAGTAAGGTTTCCCCCCCAGAAACTGGGGGTTTTCGTCCAGCATAACGACCAGAGAACACACGCAATTTACAGACATAAATACGGGTTTATGTAATCAATTACTGGTAACCCTAAAATAATAATTTAATATATTTTTTTTGTCTGCGAAGTGTCTTGTTTTGTTTTATCTGGTCACTTAGCTACTATGGAGCAGCGATCACTAGGATGGCTGCTCCCTATTACCCTTCCACGCCATAGTAGGCGGGCCACCACAGTACGTGCACTGTCAAACGAAAGCGACAAAGTAAGAATCCCGTATCCACTGGAGGGAAAATAAATTCCAGTGGATACCAGCAAATTCCGTACCACTGGAACCCCAAACCGGTGGTACCAGCAGATAAATAAAAAAATAATAATAAATAAATAATAAAATGAAATAAAATAAAAAGACATTAATAATAAAAGTAAAAAAAAAAAAAAAAAAAAAGAAAATATCCACCAGGAATAATGAATTCTGCAATCGTCATGTAGCTTAGTGAGAGGGTTCCAATCAGCAGTAGTCGAGTCGTTAGAGAAATCAGAAGGTAAAATCTGGTAGCCCTTGTTGAATAATAAAATTTCAGGTAGACTTGGCCAGGGCGACACATGGCAAAACAGAAGATTCAGTCCGATCGATTCCAGAATCACATTAAGAAAGGAAAACACATGTGTATAGTTAATGATGGTAGGTTCTTTACTAAGTAAGGTAAAAACACGAACGTTAACCAATAAGTTCTATTCGGAGGCAAGAAAGTATATCATAAGAAATTACAATTCAGTTATAAGGCAGATATCCTGATAGTAGGGAAGCCGGTTAGCTGGCGCCGTCTGTTAAAGATTTCTTTTGCAATTTTTTGGAAGATTTCAAAAGTTTCCTTATTTGCAATTAAATCGTGTTCATTTCCAGGAGCAAAATGAGGAGTTGGGATTTGCTGCTGAAGGTCTTGGTAAATTGGACAAGAATAAATCACATGTTGCCAGTCCTCGATGCTACCGCATAATCAAGAATCTGTAGAGGTGAGATTAAACTGTCGGAGCTTAGCATTCAATGATCCGTGACCTGTTATTAAGTATGATGTACAGAGACTGGGGAAGAACCATTTGTGTACAACGTTGGAACAGAGAAATGAAATGTCAGGTATAAATGACTTGGTTACAATATCTTTAGTAGACAAGGACCACCTGGACTGCTAACAGTTGGTGAGAAGGTTTCAGCATTTCTCTTTTTCTTTCTTTGGGTCCCATCTGGATCGACAGTAATATTTAGGCAGGTAATAGGTATTCTTTTCCTAATATAATAGCAGAGACCTTTATAAATAACATGAAGGTCAGCGGGTAAAGTGCATGCGATAGTTTGTAGTGCCAGTGCGGAGACTGTACGGCATGGTCGAAGCAGTGCCAAGAGAAAAGACCTTTGTATAGTTTCCAGTTGAGATTTTACAGTAAGAAGGCTGGCCGTTTGAAACAAAATACAGGAGGCATCTGATAGAATTGGGATAAAGACGGTACGATACAAGATATGGAGAGTATTGATTTTTAGTCCCCATTCTTTCCTAGAAATTCTGAAGAGCATTGATGTAAAGTTCTTAATCTTTTTAAAGAGATGCTGCAAGTGTGAAGAGAGGGCTAGACGGTCATCTAGGAGAACACCAAGGTGTTTGTGTGTCGACACAAGAGGACGCGAATTTCTTTGATATTTTATTACTGGAGGTCTACCATAATTTAGTTTTCCCTTAAAGATCATCATTTTTTTTTTTGGTCACTGAAACACTGAGCTTGTTTTGAGTGGCCCAGTCAGATAGTCTGGAGAGAATATTATTTGCAGAAGTTTCTAGATCCCTTCTGGAAATTCCATGGAGAAGAATGGATAAGTCATCGGCGTAAGCTATTGTATTTATATTTTTCCGGTCACCATTGAGGAGAAGCCAATCATTTATGACTGAGTTCCACACACGCAATGAGGAAGTATGATGTTGTTGTTTGTTTTTTTAGGAGCATTAGCAACTAAGGCCATATTGCTTCGGGAATATGCGGTGGTCATTCCCTAACCTTTCCGCATTCTCCGTATTTGGTGGTGACGGGCTCGAACCCCGGTCTAATCAAGAAGCATGTGCTAGGCACTGCTGCTCCTTCCCACCTGGCTACGGAGGCGCGCCAGGAAGTATGATATAGGCATATTTATTGACTTCAGAGGAGCATTTGATTCCTTACGGTTGTAAAGTGTTTTGAGCAGCTTACTCCAGGTTGAGTGTCCTGATAACGTGTATAGACTGAAACGTGACTATTTTGTCAGTAGAAAAGTAATGATTAAAATAAGTATTTAGTCGTAGAGAAGAACATAAATAGAAGAGTTCCACAGTGGTCCATAATTGGGCAATATATTTGTGGAACCACGTAATGAATGAGTTGCTGGTACAAGAATGGGGAGATACTGTCATTGTAGCATATGCAGATGATGTATTAACAGTAGTGTATGGGAACTCAAGACTGGAAATAGAGGGAGAATAAGAGAAAGCATTATTGAAAGTACAGGAGTTGGGCTGAAATTGACAAATTCACAAATCTGCTTCAAAGTCCAAATGTATGATATTGAAATGAACGTTAGTAAAAATGGGTAGCCCACTGTAAGGTCGAGAGGGCTTGTGCTACCTTGGTGTTGTGTTAGATAGAAAACTGAGTTTTCTGCCCTATAGCAGGAAACTCAGTTTTGCATCTAATCTTTTTAACTTTAACTTTTTCCCTATATATGAGGGAAAAAGTTCAAGTTAAAAAGATTTATTGGAAATTAAGGAAAATTGTAAAAATTGATTGGGGAATTAAAGGGAAAGCTCTTGATATGTTGTGCAAATGTATCTTTATCCCCATAATGACATATGCTTGTACAAGATATAATAAGAAATTTGATTGTTGTTCAGAGGTGTGCCTTCCTGGGAGTGACACGTGCTTGTCGGCTGTCTTCAACGATGGTTTGCAGCTTATAGCTGGCCATAAGCCAATATATTTAATTATGGAAAGAACCTTGAGTGATATGACCAATAAAAATAAGTCAATCTCGTTATTTTGGAGTTAAGATCTTGTTCGAATCTTGGAAAACATATGATAAAAGTGATGTTAAAAAGGGGAGGACAAGGTTTGAAGAGGCTGCTTATGATGTTTGGCAGGCTCGTTGGAGTGGTTCTGAGAAAGCATGTGTGACATATAGATTTATTCTAGACGTTAGGAAAACAATTCAGATGACGCAGTGGCCTGGACTTGGGTTGTATCAAACAGTGGTGTTAACGGGCCATGAATTGGTAATAGTAGAAGATGGAAGGTGTAGGTGTGGATTATTGAAAATTAGTGAGCATGTAAGAATGGAGTGTGAATTGTATCAGGTCCTAGAGAGGATTTGAAAAGAATGCTAGGAGAAATCTCCCTCATTGAGTTATCGAAGCGTTTTGGAAATGTTATATATTATAGTGAGTTTTTAAGATACGTTGTAGAGATTTTGAAAATTTGTTTATAGATTATGATTTTAATTGGAATGGGTATTTATTTGTAAATAGTTGTAAATATGTAAAGTTGTAAATAGTTGTAAATGTGTAAAGTTGTACATATGTAAAGCTGTAAATAGTTGTATATATGTAAAGCTGTAAATAGTGTAAATATGGGGGTGTGAATATGTGGACATGTGTTGTGTCTTATTTAAGGCGGCTCCTAAACGTTAGTTCATTTCTGCCATGGTTCTCTGTGATGATATACAAAATTCTGTAAAATGGCCAGAAATGATATGTTTGCGTAGCACTACACAAACCACACTGTATTCTCAGATTTGTAGTTGTTTCTGGCCACTTAGCTACCAGGAAGCAGTAATCAGCAGGAAGGCTGTTTCCCAGTGAATATATATTTTATACAGGTTTTGTGTGATACTTAAAACGAAGGTATGATTATGAAGATTTAAGAATAAGTTGATAGAGACCCGTCTCTTTGTTGTATGGATGGAAAGTTAGTTATCATATGTCTGAAATATTTTTCAGATGATAGTGAAGGCCAAGAGGTCGTATTTTAAATTGACTGTTAGCGTTGTTGGACTTTTGTTCAGGGAACGCTTGTGGTGTTTGTGATATGATGATGATGTCTTCACCGTGTCTCTTTCTGTCTGTCTGTCCGTACGCCTGCTTATAACAACTTGACTTCCAGTGGGCAGATCTTCAGAATTTTATATTTGGCTCTTTTTGAAAAGTTTGTTAAGCCATTCCATTACAGTCAGATAAATAGAAGTCTGGAAATTATTATTTTCTTTTTTTTTGTTTTTTCATATATTTCAAATATTTATATATTGTATATTTTAGCCGAAACAATGGATATTGTTTACTGTGTACGATTGGATAGCGTAAATGCGCAATATGTCAGATTGTTGTTGTTGTTGTTGTTGTGTTTAACGACACAAAGGCTACTTGGGCCATATTGTGTCTTTCTAATGGTGAATATTCAATAATAACTATATTTTATGATATATTCCTATCCAGTTTAGGAAAGTAAATAGTTCTTTTTTATTAGGATCATCTCCCAGAATCTGCATTAAATTTATTGATCTCTGCATATTAGTAATTGATTTAAAAGTGTCTAAGCGGATGTTTTGAAATCGGGGACAGTCCACTAACAAATCGCGAATGGTCAGTTGTACTTGACATGATGTACATTGTGGAGCGCATTCATTAGTTAATAGATAGAGGTGAGTGAGATGAGTATGCCCAATCCTTAGCCTTCCTAAAATTGTTTCTTCTCGTCTGCTTTTCTGGAAGCTGGAGTGCCACAGCTTTGGTTCTGGTTTTATTTGGTACAATTTATTTCCTGGATGGCCTTTCCAGATTAATGACCAGCTATTATAACATGCTTTACGGATAATATGTTTGTAATCAGTATATGGAATTTGAAAAGTTTGCAGAAGAGTATTATCTGGTTGTTTGGCTGAAAGATCTGCTCTTTCATTTCCTGCTATCCCAGAATGACTTGGAATCCAGCAGAAAGTGACAGTTTGGTTTGACTCATTACACACAAGTAATTTAGAATGGATTTGTTTTATTACAGGATGAGAGGAGTTGCTATTACTATTTATGGCAGAGACAGCACTGAGTGAGTCAGTGTATATTAAGGCAGACGAAATTAGAAGTTGAGTAATGTGACCTAGAGCCGAGTTAATAGCATAAAGCTCAGCAGTGAAGATACTGCATCCTATGGGTAATGAGACAGAAGCGGTGAATGATGGAAAGATAGCTGCAGCGCCTACTTGGGTCTCAGTTTTTGATCCGTCTGTATAGATCTTACAGGCCTGTGAATTGGAAGCAGAGTGAGTTTCATGTAATTGTGCAATATTGAAGGGACACAAGGTGTTCTTTCCCCACTGTTGGAAATAGTCATCGTAAATTGCAGGGATATTTGTCCACGGTGGATCAGGCGGTGTTATGTCCCGATGTATATTGCCGATCTCAATATTCCACGTTTGAGTTAGTTCTTTAAGTCTAAGTGCAGCAGGTCTGTTTTCATTTGGTTTACTGTTGTAAAATGAGTCCCATTCGGTATTGTAAAGACATCTCCAATTCGGGTGAGAGGGAAGACTGCGGATTTTTGCGGCATATATCAAAAGCAATGTTTTCCTCCGAAGATGTAAGGGAGGTTCATGGGCTTCAATGTAAAGACTCTGGACTGGAGAGGTTCTGAAAGCCCCTAGAGAAACTCGAAGGGCACTGTGCTGGATGGTATTTAATCGCTCTAAGGTACTCTTCCTTGCAGAGTCATACACTGGAGAACCGTAGTCCAAGCGAGACCTGATGAGAGCTCTATAAATTTGGATAAGAGTATGCCGATCAGCGCCCCATGACATAGATGGCACACACCGAAGGATATTCAATTTCTTCAAGCAGATGGTTCGGAGATAGGCCACATGTGCTTGAAAGTTCAGTTTTCTATCTAGTATCAATCCAAGAAAGCGGACAGTGTTAACCAGAGGAACCGACACATTTTTTATCTTTAACTCAGGATCAGGATGAAATGACCGGAGTTTGCAGAAATGAGTGGTAGTGGATTTCTGTTCAGCAAGATGGTATCCATTGCGTAAAGTCCACGATTCTATTCTGTTTAGAGAAATTTGTAACTGTCTTTCGATAGAATTCATATTTTGTGATTGGCACGATATGGTGAGGTCATCTGCATACATATATACTTCAATAGTTTTTGGAAGATCTTCCAATATATTGTTGACCCTAATTGCAAATATCGTTGGACTCAGTATTGAACCCTGTGGGACGCCCTCTTCTTGAATATGAGATATTGATAGGAAGTTTTGATATCTGACTTGAAAGGTACGTAACTTTAAAAAGTTCTGAATAATTTCAGGTAGATAGCCTCTCAACCCTAATTGATGCATATCCTTGATAATACCATGACACCATGTGGTGTCGAATGCTTTCTGAATATCCAGGTTGACTATAACTAAATGTTGTCTCCTGATGAAGGCGTTACGTATGTTAGATTCAATTTTGACAAGTAAATCTAGGGTGGACCTGTTTTTGCGGAAGCCATATTAGTGGTCAGAAAGCAGATTTTGTGAGTCTAGAATCCAGGTGAGTCTCTTATGCACCATCCTTTCGAAGATCTTGCCCAAGCAGCTTGTCAATAATATTGGTCTGTAATTTTGAACTTGAGAAGTATCTTTTCCTGGTTTTGGTATTGCACAAATATATGAATGACGCCATGAGAGAGGATATGTGTTTTCTGAGAAGATCCTGTTATAAAATAGCAATAGTGTGTACAGATCAGCTTCACACAGATGTTTAAGCATTCTGTAGTGAATGCCGTCTGGTCCTGCTGCACTATTTGGAGATTTACTCAAGGATTCTTTGAGTTCAGCTATAATAAAAGGCTGGTTATATGGGAGTGGGAGATTAGTGGAAAAATTTAATTTTTTTCGTTCTTCATTAGTTTTAATTCTCTGAAAAGTAGTCACATAAGTGGTAGAGGCGGAAGTATTATAAAAGGATTCTGCTAAAGCATTTGCGATGTCAGTAGGAGAAGATAGGTCCTGCCCATTCCACTGTATTATTGGAGACTGTAACGGTAGAAATTTTCCATTCAGAGCTTGTATTTTTTTCCAGATAATCCGAGTGTCAGTATTTTTGTTAATAGTTGAGGCGTATTTAATCCAGGAGTCACGTTTTGCTTTTTTCCTAATTTGTCTTGCTTTGGCTCTTAGTTTTTTGAAAACTATAAGGTTGGCGGTAGTGGGGAATTTGCGAAATTGGTTCCAAGCACGGTTTTTTTCTACTTCCGCTATGGTACAATCTTGATTCCACCAATGGTTTTGGTGTACCCGCTTGCTCTGTTTGGATCTTGGAATAGAAATTTCGGCTGCTGATAATATATGGCTGGTAATGTGTTCGGTTACGTCATCAATATGTTGTTGTTGTACATACTGTTTGTTTAGTAGGACACAAGTAGAGTAGTTTTTCCAGTCTGCTTTGTGGAAATTCCAAGATAAATGGGCTTTCGGGCATGATACGACCTGTGTTTGAATTGAGCTGATGATGGGAAAATGGTCACTGTGGAATGGATCATTCAACACAAACCATTCCATACTTGGAAAAGAGATGCTGAACAGATAGATAAGTCTATGGCAGATGTTGTACCTGTAGGTAATTGAATATGAGTTGGAGAGCCAGTGTTTAATACAGTCAGATTATGATTATCTAGGAATGTTTCAATTAATTAGCCTCTCTTATCCATAGTGGAGGATCCCCACAATGGATGGTGACCGTTGAAATCACCGAGTAAACAGACAGGAGGTGGTAGTTGTGTTAAAAGGCTGTCAAGTTCAGTCTGGGAACAAGGATAATTAGGTGGTATATAAACAGATGCAAGAGTTAATGATATTCCCATTGCTATCCGAACTGCTACCACTTCTAGGGAGGTTACTAGTTGGAGATGTCTTGATGGCATGGTAGTTTTCACAAGAATACCTACCCCTCCACGAGAAGAGTCAGAATCCCTGTCTCGCCTAAACATAGTATAGTTTTTGAATTTGAGTGAAACTTTTGGCGATAAAAATGTTTCCTGTAAGCATACTCCTAATGGGTTAGTTCGTATGAGTAAATCATTCAGGTCATCTATATTACTGCGTAGTCCTCTGCAGTTCCATTGAAGGAATTTGTTCATTGATTGGGTTTATTTGAGGAAGATTGATCTGACTGTTTTTTCTGAGGTTTCTGTCTATTTTGTTTTGATTTTTCATTTCTGGGAAAGGTTGGGCGTCCTGTGTCCATGGTATCATTGGCATGTAGTTCTAGTACTGTGTCTTCGTCCTCTGACTGAACCTCCATTTCCATGTTGCTATGGCGTGGTTTCGTTGTCTTTTTATTTTCAACACTAACAGATTTTGTTGTTTCGGGCAAGGTTGAGATATCATCAGTTGGGATACTGATTGGTGTGTTGCTAGTTTCATTAACTGTAGATTTTTTATTGTACGTTAGCAAAGTTTTGGCCCAGGTGGCAAATGAAATGTTTGGTTCTATGGAGACATCTGTTTGAGTTGAAATTGACCGGTTATTTTTAGTGACCGATGCGTATGATCGGCTAGGCATGGTTAACAGAATTTGCTTCCTTGCTTCTGGGTATGTGACTTTATGCTCCACCTTATATTTCTGGATTTGTTTGCCTGTTTTCCAAAGGTCACATGCTTTAGAAAAGGCAGGATGGCTTCCTTTACAGTTAGGGCAAGTAGGAGTGGTAGCTGTACAGTCACCTTGGGAATGCTCCTTAGAGCCACAAATAGGACACACAGCATCGCCTCGGCATGCCGTCTGAGAATAGCCATACTTTTGGCACTTAAAGCAGCGAATGGGATTTGGGATGTAGGGCCGAATCTTGCAGTTTAAATAACCTGCTTTAACAGAAGATGGAAGAGTCGGAGTGCTAAATCTCAAAATGATGGACCTGGTTGGTAGTAGGTTGCCATCTTTTTTGGTCATTATTCTCCGCGCATGAGTCACTTTTTGTTCCCTGAGTTCTTGCATTATCTCTTCTTCTGACACAGATAGCAAGTCCCATTCGCTGATAACGCCTCTAGAAGTGTTAAGGGTGTTATGGGGCGTAACTGTCACTGGAATACTGTTAAATGATGTTAACTTTAACAGATTCTCTGAGTGAGTTGTCTTAGAAGTTTCAATTAGAAGGTCTCCAGATTGGAGACGCTTAACCATTTTAGGAGATCCACAAACCGATTCCAAACATTTCTGAATAAGAAAAGGCGATAATTTGCTAACAGGTTGCGTGGATAACGAGTGCATTATAAGAAATGCCGGCACGTCTTTATTCTGATTTTCTGTCCTTAGTCGCTTTGGACGATTGGAGTCATGGTCAATGTCAGGAATTTCTGACCTTGAGCTCAAGGGCTCTAACAGTGTATAGTTACTTATATCCATGTCGGCTCCTTTTGGCCCTGGGGGTTCGTCTTTACCACCCAGGTTACCGGCCCCGCCACGGGGAGGCAGGAGCAGTGCCACGAGGTGACCAAGCGGCTATTAGTTGTGTTAGTAATAAAGAAAACGAAACAGAAAGGTTTCTTTCCTATCTGGGCCTTTGCCTACTTCTTGTAGAACAAAAGAGCTACTGAAATATAAATGAAATATGAGAAAAAACGGTATTCAGAAATAAACAGAATATATACAATGGCAAAAGCTCTTTAGATAGCTGGCTTTGGAAAACGCACTGAGATCGCTTGGCCACGGAACGCTTGGCACCCGGGGCCAATATGTCAGATGTACAGAAAATAAATAAATAAAAATAAAAAACACTTCATATATGAAGTGTTTCTTTTTGATGAACTCTTTTTTTTGTTGTCAGATAACTAAATTTATGAATTATTAATAGGGATGAACATTTTTTTTTTCAGAAACTAATCTCTGAGATACTTGAAATCACGATAATACAAACCTCCTTAAAATAATGATAAACTTATTTTGTGGAATTCGCTATTTGTTTATTATATTAATCACAGCAGAAACGTGAAATGCGCTCTATCTTTTAATTTTTAACATGTAGGTTAGTGCAAAAGCATCAAATTAAACGTAGCCATCTACCAAAGTAGTTAAATTAATTAATTAAATTGGTATCGTTTTGGTCATATCTCATATTGTGAATGCCTTCACAACGAGTTGCCATCGTATTGTACTACCTCGAATAAATAACACTTCACCAGTGGAGAAGACTACAGTTATTTATTCTCAGGGGATACCACCACCCAGACGGCACCGTTTCAAAGCTTGTTGGCTTGTCTTCGGTGGGTGGGCAGGTACCCTGGTGTTGCAATAGTGACAACCCAGTTATGAAGTATAACTTCACAGTATGAGAGATGCCTGATCCGACTGCCCACAAGCTTACCTTAAGCTCCTGAGCGCTCAGGGACGCTCGTGGGGCGTGCCTCTCCCCCAGCCGGGGGACCAGAGAAGAACCTCTTCAGCGCGCCCCACGAGCACCCCTGAGCGCTCAGAAGCTTACCGAAGGTAAGCTTGTGGGTAGTCAGTGTCTGAGCACTCACCGTCTTGCACTAAATATCTTAAGAGTACAATCCTAAATACTTGAGTACGGTCGTTTCACTGAAGAAGATTTTTATTATTGAATTTTCATGTTGACATAGACAAGTAACTAGCTATATTTTAAAGACTATACTTTTTCTAAGTTTCAATGAACATCTACACGAAGTTTAATTAAAAACACCAAAATTGCAACGCTTGAGTTCAGTTCTTTCTTTGAATTTTCGTACTAAAAAAAAAAAAAAATCTGAGAATACAGTGTTGGTACAGATAAGTAAAGAGCTCTCTTTGAGTAAAAAGCATATGTAAATTCTTTCCTTTATTAGTATTAATACAAAGAGGAATTTCTTGGAGTGTAAAGTTTGGTTCCTATGAATTCTTTGAGGTTGGGTAGTTTTTTGCTACTAACATTGCTCTTATGCTGTGTTTAGCATGAGAACGTCTCAAACTTCGAAAGAAAGGTTTTTAGGCGAGTTTCGCAAATACATTACCGATGTCAGTAACCCAATTCTATTGTAATTAAAAACACCAAAATTGCAACGCTTGAGTGCAGTTCTTTCTTTGAATTTTCGCACTAAAAAAAAAATCTGAGAATACAGTATTGGTACAGACAAGTAAAGAGCTCTCTTTGAGTAAAAAGCTTATGTAAATTCTTTCCTTGATTAGTAGTAGTAGTAGTAGTGGCATGTGATGCAAGAAAGCAAATGTATGAGCCAAAAAAAAAAAAAAAAAAAAAAAATCACACCATTCCCTCCAAATGCCTGTCCAGTTCCTCCTTAAATTTATTCAACCTATCAACTTCCACAACGACAGATGGAAGTTTGTTCCAGCAATTAACCACCCGCTGGCTAAAGGCAAATTTCCGCACAACTATTCTACATCTGTCTTTTCTTAATTTGAATGTATGCCCCCTTAGGTTCGTAATCTGAACAAGTGGAAGGATCCCATCAGAATTCAGCGTGCTCAACCCATTCAAGGCCTTATATACCTCAATCAGATCACCCCGCAGATGCCTAGTCTCCAGCCACTGCAATTAGTATTAATACAAAGATATATGTAGACTATAAAGCGTTTAGGGCGCAAGCCTCAAGCTATGGAAAAAGTCTAGACTATGTATAAGTATAGTGCGAAAGCATCAATAATAGATAGCCAAATCTGAATGAAGAATATTAGCCAAGCGGCAAAGATATATGTATTAATTAGATTGCATGCTTGTTGCTGAAAAGTTTTTTTTTTTTTTTTTTTTTTTTTTTTACTGAGCACCGCTCAAACTGAGACTGATTTAAAACGTGAAATTGAATGTTTCCCTGAAGGAGACCATCCACTCAATAATGTTATTTTTTAACGTGTTTTACCTGGTTTTAGAGGGTCATTCTATGAAGCCAAATGGATAACGCTATCCTCTGTGAGTAAGTGAACAAATAACAGGAAAAATATTAGGAAATCATAAGTTCTGGGATGGGGTCTTCGACGTTTGCTGCCCTAGATTCGATGATGGGGTCGTGTAACCTCTGCTTGGTCGGCCTATACCTTAAAATGTTTTGTATAAAAAGGACACCATATGTTGTTAGCTCGAATTTTTGGTTATGTCACGAATTGGCGGACATGTAAGTAGTAATTTCACATATATGTATTTATTTTTTAAGTGTAACTCTAAGCATAACTTGTGAGACGAATGACATCTGTTTTAAATACAAGGGAACGTATTTCAGCCTACGATTGTTTTATTTAGATGTCGTTTGGTTAGTATTAATGTAGATAAGAGTTTCTTCTTTTGAATCTTTTTAGACTTCCCTACCCCATACATGCATTAGAATGTATAATTCTTTGAGGTTAGGTAGCTAAGTAATTGTATGTTTTTGAATAGCACCTTACCTTGGGATAATAGCCTCTATAACGTTGCTCTTTTCTAATTCATAGATAACGACTGCGCACATCGCGCTGTTTTACGACTGGAAAAAGGTTTCTAACCGCATACATATTTTGGTTCCTATCACTTCTGTATTTTGGGATAATAATAGTCTCTTAACATAAATCTTTTCGAATCACGATTATTACTATTTAAGGGAAAAAGGTGCTACAAGTACCCAACTTATTTTTGAAGAGCATCAATAGAACTGAAAGTATTACCTTGGGATTGTAATAGTCTGCTAAAATTGTTTTCTCTCTCCACAGATAATAACACGAAGGAGACTGTAGAAAACTGTGTACTGTTGATATTAATGATAACCGTTAGGAGCAACCCCTTGGAAGATTGCAGAAGAGAATGCATGTTCTAGGAGAAAATAATGTTTCCATAAAGCCGTACTTTTTTTGTTCGTTAAAAGCTGGAATTTTCAATTGGTGTTTGTGTTTTGACTCGGATTTCACAGAATTAAAAGTTTCTTAAGGTCTACCTATTTTATACACTTTTCTCTGGTGTTTATTTTATGTCATCTAAGGAAGTCACGTTAAAAATACTACATGTCAGATTGAGATTTACACTTTCTTAAGCTATTTAAGACAAATTGGACCCTGTAAGAGAAAAAATTAAAGTTCGTATACAAGCAAGTTTACACGCAAACAAAATCTAGCTGACGTCTATTTTTAAACACCATCTACACATTTCTTAAGATGAAAAACGAGTTCCCAGAATATGTTTAAGTACTTGGAGTCTCCTCACTCTGACGGTTTAGTTAATAAAGGGTTACACACTGAGTTTGGACGGAGTTCTGAAAAGACACATACAAGTTTAGTTACTAATAAAAAAGGGTTACCCACTATGTGTGAGGACATAGATGCCTTTTTAAAACAAACTGGTCATTAAAATAACAGGAATTTTCTGAGGCACACACAATTTGAGTAAAAAGGCTTACAAGTTTGACCAAAGACAAGGCAGAGGCAATAAATGGTTTACACACACCTTTGAGTCAATAATAAAAAAAGAGTTTACATACTCCTCTGACGACACAAGTTTGAGTCAAGACATACACAATAATAAAAAGGATTACTCACACTGACGGTTTAGTCAATAAACTGTTACACAGCAGGTGTTTGGACAGAGCTCTGAGAAGACACATACAAGTTTAGTTATTTTCTAAGGCACACACAAGTTTGAGTAAAAAGGCTTACACACTCTGATGGTTTAATCACACCATATGAGTCTGGACATGTCTTATCTGAAGACACAAGTTTGAGTCAATAATAAAAAGCTTACACACTATGAGTTTCGGGGTACAATCCTGGAAGAAAACACGAGATAGTAGGGGAAGGCAACTCAAGGTCATTTCATCACAAGAGATAGTAGGGAAAGGCAACTCATCACAAGAGCTGGGAGGGTAAGGAAAGGCGGCTCAAGAACTACAACTCCGAAGACACCACTGAAGACGTCAGAGCATGTGATGCATTTGTTGTTAGGGGGAGGGGATGGATGTTTATAGTGCATTCTCCGGGGTTCTCTGTTGGAGGAGGCGCGGGTTGAGATTTACACTTTATTAGGATATTTAAGTCAAATTAGACTAGTTGGGATTGTAAGAGCAAAAATTAAAGCTCCTTTGGTATTTGTGATTTTTTTCTAAGACACACGGCACCTCCTCTGTAGAGCTCCGACGGTTTACACAGCAGCTCCTCTGAAGACACACAAGTTTAGTCAATAATAAAAAGGATTACACACAAGTTAGTTCTTTGGGGGAAGGCAACTCTTAATTAAAAACACAGTCTCTGATGCCAGAGAACAGCAATGGGAGTTCGGCTCGGGCTCGATGGATGTTTATAGTGCATTCATCTGTTGGAGGAGGCTCGGGGTCAATAGACGTTTATAGTGCTCTGGGAGAAGGCAACTCATTATTAAAAAACACAGCCTCTGACGTCAGATGATGTAATGGGAGGTTGATGCAACTCCGGCTCGGGCTGGATGGATGTTTATAGTGCATTCATGTGGAAGAGGCGCAGGGTCAATGGACGATAGTAGTGCCGAGTGGTGAAGTCAATATGAAAAATTGGGCCACTCGAGTGGCCCAATTTTTCATATTGTGTGTTCAGCGGCCGTATAAGCAGCCACAGTAAACTCTTGTAATGTTGTCCTTATGACACCACCATTGTTTGGTGGTGTCATAAAGGCAGCATTACAAGAGTTCACCGAAAAGGTGGTGTGGGTAGTAGGACGAAATCCTGACAGTAATCTGTAATTCTTTAAGAAATTAAGGGCAGATTACAATGCATGCAGGTTTAAGTGTTCATTATTTCATCAATTTTCAAAGTCGTTTTAGTTATTTGGCTTCTTGGGATTTTATTAATTTGTATCCCAGGTGGCCGTCCTGGTTTGTACAGTTCTTGAGCCAGCATTGATTTTGAAAATATACTTCACGGAATTGGAGAAGTTCAAATGGCAAATAAAATTTGGGAAAATTATTAAAGAGTGTCACTGTCTTGCATTCACTCTATGGAAGAGTCTTGTAAAAGAGTGAAAATAAAGTGCTTTCTTTTTTTCAACGATCAATCCAAGGCAAAATTCTTCTGGTAGTGAAATTATTAAGATTGTTTGTAAATTTTCTTTGCCCTTATATTACGCAAAATTCAATTATTCTGGTAAAGCATATTATTTGAATGATAAAGTATATTTGACGAAAGTGCTTACGCACTCTGTTGTTAAACGAAGACTCAACTTCATACCTGATTGTTCCTATAATCGTACCTTTCGGCAGTATTCTGTCGATGGTGACCATTGTATCCGCCCATAGCATATACTATATCATCCACGACCGTTACACTCACGTAGCACCTGAATCAGTGAAGATATTTCAATCAGAATAATTCAGAATCAACTCATATTTTCAGTTATTAAATAAACTCCATTTTCCGATTACTATTCTTAAAGACCAGCGAAGATCAGCTCGTAATAAAATTACTAGCATAAGAGCGTTGATTTAAACTGAAGACTTCAAATATTATAACTTAGTTGTATTTTATAAAAAAAAGGAGAAAATACACTAATGTCAATATGGAAATTACACCTGGAACCCACGAGATGAGAGGCGTTCATACTGTGCTGTTGAATCTTATGTTAAAGTGTACTGAAATGCTATGCTATGCTATGCTGTTACTCCCACATACACTTGCCTGAGCTTTCTGCTATTTTCAGACTTTTTAGCTAAGAAATTTTGATTTTTTCTGATTTACTATTTTTGTATATATTAATCACAATCGATTTTCATGGGATATGTATGCAGTTCACAAGTCCCGCGTTACACCAGCGAACACCCTCTTTAAAGGGGTGTGTTGTCTGTTCAATTGCAAGTGGTCCTTTAGAGCGGCTTTACTGTTAAATCTCCAAGTTAATAGTCAAGTTTCAATTTGGAGAATGTCTAGAAACTATTTACCACATTACATTGACTCAACAATGAAATTCGAAGAGGAGGTGCCCTGGTTTGGGTTACTTTTCGTGATTCTGACTAGGGCCGTTGGTTGTAGCGTTGAAAACTGAATTCTACGCCGTATGACACTTTGAACAGTTTCGTAGTATAGACACTCAGTCCTGTGAAAATGGGCATTCAAATGCTAGCACAATAATACTCCGTCGGAAGGCCTGAGGTAAGGGATATAGAAGACCAGTATTTACTTCGACTGCACCGATTGCGACTGCATTGGAGTAATGTCTCAAAAGCCGGTTGTCTACCATTGTGAAAGTCTCTTTGAAGAGTCGATGCTTTCACCTAGCTTAAAGGTGTCCACAAAAAAACAAACCAAGTTCCCCCGGTCTTAGCACATCAGAAAAAAAAAAGAAAGAAACAATGTCATATTAGGGTGACACGAGAATCATCCACGGGTATTATTCTAGACGGGAAACCTTCCTGCCCCACCCGAGACTGACTAACTCAATGGAATAATAAAAAAAGCCAGTAAAAGTTCCTCGTGCCATTGACGGGATTCAAACCGGGGATTCTTCCACCCGGTGTGGGGAAGATGGTGATTATAACTACTGTGCTACCCGAAAGCACACGGATAGCGTTGACGTACCTTGCGCATTTATAATCTTATGTATCAAACTATTATATTAGGCCACCCGAATATTTAAATTCATATGCCGTGCTGTAGTCTTATGTCTGTTAATTGCGTGTGTTTATGGTCGATTTGTCTGTTTTGCTGGACGAAAAACCTGTTTCTGGGAGGGGGGACCGACTCCTGAGACCGACTAACTCAGCGACGGAGTGAAAAAGCCCATTAAAGTTCCTCGCGTCATCGAACCTGGGTCTTTTCCACCCGGTGTGTGGAGGACGGTGTATTTTATACACCGTCCTCATGTATCGTCCCTACTCATATTACCTTCATTATTTACTGACTTCTTCCCGCAGTCATCCAAAAAAGCCTTGGGGGCGCCAGGGTGCTCGCTGGCACTTTGTTGGGACCAATGCTCTAAACTTTCTCACTCTCCTTCTTTTTAGGATTTTTTCCCTCTTCTCTAGTGAGTTTGTTGGAGTGGAGGTTTTCCGAGCTTGTTTCCCGTAGCAATTGCGCCAACGGAAATCTTGCCGCTTAGTTTCCCTGGATAGGGCTAGGCTTTTGATTCTTATTTTATTTTTTTTTCTCATTCTTATTTTAATTTTCCTTATATGCAGGTAGCAGTTGGTACCTCACCTTTGTTTCTGGTTGCAGGTGCAACTATCTCTTCAACGTGGCATAACACGTTTTGATTTTACATAAATCATTAATTTCAGTTTTTTTTTTCCCGGAAACTGTTATTCATCCTGAAAAACAGGCATAGTACGCCCAATTTATAGACACGATACACGAGCTTATCATAACCTTAGTTGCTTAGGTGCAAATTCAAAACAAACCTAAAAATATATCAAGACGACAGTTTGAGTATTGTTTACCGGTATTTATAAAATGTTAATAAAATGACTGAAATCACAAAAATGTCATTTAAAAATAAGTTGAATGCAGATGCCTCGAAATCCTGTATTGTTCACATTTTGTTCACCTCGCACACTTCGTGTTCATAATTTAAATCTCTGGTTTAATGTATTGAGCAATGACCCAACTTTTTGTCCATAGGCGTGACTACTTTTGGAATTTATTGTTTTCTGTGTTTAGAAACATGCAAACTGCTAGTAGCCAACGCTCATTTCAGGTGTTCAGGTCTACAGAGCATGGCTGCGGATCTGTACTAAACTTTGAGATTTTCGAGGAACACAGTTGTCACAGCTATAGATATATTTCTGATGGGTCATTGTTCATATATGAGTTCTTTATTCCATGCTGAAGGAACCTCAGCACCTCTTGATTAGCAGGATCTTAACAAGTTCATTGGCATGTGAACTATTGAATGGTAATTCGATTTCTGTAGGACTGTCGTCAGTTCTCGGTAACTGGCATGTAGACGCAGTCTTGTATATAATCTCTGTCAGTAGTAGTTTGTGTTAAGTCTCATGATGTCAGTTTCGCTATCGTGAGACTTCACACAAAAGGTTATAGTGCAGGGCGGGTTTTTAAGGAGGTGGCACGGCGTGAGTAACTGTGTACTTGAGTTGACTGCTCGGCTACAATTTATCAAATGGACCGAGAATCTCCTTAGCGGTAGCAAAAAACAAATTCGTTACTCTGGATTTTCTGTTTCATAAGCAAATGCAAGGTTATTTCTGATGTGTTTATTCAGGTGTGGCCTGCTTGTGTTTTGGAATGGATTGCACTGTATTTGGTTCCATGCCTTAAGAATGACAATGATCTTTTATCAATGATCTCCCATCAGCGAAAGGTAATTGATAACCCGGATTAGTCTTTCTTTAGAAATGGTGACAAGTGTGAGGGCATCTTGCGAAAACTGTTTAGCAGGCTCTTCCTGGCTATCTGGAAAGATTGTTGTTGTTAAGGCTAGAGAAATTGTTCAAGGAAGAAAATCTTCATTTTAAATATCAGTATGGTTTTAAAAGAAATAGCTCAACAGAAGATGCCATACATGATTTGATTAATTTTAGTGTAAATTCTAGTGAGAAATATGTGCTAACATTATTCATAGATTGTGAAGGAGCATTTGATACTGTATGGTATCAAAGTGTGTTCTTTTTTCATTAAGAGAATTAAATTTTCCTGATATAAATTGATTTGATATAAATTGTTATATCAAATTATTAAAAGTTATTTAATGGATAGGCAAATTATTATAAGATCCCACCATCTAACATTTAATAGAGTCATTGAACGCGGTTGTCCACAGCAATCTGTGTTGGGTCCTATTTTATGGAATCTGATCTTAAACCAGTGGTTAAGTAGAACAATCCCTAATTGTTATAACGTGGCTTATGCCGATGATTTACCGTAATTTTGTGCTTGACAGGGATACCTAGAGTAGTTTTAGAAAGTAGAATGGAGGTTATTGTTCAGTATTTGACTGATTAGGCTACATTAAACAAACTAAAAATTTCATCTGCTAAAACTGTCATGATGTTATTAAAAGGAAAATTAGACAATAATAGACCACCTCGATTATTAATAAACAGTAAACAAATTCCTCTTGTTTCCCAGGTAAAATATTTAGGTTATCTTAGATGATAAGTTATTGTTTTCACATTTGAATTATTTAAGTAGGAAAATAAAAAATTACACTGCCTCTTTAGTTAGGGTTACCAGAAAAGATTGGGAATTAGATACACGCATTTTGTATCTATATTATAAGGCTATTTTTATTCCGATAGTGTCGTATGTTGCATCAATCTGGTATGTTCGTACTGTCAATGTAAAATTTAAACAAAAGCTATTATCAATCCAAAGAATAATGTTAACTATTTTGTGTGTTTGTAAGACGGTTTCGACTAATGCTCTACAGGTGATTGCAAGGGTATTGCCTTTGGCTTTAGCAGCCGTGTATAGAGCTTTTTGTTATTTTATACGTAAGGGAAAACAAATTACATTTATGGGGATTACTAATGAGGTTTCTTCTGAAATTAGCAAACAGAAGAAAGAAATCCTGGTGAATTTAAATTATGGCAGGACCGTTGGGATTCCAGTAGTACTGGTAGGGTAACTTATTATTATTATTAGCAATATGGTGCAAGGAAGCCTGAGGCTTTTGCTGCACCAACCAAAAAAAAAATTTCTGAATTACCCCAGAATTTTTTTTTTACCCCAGAGAGAGAGAGAGAGAGAGAGAGAGAGAGAGAGAGAGAGAGAGAGAGAGAGAGAGAGAGAGAGAGAGAGAGATTGCTGGTTTTATCCAAGTATGGAATGCTCATATTTGATTACGGAACATGGTTCTCTAAAAAGTAAGTTGCATCAATTTGATTTAGTGGAACACCCTTACTATGTTTGTGGAAGGTTGGAAACATGGGATCATATCTTATATGAATGCAATTTGTATAAGGAATTAAGATTAGACTCATTTAATGTGGTACCTAATTTTATTAGGGGTTCCGAATTAATTTGCAATATTCACCGCCAGAATTAGTAGACCCAGGCTCGACTCCTCGTGCCAGAGATGGTAACCAGGTGGAATTTGCCCAGTGGACTACCACCTGGTGGCAGAGTAGCCTGTTTCACTTAACAACACATTACACACACGTGTACACACACTTACACTAACAGGCCATTTATGAGAACATGGTATTATGCCTACATGCTAAATTCGTGGAGATGGATGTATGTCCGGGTGCCACTCTTCGACAGTTAAATACATACATACATCTTCCCGGCTATCGTGGTTATTGGAAAAATATGAAACTATAATCGATCCATTACTTCGGATAGCGCGGCTGTGGAAACTCACCTTACCTGTACGGAAAGGTGCCTTTCACTATTAATGGTCTTACTGGTGTAGCTTTTTATGGCTTTTGAGAGTATGCCATTTTGCCTTTTAGGCCTCAATTTGTTTTCCACTTTTGGGTGATGTTCTGCTTATTTTCTTATAAAATTATTAATAATTAATAAAAATAGGAGAAAAAACTTTATTTTTTTATTTTCTCGATGTTTATATAAATCTATACATATAAGCGGAAGACGTGAGTATATCTAATACTTTAAATATATCACAATTTCTTTTCTTAGCGTATTATAGTAAGAATAAGGCAACAGGCAGCTCAAGGTCATTCAATGGGCCTACCCGTTGAGGAGAAGGTGACCTGCTGTTTTTATTTATACTGTTGTACACACAGATAACTGCTATATTAATTACCTGCGACAGTGCATAGGCGCAATCTCCCGCCACACTTTCGTAACAGCATTGAAGCATCGGCAACTGCTGAAGTATTCCATGCCATCAAATCCACCGATGACGTAAATGTCGAAACCAATCACAGCACATTTATGGTAAGCACGTGGTCCACCCGGATCCACCTCTTTTACCTAAATTATGGGAAAGATTGACAATATTTAGCATTTTATACTGAGCAGTATTATGAATTTATCATGTATGTGTATGCTTATAGAGACGTGTTTCTGATAGTGCTAGTGCAGATACAAAGGGCCCTCAGGGGTCTGGGAAGAAATCTGTAATACTTATAATCACAGTCTGGTAAGGCTGTGATCAGTAACATACATTACTAATTACCTGTAAAATCGAATTATCAGGTTTTTTCTTAATTGTTAGCATTAAGGTTAAATTAAAATTAAATTTAATTTAACTTTAATGCTAAAAATTGCGGCTCTCCAGTGATTATACTTTGTTTTTCAGCATTTATGTTAGGCTAATGTAAATTATTTTTCTTGTTTATACTCTGGCACGGCCCCCAGGTCAGAGGAGTTTATAATAAATCATGAATACAATCGTTAATCGTATTTAGCAGTCACGGGCTTGAACTATGGTCCACTCAAAGAGCGTGTGCTACTTGTACGCTTGCTATGACCACTCGGCTAGGCTCAAGTAAATTAAATAATATTAAAAAACAAAGCATTTAATTCTAACAAAGCCAATAATTGTTCTTCAACTTGTATTGAATTTCTATATAATTGGATATAATTACGAAAAATTTCATACCAAGTATTAATAAATGTAACGTGAAAGAAATTACAGTTAGCAAATTACTTTTATAATTCTCAAGCAATACCCAAATTAATTTATAGTTAATTTAGGGATATTTGTCTCTCATTATTATTTTTCTTCTTCATACTCAAAGCACAATTGGTAAAGCTACTCAGATTCGCGGATTTATTAAAACAATATACAATATACGAGTTCAAAAATCCCTTGGAACTTCTGCCCTCTGGGACAGTGTCGCTTCTCTCATATACTGTGTTGAAAAGGCCTGGGTTTGATATCCACTGGTAAACTAAGGTGAGAGTTGCATGGTTTTTTAACCGGAAGCTCGGTTTTCCATCCGCGAAACACGGAAATTCTCCTAAAATAAATGCTGTGTACAGATGCCAAATATTTGCGGCTTGTATACAGCCCTTGTGTTGTTCATTTTTCATTTTTAAACTCATGTTTGATCATCATTAGAAACACACATAGCAAACTGACGAAGGCATACCTGAACCGTTAAAAATATAATGAAGTTATATTTTTCCGGATAGAATTTAATTGAATAACCTCTGCATTATATTCGAACCATTGCCATCTTCAGTTTAATTTAAAATTGGGGTCATAACCTTGTTATTTTATATACATGTTTAAGACTTTGAACACTAATGGAAAGGGAAACTGGAATACAACAAAAGAGTCATATTTTGACTAAAGTTGATGTAATGTTAAGAGGGATTATACAAATAAATGATTAAATTTTCAAATGATTACAATAAGTAATTTTTGAGACATTAATGAATAATGTTTACATTATTTAAAATGAAAATCGAGTGTGTCCCCATGCTTGAATACGAGCGCTGACTTCCCTGTGCATTTGGTCGAAGAGGTATTGGATGCTATCTTGCAATATGTCATTCCAAGCCAGAACCATTGAGCCCTCATTTGAGGGCTTGAAAGTCCACATATTGATTTAGGTTCATGCGGCTTTCACGTTAGACGGGGGGGGGGGAAAGAGATCTGTTGATCTCTCGCAGGCCATGGGAGCGTATTCACTTCTTGACTGGCATTATTCATATTCTCCAAAAACGGGACGACTGAGTTTATGACATATTCAATAGAATAATGGGGCCATTTCATTTCTTCCCACAAAATTATTTTTTACGTTACACCCCACAGCTCCCCAAATCATTACCCCTGGAGTCTGCGATGTCTCTCTTTTTCTTGGGTCTGACCTTCATTCGTCCATTAGTCATCCCGAGGCTGAAACGGCTCACATTGCTGAAGACATTCATGACTATGAATAGAAGTGATAGACAAACAGTTCAGTGGGACTTGGGGTCGCAGCCCTAATTCCAGCGACGATTGTGAACTGTTCAAAGGGTTGCGCACGGCACAACAACACTCCTGTTCTGGGCATAGGCTAACCGTTTGGGAAAGACAAGGGATATGCCGGTTCTACCTTTTGTGTGTGATTTCTTCTGGAAGGTCCTGTACTATATCTTCGAACATGCGTGCTTTTCTCTTCCCGCTATGTCCACCATCGAAGAACTGTAGGCGCCCCTCGTCCAACTCGTTCAGTATCATCGCGGAACGATATTCCACTCTCTGGTATGCCGACTATCCGGCTTCTCTAGAAGTCCGTCATACAAATTTGTCTTCTCGGCATTATTCTAGGAATACAGTAAATTTTAATCAAAATTTTCTAAATACTTTTAATTTTAATATAAAGAAACAGTGATTTGATTTCAACGATAGAATTTGTGTGCGAACAACATTATATATCTCTATCTCTTTTAATACTGAATTAATTTCCCTGAAAATTATTATTTAGTTTATTTCTGTAATCCATCTTAACATTATCACTAACTTTGGTCAAAATCGGATCACTCTTGCGTGGTGTTCTGGTTTTCGTAACCTTTAGTGCTGTATATATTTGTAAGGCCGTGGTGTCATTTCCAATTCTGAATACATAATAGAAAAATGCTTATAACGTTTTATATTTCTATCCAGAAAACAAGAATTTTACGAACCTTGCATCTAAAATATCAAATCGACTATGGATGAATTAGTCCGTTATTTGTTTTTTATCTTTCTTAGATGGATTGAACAACAGTAAATTGCGAGGATTTTGTTTGTTTTTTGAAACAAATTAAAATTTCCCTTTCCACTTAAAGCATAATGAGAAGGAAATGGCGGAAAACGATATGACTCAATTAATACACGAGTATATAAGTCTTTTGGATATTGTAATTATTTCTCTTACCATAATCCATCTATCAGCTCTTGTATCATAAGTCTCAATAATACCAGTAGGACTTCCTCCGCTCCAGCCGCCAACTGCAAACATAATTTCGTGTGGTATCCTTGGGAGAGCTAACTCGGGCGTCACAACTTCACTATTTTGTTTGTAAATTATTCTCAAGTCATACATAAACTTGAGAGTTTCAATGACTATTGGCTTGCAGCTATCGTTATTAGATACAAAGGGGTGTTGTTTAACTTTCTCCATAAAGTAACCGTTGCTTAACAAGCCAAGGCGAACGCAGTGCATTAATTCGACGATGTATGTCTTCCGTTTTTCAGTATCATATTCAATCCATCGGATTACAGCCTCCCAAACAACGCTTTCTTTGGCAATATTCAAGTTTTCGGAGCTAAATATAGGAATAATATCTTCTAAATTTAACTCCAACAGTTCTTCACTCTTTTCGGCCACCTCTACAAAATTAGTCATTAAGTATCTGAAAATATACAAATTACAGTATTAACACAATAGTTAAATATTGATATGTCTATATATGTATTTGGTTGCTTTATGATCAAAAGACAGACAGACAGAGAGAGCGGGTCAAAATTTAATCCTTCTTCATCTAATACAAAAGGCGTTGGTTCTGTATAATTAGCTTTCTTAACTTCATCTACGCATGGAGCTTCTTAAGTTGTATTATTTTAACATCGTACAATTATTGTTTGACATTTTTTATTACAGTCTGCACCCGCAAGATTCAAAATGGTTTTGTGGGAAAACGTATCACGATGGTGATGAGAGCATTTTTACGATTTTTGAATGTGGAAGGAGTGAGCCCATTGAAAATCTTCGTAGGGTGGTTAGTGTGTGTGTAGTTTGAGAACTTTTTATCAAAAAGAAAAGTATATAAATGGGGCCAAAATTTTAAAATGGAAGCCATGATCTGGAAAAAAAAGCATCTTTCCTGCAGGAAAGCTGATGCCACCGTACGAGGGGATATCAAAAAGTTTGTACCCTGACCTAGATGAAACATCAGTAGAAAGATGCTGTTTTTAATAATTTGTAAATAATCAATAATAAATAATTTTAATAATAATCAGGCCTAAGTTGTCTACTTAGGCCTGACGTAGCCGAGTGGTCAGGAGCGAGAGTGCATAGCACGCGTTCCTTGAGTGGACCGGGCTTCAAGCCCGTGACTACTAAATACGATAAATATTTGTATTGACGATTTATTGTAAACTCTACTGACTGTTGTCGTGCCGGAGTATAAACAGAAAATTTATTTATTTTACATATTCAGTAACTAACATGCGAAATTTCATTCCCGTAGGTCAGTGGTTCTCAAACTACTGAAATCTTCGGACCCCTTCAAAAATCAAAAAAAGTTTGCGACCCCTATTATAACATATGCATGTATATATATATATATATATATGATCGACCGTTTCCAAAACCCCCCGGAACTGGTCGACGGACCCCCAGGGGTCCGCGGACTCCAGTTTGGGAAACGGTGCCATAGGTGATTGTACACCAGAGGTGGAGCCCGGAATCTGAGAAAGGACGCTATGGTTGACAAAGTGGAGTATCGAGCAGTGATCAAGTTCATACATTTACAGGGCAAGAAAGATCAGGAAATTGACGAAGAAATGAAAGCTGTGTATGTGCAGAATTATCCATCCTATGACTCTGTGGAAACGGGTTTTCCAGCGCGGTCTTCCAAGTGTCTTTGACGAGCCAAGAGAAGGAAGGCCATCAACATCCACAGACAGTGAGACGGTTGCAAAGGTTGAGCAGCTGGTGCTGAGCGACAGACGTGTGACAATTCATTTCATCACAAATGCAGTGGGAATTAGTTATGGGTCTGCCCACAGAATTTTACATGACCATCTGCACATGTCTAAGGTCTCCACACGATGGGTTCCAAGATTGCTGATGCCGTTGCAGAAGCAATGCCGAACGCAATATTCTCGCGAACCGTTGGATTTGTGTAATGCGGATGTTGAGAACTTTTTTGATCGGTTGGTGACAAATGACGAATGCTGGATGTTCCAGTATGATACGGAGACTAAAGACATGTCAAAGCAGTGGAAGCACACCTCCTCCCCACCTCCCAAAAAGGCAAAGACCACTCCATCTGCGAAGAAGGTGATGTTGTCCGTGTTTTGGGACAGAAAAGGGGCTATCTTGACATTACCTCGTGGTTCCACACTTACCGGAGAATACTACAGCTACAGAAATCTTTTGAAAAAGATACGCGATGCTTTGAAGATGAAAAGACGTGGGATGTTAACCAAAGGTGTCCGTCTTCTGTCAGACAATGCACCGGCCCACACGGCCGTTGTCACCACCTATTTTGTTGCACAGTGCGGCTTCGAACTATTGTAGCACCCACCCTATTCGCCTGGCCTAGCACAGTCAGACTTCTTGTTTCGAGAAATGAAGAAACCATTGCGTGGACGCCGCTTTGATTCGTTTCAGGAAGTCATCATGGTTTCAGGCAAAAAAGTGCGGACTTCTGTGATCAAGATTAAACAACTGATCCATAGATGGGAGAAATATGTTACTATACTTGGAGAGTGCATAGAAAATGATTAAAGTTCCTTTGAAGTTTCTTTCACCTTTCTAGGGCTATTATTTCTAGGTAAGGGTACGAACTTTTTGATATCCCCTCGTATTTTGGGAGAAAAATGGAGTTATTTTGGAAAGTTACATGGAATGGATAATTATCAACGGGACTTAGTAATGTGGTCTGTTTACGAGCCATTTGAAGCATGTAGTCCACACTAAACATCAAGGGTTGTACTCAAAACAGGTTTGTTCAGTGTACTGTTTTTTGACCAGTGTTCTGCAAGCGTCTCTCAAATGCGAAATATTTCATAAAATATTATCACTTATATATATAAATAAAAAGAAAATATTCCCACGTATCTATACTAAAAACAAATTGTTGTGATGTAATTTAATTTGAATTAATTTTTTTCTAGTCCACACGACAATTTTTTTTTTTTTTGGAAAAGTGAATGAATTAAATAGTTTATATATGAATTAATTTGTTTCTAGTCCACACGACAAATTTTTTTTTCTTTCATTTTTTTTTTTGGAAAAGTGAATGAATTAAATAGTTTATATAGATTAGACGAAGCCTCCGTAGCCGAGTGGGCAGGAGCGGGAGTGCAGTAGCACACGCTCTTTGGGGTTCAAGCCCCTGACTGCTAAATACGGTCTATATGCCAACTTGCACTGGACCAGCGTGGCAGATTATGGTCCATTTCCCTCAGCATGAATTGTTGAGGAGGCTTCCATCCTGCAGTGGGTTGATAATGGCTGCACTTTACTTTTTATATAGATTAGGTGCAGTAGCACTTCAAAATTTCTTTGGTTCCTTGCTGAGCCACTGAAGAGATTCTTCCCTGATTGTATCGGGTCATTAATTTCGCAATGAGCTAGAGGAGGAGGAGACTGTGTTAAAAATAATTTGTTTTTACCACAGATTTGAATAAAGAATTATTTGACTTTTGCTGTTTTCATTTGAACCATTTGTATATACTGTATCCTCACATATGTCCATTAATGCATTTATTGATTTATTATTCTCTGCCGGTGTATTCCTTATGTTCCGAAGTTCTAGAAGTATTCATATTTTAAAAAATATTATTCGTTAATGCTTATCTAAACTGCTTTTTTTAAAAATTAAATAACAATTATAATTGCAATGTTTCACTTTATTCTGTTACTGCCCTTCTAAAGTGCTTATTATTATCGTGTTTTTCGATTATAAAAATGACAAAAAATATGGCTGGGCTCTCTCTAGAAGTTGATATTAGAGTAAGCTAGAAAGCACTTTACGATTTCTGAATGTTAGTATTAATAATAGGTAATTTAGTGTAAGGAAGTTAGAGATATTTGCGCACCAATTGAAAAAAGAAAATTACCCTGTTTCCTCCTTGGTATTACTAGCAGGCCGTTGAATTTTTCCAAGCAGTCAGCATCAACTGCTCGTGGAAGCAAGTTATTTCAGTTGTGTAATTTTTATATTTAACAACTTTGTCTAAAAGAAGGCTTCCTATAATCCAGTCTCTAATTTTTCGCTCATAGTTTGAATTAATGCACCCTTTAAATACCATGAAATTGGCATTTAAAGATATTTATTAAATATATTTAAATTAATGGTATTAATTAATTAAGTTATTTATTTATTAATGGTATTTATTAAATCTCAATTAGATCCCTATCTTAAAATACCTAGTTACCAAGATATGTTTCCCACATATTTGAAATCGCTCCTCATAAGTTATGGGCACCCTTGAGCCAGTTTCACCAGATGCGTTGCCCATCTTTGAACCTTTTCAAGAAGTTCCTTACCTTTCCTTAAGTGTGACTGCCATACTCGAACACAGTATTCCACTTATAATATGTGATTCCATAATGTCCCATTCATGCTATACCGCTCACAGTTGCATTAATCATACATTATTTCTACAAGAGTATTGCTTCCTCTTGTAGAAATCATGGGGTTTAATTTATTAATCTCATGAATAAATCTTAATGCATTCAGGCAGAACGAGTTCTTACATGCATTTAAAATGCTTTGTAGTCTGTAGTTTTTATATTTCGTTCATATGATACAAGCGAATTTTATTATGGAATATTTACTTACTTGTGTGCTTTTTTCTCCATTTCTGGACAGAAGTAATCGTGCGCAAATCTCCGGATTCCAATACAGTTTTCGGCATTCATATTGTCTAGAATGAAGTGACAGCAGTCATCAATCATTCCTATAACATTGAATTGGTCTGCAGCTGGTAATAAATCAGTTACATTACCACAGTGGACGTGGGTTACTCTGGTATACGCGTATTCGATTATAAGACGTAACATGTCTGTGGAAATGCCCGGAACTGTAATTTCATAACGTTCTTGGGAGTTTAGGGTGCTTGTGAAGAGGGCACGGAAGTAAGGACTACACGCGGCCATGATGGATCTGTGAATCGGAAACACACCGCCATCCATAGTTCGAAGTTGGCCATCGCACAGTTCACCTTCTTTCCTCATTTCCATCAAAATATCCATGGCTTGAAAACAGAGGATCTGATCGGGGTTTTTAAGGCCCATCTCTCGACCGTTATTAAACTGTCAAGGAGAGCGGTGTCAGTTTCTAAAAATCCCTGGTTAATAGTTAAAAACAAAAAAAGAAACCAACCAGTTATGGTACGGTAAGTCCTTGTGGTTCTGCACGACAGTAGATCTTCAGTAACCACTACAACTGTAGCCCCCCTTGCACCCGGGCAAACGAACCACTGCCCGTCTAACCTTGCAAAGGTTTGGGTATGTTAAAACTGCGTTGCTATTGTTGATTCTTTATTTGACCTTTTTAAAACTAGAGTAGTGTTGTTGCTGGATAATTGTTATGATCGATTTTGTTGATAAAAGCTTGGTACTTATTTACTTGGAAGCGTTCTTTATTCTTACAAATGCATTGTTACCTCATCTGTTCTCAAAGAGCTCGAAATATAATTGTTGTAAACTGAATATTATTTACTATTTTATCAAAACAAAGGGGCGGACGGGTTGCCGTTATTCCATCAATCGGCCACTGTGTGAAAAGGATAAAAAAAGATGATTTGTTTTAGTCGCAAGAGTTGTAATCCTAGACTGTTTTCGATCTTTGCTCAAGACTATCCATGATATTGCGCTCTTCTCAGTTAATTATAGAGAGGATTCCGGCCGTTTCAACTGGTGTTATGAAGATTTTGAACCAAGAGCAATGGTCCCATGTGATGCACATGGATTTATACTCAGTTGAGAGAGAGAGAGAGAGAGAGAGAGAGAGAGAGAGAGAGAGAGAGAGAGAGAGAGAGAGAGAGAGAGAGAGAGAGAGAGAGAGAGAGAGTCGTTCAGTTAACTAAATAAAATTGTCAATATTTCGGATCCGCTTTGGGAATTCCGTTCTCAAGACAAGTTGCTATACTGTAGAAGCTACTAGCTCTTTTGAGTGATTGCAAACTGAGGTCATGTTACCACCTGTCTTAAAAGAATCCAGTCGCCTTTACAGTATAGCAGCTTATCTTGAGAAAAATATGATATGATATCATCTTTTTCACCTCTTGCTGACAATTAATAAACCATTTAGTATTATGGCCGAATGATGCAAGAAAGCAAACTTTTTCTGCATCAAACAAAAATAAATAACTAAAATAATAATAAAAATTCAAATAAAATAGAATACTCTTACTACTCCCATATATTTTTTTGTTTATTGTACAGTATTAGGCAGTTCCGGCGAACTCTTGGCAATTTCGTCCTATTTAATATCATACAGATAAATCATGCAGACAATATCATACAGATGTAAAGAACAGAAGATAGTTTCTGTGATGTCTATATGCAGATCAGAGATATGATATCACATTCTAGAATTTATCAAGGATATAGATAACTGTAGTTAGTATATTATAACTCCACTAGTGATTTTAAATTCTGATACTCTTTTTATGACAACTATGTCCACTTTAAGAATATAATACTCAGAGATAAGATGTCAAATTCTAAAATTCGTCGTCGAGGTCGGGGTGACATATCATCTCCATCCGTAGAACAATGCGGATGGAGAGAAATTAATTTGTGATATATGAGACGAAAGTGGAAAAGAAACTGTTAAAGCTAAACATAAAAATGTCGCCAAATATCACAAATTCATTTTGGTTCATGCCGGAGTTTAATAAACTTCTCTTGTCCCTTTCCTTAAAGAATTCCTCATGTGTAAATGTAGATGGAAAATATTCAGTTTGTCAGCAACCTGAACATGGTCATCAGTTAAATCATTAACTTCTATTGCTAATATAAGCATAGAAGTCTTTGCTGCTGTTCTTTGCATTATTTGCCCGAGACTCCTCATAATCTGCCGCCCACCGGGCTAGCCGGATGGGTAAAGTCCCTGCCTGGCAACCCAAAGGTCGTGGGTTCGAATCCTGCCTCGGGCTTGGATCAGAGTACTGCAGAAACCTTGGGAGGTGCATTATAGCCACAGAAGCCGATGCGCCAACAACTAACTAAAAAAAAAAAAAAACATAATCTGCCCTAGCTTTATGACTTGATTACAGACTGGTTTATATCTATCATAGGCTTCTGTGTCACCTGATACTTTATATGCATCCTATGCATTTTCTTCCTTCTCTGCCACAGGTTTCATCAACTGTAGCCCCCCTTGCAATCGGGTTTGACATCCATTTAGATCTAAGCCTTGAATATTATTTCTTAATTGGTATGAAAAGCTTAGTAGTTTCTACTGCTATTTCCCTGAATGCTTCCCATTTAGAATTTACTGCTGATATCATCATTTGGTCGCACTGCATAGAATTTAAAACTGTCTGAGACCGCTGTAGTCATCGTTACTAAAGCAAAAGACCTTCCCTTTTCCCTTGACAGTAGTTATGTCTTTAAGTAAATCCGACATCAATAAATTGTGATTACTGCCACCCAGTGGGTCTTTTACCTTCAAATTCTTAATGCATGAAGAATCGTTGCTGATAATCAGATCAAGAGTATTGCTTCCTATTTTCGCCTCTCCGACATGCCGCTGTGGAAAACAGTCATCCTCTTAAATTGATGACTTTATCATTCAAAAGAATGGCAGAAACACTGCCCTCCCAGCTGAAACTCAATCTTCAGTGGATTATACAGTATCACCAGCTTGTGACTTATACTTGCCTTTACAGAGCTTGTGGACAATTCCCCTTGGATTTTGATTTCTGGACGTTCTAATTAGCTCCTTCCAACTCTAGAATTTTTCTTTTCGTTGTAAAATGCACATATCGCTCCGCAATCACATATTCTGTGTATGGTGTTGTAGTCCCTTCATCATCACCAGTATGTTTTCTGCGTTGAAATCGTTTCTTTGGTTTGTGTACATTTTGCCTAAACTCTTTTTGTCAATTCATTACACCACCACCTAACTGATGCTCGCTTTATTTGAGTCTGTTTTATAGACGCAGCCGATACCTTATGTATCTCTCTGGAAATTCAACTGCATCACCTGCAGCCTTATGTGACGAGTTTCTGTAGATTCCCCCCCCCCGCCAAGTTTATCTTGGATCATATCATCAAAGCGAGTCCAGGTTACATATTTGACAACAAAAATCCGCAATTCATTTGGTGCCTAAAAGAGCATAAATCCATGGGTTTTTCGCTACATGTAAAAGTTATCGAAAGATGATGCAGTTGAATGGTCATTCGAGAGGGTGCATAAGTACACGTGCTTTGAATGAGCTTGAGTCAAGCCCATGACGTCTAAATACGGTGCTGTTTCTCGTAATCTCTGTACCGTGTGAACTCTTCTGACTGTGTGGTCGTCCTGGAGTGTAAACAGAAAATTTATTTAAACACAGCCTACTTTTACAGATCAACCAGAAATTATTTTAGTTCCCCCATCGGACTTTTGAGCGAGTGATATCTATGTTTGATTCGTCATTCACAGTCCAATCCAGAATGCTGAGACCTGGCATGGTATATTATGAATTACCGACTTGTAAGCGGCCACCATTTCATCCAGTTTTCGCTCTCTAGGATCAGTGTACCCTGATCCACTTTTTTTTGCATATGAATCCGTCGATGCTATAATTGGCGTGTCACTAAACTGTTCGAGAGTACTTTATATATGTCAAATATATCGCTAATTCTCCACATTACCCATAAGGTAATTGTCCAGTTCTGCTAGAGACTTTTAGCCATAAGATTAAATGTACAGTTTAAACAAATCAGTACGGATTTAAACAGGGAAAATTTGCTGAAGACGCTATTAGTATTAGTAACGGCCGCATGGCGCAAGAAAGCCATATGGCTTATGCTGCACCAGCCAAAAAAAAAAAAAAAAAAAATCCGAACAAAACAATGATGAAAACAGAAAAAAATAATATAATAAAATAAATAACTAAATAATAATAATTAATAAAAAAAAAGGAAATTAAACCTATCATTCTATGCGCTTCCCTTACCCGAAAGTACTATCCAGATGACCTTTGAATTTCCCCAAACTGTCGGCCTCTACCACCATGAAGGCAACTTATTCCAGTAATTTATAACTCGCTGGCTAAAATAAAACCTCCTGCAATCCAATCTAAACATTTTCCCCCGTAACTTGAATTTATGTCCCCTAGTTCTAGCATCATTTATAATCTTGAAAATTTTGTCCTCATTTATTTTACTGATGCCTCTCAGAGCCTTAAACACCTCAATCAAATCTCCTCTAAGCTGTCTAGTTTCCAAACTCTGCAACCCACATATTCGAAGTCTTTCTTCATAAGGACGCCTTTGTATGTATGACTTAGTTCATTATTGTGATACTGCTACTGATAAATATGTTATGGCGGTGTTCATAGACTTCGAGGGGCCGTTTGATTCACTGTGGTGGGAGAGTGTATTAAATGTGTTAGCAAAGATGAGTTGTTCATATCAACTATGTATAGTTGATATGAAGTAATAAGAAATTATTTTACAAATAGGAAAATATCAGTAAGGGCACGTCATTTAGTTTACGACATACTGGTATATCGCGGATGTCCCCAAGGTTCCGTACTGGGGCCTGTGTGTGTTGGAATCTTGTATTAGATCAGTGGCTCTCTCAGAGTCTTGAACACTGTCACTTTATAGCATACACAGATGATTTGGTAATTTGTGTTCCGGTGTCTTCAAGATTGGTCTTGGAGAAAGGATTAAGAAAATATTGGAGAATCTGACCCAATGGGTTACATTATATAAGTTGAATATCTCTATAACAAAAACTAAGCTGATGGTTTTTAAAGGGGCTTTCAATTATGATTGTCCACCTACTGCATGTATATATAATAAACAAAGAGCGTATGTTAAAACCAATAAGTATTTAGGAATAACTATAGATGATAAGTTAAGTTTTACAGAACATGTAGAAAATTTAGCTAATAAAGTAAGAACTTTTAGTGCTGCTATAATTAGGATAACCAGAACAGAATGGGGGTTAAATAAAAAAAAACCCTTAGATTGTATTATAAGGCTGTTTTCCTGCCAATTGTTTCATATGCTGCTGGTATTTGGTATAGGAGGGCAAATATTGTTAGAATTAAAAAATAAATTTAATTCCATACAGAGGGTGATGTTATTAGCAATTAATCAAGTATGTAGAACTGTTTCAACGAATGCCCTTCAGGTGATAGCTGTGGTGTTATCCATGGATTTGCATGTGATATGTAGAGGGATGGTGTATCATTTAAAGAAGGGTAGGGAAGTTAGCTTTATGGGAATAACTTCTAATACATCTGTTAATATGAAAATTGAGATAAAAAGAATTTAAATGAATTATATAATATAATAAATGGTAATGTAGGTGGAACGATAGTACGACTGGTCTAGTCACGAAATACTTTTTGCCAGATGTTCGCTATTTGTCATTAAACAAAAAAATTGATTGTTTTTTCCCAGCTATGACGGCTTCTTTTATATTGACAGGACATGGGTCATTAAATGCAAAACTGTTGGGTATAGTGACAGATCAGTTTTTGTATTTGTGGGATTGAAGAAGATTGGAAACATGTATTATTAGATTGTAATCTGTATACTGAAGAAAGATCTCTGTTGTTTTAATAAGTAATGTTAATGAATTACACTTGTTTGTCTCAGATAGAGATAGATTTAATACTTTTCAACATTTTTGTCTTAGTGTCTTTAGAAAAAGAAGATAATTGCTGCAAGCCACTCAGTAGACTGGGGTTCGAGCCCGTGACCACCAAATACGAAGGATGCGGAAAGGTCAGGGAATGACCACCGCATATCCCCTTAGCAATATGTCCTGAGTTGCTAATGCTCCTAAAAACCAAATAACAATAACAGCAAGCCACTCAGTAATATTTCACTCTTTTTTTTTTTTTTCCTCGTACCCATAGTTTGGTTTTTTTTTTTTTTCTCTCTCTCTCCCTTAGTTTGGGTTTAAAAGAATTTTTTTTCCTTCTCACCCATACTTGTTGTTTTTAATAATTTGTAAACCCATAATTTGTAGTTTTATTTTAATTTTAGTTATTTTAATATTACCATTTTTTATATAGATATATTTTTTAAATTAATTAATTAATTATATTATTTATATATATAATATTTTGTATAATATTGACGATAATAATATAGAAGGTAATTCAAGCAGACAATACCAAGCTGGATTTAAAGAAATGCAAGGGATATAAATATATTAAAAAAAAAGAAAAATTTAACTACCTTTAATTGGTTTAGATTCAAATTACTTAATCTCTGGATTTTTTATATTTTATATATATACGGCATGTGCGTTTTGTATGCAATAAAGAGTTCTTATATTAGCAGATATTGATCGTTACAGAAACAGAGAACTACTGGTCGTTTTTTTCCTTCAGTCTGGGTGGTTGGCCCAAGTTGAAGTCATCTAGATTGTCGGTAGACAACCATAAGTTTTATGTACAAATTTTGTACAAATGTACAATTTTGTATATATATACAGTATATATATATATTTTTTTTAAATCCAGCTTGGCATTGTGCTTGAATTATCTTCTATATTATTATCTTCAATATTATACAAAATATTTTATACACATTATGGTCGTAATGCATAATTGCTCTAGCAACTGCATTAGCCCATAAGTATTAGTTACAGCTTGTTACAATTTATTAACTTTCTTTCTTTCCATATTACTCATATATATATATATATATATATATATATATATATTTTTTTTTTTTTTTTTTTTTTTAGCTGGTACTCAGGATTGGGCACCCTAAGTACGAGATTTGCTGGCATCCACTGGTATGTCATAGTATAGCACAAAGTCCCGCATCCACCCGCCGGTGGATGTGGGATTTTGTGCTATAGTACAGACTATTGGAACAGGCCCGGCTCCACATGCCGTCGAACGTGCGCCGGGAATTGGCTATCCAGAAGACAGCTGCTCCCTGGTGGCAGAATGGCTTGACATGGATAACATATACTAGAGTATAGTAGTGTAAAGTGTGTTGTTGTCATATAGCACCAGGGGTTTCCCCCATCTCCGCGTTGCTTTCATCGTGGGTGTACCAGTTAACTGGAAATGCCAGAGATTTAAAAGTGTATGGACATTGTATAGGTGTAGTGTCATGTATCGTTGTTCATCTGGTCATTTAGCCGCTGGACCCCTATTGAGGCTCAACGTTGCCCCACTTTTGCCCCGTGGAGGCAGACCAGGAACCCAGTAGACTTAGATTTACTCTGGCAGGTCCTGCCGCTTACTTTCATGAGATTTCGGCGGCAAGGACCTTAAAATGATTTTGAATTTGATGCATGCGTCATCGATTGTTGGGGGTATCGCCTAGAATGAACAGGCCGAAACGGCGAATCTATACTTTGAGCGAAATTTGATTTGGTGTGTGGGGCATCGTTTGAGTAAGGTGTAAGGTGTAAGGTGTGTTGGGGGTCTAACGGCTCCTGGGGTTTCCCCCATCTCCGCGTATTTTCTATGTTTCGGGCAAGCCTGAGATTTTTTTTTTTTTTTTTTTTTTTTTTTTAAATATATATGGTTCATGAGCTATGTGGCGTGTTGTGCCCTTTGTTCATCCGGCCTATTAGCCGCCAGGCCCCTAGTGGGACCTGACGTTTCCACACCCTGCCACGAGGAGGCTGGCCGGGTGTACCCAATGAAGCTATTTTACTCTGGCGGGTCCTGCCACTTACTTTCCTGAGATTTCAGTGGCAAGGACCTAAAAAAAAAAAAAAAAAAAAAAATATATATATATGTATATAAAAATAAAATACATTGGAGAAGTCGCGAGCATAGTTTAGTAAGTTAAGGTTCTTTTAAACATCGTTTGGGGTTTACACTGAAAGTCTGTAAGGCCTAAAAGGTCGGGCATAAATTTTGGTGTGTCTTAAATTTTGACGTTGGGCTGATCGCTATGTAAGATGACAGTTTTGGGTGGGGAGGCAGAAGACTGGGGGTGGAAATAGGAAGCAAAGGGGTCGATAGAGAAGATGACCCCCCGTTTTTCAGTGGAGCATGCCCATGCTCCACCAGAGGGAAAGAAGGGTGGCAAGGGGAGAAGAGGGTTCTTCCCTTGCGAGGAAATGGGGTTTAAAGAGAATCCTGCAGGTGCAGGATCTGAGAGCCAGATGGCGCTCTACTCTAGCTCTGGGACGCTTCAGTGTTGGTCTCTTTCAGGAATTTCATCAGTGTGACGAGAATTTGTCTTGTCTGTGGTAGTTTTCCTCAAGATAGTTGTTTTCTCCTTTTCCTGTGAGCAGCTTTGATTGGCACTAATGGTGCATTTTTTGAACTGTTGGATTTTCTTCTTTGTTTCTGGTTTGTTTGAATTTCTCCGTTGTTCTGGTTCATCCATTCCTTCTAAGTTTAGGCTTTTCTATTGAGTGTTGTTGTCTTCCTGTTGGACAGATTGTATTGCAATAATTGTTTTCCTTCTTGTAAATAGTTGAGTTGCAAAGTTGGTAAAAGCTACAAACTCCTCTTGTGAATTCAGGAGTCGGGATTCTTGGTTAATTGGATTGTACTGGATGTTTCTAATGAGGCTCGCTCTTATGTCGTCATAATTTTCACATTCATGCATGATATGAGTCCATGATTCGGGTTCTCCGCAAGTACAATTTCTATCTTCTGTTATGCCTAGCATGTTTAGCTTTTCCTTGAACGGACCATGACCCGTTAGTAGATACGTAGCGTTAAGGCCCGGGAAAAACCACAGTGGGGCTTTCGGGTGCATTTTTGTCACCAGTGGAAGAAATTTATGGGTTATTGCTCCTTTGGTGGTTTCATTCCACCTTCTTTGCCAGGTTTCTGTTAGGAATTCATCTATCCTTTTTTGTTCCCTCTTCCAGCCACTAGTCACGTCAAGGGTTATGCCACAGGTTGTAATTGGAATCGCTTTTTTGTGATAATACACTAGTCCCGCGCGAGCAACTTCCAGGTCAAGGGGTAGTGCACCTGCAATGACCTGGAGCGCCGCCGTACTAACTGTGCTACTCGCTCTAGTGATTGTAAGTAGTATGTTCCTCTGAATTGTTTCAAGAATTTTCCTGTTTGTTACTGTGCTGGTTTTTGTCATCCATACTGGCGATCCGTACATAATTACCGGGATGAAGAGGGTTTTGTAATATAGGGAGAGGATCTTTTTATTTAGCCCCCAGTCCTTACGTGTGATTCTTGATATAAGTGCTGTGTATATGCGTATCTTCTTCCTGAGGTAGTTTAAGTGCGGTTTAAATGAGAGATTGCTGTCAATGATAATTCCTAAGTATTTTATCTCGTTTGATAATTTAACTGTTATTCCTTCTACTTTGATTTGTGGTGGCCTGTTTAAGTTTAGTTTTCCTTTCAAGAGGACCGAGTTGGTTTTTTCCGGTGCTAGTTTTAGGTTATTTAGTTTAACCCAATCCTGTAGGATTTGCAGCGCTCCATTTGCTTGTTTTTCAAGGTTGGCTCTTGAATCAGCTGCTGTGATTAAAAGTAAATCATCGGCAAAGGCCTGCGCCTCAACCTCCCCCAGGTCCTTGCAGAGAAAGTCATCGAGGACCAAGTTCCACAGGAGTGGCCCCAGAACAGAACCCTGGGGGCAGCCCCTGCGAACTGCACGTGATAGGCTGGAATAGGGCGCAAGGATCTGCACTTCCCTGTCAGTGAGATACGACTTTACACAGTCAAATAGATTTTTTGGAAGGGCTGCAGCACGAAGCCTCGCCAGGACGCTCGGCCACCAAAGGGTGTCGAACGCCCCAGCGAAGTCCACCGCGATCACCAGGAAGTACTTGCTGGTACATTGTGCAGCTCTGTTAAGGAGATCTCGGATCGCATCAATAGTAGAGGTTCCAGATTTGAACCCATATTGTTTTGAGTTGCTAAGGTTTGCTTCCATATAGTGCTGTTCAATTCTCTTGTGTAGTAGTCTTTCCAGGATTTTGCTCACCGTCGATAGCAAGGCAATTGGTCTATAGGATGTTGGCAGTTCCGGCAGTTTTGTAGGGCTTTTTGGTATTAATTTTAAGATGGCTTTTTTCCATTGTGTTGGAAAGTGACCTTGCTCCAGGCAACTATTGTACAGTCGTAGTAGGAGTTGTGGGACACATTCAGCAGTCTTTTTAATCATCTCTGGTTCAATTAGATCTAAACCTGGGCATTTTTTGTTTTTTGTTCTGCCCGACGCTTCTTGGAGCTCCTCAAGAGTAAACGGCGGTTCTTTGTGGGTGTTTATGTAACTTTCATTTGCGTGACATATCTCCTCCTGCTCCAGTGTCAGTTCTGTTGGCGGTTCCACGAATATTGCTGCAAGAATATTTGCAACTGAGTTTCTCCACGTTGTAGTCAGTGAGCCCTGTGGGGTTTTTGTTGCCACCATAACTTCTCCTCTGGGGAGCTTGCTAGTTATGATTTTGAACACCACTCCCCAGGGATCGGTGTTTCCTGTTGTTTGGACGAATCTCTGCCAGCTTTCCCTTTTGCTCTTTTTGATTTGCTCCGTGTAGTGATTTCTAAGCTGGCGGTACCTGTTTCTCATTTCCGTGACTTCTTCCTGTGGCCAGCTTCTTCTTGCTCTTTGAAATTCTCTTCGTTTTCCCTGTACCATTTTCCTTAGCCTTTGCAGCTCAGGGGTCCACCAAGGCATTGGCCTTGAGATCGGAGTTCTCCTTTTCATGCTTGCTTCCGCCGCCGTGGTGATCATTTTAGTCATGACTCTTTGAAGGATTTCCGGATTTTCCATCTCTGATTGTATATTTCTATGGGCTTCCATGTAGGCCTGTTCTTGGCTACTTAGTGTCCTTTTGAATTTGTCCCAGTCAGCTTTGTGGATGTTGAATCTGTTCTGCATCTGTCTTAAAATAGGTATCCTTTCCAAGTTTTTGTTTATGGAGTATGTGATTGTCCTGTGGTCTGAAGTCGTCCAATCACTTTGCACTGTCCAGTCGGAGATATAATTTTCAATATTCCTTGTCACCAGGGTAACATCTATGGTCGATTCCCACAGTGTGTTTGAGAATGTGGGAAGGCAATGAGGTTGATTCATAACAGTAAAGATGGAATTTGATAGAAAGTCTTCTAACTTCTGTCCATTTGCTGTTGCTCGTCGATCAGGGGTATAGCTATGCCACTGTGGGGACCGGCAATTTACGTCCGCACCAATAATTATCTTGTTTCCAGCTAGGATTGACTGGACGTTTTCTAGATATGCTGTAGCAAAGTCAATTTCTACGCCGGGTCTACAATATAGAGCGATTATATAAATGGTTCCAACAGATGTGATCAGCTGGGCACAGGCTGCCCAGGGTGTGCAGAGCTGTTGGATTTTAGTGACAGTTATGTCTGGATTCCTTACTATAATTGCCGCCCAAGGCGTATCTTCTGTACAGTGCACGATTTTGTACGATATAGGGTATCCCCTCACCCGCTTCTGATGTGTGTATGGCTCCTGGACTATTACAATATCAGTGTTTTCCTCGTCTGCTTTCTTTCGGATCTGCTCTACCACTGCTCGGGCTCGCTGTGCGTTTAGTTGCTGTATCTTTAGGATCCCGGTGTTGTATGATCGTTTAGAGAGTGTCCCCATAATCGATCCTGGCCTGGTATAAACTCTTTGTGTGGATGTATGTTGGGCAGTTTGGATCTCTGATTGAGTGTGCATGATCTAATTTTAAGCTTTTGCAGTTGGCGCAGTTTGGTTCGCTAGCTTTATTCGGGCAGTTTTTAAATTCGTGCCCTTTTCCCGAGCAGTGGCCACAGGTAGATTCCTTCTGTGTGCATGTATGCGTTGTGTGGCCATGCTTGCAGCAGCGAAAGCATTTTGGTATCACCACATGTTCTCTGAAGCGCAGACTACTCCACTCGACATAGATTTGAGATTGGCCCTTGATGACTTGCCAAGCAACCGGAGCTAACTCTATCGTCCAGTTGCTATCTATTCCATTTCTTGCCTTTGTTTTGTATTTGGGCATAACTATATTTTTTGCTTCCTTGTGTGGGAGGACCTGTTTGAGATTCTTTCTAAAGATTTCCTGGGCTAGATGTTCTGGTGTTATGTCAGAGTCGACACCAAACACGACTACTGAGGGGCCCTTTCTTCGCGGGATTTCCGCCTTTAACCCAAGTGTCGTTATTTTGGTGTTTGTCAAGATCTGCTCAGCTTCCTCTTTGCTAGCCGTTTCTATCACCACTCCCGGGTTTCTAGTTTTCCTTATTGACTTGATTCTTGTGTTTTCAAAGTCACTCTTCATATTTTGTTTAACCTTTTGTTTTATTTGGTCGCTTGTATTTTTCCCTTCTTCTGTTGGTCTCAGGATTACTAGATTTGGTGTCTGCAGCAATGTTTTTTGTTTCTGACCTTGGTTATTGGTCTTGTTTGTGTCCTCAGGAAGTGTGTTCCTCAGCGCGTCAGTGTATGATGGGGTGCGCTGTAGCATTTGTATACCTCCATCAGTCTTGTATATTTGTAGTGCTGCGATTGCTTTTTGGTGTTCTACATTAGTTTGAAGTAGAATAGTTTCTAGTTTTGTCCACTGCAGGACTATCTTTGCTCTTATTTCAGAGGAAATTCTGCTGCTATTATCTCGCATTATTGTCTCTAGCGCAGCTCTAAGCACAAGCATTTGGTCAAGCACCGAGCCTTGTGGCAGGGTGGGGTCAAGGGGGAGTCCTTTTTCCCCTTGCTTCAGGTCTTCTATTCCGTTAGTTGGTTCTGGCGGTTCATTAGCCTCAATGTTACTCCTGGTTTCCCTGTCATATCTTGCGATGGTATTTTTCCTCTGTTTGCTTCTGGTTATTGCGCCTTGTTTAGGGTCTTGTTCTTCTGCCCTATTTTTGATGTTCATATCTTGTTCCCCGTCTTGCAGTGCCAATTGACTATATGGTTGGGTTGGGTTGTATCCATTCATCGTTTCTGTTTCATCTGCCTCCATTTGCTCAACTTTCGTTATAACGGGATATCCGGTTTAAAGGGGTTGAAATTTTGTACGTTTTAAAGAGGTCTGAAAATGCTGCCGAACGTCAACAGTGTCAGGTCCGTGTGATGATTCGAAGCCGCACGTCAACGTGTTTGGTAGTCACACAAAACTTAAGCCTGTTTGTCACTGCAGCAAAACAAAGCTTTCTCCAATTGTGAACGGGACCTCCTGCTGTAGAGTATCGCCGCAGGCAGGGAGGTGACACGAAACGGAGAGAGAGAGAAGGGAAAATGTCATTGCTCAGCGAAGCTAGTGTCCACTAACTGCAAATTATGCTATACAGAATTACTACAAGCTAGCGTCCATCTTGAAGAAGTGCATTGTCTGTCCCAAGCCAAAAGGAGAAATATACAAAATACTTAACTTTTGCTGGAGCAGCGCAGCTTAAACTTCATACACGAGTAGACGGGCGTTCATCGATGGTTACTGGATCACTTCTATGGTCGAGCATTTAATTTAATTCATTTAAATTACTTTTGAATAAGAGAGCTAAACACACACGGTGTACTAATAGGCGCCACCTGGCGCACCCATCGTTTGAGTACAGATAGAGTAGGGGGCGAGGTGGAAGACTGAGGGTTAAAGGTAGAAGTATGGAGGCGATAGGGAAGGTGCACCCAGATGTCCCGCCGACCCTCTCTTCACCTGGTGGGGAATGCCCATGCCCCACCAGGTGAAGAGAGGGTCGGCGGGAGAGTGTCTCCTCCCTCCTCCGCCAGGGAAGGGAAGGGAATAAAAAGGAATCAAGTCAGAGTGTTATGACGAGTGGGCCTGGTGTACTGGGGTCCACCAGTACACCAGGCCCACTCGTCATTCTTCGCCACCACTATTTCAACAGGGGTCATCTTCCCTATAGACCCCTTACTTCCAATTTCCAACCCCTCCAGTCTTCCACTTCCCCTCCCATCTCTTTCTCTTTACAACAGCGCCTGCCCCACACGTACAAATTTAAAACACCAAAATTCATGCCCGAACTATTAGGAAATATTATTACCTCCAGCGCTTATCCCTTATAGCCCCTCTAAGTTGCGTATAATGTACCATCTGTGGCCAAAAGAAAAGAAGAATTTTTATTTTATTTTTTATTTATTTATTTATTTTTTTATTATTATTATTTTATTATTATTTTTTATTATTTTTTTATTATTATTATTTTTTATTTATTTTTTATTTTATTTTATTATTTATTTATTTATTTATTATTATTATTATTATTTTTTTTTTATTATTTTTTTTTAAGGTCCTAGCCACTGAAATCTCAGGAAAATAGGTGGTAGGACCTGCCAGAGCAAACTGTAAGGGAACACCTGGCTGGCCTCCACGTGGCGGAGTACGTAAACGACAGGTCCCATCTGGGGCCTGGCGGCTAACAAGCCAGAGGAACAAGGGGCACAACATATTACACAATACATGATCCACACACTTTTAAACCTCTGGCCTTGACAGCGTACTGTCCTCGATACAAAGAACATACGCGGAGATGGGGTAAATCCCTGGTGCCGTTAGACCCAAAAAATACTCTGTACTCTGTACTGGGGTCCATGGTTAAGAAAATACAATGATATAATCCAGTAAAAGGTATTTAATACAATAAAATACAATGGAAGCTTTATCGACAAACACTGGAGTAAAACAGCGCATGTCTGTGCGACAACAATAGAAAACCAGCTTGAATGAATAACGTGCCTTCAGCTTATTGCACGCATAACTTTATCGGTTGTATTAAAAAATTTAGTCAAATTTGGTTGATAAAGAGACTCGACCGTCTCGAAAGCTTCCATTCTATTTTATTGTATTAAATACTTTTTACTGGGTTATATCATTGTATTTTCTTTCTCAAGTCAGAGTGCTCGATTCGTCGCCAACAAGGCGCGTCAGCCGCGAGGTCTAGATCGGTGGTTCCAATCCGGTTACTGGTTCAGTCCAGGATTGTGGTCTTTCATGCAGTTGAGTTCCGCGTCCGTTTCTCTAGATTCAGATGTAGATGTTGTTCTTTGTTAGAACTGCGTAGTCACATTTTGTGATGGTGTTTCAGCTTCCGTGATCAGGCGGGCTTAATTCTGGTCTCCGTCCTTAGTCTTGCCATAATATAGTGTTTCTTTGTTACTCCTCTACAGTTTTCTTTCATATTAACCAGTTTCAGTCTCTGAGTCTTCATTCGCGTTTTGATTGGGTTGCGGGTTCATTTGTTGAGATTGTATGGTTCGACGCCTAGCGAATAATTCCTGGGCATAATCAGTGAAGGCTGTGTATGATTCTTTGTCATCCAGCATATATTGTTCCTGGTCTTTGGGGGAGTGTTTCAATTTTGTCACCAGTTGATACCGGAGGTCGTCATATTGGTAGCAGTCAAGCATTAGGTGAGTCCACGTTTCTTGTTCGCTGCAGGTGCAGTTTGGGTCGTCCTCTATTCCCAGTGCGGTTAGTTTGGCATTTAGGGCGCCATGCCCTCTGAGCAGGTAAGTTGCAAATAAACCCGGTGCATACCAAGTTGGGAGCTTTGGCTGGAATCTGTTCACAGTAGGGAAAAACTTCCTGGTTATCCGGCCTTTTGTAGAGGTGTCCCACCGCGTTTGCCACACCTGCAGGAAGTGGGCCTGAAGCCTTCTTTTTTCTGCCGCACGGTTGTTTCCTGGGTTTGCATCAAAGTCCTGGTGCGTGCCAATGTTACCCTTACTAAGCTCGTAGAGTATGCCTCTCCTAACCACCTCGAGGTCTATGGGGAGGGTTCCAGCGATGATTTGTAGGGCGTGAGTGCACACCGTGCTGCAGGCACGAGTGGCAGTGAGGAGCATTATTCTGTGTATAGAATCTAGGATTCGTAGGTTGACAGCAGTGCCGGCCTTTTTGTACCATGCACCCGCTGCGTAGGTTACAATTAGTAGAAATGCTGCTTTGTAATTGAGCATCATTTTTCGTTGTTTTAGTCCCCAGTCTCGCCGGACAATCCTGTTTATCATGGCGGTGCAGCTCCGTATTTTTCTTCTGAGATAATTGAGGTGAGGTTTGAACGATAAGTGGGTATCCAGTATGACTCGCAAGTATTTAAGTTTTGTGCTTAGCCGTACGGTTGTGGTGGCAATCTTTATTTGGGGTGGTCTGCGGGTGTCCAGTGCTCCCTTTAAGAGTATATAATTTGTTTTTGTTGGTGAAATCTGGAGTAGGTGCAGTCTAGCCCAGTCCTGGAGGATTTTCAGGGCGCGAATTGCAAGTGTTTCTAGCTGTGCTCTAGAATTAGCGTCTATTGTCAGGACGAGAAGAAGAAAATCTTTATTGTACAGTAAAGATACAGATACAATAATGTGCCCGTCACAGCCAGGAGGCCAGGGGCTTGACAATGATATAGGGTAATATAAAAATATGTACAGTATAAAAGATTACATAACAATTAAAAACGTAGCATTAGCCATTCAATAGATATGAGTATGTACATAGTTGTGAGGCAGACAGTACACCAAGGTATGTACACGTTCATATGTACAAAGCACATATTTAAGCATATTCACACAGGTCAGAATATTTCACAGTGCCAAAATTGATGTTCGGTATTGCATTTTCTTGTGAGACAGTTCGTCTATTTGCCTGCGACGTGCCGTTATGCGCCTCATAGGAGATAGCAGATGGAGATATCAGTATGAGTTGACATCAGGAGCCAAACAAAAGGGGAACAAGTTCGGCCAACGAGCGCCTGTAATTGCGATCAGAAGCGAATTTCTGCAGGTCAACTCCGATCATTAGCAGGGCTTGTACTGTAGGAAGTACTTGTCCAGGTAGGAATCTGTCACTGATCTTCAGCCTGTTCCTTTGTAGCTGAAGAAGAGGGGTGACTCGTAAGGAAGTAAGTGGAACATGCCACTGGCATATATCCCAGAAGTCAGGGGAGTTGATTCTGCCAACCAGCATTTTGACTGTGGTCACAGTTCTCCTCATGCTGATTATTTGAGGCAGCCGTGGGATTTGGAGTTGGTCGGCCATGCTGTGGTCCTCTGCTGAGGGGGGAGTCGATGTTTGTGGGTTGCCCACTTCAATATCCAGTATTCACTGGCGAAGATGGGCTTCATGAGAGAAGGTACTGCGGATGCCCATATTTCAGAGGCATACAGAAAGGTAGGATACACAATGGTTTCCAGATATCTGATTGTGGTTCTTGCGTCTGTGTTATGAAGAAGATGTTGACGGGCAATCCAGCGCATTCGGTTGATCTTGCGTAGAACATATTCGATGTGACAGTTGAACCTAAGGTTTGGGTCGAAGGTTACACCGAGATCTTTGTGTTTAGTAACACTTGGAATAACTGCACCCTGCAGTGAGGGTTGTATGGATGTGGGACACTTCAGAGAAAAAACCATAATAACGGATTTTTGGGGGTTCAGTTTGAGACCGAAATGGTTGAGATGGCTAGAGAAAGAGGTCATTCGCAAAAGCCTGCGAGCGGACCCCTTCCAGGTCTTTATGTAGGAATTCATCCACAAGGAGGTTCCACAACGTTGGTCCTAGGACTGATCCCTGTGAGCAGCCTCTGAAGATTTTCCTTCTTATTTCTTTGTATGGAGTGTTGACCTTTATTTCTCTATCAGTGAGTTAGCTGCGGAGCACATTGAACAGGTTGCCAGGCACCGCTGCTTGCCGGAGCCGACCCTGGACGCTCGGCCACCATAAGGTGTCGAACGCTCCGGTAAAGGATATGGCTAGGAAGTATTTTTTCTCCGTTTCTTGTGCTTGAGTAATTAAGCTTTTGAGGGCGTGAACAGTAGACCTGATTTAAACCCGTACTGGTTTGGTGAGGGTAGGTTTGCCAGTTGGTAATGATGGTTTATTCTTGATAGTAATAATCGTTCAAAGAGTTTGCTAATGATGGTGAGAATAGCTATTGGTCTATAGGAGGATGGCTGTTTTGGTGGTTTTGTTGGATTTTTAATTATTAGTTTGACGTTAGCCTTTTCCAATCCTGCGGGTATGATCCCGCTTTCAAACACAGGTTGAAGAGTTGGAGCAGTAGGTCTGATTCTGTTTTTTGTGTGACTTTTTTGATGATTTCCGGCTCCAGGAGGTCTGGGCCAGGACATTTCTTTGCTGTTATGCGTGAGGCAGCCAGGATGAGTTCGTCTTTGGTGAATTGTGGTTCGTCATTCTCTGTTTGGTAATTGTCATTGCTTACGCAGGTCTAGATTTGTTCTTCCGGTTGTGATTCTACATGGGAATGGAAGGTGGCATCTAAGATGTTGCTTATTGATGCTTCCCACGAGCAAGTTTCTTCTCCTTGTGGTGTAGTATTGTAGTAGAGTGTAGAGTGTGTTTAGTGTCAAACGGCACCAGGGGTTTCCCCCATCTCCGCGTACTATACATTGTGGGTGTGAAACAGAACACTGTCAATGCCAGAGGTTTAAAAGTGTATGGCTTTTGTACATGTGTAGTGTCGTGTACTGTTGTTCCTCTGGTCATTTAGCCGCTGAGCCCCTAATGGAACCCAACGTTGTCCACACTCCGCCTCGTGGAGGCAGACCAGGTACACCACTATTATAGTTATTTACTCTGGCAGGTCCTGCCACCTAATTTCTTGAGATTTCAATGGCTAGGACCTAAAAAAAAAATGAAAAAATAAAAATAAATAAAAAATAAAATAAAATGAAGGAAAAAAACCCGTTATAGACAGGGGTCAGCCGAAAGGAGTACTATTTATACGAATTGATGTTATTAAGTTTTTGGGTGTAGGTCTCAAGCCATTTAGAGATGATTCGGACACTAGTAGTTGTAAGTTAGAGAGAGAGGGGTGGGGAGACTGAAGGCTGGGGGGAAAGAGAGAGAGATAAGGGGATCCATAGAGAAGATGACCCCCCAAATCAGAGTGTAGTATTGTAGTGTGTGTTAATACTATGTCAGGCCCATTGTACAGAGACGTTTCCTTCACAGAGACATTAGGTGGAGATAGGCACATACCTGGGGGCCGCCATAAACAGAAAATACACACACACATACACATCTGCTTTAGACTCATTGCTTCCGCCACCTTAGGAGGCAGTTTATTCCAGTGTTCGACAGCCCTCTGCCCACAGCTGAGCTTCCAGTATTCTCGTATTCCTTGAGATTTTACTTTTTTTTTTTTTTTCTTACACACTTCAATTAGATCTCTCTTTAGGTTGTCAAAGTGTCAGACATTGGCGTCCTCCCTACTAGTAAAGGCTCTATAAATCATAGACATGACACCGTGTGCCTTCCTAGCCGCCTGTTTACATTTCATGGAAAGTTAAATTTTCCACTTCATTTAATTTTCAAATATACTTGGAGTCTTGTGTGTGTGTTTCACCTCTTGAAATTTAATTATTAATTTCCACTTAATGCCTTTCACAAAAGAGGTGTAATTAACTCAAGAATTCTGTAAAATTACAAAACGTTTCTAACTCAACCCCCTTTGGGATTCTTTTTTAAGCCTAGAAAGTTAGGAAATATTTCCGATTCGCTGCTTGATTACATGTGTTAAGTTGTGAGGAGAGGTCTTTCCAGAAGTTTGTATACTTGAAAACTAATCCCAAGCGGGTTCTGAATGTATGTCATAAGGATGGTTTGCTTAATTCGATCTCTTATGCTATTATTACTTAAAATTCGGTTGCTCAAACCTCGCAGTTTTCAATGTTTTGTCAAATGTCCCAAAATTGTCATTTCGAGAGGCATAATTATCCCGCTTTTCGGAAATTTTTAATGTAATGGTTTATCTGACAGTTTTCATCATCTCCCTTTGCAGGAATTCTTTTCAACCCAAACTATATGTACTAAGTACGACTTTATAAAAGACATTGTTATTTCTAGTGATGCTCAACCACTTATGCGCGTAAGCACACTAAGGGCTCATTATAAGAAAATAAGGATGACAGCTGGGCATATTTCCCTTCCTTCTGTTCTATCTGTAAGCAGTTTTAATATTGCGGATTTTTAATACACTTTCTGTACCATCCTTCAGAACCCTCCTGTGAAAAGGCAGAATTCTAAGTGGACAGTGAGGAGATATTCTGCCTTGCAATCACCGTCAAACTTGTCAAAGGATAAGGTGTTATTTTCATTATTTCTTTGTAATTTTGAGAATAGAAGATTAACATGTAATAAGTTTTTGATACATTCAATAATCTGTTGGTTGTTTGTACCAAGCGATCGATCGAGTCTTAAAATTTTTCGAAGTATTGAAGACATTTTTTTTTTTCAAAAGGAAAAGCCGAAATTTTTTAGGAGTCAGCATTAAATAAAGCGTACTTCCATGTGTTATGCATAATGTGCGTGGCATATTTGATACGCAAATACTAAAACTTGACTGTTCCAAAAATTGCATAATTAGTGGTCATGAGTTTTACTTGCATCAGATGATCGAAATACTCAAATTACACATTGAAGAAAGTTTTGTTCTCTTAAATACTTGCAAAATTTAACTGATCTCAAATTCAGGGTAAAGAATTGATATCATTTAAAGATGAAACATTTGATATGTATAAAAGGCTGATAACTACCTAAAAATGTGCCGAACCCTTCAATAAATTCAAATTTATGGAATAGATGCTTTTAACAAGTACACCAGTTTGGATGGAAGTGCCAAATATGTGTAAAAATATTTATAAGGAATCTTGAAATTGACAAACACTTATTTAGTCAGTGTTCTTTTCTTAAAAATTTTGTATCAGAAGGGTTGAAAGAGAGGGGTGATGACTAGTTTTTATTTTTTCAGGGATCTATATTTCAAGAGCAAACCTCGGAAATTGAAAAATTATTTGGCTTTTTGTTTACAATTCCGTCACATATTTTCGGAATTCATGAATCATTATTCAGAATTATTATACTTGACTACGTCCCAGCTCTGCCACACGGTTATCTAGTTCTAAAATTATATTTGAGAAAAATCTGTAATTTAAGAGATTTTGTGATTTGTAATCTAATATCAGTCACACTGAAAACCGTTTATTTATTCCTGCAAAATTTATTTTCCTGGACTAATGTACGTCCATGACCAGGCTGTTGGGTGCAGATATATTAAGGCGTGTTTATCCGGTCATACTCTATGGCGCCGAAGTCTGGACTTCAACTGCTACGACCCATCTTAGACGGATTTTCGCGGGGGAATTCTGGCTACTGAAGTGGGCCATATGGAAATTTCGGCTTCCCCCTACACCAAGGACCACCCAGATGGCGGCAGCTCTCAACATGAGACGTCTTCCTGCCATCATTCACGAGAGAAGACTCGTCTTTGACATCAAAATGATGGTCGGCATTATTTCAGTACCAGATTTCTGGGCTAACTGCGGATGGAGGATCCCGGTCCCAAGCCTTAGGGCTAATCCAATCCTACAGGCCATTCCATACCAGTTAAAGCTAACTGATCGGTTCCTACCCGTGCAAATGCTGCAAGGCATACAGTCCTTGGACGGCGACCTCTACAAATTCGCAGTCGACAAGGAATATAGGCAGAAAGTACTCGGTCGACTTCCTTCCCAGGACCACGTCAGAGGTCATTAGAACCTGCTCCCGGAGACCTATTCATCACTGCCTTGAATCCATCATCCCAGTGTTCAAATCTTTCAGGAGTAGTAATGTTTTTTTTTTTTTTTTGTGTTTATATTGTGTGATTTCTTTTATATAAACCCCTGGCTTGTAGCAGTTAAGGGAGTTGTATACAGCAATGTGCTTTCTGTATATAATAAAGAGTTCTTCTTCTTCACATTAACTGTCATATAACCGATGACGGTCCAAATAGCCCTCAAACGGCCATATAGGTGATGGTGCCCACTGAGAATAAGTAAGAATAGTCTTCTCTACTGGAGAAGTGTTACTTATTCGAGTTATAACAAGGTTCATGAATAGATATAACGATGTATAACGATATTCGTGAATTTTCATTTTTCGTTTTGTCGTTCAGCGTAAACAAGTCACAGAAAAAAATAATTTACGCTAAAGAACGATTAATGCTAAAAACAACTGACGAAAAATTCTTTTCTTTCCTTAATTTTAGAAATTTGAATGTGCTGATTTAAAATCTGATCTTAAAAATTTTATATCACCTACTATGAAAAACTACTATATACGCTGGAACAAATTGGAATTACTGGTAAAATTCCATGTTGGATCATGGACTGGCTAAAGGACAGAAGATAAAGGATTGTCATAAATGGTCGGTCGTCAGGAATTAAGTAAGGGGTTTCTCACTTAAGCCCTGGAAATCGTAGTTTTTCAGTATTCGGTGTTGAAGCCCTCTTTTTAATTTTCCTAAATGACATTGAGGATATCCAAGGAATGCTGTCAAAGTTTGCTGATGATTTGACGGTGGCAAGAGCGGTTATCAGTTCGAGTCAAGCCATGTTGTTTAAAAAATGATTTGGATCTGTTGAATATATGGTCCGAAAAATGGTAACTGAATTTTAATGCTTCTAAATGTAAGGTTATGTATTTGGGAAGAAGACCTCTTCCCCTAGTCACATATAAAGAGGAGATGAAATGGTTCAGGATGAAAAAGATTTTGGGTTTATTTACGATTCAATCTAACATGAATTTTCCACAAGGTATAAACAGGCGTCTACGAAACTACGTGGTGTCATGTCCATGATTTATAGAACCCTTGGGAGAAGGACGTAATTAATCTTGTATATACAACCGCATTTGGAACACTGTATTCAAATATGGAGTTACCTTAAAAAAAAATAGAACTTCTGGAGTGGGTTCAGAGAAAGGTGTGCATATTGATGATGAGAGAAAATCGATGCATTGAGATGTACACTGAAAGGACAGAATTCATGGGATATCTGATTCCTGGGCATCGCCATGCTGTCGCCCCTCTCGCTAGTGGACGAACCCACCGCTTGGCAGGTATATAGATTCACTGCATTCGCGTAGACGGTAATTCGATGTCAGTATGGAGAAACGCCGTGAGTTAACCGAAAGAGGGATAATGGCGATCGACGCATGGGTCACTATCGCAGAGGTCGTACAGAAATTGCATTATCCCTTTCGACAGTATCAAGAGTGTATACGCCATTTCAGGAATAACATCTCATCCTGGATAGCGCTGTGGACGGGGAAAGGTGGTGGATGAACGTGGCCGTCATCGTCTGTCTCGCATTGTTTCAGCCAACCGGAGAGCGACAGTGGCACAAATCGCTGCCGACTACAACGAGGGAGGTGCCAGAAACGTCTCCACCAAGACCATCAAGCGATCATTAGCCAAAATAGGTTATGGGAGCCGCCGACTCACCAGAGTCCCATTTCTAAAATCATGACACAGGACTCTACGCCTCAGCTCGGCGAAAGAACGTCAGCACTGGACCTTGGATGATTGGAGACGGGTTTCCTGGTCCGATGAGTCCCGTTTCCAGTTATTTCCAGCTGACGGGAGGGAGGGTGCATATCTGGCGGAAACCGCACGAAGCTATGCACCCGTTATGTCAACAAGGAACTGTTCAGGACGGTCGGTAATTGCCTGGGGCGTGTTCAGTTGGCACACGTTGGGACCGCTGGTACATCTAGACGCATCTCTGAATGGTCCAGGTTACATGTCCATCGTTGCAGACATCGGCATCTCTTCATGGTCACCGTGCACCCACAGGGAAATGTACTCCTCCAACAGGCCAATGCGCCTCCCCCACAGAGCTGTGATGATTAGAACATGGTTCGAAGAGCATTCCGCAGATTTTACCACCATAGAATGGCTTTCCCGTTCACCGGACATGAACCCTGTGGAGCATCTTTGTGATGCTGTGGAAATGTCCGTTCGAGCTTTGGCTCCTCCACCCAAGAATGCGACGGAATTATGGACAACGGTGCAGCAAGTATGAATGGAAATACCTGTGAAACGCTTTCGTAAACTGGTGGACTCAATTCCTCGCAGCGTGTGACTGCCCTTATCCGGGCGAAAGGTGGGCATACCCATTACTAGGTCCATGGTTTCTGTCCACTCAGTGTATAAGGCGCTGAAGGAGTTTAGTTAAAATGAATGAGGAAGGTCTGTTTTGTTTCGTAGGTGAGAATAACCAGGGGAGGCACAAATATAAAATCTCAGGGAATAACAATCTGGATTTTATGAGTTCACTTGAAGCAGGCTGCAGAACACTGAAATAAGTATCCTGCTTCCCAGGTGTTAGAAGCAGTGAGTCTGGCAAAATTCAGATCGGAATTGGATGGTTACTTGGTGGGAATGACAATAATAATAATAATAATATTCAGATTGATTTTTTTTTTATGGTTGCTGATGTAGAAAAAGTACGGTTCCTTGCATTCTTTGGCCTTACTAATTACTATTCCCCCCCCCCCCCCTTTATGAGTGACATCTGGCGCTTATTTGATAAACGTTCAACAGTAATCGGCTAGTAAATTTGTAATGTACCTTAACTATGGCAACGCTGTTCCGTATTAAATATGTTGGTGAAAACTTTAGCAATGTTCATCACTGACCATGTGATGACCATGGCACCTAGTCTAATGGGAAAACAATCTAAATGGAAATTTATAAACGTATCTTTAACGAATATTGTAGCCTATTTTTTAAAGGCATCTACCATTTTATAATCAAATCGCACCATTATTTTTAAGTGGAGAAATTGGAAATGACCGTTTTAAGTTATGCAGAGTGTACTTAATTAAACGGAATGGATATAATCGTACATTTGTGCACAATTATATTCATCTCGTTTAATTTTCACGATTTAGTTTCTTTTCCATGCAGCTAGTCTTGATAACAAAACACAAAAATATTTCGAAATGTCCACTAAATAAAATAGGTCTATTAATTTTAGATTTTGTAAAGTGCCTAAAAGTGATAGATGTACGCTTGCGCGCTCCAGTAAACTAAAATTAATTTTTATCGAAAATTATATATGTAAAAATAAGTGTTTAATTTTATTATTTTCAATGTTATATACTTGTGTAATTTACACGTGTCATTTATATAACATTAAAAAATATACTTTTTTTTTCAGTTTTAAAAAACGTTATTCGACAATCATTATTTGTTCAATTCATTTATTGTCTACAATTTATACGCCTACTTTTTTTACAGTATTTTGCTGTCACAAATAATAAATAACCGATGGTGACCAATACTTCGTTATTTTATAGTTACTATAGTCAAGATAGTAGCAGTAGCCGGCTTTTTAAATCCATTTAGGTGTCATCGCTTTGCTGTTGTTGCAAATGCTCCAGTTCAAGAAGTTTTTGTCTCTTTTCTTCCATTAGACGATCTCTGTGTTTATGAATGTAATCTCGAACATTAGGAAGTGCCGGAATGACACATGCTGCTAATGCGGAGCGTACAGTATTCATATCTGTGGCTTCGAACCATTCATTAGCTTTGGCATCGTAGCACTCTACGTGGAAGATGGTAGTTACTCCATTGAATCCTCCGATCGCAAAGATCATATCATCCATAACCTGTAGAGACAGTATAAAATGCCCAATTTGAAAAGCATATTTGCAATTTTTATTTTTTTTTTTCATTCATAATGTATATAGAATGTCACAGAAAATATTCCCATACTTTGACAGGCTCCCATAGAGGAAAATTTACTATAACTGTGAATCAAGTTGAATTTGAAAGTTCAGAGGGCTCTAATATCACTATTAAAATGGACACTAGAAACATACATGAAAGATCTGCAACATACTACAACTGAATGAAACACAGATCTGCACTCCTTTGCTAAAATTATGGTGTACACTTCAACAAGCAAAATACAGTACTGTATTTTCATACTAGGGGTTGTCCAAGCCGAAGTTCATATAACACAGTACAGTACAGTACAGTACATTGTATCTTTATTAGCCCATGTTTTTCGGTCAGTTTGCTGTTTTTTTCTAGGCCTCTGCGAGGGTAGCGTGATTTTTATCACCGAAAATTCAGGATTTTGATGTAAAAATCATGCTACCCTCGCAGGAACCGATTGTCTCGGCCACGGCGTGGAAAAAAGTCCACAATAATTACTCCCATCTTTTATGAGTTTCGAACCAGACTCTTCCACATGGTGATCGTAACCACTATTATTGCAGATGATGTTAAAATTGGTAGAGTAGTTAATGATCACTGTCAAGCTGAGCTTCTTCAGAGAGACGTAGAGAGACTTCAGGAATGGTCAGAAAAATGGCAGCTGTGCTTTAATCCAACAAAATGTAAGGTATTACACCTGGGAAACAGTAATGGAGTTCAACTAAACCCAGTACTGGAGGAAAGGGACTTGGGTGTAAAGATACGGTCAGACATGAAATTCTCTGAGCATTGTAAACAGGTTGCAAGGAAGGCCCATGGTGTCCTATCGATGATCTATCGAACTTTTGCAAGTAGAGATAGGGACGTGATAATCCCATCATATAAGGCTTATGTTAGACCACACTTGGAATACTGTGTTCAAGTATGGAGACCGCACCTAAAGAAAGACATCGAGCTTCTTGAAAGGGTGCAAAGAAGGGTAACTCGCCTCGTGAGATCGGCAAAAGGGCGTCCTTATGAAGAAAGACTTCGAATATGTGGGTTGCAGAGTTTGGAAACTAGACACCTTAGAGGAGATTTGATTGAGGTGTTTAAGGCTCTGAGAGGCATCAGTAAAATGAATGAGGACGAAATTTTCAAGATTATAAATGATGCTAGAACTAGGGGATATAAATTCAAGTTACGGGGGGAAATGTTTAGATTGAACTGCAGGAAGTTTTATTTTAGACAGCGAGTTATAAATTACTGGAATAAGTTGCCTTCATGGGTGGTAGAGGCCGACAGTTTGGGGAAATTCAAAGGTCATCTGGATAGTACTTTCGGGTAAGGGAAGCGCATAGAATGATAGGTTTAATTTCCTTTTTTTTTATTAATTATTATTATTTAGTTATTTATTTTATTTTTTTGTCTTTATCATTGTTTTGTTCGGATTTGTTTTTTTTTTTTGGCTGGTGCAGCATAAGCCATATGGTTTTCTTGCGCCATGCGGCCGTTACTAATACTAATACTATACTACCCGTGAAGTACAGTGGTTAATAATCACGGTCCTCCCCACACCGGGTAGAAAAGGCCGGATTCGAATCCCCTCAACGACGCGAGGAACTTTAATGAGCTTTTTTCACTCCGTGGCTGAGTTAGTTGGTCCCAGGCGAGGAAAGTAAGGCCTCTACCCCCTTCCGAAACTTGGTTTTTTTTGTCCAGAAAAACAAGCTAACCGATCAGTGAACACACGCAATTTACAGACATAATACCCGAATTGATGCTCCAACTATATACCAATTAATCTCTGGCCCAAAGAAGGCAAGAGGAGAACACCCAGATTCCTGCCTCCCCCTGCGGCTTATGCTTACAAACATCGATTCCCTGAGGTACATGTTTCCGGCCAATTACCTGCAGATCTTTAATAAATTGGGCATCCACCCAGATAAGTTCTGTGTGGACAAGCTCTACAGAAAGGAAATCCTTAGGAACCGCTACCAGCTGTTGTCTCTGTGAGGATCACCTGCACCTGGACTTTTCTGCCTGCTGTATTTATGTTTCTGTTACCTTTACCTTCCTGTTTATTTTAACAAACTTTGTTTATATTTCAAGCTTATGTAAGTTGAATTCTGTAAATATCTCAGGTCGAGCACGCATGTACTCTCATGCATTGTACATGTGGTTTCTCGCACCTCAGTATGTAAATTCCACATCCTCCTGGCACATTGCCGTCCCGGGGTAAGCCACGGTTTCTTGTGGTTAATAAACTAATAATAATAACAATGATGAGGTGCAACCCCTAATTAGGGAGAAATAATATAAGAAGAACAACAATAATAATACACATAGGTAGATGAAGTAATTTTTGGGTAGCCCTGATTTCTCAGGTTTTATACTACCCGCGAGAGTCCGATCCAGAAAGAGTTTGAATTATTCAGTTTCTGATCATATTTGTTTACTGATTGTTTCTGGTCATATGTCTTTTCACACTCCCAACAAAAAAAAAAAAAAAAAAAAAAACAATATCGATGCAGTGAAACCTTGTTCCAAAAATTTCCGAAAAAATCGCCATAGTAGTGTATATGGGAGTGCTATCCTTCTGCTGGAAGAAGAAGAAGATCGAAGACCGGGTAATGAACACCATGAACTATAGAAAATGCATCGCCAAGGAGCCCGACGACACATGTCAACCATGCCACCTGGCCTCAGAAACGATCCAGCGCATCACTGCTGGATGCAAAGTGATCACCGAGACGGAGTACACTCGTAGACACGACCAAGTCGCCACGATAATACATTAGAAGCTAGCGAGAAAATACCAGGTGATCAAAGAAAGCGTACTGCATTACAAGTACGAACCCCAGGCCGTAGTAGAGACCCCAACCCACAAGCTGTATTGGGATCGCGCCATAATAACGCACAGACAATCCCGCACAACAGATCGGACATAACCATTGTCGACAATAACAGAGAGGTACCTATCTGATTGACACAGCGGTGCCCAACACTGGCAATCTCCAGAAAACCCACTAGGAAAAGATCAAGAAGTACACGGACCTAAGACAGGAGATCAAAGAGATATGGTATATACAACAAGTAACGACCATCCCGCTCATCGTGTTAATCACTGGTATGGTGCGAAAGACCTTACATAACAGCCAAGGAGTAGGAGGTCTCCCAGAGAACACCTACAAGGAACTCCAGAAAATCGCGATCCTAAACACTTGTAGGATAGTCCGAGAGTTCAGTACTAGACATAAAAACCATCGTATGCATTTGGCACCAGTATTTGGCACGGAGTAGAATCCCCATCAGGAAGAAATAAAATAATAAAAATAAAGGGGAGCGATTAGCCCAGTGGTTACGACGCTGGACCACCACTATCATGGAATCGGATTCGAATCCACCGCGGGGGAAAAAATCGTGGAGGTGGGAAAAATCGCGAAAGTCGCCTCACTGGACCTACACCCCAAGGCCGACGTGACGGCTGAGGTAGAGTGGCACCGTCTGGTGTTCCCATAACTACCATCCATCACTGGATGCCAAAGCTAATACAGGTCCACTTCCATTGCTCGATGAAGATGAGTTGTAGAAATATTGAATATATGTATCAGGTGTTGCGCAGGATAAAGTCACTCGCGTTCAAGCCTTAGGCATTGGAGTAGGTTCGAAAAGTTGAAGACAGTCTCCTGTAGAAGACAGTGGAGCAAATATTCCAGATTATTTAAGTCACCGAACAGCAATAGCAGACCAGAGACGGACCATCGCCAAAAAGACCCTCATAGTTCCTGCAATCTTGAAAAAAATCAAGCAGCATGTGAGCGATCAACCAATAACGAGTATGACAATAACGGAACCAGAAACGCAATATCCAGAACAGAAGAAGATTGGTAGAAAGTGCTAGGAAAATTCCGGGACTGGACGCCACAAAATCTGAAACCATATCGAAGCAGAGACGCAACAGTCTCCTTTGGCAAATCACAGACCACCTCAATATGCGAATAATATCGGATTATCTCAAAAACAACAACAACAACAAAAGAAACGCTATACACCATCCCGACAGCCATATACTGTGGCGTTGTAGCAGCCACTAGTAACAACGGAAGGGAAAGCAGAGAACAACATAACGCAAAGACAAGGAATCGTCAGCCTGGGAAAGAAGGCTACAGCAGAAGACAGAAGAGATGAGAGTGAAGACAGGCCACCGACCCAGTACCAATGGGGATAACAGAAGTAAGAAGCCGATCAGAAAAGTGAAGGTCATCTTCAAGAAAGAACATCCACAGCAAACGAGACGTATAATCAGAGAAATGAAGAATACCTTAACACCCACAAGCAGACACTCCTGGCACTCAACAAGAGACTACACCGTTTCAGGGAGAGTGTCCATAGGAAAACAGATAACAGAATATTTGACAAAAACCAGAGAGCCGTCTAGGAAAATCGGACAAGAGGAGAAGGAATTCAACGGACCCCCAAACCAGAAGGTACCTGAGTAGTTCTCAAAAACCTGTGGAGCAGCGAAGTTAGCCATAACAGCTCTGTCCCCTGGTTAGATCTAGAAAGGAAGAAAACCAAGAACATACAAGAGGTGGCAGAATAGGAGGTTTGGAATGAAGAAGTACAACAGTCGATTAGGCAGTCCCACAACTGGCAAACCCCAGGAATAGGTAACAGCCACAACTACTGGTACAAGAAATTCAGCTGCATACACAAGCACATAGCTGAGCAGTTCACTCAGATAAGAAGGTACCGCCCGACACAACACCAAATTTTCTGACTCAAGGAATCGCTACCTGAAGGCTAAGGACAAAGGCATCACAAACCCGGCAAAGTACAGATCAATCACCTGTCTCCCAACAATGTACAAGATACTGACAGCTGCATAACTCAGATGTCAAACCATTTGGAGAGCCAGAACATCATGGCCGAGCAGCAGAAGGGATGTAAGCAGATGACAGAGGATGCAGGGAGCAATTGACCATTAACGCTGCGGTTATGGAGCAAGCCTACAAGAAGCGCCGCAACCTGTAAACAGCCTACGTCTACTTCCGCAAAGACTTCGACTCCGTGCCCCATAACTGGATGATAGAGACACTGAAGATTAACAGTCGGCCAGATCCTAACACGCATCCTATAAGCAGCCATTGCAAAATAAGAGGACCACCATCAAGGTTAAGGAACATTACGACCAGACCAATACCAATTAGGGGAGGAATCTTTCAGGAAGATGCCCAGAGCTCACTATGATTCTGTCGAGTACTCAACCCATTGTCCACCATGCTCAATAACAGCATGTATGGATATACCCTAAAAGAAGGGAAGAATAACCTGTACACCTCTCACCTAATGTACAGGGATTACATCAAACTCTTTGCCACAACTGAGAATTAAGTCCAAAAGCTACTCCTGATTACCAAAGAGTTCAGCACTGACATCAGGATGCAATTTAGCCTAGACAAATGCAAGACTCACTGATTGCATCAAGGACATCCAGTCGGATGAAATCACCAGCCAAAGACGGGCGAAGGGATTGAAGCCATTACAGAGGGAGAGACATGCAAATATCTGGAGATGATGCAGGCCCACCTGACTGAAAAATGCCATCAAATACTGAGAAGCCTGCTAAAATCAAAGCTGAATGGCGAGAACATGGTCATAGCCATAAACATTTACTCATTCCAGTACTAATGCGCTCTTTCGGGATCATAGGTTAGACGCAAACCGAGCTGGAGGAGATTATGAGATCGATCAGGATAATGATGACCGATGAAAGAGAGAGACCAAGGAGAACCTATCCATCTCTCCTGAAAGAATGATTTTGATGATCAAGAAGCAAGAAAATTTTCAATATTTTTTTTCAACAATACAATATATTCCAAATGGTCATTCTTACCTCGATGGCAAAATTACTTCTGGGACAACTCATGTCCGGAATCATGCTCCAGGCGTCCTTTAATGGATCATATTTCTCTCCATTACACAGGCGAGACACACCGTTGAAACCTCCCAAAACATAGATATGCCCATTATGGCCAATGCATGAGACTCCACTACGACGAATCTTCATGGGAGCGATAAGGGTCCATTGATTTGAATACGGGTTGTAACATTCAGCTGAATTAAGACATTCGGCCCCATTAAATCCACCAGTAATGAAGACTTGTCCATTGAGTGTGGTGGCACTAGCATCACTTCTCTGAGCGTTCATGGGTGCAATAAAAGTCCACTAAAAATGAATTTCTAGAGTAATGTACATTGTACAAAAAAATAAAATAAAATAAAAAAGTCGAAATATTCAAAAATATAATCATCCATAACAACATCGCCATAAACAAACACCCTTGTGAAAATCATTGGTAATAGTTTTTAAGATTGTTTATTTGTTTTGGTTTTATATAATGAGGAAATGTTTCCATATTAAGGGGAGGCATTTTGTTGGTCTGTTTTGGATCAATATGTTAAGCAAGGGCTTTAGTGCTACTTACCGATATTTTGTATACCATACAGCATACTATAAGTTGTACTTGATATTACAACTACAGAATGCAGAATTTTACACCAAGCGTGTAGAGACCCAGAAGTTTCCTGCTGCATGAAAATAAATGATCATTACTTCAGATAATATTGAGATCAAACAGCAATTAGTTTAGAACAGCCACAGATTAGCCTTGAAAGACTGGCGTGTATTGCCATTAGTAGAGCATATGATGCTAGAAAGCAAGCGTATACAGCATCAGCCAAAAAAAAAAAAACCATTTCACATCCATTCGTCCTTCCTTTAATTTTTGAATTTATTTAAGCTATCAACTTCCTAGATCGTATGTATAGCTTAGCTTAATTTTCAGCACTCACCTCATAGTAATCCGCTTAGCTGGTGGAGAGTTTTACCACATACATTGTGGTTATAGGATTCTAATACTTTACAGGGATTATGGGTTTAAAATTAAGTTATGGGCTATAAAAAAATTTTTAAGAAAGGAAAGTGCACCTTCCATGGTTGCCTAATTAAATTAAATGAAGAGAAAAAAAGAAAAATTATATTTTTTTCTTATGGGCTATAAAAAAATTTTTAAGAAAGGAAAGTGCACCTTCCATGGTTGCCTAATTAAATTAAATTAAATGAAGAGAAAAAAAGAAAAATATATTTTTTTCTCACCTAATGTGAAAAAAAATATATATATATATTTTTCTTTTTTCTCTTCATTTAATTTAATTTAATTAGGCAACCATGGAAGGTGCACTTTCCTTTCTTAAAAAATTTTTTATAGCCCATAACTTAATTTTAAACCCATAATCCCTGTAAAGTATTAGAATCCTATAACCACTATGTATGTGGTAAAACTCTCCACCAGCTAAGCGGATTACTATGAGGTGAGTGCTGAAAATTAAGCTAAGCTATACATACGATCTATTTATTACATTACAGCGCATAAGGACTCCTTAAAAAATCAAGCTATCAACTTACACAACGACAAATAAAAGTTTGTGCCAGCAATCAACTACACGCTGCTAAAGGCAAATTTCCGCATATCTATTCTGCAACTGTCTTTCTTCAATTTGAATTTATGCTCCATCAGGTTTGTAATCTGAGCGAGAGGAGGAATCCCATCAGCATTGAGCCAGCTCAACCTATTCAAGGTATTATCAGATCACCTCGCAGGTGCCTAGTCTCCAGACGCTGCAATTTGCAGAACTTAAGCCTTTCTTGGTAAGAGGATCCTCCCTTGTTCCCTTTACCAATCTTGTTGCCCTTCTCTGTACTCATTTTAGCAACTCTACATCCTTCCTAAAATGAGGCCTCCAGACCTATACGCAGTACTCAAGACGTGGCCTGACCATAGCCTTATACAAAGGGATAACCACCTCCTTATCCGTACTAGCAAAATTCCTGCATATCATTGACAAGACCCCATGACTTACTCTGACAACCTGTCTACACTGCTCAGAAAGTTTCATATCTGACTGCACAAATACTCTCAGGTCTTTTTCATTTTCTACCACTCTAAGTGTAGTACCACACAATTGGTACGTTTCTGTGGGGTTACTTCTACCCTTATGCAGTACTTTGCATTTGTCAATGTTAAACTTCAGTTGCCACTTTTTAGCCCATCTGCCCAAATTTTCTAGATCCTGTTGCAGTAGCACACTGCCATTACTGTCATTAACAACCCTGCCAACCTTTGTATCATCTGCAAATTTCGACATTAAGCCTGCTATACCTTCATCAATATCATTGATAAATATACAAAACAACAGTGGGCACAACACCGAACCCTGGGGACTCCACTAATGAGATTAGTCCACGAAAAGCAATGCCCATTGATTACCACTTTCTATCCGTTTCCTGTCTTCTTTCGAGTGGTCTAAGTGGACAGTTCTATTCTAGTACAAAATTAATCCTCTCACCTCCATCCAATCATCAGAAAGGGAAGGGGAGGGGTTTTTACATTTCTCTGTGTACAACCAACAGAATAATTGAATTCCGCAAATTTAAAGTTCAGATGTCTTCAGCCTTCAGGGAATTCTTCTGTCTGTTTGAGAAGCAACTGCAAAGATTCCCACCAATTGGTTTTCATCATTTGGAAGAACAGTTGTCCTTATTTTGGCGTATCTAAGTATTGAAATTATGGGTTTCATGGTGTAGACACCCTAAAACTTTTAAAGGGCCTCTTATTAATGAATACAGTTTCCTCATTCGTCGTCATCAAGAGATGTCACAGTTCAGTAAGGAGGAGGTGTTCAGGCACATTGATATTTGAATACTGATAGTATTAGTATTAGTCATGGCAAATGATGCAAGAAAGCAAGATTATAAAGCGTGAGCAAAAAAAAAAAAAAAAAAAAAATCCAATATCACCTGTTCTTCTCCAATAATTGGTCTAGTTTTTTCTAGAATTTATTCAAATTACCCGACTTCCACAACAGATGGAAGTTTGTTTCAATAATGACCCACCCACTGAGTGAGGGCAAACTTCCGCGCATCCATATTGCAACCATCATTTCTTCAGTTTAAATTTATGACTCCTTCTGTGTGTAGTCTGAGCAAGATGAAGAATTCCATGAACATTGAGCTTCCTGAATCCATTCAAAGACTTAAACACCTCGTCCATATCACCTCGCAGGAGTCTAGTGTCGAGAACCTGCAATTTGCAGAACTTAAGCTTTTCTTCATAAGACCACTCTTTGGTTCCCAATCTCGTTGTCCTTCTCTGCACCCGTTCCAGCAGATCTACATCTGTCCTAAAATGAGGCATCGAGATTTGTTGCAGTACTCAAGATGGTGCCTATCCATTGCCTTATACAATGTAATAATTACTTCCTTATCCCTGACAACACTTCAAGAGCTGTCTGGCACCATGTCTGCACTGTTCAGAGAACATATGAGGGTAATTGAAAAAATAAGTTACACTTGACCGTTGTAACTCAAGAGACATTTATTGAGGTATGTAACATTATGCAATAGAAAGCACATACCTTGTACTACTTTTCCACGTAGTCACCAAGTTGTAAGCACTTCTCGGAATGTGTGACTAAACGTTCGATTCCCTGATGATAGAAATCCACTCCTTGGTCATTCAGCCACTGTCGAACTGCTGTTTGCACCTGCTCATCATTTGCAAATCGTTGTCTCCCTAAATGTTCTTTTAGCTTGCCAAAGATGTGATAGTTACAAGACAAAAGATCGGGATTGTACGCCGGATGTTGCCATACCGCCCATCCAAAACTTTGGAGCAAGTGTCGTGTTGTGCGTGCATTGTGTGGCGTGGCGTTGTCCTGAATGAGAACACCTTTGCTTAAATTTCCAGGCCTCTTGTTTTTCATAGCTGTTCTCAAAGACCGTAATATTTGGCAGTATGAGGCAGCATTAATTGTTGTGCCTTTGGCCACAAATTCCGTGTAAACAACTCCTTCACAGTCGGAAAACACAGTGACCATGACCTTTCCTGCTGATGATGCACTTTGAATTTCTTCCGCATAGGCAATGTTGTGTGTCTCCATTCCATAGACGCTCTCTTCGTTTCTGGGGTGAAATGGTGCACCCACGTTTCATCGCCAGTGGCGATGCGGCGTAAGAAGTCATGGCTTTCCACAAAATAGCGTTTAAGGAAGGCTAGAGAAGACAAAAAAAGGTTGACCTTTGTGTTCGTCTGTCGTTGTTGTTGTTGTTGGGGTTTAAAGTGCAATGGCTACTTAGGCCATATTGCACTTATGGAAGTGGTGCATACTGTCTGCGTTTGTTGATTTAGAAGCAGTTAAATTCGGTTAAACAATCTTATTCGTTTTAGAAAGGAGAAGAATTCTGCGAGATTTGAATTTTCGCCTATGATATGGCTAAGTGACAAAGGTTCCTTTAAATTTGACAGAGAATTGAAAGACATTAGTCGAGCATTATTATATAGTGTACAGTTCAGAAGTATGTGTTTGACTGTGAGTGGTGTATGACAATGATTACGCTGGGGAGGGTAATTTCCTGACAAAAGAAACAGATGGGTTAAATGAGTATGACCGATTCTGGCTCTGGCTAGAATTACTTCTTGTCTGTTTGCTATAGAGCTAGAAGCCCATAATTTTGGTAAGGGTTTTATTTGGAGTAGTTTATTATGGAGTTGTGTTTGCCACTGAAGAGTCCATTGATCCTTACATATTCTTTGTATATTCATTTTATAATCTGTGACGGGTACTAGCGAATTCGTTGGGGCTGGGCTGGATGGATTTTTGGCAGCATCATCTGCAGTTTCATTCCCTGGTATTCCGGTATGGCCTGGGATCTAGCAGAAGATAACCTTTTGCTGATGCTCTCTAAGACGTATCAACTGTGTTTTGATGAGCTTTAATATCGGGTGAGTAGGCAGAGAATTGTTTTGCAATGCTAATACGGAACCTTGTGAGTCTGTGTATATTATGCTCTTTTGAATTGACATATGGAAGACATTTTCTAATGCAAGGTTTATGGCAAATAATTCAGTTGTGTAGCTACTACACTCTGTCGGAAGAGATTGAGAAATTATTTTATCAGGGAGTACCACTGCTGCACCCGATCCACTCTCAGACTTCGATCCATCTCTATATATTTTAGCGAAGTCAGGATAATGTTGAGCATGTTCAATGTGTAGCTGTTGGATGGTAAAGTCTGATAGAGAGTGTTTACCCCACTGGTGGAAATACTTGTCACAACATGGCATGATGACAGATCATGGAGGGTCAGGATCTATAGGATCTTGCAAGATTTTATCGAAGTGTATATCCCAATCTTCTGTTAGATGTTTTAGCCTAATACCAGCAGGTCAAACTGTCTGTGGTCTGTTTCTATACAGGGTCATATACAGCGGATCATTAAGTATTGACCAATTAGGATGGGTTCTCTGGCTTTGGATCTTGATGTTCGTCTGTCAGTGAACGAGGAACCCATCGTGCACACAATTTGCGATAGTCAAGATGTTCACGGACGATGGAATGAACACTGCCTATCGAAATATCCAACTCCTTTGCATTTCTGCGACTGTTAGTCTTCGATTATTGCGAATCATTTCATCAATCCGCATCACGTTGTCTGCAGTGGTCGACGTTGATGGCCTTCCTTTTCGATCAGCATCCGTCAATTCTGTGCGACCACTTTCAAACTGCTGACACCACTTAACTATGGCTGGACGCGAAATTGCATTTTCTCCATACACCGCCGTTATTTTACGATGAATCTCGGAACAATTCAGACGTCTCGCCCACAAAAATCGTACTGTTACGCGTACCTCAAACGTGAAGTAACATTCTAGCTGACGTGCCATTATGAACGCTTGCTCCTACACAAATTTTACTCCTACGTCAACGAAACTCACCTACCAGGAGACGCACGATATGAACTCCATTCCGCTCAGACGCCACATTTGTTGCTCATTTATACCAAGTGAGGGCGGCAGGTGTAACTTATTTTTTGAATGCCCCTTGTAATTGACTGCACAATTATCCCCAGATCTTTTTAATTTTATATTAACCTGAGTGTAGAACCACACAGTTGGCACGTTTATATATGATTACTGCTGCCCATATGAAGCACCTTGCATTTATCAATTTTAAACATCAACTGCCATTTCTCAGCCTATCTTCCTAATTTTTATGGATCTTTCTGCAGTACCTTACCTTGATTACTCTCATTAACCAACCTACTAACCTTTGTGCCGTCTACAGACTTCGACGTTAAGCCTGATATGCTTTAATCTACATCGTTAATAAATACAGAAAATAGTAATGGTCCCAGCACTTAACCCTGGGATCACCAATTAGTCCACGAAGAACAAAGACCATGAATAGTCACCCTCTTTTTTTTCTCCCACTCAATCATCCCTTTATCATAGCAGTAGCTTGCCCTTAATGCCACACTGCTCCAGTTTATCCAGCACTCTTTTATGTGCAACGGTATCAAATGCTTTCCTGAAATCCAATTACTGTATATGATATCGAAATTAATTTTTCATTCCACTTTCTTTGTTACTGCGTCACTGTATAAAATCCGATTGGTCAGACAAGATTGCCCCTTAACGAATTCATGCTGTGATTGCAGTATAACTGTATTCCTGTCTAGATGGTCCTGCAACAGTATCTACATTATTTTCCCTGGAACAGACGTTAATCTAACGGGTTTGTAATTACTCATATCACCTTTTGATCCCCCTCTGTGAATTGGGGATTCCTTCGCACATCTCCGGTCCATAGGGACCTCCCCTGAATCCAAAGATGCTCTCATAATTATGGCTAATGATTTGTTTACCTTCTTTGCTGACTCCTTTAATATAGTTGGATAGATCCCATCCACCTTAGGCGCCTTTTTATGTTTACCTTGACACTTTTTCTTCCATTTTCGTCTCATTTATCACAAAATCATCAAGTCCCTGTTAGAGTTTGATAAATGTCTGCCATCCCCTTCCCTATATAATTCCTCATTGTGAATGTAGAGCAAAGTACCTATTGAATTTTTCAGCAATCTCAGCATGATCATTAACAATTAAACTGTCGCTATCAAGTGGACGAATGTGATTCAACATCTTCATTCTATTGATAATAGAAGCAAATAAAACCAGCAAATAAGTCTGCTGGTTTTCTTTACCAAAATCTCATAATCTGGCTTAGCTTGCTTAAACTCCTTTTGTGACTTAATCGCGTACTTGTTTATATCTGCCTTAGGCTTCTATATCACCTGATACTTTATATTCATCCCATGCATTTTTCTTCTCTGCCACTAGTTTCATCAGTTCACAGTTTTGAACACAGGAACACAGTTTTGACTTCCATCATATCGATTGGCCTCCGAACTACCCTCGATATCAATCTCTTAGAGCACTCGTGGAACACTATGGAAAGGCATATCATGCGTCTGGATACACCAATCACTTGCATACCTGCATTGCTAGCCGCATTACACACAGCTTGGTTGGCCATACCTCCGGAACGCTTCCGACATTTTGTTGAATCAATGCCACCTACGAAGTATTAGGTAGGTGATCATAATTCAGTGATCACTCAGTGTATATTTTCTCATATTCACAAGAGCTTTTATATATGATATTTCTTTTAAAGGTCGATTCAGTATTCTGTTTTTGTTCATTATACTCCTTCTCTGAATGAATTTAAATATACAGTCAATATTGAATTAGTTCGTATTCTTATTTTTTCTGTAACTAATCACATTGGATATGATTATTGCCTCCCCACATTGGCTGGAAAAAAACCTGAGTTCGAATCCCGTCAATAACACGAGTAGTTTTTATGTTTTTTTTTTATATCGTAGTTGAGTTAGTCGATCTCGGGCGAGGATTGCATTGTTTTTTTCGTCCAGCAAACAAGCATAATGCAGTAGGACAGAGTTCACCAAATGGTTAATATTTTGATACTCTTAGCTGTTAAATGAAAACAACTTCATACCTGATTGTTCTTAGGATCATAGCTTTCTGCAGTGTTCTGTCGATGGTGACCATTGTATCCACCCATAGCATACACTATTTCATCCATGACTGTCACACTTACGTAGCACCTGAATTAGTGAAATGAAAAAGTATGAAAACCCTTTTTTGCAAAAATATCAATGAATATAAAGTTACTTGGAGAATACAAATTTTTTTTAACGTCGGTATTATATGAAGTGTGATCAAAAGATTCGGGGACTGAACTGATATTTGGGAAATGAAGTTACCGGCTATTTGGATGGATATCCTAGAAGTAATCTTGGCACTGCATATACCAGTTCCAATGCTTCTGAAACTTCTGAAGCATTCCTGATAGAATTGCTAATCGTTTCTCTGCTGCGTTCTGTATAATTTTCTGTCGTTGGAAATCTGTGACCTTTCAAGGGGACTTGAAGCTTGAAGAAAAAAAATTAAAAAAAAAAAGGAGCTAAATTCAATGAGTACGATTGACCAGGGGGTGTACGATGAGGGACTGCTTCGAAAAAAATTCTTGTATTGAAAAGTGCCGAGTATTCAGGGGCCCTGTCGTGTTGCAAGCGTCAATTCCCTGAAACTCACCTTTTCGGCCGTTTTATCCGAACGGCATCAAATCGACTGTAAGGCCATGTGAAACAGATTCATAATGAACAATGCTTTGTGAGTCAGAAAATACGATAAGGATAATGATCGTCATATTTCATCGAGATTGTCTTTTCTTTTTCGACCCGTGGAGAAGAGTGGGCCTTTGTTTCTGGGTTATTGTCGTCGTACATCCACGAGTCGCCACAGTAATGGACGATGGAAGAAACAAAGTGTGGATCAGCAGCAGCACGTTGATGAAGCTCTCTGACATACGAGAACTCTCTCTCTCTCTCTCTCTCTCTCTCTCTTTGTGATCATCAGTAAGGATGCGAGGCATAGGCAAAATTTATTAACATGTCCGATGTGGAACCCCAACTTCACTAGCAACTTCGTGGATAGTTAAACGTCGATCGCTCCAGATCAGGTTATAAATACGAATGACTTCAAAAAGCAATGATTGAATCGCTGATTTTTGAAGTTGGAGGGGAGGGACAGAGGGAGGATCATCTTCGACAACAAGTAACCCTCTTTAAACTTCAAAATACTGAAAAGTCTTCGAATGACACAGCATCTCCGAAAGTTTTTTAACATTTCATGGGTTCCTGTTGCACATTTCCGTAATTTGAAACAAAGTTTTATGCGAATTCGCTCTTCAGTAAAATCACTCATTTTATACCGTGAAAAATGCGAAAAATCACGACGTCTTGACGAGTTATTGAATATTTTGCGGCACGTCGTAACTCGCTACGACATCACGATTTCTTTATACAGTTATTTCTCGAATTGTATTTTTAATCACGCCTTGTAGCGAGCATTTATTGTTCAAAACTGCTATTCAGGTAATAAAAAAATCAGCCTGCTCAGAATGATCAATAATGTCTGCGCTGTTGTCATCACACTTAACTTTTACTTGCGTTTTATTGATGTCTGTTATCTGCTGCGTTACATATGCTGTTTGATACATAGCATTTATTAACGATGGACGCTGTCGTGGTTCTTCTAATTTTTTGGAATACTCGTTTAAGCTGCTGCGGAATCAAGGTTTCTCAGTTCTCCCACTGGGATTAAAGAGCTCTCACTTTTAGCAGCCATTCTTTGCCGCATACTTTCAGATTGTTCGAATGAGTTAATTTCGACTAACTGCAATGTGGATCAACCTAGGAAAGGATAATCAGGATAGTTCCCCCCCCCCTCCCAAGTGATTGATCTAAAAGCATGTGTTTTTATGTTTCTGCGTAATCTAAATTGAACAGTTTTTTTTATGCTGTTATCCACCCCGCCCACCAAAAAAAACAAAAAAAAAAAAAAAAAAAAAACCATGAAGAACAGTCCTTGCTCCAACAGTTGCAGTTTTCCATTCACACCACTAGATGTTATAACCATATTTGCGTTTAGAGCATTTTTTTTAAATGAGTCAGGTGTTCAGATTCTAAATTCTATCAAAAGATCTTGACGAAGTCCTCCGTCATTCACTGATCACTTTTCATGGCAATAAAACAGCATCACTCTGTAGGGGTTTTCTTTTGTTTTGTTTTTTGGAAGAATTGTATTCTTTAACATGAATAGAGATAATTTTATGCAAAAGCAGTCACGAGCAACTATTCTCATAACTTTACTATTTTCAAAAGAAAAGGGCTTTCTCTTTTATTTTACAGTTTTTGGTAGGTAAGAATTTCCTCAAGGATAGCCAGTGGACTGTGTCGCTTCTCTTTCATAGTGTACGATAAAGGTCTGGTTCGATTCCGTTGTAAGTTTAAGTTGAGAAATTCTTCCCATTGGGACAGGAAGAATTTTTTTTTTTTTTTTTTTTTTTTTTTTTTGCATTCCTTCACATCGTGGTTGAGTTAGTTGGGAAAAGGTTGCTTAGCTTTACCTTTCCGAAACTTGAGTTCTATGTACTGACGCCTCATGGCCTGATTACCTCTGCACAAGTCTAAACAGCAAGCGCATGTAAGATTTTACGCGTACATCCATGTCAAAATGCACTTCCCCTACTTACTTCATCTTCATTTGCCGAATGAAGCTGGTGTAGTGATGTAATGCTGTTTTCTTTGAGATTTGTATTGAAGTTATTGGTACCATGACGATAAGTTGCTTATTTCTTCTTTATATCATCTTTTTAAAGAAAGAAAAGCCATTTATTTTTATTCCTTATCATCCTCTTGCACAAGACAAAACTTGCCTTAAATTTTGTTGATCATGTTCAATGCTCTTCCGTCGTCTTCCAGTAACTGTATGACTTCAGTAATGTGAATAGAGAATATTATCACATTTTTTTAGTTTATCTATCTTTTAGACCATAGTCTTTCCCATTAGTTCCGATTTGATAACGGAACCCCAGATTTTTCTCACAAACGTCTTCACAAGGGTAAGAAGGGTAAGTGACTATAGAGTATTGATTAATACCTGTTTTAGGGAATTTATTTAAATTTTGAGCCATATTTGGTACGAAATAACTATACAGATTTGCATACATATGAAATTTAAAGTGTTTTTGAATTTTAATAATTCGCTTTAATATTTTCGAGAATTTTAAGCATATTGTTAGGCAGCGCTCGCCTTTGGGTTGCTGTATCGATGATTAAGGTAGGAAATCATTCATGCTTTCTGTATTATACAGTTCCTATATATTCGTATATAATACGAATATGAGTTATATACGAATAAGAGTTTTACCGCAATGCTGCTCCAAATTACCAGACAAGACTGGGGATTGAACACTAAAACCCTACATCTATTTTATAATGCTGCCATAATCCCAATTACAACATATGCTGGCAGCCTTTGGTTTAGACGTACTGCACTTAAAACTGTACAAACTAAGTTATCCACCATTCAACGTTGTTTTCTCCTTAGCCTACTTCACGTTACAGTATCAACTCCAGCTCTACAGACTCTTGCAGGCACTATACCACTTTACCTGCATTTTGTGTTTAGAGGGCTTTGCTTTTACATCCGCAGAGGCATTTATACGGAATCATTGTTGATCCTCAGGCTCATCGCAAAACCGAACGAACCCGATGCTGGAATTTGTTAGTGAACGCCTAGCAGAATAGATGGAATTCTACCTAAAAAAGAGCTGTTACCAAAAAATTCGTTCCCGACATAACTGCATTACTTTCATCGTCCACCAGAAAATGGTTTTCACCCTCACTGTTTACCTCCTGCATACTAACTGGACATGGTTCGCTTAACGCAAAACTATACCAATTCAAACTTTCTAATACGGTCTCCTATCAACGTGGGCTACCGGAAGAATCTCCTCACGTACTTTTTGAATGCTCCATTTACGAGTACCTAAGATTGGCTCTTAAGACAACAGTACCAAACTTGTCTCCCTGATGTGAGAAGACACTTATCTGTCAATAATTTCCAGGCCCTTCAAACCTTCTACAATGCTGCTTTTAATCGCAGGAAGGCTTTCAACGCCAATGTTAATGCAAGCAATCAAACTGAAAACACTTCATAAATGAAAATGCAACCTGTTGCCTCGTTTGTCGTCCTAATGACGTAGTGTCCAAAATTTTGCTGGCCATCAAGAACACATGAAGATTTTAACAGATGCTGCATTTTTCTGGTTATTCATTCTTTATCAAGACTCTCCACAACTAAATCCTTCCTCTATACAGTGATACCATCATCAACCAGTGACTCCTGATACCACTCCAGATTAACAGAATTATATCTAGAACTTGTTCCTGCTGATCTTGTTTGAATTAAATTACTACTTCTGTTTGACAGTACACCTTTTCTCTTTGTGGACTACTTTGGGCAGCACTGCATAAAGACGTGGGCAAAGACATAGATAAAGATTTTACTTATTTATTTTTTGTTTTATTTATTTATTTATTTTTTTGTTTTATTTATTTTATTATTATTTTTTTTACTTTATGCTATTCTCTTCTTTATTTATTCTTTTCCTGTTATCCTGTCTCCTGGGAATGACTGTGTGTGTGTGTGTGTGCGTGTGTGCGCGTGTGTGTGTGCGCGTGTGTGCGTGTGTGCGTGTGTGTGTGTGTGTGCGTGCGCTGTTACCGGCTTGCTGGCACGGGGTTCTTTTGAATGGCTCCAAACTCGCTTTGGATATTCAGTGCGTGACTGTTGAGATTGGCCATGGTACATGCGTAGTTGTGGCCTACCTCCCCGTGGTGTAGACGGACACCGGGCAGGCTTTCCAGGTGATCGCCTCCCTGGTGACAAAACGGCCAGAAGCAACTAAACAACACAACACACACTGCACGAACATAATATTACACACATTTCTCTCTGTTTCAGTGCTCTGTAACCATCACAGTGTACAAAGACTGATTTGAACTTTCGTTCAGGTGCCGTCCTACATAAGATACGTATCAACTATGTGGTACTACGCTGACAGTGGTAGAGAATGAAAAGGACCTGGGGGTAATTGTGCAGGCAGATATAAAGTTCTCTGAGCAGTTCAGACGGGCTGCAAGAGTAGCTCATGGGGTCATGTCAATGATATACAGGAATTTTTCTAGCAGGGATAAGGAGGAGATTATTCCCTTGTATAAGGCAATGGTCAGGCCACACCTTGAGTACTGTATACAGGTCTGGAGGCCTCATTTCAAGAAGGATGTAGAGCTGCTGGAACGAGTACAGAGAAGGGCAACAAGATTAGTGAATGGAACAAAGGGTTGCTCTTACGAAGAAAGGCTTAAGTTTTGCAAATTACAGTGTCTGGATACTAGGCACCGGCGGGGTGATCTGATAGAGGTGTAAAAACCCTTGAATGGTTTGAGCATGCTTAATGCCGATGGGATTCTTCCTCTTGCTTAGAATAATCACCTGAGAGGGCATAAATTCAGATTGAGGAAAGACAGATGGACAGATGTAGGATAGATGTGCGGAAATTTTGCTTTTAGCCAGCGGGTAGTTGGTTGGTGGAACAGACTTCCATCCCTTGTTGTGGAAGTTGATAGCCTAAATAAATTTAAGGCTCAGCTGGACAGGTATTTCGAACGAACGGAGGGGTGAAATGGAAGTGTTTTTTTTTTTTTTTTTTTTTGGCTGATGCTGCATAAGCTTGCTTTCTTGCATCATATGTAATGCTAATGCTAATACATGTCTACGTGGACATTTTTATATTTGTTGTTTTAACTGCCTTTTGGCGTATTGAATTAAAATGCGAATTTTGTACAAAATTCAAAAACCATGATTTTCCTGGTTAATTCTTTTGCCTGCCGATTTTTCTTGAAGTCTTTGAAATTGTGATTGTACCATTAAATTTCATGAAGTCATTTACAAGAGTAAATATACGAATTCTTGTAGTTATTTTGTAGTAGTTTGCAAGCATTGGGAGCATGCCGTAATTTTTAGCGAAGTGGGCATTTATTATTCAAGGGATTTAATCATCAGGATTAAGAAGACGGCAAAAAATTGTCTGCTTTAAAACCGTTTCAGACAATTTTAAAGAATACCATTTAAATCGATTCAGTTGGCCATTTTTTTGTAACGTCTGTGTCTCCTGACGGTATGTGATATACTCAAACAGTTGCAGACAAAAAGAAAACCAAATTAGTTAATTTATGCAGTTAAAAAAAAAAAATTTAAAAGAAAGATGGACGTTTTTTCTCACTTGACTGACACCACTTTAAAATTTTTTTTTATTATTATTTGTAAATGAAATCATATCCACTCGTGTACCTTTTTTTCACCAATATTATCTAACTGCTTATACAGTATATTTTATTTTCATTTCGATATACAGTACTATGAATTATCAGACAATTTTTTGTGCGGCGGTTAACAGACGTCAAGTGAGAAAAAGCGTCCATCTTTTTGGCAATTTTCATTCCTACGTGGCGTCTGTGAGACGCCAGCTGTAGGTGTCTAGTTTAATCTTGCCCTAGATTATTGATTTCTCTTGTCAAACACGAACAGTTCAAAAATACGCCACCAATTGTCTGGAAGACGCAAATATCAAAAAATTTATATTTTCTATCTATATATATATCTATAAAATATTCGTGGCAGTAGTAATATGCCATGAATTTTTACCTTATATATATATATATATATATATATATATATATTATCGTGACGGAATTGTTCGTTAGGAGGTGTACGTTCTTTTATCGGGCATAAAGACAAACCAAGCATATAATACACAAAACTTTCGAAAAAGAAGTATTTATTCATAAAGCCAGCCCCCCTTAGCCAACCTTAACTTTCTGTCACTCGCGTCCTCAATTTAACGATACTTGTGTGGTGTCTGTGAGATACGCCTTTTTTGTTTTAATTATAAAAAAATATATATATTTTAGCTTTTTTATTTTTACCAAGTCTGATTTGGTGAATAGAAAAAATATAGAAGCTAGGTTTCAAGCAATTATTTAAAAAAAAACAACCCGCCAATTAATCCTATATCAGTGAAAGATTAACACTAGCATCAGTGCTGGTATATGGTTATGTGATAAGCGTGAGAACTGCTATACCAATTACCTTCTGCAGTGCATCGGCGCAATCTCTCTCCACATTTTCGTAACTGCATTGAAACATCGGCAACTGCTGAAGTATTCCATACCATCAAATCCGCCGACAACGTAAATATCGAAACCAATCACAGCACACTTGTGATAAGCACGTGGTCCAACTGGATCCACCTCTTTTACCTAAATTGTGGAAAAGATTGACATTGTTTAATATTTTCGTATAGTATTATGGATTTACAAAGGGCATTCAGAAACAGTGACTCCATTATTTTCGTCAGAGATTATCAGATGAAAACATTCCTTAGTGAAATTAAGAATGATTATTCCATTTCAAGAGTGGGCTGAGATTTAATGGGTTTCAGGTAATTACAGCTTCATATATAACATTGCTGATTGTATAAAAATGGAACAGTGGTTTCATTTTATACATTCAACACAGATGAACTTAAGTTATAACAACATTTCTTGCAATTAAAAGCGAGTAACACATCAAAGTTCATTGTCAGAGGTTATCAGATATGTTTACGTAACCATGAGCATACAAAGTATTAAGACTACTACAAACGGTCATTAAACTTTTATTATGAAAAGTCATTTTGATTATGAAATTACTTTATTAGTTATCATTTTTTAAAGAGATTATGGGGGAAATTAAACATTAGTTGGATCTATTCATTGTCATTCACCGTTCTTCGTTCACAGTGAACTGAATATAGGAATAGAATTAGCATGATGGATTTACAAAATACCTGAGTGAAAGCCGAATGACCGGCGTAAAAGCGCTCTCGTGCGCACGCACGCACACCTCGTGGGTATCACAGATGGTATAATCGTTGTCCTCCCCATACCAAATAAAAATACCCGTGTTCGAATCCCATCAATGACACTAGGAACACGTGGCTGAGTTAGTCGATCTCAGACGAGGGTAGCATGGTCTTTTTTTCCGGAAAATCGGGGTTTTTCGTCCATCAAACAGCAAATTAACTACAGAACCGTGTCTTTTACGTACAATAAAGAACACGCAATTTACCGACATATTTTGTACTGCGCAAAATGGCCTAAGTTGCTGATGCGCCTAAAACTCTATCAACCAACCACACAGACACGGGTGACTCTAGTCAGAATCATCATAGAACCATGGTTTAATTCCTTAAAAAAATTTATAATTTTTTTATTTCTCTTAGGAATTTTATTTTTCTATGAAAGGAACCATTCTATATTGATAATAATATACAATTATTTTTAAAGAAATTTTGCTAATCTTGCCCGAAAAGTGACTCCTGCTTTTGAAAGGCGGCTTCATTTTTCATCACAACAACGCTCTTCCTCCTCACAAAGCAACTTCGGTGGTATTGAATTTAGGTCTGTATGGCCCAAGATTTAAAATTAAAACTACTATCATATAAGGCGTGTTCTTTTGATTATATCTCGTATGTGAGAATGAGTCACGTTTAATATAATTCGGGAACTTTTTATTTCCAGGATTGTATTAAAAATGTTGTCACTTACTAATTTTTCCATGCTGACAAATCCGAAGTAGTTCCCTTGAGGCTGCAACAAGTCTCAAGGGAACTTTTTATCTCCTTCTGTCCCTACTGCAAGTTTTCTTGAATGATCTCTAAAATGTAATAAATTCCGCTCTTTGAATGTGGAAGTTTAGTTTTAGTTAAAAGAAGGAATCGCAGGATTTAAAGAGGGAAGGAATGGAGGGGTCGGGTCATAACCATGTTACTCTTGGTTAGATTCAGACGCGAGTAGTGACATGATGAGTAACTAATCTCCAGTATGCTGTGTTTTCGTAGTATATTTTTCAATAGCTGCTTGTAGAAATGCTAAATGACGGTTTGGCTCGGTGGGACAAATTCTTAATTCACAATCCCGTTAACGTTAAAAAACACCGATCAACTTCTTTTGGGATTCGAGCGGAATTTCTCACATCTCGCTGAACGTGCCACATTTCTGTCCAAGAACAACATATGGTGTCTCACTTTCCATATTCTTCAGATCTAGTTTCCCGTGACTTCTTGTTCTACAAACTGAATTTTTGCACTGGAGATTTCATGATGTTTGATAGATCCATGAAAAATTCACAAGCCGTGTCGATGGGAACTAGATCTGAATGATGTTTTAGACCGATAATTAGAAGTACTTTGATAGTGACAAATTCATCGGACTCCCCATATCAGGTTTCAAGGGAATTTTTTCAGGGATGACCACGGAATACTCAGTAAGCTGCAACGGTTTTTTTTTTTTTTTTTAAATATAATACAGAAACCTTTTTTTCATCTTATTATGAACTAAATGAGAAGACCAGTATTTCGAATTTTCCGGGACTTCCTGTTAACTCTGCAATTCATTTCCTTGATCTGAAACTTATATACTACTACTGTGATTTACTTCGGAAACAATATCGAACTGTTTTATTGGGGGAAATTATCAGTACTGCAAATAAAGAAGAATCTCTCGGACTTAGATCAAGACTTTATGATGTCTTGATTTGAATGATTTTTAGGCTCTCTTCTGCCATGAATGATTTGAAGGAGCGAGAATATGTTTCATGATCTTTACTTGGTTGTGCAGCCCAGCTGTGGGCTTTCATATTTCACGGAGAAACGCTTATCTAAATACTGTTTGAAATTATATAAATTATAAGAAAGTATTCTAATTACAAAAAAATTTGTAATAGTTTAGTCAAAAAAAGTATGTAAAACTAAACAGGCCTCCGTTCAGTCATATTGTCTTGAATATGACTGTAAACACCGATTATAAACTTTAAATGCGTTCAAATCATCAGGCAACATAAAATTTAAAAATAAATCATTTATTTTAATCAGTTAAATATAAATACAGGTTTTATGTAGTTTGTGTAAATACATATATTTTTAAATTTTATGGTGTCTGGTGATATCAACACATTTACAAATTATATTCGGTATATTCAAGGCAATATAAAAAATAGCAGCTGTTCTTTGAATGCCCTTAACATCACATGACACTAAACAGAGAAGCTAAGGAATGAAAATTAATTTCGATATGTAATTCTTTTGCTTACCATTATCCATCTGTCGGCTCTTGTATCATACGTCTCAATGATGCTAGTAGGACTACCACCGCTCCAGCCCCCAACTGCAAACATGATTTCATGTGGTATTCTTGGGAGTGCCAGCTGCGGAGTGATAACTTCATCATTTTGCTGAGTAATCATCTCCAAGTCGTAGTAAAACTTTAGAGCATCTATGACAATTGGTTTGCAGGTTTCGTTGTTGGACACCAAGGGATGTTGTTTCACTTTCTTCATAAAGTAATCAGCATCTATCAGACCTAATCGAAGGCAGTGCATTAAGTCAGCGATGTGCAGCTTTCTGTTTTCAAGATCATATTCAATCCACTGGATGACAGCCTCCCAAGCAGCCTCCTCGTTAGCAATATTAAGGTCTTCGCAACTAAAGATCGGAATGACATCTTCTAAATTTAGCTCCATAAGCTCTTCACTTTGTTCAACTACCTCGACAAAATTAGTCATCAAGTATCTGAGAAATAAACGAATCTACATGTAATTTTCATTTTTTATATGAGAGAAGATGCGGCATTCATACTTGTAAGTACAGAGCATTGCAATCACATTTAATTTAAATGAATTTTTACAATTATGTGAATAAATCGAAGTTATTGACAAAACAATCATAAAACTTTGGTAGCACATCGAACTATTAAGGATTTCTTAATGGTAAGGGTTTTCTATTGTTATAAATCATTCTGATTTTTTTTTCATTATAAAGTATTTTGGTAGTTAGAGACTACTGGTTTGATTTGTAAATAGTACAATTTCTACGATTATTTGTAAATAGGTTGCCATTGCTTTAGAGTTTCAATAGCTAGTCTGGTTTGGTTTTCCTTGGTGTAATGCCTTTATATCACTTGTTACTCGTTTAGAAGTCGATTCTGATTAAAGAAATCCATTAGAGACTTACGCGATCAAGGCTGTGAGTAGCTGGTGTCAAGTATAGTGTTTGTCTCTCTCTCTCTCTCTGACGGTAATTAACTAGTTCTTAAGATGATTACGTTCTTCTCTATGGAGGCGGGAAAGCTGTCATTCGAATCCCGTCTAAAAGGAAGAATTTTTAAGATTATATTTTTATTTTTCTTTCGCAATGTAGCTGAGCTAGTCGGTTTAGGGATAGAGTTACATTTTTCTTTTATTTCGGAAATTTAAGGTTTTTCATCGAGAAAACGAGAAAACTGCTCATAGGATGCACGTAATTTATAGACAATACTGACGCCTTGTGGCTTCAGTTGTCTTGGGACAAAATCAAATAACAATAAGAACAGAAATAACAATATAAACACCAGAAGTAACTCATGACAGTGTGAGTTACTCATGGTATTTCTTCCCTCAAACCATGCAAACTGACTTTCAACACACTCAGTTTGTGCACAACGTATCACGATGCTAATGCCTTTGAGAGAAAGCTCTCATTTGGCACTACGGAAGCCAATTCCGCCAGCCTTCTTATCAGTATAATATACGCATTATCGTTATTAATAACTGGCTGAAATTGTGTAAATCATATGCTGTGAGGTACATATTTTATTTTCATTTTTTTATCACGTTGATAATATAAGTTACTGTATCTAAATTATTGAGTGGCTTATTCGGATGAAGATGTATTTATCGTGATTTTCAGTTTATGATGCAGTTTTCAGTTGTTTTTATTAACTGAAGGTATATGAATTTCGTTTAACTCGATGTAATTGATTAAGCAAGCTCAATATTGATGGAATTCCTTTTGCTCAGACTACGCACATGAGGTCAACTCGTGGGTAACACAGTTGGTATAATCACCCTCCTTCCCACCCCTAGCGGAAAAAACCTGAGTTTTAATACCCTCAATGATGTCAGGAATTTTTGTGCCTTTTTCATAAGATGGCTGAGTTAGTCGGTCTCAGGCGAGGTAGCATGATTTTTCTCCGAGTTTTTCGTCCAGCAAAACAGCAAATCGACCACAGAATTTACAGGCTATGTTATATATGACGCAATATGGCCCAAGTTGCTGTTGCGCCTAAAACCTTGCAACAACAACAACAATATGAGGGGAATAAATTCAAATTAAGGAAGGATGGTTACAGAATTTTTTTTTTCTATTTTTTTGGATGATACTGTATAAGCTTTCTCTCTTACATCATTTGTCAATACTAATACTAATTAGCGATCAACCTTTATGCCAGACGTTCTCAAACTGGTTCGTTTTCCCTAAATACATTGGTTGCAAATAACTTAGAGAAGAGTCGCAAAATATTTAAAATTTTGCCTCAGCTTTTAAATTAAATTTTTTTGTTTCTTTTTAATGAATGGGTTTATTTTACAAAGTTAAATTTCTGTTTATACTCCGGCACGACAACCAATTCAGTAGAGTTTACAATAAATCATAAATACAAATTTTTATCGTATTTAGTAGTCACGGGCTTGAACCCCCGTCAGGAATGCGTGCTGTGCACTCTCGCTCCTGACCACTGGGCTACGTCAGGCCCCAAATTTTAATGTTTTATCCTTGTTTTATTTGATATATAGATTAAAAGTAAGAAAGTATACACTGAATGGCCACTTTATCGGGTACACCTACCTTTTTCATGAAATTGAACACTTCTTCAGTAACAGCATTACGTGTGCGTACATCCGATATAAAAGCAAGCAGGCAGATGCTGTATGCGCACAGTTCAATGCAATAATGGGCGCTCCAGTCTGAATATCTCGGAAACTGTAACCATATTGGGGTTTTTACATACGACTGTGTCTCAGGTATATGGAGATTACTCGAGTAATTGTTTGTTTGTTTGTTATTTAGTTTTTAGGAGCATTAGTAACTAAGGCCATATTGCTCTGGGGATAAGCGGTGGTCATTCCCTGACTTTTCTGCATCCTTCGTATTTGGTGGTCACGGACTCGAACCCGGTCTAATCAAGAAGCGTGTGCTACGCACTGTTGCTCCTGCCCACCTGGCTACGGAGTCACCACCAAATAAATTCTAGCCACCGATAATCTTGTGGTCGGAAAGAGCTCTTTGACTCTGATGCGAGAGGCCAACAGAGGTTGACAATGCTTGTGCTGGATAATAGGAATGCTATAATTAGTCAGATAACAACAGTAGTAATATAAGGGGCAACTCCAGAACTCACAACTCGTCGAACCTTTTCACTGATAGGGGATCACCGAACTGTTTCTTCTCCTCTCATAAAAAAAAAAAAAAAAAAACCATGCACAAATATGTACAGTTACAGTGAGCTTGGGAACACTAACACTGGAGAGTAGAGGAATTTGAAGGCCAAAATATGACGAAAACAGCTTCGTAATCTCCATCATACCAGGTGCCAACATTGCAAGCTGGTGCTGGCGGTGTAATGGTTTGGGGAGTGTTTTCGTGACGACATTTTCCCTTTGATACCTTGATCCAAATGGATCCACACGTTATCTGGAAATAGCTCCCGACCAGGTCGCATGCTTTCATGGCTGCAGTATATTCAACTGCGAAGTTCTCCCAACAGGATAATGCGCTATGTCACAAGGACAGAACTGTAGAGTACAGAGTCCAGGAATATTAAAGTTAATTCAGCATGCTGTGTAGGCCTCTCCAGTCACCAGATCTCGGTGAAGTTTAACACCTATGGGGAACGAGCTCTTCGTAGTAGAGATCTGCAACCATCAAATTTAGAACAACTGTGAGAAGCAATTGAGTCGCTGTGGACTAACGTCCCTGTAGTACGCTTTTGGCACTTCAGTGAGTCAATGCCACGACAATATAGGTTGTTCTGATGGTTAAGTAGATGAACCTAATAAACTGCCTATTCAGGGTATTTATTTCTTTCTAAGTGTAAACCAAATGAAATCATTAGGGGTTTATTCATGGGGGAGTCGCATAAATCATTCATCATTTTGGGGGACGCAGTATTGCAAAATTTGGAAACCCCTGGCTGATAGTCGTATAGGGTGTCTTTTCTATTTCCACATTTTGTAAATACAGTATTTAGTAAAACATTAAAGATATTTATTGTACTTATTTGATCAGTGTTCTGATTACTATTAATTAAAATCCCAGTATTCCATTTCAGCCAATGAATGCGTTAATAAGCGGGACTGATTAGCTCCACTCATGAAATTAAAAGGAGTAATTTCTAATGCATTCGCTCGTTGTGTGTTGGTGCTTTCAAATGGCGCCTTACTTCCTTTATACTTGTTATAGTTGTATACTTGTGCAGTCATTCCAAGTTATACCAACTTGGAATAACTTTGAATGAGGTAACGCTATGTTACCTTAAGGGGATTAATGTGAAACAAATGGAAACAAATCTAAAATTATAATTCAGTAAATCTATTAATTTCATTTATTTTTTGATACTTCGTCCAAAGTATTTCAAACCGTTTTATTGAATTACTCACCTATGCGCTTCTTTCTCCAAATCTGGACAGAAGTAATCATGTGCAAATCTCCGGATTCCAATACAGTTTTCAGCATTCATATTGTCCAGAATGAAGTAACAGCAGTCTTCGATCATTCCCATAACGTTGAATTGGTCAGCAGCAGGTAATAGCTCATTTACATTTCCAGAGTGAACATGAGTTATTCTGGTATAGGCGTATTCGATTATAAGACGTAACATGTCTGCAGAAATGCCAGGGACTGTAATTTCGTGACGTTCTTGAGAGTTTAGGGTGCTTGTGAAGAGGGCACGGAAGTAAGGACTACACGCGGCCATGATGGATCTGTGAATTGGAAATACACCGCCATCCATAGTTCGAAGTTGGCCATCACACAATTCACCTTCTTTCCTCATCTCATCCAGAATTTCCATGGCTTGAGAACTAAGGATCTTGTTTAGGATTTTATGGTCCATCTATTGGTCGTTATTCAACTGTCTACGAAGGAGGTGACAATTTCTAACAAACCCTGGTTAATAATCCAAAAGAAAATGAAACTAACTAGTTATGGTACGGTAGGTCCTTGTGGTTTTGCACGACAATAAGATCTTCAATGACCACCACAACTGTAGCCCCCTTGCACCCGGGCGTTAACGAACCAACGTCCGTTTAACTTTGCAAAGGTCTGAGTATGTTAAACCTTTTTTTTTTTGTATTGTTGATATTATTTCACTAGACAGAGTACGTTATTGCTGAATCATTGTTATGTAAACTGCTGCGATAAATTCTTACTTTGTTTGTTAGAAACTCGATGTATTTTTGCAGATTTACTGTTACTTTATTTGTTCTGGAAGTGCTCGTAGTACAGTTGCTGTAAACTACCCTCTTCTTTATCATATGCAAGTAAAATAGTGGGATAGAAAATTTTAAAATATGGAATTGCTACATGTAGTAGTATGAATTCGAATTTCTGTTTACTTTTTTTTAGAACTATTCTTCGAATATTCTGTTATTCCTCAAATACTCAATACTAGTTTGGCCATCAGGATCAACATATGGTCAATATTTGTTAAGAATTTTGTTTGATCGTTTGAATAGTGTTTATTTGTGAAAGTTTTATCTGTTATACGAAATGTGCCTCGGAAATTGGCTTCCCAATTTCAGAAACATATGACGACTCTCGATGAAAAAAACAAATTTTTTAAACTCATATCTCTTCTCAAATATGAAATTGATTATAGAAAATGCAGTCAGTTTGATAGAATTATCAACTTAATTACATGAATTCCCTGACTTACGTAAGGGTTGGGTTCTGCGGAACGCTACGTAAGTCAGAATTTCCCCCATGCTTGTGCATCACTCGCAACGGTGCTCGCTGAATTGATTGAATCAAAAAAGAAATGTTCGACGAACATGTAAATAGAATTATTTATTGTATTTATTCAATTTTTTATCTCATGCACAGGAAAAATTGCAAAAGCGTGCAATTTAAAAAAATCTAAAAATTATAAAATTACAAAAAAAGACAGGAGACAGGCATAACGTCAGTAAGTTTTACCTCTCGAGCATCGTTGTCAGAATCGACGTCTTCAGCTGATAAGTACGCCGCTGCGGAGATTGAGGGCTGTGGTGATTTTGAGGGGGTCGGCCGCTCAATCTTACGAACGAACATATTAATGGATGACTGGATTTCTTTGTAGCAAGTAGAAATCTTCGTAGATTTCTTTGTAGCAAGCACGCATATCATTCATTCACCCCTCTGTTAACTTTTAAGAATCGTTCGCTGTCAGGATTCACTTTCTCAAACCTCGCCATTGCCGATGCAATTTCACGAAATGCCATTGCCATCTCTCTGGTGATGGCTCCTCATTTGGTTCATCTTGAGCTTCGTCAGCATTTTCTTCCTTCTCTTCTTCCTCTATTAACTCCTCCACGTGTTTGGCATCAACCTCCAACTGAAGTAGCTCTGCAACCTTTAAAATCTTATCTGTAACCTCTTCATATGATTCGTCTTTTTCAAATCCTTCGAAGCCTTTTACGTGCCGTGGGCATATTTTCTCAGCCATTTAAAAAACTTTTAGTAATTTACGCCAGGCCTTATTAATGTTAAAGATGGTGTGGTAAATACTGTAAGATTTCCAAAAGTCTCTTAACGTAAAATTTTTCTCATCGTCTACTGCAGACGATGTCTGAGCAAACTTTGTGCGTAAATAGTATACTTTTAAATTCGAAATAACACCCTGATCCATAGGTTGAATGAATGAATTCGTGTTTGGTGGTAGAAATATAACTATCATGTTCGAATTGAAATCATATAGATGCATAGGATGTCCAGGAGCATTATCTAATAGAAGCAAAATCTTGAAAGGAACGTCGTTGTCTTTACAATATTTTTCAACCTCGGGAATGAAGCAGCATTTAAACCAATCATCAAAGAGATATTGTTATCCATGCTCTCTGATTCGATCGGAAATCCACTGGCTTTATTGATGCCCTTAAATGCACGAGGATTTCCAGAATGGTACACAAGCAGTGGTTTTAATCTGTAATCTCCCGCTGCAATAGCCCTAGGCAAGAGCGTGGCCCTATCTTTTGACGCCGTGAAACCTGGCATTGTATTTTCCTCTTTGTCAATGTATGTTCGATCCGGCATTTTTTTTCCATCACAGAGCATCTCATCAACGTTAAAAATTTGCTGCGTTGAATAGCCGCCTTCATCAATAATTTTTTTCCAACACATCACAAAATTTCTCTGCAGCTGCAGAATCGTCACTGGCGACTTTACCGCATACTTTAACGTTATGAAAACCAGCGCGATGCTTAAATATATTAAACCACCCGTTGCTTGCCATGAACTTGGGTTGGGGTTTGCCGTACTTATCCTTAATATCTTCATAAATACTTCTTGCTTTTGCTTGAATGGTCATTGGACTCAAGGGCACTCGCTTCTGAATCTGATTTTCCATCCATATTATTAATAGCTTTTCCATCTTCGATATAGCACCTGAACGCTGTTTTGTGATCACTGTTGATCTCAAATGCGTTGATCCTTTAACATGTTCTTTTATACGCGCACTGTCCGTTAAAATAGTATTCGCTGTTGAAGCAGCGAGACCTAATTTCGTGCAATAGATGACAAACTTTGCCCTGCTTCGTGCTTGTTAATCATTTTCATCTTCATTTCTAAATCAATTTTGTTTCTTTTCCTGGCACTACCACCACTTGCACTTTTCGTTGGTCGCTTTCCCTTCATCATTGTAATACGTAAATAGGAATGAAGAGAAGTTTCTGAAAATTTGTTTTTTATATGATTGAAGATTTCAGTGAAGGGAACACATTTCACCATAATAGCGTAAAAACTCACACAATTTCAGTTATCGGTATTATCGCAAATGCAATAAGATTGAGTTTACTACCCGTTTATAATTAGATGCACTAACAGAAAACTCCAATAAACCGGAAAGTGCAAGGTAGTGCAATTTCCATTATAAATATGACCTTTTAGAGTAGAAATAAATAGCTTGGTAATATAGCAAAATTTTCAATTTCCAAGGACTTGGAACGAATTACAAAAAAAAAAAAAAAAAAAAAAAGAAAAGAAATGTATTATTGGGTTCACATTACGATATTTTCACGATACCTCCATTTATTCCTACGGGATGCAAAATACGTTTCCACGATTTTTTTAAGTTTGCATCGGCCATCTTACATAAAGTCGAATTTCCGAAAGTCGATCATTACGTAAGTCGGGGAATTCCTGTACTAGTTTGAATTCTCAACTTAATTACTACTTAATTACAACTTAATACTAGTTTGGCCATCAGAATCAATATACGGGCAATATTTGTTAAGAATTTTGTTTGATTGTTTGAATATATTTTGTAAAAAGGATAGGTGGAACAGATTGTTTGATTGTTTGAATATATTTTGTAAAAAGGATAGGTGGAACAGGACCAGGGTATGTCTGCCAGGGGCAAAGGTTGATGACGTTGTAGAGCGGATATCATCTTTCAAGGGCACAAAAGGTGATATAGTTGTACACGTTGGCACTAATGATATTAAGAGTAGGAGACCGGCGGAATTACTCAACAAGTACAGGTCACTGTTGAAAAAAAGCCGTGAAATAGGATTGAATTTGAAAGTGTCTGCAATTCTGCCCAGACACGATAGGAGGGAGTATATGATGAGAGCCTTGTCGATCAATTCGGCCCTGGAAAGATTGTGCAAGGCTCAAGGGGTAGAATTTTTTTCAGCCTGGACTGTACTTGTTAACAGGAGAGATTGCTTCTACAGGGATGGGATACACTTAAATAGAAAGGGTGCAAGAATATTTGCTGATGCTATCGAGGCAGTGTTAGGTGGGTCGGAAAACTGCTAGTTTGGGGGGATACAAAGACTAATAGTTTAACAGTAACCGCAGGCAGAGGTGAAGGTGATTCTTGCACAACTTCTATTAGAATAAGAAGCGACCTGGAGCGAGGGGTGTTGGGGGTTTCAGGGACGGATGGCAGTCATCATGGAATAGTTGGGTATATGGGATGTGTTAGGGTAACAAGGAATAGGCATAGGAGCATGTATGCTTGCATGTATACCAATGCTAGAAGTATAGTAAATAAATTTGATGAATTTGAAGTGTTGGTCAAGACATCAAAGGCGGATATTGTTGGGATAGCAGAGACGTGGTGTCACAAAGATATAAGGAATGCAGAACTGGAATTTGGGGAGTACAATGTGTACAGAAAGGATAGACAGGACAGAAAGGGAGGGGGTGTTATGCTGTTAATTAAGAAAAACATAAAATCAAAGGAAGTGCACCCAGTTAATATAGATGAACAGTGCTCTGTTGAGTCAGTTTGGTGTGAGATAAGCACTGCGAAAGGAAAAATAAGAGTAGGAGTGTGTTATAGGCCTAATGACTTGAATGAGTACAATGAACAATTGTACAGAGAAATAGAGTGGGCCAGTAAATCAGAATGTCTTATAATGGGGGATTTTAACTTCCCAGATATTGACTGGAACTTGTGGGTTGGTCACTCACACACTAGTCAGACTTTTGTGGAGTTATTGGATGATTGTTTTCTGCAGCAGCATGTTCGAGAGGCAACCAGAGAAAGTAACACTCTTGATCTGGTTATCAGCAGTGATCATTCGTGTATTAAGAATTTGCAGATAAAGGAACCACTAGGTGGCAGTGATCACAGTGTGCTGAAGTGGGATTTACTCAAAGAGGTAACTACCGTCAGGGGTAAAGGAAAGGGTTTTTGCTTCCGTAAAGGGGAGTACAGTGGTCTCAGACAGTTTTTAAATTCTGTACAGTGGGATCAACTGACGATGTTACAAACAGTAAATTCTAAGTGGGAAGCATTCAAAGAATTAATCGTGGAAGCTACTAGACTTTATATACCGATTAAGAAATATCGTTCAAGGTTTAGGCCTAAATGGTTATCAAATGAACTAATGAGACTCGTGACAGAGAAGAAAAATGCATGGGATGCATATAAATTATCAGGTGACGCAGAAGCCTGTGGCAGATATAAGCTAGTCTGTAATCAGGTCACAAAGGAGGTTCGGCAGGCGAAGCCGGATTACGAGAAATCTTTGGCAAAAGATGCTAAGAAAAACAGCAAGGATTTCTTTACTTATATAAACTCTAAAAGGAAGGGGATGAATATGATTGGTCCACTTGACATCGATGGTTCGACTGTTGATGATCCTGCTCAGATAGCAAACAAACTGAATGAGTATTTTGCATCTACATTCACACGTGAGGAATTATTACAATTTGAAAATGGAAGAAGGTTATCAAATTGTAGTAGTGTGCTTAATGATTTTGTAATAACTGAGAGCAAAGTGGAGGAGAAATTGTTGAAGTTAAACATAAGAAAGGCACCTGGGGTGGATGGGATCTATCCAGTTATTTTAAAGGAGGCGGCAAAGCAACTACGCAAACCCTTAGCCATAATTATGAGAGCATCCCTGGACTCAGGGGAGGTTCCCACGGACTGGAGATGTGCAAATGTGTCCCCAATTCACAAAGGTGGATCGAAGGGTGACACGAGTAATTACAGACCAGTTAGTTTAACTTCTGTTCCGGGTAAAATAATGGAGTCGCTGGTTAAAGATGCATTGCAGGATCATCTAGACAAGACTGCAGCAATAATTCAAACACAGCATGGGTTTGTTAAGGGAAAGTCTTGTCTGACAAATTTGATTGGTTATTATGATGTGGTCACAAAGGAACTGGATGCAAAAAATAATTTTGATATCATATACTTGGATTTCAGGAAAGCTTTTGACACTGTTGCGCATGGAAGACTACTGTACAAATTGGAGCAGAATGGTATTAAGGGTAAGTTGCTACAATGGATAAAAGGATGGTTAAGTGGGAGAAGACAGAGGGTGGTAATCAATGGGTGCTGCTCTTCGTGGACTAATGTTATTAGTGGAGTCCCACAGGGTTCGGTGTTGGGTCCACTGTTGTTTTGTGTATTTATCAATGATATTGATGAAGGTATATCAGGCTTAATGTCGAAGTTTGCAGATGACACATAGGTTGGCAGGGTTGTTAATGACAGTAATGGCAGTGTGCTACTGCAACAGGATCTAGATAATTTGGGCAGATGGTCTAAGAAGTGGCAACTGAAATTAAACCTTGACAAATGCAAAGTACTGCATATGGGTAGAAGTAACCCCAGAGAAACGTACCAACTGTGTGGTACTACACTTAAGGTGGTAGAAAATGAAAAAGACCTGGGAGTAATTGTGCAGTCAGATATGAAGTTTTCTGAGCAGTGCAGACAGGCTGCTAGGGCGGGTTATGGGGTTTTGTCAATGATATATAGGAATTTTGCTAGCAGGGAAAAGGAGGTGATTGTCCCTCTGTATAAGGCAATGGTCAGGCCACGCCTTGAGTACTGCGTACAGGTCTGGAGGCCTCATTTTAGGAAAGATGTAGATTTGCTTGAGCGTGTACAGAGAAGAGCAACACGATTGGTGAGGGGAATGAAGGGATTCTCTTACCAAGAGAGGCTTAAGTTCTGCAAATTGCAGTGGCTGGAGACTAGGCACCTGCGCGGTGATCTGATTGAGGTCTATAAGGCCTTGAATGGGTTGAGCACGCTGAATTCTGATGGGATCCTTCCACTTGTTCAGATTACCAACCTACGGGGACATAAGTTCAAATTAAGAATGGACAGATGTAGAATAGATGTGCGGAAATTTGCCTTTAGCCAGCGGATGGTTAATTGCTGGAACAAACTTCCATCTGTCGTTGTAGAAGTTGATAGGTTAAATAAATTTAAGGAGGAACTGGACAGGCATTTGGAGGGAATGGTGTGATTTTTTTTTTTTTTTTTTTTTTGGCTGATGCTGCATAAGCTCCTACACTTGCTTTCTTGCATCATGTGCCACTACTACTACTACTACTACTAATAGTGTTTATTTTGTGAAAGTGTTATCTGTTATAATGTTAAATGTGCCTCGGAATTTGGATTCTCAATTTCAGAAACATATGATGGCTCTCGATGGAAAAAACAGATTTTTAAAACTCATATCTCTTCTCAAATATGAAACTGATTATAGAAAATGCAGTCCGTTAGATAGAATTCTCAACTTAATTAACCAATTAGAACTCGATTCACTCACAAGCCTTAATTATTAGACTAAGCAGTGTTCGGAAATAAGTGTAGGTAAATTATTATTTGCAAATAAAAGGATGCATTCTCAGTAAGGTAAAATACAGCGATAGTTTTGCATTAAGAGTAGACGAACCGCGACTTCATGCACGACGTTGCTGCCATCAATATACATACAAGTGCAGAGTCTGGAACTACTGCTCTCAGTAGACTACTGTTCTGTGCGAAGAATCGGCCGGAGAGGTGATCTAATTGAGTTCCAACAGGGGATGAATAGCTCGGATACGGCCGCTTTCCTCCAGTGTTGTAAAAGCGTACAGCTGTGTCTCGTGGGTATCAAGAATGGACCAACTGTGGAAGAACCACCAACCGGAGCTCTCGCACAGGCTAGCCATTTGTTGTTGTTGATTATGGGAAAAAAGGAACCAACGTACCTTGCAGCGAACAGATGTCTCACAGTGAAGCAACTATCCACACAATACAACACTGCACGACCCATTCCAACGTGGAATTTCCGTCGGAGATAGCACGGTTGGGCTCTTGCAGCCAACTGATTACCCGAGTTTCCCTGCCAAGAGCCTGTCATAAGCAAATGCGCCTATAGGTGGCACGGGCACAGAGTTAATGGACAGTGGATAACCGGAAACGGGTTGCCAGATCCGATTAATCACGTTTCTAACTGCATCATGGGGACAGACGGGTGTAGGTGTGGCATATTCAACATGAGGCTCTCGACTCCGCTGCACGAAGGGAAGCGTAATTAACCGGAAAAAATTAGATGGGACACCCAAGCGCCTCGTTGGAGAGTCGTACATATTTATGTTTGACCATGTGCAACCTGATCAACAATAACATTTTATTTAATTTTATATTATATTCTTAGTAGGTGTCTTGGCGCTTGTAAAAACAGCCAGTTTGGAATGTATACAAGACCTCTCCCCCAAACCAAATTTCTAAGAGCACCACACGATGTTCGTAATGCAAAGCTACTTCAATGTAATATTCTTATGATTATCTGAAGATTGGCATGAGAAAAATACATGTAAATGTTATTTTAATTTTAATTGTACTGTCTTAGTACTGATGAAATTGGAATAAAATTGATTTTGTTTTAAATGTGGTTGAGGTAAAAGAAATACATATCTTTCACATTTGTATAGTATCTTATGTAGGACGGCACCTGAACGAAAGTTCAACTCCGTTCACATTTAACCACACTCTTCGTACGTTTCTAAAAACCTCCCAATGCTACACTTCGCCGACTCGCCCTCGCCGCTAGCACTCTGGTTATAATCGCCGTCCTTCTACACCATGTTTAAAGGCTTGAATTCGCATGCCGTCTATACGGGTGGAACTTTTATGGTTTTTTGCACAACCAGTCTAAAAGAAGCCGAATTAGTCGATCTTGAGTAAGTGTTTCATTTTTCACTTCACAAAAACTCGGGTTTTTTCGTACAGCAAACAGTCAAAATGACCATAAAGCACACGTATTTACAGACACAATGGACTGATGTCGATTGGCGAAAAGTAAAATAAAAACCGTAGCAAAAAATACCAATAACAAGACGTTCGTATGGGACTATGTCAAAAGCCTTTATACAGTCTAAGTAAATTATATCAGAGTTATTCTTTGCATCCGGTTTCTTTGCGGCTACCTCAAAATACCTTGCCAAATTTATCACAGAAACCGTGTTGACTCATAATTTCTATAGAGATAATCCTGCAAAGCATTTTATAATTTTTCTTGTCGTCTCCCCTTGAAATACACTGAGTGGTCACTGAATTATGACCACCCCTATGAAAACTGAATGCGACCGTTTGACCACGTGAGGTACGAGAGTGCGGAGTTAGTCGACCTACGTAGCATAGATAAGGTGTCAGTGGTTCAGAAGGTATTAAAATTCCTTTATCGGACTTTGATCAAGGACAGATTGTGGGAGCTCGACGAGCTGGTGCCTCTATTTCCCAAACGGCTGGGGTGTTCGAAAAAAGCCGCCATTGTTAAAGTGTACCAGGACTGCGTCAAAATGGTCAAACAACGACCCGAGGGCAAAAACGCAAAGGTCAGCGAAAGGTTGATGTTAGAGGTGAGCGCCGGGTCCAATGACTCGTACAGGCGAACAGGCGCAGCACTGTTGAAGAGTTGACTACCCAATACAACATGGGCCAATCCGGAACAATATCTGGCATGACCATGCGTTGCACGCTCGCACGTATGGGCTATACCAGCAGACGACCCCTACGGTATCAGGCGCCTCCGTAGCCAGGTGGAAAGGAGCAGCAGTGCGTAGCACACGCTTCTTGATTAGACCGGGGTTCGAGCCGTCACCACCAAATACGGAGGATGCGGAAAGGTCAGGGAATGACCACCGCATATTCCCGGAGCAATATGGTCATAGTGGCTAATGCTCCTAAAAACCAAGTAACAAACAAACAAACAACCCTACGGTATCCTCTCCTAACCTAGGTTCATCGGCGTAAAAGACTCGCATGGTGCAAAGAGGATGCAAGTTGGACGTTAATGACTGGAAGATGTGCTGGTCGGATGAGTCACATTATTTACTCCACACCATGGATGGTCGTGTACGGATTTGCTGTCAACAACATGAGGCTCTTGATCCATCATGCATGGTATCAAAAGTGCAGGCCGGTGGAGGCAGTTGTATGGTGTGGGGCATGTTTCACTGGCAGAAACTTGGACCCCTGGTGCATGTGGAACAACGTATCAGTGGTCTCCGCTATCTTCAACTGCTTGCTGACTGTGTACACCCCTATATGTTACACTTTTTCCCGAATGGCGATGGTGTCTTCCAAGATGACAATGCGTCGAGCCATCGGGCACTTGATGTGCAGGAATGGTTTGAGGAACACAGTTCTGACTTCCAGCATATCGATTGGCCTTCGAACTCCACCAATATCAATCCCATAGAGCACTTGTGGGACACTATGGAAAGGCATATCGGGTATCTGGATACACCAATCACCTCAATACCTGCATTACTAGCCGCATTACACACAGCTTGGTTGGCCATACTTCCCGAACGCTTCCGACATCTTGTTGAATCAGTGCCACATCGGATAGCTGCTGTACTGAGGGCAAAAGGAGGACCTACGAAGTATTAGGTAGGTGGTCATAATTCAGTGATCACTTAGTGTGTGTATTTTTGTTTTAATGTAGGCGCAAGGAAACGATTCAACTCATTAGCCATCTACTCGGAGTCGTTAGTAATGAGCTCCTGTAATTGCATACTGGAGCAAATCGGAATGTCTTATTATAGAGTACTTTAACTATTCTTACATGGATTGGGATTTATAGGCAGGACACTGGCCTGGTAGCAGAACATCGTGGGCCGTATACATGACAATTTTCTACAGAAACGTGTTGTGGAGAAATCTATATTCTTAACTTACTCGTTACTAAATATTCACCAGTTCTTAATACTCTTTAAGTCATGGAACTTACCAACAGTAATCATAACGTTTTGGAAAAGAAGGTTATGTTGCCCTTGGACTCAGTTCAGTTCAATTCAGTGAGAGCGGCTGAATTTTTAAACATAGTCGGTAGTGGTTTCAAGAGTTTTGTTGAAAAACAGGTGCTGTGGCAACTCTCCTCATTCGGCACATCATGCAGTATAAGGAATCAACATGATGAAACAGATCCTTCAGTATTAAGGCTTTATTAGTTGCTCAGTTTTAGTGCCACTTGTATTTTTTTAAATTTCAGTGGTTTTAATTACAAACAGTTTTTTTTATTCCATGTAGAACGAGTTCTTCCTGGAATTAATATTTACCTGCATAATGGACTACAGATCTTTCATTTCTGATGAAACTCGAATTTTGAATACAAGTAATACTAAGTCAGTATAAAAAATCACTTTTAAATTTGATTTTCTATTGATATAGTACAAGTAGTACATATATATATAGAAAATAAAACTGAGAAACTAAATATTTGTAACATAACAGGCGTCTGTGCCAATATAACCTTGCAAGAGTAACAGTTCATTTATAATCTTTGTTGAAGTGGAAAAAGAATAAGAAATTCTATAACATCCCACAGAATACTCAATTCTGTTAAAATATGAGCAGTAAAAATATATATGAGGTAGTTTTTGTTATGAACTCTCCTGACCTTTATACTACTTTCGATTTTAGAACGGATGTGCTAAGAATTTTTAACTTGTTATACAGGGTGCTTCAAAAAATGTTAACACCTATGGGAAATATTTTGGTTTTCTTTGCAGTTGACTGAAATGGCAGAGATTGACTTTGGAGTAAAGAAAGGTTGTAGCATGGACGAAGGTCTTCCAGTCAGCCACGGTGGTTCTCAACAAATATCGAAAGTATTTCAACGGCGACCGACCCTCGAGATTGACCATTTATTACGTTTACAACAAGTTCGTAAAACCGGCTCAGTTGCTGACAATTACAGAGGGAACAGGCCGATCCCTTGCAAATATAGCTGTTACACAAGCAGTTTTCTTGCTTAGCCCAAAGAAATCAACCAGAGATACAGCACGGAATATCGTCTTCCCGAGCAACTGTGTGAAGAATCTTGAAATAAGGGGATCGCCTTATCTCCTGCAGACAAAGCCGCTCGTGTTGATGCTTACAACATTTTCTTGGCGATAAAGAAAAAGACCCCGACGATAAAGAAAAAATATTAGAACCCGACATTTACACTAGACTGTAAATGTCGGGTTCTAATAAATTAGAACCCGAAATTTACAGGCTAGTGGCATTCATCGACGAAGCAACTTTTCACGTAAGTGAACACGTGAGCAAACATAACTCTGTCTTCTGGGGTAATGAGAATCCTCATGTGTGTGAGCATGAACAAGCTAGTCCTAAAATGAATGTCTGGTTTGCAGTCGCTGTGGCAGGGGGTTGTAGGACCATGCTTTTTTGAGAACACCACAATCAACAGTGGCAACTTCTTGCACATGTTGGAGAACTACGTAGAGGACAACCTGCCACTACGAATTCAACTTACTGGGTAATTTCAGTTGGATGGTGCTCCACCCCACTCAACTTTGAATGTCCGTGCCCATTTTAACAAGAAATTTGGACCGAGATGGCTTGGCAGAGCAGGGCCTATGAAATAACCAGCACGTTCGACAGACTTTACGCCTTGTGATTTCTGCTGTGAGGTATGATAAAAGAACGTATTTATGCTACCAGGCAACCTAATGTGCAAGACCTCCAACAGATGAAAATGTAATTGTAACAATACCACAAGAAATGTGCCTCCGGGTTCTGGAGACCACGTGTAGAAGATTCCAGGCATGTGTTGCATATAAGTGTTGACATTTTTTGAAACACCCTGTATTATTTGAAGTCTAGTAACGTAACGCGTATTCTAGAAATTACAGTAATAAATAAATGACAATTCCATGTAAATGAGCATATATTGGACTGTGATGAAAAATGTGTGGGGAAGAACCCCCCCACTCCACCACACTTAGGCCACTTTTAAGTGGACCTATCATATAACTCGTTGGCGCGTGTATATAACTGGTCATTCGCGTTTTGATCCCTCCAAGTTTTGCTATCTCTCACCTAAAATGTGATACCGCAGGTTTAGACCCACGATATCGCTTTTTGTCTCTAATAATGTGTTGCGTACTGTATTGGTTTGCCTATTTCCTAGAGAAGCCAACATTGAATTTCCAGGAAAAAAAATCGTACGTCGTAAGTCTAAGACCGGTTAAATCTGTAACCGCGTGACAAATGCCCACCAGTTTCTTCAGCACCTTAAAAGAAATAGCCACTTCATGCACTTGATACTTCAACTGAGTTTCGTACCCAGGTCATTTTCCCTGGTGGTCGTAACCACTGTGACATTGACACTGTGAATTTCCATGCGCAGCTATTTAAGATGGCGGTAAAATTTTCACCGACATTGTAACGTTATGGTGCTGTCATAGAACCATTATACATACTATTGAAAGATGCTACCGTCCGCTTTTCACCTGGACAAATACAGAATTACAATCACGAATTTTGATTTTTTTTATCATAAAATAGCGCAGTGGGCACCACCATCCAGACGGCACCGTTTCAAGGATTGTTGGCCTTTCATCGGTGGGTGGGCAGGTACCCTGGTATGCAGACATGACAATCCAGTTGTGAAGATAATCCCACAATATTAGAGATGCCAGAATATTATCACGTACACCTTCTGGCATCTCTAATATTGTGGGATTATCTTCACAACTGGATTGTCATGTCTGCAATACCAGGATACCTGCCCACCCACCGATGAAAGGCCAACAAGCCTTGAAACGGTGCCATCTGGGTGGTGGTGGTGCCCACTGAGAATAAGTAACAATAGTCTTCACTTTTAGTGAAGCGTTACTTATTCGAGGTAGTGCAATACATGGCAACAAGTTGTGAAGGAAGAGCACAATACGAGATACAGATAAAATGATGCCCTTCAATCTACTAACGTAGTTTTTTGCTTAAGAGTTGGCTATGGTGTATTTACACCAATGTTATATAGATTATTATACTCTTAAAGATATAATGCCTTGTTGCATTTAATTTTACTTAAATATTATCACCTTATTAAGCGTACTCTAGTGAGCCGAATATTAGACTTTTTTTTTACCTCTTTCCAAAACCGCATGGTAGTAGAAGTTTGAATTATTTACTGAATAATGTGTGTAATACGAAATGCTATTGTGTTCATTTTGATATTAATTCCAAAAGAGTCGAGAACAACTTACTTGACTTGTCATTTCCCCCATTTTCCCCATTTAATTCTGTCAGTTAAATAACGTCATGAAACTTCGTTCTTTAGGTTTACTGTTTCAGTTCTTGAAACCATTAAACCAATGTGTTTGTTGTGGATTAATTTCAAAAGTGTTCGGTGAATTAACGTTAACAATCAAAAATCACATTAACTGAATATGTCCATTACTTTTAATTGTTCTTTCTTTTTCTAGTTATTTTTCAAGATAATTATAAGAACTTTCAAAGGGGCCAAAATCATTATAAGAACTTTCAAAGAACCATGCCGTACCAAGCACCTTTTTTATGTTGCCTATACGCTGGTTGGATTGGCATCATTAACATTCTGCTCACGCCGAAGGTGTTCTATCTGAAGAAGTTTTTGTCTTTTTTCCTCCATCAGACGATCTCTGTTTTTATGGATGTAATCACGAACGTTGGGTAGTGAATGTATGACGCATGCTGCTAATGCTGACCGGAAAGAATTCATATCTGTGGCTTCGTACCAGTCATCTTGTTGATCATCATAGCATTCTACGTGAAAAACAGTAGTTATTCCGTTGAATCCTCCTATTGCAAAGATCATATCATCCATAATCTGTAAAAGATATAAAATACTCGGTTTGAAAAGTATTCAGGATTATCACGATATATGCTTTTATTCATTATTTTGTTTATATTCAGATCTTGGTTGTAATTTTTCTTGCATTTGTTCCAGTGCAAAAGTTTTGCAAAAGAAAGATGACCAGCGAGGATAAGGGTTTAATCGAGTTAAACACAAAAGCATGGGAGAGTTACAGACTATTATATTTGATTTATATGAATATAATAAGCATATATGTAACAAAACCACTGATGGGGTAAGACATGCGAAATCTGAGTACGAGAAATCACTAGCAAAAAGAACTAAAAATGGACAGAAATAGTGCTTTTCAGACACGAATACAAAAAAGAAGAGACGGAATTAGATAGGTTCCTTACTTGATCGAACCGAAAAAGTCATAGAATGCTTATTAGAAGTGACAGCTGAGTTCAATAGGTATTTTGCAACGATCTTTAGAGTTAAAAGACCATTCGAATGGTCTTTGAACTGTAACATGAGGGATCAGTGACAAGGAGTTAAGGTTGCTGTGCATTAAGTGGTATACCAATCTCGAGAAGAGTATATTATGGGTAACTACTGAAACTCAGCAAAGGTAATAGTGTACATCCAGTTAGTCTAAAAAAGGCTTCATGTGAGTGCATCATTTCGTTGAGAATGCCAATGAGGCATTAGTAGAGGCATATGATACAAGAAAGCAAGCTTATACACCGAAGAGCCAAAACATTATGACCAGCGAGTCGTTATGCAAATCGAAGTAACTGCAGGTGAACTACGGCGCGTGCGCGGGTCGGGATACGATATAAAAAACACCTGGCACTGAGCTCCGTTAATGTGTTACTCTTGTTGTTCAGATGGGAAAGGCAGCGGACTTAAGCGAGTTTGACAAAGTCCAAATTGTAATGGCCAGACGACTGGGTCAGAGCATATCCGAAACGGAACGTCTGGTGGGATGCTCACGGTCAGCCGTGGTTAGTACCTACCGAAAGTGGTCAGAGGAGGGCAAACCCACGAACCACCCGCGAGGTGTTGGACGACCAGGGCTCATCGATGCTCGAGGTGAACGAAAGCTCTCCCGGATGGGACGTGGCAATAGAAAGGCGACTGTGGCGCAACTCGCCTGTAATTGGAATGCTGGTGACGGTAGTAATGTGTCACAACACAGTATATCGAACCCTGCTGAAAATGGGGCTGCGTAGCCGCAGGCTGCTCCGAGTGCCCAAGCTAACCACGGTTCACCAGCGGACACGCAAGCATCGAAACTGGACCTTGAGTGATTGGAAGAAGGTCGTCTGGCCCGATGAATCACGTTTCCTGTTGCACCATGTGGACGGCCGGGTACGTGTGCGTCATTTACCTGGGAAAGTGATGGTGCCTGAATGCACCATGGAACGAAAATAAGCCGGTGGCGGCAGTGTCATGCTATGGGCGATGTTAATTTAGTTAATTATTATGACGAAGTCATGAAACAGTTGAATGCAAGAAACAACTTTGACATTATTAACCTTGACTTCAGTAAATCCTTTGAGCCCCGTTTGGCTGGTTCAGCGTAAGCATAAGGCTTCCTTGCACCATATGTCTAATAATAATTTTTAAGTATTTAAGTGTAGTTGTTGCGGACACCAGGATTTCCCCCATTAGCCGCTTTTAAACTTCTTGTGGTGAGGCTTGCTCCATAACCGGTCATGTGTGTGTAGTGTTTGTTGTGTGTGTAAATTTATGTGTTCTGTTCTGCTGTCATCGTGACGGGTGCCCGGCATTTTACCAAAAGTCCCATCTTAGTATCAGAATCAGCAAACAGAGAAAGCTCCTCAAGACTTTCTTTTCTTCGTTGAGGAAAGAGTCCAAATATCATGGATCAATTTCACCCCATAAAATTATTAATATGGAAAGATTCATCATTAACAAATATATTGTATGTACAATCGATATCAAGTCTTAGTTGACTTCAACAGTTCACCAAACAATACGTCCAAAAGAATAATCCACTGGAGTAGCAAAACCAAGGAACAAAAAGTAGAATCTTCAGAGGCAGTAGAAATCCAGTAGTTCTAATATGTAACAATAACATTGTTACCATCTAATACAAGCAACCACTGTGAGAACTCGTAGTTAAAGTAACTTTTTGTACACCAACCCTGAGGTACAGAGTCACAAGAACAACAGTCTATCTTGGGTTAACTGATCGAAGTTCATCTCTCCTTTTGAAGACACATGTAGCAAATGTATTAAGAGTATTAAATGCAACCTGAAACCGAACAAGTAAATGTTTATTTTCACTATTTAGGTGTTCTGCAGTAAGTTGAAGTTCTTGTATATAGTACAAAAAGTAGTGGCAATCAAATAAGATATTATCCACGTTCTCTTCAGCCCCACACAGACAAAGTGCAGTAGGAGACAGTTCTAGTTTAAACAGTTTACTATTAATGCTGCCATGACTCGATAGCAGGAATGTGCCGTGCAATCCTGGAGAAAACCATAAAAATTCTTTCTTCTTGAACTCTCTAACTAAAGGTAAAAATGTTCTTGTTACGCTACCGAGATCTGATGTATTCCAATATCTTTGCCACTTTCTAATGTAGATGGAACGCAGTCTTTTCCTTTCAGAAGACAAAGAGGCAATCAAATCAAGCTGCATATCTTCCAAGGAAACAGGGTCTGCTTTCTTCAGATGATAATTCACGTATCTGTATTGGATCTCATAATGTACTGGTAGTTTTCCCAACAGAACCTGTAAAGCCACAGTAGATGGAGTCCTACATGCTCTAGACATCATCAGGAGGGCAGCATGCTGGGCCTGTAACAACTGTTTAATCACAGCGCACTTAGTAGCTCTATAGCCCCAAGCACCAGCACCATAGGTAATAATAGACAAAAAGACACAATTGTAATATAGTCTGAGAGAGTGACCTCTCAGACCGCACTCCTTTCTGGTTACTAATCGTAATCTTGCTAGAATTGATTTATATTTTTCCTTTATGTACCTTATATGAGGAAGAAAACTTAAGGTGTCATCAAGATAGATGCCTAAATACTTAGTTGTGGAATTATACTTAATGGATTGCCCTCGATCAGTGGAGGGCGCCCCCTATCTAGCTTACCCTTCAGCAACATCTGAGATGTTGTAGACGTTGACACCTGGAGTTTGTGTATTTCAGACCAAATGGAAAGTTCCTGCAGCACGTGATTGGCCGTAACGTCCAAAGATGTCCTTGAGTTTTCCTGCACAAGAATGGCATGGTCATCAGCATATGCAATCATGGTGATGGCTTCAAATTTTCTGTTAAGCCAAGAGTCGAATACAAGATTCCAACACAGGAGCCCCAATATTGACCCCTGTGGACTTTAGATTGTATTTTGCTCTTGACACTTCGGCCTCTCGGAGGAAGGCCTCCCCACTGTTGGCAAAGTGTTCTGGAGAGGTTTCGGCCTCTCGAACCTCCTCTCCAGGACACTTTGCCACCAAAGATGCCTTATGTCAAGATAATCTACAAAAGGCTGTATAGAATCCCCATATTGAGAACACTGATAGTACAGGGGAAACTACACAAATCTTGCCAAACCAACCTTCCAAACAAACACACACACACAGCATGTGTAGTACAAAGACCAGAAATTTTTGTAATGGTTAAGGCTGGGTCCAAAATGGCAATTGCAGCCCAGATTCTGCACTGAGCATTTCAGCCAGTTCGAACTGTAGTGGGTTTAGACTGGATAATGCGATAACGGATGGGAAGCCTCTTATAAGAATACGGCTCCTGTAGGTGTAGGGCAAGAACCTGGATTGAGTGCTCCTGTGTGATCGTAGTCAGATCATTTGTTACTGCTTTACACCGCTGTCAATTTAATTGTAAATTTTAAGATTTAAATTTTGTACACTTCCTGAATCATTACTTGTAAGTGTTCTATTATGCATAAAAGGTCTTGGAACGAATCGCTTCAATGGCTTTTAGATATTCTTGGCATTTTGAGTCCTTAAAAGAATGTGCACAGTTTATTTTTCTTTTCCTACAATTTGGACACTCGGACGGTTTATCTTTGTTCGGGCAATCAGCTAGATTATGGCCTATATTTCCACAATGCCCACATGTTTGTGATTCTTGAGTACATACTCTTGCCGAATGACCATATACCAGACATTTATAACACCTGGGAACAATTGTGTAATCTTTAACTGTATGAGATGTCCATCCCAAATAAATCCTACGTGCTATTAGAAAAATCTTATGGATTACACCGGTAACTTCAAGAATCCAGTTCACACTATACTTGTTAGGTTAAGGCTTCGTTGAGCATCGTAGTTTAACATGATCACTAATCTCTTAGAGTGTAAAACCAAGATTCTTCAAATTCCTTTGGTAGATATCCTCTAGTATTTCATCAATCCTGACATCTTTATGAATATCGTATATCACCACAGTTGGGCACAATTTCCTGGGCGTTTCAGGCTTAAGCCAACATTCTTGTAATCTAGTACAGTTTTTAATCTTTTCCAAGTGTTGAGATGTTGCCGTCTCAATCAAAACATCATTTGCCCGAATTTTACGCATATACTTAATCTTTACATCTTTAATATCTGTAGAAAACTTAGTTTTTATTTCTTGTCTGACCTCCTCACTGGTTGTCAAGGTACTGAGCGAGCCTTTATTAAGATTACATGCTGCTGCTGTGATGGCTTACTAGCTACTGCTTGTTCAGTTACAACACTGTAAGTCGGAGTGTACAGCTGTGCTGCCTGCGCATAAGAAATAGAAGGCAAGGCAGATGAAGAATGAGAACCCGAAGATCTGTTGTAAGTCTCCTGTAGTTTATTCAACGGGAACTCCTTTTCTTTCAGTTTGTCCTTTAAACGTTCATTTTCTATTATTACATTGGTAAGAATCTGCTCCATGGCAGACTATGTATCCTGGATCTCCGTTGTGACTTGTTTGGTTGAACTACCCCATCTGAAATAATAGCAGATGGGTCAGATCTCAATGTAAACACTTGTTCCATATGGGCACGAATATTTAAACTGGAGTGAAATTGGTCAGCAATCTAAATAGTTTCGACAAGTGATGGAGAATCAGGGTTCTCAGACAATCTCACAGAGACCTTATCAACAGCTGGTGGTCTTTAGGGTCAAGTATTTGTAATTCTATTCGGAGTTCCTTACGAACAGGAAATTAACTGACGTCACTGAAACACTTTCATCAGCATTCTGTGAAGAGGTTGGTAAAGGAGAAAAGACACCTCCAGATTTATCCAAATGTTCTGGATCCATGGTGATTCAATAGTATTAGAATTTAGAAATTTTTTCCGGTACTTTCTGTATGATAAATGGCCAAATTATGAATTTTTGAATTGGTTAGGCTTAACTACCATGCCAACGAATATTTTAGATATTTAGAGTCACAAGTTTAAAAGCAATTTTGTGAAAGCCCTCTTCTATGGTTGTTCTTCTTCTAGGGTTGCACTATCAGTCTATAGTGTACCATATATACTTTAATATTATATATTATTTTCAATATTATTTCTTCAACTGTAGTTCAATCTAGAGAATAACAAATCCAGGTGCCACTGAAACTCAATTTGGCCCGCAGCCAATTTATCCTCCAAGAACCTTAGAAGTAAGACGCCATGGCTGTCATTAAACCAGTGTATTTTATTTTGTATTTACGATATTAAATACAGTTTTTTCTCAATTTTGAAGTCAAAAACAAACTTAATTACACCAAAGGCAGTATATCTCGTAAGATGAAGAAAAATTTCGTCTTCTCAGCTATGATAAATTTATCACTTTCACGGCAAACTAGGTGTTGTTACCAACACAAGAAGAAAAATAATTCTATCTCACAGTAACAGTTAGCCATACAAATACTTGTAAAAATGGCTGCATAATGTATTCCTTGGACATAGTAACTACATGTAAGTCTATGGAGATCAATTTTTCGTTTTGACAGTTTTAAAAACAAGTTGATATCTAGACAACCCCTTGGGCAATCTAGGTGTATCTTATGTCTACACTCATTAGACATTCCTGGTTAAAATGAGACTAATATCCACAAGTAAATCCAAATATAACCTAACTAATAAACCAAAATATCAGGAGTGCTAAACACTACATGTGCACCAGGTTTTGTTTGTTTGTTATTTGGTTTTTAGGAGCATTAACAACTAAGGCCATATTGCTCTGGGGATATGCGGTGGTCATTCCCTGACCTTTCTGCATTCTCCGTATTTGGTGGTCACGGGCTCAAACCCCGGTCTAATCAAGAAGCGTGTGCTACGCACTGTTACTCCTGCCCACCTGGCTACGGAGGCGCCCGTGCACCATGCAACGCCACCATGATCAATCTGGCTAATAATAATAATAATAATAATAATCCGCTTTCTACCATGTTCAGCAGTAGCAAGTACGGATATAACCTCAAAGAAGGAAGGAAGAACCTGTACATCCTCAGCCACATAATGTACATGGATGACATCAAGCTCGACGCGGGAACCGAGAAGCACTTTTAGCAACTACTCCAGATCACCGAAGAATTCAGCAATAATATTAGTATTGAATTTGGTCTAGACAAATGCAAGACCCACGGATTGCATCAAAAAAAATTAGTCAACCGAAACTACCAGCTGCAGACTGGTAAAGATGGAAGCAGAGGGAGAGGCCTACAAATACTTGGGGATGATGCAGACTCAGCAGTTACAGCACAAGGAAATTAAGGCCTGCCTGACCAAAAAATACCATCAGAGACTCAGGATTCGGCTGAAAGCAAAGCTGAATGGAGGGAACACGGATAAAGCCATAAACACCTATGCAGTCCCAGTGCTAACGTACTCTTTAGGGGTCATTGATTGGATTAACACCGAGCTGGAGGACATCATGAGAAAGACAAGGATAATGATGACCAAGAGCCGCAACACCACCCGAAATCTGCCGTGGAGAGACTGACAATTGCCCGGGAAGGAGGAGGAAGGGGGTCTGATAGACCTCATTGAGCAACAGAAGACAGCGATAGTTAACCTGAAGGATTATTTCCAGAAACACACAGCAGCACTCCAGCAGGCCATAAGGAAGATAGACAAGCGGTATACCCCACTCAATCTAAGCGAGGAATACCCCCAACCCGGAGGCACAAACGAAGCTAGAAAGATGGGCAGAGAAGCCAGCCCATGGCAGACACAACAATGATCTCCATCCAGAGCACATAGATAAAATTGCTTCCAATGCATGGCTCACGAGTGGGACGCCCTTCCCCGAGACTGAAGAATTCATGCTCGCCATCCAAGACCAGGTAATGAACACCAGGAACTATAGAAAATACATCGCCAAGGAGCCCGGGGTGTTCGGTGACATATGTCGACGGTGCCACCTGGCCTGAGAAACGATCCAACACATCACCGCGGGATGCAAGGCGATCACACAGACTGTGTACACTCATAGACACGACCAGGTAGCCAGAATTATACATCAGAAGCTAGCAAGGAAATACCAGTTGGTCGAAGAAAGTGTACTGTTCTACAGTTACCAACCCCAGGCAGTACTACAGACCCCAACCCACAAGCTGTACTGGGACCGCGCCATAATAACGGACAGGACAATCCCGCACAAAATTCCGGATATACCCCTTGTAGACTAGAAGGAAAAGGCTACCTATGTGATTGACATAGCTGTACCCAACACTAGCAAATGCACAAACCCATGCTAAAAAAAATCAGGACGTACACAAACCTAAGACAGGAGATCAAAGAGATATGGCATATGCAACAAGTAACGACCACCACGATCATCGTGTCAACCACAGGTATGGTGCCAAAGACTTTACGTAACAGCCTAGCAGCAATAGTTTTCCCAGCGAACACCTGTAGGACAGTCAGAGAATTCCTCGACCAACAGTAACGCCAGACATAGCAACAACCACTACTTGGTATCAATACCCGTCACGAGGTGGAACCCCGAATTAGGGAAAAAAAATAAACATAATAAGTAATTCGAAGGATTACTTCGAGAACAACACAGTACCACTCCACCAGGCCATAAGGAAGATAGATAAGTGGTATACCCCACTCAACCTAAGCGAGGAAACCCCTCCCGCCCAGACGGTACAAGAAACGAAGTTAGAAAGATGGGCAAAGAAGACACTCCATGGCAGACACTACAATGACCTCCAACAAGATCACATCGATAACATTGCTTCAGATCACCCAGACTGAGTACACCCATAGACATGAGCAGGTAGCCAGGATAATACATCAGAAGCTAGCGAAGAAATACCAGTTGACCAAAGAAAGTGTACCATACTACAAGTACGAACCCCAGGCAGTACTAGAGACCCGAACCTACAAGCTGTACTGGGACCGCGCCATAATAACGGATAAGACCATCCCGCACAACAGACCGGACATAACCCTTATGGATAAGATGGAAAAGGCTACCTACCTGATTGACATAGCGGTGCCCAACACTAGCAATGTCCAGAAAACCCATGAGAAAAAAATTAGGAAGTACACGAACCTGAGACATGAGATCAAGGAGATGTGGCATATGGAAGAAGTATCAACCATCCCAATCATCGTATCAACCACCGGTATGGTACCAAAGACTCTGCATAGCAGCCTAGCAGCAATAGGTCTCCCAGAGAACACCTACAAGGAACTCCAGAAAGTCGCATCCTAAACATCTGTAGGACAGTAGAGATTTCCTCGACCGACAGTAACACCAGACATTGCAACCACCCTGTGTACTTGGTAGCAGTACCCGTTACGGAGTGGAATCCCCCAATCAGGAAGAAATAATATAAGAGCAACAACAATAATAATAATTGGTAAGTGGTGCTAATCGATGTCCATATGAAGAACAGCTTAGAAAACGTGAACGGCAAACTTTGACAATTAGATATCTTGGGGAGTGGGACATGATAGAGGTATATAAGGCCCTGCAGGGATCAGTAAAATGAACGAGGAAGATATATTTTCACTGGATAAAGAAGAACCAGGAAATATAAATACAAAATGTTTGGGAGTAACAGGAGACTGGATATCGTGAAGTTTACTACAACGCGCGCGCAGCATGTTATAAATCACTGGAATGAATTTTCTGCAGTGGTTGTCGAGGTTGATAGTTTGGCAAAGTTCAGAGAATTGGATAAGTACTTTGTAGAGACGGGAAAGGTATGAATGATAGATTTTTTTTTTTTTTTTTGGCCAGTGCAGAAAAACTCCACTTTCTTGCACCATTTAGCCCTCATATATAGTATAGCTGGTATAATCACTATCTTTCCCATACTGGGTGGAAAAGACCTGAGTTCGAATCCAGTCAAGACGCAAGGAACTTTTATGGGTATTTTTTACAACTTGGCTGAGTTATTCAATCTTAGGTGAGGGTAGCATGGTTTTTTAAATCCCAGAAACTCTGGTTTTTCGTCCAGGAAACAGCAAATTGACCACAGAACACACTCCAATTTACAGAAAAATATACCGTCAATGTGATCTGAGTTATTGATGTGCCCCCTACAACAACAACGTGCTGTATCTAGCCATTATAGTACTAATGCTAAGTCTCCTGGGCCTGATACTATTTTTACAATTACAGTATTCTTAATACATCTATGCTCCAAATTTAACTTCTTAGTGTCTCCTTTTTACATTCTGTTAGTGCATTAGTATCTGCCCTTCCTATTATTGTCCGCTACACTCACCTTAATTCTTTCTGTAGTTATTGAGAAATCCATCAACTGTGATGCTTGAAACAATCTGCTGGCTCTTGAAAATTCCTACATATAATTAATGATATTAATGGCCGATATGGAAAAACTCTAACAGTTGCTCTAGACATGCTTTCGATCGCTTTTGGCGTAAAAGTTTTCAAGGCAAGTTTCCATATAATGGTTGTCTTTCCGACTTTTGCAATTAGGTTGCGAGTTTTTTTTTTTCTCTCTAACCACTTATTGATGTGATGGTAGATTATTCCCGGTCTTCTTACTTCTCAATTAATGCTACATTTTCCCAAGGGTCATTCTAGAAAAATTGCTTGTTCTGTCATTTAATCTCTTCCTCATCTATATTATTAGTCTTCCACTGAATGGAAATACTATCTGTAGTTTGCTGATGAGAGTACACAGCGTTCCACTTTTCAATTTGACATCCCGTCAATGACGTGAAGAACTTTTATGATCTTTTTTCACTCCGTGGCTGAGTTAGTCGGTCTCAGGCGAGGACAGCTAGGTTTTTCCTCAGAAATTCGGGTTTTTCGTCCAGAAAAAACAGACATACCGTTCAGAGAACACATGCAATTTACGGACGTAACACGCTCAGGTAGGTGAGTTAATTTCTCCTAGTGTAACAGAGTTTTCCCAGTTCGATAAGCTCTGTTCTACTCAAACAGCTACATCTTCTCGAATATCTGTCACCACCATTCACTAAAATGCCAGTCTTCAGGTAATTCTACTGCAGGAAGAAGAAAAGAGTTAACCTCAATACCAAACCCCACTCCTGTCTTATTTCTCGCAAAAGGGAGTCTGCTGCTGGTGTTGTTATTTTCAGTATCACTCAGATTTCTAGACAAGATAGATACCTATACCGTGGTAACCCCGACGTCTAGCCTTTCTTGGCGAGTGCATATCAGAAATATTACTTCTTTTCTACATCTAAAATTGTACTTTTTCTCTTTTGCCTTCGCTACGTTTCTTCTAAACGGCTCATACTCTGTACAATTCACAAATCAACCAGCTATGGAATATTGTTCCCACATCTTGGATGGTGCCCCTGAACCCTCTGCATGAAGTACTCTACCGAAAAAGTGTTCAGTCAGGTTAATTAATATTCTAAATCAATCCCAACGCGTGTACTAACTAGTCAACGTCCATTCACTATTCAACTCCAAAACCCACAAAACTAACTTTTTTGATTTCTCCTTTCTATTTCTCTTTGGAGTAGTCTTCCTTTGTATGCATTTCCTGAAAATTACAATCCACGGAAACTCAAGTCCAACGTGAACGAGTATCGAGTATCTTTCGTTTTCATATTCTTAAACTTACGTACTATACTATAGTAGTGCAGGTTCCAGAACCTTTTCGTGTTTGATATCAATATAAAAAATAAATAAACAAATAAAAATAAAGATTTTACTTCATATTTATATTGTATATACCAAAATGGTAGTTATCCTTACCTCAGTTGCAAAATTACTTCTGTAATTACCCATGTCCGCAATAGTTGTCCAGCTGTCTCTTATGGGATCATACTTTTCACAACTACATAGGCGAGACACACCATTGAAACCTCCCAGCGCGTATATATATCCATGATGACCGATGCAGGACACTCCACTACGTTGACTCCTCATGGGAGCTATAAGTGTCCACTGATTTGTGTCGGGATTATAACATTCGGCCGAACTAAGACATTCGATGCCGTTAAATCCTCCAGTAATAAAGATCAAGCTATTAAGCGTAGTGGCACATGCATCACTTCTCTGAGTATTCATGGATGCGATGAATGTCCACTGAAACAAAAATTCCTTGCGTTAATAGTCAGTAAGGTTAAAAAGACTACATCTTCATTTTATTCAGTAATATTGATAATACCAGTTTCAATAATAATAAGTTAGTTAATGCACATAGTGCGTTACATTTCAGGCGCGTTCGATTTTTTCTTAAATTAAAAGGGCTGTTCAATAAAGAATGATAATTTTTTTCACAAGGTACGTTTATTAATCATCCATATTTTGATGATTCTTTTCAAAGTAATCGCCATTTAATGAAACTAACTTACTACAACGTTTCTGCCATTCTTCAGAAACATGGTTGAAAGCCATTTTTTGACGTGCATTTGAGATGTCTTTACTTCTTCTGATGACTAGATACGTTTTTCTTGCAGCTCCTTTTTAAACTTTGGAAATAAAAAAAAAATCACAGAGGTGCAAGGTCAGGGCTGTAGGGGTGATAAGGAACACATTTGACATTAATGCTGGTTAAGTACTCGATGACAGTGAGAAATGTGAGGTCTCGCATTTTCCTTATGCAAATTCCACTTATGTACGTGCAGTTGCAGTTGTTTGCGAATTATTTGATCTCTCAAAGTGTGCAGTACAGTTTTGTAGTAAGCTCCTCCCGTAACAGTCATATGACGTGACACAACATGCTGGTGAACCATTCCTTGAATGCCAAAAAAAAAAAAAAAAAAAAAAAACGAGATGACCATAAACTTTACTGCGGAACGCACAACTTTTGCTTTTTTTTTTTCGGTGTTGGCGATGAAGTGGACATCCAAACAGAGCTTTGTTGCTTCTCTTTGGGTCGAAATAATAAAGCCATGTGTCATCAGCCGTTACTACCGTTATCATTTGCAGAACCTCACCATCTTCAGTAACCATCCATTGTAGCTTCTGACAAACCTCCATGCGAACTTGCTCAGGTGTAAGTAGTCTTGGAACCCAGCGGGCACAAACACGCTGGGTTCCATGGTGTCATATGTAAATAGGCGTGGAAAATACCGTGTGTGCTTCATGTTGATGTTCTCAACAGTTATGCCAGTTGACTTACTGTTATACGATGATCTTTTCTCACGGTTACAGAAGTAGTGTTTATGGTTTCTGTGATGCGAGCAGTGGTTGGAGCTCCAGGATCGCCGATTTTTGTGATTGAATCAAGTCCATCTTTAAACATTCTAAACCACCAGCGATATGTGCTATATGGAGGCGTAGATTCACCATAAGCCTGTATTAACATTTCATACGTTTCAGCGCATTATAGCCTTAGTAACTAATGCGCCAATAAAATCAAACCATCATACGTTTCAGCTGATGTTTTCTTGAGATGAAAACAAAATTTGAGAGAGCATATTGTTCCTCGCGTGTCATGTCCACTGTTACGTAGGCAAAACTGAATTGGACTTCGCGCATTAGGGCCTTAGTCGCCCATGCTCCTTAAAAACCAAACCAAACCAAACCAAGCAAAATTGAATAGGCATAAATTTGACGGACCACAGAGGTCACACAGGGTGCATGAGTCAACTGCGCAGTTGTTTTGTGATGCAGATTTGTTCGGTCTTAAATTCCTTAGTTCAGCAAGAAATAGAAAGCAGCATGGTTGTTGTTGTTCATGAAAAATATTATGACCATTCTTTAGCATTAGCAAGGGCACATGGATGCAAGAAAGAAAGCTTATATAGCATCAGCCAAAAAAAAAAAAAAAAAAAAAAAACCACCCTTATTTCACCCATCCATTCGCTCCAAATGTTTGTCAAGTTCTGCCTTAAATCTATTTAAGCTATCAACTTCTACGACGACAGACAGAGGCTGTCCTAGCCTAGTGGTCAGGCGCACGGGTGCATAAGTACACGTGCCTTGAGTGACGGGGGTTCAAGCTCGTGACTGCTGAATACGGTGCTGTTTCTTCTATTCTGTCTATCTTGTGGACTCATTTGGTCGTCCCGGAGTATAAACAGAAAATTTATTATTATTATTTTTTAGATGGAAGTTTGTTCCAGCAATCAACCACCCGCTGGCTAAAGGCAAACTTCCGCACATCTATCATACAACCGTCTTTCCTCAATTTGAATTTATTCCATCTCAGGCGATTATTCTGAGCAAGTGGAACAATCCCATCAGCACTGAGCATGCTCAAACCATTAAGGGCTTTATACACCTCAATCACATCACCTCGCAGGTGCCTAGTCTCCAGACACTGTAATTTGTAAAACTTAAGCCTTTCTTTGTAAGAGCAACCCCTTTGTTCTATTCACTAATCTTGTTGCCCTTCTCTGTACAGTACTCGATCGAACAGCTCTACATCTTTCTTAAAATGAGGCATCCAGACCTGTATACAGTACTCAAGGTGTGGCCTGACCATTGTCTTATACAACGGGGTAATTACCTCCTTATCCTTGCTACAAAAATTCTTGTATATCATTGACAAGACACCATGAGCTACTCTTGCAGACCGTCTGCACTGTTCAGAGAACTTCATATCTGCCTGCACAATTACCCCCGGGTCCTTTTCATTCTCTACCACTGTCAGTGTAGTACTACAGAGGTGATACGTTACTGCTTCCCATATGTAGTACTTTACATTTGTCAATGTTAAACTTCATTTACCACCTCTCAGCCCATCTGCTCAAGTTTTCTAGATCCTGTTGCAGCAGCGTACTGTCATTAGTGCCATTAACAACCCTGCCAACCTTCGTATCGTCTGCAAACTTGGACATTAAGCCTGATATACCATCAATATCATTTATAAATACAGAAAACAACTATAGGCCCAACACTGAACTCCGAATGACTCCACTAATAACATTAGTCCACGAAGAGCAATATCCATTGATTACCACTCTCTGTCTTCTCCCACTCAACCAACCCTTTATCCATAGCAGCAATTTGCCTCCAATGCCACACTGCTCCAATTTGTGCAGCAGTCTTCTATGTGCAACAATATAAAAGGCCTTTCTAAGAGCCAAACATATAATATCAAAGTTATTCTTTGCATCCAGTTCCTTTGTGACAATATCATAGTATCCAATCAAATTGGAGCGCCTCCGTAGCCAGGTGGGCAGGAGCAGCAGTGCGTAGCACATGCTTCTTGATTAGACAGGGGTTAGAGCCCGTGCCCACCAAATACGAAGGATGCAGAAAGGTCAGGGAATGACCACCGCATATCCCCGGAGCAATATAGCCTTAGTTGCTAATGCTCCTAAAAACCAAATAACAAACAAAAAAAAAAAACCAATCAAATTGGTCAGACAAGACTTCCCCTTAACAAACCCATGCTGTGTCCGAGCTATAACTGAAGTCTTGTCTATATGATACTGCAATGCTTCTTTAACTAGTGCCTCCATTAATTTCCCTGGAACAGAAGTTAAACTAACATATCTGTAATTGCCTGTGTCTCCCTTCGATCCTTCTTTGTGGATTGGAGTTACATTTGCACATCTCCAGTCCATGAGTACCTCCCCTGAGTCCAGGGAAGCTCTCATAATTATGGCTAAGGTTTGCTTACTTCCTTTGCCGCCTCCTTTAATATAACTGTATAGGTTCCATCCACCCCAGGTGCCTTTCTTATGTTTATCTTCAACAGTTTCTCCTCCACTTTACTCTCAGTTATTACAGGATTATCTAGCTTACTGCGAGTGTTTAATACACCTCTGGCATTCCCCTCCCTGAATAACTCCTCGTGTGTGAATGTCGCTGCAAAATATTCATTTAGTTTGTTAGCTACCTGAGCAGGATCATCAGCAGTTGAACCATCGATATCAAATGGACCAATCTGATTCATCCCCTTCCTTCTAGAATTTACATAAGTAAGAACTCTTTGTTGTTTTTCTTTGCATCCTTTGAAAAAGATTTCTCGTAATCTGCCTTCGCCTGCCTAACATCCTTTCTGACTTGGTTGCAGAGCATCTTATATCTATCATAGGCGTCTGTGTCACCTACTGTATTATATGTATCCCATGCATTTTTCTTCTCTGTCACATGTCTCATTAATTCATCTGACATCCATTTAGGCATAAATCTTGAACAATATTTCTTAGTTGGTATGAAAAGCCTAGTAGCATTCCAAGATTAATTCTTTGAATGCTTCCCATTTTGAATCTGCTGTTGGTAACGTCTTCAGTTGGCCCCATCGTATAGAATTTAAATACTGTCTCAGACCACCGTAGTCACCTTTACGAAAGAAAAAACCCTTCTCTTTACCCTTGATGGTAGAAATGATGTTACCTCTTTGAGTAAATCCCACTTCAGCACATTGTGATCACTGCCACCTAGTGGTGTCTTTATCTGCAGATTCTTAATGCATGAAGAATCACTACTCGTAATCAGATCAAGAGTATTACTCCCTCTAGTTGCCTCCCGCACATGCTGCTGTAGAAAACAATCATCCAATAAATCCACAAAAGCCTTGCTAGTATGTGAGTGACCAACCCACAGGTTCCAGTCAATCTCTGGGAAATTAAAACCCCCATTATAAGACACTCTGATTTACTGGCCCTCTCTATTTCTCTGCACACTTGTTCATTATACTCATCAGATTCATTAGGCCTATAACGCACACCTACTCTCATTTTTCCTTTCCCAGTGCTTATGTCACACCAAACAGACTCAACATTGCATTGTCCACCAGCATCAATTGGATGCACTTCCTTACATTTTATGTGTTTTTTAACTAACAGCGTAACCCCTCCTCCCTTCCTGTCCTGTCTATCCTTTCTGTACACATTGTACTCCCCAAATTCCAATTCTGCACTGCTTATGTCTGTGTGACACCACGTCTCTGATATCCCAACAATATCTGCCTTTGATGTCTTTGACTAGCACTTCAAGCTCATCGAATTTATTAACTTACTTCTAGCATTGGTGTAAATGCAAGTATACATGCACCTGTTTCTACTCTTTGTTACCTTAACACTTGATACAAGTGAAAATTAAATATAGTTATCTTTTTATCAATTAATTACTAAGATTATAACTTTATAGAACACTTAATAAAACTGGATAGTTTTACGTTCTCTCAGTTTAATTTCAGATGTATATGTGTATTGCCCTCTTCGCCCCTATACCCTTTCTTTTTTCTCTCTCTTTTTCCTTTATATGTAAAGTGTCCAGATGTCCCGGATTTAAGTCGTTTGCCTTGCATTGCAAACTGTCCCGTATTTGACATGTAGCCTTCATACTTATATCATGAATCACGATTTTGCATTTTTTTATTTTATTCTGCATCCTTGCGAAATCTCTTATCTCATAGATCGTGCAAGTAAGTGCAATTTTGCCAATTCTTGTGAAGAATTGTGCTAAGAAATAGCAAATAATGAAGAATTATTAAGAAAAATTCACTCCGCAGAAAAATATATTTAATTATACAGTATTATTTTTATTATTATTTTCTATGAAATAAAACAAATATAGGTTATATTTGTTTTTGATATGAAAACATCTACAGCAGCGCCTAACAATGGAATGTAATGGAAGTTTAGTAATTATGTCACTACCCGCGTAGTGGCAACGTGGCCACAGTACCCTTGTGGCCACGTTGCCTGCTTGCTGAATAGCTGTTCGAGGTTCGATTTCAGCTGCTACCCTTATGGGAATTTTATAGAATAGAACAGAATCTTTAATTACATCATGATATACATACAATTAGTTCCGTCACGGCATGGTGGTGTCAGGGGTTTACAAAAGAGATACACATGAGAAAAACATGTTATATCAGATTATTGGAAGGCAACAAAGCACATAGTACTAGCCGGTTATGGTTTGCTAGTAGGTGTGCTGAAGATCGGAGATAAGGGGGAGGAATGCGCCAAGAGCAGTGACCCCAGAAGTTCGGCTCTGTAATTTTATCGGTGGCCATTTTGATGGTGAACAGCATCAAAATGCCTTCTTTCTCCGATGTAGGATCGGAGCCTGCGTAGTTGAAGGGCTTCTGCTAACTGCGTTGATCTGAGAGCTGGGGGGCAGGTGGAGTTTTGCTGTTGGCCCATTTTAGAAGCCAGAATTCGGCAGAGAATATTCTTTTAATGTTGGATTCGGCTGCAGAGGCCCATATCTCTGAAGCATTTTTTCCCACAGGTTTTCCATTCAGCATTGAGTTTGGCGGTCTCAAACCTTGGTCGTGAGATTTTTCACCGGGATTGACTCCCGCTTTCCTCTCACAACAGACAAATGCCCTTCGCGACGAAGGGTACACGAAAGTTTGATAGGGCTAGGGACGCATGTAGACCAAACTCCGCAGCAGACTTTACTCTTGAGGGAAGAGGGTTAGTTTGGGCACTCGCGCCACCATCATAAGGTGCTTTGCGGGCAGCCTATTTAACAGACATGTTCTGCTCCTTAAAAGAATGCATTGCATGCACTAATTTCAGCTGCAGCTAAAATCCATCGATTAAAATCCACCTCCTGCAAAATATAAAGTTACAAAGTAGATACTAAAAGAAAAGACAAAGAAGGTAGTTAATGTGTGCAGAGCATTTCATTTCAGGCGCGTTAGTAAACGTTAATAATTTACTATTTATGCGCGAACAGAGAAAAAATTTCGTTTCTGCGTATGTCAGCAAGCATAATATCTAGTTCTTCAGCTACAATATATGGATAGCCCATGTAATATATATTCAAAAAAAAAAAAAAGAAAGAAAGAAAATAATAATTGCTGGAATTCTATTGGCGTGATTTTAATAAAATATAGGAAGGAGAAGGGTCTACAAATCTTTCTTACAGAGCGAAATATAAAATTTCCTTAAAATCTGGGAAAACTTATTACATGCAGACGGACGGACAAAGAAATAATAATTGTAGCATTGCTATTAGTCCGATTTTAATGATATTTGGAGCATTTTTTGGAGCAAAGGTCCAAATATAAATTTCATGAAAATCCGTCCTGAGTTGAGTTGTTACGTGCTAGCGGGTGGCAGGCGTAGTGAAGACAATATGCGCTTTATGCATATATGCTAACTTTCTTAAAAACGGGACCATATTTTACAAATCGGGCAGTTAATTGCATTCTTAAGATACGTATGCTTACTTTTATTCATTGATATGAAAACATCTATAGCGGCACCTAACAATGGAAAGTAATGGAAAAGCAAATACAGTATTTGTATATTTTACCACAATATTTGCACATCGGCACAATCGCAAGGATGTATGATTGTGACGTCACAATCATACTTCCTTATGATTGTGCCGATGTAGTCTCGATATCACAGCCATACCTCCTGTAGTAGTAACTGCAGGAAGAATGATTGTGACGTCATACGATTCTACATTTGGATTTCGCTAACCTCTTCCAAACCAAGGATGTTTCACATAAAACATCTTTCGTGCGTACAGGGTACACGCGATTCACTTTAATTTTTTTTAAGCGTGATATTTTTTTTTATAAGTGTAGTTCAAAGAAGTATATGTATTTAATTTGTATTTTGTATGTGAATATTTTTTTATAAATAAAAATTTTAAAATAATAAATTTAAAAAAAAATGTGTAGAGGGGGTTGTAAAATCGATGTCCCGCATTGGAATACTAAGGATCTGGTCGCTTATATATATATATATATATATATATATATATACAGGGTTGTTAAAATTAAAGTATCCCTATGTAGAGGGCTCTGGAGCGAGTTCTAAGGCTCGTAGTGAAGAGAAATTTGGACAACAGGTACAATAAAGAATGCGCTCGCCATTTATTGGAAAAAAAAAAAAATACGTTATTTGCATAATCGTAAGTTATTGCCACAGGGCCACTACTCAGCTCTACTGAACTGTATAAAAGCAAAGCACTCTTCAAAATCATACAGTAGATTGCCTGCACTACAGCAGCAACGCCAATAGCGTTGCAGGAAAAGGCGCTATTAGTGAAGACGCCTCCGTAGCCAGGTGGGCAGGAGCAGCAGCAGTGCGTAGCACACGCTTCTTGATTAGACCGGAGTTCGAGCTCGTGACCACCAAATACGGAGGATGCGGAAAGGTAAGGGAATGACCACCGCATATCCCCGGAGCAATATGGCCTCAGTTGCTAATGCTCCTAAAAACCAAATAACAAACAACAACAAGCTATTAGTGAAGCTGTGCTATCAGAACAAAACAAAGCAGCTGCGGATATCAGAGAATTCCGGTGTCAAAAGCGCATTAGGCCCACGTGGACCTATGACTGTCTGTGTGTCCGCACAATGATTGCGAAATTTGAAGAGACAGGACATCTTGGTGTTCAAACAGGTAGAGGTCGAAAACGAGTAGACTCCTGTCGTGTTGAAGATGTGGCTATGGCTGTCGTGGATTTATCGTCAATCTCCATGTGGTAGCGCAAGTGTGCCAGCTGTTTCTCGTGAAGTGGACATGCCGTATTCCACTGTAAGATTAGTAATTAGCATTAGCATTAGTAGAGGCATATGATGCAAGAAAGCAAGCTTATGCAGCATCAGCCAAAAAAAAAAAAAAAAAAAACTTCCACTTCACACCTCCGTTCGTTCGAAATACCTGTCCAGCTGAGCCTTAAATTTATTTAGGCTATCAACTTCCACAACAAGGGATGGAAGTCTGTTCCACCAACCAACTACCCGCTGGCTAAAGACAAATTTCCGCACAACTATCCTACATCTGTCTTTCCTCAATTTGAATTTATGCCCTCTCAGGTGATTATTCTGAGCAAGAGGAAGAATCCCATCAGCACTGAGCATGCTCAAACCATTCAACGCTTTATACACCTCTATCAGATCACCTCGCCGGTGCCTAGTCTCCAGACACTGTAATTTGCAAAACTTAAGCCTTTATTCCATTCACTAATCTTGTTGCCCTTCTCTGTACACGTTCCAGCAGCTCTACATCTTTCTTGAAATGAAGCCTCCAGACCTGTATACAGTATTCAAGGTGTGGCCTGACCATTGCCTTATACAAGGCAATAATCACCTCCTTATCCCTGCTAGAAAAATTCCTGTATATCATTGACAAGACACCATGAGCTACTCTTGCAGCCCGTCTGCACTGCTCAGAGAACTTCATATCTGCCTGCACAATTACCCCCAATGTTCTTTTCATTCTCTACCACTGTCAGTGTAGTACCACAGAGTTGATACGTTGCTCTGGGGTTGCTGTTTCCCATATGTAGTACTTTACATTTGTCAATGTTAAACTTCATTTGCCACCTCTCAGCCCATCTGCTCAACCTTTCCAGTTCCTGATGCACCAGCATAGCGTCAGTAGTGTGCTTAACAACCCTGCCAACCTTTGTATCGATTGCAAACTTGGACATTAAGCTTGATATACCATCATCAATATTATTTATAAATACAGAAAATAATAATGGACCCAACACTGAACCCTTAGGGACTCCACTAATAACATTAGTCCACGATGAGCAGTGTCCATTGATTACCACTCTCTGTCTTCTCCCCCTCAACCACCCCTTTATGTATAGCAGCAATTTGCCTCCAATGCCACACTGCTCCAATTTGTGCAGCAGTCTTTCATGTGCAACAGTATCAAAAGCCTTTCTAAGATCCAAGTATATAATATCAAAATTATTCCCTGCATCCAGCTCTTTTGTGACTGCATCATAGTATCCAATCAAATTGGTCAGGCAAGACTTCTCCTTCACAAAACCATGCTGTGTCCGAGCTGTAACTGAAGTCTTGTCTAGATGATTCTGCTGTGCTTCTTTAACCAGTGCCTCCATTAATTTTCCTGGAACAGAAGTTAAACTCACAGGTTTATAATTACTTGTGTCAGCCTTTGATCCTCCTTTGTGAATTGGGGTCATATTTGCACATCTCCAATGCATCAGGTGTTGCGGTACTATCCTTACAAGATGCACATGCTACAGCAGGCAGCTAAAGCATGGTGATGCAGATATTTGTTTCACATATGCACTTCAGTTTCTGGAGCGAATGACAGTGGATATCACTTGGCCATGGAACATCCTTTGGCGTGATGAAGCCCACTTCTGCATAAATGGACAAGTGAATACCACAACTGTCGCATTTGGGCAACGGAAAACCTTCGAGTTATTCAAGATGTCGCGTTGCATTCTCCAAAAGTGACGGTGTGGTGTGGATTTACGGCCACATTCATAATTGGGCCATATTTTTTTGAACAGGCAACACCAATTGGATCTCACACCTGTTCCGTCACTGGACAGCGATATTATGAAATGTTGTCAAATTTCGCAATGCCAGAGCCGCAACAACGTGGGTGCCTTCAGGATACCCTATTCACGCAAATGTGCCACCCCACATCCACCGTTCCGTCCAAAGATTGCTAAGGTAACACTTTACAGACGAACGGGTCATCAGCAGTTGTTTCCAAACATCTTGGCCATCCCGATCACCGGACCTCACCTCATGCGACTTCTGGTTATGGGTTTTTTTGAAGAACCAGGTGTATCGGAGGACAGCACGAATTCGACGTTATGTGCTGGCTATTCCAGTTGACATGTTACATTCTGCTGTAAAAAATGCTGTTCTTCGAATGGAAACTGTTGTTGACCAAAATGGAGGACACATTGAACATTATAGCGCTGTTGAAGTGATTTGCATTGCCACATCGCCATATAGTGACAAATTTTGTAACTATTTTTTCCCAATAAATGGCGAGTGCATTCTTTATTGTACCTGCTGTCCAAATTTCTCTTCAGTACGAGCCTTAGAACTCGCTCCAGAGCCCTCTACATAGGGATACTTTAATTGTAACAACCCTGTATATATTTAAAATTCGTCGTGATCGACTGGTAGATCGCGATCCACTTGTTGGCTGCACTCTGGTCTAAAGCTAACAACGCTGCATTAAAACGGCATTTAATCTCTAAATTTTTTTTCCATACAATTTGTATGGAATAAATATTTGCTTGGTACGAGGACAGCGGTCAGCTCTTTCTTAATGGAATATGAGGAAGCTGGATCATGAAAAACGAAAGCCTCAGAAACGAAAACTTACACTTATTCAATTTAGTTGAAACCATTATATAAAAATATTTATTTATGTTTATTTTATATTTGTATACATTTGATTATAAAACAAGCGCAATTGTCGTTCTGTTTGCTTAAATCCTCCAACCTATTACAGTATTTCATATTGCTTCTGTTTCATATTGAGAAAAGAAGAAAAAAAAAGAAAAAAAAAAAGAAACCTTCGTGCACTCCCAACCGTTTTGTAGGTTATAAACATTTCAATAAAATACCGAACTCACAGTACGATATTTATGAAAATGAAACACGTACTTTATTATTGGTTGACTCAGAGGAACGTCTTCTTGTTCTGAATGCAAAAAATAATGCCCGTCTTTAATATAAGCATTTCGAAGACATCAGTCATGTTGCCACTAAAGCTTGATCAAATAAGAACAATAATAATAACTCTTTATTAATAGTCGACACTCTCTTAAGGAAATTTAAATAATCGTTATAAGTGACGTTTCAAGAATAGTCACATATCTTCGTCATTAGAAAATTTGCACTTCAAGGTATCAGGGAGATTTAAAGGTTTTATATGCAAATTATCATAACTCTTCTTTAAATGTCAATTCTAATGATTAGTTTAATGTAATGAATATGGTGCTTACTGTTATTTCAACACACTCATTTTGATTATAAAGCACGCCTTTTCAAACTATAATAACATAATTCTATTCTATAATTTCCTTCTCTCTCAATAACGCATAATTTTTGGATAATAAAAGATTAAATGAGAACGAAAAAAAAAAAAATCATACCTGATTGCTTCTGTAATCGTACTTTTCTGCAGTATTTTGTCGATGATGGCCATCATATCCTCCTATAGCATACACTGTTTCATTCATTACCGTGACACTCACGTAGCACCTGAATTACAGTGAAATATACAAAATACAATTAATCCAAAATGCGACTTCTAGTTACAGTATCAAATCCTGCAATCCATTATTATTTGGCACCGTCTAGCCCCGAGAATGCCTGATTTGGGAAGTTCGACTGTATTTACACTCATTTTAAGTTATTAAATAAACGCTTTTTTGTAAGTACATGCATTCAAAGAAAATATACACAGAGTGGACAGAAATCGTGGGATACCAACCTAGTAATGGGGATGCCCACCTTTCGCTTGGATAAGGGCAGTCACACGGCAAGGTATTGAGTCCACTAGTTCGCGAAAGCGTTCCACAGGTATTTCCATCCATGCTTGCTGAATCATTGTCCATAATTCCGTCGCATTCCTGGGTGGAGGGTCCAAAGCTCGAACGGACCTTTCCACAGCATCCCAAAGATGCTCCACAGGGTTAGGCACAATATGGCCTTAGCAACCCTTGTGCCTTTAAACAACAAACCAACAACCAATGCTCCACAGGATTCATGTTTGGTGAACGGGGAGGCCATGCATGGTGGTAAAATCTGCGGAATGCTCTTCGAACCGTGTTCTAGTCACCACGGCTCTGTGGGTAGTCGCATTGTCCTACTGGAAGAGTCCATTGCCCTGTGGGGCCACAATGATCATGAAGGGATGCAGATTTTCTGCAAGGATGGAGGCGTAACCTGGATCGTTCAGAGATTCGTCTAGACGTACCAGAGGTCCCAACGTGTGCCAGTTGAACACGCCCCAGACGATTACCGACCGTCCACTTACCTGAACAGTTTCTTTTTGACATGACAGGTGCATAGCTTCGTGCGGTTTCCGCCAATATGCACCCTCCCGTCCGCTCGAAATAACTGGAAACGGGACTGATCGGACCAGGAAACACGTCTCCAATCATCCAAGGTCCAGTGTCGATGTTCTTTCGCTCAATTGAGGCGTAGAGTCCTGTGTCGTGGCGTTAGCAATGGGTCTCTTGTCAGTCGGCGGTTCCCATGACCTATTGCGGCTAATGATCGCCTGATGGTCTTGGTGGAAACGTTTTTGGCACCTCCCTCGTTGAAGTCGGCGGTGATTTATGCCACTGTCGCTCTCCGGTTGGCTGAAACAATGAGAAAAAGACTTCGACGACCACGTTCATCCACCACCTTTCTCCGCCCACAGCGCTGTCCACGATGAGATGTCATTCCGGAAATGGTGTATTCCCGATACACTCTTGATACTGTCGAACGTAGGTAGTGCAATTTCTGTACGACCTCCGCGATAGAGTGACCTATGCATCGGACACCCTCTTTCAAAGTCGGTTAACTCACGGCGTTTATCCATACTGACATCGAATTACAGTTTACGTGAATACAGTGTACTTATATACCTGACAAGAGGTGGGTTCGTCCACTAGCGAGAGGTGAATTCTGTCCTTTCAGTGTACAGTAATGCTAGGAGCACAGTGAATAAAATTTATGAATTGTACAACGTGTACAGAAAGGACAAGAGTGGGGGAGGGGTTAACACTTTAATTCGCTTTTGTAGTTTCTGTTCGTTGCACTGCAATTTTTTTATGATACAGGCTGTTGCTGTTGTTGTTTTTGGGTTTTAGGCGCATCAGACTTAGGCCTTATTGCGCCGTATATAATGTCTGTAAATTGCTTGTGTTCTATGGTCGACTTGCTGTTTGCTGGACGAAAAAACCCGAATTTCCGGAAGGAAAAACAATGCTATCCTCGTCTGATTCCGACTAACTCAGCCCCTTTGTGAAATAGGCCCAAAAAAACTCCTCGCATCATTGATAGGATTCGAACTCAAATCTTTTCCACCCGGTGTGGAGAGGACGACGATTATTCCAACTGTGTTACCCATGAGGGCGTGTGGCACATGAAGACGTTTATTGATGCTCAGAATTCTGCTCTCTCAAAGTTCTGACAATTTCAAAGTTTTTAAAATATAATTTAAAGATAGCTTTTAAGGAGATCTCACGATGATATAGTCTGCTATTAGATGCCGAAAACGTTCGTGTGGATTTTTAGGATGAAATTAAAACACGTAAACACGTTTGTTAATGCAAGCAGTGCGTTATATTTCAGGCGCGTTAGATATTTATTTCCTAAATTGATTTCATTCCTTCAAACTAGACTTCACTTTTTTTTTTGAAATTACCGCTTGGAAGACTTTGGAATTGTCTTTAGAATTTTGAATTGGATAGGGGCGTTCCATGTAGATGTGTTTTCTACAGTATTTGCATTGGTGCTTGCTATAGTCGTATGTGATATGGTATTTTCTGATTTTGTATCCTCCTCCTCTGTAATGTACCCAGGTAGCCTCCCTTTTCGTTTTTGTATTTATTTTTTTGGTGATAACGTAACCACACCGAGTGATCACTGAATTATGACCACCCACCTAATACCGTGTTGGGCCACCACTCGCATGGATAACAGCCGCCTTTCGCTTAGGCATTGACACACTTGTGCACACTGCTGACCCGATGACACAGCGCATTATTTTCTTGGAAAATCCCGTTTCTGTCCAGGGTAAAATAATGTAGGGTAGCATGGTCTTCTAAGAGCTGCCTGTAAAAAAAAAAAAAAAAAAAAAATATATATATATATATTATATTAGGGTCACCCTTTAATTTCGTACATATACTCTTATTTGTGTCTGTAAATTGCGCGTGTTCTCTGATCGATTTGCCTGTTTTACTGGACGGAAAAAACCCAGTTTATGGGGGGGGGAACCTTTCTATCGTTACCTGAGATCGACTGAATTAGCAATGGAGTAAAAAAAGCCCATTAAAGTTACTCGCGTCATCGATGGGATTCGAGCCCGGGCCTTTCCACCCGGTGTTGGGAGGACGGTGACGATACCGCTGTGCTACCGCGCAGACAAGATCTGCCTGTAGACTTCACCAGTGAAATGTTGGTCCATACGCAGCAGGGATCCTCTTCTTTGCCAGAGAACATGGTCCATATTAAAAAATCACCGCTACCTGCCTGAATAGTGGGTACTATGCACTATGAGTCCATGGATTCGTGTTGCTTGGGCCACACACGAAGGCATCCGTCGGCGTTTTGCACCAGGTATTTTGACTCATCCGACCACCACAGTATTCTCCGACGATGACCAGTGGTAAGCAGAGGGTGTCTCTTGGGTCAACTGCTGTGGAACCCCATACGTCTGAGTGTGCGGTGCATCGTCATTTGGGATATTGTTCTTACATACCCCACCATACTGTATTGCCATGTTGACTGCCGGGGAGACCAACGCGATCACCATGAACATCCACCTTGGGCAGTCCTTTACAGTTCTGTGGGCGGGTGGTGGTTTGACCCATTCTACACCATTCTTTGTACCTTAACCACAGTGGGCCGTGAACAACCGACAAGAGACATGTCGTTTCCGATATTAGTATTAGTATTAGTATTAGTAACGGCCGCATGGTGCAAGAAAGCCTATGGCTTATGCTGCACCAGCCAAAAAAAAAAAAAAAAAAAAATCCGAACAAAACAATGATAAAAACAAAAAAATAAATAATAATAATTAATAAATAAAAAAAAATAAAATAAAAAGGAAATTAAACCTATCATCCTATGTGCTTCCCTTACCCGAAAGTACTATCCAGATGACCTTTGAATTTCCCCAAACTGTCGGCCTCTACCACCCATGAAGGCAACTTATTCCAGTAATTTATAACTCGCTGGCTAAAATAGAACTTCCTGCAATCCAATCTAAACATTTCCCCCCGTAACTTGAATTTATGTCCCCTAGTTCTAGCATCATTTATAATCTTGAAAATTTTGTCCTCATTCATTTTACTGATGCCTCTCAGAGCCTTAAACACCTCAATCAAATCTCCTCTAAGGTGTCTAGTTTCCAAACTCTGCAACCCACATATTCGAAGTCTTTCTTCATAAGGACGCCCTTTTGCCGATCTCACGAGGCGAGTTACCCTTCTTTGCACCCTTTCAAGAAGCTCGATGTCTTTCTTTAGGTGCGGTCTCCATACTTGAACACAGTATTCCAAGTGTGGTCTAACATAAGCCTTATATAATGGGATTATCACGTCCCTATCTCTACTTGCAAAAGTTCGATAGATCATCGATAGGACACCATGGGCCTTCCTTGCAACCTGTTTACAATGCTCAGAGAATTTCATGTCTGACCGTATCGTAACACCCAAGTCCCTTTCCTCCAGTACTGGCTTTAGTTGAACTCCACCAAGTGAATAAGTTTTTTTGGGATTACTGTTTCCCAGGTGTAATACCTTACACTTTGTTGGATTAAAGCACAGCTGCCATTTTTCAGACCATTCCTGAAGTCTATCTAGGTCTCTCTGAAGAAGCTCAGCTTGACAGTCATCATTAACTACTCTCCCAATTTTAACATCATCTGCAAATTTAGACATCACGCCCTCTATCCCTTCATCAATGTCGTTTATGAAAATTAAAAACAACAGTGGTCCTAATACTGATCCTTGGGGAACCCCACTTCTTACATCAACCCAATCTGAGGAATAGCCATTTATCACAACCCTCTGCCTCCTGCCCTGAAGCCATCCTTCTATCCATCTAAGGATTTTCCCAGTGATTCCAACCTGTTCCAGCTTATAAAGCAACCGCTCATGTGGGACTGAGTCAAAAGCTTTGCTGAAATCTAAATAAACAATGTCGAAATTATTCCCTAAATCCAGCTCAAGAGTGACCCTTTCGAAATAGCGAACCAGATTTGTTAAACATGATTTTCCCTTTACGAAACCATGCTGAGTATCCTTGAGAATTTCAATTCGATCCAAATGATCCTGAATTCCACCCTTGATCATTGCCTCCATGATTTTCCCTACTACTGAAGTCAGACTGACAGGTCGATAATTTCCAACTTCACTTTTAGAGCCACCCTTATGTATGGGAGATACATTTGCACTTTTCCAATCCAAGGGAATCTCCCCAGAGTCTAATGATGCTCGCATAATTAGCCTCAATGGTTCAATGCACTCGCTTGCCGCCTCTCTTAAGATTATAGGGTATATTCCATCAACTCCAGGAGCCTTACTGGTCTGTAGGCTCGAAAGTTTTTTCATTAAATAATCTTGCGAAATTTCAATATCATTAATTACATATTTTTTAACTTCGCTCCCACAATTTCCTTTTGCCACAAAAGGCTTTTCATTTGTAAATATCGATGCAAAATAACTGTTGAGTTCATCTGCAACGGCAGCTGGTGTATTTATTACTATCCCCTTTCCCTTACATAAAGGTCCGATCTGGTTTGTCCTGCTCTTCTTGGCATTTATATATGTGAAGAATTCTTTATCCCCCCTCTTTGCTCTGTTTGCTAGTGATTTCTCATAAACTGCCTTTGCCTGTCGAACCTTTTCTGTGGCTCTATTACACATCACCTTGTAGCTGTTATAGGCTTCAGTACTTTTTATTGTTCTGTAACCTTTCCATGCCACCTTTTTCTGCTCAAGTAATGCGGCAACTTCACTAGTCATCCAACTTGGAACCCTCCTCGTGGAGTATTTTTTTAATGGTATATACGCATTCAAGGCATCTGTGATTAATGTTTTAAAAGCGTACCACAGTTCAATTGTATTCATTCTCTGCGCGATATCTACCCAGTTAATAGAGGCCATGTAGTACCTTAAGGCATCGTAATTTCCTTTTCTGAAATTAAAACCCATTCCTTTGCCTTTTACTTCTGCTACCTCTCTCGTCATCATCCACCGTAGAACTCCGTGAACACTTCCTGCTACTGGTTCCTCTACTGTCAGCCCTGTTATGTCATCTGATTCATGTGTGATATGAAAGCACCCGACGCACGAGCTTCCATAGTCATGCTCTTTAAAAACTCTGTGATATCTACTACATCCCACAACTGCTACTTTACCACTTTGACGTGCACTGCCAGATGTAAATTATCACTTCTATAGCGTAGGAAGCTGTTTGCCTTTTTATACTGCGAGCTATACGTCATAGTCCATTGCGGATAGGTTCGTCATAATCCAGTGACCACCGAATGTATATATGCAAAATCTTGACATGAAGGTATTCGTGATGTTAGTACAGGAATAACTCGTATAGCGCGGTTAATTCGTGCCAAAAAAATACCGCGCTATGCGAAACCGCGCTGATCGAGGTATTATTAGTATGTATTTTAATGTAATGCGTTCCGACAATTTGATTATATGAGTCGAGTTGAAAAAATATACAGGTGTTTGTTTACTATAAATTGATGAACACGAAGTTCTTGCAAAAAAAAAGAAACTAAAATGATAAAAATGAAAAATACTAGTAAGTACAGCAGAAATTATTTTTATTACAGTATGTACATACCAAAAGAATATAAGTGAAGTATGTACTGCATTTTTATTTTGAAAGATAACTGATCAGCTTAGTTTGCGCAGTTTTTTTCTTCTTTTTATCTGCATACATCTCTTTATAACATCGAATGTCATTTTGCAACGTCTGCCTTACTTCGTTCGATGTTTGGATCTAGAAGAACACTAAGCGCCATTACATTTCTTCTTTCCACTCATATTTGCGTATAAAGGTGCAACGTTTTTAAAAAATAATCTTGAATAAAAATACACAGCGAAAAATATTTGTACAGCTTACGCACAATCAACGACTTCACCTCTCGGAATCTAGAGTGTTTACTAATGTATGAATGCTAGCAGAGTCCGTATATAATGGGAGTTTCGACAACAATCAGAGCCTTGAATCCATAACGCATTGACCTACGTGCTGGCATTATAATACATACATATCAAATGTATTGGTGCGTATCGCAGATTTTTTCTTTTTTCAATTTGTAAACCGCGCTATAGCGAAACCCGCGCTGTTCGAAGCCGCGCTATGCGAGGTATTCCTGTAATCAACTGTTGCAAAGATACAGGAAAACATTCCCAATACTGATTTCTCAGTCTAATAGGTGGTACCAGCCACCTATCAGATATGTTATTCTTTTTGTTAGCGATAGCGAGATTGACCAGTTACTCGTGTAATGCTGCTACTGGCCGATAATGCGCCTTGTGGAATGGGTAAAGCTCAGAACCTTTCCCTGTAATGCAGGCACGAAGTTTTGCGGCGTGTAAAACTTCTTGCCTGCACCACAACGATAAAAATTAAATAGCAATAAATTAATTCAACAAGATCGTGTTATTACCACTATTCAAATACCTGCGACAATGCATGGGTGCAATCTCAGTCCACAGTTTCGTAACGGCGTTGAAAGAGCGACAGTTGTTGAAGTATTCCATACCGTCAAATCCACCGATAATATAAATGTTGAAACCAATCACGGCACACTTGTGATAAGCACGTGGTCCACCTGGATCCACCTCTTTTACCTAAATTATGAGAATGGTGGATAATTTTAGCATTTTGGCTAGGTATACATATATTTTAATTCCAAGCTAAGACGTGTCGAAGTGCAACAGAAAGTAATAAAAAAATCTAGCGCATAACAGAAGATGAGACCACATCTTTCTTTCACCTATTGTGATGCCATCACGATATCTTCAGTTACCTCTTAAGTGGTCAGCTTCTTAATTAAAAAAACACGAGTTGATGCTTGTTCGACCAGTACTTAGTGGGATTTGTCCAGAACCAATCTTTCTTTTTATGAATCGGATAATGAAGAAGAAGAATATCATAACGTTGGTTTGAGACCAGGCGATGTGAAATGAGGCTGTCACTCTCAGGTTGTGTTTATACAGTCAAACGTAAAAAGTGTACATGTATTGTATATTGTTCTTCGTTCCGACTTCAGCCTGGCCCTACTTTGCGACACTGGAAATTTCGGCTGTTTTTTGTTTAAGTAAGAAACCATTAGGATCTAAAATATATGTATAGATTTATTCCAAATTTATTGAAAGTTAATTTTCAAATCTCATTACAGTCACCACTTTAACGTATCATAAGAGACGATAAAAGAAGTAGGAATAATGACATTACAATATGTATGATAAACGGCCAAATTAATTCCAAGATATAGGAGTATATACACTGTCCTACCTAAAGTAATCGGATACCCTTCCAGTAGTGAATGTGCCAACGAGATGTATGCAGAGCAAGAATAGGTTTAAAAATATGCAAGCAATAAGCAGAAATACGTATTACATAAAAGCAGACCCAGTCACAGCAAGGTGCTCACGGAGTTTCCAAGAGGCTTAATTGATACCATAATTGCGTGTTGTCGATAGCTGCATGTTTAAACTTCACATAGTCAACCGTAGCTGATGTCGTGAAATGATAGTAGAGGGAAGGAAATGTAGATGCAGTGGCCATTCCTTTATTTCCTTATTATTCTATATTTCATCATTATCTTTATCTATTAAACACCATCTGGTGTCCTCTTGTAGTCATACCAGGATCCCTTACTAAAGGGTCGGGCAAGTTACGCTGCCGGTATATATCCTAAGTAAAATTATATAAAGCTGTTTTCTTTACTTTTCACTTTTTACTATCTAACCCTAATTTTTTATACCTCAAGATCTATTAGAGCAATTCGAGGGAAATTGAGGTACTATTACTATACTTATCCCTACTTCCTTTCTCCTTATGTAGCAGTAGCTTTCTTTTGCATAAATATAAAGCATATAAAATTACCACAACTGAAATTGAAAATTATGGTTGGCCCTCTATTTTCTATATAATATTCTATATATTCGTTTCGAAGTTATCTGCCGGGCTAGCTGTTATCTTGCCTGTCTGCTGCTAAATTTAAATTATAACCAAATTAGCCTTTATGTTTAAGTTTATTAATTGTACTTAGGTAAACAGGCAGATAGCAATCAGAAACAGATAGCTCTGTTAATTATTGGTGGGATATATTGAAAGGGATTAGCCCTAGAAAAAGTTCCTTTCAATGTATCTGTATATCAATAATTAGCTACATAATAATTATTGTATTATATATTTATATATTATTACTAATTATATGTTTATTTCCAGGGTATGGCATTGTAGACTTACACAGGCTATCTTAGTCTTTATAAGTTATTTTAGCTTTATGGCCCGCTGTATACTGTTATGTTTATATACATATTCAGTATCTATATAGTACATATTATACTTTTACTATAATAACTAAATTACAGACTGATGTAATGTTCAATCTACTATTGATGGCATTAATCTGATCTGACATAACTTTTACATTTATTCCAAATTTTTATATATATATGTACTTATAACTTATTTATACATTATTACTTTTTAAAATTATGGTACTACTTGGGAGCATCAGGTTTGTAATGACCCAAACCAACCCGCTAGTTATATATAAATCTAGCCCTGGTATAGATAGCTTTATATATATAAATATATAACATAGATACATATAAAAACAACAAAATCAATGTAAATTTAAAGAAGATTAGAGCCTTTTAGAGAAAGTTGGAGAATTAGAGAATACTGGAGAAATTGGAGAAAATTAGTGAAAGTTAGTGAAAATTAACATTCTCCCTCATGGCCATACATCAGCTACTTCCTCAGGAGCTTTGAGCAGGCATATAGCCATATTATGTCTACTATATATATATATATATATATATATATATATATATATATATATATATATATATATATATATATATATATATATATATATATATATTATTCTTTTGTATTATAATTCTTTTGTATTATCATTCTATTGTTTCTTAATCTGTTTTTTGTGCATCGTTAATGCCATTGTTATTGCCCTGTTGGCCAATTGAACATTATACGTGCCAGTGTATATACGTTTACAATAGTTCGATTTTCTTAAGTACTGGTGTTTTCTACATATAGGTATTGGCGTTAATACAATACTGGTTGTATTAACGCCAATACCTATATGTAGAAAACACCAGTACTTAAGAAAATCGAACTATTGTAAACGTATATATATATATATATATATATATATAATTGATTATTTCGATTTTTGAAATTACTAGCTCACAGCTTACTATTAGCCTACAATTACTAACTCACACGGTTTGTAGACCAGATAACAATCGTCTGAAACTGTGATCGTTTCATACCTGCCCACGCACTTCCAAAAATACAGGCACATCTGCAACTTGGAATTGATCTGGACTACCGATAACAAATGCCATCGTATTTTCCTAGCGTTGACAACATCTGTACAACTGGAATAATGCGTGCTAAATTAAGTGGTATGTACTCTGCCAGATTACCTAATGATGAAATCACTATTCACATCGCGTTGCGCAGTAATTATATAACTGCAACATCAATTGTATTTCATCTGTTTGTGGGATCAAAATTATTCTTGTTTTGGATTTTGATTTTCCTTCCCTGCCATATCTTTTTCAATGGTAATGTGCAACGATTTGTTCTCTTTGTGATTTTCCTTTTTTGTATAACTAAATATTCAAATTTGTTAACTAAACGTTCTTGGCTTTTATCTTTCTGTTTTGATCCTGGCCATAGACAGTGCCATACTGCTTTTAACTTCCAATTCTGTGTATCATTAATCACATTTATCATATTTTAACTAAATGCCCATGTTGCCCATGTTGCATGATGCGTAATATTGTTTCTAGAACTGTGTATTATGTGTATTCTGTTTAGTAACGATAAAGATAATTTATTTATAACAGAATTGTCGATACCTGAAGAAAGCAAAGCAAGTGAACTGATCGACGCCCTTGGAAACCCCCCTGACTTTATGTTTTTAAGGACTTTTCCGTTTTGTTGTTGTCATAATGATGTCGACGACATAAAACTTGTTTCAGCTGTTCGTTCATCTATCGACTTTGTGAATTATGCCGCTCAATTGCTGTTTGGTCGTTAGCAAACAGTTTAGAGTTAAATATTGCTAAATGTAAAACTATGACGTATGCTCACCCTAACAGGAGAAATATTTATAACTTTATTATAAATTTAATTTCTAAACATACAGTGTTAGAGATCCTATTCACCTCTAATTATTGCTTCTTTCAGTGCTCACGTTACCCAAATTTTCAGATCGGTCCACAAAATTCTACCGTTACCTGTACGTTACTCTGGTTTTTTCTATACTGGAATATTTGTTTGCTGCCAAAGCTTTCAACATCGCATCAAGAGAATGAAAATTTATGGGAGAACTTATTGTCACATTTGATAATTATTCTTTCTTTTTAAAGAAAATCATTACCAGGAGGAAACTAAGTGTTACCAGTATACCTTCAGTCCTTACAGGATACGATTTATACGTTTCTGAACTTAAGAAACTACTCGATTTGGCGATCCTAACTGTTTTCCCTATTATTTTAACGATTGTGTATTACGATTTCCAGAAACTTTAAACGTGCAGGAGAATGCTTCATTTTCCTTCTGCGAAAAAATTTGGGACAGAGGGAGAATACATTTTTGAGAAAATCGAATCCAAATTACTTGGAACAGACAGAAAAAACGTAGGTCTAATCCTCGAGCCTTTTGATACAGCTATTACACATCCATTTGAAAAACTGGATCACCTATTGTTGTGGCATAGTTTCGATTTGATCGCTCACATACAAAACTTTATTTCAGTAATCACTGGGGAGACTGCGACTTGCTTTTAATTTTATGAGGTCATTCCGCATTTTTCAGCCAGGAAGTAGTAATCTATATATAATCGCTTTACTGCTTGTTATTGAAGAAATATAACTTTAGTTACATAAGCAAATGCCCGTTTAGCCAAATAGGCCAGGCGTTTAACAGAGTAGAACATGACGAGAAGATATATTAAAATTAAATTAAGAGGAAATAGTTAAACGTATCTGGATGTCTATCTTTTCATTTCTCTTACCATTACCCATCTATCGGCTCTTGTGTCATACGACTCAATAACGTTAGTAGGGCTACCTCCACTCCAGCCACCAACTGCAAACATGATTTCTTGCGGTATCCTTGGAAGGGCTAACGGCGGAGTAGCGATTTCCCCCTTTTGCTCGGTAATCGTCTCTAAGTCATAAAAGAACTTGAGCGTATCTGTAATTATTGGTTGACACATTGGACTTTTAGATACCAACGGATGTTGCTTAATTTTCTCCATAAAATAATCTGTTTCTATCAAACCTAATCGAATGCAACGCATTAAGTCAGCGATATACTCCCTCCGATTATGTGAATCGTATTCAATCCAGCGGATTACAGCTTCCCAAGCAATCTCCTCCTTGGCAATATTCAAGTCCTCAGAACCAAAGATAGGCATAACATCTTTCAAATTTAGCTCCATAAGTTCTTCACTTTTCTCGGCCACCTCTACAAAATTAGTCATCAAATAACTGAAAAATAAAACGAATCGCTTTACTAAGACAGATAATTAATTATTGAGAAAAAAAAAAAAAAAAAAAAAACTGAACAAGTACAATATTTGAGTATATTTTTAAGTTTTGAAAAATATACTCAAATATTGTATTGAAAGAGAGGCCATATTAATATCGTTTATAAATGGCTTGCACATTTTCCAGTTACGCGAATAACTGACCTCAGTTTAAGATTTTTTTTAGTGTTCCAACGGAGCGAAAATAATTTAAAGGTGAACTGTACAGATTGCAATTTGCAAAAAAAAAAAAAAAGCCTAGTAAACATGGGTCCTTACGTGAATCGTTTTCGAGATATTGCACATTTCTAGTTGGGATCCACCACTGACAAGGTGAACTGTACAGAGTTGGGATGCACCGCTGACTTGTTTGCTTAGGTTATGTTATGCTCATTCTCTCCCTTCACCCCTCTCTCAATGCTCTGAGACGTAGCAGGCATAGCAGTACTTGTCAAAGGAAAGTCAACATGGAAAGAGGTTACAACAACGAAGAGTATGCGGACATGCACTTCATGTATGGAAAAGCAAACGGTAGTGCACTCGAGGCTGCACGTTTGTACCTAGAAGCATTTCCCCGCCAAAGGCAGCCCAACAGGCGCACTTTCATCAGGGTACATCAACGCATTAGAGAACATGGGTGTTTCGCACATGGAGTACGAGCAGGTAGGCCAAGAAGCATAACACCTGATGTTGAGGAAAGGGTGTTAGAAAGAAGAACAAAACAAAAACAAACTATTATTTTTAGGCCACCCGAATAATAAAATTCATCTGCCGTGCTGTGTATCTTTTGTCTGTTAAATGCGTGTGTTCTATTGTCGATTTGTCTGTTTTTCTGGACGAAAAACCTCAGTTTCTGGGGGAAAAACCTTGCTATCTACGCCTGAGACCGACTAACTCAGCCACGGAGTGAAAAAGTCATTTAAAGTTCCCCGCGTCATCGACGGGATTCGAACCCGGGCCTTTTCCACTCGGTGTGGGGAGGACGGTGACGATACCACTGTGCTACCACGCGCAGACTGTTAGAATTATTATGCAGAATTGTTATGCAGCAGCTAGGGCTCGCATTGGAGCTACAGCATAATAAAGAAGTTGAGCACTACTGCATACCTAACAATAAGAAAAGTAACGACAAGCCAACACTAATTGTGAAATTCTCAAATCATGTGGTAAAGGAAAAATGGATGAGAAAGGCAAAGGAGATCCGACTGATAGCAAATGATGTATTTCAGAACAGCAGCAAAATCCCAATCTACATAAATAACCACTTAACAACTCACCTCAAGCAATTGTTTTGGGAAACGAAGCAATTAGCAAAAACTCACAGTTACAAATTTATATGGTTAAAACATGGAAGGATTTATGTGATGAAGAATGAATCTTCAAGAGCTTTAAGAATATGCAGTGCTAAAGATCTGCAATATATAAAATAGACTCTTCTATTGTGAACAATTCAAAATTCTTGAAATCTAGACCTAAGTTAGATTTAAGACATCAGTTATGCTTTTTGAGGAATCAAATATTTTCAATTCACCTTTACATTTCTTAAATAATCCAGAAATTCAAGCTCTTATAAAAGATAAAAACAGTTCTTTCTGTTAGCTCTAAATATCAGGTCATTAAGAAAAAATTGGTTTAACTTCTTGAAATATATAAATACAATCAAAGAATATATTTCATGTATAGTTTTAACTGAGGTTAACATAAAGAGTGATGAAATGGCATATTATAACATAAAAGGTATAAATTGAGAGAGTCGAGGAGGGGTGGAGGAATTATAATATACTATAGAACATGCTTTAGGGCAATACAAGTTTACCACTTGACTCAATCTTGTGAAAACTGCTGTGTCAAATTATTAGGGGAGGATCCACAAAATACATTCATGATGTGTGCCGTTTATAGGCCACTATCAGATTCTATTAACAGCTTCCTAATAGAATTAGATAACACAATTCTGCAATGGGATGACATGAGGCTGATAGGACCATACTAGCAGGAGACTTCAATATTAACTTACTAATAGAAGAAACAGATAATGTGATACTCAGATACTCTACAATCTTAAACAATTATGGATTTGAACATACCTTATTTGGAATAACTAAGCAACAAAGGATGGAGGGGGATAGAACTGTAAGCTCTTGCTTAGATCACCGTATAACAAATATAAAGTTGATGTATACTACTTCCTACATACTATTAAATCAATTTTCAGACCACAGAACATGCATACTAATAGTAGATATATATTAAAAACAACATCCATGTGAAGATATAAAATTAACGCATGATACGAAGAATAGTTATTTAGCAACAGGCAAACTGAAACAACATAGAAAACATGTTAATACAACAGCAAGCATCTTACACAGCAAATGTTAATGTTTTTTTTCAAATAAGATAATACAATTGATAAACAATTCAGGATTTAATACTAAGAGTAAAGAAAATCACTCAGCTTACAACATAAATTCTAGGAGAAGCAAGATTAAGCTAAAGAAACCTTGGATGACAAATGAAATGGAAGAATTAATGGTACAAAGAGATAAATACTTCAGGCAATATAGAAATTGTCCATCAGATAGAGTACTATCACAATTATAAAACACTCAGAAATAAATTGACAGGCACGATTAGAAAACAAAAAAACACATACTACAACCAACTCTTTATAGATAAGCAGATAATACAAAAGGATAAATGGGACATTATAAATAACCTATTAAGTACAAGGAAGAAAAAATCAAGGGGAAAACAAATTAAAACACTGTTAGAACAGATTTCTGGTACAAACACACAATACAGGGTGATTCACTACCAGTGCGACAAACTTGCAGGAGGTGTAGGGGGCACAAAGACGAATCGGAATCACAAAGCATTGCAGGGTCCGAAATGCCTTCGTCATGCGGGAGGTCGCGTGAACAAAGAAGCAAAGAAAAAGAGCAGTAACAGCAACTCGTTAGTGTAACAAAAATCATTTTAATGACAAGTTTTACATTGGCAAAAAGCCATGCTACAGAAGGTGTTCGAAAGTTCGACCAGAAGCAGTCACACAGGCTTCAGAGCGCCGCCGCATGGAATCCCTAACGTTCTGGACGATTCCTGGCGTGTCTCGAATCTCCCCGGCAGCTACAGAGATGCGAGCGACGAGGTCTTCAACTGAATCAACGGGGGTCTCGTACACCAATGTCTTCATTTGACCCCAGCAGAAGAAGTCCAGGCATGATAGGTCCGGCGATCTAGCAGGCCAATGAACCGGACCACCACGACCTATCTAATGCTGTCCAAATGTAACGTTTAAGTGTTGGCGGCCGTCATTGGTGTAATGTGGGGGAGCCCCATCATGCTGGAACCACATTGAGCGGCGCAAACGACTGAGGAACATGTGCTTCTTCAATAAGTTCGGGCAGGACTTACTGTAGAAAGATCAAGTATGCCCTACCGTCCAGACGAGGGGGGCAGAAGATACGGTCCAGTGAGGTGGTCTCCAACAATGCCGGCCCAAACATTGACAGAGAAACGGCGTTGAGTTGCATGTGTTCGCGTACCATGGGGGGTTCTCCAAAAGCCCACAAATGGGCGTTATGTTGATTTGAAGGTTCCCTCTCTTGTGAAACTTGCCTCATCCGTTAACAATACGGACGCAGCAAATGCGCTGTCTGCCGCACCCTGTTGAAGAAACCAAGTAGCAAAAGTCCTCCGGAGTGGATAATCCGCAGGCTCCAATGATTGGACGCGTTGTATATGGTATGAATCCATTTGGTTTGTTGACAGTATCCTCCATACAGTGGATTGGGAAATACCCAATCATTGGCCAATCGCTCGAGTACTCGTACTCGGATTGCCTTCTGCAAGACGTAGGACATTCTCCTCATTGTCTGGCGTCCTCGTCGTTCGCTCTCTATTCATGGTACCTCTCGTGAAACAATCAGTCTCACGTAATCTTCTGTGCACACGTGCGAAAATCGTATGATGAGGAGCACGCCTGTGTGGGAAACGTTCCTGGTACAAGCGCAGAGCGGCGCGCCCGTTACAGTCCGCAGCTCCATACGCGAGGTGCATGTCGGCCAGTTCAACGTTTGAATACTCGTCCATCCTACTGCCTCGGGACCGGTTTGCAAATGCTGACTTCCAGCGGGATCGCTGTTCACGCGACCTCCCGTTCAACGTCCTCTACCGCATGACGAAGGCATTTCGGACTCTACACTGCTATGTGATTCCGATTCGTCTTTGTGCTCCCTACACCTCCTGCAAGTTTGTCGCACTGATAGTGAATCACCCTGTATAAGGCTGCAAATGGATTTGCCAAAGCTGTATTAGATCTCAACAGATACTGCATACATTACTGCCCAAGATTCCTTTACTCAACAAGGTAGTCTTCCTCAGATTGTGAACTCTTGTGTAGTATTAACTCCACAGTTGTTGTTGTTGTTGTTGTTGTTGTTGTTTGGTTTTTAGGAGCATTAGCAACTAAGGCCATATTGCTCCGGGAATATGCGGTGGTCATTCCCTTGACCTTTCCGCATCCTCCGTATTTGGTGGTCACGGGCTCGAACTCCGATCTAATCAAGAAGCGTGTGCTACGCACTGCTGCTCCTTCCCACCTGGCTACGGAGGCGCCCATCCTCTTTGCACCAGGGTGTCCTTTTTGCACTTATAGCCCATAAGTGCGAGCCTCTTTGCATCCTCTTTGCATTTATAGCCCATAAGTGCGAGCGTGCGAAGCATGGTCATCTCTTAAGATATCATGGGCACCCTGATATCTTCTGTTTTTCCCCGGACAGAAACACGGACCTCCAAAAGATAATGCACCGTGTCATGGGGCTCACACTCTACACGAGTTGTTCGAGGAACACAGTGAAGTACCACTCATTTTGATTGGCCTCCAAATTCGCCGGACCTCAATCCAATTGAACACCTTTGGGATGTTTGGAACGGGACGTAAGGCGTATGGACACGCAACCGTCATCTATTCCGACGCTGTGGAAAGCCTTGCAGGCAGCATGTTTGCAGAGCCCTATGTTCGTCTTCAGACATCTAGTGAACTCAGTGCCTAAGCGAATAGCGGTTGTTATCCGTTTATAAAAAAATAGGAAGATCACTCATCTTGGTTTTTCCCCGTATGAATGAAATTTATTTCCTGTGTTGTGTTCTTATTCACATATTGTCTGCGCGTAGCACAGTGGTATCGTCACTGTCCTCCTCACACTAGGTGGAAAAGGCCCGGGTTCGAATCACATCAATAACGCGAGGAAATTTAATGGGCTTTTTTCGCTCCTGGGCTGAGTTCGTCGGTCTCAGGCGTATATAGCAAGGTTTTCCCCCCCAGAAACTGGGACTTTTTTTGTCCAGCAAAACAGGCAAATCGACCAGAGAACACGCTATTTACGGACAGACATAATAGATAAATGGGTATATATATAAGAAATTACAGGTGGCCCTAATATAATAGTTTGAGTTTTTTTTTTTTTTTTTTAATTCACATACTGTAGTGAATAAGGGCTACCCATTGAATCAGACCATTTGGTTATCGCACAACTGTTTTAGCAAGGCTGGCAACAGGCTTGGAAAATCATACAAATTCTGGCTGGTGCGAGCCCGTCTGAATTCATGTACAGGATGCGGCAATGCAAATTAGTAGTTTTTGTTTTGCAATATCAGTTGAACAGATTGGCATAACTTTGTCAAAAAAAAAAAAAAAAACTGTAGTTGTTGGTATTAATAATGCAGTTTTGGTTATTAAAAACTAAATTGAGTAAATATTCTGTGTTATGTTACGCAACTATCTAAAAACTATGCTGAAATTTTCTCATTAAGTGAAATTACAAGTTTTCATCAATCGTGATTTGCTGTGGAATATTTATCTTCTAATTCAGTGATATTCGAAAGACAATCACGAAAATATCTTTCCTTCTACGAATATCCCAACAGGAAAACGTCATTTGCACTGACGGCAGAGGACCGCGAAGGCCATGGAAAGTCTCCAACGTTTACGCATGTTATGTAGACTTCCATAGTAGCAAGGAAAGTGTTATCTTTTGTGCGTCCTTTTAGAAAAACACTGTTCTGGTTCTAGTCTGGTCTGATCTTCGTAACTAATTTTTTTAAAAATGTGTACAATAAATTAATATATCGTCGTTTATTCTCTATTACCGTTTGATCATCCTCGAAAAAATATGGTCCTGTGGTTCTTGACGTTGCAACCTCGCAACCTTTATTATAGTTTCATGTTATATAAATGGAAAATTAAGTTTAATGAAGTAAACTAAATTAAGTTTGTTTTTCATGGATTGTACTGCCATGTTTATTGCTTTTTCCCTAACCTCTTATTTTCTATAGGACCTCAGTATTGCTAAACGCGGTACTTTTTAGGAACCTACCCGCAGTTGGCGAAGGATTGCTGTACCCCCTTAGGCTATAAGAACGCCATGTTCAAAAAGTTGCATGAATAAGATTATTAAACTGGTTTTAATAATAACAAATCTTAATACTTTATATGCACACACTTTTTGATACGCCTTCCCGCCTCTAGCTTTTATGACAGCTCATCTTTGTGGTATGACGTAAATTGATTTCTGCAGGTACTGAAGTTTTGATTTTTAGTTCCAAATGTATGGAAGCATTTTCTGAACTTTTCGTGCAATATTTTTCTCTAACGTGCTATTGTGATTTTTCTGGGGACAAAGGAATCGTGGTACTTAACAAAACTTTGAAAATATTTGAATAAATCATTAAAGTATTAGTGCTTCTTGTCTAGCGGCACCGGGGGTTCCTCCTACAAACCATGAGGTATGCTTTGTGACGCAGTACAAACTCTGTAAATGCCAGAGATGGTGTAAGTATTTGTGTTAGTTTGCGTAAAGGTAAACTGCAGCCATTATCAACACACTGTAGGATGGAAGCCTCCTCAGCAATTCATGTTGAGGGAAATGGACCATAATCTGCCACGCTGGTCTAGTGCGGGCTGGCAGATCGACCGTATTTAGCAGTCAGGGGCTTGAACTACGGTCTACTCAATTAGCGTTTGCTACTGCACTCCCGCTCCTGACCACTCAGCTACAGAGGCCTGTTAGTTTGCGTAGTATGGCGTTAGTCTGTTGTTTCTCCGGCATTTAGCCGCCAGGGTCCCTAGTGAGACTGCGTTTCCATCCACCGCCTCGGGGAGGCAGCCGGGTACAATAGAAGAAAGACTCTGGCGGGGGCGAACCCTGGACTGCGCTTGAGCTTGCCAGGGAGGGTCCCAGTGTGAAAAAAAAAAAAAAAAAAAAAAACTCTAGAAAGGAGTGACGGTGGAAGGAGCAGACCAAGAAGGTTAGAGTGGATGATAGGAATCCACTAAGAAGTTAAAGAATATAGAGGCACCCCTGTGGAAGAAGTCCATCATCCACTCAGGTGGAGGAAGTTGTTGTTGTTGTTATTTGGTTTTTAGGAGCATTAGCAACTAAGACCATATTGCTCCGGGGATATGCGGTGGTAATTTCCTGACCTTTCTGCATCCACCGTATTTGGTGGTCACGGGCTCGAATCCCGGGCTAATCAAGAAGCGTGTGCTACGCACTGCTGTTTCTGCCCACCTGGCTACGGAGGCGCCGGGGGAGGGGAGACAGACAAGAAAAGTAAAAGATTTGTGGTGGTAGGGTCCACAAGGCGAAAAATAGGGATGGCAGGTGGTGGAAGAGAGTATGGGTAAGTTGAAAATAAATCATAGGGCTAGGATGCCCCATGTTGGGCAGGGTTCACACTGGAGACAGTGGTTCCCTATGAATTCCCCCCCCCCCACATCAGCCAGACCAGCTGCACCCGGTTATCGTTAAAGTAATATATAACCTTTATCGTATACAAAAGTGATATACAATACACCCTTCACAGCAGCAATGCCAGGGATTGGTTAAACGTTACTATAAATTGCAAAGCGTATGCAGACATCCCCGTTAGTGCTCTTAATTGGTACCGTAAAACAGTTCGCTAAGTGAATCCGAGTTAAGTGGGGATGGTGGGTTGGTTGTTGTAGGGTTTTAGGCGCATCAGAAACTTAGGCCATATTGCGTAGTATATCATATGTCTGTAAATTGCGTATGTTCCGTTGTCGATTTGCTGGACGAAAAACCTGAGTTTCCGGGATAAAAAGCCACGCTACCCTCGCCTGAGACAGACCAACTAAGCCACGTTGTGAAAATGGCTCATAAAAATTCCTCACGTCTTTCACGAAGGAAATTCAGAGCTTTTCCACCCGGTGTGAGGAGGGGGATTATACCAATTGTGCTACCCACGAGGGTTGATTTCAGTGGCTTCTGGATACGCCCCTAGTGGTTCGCGACGCGGGAGGGCAGCAGTACACGGATTTGAGTTGACCATGGTTCGACTTCACGTGACCTCTACTTCAGGTAATATTCTTATATTCAATTTTTTGAATTCTGCTGATGATCCTAAGCGGTCGTACCGCAGTATAAACAGAAAATATATTATTTTATTAAGTTCCTCCAATCATTAATATGATTACATATAGTTATTGAAAATTTATCGCAGTGGCTTAAAGCAACCTTGTTTTATTCAAATTTTTACTTACTTGTGGGCCTTTCTCTCCATTTCTGGACAGAAGTAATCGCGTGCAAATCTTCGGATTCCAATACAATTTTCGGCATTCATATTGTCTAGAATGAAGTGACAGCAGTCATTGACCATTCCAATAACATTGAACTGGTCCGCAGCAGGTAACAGTTCTGTTACATTCCAGCAGTGGACATGGGTTACTCTAGTATAGGCATATTCTATTAAAAGGCGTAACATGTCTGCGGATATACCAGGAATTGTAATTTCGTGACGCTCTTGGGAGTTTAGGGTGCTTGTGAAGAGGGCACGGAAGTAAGGACTACAAGCGGCCATGATGGATCTGTGAATCTGAAACACACCGCCATCCTTTGTTCGAAGTTGGCCATCGCATAGTTCACTTTTTTTCCTCATCTCATCCAGAGTCTCCAAGGCTTGGGAACTAAGGAACCTCTTAGGACTTTGAGGATCCATCTATTGACCATTATTAACTGTCCAAAAAGGTGCGGACAGTTTCTACAAGTGGTTAATAATTAAAACAAAAATAACCAGTTATAGTACGGTAGGCCCTTGTGGTTCTGCACAAGAGTGTAGATCTTCATTAACCACTATACAACTGTAACCCCCTGCACCCAGGCATTAAAAAACTGGTGCCCGTCCAACTTGAAAGAGGTAGAGAGTGTGTGCGTGTTAAATTCTCTACAAAGCGTAATTATCATTGTTACCGAATCATTGTTGAATTGTGTAAAGTGTTAATATATAGCTGCATTTCTGTCGGAAGCATTCTTGATTGTTGTATTATTCGATTTTGTGAAATTCGGCAAGATTACTGGTGCAAACTAATCCCATTTTTTTTTTAAGATTCCAAAAACAGATTGAAATGCAAATCTATTTTTTGATCAATAGTCGTGCAGAACGAATAGTGATTTGTTAAAAATTACGCAAGCAAATACACGAAGACTGTTCTAGTGGTTCTCTTAAATAGTGACAAAAATGTTTTTCATGTATACAAGTATGTATAGTTCTTGTATCCAAGTTCTTAAAGTAATTCATTATTCATTTTGGGGCGTGATGAATTGTAAAGTAACATAAGAGTTGAAGGGCAATCTTCCACTTGCCGGTAACATGATATACTAAGAATGAAAAGTACAACGTTATTCTGCATGAATTGGAATTAATTTATTGAACAGCTCTTGCCACTTTTTGACGTTTAGGTCCAATAAAACGCCCAACAGCCGTTCAATAAATTATTTCCAATTCACGCAGAGTAGTGTTCCACCTTTCATTCTTTATATGTAACATATGTTTTAGGATACAAAACCTGAGATGATATTAAATTCTGTGATTTGGTTGGTAAATCTTCGCAAGAAATCATGAATTGATGTTATTAACATAACTCTTTCTATGAAAAATTTTAACTAAATGAATACTAGTTATTGCTGTCGTTGTAGGGTTTTATGTTTTTATGAAGCGTGTTCATTAGCCGATTTACATGTTGTGCGGGCTGAAAAGCCCTATTTCACTCAAGCCACTCAAACGATTGATAAGTGGAGAAGCCACTATACTGTCATGTTATGTTTTAGGATTACATTTTAAGTAAATCAGTTTAAGGAAATCAGTTTTAAGTAACATTAAAAAATACTTATAAAAATACTAAACAGCAAATTTTGATGATCACCGGAAATACCTGGCAAGCTCAATGTAATACATCGTTTTAGTTGTTCACTTTATGAAATATTTTAATTATAATGAAATTATTTCATTTCATTTTATTGTATATTATTACAATAAAATGGAATTACAATAAAGGAAATTATTAAAATTAAATTACAATAAAATGTAAATGTACAAGGCAAATACGATATAAGCATGAAATAACTATATAATATCGGTATAAATACACCACAGTTAGCTCATAAAAATAAACTACAATCGTAGTGTAAAAAGCATAGATTTAATTGTATCCATATTGTGATTACCTTCACAACGAGTTGCCATGTATTGCACTACCTCGAATAAGTAAAGTTAATAGAGAAGACTATTGTTACTTATTCTCAGTGGGCACTACCACCCAGACGGCACCGTTTGAAAATTGGTATTATTATTATTATTATTATTATTATTATCAATTTATTTCTCTGTTGAAGGGACACCCTGGGACAGCCATTGGCTAGAAGGGTGAGGGTTACATTCTAAGGTGTGAAGCGGACCCATGAGCAAAAGGTTACAAAATCCATGGAACGTTCACCCTGAAAGGTTGAATACAGAATTTTGGAATGCATGAGTAATTATGATTTTATAATAGAATATTTACATTTTTGGCATCTTTGAATATCATAGAATATTTAAAATTTTGACATCATCGTAGGTTGGCATCTAGAGTACCGATAATATATAGTTTTTTGAGCCGAGTGGCTGTCACTAGTTACAGGAGACAATAGGAGTCGGCAAAGACTTGCAATCTGTTGGCTTTTTCGTTACAGAGCTTTTCCGGTTCAATTCTTAGTTGATTGAAGAGTTCTATTGTGTTTGCTGGAAAAAAGCGACTTAGGCTGTCCAGATTTTTTAAGGTGCTTTGAAGAGGATGTCTCGTTTCAGCAATTCTGGTGGCTTCTCGACGAGAGTGAAACAAGCCGTCAATACTGAGAGCGTCTAATCTTCCTGTTAGCAGTTGGGCTAATGTGAAAATGTTTCTTGTGTCGATTGTCTGTTTCCAGGGAGGAATGCTGAGATTGGAAAGTACGATGGCTCTATAGATAGTAAATGGGTGGTTCGAGATCCTGTTTAGCCATCTCAAGAGCCAGTATTCAATACTAAGGAACGCTTTCAGGTTGCTCGGTGGGGCAGAGGGCCAAATCTGTGACACATACAGTGGGATGGGAAATATACTTTTTAACAAGATCTGGGTTTCTAATGCCAGTTAACTTCTGTTTGGCAGTCCAGAGCGCTGCATATGTTTTAGTTTGATATAATAAAAGTGCTCGGAGAATGTTAGTCCCTCATCCCATGTTAGGCAAAGGTCTACGTGCGATTTAACCTTTGGAACTTCGCATCTGCTTACCAGCATAGAGATATTGTTCCTGTTATTTTTCTTTGTAATTGTCATCTGGGCGGATTTGCTTGGGTTTAAACGTAGTCCAATATAATCGAGGTAATGCTCAGTTCATTTATTGTGTTATTGGCTTGTTGATTTGTTTGCTTAACTTGTAGATTTGTTTGCTTAACTTGTAGACAAAGAATTTCAGGTCATCAGCATATGTAATAAAGTTGTCTTTATGGGATGCAAAAAATGGTTCTAGAGCTACAGCAAATAATAGTGAGGAGAGAACGCTTCCCTGTGGCACTCCCTGCGAAATGGAGTAATGGGCAATAAAATCGTCATTACGGATTGTGAGGCGTCTTTCCTTCAGAATGCTACATAAAATCTTCAGGAGCCGTTATCGAGATATTGTCAAAAGCTGCGGATATGTCTAGGAAGATAATATCGAGCTGTTCCTTATTGTTGAGAGCTTTCTGCATCCGGAAAAGGGTCTAAAGGAGATTTGTGGCGGTTGATCTTCCAGATAAGACGGAGTGTAGGTGCAGAGGACGGTGCCCGAAGCAGCGTTGGGTGAAGGCTGAGAGAAGGGTCTTCTCAAAAATTTTCAAGATGGTGCAACTTATGGCTATGGGTCTATAGTCTTTGGTGTCTTTTGGTTTCTTTATTTTGGGAATGGGCCTGACTATGTAGCTGTTCCATATACAGGGGAGAGCATCTTTTGAATGATTTGATTGAAAGTGTGATGCAACAACTCAATAATGTAAGGTTTGCTGATTTTTGCCATGAAAAGAGGGAAGTTATCAGGACCAACAGTTGCTTTATTAGGTTTGATTTGATTTGATTTGATTTTGGTTTTGATGGCGCAAAAAAAACTACGGTTATATTGCGCCGCTTTATTAGGAAGTTCATTTATGGCTTTCATGAGGTTTTCTTTGGTAATTGTGGTGGTTTTTATAGGTGTCTTTCTTAGTAAGTTTGAAACGGATTCTTCTTTTTCTACGATTCGGTGAAGGAGATCAGTTATTCTCTTCCTGTTTTCTTCTGTTGCTAATTGGTTGGGCGCGGGAGGTTGTCCAAATGCCTTCTTGGACCATTCGGTAAATACCTCGCCAGTGATGAAACCCTTTTTTCTGTTATCCCGAACGATCCTTTTTCCTTGTTTGAGCTTTGATAGTACATCTATGTAATGTGCTTGTCTTTTCAGCTTTATAAAGTGAGCACTCTCTTTTTTGTACAGAATGTTGTCATTAGGATGTCGTATCTTCAGCCACTTCCTGTAAAGTCTTTGCTTTTCACAAAAGACATAATTTTTCTGTAGATTAAACCAGTTTTTGGATTTCCCGGTTATCCTTATGACCTTCGATGCTCCTTCAGGCAATTTTTGTGAGCTTTAAGGCCAGTAGCTGGAGAGCTTCCTCTGCCGGCTTCGTGCTTAGTTCTTGCCATTTGTATTCTCGAAGTTCTTTGAGAACGATGTTTGGCTTGATGTATTTTAAAGAAAAGGTCGTTATGTGCATGCCGTTAAAATTTCCGCCGTCCCTCTGATTGCTTCCAGCAACATTGAGTGTGGTTTCTACAGCTATGGGATTGTGGTCTGACTTAAAGCGAAACAAGTTATTTGCTAATCTGATGCTGAGTGTATTGTAATAGGCAACATCTAACCGCTGATTTCCTCTAGTTGCTGGAGTAACCAGCTGTTTCAGATTTAGTTGTGCAAGAATAGAGTCAAGATTTCTTTTTGTGTCGGTATGTTTTGGAATTGGCATGTTAACATCTCCTAAAAAGATCGTATCTACAGCTGCATTGAGGTTAATGGTAAGCCATGCAAGGAGTTCATTTCTTGAATCTCTGGTGTGCTCAGGAGGCAGGTATATAAGGCAGATTTGTAATTTTATTTTCCCATTGAAAAAGGTAGTACAGGTGGCTTCAAAAAAAATTATCTGATTTGGAGAGGTGTTCCTTTGAAGACTGATATTCATCTTTATATAGGAATATGGTTCCTCCACCCCGTTTTTAATTTAAAAAATACGCCTTTTAAAGTAGGAAACAATAAACAATTTCTAACTTAGAATTTTTTTATTTCAATTTCAATCAATTTATAGGTGCACGTATACAGTATTGTTAAGAATTTAAATGTAAAACTAAACAACAAAACACTAAACTACAAAAAAAAAAAAAAAATAACAAAACAACATTAAAAAAATACTTATGCATTCAGTTTACAACTCTTAATTTTATATAAATTTTCATGCTTTAATTACAGCAAATACTTTGATTAAACCGTCCATATCAATTCTCTCTGAAATATCATTTTTTTCAGTAATTATTGCAAGGTCTTTCTTGGAGCATAGTAGAACGAATCTTTGTGACAAGGGTTTGAGTAAGATTTTTACTATTTATGTCTCTACTTTGGTCAGATATTAATTGTAACCATATGTCATAAATTTCACCAAGTTGAAATCTTAATGGCGTAACTGCTTCTATTCTACTTTCCAAACGCGTATCGCTCACGGATTTTAATGTGAATTTTGGAATATTTTCCATTAATTTTTCCCATCTGTATGAGGAGGGAGAAAAGAAAGTGTACAACTCTTGCACAATATCGAAAAATTGAGCAATTTCGAAAGTGACTTTTTCTGCATCATTGGTTACTAAATTTAAAGCACGAGAATTGGTACAAACATTGCATGGCTATTTGCATTTTTGATAAGTTTTTGAAAGCCAATATATTTTCCACTCATATTGAAACCGTTGTTGTAATCTTGACCCCTCTCATGTTATTTAGTTTTAAGTTATATTTTGGGATTAAATCATTTAATACTAATGTACATAACCGCTTATCTGTTGTGTCATTAATTTGATGAAATCCCAAAAAATGTTCCCTTATTTCTACGTCATTGCCAGAATATACAACAAAACGTATGATAAATATTAATTGTTCAACATGGCTACTGTCAGGGGTGCAATCTAGAATAATTGAGAAATACTTGCTATTTTCGACTTTATCTAATATTGCTTTCCTTATTTTGTCAGCAATTAAAGAAATAATTTCATTCTGAAATTTACTTCCCAGATAATGTGGCATACGGCTAATATATATATATTTTTTTAATATTGGATAGGTAATCCATTATGTACGGATCAAATTTAGCTAAAATTTCAATTGCTCTAAAAAAATTACCATTATTGGGAACGTACAATACACTTGAGGAACCGCAAAATGTAAGAGACTGGCCAGCTAAATATTGAACAACAGCAAAAATTCGTTTCAAAATTTCAGTCCATCGATTTTTCTCTAGTTCATACAAGTCACATTGTTCTTTATCTACAGTTTGTTTTGTTAACATGGACTTCATTGTAAAGTATTTCTATTTTTAAACTGGTATAATTATCTACTGGCGCATAATAGCCTTAGATGCTAATGCGCCAATAAAATCATAATCAATCATATATAAAGTATTTATTGTAATTAGAAATATGGGTAGAAAATATATCATGTCATTGCAAATTAATACTAGCATGCTTCCAATCGGAAAAGCGAATTGAACATAATTGAATATTTACAATTCCAAATCTTTTACAGCAAAAACAATATACTGTATACTATTTTTTGAGATTGAATATATTAACCAGTCTCTATTTACCTTTTCTTTTTTTGCTAATGTTCTTTGTATAATATACACTTGAAAATCGTCCTTTTTCATTCTACCGAAATGAAACATTATTCACTTGTTTAGGTCCAATTTCCACCAACATGTCTATTCACTTTCTTGACAAAATTTTGAGCCAACGACCAGAATCCTTGATGGCTCTTTGGGAATGTTTTCATCAATGGCTTCTGATTTTTGAACTCTAAATAATAGGAGGAGCATAATTTCCTTGCTCCCCTATAGGTTATCCTATTACTTTATCATTCTCAGAAATTTGCTCCGATTCATCACATTTTTTTACATGTGCAACTATTGCACATGTAAAACTTTTATAGTACTTTTGCAATATTTTAGCATACTTCCTTCTTAGTTTTTTTTTGTTTCTTCTTGTTTTTCTGCTCATTTTTAATATTCTGCGCCACTTAATTTTTTCTTCATTTTTTTAATGATTTTAAAAATTAATATCTAGTGTATTTTGTTCTAAGATATTTGAGTAATTTTACTGACTTTCATTTAACGAGTTAAAAACATCTACCTTTATTATTTGCTCTAATCATAAAATTTTACTACAATTAAATTAATAAAAAAAGTTAGCGATAGACACGCTTTTCTAAATGATAATATTCTATCTTCTCATACGTCTTGTTTACGCGTCTCTGACTTTAGTCCCGATTGAATTCTCCCCTTGCACAAACAAACCAGTACATTTGCATAAAGTGAATACAAACCAGTACATTTGCATAAAGTGAATACAAACCAGTACATTTGTATTAAATGATTGTGGCGCCAAATCTACGATTTGGCGCCACAATCATTTAATACAAATTACGCACAAAGTATACCCGTAACAATCGACACAATCGTACACATGTATAGTATCTTATGTAGGACGGCACCTGAACGAAAATTCAACTCCGCCTTTGTACACTGTGATGATTAAAATGTAAAGTGTATTTAGTGTCAAACGGCACCAGGGGTTTCCCCTATCTCCGCGTTGCTTTCATTGTAGGCGTACCAGTTCACTGGGAATGCCAGAGATTTAGAAGTGAATGGATATTGTATGAGTGTAGTGTTGTGTATCGTTGTTCTTCTGGCCATTTAGCCGCTAGACCCAAGCTGGAGCCCAACGTTGCCCACACTTGGCCCCGTGGAGGCAGACCAGGTACACCAGTATAGAGAAATTATTTACTCTGGCAGGCCCTGACGCATATTTTCCTGAGATTTCAGTGGCTAGGGCCTATGGAAAAAAAAAAAAAAAAATAGGGGGTCATGGACGCTAAAATCTAGTTAAGCCGAAAGGGTTTCACGTATGCCGTGAGAATTTAGACACTTTTAAAAATTTTTCATTGTGTGGGGCATTCGCTGGCGATATAGGCAGAGTAGGGAGGGAGACAGAAATATGAGGACGATAGAGAAGGCGACCCCAAGGCAGAACAGTGGGACCCGATACTTTATATGCATCCCATTCATTTTTCTTCTTTGTCCCAATGGCAATATTTTGGGAGTCATCTACCACCTGGGCAATAATAGGTAGTAGATGACACCTATCAATCAGTGCAACATGCCCGTGCTCTGCCAGGAGAAGAAATAAGGGGTGGTGGGGGACAGGAGCACTGTTGCCTCTCCCGCCAGGGAAGGGAATGAACATGTGTTTGGCTAGAGCCCAGCACAGGTCACCAGTAGGGCATGTGGCAGCAATTGCTGTTGTTCAGTTCAGTTGTGATGTTTGGATTTCCAGTCCACTTGGTTGGCTTATGTTTCGTTTTCTCAAAGGTTATTTCAGTCACTTTCAGGATCAAGTTTGGTTATCTCAGTTCTAGATATGAGCCCGAGGCGAACCCTGTGTCCCTGAGTGCAATCGGAGGGTTGAAGTTTGCACTCCATCCAACATCATTTGGGGATATCCTCTGTTCACTCTTGTCCTAGTGGGTTTTCACTCTCGCTCGTTCTTGGTCCATTGAAGTAGGTATGTTTTCCTCATCAATTTGGGTTTCTCCTGTTCCTTTCAGTTTTGGTCAGGTAAAGTCAATGTCCTGGTTTGTCGGTCGTTTTGGAAGGCAAGTTCAATTCTTCTTCAGCTGTAGGCATTTTGTGCATATCGGCTGAATGTTGTCTGCTCATCTTCTGTGTCCAGTAGATGATTTTTTGGTTCTTTGGTGGTGGCAGCAGACCTGCGGTCTTAGTCAAGTTGTGGCAGGTTTCAGGATGATGATTACAGAGCTCTGTAAGAGGCCAGAAATGTGTGTAATGATATGTTTGTGCAGCGTGTGTTTTGTGAAGAGTCCAAATGGATTAACAACTAATGAAATCGACTTCATTCTCACTAACAGAAGATATACAGTATTGTGAATGATGTTACAGTCCTGAACAAGATAAATGTTGGAAGTGATCACAGAATGGTAAGATGTACACTTGATATAAATGTAGGAAAGGAAAGGAAAAAACTGACTCGAGTAAATAATACAAAGGTCTTTGAGATAACAGAAGAGGAGAAAAAGCAGTATGTACTGGAACTTAAGAACAAGTTTGAGCTTCTGCAGACTGCTCAGGACCAAGATATCGATGAGGAATATTACAACTTTCTGAAAGTGATAAAGCCCAAGAAACCTATAGGGAAAAAGAAATCCAAAGAAGAAAAAATTAGTCAAGAAACACTTGATATGATGAACCGAAGGCGAAAAATGAAGAGCAAGATAAATACTAACAAGGAAAAAATTGAGTATACTGAGTTATGCAAAGCCATTAGAAAGAGACTCAGAGAGGACATAAGAAGATTTAACACAAGAAAAGCAGAACAAGCATTAAAGGAAAACAAAGGATTTAAATCAGCAGCCATGAGCAGTAATACAGAAAGACAAATGATACTGAAACTGAAGAACAGCGATGGTGTACTTATAAATAGCAGAGAAGGCATAAATCAAATAGCAGAAGACTACTATAGAGAATTATACAAGGAGCGAGGGAATGATGCCAGCAGTGGGGAAGATGGATTGCAAAGTAGCAATGCATACGACATACCGGATATTCTTCCTGATGAGGTAGAACATGCATTGAAAAAAATGAAGAATCAGAAAGCCCCGGGGAAGATGAAGTTACTGTAGAGTTGTTAAAATTGGGAGGAAGAGATGGCAAGACTCTTCACAAAATGCATTAGAAAAGGTGCGATGTCTAAGGAGTGGAATAATGCAATCATAGTTTTGCTGCATAAGAAAGGAGATAAATCAGAAATTGGAAATTATAGACCAATTAGTTTGTTATCCCACATCTACAAGTTGTTCACAAGGGTCATTACTAACAGATTAGAAAGAATACTTGATGAGAATCAAATGAAAGAGCAAGCTGGCTTTAGGACAGGATTCTCAACTGTGGAACACCTTCACGTAATGTCACAGCTAATAGAGAAAGCAAATGAATATAAAACACCATTATGCCTGGCATTTGTGGATTATGAAAGCATCTGACTCCATACAAGCATAAGGCAATGTTTCGGGCACTGGAAAGACAAGGCATAGATACCCCACATATTATGATTTTGTAGAAAATACGAGTGTGCTACCTCCTTTATTAGACTAGACAAAGACAGTAGGAAATTTAAAATCGAGAAAGGAGTTCGACAAGGAGACACTATATCTCCGAAGCTGTTTACTGCTGCCCTTGAGGAAGCTTGGTGGCAGATGGCAGGTAAAATGCAGGCATTTTACACTGGGAGATAGGCCACAACTACGCATGTACCATGGCCAACCTCAACAGTCACGCACTGAAAGCCCAAAGCGAGTTTGGAATCATTCAATAGTACCCCTGCACCAGTAACAGCACACACCCAGGAGACAGGACAGCAGAAGATGAAGAAGTGAAGGAGAAAATAGCATAAAAAAAATAAATTAAAAATAAATGTCTTTATCCATATTTTTGTCCACTTCTTTAACAGAGCTACCCAAAGTAGTTCACAAGGAGAAAAGGTGTACAGTCAAACAGTGGTAGGAATGCCATCCAAAAACAAGATCTGCAAGGCAGGAACAAGTTCTAGATATAAATGTTGTTAATCTGGAGTGGTATCAGAAGTCATTGGTTGATGACGGTATTACTGAGCAGAGGAAAGATTTAGTTGCAGAGTCTTGATAAAGGATGAGTCAGAAAAGTGCAGCATTTGTTAAAACCTTTGCGTGTTCTTGATAACCACAACCATTTTGTATATGACGTCATTAGGATGACAGACGAGGCAACAGGCTGTTTTATTATTTATGATGTGTTTTCAGTTTGATTTCTTGAATTAACACTGAGGTCGAGTCTTCCTGCAATTAAAAAGAGCATTGCAGAAGGTTTGAAGGGCCTGGAAATTATTGATAGATATGAGTATCTCCTCACATCCGGGAGACAAGTTTGGAACTGTTGCCTTAAGAGCCAATCTTGGGTCCTCATAAATGGAGCATTCAAAAAGGACGTGAGAAGAATCTTCCAGTAGCCCACATCGACAGGAGACTATTTTAAAGTCTGAATTGGTAAAGTTTTGTGTTAAGAGAACCATGTCCAGTTAGTATGTAGGAGGTAAACAGTGAGGGTGAAAACCATTTTCTGGTGGATGATGAAAGTAGTGTACTTACATCAGAAACAAATTTTTTTGTAATGGCTGCTTTTTCGGTAGAATCATATACATGAAAAACAAAGTAGTTAAGGCTCCTATTGATATAAAGGGCCAGTGCTGGTTTTCAATTTTTATGTGTTTGCTGCCCTTTCGATTTGCCACCTGCGTGTTGATCACCAGATTAAGGCACAGGCTAGTATGGACCTTGCCTGGGGCACCACAAATAGAAGAATAATGAGGGGAAAAATATATATCCTTAGTAAAGAGTGCTGAAAAATCATTCTGGCCAGGGCAGGACGCCTTTGTTCGGCACTGTTGACCACTCATTCCCTGCGCTTTTTAGCAGCCCTGCCAGATACGAGGGTAGCATGGTTTTTTCTCCATGGAAACTCGGGTTTTTCGTTCAGCAAACAGAAAATCAACCACAGAACACACACAATTTACAGAGTATATACAGAGCTATATGGTCTTAGTCACTGATGCTCCTAAAAAAAAAACTGTACTACAACAATTTAAGCCAGACATTACATTTGCTCCATGATGATTTCTTTGCAAGTCAGGGTTTCACTTGAGATTTTGTTTTTCTAGCTGTGATCCCTGCTATTATCAATTAAAATTATTATAGTAAGTTCCTGACATACGTAAGAGATACGTTCCAGGACTAATTACGTAAGTTGAGTTTTATATAAATTCAAGAATGACTAATAAAATATTGATACTATATGCTTGATATGCCAAAATTACAAAAACTACATAATATCCTCAGAAGAATGAAGAAAATAGTTATATCTCAAAACAATTAAAAACTTTATCTGGGGACAGCGGTCAAGTAGCTGGAGTAGTCGCACATAAAAAAAAAAAAACATAAAAGGAAGGAAAAATGCATGACATTGTACTGTAAAAACTGATATGTATTTTGCATGCCATGTAGGCTTTATAAGGGCCACGAAGGGAATCAAAACCTAAGTGTACATATTTAAGAAAGTTTGTCTAAACGACATGATGAATCAAAGTCAGGCGATGAACTGAAGGTAACTTAAAACATACCAGAAGCATTAATAAGACACATTAATCACAGGGTGTTGTAGGCTGAATAGAGGTCGGGGAGGTAGTACATAACATGAATTCTTCGATCTTCATCTGTTTCATATCTTTTTATTCTCTTCATAAATTTCCCAATAAGCAATCATGAACTTTTCTTTCTATTTGCAAGAAACGTCCGGTGTTTTCATCCATTCCATCGAACATAGAGACCTTCCTGAATTTTACGAACTGCTTCTGCCATTTCCTTTAATTTAAACTGCTTCTTGGGTTGCTTCGATTCAAGAGATTTGGCTTTCCCTTGCTCCTCAACTCTTTGCACGTTCAACTTGGCTAGGGCTTCTTTTGTTAAATCTTCACCTTGTTTATCCACAAGCTTGTCTACATCTTTGTTCTCCAGGACCAGCTGCAACTACTGGGCTAAGTTTACAACTTCTTTGGTAACAGAAGATGTCAGCTCATCTTTGTTGAAGCCTTCGTTGTTAAGCTCAGAATGTTTTAGAAGTTTTTTCCAAACTCTGCTCATACAAGTTGTTGTCACATCATTCCAGGCTCTTGAAACGCATATTCCAACAAGGATGTTAAACATCTTCCAAAATTGCCACAGATCCATCTTCTCTTCTCTTACTCTGTTGCATTTACAGCCCGGATAACTCTCTGATCCATTGGTTGAATCAAAGCCGCTACATTTGGAGGGAAGTATACCTTGACATTGTCGTGCAGATCATCTAGATATTTAGGATGACTAGGAACATTGTCAAGGAGCATTAATATTTTAAAAGGTACTTACATTTGTAAGTAATATTTTTCAACTTCAGAGACAAACACATTTAGGAACCATTCTTCGAACATGATTATTGTCACCCAGGCCTTTGAGTTAGCCCTGGAGTGTAAAGGAAGTGATTTCCTGTCAGTGCCCTTAAAAACCCATGATTTTCTGATTGATAAACCACTAAAGGTTTAAGTTTACAGTAAAACCAACTATGTTACCACCCACTAAGAGCGTTACCATCTTTGGCAGCTTTAAACCCAGACAGACTTTTTTTCAATAGAAATACGTCCTACTAGGCATTTCTTTTCCAAAAAAGGCTAGTCTCATCCACATTTGTTGTGCAAATAACTGCGACTTCTTATAATCTCATCTAATTTGTCCTTGAATTTTTAGGCAGCCTCACCATCTACGCTTGCTGCTTCACCACTTATGGCAATGTTATGATATTTGCTAATTGTACAAAACCTATCAAACCAACCATGACTCGCAGCAAAGGTGTTTTCAGTATCATTGCTGTTCTTCTTAAGATCCTCAAAAATGGCACGAGCCTTTGTTTTGATGAGGTGGAGGCTTAAAGGGATATGTTTTTGGATCTGGTCTTCCATCCACACAATAAGTAACTTTTCCATCTCGCTTATTAGTTCCGTTCTAGGCTTGGTTATAATAGTTGACTTCATTGGTGCCGATCCCTTCACCGCTTTTCGTATTCTGTCTTTGCCCTTTATTATTGTGTTCACTCTTGACAGTGACAAATCTAAATTCTGCATGACACTTGTTAATGTTTGCCCATTTTCATACATCCTTATTATTTTAATTTTCTGATCCAACTCAATCGCTTTCCTTTTCTTGGTAGATTTACTATTACCGCTGTTACTTATTCTCTTAGTCGGCGGCATGATAACGGTCAAAATGAAATTTTCTCTAAAGACTTCACAGGATTAAGGCGGAAACATACTATGTATTATCACCTCACGTGAGCTCACATTTTACTAAAGCACATTTCTGGTCACTATCAGATAAAAACAATTTGCAGTTTTCCGTTTATTGGGCTTTTCTGTTAGTGCAATTCTATAATAAATGGGTAGTAAACTCAATCTTATTGCACTTGTGTAATATGGATAGCTGGAATTCTGTAGGTTTTTATGTTATGCTGAAATATGTTTCCCCTTACATGAAATTTTCAATCATATAAAACATAAATAAATTTTCAGAATCTTCTTCATTCCTACTTTTTAAGCTTCATAAACTTACAAGCTTGTTACTTGGTATCACTTGTGCAATTTTTGCGTGCTGTATTCGTCATTATTGATTGCTTATATATACAGGGTGTCTCAAAAATATTGGTACAAACGTTTAGGGGAAGTAGGTAACATCTAAAGGAATGTGAATCGCATAGGAACCCATAACCGGAAACATCACCGTAAGTCGGTAGACGGCACGGTAGTCGCCACACGAAGAGCATGCATCGATATACGAACTGTGAACATGCATCGATATACGAACTGTGTAAAGGATTAGTAGAGGGCAATGGACGAGCCGCTCAACGAATTCATGGAGAACGCTTCCCAGACAGACATGTACTGGACCACCATTTGCGCGTGTGCATCAAAATCTGTGTGATTATGGGTCATTTAAAGGTAACAGGAGTAATGCGGGCAGATCACATTCAACGCGAACTCCCGCCATGGAAGAAAGTGTGTTGAATGCCGTCCAGAATAATCCTGCTACCAGCACATGCGCCATTGCCTCTGCCTTAGGAGTGTCTTGTTGCAGTGTACAGCGTGTCTGGCACAATTCCTTACACCCCTTTCATTTGGATCTTTCTTGAACAAATTCTGCCAGGGTTACTTGACGATGTTCCAGCAAATGTGAGACACACATTTGGTTTCAACATGATGGGGCGCCTGCCCACTATGGAAGGTGTGTTCATGGCCATTTGAACAGGCATTTTGGGCATCGATAGATTGGCCGTGGTGGACCCGTTGTCTGGCCCCGACACTCACCTTATTTATCGAGCCTTGATTTCTTTCTATGGGAGCCCTCAAATCTATTGTGTATGAATTGCCTGTGGAGACGGAAATGGATCTCGGGGTGAGACTCGTCTGCACTACTGCTACTGTCAAAGAAACTCCAGGTGTGTTCGACTGTCTCCGCCAATCCATGCTGCGTTGGTGTCACGCATGCATCGCATCTCATGGTGGAATCTTCAAGCATCTGTTGTAACATCATGAAATGCATCCATCTCGTACTCCATTGTTAATATTATGTCAAATAAATGTTTGCCACTAATTACTGTATTGTGTCATTTCTGCTTCTTGTGCCTCTGCTGCTACTTTCCCATGATGTTTCCTATGCGATTCACATTCCTTTAGATGTTACCTACCTCCCCTAAACGTTTGTACCAATATTTTTGAGACACTGTATATATATTTTTAATGTTTTAAATTTTACAATCCTAAAAAAAAAAAAAAAAAGTCAGTGAACAGAAATATCAGTCAGTTAGTATGTACAGTGGTGGTACCTTGGTTTGCAAGCATAATTCGTTCCAGAAACGTGCTCGTAATCCAAAGCACTCGTATATCAAAGGGAATTTCCCTATAAGAAATAATGGAAAACCAGATGATTTGTTCCAAAACTCAAAAATATTCATATACTGTAAAAATGATTAATACAAAATACATACCTTTTTATATTTTTAATATTTAAATTTAATATAACTCGATCTAATTGCATTTGTGATTATACTAGCTGGAATTGTTGGTTTTTACGTTATTATGGTGAAACGTGTTTCCCCTTCACTGATATAAAAAACCATAAATACATTTTCAAAACCTTCTCTTCATTCCTGTCGGGTTACGTTCGGTTGGGGTGATTCTGCGTTCGACTGCCATTTCTTGTAAACAAAAAGGCGAATCATGCATAAGCGAATTTGGTTCGTGTTATATAAGATATCGTTCCCGTATTTATAAATCGTGTATGATCGAATTCATGTAGTGTAAACACGTGTTATACGAGGACTGACTGTACTTGTATTGTAAGACCTCGCTCGTTTATCAAGTTAAAATTTATTAAAAATTTTTGCTCGTCTTGCAAAACACTCGCATACCAAGTTACTTGTAATCCAAGGTATATAAAAAAATTACATAAGGCGGGGACTAACTGTATAATTAAACTTCTATTATCAATTAAAAGAATTTATCTCCAGTCTGATGCAACAGCATCAGACTGTGGGGATAAATTCTTTTAATATTTCTTTAGACCATTTATTGCTATGCCTGTCATCATTCTCTTTGCTTTGTGGCTTAGGGTTTAACATAACGTTGTTAGACACAAGTTAAATGTAGAGATAAAATGTTATGTAATGCGATTTTCATAGATTTTTCACTCCAGGAATCCCTATTGGTTGACTTACCCCGTGAACTTAAGCAAGCAGCCTGATTTTTCTGCCTGCAACAATAAATAAAATATCCATAATTAATAATCCATTCAAAGTATAATTAAACATCTAAAATATTTTAGATGTTTAATAACACTGTGACGAGGTATAAGTTGTGCATTATGAAATGCTTCTTTGAGAGCCACCATTGTACTGGGTTGTTATTTGACTAACTATAGCCTTTCTGTTATCTTTCACAAGTCTTGCAGCCTCCATTAACCTCTCTCACTAGCAAGCTGCTTTTATCCTTGAGATCGCGTTGGTTGGATGTTATTTAGTTTCTGGATCAATCTTGATATACCAGAAACAGTTGTATGAGAAAACCCCAAAAGAGTTGCAGTTTTCGAGATAATAAGGCGAGCACAAATGGTGTCGACTACCATGTCTTTAAAGAATCACTAGTCTTTTGTCTTGCCCATTCTTGCACTGAATTGCACACATACAGCATCCCTGTGTATTTGTACATCTCTTTTATATTGTATAGTAACGAACATGTGATGCTCTTACTGAAGGAGCTATCCATTTCATGAAAAGGGCAAGTGTACCTAATAAAGGGGCCACTCAATGTTATATGTTGTATATAAAACTTCTCATCTAGGTTTTTAGTTTAATTATGTATATGAATGCTCACACGTACGAGTTCACTCATACACACTCGTATATACTATGGTGGGGAAAATGCGACTTTCAAACATATCATTTTAATCTGAGTGAAGATTATAGAACAGTTTTCAAAAAACTTTAATAATGACTACAAATTTTACCTTTAAAGCTAATAACATCAGAAATTTTCCTTGGGAGAGAAATAACAAGTGTTTTGCAGAAAGATTTATCGAAGTTTTCCAATAAAAATGTAATATTTTCATTTGATTCTGAACTGAACATACACGTGATTTTGACAGCTTGTGTTTAATAATTGGCCAGATATTTTCTGTTTGGTTGAGATCTGATGATCCAGCTGACTAATCCTCCAAACATGATATTGTATGACTTTTAAACAAAGATTATGACCTACTAAACCAAATCTACTTATTCAGATTGTTTGTGAGTACACAACTGTGTAAATGCATCAAAGCTAAGAGTTATTATATTTATACATGTTTTCATGGTTTCATTACTATTTTCTGATATTATTTTTCATTGAAAAGGGAAGTTAACTCGAGTTCATATAAGTAAATAGTATTGAAAGTACAATCTACTTTTATGCTGTGTGATGTGGTTCTCTTGAACCCAATTCTTCGAATTGTTGATCTCTTGGTTTGAGCAAGACAGGAAAGTGGTTTGGGAATGAAGTGCTTTCTGAAATTTTCTCTTAAGCATTTGTGCAAGGAAAGGATGAAGTCTTACTAGTGATTCACATGCCTGAAAGTCTGTATGAATCTCAAGATCACTTTAAGGTATACTCTATCCTCACAGAGCTTCCCAACAGCTATCTGCAGGGAGCTGAAAATTTCCATCGTGTTGGCCAGGAAGAGTCTGTAGGCTGTCCAGATTGTCAAGGATGATGAAGAATGGGAGAATTGTTCCATACATTTCTCTAGCCATGGTGTTGTGTGTTGCTACCACATTGTTCTGTGTTGGTGCATCTAATTTTCCATGCGAGCACTTGTGCCAGAGTATGTATATTTTTATTGATTATCCAGTGTATCCAGATATCCATCCACATGTTGGTGGTCTAGCACTGATGGTGATGCATCCATGAAAGGTGCAGTTTGTGTCTCACAGTGGGCATGGGTACCTGTGACAGCCATCAATATAAGAGCTGATTCCAGTGCAATTTCAAGCCAATGTTGTGCTATTGCTACACGTTGTACTGGATGCTTAGCTGGGCCACTGCTGTTGAGCCAGTCATGGAAGACTCATGACACCACAGAATAGGAGCACTTAACTATGTTGGCTGTTGTCGAGATACTAGCACCTGCATGTCTTGCCTCCATAATCACTCTTCAAAGTCAAAAAGATCTCAGTGCTGACACATTCTTCCTCACAGACTCAAAAACTGATTGCCATGTACGCAAACTACAATGTATATCAGCTATTCCTGCCTTCATGTATCACAGACAAGTTCATTCCTACATGAGGATGTTGCTATTGCAAAGTCACCTCAGTGTATATAATATAAGTAGCATAAATAAGAGCATAACTGATATTCTGATATTTGTGAAAAATTCTAAGTTTTAATTTATTTTTATAGTTATTCCTCCTTTTACCTTTCCAGTGTTGCTTGAGATACACAAAATGCTGTGGCCTACATGGATTCTCTTATTTGGTGTCCCTGACAAAGCTGGCTTTGAAAATCTTAAACATCGATACTGATGTTAAGTAATTTTGTAGATATTTCTTTCATATTAATTACATACTTAGTAGTATTTTTTCACCTTCTTTCTGCTTTTAAAACTCTTTTTTTTTTTCACTTCTTTCACTTTCATTTTGTAAGTCAGCATCTTGCATACTGAATCCTCAGCTTTCCATACCAACTTGCTTATACTTAAGTCTCTCTCTCTCTCACTCACACTGACTGGAACTTATGGGTTAGTCACTTGTAAACTAACAAGACTTTTGTTTATTTATTGGATGACTGTTTTCTACAGCAGCATGTTAGAGAGGCAACAAGAGAATAATACTCTTGATCAGATTATTCAACAGTGATTATTTATGCATTAGAATTTTCAGATGAAATAACCACCAGGTGGCAGTGATCACAGTGTATTAATAAAAGATATAAAGATTTTTGCTCTCATAAAGGTAACTACAGTGGTCTCAGATGGTTTTTAGATTATATACAGTGTGACCAACTGATGTTGTTACCATCAGCAAATTCTAAATGGGAAGCACTCAAGGAAATAATCATAGCAGCTACCAGTATTTTCACACCAACTAAGAAATACAGTTCCAGGCTTAGACCTAAATAGATACTAGATGAACTAATGGGACTTGTGGCAGAAAAGAAAAATGCATGGGATGATATAAATTATCAGGTAATAACAGAAGCCTATAGTAGATATAAAGTAGTGTACAATCAATTCAAAAAGTTGGTTAGGCAAGCTAATGCAGGTTACAAGAAGTCTCTGGCAAAGACTCCTTTACTTATGTAAACACTAGAAGGAGGAGATGAATCACAATGGGCTTATATTGGAGGTTCAACTGTTGATCATCCTGCTCAGGTTGCTGACAAACTGAATAAGTATTTTGCATCTACATTCAACATGAGGAATTCTTTAGGGAAGTGGATGCTAGAAGTTTTATCAAATTCTAAGAGGGAGCTATATGATTTTGTAAAAACCGACAGGAAAGTTGAAGAGAAATTGTTGAAGTTAAACATAAAAAACCTGAGGTGGATGGGATCTATCTAATTCTATTAAAGTAGGCAGCAAAGGAGATAAGAAAACTCCTTAGCCATAATTATGAGAGCATCCTTGGATTCAGGAGAAGTCATTGTGAACTGGAAATGTGCAAATGTATCCCCAGTTCACAAAGGGGGATCAAATGATGGCATGAGTAATTATAGACCTGTTAGCTTAACTGTTGTCCCAGGGAAAATATTGGAGTCACTGGTTAAAGAAGAAATGCAGGACCATCTAGACAGGAGTGCAGTTATACTTCAGTCACAGCATGGGTTTGGTAAGTGGGAATCTTGTCTGACCAATTTGGTTGGATACTGTAATACAGTCAGAAAGGAACTGTATACAAAAATAATTCTGATATAATATATTTGGATTTCAGGAAAGCATTCAATACTGTTTCACATAAAAGACTGCTACACAAATTAGAACAGTACGGCATTAAGAGCAAGTTAATGCTATGGATAAAGGGATGGTTGAGTGGGAAGACAGAGTGGTTATCAATGGAAAATGCTCTCTGTGGACTAATGTTATTAGTGGAGTACCCCAGAGTTTGTTGCTAGGCCTGTTCTTGTTTTCTGTATTTGTTAATGATATTGATGAAGGTTATCAGGCTTAATGTCTAAGTTTGCAGATGATACAAAGGTTGGCATGGTGGTTAATGACAGTATGCCACTGCAACAAGATCTAGAAAAATTAGGCAGATGGGTTGAGAAATAGCAATTGTGGTTTAACACTGACAAAGTACTGAATATGTAAAGTATGAAAAAAATATGAATATGTACTGAATATATAAAAAAAATCCCAGAGTAACATACCAACTGTGTGGTACTACACTCGGGTAGTGGAAAATGAAAAAAACCCTGGGAGTAGTTGTGCAGTCAGATATGATGTTCTCTGAGCAGTGCAGACAGTCTTCAAGGACAGTTCATGGGTTTTTGTCAATGATATATAGGAATTTTGCTAGAAGGGATATAAGGAGGTGAATATATCATTGCATAAGGCAAAGGTCAGGCCACATCTTCAGTACTGCATACAGGTCTGGAGGCTTCATTTTAGGATAAGGAAAGGGTACAAAAAAGAGCAATGAGATTAGTGAGATCAGTGAATCTGCAAACTGCAGCATCTGGAGACTAGACATCTCGATGCAATCTGATCGAGATGTTTAAGGCTTTGAATGGGCCGAACAATCTCAGTGCTAATGAGATTCTTCGTCTTGCTCAGATTACACATGAGAGGGCATAACTTAAAATTGAGGAAGGATGGTTGCAGAACAGACATGTGGAAGTTTGCCTTTAGCCAGCAGGTCATTGATTATTGGAACTTCCAAGTGTTGTTGTGGAAGTGGATAGTTTGAAATTCAAGGAAGAACAATACAAACTATTGGAAGGAATGGATAGGCTACTTTCTTGCATCATTTACTACTAACACACACACACACACACACACACACACACACACACACACACACACACACACACACACACACACACACACACACACACACACACACACACACACACACACAGTGATCAACAAATTGTGACCACCTAACCACTAACTTGTTGGCCCACTGTTTGCATGGATAACAGCTGCTATTAGCCTAAGCACTGACTCCACTAGATGTCTGAAGATGTCTCTTGGGATCTGCAGTCATGCAGCCTCGAAGTTTTTCCACAGTGTCAGAATAGATGATGATTGTGTGTCTATACACCTCACTTCCCATTACAAAACCTCCCACAGGTGTTCAATTGGTTTGAGGTCAGGCAAATTTGGAGGCCAATCGAGATGGGTGATATTTCACTGTGTTCTTCGACCAACTTATGCTCATTGGGGAGCCTGATGACATGCCGCATTATCTCTAGGAAGATCCCGTTTTTCTGTCTGGAAAAAAATGCAACATAGCAGGGTGCACATGATCTCCTAAGAGATGCTGGTATACATAATCAGTGCAACATTGGTCCATACACACCAGGGGTGCTAGTTCTTGCCAGTAAAGCGTGTCTCATATTAAGCAACCACTGCTAACTGCCTGGATAGTGGCACCACGAACGATAGGTCCACGGACTTGTGTTGCTTGTGCCATGCATGAATGCATCTGTCGGCATGTTGCACCAGGTATTTGGACTTCTCTGACCAGCGCACTCATCTCCAGTTCTCCAGTGTCCAACCTGCATATTGTTGACACCACAGCATTCGCTGTCAGTGATGATCAGCTTTGAGGAGAGGGTGGCTCACGGGTCATTTACTTTTGAACCCCACACATCTGAGTGTGCGATGCATTGTCATTTGGCATATTGTTCTTGAACTCCCCATATTGTATTGAGATGTAAATTGTCACACAGTGATCTGCCCTTGAGCCTGTACAGTGTGCTCGCCATGAGCATCCACTGCATAATCTTTTACAGTTCTGTTGGCAGGAGGTGGTTTGATCCATTCGGCACCTTTCCCACGGTTAATCGGTTCCTCACGGTCCACTGGACTGTGAGGAACCGATAAGACATATCATTTCCAATATGGAAGCACCTCATTCATGAGCTTCTACAATCATGCTATATATATAGCATGATTGTAAATTGTGCAAATTTTTTATATGTGCAAATATTTGCACATATAAAATATTCTGCATTACATACGTATAATTATATGGTAACTACTTGCGTATCAAAAGTAAACTTAAAATTCTAATTAAAATAATGAATTTAATTGATTTAATTTAATGGATGAATTTAATCATGAAAAATGTGTGGATTTGAGTTGAACTTTGGCCCTCTTCCAAATAAACTAAAAGGGGTATTAATTTTAAATGGCCCGCAGCATTACCACCCAACAATAAAGTCAACTGATCCTTCGCCGCTTTGAAACTTGGCATGTTTTTTTCTTCTTTCAATACGAAACTTCTTTTAGGCATTCGTTTCCACAAAAGTCCCGCTTCATCTATGTTAAAAACTTGTTGAGAAGTATAACACATAATACCCCGCTTCAATAATTTTAACAAGTTCTTTTTTGAAAGTTTTGGCTCCTTGATCTGCACTAGCAGCTTCTCCCTGGATTTTAAATCTATTCTACCAGCCCTTACTAGTTTTAAATGGTTCCACATTTTTTTTTTTTTTTTAGGCAAGTTTTCTTCAGATCATCATATTGGCTAATCTCTTTCTCTCTCTTTTTTTTTTAAATATTTAACTTGACTGAATTCTGCATTGGAATATTATCTTCAATAAAATTAGTCTTTCCATTTCAATCCTAATAGCCGGCCTAGTCCTAGTTGCTTGCAGTGGAACAGCTATCTTTCCCGCTGCTAAAATTAATTCTTTATTTTTTTATAATTGTTCTTACAGTTAAAGTTGCAAGTCCTAAATTATGGCACACATCCGCTTGTCGTTGACCGGAATCGATTCGCTTCAAAACGTCTTAATTTAATTTTCAAATTCAGTCTTTTTCTTACATTTATAGTCTTCGTACTGCGCCCAGACGTTGTTGCCTTTTCATTCCTGTCGGTCATTATTAGCTCTTCGAAAATATAACTGCGTTGGTTGAATTAATTATGATACAATGTTCAAGTAAACTTTCCGTTACGCACGATGTCTAATACTGTACTGAATGATGACTAGACTTCGGATAAATGCATGTAACGCAAATATTACAAACAATATATTTGATCATTTTTTAAAATTTTGATCTCGGAATTACGTAACAAGTGACTGTACTGCAATTAAATTAGCGTGAGAGAAAATTTCACTGAGCGTGGGAAAATTCCTCAAGTCGGCGTGGGAAATGTTTTAATGCTGTTTTGCTATTCATTTTCAAGCTATCGACTTCATCAAATGAAACGATTTCGTTAAATATGTCAAAGTGTAATCTGTAAAAGAGCGTTATAGTGATCTGTGACAGCGTAATAGTCAGATACGGGTTATAATATAAGAACAGCGTTATAGCGAATCAGCGTAAAGCAAACCGCGTTATAACGGGGGCCTGCTGTATATATAATGCAAATTAAGTAACAAAAAAAATAAATAAATAAAATAAAATAAAATGTATATATAAATAACAGTATCAGTAACGGTAGTTAGGTTCCCATAAAATCTCATGTGGTGTGAAACTGTGTTATACGGGACCAAGAACCAGTACAAAAAGGGGTGTCACGTTCCAAAAGCTAACAAAAATATATAATTTTTTTATAATTATCGGAAACTTAATTTTCATTAAAAATAGTAATAACTGTCATGCATATATGTCAGATAATGTATGTTCATTTAATTTTCTTCCTCTTCATGCTGTTGCTGCTAGCACAATCAAACAAGAACGTTTTCTCTATTGCAGAATATCTTCACCTTTTGAAATTTCTTCTGCAACATCTAGATTTCATGTATCTTCTGCTCTCTTTAAAAAATCAGTATTCTGCGATTGTTTGCTTTTGATTGATAGATCTTTGTTAATTGCATGGTATGGAGCTTAGCATTTTTGAAGATCCCTTTTGAACTTTGTGTTCCTTTCAGTCAAAGGATCTTCATTCAAAAAATAAGATTCTAATTGCTCAGCTAAGTTTATGCCTTCCCATATGCTTTTTAGAGTAAAATTTGGAACTTCAGAATTTTCATCTGCACTTTCATCATCTGAATTGATTTGGTTTACCTCCGATGCCATTTCCACCAAATCCACTTTGCCAGCCTCTTTTCCTACCAGTAATTCTTGAACATCTTCAGTAGTCATATCATCAAAAGCATCCCCTCCTACCGACTTAGCAAGTTCTACTATAGCACTGATTCAGTTTTCTGCCGGTTCAACTATATTTCCTAATTGAACTGACTCTGGCCATATATTTCTCCAAGATGCCCATGTTGACATGTTGAAGGTAGATATAATGCCCTAATCTATTGGCTGAATTAAAGAAGCTGTATTAGGTGGTAAGAAACATTACTTCAACATTTTGGATGACTTAAATCTTTTGGATAGCCTGGTGTGTTATCCAATAATAATAAAATATTGAAATCTAGATTTTTCCACTTTAAATAGTTTTCCACAGCTGGCACAAAACAATTTAGAAACATTCTTTAAATAAATCGGCAGTTACCCAAATTATGCCCAAGTTTCCTAGGCATAATTTAGGACTGGAATTTAATTGAAAGAAATTATTCCAATACGGTTCTTAAGAACAAAGTTTAGTAATACATACCCGGAAAATTTTATAAACCAAGTATTACTAAAATAACCTTACAAAAACCTTAAAAGCCAGAACTGCACTTTTCGAAGTCACAATTTTTTACAGTCTCAAACAAGCACAAGTTGAATAGCACAGAACCTAAAATAAAATATGGGGATTTCCCAATAATTTTTTTTTTTGCATAACAACTAGTGAGTCAACAGCGGAGAATACAAAAAAGAATGGATATGTTGAAAAATTACATCCAACATAATAGCAGGGTTTTCTCCACACAAAAATGACCATTCTTTATTGAACAACCCTCTTAAGTGATTTTTTAAAAATTTTTCTGTGATTAATACAAGTGAAAATGAAATACAGTTATCTTTTTATCAATTAATTACTAAGATTATAACTTTATAGAACACTTAATAAAACTCGACAGTTTTAACGTTCCCTCAGATTAATTTCAGATGTATATACAGGATGATTCACTACCAATGTGACAAACTTTCAGGAGGAGTAGTGGGCACAAAGACGAATCGGAATCACATAGCATTGCAGGGTCCGAAATGCCTTCGTCATGCGGTAGAGGACGTTGAACGGGAGGTCGCGTGAACAGCGATCCCGCTGGAAGTCAGCATTTGCGAACCGTTTCTGTTGAAGAAACCAAGTAGCAAAAGTCCTCCGGAGTGGATAATCCGCAGGCTCCAATGATTGGACGTGTTGCAGATGGTATGAACTCATTTGGTTTGTTGACAGTATCCTCCATACAGTGGATTGGGAAATACCCAATCGTTGGCCTATCGCTCGAGTACTCGTACTTGGATTGCCTTCTGCAAGACGTAGGACATTCTCCTCATTGTCTGGCGGCCTCGTCGTTCGCTCTCGATCCATGGTACCTCTCGTGAAACAACCAGTCTCACGTAACCTTCTGTGCACACGTGCAAAAATCGTATGATGAGGAGCACGCCTGTGCGGGAAACATTCCTGGTACAAGCGCAGAGCCGCGCGTCCGCTACAGTCCGCAGCTTCATACGCGAGGTGCATGTAGGCCAGTTCAACATTTGAATACTCGTCCATCCTACTGCCTCGGGAATCGGTTTGCAAATGCTGACTTTCAGTGGGATCGCTGTTCACGCGACCTCCCATTCAACTTCCTCTACCGCATGATGAAGGCATTTCGGACCCTGCAATGCTATGTGATTCCAATTCGTCTTTGTGCCCCCTACACCTCCTGCAAGTTTGTCGCACTGGTAGTGAATCACCCTGTATATGTATTGCCCTCTTCTCTCCCATACCCTTTTTTCTTTCTCTCTTTTTTCTTTATATATATATATAAAGTAACCAGATGTCCCAGATTTAAGTCATTTGCCCCGCATCGCAAACTGTCCCGGATTGGACGTGTAGCCTCCATACTTTTATATCATGAATCACGATTTTGCATTTTTTATTTTATTCTGCATCCTTGCTAAATCTTTTATCTCATAGATAGTGCAAGTTAAGTGCAATTTTGCCAATTCTTGTGAAGAATTTTACGAAGAAATAGCATATAATGAAGAATTATTAAGAAAAATTCACTCTGCAGTAAAATATATTTAATTATACGGTATTATTTTTATTGTTAAAAGAAGTACATATTTTTATTATTTCACAGAAATACTTATATAATAAATATAATATAATATATTAAACCTAAATAATATATATAATATACCTATATAATATGTGAAATAAAATAAAACAAATATATGTGAAAAAAAATATAGGCTATACAGAAACTCCCCGACTTATGGTTGTGTTCCCCGGAACACTAGGTAAGTTAGCTTTTACGTAAGTCGGAATTTCCCTCAGGCTTGTGCAGCACTCGCAGCTGTGCCCACTGAATTGACTGAATCAAAAAAGAAATGTTTGACAAACATGTAAATAGAACTATTTATTGTATTTATTCAATTTTTTATCTCATGCACAGGAAAAATTACAAAAGCGTGCAATTTAAAAAAAAATTATAAAATTACAAGGAAAGAGAGGAGACAAGCATAACGTCAGTAAGTTTTACCTCTCGAGCATCATTGCCAGAATCGACATCTTCAGCTGATAAGTATGCCGCTGTGGAGGTTGAGGGCTCTGGTGATGTAGAAGGCGTCGGCCACTCAATCTTACGAAAGAACATATTAATGGATGACTGGACTGTGGCTTTTTCTTTTCATCATAGGTTTCTTTGTAGGAAGCAAGCATATCATTCACCCCTCTGTTAACTTTTAAGAATCGTTCGCTGTCAGGATCCGCCTTCTCTAACCTTGCTATTGCCGATGCAATTTCACAAAATGCCATTGCCATCTCTCTGGTGATGAAGTGTCTCGGCTTCTCATTTGGTTCATCTTGAGCTTCGTCAGCATTTTCTTCCTTCTCTTCTTACTCTATTAACTCCTCCACGTCTTTGGCATCAACCTACAACTGAAGTAGCTCTGCAACCTTTACAATCTTATCTGTAACCTCTTCATATGATTTGTCTTTTTCAAATCCTTCGAAGCCTTTTACGTACTGTGGGCATATTTTCTGCGCCATTTAAACAACTTTTAGTAATTTCTGCCCAGGCCTTATTATGTTTAAAATGGCATGGTAAATATCGTAAGATTTCCAAAGGTTTTTTTCATCATCTACTGCAGACAATGTCTGAGCAAATATTTTTGCATAAATAGTATGCTTTTAAACTCGAAACAACACCCTGATCCATAGGTTGGATGAGTTAAGTCGTGTTTGGCGGTAGAAATATGACTCTCATGTTCGAATTGAAATCATATAGATGCATAAGATGTCCAGGAGCATTATCTAATAGAAGCAAAATCTTGAAAGGAACGTCGTTGTCTTTACAATATTTTTCAGCCTCAGGAATGAAGCAGCATTTAAACAAATCCTCAAAGAGAGGTATTGTTTTCTATGCTCTCTGGTTTGATCGGAAATCCATGGGTAGGATGTGGCTTTATTAATGCCCTTAAATGCACGAGGATTTTCAGAATGGTACACAAGCAGTGGTTTTAATCTGTAATCTCCTGCTGCATTAGCTCCAAGCAAGAGGGTGGCCCTACCTTTTGACACCTTGAAACCTAATTATGCAATTCAACACAGTTAGAGAACTGCATTTTAAAAAATGCAATTCTGTAACTGTGTTAGAGTGAAATCGTGTCGTGCGTGGATTGCTGCAGTTTATCAATAGTGTTAGAGCGAAACTGTGTTGTAGAAGTACCATGTTATACAGGGATTGCTTGTATATTATATATATTTTTGTATTTTTATTTTTTTGCCAGACATACTCAAAGAGAGTAAGAATTTAAAGTACATACAAATTGTATGTTACGAAAAAAAAAAAAGATGCAACTTCATTTAGAATTCTGATTCATTCTGCAATGTGCATATTTAAACTTATAATGGTCTATTCAAAATGTCTTGGACCTTTTCTGAAAAACTATGAAGGTCTAGGTGTTTTCTTCACTAAGTTTTTGATTTTGCTTCACTATAACTGGAACTAAAGGCAAAATATAATTAATTCCTTCTTCTACAAATAGTCTACTTCCTATTTTGAAATGCAGCCTCCACTTCAAATTTGAAGAAGTCCTGTTTTTGACAATAGAACTCTTCCTCCTCTTAAAACAGTACAGTAAACCCCCGCTATTCGCGGTATCTGTATTCGCGGTTTCGCGATCGCTGATTTAATATAAAATGAAACTTTAAAAAATGTGAATTTTAAAGCGCCGTGAATATTTTCCGCCATAAAAAAAACATGGGCGTGGCTAAAATTATCTTTCCCGGTCAAAACAGCTTTCAGTGGGTGGGGGGAGAGGGGTGACAAAATCGCGATCGTAGATGTTTCTCGCTAATACTTGTTCAGTATGTGTTATGCGCTTGTCATCGAAGGTTTGGTCGTTTGCTTTTAATTTACATGCTTATAAATTGAATAAATTTATCAATTTATAAATTGATATGCTTACAAAAGTGATAAATCTACCGTTTTGCAGTGTAAAACAGACTTTTTCGAGTGTGTACGGAAGAAAGTGTCTTTATTGTGGACAAGTTCTTTTTTACCCATACAAAAATATGGCTACGAATAACAAGGGAAATGTAAAAATATCAAAGAAGGCAATGACATTAGCGAATAAAATTGAGTTATTAGATAAAATTTCTAACGGTGAAAGTGTCTCCTCAGTGGCAAAACATTATAAAATCAATGAGTCAAAAGGTACGATCAATCAAAATATCTGAAGAAAAAATCCGCCCTAGTGTCCGTGAAAATGCGCTAATCGCTTCAAAAGTTTGCTCTCTAACTCGTGATGTTAAATTAGGAAAAATGGAAAAAGCTTTAAATCTGTGAATAGAAGACCGAACTCAAAATAAAATTCTGTTAAGTTCACTCATCATTCGCGAAAAGGCAAAACTCCTTTATCAACACTTTAGTGAAACTGGTGATAGCACTGGCGGGATAAGTTTTTTTGCTAGCAAAGGCACTGGTTTGAAAGATTTGTTTGAAATTTCTAATAAATATTACATTTAATATTAAATTGTTTCTTATTTTCATTTCGATGCCATATGCTTGCATTTCACTATGTACTGTCTATGTACATAGTCATATTATGAAGGCACATAATACATACATAGACAAAATTTTAGACTAGTTTTTCTTATATATTTCATACATTGGAACAGAACCCCTTTATCACTATGGGAACCATAACTCAGTATTCGCGTTTTCGGTATTCGCGAAATGTCTCAGGAACGTAACCCCCGCAAATAGCGGGGGTTTACTGTATAATCAACTTTACTCAGCAGTAGAGCAGATATTAGCATCCTTTAGTCAAAAATGTACTACTGTCAAAATAAGTTTAATCAGCATGGCACTGAGCAGCTACATGATTACTCTAACAGTGAAATAAAGGAATTGGTTTGAGCAGAAAAAAATTCTGGGATGCTGAAGTATTCAAAGTATAGTATGCACAATATTTATTTATTTATTTATTTATTATTATTATCAGGCCTAATTTGGGATGGCGATTGTATGATAATGAAATCTAATTTGTTGATATTTAAGTATGAAGGATGTCCAAAGTCAGTAGCAAAACTGATTTTAATTATCTCTTTTTATACAAGAAAATTGTGTAGTGTTTCAGAAATTTGAAAATAATTATCGAAAAACATGGAATATCAGATGTCACAATGATGACAGGAAAAAAATTAAGGGCTACAATATAACTTTACTAGCCAAATTAGTGATGTAGTCCTTATAAATCTAACAAGAGAGGAGGGAGGCATTTAAATGTCTGTGCATGGGAAATAACACTATCATCTAGACTCATCACACATACCCACACAAAGGAATGGCTAAAGTCTTCCAGTTAGGTAACTGTAGAAATGCTTTATTGAAACAATTTTGCATATGCTTTTCTTTCTTTTGCCTTATATGCCTGTACTTCTCCTTTTACTGCAGCAATCTCTGCCATGACAGCTAGATAAAAAAAAACAAAAAAAAAATAAGGGGAAAAAAAACAAAAAAAAAAACAAGGAAGGTACATGAAAGATAAATTATACAACATTCCACTTTGCATTTGAAAGCTTTTTAAATATTAATCAAAGATGCTTTTGGATTCATGTATTGTAATATTCAGTATAAATTTACCAAACTGTGGCCTAGGATTGCCTTACAAGCATTCCATTGAAATAATAGTAACATAAATCCTACTAGTAGTATACACCATTTGGTATCTCTTATATTGTGTAATCGAATCATAACTGGGTTATCTCAGCTCCTGCAATGAGGGTGCTTACCCATCCACTGATGAGGAGGACAAAACTGTACAAACTGGTGCAATCTGGGTGATGGCACTCCACTGAGAATAAGTAACAACTCTATTTAGGAAGGTTTTCGTAGTGTTTCCAAAACTGGAATTTGTGGAGAACGTTCTCTTATATATTTATTATTACCATTATTTTTTTTTCCAAGGGGGAGGGGAGTGTTTACACATAAGTATTCAAGCATTATTAACATGAAACACCACTGCTGTCATATTTATTTCTTAGTTAACATGTAACTTGTATAAATTTTTGACTAACTGCCACAAGTTTGTGACTATACTAATAGTAATAGTATTTGCCATATAATGCAAAGAAGCCACAGGCTTTTGCTTCACTGGAAAAAAAAATAAAAATAAAAAATCAGCTAGAACCAAGTAGATAAGAAAATACAAATTATATGCTTCCCTCTTCACAAAGGTAACTATCCAGTTGACCTTTGAATTTATTCGAACTGTCAGCCTCAACTATCTGCAAGGGCAGCTTGTTCCAGCAATCAACGACTCACTGACTAAAAGAAAACTTCCTACAATCTAATATAACCTCTGTAATTTGAATTTATGACCCCTAGTTCTGGAATTCTTTATAACAGTGAGAATTTTACCTTCATTCATTTTACTAATCCCTCTCAGAGCCTTATAAACCTCACTCAGGTCACCTCTGAGATGCCTGGTTGCCAAGCTCTGGAGTACACATAATCAGAATCTTTCCTCATATGGTTGTCGTCCTGCCATTCTCACCATTTGAGTTGCTGATCTATATATATATATATCAAAAAAATTAATAATAACAAACAGCCAATGTTTATAATATTAGGAAAAAACTTGCCTCGAACTCTGCTGGGTTTAATGCATTAATCCAGATGAAATGAAAGAAAGAAAGAAGGAAACTCTTAAAACCGAAATTTCCTTAGTAGGCCATATGCAGTCAGGAACTGTAAACGAGGATCTTTTGAATCGTCTTCATGCTGACTGCAGATTAAAACTTTGGATAGAAAGAATTTACTGACTAAGGAGTGCTGGGATATTCAAGGCCATTTCTACACTCCTGAGTCAGTAAATTCTTCTTTTCTATTTGAAGTTTTAACTCATAGCCATATGAAGACAACCACTTGAAAGCTCCACATTATAGTTCTCAAAATTAAAGAAACATCACTTCCCCCCCATAAAGATACATTTAGGGTGAATGGATTTTAGTTTAACAGTTTCTTTCTTCCACTTCATCCTAATTAATGCAATAGACTAAGCAGAGTTGGAAGTACTTTATATATAAACCAATGTGGTAATCACATTTTAAAAAATAAAATGAAAAAGGTTTAATTGCAGCCTACACTGCTGGGACACATGCATGGTAAATTTGAAAGCACTTAACAGTTTAATAGACCAGGCATTAATTTGACTAAAATATATAAATAGGCATCACCAGTAGTATCTATTTATGTGTTAGCAGGTTTATGGTACACCACAGATTCAATTTGAGAATTACTACATGTAAGCATAAGGTGAACACAGTGTATGGTGTTATTTCTTTGTTTTTGTTCAATTGTAAATTTCAGTCTAGAATACATATTGTATTCTAGATTTGGTATCTCTTATATTGTGTAATCGAATCATAACTGGGTTATCTCAGCTCCTGCAATGAGGATGCTTACCCATCCACTGATGAGGACGACAAAACTGTACAAACTGGTGCAATCTGGGTGATGGCACTCCACTGAGAATAAGTAACAACTCTATTTAGGAAGGTTTTCGTAGTGTTTCCAAAACTGGAATTTGTGGAGAACGTTCTCTTATATATTTATTACCTCATTTCTGAGGTAATTACTTCATTTCTGAAATAAGATAATTGATTTTTCATGGATTTCTAATGAATCTTTCTTAACATATACTCTTATTTAATTTTTACTTAATTTGAGAGGTTTCTTAAAATATATATGTTCAGTATATGATTTATCACCCAAAGTTAATTTACAGAGCACAAATATAACAAGTAATTTTGTCATTAAGTATTTAAATTACTGTATAATGTGTTTAAAACCAAATAAACTTTTAAACTTTTATTTGGTTTGAAACATACATTTTTAATGTTTTGTTAGCCATTGTAACTCCAGGCCACTCTTTTATATCTATTTTTTTTTTTGCATTTTCACAATTAATACACACATTTATAGAATGATAGTTACATCATGATGCTTCTAGCAGCTGGCTATTGCTTCTGTCATCTCAGTCTATAGTAAAATAAATTTTAAATATTTCTATAATATACTGGAAAAAACAAGTTTTCATCAAGCAATATTTATTATTTTTCAAGGTCTGACTTGAGAACTGTAGCTTGTACTAAGTGTTGTTGCTTAGTGAAAATTTGTTTGATTTAGACCATGATTAAATAATTTAGCAAATGGATTTTCTTTATGATAATATTCTTACTAAGAATATTTTCCATAACTCTAAGAATATTTGGCAATGCTATCGAGGCAGTGTTAGGTGGGTTGGAAAACTGCTATCAGCAAGCAGAGGTGAAAGTGATTCTTGCACTGCTTCTACTGGAATGAGCAGCAGCCTGGAAAGCAAGGTGCTGGGGATTTCAGGGACTGCTGGGAGTCATCATAAAACAAGTAAATACATGGACTGTGTTAGGATAACAGAGTAAGAATAGGTGCATGTATACTCGCATGTACACCAATGCTAGGAGTAGAGTAAATAAATTTGATAAATTTCAGGTGCTGGCCAAGACAAGAAAGGTAGGAATATATCAGAGACATGGTGTCACACAGATATAAGGAATGCAGAATTGTAATTTGGGAATACAATGTGTACAGAAAGGGTAGACAGGATAGAAAGGGAGGAGGGGTTATTCTGTTAGTTGAGAAACACATAACATCTAAGGAAGTGCAGCCAGTTGACACAGATGGACAGTGCAATGTTGAGTCAGTGTGGTGTGACATAAGCACTGGGAAAGGAAAACGAGAGTAGGAGTGTGTTATAGGCTAATGAATGTGTTGAGTACAACGAACAACTGTACAGAGAAATAGAGTGGGCCAGTAAATCAGATTGTCTTATAATGGGGGATTTTTAACTTTCCGGATATTGATTGGAACTTGTGGGTTGGTCACTCAAAAACTAGCAAGACTTTTGTGGATTTATTGGATGATTGTTTTCTACAGCAGCAGCATGTTCGAGAGGCAATCAGAGGGAGAAATACTCTTGATCTGATTATCAGCAGTGATTCTAACACGCATTAGGAATCTGCAGATAAAGGAACCACTAGGTGGCAGTGATCACAGTGTTACTGATGTGGGATTTATTTAAAGATGTAACTACCATCAGGGATAAAGGGAAGTGGTTTTGCTTTTGTAAGGGTGACTACACTAGTCGCAGAAAATTTTAAAATTCTATACACTGGGACCAACTGATGAAGTTACCAACAGCAAATTCTAAATGGGAAGCATTCAAGGAATTAATCTTTGAAGCTACTAGGCTTTTCATACCAACTAAGAAATACTGTTCAGAGTTTAGGCCTAAATGGATGTCAGATGAACTAATGAGACTCTAGCAGAGAAGAAAAATGCATGGGATGCATATAAATTATCAGGAGACAGATGCCTATGGTAGATATAAGTTAGTTTGTAATCAAGTCACAAAGGACATTAGGCAAGCAAAGGCAGATTATGAGAATTCTTTGGCAAAGGATACCAAAGGATGCAAGCATAGCTAAGTCGACCAAACGTGCTGGTCACATGATATGGTGCTCTGTGATCTATTAGTAATTCTTTCAGAAGAAATATTAGTAATATCGAATGTGTAATATTGTTATACTCCCCCTCACAAGCTGTATAGGAAGAAGGCCTTTTCTTTGCTCCATAAACAACAGGTAATTATGTATTTACATTTTAAATTTAATATTCAAATACAAAGTAGACAACCAGCAACCAAGGTCAGTCGCACCCACTAAACCTCTAGCACTCATAGGACTAGTGTGGTGAGTACGAGTAGGTGTTCAATGCCTCCGGTATTTCCAGAGTTAAGCTATCGTCACCCTGGGTGTCAATTGAAACGAGGTGACGATCCTTGTTTAAACCCATACTGAGTGTCTCCAACTAAGATAAGCTTTTATTCCATTGCTACCTCTGTCCCTGAATATCTACAAATGTTTGTTTCAACGTGAAAATAATTTTAAGAAAATACCAGGATGCCACCCACTCAGGCTAGACAAACCTGCCAGAGTTGCTTCTGGAAAGTTGTACACACACAGTACTATGCAATGGCCCCTGCAAACAGGCCCTTTGTGAAAAATGTAGCCAAGTAAAAGTCACAAAGCTGACTAGTGCTTTCTGGGCTGTATATGCCTGCAGTCATTGTGGGAATGCAGTACATGTGCTAGTAAATGCATCACCTGATCCAGCTCCCACCCACATCACAAGTGCCCCAGCTATGCCGAGTAAACCTCCATATAATCATCTGCTAGATATGCAAGATAAAACCGGTACAAAGGGTGATGCATATCAGCCATTTCAAATGGATAGCTCTAATGGCAAAATAGCGTTGATGACAGGATCACGAGATATGAAGGATGCAGCAGCACAAACATCTACACACCCAATTCCCAGTCAGAGATGTGCCGGGATCCAAACCAATACAGCCCAAGACATGTACCCTGCCAGAAGCAAGAGACAATCTCAGCTACCGGAAATCCAGGACTCCCAGAGACCAGCCCAACTACAGGCGATACTCGTCATCTTTCAAGCATCTATAATGCAAATTATTGAAATGAAATTGAAGGAATTGTGTGGTCTGATAACGGCCTCCAACCCGCCTCAAGTGAGCAAGATTCTTATACCTTATTCTTATACCCGAGATTCTTATACCTTATTGCATGGAAAAGAAGACCGCACCGAAACCCAGCCTAGTCAATCGAAGCTGAAGAAAACACCTAGCACGAAGCATATCCATACAGCTCAGAAGGATGCCATACAATTGCAGCTTGGCCACAACTCAACCACATATGATCCCAAACTGAGGATACCACCTGCCCAACCAACAGGTTCCCAGTCTAAGAATTGTGACAACATCCTTACTACTCTAATTGACAGAACACCCTTACAGTTACAACCTATAAACCTGGGCCCAGATCATGGCAATGCACGCAACAACTCGAATGAATTCTATGGCAAATAATCAGCAAAACATATCTCCTCTTCCAGATCAAGACCAAGCTACTCCTATTCTATAGGAACATCCAGCATCCCTTGGCTCCAAGCAATAAGCGCTACAGGAAATTCTAAAAGCAGCTTATACGTCTAAAGACTGTTCCCGCAGACCACAACCGATGACATCGCTGCAGCTTTGAAAAATTAGTGGCAGCTTGATGTTGCAGTTGAACAGCTCCCAGCTAAGCACCAGAACTATGCCTCAAGCTCGAATGTGACTGTGAACTGTATCGCTACATCAAATGTCCATCCATATGGCCATATGGAGCCGTCATGTGTTCCTTTTATAGGAGAGCAACATGCTATAATGACAAATTAGGAAATGCATAAGCCCCCAGAAGGAAACTCAGCTGACTCACCTACAGCTGCAGTAGTGAGCATTTCACCGCAAAAGTGGATGCCCCAGTATGCGCTCACCTGCTTCCCTGCCATCCGAGTCACCCCCAACCCTTCCCTATCTCTTCCATCATGCAGTATGATCGATGACTTTTGAGGTTATGACGAACGTCGTGGCGAGATCCAATATTCCAAATCCTCTGCTTGCACCTTCACGATGGTGGGACTGTTAGTAATCCTGGGTATAACCTCCATGCACAAGTACATGGCGGGTGACCACCCAGGTGTGAACCAACATAAGCAGGGGTCGAGGTGTGGCCCCCACACCACATGGAGGAACACCGCCCCTCTATGTTACCAGTGAGTACTAGGTGGTAGATGACTCTCATCAACCGGTGAAATACCACCACTCTGCTTATTGGAGGCTTGAAGTGGTGGAACCCATGTTTAGTCTCTAGAGCTAAGTTCCGGTCAACCCTTCCCTATCTCTTCCATCATGCAGTATGATTGATGACTTTTGAGGTTATGATGAACGTCATGGCGAGACTCCAATATTCCTTACATTTCGAGGGTACAGCTCTAAAACGGTGTTCGCAGGCCGGCTGCTAGTTAGTACACCAGACCGAACCTATTGATGACTCTCTAGGAGGCTTCCGGATCAGCTAGTGTATAATCTTGCTACCTCTACTCTGCCAGAAAGTGACTGGAGGGAGTCCAAGTAGTGTGTATGTGGGGAGCACTGTCGAGGCCACGTTATGTCAAGGATCTGGGTATATTCTTACCACATGCACGCCATATCCAAAAATTTCATTACTTTATACAGCATGTCCCACCCACTTTTTCTTACTATTGAATACACCACGAATTGTCAAACTAATAGAGCAAGCTTATCTGCGAAAAGATCTAAACCTCCCAAGGACTTCCTAATTCATTTCACAAATATACGTGGTCTCAATTCTAATCTCAATGATGTCCATTTCCACTTGCAGTCTACCAAACCCCATGTACTTTTTCTGACAGAATCTCAGTTATCGGTTGATTCAACTACTGCTCATCTCAGATGCCCAAATTATTCGCTGTATGATTCCTTTCACCTCAAAGGTGGTACTTGTGCATATGTCCGTTCTGATATTCCCTGTCAGAGACTTGGCAATTTGGAATCTCCTCTCTTTGATCTTCTCTGGGTTAAAATCTCTCTACCTCATTGTGTCAAATTCATCTGTCGTCTCTACCGTTCTCCCAACTTCACTAATCACTTGGAGCTCTTTGACTTCCTCTCTTTGCAACTTGACTTTCTCCAGTCGAACTTTCCTAACAGTGAGGTAATTTTCCTTGGTGATTTTAATGTTTACAACTCCAGCTGGCTTCCGTTTTCTAGTCACACCTACCCAGCAGGTCGAGATGTTGAGGCTTTTGCAATTACTAATGACCTAGCACAGATTGTTCATTTACCTACAAGAATACCGAACAATCCTAATCATACAGCCAATAACACTTGATCTTTTTCTCACAAACAACCCTTCTAAGTACACGGTCGAAGTGAGAGGTCCTTTAGGCACTTCAGATCACAACTTGGTGATTGTCTCTTCTCCAATGGAACCTTTATCTCATGGCTATTCCCAACCTTTCGTGTTGTTTGGCATTACAAGAATGCAAAATGGGATGACCTGCGAGACTTCTTTTCTTCTTTTCCTTGGTCGGATTACTGTTTCAAAACTTCTGATGTCAACATTTGCTCAGATCATGTCAGTGAAATTATTCTTGCAGGAATGGAATCCTTTATCCCACACTCCACTTTAAAATCTCGTCCTTTATCTAAACCTTGTTTTTCCAATAAATGTGCTAAGGCTGACCAAGAGAAGAATGTTGCATATCGTACTTGGCTTGTCTCCAATTCTCCAGTTTCATTTTCTGCCTACGCCAAAGCTCGCAACAATTGTAAAGCAGTTATTAATCAGTCCAAACTAGAGTTTGAACAGGCTAAGAGTAGAAAACTTGCTTCTTTCCCTAATGGTAGCCGAGCATTCTGGTCTCTTGCCAAAACTATTGGCTGCAACTTTTGTCCATCTCTGATCCCACCTCTGTCAAAACCAGATGGTTCTGTTGTCACTTCAGCCAAGGATAAAGCTGCCCTGCTAGCATCCCATTTTTCTTCCAACTCATGTATTAATGATTTGGTTAAACACCTCCCACCACTCCCAACATGCTCCAATCGATGCCTCCTGTGGTTTTCTGTCAAAAGGATTTTGACGAATCTTGATGCTAAGAAAGCTCCAGGTCCTGATGGCATTTTTCCACTTGTTCTCAAAACCAGTGCTCCTGAACTTACTCCTGTTCTTTGCTGCCTTATTTCACTTTCTTATTCCAAAGGTGTTTTTCCTTCTGCTTGGAAATTTGCTCATATCAAGCCAGTTCCTAAAAAGATTGACAAATCCCTCCCATCCAATTATCGTCCCATTGCAATTACTTCTACTCTTTCTAAAGTAATGGAGAAATCAATTAACCGCCAACTCTTAAACTACCTAGAAACTTTCCGTCTGATCAACGATCACCAGTATGGATTCCGTCAGTGTCGATCCACTGGTGATATTCTGGCTTATGTTACCCATTTATGGACTAATTCAATGGAAAGGTTCGGTGAAACACAAGTAGTTGCTCTTGACATCTCAAAGGCTTTTGATCATGTTTGGCATAAAGGTCTTCTAAACAAGCTTCCATCTTATGGTTTGCCAACTGTTTTTAGTAATTGGTTATCCAGTTTTCTCTCTGATCGCTCACTGAGGGTGATGGTAGATGGCTCTCTGTCTTCCAACTTCTTCACTAATGCCGGTGTCCCCCAAGGTTCAGTTCTTTCCTCCACTCTTTTCCATTTGTATATCAATGACCTTCTTCCATTGACTGGAAATCCTATCCATAGTTTTGCCGATGATAGCACATTGCATTCAACTTTCCATTTTGAGAAACCTTATCCTGTTCAATCAGCTTCAACTTCTCGAAAATCTGCTACCAATTCCTTAAATGCTGATCTTCAGGTAATTCTCCAGTGGTACAAAGACAACTTAGCTGATTTCAAGCCTTCTAAAACTCGGTCTTGTCTTATATCTCGCAAAAAGGATTCTTCTGCTCCTATGCTTATGTTTAGTGACACTCCGATTTCTAGGCAAAATGATATATCTCTTTTGGGGATTACCCTGATTTCTAATCTCTATTGGCACAAGCACATTACAAATATTGCTTCCTCTGCATCTAAAAAACTTGGTTTTCTCTTTCGCACTCGGCGTTACTTTTCTTCCAAACAGCTGCTCACTCTGTATAAATCGCAAATCCGTCCTGCCATGGAATATTGTTCCCACATCTGGGGTGGTGCCCCCAAAACGTCTCTCAGGCTTCTTGATTCCATTCAGAAGAGGGCAGTTAGGTTAATTAATGATTCATCTCTAACAGAGTCTCTCCACTCGCTTTCTCATAGACGCACTGTTTCTGCTGCATGTCTCTTCTACAGATACTTCCATGGGCACTGTTCTTCTGAATTGGCTTCTATAATTCCCGGTCTCTCTTTCAAAACAGTCTGAACACGTGCCGCCACCAGCCAACATCCATTTACTGTCCAACTTCAAACCCACAGAACCAACTTTTCATCTTCCTCATTTATTCATTCAACTGCCGTTTTCTGGAACAACCTTCCTTCATACGTATTTCCTGAAAATTACAATCTACAGAATTTAAAGTCCAATGTCAACAAATATCGTCTTTTGTCTTCTCAACCTTAAACCCAAGCACGGTACTAAGTACTATAGGTTCTAATACCTCTCGTGTTTGGGGTTCACATAAAAAAAAAAAAAAAAAAAAATGTAAATCCTCATGAACGACAACCCCAAAATCTAATCCACCCAACTGAGATGCCTATCAAAACCAAAATCATATCAAGGGCAACATCACAGCCTCAAAACAACCAAACGGACTAGAGGGAGAACAATTAAGAGTCCCCTTGTCCCCTGTGGTCAAACTACTTTACCAGAATATCCGTAGTTTAAGGAATAAACTTGAAACTATTGACAAAATTTTGCTATCTAAAGAATTTGATATGCTGTGCCTCACTGAGACCTGACTGGAACCCGCTGAAGATTACATTGCGACTACGACCCCCAGTGGTTATGGTGTCGTGCTCAACATCCAGGAATAAAAGAAGGGGGGAACATCACTGTTCTACAATCAAGCCATCCTCTCCCTTGAGAACAGCATCTCCAGCAACTTAGATGATTACGAAGCGCTCTATGCACTGCTTAAATTGAGGTCCATTTTCATTGAAGTCATTGTCATCTATACACCACCCAATCCTACAAAGGAAACAATGCAAGAGGTGACCAACTGGATCCTTCACCACCTCCATGCTTCACCAATGAAAATTGTCTGCAGAGACATCAATCTTCCTCCATGTCTGGATCATATAAAAAGATTGCTCCTATCACAGCTAAGCGTCGCTGGCTTAACTATAGCCAATGAGGGCCTCACAAGGGGAACAAACCAACTTGACCTGATCCTCACATCAATACCATGTACACTTGATACTCCTCAAGATGGTTATTTTTAGCTCAGACTATGATCCAATCCTAATGCAACTGGAACCACCAATCCTAATTTTTAACGTAAAACAACACGTGATATGGAGAACAATTTAGTCCCAAATATCTCGATGTTTCCATCGACAAAACACAAGATGAGAGATGCGGCATTACAGCAGCATCTCTCATCCCATGGTATGTTCTCGAGTCATGTGATACCCTACTAGTGGCCGACCTGTTAACTAAATGGATTATCATGGTAGCTCAATATGTGGCCTCAAAGACAGTCACAATCACTCTCCACCCTAAAGAATGGTGGACCCCACATCTAAACTCCAGTTTTCAATTAAAACAGCAACTCCATAAGTAATGGAAGCAATCTGGTGAAATTAATGATAGGATAGCCTTTTCAAGAGCACGAGCCATTTTCAACCACCAAAAATCCCAGTCCATCAAGAGCTATTTTGAACAGTTGCTAACAGCTGGAAAGACACCATATACAGAAGAAACTACTTTCAGAGAGCAACTTGACCCCCCAGAGATGGATTGACTTCATTACCCGATTTGAAGATGTGGCATCCAACAATAATTTCGACCACATATTCAATTGTAGTAGACAGGACTCACCAACATCCATCACTATATCTAAACACCAAATCACAGCAGTGTTGAACTCATCCCCATCCTCTACAGCTATGGGTGCAGATGGAATACCCCAGTTCATGTTGAGATGCCTGGGTCCATATACCATCCAGCCCCTTGTTAGCATCTTCAATGCAGTACTAACCAACCACATCTTTCCCCATCAATGGAATGTCTATTTGGTAAGGCTGCACCCTAAAATAAGAACGCCATCATTAGAGAAACACTTCAGACCTATCTCCAATTCCTCATGTCTCCTGAAACTACTAAAAAGGACCCTCCTGCCAACTCTAACAGCTCACATACTTCCAGATGCTCCCACAAATTCATTCATCACTACCAAACAGATCCACCATTACCAATCTCCTTGCCACCACTTACAGCTTTTGAGAAGAAATAACTCCTCATAACCTTGACATTGAAACAGCATTTGATGCTGTTCTAGTACCTGCCCTCCTACTATTGCTTGAAGATCACTACTCCATAGGTGGGGATGCATTGCATTTCCTCTTGTCACTCTTTCAGAACCGTATAATCATACTCCATAATTCTGACAAAAGCTATACTAAGAAAATATCTACAGGAGTACCACGAAGGGGAGTCCTCTCCAGCCACCTCTTTACTGCCATTATCTCCCCTTTCATAATACAGAAACGAGATATATTTTCTTATGCTGACGATTTAAAAATACTGACCACCATCCAAACAAATGCAGACCCAAATATGCTCACAGAAAATTAAGTGTTCTCCTCGCATTAGTAGGCTACCTCAAACAATTTGGCCTTAATATCAACCCAGCAAAGTCTGAGTGCATACTCTACTCCTTGAAGAAAGAGCCCACAACCATCTCGCCAAAGATTAATGTAGTATTCATACTTCCTGTTTCATATCATTTAGATTTGGGGATTGCTTTTGACAAAAGCTGACCTTTAACCATCACATCAAAAAACTCATCAGGTGAGCGGTGCACCTGAAATGGAGAGCGAAGCAGCACCTTCACTACATCTCAGACAAGGTTACTGCAACAAAATATGTCAGGACCATCATATACCCCCCCCCACGAACACAAACCCCATCTGGGCAACAGAGTACTGGCTCCTCAAGTGGGTAACCTACAAACCCAGGATACCACCTCAAGCCCATACGACTGAAATGGCTCTGGCCCTGGGAATTCCCAGGCTGACCTCTCTCATTGAACAAAGGAGACTGGTAATCTACAGTAAAGATGCTGACCGGTCATATCACATCTCCTTCATTCTGGGATCTCTGTGGCTAGAGGATTCCACCTGCTCAGCTAAAAGCCACCCCAACAATTTGCCCTCTTCACTCACACCTCCACTTATCAGATCGCTTCCTACCCTACCAGATGCTCGGACAAATCCAGGACATCGATGCCGACTTACAGAAATTGGCTGTTAACCGACACTATAGGCACAAGATTCTGGGGCCCACACATCCCGTGCCCTCCAATCACTCAGCATAGACAGAGGGCGTCCTTGAAACCATCTAGTCAAATTCAAATTTACTCCAGGTTCCCTCCAGTAAGGAATAGTCAACGGAGGTCTGGACAGTCTGCAAAATGAAAAGCCTTCTTTTCATCGCATCCAAAGCCAACATGCCCTACATTCGCTACTTTAATGATCCAGTTAATTACTGAGTATACCAGGAAAGGAGCCAGCGGTGTGTGCATCAACTGCTTCTGTTCATGCTGTTCTCTCCAACGAGCTGTGAAGATGAAAATCAGGACTTTCAAGTATCATTTTGTTAATTTAATCTAAATGTTACGTTACACCAGTATTTATTTAATGTAATTTTTACATCATCTTAATATTTTTATGTAACCTAATGCCATTATGGAAGTCACTGTATCGTCTTATTAATGTCTTGTCTCTTGATGTTATTTCATTTAATTTGTTTTATGTCCTATGTCACTTGATGTTATTTCATTTAATTTGTTTTATGTCCTATGTCACTTGATGTTATTTCATTTAATTTGTTTTATGTCCTATATCACTTAATGGCAATTTATTTATTTCTGTAATATATCTGTTTGTTATCATCTCTATAAGTGTTAACCCCTGGCCTTTTGGCCGTGAAGGGACATTGCAACACAATTCAATCATGTAACTGTAACAATTGAGGTGGTGCAATAAAAAGATTCTCTCTCTCTCAAAGAAAAACAGAACTGACTTCTTTACTTATGCAAACTCTAGAAGAAAGGGGATGATCAGCTTGGTCTACTTGATATTAATGGTTCGATTGTTGATGATTCTGCTCAGGTAGCTGTTACAAACTGAATGAATAGTTTGTATCCACATTCACACGTGAGGAATTCTGTAGGGAAGTGGAGGCCAAAAGCTTATCAAACTCTAACAGGGAGTTTAATGATTTTGTAATCATTAAACTCCCTGTTACAGTTCCAGGGAAAATAGTGGAGTCACTGGTTAAAGAATCACTGTAGTAGGATTATCTAGACAAGACTCCAATTATTGTTCAGACACAGCATGGGTTTGTTAAGGGGAAGTCTTGTCTGACCAATGTGATTGGATACTATGATGAGATCATAAAGGAACTGGATGCAAAATATAATTTTGATATCATATACTTGGATTTCAAGAAAGCGTTTGATACTGTTGCACATGGAAGACAAACTGGAGCAGTATGGCATTAAGGGCAAGTTGGTTCTATGGATAAAGGGATGGTTGAGTGGGAGAAGACAGAGAGTGGTAATCAATGGACACTGCTCTTTGTGGACTAATTAGTGGTGTCCCCCCAGGGGTCCATGTTGGGCCCATTGTTGTTTTCTGTATTTATCAATGATATTGATGAAGTTACATCAGGCTTATATCCAAGTTTGCAGACAATACAAAAGTTGGTAGGGTTGTTAATGACAGTAAGGATGGTATGCTACTACAACAGAATCTGGAAAAGTTGAGCAGATGGGCTGAGAGGTGGCAACTGAAGTTTAACATTGAAAAATGTAAAGTGCTGCATATCGGCAGTAATCCCAAAATAACATACCAACTGTGCAGTACTATACTCAGGGTAGTGGAAAATGAAAACCTGGGGTAATTGTGCAGTCAGATATGAACTTTCCTGATAATAGCAGACAGGCTGCAAGAGTAGCTCATGGGGTTGTCTTGTCAATGATATACAGCAGACCCCCGTTATAATGTGGTTCGCTTTACGCTGATTCGCTATAATGCTGTTCTTATATTATAAACCCGTATCTGACTATAATGCTGTCACAAATCACTATAACCTCTTTTACCAGCCTACAGATTGCATTTTTGGCATATTTAACGAAAACGTTTCATCTGATGGAGTCAATAGCAAAACAGTATTAAAACGTTTCCCACGCCAGCTTGAGAAATTTTCCTATGCTCAATAAAATTTTCTCGCTTGCTAATTTAATTGTAGTACACTGACTTTTTACTTAGTTCTGAGATCAATTTTAAAAAATTATCAAGTATATTGCTTGTAATATTTGCGTTATATGCGCTTATCCGAAGTCTAGTCATCACTCAGTACAGTGTTAGACATTGTGCGTAACGGACAGTTTACTCGAACATTGTATCATAATTAATGCAACCAATGCAATAATGGCAGATAAGAATGAAAAAGCAATGTCTGGACGCAGTACGAAGACTACAAATTTCAGAAAAAGACTGTATTTGAAAATTAAATTAAACATTTTGAAGCAAATCAATTCCGGTCAATGACAAGCGAATGTGTCATAATTTAGGACTGGCAGGTTTAACTGTAACAACAATTATAAAAAATAAAGAATTAAGTTTAGCAGCGGGAAAGACAGCTGTTCCACTGCAAGCAACTAGGGCTAGGCCAGCTATTATGGTTGAAATGGAGAGACTTCAACTAATTTTATTGAAGATAATATGCAATGCAGAATTCAGTTAAGTTAAATATTATATATACTGTACAGCATATATAAAAAAAGAGATTAGCCTATATGATGATCTGAAGAAAGCTCACCTAAAAAAAAAAAAAAGTGGAATCATTTAAAACTAGTAAGGGCTGGATGAATAGATTTAAAATCTAGGGAGAAGCCCCAAGTGCAGATCAAGGAGCCAAAACTTTCAAAAAAGAACTTGTTAAAATTATTGAAGAGGGGTATTATGTGTTGTACTTCTCAACAAGTTTTTAACATAGATGAAGCAGGACTTTTTTGGAAATGAATGCCTAAAAGAAGTTTCATATTGAAAGAAGAAAAAGACATACCAGGTTTCAAAGCGGTGAAGGATCGGTTGACTTTATTGTTGGGTAGTAACACTGCGGGGAACTTTAAATTAAAACCCCTTTTAGTTTACCAGGAAGAAGGCCAAAGTACAACCCAAAATCGACACATTTTTCATGATTAAATTCATGATTTTAATTGGAATTTTAAGTTTAATTTTGATACATAAGTAGTTACCACATAATTATATAATGTAGAATATTTTATATGTACAAATATTTGAATATTAAATATTTTGACCAACATTTATGCACCTTTTCACTACCATTTATTATTATTGACAAGGAAATATCCTATGGCACTGACCGCAACTCACAAATACATATGTTACCTTATGGGAATGCGGTGCTCACTTAGTGCGGATTCACTTAGCGCTCTGTTTTTTTGGAACGAATTATCAGCGTTAAGCGGGGGTCACCTGTATAAGAATTTTGATAACAGGGATAAAGAGATGATTTTCCCCTTGTATAAGGCAGTGGTCAGGCCACACCTTGAGTACTACATACAAGTATGGAGGCCTCATTTTAGGAAAGATGTAGAGTTGCTTGTGTGAGTACAAAGAAGGGCAACAAGATTGGTGAGGGGAACGAGGAGTCCTGCTACCAAGAAAGGCTTAAGTTCTGCAAATTGCAGCTTCTGAAGACTAGACTGCGAGGTGATCTGACTGAGGTGTATAAGTCCTTGAATGGGTTGAGAAGGCTCAACTCTGATGGGATTTTTCCACTTGCTCAGATTATGAACCCGAGGGGACATAAATTCAAATTGAGGAAAGACAGTTGTAGAATAGATGTGTGGAAATTTGCCTTTTGCTGGGAGGCAATTGATTGCCGGAAGAAACTTCCATCTGTTGTTGTGGAAGTTGACAACTTAAATAAATTCAAGGCTGAACTAGACAAACTTTTGGAGTGTATGGATGGGTGAAATGGAAAGGGTTTTTTTTTTTTTTTTTGGCTGATGCTATACAAGCTTTCTTTCTTGCATCATATGCCTCTACTAATGCTAGCATATATCGATTTCACTCTGTATTAAAAAAATAAATTGAAATTTGAATTGCTACAAAATTGGGACGTAATTTACAGAAATTATTGCATAACCAAAATTAAAGTTCTAAAAGATATTTCTTGGCTAAATGTCTAAGGGTATGAAGGAATTTATTTATGCATGGATAATGCACACACATCACTTCTACTACCAAGGTAGTTTTAATGCATCATTTGATTATATCTCTTATTGTGAATACCTTCTCAACGAGTTGCCATGGTATTGCACTACCTCGAATAATTAATGCTTCACCTATGGAGAAGACTAATGTTACTTATTCTCAGAGCTTACCACCACCCAGATGGCACTATTTCAAAGCTTATTGGCTTCTAATCAGTGGGTGGGCAGGTATCCTGTTGTTGCAATAGTGACAACCCAGTTATGAAGTAGAACTCCACAATATGAGAGATGCCTGATGATGTGCATGGTTTAATCTAAAAGATATTTCTTGGCTGATGCCTAAGTGTATGAAGGAATTTATTTATGCATGGGTAATGCAATACCGTGGCAGCTCGTTGTGAAGGTATTAACAATATGAGATACAATCAAACAATGCAGTAAAACTACCTTTGTTGGTAGTAGAAATGTTGTATGTGCGTTACCTATGCATATCCTTTAAAATTAATGTTAATCTGCAATATTAACTTTAATTGGTATGCAATTTTCTTCTAATCTAAAAGATGAAATATCATCAAAAAAATGAGAAGATGACTGTTCCTTTTAAAAAAGGAACAGTCATCTTCTCATTTTTTTGGAACTTGTTACTTACCTTTATCATTTGGTGCCAACCTTAAAGCTTCTTGGAGATCTGTCTAAAAATTAGACAAAAAAAAAAAAAAAAAAAAAAATATATATATATATATAAATTTACCATACCAATTTACCATAACACTTTTGTTTAAGTGTTACTTAAACAAAAGTAGTGATCAATTGATCATACTACTTTCCAAAATTTCCCAATTTTGAGATGTTCTACTAAACAGGGTAAAGAAGTAAATTAAGTTTAAGTTCAGCCCTTACAACCTGACTCCAGATAATAAAGAATGAATGACTGTCTCAGAAAAGATTTCTGTGAAGTTCTGTATGACTGGTATTTGGGTAAAGAAATATTATGTATCTCTGAAATATGAAGCTATAAAAGCAACACTATGATATATTACTACAGATGCCCACACTTGTCACCACAAGTTAAAACTTTTGTTGCTGGCAGTGTTACCAAAATACTATAACATGAAGAAAAGAAGAATTCAATGTCAGTAGATTATTAGTTTTTTTGCAGGAGGAGGAAAAAAAAAAGAAACACCACAACCCACGATAACTTCTATTCTTCACATGCTTGCAGTAGATTAAATATAGTTGCAAAGCAGATGTGCTAAGTAGAATTAATGGAGCCTACCCCTGACGTATGTACTAAGTCAAACCTTTGGCCTTTCTGATCTACAATAATGGTGAAGTAGCAAGAACAGCAATCACTGATGAAACAATAAAAATATACCATGAAACATATGATTCCATCTATATGTAATTTTCAATTGCAAATAAATAAATATTCTAATATAGTTTGAAGTGCTTTATTCCTCTTTCAACAAGTGTATTTACTGTAAGTCCCTATAATTTATTACACTGTTGTTGTATTGACATTATCTTATTTTTAAGTTATTATATTTTAAGATATTTGACATTGATGTTTAAAATTTTGACACTGAATATTAATAATGAAAGTCAGAGTTGCCACTTTTTAAAAAACTCTGACCAGAAAATTATTTGGAGTTGTAAGGAAGTTATTGAAATTCTAAAAATTTTTCACATAAAATATAAATTTTTTTTTGCATACAATTTTTAATGTTATTTTTAGATTACTTTGTAACTAAAAATAACACAAAAATGTATTTGTTAAATGTTATTTATTATAAAATAAATTAGAAGGATTTATTTTGTAATAACTATCTACTTGTATAAATGTTTAGGATTTCATTAATGTCATAATTTAAAACTTGATACAAGTATTAACAGTTTTAGAAGTTATGTACATTCTTAAAAAAAAACTATAATAACACAGAATAATTTTCACATTTGTCTCAAGATGGAATGAAAAATTTATTTTTTACTTTGTTGGTCTATAACCTGGAGAAAACATGCTTAAACATCTGAGGACTCCAGATCAAACCCAGATAAGTAGCAACTTTAGGTTTAGTGCTATAAAAACAGAAGTAAAAACAAATTTGGGGACTTAGCAAAAGTATATGTCAAAATATGTATCCTAGTTTTTTTTTTTTTTTTTTTACTTTTTGAATGCCCCTCTTCTGGGCTGTACTTTATAATAACAGCTTTGGTTTCCCTCTCCCCTTTCCCATTATAATGTAACAAACTGCTTCAGTTTTTCACATTATCTTTTTACAAAAGCCCCATCAGTAGCAGTTGTGGGATTCCTTCCTACCTGTAAACCCATAAACATTCCATCTACCCATTCTTTTCATTACGTAATTTGTAATTGGTCCCTTATGATGTTATTTATTTACATTTGTCAACTCAGTGTTACACAGCCTTTCTTCTAATCTAAAACAGTTCCTCTTTAATTTCCTTTTTTCCTTATTTGTTCACTGTGTGCATTATTTAGTACTCTGCAGTTGCAATTAATCACTGGCTACTTATAGATGGCTACTTACCAAGTGTTATCCCACAATTGCCTTACACAGTGGGATTATAACCTCCCTATCTTTATAAGAAAATGCCTGATAAATCATACCATGGGTCCTCCTCCTTGCTGCCAGTCTACCCGTATTGTAACTCCAAAATCCTATTCTTCTTCTTCTTCTAAAGTTTTCAGTTCATCCCAGCAAGTATAATGCACTTACTGGGATGAAATGAAAGGCTCAAACTAAGCCTTTAGATTTTGCAGCATATGGGCACTCTTTTATTGATTTCAAAAATGTAGCTGCCACTTTTATGACCATCCAAGTTGTCCTGATGAAGCAATTCTTGGTACTGGTTGTTAACCACTCTGCTTATCTTGATGTTCAGCAAAATAACTTCTTTACTTTCTGACAGATTACCCTTTCCAACTTTTCATCTTTTCATCAGTGTCATTTAAGAAAACCAGAAATGATTATAGTCCCAGTATTGATTACTGAGGAACCCCACTTCTTTCTGTAGCCCAATCTGAAGAGTAACCATTAATCACAACTTTCTGCTTAAAACCAGAAATGATTATAGTCCCAGTATTGATTACTGAGGAACCCCACTTCTTTCTGTAGCCCAATCTGAAGAGTAACCATTAATCACAACTTTCTGCTTCCTGTTCTGCAACACATTTAATTATCTTACCCACAATCCCATGTTTCAGCTTACATGATAACCTCTTATGAATTAAGGAATGAATCAAGTGCTTTGCTGAAATCCAAATAAACAAATTCCTGCATACAATACATGAATGATTTTATCAAAATAGCTAACCAGATTAGTTAAACAAGATTTTTCTTTTGCAAATGCTCTGTTTCCCATAGAATACCATTTCTACCTACATACCCCATGCATTGTATTTTTTCGACTGTCTCCATCCCTACTATTTCACTCAGACTGACTTGTCTGTAGTTACTCACTAACTTCACTCTTAGAACCATCTGTATGTACTGGAAATATGCTGGTACTTCTCCACTCCAAAGGTATCTTCTCTGAATTTAGTAATACCCTTATAATAAATTTTAATCATTCAGTCACTCTGTTGCTGTTCCCTCGAAATTACTTGGTATATGCCATAAACTTCATGGATCTTACTTGCCTTTAGGCTTGGATGTTTTTCTAATAAACATGCGTATTTCAGTATTACTAATTTCTTATTTCTTATCTTTGCTCATGCAATTTCTCCTTGCCATGAAAGTAGTAGTAGAGGCATGTGATGCAAGAAAACAAGTGTATGAGCTTATGTAGCATCAGCCGAAAAAAAACAATTTCACACATCCATATCCTCTAAAAGTTTGCTCAGTTCCTCCTTGAATTTATTTAAGCTATCAACTTCCACTACGAGAGATGGAAGTTTGTTCCAGCTATCAACTACCTGCTGGCTAAAGGCAAATTTCCACACATCTATTCTACAAGTCTTTCCTCAATTTGAATTTGTGCCTCTTCAGATTCGTAATCTGAGCAAGTGGAAGAATACCATCAGAATTAAGCCTGCTCAACCCATTCAAGGCCATATGCACCTCAATCAGATCACCTCGCAGGTGCCTAGTCTCCAGCCGCTGCAATTTGCAGAACTTAAGCCTTTCTTAGTAAGAGGATCCCTTCGTTTCCCTCACCAATCTTCTTGCCCTTCTCCATACTCGCTCAAGTAACTCTACATCCTTCCTAAAATGAGGCCTCCAGACCTGTACGCAGTACTCATTGTCTTATACAAAGGGATAATTACCTCCATTTCCCTACTAGCAAAATTCCTGTATATCATTGACAATAACCCATGACCTGCTCTGTCAGCCTGTCTGCACTGCTCAGAAAATTTCATATCTGACTGCGAAATTACTCCCATGTCTTTTTCATTTCATACTACCCTAAGTGTAGTACCACAAAGTTGGCACGTTTCTCTGGGGTTACTTCTACCCATATGCATTTGCCAATGTTAAACTTCGGTTGCCACTTCTCAGCCCATCTGCCCAACTTCTTTAGATTCTGTTGCAGTAGCACACTGCCATTACTGTCATTAACAACCCTGCCAACTTTGTATCATCTGCATACTTGGACATTAAGCCTGGTATATCTTAATCAGTATCATTGATAAATATACAAAACAACAGTGGGCCCAACACCGAACCCTGGGGGACTCCACTAAGAGCAGTGTCCATTGATTACCACTCTCTGTCGTCTCCCACTCAACAACCCTTTTATCCATTGTAGCAACTTGCTCTTAATACCATACTGCTCTAATTTGTACAGTAGTGCAACAGTATGCAACAGTATCAAAAGCTTTCCTGAAATCCAAGTATATGATATGAAAATTATTTTTTGCATCCAGTTCCTTTGTAACCACATCATAGTATCCAATCAAACTTGTCAGACAAGACTTTCCCTTAACATACCCAATGCTGTGTCTGAATTATTACTTCGGTCTTGTCTAAATGATCCTGCAATGCTTCTTTAACAAGTGACTCCATTATTTTCCCAGGAACAGAAGTTAAACTAACAGGTCTGTAATTACTCGTGTCACCCTTTGATCCCACTTTGTGAATTGGGGATACATTTGCACATCTCTAGTCCGTGGGGCCTTCCCCTGAGTCCATGGATGCTCTCATAATTATGGCTAAGGGTTTGCTTACTTCTTTTACTGACTCCTTTAATATAACTAGTAGATCCCATCCACCCCAGGTGCCTTTCTTATTTTTAACTTCAACAATTTCCCCTTCACTTTGCCCTCAGTTATTACAAAATCATTTAAGCTCCCTGTTAGAGTTTAATAAGCTTGTGTCTTCCACTTCCCTAAAACTTCCTGATGTGCAAATGTAGATGCAAAATAGTAATTCAATTTATTGGCTATCTGAGCAGGATTGCCAATAGTCACACTATCGATAACAAGTGGACCAATCTGATTCCTCCCCTTCCTTCTAGAGTTTATTCATCTGTAAAGACCAATGCAAAGTAACATTCAATTCGTCAGCAACATCTGCTGAGCTATCAATGACTTTCCTGCAACCATTATATAAGGTCCTCAAAGCTGAATTGTTCTCTTCTTCTTTCTAAGTTTGCACTGCTAGACAGGCTGCCAGAGCAGGTCATGGAGTTTTGGCAATGATATATAGGAATTTTGCTAGCAGGAAAAAGGAGGTGATTATCCCATTGTACAAGGCAATGGTCAAGCCTCACCTTGAATACTGTGTACAAGTCTGGAGGCCTCATTTTAGGAAGGATGTAGAGCTGCTTGAAAGAGTACAGAGAAGGGCAAGGAGATTGGTGAATGGAAAAAAAGGGGGTGCTCTTACCAAGACAGGCTTAAGTTCTGCAAATTATAGTGCCTAGAGACTAGGCAATTGTGAAGTGATCTGATTGAGGTGTATAAGGCCTTGAACGGGTTGAGCAAGCTCAATGCTGATGGGATTCCTCTTGCTCAGATTAAGAACTTGAGGCGGCATAGATTCAAACTGAAGAATAGAATAGATGTGTGGAAATTTGCCTTTAGCCAGCGGGTAGTTGATTGCTGGAACACACTTCCACCTCTTGTTGTGGAAGTTGATATGTTAAATAAATTTAAGGCTGAGCTGGATAAACATATGGAGTTTTTGGTTTTTTTTTTTTTTTTTTTTTTAGGAGCATTAGCAACTAAGGCCATATTGCTCTGGGATATGCGGTGGTCATTCCCTGACCTTTCCGCACCCTCCGTATTTGGTGGTGATGGGCTCGAACCCCAGTCTAATCAAGAAGCGTGTGCTACGCACTGCTGCTCCTTCCCACCTGGCTACGGAGTCGCCACATATGGAGTGATTAGACGAGTGAAATGGGAGGGTTTTTTTTTTTTTTTTTTGGCTGATGCTGCTAAGCTTGCTTTCTTGCATCGTATGCCTCTGCTAATGCTAATATGCACATGTGAAAACTTCCTTGTTCATTGCTTTCTTAGGCAATGATTTTTCTTAATCAACCTTTTCCAGCCTAAACTTTTCTGTTATGCTATTAGAGATCAACTTATAGCTTCTATGGTCTTCAGTAATTTTTGCCACCATGTAACTCTCCTGTGCCATTTTTTTCTGCTGTATTTAATGGGCAAGCTCCTTATTCATTCTTCTTGACATCCTCCTCAAGCCTGTATTTTCTTAATGTTAATACAGCAATACCTCGCTTAACACAGCTTCGAACAGCATGGGTTTCACTATAACATGGTTTCCAATTAAATTTAAGTTGAAAATTTACTGTACATATTAAAACTCATTCAATAGCCTAGACACATACTCTACATATATGCTGTGTTGTCGTAGCCTAGATATGGGTGCATATATGCTGCGATGCCAACTGTATTGTCTCATATATGCTGCACATATGACAGCATGTCCCCCTCAGGCAGTCAGTGGCAACAGTGTCCACTTTTCTTAATTCCATCCTGACGAGATGACATGATAGCTTTTCAAACTTTTCATTTTACAATTTATTTTTTACCCCTCTAAATACAATCGAAAATATATCTGCGTCTTGGTTAGAAATCATTGCCAATAACATGCGTTATGTTTGGCAGCATGTGTTGCCCCATTTGGCAAATGATTTCATTGGTTTTGAATCGAGAGTTCAGACAATTGCCGAAGACATTGTGAAGATCGGAAAAGACTTGGGATTTGAAACTTTGGACACTGCCAATGTACATGACTGCATTGACTCACATGCAAATAACTTAGATGATGCAACTCTCCTTGAAATTGATAAGAAAATTGCATATGAAGAAGAGGAAAACAATTCTGAAGTGGATAACACTGAAATGGCACCAAAAGAATTTTCAACAGAAGAATTGAAGAAAGTTTTTTGGGCTTGACAATGCCTGCGAGGCAATTATGAATGGAGATCCAAATGTTGGATGTAGCATCCAGATACGGAAAATTTTATAAGATGGGATTCAATGCTACAAAGACTTGTACACCGAGAAAAAGAAGGGATGACTTCACCAAACTACATTTTTGAAATACCCAAATAAACAATAAAGCTCTTTTCTCATCTCTCGCGATTGTTATCTTTTCATTAATAAAATTTTTGCAGTATTTTTTATTTCAAATCCTTTTAATTGGCTATCAAGCGCAAATTGTTTATAGATTTATTATAATTTGTTTATAGACTGTTTCTCTGGTATGCATTCATTTAAAACCCATTATAATTATACCTCAATCAGCACGGTTTCACTTAACATGGAACAGTTTCGGTACCAATTATCAGTGCTATGCGGAATATTGCAGTATATACATTTGTGGCTTCTGTGATTATTACTTTAAAGGTATTCTATGTTCCCAGTTGACAGAAGCCATATAGCTTTTTAAACTGTCATAGTCTCCTTTCCTAAAATTACATGTCAATTGTAATTCTAATAGATATTTGTTGCCTTTGCAACAAATATCTATTAGAATTACAATTGACATGAATTTTAGTATTCCCTCAGTATAGTAGTAATTTTCAATTTCAATCACTAATTATTTTTTAATTTGATAAGTATAGCTGTAATAAAATTCCTTACAGCACTATGTTCATCAAAAAAAAATATATATATACAAACATATACGAACACAAAGAAGAAAAGTGCAAAGAAAACTGGTATCCTTATGTAATGAATGCAGGACAAAGTAATTGATAAACTGCCTGTGTAGCTGATGAATTAAGTGGGTATCCTGTACCAATCTGTACAGATGAAAGCCCCTTCATTGCAAGGAGAAACTGTACTAAAGAACACCTGGTTGCTGTGAAATGAGTGATATGGAAATTAGAGGATGGTTTGCTAGAAAAACGTTTGAGCATGACAGCAAGTAAGGTCCTTATTGTAGATGGCACACACACACACACACACACACACACACACACACACACACACACACACACACACACACACACACACACACACACACACACACACACACACACAGTTGTTTTGAGGGAAGCAGCATCAAATTATTAAGGCTAATTATGAGGGAACCAACATATCATCAATCCATAAATGCAATTTTAAGAATGAAGTGGGTAACTGCAGGCCGACCTTAGTAGAGAAATTCATGGAAAATGATTAAGTATGTAATGTAAGGTCATTTAGACAGAAATCTTATTTTCAAGGGGACACAGAATAGCTCTGTAAGAGGGCAACCTTGTTTACTTAACCAGATGAACTATTAAACCAGAGTTGAGCATATGAAATAACTGTGACACTATTCGTTTAGACTTGAGAGGTTGTTATATAAGTTGGAAAATATCGGGATCACAGTAAGATCCCAACGCAGACTGTAGGATGATGGCAAAACAGGAGACAAAAGCTTGTAATTAATGATGCACTTAGGGTTATAAGGGCCCTAGGTTGCACAGGATTATAAGTGGGATCCCTCGGGGATTAGAATTTCGGCTGTTCCTCTTTCTGATATTTTAACTGAAATTAACAAAGGCATTAATTTGGTGGTTTTGATCCAGACAGAGACTGAGTTCTCTGTTCAGTGCAGGCAAGCAGCAAGGAGAGCCCATGGTGCCCTGTTGATGATTTATTGAACAATTGTTTGTTGAGATATGGTGTTTATAATTCCAATATGTAAGGAAACTGTAAGGTTACACAGAGAATAATGCGAATGAGAATAATAGTCCTTGAGGTTGTCACAGACATTCTTACGGATATGCCAGACAAGCTGTACTTGCTACCTGGGAGTCTAAAATGCTGATGGAATTGATATTCGGGTGATATTCAAATCAAGTGGACCCAATTTCGGCACAGTCTGTGACAGCCAAATCCTCTACTTGCACCTTCACGTTGGTGGGACTGTTAGTAATCCTGGGTATAACCTCAACGCACAAGCATACTGTGGGTGACCACCTACACCACATGGATGAATACCACCCCTCTGTGTTATCAGGCAATACTAGGTGGTAGATGACTCTCATAACCGGTGCAATACCACACTTTGCTTGGAGGCTTGAAGTTTAGTCTCCAGAGCTAAGTTCCAGCCAACCTTTCCCCATCTCTTCCATCATGCAGTATGACTGATAACTTTTGAGGTTATGATGAACATCGTGGTGAGATCCAATCTTCCTTACATTTCGAGGGCACGGTTCTAAAACGGTGTTCGCAGGCCGGCCGCTAGTTAGTACACTGGACCAAACCTGTTGGTAACTCTTTAGGTGGCTTCTAGATCAGCTAGTGTATAATCTTGCTATCTCTACTCTGCCAGATAGTGACTGGAGGGAGTCCGAGTAGTGTGTATGCAGAGGGGGGGGGGAATTGTCAAGGCCATGTTATGTCAAGGATCTGGGTATATTCTTACCATGTGTACGCCATATCCAAAAATTTCATTACTTCATATAGCATATACTCCCCACTTTTTCCTACTATTGAATACACCATGAATTGTCAAACTAATAGAGTAAGCTTATCTGTGAAAAGATCTAAACCTCCCAAACACTTCCTAGTTCATTTCACAAATATACATGGTCTCAATTCTAATCTCAAAGATGTCCATTTCCACTTGCAGTCTGCCAAACCCCACGGACTTTTTTTGACAAAATCTCGGTTATCGGTTGATACAACTACTGCTCATCTCAGTTGCCTAAATTATTCGCCGTATGATTCCTTTCGCCTCAGAGGTGGTACTTGTGCATATGTCCGTATTCCGATATTCCGTGTCAGAGACTTGGTAATTTGGAATCTCTTTTTGATCTTGTATGGCTTAAAATCTCTACCTCATTCTGTCAAATTCATCTGTTGTCTCTACCGTTCTCCCAACTCCACTAATCACTTCCTCTCTTTGCAACTTGACTTTCTCCAGTCCAACTTTCCTAACAGTGAGGTAATTTTCCTTGGTAATTTTAATGTTCACAACTCCAGCTGGTTTCCATTTTCTAGTCACACTGACCCAGCTGGTCGAGATGCTGAGGCTTTTGCAATTACTAATGACCTTGCACAGATTGTTCATTTACCTACAAGAATACTGGGATAATCCTAACCATACAGCCAACATGCTTGATCTTTTTCTCACAAACAACCCTTCTAAGTACACGGTAGAAGTGAGAGGTCCTTTAGGCACCTCAGATCACAACTTGGTGATTGTCTCTTCTCCAATGGAGCCTTTATCTAATGGCTATTCACAACCTTGTATTGTTTAGCATTACAAGAATGCAAAATGGGATAAGCTGCGAGATCTCTTTTCCTTGGTCGGATTACTGTTTCAAAACTTCTGATGTCAATGTTTGCTCAGATCGTGTCAGTGAATTATTCTTGTAGGAACGGAATCCTTTATTCTACACTCCACTTTAAAATCTCGTCCTTTACCTAAACCTTGGTTTTCCAATAAATGTGCTAAGGTTGCTCAAGAGAAGAACATTGCATATCGTAATTGGCTTGTTTCCAATTCTCCAGTCTCATTTTCTGCCTACACCAAAGTTCACAACAATTGTAAAGCAGTTATTAATCAGTCCAAACTAGATTTTGAACAGGCTTAGAGTAGAAAACTTGCTTCTTGCCCTAATGGTAGCCAAGCATTCTGGTCTCTTGCCAAAGCTATTGGTCACAACTTTTGTCCATCTCTTCTCCCAACTCTGTCAAAACCAGATGGTTCTGTTGTCACTTCAGCCAAGGATAAAGCTGACCTGCTAGCATCCCATTTTTCTTCCAGCTCTTGTATTAACGATCTTGGTAAAACACCTCCCACCATTCCCAACACGCTCCATTCAATGACTCCTGTGGTCTTCCGTCAAAAGGATATCAGAAGGATTTTGATGAATCTTGATGCTAAGAAAGCTCCAGGTCCTGATGGTATTTCCCCACTTGTTCTCAAAACCTGTGCTTCTGAACTTACTCCAGTTTTTTGCTGCCTTTTTTCACTTTCTTATTCCAAAGGTGTTTTTCCTTCTGCTTGGAAATTTGCTCATATCCAGCCAGTTCCTAAAAAGGTTGACAAATCCCTCCCATCCAATTATTGTCCATTGCAATTACTTCTACTCTTTCTAAAGTAATGGAGAAATCAATTAACCGCAACTCTTAAACTACCTATAAACCTTCCGTCTGATCAACGATCGCCAGTATGTATTCTGTCTGTATCGATCCACTGGTGATATTCTGGCTTATGTTACCCATTTATGGACAAATTCAATGGAAAAGTTTGGTGAAACACACAAGCAGTTGCTCTTGACATCTCAAAGGCTTTTGATCTTGTTTGGCATAACGGTCTTCTAAACAAGCTTCCATCTTGTGGTTTGCCAACTGTTTTTAGTAATTGGTTATCCAGTTTTCTCTCTGATCGCTCACTGAGGGTGATGGTAGATGGCTCTCTGTCTTCTAACTTCTTCACTAATGCCGGTGTCCCCCAAGGTTCAGTTCTTTCCTCCACTCTTTTCCATTTGTATATCAATGACCTTCTTCCATTGACTGGAAATCCTATCCATAGTTTTGCCGATGATAGCACATTGCATTCAACTTTCCATTTTGAGAAACCTTGTCCTATTCAATCAGCTTCAACTTCTCGAAAATCTGCTACCAATTCCTTAAATGCTGATCTTCAGGTAATTCTCCAGTGGTACAAAGACAACTTAGCTGATTTCAAGCCTTCTAAAACTCGGTCTTGTCTTATATCTCGCAAAAAGGATTCTTCTGCTCCTATGCTTATGTTTAGTGACACTCTGATTTCTAGGCAAAATGATATATCTCTTTTGGGGATTACCCTGACTTCTAATCTCTATTGGCACAAGCACATTACAAATATTGCTTCCTCTGCATCTAAAAAACTTGGTTTTCTCTTTCGCACTCGGCGTTACTTTTCTTCCAAACAGCTGCTCACTCTGTATAAATTGCAAATCCGTCCTGCCATGGAATATTGTTCCCACATCTGGGGTGGTGCCTTAAATGCTGATCTCCAGGTAATTCTCCAGTGGGGCAAAGACAACTTAGTTGATTTCAATCCTTCTAAAACTCAGTCTTGTCCATATTTTGTAAAAAGGATTGTTCTGCTCCTATGCTTATCTTTGGTGACACCCCGATTTCTAGGCAAAATGATATATCTCTTTTGGGAATTACCCTGACTTCTAATCTCTCTTGGCACAAGCACATTACAAATATTGCTTCCTCTGCATATAAAAAACTTGGTTTTCTCTTTCGCTCTCTCTTTCTATTCCAAACAGCTGTTCACTCTGTACTAATCGCAAATCCACGCTACCATGGAATATTGTTCCCACATCTGGGGTGTTGTCCCCAAAACCTCTCTCAGGCTTCTAGATTCCATACAGAGAGGGCAGTTAGGTTAATTAATGACTCCTCTCTAACAGAGTCTCTCCACTCGCTGTCTCATAGACGTACTGTTTCTGCTGCATGCCTCTTCTACAGATACTTCTGAATTGGCTTCTATAATTCCCGCTCTCACTTTCAAAACAGTCCGAACACGTGCCGCTACCAGCCAACATCCATTTACTGTCTAACTTCAAACTCACAGAACCAACTTTTCATCTTCCTCGTTTATTCATTCAACCTTCCTTCATACGTATTTCCGGAAAATTACAGTCTACAGAAGTTCAAGTCTAATGTCAACAAATATCTTCTTTCGTCTTCTCAATCTCCAACCCAAGCACGGTACTAAGTACTATAGGTTCTAATACCCTCTCGTGTTTGGGATTTTCATAAAAAAAAAAAAAAAAAAAAAAAATTGTACGAAGGCTGCATTGGAAAAAAAAAAAAAAAAAAAAACACATACACACCACTGAACTTCTGGAAGAGGTTCAAAAACAGGCAACATGTATAGTGAAATCAGCAAACGAGTGTCTATGAGATGAGAATTTGAATATGTAGGCTGCAGAGCTTGATAACTAGGTGCCTTAAAGATGGATCTCAATGATATTCATAAGGCTCTGAGAGAGGATAATAAAATGAATGATGGTGAAACTTTCATGGTAGTAAATATTAGAACCAGGGTTCATAAATTCATACTAAGAAGGGGGAGAATTATAGATTGGATTGTAGAAAGTTCCCCCTTAACCAGTGAGTTGTTAATCACCAGAATAAGTTGTCTCCATAGGTAGCTGAGGCTGATGGTTTCAGGAAATTTAAATGCTAGCTGGATTAATTTATACAGGAGGAAGAAACTAAGAATATGTATATAATTTTTTTTTTTATTTGGCCAGTGCATTAAAAACTTGGCACCCTTGCATCATACTCTAACATTACAATACTAATTATTTGAAACTCAGATATGTTGAAATCATCTTAGTTCCAAGTGTGATACCTGCAGGAAGTCAAGTCAATGTAAGAAATTAAATCTAAAGAGGAGCTCTAACAGCATATAGTGACTTTTTCCTCTCCTTGAACTGTATAGTTTACATTTTAAATCTGAGATAAAGGAATTATTGTAATTAAAATTGGTAACACATGTAGTTACCTATTACATGTGCATCAGAAAGGATTATGTAATAGATTTTTCATTTAAGATATGAATATAAGAGTCTTGATTTTGACAAGTTCTGTTATAGGACAAAAAGTTAAAAGAAAAAAAGAAATTTAAATGTTTGTTTGTTTGTTATTTAGTTTTTAGGAGCATTAGCAACTAAGGCCATATTGTTCTGGGAATATGCAGTGGTCATTCCCTGACCTTTCCTCATTATTTGGTGGTGACGGGCTCGAACCCCAGTCTAATCAAGAAGCATGTGCTACGCAGTGCTGCTCCTTCCCACCTAGCTACAGAGATGCCTAAATTTAAATGTAAAAATACATGTAAAAAATTAGACCTGAGGAAAGACTAATATTTTGAAGATCACCTTCATAAAAACGTGATAAAACAGCCTTGTAAAAATTACTAAAGCAATTTTTGGGTCAATCATGTTCATTTAAAGAAGCTATCATACCAGCCAAAAAGAACTTATTATCTCCATAAACCATCAATGAACAGGACAGGAATGTGATGCCATGAAGCCGTCTTCTTTAGGGAGAAGAACTGTTGGTATTCTGATGAATAGGTTCTTTATGTTATCTGATGCTGCATTAATCTGTTGGCAGTCACATGAAATCATATACAAGATATTGCAAACTTTGTAAGCTGTAAAGTAGTCCAGAGTGAATACAATAGTTTTCTAGTAAAGTCTGTATGGATCTTGCAAAATAAAAAAATAAAAGGAGTGGTAAAATGACTCACACACAACAAACAGTGTGTTAATGAGATTAAGTTTAACTTATTTTTATTTTTAGAAAAATGCTTTTGTTAACAAATTTCATTTAGCTTTAGTTTAGGAGATGTCTGAGAGAATAATAGCTACATAAATTGTTTTATTCATTCCATTAGACTTTACCCCACTTCCTTTTTATCTAAATACGAAAACTTTAAATAAAAGAAATACATACCAAACTTCTTTCATAATCTCGTTTACCATGAAATGCTTGTCCTCTCCGAAACAGAGCTTTTGGATTTTTTGGTTCGATATCTAAAGCCTAAAGATAAAATTTACTAGTTATATACATTAGCTAAACTTCTAAGAATCTTAATTTTTTTAGATCAGTTATTTAACTTTAGAGTAAATAAAAGCTGTACATGTCAAAATTACTTTGTGTAATTTATTAAAAAAAATTTACTGTTAAATTTTTTACAGCAGAACTGTGATGGTTATTCTTTTTAAATAATATTTAATTTTATTTTACTTCATTTTTTTCTTAGAAGCTGCAGTAGTTTTTAACCTTTTTTTAATAATGGCACCCTTAAGTAATTTATTTTATTTTGTGGCACCCCTACTCAGTTTTCTGCTGTTAGATCCGATTCTGTGTGTGTGTGTAATATTAAAAAAAATATATGATAGTTATTATAATAATATAATTATAAGGATGTACTTTTTTATAATGAAATAAATATTTAAAAATAGGTTTAAGTAACTTAACCCCAAATTACGTGGCATCCCGGTTGAAAACCACTGAGCTAGTGGATAGTTATACGTTGACTTGCCATAAAGGGCAAAACAATAGAGATTATGATATTTATTTGAATTTATAAAATAATATACCTTGGGTCCACAATGTGCAAATCTTTGCTCTGCATTGTTTTTGTTGAAACAGCAGTAAAGTGTCACACTTTTTTTTTTTTTTTTTACTCTGTATGGATCTTTTCATTATAAATATCAAATAAACATAAAAACATCATTTTATATTTACAAAAAATCAGTACAAAACAGTTTCCGCAGGAGAGGGAAAAAAACTATTTCTTCTGGTAAGTTACTATTGTTTCTTGTTCTCATTTTAAAAAAATGTAAAATTAAGTTATATACATAACCGCATACCCTTTACAAATCTCACTCCTTATCCACTTGGTTTAATGAAAAGATGTGAAGACCAGCAGTTAGCTTTGCAAAATATGCACAGCACTGGATGAACTAAGACTTGGTTAGTACTGTTACAAAACTTAAAGCTTACAGCTATAAAATTTTCATGTTACGTACATATATAGATAAATTTCTTGCAGGCAAGTGTATATACAGTACTATGAATCAAAAGATTCACCCTCTGACTGAAGCACCCTAGGATAAAGAGCCATTTTTTTCTAATTTAAACAAAAGCTATAAAGTGACATCACTGCCAATTTACGAATTCCTCGTTTATTGTGTTTTTGCAATCTGTATAATTATTTGTTTTGTTATTGAAGAAGTTTGGGTATAAAAAAAATAAAAATCGAATGTTTTTTTCAGTCTATTCATGCATATTAATTATTTCATATTGAAACACTTTAAAGTTAGCAGTATCTTTCTTGTCAAATTACTGAAGTGTGCTGCTGTCACATTTGATCCATGCATCTTGCAAAAATTATTTACATCCGAACGATTGGTCTGTACTGAAGACCTCCATAGATTTGCGATGGGAAGCACAGGCCTCAGAAATAAAAAACAGACACGTTAATAAATTGCAAACATTATCGGATAGGTCAAGACACGTTCATGTGAATTCTAACACATTGTTGCGGGCTTACGACCAAGTACATACGAGTTGGGTGACACCCCCCCACCCCACAGACACACAATGTACTACCACAGAATACGTCAGCTAGTTCACGAACACCCCTCATGCAGCATTCAATGAACCGACATATCAACAGGTTACAAATCTTTCCTCGTGTATGCTATCGCAGGACCAGATTTCACTTTTATCCAAAGGACTAAATTATAATTTAAAACCTCGAAAACTACCTAAAAAACAATGCATAATTGATATTGAATTTGGACTTTGTAATGTTCCACAAAAAGATTTATTTATTGAACAAGTTAACCAAGTAGTGAATAACATAAAAGAAACGCGACTTCCTAAATTGAATACACATGACAGTTCAGCTTTACGAGAACTTCGGGGAAATAAGGATATTATTATACAGCAGGCAGATAAAGGAGATACAGTGGTAATACAAGATAAACCTGATTATATTAATAAGTTAGATTCAGTTGTTTCAGATACCTCCACTTATCTTGAAGTAGACCCGGCACTGTTTACCAATTTGGTCAATCAATACAATAAAACGTTAACCACGTATCGAAAAAATGACTACATTACTATGTCCCAGTTAAAGGAATTGAAGGCCAGAACATACAATATTCCTGCACTTTTTGGTCAGGTAAAATTACACAAGATTGGATTTCCTATTCGGCCTATTGTTTCCTACAGGAACTCGGCATTTTCATCCTTAGCCACACATGTATACAGCATTATAAAACCCTTTAGACAGGTAATACAATTTGGGATTAAGAACTACAATACATTATTTAATAATCTTAAAGACTGCAGACTTGGCGACAATGACAATTTATTCTCACCAGATATTACCTCGTTATATACGAATGTAAACATTGAATACACATCAGATATTATTTGGGATATGTTAAATAAAAACTCGACACCAATTAATTATACGAAGCTACCTATTAAGGAAATGTTTCACTTAATTAAACTGTTAGTTGAGGCCAACTATATCACCTTTTGAGACAAGGTGTACAAACAAATTTTTGAATTGCCAATGGGTTTGAGCCTGAGCGGCTTAATGTCAGAGATCTATCTCTCAACGATTGAGCTTATACATTTGACACCTTTTCGACCCCATATCATATACTATGGGAGGTATTTAGACGATGTTCTAGTTATTACTGATAGTAGTACTATCCAAGACATTTTACATTCGTTTAATAATATTCATTCTAGACTCAAATTTACATTGGAAAGGAAGGATATGGATACAAAATCATTAAACTTTCTATTCACGTTTACTCAGGACTCGAATAAAATCCAATTTAGCATCTATCGAAAACCTACAAACACCGGTATATTTCTACATTATAATAGCTATCACCCATTCACCTACAAAAGATCGATTATCTTTAATCAATTCCTAAATGCCTATAAATATTCAACGACGGAATCTGCTTTGGGCTCAGAAATACAAATATTAACTAGCAGGTTCTTAAACAGGGGTTATCCCCTTGCCACAATAAACCGAATTAGGGTACAGGCTAAGGATAGGATACAAAATACTACACCAACCAACAATAGTAATATCAAAAAATACTTTATTTCTGTCTCATATGTTGAACAGTGGCACAAACAGCTTAACAGATTCTTTAAAGATACCGAATTTAAAATTGTGGCCAGGCCAATACGAAAATTACACACTATACTGAACAATCGCTTGGTTCTTTCCACGTTCGCAACACAAATTAAAGATCTGGTATACAACATTTCTTGCGGTGATTGCAACTCATCTTACCAAGGTTCAATGCGATTTTCTCTGAATATTCGTGTAAATCAACATGAAGCCTAAGTTCGTGCTTCTCGCTCAGCAGCGTCAGAATTAGCCTTTCATGCCATTAACGAAAAACATACTTTTTTTATTTAACAAGGCCAAAATTTCTTAATGTTCAATGTAATTATATGTGAATATTAATTGCAGAAACCGTAGAAATTAAATTACGAGAAGTCTGTTAATGTTCAGCAGCCATATTTGATCTCCAATGCGTGGACCTTTATGCACATGCGCGAAGATAAATAATCACTATTTAAGTTTCAGGTTCAACCCTATTCGGTAATTTTCATTCCTGTGATCACGACATATGGTCGAAAAGCATTGTCAGCTTCAGGAAGGAAAATCGTTTTGAATATTTTCATTAGATTTGTTTTAATTTTTAATTGCATTAAATTGATTTGAATTGTGTTAAATTGGTTTTTAATTATTTATTTTTTACTCTAATGTAAGTTTTTGATTTTTTCGTTTTAATTTCTGGAGAGTATCATACGGAAGTGTTCTACTTACTATATTGAAGTAAACTCCTCTTATTATTTTACAGATATTAATATCAATGTAGAATGTATTGAGTATTACAGCTCTGATTCATACTATCTAAGTAATTGGCTATGTAAAATTCGCCACACACTGCTATGACTCAGTACACATTCTTACCGAAAAACCCTCCTTGTCGAAATTCCTGGATTTTGTTCTATTCTTTCTAACAGCCCCGGAGGCGACGCTTGGGCAATTGTTGAAATTTACTGTATAGTAAAGTGCTAAACACTCGTGCGAGATCACTTGTGTATATATTGTCTGAGGCTGAAAGCTAGCGTCTGGCTCACACCTCCTCGTGGTCTGGGGTGGGCAGGTAGGGGTGAATCCCCTGCCTGGCTAAGTTGAGCCAAAAAAGGGAGTAGAGTTTCTTGTTAATTTGTTTAGTTCACTCAAGAGGAGGCTTTTAAAATTTTCTCCTCTTGAGGTGTATTAGAGCATTTCTGTGCCCTTATTTTGGCAGTTAAGTGAGCATTTCCGTGCCGTTGAGCATTCGAAATTGCCTTGGTAAGGCACTAACATTGTTAAGTGGACTGGCCTCTGGGACCTTCGTCTGTTTAACTTGGGCGAAGCGTTTTTAGACACACTTATTGAATAGATTTTCTAAGTGTAATTTTAATATTCCATTTTGGCAACTGGATTAACGGCTCTCTGTTCGCTCACAACTTGTGTATATATTGTAAATATTTACTGATTATCTTGTTTTGATTCTCAGTTTTTAGTTGTAAATAGTGTAGTTTTAGTATATACTAATGTCTTCATCAAGTGAAGAAGATTTGATATCTCTAGAAGACAAGGAATTGCTGACAGCCGTGAGTGACATGACAGAAGATGAACAGCATGAGATAGGAATGGAAGTGTTGTCACAGGCCCAAGAACTGACAGAAATAGATCTTTTTTGTGGAAAGACGTTGCAAAGAACTCCAGTTAAGACTAGGTCATCATCGTTACCAGAGACAGTACAGGAAACCCAGAAACATTCTAAAAAGAAAGTGAAAACTAAAAAAGTTCATGAAAGGACAGAATTGAGTGATGGTGAGAAAAGGAAGAAAAGAAAGCGTAAAGAAGAAAGTATCGGAGATAAATTAGAATTAGAAAGTTTTGATTATATTCGAAATGCAAGAAAAGAATTACAGACGTATTTGTGGGATGCACAGAGTAAAATTCCACATGCTGCCATACGAATTATTTTGGACAAGTGGGATAAACTGGAGAAGAAGGCACAGGAAGTGAAGTGTATTTGAAAAATAATATCTTAAAGGATAGATTAAAAAATAAAGAAAAACAGGATAAACAAAGCTATTCTTCTGTAGTTAAAAGTAATATTCAAGATGCTGTGCCAAAGATAATGATTATTAAAGCGGTGACAGAAAAGTATAAAACAAGTGAAGAAATAAAAACAGATATTTTAAATCAGGTTAGACCGATGCTGTCAAATGTAAAAGTTAGGAATTTAAAACCTATAAGAGATAGGGGCGTGCTGGTGGAAGCGGAAACAAATGATGATCTAGCAAAACTAAAGGCGTGTTCCAAGATTCAGTACTTGGGTCTGAAATATATAATTCCAAGACCGATTCATCCGAAAATAGTTCTTTTTGATGTTGAACAGGAAATAGAAAAGGATGAATTAATGCAACAGTTATGGTATAAAAACTTTAAAGAATGTAATACTGGTGAAGTAGAGTTTAAGAGCTGTGTTGAAATTCTTACTGTCAATAAGAACAAAAATACGCAGTTAAATAACTGGGTTTTGCAGATTACACCAAAACTGTGGAAAATTTTAAAAGATAAGAGCAGATTGTTTATTAGATGGATGGCACATAGATATAAGGAAATTTACTCTGTAACTCAATGTTACAGATGTCTGGCTTATGGTTACGTTGCAAAATACTGTAGAAGGGATGCAAGGTGTGGTCATTGTTCAAATGGACATGTATATAAAGATTGTCCAAATCGTGGAGTATTGCCTGTATGTTGCAATTGTAAAGACAAAAATGAAAGTTCTGCTCATGCAGCTGTGGATAAGAAATGCCCAGAGTATCAAAAAGCTATGGAAATTTATAAAAAGAAAATTGTTTATGGGTAAAGGCTTAAAATTATTACAACTTAATGCACAAAAAGCTAAGGCCGTTGCACTACAGGTAAACAAAATTATGGAAGAAAAGGATATTTCTGTTTCACTTTTGCAGGAACCGTACGTGCTAAATGGGAAAGTGGTAGGTTACCCATTGAGATATAGGATAATTTCTTGTGGAAAAAATCCAAAGACCGCAATTGTAGTTAAAGATAAGGATATTGTGGTTACTAAGGTGTTGGTTTTAAGTAATGAAAATTACTTGTGTTGTGAATTACAAGGGAGTTTTGGAAAGTTATATGTTGTTACCATATACTGTCAACCATCTGCTGGTATAGAAGAATATCTTGAATATCTTGATAAAATGTATAGCATGATTGGTTCTTGCAAAGTGATTGTTGCAATGGATTCTAATGCCTGTTCTCCGCTCTGGGGTGGTCAGGTATCCGATGATAGGGGTCATCTGCTAGAGGAGTTCTTGGCTACCTCAGTGATGGAAGTAATAAATACTGCTGGTCATGTTCCGACTTATTCCACGGTGCATGGGCAGTCATATATAGATTTGACTATGGCAACAAATGCAATTGTGGAAAAAAAATTAAAAATTGGCAAGTCCATGAAAATTATACAACTAGTGATCACAATTGCATCTCTTTTGATTATAATAATGATGATTGTATAAGAATACGTTATAATGATATGGATAGATATTTTGATAAAGGTGCGGCGTGGCCTAAGTTTGATGAGGTATTTTTGACGTGTGTCCATGAAATAGATTGGAATAATATGACATCTAATCAGTATGTTAAACAACTTACTCTGATATTAAATAAGGCTTGTGCCAAAAGTATGAAAATGAGACATAGTGTAAATAGGAAAGTGTTTTGGTGGAATGCAGAACTAGTCAGTTTAAGGAAATTAACTTTTGATAGTAGAAGAAAATTTCAGCACGCTAGAAGATGTGGTGATGCAGAATTATGTATTGTATATAAAGAATTGTATAAGAATAATAGGAAAAGTTATGTAAAGGCTGTCAGTAAAACTAAAGAGTCAATGTGGAAAAAGTATGTGAGCGAGCAGGGATCCAGAGATCCCTGGAATTCTATATTTAGAATTATTACTAACAAAAAAGATTTCTCAGAGATTACCTGTACCATTGGTGAGGGGTGCGTGCAAACGTTAAATTGGGAGGATTCCGTGGGCAAGATATTGGAGGATCTCTTTCCGGAAGATGATGAATATGATCTAAGTGAAATGAGAAGTCAGAGAGGTGAAGTTACACAAGAAAAAAGATTTTCATCATATGAAATAGAACAAGCAGTATTCCAGGCAAAGGAAGGCAGGTCGCCGGGCCTTGATAGAATTGAAGTATCAGTGTTAAAAAGGACATATAATATGGTTCCTGAATTGTATAATGATATGTTTAATAAATGCCTGGAAGAGGGTGCTTTTCCGGTGGAGTGGAAAAGTGCTCATATTAAGTTATTAATCAAAGGTTTAGATAGGATGTTAAATGAAACTAAATCGTATAGGCCCATAGCTCTTTTATCAGTTATTGGAAAGACATATGAAAGGATTTGCATTAATCGTCTAATGATGAAGGAAGAATATAAAAATATGACTTCAGTTAGCCAATATGGTTTCAAAAAAGGAGTTTCGACTGAAGATGCTATTTATAAATTGATGCAGACTGTAGCAATAAGTTGTGAAAGATATGTATTAGGAATCTTTGTGGATTTTAAAGGGGCATTTGACCATCTCTGCTGGAGGAGCATCCTGTCTAGGATTAAGAAAATATGTAATACTACTTTATATAATGTTTTTGAAGATTATTTTTGGGATAGAGAAGTAGTTGTTAGAAATAGATATAATCAGGTCCAAAAAAGAATTACTAGAGGTTGTCCTCAGGGCTCGGTGATAGGCCCCTTTGTGTGGAATATGGTGTTTGATGAGTATCTGAATTCGGAATTAACTGGTGTAACAAGAATTGCATACGCAGATGACTTAGTTATCTTAATTCAAGGGAATACTAGATCATATTTAGAGAGTAAGGCAGAGGAAGTCTTAATGGAATTGGATAAGTGGACAATAGAACATAAGCTTCGGATATCAAAAGAAAAGACTGTCCAGATGTTGTTAAAGGGTAGATTGAGTAGGAATAGAGCTCCCACTGTGAGGCTAAATGGGGAGGCTGTCCGATATGCCAGAGTGACAAAGTATTTGGGTTTGATGATTGAGGAACGTCTGTTTTATACAGAACATGTTAAATATTTAAATACTAAGATAAGAACTCTGTATGCCAAGCTCCGGCGAGTAATTAGGAAAGAATGGGGCATTAAGGGTAGAGCCCTTAACGCACTATATGAATGCTTATTTGTGCCAATAGTATGTTATGGTGCTGGAGCCTGGGTGCAGAGGGTAGATAAAGTATTAATTCAAAAATACCTAACACAGGCACAAAGGTTTGCTTTGTTAGGGGTTACAAGGGCATGTCGGACAGTGTCAACTGAGGCCTTGCAGGTGGTATCAGGAAGAATGCCTGTACAGTATGAAATCTTAATAGCAGGTTTGGTATATTGTAATAACCGAAATATAAGGAAAATGGTCCTTGGCATAAGTGCATGTCCGGAGGAGAATAGGGAATATTCTAAAGAAGATGTAAAATCTGAGAAGAAAAGGTTCTTGGAGGAAATAAGAGTAATGTGGCAAGAAAACTGGGAGAGGTCTGATAAAGGAAGGCAGAGATTTTTATTTTTACCAAGAATTGACATAGTTGAACCAAGAAAGAAAGTATGGTTACAATTTGGATTAGACGCTATGTTCTTAATGACTGGGCATGGTTTAGCATCGAAATTGTGTCAACTTGGTCTTAGAGATAGTGGACTGTGCTTATGCGGGGAAATGGAGACTTCCGAGTATGTGATGTTAAAATGTTGTATATATGATGATATAAGAAATGAGTTAGAACTTTCTATTGGCTTCCTGGAGAGAGAGATCCTCCATATCATGTTCAGTGATAAGCGCTTTTTTACTTACTTTAATAATTTTGTTAAAAGGGTTTTCACAAGAAGGAAAGGAATGCTAGATAGTGGTGGCACGCCTCCCAGTGGCAGGGATGGAAACTCGTGCCATTAAGATCGATAGAATTGATTCTATATGAATTTTTCTTGCATGAGGCTAAGTGTCAACGTGTTATTAGTTTGTTTTTTGTCGTTTTTAATTAATTAATTAACAATGAGAATTCAAGTTAAGACTTAATATCCCATTTTAGAAATTAGCCACGGATGGGCTTCGGCCCAGGTAGTGGGTTCTATCATGGAGGTCATATTCTTTCTAACACCCTTTTCTTAACATCATGTTGTGCTTCTGGGCCTCCCTGTTTGTACTCCATGTGCGAAGCACCCATGTTCTCTAAGGCATTGATGTACCCTGATGAATGTGTGCCTGTTGGGCTGCCTTCTGCAGGGAAATGCTTCTCGGTACAAATGTGATGCAGCCTCAAGTGCACTGCCGTTGGCTTTACCATACGTGAAGTGCATGTCCACATACTCTTTGTTGCCCTAACCTCTTTCCATGTTGACTATCCTTTGACAAGTATGCCTGCTACGTCTCAGAGCATTGAGAAAGGGGAAAGAGAGAGAATGAGCATAACCTAACCTAAACAAAAGTCAGTGGTAGATCCAAACTAGAAATGTGCAATATCTCGAAAACGATTCACTTAAGGACCCATGTTTATTAGGCTTTTTTTGTGCATATTGTAGGCTGTACAGTTCACCTTTAAATTATTGATCATCACTTTTGAAACACCCTGTATACTATATTTACATTTACAATAACAGCTGCAATACTGTAATTTCACAAAATTAAATTAATGTTCAAAACCACTAAATGTAGTGTAAATCTAGCACCCTCTCAAAATCCAGTCGTTTTAGAATGTTCAGTTTACTTTTATTTGTAAACTGAACTTTATTTGTAAAGTGGGAGTTACTCAAAGAGGTAACTACCATTAGGGGTAAAGGGAAGGGGTATTGCTTTCGTAAAGGCGACTACAATGGACTGAGACAGTATTTAAATTCTATACAGTGGGATCAACTGATGATATTGCCAACAGCAAATTCAAAATGGGAAGCATTCAAAGAACTTATCGTGGAAGCTACTAGGCTTTACATACCAACTAAGAAATATTGTTCAAGGTTTAGGCCTAAATGGTTGTCAGATGAACTAATGAGGCATATGGCAGAGAAGAAAAATGCATGGGATACATACAAATTAACACGTGACACGGACGCCTATGATAGATACAAGTTGATCTGTAACCAAGTTACAAAGGAGGTTAGGCAGGCGAAGGCAGATTACGAGAGATCCTTGGCAAGGGATGCGAAGAAAAACAGCAAAGAGTTCTTTACTTATGTAAACTCTAGAAGGAAGGGGATGAATCAGATTGGTCCACTTGAGATCGATGGGTCAACTGTTGATGACCCTGCTCGGGTAGCTAACAAACTAAATGAATATTTTGCATCGACATTCACAAATGAGGAGTTATTCAGCGAGGGGAATGCCAGAGGTGTATTCAACTCTAGCAGTAAGCTAGAGAATCTTGTAATAACTGAGAGCAAAGTGGAGGAGAAATTGTTGAAGATAAACACAAGAAAGGCACCTGGGGTGGATGGGATCTATCCAGTTATATTAAAGGAGGCAGCAAAGGAGGTAAGCAAACCCTTAGCCATAATTATGAGAGCTTCCTTGGACTCAGGGGAGGTACCCATTGACTGGAGATGTGCAAATGTGACCCCAATTCACAAAGGGGGATCAAAGGCTGACACAAGTAATTATAGACCTGTGAGTTTAACTTCTGTTCCCGGAAAATTAATGGAGGCACTGGTGAAAGAAGCACTGCAGGATCATCTAGACAAGACTTCAGTTATAGCTAGGACACAGCATGGTTTTGTTAAGGGGAAGTCTTGCCTGACCAATTTGATTGGATACTATGATGCAGTCACAAAAGAACTGGATGCAGGGAATAACTTTGATATTATATACTTGGATCTTAGAAAGGCTTTTGATACTGTTGCACATGGAAGACTGCTGCACAAATTGGAGCAGTGTGGCATTGGAGGCAAGTTGCTGCTATGGATAAAGGGGTGGTTGAGGGGGAGAAGACAGAGAGTGGTAATCAATGGACACTGCTCATCGTGGACTAATGTTATTAGTGGAGTCCCTCAGGGTTCAGTATTGGGGCCTTTATTGTTTTCTGTATTTATAAATGATATTGATGATGGTATATCAGGCTTAATGTCCAAGTTTGCAGACGATACGAAGGTTGGCAGGGTTGTCAAGGACACTACTGACACTATGCTGCTGCAACAGGATTTGGAAAGATTGAGCAGATGGGCTTCGAGGTGGCAAATGAAGTTTAACATAGACAAATGTAAAGTACTACATATGGGAAACAGCAACCCCAGAGCAACGTATCAACTCTGTGGTACTACACTGACAGTGGTAGAGAATGAAAGGGACCTGGGGGTGGTGGTGCAGGCAGATATGAAGTTCTCTGAGTAGTGCAGACGAGCTGCAAGAGTAGCTCATGGTGTATTGTCAATGATATATAGGAATTTTTCTAGCAGGGATAAGGAGGTGATTATTCCCTTGTATAAGGCAATGGTCAGGCCACACCTAGAGTACTGTATACAGGCCTGGAGGCCTCATTTCAGGAAGGATGTAGAGCTGCTGGAACGAGTACAGAGAAGGGCAACTAGATTGGTGAATGGGACAAAGGGGTTCTCTTACGAAGAAAGGCTTAAGTTTTGCAAATTACAGTGTCTGGAAACTAGGCACCAGCGGGGTGATCTGATAGAGGTGTACAAAGCCTTGAATGGTTTGAGCATGCTCAATGCTGATGGGATTCTTCCTCTAGCTCAGAAAAATCACCTGAGAGGGCATAAATTCAAATTGAGGAAAGACAGATGTAGGATAGATGTGCGGAAATTTGCCTTTAGCCAGCGGGTGGTTGGTGGGTGGAACAGACTTCCATCCCTTGTCGTGGAAGTTGATAGCCTAAATAAGTTTAAGGCTCAGCTGGACAGGTATTTCGAACGAACAGAGGGGTGAAGTAAAAGTGGTTATTTTTATTTATTTATGTTACTTTTTTTTTTTTTTTTTTTTTTTTTTTTGGCTGATGCTGCATAAGCTTGCTTTCTTGCATCAAATGCCTCTACTAATGCTAATGCTAATGCTAATTTCCAATCCTTTTCACTTTCTCTGTGTTAATATCACTTGATCCCTTCAAAGCTGAAACTACTTACACGATAAACTAAAATCAATCACATGGACACAAAATGCACATAAACAATATAAAACCAAACCTACACTGAAAACAGCACTGCTGAGCACGGCTACAGGATAGTGTGCAGCAGAAAAGACAGTTCTTAGAGAGAAGTTTTATTAATAACACTTCAGTTAGTTAGAACTGTGGAGCAGAGCACCCTTTCTCATAGCACCAACACTGGGCAGGAGTATGTATAGAGTGTATATTTTTGGAATATGAATATTTCAGGTGGTAGATGACTTTCATCGACCGGTGAAATACCACCACTTTGCTTATTTGAGGCTTGAAGTGGTGAAACCCATGTTTAGTCTCTAGAGCAAAGTTTCCGGTATACCCCTCCCCCCCATATTTCTCCTTCAACCCATGCACGGTACTAAGTACTATAGGTTTTGATACCTTTCGTGTTTGGGGTTTTCATAAAAAAAAAAAAAAAAAGAAAGAAATGGTGTAGTAAGTGCTTTTTTCAACCTATAACACTGAATGACCATTGTGTTTTACAGCTGTGGACACAGGTGTAATTTACAGAGATGTAATTTACTCATGAGCACAAAAAATAACTTTTGGAGCAATAAACAGAGAATTTGGAAGTTTCTCATCATAAATTTTGAATGCTTTGCTGTTGTTGTTATTTGGTTTTTAGGAGCATTAGCAACTAAGACCATATTGCTCCGGGGATATGCAGTGGTCATCATTCCTTGACCTTTCTGCATCCTCTGTATTTGGTGGCTCACGGGCTTGAACCCCGGTCTAATCAAGAAGCATGTGCTACGCGCTGCTGCTCCTGCCCACCTGGCTATGGAGGCACCTGAATGCTTTGCAGCATTTCCAGTTTGGATGTTTTCTTGTTAATTATAGTATCAGTTAAATGTCTATTTTTAACAGCGAACAAAGAACACACCTTTGAAGGCATGCACTGTGAAATCCAGTTGCAATGAATAGCACTATTCCTGGGAAAGATGATGCAATTCTGGAAGACAGTATCAAAAAGTACAGAGTGCTATACAAGCTGGGGGGGGACAATTGTACTGTATACAAATTGTGAATTTCCTGTGAACAAATCATATTTTTTGATTAAGTGGCATCTGTTATAGGCCAAATGACTGTAATGAGATGAAAACAAACAACTATATATATATATATATATATATATATAGACAAAGAGTTTGGACCAGTAAATCAGAATATCTTATGATTGGGGATTTTAACTTTTCAGCTATTGACCGGAACTTGTAGATTGGTCACTCATACAGGTAGAAGAACTTTTCTGGATTTATTGGAGTACTGTTTTCTACATCAGCAGGTTAGAAAGGCAATGAGATAAAGCAATACCCTTGATTCTATTATTATCATCAGTGACTCCTCATGCATTAAGAAGGGTGCCATCTGGGTGGTGGTGCTCGCTGAGAATAAGTAACAATAGTCTTCTCTTTTAGAAGTGTTATTTATTCAAAATAGTGCAACATATGGCAACTTGTTGTGAAGGAGGAGCACAATATGAGATTCAGAAAAAATGATGCCCTTTTTACACTAAAAACATAGTTTTTTTCGTTTAAGAGTGATCTATGGTGTATTCACACCAATATTATATAGATTAAGAATATCCAGATGAAGGAATCACTAGTAGGCAGTGATCATAATCAATTGGTGTGGTGCCTCCTAAAAGATAAAACTATTGTCAAAGGATAAAAGGAGGAGATTTTGCGTTGTTGTTATTTGGTTTTTAGGAGCATTAGCAACTAAGGCCATATTGCTCCGGGGATATGCGGTGGGGTCATTCCCTGACCTTTCTGCATCCTTCGTATTTGGTGATCATGGGCTCGAACCCGTCTAATCAAGAGGCGTGTGCTACGCACTGCTGCTTTTGCCCACATGGCTACGGAGGCGCCTAAGAGAGAGAGAGAGATTTTGCGTTCATAAAGATGTAGTCAGTTTTTAAATTCCCTTCAGTGGGACCAACTGATGTATTACTGACTGAAAATTGTAAAGGTGAATCATTCAAGAAGGTAATCATAGAAGCTAATAAGCTTTTTATACCAACTAAAGTTAGCAGTTTAGACCCAAATAGATATCAGATGTACTAATGAGAGTAGCAGCTGAGAAGAAAACATTATGTTCTATTAAGGAATATAATATTTCCAAACACCAATTTCTTTCTGTTTTATGTATTTCTTAGATATCAGATGTAGACTGAATGTCATTGTTACTATATTATTTGCAACATATAAAGTCATTAACTTTGTGAAGCATTCAATACCAGTTCACAGTGTAGTATCTATAATGTATTTAGTTTTTAAGGCAACTCAATTATATTGCATTATTTATTCTACATATTGAAAATTATTGTACAGTCTCAACACCCATATCATAGGAAGCATTCAAACCCACAAAATTTATTTCTTAAGGGAATATGTTACTCATTGGACCAATCTAGTAGTACTCTTTGTTTAACGTTATGTCCTAGTGCTGGCAGTTATTGTTCTACAGAAATTACAAGAATTAGAGCTAATGAAAATAATGAATTATCCCTGAATACATGGGCTATATGCATAGCCTGCAAATAACCAAAATTTTTAAAAATCTCATATGTGCTGTGTCCCAAGGATGAGGTTCTGCCGTAATAAAGCAGAGAAGAATGTTTGTTTGTTTTGTTATTTGATGTTTTAGGAGCATTAGCAACTAAGGCCATATTGCTCCGGGAATATGCGGTGGTCATCCCTGACCTTTCCGCATCCTCCGTATTTGGTGGTCACGGGCTCGAACCCCGGTCTAATCAAGAAGCGTGTGCTACCCAATGCTGCTCCTGCCCACCTGGCTACGGAGGTGCCCAGAGAAGAATGATGCTGACTATGAGCTTCCTTAAGAAATTCCAAATGACAGAGAAAAAACATTGCATCCACATCATTTGAGAACATGATATTACTGATAGATTGTCAGATTTAAAGGGGAGTAAAGAGAACATTACTATTTATGTGGGCACTGATGATGATAAGTACACATGAGTTGACAATTTACTGGATAAATATAGGACTATGCAAAAAAATGTTGTAACACAGACACAATTAGAATGTGTCTGTGTCTGTCTGCAATTCTGCCCAGACACAAAAGGAGGGACTATAAGCTGAAAGCCTTGTAGATTAACTCAACCTGAGGGACCCTCCAAGACATCTGGGGGTGGGAGGAATTTTTTATTAGTATGGCCTGCACTTGTAGGTAGAAGGAATTGATTTTGCAGAGATGAGATTCATCAGAACAAAGGTGGTGCAAAGTTTTTTGCCAGTATCATTGAGGATACAGTAAGGATCAGATTCTAGTTGGGAAGGGGACAGGGATAATATTGATACGAATTTATTTGCTGATATGGATCGAAGTAATGCTTGCACACATTTCGAGAATTCTTGTTTCTTGCCACAACAGCTGAAATTGGCAAGATATTTGGAGGATACTGGCATTTAAAATGGGCCAGAAGGTCAAGCTAAGGAAACAAGCTTAATAACTTCATGGGTTTTATCAGGGTAGTAAACTATACAAGAACACTTAGTCTTAACTGTGTATACAGTAATGTCAAAAGTGCTGTGAACAAAATGAGTGAATTCAGACTAATACTGACATAATAGGGATAACAAAAATGTGGTACCATCCAGAAATAGGGAATAATGATGAATTTAACTATGGTACATACAATGGAAGAGCACGGAAGATAGAAGGCATGGTGAGGCCATGCTTCTTATCAAACACAACTTAACCACAATAAAAGCTTTCTCAGATTCAGAAGTTAGGCATGCTAGTATAGAATCTGTGTGGTGCATGATAGTTGAAAGCAAAAGTACAATGACAGTAGGAATAATCTGCAGACCAGAAGATTGTGAAGGGAATGATGAGAGCTGCTACATGCAAATGGAATGGGTTAGCAAGTGTGAGCATCTTATTATGGGTAATTTCAATTTGTAACATATTTTGTTCCTACATCATTGGAGCAAGTAGGAGGGAAACTCACCATGGGAACAAAATTTTTAAATCAACTAGATAACTGTTGTTTAGCATGTTAGAGAAATACTCAGGGAAAGAATATTTAGACCCGATCGTTGCCCAGTATTAAAAAGAGTTCTACTAGTCCAATCTCTAAAACCTTCATGTATGAATGTAGGTGCAAAATATGTATTCAGTTTATTAGCAACCATACAGGATCGTTAACATTATACCATTCATATCCAGTGAACCAATGCAATTCCTCTCTTTCCTTCTAAATGCTAACATTGCTATTTGTATCACCATATTAGAGAAAGTACCAAGGACAGTAATATTCTAGACCTGATCATCACCCGCAAACCAGATGACATCACAGGGTTGACAGTACAGAAACCATTAGCAGGGAGTGATCATGGAGTTTTAAGTTGGGTGACGAGGGTAGAGATAGCAGTTGTTAAAGGCAAACGAATGGATGGGTTTTAATTTCAGGAAGGAGATTATGACAGCTTGAAGTGCTCCATCAGCTCTATCAACTGGGGAAATAGCACAGAGACTGCAAATACATTTCGATTATGGCATAACTTTAATAAAGCTATAATCATGGCATTCTTTAATGCACACACATATATATATGCATTAAGCTAGTCAGTCTAATACAGCAAGAAAGATGACATGGGACAGTTACAGAGATACAAGTGGAAAGTGCCTCATCAAGACTATCGACCAATAATCCAGGAAAAATGCATGTGCCAATGGCAGTTATCATGGGAAAATCAACCTAATAATAAACTTTGAAGTATCAAGCCAAACCTTGAGCGATGGCCTTCCAGCTTTAGTTCACTCCGACATCAGGAGGTAATATTGGCTCGTCTGCGAATAAGTCACACAAATATCACTCATGGTTATCTTTTAAGAGGAGAGATACCCCCTCAATGTCATCACTGTAATACAATGCTCTCAGTGAAACACATTCTTGTTGAATGCACAAAATATACAAGAGAACGCCAGAATCTTTGCACTTCAGCCACAACAAAAGATCCTACACTTACATCACTTTTAAACGATGAAACAAATGTCTCAAGCATTTATAACTTTCTCAAGATGATTGAAGTATATCACCTCCTTTAGTTAGCTAAAAAAAATTACTTTCGGGTTCCTTTTTTCCATTTTCTCTATTTGAGAAGAAATGGCATGCATAGTTACCATATGTATGGCGCACTATGGTCATAGTTGCCGATGCGCCCAATAAATCCCAAAACAAACAAACAAAAAAACAAACAGAGATACAAAAAGTGCTGAAGCCTATGGAAGCTATATGTTGATCTGTGATAGCACCACGGAAAGGGTTTAGTTGGCAAAGGCAGATTATGAGAAATCACTGGCTAAGAGAGCAAAGAATGAGTACAAAGAATTTTTCATGTATGTAAATACAAAGAAGAGAAGAAGAAACCAGATTGGACCTTTGTGTAATAGGTGCAGGAAGGTCTTAGATAACCCAGCTGATGCTACACATGAATTGAACAGGTACTTTACTTCAATACTTACAGAATAAAGGTCCTACATAGCGAGAGGAAACTGCAAATGATGCTGGGAAGCATGAAACTAGCAATTTCAAAATTTTTTATTATTTATTATAAGAACTTTCAAGCCTAAAGGCAAATAAGCCCCCCGAATTTGATGGCATATATCCAGTAATTCTGAGGGAGGCAGCAAGAGAATGCATTAAACCATTAAGGTTAATTATGAGAGCATCACTGGACTCAGGAGAAATTCCACTGAATGAGAGAGAGAGAGAGAGAGAGAGAGAGAGAAAATCTTTATTGCAGCCTAAGGAAAGAAAATGATGGAGAACTTAATGTTGCAACCAACCCATCATGGCACGTAGAGCCAGGTGTTACAATACCAAGATGTACAAAGTGAAGTAAACTAAAAAAAAAAACTCAGTCTAACTGATGTCATTGCACAGAAAACACCTTCTTTCCATATCTTTTATCACATGCGAATTTGTTAAGGTTAGCATCAAGTTTGTAGACCTGGGAAAGCATCTGAAAAGAGAGGAATTGATCTGTCAGGAAAAGTCTCAAATTCTGGGTGGCCAGTCTAGGAGTAGTCCGCAAGGCAGAGATAGGGATTCTCCAGCAGCATGTATCCCATATGGATGGCTCGGAGATAAGTCCTGCAACCATTTTCATTGTGACAACCAACCTCTGGGAATCAATAAGCTCAGAGAGACGGGGAATCCCCATTGCATTTGTTAATGCTGTTGTTCAAGCTTGTGGCAGCAGATTGGAGTTCCAATTGGCCCATTTCAGTAACCAATATTCAGATGCAATGAGAGGCTTTTTAGTTGTTTGGGTGGATGAGGCTCAGACTTCCAATGTGTATAGTAATGGTGGGTAGATAATCATTCTGATGTATTTCTTGAATATTTTGGGATCTTTAATGTGCAACAGATTTTATTTTGTTGTCTAACAAAGACTCTAAGCACACGAAGCAAGTTTATCCAGCTGCATATTAAAACAGTTAGTTAGTTAGTTATTTGGTTTTTAGGAGCATTAGCAACTAAGGCCATAATGCTCCGGGATATGCGGTGGTCATTCCCTGACCTTTCCACATCCTCCGTATTTGGTAGTGACGGGCTCGAACCCCGGTCTAATCAAGAAGCATGTGCTATGCACTGCTGCTCCTTCCCACCTGGCTACGGAGGCGCCTTATTAAAACAGAGTTTAGGGTCAAACATTACACTTAAGTCTAAGAATGTGAAGTAAAAACAGGGATTTGGGTGTTACCAAAAGCGAGAGCAATCACAGGATTGGTCTTCAGGCCAAAGTGCTGTAGAAAGGATGTGATTTCCAAAAGATTTTTTTATGTATTACTAATACATAAAGGCATATCTAAAAATGAAGTGGGTAACTACTGACTGTTCAGTCTGATATCAGTGGTAGGGAAAATCATGGAATCAATGATCAAGAGTGCAGTACAGGATCATTTGACCAGAAATCACATTCAGAAGGAAACAAAAGCAAAATTATGTTTCAACAACCTTGTAAACTATTTTGATAGAGTCAATCATGAGCTGGATGTAGGAAATAATTTTGACATTATTTACTTAAATTTCAGCAAAGCATTGGACTCATTCCCACATGAGAGGTTATTCTATAAACAGGAACACCTTGGAATTATAGGAAAAATTCTTAGATAGATTGTAAGGTGGCTACAGGACAGATGGTTGTAAGTAATGGTTATTCTTCAGATTGAGCCAACATACAAAGTGGTTTCTCAAAGATTGGTACTGAGACCATCATTGTTTTTGATTTTCTTAAATGACATTCCTGAAGGGATACAGGGCATGATGTCAAGATTAGTAGAGTAGGAGTAAGAGTAGATTTAATAATCAGTGTCAACCAGCACTTCTTCAGGATGACTTATATAGACTTCAGGGATGATCAGAAAAGTGGTAGCTAAATTTTAATGCAGCAAAATGCAAGGACTTACACTTGGAATAGTAATCCCAGAATAACATGTGCACTCGGTGGGGCTGAGTTAAAAACAATAGAGGAAGAAAGGGATTTGGGAGTTATGACACAGCCAGATACAAAGTTCTCTGAACAGTGTTCACAGGTGGCAAGTAAGGCCCATGGTGTCCTATCAATGATTTATCATACATTTGTTTGTAGAGAGGGATGTCATAATCCCACTGCATAAGGTAATTGCAAGACTGCACTTGAAATACTGTGTTCCGGTATGGAGACCACACCTAAAGAAAGATATGTTTCTTTAAAGGATCCAAAGATACACAATGTACCTGGTGAGATTGGCAAAGAAGTGGCCATATGAGGAAAGATTTCAAATGTGAGAAGACTCTGAATATGTGGAATTTAGTAACTAGGCACCTAGAGGACCTGACAGAGTTGAAAAGGCTCAGAAGGGAGAAAGTAAAACGAATGATGCGAAATTTTCACTGTTATAAATGATTCTAGAACTAGGGATCATAATTTCAAATTACGAGATTTAGACCAGTTTGCAGGAAGTTTTCTTTTAGTTAATGAGTTGTTGGTTACTGGAATAAGATGCCTCCATGGATGGTTGAACTGACAGTTTGGAGAGTTCAAAGGTCAGTTGGACAGATACTTGTGTGAGGAAGGAGTCAGATATGTATTTTGTTTTGATCTATTTATTAGTTTGATTATTATTATTATTATTTCTTTTTTTGGATGATGCAACAAATGCCTCTGGCTTCCTTGCACCATATGGCTAATACTGACAAAATATTTTTTTGCTAAAGACTTCCCATAATTTGCCTTTGCCTGCCTATCATCCTGAGTAACTTAATCACATGCTAGGTTATACTTTATTGTAGGACTCAGTAGCCCCTGACAATTTACAATCAGATGATGCATTTTTATTTTCTGTCACTAAGCTCATCACAGTTCATCCAGCATCCACATTGGCCCAAATCTTGAATAATATCTCTTGGTTGGAATAAAATGCTCTTAATGGCATCTAGGATTACTTCTTTGAACACTTCCCATTTGTCATTTATATATTTCAACATCAACAATTTCCCACAACTTTCAACATCAATAATCATTAATTTTCCTGTTGAAAAGACTAAAATATGTCCAAATTGATTATAATTATCTTTGCAAAAACTTTCCCTTTACTCTTAACAGTAGTTATTTCTTTGAATAAATTTGATATCAATATGCTATGCTATGATCACTGTCACTTTACTTGAGAATCCTTTACTTATCCTTTACACTAGGAATCACTATTGATCATCAGATCAAGAATATTGCTTTCTCTTGTTGCCTTTCTAACATGTTGGTGTAGAAAGCAAGCATCTTCAAAGCAAGAAATATTTTTCTACTGAGTAAACTGCCATTGACCAGTGATTTCCAATCCATCAGTATGAAGGAAACAAAATGAAATGTGTTTGATGGTATTTCTCATTGTTCTTATTTAAATAAATCAGTTATAATTACTTAAATGAAATAAAGTGTTTTAACCTTATAAATAAAGTAAAAATGATCATCTAAAGCAGCGGTTCCCAACCTTTTTTGACTCGTGAATCCCTCTCAAATCGTATAACATTTCAGAATTTTTATTATAAAATGTTTCGAGTACTACGTTTTTATAAGTGACATTGCATAATAATAAAAATTATTATTAAGTATTATTTGTACTTTGTAAAGCAGTTATTAATCAGTCCAAACTAGATTTCGAACAGGCTAAGGGTAGAAAACTTGCTTCTTGTCCAAATGGTAGCTGAGCATTCTGGTCTCTTGATAAAGCTATTGGCCACAATTTTTGTCCATCTCTGTCAAAACCAGATGGTTCTGTTGCCACATCAGCCAAAGATAAAGCTGACCTGCTAGCATCCTATTTTTCCTCCTACTCATGTTTTGATGATCTTGGCAAATCACCTCAAACCATTCCCAGTACACTCCATTCAGTGCCACCTGTGGTTTTCCGTTAAAAGGATGTCAGAGGGATTTTGATGAATCTGATGCCAAGAAAGCTCCAAATTCTGATGGTATTTCTACAATTGTTCTCAAAACCTGTGCCCCTCAACTTATTCCTGTTTTGTGTTGTCTTGTTTCACTTTCTTATTCCAAAGGTGTTTTTCCTTCTGCTTGGAAATTTGCTCATATCCAGCCAGTTCCTAAAAAGGGTCACAAATCTCTTCCATCCAATTATCGTCCCATTGCAATTACTTCTACTCTTTCCAAAGTAATGGAGAAATCAATTAACCGCCAACTCTTAAACTATTTAGAAACCTTCCGTCTGATCAATGATTGTCAGTATGGATTCCGTCAGTGTCATTCCATTGGTGATACTCTGGCATATGTTGTCCATCTATGGACAAATTCAATGGAAAAGTTCGGTCAAACACAAGCAGTTGCTCTTGACATCTCAAAGGCTTTCAGTCGTGTTTGGCATAAAGGTCTTCTAAATAAGCTTTCATCCTATGGTTACCAGGTGTTCTTTGTAATTGGGTATCTAGTTTTCTCTCTGACGTCTCACTGCGGGTGAAGGCAGACAGCTCTCTGTCTTCTAACTTCTCCGCAGATGTTAGTGTCCCCCAAGGTTCAGTTCTTTCTCCACACTTTTCCTCTTGTATATTAATGACCTTCTTCCATTGACCGGAAATCCTATCCATAGTTTTGCTGATGATAGCACACTGTTTTCCACCTTCTAGTCTAAGAAACCTTGCCCTGCTCGAACAGCTTCAACTTCTCAAGTATCCACTGCCAAATCTTTAAATGTTTATCTCCATGTAATTCTCCAGTGTGGCAAAGATAACTTAATTTCAATCCTTCTAAAACTCAGTCCTGTCTTATATCTTGCAAAAAGGATTCTTCTGCTCCTATGCTTATCTTTTGTGACACTCCTATTTCTAGGCAAAATGATATATCTCTTTTGGGGATCTAATCTCTCTTGGCATAAAGCACATTACAAATATTGCTTCCTATGCATCAAAAAAACTGGGTGTTCTCTTTTGCTCTTGGCATTGCTTTTCTACCAAACAGTTGTTGACTCTGTAGAAATTGCAAATCTGGTGTACCATGACACATCGTTCCCACATCTGGGAAGTTGCCCCCAAAACTTCTGTCAGGCTTCTAGATTCCATTAAAAAGAGGGCAGTTAGGTTAATTAATGTTGAATCTGTAACAGTCTCTCCATGCTCTGTCTCACAGATGTTCTTTTCCTGTTGCATGCCTTTTCTATAGATACTTCCATGGGCACTCTTTATTTCCCACTCTCTCTTTCAAAGCAGTCCGAACATGTGCTGCAACCAGTCAACATCCTTTTACTGTCCAAGTTCAATCCCACAGATCCAACTTTTCTTCTTCCTCATTTATTCATTCAACTTCTGTTTTTTGGAACACCCTTCCTTCATACTATTTCCTGAGAATTACAATCTGCAGAACTTTAAGTCTAATTAATGTCAACAAGTATTTTCTTTCATCTTTTCAAATTTAAACCTGTGCATGGTACTAAGTACTATAGGTTTTAAAAAAAAAGTACGTATACATAACAATGATCCTTGAGAAAAAAAAATTTAGTGTGGAAAACATATTTATTTAAAAAAAAGGGGGTTGTTTATACATGGGTAATGCACTTCCATCATTTTTACTACCCAGGTAGCATGCATACATCGTTTGATTATATCTCATATTGTGAATACCTTCACAACAAGTTCCAGTGGTATTGCACTGCTTTGAATGAGTAACACTTCGCCAGTGGAGAAGACTAATGTTACTTATTCTCGGCGGATACCACCACTCAGACAGCACCGCTTGAAAAATGGTATGAGATAAAGATCTCTGTTATCTACATTCTGTCCCTATTAGACTTAGGAAAGCAAAAAAGGTGTAGAAAAGTGATAGTAGGAGAGGCAGAAGAAGAAATGGCTTTGAAAGAGGAAAGGGACAGTTACTCCTTATACTCACACCACTCAAAAACTCATCGAATAGGCAACACTTCCCCAGTAGAGAATAATGTTGTTACCTATTCTCGGAAATTCCGTGATTATCAAGCTCTCCAGATGGCACTGTTTTGAAGCTTGTTGTCTTGTCCTCGGTGAGTGAGCGGGTACCCTGATGTTGCAATAGTGACAACCCAGTTAGGAAGTATAACTCCACAATATGAGAGATGCTTGTGGTGTGCATGGTTTAATCTAAAAACTATTTCTTGACTAAATGTCTAAGAGTATGAAAAAGGTTGTTTATGCTTGGGTAATGTACTTTCATCATTTCTACTACCCAGGTAGTATGCATGCATTGTTTGATTACATCTTGCATTGCCCATGCATAAACAACCTTTTTCATACTCTTAGACATTTAGTCAAGAAACAGTTTTAAATTAAACCATGCACAACAGCAAGTGTCTGTAGCCGAGTGGTCAGGAGCAGGAGTGCAGTACACACGCTCCTTGAGTAGACCAAGGTTCAAGCCTCTGACTGCTAAATATGGTCAATCTGCAAACTTGCACTGGACCAGCGTGGCAGATTATGGTCCATTTCCCTCAGTGGGTTGATAATGGCTGCAGTGGCTTCCATCCTGCAGTGAGTTGATAATGGCTGCAGTTTACTCTTTTTTTTTTTTTTTTTTTTACACCATCAAGCATCTCTCATATTGTGGAGTCATACTTCATAACTGGGTTGTCACTATTGCAACAACAGGGTACTTGCCCACCCAATGATGAGTAAGCCAACAAGCTTTGAAACTGTCCCGTCTGGGTGGTGGTATCCACCGAGAATAAGTAACATTAGTCTTCTCCACTGGCGAAGCGTTACTTATTCAAAGCAATGCAATACCTCGGCAACTCATTGTGAAGGTATTCACAATATAAGATATAATCAAACGATGGATGTATACTACCTGGGTAGCAGAAATGATGGAAGTGCAGCACCCATGCATAAACAACCATTTTCACAAACTCTTGGACATTTAGTCAAGAAATAGTTGTTGATATTTATTTAACATGAAATACTGTAAGATAGTAAAGTAATTTTAAGGAATTGTGGGATATGTGGTTTCTTTCTTTGGCAATTCTGTACTTTTTATTTAATTTTATTTTACTTTATTGTTTATTATTAGTTATATTTGGTAGTTTACAGTAATTACCTATGTAAATCTAAGCAAAATTTTAAAATTATGATATTAGGATCCCCTATAAATGATTACATCTACCCATATATTTCTTTTGTCTGTAAATTGCATGTGTTCTCTGGTCAGTTTGCCTGTTTGCTTGATGAAAATACCCCAGTTTCTGGGGAAAAAACCTTGCTATCTGTGCCTGAGACAGACTAACTCAGCCATGGAGTGAAAAAGTCCACTAAAGTTCCTCGCATCATCGACGGGATTCGAACTTAGGTCTTTTCCACCCGGTGTGGGGAGGACAGTGATGATACCACTGTGCTACCCCATGCAGACTGTTAATTTAAGCAGACTCCATTACAGAATTTTTAGTGCGAACCCCCCGGAACACTTTCATGAATCCCTAGGGGTTCACGAACCACTGGTTGGGAACCGCTGATCTAAAGGAAGCCTATTAGGATTTTAAAGTTAGCTAGACCAGAAATTTATAAACTATTACCTCATCACAGTCTTCTAAAGCTGCATCATATAACTTCAATTTCAGTTTGCATGCGGCACTGAAGAAAAAAGACAGAAAGAGAGAGCAAAATTGATGAAGTATTAAAAGTAATTAGGTCACATAAATTTTGCTTGAATATACATAGCTGATAATGAAGAAAACCTGGAGATTTCAATAAATTATCAATATTACTTGTTGTATGCCATAGAGGAAGCAGACCAGTATAAATTTTTGTAATTCTAAAATCCACTTCTTCTTGTGTGGTCTATGATAAGAATTCATATACAAAAGTAATCCTAGGAAGAAGCATATCCAACCTAAGCAATGTGCACTGCCATTTAAAAACGTTTTTCCTTCCACTTTTGTGTATATCTAATTCAATGGCTTAGAGAAATAATGTCATATGGCTTTAAATTTAGACATACTGTTTCATTTAATCTAAACAAAAAACAGATCTATTCTGATTTGTTTCAATTTTGCCCGAAACTTGTCTTATAAGTATAATATTCCTATTAAGACATTTAACATGTGGATTAGTCTTCTATACAAAAAAATTATTATAATTGTTAATTGGCTTAATGTCAATAATTCAAATTCTAAGAAGTTCAACATTAGTCTGCTGAAAAAACAACTACATGAAAACTTTGTTGTAGCCCCAACTGATAAAATAATGAATAACTATAGCATACTCTGTAAAAAAAACTATTGTGATAAACTTAACAGTGAGTTATAAAACAGTAATACATATAAGGTAATTAATAGTAATTCACACATTATTATAAAGCAACTTATGGCAAAATATAAAAAAGTAAATGTTAAAATTAACAATACAAAATTTCCTTTTGTATATCTAACACCTAAATTCCATAAATCCCTGGTTGGATTTAGATACATTACTTCCTGTAAATATAATTATATAAAGGCACACCGAGTAAAATACTGGAAAATCTGCTCAATATACAGGTAGTTCTCGACTAGTGCGCGCTCGTAAAGTGGGAATTTATTTCCCATAGACATAAGGTTAAAAATAGGGGTTAAGTTCTCAACAATGAAATTAGTAAGCTGATTAGTTTATGTTTAAACAATGATTGACTTATCGAAAGAAATGAAAACGAAGCCTGTAAAAAAAGCAAATTATAATAATAGAGAAATTATTTATGACTTACAAATGTTAAAGAATGTTCATCATCATCGACTAAATGCACACTCGTTGATCACTCATTATTAGCTCGGCACTCACTGCTTTGTTGCACAAGGAGTTGTCATCTTCAGAAATGTTTCAAAAGGCGTTTGTTTCCAAGATAATCTTCTCTTTTAATTATAAATTTCACGATTGCATGGATAAGCATTTTTTTAACAGCACACAAATTGCAACTAACACGATTCATGTGGAGTAACAAGTTTACGAAGCTTAAAAAAAAAAGGAATGAAGAGAAGATTCTGAAAATTTATTTGTTTTTTATGTGACTGAAGATTTCAGTAAAGGGGAAACACATTTCACCATAATAACATAAAAAAAACCACACAATTCCAGCTATCGGTATTTTCACAAATGCAAGAATAGTGCTAAAATACGATCTTCATGTTATCATGAGAGATACTAGTGAACAGATTATTGAAATCTACCATTTATAATTTCCCATTTATAATTTCTTGAAGTAACAGAAAAGCCCAATAAACTGGAAAGTGCAAATTGTTTTTATTGTTTTATGGTTGTGACCTCCAGAAATGTGCTTTAGAAAAAATATCACAAAGGCGTTTAAAATTGATTGTTATAACGGAGCATATGATAATGATGAAAGAGTAGTGCATTTTAATGATTTGAATTGGTAACTAATACAATTTACAAACCACGCTCACGACTTTTTAGATGGCTTTAAGGTCACGCTCGTGACTTTAAAAATGACATTTCAGAGAGATAAATAGCTTAGTTATACAGTGAAAATTTCAACTTCCAAGATCTTGAAATGAATTACCAAAAAACAATGTGTTATTAGGTTCACATTATGATATTTTAATGATACGATGGTGTCTCTGGAACTGATTAATATCATAAAGCAGGGTACATTGTATTGTATAGCTACACATGTGGTTTGGAATGTGGTATTTATGAAAGTTTAGCATTCATTTTTTGCAATTAATGTTCATATTTTTGATTTTGTTGATACTTGATACTGGGGAAAAAAAACTTGTAAACCGGGGAACTCATAAAGCGAGAACTGCCTGTATTTATCGATAATCTACGTAACCCTAAATTTATAAACAATAGCACTCCAGTATTACAAACTCTAGCATCATTTGAAAATCAGATTCAATATATAGGTACATGTGATTTCAATAATCTGTTCACTAGTATCTCTCATGATAACACGAAGATTGTATTTTAGCACTATTATAATGATTACCATAATCTATTATGTTGCAACAAATCTTACTAGTCTGGACTATTAGACTTATGCTTACTGAACCACTGTACTTAATGGATCCACTTTATTTATACAAAATAAAGGTATTGCTATGGGAGCTAGCTATTCTTGTGCGGTGGCCAATCTTTACACTATTTTGAAAAAGATAGTAGTAATATTATGTACAGATTTGTAGATGACCTGCTTGCTTTAAATCAACCTAATTTTAAAGAAAGTATAGATAATAGATCTAACTACAGAATGTACTGATGATAATGATCATATGTCAGCGGCTTAATTGGATATGCTGTTTTCAATTAAACCTGATCATGTTGCTATCACTGTATATGACAAAAGAGTCATTTAACTTTAAAACTATCAGTTTTCCTAATTGGATATCCAGTATTTCTAAAGAGTTTCATAGTAAAAAAATAACAATGCAATGCAATGCTTAACAATATTTAAAATCTACAATAACAGCAGTACTGCAAGTAATGTGTACTTGCACATTAGTAATTAAACATAATGGTGTACCATCTAATTTCATCAAATTCCATTTTAAATGTATGTTATGTGCATGCAATAAAACTGACACTGTTTGCAATGATATACAGACAGCAGAGTTATAATTTTATGGATTTCCCATAAATATTACCCCTTTTTCTGAGTTTGCATCTGTCTGCGTGATGGGTGTTTGTATATATTTGTATGGTTGGCCGTGTCATTAGCCACTATATATGTCTTATAGTAATCAGAATGTATACCAATATGGCTAATGGTGTTTTCCCCCTTTTAAAAACTCCTACATTCCAGAGCATATGACCGTAAGTCGTATTTTGCCATGCTATGTATATAGTTTTTCAATTTTATTTTATTTTGGCTCTAATTTTTAACGTTTACTAATTAACATCTACTAATTAATGTATTACTAACTCCAGCATTTACATGTTTTCACTTCAAGCATTGTGTGCTTGAACATCACTTAGCAGCAACTTTGAAAGCTAACTTGGCCATTTTGTTCCTGCCATTGCATAGTAAGAATGCATGCTACTTAGGTGCTAATTACTTTGCTTTTTTACTCTGTACTGTAACTATGTCACTACAGTAATACCACAAAGTTATGCGATAGGTGGGTCCGACGAAAATCGCTTAAGTCGAATTCACGTAAGTTGGGGTACAACTTTGCATATAAATACATATAAATTTTGTTTAATTGGGACCAAGGACTAACAAAAACACTAGTTTAGAAGAAAAATATTTAATAAAATTGCAGTTCTTTATACATATTAATACAAAATATGTATTAAAAAAATAAATGAGTTACGTAAAAAAGTTATTTCGATGTCGATGGCTTCATAAAATCTAACAAATTCGTCTGACGACATAGCGCCTTCTTTTTTTCATGCAGAAGTTCTTTGTAGCAAGCTAATAATTTTTTTATTCCTTGCTTTGTAGCTATAATGCGTTCTTCGTTGGAGTCTATGTTTTCTAAAATTTTTAAGCCCTTTTCAACTGAGCTGAGACCTTCTGTCAAGCTTGCAATTGTCATGTGCTTTTCTGGTGGAACTGGGTCTGAAGTGTCGGATATTTCAGTGACGTTTTGCTCATGCATCTCTATGAGCTCATTCATTGTCAGCTCCTGACTATGTGAATCCAACAGCTCGTTGACATCATCACCATTGACTTCCAAATCTAATTGCCTGGCAAGATTAACAACGTCTATCACATGAGCGACATGATCGGTTTCTGGCGTTTTCATCTCGTTTTTGAAAAAAAATGGACAAAGTTTCTTCCAGGCACTATTCAATGTTTTTTTTTGTGAATTTCATCCCAAGATTCTTCAATGATTCTTATGGCATCTAAAACATTGAATTGTTTCCAAAAGTCTTTAACAGATATCTCACTATTTTGTCTCATAGCTTCATTCAGATGTGCAAACGAACGGCTCTTGTAGTAAGCCTTGAATGTTTTGATGATTCCCTGGTGCATCGGTTGAAACAAGCTGGTTGTGTTTGGAGGCAAAAACACAACTTTCACACGTGGGTCGAAATTAATTAGACTGGCAGGAGGGTGACCGGGTGCATTGTTAATAAGAAGCATCACTTTAAATGGAATCTGTTCAGACTTGCAATAATGTTCGACTTCGGGTATGAAGTGGTGACCAAACCAGTCCTCAAAAACGGAAGCTGCCACCCAAGCTTTATGATTTGACTTCCAAATCACTGGTAAGCTAATTTTAGATAGACACCAAACGAAAAAATCAAGAACCGCGTAACTTTTTTTTTTTTTTTTTTTTTGATTTGGTAGTTGTTGGCGCATCGGCTTCTGTGGCCATATTGCACCTCCCAAGGTTTTTGCAGTACTTTGATCCAAGCCCGAGGCGGGAATCGAACCCGCGACCTTTGGGTTGCCAGGCAGGTACTTTTACCCACTCGGCTAGCCCGGTCGGCAACCGCGTAACTCCGAGTTCGTGTAAGTCAGGGTAGCGTAAGTCGGGGTATTACTGTATCTTTGTACCAACAGTCCCTGTATACCAGTGAACAGCCAAACTTGTACCTGCCTATAACTAAATTAAATTTATTTATATATAAAATTATGTTTTATATATTATTTACTGTATTTTGATATTTTGTTTTACTGGTATTTGGTCACAGAAATGGATAGTGATAAATGCTAATTACTTTTATTGGAGCATCAATGTGTGCTGGTCTCTGACTGAGTATTATTATTACTCCTATTACATTTTATATTCTTACCTTTTCCATATTTCATACTTTTGCTTTTATTTTAGCATTCTTCCTACTTTATTTAATTAGTATATGCTATCAAATGTTATGGTTTTTGGCTCTGGTGGCTTATATTCTGGTATATATTGGATTATAATAGTATATAAATGATACTAATTACAAAAATGTATTCATTAAGACTATCTTGCACATCAGGACAAGCAAGCAAAACACATAATACTGTAAAACCACATAAATCCAGAATTCAAAAATCTGGCACTCTTTTTGAAAACTTTTCAAAATTTTCAAAAAGAGTGCCAGAAAACATAATTCCAACAATCTAGAAATTACTCTGTAAGTCTCACAGCTTCACATTTCTTTGCATGCTGTTGCTTCTCTATCTATATGCAACTCAATTCTTCTAAAATCATAGTTGGGAAAGTTGCCTTTTTGGACAAATGAAAATGTGTAAATCAGTGAATGTGATGTTTTTCACAGTGCTACTAATTATGACTGATAGCTAACTTCTGCTGACTGACCTGTCAGTGAAACTGCATGTGATATAAACTTACAAAAAAAAAAAAAAAAAACAGTGGCCAGTTCTCCCCCACCCCTTGAGGCATTGTTCACTGAAAAACATGAAATGGCTCTGACAGAAGGCAGCAGCATGCATTAATGAAAATTTTTGACAAATGGTTGTAGGGGATACCCCCAGAGTTGTTTAAAATTTGGAAACTAGAAGCCTCTAAGAAAGCAGCAACCACTCCAACAACTTTTTTGTGCCTATGTTTCTTGATTGTGGGCTTATTTTTTTCTAAAAATCATGTAGAGAAAAGCTAATCATGTAGATAAACTGGCAACAAGTGATTGTTTGATGGCCAATTATCTGCAAAGCAGGCCATGGTTACATTCTGTGTACTGTTGATGCCATGTTTGTTTACCTCTGGTTGGAATTTGCAGAGGTAAACTTTTTAAGCCACTCTAGAGACAAAAAAACATATTATGGTATTTTTATTCTGAATGATGACCATTTGTTATAACTTTCTTGCACACAATATACTTTTTCTACTACTGTTTAAAAGTAGTTTACATGCAATCCTGAGATGGTTTAATGATTTTCTCACAAAACTTTAAAGATAGAATCAAAAAACTCTGTTGGATACCAGAACACGGAATCCCAGGTAACGAACAGGTTAATCATACAGAAAAAGTAACAACAAATCTCACATCCAAATTTCAAAATACCATTCAGAGATTATAAATATGTCATTTAGAAAGGAAAGAAAAAAATGGCAGCAACAGTGGCAAAATCAAGGAGAATCAAATCAAGCATGAGAAAGGATAGACAAGAAGTCATTCTGACAAGATAAATAGGGCACACATAACTCCCCTCAGGATAAGGATGTTGTTGTTGTTATTTAGTTTTTAGGAGCATTAGTAACTAAGGCCATATTGCTCCAGGAATATGCGGTAGTCATTTCCTGACCTTTCCGCATCCTCCGTATTTGGTGGTCATGGGCTCGAACCCCAGTCTGATCAAGAAGCATGTGCTACGCACTGCTGCTCCTGCCCACCTGGCTACGGAGGTGCCTCAGGATAAGGAGAGGACCTACTCCAGTGCAATGGCTGCAGTATACTACTAACAGTTCAGCATTTCATCATTGACTGCATGCAGTTTACCACATAGTGACAGAGCTTCTTATCTAAAATATAAGATCCTCTCACCCTTAAACAACTTTTGGAAGGCCAGTCTAATGTACTGGAACTTTTCAAATACCTAAAGTGGTTACATTTTTATAAGCAGATATAACACAGAACAAAGAAAAGTAAACTAAATAAAGATAGGTAATAAAGACCCTGTAAAAAAATAACCAGAAATGCTGGTAGCAATTTCAGAGGACTCTGGAAAAATGCTTAAATCTATCATGCAAAACCATTTGGAAGGTACAGTGTAACTTTAGCAGCTTTTGCCCACAACAAAAGCTACTGCTGTTATAAGCTTACCTGCCAGTGGCAGGTAATACTCCAATGACAAATAACATTTATTGACAATGATTTTTAACTTAGAATCCTTTCAGATCTACAACATAAAATATAATGTTAATATGCCTCCATCGTATTGTTCAATAAGTGGGCTTTGTAATAAAACTTCAAATTTTGGGTCATATCTTGTTAAGGGCATGAAAGTAAGTTTTCTTTATAGATTTTGGGGTGCTAAACACAGAAATAGTGCTTAACGTGGCTGCACTCTATTTACTTTTTTATCTTTGTTCCATTGCTGTGATGTCTTGACAGAAGCACTCACCACGTTCGTTGCTGAGAGCACCACAGTTTGACCAGAAGAAACCCAGGTATGAGTGCAAGAAATGCATCTTCAGTGACATGTTGCACCCCAGTTTTTTTGTAAGAAGTAATGAGATCCTCCATAAGCTGCCTGTAGTTGCAAGCTTTAACATTTCCTAGAAAACCAGTCAAAACATTTTGAAAGGGTTTCTACGCTGATTTATTGCTATCACTAAGGACACATTCGAACTGTTCGTCTTTGAAAAGCTGACTTATTTGTGGACAATGAAAACACCTGCCTTAATCTTCTCTATACTAAATCTTAGGAATTTCTCTTGCAAGTATGTGAATGCAGGACCGTTCACTGCCAAAGCCTTCACGAAATTTTTCAAAAGCACCAGTTTGATGTGGAGTGGTGGAAGCAAAATTTTTTTGCAAATTAAATTATCACCCTTTGCATGTGCAAAGGGTGATAATTTAATTTGCAGACTGGTGCAAGATTTTATGTTTACTGCACGAACTTTCCATAACTGCCACTAGAGGCACTCAACCTGATTGCTACTGAGCAGATCTGTGTGCGCATGCCGGTACGTGCCGAGCTAGTGTTGCACGAAGAGTTTTTTTAGCCACATGTCGCTGATGTATGGTGTCAGACATACAGATTGAACAACAATATGTGATTTGTTATTGTGTCAAACAGGACTTAAATGCATCAAAAACAGTTAAAAAGATGAATGAAGCGTATGGTAATGAGTGTCTTGGTAGGATGGCGATGTTCCGGTGTGAAATGGTTTCTCCATCAAGACAATGCCAAGCCCCATACCACTAATATTGTACAGGCAGTGATCATTGCCATAGGCACCGAGGTTCTGCAACACCCCCCACCATATTCACCGAACTTATCCCCAGCATGATTTCTTCCTGTTTCCATGTCTGAAAGGCAAGGGTGTCACATCTGACGATGATTCTTGCAGAGCCACAACGGAAGCACTTCACAGTCTTTTGAAAAATGGCTTGCAAGAAGCATTTAATGCGTGGGTATGATAGTGGTAAAAGTTCAAGAGAGAGTATTTCAAGGAGAAATCCACAGAAGATTTAGATGACGACAATTAAGATAAAATCTTGCACCAGTCTGTGAATTAAATGATCACCCCTTGTATATATATATATATATATATACTGCTAACAGTATTTTTACTATACATCATATAAACTTGAAGAGAGAGAGAGCAAATTTTTTTCTTTTTTTGAGAGGTCATTAAGAATTCTTCCAGTCTCTGATAGGATTTGAACCCAGTCCTCTCTAAACATGTTACAAGTGAGAAAACCACTACACTATCACAGAAGGCAACTAAGAAATTTACACAATTGTATGTGCATGATAATACAGAAGCTTTCAATGCATGTTTGACAATTTAAAGTTGTCAGATGGTCTATCATAGGGGATTTACACACTAATAATTTTTCCTGTAATTATATGATGGGTTATATAATAATATTATATAATATTATTATTATGAAACTGTTACCAAGTTTGCAATACTGCCTTATCACACCTTGTGGCAATACTACTGTAACAGTTTGGATAATTACCTAATACAAATAAATGTAATATTTCTCAATACCAGGTGCTGTTTGAAGTACTACAATCTGAAGGCAACTATGGTGGTGGATGCATGCATACCATATAATGATTAATGCCAATACACAAAAAAAAATAAATAAATAACTTTGTTTATTCTATTAAAAATATTTATATGTAAGTCTAAATTGGATGTATGTTTTGTCATCATTTATATTCAAAGTTTAGCCATGTATAAAAACTTTTTAAGGACTTAACTGAACCATGCTTTCTGTATGTGCTGACTATAACTAAAGTTCCTCTATTGTGACATATTATATTTGAAGAGAAAATCAGTTAATGTGGAAGATTCATATTTGGTATCCACTATGGAAAGATAATTCAGACAAGGATTATTAAAAAAAAAAAAAAATGGTTCCAAATGTAGCCACCAGAAACATACATTGGGTTGAACAAAAGCAAATGAGAGTTGCACTAATAGAGACAATGTAGAGTAGGCACTTGATGACTTTCATAATCATATGTGAGATTACTAAACATTATGCAATTTATGTTATTAAAAGACAATGTACTAATAGTGAACTATTTTATAAGAATAACAGTAGATTATCAGCAGTGTTAAGGAAGTGTTCCATTGGATGAAAGGATTGCTACAAGGCCTAACATTTGCAAATGATGCCAAGGAAAATGATGGTGACATTCAAAGAAATATGTTTACTGGAAATAAGAATATAGATATGGTTGGAAACCTATCACCAAACTTGAGGTATAGCATATTGCTGTATCAGTAGAAAATACAGTGACAAATGCATAAGAAACCAGCAGCACATGTGGTATCGCACATTGTGTTGGCCACCTCAAGCTATAGTCCAAGAGGTTGTGGGACTAATTCTACACTATTATACATATAAAACTGGTCATTTTCAGCAATTCCTCTCTTATGATATGGCAGTTTGAGTGGTTTCATGCATGCAAATTGACATGGGACTTATTGAATCCTTGTATGATTCAGGATGTCCCATTGCATTTATGTAAAGTCATGTGTATTTATGGCAGAATTCATTACTGGTGCATTCTCTTTTGAAAATACTCCCCCCTCCCCAACATTTATTGTAATATGTTGTCTGTCACTTCCAAACTCCATATCTGGACACATGTCACATAACTGTTGGATGTATTTCACCAATGATCACATTATTAGTTTCAATTTTCACATTATATGCAATTTTCTGTTGTTGTATTAGAGTTTTAGAGGCATTAACGACTGTTGCTGTTGTAGGGTTTTAGGAGTATCAGCGACTAAGGCCATATTGCTCCATGTATTTTGTCTGTAAATTGTGTGTATTCTGAGGTTGATTTTCTGTTTGCTGGATAAAAAACCCCAGTTTCTGGGAGAAAAACCATGCTACCCTCGCCCGAGACTGACTAATTCAGCCAGGTTGTGAAAAAAGGCCCAAAAAATTCCGTCATGGATGGGACTTGTACTCGGGTCTTTTCCACCCAGTGTGGGGATGACAGCAATCCTACCAACTGTGCTACTCATGAGGGCCATCAGCAACTAAGGCCATATTGCCCTGTATATACTGTCTGTAAATTGTGTGGTCTATTTTCTGTTTGCTGGAGGAAAAACCAAAGTTTCCAGCAAGGGGAAACCATGCTACCCTCACCTCAGACCTACTAACTCAGCCATGCTGTGAAAAAAGGCCCATAAAAATTCCTTATGTCATTGATGGGACTCAAACTCAGGTCTTTTCCACCCAGTGTGGGGAGAACAATGATTCTATCAACTGTGTACCTATGAGGGCACACCTTTCTGATTTGAACTTCTGGAGAATATTATCTACCATTGTAATAATGATAGCATCAATAGACCTGAAAGCAAGCATCACAAGCTCTGCTGCCAGTACTAACTTAATGTCTTACATGAACTATTGAAAAAAAAAATAATAATAAATAATAATAAAATAAATAATAATAAACAAACAGTTCATTTTTCTTGAGTAGTTGCTGTTCCCATCACTTATTACCAAAAAAGTTTTAGCAACTGCAGCATTAGCTGGATTGTTCCTGAGAGGGTAATACAGTAAACTCTCACTTTAACAACCACAATCTCGCAGACTTTGAAAATATTTTTACAATAAAGTATAATTCCAGGAAGCTAAGGATTTCCTCATCTGAACCTCCAGCAAAGGCACTTGAGAGCTTTTTCAGACTCTGAACAAGCTTTAGTAAAGTCTCCACTGCCACCATATGAACAACAAAATTCCAAGTTCCTACTCCACACAATTATAGTAAAATATATATTGTAATGTTTTAATTTTTTTTTTATTTCATAGTATAGCACTTTATCCCAACATACTGGCAACTTTGGAGACTATATGTATTTCTTTTGAGTTTAATGGACAATCAGATCTGGCAGATAGAGCCCTCATGTAGCTCCTTAAATCGGGGGTTTTACTATTTTCTAGTTTTTCTGCTTCCTCTGATGTAGTTATTTTTTTCTGTGGGAGCACTGTGGGGAGATATACAGTAGATTTATGATTACTTAAAAATGCATATTTTAATGAAAATTGCAATATATGCTGTAGTGTAAGTTAGGTTTATTGTGTTAATAATACGAAATGTAGTTAATTTAATTGCAGCAACTGCCTAAAGTACTATAGGCAGTTGCTGCAATTTGTAAAATTAAATCAATATCAGGAAACTGATGAAATTTATTATGCACGTGTTTGCTGTTAGTTATCCAAGAATTAACAGCAGACAGATGCACTTCAACTTAACACAGGTGCAGCTGAAAAGCAAGTATCATAAGTGAAACAGTTTTACATTTGACTGCTCCAGAATTTGAATTTTAAAGAAATAAAACAATGGATTATATATATATATATTCTCCTTCTCAGCAAAGAATAAGTCAGGCTGTTACATTCTGTATATAAATCAAGTACTATTAAATACAATTATTGTTAAAGCACAAAAACAAAGTAATGTATGCTAATGTGTCATTTAATGAATAAATTTTAGAGCATAAAGTCTAGAAGAACACTTTATATGAAAAATAACAATTTCTCCACCTACAAAATTGAAGAACTTTTTTTTCTGCTGTAGTAGCTGACTCAATATATCTGGAGAAAACAATACTCACAGAAAAGAAAGCATCCTTCAGACAACTGCATGCTTCTACAAAAAATTTTAAAAGCAAATAGTTAGGAGAATTAATCATTTACAAGTTAAGAAATCACACAAACTCTGCCAACTATTACTGCTCAAAAATGAGAAACTGAGAGTGTATACTGAGCTGTTATTATTGTTTAACTGCCAAGACGACAAGGCATCAGTATATCATCTGTAATTGTGGGTGCTCTTCAGTCGGCTTGCTTGTTTGTTGGATAAAACAGCACATCCCTTACCTGAGACCAACCAACTACCTTTACTTCTTTTGCCCAAGATCAGATGACTCGGAATTTCCTAACCTGTAATCAGTATAACTTATGAAAGTGGTCCACAGCGCTTGACAATAAATCAAAGCTTTTTTGAAGTAGGCAGCAGTCCCACTAACAATGATGGGAGATACAGGTGTGCATATAATAACCTAAAGTATACTACATATGTTAAGTATGAGTACATATCATTGTATTTAGAAAATAATTATTAATATATTTGTATGTAAAGTTTAATATTTTTGTGCTTCCGGGCCTCTACTACAAAATATAAAAGTAGTCCATATCTAAAAAAAACAGTTCGGAAACACGTGGCTAACTACAGCCGTGAATTTTAAGAGCCTTAAGAATTCCTCCAGTCTCCAATGCAATTTGAACTAAGACTTTGAACTAAATAAGTGGTAAATCCATGTTCAGATCACAAGTGGTGATCTGAAAAAATCCATTGTTCAGAGTGATCTAACAAATCCCTCAAAATCAATATTAATATTTTTTCTCTTGTATTCTTGTGCCATTCATCAAATCATAACACAGAAAGTTTACTGAATCAGGAATTTATCATCTCATGTTTCTTAATCAGTAATTTTAATCCTTAACTAAGTATGATGCAAATTGTGTTTCATTAGTAGTACGGCACAGTCTTACAGACTGTTACAGTTTTTTTTTACACCTGATGCTTACAAGTTTTGTTTAAAAAAATGTTTTAGTGCAGCAGGAATAAATTTTCAACTGTATAATGACACTGAATAACTTTTAAAGAAAACATTATGTGAAATATGAAAAAATTAAGCATTTTGAAATTTTACCAATTTTACTATTAGTATTAGTAATGGTCATATGGTGCAAGGAAGCCTAAGGCTTATGTTGCACCAGCCAAAAAGAAAAAAAAAATTAAATTAAATAAATAATTAATAATAAGAGAAAAGGAAATAAATAGCCTATGCATTTCCCTCCTCCAAGTAAGTAACTATCCAGCTGACCTTTGAATTTCCCCAAATTGTCAGTGTCTACCACCCATGTTGGTAACTTATTCCAATAATTTATAACTCACTGGCTAAAAGAAAACTTCCTGCAATCCAGTCTAAACATCTCTCCCTGTAACTTGAATTTACAGCTCCTAGTTCTAGAATCATTTATAATCTTTAAAATTTCATCCTCATTCATTTTACTATTGGCCAGAGCCCTAAACACCTCAATCACGTCATCTCTAAATATAAGGTGTTCTTTTGCCGATCTTGCCAGGCAAGTTACCTGTCTCTGGACCATTTCAAGAAAATCTTGTCTTTTGATGAGAAAACATCTATGGCAGCACCTACTCAGTGTTGCCATTTTAGCGGTTTTCCCGCTAGATTTAGCGGAATTGCTTCAGGTTTAGCGGATAAAAATATGAAATAGCGGATAGCGGATTTTTTAGCGGGAAGAGTATAAATGTTTAGCATTTTATGTATTTTGGCAATGTAACATTTATATTAAGAAATATTCATTTAAGAAATATTAAATTAATTGTTCGATTAATTATTTAATTAACAATAAAAATAATTCATAATTGAAATAGTAGGGATATCATATTTCATAGTTTTTTTTTTATAAAGCGAAGAATCGGTTTTATATTATTCTGGATTTCCCTGAGGAGAACCCCAACAATTTTATGTAGTTACGCTCGCGGTCAAACGACCTGATCATTGGGTCATAGCTTTAAATTGTTGAATCAAATCTAAAAATGTGGAAAAAATTCTAATGACGCCTTTTTTTGAAACAGCGAAGGAATGGCATTGGATAATTTTTCTTCGTCGTATTTGTTTGGCTTCCAAGAAATGCGATCCGAATTACCGACATCTCTTTCAACGTTTCTAATAACCACAGAGCAATAAGAGTAATAAGTAATAATTATTTCTAATAACCACAGTGTAATAATATCTTAGTATAGTCAGTCCTCGTATAGCACGATAGTTGTATTCCTAGAAACCCTCGTGCAATGCAAAATCGTGCGTTTAGTAAATCCACCAGCCGACAAAATCAATTCAAATATTTATACAGTGCCATAAACGATGGTGCAGATCCGAAAAAGATAGTTCATTCGTGTCAAACAAGGTGGTTATCCATTGAAGTTGCTATAACAAGAATTTTAGAACAGTATATTGAATTAAAAGCCCATTTTGAAATAACTCGTTTGACTGACAAATGTTATACTGCAGAACTTCTTTATTCAATGTTCAAAGATGCAAGTAATTTAGCATATCTTTTATTTTAAAACCTATCTTATCTGAAGTACAAAGAGTAAACAAATCTTTTGAATCAAATACTGCCGATCCTACATTATTACTACATGATTTAAACATGCTATTGTCGATGATTGCCAATAAAATGTTTTTACCAAATAATGAAAGAAAAATAAATGAATTAATAATGAATAAACTTATCACAACAACAACAGATGAAATGGCAATAAGAGAGAGATGCCGTAATTTCTTGATTGATTTGTATCAACAATTAAAACAACGCCTTCCGGACAACATAAAAGAATTAGAAAAAATGTCATTAATCTCAGTTAACAATATATTAAAGAAACAAAAAGAACCACTGATAAATTTATTACAAAATTTAAAATTGTCTGAAGTAGAAATTGAAAAAATTGAGCAATAGTATATAAACATTACTCTCGTTAAATGGGAAAACATCAACAATACAATGAAGTTTTGGTCAGAAGTTTCGAAATATCGAGATGCAAGCGGTAAAAATCCATTTAAAGAAATTAGCGAATTTGCATTGGGTATTTTAATTTTGCCATTATCCAATGCAGATGTGGAAAGAATATTCAGCAACATAAATCTAGTAAATAACAAAACACGCAACAGAATGAGTGTTGGCACGGTTAATGCAATCTTATCAGTACGATACGGGCTCAAAAGAGTTGAAAAGTGTTGTAAAAATTATGTTTTACCTGAAGAAGTGCTTCGCAAAATAGGCACACAAGAAACATATGATGAGGAGGTATTGAATTTCGAAATTAATTTAGATTTTTAGATATTGATTTTATATTAAAAACAGAAAATAAATAACTATTTATATATACTATTTGTTTGTTTGTTTTTATTCACTACAAAGTACAAACAAATGAAAATTTTAAAAATTTGGCGGGTCAAGTGCTAAAAATAGCGGATTTTGAGTATGCGGTTAGCGGGAAATATTATTAAGAGTTGGCAACACTGCACCTACTACATTTTCAGACTGAAGTAAAACCAATTGGTAATGAAATTTTCTTAAGGAAATGATGCAAATGATGTCACTCCCTAAATGGCACTAATGATGCAAACTCATTCACTAACATTGATTTGGTAAAGTAGTGGGCATGAGAATAAAATGTTGCATCGTTCATACTATGAGATGGAGATGACGTCATTCCCTAAATGAAATTAACTCAGTCATTAACGTAAGAAGCGGGTGTAATATTATGCAAGAATAAAAGCTTCAAAGCCACCGAAGAAGTCTCTTGTGTCGACAAAAGAAAAAGTTCAAAAACATAAAAAGAGGACGAAAAATAAAAAAATGCAGGGTTAAATAAAATCTGCTTCTCCAGATTTTGATCAACATCAACCTTCTAAGTAGTGTAAGCATAAAACGTTACATCATTCATAACTTAGGTGGCTGTTAGATTTTAATAGCTGTTCAATTAAACCATTTAAAAATTTAAATGGTTTTGATTCAAGAACGCAACAATAAAACAATCACTTCTTGCAGTAGTTTTTCGTTATGATATCATAATATTCTACAAATGGATTTTGCTAACTACAGAATTATAAAAATATCAAATATAATTTCAGTTAACAACCTATAAGAATATTCAAATCCACCAAAGAAAGAAGCCTCCCGTGTCGACAAAAGAACAAGCTCAAAGACCTAGAGAACGAAAAAAAATGCCGAGTTTAATAAAATCTGCTTCTCAAGATTTTGATCAATATCACCATTCTACATTGACTCCTCATCAAGAAGCTGGACTATCAACATCACGAAATTATATTCAAGAACTTCCTGAAGACTTCAATCCAGAAGGTTTGAGTTCAGATGAATTAACTGAGGATTTTCAATTGATTTCTAAACTGGCTAGGCAGAGTATACTGCAACAACTAGCTTCGACTGCATCATCCAAAAAGAAACAAAATCATATTTCAGTTCAACCGCCTGTTGTAGACACTCCAAAGGTTTCAACAGCAGTCGAGCATGAAATAATTTACAAAAACATCGAACATGACTGCAAGTCCTATAAAAAATTTGAAAGACAATTTCTGAAAATTACATTTGGAGCTGTTTATGATATCTGTAATCAGTTATGGTATGAAAATTGCAATTGCACACTCCAGGAAATTATCCATTCCTTCTAGAATTTACAACAGCAGACGTAATGACTATGAAGGCTTGTGATACTTGTCAAGCATCTCTCAAAGATGATTCCATTCCAACATTTTCGAAGTGAAATGGTTTTGTTTATCCTGTTATTCCACCTCATTTGCCTCTATTGGATTTAGTGACTGAGTGACCATTTATCGTATACTATTTATGCAAATTAGAAGACTAAGATATGGTTTCGGCCAATACGGAATTTTGGGCCAAATTATAACTGTTCTTGTAAATGCTAATTCAATGCTCAATCATTTGCCTTGGAGAACAGATGACGATTATTGCATTAACGTTCATATCAAACATAAAAATACATAAATCGAGTTACTTAATGGGTTTGGTTTGTAAACGAGATGTAAGAGTTTGGTTAAAGTATCTACTTATGTCTCTTTTGTATCATCTGTATGATATATAGATTGACAAAGACTTCAATGAAGATATGGAACACGATGATGCATAGAACATATGATGAAATGAGTGAAGCTATACCTATTGAAGAAAGTTTAGTTGCTCAACAACAAACTCTTTTGTTGGAGCGATGACAAATATTTAATAATAGCTACTGGTGAACAAAATGTTCCACAAAGTTTACTTTTTGATGAACGTGCCAAAGAGTTGTCCTTTCCTAGCATTTACCTTGGTCAGTATCAAGAGTTTATAGATAATTTAAAAGTTACATCTTTCATATCCTGGTGAAAGAAATGTTCCACAGAGTTTACTCTTTGACGAACATGCCGAAGAATCGTCCTCTGGATATTCATTCAAAACCTTTGATTGATTTCTTAGAGAATAAATTTGGACTAACATTAAATTCTAGACCTGTATTGACTACTAATCATGGAACTATAATTGATGCTATTTCAAAGACATTTACACTCTTTCCAATCTCAAGTCTACAAACCATATTTTAACTATCACAAAACCCATTGTAAGTAAATTACCTATTGAACATGCATTGCAACCTCAAATTGATGAAATTGCTTTAAAATGTTAAATGTGTTCTGATTATTTTCATTCCTAAAACCCTTTAGCCTTGTTCAAGCCAAGGATATTTTCACATAAAAACATCTTTTGGGCGTACAGGGTACACAAGCTGCTTTGCATTTTTTTTTTTTTTTTTAGGTGCCGTCTCTACACTTGAACACAGTATTCCAATTGTGGTTTAACAATAGAATTATATAATGGGATTATGACATCCTTATGTCTACTAACAAATGTTTGATAAATCATTAATAGGACACCATGGGCCTTCCTTGCAACCTGTCTACAATGCTTGGAGAACTTCATATATGACTGTATCGTAATTCCCAAGTCCTTTTCTTCCACTACTGACCTCAGTTCAGCTCTGCCAAGTGTATAAATTATTCTGGGGTTACTGTTCCCCAGGTGTAAGACCTTGCACTTTGCTGGATTAAAGCATAGCTGCAACTTTTCTCACAATCTCTGAAGTCTATCTAGGTCACTCTGAACAAGCTCTGCTTGGCGGTGACCTAGATAGACTTCAGTCAATCTTTACATTATCTGCAAATTTAGACATCACGCCCTCTCCCTTCACTGATGTCATTTAAGAAAATGAAAAACAACAGTAGTCCCAATACTGATCTTTGGGGAACCCCACTCCTTATATTAACCCAATTTGAGGAATAACCATTTATCACAACCCTCTGCCTCCTGCCCTGAAGTCATCCTGCTATCCATCTAAGGATTTTCTCTATGATTCCAACCTGTTCAAGCTTATAAAGTAACTGCTCATGTGTGACTGATTTAAATGCTTTGCTGAAATCCAAATAAACAATTTCGAAATGATTCCCTAAATCCAGCTCACGAGTGACCCTGTCAAAACATCTAACCAGATTTGTTAAACATGATTTTCCCATTACAAAACCATACTGTGTATCTTTCAGAATTCCATTTCTATCCAAATGATTCTGAATTCCACCCTTGATCATTGCCTCCATGATTTTCCCTACTACTGAAGTTAGACTGATCGGCCGGTAATTTTCCACTTTTTTCAATCCAACGGAATGTCTCTTGAGTCTCGCAATGCTCTCATAATTAGCTTCAATGGTTCATTGCACTCCCTTAAAATTATAGGGTAAATGCCATCAACCCCGGGAGCCTTACTCGCCTGTAGGGGCAAAAGTTTTTTCTTTAAATAATCATGTGAAATTGAAATTTCAATATTATTAATTACACATTTTCAACTTCACTCCCATAATTTCTCATTGACAAAGGGTTTTTATTCTGTAAATATTGATACAAAGTAACTGTTGAGTTAGTTCATCTGCAACATCAGCTGGGGTATCTAATACTATCCCTTATCCATTATATAAGGGTCCGATCTGGTTTGTCTTTCTCTTCTTTGCATTTATATATGCGAAGAATTCCTTATCCCCACTCTTTGCTCTCTTTACCAGTGATTTCCTCATAAGCTGCCTTTGACAGCTAACCTTTTCTGTGGCATTATTACAGATAAATTCGTAGCTGTATAGGCTTCAGTACTTTTTATTGCTCTGTAACTTTTCCCTCCATCTTTTTCTGCTCAAGTAATCTGGCAACTTCATTATTCATCCAGCTTGGAATCCTCCTCATTGATAGTTTTTTAATGACATATATACATTCAAGGTTTCTGTGATTAATGTTTTAAAGGTATAACATAATTAAAATCGTATTTTCTCTCTGTGAGATATCTATCCAGTGAATAGAGGCCATGTAGCACCTTAAGCCGACATAATTTCCTTTCCTGAAATTATAACCCATTCCTTTGCCTTTAACTACTGCTACCTCTCCCTTCATCGTGCACTGTAGAACTCAGTGTTCGCTTCCTGCTACTGGTTCCTTTACTGTCAGCCCTATTATGGGTTAATGGGTTAATTAAATATTAACAGTATGTTAAAAATGAAAGAAACAGAAATACACATAATAAGACACATTATTTACAAATTAAAAAAAAATAATAATTGCATGTTATTATTTAAATCAAAAAATGTTACTTAAATAATATATATTTTGTTTTACTGTAATTAATTTTTAAATTAATTACAGTAAAACAAAATATATCAGAAAAGTATTGAAAGACAATGACCATTAGTACAGTAGAACCAGCACAAGTCAGAAATTTAAACATCTTGTGGTCTGAGAAATTGCATCATAATAGCTAAGGGTTAATGACCACCAGCAAGAAAAATAATTACTGAATATGCAACTGCAAGTATTTTTTTATTCACTGGAATAATAATTATACCATAAAATATTTCATTTCAGTATTCTTTCTTTTCATGCTAGATTAGTTCTAATAATTTTGAATGATAAGAAAAAATGCATCTTTTTTATGTCTATCTTTGTGAATGAGGTGCAAAGAAAAAATATACACAAGATTATAAATTCCTGGAAGAATTTAACCACTCTTTTCACTTCATCAAAGAGGTTAATTATGAGGGCACCTTTGGATTTGGGGGAGATTCCTTTGGATTTGAGAAGTGGTGAGATCGGCAAACGGACGACCATACAGGGAAAGACTCCAATTATGTGGACTACAGAGCTTGGGAACCAGGCACCTCAGAGGTGACCTGATTGAGGTTTATAAGGCTCTGAGAGGGATTAGTAAAATGAAGGAGGGTGGAATTCTCACTGTTATAAAGAATTCCAGAACTAGGGATCATAAATTCAAATTACAGGGATTGAAGTTTAAATTAGATTGTAGGAATTTTTTTTTTTAACCAGTTGCAAGTAGCTGAGGCTGACAGTTTGAATAAATTCAAAGTTCAACTGGATAGTTACCTGTATGAGGAGGGAAGCATATAATTTGTATTTTCTTATCTATTTGGTGTCATTGTTTTTTTGTTTTTTTTTTTATCAGTGCAACAAAAGCCTGTGGCTGCCTTGCACTATATGGTGAATACTCTTACTATTACTAAATGGGTGTAAATTAAGCACTCTTATAAGTCAGCTATCTGAATACAACTTTACCATGTGTTTTTACAATTTCAAAATAAATTTTACGATTATATATATAGTTCACAAAGAAAACAAATAAAGAAAGTTCCTCACCTGTTTAGTATACAGGGTAATACTAAAATCAGAACTTTTTTGTCATCTTCATTCTTCAAGTCATTTACTTCATGCAGTTTGTTAAGATACCTGAATAAGAAAAATTTTTGGTTATAAATATCATTGAAAAATATTGCTGACTACTATCAACAAATTAGTAGTTCAGTAATATTTTTCATATTAAATTCATATAATTTTTCAAACAACAACAATAATAATAATTTATTATTAATATATAAATAACAGTTAAAATTTTATAAACATTTTAAAAATATTTATAATATTAACAACCTCGTAAAACTGTACACAGAGTAGCCACTTTATTAAGGTACATCTACATAATAGTGAGCATGTAGTGGGTTCCTCATAGCAGCCTGGATTTGTTGTGGCATGAACTCAATCCCATGTTTTTTGCATAATGGATGGTTGTAGATCTCTACTCTGAAGTACTTGCTACACCTGACTCACAGATTCTCAATGGGATTTGACTGGAAATGCCACTGCAGGTGGCTGAATTTGCTCTCATGTTCCTGGAATCAGTTTTAAAAATTCTGGTCTTGTAATGTGGTACATTATCTTGTTTGAAGAAACCATTTGCAGATGAATGCACTTAGTTGGAAACAATAATATTTATGCCATATTCTGGTCCTCCCATTAGCATTAAACAGTAGGAGCCAGGATGCATCAAGACAGGCAACCCTTTTCTCATTTCCGCTATCCAATACTGATGTTTTCAAATCTACTGTAACTATCACCCTCTTGTTTATTTCTTATGCTGGGTTGTTATTTTACTCATTGTAACTTTTCTGTTGATTACTGAGGGTTGTGATTTCATTCTGTTGAGGGTTGTGATTAATGGATATTCTTCAGATTAGAGTAACGTTAGAAGTGGGATCGCTACTGTTGTTTCTGATTTTAATAAATGAAATTGACAGAGTGGGAGAGGGTGTGATGCTAAATTTGCAGATAATGTAAAGATTGGGAAAGTCGTTAATGATAGATGCCAAGCTGTGCTGCTCCAGAATGACTTGAACAAGTTTCAAGAATGACGATAGTGAAATTATAGTAGTCTTATAATACCGTGACAAAACTGACTAAAAAAATTGAATGGCAAATGCCTAAAAAATGGTACACACCTTGTATAAATCTGCAATAAATTTATTGGTAAATGGTGGCTGAATTTAGTTTGGAAGAAGCATTAAAAAGAACTAAGGCAGAGAATGGGGTAAAAATATTTTTAAACAAATTTTATAATGAGCTCAAGGAAGTAGAAGTGCAGATCTCCAATCCTTGGTTGTCATAAAAAGGTTGAATAATTTCACTATCGTCAAACTTATAAGATATTTTAACGTCATTATCAACACCTTATCTGCACTGGGTTAATATCTTTCACATATTTCCAATCTCATCTCTGATGCTCTTAGACATGCCTGATAGAAAAATACAACTCTCCAAAGTGCTTATCAAATATTTCTCCAACAAATTACACATAGCTTTCCTACAAAAATGCTTATATCACAACGTCATCCCCAAATTCGCCCACATCTTTCCCAAAACTAACTGTAAAAAATACCCACATATCATACACCGCACATCCATCGCAATCATATGCGAAGAACTTAAGAAAAGATTTAACAAAAAACACCAACTTTTAAACTGCATTCACCAATTACGATTCCTTCTCAAAAGAAATATGCCATCAGATGCCTGGATCGAATATACTAACCACAACAATGTACATATCAACGCCACCATCCAACACATAACACAAAAACACACCAAAAAATGGAACACACTCACATCCAAAACCCCCCCAAAAATTTCTACCATTAACCTCTCTTCAAAATCCTTCACCCCTTCCGAACTCTCCGGCCTAGAATTTGCTTTAATTTTGCCATTAAAGAACAACACTATCCAGTAAAAGATTGTATAATCGAACTCCAGTCTAAACTCGACCAACATCCCGATAAGTGGCGACTTATACACCAGTCTAACAGGATAATAAATTCTAAACTCACATCTCTCCCTAACATAAAAAAACAACAACTCTCGGATTTACAAAGACTAAGCAAAACCCCAGATATCATCATCCAAAAAGCTGACAAAGGAGACACAATCGTTATCCTGGACAAGGACACCTACACAGAAAAAATGGAATTAATTCTAGCCGACCAAGATACATATACAAATGACAGCAACCACAACATTACAAAACTTAAAAATAAACTTGACACAATTCTCAGAAAACTCAGACAGAACAAAGAAATCAACCTCTTTACTTTACAACAGATAGGTATTCGCAACAACATTCTGTCCCACATGTTTGGAATAACCAAGCTACACAAACCTGGCCACCCACTAAAACCTATTGTTTCTTTTAGTAGATCAGCTTTTGCTAATTTATCCACCTTCCTTGTTAAAATTATATCCCCACTCACTCGATTCTCTACATTCAAAATTAATAATACAAACCAAGCGTTCCAAAAAATCAGCAACACCACCATATCCGACGAAGACATATTAGATTCTTTTGACGTCATATCCCTATACACTAAGGTGCATATTCCTTTCACCCTACAAGCATTACGCGTACTTCTAACAGCTGATGACACTTTAACGAAACGTACCTCTCTTTCAGTTGACCACATCCTTGAACTTACTACTCTTTTACTAGATGCTAGATATTTTAGATTTAATAATAAAATTTATCGACAAACATTCGGTTTACCAATGGGTTTAGGCATTTCTGCTCCCCTTTCTGAAATTTATCTCGCCACTATTGAAAACCAAATTTTACAACCTTTCCCTTCTGAAATTAAATTATACATCCGCTACGCCGATGATGTCTTAATAATAGGCAACAGAACAACCATAGACAATCTTTTTTTAAAATTCAATACAATACATGACAGGCTAAAGCTTACCCTCGAAATCGGAACGGACAACCAAATTAATTTTCTTAATCTCACTATACAACAGACACATTTAAATACCAAGATTTTCAGAAAAAACACGCACACTGGCAAATATCTACATTTCACTTCACATCATCCCCTTAGTACCAAAAAAGCCATCCTATATAACCAAATCTACAATGCTATCAAATTCAGCTCTTCACAAAACGATCTACACAATGAACTTCAATACCTTACTGAAAAATTCATAGCCAGGAACTATCCCCCTCAACTCATCCTACACACAATATCCACCGTTAAAAGCAACATTAATAACCCCATCAGACACAGTAACAAGATAAATACTCACATAGTTCTCCCTTACCATAGTGAACTCGCAGCACAATTCCGACGTACATTCAAAGATACCGACATCTCCCTCACTTTCTCTACTTATAATAAACTAGGTTCCCTATTTAATTCTTATAAAGAAACATACAAGTATCCCATCAATGATCTCAATAATATAATATATCTCATAAAATGCCAACCAAACTGCGACACCTGTTACATCCGCAGCACTACCACCAAATTCGGTTCCTCCACAACTTCCAACACCCGCGCATACTACCACTTCAACAGTTTCAGGACAAGTCAATCCTGCACTGAGTTAACAACCCATGCTCAAAACCACAACCACACCCCCCTTGTTGACTCTGTCACTATTATTAAACTTAGATCGAGCTACAGAATTCTTCAATATGAAGCCCTCACCATCGAATGGTACCGACACCATTCCGATCTCAATATTATTAACGCAAAACTTCCCTTCAACCTCTCACCAGCTTGGAACCTCTCGCAGCTAAAGTTCCCACGTGTCAAAAAGAGCATCACGAGAGTATAGACCAACTTTAAATACAACACGCGCTCACTTCTCTTCCATTTGCCACCTGATGACGGTTCATTTAACAAAAGTCTCTCGCAACGACTATTGGCACCACCGGTCTTCTCTTTTATTTCATTCTTTCATTCGCGTCCTTCAACCTTTTTATGACAACCAAGGATTGGAGATCTGCACTTCTACTTCCTTGCGCTCATTATAAAATTTGTTTAAAAATATTTTTACCCCATTCTCTGCCTTAGTTCTTTTTAATGCTTCTTCCAAACTAAATTCAGCCACCATTTACCAATAAATTTATTGCAGATTTATACAAGGTGAGTACCGTTTTTTAGGCATTTGCCATTCAATTTTTTTAGTCAGTTTCAAGAATGATCAAAAAAAAAAAAAAAAAAAAAAAAATGGCAGCTGTGCTTTAATGGAGCAAGGTCTTACATTTGGGAAATAACAACTCCAAAATAATTTATACACTTGGTAAGGTTGAATTAAAAACAGTAGTGTAAGAAAGGGACCTGGAGTTATGATATGGGCAAATATGAAGTTCTCTGAGCAGTGTAAACAGGCAGCCAAGAAAGCCCCTAGTGTCCTATCAATGATTTATCAAATATCTTGCAAAGAGAGGGAGATCATATGCCCACTGTATAAGGCAATTGTAAGACTGCATTTGGAATACTGTGTTCAAGTATGGAAATCTCATCTGAAAAAAGACATTGAACTTCTTGAAAGGATTCAATGATAGTCAGCTTGCATGGTGAGACTAACAAAAGGGTAACTGTACAAGGAAAGACTCTGATTATGTGGGCCACAGATCTCAGCAACCAGGCAGCTTAGAGAGGACCCTATTGAGGTTATAAGGCTCTGAGATGGGGTTAGTAAAATGAGTGAAAGGGGATTTTCACTGTGATAAAGAATTCCAAAACTAAGGGCCATAAATTAAAATTATGGGGAGAAGTTTACACTAGATTGTAGGAAGTTTTATTTTAGCCAGCAAGTTGTTGCAAGTTTTAGCCAGCAATTTAAAAACATGGGGACAAAACTATTTATGAAAAATTTTCTCACATCTTGAAGCTGCTTAGCCTGCATTTCAAAAACATATTGAAAAATTACTTATTTTAAAACCTCTTATCCCATGTTTTTGAAAAAGGCAAGAGGAATGTAACCCACAATCAAAAGCATTATAATAAAAAAATCTATAAAACAGTAAATCACTATAAAAAAGATTAATAAAGTATATAAATTAAGCTATAAAAATTACTCAAAGCTACTTAAGCCTGCAATCCAAAATATGAGGATGAAACTATTTATATTTATTTTTTTATTCTTTTGGACCTTGTTTCAAAATATGGGCCGAGAAATTGAAAAGTTTACTTCTTATAATAAAAAATTTAAAAACATAATTACTATAAAAAAGACTAGTAACTGAAGTATATATAATAAATTAAGCTATACAAAATTAATTAAAAGCAATTAGTTCAATGTTCTGCATTAGGGTAGGACAACTTTACCTTTTTTTAGTCATTTGTTTTTCTTTTTAAGTCAGGATCAGGAAAAAGGAATTATGGGATATTTAATATAATTATTCAATTGTGCTCATAATCAGCAAGTCACCCAAATCACTCAAATGTTCATAGGGAAGTGGGTTATGTGGGTTGTTAACTGGTTAACTAAGTCCAAGGGTTTTAAAAACATGGGAGACAATTTTAAAATCTAGTTGTATATGTAGCACAAATATACACTCCATTATTTTTGTACAGCAGTTCCCTTTGCTGATGTGTATAAAGTAATGTATGGCACCTTAATGTTTCATAATTTGATTACGAAAGATTCTCCTGATGGTCCTAGCAAGTTACTGAAAGGTCCTCAGGGAACTGAAATAGTTTGGTACTGCCTGAGGGATGACAACCAGACTTGCATCTTTCCAAGCATTTATATGTACTAAGATAAAGGTAAACTGCAACCATTATCAATCCACTGCAGGATGGAAGCCTCCTCAACAATTCATGCTGAGGGAAATGGACCATAATCTGCCACGCTGGTCCAGCGTGGGTTGGCAGATCGACCATATTTAGCAGTCAGGGGCTTGAGCCCCAGTCTATTCAAAAAGTGTGTACTACTGCACTCCTGCTCCCGATCACTCGGCTATGGAGGCTTCACCTACTAAGGCAAATTAATAATATTAGTAGTATGTCTTTAAATACCTACAAGTTTAACATTATCATTGTATCGTGATTTTGAATTTAAAGATTCTATCAAAATGAGGATGGATATTGTTCTCTTATACAGTTCAGTATAATAGTACAGTGTAGTATGTCATCCACATACCTACAAGTTTAACATTATCATTGTATCATGAATTTGAATTTAAAGAATTCTGTCAAAATAAAGATGGGTATTGTTCTATTATACAGTTCAGTTTTAATTTTCTCCTGTTAAATGTAGAGAAGAAATGTTTCCCTAGAATTTATTTTAAATGAAACATTATGAATACAAAAATTATATTTATTACATGACTTAATTATATTGCTTAAACTCTGTATTTTTCAAGATTCATTCACAAAGATAATAAAAATATTAAAGAAGGTTAAATAGACAGATTTTAACAATAGTCATGAAGTTACTCACCTTAATGCTTTCTTGTACTTTGCATTTGCTGTTATAAAATTTTCTTTTTTAAAATAGATATTTCCAGCATTTTTTATTTTATCTGATACTTCTAATATGAGGTCAACCTAAAATAAAAGAAAACATAGAAGGCATTATCAGTGAGTAGCTAATGATAAAGCTAATCATTACATTACCATGCAGCAAACTTTTGTGCAGTATTAGTATTAGTCCTATACTAATACTGTATTTTGTACAGTATTAGCATAGGACTGTACTGGCCCTTTGAGAGTAGCAGAGTCAGTACAGGTGACCCAAAAGCAAATGGAATTAACAAAGTTTGTGCATCTGTATTCACACAAGAATATATTTTTACAGGAAAGAAATGAGTGTAAGATTTCAAGGCATCTAAAGCATTCTTAATATTTATTTTATGCCACAAGCAATCCTCTGCATAAAGAAAAGTGAAATGTACAAAAATGAAATATATATATATAAAAAAAGAGATGTAGATCAGTGCATTATGTTTTATGAATATGAGAAGCATATAAATGAAGAATATAAAAAGAACCTCACACTATGTGTTATTTAATGTGTGTGTGTTATGAGGGTTTTAAGCTGCTGTGGCTATAGTGTGCCTATTATTTATGTAATGTGACTTTATTACTAGCGAGTTACATGGTACTTTAGGCATGTCCATTGAGGACTATTCACAAACCCTACGTGGTTGATGTAATGACCAGCAACTGCTCTCCAGTTTCCACAACCATTTGAACACCACCCTTCCGAACATCAAGTTCAAGCTTGAGATGGAAGTTGCCAAACATCTCCCCCTTCTTGGATGTATTACTTTTCAGGTCAGAACACTTGATCACCATGAAAGTGTACTGGAAACCTGCTGACTCAGTCAAGGTTTTCTTCTTCCATTCTAGCCATCCCCAATCCACAAAGACTGGGATCCTTAAATCCCAGATCCTTTGAGTCCGTATCTGCTGCAGCCTGGAAGTCAAGGATGAGATAGCCCACATCAGAAGTACCTTCTTTCATTCTGATGATAGGTATTGTTAGTTTGTTAGTTATTTGGTTTTTAGGAGCATTAGCAACTAAGGCCATATTGCTCCGGGAATATGCGGTAGTCATTCCCTGACCTTTCCGCATCCTCCGTATTTGGTGGTGACGGGCTCGAACCCCGGTCTAATCAAGAAGCGTGTGCTACGCACTGCTGCTCCTTCCCACCTGGCTACGGAGGCGCCCGATGATAGGTATTATCCACAACCTTTCATCAGATACACAATGGCTTCCACTTTAGAAAGCCACAGAGCTAATATCCAAAGTAACCTCACCACATAAGCACTGCTTCCAATGGAGGACACACTTGCATCATAATCCTCAATTCTACGGTGGTATAAGTGAAAAGATTGCCCAGTTAGCCAAAGCACAGAAACAAAACAAGATTCTACTTCCAGAAACATTCAACAACTAACTCCTCAAACCTTACCCCTCATCAGAAGTAGGAATTAAAAATCCCAAGTATTACATCAAGTGTGAGGTTTGCAAAGGGATTTATGTAGGTCAGAGTCAAAGGAAGCTATAAAAAACAATCAATAAATGCAAAGGTGACATGCATCTTAAGAGAAAGTTATCATCTTGGACCTGACCCTACATTCTGTTGAAACTGTACATTTTTAGAACTTTGATGAAATTACAACTTTCCAGAGATCTGTACAAGTTGAGGAGACTTTTAAAGAATTGTTCTTCATCAAGGCTCTCTCTAATTCCATCAGTAGGTCCAAGGAGCTGTTGATTGACATGACCTAGTACATGTTTTCAAAAGCAGTCTTGGCACAGACAACCCTGCATCACAGTTAAGGGTCCAATGTCCAGCAAAACAAAATCAACAGGTTGAAGGAGAATCTAACACAGATAATTCCACCAGCTGGGCCATCTTCAGCTACAGAAAATGCCAACATATTCTAAAAAGTTCCACTCACACTATCAGTCATATTACCATCAAAAATAGCAAAATGTCTTCTTTAGCATGAGGAACATCCCTTTTCACTTCCAGTTTGGTTCTGCCCAGACAGCTATTAGTTATTTGGACAATGATAATGTCAACAATTATCACATGGGACAACCACAGTTCTCAGCATCAATATTCTTGTAGCTCTTTTCAGTATTGCATTATTTCAAAATAACAAATATAATGTATTTGTTAACTCATGTCTGGTTCTTTGATTAATTTGTGATTTTCCTCTTATTTAATTTTCTGATGTGTTTTTAAGTATTTTAAAGTGGAGTTTTCATTGACAAAGTAAACCAGAGATTTTAAGAGTTTACAAAATGTTTGATTTGGTCAAATAATTTTAATGTAGTTATTTGTGGCACATTTCCTGTGTTTGTAGAGCCTCTATAAGACATGCCTAAATTACCATGTAATTCAGGCATGTCCTATAGCATGAGGAATATACTTGAATTAAATCGATAACACAGTGTGAAGTGCCTTTGATCAACCTTCATTTGATTTCACTACATAATGTCTTCCAAAAATTACAACCGAGAAGCATATAATCCTAACCTCAGTAAAATCCAAGTTTGTGTCATCAGGAAAAAGAGGAAAAATATCTTGACTGCCATCATCTTCACCTAAGCCACAGTCTTCACCTAAGCCATAGTCTTCACCAGGTTTGATTTCTCCACAATTTTCTATAAAACAATCCTAAAGAATAAAAGAGATAAAAGTGATTTTTAATAGCACATTAAATGAAAATATTTTACAGAGTACCTGCAAACAGGGGAGAAGGAAAGAAATCAGATAAACAATCTTCCATTTCTGAATCTGAATGTGTTATTGACATTTTTCATGATAAATTGGTTATAATTCACAAAGCAACGATTGCTTCCTTACCTACTTATTCAGTAGTGAACCCATTTCACCTATTCATTTAGAGCAGGCATGGGCAACCTTTTTTGTTTCAGGCCACACACTAAAAGAATGGCAAATTTACCTAATAGTTGTAACTTATAACATAAAATAATAAAATTGCTATTTTATTATAAATAAATCATAAAAATTATGAATTAAGAAATGATATAGTTGAAACAATAATATTTTCATATATCTAATTGCCATTCATCAAATTCCAAAAATATATATTGTAATTATGAAAATTGTATAATTATAGAAACAAAGTTTATTAGAAAAAAAATTTAACCTATTTACTTACAGTTAGTGAGATACTTGCGCTCGAGAATCTTTTACCAAATTTTGAAGATTAGCAGGAATAGAAGTTGCTACCCTCAAGCTGCTTTCTAAATGCATGTTTGTCAATCTTGATCTTGTTTTAGACTTGGTGAATTTCATTCTTGAAAATAGCTGTTCACATTTATAGGTACTTCCAAAAACTGAGGCATGTTTTCTAGCAAATTTTATCATTTGTGGAAAGCAATCTAACAGAAGAGAAGGCATAGAATTTCAATAGAGAAACATTTTGAAATTTCTGTTGAAGAAGATCACTGCTTTTAAGTTCAATTAGTTCCATTTGCAGCTCTTTTCTCGCTTGATAAATATCTGTATTAAAAGGATAAAGGATTTGAAAATAGTGTGAAGTCTGCATCTTTTGATTTGAAATCTAACACCGAATTCTATGCTACTAACTCTTCAGCAACGAAATATACTCAGAACTATTGTGATTGGCTGAAGTTGGAAAGTGGTAAGTGTCACCCTAAGTTGTCTTTCCCAAAGTTGAAGTTTGGTTTGAAAAGCCTCTATATGAGCATAAAGTTCACGAACTTGTTTGTTATTTGGTTTTTAGGAGCATTAGCAACTAAGGCCATATTGCTCCGGAGATATTCGGTGGTCACTCCCTGACCTTTCCGTCCCCTGTATTTGGTGGTAACAGGCTCGAACCCCGGTCTAATCAAGAAGCGTGTGCTACGCACTGCTGCTCCTGCCCACCTGGCCATGGAGGTGCCGTTCATGAACTAACTGATTTTATAATTGTATTTTCTGATTTAGTTTAAATGAGACATGATATCAACAAGAAATGCAAGATCATGTGCTCATTCAATACTTTCTAGTTCTGGAACATATTTGCCTTTCATCTCCATAAAGACACAGACTTCTTCTCTAAGATTATAAAAGCCTGAAGTATTTTTCCTTTGCTTAACTAATGAACTTCACAGTAATAGGCCAATGTTTCATCAAGTTCTTCAAGGAATAGCTTGAACTGGCGATGGTTGAACCCCTTTGATTTTATAAAATTAATGGTTGAGACTACAACTTTCATCACATTTGCAAATTTAAGAGATTTAGAGCACAAGTTCTTCTGGTTTATCAAACAGTGAAACGAAGTAAAATATTTTTATTCCAAGTTGAGGAAATGTATTTCTGATTATATTTTGGAAATTAGCCCCACCTTATTTCTGATCATTGTTGGAGCCCCATCTGTTGTCACGCTTTTGAGCTTATCAAAAGAAAGGTTAAATTTATTCATGGATGCTTTTAGTTTTTGAAAATATCATCACCTGTGGTAGTATTGTTCATACTTTGAAGGCAGAGCATTTCTTCAGTAATAGAAAATGCACCACCAATCCCATGAATAAAAATTTCCAGCTGAGCCATATCCGATATATCGGTGCTTTCATCGAGAGCCAACGAAAAAGACTTAAATTTAGAAGCCAGCATCGCTAAGCTTTTTTCTATATCTGCAGAAATTTCCTCAATGCATCTCCTAACCGTTCTTTGGGACAAGCTAATAGCATCAAACACTTCATTCTTCTCTGGATACAAAATATTAACAACAGAGGTGGTTGTTGTTGTTTTTTTTTTTGGTGCAAGGGCTACTTAAGCCATATTGCACCTATCACCGTTATGAATGTTACATATGCATGGTGACTGTAATGGCATTACTCAAAAATGATCATATAATTCTATCTGTTTCGTAAAGTGAAAGAACTCCAGCAGATTAGCGTCGTTACCTATGATGTGGCAGAGTGTCAAGGGTTCTTTAAGGTTTGGCAGAAAGCTAAAAGAGACTTGGCGGGCAGTGGTGTATAAAGTACATTCAACAAAAATATGCTTCATTGTAAGTGGAAAGTTGCACTGTGTGCATTGTGGAGGATCATTACCTGTGAGGAGATAAAGGTGGGTAAGGTGACTGTGGCCAATTCACGCTCTGGTTAAGATTACTTCCTCCCTCCTGTTTATACGGAAACTGGAAGTCCACAGTTGCGGTTCAGGTTTTATTTGGCGAAGGTTTTATTATGCGTTTGGGCTTGCCATTGAATTCTCCATTGTTCTTTACATATTCTTCGTATGTTACTTTTGTAGTCAAGATACGGAACGTAATACTGTGATAATTCTCTGTTGGATGGATGTTCAGCGGCATAGTCCGCACATTTGTTTCCTGGTATCCCAGCATGGCCTGGAATCCAGCAGAAAATGGCCACTCACTGGAGTTCTTGGAGATACATCAGTTTGGACTTTATGAGCTTTATTAAAGGATGTGCTTGAGAAGAAGTATTCTGTAAAGCTATACGTGCACTTTGGGAGTCTGTGCTTGTATATCATGCTTTTATGGATGGACAGATGGAGAATATTTTCTGTTGCCAGTTTGATGGCGAACAATTCAGCTGTACAGCTGCTGCATTCATTGGGAAGTGATACGGAGAAGGTTTTATGAGGGAAAACGGCTGCTGCACCCACTCCACTCTCAGACTTTGATGCGTCAGTGTATATTTTTGAAAAATGCAGATAATTTTGTGTGTGGGCAATATGGAATTGTTGTATATTGACATTTGCAAGAGTGCTTTCCCCAGTTTAGAAAATAACTGTCACAGAGTGGTTTAATAGATGTCCATGGGGGATCCGTACTATTTAAATCTTGAAGAACTTTATCAGGGTGTATATTCCAAGTTTGCGATAATGCTTGAGCTCTGAGAGCAAAAGGCTGAACTGCCCTGGGTTTATTTCTATAGAATGTTGTGAACTGAGGGTCATTAAGTATCGGCCTAATGGGATGGGTAGGTAGACTTTGGATTTTAGTTGTATAGTTAAGAAGTAACACCTTTCTCCTGAGGCTTAGAGGAAGTTCATGAGCATCAATATAAAGACTTTGAACTGGTGAAGTTCTATAAGCGCCTAGAGAAATCCTCAGGGCAGAGTGTTGAATTGGTGCAAGTTGCGCTAGCATGCTCTCCCTAGCAGAATCATACACCAGGGTACTGTAATCAAGGCGAGATCTGATTAGAGCTCTATACAAATGAAGTAACGTGTACCGATCTGCACCCCATGATGTAGAAGAAATGACTCTGAGTATGTTAATTTTTTTCTGGCAAGACATCCTTAGATGTTTAACGTGCTCTGTGAAGTTCAATTTACTATCGAAAGTCAGACCAAGCAGACAATTTCTGTTCACAACTGAGAAAGGCTGGTTTGTTAAGTGTACCTCTGGATCTGGATGCATCTTCCATTTGTTACAAAAGTGAACTACTTTAGATCTTGAACAAGAGAGTCGATACCCATTCTGTGCCATCCATAACTGAATATTATTAATTGAGATTTGGAGCTACCATTCAATGAAGGTCATGTTTTGCAAACTGCAAGAAACAGCGAGATCATCGACATAGAGGTATGAATTCACAGTGCTGGGAATATTTTTAGTCATGTGATTTTATTCTTATTGCGAATAAGGTGGCTCTGAGCACAGAGCCTTGTGGGACCCCTTCTTCTTGTATATATGTTTGAGAGAGAACTTGTTGGTATCGGACTTGAAAGGATCTGTGCTGAAGGAAGTTCAATATAAAATATGGTAAGTGGCCTCTCAAGTCAAGGGAATGCGCATCTCTGAGGATACCAAAACGCCATGTGGTGTCGAAGGCTTTTTCTAGATCAAGGCATACCATGACGAGATGCTCATTTCGAATGAATGCATTCCTGATGTTTGTTTCTGCTTTGACCATGAGATCCAGGACTGATCGATTTTTTCTGAAACCAAATTGATTGTCAGAAATTATATTTTTAGAGTCAAGAAACCAAGTAAGTCAACGGTGAATTATTTTTTCCAGTGTTTTACTTAAGCAGCTGGTGAGAGAAATAGGTCTATAGTTTTCAGGAATGGAATGATCTTTTCCTGGTTTGGGAATTGCTATTATATAGGAGTGATGCCAGGAACTGGGGAAACAATGTTCAAGAAAGATGTGATTGAAAAACGCGAGCAGTGAGGAGACCGATTCTTTATCTAAGTGTTGGAGCATTATGTAGTACAGCGATTTCCAAACTGGGAGGCGCGAACTAGTGCAAAAGGAGGTGCGAAAAGTTTAACAGAAATGTAATTTTCATAACATAACATATATAAATAAAAAAATATATACATGAGTTTAATAAACAAAAGCAAACCTTCAAAAAAATAGTTTCTGTTCCATCAAATGCATTGCTAGCGTCGTACCAAGTTTCTTACAGAATCACGAAATGTAAAAAAACCACACACAATAGGAGAAACTGTAGTTTTGGCAAAGAACTAGAAATTGCATAATAATTATGGATGTTTTACTTCAAGGGAGGCGCCGGGAAAATTTTACAGGTCAAGGGAGGCGTGGGCTCAGAAAGTTTGGGAAACGCTGATGTAGTATATTCCGTCAGGGCCTGCAGTACTGTTTTTTGAGGTAGATATGGCTTCTTGAAGTTCAAGCATTGTAAGCGGCTGATTACAGGGTAAAGAACATTTACTCGTAAGTCTGAAGTTCAGTTTGGACTTTTCAGCTAATACTTTGATCTTCTGGAATGATGGATCATATGCTGTTGAGGCAGATAACTGTGAAAAAACAGTCCCTAGGCCATTCACTATATCTCTAGGAGAAGAAAGAGCCTGCCCACTCCAGTTGAGAAGTGGGGAGGATAATGGGTGAACTTTGCCATTTAGTTGTTTTATTTTCCGCCATATTATTCTTGAATCAGTATTTTTATTAATCAAGCTCACAAATCGAATCCAAGATTCTCTTTTAGCTTTCTTCCTAATGTGACGGGCCTTGGCTCTGAGTCTCTTGTAGTTTATAAGATTGGCGGTGGTGGGATGTTTTCAAAACAGAATCCAATCGGTTTTTTATTTTTTTGCACCTTTGCACTTTTCGTTCCACCAATAGTTTATGGTTCTATTGGTTGTTGACTGTGATTGTGGAATCTCAGTGCATGCAGCAGCCAATATTTGTCTCGTGATGTGATCGGTAACTGTGTCAACAGGACAGGTTTCGATGATCTGTTCATCAAAGGACACTCGGGAAGTGAATTTTGCCCAATCTGCTCTGGGAAATTTCCATTTTACGTAGTTTTGGAAAATGTTGGAATGTGCTGTTTGAATCTTACATATTAGCGGAAAGTGATCACTATTTAGCGGGTTGTCGAGGGCCGTCCACTCAATACTAGGAAAGAGGATCGGAGAGCATATGGAAAGATCTATTACACAAGTTCTACCCATAGAGATGGATGTAAGTTGGCAAGCCAGTATTTAGTATAGTCAGATTTTATCTGTCAGCAAGCTGTTCGATAAGTTGTCCTCATCCATCTGCATTGGGAGAATCCCACAATGGATGCTGTCCATTGAAGTCGCCCAATAAACAGATAGGGGTTGGCAACTGCTGCATAAGATCTTCCAGTTCATGGATGGTATAGGAGTGATCGGGCAATAGGTAGATAGAGACAAGTGTCAAAGTAATACCAATCACCATACGTGTTGCAACAGCTTAGATGGAGGTTTGTAAAGGAATGAATTTGCAAGGTACTCGTGAGTCTATGAGTATGGCTACCCCTCCGTGAGCATTATTTGTAGCAGTTCTGTCTTTCCTAAAGAGTGCATAATTCTTAACTGAGAGTGACACATGCTGTGTTAAATTTGTCTCTTGTAGGCAGATGCCTAAGGGAGGGTAACGATCAATTAACTCATGGATATCATCAATGTTACTGCAAATTCCTCTACAGTTCCACTGTATGATTTGGTGCATTATTTGGTTTTGTTACTTGAGGAAGATTCTGAATCTTTTTTATTCCCAGGCTGTTTGTGGCGATCGAGTTTCATTTTCTCTCTTCTTGGAAAGGTTGGGCGTCCAGTATCCATGTCATCTTCTGCGTGAAGGTCTAGGATAGGTTCATTTGGGTCAGTATTGTTATCAGTGTCCATACTTACTGAAGTGATATTGTTTGTCTTCCTATTTGGAACTGAGTCGGTTTTCGATTTTGAAATATCTGATAGTCTATGTGGGGTAGCTGATGGGACTGTGACTGGGGTGTTGTTGGCTCTATCTACTACCTTTTGCTCGTTTGGAGTCTGTTTCATCGATGGTGACAGTATAGATCGGGCCCAATCTGCAATCGATATGGTTGGGGGAACTGATACTTCAGTTTGTGTTGCTGTTGTTTGATATTTTTGCATTGCTGCTGCATATGTGTTCTTGGGTGTGTTGAGCATAATTTGCTTTCTTGCCTCTTGGTATGTGACTTTTCGTTCTACCCTGTACTTCGGGATTTTTTTTCCAGTTTTCCAGAGGTCGCATGATTTGGAGTAGGCTGGATGCGTGCCTTTACAATTCGGACAGTGCGATGTTTTGGCGTCACAGTCTGTTTGCGAATGTTCTTTTGACCCACAGTTTGGACAGACTGGATCTCCTCGACAAGCCATTTGCGTGACCAAATTTTTGACACTTGTAGCATCTTATAGGATTCGGGATAAAGGGTGGTACTTAGCAGTTGAGATAGCCAGCTTTGACACTGGATGGTAAGACAGGTGTTCTGAATGTCAGGATGATGTTGCGGGTGGGAACAAGATCTCCATCTTTTCTGATCATGATGAGTTTCGCTTGTATCACTTTTTGACGTTTGAGTTCATGGGCCAGTTCATCTTCTGTTACATTTATCAGATCCCACTCTGCAATTACTTCCTTGGAAATATTTAATGTTGCATGAGGGGTGACATGAATGGGTAGTCTGCCAAATGTTGTTAGTTTCAACAGTCTCTCAGAATGTGCACGACTCAATGTTTCTACCAAGAGGTCTCCAGATTTGAGTCTTCTCACCATTTTGGGAGAGCCCGCTGCATTTTCCAAACATTTCTGTATAAGAAATGGTGAAAGAGTGCTCATAGATTTGTCCGGCAGACTATGTAAGATAAGGAATGATGGGCTGTTGGTCTGTGTCTGTACACAGTCGTTTAGACTTTGGGAAAGATCGCTATATAATCGCACTTTGAATGCTTGACCTCGAATTCGCTTGGCACCCGGGACCAACAACAGAGGTTAAGCACTCCTTGAAAAATTCACCATCAGAGTAACTTTTTGAGTGCTTGGCAATTTTCTTCGATACAATATAACTTGCAAGCAAAATGTTGTCAGAAAATTTCTGCTTTTTCAAAAAGAATGTGGTCAGGCTCTTAGTCTGTTTCATCTTTCTAATTTCTCCTTGAAACTTATTATATTCACTGTTTTGTATTGTAATGAAGCTTAATATTGTATTCCTTGAAGACAAAAAGTTTCAGAACAGATTAAACACATGGGTTTATTTTTTGATTCAGTAAAAAAATAATCATTTGTCCGCCATTCTTGAAACACTCTTTCATAGGACAGCTTTCTTTTGTTTGACAAAGACATTCTAAGGGTTACTGTTCATCAAAAATCAAATCAATGATCAAACTTAAAGTAAATGCACAAACACAGTAAGAACTATGTACCACAAATGAAAATATTATGACTGCAGGAGTCAACAGGACTGCAGTTGCTGGTCTCAACATACAGCTCATTTACCTGAGTTGCCAATTAGTTCAAGTTTCCAAGAAAACACGAAATGCTACAAACTGCCATCCATGAAAGTGAAATACGTTTCTGTAATGCTAGTTAATTAAGCTAATTACTTAAAAGTAGTTCAGAGCGAAGACCTTTGCATTCTGCAAAAAATTTTAGGTAAAAAAAAAAAAAAAAAAAGGCAAAAATATAAACAAAGTAACATTTTTCCAGCACAACTGCATTTTAGAATGATTTGTCTACTTTCCCAAATTTCATTAAAATCAGACCAACACAAATCTGGAAATTATTATTTATTTTCTTCATACACATCACATTAAGTTATCGATATATCATATATGAGGGGGTATCAAAAAGTTTGTACCTGACAAAGATAAAACATCAGTAGGAAGATGCTGTTTTTAATATAAGTTGTCTACATATTCAACAACCAACACATGAAATTTCAATCCCGTAGGTGGTCATACACCAGAGGTGGAGCCCGGAATCTGAGGAAGGATGCTATGGTTGATAAACAGAAGTATCAAGCAGTGATCAAGTTACTGCATTTGGAGGGCACGAAAGCTCGGGAAATTGACAAAGAAATGAAAGCTGTGTATGGACAGAATTGTCCATCCTATGACACTGTAAAAAAAATGAAAATGGGAGTTCCAGTGTTGAGCCAAGAGAAGGAAGGCCATCAACATCCACAGACAGTGAGATGGTTGCAAAGGCTGAGCAGCTGGTGCTGAGTGACAGACTTGTGACAATTCATTTCATCGCAAATGCAGTGGGAATTAGTTATGGGTCTACCCACAGCATTTTACATGACCATCTGCACATGTCTAAGGTCTCCACATGATGGGTTCCACGATTGCTGATGCCTTTGCAGAAGCTGTTGTTATTTGGTTTTTTAGGAGCATTAGCAACTAAGGCCATATTGCTCCAGGGATGTGCGGTGGTCATTCCCTGACCTTTCTGCATCTTCCGTATTTGGTGGTCACGGGCTCGAACCCCGGTCTAATCAAGAAGCATGTGCTAAACACTGCTGCTCCTGCCCACCTGGCTACAGAGGTGCCTCTTTGCAGAAGCAATATCGAATGTAATGGTCTTGCCAACTGTTGGATTTGTGCTACTGCAGCACCCAACCTATTCTCTTGACCTAGCACGCCAGATGTCTTCGTTTTTCGAGAAATGAAGAAACCATTGCGTGGAAAGCACTTTGATTCATCTTAGGAAGTCATCAATGAAGTGGAATTGTGGTTTCAGGCAAAAAGTGCAGACTTATATGATCAAGGCATCAAAGAACTGATCCACAGATGAGAGAACTGTGTTACTATACGTGGAGAGTACATAGAAAAGGATTGAAGTTCCTGTGAAGTGTCACCTTTCTATGGCTATTATTTCTAGGTAAGGGTACGAACTTTTCGATACTCCCTCGTATTGTAACTGAGCAATGGATATTATGTTTGTTGTCATGTGCTGGTTGGAGGAATGAATGGAGGAATGAATGTGTTGGATGTGCAGAAACAATTTTTTTTTTTGGTTTGTGCATAAAAGTAGTTGCTCTTTGTTCTTTTTTTTTTGTTATAAATCATGAACTGTTGCTATTTGCTAATGTCCCTCAAATACTTGATCCATTTGTTAAACAAATATAACCATGTCAAAGACTGAGCTGAATAGGGTTCCAAGTTGACAATGAAATCTGATTATTATTTTATTTTTTATTTATTTTTTTTTTATTTTTTTTATTTTTTATTTGTCATCAGCCATTATTTGTAAATGTACTATTTGTTATCTTATTTATTTGCTTAAATAATATATGGTGGCTCGTACAGGTATTGATTTTTAACATTATGCATTATGATTTTGTGTAAATCATTTCTATTTTATGGCACATTTTTAAAGAATGCTGCATCTGTAATGTGCCTAATTCACATAAACAAATAATTACTTTCAGATTTGAAAATGACTGCTCACTAGTACAGTTTATAAATGATATGAAGGAGTTTTTCAACAGTGGCAGTCTGAGGGAAAATAGTTTAGAGATGTTTACATACCTATGTTAATTTTCTTACATTGTTGCAAACTAAAGTTTAAAACATTTAGTTTTAATTTCTTTATCTAATCTACTATGATGAGTATCAAGGTTGACTCTTTATAGAGATATTTATTCAATGAAATAGCCTTCCATATTCCAATTTTTATCCTCAATAAAATGTTTTGATTTGATTGAATGTTACATAAAATGGCAGTACTTGCAGATTGTTCTTGAACAATTTGCAAGCACTGCCATTGCATAAATAATATAGAAGCACATAATTTCTGTATTGTTTGTGCTGAAAGGCATATTCATATTGTAATTTTGAAATTATATAGAAGCATATAATTTCTGTATTGTTTGTGCTGAAAGGCATATTCATATTGTAATTTTGCAGTTATAATTTTAATTTACGTGTTGAAGTTTGCCTCCCCCCATTACAATTACAATAGGTTATTTGTTATTTGGTTTTTAGGAGCATTAGCAACTAAGGCCATATTGCTCCGGGGATATGCGGTGGTCATTCCCTGACCTTTCTGCATCCTCTGTTTTTGGCGGGCACGAACCCTGTTCTAATCAAGAAGCGTGTGCTACGCACTGCTGCTCCTGCCCACCTGGCTATGGAGGTGCCATTACAATAGGTCTAATGAATAAAATGACCCTACATCAGTAAGCAGTATTATAGAATGGCACATTACTGCAGACTAGTATATGATGATAGTTACAAAAATAAAGCTGACTACTAGAATTTGCACAAGAACAATTATTTGACTATCACTCAACAATACTGACAACATATCCAATCAGTTAACAGAAAGCCAGCACTAACTAGACAATATTCCATCTTATAATATTTCTTGTGGGAATCCAACACACTAGTATAATAAAAACTTACATAGGACTGAAAGAAAACTGCATAAATTTGAGAACTTATGCTTGTAAATCTGGATTTTTGTATATTTACATATCTCCAAGTCTGAATATGCTAGCACGATATTAGTATACATCGAATAAACTTCCTTTCTTAACAATATTCTTCCATTTTTTAAAATTTTTTTAAGGAATGATAATACAAGTTAAACTATAGAACAATAAAATTCTAAGATCAAGCCAATAAAAAACTGCCTGGACTACATAATCTTTAATAATGTGCTACAAGAAATGTTTTTTTTTAATTTTATAGCAGAATTAAGGTTTTTGCTCAAATGTAAATGAAGGGTAATTATTAATTAATGAGTAATTATTACACACAGAAATTTAAGTTTTAACATATCTCTACTACAGCAAAGCTTAATTTATCGAAACTTACCTCCTAATCTGTGTTGTTAAATCATGAGTGAAGAAGTTAAAATGTGAAAAAATAAAATCTCAGCATACTTAAAATTATGATCTAGAAAAACTTTGCATTTTATTTCTTTGTTTATGAATGAAAACGTGCACTTTTTTTTAGGGGATAATTTTACATATGCTGAAATTTAATTTTCTCACATTTTAATTTCTTCACTCACAATTTAACAAAATAGATTAGGGGTAAGTTTCAATAATCAGAAAATAATAAGCAGATACTGCTAGCAAAAAAGCAGATACTACATAAGCAAAAAATATACTTGCCTCCATAGGTCTGTCATTTGAATCAGTGTGAACACTCTCTAAAAGATTGATTGTTCCTAATCCCTTTTTAACAGCTCCAAAAACAACATGTTTACCGTCTAGGTGTGGTGTGGGAACTAAGGTGATAAAGAACTGGGATCCATTTGTATTTGGTCCGGCATTTGCCATGCTAAGAAGGCCTGGTTTGTCATGCTACATAAAGATTAATATACAACGATAAAATACAGATATTTATGAAATTTAAAGTCATCCACAAAATTTCTTTTTAACTCTAGAGTCACTTTCACTGAAAATTCCATAATTTTATTTTAACTGTGATAAAAAATATCTGTCTTGATTTAACATTAATACTCATACCTGTACAGTAGGACCTCACCTTTTGTGGGGATTATGTTACTGCAGATGTTTGCAAATGGCAAGGTTAAGGGTATATGGGAAAACTGGAGTTAGGCTCTTAGTTCACAAGATATTTTTGTTAAATAAGAACATTAAGTTCATAAACTTCAGTGTTTATGAATTTAACTGGTATCCATTTTCTGTAATTTAGTCTGAAGTTCCACCCTGTTATTCAACTCAGGATATGTCATCATTGAAATATAACAGCTGAAGTATCCCGAGTTTGGAAGGGTGGAATATATGACTAAATTAAATGACTATACTGTCTTATTAATAATAATTAAGATGTTTTTATATAAAATAAATTTTAGTACTGTATAAATACAGAGAAGCTTTTTATGGAGTGTACATCGGATACAGAGGCACATCACAAGACAACATTTTTTGCTCTGCCAGCTCTATTGCTAGTGTAAATGCAGGCATGGAAAACTGATCACTGGCATTTGTTAAGCTTCACGCAATTTTGCATTTCCAAGTGTTGTTGTTGTTTGGTTTTTAGGAGCATTAGCAACTAAGGCCATACTGCTCCGGGGATATGCGGTGGTCATTCCCTGACCTTTCTGCATCTTCCGTATTTGGTGGTCACAGGCTCGAACCCCGGTCTAATCAAGAAGCGGGTGCTATGCACTGCTGCTCCTGCCCACCTGGCTACGAAGGCACCCTTTCCAAGTGAGTGCAGTGTTTTCTTTCAATTAGAAACTGCAAAATCAGAAATAAAAATTTTATTAACTGATCCCCATTTTCCTAAACTAACCAGGTGTAACAATTTCATTAAGCTAAGCCAGGCGAAAGAAAGTATAAAATGTGAGAAAATGGGCAACTCATCAGCAACGTTAGTAGTGGCAGAATGTGTTGGTAACAAGCTGCTTTGGTAAACTCAGAATTCTGAACCCTTACTTTGATACAGAATTCTGAAGCCTTATCTGATACAGAATTCTGATTTTGTTGTTGTTTTGTTCGAAGATAATAAAGCATTCAAACTTACATTGGTATAATTATGTTTATTTCTAAAATCGAGAAAGATTTCGAAATTATGTTTATTACATGATGGAGTCAAACATTTCATGGTATTTTCATATCATTTCTTCAATGATAGCTGGTTTTTAATATCACCATCACAAAATGTTACTTCGGTCACAAGAATTTGTCAAGTTCTTGTGACTGAAATGACATTTTGTGATGTTGTACTTCATTGTACTTCTAGTTAAGGTGTGTTAGGAAGAAGTTGTGAATCTACAGAAGTTGGCTCCGTTAAGTAAGTCCTGTTGTTTATAAAAATTTACTCGAAACTGAATATACTCCAGAAGATAATATAGTAGCTGGTTTCCCTCTCAGAGATACAATAGATATTTACTGCTGCTGGTTTCCAGTGTGAAATTAGAGGATTTTTCATACAAGTAGTTTTTATATCCTTCTTGTGGGAAGGTGTGACATATCTACAGTATAAAGAGGCACAGCATATTGAAGTTGCACTGTATATTATGGGCAGGAAATACTCCATATAGCCATCAGAGATCTTTTGATAATGTGTAGCTTCGGTATATGATGGTATAATGGTACAGTTCATGCTAGCTATGCATGACTACCTAGTATGAGATCTTGCTGCCAAATGATCCCCTATGGTTTTTCAACATCCTTCACTGTTACCTTAATGCCACATTAGCATTAGTAGAGGCATATGATGCAAGAAAGCAAGCTTATGCAACATCAGCAAAAAAAAAAACAAAAAAAAAAAAACACTTCCACTTCACCCCTCTGTTCGTTCGAAATACCTGTCCAGCTGAGCCTTAGACTTATTTAGGCTATCAACTTCCACGACAAGGGATGGAAGTCTGTTCCACCAACCAACCACCCGCTGTCTAAAGGCAAATTTCCGCACATCTATCCTACATCTGTCTTTCCTCAATTTGAATTTATGCCCTCTCATGTGATTATTCTGAGCAAGAGGAAGAATCCCATCAGCACTGAGCATGCTCAAACCATTCAAGGCTTTATACACCTCTATCAGATCACCTGCAAAACTTAAGCCATTCTTCATAAGAGCAACCCTTTGTTCCATTCACTAATCTTGTTGCCCTTCTCTGTACTCGTTCCAGCAGCTCTACATCCTTCTTGAAATGAGGACTCCAGACCTGTATACAGCACTCTAGGTGTGGCCTGACCATTGCCTTATACAAGGGAATAATCACCTCCTTATCCCTGCTAGAAAAATTCCTATATATCATTGACAATACACCATGAGCTACTCTTGCAGCCCATCTGCACTGCTCAGAGAACTTCATATCTGCCTGCACAACCACCCCCAGGTCCCTTTCATTCTCTACCACTGTCAGTGTAGTACCACAGAGTTGATATGTTGCTCTGGGGTTGCTGTTTCCCATATGTAGTACTTTACATTTGTCAATGTTAAACCTCATTTGCCACCTCTCAGCCCATCTGCTCAACCTTTCCAGATCCTGTTGCAGCAGCATAGTGTCAGTAGTGTCCTTGACAACCCTGCCAACCTTCGTATCGTCTGCAAACTTGGACATTAAGCTTGATATACCATCATCAATATCATTTATAAATACAGAAAACTATAATGGACCCAACACTGAACCTTGAGGGACTCCACTAATACCATTAGTCCACGATGAGCAGTGTCCATTGATTAGCACTCTCTGTCTTCTCCCCCTCAACCACCCCTTTATCCATAGCAGCAATTTGCCTCCAATGCCACACTGCTCCAATTTGTGCAGCAGTCTTCCATGTGCAACAGTATCAAAAGCCTTTCTAAGATCCAAAAATATAATATCAAAGTTATTCCCTGCATCCAGTTCTTTTGTGACTGCATCATAGTATCCAATCAAATTGGTCAGGCAAGACTTCCCCTTAACAAAACCATGCTGTGTCCGATCTATAACTGAAGTCTTGTCTAGATGATCCTGCAGTGCTTCTTTAACCAGTGCCTCCATTAATTTTCCTGGAACAGAAGTTAAACTCACAGGTCTATAATTACTTGTGTCAGCCTCTGATCCTTCTTTGTGAATTGGGGTCACATTTGCACATCTCCAGTCTATGGGTACCTACCCTGAGTCCAAGGAAGCTCTCATAATTATGGCTAAGGGTTTGCTTACTTCCTTTGCTGCCTCCTTTAATATAACTGGATAGATCCCATCCACCCCAGGTGCCTTTCTTGTATTTATCTTCAACAATTTCTCCTCCACTTTACTCTCAGTTATTACAAGATTCTCTAGCTTACTGCCATACACCCTCTGGCATTCCCCTCGCTGAATCCTCATGTGTGAATGTCGATGCAAAATATTCATTTAGTTTGTTAGCTACTTGAGCAGGATCATCAACAGTTGATCCATCGATATCAAGTGGACCAATCTGATTCATCCCCTTCCTTCTAGATTTTACATAAGTAAAGAACTCTTTGCTGTTTTTCTTTGCATCCCTTGCCAAAGAAAATCCTTCGCATCCCCGCCTGCCTAACTTGGTTGCAGATCAACTTGTATCTATCATAGGCTTCTGTGTCACGTGTTAATTTATATGTATCCCATGCATTTTTCTTCTCTGCCATATGTCTCATTAGTTCATCTGACATCCATTTTGGCCTAAACCTTGAACAATATTTCTTAGTTGGTATGTAAAGCCTAGTAGCTTCCAAGATAAGTTCTTTGAATGCTTCCCATTTTGAATTTGCTGTTGGTAACATCATCAGTTGGTCCCACTGTATAGAATTTAAATACTGTCTCAGTCCCTCGTAGTCGCCTTTACGGAAGCAATAACCCTTCCCTTTACCCCTAATGGTAGTTACCTCTTTGAGTAAATCCCACTTCGGCACACTGTGATCACTGCCACCTAGTGGTTCATTTATCTGCAGATTCTTAATGCATGAAAAATTAATCAAATCAAGAGTATTACTCCCTCTAGTTTCCTCACGAACATGGTGATGTAGAAAACAGTCATCCAATAAATCCACAAAAGCCTTGCTAGTGTGTGAGTGACATATCTCTGATTCTACTACACTTGACAAAGGCTTGCAGGGGAATTGCATCAGTCTTTACTGATGAAAGACTCATCATGCTGAGAAGAGGCTGAGTCACATGAAATTATGTTGTAATTTCAGATGAGTGTTTATTAGACAAATTGGCAAAGGTAAAGAAAGCCAACACAAGAACTACGGCAAACTTTGGGAAATTTACCAGACAAATTGGTTTCCCACTACCACAGTTTCTCACTGCATTCTCGGGAAACAGACGGTGCATGTTATTAATAGTGGCAGTAGAAGCCGATAATGATGTATTGATTAGTTTTTTCTCATTATTAAAAGCAGATTACTGGAATTCATGAGTGTAATGCCTTTGCAGCTGAAATTTACTTATGGGAACACCCCCCCCTTCCTGCTGTTTTAAAATAGGAAAACAACTTCTACAGATGGTGTGTGTTATCGGTAGTGGCAGTAGAAGTTGTTTTTTCCTATTTTAAAACAGCAGGAAGGAAGGAAGGTATAAACACCCTAAGACTGAGGCAGTCTGGGGACTGTACCCGTAAGTAAATTTCAGCCGTGAAAACACTTTTGAACTCCAACAATCTGCTTTTAATGAGAATAAACTAATCAATACATCGTTATCGACTTCTACTGTCACTACTGATAACATGCACAATCTGTTTACCAATAATGCAGGGAGAAACTACGGTAGTGGGAAACCAGTTTGTCCGATAAGCTTCCCGAAGTTTGCCGTGGTTCTTGTGTTGGCTTTCTTTACCTTAGCCAAAAAACTTTTGAGCATAAAGGCAAGTAAGACTCTCAGAGTTGATGGCATATACCCTGTAGTTTTGAGGGAGAGTGCAAGGAAGTATGCTGAACCATTAGGGTTAATTATGAGGGCATCTTCAGAGTCAGAAGATTCCTTTGGATTGGAGACGTGCCAATGTATCACCAATACATAAAAGTGGTTTGAAGAGTGGTTAGTTTGACTTAAGTGGCAAGGAAAATATTATAGGCAATGATTAAGAGCACAATCCAGGACATTTAGATAGATATGGCATTCTGAAGGACACACAACATGGCTTTGTTAAGGGAAAATTATGCTTAACTAACGTAGTAAGCTATTTTGACACAGTTACTCATGAGCTGGATTTAGGGAATAATTTTGACATAGTTTATTTGGATTTTAGCAAAGCATTTGACTTGGGCTGTCATGAGAGGTTACTGTATAAGCTTGAACAGGCTGGGATTACTGGTAAGATTCTAAGTTAGGTGGCTGCAGAGCAGGAGACCGAGGGTTTTAATTAATGGATATTCTTCAGATTGGTGTAGCATCAGAAATGGAGTCCCTCAATGATCGGTTCTTGGACCACTGTTGTTTCTCATTTTCATAAATGACATCGATGAAGGGATAGAAGGCGTGATGTAAAATTTTTCAGAAGATATAAAGATTGGCAGTCATTGACGATCAGTGCTAAGCAGTGCTCCTTCAGGATGACTTTAACTGATTTCAAAGATGGTCAGAGAAGTGGCAGATATGTTTTAATGCTGCTAAATACAAGGTCTTACACTTGGGGAATAGCAACCTACAAATAAATTATACACTTGGTGGGGTTGAAGTTTGTTTGTTTGTTATGTAGGAGCATTAGCAACTAAGGCCATATTGCTCCGGGAATATGCAGTGGTCAATCCCTGACCTTTCTGCATCCTACGTATTTGGTGGTCACGGGCTTGAACCCTGGTCTAATCAAGAAGAGTGTGCTACGCACTGCTGCTCCTTCCCACCTGGCTACGGAGGCGCCAGGTGGGGTTGAAGTAAAAACATTGGAGGAGGAAAGGGATCTTGGAATTACAATACAGGCAGATGTGAAGTTTTTTGAACAGTGTAAACAGGCAGCCAGGAAAGCCCATAGTGTCCTATCAATGATTTATCAAACATAATCCTGTTGAGATAGGTAGGTCATAATCCCACTGTATAAGGCAAATATAAGACCACATTTGGAATACTGTGTTCAGGTATGGAGACCTCATCTAAAAAAGACAGTGAGCTTGAAAGGATCCAACAACTTGAATAGCTAGATCGGTAGAAGAATGACTGTATGAGGAAAGATATTGATTATGTGGACTACAAGCTTGGCAACCATGCATCTCAGAGGTGACCTTATTGAGGTTTATAAGGCTCTGAGAGGAATTAGCAAAATGAATGAGGGTGGAATTCTCACTGTTATAAAGAATTCCACAACTAGGGATTATAAATTCAAATTACAGGAGTTGAGATTTAGATTAGATTAGATTGCAGGAAGTTTTCTTTTAGCCAGGGAGTCATTGGTTGTAACAAGTTGCCCTTGCAGGTTGTTTAAGCTGACAGTTTGAATAAATTCAAAGGTCAACTGGATAGTTACCTGTGTGAAGAGGGAAGCATACAATTTGTATTTTCTTATCTATTCGTTTTTTTTGTTTTTTTTTTGCCAATGCAGCAAAAGCCTGTGGCTTCTTTGTACTATATGGTGAATATTATTACTATAATTCAGTAAGTGCAAAGTTGCTGCATGCCTTTGCGGAAAAAGTCACAAAGGACTTTGGGTATATTTATCTTTCTGTTTGGACCATGATGGATAAATGCAGACACACACAATGAATACATTTGTAAGAAGAAATACAGCAACTTTTTGGCCACTCTGTACCTACTACAATGGTACTCTATACCTTCAGGAGATTTAATATAACTATCAAATTATTCAATATAACTACTATTACTTAACTGTAATCTATTAAAAATAAATAGCAATAATAAAACTGAGTTACCTTCAGTTCAAATGTTTCATCATCAAATTTTTCTCCATATATGCTTTCTCCACCAGAACCATCACCATTATGGAAGTCACCACCTTGAACCATAAACTGCCGTACAACTATATGTAGGAATAATATACTATTAAAATATGATGCTGAATACAGTTATACTATATTTGAAAAAAATTAAGGAATCCTTAATTTTCTGCAAAATATACATATATTGAGCAGGCAATTTATTAGGAACACCACTAAGTATTGGCATAAAATACAAAAACCAACATCTCAGAGGGTGCCAGGTTTTGGGATTATCCCAATTTTCAGATAATAAATCAGAATTTAATAAAGCACAAACTACCAAAGTTTACACTGCTTGACAAAACACACAAAATAAGGCAAAAGTATATAAATAATGTAATTTTTTACAACTGGTGATTGTCAAGTTCTGGAGCTGGTCATACTGCAGTACTAAGAAGAAGGGGCACTGGGATGCAATGGTAGGGGCACTCAGATAATAGCACAGAGGTTGCCATTCATCTACTTGTTTTTAAATAATTAACACTTATTGTAAATGGTCATATGGGAATAAAGTAACCACCATGTTATCAGTACTTAAAACATAAGGCAACATCTTAAGATTCCACTGAAGAACAGAAGGATTTGACTGATTCCAAGATGACGAAAACTGAAATGAGATTTTTGTATTCTCTTGAATGTTTGTGAGGATATATGATGTTTTATTATACATAGCACTGTGCCTTGGAACAGTTTCAAACCCTACATATGCACAAGTTTAATACATTATTAGATCAGTAGGACTGGTTTAATCATACTAAGGAGTGGATCATGAATATCTATTGGTGTTGTTATATGCATCTTTTCAGTGACTTCCCCAAATCCTGAAGGCTTCTAAAATGGCATTAGCAAAGATCTTTGTACCTATACAGTTTAAGTGAATTCCACCTTTTAGTGAAGAAAAAAATTCCATCAGGGCAGACTATACTGAGAAAAAATTTCCCCACAAGCTCTGCAGTCTCTAGAGAAGTTGCTCAGCTTTCTACTTCTGGCAACCCCTTTGAGAAAAACCAAAATCAGTGACTGTTTCATAACTTCCTAAGTTGTCATGAAATGTTTAGTTCTTGGTATTTTTAATTTATCATGGTGGGCTGCATTTCCCTGGATATGCTTTGAGACTAATTGACAAAGCTGTCAGCATGTAATCCCTCCTCTCTTGACTGGGCAGAATTTCCACAAACGTAATAAACTTTTTTTCAGCATGACCAAGTTCTCAGTTTTTGTATTAAGTCGTTAGTTCCTATATATATATAATCATGCATCCTTTAGGAACCTTAAATACTGACAGCTGATTAGTAACATCATATATTTTTGTGTGAGAGGCATACTCTGTCTCATCTGTCTCTATCACAAAAATATTCCCAAGTTCCTTAATTTGTATACCTCACTAAATTAACCTGACTTGTAACCAAAGCATAGCGGCTGATGATCTATTTCTGAGATAAAATCACTTAAGCGATCATCACTTTAAACAGTAAAAGACACTTAATTAAGTGCTGATTCCCCATATTTGTTATTTTCCTGGGCATCTACTCAATTTCACAGAAACTCAGTTTCAACAATACTATGACATTTTGACTTAAGAATATTGCATTTCCATATATTTAGCATATAGAAATGCATCAACATTAGCTAGAGAAGGCCACATATAAATGCCACAGTGAATACAAGCAAAAGGCTATAACTCACAGTTACATCACCAATGGCAAGTTCCTGTTAAACCATGCCATCTTGAGTCACGCTATGCTTACCATTTTTAATGGAACTCATATTTACTATATAAAAATTAATTTCAAAATTACAAAAATATCACAAAATATTCACTAATTATAATATAGTGAAATTCTTTTAAAAGTATTCTTTACCATTATAATCTGTCTTAAACTGTCAATTTCTGCTACCGATTAATTTGCAAAAGCAAAATATAACTTTTTAACTAATTAACCAATTTAAAAATTAATCATGTCTACATAAACAGCACAATGAAGCTATATGTTTAAATCATATATAAAAGAAACAAACAAAAAATAAATAATAAAGTGCATACAGTTTATTTTATTTTTTTTTTTTAGTGTAGCAAAAACCTAGGACTTCCTTGCACCATATAGCTAATACTAAAGAAGTAAAATTCAAAAGCAGGCAATGCCTATATCTGGGTAACTGACTGAGCAATCAATGTGCCTCAAACCAGGAAATGGGTGTGTTTGTGTGTAGAAACTTATAAACAATAGTATCATTGTGAATACGAACGTGATAGATGTGTGAATTCTAATACCTCCAAATACCTTCTAATACCTTTTTTAAATGAAATTCTAAATACAAAAGATATTAGAACCTATAGTGCTTAGCATCATGTGTGGGTTGAAGGTTGAGAGAAAAAAGGAAATTTATATTAGGCCTGAATTTCTGTAGATTGTAATTTTTAGGAAATATATGTGAATTATCCAGAAAGCTGTGAAGTTGAAGGGATAAATAATAAATAAATAATAAATGATAAATAAATAAATAATAAATGATAAATAAATTAATAAATGAATAAATGATAAATGAGGAAGAAGAAAAGTTAGTTGTGAGTAAGAAGTTGGACAATAAATTGATGCTAACTGGTTGTGGCACACGTTCAGACTGGTTTGAAAGGGGAAATTACAGACAGAAGCCAGTTCAGAAGAACAGTGCCCATGAAAGTATCCACAGAAAATGCATGAAACAGAATGTCTATGAGACAGACAGTGGAGAGGCTTGGTAAGAGACAGGTCATTAATTAACCCAGCTGCCCCCTTTTGAATGGAGAGTAACCCAGTTAACCCAGCTGCCCTCTTTTGAATGGAGGCCTGAGAGAGAAGTTTTGTGGGCACTGCCCCACCCCACCCCACCCCTATAGGGCAGTTAGGTTAACTAATGACCCATCTCTTACAAAGTCTCTCCACTCCCTGTCTCACAAACATTTTCTGCTGCTTGCTTTTTCTACAGAAACTTCCATGGGTGCCATTCTGAAATGGCTTCTATAATTCCCCATCTCTTCCAAACCAGTCCGAATACATGCACAACCAGTCAACATCCGCTTATTGTCTAACTTCAAGCTCAGAGAACCAATTTTTTTCTTCCTTATTTATCCCTTCAAATTCTGTTTTCTGGAACAATGTCCCTTTCACATGTAGTTCCTGAAAATTACCTTCTAGAGAAATTCAAGTCTAATGTCAACAAGTATCTGCTTTCTTCTTCTAAACCTTCAATACATGCATGGTACTAAGTACTATAGGTAACAATACATTTTGTGTTTAGAGTCTTCATTAAAAAATGTGTAAACAATGTTCCATGGTAGGATGGATTTGAAATTTGTAAAGAGCGAGTAGCTGATTAGAAGAAATATAATGCTGGGAGCGAAAGAGAAAACTCAGGTTTTTAGATGCAGAGGAAGCAATATTTGTGATGTGCTTAAGCCAAGCAAGTTTAGAAGTTAAGGTAATCACTAATAGTGATCTTATCTAGAAATCTGAGTGTCATTGAAGATAAGCATGGAGTAGAAGAATCTTTTTTTTTTGCAAGATACAATACAGGGCTGAGTTTTAGATGGAGTGAAATTAACTAAGTTATCTTTGTCTCATTGGAGAATTACCTGGAGATCAGCATATAAGGAATTGAAGCTGTCTGTGTGGCATTAGCAAATATCAGCACAGTTCCAGTGGTGATATAGAATACTGCATCAGCACCTCAACTTCAGTGAAGCCTGCACCCACTGGTTCTCAACACACCTGTCTAATGAGCAAAAAAGCATTTAAGGTGGATTTGAGCATGAAATTTCATAACATATAAACAGGAAGGTGAAGATTTTCCTCTCGTATTGTGCTATAATTAAAATAAAGAAAACCAGAACATTTTGTGTGTTTTCAAACAACAAGTCCAAAAAGTTTGTTTTTTGAATTCTGAAAAATTATTCTCTATTGATTCTGGTCATTTTACCCCCTGTACCCCCTTAATTATATTTAAGGAGATATTTTAGGAAATTTAGAGAGAAGGGTAAACCTAATAATAATGGTAAAAGGTCACTAAAATTTTGTACAAACCATGCACTCTTAATTACAAAGAGAGTATTTCACCAAATATGCAGCCAGAGTTTATGTGGAAGAAGTACAATAGAAACAAGAAAAACATAAGTGACTATTTCATTCTAGGAGCTTAAACAACAAGTTGAAGATACAAGGATTTGAGATTGCAATTATTATTCTCTTATACTGAGCAATTAAGATGGTAATTTTTGACAAAAATAAATATGAGAATAAATAACAATAAATAATAATAAAAAAAAATTTTAAAAATGGACAAAAATTGAAAAGCTTTCAAATTATTAACCCGGTGGTGGGGTGCCAAAATATAGCAAAAACTTTGGTAGGTTACCTGACAGGTGTCAAACTTTCTCACTAATTTTTTGAAAATGTTTTGGATTTTTTTTAATTGTTTAAACAGTGCCAATTTTTTCTTAATGGATTGCAGTATTTATTGTCTGTGCTTTTTAAGTTTTAATGAAAAAATTAAAAATATAAAAACATGCTATGTGTTTTACATTTTTTATTTAAAAAAAAATGAACTCTGCTGAAACTTGCAAAAAAAAGAGAAGTTTTAGACAAAATAGAAACATCAGTCTCTTTTCTTTTGGCACATCAACAACTCAGGCCATACTGTGCCATTGTGTATTACGTTGGTACAAGTGTATTTACAAGCCCATTTACATGTTACATGGACTGAAAATTCAGAATAACACATTTTTTTGGGGGGGATGATTCTACTTCCCTGCCCGAGATTGGCTAACTACAGTTTTGACTGAAGAGACTTTTAGAAATTCCTCCAATCATTGATGGGACTCAACTCCAATTCTCTTCAAATGAGTGACAAGTGGTAAAACCACTGTACTTATATAAATAAATAAACTTTCTGTTTATACTCCGGGATGACCAAATGGTCAGAGGAGTTCACGACAGAATACAAGAAACAGCACCGTATTCAGTAGTCACGGGCTTGAACCCCGGTCACTCAAGGCACATGTACTTATGCACCCGCGCACCTGACCACTAGGCTACGGCGGCCTCTTGTATGGAGGACAATAACAAAGGAGTTGAAAATATCACTGAAGAAAAGGAAAAGATTGCAATGGGGTAAATATGACTGCAATCTCTATTACTGAGGTTGAAGAAGTTGAAAAATAACAAATATGGAAAGGCATCAAGCACAAATGACATTAGACCTGAAATGCTAAAAGCTGAAGGGAAAATGAATGTAGACATTATAGAAGAATTTCACTCCTTAGTACAGGGATCGGCAACCTGCAGCTCTTTGAACATGTAACTGCAGCTCTTTAACTTTTAGCCCACATGAAGCACAATTTGAAATGGAGTTAGAAATCAAGACTTAAAAATCAAGGACATGTGGAATTAGAGGACTTAAAAATGCCTTAAAACTGAAATTGAAGATTTGGGAAGGCAAAAGGCTGCCCTTGCAATTCTACACATGACATCTACGGATGAGTTGAAAAAGCAAAACTAAATTGTGTTTGATGTGTGGAGTAGCTTACCGCACAAGTATATAAATTTGAAAATATTTGCGTTTGGACTTCTTTTTTGTTCAACGTATTTCTGCAGGCTATTTTCAAACATGAACTATATTAAAAATAAATCAAGAAACTGTCTAAACAATGCGAGTCTCTCAGCATCTTTAAAGATGAAAATTACGGCATACTCGCCTGATGTTGAGAGACTCGTTCAAGAAGTTCAGCAGCAAAAGTCACATTAATTAGTACCTAATTGGATGTTTCTTATGTTTTTTCGGTATTAATAAATAATATTTCAAAATATATATTTTTTAATAAAACACCGGAACTCTATTCCATTTCTTAAAAAACTCCTCCCTCTCTCCCCAGCTTGAGCTGAGGTGAAGCTCTTCAGATTCTCTTTATTTTAAAATTAGATCAAAAATGGCTCTTCACTCAAAAAAGGTTGTTGACCTCTGCCTTAATACATTAGGTAAAATTTATGAACAGTATTTTAGAGAATAGGATCAGAAGTATTGTTGATTGTAACCTTGGGGATGAACAGCCAGAATTTAGGCAAAACAGGGAATGTCAGTGTCAAATATCTGCACTAAGACAAAGTACAGAGCACTCAAAGAACTTGTATTTAGGATATGATGATTGTAGAATACCTAGAAATCTGCTTAAAATTTTTATAAAAATATGTCATCAACAGCAAGTCTTTATAGTGAATAAAAATTTGTATAAAAATGGCACTGGAGTAAGGGAAGCATTGGAAAATGGTTTAAAGTTAAATTTTGAATGAAGGAGGGCTTCACCTTATTGCCACTTCTTTTTATAATTTTTATGGCCCATCTAATGTAAGTTACTACTTACATTACACTCAGTGTGAAAATGTAAAAATTTAATCATCACAGTAGCTTGCAAGATCTTCAAGAATCTTGGAATAAATTAGATAAAGGTTGAAGAGCATGGAAATCATTTAGACAAAAAGAAAAGTTTTGAAAGCTGGGAGAAACAAAGTAAATTTAGAATGTAATATAGACCTGGAATGCATTAGTAATTTTATGTATCTATAAAAAAGTCTTTAATGAATATTATTAGTAGTAGTAGTGGCAAATGATGCAAGAAAGCAAGCTTATACAGCATCAAAAAAAAGAAAAAAAAAAAAAAGTTAACACTTCCTATTTCACCTACCCTTCCGTCTAATACTTTATCTAGTAGTAGTTCTGTGAATTTATTCAAATTACTCACTTCTAATACATCATGTGGGAGTTTGTTACAACAATCAACCACCTTGGGGATGAACCTTGGGGATGATCTAGCTGCAGGTAAATTTATGCACATCCGACTCAGTATTTAAATCACATTTAAATATAGAATTGTTAAACATTAAGTTAAATATATGTTGTGTAATTGTGAAATGACAAATGAAATGAATTATCAATAAAACACTAGACACTTTGTGAAATACAATATCACAAAATGCACTAAATCAAATATGCAAAACATGGTACATCAGATATATTTACAAGCATCTGAAAATAAATGGACACCCACTGACTGATTATAGGTACACAGTTCTACAATGGGAATGAAGAAAGAAAGGTATAAATATGCCCTTTGTCATAAGAGCTGAATAAAATTTAACACACAGAGTAAGGTGATCCTTATCCTGCTTGGAACTGATATAGAAAAATATGAAATAATGGCTTCATTTAGTGTACACAGTTTGTTTAAAGCACATAAATCTGTAAATAATCAGATGACAGAAATATTTTCAATGCACACATATCTACAGTTGAAGAAAAGTAAAAATTGATTTCAGTATAATACAACAGTCATTTATTACAACTGGAATACCTTATTCAATGTTTTATCATCATAGCTACACCTGTTCTTTCTGATTTATTGCTGATTGGCTAAAGAAATTTTTGCTTCATTTTAGTCACAACCATTTGTTCAGCTTTTGCAATGAAGGGGACAAGTTTCAGTTGGAGTTAATTATTGGTGCCCTGATATTGGAATCTTTTAGCTGTGACCACAACAAAGCTAACAGCTACACTGAAAAAGATAATGAAAGCGCCGTAATCTGCTAAATGCTAGTGGAATCCATGTGACAGTATGTGTGTTCTGGCTATTATTGGCACAAGAAATTGCATAACGAGATGAATTTTCTAATATTTTGGTCAGAATGTGTATAACTTCATTTTTGTTTAAAATACATAAAGTATTTACAAAGATACTCACTTCTATGAAAAATACAGCCCTTGTAATGCAGTGGTTTTCCATTCTTACCAATTCCCTTTTCTCCTGTGCACAGAGTTCTGAAATTTTCTACTGTTTTAGGAGCAACATCTTTGAAAAGTTCAATTATTACTCTACCAGCTAGAAAGGATATAAAATGTAGTCAAAAAGCTATAAGTAATAATTCATGTATTTTAATAATATAATATTGAAAGTAATGAATTCAGCTTTTTTTCTGCTTACATTGGTTAATACCAGTGAAGCAATTATAATGATTTAATGTGAGTTTGAGAGATATTATACCAGTAACCTTTCTGTGCAGTGCAGTGAATCTATCTACATTAACAGAATTCTCTTTTTTATAATAAGATCATTTTTATTTATTTTTCTAATTGATATTTTAAACACACACACATACACACACACACGTGTGTGTGTGTGTGTGTGTGTGTGTGTGTGTGTGTGTGTGTGTGTGTGTGTGTGTGTGTGAAATTTTGTAGAATATTATGGAATTTGAGTAACAGAAATAGAAAAAGAGTATCAGAACAGATTAATGACATCAAAATAGTGATTGAACATTACATCAGTCTGTAAAACCTATATTACATTATTTATTAAACTGAATACCAAAGGGAACTATACAACTGATGAAATTTAATAAGAATTTGGAATATAAGTATTAGGGGTGAAAAATATACCTGTTAGGCCATAGGACCAAGTATTTTGGTAACCTAAGTTGGATTTCATTGTTATACCCTATAAATAAACACATAGATTATAATTAAATAGTAAAATTAAAATGATGATGTAGCTAATTATTGATTATTGGATACATTGAATTGAACATTAACTAGGGCTAGCTCCACTCAATATATCCTATCAGTAATTGGCTGAAGCTATCTGTTTCTGTTTGCCATTTGCCAGTTTTTCTAGGTTCAAATATACTAATGCAATATATGTTAAATTTATCAGCAAACTGGCAGAATAACCGCTATCCTGACAGATAGCAGTGAAAATTAATGATAAAAATAATGGAAGTGAATCAAGATTAATAAGTGACTACCAACTATTAATTAGCGCAATTTATGTGTAGTGAAAAGAAAAGGCCCAAATTAAGGCAAATAGGAGGAGGAATAAGGATAGCAATAGATTTATATAACCCAAAATTTTTATACCTCAAAATCTATTAGAGCAATTCGAGGGAGATTGAGGTCTATTGCTATCCTTATTCCTCCTCCTATTCACCTTGATTTTGGCATAAGCCTTTCCTTTTCACTACATACATAAATTACACTAATTAATAGTTGGTACTCACTTTTATTATTCTGATTCACTTCTGTTATTTTTATTATTAATTTTCACTGCTATCTGTCAGGCTAGTGGTTATTCTGCCAGTTTGCTGCTAAATTTAACATATATTGCATTATTAATATTAGAACATTGAAACTATATTCTTCGTATATTTGAACCTAGACAAACAGGCAAATGGCAAACAGATAGCCTCGGCCAATTATTGATAGGATATATTAAGTGGAGCTAGCCCTAGTTAATGTTCCATTCAATATATCCAATAAGCAATAATTAGCTACATCATCATTTTAATTTTACTATTTAATTATAATCTATGTGTTTATTTATAGGGTACAACAATGAAATCCAACTTAGGTTACCAAAATACTTGGCCCTATGGCCTCACTGGTATATTTTTCACCCCTAATACTTCCAAATTCTTATTAAATTTCATCAGTTGTATAGTTCCCTTTGGTATTCAGTTTAATAAATAATGTAACACACACACACACACACACACACACACACACACACACACACACACACACACACACACACACACACACACACACACACACACACACACACACACACACACAGGTGTTCAAAGAAAGTGCATCACCCCTTAAAATAGTAATTGTCATCCAAATAACGTAAGTATATGGCAATATTTCTTACAGACTGCATCAGATAAGATTGACACACATAGGTGATGACGTAATATTGCATCAGCTGTTACTTTCAGCTATATAAGCATGCTCTGCAAGAGTTGCAGTCATTCCTTGCTTGTGTCAGGATGGCGAGTTACTTTAACAAAGAAGTTTGGTGGAGGTAGTCTGATGGAATGGAGCTGCTTCAGTTGGTTTTGATTTAGTCTTTTGGTGGTTGAACTTGAAACTAAGAAAAGTTGAATTGGTCCCTTCAGAGGCAGGTCTCAACCTCATTGCAGACTTCTGGAATGAATTGGAGCACTGCATTAGGCTGCAACAAAAACAATCTTCAAAACTGGGTGTAGAAGCAGCTTTTCAGAAGAAATGTAGGTGAATTGCAGTGACACCTAGCAGAATTTGGTAGAAAGTAGACCCAAGATGGTTGAGGCTTCCATACAGGCCAAAGTCAGCCCTGTATATTAGGTTTATGAATTAAAACCCATTTTGCAACCACTTGTATGTGTGTGCATATAGTTTATGTGTGATGATGATTTGCTCAATATACACCTCAGTCAGATCACCTTGCAGGTGATCTGACTGAGGTGTATATTGAGTCTCCAGATGCTGCAATTTGCAGAACTTAAAGCGTTTCTTGGTAAGAGTACCTCCTCTGTTCCCCTCACCAGTCTTGTTGCCCTTTTCTGTACTCGTTCTAGAAACTCTACATGATTATAAAAAAATAATGTATTTTCTATTAGAATATGAATATGCAATACAGGTAGGACTTGGTTTATGCCACTTCAATTTTGCGCCTCTTATAGATCACGATTGGAGGTGGTGATGAGTCATGACTCTGTTGCCAGCCGGGTAGGTGGGTAAAGTGCCTGCCTGGCAACCCAAAGGTCGCGGGTTCAAATCCTGCCTCAGGCTTGGATCAGAGTAGAAAATGCAAAAACCTTAGGAGGTGCAATATGGCCACAGAAGCCAATGCGCCAACAACTAACAAAAAAAAAAAAAAAAAGACTCTGTCTGACTTCCTAGACACAGATGGTTCCGACATTTTAATAAAACTTACATTGTAATAAAACTATAATACTAAATGATAAACTACGATCTAAAACTGAATAAACAAAATAACGGAATATAAAATGCAATGAGAAAAGCAGATTACATTAACCACGGACTAAGAACTTAAAGTGAACTGAGAAACATGCACTGGCGTCTAGAGTACAGGATGTTGAAAGGTTAAGTCCGATTGGTCCTACTCCCACACCTGCTCTCCAGTCCCTTTAACAAGTGCCTTCTTTTTCCCTCCTAGTTGCTCTCAGTTTTTCTAGGTGTTTATGGTCCATCTTGCAGTCTTCTTTTTATTAATACGTATTTTCAAATATAGATACTGTACGTATCTAACACCATGCCCCCAAAACGTGTTATCAAGTGTGTCTGGACAAGAGACTGAAAACAACGTAAATCATTGACAATCGAAGAAAAAATGGGAGTTATTCGGTGAATGGAGAAACTCAGTCAGATGTGTGTCGTGCCTTTAATTTAGCACCATCAACTGTAACAACTATAATGAAAAATGCTGAGACCACAAAGCAATTTTCCCAATCAGCGGTCAATATTGGTGCGGGACCCTCTTACTACACCTATTCTCGGAAAAAAAACAGTCAAAAAAATGGAAAAGCTGCTTGTCTTATGGACTGATGACATGACCCAGCGTCATCTTCCTCTAACAGAATCACTTATCGGTATAAAGCAAAATTTTTGTTTGATGAGTTAAGCGGTGCAAAAGTTGGTTCTAATGATTTTACTGCTAGTAGAGAATGGTGTTTTAGATTCAAGAACAGAACAAAAATCCATAATGCTAAAATGTCAAGAGAAGCAGTTAGTGCTAATATTACAGCTGCAAATGAATTTCCAGTTTATTTTCAAAAACTCATCGATGAAGAAAAGCTTACCCCAGACTTAGTTTTTAATGTAGATGAAACAGGCCTCTACTGGAAAAAGCCGCCCAACTGTACCTTCAGTGCTCGTGAACAATGTTCTGCCCCTGGGTTTAAGGCAGCTAAGGACCATTTGACTTTGTTGTTGGGTGGCAATGCTTCAGGAACTTTCAGATTAAAACCTAATGTAGTTTACCATTCAGAAACACCATGTGCTATAAAGGGAATCGTGAAAACACAGCTTCCTGTCTTCTGGTGTTCCAACAAAAAGGCCTGGGTTATGCAGACAATTTTTAGTGACTGGTACACGTATTTTTGCTCAGCGGTAAAGGAGCTCTGTACGAAAAATAGATTTCCTCAAGTTTTTGCTGCTGCTGGACACCCCTGGTCACCCTCCAGATTTGAGTGATTTGAATACCAATGACCTAGAGATCAAGATTGTCTTCCTTCCACCAGACATACAACCTCACTTTTACAACCCGTGGTTCAAGGAGCAATATCCACCTTCAAAGCTTATTACTTATGGACGTAATTTCTGAGGCTATTCAAGTGTCTGATAATGTCACATTAAGAGACTACTGGATGTCATACGACATCATGAAAGGGATCTCCAACATTTCACTGGCATTGAGTGAAGTGTCAAAATCATGTGTGAATGGCATATGGCGTAAGCTTTGGCCTGACTGCATTCCGGATTCGCAAGAGCATGACACTACCCTTGTGTCAATAACAGAGAATGTGACAGAGAGCAAAGGAAACAGGACTAGATGATGTAGAAGTTGGTGACATAAATGAGCTCCTTGAAAGTCATGGTGAAGAGCTTTCAACGGAAGATTTAGAACAGTTAGCTGAACAACTGTCCAAAGAAGACACAGAAGAAAGTGAAGCTGACTCTGCAATGTCAGTTAGGACACTAACAGTGAAATCAATGCAAGAGGCTATTGCTCTTACTAATAAGGGATGTGAGATCTTCTGTAGTAACTCCCCTAACTGGGAGCAGAGCTCAACCGTTAAGAGAGGAATTCAGACAGTTCTACATCCACACTATAACTTATTATCAGAAAAGAAGAAAACCAAACAGACATCTATGCTATTGTTTTTAAAGCAGTAAATTTTCTTTCTTTTTCTTAAACATTATACAGTTTTAAATATGTAAATTTCAGAAAATAAAACATTTTTCAAGTATTTTGTGTTGATTACTGAAAATCTTGGAACAAAACCTAATGTATTTACATATGTTCCCATTATATTTTTGCTTCAATTTATGCCAGAAATCTCAGGAACCTAACCCCGGCATAAACTGAGTCCTCCCTGTACATTGAAAAAGTTCTCAGAATTGCATGCTAGTATTTAAAAGGTTTGTGCAATGGCAGTAAGGTTTTGTGGGATGTTTATGTCGACCTAGGTACACAAGCAAGTGGGAACTGACTCAACCACTTCACTCGTGTGTCACAGCTGACTGTAAAATGTCAGTTTGAACAGTGTGCTCAAATAACAGGAAAATTTCAAATGCAGAGGAAGCAATATTTGTGATGTGCTTAAGCCAACATCAAGTTCTTTAAACATGCTAACATCAAGTTCTTTAAACTTGATGTTAGCATGTTTTTTTTTTAATCAAAACCCCAAGCATGAGTAGCCTATACTACTTGGTACCATGCATGGGTTGAAGGATGAGATGAGAAAGACAATACTTATTGACATTAGACTTCGTTTTCTGTAGATTGCAATTTTCAGGAAATATGTACGAAGGGAGGTTGTTCCAGAAAATGGAAGTTGAAGGAACAAATGTGGAAGAAGACAAGTTGGTTGTTCTGTGAGTTGAAAGTGTTTCGACTGGTTTGGAAGAGACAGTGGGAATTATTAGCATTAGTAGAGACACGATGCAAGAAAGCATGCTTATACAGCATCAGCCAAAAAAAACCTTCCCATTTCACCTATCCATTCGCTCCAAAAGTTTGTCCACTTTTTCCTCGAATTTAGTTAAGCTATCAACTTCCACAATGACAGATGGAAATTTGTTTCAGCAATCAACTACCCACTGGCTAAAGGCAAATTTCTGCACATCTATTCAACAACTGTCTTTCCTCAATTTCAGTTTATGCCCCCTGAAGTTTGTAATCTGAGCAAGAATCCCATCAGCACTGAGCCTACTCTCAATCCATTCAAGGCCTTATACATCTCAATCAGATCTCCTCATAGGTGCCTAGTTTCCAGATGCTCCAATTTGCAGAACTTAAGCCTTTCTTGGCAAGAACACCCCTTTCTTGTTGCCCTTCTCTGTACTTGTTCTAGCAACTCTACATCTTTCCTAAAATGAGGCTTCCTGATCTGTACGCAGTACTCAAGGTGTCTTTTAGGAGCCAATTCGGAAGATCAGAGCCCAACGAAGTATCTAGAGAAAAGGCACATCTATGAGAGATTCTGTTAGAGATGAATCATTAATTAACCTAACTGATCTCTTTTGAATGGAATGTAGAAGCCTGAGAGAGGTTTTGGGGACATCGCTCCAGATTTGGAAACAATATTCCATGGCAGGGCAGATTTGCAAATTTGTACAGAGTGAACATCTGTTTGGAAGAAAGGTAATGCTGTGAGCAAAAGAGAGACAGATTTTTAAATGCAGCGGAAGAAATATTTGTGATGTGCTTAAGCCAAGTGAGATTAGAAGTCAGGGTAATCCCAAATAGAGGTATGTAATCTTGTCTAGAAATCTGAGTGTCACTGAAGATAAGTATGGCAGTAGAAGAATCCTTTTTTGCAAAATAGAAGATAGGACTGAGTTTTAGAAGAACTGAAATTAACTAAGTTATCTTTTCCCCATTGGAGAATCACCTGTTGATCAGAATTTAAGGATATGAAAGAGGTAGTTTATGCATGAGTATGGCACTTCCATCATCTCTACTACCCAGGTAGTATGAATGCATCATTTATTCATATCTTATATTGTGATCACCTTCCCAATGAGTTGCTGAGGTATTGCACTGCTTTGAATAAGTAATGCTTCACCAGTGGAGAAGACTAATGTTACTTATTCTTGGGCAATACCATCACCCAGATGGCACCATTCAAAACGGTGCCATCTGCTTGGTGGTATCCACCTAGAATCGGTTCAAGGCGATCACAATATGAGATATGAATAAATGATGCATTCATACTACCAGGGTAGTAGAAATGATGGAAGTGCCGTACCCATTCATAAACAACCTCTTTCATACTCTTAGACATTCAGTCAAGAAATATTTTTCAAGCATTTAAGGAATTGGTAGTGGTTATTCATGAAGTTGAAGCTCACTGTGCAGGGCAAGATTTCTGAAACTGGAAGGTGAAATGATGAAATTTGCAGTCATCATCATCAAAATTTTGGATAGGATTTCCAGTCAATGGGAGAAGGTCATTAATATAGAAGAGGAAAAGAATGGAAGAAAGAACAACCTGGGGAACAGCAGCATTAGTGGAGAACTCAAAGAAGGTTAGGGCTCGTTGTTAAACCCACTGTTGTTTTGTATATTTGTCAATGCTATTGATGAAGGTATGTCAGGTTTAATGTCCAAGTTTGCAGATGATACAAAGGTTGGCAGGGTTGTTAATAACAGTAATGACAGTATGCTGCTGCAACAGCATCTGGCAAAGTTTGTCAGATGGGCTGAGAAGTGGCAACTGAAGTTTAACATTGACAAATGCAAAGTACTGCATATGGGTAGCAGTAACCCCAGAGAAATGTATCAACTGGGTGGTGTTACACTCAGGGTAGTGGAGAATGAAAGACAACTGGGGGTATTTGTACAGTCAGATATGAAGTTTTCTGAGTAGTGCACACAGGCTTCCAGAGCTGGTCATGGGGTCTTGTCAATGATATACAGGAATTTTGCTAATAGGGATGAGGAGGTGATTATACCTTTGTATAAGGCAATGGTCAGGCCATGCCTTGAGTACTGCATACAGGTCTGGAGGCCTCATTTTAGAAAGGAAAGAAGTAGAGTTGCTTGAGTGAGTACAGAGAAGGGTAACAAGATTGGTGAGGAGAACGAAAGGGTGGTCTTACGAAGAAAGGCTAAAGTTCTATAAATTGCAGAATCTGAAGATTAGGCACCTATGAGGTGATCTGATTGAGGTTTATAAGGCCTTGAATGGTTTGAGCAGGTTCAATGCTGATGGGATTCTTCCTCTTGCTCAGATTATGAATCTGAGGGGGCATAAATTCAAATTGAGGAAAGACAGGTGTAGAATAGATGTGCAGCAATTTGCCTTTCACCAGCAGGTACGTGATTGCTGGAACAAACTTCCATCTGTTGTTGTGGAATTTGATAGCTTAAATAAATTCAAGGAAGAACTGGACAAACTTTTAGAGCAAATGGATGGGTGAAATGGGAGTGTTTTTTTTTTTTTGGCTTATGCTGTATAAGCTTGCTTTCTTGCATCATATGTCTCTACTAATGCTAATGCTAACTCAGAAGACAGAGCCATCTACCATCACCTGCAGTGAACAGTCAGAGACAAAAAAACTGGATACCCAATTATGGAAAATATTTGGCAAACTATAAAATGGAAGCTTATTTAGAAGACCTTTGTGCCAAACACGATCAAAAGTCTTTGAAATGTCAAGAGCAATTGCTTGAGTTTCACCGAACTCTTCTATTAAATTTGTTTACAAATGGTTAACATGTATGGACAAATAACATAAGCCAGTGGATCGAAACTGTCAGAATCCACACTGGCAATCATTAATCAGATAGAAAGTTTATAGATAGTTTAAGAGTTGGCAGTTAATAGATTTTTCAATTACTTTAGAAAGATAGAAGTGCAATGCATAAATGAATTAAAATGTGTGCAGGCAGAACAGACAGGTCAGGAGGGCAGGGTGGTGGAATAATGCTTTTGTTAAGAAGCACATACAATCTAAAACAGTACAACCAGAAGACAGTGGCAAAATTTTAATACTGACAATAGGAAAATAAAAATAAAAGTTGGAGTCCATTGTAGGCCAAATGACTGTGATGAGTATAACGAACAACTATACAGATAAAGTGGGTCGGCAAATTAAAATATATTATGATGGGAAATTTTCAAAATGCCCATCGGAACTTGTGGGTTGGCAGTTCACGGAGTGAGCATTTCTCAATTTGGTGGATGACTGCATTCTAAACCAACATGTTAGAGGTATTAACAAGAGAAAGCAATATTCTTGATCTGGTTATCGGCAGTGATTCATCATGTGTTAAGAATCTATAAGTAGATGAACCTTTAGATGGCAGTGGGCATGGTACCTTGACATGGGATTTATTCAGAGAAATAATTATTTTCAAGGTTAGAGAGAAAAGATTTTGTTATTATAAAGGTGATTATAATGGCGCAGATATTTTTTAAACTCTGTTCAGTGCAACTACTGGAAAGATGGCAATGTTGAAAATATAAATGCCAAGTGTAAGTGTAAAGTGTGTTAGTTATCTGATGACACCGGGGGTTTCCCCCATCTCTGCATTGTATTCTTTATAAGTGACAGAACTCTGTGGAGGCCAGATATTTAAAAAGTGTGTGGAGAGTGGCTTGTTATGTAGTGTTATGTTCTGTTGTTTCTCTGACCATTTAGCCGTTGGGTCCCTATTGGGACCCACCATTGCCCACACTTTGCCACGAGGAGGCAGGTCAGGCACCCAGTAGATTATTTAAGTACTCTGGCACTCCACCACCTAATTTCCAAGGATTTCAGTGGCAAGACCTATATATATATATATATATATATATATATATATATATATATATAAAAGGGTGGGGGAATGAACACTAGAATTTGGAAAGGCAGAAAGAGGTTTACGAGAAAGCAGTTGAATTTTTTGATGCTGATTTGAATTTGGTGGCACTGTTAGTGGTGTACTTGGTCGGTTTAGAGCAGGGTTTCTTAACCAGGGGTCCATGGACCCCCCCAAGGGGTTCGTGGAAGGATTTCAAGGGGTCCGTGAGCTTGGATGGGAAAAAAAATCAACTCATTAATTTCCTTCACTTATGAATGTATGTAATAAATTAAAATTGTATTAGCTGTATCTGTAGTCACCAATAGAAATAACAGATATTTTCATATTATATTATAGTTATTGCATATCTCGAAAAATCGCTTACGCTCATCGTTACTTTGAAATTACGGCAGTTATTAGACCTGCTGCTAGATCGCACTTGATTGCAGTCCTGCTGTGGACAGACTATCGTGCGATGTAGTTGGCAAACTATCTGGAAAATCAGTGCCTAGTAGGCCACTTTTAACACGAATAGACACGCTGGCTACGGATGTAAACCAGGTATGTTTAAACACATCCTACAGTTTAGATAACAGTTGAAGTGTGTAATTTAACCTTTTCGCTGCTATGTGCGTGTATACCGGTCCAACGATGGAGGCCCCTGCAGTGCTACAGGCGTGTATGCATGCCCACCGTGTGTCTGTCGATGCATACAGTCTTCGTATGTCTTTCTCAGTTGCTAATATTGCATTAATTATTTTTACATTAATTATTTAACATTTGTTACAGACCAAATTTAGTTGAAATGTCAAAGAAAAGGAAGTATGATGAAAACTATGTATTATTTGGTTTCACTTGCATTAACGAACTTGATGGGACTCAAATACTGCAGTGTTTTTTGTGCGGAAAAATTCTTGCGAACGGAAGTATGAAGCCAGCAAAACTGAAAGACCATCTCAAGTCTGTCCATGCTGAAAATGCATCTAAAGATGCTGGTTTTTTTTGTGCGAAAATATCTCAATTCGAAAAACCAGGGACACTTCCAAAACTTGGATTTGCCATTTCACGAAAACCTTTTCTTGAAGCATCCTATAAAGTTGCTTACTGGATTGCCAAGCAAAAGAAGCCCCACGCTATTGGAGAGACTTTAGTAAAGCCATGTGCACTGGAAATGGTTGAACTGGTCTGTGGACTGGAACAGAGAAAAAAACTGGAAGCTGTTCCCTTGTCAAATGATGTAATACATTCTAGAATAGTTGATATGCCTTTTAATATTTTGAAGCAGGTCATCAAGGAAATGGCAGCCTCACCATTCCCCTTCAGTATGCAATTGGATGAAACTACAGACATTTCTCAATGTAGCCAGCTCCTTGTTTTTGTTCGCTATGTGCATGCTGATGCCATCAAAGAAGAATTCTTATTTTGTGAGTTTCTTTCGGAACCTACAAAGGCCGTCAACGTTTTCGAAATGGTAAAAAGTTTTTTTTACAAACGAAACTTTGAATGGAAAGGAAAACTTCATTTTATTTGCACTGATGGAGCTCCTGCGATGCTTGGTAATACATCTGGTTTTGCTACTTTAGTGAAAAAAGAAGCTCCTCAAGTCGTCGTCATTGCTTTTTACACAGACATGCACTGGCAACAAAGACTCTTCCAACAACCCTGAAAGAAGTATTGTCAACAGCCATAAAAGTTATCAACTTTATTAAAAGAAGTTCTCTGAATCATAGTATTTTTAAAAGATTTGGGAGCAGAATATGAAGTGCTTCTCTACCACACAGAAGTGCGCTGGCTTTCAAGAGGACAAGTCTTGAAGCGCTTGTTCGAACTAAGGGCAGACGTTTCACTTTTTCTGGAAGAAAGAAAACCCACTCTTGGAACATTTTGAAAGGAAGGATTTCATCCATGGGTTGGCTTTACCTGGCAGATATTTTTCACCATATGAATGAGATAAATCTTTCCATTCAAGGTCATGAAGTCACCATTATGGATGCAACTGAAATATTACAAGCTTTCTTGGCTAAGTTATCAATATGGAAGAAGAGAGTAGAGACCAACATTCTTGCAACCTTTTCACTGTTGCAGGAAGTGCTTTACCAAGATGTAGTTGAAATGCAAACTTCTCTCAATTTTTTTGAAAAGAGATATCTGCGAACACTTGGAAACATTACAGAACTCTTTTAAAAGTTATTTCTATCTTGATGGCATGAAAATTGAACCATGGATCCGAAATCCTTTTCTTTCTGATATAAACTGTATCAAAGATGAACTCATTGATCTTAGGTCAAAAAACTTACTACGATTGGAGTTTGCTTCAAAAAGCCCTGGAGAATTCTGGTGATCCCTGAGAGAAGCCTATCCTCGTCTTGTAAAGCAAGCTATGGAAGCTTTGATACCATTTGCAACAATATATCTGTGCGAATCGGGATTTTCAGCACTTGTAACAATGAAAACAAAAAATCAAAATCGATTAGATGTCCAACATGACATGCGTGTTGCCTTGTCAAATACCACGCCATACCAGTTTAATGTTCTTATTCAAGATAAACAACAACAGTCTTCACGCTGATATGTCCTTAAAAAATAAAATTTAACTTCAACTTTCCTATATTTTAAATGTATTATATTATTATTCAATGTGTTAAGAAAGAAACATATTACTGTATAATGTTTTTTTAAAATTTTGGTAACTATTTCATTAAACTGGTTTTTTTGTAATTTTATTTTATGCATTTAAAAACATTATTCTGAGAAGGGGTCCGTAGCACTAAGAAGGTTAAGAACCCCTGGTTTAGAGTGAGGGAGACTGGTGGGAAACGGGTAGAAGGATGGGGACAATAGAGTAGGCATCCCCAAAGAGGCCAGTGGGGCCAGCCCCACCAGGGGAAGTATGGGGGAAGCAGGGAGGGGAAGGAGACAGAGACTAGTCTCCTCTCTCCCCTGCCTGGGGATGGGGTTTTAAAGGGAACCGGGTTAGAGTACCCGGTTCAGATTGCCAAATGGCGTGTTGGCAGCAAAGCTGTAGTATGTCTTCATCGGTGATGGTTGTCAGGTCCATGTATTGTCGAATCTGGTAGGAAGGTCAAACTGCCTATCCCCCTCTGGGGGTGGGATATATTAGCTGGCAGTGGGGAACCCACCAGGAGAGGAGGAATGGGAGAGACACACAATTACTTCATTCATAATGCACATTTTCACTCTACTTGCATTCTATTTTTATACTTTTTTTTATAGTTTAAAATATATATATATATATATTATTTTGTTTTTAGGCTATATATATATATATATATTTTTTTTTTTTTTCCCCACTCATTTTCCCACACCAGTGGGGTGCAATGGTGTGTAATGTAATTTAAATACTAATGCTCAATAATTAAGCTAAATAAAAAAAGAATATAAAAGATTAAAACTAGGGTTAGTGTGAACTTAACTAACATTTATGGTTTGTGTTCTTTTTCTCACACACTTACACTCTCATTCATTCTTCTGGCTTTCATTTCATTTGTTCAACTCTTGCTTTCTGCATTGCACTCTCTGGGCACTTCAACTTACTGTTATTCTTCAGTTGTGGTGCAGGCCTAGCCACAAGTTTTTTTCAGGCCAGGGGAGAATGCAGTGGTAGTGTTTGTGTTGTTAGTAAATGTTTGTTATTATTAACTTTGTACTCTTTCAGCCAATTACATTTGCTCTTCCACTCATTCCCATTCACCATAACACTCATTCACTCTCTTTCCCTTGTGCTGGGTCCGTCTTTCTTTCACCAAAACTGACATTTATTCCCTTTTACCATAATTCCTAATTCACTCTTTCACTCAGTGACCAGCCTATTCACCCTTTCTTTCATTCTACATTGCATCCCCTTGCTACCAGCTTACTGATATTTTTCCAAGGTGTTCAGAGAAGTAATCGAAGAAAAGAATCAAAGAAAAGAAATGTTTGTGGACCTTTCTGGAACAGGATGTGAGAGAGCCAAGGGAAATGTCTTTGTGTGTGTTTGGTGCAGAGAGTGTGAAGAAATGAGGTGCCACTTCAGTGTTCAGATGGGCATTTCTGAGAGATTGAAGGGCAGGGTAGATGCCCTTAAAGAAATTAAAATGGGAGGCCCATCAAGCTCTCAGCTGCCCAACTCAATGACGAAGCTTACACTTGTGCATCAGGCAATGCAAGGTCAATCCCAAAGGTAGAATGCACTTGTCCCACAGAGGTAGTTATTGTCAGTGAAATGGGGAAATATGTTGTGCAAGAAGGATAGGTGGAAGAGGACCAGGGTATGCCTGCTGGGGGAAAAAGTAGATGATGTAAAGCAGATATGTTTTAAGGGCAGAAAAGGTGATATTGCTGTACATGTTGGCACTAATGAGTCACATGTTAGCAATGATTGCCCCAGGCACACATACCCTAATCCTATTTCATCCATCCTTCTCCCACAATATATTTCACATTTCCTTGAAAGTAGTCACTGAAAATAACTGCCTGTGGGACCAATGCATTCTACCTTTGGATTGACCTTGTGTTGCCTGATGCAAAAGAGTAAGCTCTGGCATTGAGTCAGGCAGCTGAGAGCTTGATGAAGCTCCATTTTTAATTCCTTTGAGAGAATCTACCCTATCCTTTGAGATCTCATAAATGCCCATCAGAATGCTGAAATGGCACCTAACTTCTTCACACACTCTCTCTCTCTGCATTAAACACACACACAAAGACATTCCCCTTGGCTGTATCATGTCCTGTTCCAGAAAGATTTACAACTATTTCTTTTCTTCAATTCTGCCCATACACAATAGGAGGAAGTGCAAGTTGAAAGCCTTATCAATCAATTTTGCTCTGGAGATAATGTGCAAGGCTCATGGAGTAGTATTTTTTAGTGTTTTCTGTGTTTGTTAACCGGATACTGTTTTTACAGGGTATTTGCTGATGCTATTGAGGAAGCATCAGTACAAGTACATGAGTTAATGCTGAATTTGGGAGTGTCTGGAACTTTCCTAGGATGTAATAGAAGGGGGTGGTTTGTGATGAAAGCTTTGTAGATTTCTCAATTTCTCCAGAGCCAATTCAGCTCTGGAGAAATTGTGCAAGGCGAGCAGTCAGAAAACTGCTAGCTTTGGGGGGGGGGGGGAATACACAGACATAGTTTAACTACAGCCACAGGCAGAGGTGAAAATGATTCTTACATTGCTGCTATTGGTACATGCAGCAGCCTCAAAAGCAAGGTGTCTGGGATTTCAGGCCTTGCTGGGGGTCATCATAGAACAAATGAATACATGGGCTGTGTTAAGAAAATGAAGAGTAATAGCACCCGCATGTATACTTGCATATACACTAATGCTAGGAGAATTGTAAAAAAATTTGATGAATTTGAAGTACTGATTAAGTCATCAAATGCAGACATTGTAGGAACTGTGGAGACTCTCACTCAGTCATGCTGAATTTGAATATGGGGAGTACAATGTATACAGGAAGGACAGACAGGGCAGGAGGGATGGTGGCTTAAAGCATATTAAATCTAAGGCAGTGCATCCAGTCAACATGGGTGACTAGTGCAATGTTGAGTCAATTTGGTGTGACACAAGCAAGAAATCAAAGATAAGAGTAGGAGTGTGCTATAGGCCTAATGACCATGATGAGTATATCAAACAACTATACAGAGAAATAGAGCAAACTACTAAATCAGAAAGCCTTATAATGGGGGTTTTAACTCTCCAGATAGTGACTGGAATTTGTGGGTTGGTCACTCATACACTAGCAAGACTTTTGTAGATTTCTTAGATTACTGTTTTTACAGCAGCATGCTAGAGGCAACAAGGCAAGAGGAAGCAATACACTTGATCTGGTTACCAGCAGCAATTCTTCATGAATTAAGAATGTACAGGTAAAAGATCCACTGGGTGGCAGTGATCACAGTGTACTACTGTGGGATTTACTCAAAGATGTAACTACTGTCAAGGGTAAAGGGAAAGGCTTTTGCTTTCGTAAGGGTGACTATAGTGGTCTCAGACAGTTTTTAAATTTTATGCAGCGGGACCAACTGATGATGTTACCAACAGAAAATTCTAAATGGGAAGCATTCAGGGAAGTAATCACAGAAGCTACTATGCTTTTCATACAAACTAAGAAATACTGTCCAAAGCTTAGACCTAAAAGGATATCAGATAAAGATGATACTTGGGACAGAAGAAAAATGCATGGGGTGCATATAAATTAACAGGTGATACAGAAGCCTATGATATATATAAATTAGTCTGTAATCAAGTTACAAAGGTGATTAGGCAAGCTAAGTCACATTATGAGAAGTCTCTAGCAAAGAATGCAAAGACTTCTATGTTTATATTAAGAGTAGAAGGAAGAGGTTGAATCACATTGGACCACTTGATGTCAACGGGTTAACTGTTAATGACCATGCTTAGGTTGCTGACAAACTGAATAGGTATTTTGCATCTACATTCACACATGAGGGATGCCAGAATTTTATTAAACTCTAACAGGGAATTAAATGATTTTGTGATAATTGAAAGTAAGTGGAAGCTAAAAATAAAGAAGTCCTGGGATGGATGGAATCTATCCAATTATATTAAGGGAGGCAGCAAATAAAGTAAGCAAACCCTTAGCCATAATTATGAGAGCATCCTTCGATTCAGGCAAGATTCTGATGGGCTGGAGATGTACAAATGTATCCCCAATTCGAATAGGGGGATCAAAAGGTGACACGAGTAATTACAGACCTGTTGGCTTAACTTCTGTTCCAGGGAAAATAATTCTGTCACTGGTTAAAGAATTAATGCAGAAACATCTAAATAAGAAAGCAATTATACTGCATTCACAAGCATGGATTTGTTAAACAGCAATCTTGTTTGACCAATCTTATTATATACTATGATAGAGTCAGAAAGAAACTGATGCAAAAAATAATTTTGATATCAGATATTTGGATTTCAGAAAAGCTTTCAATACTTGCACATAAAAGATTACTATATAAACTGAAGCAATGTGGCATTAAGGGCAAGTTGCTGCTATGGATAAATGGATGGTTGAGTGGGATAAGACAAAGAGTTATTATCAATGAGCACTGTTCTTCATGGACTAATGTTATTAGTGGAGTACCCCAGAGTTCAGTGCTGGGTCCATTGTTGTTTTTGATAATTATTAATGATACTGATGAAGGTATATCATGCTTAATGTCTAATTGTGCAGATGATAGGTTGGCAGAGTGGTTAATGACAGTAATCAGGGTGAGCTATTGCAACAAGATCTTGGAAAATTAGGTTGATGGGCTGAGAAATGGCAGCTCAAGTTTAACATGGCAAATGTATGATACTGCATATGGGCAGTAGTATTGGTACTGGTATTGGTGTTTAAAGGCACAAGGGCAGCTAAGGCCAAAATGTGCCAGGTCCTACATTATTATTCTAAGGTAATATAATATGTTCTATTTTGGCATCATAGGAATTCATATATATGTATTTCCTTCAGAAATGTATAGAGTGTAGCTAGGTCAGCACTATTGCCAATCATGTGGTTAAGCGATAACGGTTCTTGTATTTGTGATTGAGAGTGGAAAATTCTTCTGAAAGGAGAATAGTGAGGACAATCTAAAAGTATATGCTTGACTGTAAGCGGTAGTGAACAATGCGTGCATCGAGGTGGGTCATCGACCATGAGTAGAAACATATGGGTTAGATGAGTATGTCCAATCCTTAGTCTTGCTAGAACAACTTCTTCCTGTCTATTTTGTCTAAAGCTGGAAATCCATAACGCAGGTTCTTTTTTGATTTGGAACAACTTGTTATTACTTTGTGCCTTCCATATTTCTGTCCACTGAAACATATAGACTTTTTTTATATGCTTCAAATAATCTCTATATGGTACTTTATAATTTTCTGGTGTTGTACTGTTTGGATTTTTGGCTGCCTGATCTGCTCTCTCATTGCCTAAGATACCAGAATGCCCTGGGATCCAGCAGAATTTCACTTTATGATTCCTACTTCGTAGGTGGTTTAAGTAGCAAATGATTTGTTTTTCGATTGGTTGTGATATTGAAAACTGATTACCCAAAGCAGACACTACACTCAATGAATCAGTGTATATTATACTGCTAGTATTGTGGATAGCGTTAATATTCTGTAAGGCTAGTTTAATTGCATATAACTCAGCAGTGTAACTGCTACATTCAACTGGTAGTGATATGGAGACTGTAAAAGATGGAAAGACAGCTGCGGCACCAACTGTAGAATCTGTTTTTGAGCCATCTGTATATATTTGGTGGCTTTGTATATTGTTGAGGGCATGTTCTTTATGTAGTTGCTTGATATTTTCCTTTGCCAGGGAGGTCTTTCCCCATTGCTGAAAGTGCGTATCACAGTGAGGGAGATTGACAGACCAGGGTGGATCAGGAATATCGCTTTCTTTAAGCATGTTATCAAAATCAATATTCCAGGTGTGAAGCAAATCTTTTAGTCTCATGCCAGTTGGTCTATTTTCATTCGGTTTACTGTTATAGAATGTTGTCCACTCAGGGTTGGAAAGCAATGGTCGAATGGGATGGTCTGGAAGGCTCTGAATTTTAGCTGCATAATTTAGAAGCAACATTTTCCTTCGAAGGTGAAGTGGAGGTTCATGTGCCTCTACATACAGACTCTGAACAGGGGATGTTCTAAATGCGCCCAGGGCAGTTCGAAGGGCACTGTATTGGATGGTATTAAGTCTGATTAATGCGCTTTTCCTAGCTGAATCATATACAATAGCACCGTAGTCTAAACGAGATCTGATAATAGCACGATACAAATGTAATAGAGTGTATCTATCAGCTCCCCATGTCATAGCAGAAATGGACCTAAGTATATTAAGTTTCTTTAGACAGACAGTTCGGAGGTATGTGATATGTGAAACAAAGTTCAGTTTGGTGTCCAATATTAGGCCTAAAAAACGGAAATTACTGGTGAGAGGGATCAAATGGTTTTTTAATCTGAGTTCTGGTTCTGGGTGTAGCTTACGTTTTTTGCAAAAGTGAACTGCAATTGTTTTTTGATCTGATAAACGATATCCATTCTGCATTGCCCATGCCTCCAACTTATTTATAGAGAGTTGCAGCTGTCTTTCAATGGTATGTATATTTTTGGAACGGCAAGATATAGTTAGATCATCAGCATACATATATAGTTCTACAGTATTTGGGATGTTGTGTGTTATGGTGTTCAGTCTAAGTGAAAAAAGGGTAGAGCTCAGTACTGATCCTTGCGGGATACCTTCTTCTTGAGTGTAGGACCGGGAAAGTACAGATTGATAGCGGACCTGAAAGGTTCTATGTTGAAGAAAATTTTTAACGAATTCTGGTAAGTGCCCTCGCAATCCTATGGAATGAAGCTCTCTCAATATGCCGTATCTCCAGGTAGTGTCGAAAGCCTTTTCTATATCGAGACTTACCATTACAAGATGTTCATTTTCGACGTAAGAATTGCGGATGTTGTTCTCGGCTTTCACCATTAGATCTAAAGTGGATCTGTTTTGTCGGAAACCAAACTGATTGTTGTTCATCAGTTCTTTAGTTTCAAGAGCCCAGGTAAGCCGTCTGTGTATCATTCTTTCTAGGATTTTACTTAGGCAGCTAGTTAGAGAAATAGGTCGGTAATTTTCTGGAAATGTGTGATCTTTTCCTGGTTTAGGAAAGGCCAAAATGATGGAATGATGCCAGGAAGATGGATATGTACCCTCAAGAAAAATCCGATTATAGAACATTAATAGTAAATTCAAGGCTGTACTGTTTATATGTTTCAGCATTACATAATATATACCATCAGGTCCAGCTGCACTGTTAGGTGATCTCTTTAATGCTGTTTGCAGTTCAAATAGGTTAAACGGTTCATTATAGCCAATATATTGGGAAGTATGGAATTTTATTTTGTACCTTTCTGCTGAAGCTTTGATTTTAAGAAAAGAGTTGCTATATGCTGACGTGGCAGACGTTTGGTAAAAGTTCTCTGCAAGGACGTTAGCTATTTCTTGACAAGAAGAAATTTCCTGTCCATTTTTGATTAAGATGGGAGAAGGAAGAGGTGGATATTTCCCATTTAATTGCCGAATTTTTTTCCAGATGAGACGACTGCTAGTATCCTTTGTAATAGTGGAGGCAAACTGTATCCACGATTCCTTTTTGGCTTTTCTTCTAACTTGCCTAGCTTTTGACTTTAGCCTTTTATACTGAATTAGGTTGTTGGTAGTTGGGAACTTCCGGAACAGGTTCCAAGCTTTATTTTTTCCCTTTTTGGCATTGGTACAAGCTTCATTCCACCAGTGTTTAAGGTTTTTGTGTTTAAATGTGGAGGCTTGAGGTATTGCTTCGGAGGCAGTGGTCAGTATTTGTCTGGTAATATGCTCTGTGGCATCATCAATGGATTGTAGTTTGATCAATTGGCTATCAAAAGAAAGACGGGTTGAAAACTTTTTCCAGTCTGCTCTGGAGAATTTCCATTTTGAGCGATTATCAGGATATGATGTTTGAAGCGTTTGGATTCTGCATATGATTGGAAAGTGATCACTGTTGTGTGGGTCGTTTAATACTGTCCATTCTATACTGGGGTATAATATGGGGGAACAGAGTGTTAAATCAATTGCTGACATAGATCCAGTGGGAAGGTGAGTATAAGTATTTTCACCAGTGTTCAGTAATGTTAGATTCAGTTGGTCTAGTATCGTCTCGATCAAGTGTCCTCTACTGTCCATGTGGTCTGATCCCCACAATGGATGATGCGCGTTGAAATCACCAAAGATACAAAAAGGTGGTGGTATCTGTCTTATAAGGTCTTCTAGTTCTTTAAACGTGCACATCTTGTTAGGTGGAAGGTACAGAGATACTAGAGTTAGAATTTGCCCAACTGATACACGTACGGCAATGGCTTCTAAGTGGGTTTGAAGCGGAATGTTTCTAGATGGTATTTTACAGTCAACTAGAATCGCGACGCCTCCACGTGTAGATAATGAGAACTTTCTATCTTTTCTGTAAAAGGTAAAATTTCTGATTGATGGAGTGACTTGTGGAGTTAGATTAGTCTCTTGTATGCAAACGGCTATAGGACCATATCGGGAGATTAAATCATAGATGTCATCGGTATTGCTGCGTAAACCTCTACAATTCCATTGAACAATGTTCTGCATTATCGGGGTTTGAGGAGGGAAGGCGAGTCTGTCTGTTTCTTGTGAGGGTTGCTTTTGACGGTCGTATTTCATTTTATCTTTTCTAGGAAAATTGGGACGTCCGGAATCTGTACCCTCTTCTACGTCATCAGTTTGACCTGATGAAAACTCAGTCTCCATATCATCTTCTGCATGAAGATCAAGTACTGTTTCATCGTGTGTAGTTATATTTTCAGAGTCCATTCTATTTGAGTTTGCCTTTTGTGATTCAGTGGCTTGTTGCCTTCGTGATTTATTTGACATTTTATCACATGATTTTATTTTAGGCGGAACTGTGATAGGGGTATTGTTTATTTCATCAACTACAACGGGTTTGCTGGTAGGTTGAGATGTTGATAGCACAGATCGTGCCCATTCTACAATGGATGTATTGGGCAGAATTGATACATCAGTTTGGGTTGAAACAGCTTGGCATTTTAGTGTAATGGCAGCGTACATGGTTTTTGGGATAGTTGACTTTATTTGCTTTCTTGCTTCTTGATATGTGACCTTATTCTCAGTCTTGTACTTTTGTATTCTTTTTTCAATTTTCCAGAGTTCGCATGATTTTGAGTATGCTGGATGGTCATTCTTGCAATTTGGACATTCCGGAGCCTTTGCAGTGCACTCTGTTTGTGAATGGTTTTTTGACCCGCAGTTAGGACAAGTATTTTCGCCTCTACATGTTGTTTGGGAGTGACCAAACTTTTGGCACTTGAAACATCTTAAAGGGTTTGGAATGTATGGGCGGATACGGCAGTTCAGGTAGCCTGCTTTAACTGAGGTCGGCAAATTTGGTGTACTAAAGGTCAGTATAATATTACGTGTGGGAACAAGTTTGTCATCCTTCTTTATCATAATTCTTCTTGCTTGAGTTACTTTCTGTTCTGCTAATTCCATGACTATCTCCTCTTCAGTTACGTTCAACAAATCCCACTCACTTATTACTCCTTTTGAGGAGTTCAAGGTGTTATGTGGTGAGACTTTGATTGGGATTCCGCTTATAGATGTCATTTTTAATAAAAATTCTGAATGCCTTGCTTGAGTGGTCTCAATTAAGAGATCTCCTGATTGGAGCCTTTTCACCATTTTCGGTGTACCTGCTGCATTCTCCAGACATCTCTGGATGACAAAGGGAGAGAGTCTGTTTAACGGCTGAGTCGATAAAGAATGTACAATCAGAAAAGCTGGTGGTTCTGATTTGTTACAGTCTTTTTTCATTCTTTTTGCCAGATTGGAATCGTCTTCCATTCTTCGAGTCTCAGTATGTTGAGAGCCTGTCGGCTCTAGTGGTGGACATGTATCACAGTCCATTGTTGCTCCTTTTAGCCCTGGGAATGAGTGCTTTTCCTCCCAGACTTCCAGCCCCACCACGTGGAGGCAGGAGCGGTGCCACCTAGTGGCCAAGCGGTTGGAGAGGTTAGTTTGTTAGTGCAAAAAATTAATATATATACTAGGAAAAGAAAGGTAATTTTCCTTTCTGGGTTCTTACTTAGGATCTGTTAAGTACAGAACCACTTACAAAGAAATGAGTATGAGAAAAGCACTGGAAAGAAAATATAACAAAATCACTAGGAAAGAGCACTATATATCGCTTTGGAAAATCGCTTGGACACTATCGCTTGGCACTCGGGGCCTGGGCAGTAGTAATCCCAGATTAATACACCAACTGTGTGGTACTACACTCAGAGCAGTGGAAAATGAAAATGACCTGGGGGTAATTGTGCAGTCAGATATGTAGTTATCTTAACAATGCAGATAGCCAGGACAGCTCATGGTGTTTTGTCTCTGATATAAAAGAAACTTGTCTAGCAGACATAAGGAAGTGATTATTCCTTTATACAGCCTATGGTTAGGCCACATATTGGTACTGTATTCAAGTCTGAAGTACTCACTTTTAGAAGGATGCAGATCTGCTGGAATGGGTGTAGAGAAGTGCAACCAAATTGGTGAAGGGAACAAAAGGGTGCTCTTACCAAGGAAAGGCTTCAGTTCTGCAATGCAAATTGCAGTGTCTGAAGACTAGGCACCTGTGAGGAGACCTCACTGAGTTATTTAAAGCCTTGAATGGATTGAGTAAGCTAACTATTGATGGCATTAACATTTTAGCATTAGTAGAGGCATATGATGCAAATAAGCAAGCTTATACAGCTAGGCCTCGCATAACGCGAGTTCGATTAACGCGATATTCAGTTAACGCTATTTGAAAAATGATACCACTTTTCACTTTACACGATGCAAATTTCCAGTTAACGCGATTTTTTTTTTTTTATGCAATAGTTGAAAAAGATTTGAATCGCGCGTTAAGCTTACCGCGAGTCGTACGGTCAATAAACAAACGTTTGCCTGCTGACCGCCTCGGTGTGTTCCATCAACCATCGGAAGAAGACGTGTTTGTCTCCTGCTAATAAAGTCAATGCAGACTTGCATTTAAAAATTCAAATTTTTAAATGAGCCAGATGAAAATGTTACCGCAAAGGAGATAACGGTAAAAGAATTAGATGAAATCTTTCGTATCGCATAGAACCTCAAACAAAAGGTTTGATGTTCTCTGCGATATTTATTTCGCCAGGGCCCAGAGAAGATTGTTGTCGGCTATCGGAAATTGATTGATGAAAAGAGAAAGTCAACACTGTTCAAATATTTCAGCAGCAGTAATTTCTTCATTGCGTATTTATGTCAGAGGTTCCCAAAGTTTCTCGGTTCACGGCGCCTTTAATGTCTCAGTAATATTTTCAAGGCGCACCCAGACCAAAAGAAATACCTAAGAGTTTCGTTTAGTAGTTAGGTCCAAACAACTTAATAAGAAATGCTGAAACTGTGAACTACCTCGAGTTAGTAGTTCGCGCGGTGTCCGACAGATGTCGAGTATCGCTGTGTTTCCCTGGAAAATTTAAAATATTCTGCAGCGCACAGTTTAAGAACCGCTGTTTTATGCAATAAACATTTAATTCCATAATTATTTTCATTATCTTTTACATTATATACAGTTAAAAATTTATTTAAAAGGTATTTTTAAAATTCTTTATGGACATTCCAGAAGGTCAAGGACCAATTATAATTTTTCCTACTGGTTATGATATTCGATTAACACGTTTCCGTTTTGCGCGATGCGCTTGCGGGACGAATTAATCGCATTAATCGAGGCCCGCCTGTACAGCATCAGCCAAAAAAAAAAAAAAAACTTGTCTAGTTCTGCCTTGAATTTATTTAAGCTGTCAACTTCTACAACGACAGGTGAAAGTTTGTTCTAGCAACCACCCGCTGGCTAAAGGCAAATTTCTGCATATCTATTCTACAACTCTCTTTCCTCGATTTAAATAAAGTCCCCTCACGCGATTAATCTGGACAAGAGGAAGAATCCCATTAGCATTGAGCTTGCTCAAACCATTCAAGGCCTTATACACCTTAATCAGATCACCTCGCAGGTGCCAAGTCTCCATACATTGTAATTTGCAAATTTTAAGCCTTTCTTTGTAAGAGCAACCTTTTGTTCCAATCACTAATCTTCTTGTCCTTCTCAGTACTTATTCTAGGAGCTCTATATCCTCCTTAAAATAAGGCCTCCAGACCACCTGTATACAGTATTCAAGGTGTGGCCAGACCATTGCCTTATACAAGGGGACAATCACCTCCTTATCCCTGCTAGAAAAATTCCTGTCTATCATTGACAAGACACCATGAGCTACTCTTGCAGACCGTCTGCACTGCTCAGAAAACTTCATATCTGACTGCACAATTACCTCAGGTCCTTTTCATTCTCTACCACCCCGAGCGTGGTAACGCACAGTTGATAGGTTACTGTGGGGTTACTGCTGCCCATATGCAGTACTTTACATTTGTCAATGTTAAACTTCAGTTGCCACCCTCTCAGCCCATCTGCTCAACTTTTTTAGATCCTGTTGCAGTAGCGTACTGTCATTAGTTCATTAACAACCCTTCCAACATTCGTATTTCTGCAAACTTAGACACTAAGTCTGATATACCTTCATCAATATCATCAATAAATACAGAAAATAGCAATGATCCCAACACTGAAACCTACGGGACTCCACTAATAACATTAGTTCAGAAAGAGCAGTATACATTGATTAACACTCTCTGTCTTCTCCCACTCAATCATCCTTTTATCCATAGCAGCAACAATTTGTACAGTAGTCTTCTATACTGCTACAATTTGTACAGTAGTCTTCCATGTGCAACAGTATCAAAAGCTTTCATAAGACATAAGTATATGATATCAAAATAATTTTTTGCATCCAGTTCCTTTGTTACCACATCATAGTATCCAATCAAATTGATCAGACAAGACTTCCTATTAACAAATCCATGCTCTGTCACTATAACTGCAGTCTTGTTTAGATGATCCTGAATTGTTTCTTTAACCAGTGCCTCCATTAATTTACCCACAACAGAAATTAAACTAACAGGTCTGTAATTACTTGTATCAACCTTTGATCCTCCTTTGTGAATTGGGGTCACATTTGCACTTCTCCAGTCCACGGGTACCTCACCTGAGTCCAAGGAGGCTCATAATTATGGCTAAGGGTTTGCTTACTTCCTTGGCTGCCTCCTTTAATATAACTGGATAGATCCCATCCACCCGGGTGCCTTTCTTATGTTTATCTTCAACAGTTTCTCCTCCACTTTACTCTCAGTTATTACAAAGTCATTTAGCTCACTGCCAGAGTAATATACCTCTGGCATTCCCCTCCCTGAATAACTCCTCATGTGTAAATACCGATGCAAAATACTCATTCAGTTTGTTAGCTACCTGAGCAGGATCATCAACAGTTGAACCTTCAATATAAAGTGGACCAATCTGATTCATCCCCTTTCTTCTAGAGTTTACATAAGTAAAGAGGCCAGTTCTGTTTTTCTTTATACTCTTTGCCAAAGATTTCTTGTAATCTGCCTTTTCCTGCCTAACTTCCTTTGTGACTTGATTACACACCAGCTTATATCTACCATAGGCTTCTGTGTCTTGTGTTAATATATATGTAATCCATGCATTTTTATTCTCTGCCACATGTCTCATTAGTTCATCTGACATCCATTTAGGCCTAAACTTTGAACGATATTTCTTAGTTGGTACGAAAAGCCTAGTAGCTTTCAAGATTAATTCTTTGACTGCTTCCCATTTAGAATTTGTTGTTGATAACATTAACAGTTGATCCCACTGTATAGAATTTAAAAACTATCTTAGTCTACCCTAGTCACCTTTACCCCTGATGGTAGTTACTTCTTTCAGTAAATCTCACATCAGCACACTTTGATCACTGCCACCTAGTGGTTTCTTTATCTGCAGATTCTTAATGCGGTTATTTGTTTGTTTGTTTTTTTTTAGAAGCATTAGCAACTAAGGCCATATTGCTACAGGGATAGGTGGTGGTCATTCCCTGACCTTTCCGCATCCTCCGTATTTGGTGGTTATGGGCTCAAACCAATTCTTAATGCATGAAGAATCACTACTGATAACAGATGAAGAGTATTACTCCCTCTGATTGGCTCCTGAACATGCTACTGTAGAAAACAATCATCCAATAAATCCACAAAAGCCTTGCTAGTGTGCGAGTAACCAATCCACAACTTCCAGTCAATATCTGGGAAATTAAAATCCCCCATTATAAGACAATCTGATTTGCTGGCCCATTATATTTCTCTGTACAGTTGTTCATTATACTCACCAGAGTCATTAGGCCTATAACACACTCCTACTCTCAATTTTGCTTTCCCAGTGTTTATGTCGCATCAAACTGACTCAACACTGCACTGTCAAGCCATATCAACAGGCTGAACATCCTTAGATTTTATGTATTTCTTAACTAATAGCATAACCCCTCCTCCCTTCCTATCCTGTCTGTCAGTTCTGCACACATTGTACTCCCCAAATTCCAATTCTGCATTCCTTATATCTGTGTAACACCATATCGCTGATATCCCAACAGTATCTGCCTTTGATGTTTTGACCAACACCTGAAAATCATTAAATTTATTTACTAAATTCCTAGCATTGGTATGCACGGAAGTATACATGCATTTATTCTTATTCCTAGCTACCCAACTCAGCCCATGTATTTACTTGTTCCACAATGACTCCCAGTAGTCTCTGAAATCCCCCGCACCTTGTTTTCCAGGCTGCTGCTCATTTGAATAGATGCAGTGCAAGAATCACTTTCACCTCTGCCAGTGGCTACTGTTAATCTATTAGTCCATGTATTCCCCCAAACTAGCAGTTTTCTGACCCATCTAACACTGCCTCGATAGCATCAGCAAATATTCTCACACCCTTACTATTTAAGTGTATTCCCTCCCTGTTGAAGCAGTCTTTCCTGTTAACAAGCACAGACCAGGCTGAGAAAATTCTACCCCATGAGCCTTGCACAATCTCTCCTGGTCCGAATTGATTAACAAGGCTCTCATCATATACTCCCTCCTATTGTGTCTGGGTAGAATTGCAGGCACTTTCAAATTCAATCCTAACTCGCGGCTTTTTTTCAACATTCTTTCTCTTCATGAGACCACACATGAGGACATAAATTTCAAGTTGAGGAAGGATGGTTGCAGGATAGATGTGCAGACGTTTGCCATCAGGCAAGGGGTGGTTGATTATTGTAACAAACTTGCATTTGTTCTTGTATCTTGTGGAAGTAGGTGGTCTGAATAAATTCAGGGAAGAACTGGACAAAATCTTGGAGCGTATGGATAGGTGAAGTCTATAGTTTTTTTTTTTTTTTTTTTGGTTGCTTGCTTCTTTATATGCTCACTTTCTTGCATCATTTGCCATTACTGATAGAGATCACTTAAGCACTGTCAGATGAACTGATGCATCCACCTCTCATCCATTTGAAGGCAGAGAAGAAAAATGTAGGGGGAGGTTATAGATCAGGAGATACGGAGTCCTGCAATAAGTACAAACTAGTGTGTAATCAAGTTGTTTGTTTGTTTGTTATTTGGATTTTAGGAGCATTAGCAACTAGGCCATTTTGCTCCGGGATATGTGGTGGTCATTCCCTAACCTTTCCGCATCCTCCGTATTTGGTGGTGACGGGCTCGACCCCCGGTCTAATCAAGAAGCGTGTGCTACGCACTGCTGCTCCTTCCCACCTGGCTACGGAGGCACCGTAATCAAGTTACTCAGGAAGTTAAGTAGGCTAAGGATGATTATGAGAAGTCTTTGGAGCTAAGAATGCAAAGAAAAGCAGAAAAGAATTCTTTGTGTTATGTTGATATCAATTATCCTGTACAGATTGCTGACAAATTGAATAAATATTTTGTATTTACATTCACACATGAGGTTTTTGGAGATGGGGGTTAGCAGAAGTCTGTCTAATACTGATTGAGAATTAATTGATTTTATAATAACAAAAGGTAGGATTGAAGAGGAATTGCTGCAGCTAAAAGTGAAAAAAAGTTAAACCTTTTGCCATCATAATGAGAGTATCCTCAGATTTAGAAGTACTCAAAGTTTGAAGACTTGCATTGTACTCATCAATGCAAGTTTCCATATACCATTTAAAGGGTGATTAGAGATTCTTGTCAGGAAAAATAATGGAATCAGTAGTTAAAGAAGTAATGCCAGCTCAAAATTTATAGGTGTGGAGCCACATAAGGCACTCACAGTACAGGTTTGTCAAAAGAAGACCATGCTTCACCAATTTGATATTTGCTACTGCGAGGTTGTCACAAAGGAACTGGATGCTGAACTGATTTCAACGGAGCCTTTGATACTGTACCACGTGTACCATTGTTGTATAAATTAGAGAAATGTGACATTAGGGACAAGTTACTACTATGTGGAGTTCCACAGGACTTAGTGTTGGGTAGGGGCACAGTGGTTAATGACAATAATCAGGGTATGCCACTTCAACAGGATTAAGATAAACTAGGCAGATGGGCTGGAAATGGCAACTGAGGTTTAACAGTGATAAATGCATGTGCAGCAATAATCCCAGAATGTGAAGATTATAAGAACTTCTATATGCAAATGGAATGGATGAACAAGTGTGAATGCCTTATTATGAGTGATTTCAATTTGCCTCTAAATTACTGTAGCAAGTAGGAAGGAAATTCACCATGGGAAACAAAGTTTTTGAATTGGTTAGACAGCTATTATTTATACTACCATGTTAGGGAAAGTACTGGGGGCAAGAATATGCTAGACCTGATCATCATCCATTAACTAGATAACACCATATGGCTAACAGTACATGAACCATTAAAAGGCAGTGATGACGAAAAGAGAGGTAACGGTTGGTATGAGCAAAGGATTGGGTTTTAATTTTAGGAAAGAATCTTATGACAGCTTAAGGTGTTACGTGGCTTCTATCAACCAGGGAGATAGTTCACAGAGCATGCTTTTATACCTTTCGGACCCCTTAAAATATTTCATAAATTAGATGCTTTCCTTTCAGAACAAGTACAAATAAATAGTTCACAAAAAATTTAGCAATGAGTATACATACTTTTATAAATTAAAATAGACTTCAATACATTTAATCTCAGAGGTTGAAATAAAATACACTTCATATCTGGATTAGTGGGATAGCTGCAACTGCCTCTATAAACATAACTTATCATACCAAGGTTGGAGTTTTGAAATTGCCACTCTAAGGTCAAGGCTCTCTGAGTATGAAATTCGACAGTATTGTGTGATAACTAAACTATGTTAACAACTAGGTATAGTGAACTAGGAAATTTAATAGAGCAGAAAAAGATAGCATTGAAAAGTTAAATAGCAATAAAAAGTACTGAAGCTTACAACAGCTACAAAGGTTAAAGATTATGAAAAATCACTGGCTAATAGTGCAAAGAGTAGGGACAGAGTTTTTCATATATGTGAATACAATGAAGAGAAGAATAAATCTTATGTAATGGGTATGGAAAAGTTTAATTGGCCAATACTAATACTAATTGCTTGGTTTGGGGGTAAATTCAGCTCTGCAGAATTTTGATCAATACAACTATAACTTGACTACTTAACAATACTAAAAAGATCAGAATTAAATAAACATATTATCACGCAATACAATCTCTTATTGCACTGTTTCATGTCAATAAATTAGTGGGACAGTTTACAATAAACAGTATAAGAAGAGAAATTTGAAGTTTACTAGATATATATATATATATATAGAGAGAGAGAGCAGATCAATATGTCAAAAATCAAGTGAAATGCTTATACTGAACTATATAATATAATACAGGATGAGGTGAAAGATGCTTAGGAAATCAATGCAAATATTCACTGCCTTGCCATTAATATCTCGACACCTCTATATCTATAAATAACCATTATTTACAGGAAAACTAATAACATACTGAAACATTTAGCCTTTATGACTTCTAGTCTCTGCAGAACACTCTCAACCAATTTTTTTATAAATTTCACATTTTCCAACCATTCGGCCTTCAAAGTGACAACCAGTAAAGCTCTCTTTTTCTGGGCAGTCTCTCCCTTCACGTGGACTCAATGATTCAATTCATCTCAGAGTTTCTCTAAAGGAATGAGGTCAGTGCTCTGGGCTGACTAATCTAATTCTTCAATGCTCATGTCCTCAAACCAGTCTAGCACAATGTGAGCAGCATGACATGAAGTGTTGTGCTGATACAATTATAGGTCTTCCCTGATGTGTGCCACAAAGTAGATGATGTGTTTGTGCAGGACATCTAGCCAAACCTCAGCATATGTGGCTTTGTCCAAAACAACGAATGGTCCCAAGGCAAACCATGAAAAACAGCCCCGGACAAAATTATCATGCTGCCTCAGTCAGACTTCATTGTTGGGGTGATACAGTCCAGAAGGTAGTTTTCTCTGGGCATCTATTACACCTAAGCTGGACTGTCAGATGGGCTCATGACTCATAGGTGCCTCTGTAGCCAGGTGGGCAGGAGCAGCAGTGCATAGCACACGCTTCTTGATTAGACCGGGGTTCGAGCCCGTGACCACCAAATACGGAGGATGCGGAAAGGTCGGGGAATGACCACCGCATATCCCCCAAGCAATATGGCTTTAGTTGCTAATGCTCCAAATAACAACAACAATCATGACTCATCACTCCAAAGCACAGCTTTCCATTGGTCTACAGCCTAAGAATGGCAGGCTTATACCAATCTATATAGCACCTGGCATTAGTCTGGGTGATTAGTGGGTTGTGGACAGCTACATGACTATGTAACCTATATCATATAGTGCACTGTGCTGGTGCTGAAATGTGCCCCAATCACACTGAGGGCCTGTGCATATGCTACGACAACACTGACCTGCATTCTGAGCAGACGATTCTTTGCAGGGCTCTCCTATCGTGTTTACTCAGCTTCAGAGGTTTTCTGGATCGATTTGTGATGGTTTTGGCACCAGTCTGCTTCCATTTTCAGATCACATCACCAATCACTGACTTAGGGTTCTTCAGTGCCATTGAAATGTTACACATAGCTTGACTGCTTATGTGGTACCCTATTATCATTCCATGCTGGAAGTCTGTTAACTCTGTCAATTGCAGCATCTTGTATTCACAATCATACCACTGTTTGCTCTAAGCATATTTATAGTTGCCTACAAGCATATTTATAGTTGTGCCTGACATGCAGTGCTTGGGTAGGATGTGACTACATATCAACAGAGTAGTGGCTAGATATTAATGGTAGAGCAGTGTATATTAAGGGGATTCCTGTACCGCAAAATGTGCGAGAATTGTGTGTTCTTTCAAGAAATTAAAGACAGATTCATTATATGCATGTTGATGTGTTCAGATTTTCACAAATAAAACTGCACTGCATTTTATTACATTAAAAATGTAGAAACAGACATATAAGTTAGTGCAAGTGCATCATGTCTATATGGCAGTAAATTAACTGAAATTATTATAGTGGCATCATTTCATTACATCTCATGTTGTGAATACCTTCCCAAGTTGCCTATCTGGTTATACTTTGGATTAAGTAACACTTCCCCAACAGAGAAGATTATTGTTACATATTTACTATATACAGACATGATGCATTTGCATTAACTTATATGTCTGTAAATTTTCCTGCAGTCTGAGGCTTTAGCCCTGAATTTCTATTAAGTATTAAAATGCAGAAACAATAAGTCAAACAGGAAACTAGGAAGATGCTAAGTTTTGTTTGAGTGTTATATTATAAAATATTGCACTCAAACAAAATATATCCTGAACATATCTATAATACTGTTATTATATTATTATTAGCCATATGGTGCAAGAAAGCCTGAGGCTTATGCTGCACCAGCAAAAAAAAAATTTCTGAACTACCCTGAGTGAGAGAATGAGAGAAATAAAAGGGAATCACCAAGGATGAGAAGAATGATGATATCCAGCTCAGAACCCTGGGCGTGCCGTGCCAAGCCCATACTCACTAGATGTGAGCCCCTGGGGTTGCACAGATTATATGCTTAAACTTGACGAGGCTACTAGTGACGGTCGTGTTCAAAGCCGCTAAGTGGTTTTTCTTATTTATTGATTTGAAATTATTGTTTTTCCAAAACTTTTGATTTAAATTTAGTAGTATAACATTATTTTGTGATTTTTTGATTAATTTGGTGTATTTATTCTTTACTCGGCCTTGTAAAAGTATCGGTAAGGGTTTCCACGTGTTCGTAACTACTGTTAGTAACTTTCCCGCCATTGTGATACCGTACTAGATATACCGTAGGTTATATACCGTTAGTTGAACTTCGTTAGCAGTTAAATTGTACGTTTAAATAAATACATATAACGACTTAGATTACAAACGTAATATAATTAATAACATAACATAATTAATTAATAAATTAATAGAATCATGACTCAGACCAGAGCAGCAAAGCAAAAGGCTCAAGCTAATGGAAGTGCTGTGGCTCAGAGCAGAACTGAGGGGGGCAGTTGTCCTCTGACTCACAGCCTAATAAAATGCACTGTTTGCTTGATGTTTGCAGAGCAATCGGGTACGGAACATGATACTGCCAAGGGGGATGTCTTTGTGTGTGCGCGATGCAAGGAGTGTATCGATATCAGGCAACAACTCGGCGTTCTTGTGGGCCTAAATGAGAGCTTGAAGGACAGGGTAGATGCCCTCGAAGAAACTAAATCGAGGGGCCCATCAAGCTCTCAGCTGCCCACATCAACGCCAGAGCTTGCACTTGGGCATCGCGTGACACAGAGACAACCCCTAAGGCAGAATGCGCTGGTCCCGAAGGAACTAGTAGTTGTTGGTGACTCTATTGTCAGGGAAACGGGGAACATGCTTTGTAAAAAAGATAGGTGGAACAGGACCAGGGTATGTCTGCCAGGGGCAAAGGTTGATCACGTTGTAGAGCGAATATCATCTTTTAAGGGCACAAAAGGTGATATAGTTGTACACGTTGGCACTAATAATATTAAGAGTAGGAGACTGGCAGAATTACTTAACAAGTACAGGTCACTGTTGAACAAAAGCCGAGAATTAGGGTTGAATTTGAAAGTGTCTGCAATTCTGCCCAGACACGATAGGAGGGAGTATATGATGAGAGCCTTGTCGATCAATTCGGCCCTGGAAAGATTGTGCAAGGCTCAAGGGGTAGAATTTTTTTCAGCCTGGACTGTACTTGTTAACAGGAGAGATTGCTTCTACAGGGATGAGATACACTTAAATAGAAAGGGTGCAAGAATATTTGCTGATGCTATCGAGGCAGTGTTAGGTGGGTCGGAAAACTGCTAGCTTGGGGGGAGTCAAAGACCAATAGATTGACAGCAGCCACTGGCAGAGGTGAAAGAGATTCTTGCACTGCTTCTATTAGAATGAGCAGAAGCCTGGAAAACAAGATGCATGGTATTTCCGAGACTGCTGGGAGCCATTGCGGTACAAGTAAACACATGGGTTGTGTTAGGGTAGCTAAGAATAGAAACAGGTGCAGGTATACTTGCGTGTACACCAATGCTAGGAGTTTAGTAAATAAATTTGATGAATTTGAGGTATTGCTCAAAACATCGTAGGCAGATATTGTTGGGATATCAGAGACGTGGTGTCACACAGATATAAGGGATGCAGAACTGCAATTTGGGGAGTACAACGTCTACAGAAAGGATAGACAGGATAGGAAGGGGGGAGGGGTTATGCTATTAGTTAAGAAACACATAAAAACCAAGCAAGTGAAGCCAGTCGACATCGCTGGACAGTGCAGTGTGGAGTCAGTTTGGTGTGACATAAACATTGGGAGATCAAAATTGAGAGTAGGAGTGTGCTATAGGCCTAACGACTCTGATGAGTATAATAAGGAACTGTACAGGGAAATAGAGTGGGCCAGTAAATCAGAGTGTCTTATAATGGGAGATTTTAATTTCTCAGATATTGACTGGAATTTGGGGGCTGGTTACTCACACACTAGCAGGGCTTTTGTGGATTTATTGGATGATTGTTTTCTACATCAGCATGTTCGGGAGGCAACTAGAGGGAGTAATACTCTTGATTTGATTATCAGCAGTGATTCTTCATGCATTAAGAATCTGCAGATAAATGAACCACTAGGTGGCAGTGATCACAGTGTGCTGAAGTGGGATTTACTCAAAGAGGTAACTACCATTAGGGGTAAAGGGAAGGGTTATTGCTTCCGTAAAGGCGACTACGATGGACTGAGACAGTATTTAAATTCTATACAGTCGGACCAACTGATGATGTTACCAACAGCAAATTCAAAATGGGAAGCATTCAAAGAACTTATCTTGGAAGCTACTAGGCTTTCCATACCAACTAAGAAATATTGTTCAAGGTTTAGGCCAAAATGGATGTCAGATGAACTAATGAGGCATATGGCAGAGAAGAAAAATGCATGGGATACATACAAATTAACACATGACACAGAAGCCTATGATAGATACAAGTTGATATGCAACCAAGTTACAAAGGAGGTTAGGCAGGCGAAGGCAGATTACGAGAAATCCTTGGCAAGGGATGCAAAGAAAAACAGCAAAGATTTCTTTACTTATGTAAACTCTAGAAGGAAGGGGATGAATCAGATTGGTGCACTTGATATTGATGGGTCAAGTGTTGATGATCCTGCTCAGGTAGCTAACAAACTAAATGAATATTTTGCATCGACATTCACACATGAGGAGTTATTCAGCGAGGGGAATGCCAGAGGTGTATTCAACTCTAGCAGTAAGCTACAGAATCTTGAAATAACTGGGAGTAAAGTGGAGGAGAAACTGTTGAAGATAAACACAAGAAAGGCACCCGGGGTGGATGGGATCTATCCAGTTATATTAAAGGAGGCAGCAAAGGAAGTAAGCAAACCCTTAGCTATAATTATGAGAGCTTCCTTGGAGTCAGGGGAGGTACCCATAGACTGGAAATGTGCAAATGTGACCCCAATTCACAAAGGAGGATCAAAGGCTGACACAAGTAATTATAGACCTGTGAGCTTAACTTCTGTTCCAGGAAAATTAATGGAGGCACTGGTTAAAGAAGCACTGCAGGATCATTTAGACAAGACTTCAGTTATAGCTCAGACACAGCATGGTTTTGTTAAGGGGAAGTCTTGCCTGACCAACTTGATTGGATACTATGATGCAGTCACAAAAGAACTGGATGCAGGGAATAACTTTGATATTATATACTTGGATCTTAGAAAGGCTTTTGATACTGTTGCACATGGAAGACTGTTACACAAATTGGAGCAGTGTGACATTGGAGGCAAATTGCTGCTATGGATAAAGGGGTGGTTGAGGGGGAGAAGACAGAGAGTGGTAATCAATGGACACTGCTCATCGTGGACTGATGTTATTAGTGGAGTCCCTCAGGGCTCAGTGTTGGGTCCATTATTGTTTTCTGTATTTATAAATGATATTGATGATGGTATATCGGGCTTAATGTCCAAGTTTGCAGACGATACAAAGGTTGGCAGGGTTGTCAAGGACACTACTGACACTATGCTGCTGCAACAGGATCTGGAAAGGTTGAGCAGATGGGCTGAGAGGTGGCAAATGAAGTTTAACATTGACAAATGTAAAGTACTACACATGGGAAACAGCAACCCCAGAGCAACGTATCAACTCTGTGGTACTACACTGACAGTGGTAGAGAATGAAAGGGACTTGGGGGTGGTTGTGCAGGCAGATATGAAGTTCACTGAGCAGTGCAGACGGGCTGCAAGAGTAGCTCATGGAGTATTGTCAATGATATACAGGAATTTTTCCAGCAGGGATAAGGAGGTGATTATTCCATTGTATAAGGCGATGGTCAGGCCACACCTAGAGTACTGTATACAGGTCTGGAGGCCTCATTTCAAAAAGGATGTAGAGCTGCTGGAACGAGTACAGAGAAGGGCAACAAGATTAGTGAATGGAACAAAGGGGTGCTCTTACGAAGAAAGGCTTAAGTTTTGCAAATTACAGTGTCTGGAGACTAGGCACCAGCGAGGTGATCTGATAGAGGTGTATAAAGCCTTGAATGGTTTAAGCATGCTCAATGCTGATGGGATTCTTCCTCTAGCTCAGAAAAATCACCTGAGAGGGCATAAATTCAAATTGAGGAAAGACAGATGTAGGATAGACGTGCGGAAATTTGCCTTTAGCCAGCGGGTGGTTGGTTGGTGGAACAGACTTCCATCCCTTGTGGTGGAGGTTGATAGCCTAAATAAGTTTAAGGCTCAGCTGGACAGGTATTTTGAACGAACAGAGGGGTGAAGTGGAAGTGGGTTTTTTTTTTTTTTTTTTGGCTGATGCTGCATAAGCTTGCTTTCTTGCATCAAATGCCTCTACTAATGCTAATGCTAATATTCAGGATAGTAAAGATTTACAAAAAAATTTATACCACTGAATGATATATAAAATATTTCAATTGAATTTTTTTTTCATCAGTGACAATATAATTATTTTGATTCAGTTGTGACTGTTCAAACAGTTCACACACATCATTAGTATGACTGGAGAAAATTCAACTAAACCACTTTTCCAGTGTTACCTGGTTGTAGCAGCATCATGGTCACTACCTCCAATACGGTCATCTCCATTATCAGAATTATTTTTTCAGGGTTGTCAAAAGCCAGCATGGGCCCCAGGACAAACAGCATAATCTGTACATCATTAATCTACTCTAACAGTTTCATTTCACCCTCAATACTAAAATCAACTACAGTAATTCTTTTACATTGTGACATGGCAATAACTAATCACACAGAAATCACATAACTACATAATTAAACAGCAAACAAGAACACTGGATTCTAGAATTGAAACATACTGAAATAATAAGACTGGAATAAAATACCCATTTTTTTTTTTTTTTCACTGATTACACAACAAACAAGTATGCCACATTCTGAAATCTAAAATGGAATCATAATTAAGAGTGTAAAAATATTTCTTGACTAAATAAATATTTCTTGTCTAAGAGTATGAAAGGGTTGGTTTATGCATGGTTAGTGCACGTACATCATTTCTACTACCCAGGTAGTATGACTGCATCGTTTAATTATATCTCATATTGTGAATACCTTCACGAGTGGCTGAGGTATTGCACTGCTTTGAATAAGTAACGTATCATTTTCTTTGAATATAAGTAACATTTCATTTCATACTACCTGGGTAGTAGAAATGATGAACATTCACTAACCATGCATAAACCAACTCTTTCATAATAAGAGTGGTCACATATCTATTGTTTTCTCCAGGTCAATTTGCAACCAAATTACTTATACTGCTGACCTGCAGGTTTTCTTGGATGTGCCATTCCAACACTCATCCTGTTGTTGGCTTAAAATCTCTCTACCACATTCTATCAAATTCATCTGTTGCCTCTATTGTTCTCCAAACTCCACTAATCACTTTGAACTCTGACTTCATTTCAATCAAATTTGACTTTCTCCAGTCCAACTTTCCTAACAGTGAGGTAATTTCTCTTGGTGATTTTAATGTTCACAACTTCAGTTAGCTTCCATTTTCTATTCACATGGACCCAGCTGGTCAAGATGCCAAGGCTTTTGCAACTACTAATGACCTCACACAGATTATTCATTTACCTACCAAAATACTAGCCAATCTTAACCACGCAGCCAACATGCTTGATCTTTTTCTCACAAACAACCATTCTAAGTACACGGTCCAGGTAAGTGGTACTCTAGGAACTTCAGATGACAACTTGGTGATGGTCTCTTCTCCAATGGAGCCTTTCTCAACCTCATGTTGTTTGGCATTACAAGAATGTGAAATGGGATGATCTGTGAGATTTCTTTTCTTCTCTTCCTTGGTCAGATTATTGTTTCAAATTTTCTGATGTCATTTCTTGCTCAGATCATTTCAGTGAAATTATTCTTGTGGGGATGAACTCCTTTATTCCACACTCTGCCTTAAAATCTCATCCTTTATCCAAACATTCCAATAAAAGTGCTAAGGCTGTTCAAGAGAATAATGTTGCATATTGTAATTGGCTTGTTTTCAAATCTCCAGGTTCATTTTCTGCCTACACTAAAGCTCATAACAATTTTAAAGCTGTTATTGATCAGTCCAAACTAGATTTTGAAAAGCTAAGAGTAGAAAATTTGCTTCTTGTCCAAATGGTAGTCAAGAAATTTTGTCTCTTGCCAAGGCTATTGGCCACAAGTTTTGCTCATCTCTGTCAAAATCAGATGGTTCTATTGCCACTTCAGCTAAAGATATAGCTGCATCAACATGTCTGTTACTTGAGCTTCAGGTACCACAATGACTGCCTTCTTGTACAGCATTTCAATTCATATGGGAGACACTATAAATATGCTAGTTTCTGACAAGTTAACTGATAGGATTTTAATTTGGCAAGCGTCATAAGAATTCTGTAGTTGCTGTTTGTGGATACACTGAAAAATTCTCACTTGAATTCCAAATTGTAAAACATTTGTGCTGTGGAAACAACTTAGAGAAATAAGTGTGCTAAAACCATTACAAATAAATGCTGGTAGAAGGAGTTGACAAACTGCAATATTTGTCTCAGACAACATAAATGTTTCATTCGTAAGCATACAGAGGACATTACACAAACAGCAATTATATTAAATTAACACAAGTTTCTACATTTAGAAACTTGTGTTACTGGCTCATTTTACAATGTAAATGCAATCCTCAATTTCTTAGCCATATTTTGGTTACAGTTGAATCATGTTTTACAAGAAATGGAATGATTTCTCAATTCTCAAAACCCTCATACCTGGGACAAAGAAAATAAGAGATTTTAAGTAATTATTATTAAAATACTTTTTGCTTTAATATTTGGCATGGTATTCTTGGGGGCAATCTCATTGGTCCTTATTTTTTTAACAGCAAGCCTTTCAGAAATGGCATACAGTCCTTAATTTTCTGCAATACAATTTGTGGGAACTACTGGAACACACCCTTGAAAATTAGCAGAGGATGCAGTTTACGCATGATGATACATCAGCCCACTTTTCCTGTGATCTTTTTGGCTTTTTAAATCTGGAGTACAATAACTGATGGACTAGATAAAATAGCCACCACACTCATCTAAACTCACATCCTAGATTACTTTGTGCAGGGTCACATAAAATCAGTGGTTTATTCTATGTGTATTACTATGCAAAGGTGTAGGTGAACTGAACTCATATTCTGGAAGTTGCTGAAACCATTAACTTACATTAATTACAACTCAAAAAGGAACAAATGCACTCATGTGGCATTTGTGAGACACTTTTTTTTTAATCATAAAAAAATTAAATTTTTTACTCAAATTAAAATGGCATTTTATTAATTATAATTTACTAAACTCAATCACGAAATATGGAACAAAAATGAATTGAAAACACAGACACTTTTACGGGCTCTAGCAAACACAATGTGACCATCTGAATTTTTGTCAGTTTTTCTCATTTAGTTCTTACTGGTACCTCACAGATGCCACATGCGAATGGGAGTTGCCGCTAAGAAAGATAAACCCTTTTGTTTATCCAGAATCTGTTCAATGCCAAACAAAAAATTAATTTTACATAATTCACAGTATTTGAAAGAACATTGAAATGAAACAAAAAATACTTGAGTTAGAGAATACTGGTGGGCAACAAGGAAATTGCGGAAAAAATTATAAAAGTGGCATCTATCAAATGCCATGTTAGCAGGGTATTACATTAATGAACAGCTACTTTGGTTGTTTTACTTTTAGAGATTTTTTCAGTTTCTTTTTTACATTATTTAATTTATGATTAATGTTTAATATATCTGAAATAAAGATTTTTGAGATATGTGTTTGTTGGAACTTTTTTCTTCCTTTTGGCTGTAAAATATTCTGCTACATTTGTTCTGTACAATTTTGAAATGCCCTATATAGTTCAATGAGTAACTTTCAATTTTTTTAGAGTGGCGGTGTCAAACTGATAAGTACCATAAGGAGAACCTCTTATTTCATTTGTTATACTCGGGTATAAGCAAGAGATAAATTTCCTAATACAAATCAACTCAAATATTAAGAAACTCATTTTTTATGGCTTTATTTTTATCTAAAGAGTTTAATAATTCAAAATTATGACTGCATATATGGAAAACAACCGAAACAGTTGTAAATTTTAAAAATATACATATAAAAAAAATCCCTAAGAACTGTCAATGTAGAGGGGAATGCCTGTTATTTACACATTGTGAAGGATCAAAAAAGAAATCTGATTAAACAGATTAATAAAATTTGTTTTCCAGGTTATAACTTCATGTACAATATATCTCTTAAAAGTTATTCTAGAAAAAATAATAATAAATACACACTTTTTTTAAAATCTTGAATGGAAATATTACATGGGCTATGAGTAACACAATTTAACCTAATAAAATCAAGTTGTAAAATACATTATCATCACATAAAATGCATATTTTTTTCATAATTCAACTTATAAAATAAACAATGCATATATTACTACTAAAAACTATATTCAATCAAATGATATATAATATATATTCTTTTTAATGCGCATTATTTATATTACGATCTGAATATTTAGCTCTATAATCCATTTTCAATAATATTTCTCATCATTAATTTATTTGCTAAAACTCTTTACTATCAGAATGACTCTATCTGTCACAAGTTCTCAAAATATATAATTCTGTGTAAGCAACCATAATAATATTTATTTTCAACTCTATCTATTTTTAATCATAACAAAGATTATTTCAATTCGTTTAACGTATTAGTTGTGTATTGTATTTTTATTTTTTAGATAATACGTGTACCTCGTTCTTCGCCGATCCTGACATCGAAAAACACGTGTGGATTACCTTCGGAAGGGGCCGCCATCTTCGATGTGCAGCAAAATTTGATGACGGAAACTGAATGTATTTCCGTTTTGTTGCGTCATCAGTCATGAATTGCAATATTTTTTTCTAGAAGAAGTGAGTGTGTAGGTGTTTAGTGGGTATAAATGTAAACAGGTGCTTCTCAGTTGACTAGTATAGGTTTTGAATGTTTTATTTGCAGGTTAGGTGTCAAAATATCTATTTTGTATATTTCCGAGAACTGCATTATACACTTACACTGTGATTCCATTTGATGCTGCATATTTAGTACATCGCAAGTGCAATAACCAAATTTTGATTATTAATGGAATTTCCTGAACTTGGGCAAAATTGTTCAGAAAAATCTTGTAACCTCCTAGGTGAGTTGTAATTTGTAAGGTACATTTTTATGGAAATATTATTTTAAGATATAATCTGATTGCTTGTTGTGGCTATAATATGTTTGAAATATTAACACATATTTCAGATTTTTTTTTATTATTCGTTGTCTTGAGCAACTTCGCTGTGAAGAATAATTTTTAACTAGCGTACGTTTTTTTTTTATCTGTTTTTCCTTTTGAAAGTTTTCAGCTTCAAACCAAAGAGCACCGCTGTATGATATCAGCTGATATTATGTGGGTGAATGCTATTGCATATATACAGTAGCATTCACTGCTATACATATATATATTATTAGTATAAAATACACTAAGTAGATATTTATTTGCATAGAAATAAACTAATGAAAATACGGTGTACCCTGGGAGCGATATATGTTGTGAATGAGGGGGGGAAGAAAGGAACCGGAAAAAATAATTGTAACTATAGAAAAGTAAACCAAATGAAATTTTTGAAGAGACGACCTATGTGGAGATAGCATTGCAGAGTCTTTCATAATTTTTGTCTTCATCAGAGGTCATATAACTTATAATATATATTAAATGGTACAATGGATGAAAAAAAATTTATTTTTCAGTTGATGAAATAGTTTCATTTCATCAACTATTAGAAAGTGCTAATTACATGTTTGTTGCTTTTTGTAATTTTACCTTTCTTCTACTACTATGGACAAGTATAGAAACGCAGTTCCTGATACATGGTCAGGTGTAGTCCCCTGCTGAAATTACCTGACCATGTATCAATATATATATATATAACGAAGCTGACATCAGATTCTGCACTTTTGCCTTACCTATATTCGACCATTATCCAAATATTTCCCCCCCACATCTAATGACATCTATACCACTTTTTATTTTATTTGTATTTTACTGTACAAATTTTACTTTACACTTCATTCACCTTCTATTGGCTATGTAATTCAGTCCATAATTTTCTTAATTCATCATAACTTTTAGGATATTAACATTCTTTCGCATATCTAGAATAGATGTGCAGAAATTTGCCCTTAGCCAGCGGGTGGTTAATTGCTGGAACAAACTTCCATCTGTCGTTATATATATTGTAAGTAGAACGTGTAAATTAGATTTAAGTCTAATGAAAATGCGGTATACACTGGGAGCAATATATGGAATGAAAAAGAGGAAGAAATGGACTGGAGATTAAAATGAGAAGTGAAAAAGCAACTAAAATGGAATAACATTGTGGTGTCTCTCACAATTTGTGTCATCATCAGAGGTCATCCACCGAAATTATGAAAAAGACAGCAATATTCTTGCTTCTGTTTCCAACATGGTCTGTATGCTATGGTGCATGTGTAGTTACCACGTGCTGTGAAGGCAAATTTAGATATGAATTTTTCATTAATAAGTTTATAAAGGAGTGCCAATAAAAGTGGTTATAATATGTAGTGCATACAGATCATGGATGACCTTATATATATTCGTTTAATTGTAGATTGTTACCGATTATTGGTGTTTTTCATATAAGTATTAGTGTTCATACAAATTTGTAATCAATATACGTAAGTTAGTTATAATCCAGTTTAATACTGGATATTAAACTGGATTATAACTAACTTATGTATATTATAAACTATGGACCCCAGTACTCCAGGCCCATTCGTTATTAATTTGTAATCAAGTTATCCTAGTTTGGTTATCTTCATTCCACATGGCCTATACATTTTGAGTTAAGATAAAAAGTATAATGCTAAATGATAATGATTTTTCATAACATTTTTACTAATGAAAACAATTTATCTGTAGCAAGATAATTATTAAATCTTAATTTCTGTATAAATTTATATAATAATATAACTAAAAGAATACATACATCTAAACGTAATAACCACATTTTTTTATATATATATATATATATATATATATATATATATATATATATATATATATATATATATATAAATAAACAAATGTGCATTTTAAATATCATTTTACAATGACTATCCAAGAGTGCCTATTTCTTTAAACAAAGCATTCTTCTGATCTGGATGGAGCTAATTATCCAGGGTGAATATTATTTTGTGCTGCAGTGATCCTTTTTTTTTTTTTTTTTTCTCCCAGCAATATTAGCATTAGTAGAGGCATTTGATGCAAGAAAGCAAGCTTATGCAGCATCAGTCAAAAAAAAAAAAAAACCCCACTTCCACTTCACCCCTCTGTTTGTTCAAAACACCTGTCCAGCTGAGCCTTAAACTTATTTAGGCTATCAACCTCCACTACAAGGGATGGAAGTCTGTTCCGCCAACCAACCACCCGCTGGCTAAAGGCAAATTTCCGCATGTCTGTCCTACATCTGTCTTTCCTCAATTTGAATTTATGCCCTCTCAGGTGATTATTCTGAGCTAGAGGAAGAATCCCATCAGTATTGAGCATGCTCAAACCATTCAAGGCTTTATACACCTCTATCAGATCACCTCGCTGGTGCCTAGTCTCCAGACACTGTAATTTGCAAAACTTAAGCCTTTCTTCGTAAGAGCACCCCTTTGTTCCATTCACTAATCTTGTTTGCCCTTCTCTGTACTCGTTCCAGCAGCTCTACATCCTTCTTGAAATGAGGCCTCCAGACCTGTATACAGTACTCTAGGTGTGGCCTGACCATTGCCTTATACAAGGGAATAATCACCTCCTTATCCCTGCTGGAAAAATTCCTGTATATCATTGACAATACTCCATGAGCTACTCTTGCAGCCCGTCTGCACTGATCAGAGAACTTCATATCTGCCTGCACAACCACCCCCAAGTCCCTTTCATTCTCTACCACTGTCAGTGTAGTACCACAGAGTTGATACGTTGCTCTGGGGTTGCTGTATCCCCATGTGTAGTACTTTACATTTGTCAATGTTAAACTTCATTTGCCACCTCTCAGCCCATCTGCTCAACCTTTCCAGATCCTGTTGCAGCAGCATAGTGTCAGTAGTGTCCTTGACAACCCTGCCAACCTTTGTATCGTCTGCAAACTTGGACATTAAGCTTGATATACCATCATCAATATCATTTATAAATACAGAAAACAATAATGGACCCAACACTGAGCCCTTAGGGACTCCACTAATAACATTAGTCCAGGATGAGCAGTGTCCGTTGATTACCAATCTGTCTTCTCCCCCTCAACCACCCCTTTATCCATAGCAGCAATTTGCCTCCAATGTCACACTGCTCCAATTTGTGTAGCAGTCTTCCATGTGCAACAGTATCAAAAGCCTTTCTAAGATCCTAGTATATAATATCCAAGCTATTCCCTGCATCCAGTTCTTTTGTGACTGCATCATAATATCCAATCAAATTGGTCAGGCAAGACTTTCCCTTAACAAAACCATGCTGTGTCCAAGCTATAACTGGTCTTGTCTAAATGATCCTGCAGTGCTTCTTTAACCAGTGCCTCCATTAATTTTCCTGGAACAGAAGTTAAGCTCACAGGTCTATAATTACTTGTGCCTTTGATCCTCCTTTGTGAATTGGGGTCACATTTGCACACTTCCAGTCTATGGGTACCCCCCCCCCGAGTCCAAGGAAGCTCTCATAATTATGGCTAAGGGTTTGCTTACTTCCTTTGCTGCCTCCTTTAATATAACTGGATAGATCCCATCCACCCCGGGTGCCTTTCTTGTGTTTATCTTCAACAGTTTCTCTTCCACTTTACTCCCAGTTATTTCAAGATTCTGTAGCTTACTGCTAGAGTTGAATACACCTCTGGCATTCCCCTTGCCGAATAATTCCTCATGTGTGAATGTCGATGCAAAATATTCATTTAGTTTGTTAGCTACCTGAGCAGGATCATCAACAGTTGACCCATCAATATCAAGTGGACCAATCTGATTCATCCCCTTCCTTCTAGAATTTACATAAGTAAAGAACTCTTTGCTGTGTTTCTTTGCCTCCCTTGCCTAGGATTTCTTGTAATCTGCCTAACCTCCTTTGTAACTTGGTTGCATATCAACTTGTATCTATCATAGGCTTCTGTGTCATGTGTTAATTTGTAAGTATCCCATGCATTTTTCTTCTCTGCCATATGCCTCATTAGTTCATCTGACATCCATTTTGGCCTAAACCTTGAACAATATTTCTTAGTTGGTATGTAAAGCCTAGTAGCTTCCAAGATAAGTTCTTTGAATGCTTCCCATTTTGAATTTGCTGTTGGTAACATCATCAGTTGGTCCCACTGTATAGAATTTAAATACTGTCTCAGTCCCTCGTAGTCGCCTTTACGGAAGCAATAACCCTTCCCTTTACCCCTAATGGTAGTTACTTCTTTGAGTAAATCCCACTTCAGCACACTGTGATCACTGCCACCTAGTGGTTCATTTATCTGCAGATTCTTAATGCATGAAGAATCACTGCTGATAATCAAATCAAGAGTATTACTCCCTCTAGTTGCCTCCCGAACATGCTGATGTAGAAAACAATCATCCAATAAATCCACAAAAGCCCTGCTAGTGTGTGAGTAACCAGCCCCCAAATTCCAGTCAATATCTGGGAAATTAAAATCTCCCATTATAAGACTCTCTGATTTACTGGCCCACTCTATTTCCCTGTACAGTTCCTTATTATACTCATCAGAGTCATTAGGCCTATAGCACACTCCTACTCTCAATTTTGATCTCCCAATGCTTTTTCTCTGTACAATTGTTCATTAGAGTCATTAGGCCTATAACACACTCCTACTCTTATTTTTGCTTTCACAGTGCTTGTCACACCAAACTGACTCAACAGTGCACTGTTCATCTATATCAACTGGATGCATTTCTTTTGATTTTGTTTTTCTTAATTAACAGCATGACACCTCCTCCCTTCCTATCTTGTCTATCCTTTCTGTACACATTGTACTCCCCAAATTTCAGTTCTTCATTCCTTATATCTGTGTGACACTGTCTCTGTTATCCCAACAATATCCACATTTGATGTCTTGATCAACACTTGAAATTCATCAAATTTATTTATTATACTTCTAGTATTGGTATACATGTACCTATCCTTATTATTAGTTACCCTAGCACATCCCATCTGCCATTGCAGATGAACTCAACAGTTATTTTGTATCAATATATACAAATGAAAAACCTTTTTGTGGTAATGGAAAATTGTGGGAGCAAAGTTGGAAAAATATGTAATTAATGATATTGAAATTTTGCAAGATTATTTAATGAAAAAACTTTCAAGCCTACAGGCTAGCAAGGCTCCTGGCATTGATGGAATATATGCTTTCTTTGTTGGATTAAAGCTATGCTTTAATCCAACAGAGTGTAAGGTATTACACCTGGGGAAACAGTAATCCCAAAATAACTTATTCACTTGAAGTTCAACTAAACCCACTACTGGAGGAAAGGGATTTGGGTTTAAGATATGGTCAGACATGAAATTCTCTGAACATTGTAAACAGGTTGCAAGGAAGGCCCATGGTGTCCTATCGATGATCTATCGAACTTTTGCAAGTAGAGATAGGGACGTGATAATCCCATTATATAAGGCTTTTGTTAGACCACACTTTGAATACTGTGTTCAAGTATGGAGACCGCACCTAAAGAAAGACATTGAGCTTCTCGAAAGGATGCAAAGACAGGTAACTCGCCTGGTGAGATCGGCAAAAGGGCGTCCTTATGAAGAAAGACTTCGATTATGTGGGTTGCAGAGTTTGGAAACTAGACACTTTAGAGGAGATTTGATTGAGGTGTTTAAGGCTCTGAGAGGCATCAGTAAAATGAATGAGGATGAAATTTTCAAGATTATAAATGATGCTAGAACTAGGGTACATAAATTCAAGTTACAGGGGGAAATGTTTAGTTCGGACTGCAGGAAGTTTTATTTTAGCCAGCAAGTTGTAAATTACTGCAATAGGTTGCCTACATGGGTGGTAGAGGCTGACAGTTTGGGGAAATTCAAAGGTAATCTGGATAGTACCTTCGGGTGAGGGAAAGGTTTAATTTCCTTTTATGTTTTTTTTATCATTGTTTTATTCGTTTTTTTTTTTTTGCTGCAATATGGCCATTACTAATATACCCACCTGTTTCACGATGATTGCCATCTGTCCCTGAAACCCCCAGCACTCCTCGCTCCAGGTCGCTACTTATTCTAATAGAAGTTGTGCAAGAATCACCTTCACCTCTGCCTGCGGCTACTTTTAAACTTTGTCCTTAAATCCCCCCCAAGCTAGCAGTTTTCTTACCCAGCTAACACTGCCTTGATAGCATCAGCAAATATTCTTGCACCCTTTCTATTTAAGTGTATCCCATCCCTGTAGAAGCAGTCTCTCCTGTTAACAAGCACAGACCACACTGAAAAAAATTCTACCCCTTGAGCCTTGCACATTCCCTCCAGTGCCCAATTGATTGACAAGGCTCTCATGTATTCCCTCCTATCGTGTCTGGGCAGAATTGCAGACACTTTCAAATTTAACCCTGACTCACGACTTTTTGCAACATTGACCTGTACTTGTTAAGTAAATCTGCAGATATCCTACTCTTAATGTCATTGGTGCCAACGTGTACAACAATATCACCTTTTGGCATGATGTTTTAAATTAATAAGATCAATAAATTTAATTAATTGTCAATACTACGCTGTCTAATAGAATCCTAAATGCAGTGATGCGTATTATGCTATATAATTATATGTTAGCGCTGCCTAGTTACCACAATTAAAAATTTGAATTCCATACTACTCTATACAAAAACAATGGCTGCAAGATTCGAACAAAATAAGTTTTACATATATTAAGTAGTAATCTACAAAAAATCTTTTTCTAAATTAAAAATAACCAGCATAACTATAAGACTACGTCTAAAGTATAAAATAACAATTAGGTAAATAAAAAGGCAAACACTTATCGCTTTTTCAGAGATTGTAATTCACAGCTGTAATTTTTAGAGTCGGCGCCCTCTCTACTAATGCTAATTCCTCAGGCTCCCTTGTACCATATGCCTAATAATAATAACAACAGCCGCCTCAAGATATAATCAGATATGATTTAAAGAAAGTCATGTGGCAAATCTAAGATGAAATACAGAATCAACTATAGCAAGAGCAGCCTCAGATCCATAACTACAACTATAGCCTGGATGAATACAACACAAATGTGACAACTATGCTTCAAAAAGCATGTAATCTAACAATCCCTATAAGAAAACCGGGGAAGAATGCTGTTTCCTCTTGGTGCCCTGAACTTGATGTATTACGGCAAAGTGTACACCAGGCCAGCAAACACTTTCAGAGAGCAAGGGCAAATTGACCCCAGAATGAGGTTAATGCTCTGAGAGATTCCAATAGGACTCTCAGAAACTCTTATTCTGCACTAATAAGGAATAAAAAGGAATTGAGGCAGACCTTGGTGGAGACGTCCAGTAATGCTGACACCTTGGGGTGTGGTATACAGGATTGTCACGAACAGACTACCAAGAGGTGATGTAGTGAACTCCACAATTAAGACAGATGGAACTCTCAATTGGGTGGACCCTGTCAACAATATATTAGACCACATCTTCCAGACTAAGGATTGGGTACCAACCCAGGCTGAGAGTGACAAAAGTGAGCCGGCAATGTAAAATACAATAATATGTCCATAGACCCACCCTTCACCTTAGATTAACTGCAATTAGCATTACTAAAAACAACAAACAAGTGTTCTGGACATGACCTAATTGAAATAGAAACCATTAAAAAAGTAGTAGAAATTTCCCCTGAAAGTCTATTACAGCTGTTTAATATACGTGTAATAGAAGAGAAATTTCCAGAAACTTGTAAACTGGTAATAATCAGGCTTATTCTAAAAAAATCCACAGAAAAATCCCACAGTCTTGGGGAAAACCATGGAAAGCTTACTCCTCCGTAGAATTAACAGCTATGATGAAGCAAATTTCAGATCTGAAAAGCGATTTGGCTTCAAGCAGGGGCATCTTTCACAGAAGATGCCATGCACTATATCTTATCAACTGTTAATAATTGTGAGCAAAAATACATGCTAGTAAATATCTATAGATTTTGCGGGTGCATTTGACTCTGGTGGCCAAGTATCCTTAGGAGACTGGCAGACAAATGTGCCACAGAATCACTACCAATGTGTCAACAGCTATCTTGACAACAGAAGTATAGCAGTACACACGTTTCAAGATATATACAGATATATATATATATATATATATATATATATATATATATTTTTTTTTATGAAAACCCCAAACACGAAAGGTATCAAAACCTATAGTACTTAGTACCGTGCATGGGGGGAAGGGGATGCCAGAAACTTTGCCCTAGAGACTAAACATGGGTTTCACCACTTCAAGCCTCCAATAAGCAAAGTGGTGGTATTTCACCGGTTGATGAAAGTATACCCTAGTCGCCTTTGCTGATGACCTTGTCTTGTTGGTTAAAAGTAATACAAGAGTGGTACTGGAGGAAAGAGCCAATGCTGCCTTAAGACAGCTGCAAGACTGGGCACTGACCCAATGCTAAAAATTTCGGCAGAAAAAACTGAATGTATACCACTAAAAGGAACACTAAATATATGCAGACTACCAGTGATCAAAATAGGCACTGCCTCAATACCAATACATGTGGTCCAAGAATTGAAGTACTTAGGCAAATTTTTGGATTCTAAACTAACCTTCTATCCTCATTTGATTTACACCAATGAGCCAAAACATTATGACCACTTACCTGATATGATGTTGGTCCTCCACATGCAGCCAAACCAGCTCGTAACCGGCAAGGCATGGACACTACAAGATTTTTAAATGCGTCTTGTGGTATCTGATACTAGCACATAACCAGCAGCGCCTTTAACTCCTGTAAGGTCTGTGGTTGAGAATTGAAGCAACTGCAGGTTGCTTCGATTTGCATAATGACTCGCTGGTCATAATGTTTTGGCTCATCGGTGTATATGGCCAAAAAAGTGCAGAACTATGCTGGACTGATTGCCAGAATCAGCCGAGCTGATTGGGGTCTCAAGCACAGGACTTTGGCACTCATCTACCATGCAGTATTTTTACCTATAATCTCCTATGGAGCTGGTGTAAGATTCCATCGCACAACCATAATAACAAACAGGGCAAACCTAAACAGTATTCAAAGAACAATAACCAGAGCATGTTGTATAGTGAGTATCTCAGCTCTACAAGTTTTTGCTGGCACTCTACCATTTACATCTGGAAATTGCAAAGAAAAGGCTATATTATAGACTGAAAAAAAAAGGAATCCGAATAAAATTCCTGGGAATTACCCTAACCCTGCCAATGACATAAGGCAGAAAGAAAACAAATTGCCAACCAATTACATCAAATATGGCAAACCAAATGGGAGCAAGAAACTAAAGTTGCCATCACTAGAAAATTTCTGCCTCAGTTGGCTATGTTTTTAGCCCTAAGCCACCTAAGTGGTATGCTCCAGTACTGGTTACAACCACTAGTGGGATAAATGTGGAAGCTTGAGCAGTTGTGGTAAATGTGAAAGACAATGTTGTGGGAAATGTGAATGTCTGAATAAGAATAGCTAAGTGTTGTGGTGAATGGGAAACTGAATTGAGTGGGTGAATAAATGACTGTACATTACTAGATGAATGTTGATGTGCATGAGTGAAAATAAGAGTATGAGAAAATGACTGACTGAGATTGACTAATCAAATGAACTGAATGAAAGAACACAATTTCCTGCACAGGCTCTTCCTTCAACTGTTGAAAGTCTTCAAAGTCCCTTGGAGCTACAACGGCAGGCCACAATGGCCTCTGAGCCGAATTAAAGCACCTAACAGAAACCTCCTTCCAAGCCACCACAATTAGGAAAACAGCATCCGCTATATTGAAGTGACCCTTTCCAAAAGTCCTTCAGAGCCACATCACTGGAAGAAGTGGCCTCAAACACTTCCTGAATAGTGCCTTAGTGTAGAGTTTTTTTTTTTTTTTTTTTTTTTTTAATTTGCAATCACCTGCTGGTCCGTAGGCGTTGTATTAGGTGGCAAGAAGTGAACCTTGATAAAACTGAACTCGTCTGCTAATTCTTTCATCAAATTAGGAGGGTGGGCTAGGTTTTTGTCCATGACCAAAAGAACCTTCAATGGAAGATCCTTCTCCCTAAGGTAGTCCCAGACGGTGGTGCCAAACACATCAGTCGAAGAAAAGACTCCTGGTCACCCAAGCCTTGTGGTTGGAATGCCACAAAACCCCAAGGCGGTTTTTCTGGATGTTTTTAAAATCTCTGGTTCTCCGAATGGTACACAAGCAGTGGTTTTGACCTTGCAGTCACTCGAAGAAGTGGCACAAAAGAGCAATGTAACGCGGTCTTTCATTGGCTTATGACCAGGAAAGGTGGTCTCATCCTTCATGATATATGTTCTGCGTGGCCTTCTCTTCCAGAAAAGGCTAGTTTCATCACAGTTAAACACCTTCTGCGAAAGAAAGCCTCCATCCTCAATTATTTTCTTAAATTTCTCACAATGTTGCTCGGCAGCATCCCTATCTGCACTGGCAGCCTCACCATGCCTCACAACACTGTAATCCAGTCCTTTTCCTAAATCCGGTAAAACACCCCTTGGTGCCAAAAAATTCCTTCACAGAACCAGTACTTGTACTAGGAGCCTTAGTACCAAACTCCTCAAACAATTGGCCTTTTCACAAATAATCGCCTCACTGACACAAAGTGCACAGTTCGTTTTTCTGGGAAAAACGACCTGTGCACTTTTTATTTCTTCCTTGTTTTTTAAAATTGTACTGATCGTTGATTTAGCCATACCATATTCAGCATTTAGATCTCCTACACTTTTCCACTTTCTGGCTTGTAAATTTTCTTTCTTAATGTTTAAGTTAATTAGCTTTCTCACTCTATTTTACCAGCTCTTGGCTAAAATTATATAGCAGAATAATTAAAAAATATATTTTCACTGCTGAAGGGGACAAATAAGCAGATAACTGAGCTAAACTAATAGCTGAACCTTACAAACGATAACAAAGATAACTGATGCTCTAATCAAAGCAGGAACGCTCAGACACATCATGCACACTCGCGTGCCAAGTCGGCAGATTAGTATTCCTCTGCATTTGTTGTAGCATCCTGATTTTATTGATAAAAACTGTTTATTGTAACATACTTGACTGTATAATATAGAAAATGTAAGAAAAACCTAAAAAATAAAATTGTGTGCATGTTGAGTGAATGAAAATTATTAATTGCATGTTCTCTTTTAGCCTCTTCACCGGACAGACAGACTATGCAGGCCCTCGTAGGCCTCATGGTTATCTAAGCTGACACCGTACTGTAGCTTTTCCTAGCTGGCATGGTGTGGTATGCTGACACTGGCCATTAGAGTAACCCCCAGTCAAGTTACCCTAATGGCCAGTGGCATGCTCCACCATAGGGATTTTTCCCCATGTCTTTTATTCCTACACCTGGGATGGTTGTCTCCTTCCCCCACCCTTTTGCCTGGTGGCTCACCCCACCACCCACTTTCAACTCTCACCTTCTGGATCAGGATAAGCATCCTATACCAGGGGTCCCCTTATTGTCTCCCTTTTCAAATCAGGCAGGTGCCTCAACTACTGTCCCCCTCTGTTTTCTACCCCATTTATCCCACTCTCTTCACTATCTCCCCATTATCTCCTTTCCAATAAAAAAAAAAAAGGTTTGCTTGGGTGGAGGACAGTGATGGAAACTGGGAGTGTTAGTGGCTCTCCACGGGCCCCAGGCTAAGTGGCCAGAGGAACAACACAACCCACACTAATACTTCACAAAACATACATTAACGCACACCCTGGCCTTATGCAGAGTATTGTATTCTGCACAGATTAAAAACGCGGAGTTGGGGGAGATCTCGGTGCTGTCAGACAAAAAACTCACTATGCACAATTTGCATAGTATAACTATTTGTTCTTCTCACTAACAGCCATCATATTGAATGTTTCGCTGTCACCAACATACTGGGCAGTGAGCTACTTACAAAAATTGCTGAATATTAATAAACATTTGTATTTCTGTGATTCTTTGTTGTGGGACTTATTGCCAGTATTCTTAAATGTAGTATTGATGTTACCAATGCAAAACATGCACATAAAATACTGTGTGTGTGTGTATATATATATATATATATATATATATATATATATATATCCCCATATTCTTCACTGGAACAGTGACCTGCTCACAGTTCTGTTATGAATCAGTACAAGCTGTTTGCTATTGTAGATAATGTGCTAGTATTGCACCAGCTTGCATAAATGCCCATGCTTGCTGTGCATATGTGTAGCTGCTACATTTCAAATACCATAATCATTTAGAATTGAATCAATGTCTTTCATTCAGAATGATCTCTGGATTCACCTACTGAAGTGATGACAAAGTCATAGGATTCCCTGTATATATGGTGGACTCCCCATTATCTGTAGGCAGATTAAATGGTGGTCTTCACAGCTCCAGTTAATTCCATTTTGTGTCACATGGATTCTCTGCTTGACTACACAGAACATGGTGCTGGTTTTTTGCTGGCAAGATGATGCTTTAAATAGTAATTTCCTCTTCAGAGGAAGGCTAACAATGGGGAAAAAGCAAACTATTGTTTTCCTTATCTTTATGTACATATTAAAACTGTCAGATCTTCCAGTGCTGTAGTATATTTTTATGAATATGTATGTAAATAAATTTTTATTTTCATCACATTTCAGAGTTTTTTTTTCTTTCATTTTTGGATTATCATGGTTTTGGTTATCCAGAAAAATTCATTTTCTAATCAGTCTGGACCAAACTGTTTTATGTGGTAGACTCTCAGTTTGCTGTCAGGCAAATACGGTAGTGACGATACACTAGCACAGTTAAGCTAGAGAGGTTAGAATTAAAATAAAAGTAAGAATAATTATTATAGAGTAGTGAAGAAACATTGCATGGCATTTCGGAGATAAGAAAAAATTACGGGTCAGATGAAATGATCAACAGTTTTTCTACAACTGTTGCAATTAAAGTTGATTCATTAATAGTAACTTCACTGAAAGTTAATATCAGAGATGAAAAGATGTTTAATACATTTACAAACCTTATGCAAATGAGCATATAAAATTTTTCTCACAGGAAGATATAATCTGAAGTTATACTGTACTTCAGGATTTAATGAAGTACAACTACCCTTGTATTAATGGTCTGTATTAGAATGTTGTGCAGAAATTTTTGCAAGATATCGAAGCGTGAACTGATTATACATGAAGTGCACGGTCATTCTTGCAGAATATGTAATGAGCAGAAACACAGTGCTGGTGTATGACAAACAAATTCTCCTTTCTGTTTATCACAGGTGTGTAGGATCTTTTACCTATTTCATTTTGTAAAAATTTAACAATTACACTAGCCAACACGATTTTTACCTCCAAGAACTTAAATGTTGTTTTTAACCAATTGTTATGCGTAAATTTCGAAAATCATCATGATAGTATCACATCACAGTTATTAAATATAGAGGGAGTTACTTTTTACTGAAATATGCCAATTTTGCATAATCTAGCCAGTGATGTAAGACATACTGATTTTATTTTAACAGATATAAGCTAATTCTCTTAATTTTAGCAATCTGTTCAGGCTTCGGTATTAGCATTAGTAGAGGCATATGATGCAAGAAAGCAAGCTTATTCAGCATCAGCCAAAAAAAAAAAAAAAAAACCACTCCCATTTCACCCCTCCGTTTGTTCGAAATACCTGTCCAGTTGAGCCTTAAATTTGTTTAGGCTATCAACTTCAACAACAGATGATGGAAGTCTGTTCCACCAACCAACCAACCACCCGCTGGCCAAAGGCAAATTTCCGCACATCTATCCGACATCCGTCCTTCCTCAATTTGAATTTATGCCCTCTGAGGTGATTATTCTGAGCAAGAGGAAGAATCCCATTGGCATTGAGCATGCTCAACCCATTCAAAGCCTTATACACCTATCAGATCACCTCGCTGGTGCCTAGTCTCCAGACTCTAATTTGCAAAACTTGAGCCTTTCTTTGTAAGAGCAACCCTTCGTTCCGTTCACTAACCTTGTTGCCTTTCTCTGTACCCATTCCAGCAGCTCTACATCCTTCTTGAAATGAGGCTTCCAGACTTGTATACAGTACTCAAGATGTGGCCTAACCATTGCCTTATACAAGGGAATAATCACCTCCTTATCCCTGCTAGAAAAATTCCTGTATATCATTGACAAGACAGCATGAGCTACTTTTGCAGCTCGTCTGCACTGCTCGGAGAACTTCATATCTGCCTGCACAATTACCCCCAGGTCCTTTTCATTCTCCACCACTGTCAGTGTAGTACCGCAGAGTTGATACGTTGCTCTAGGGTTACTGTTTCCCATATGTAGTACTTTACATTTGTCAATGTTAAACTTCATTTGCCACCTCTCAGCCCATCTGTTCAACCTTTCCAGATCCTGTTGCAGCAGCATAGCGTCAGTAGTGTCCTTAACAACCCTGCCAACCTTTGTATCATCTGCAAACTTGGACATTAAACTTGATATACCATCATCAATATCATTCATAAACACCGAAAACAACAATGGACCCAACACTGAACCCTGAGGAACTCCACTAATAACATTAGTCCACGTTGAGCAGTGTCCATTGATTACCACTCTGTCTTCTGCCACTCAACCATCCCCTTATCCATAGCAGCAATTTGCCTCCAATGCCACACTGCTCTAATTTGTGCAGCAGTCTTCCATGTGCAACAGTATCAAAAGCCTTTCTAAGATCCAATATCATATCAAAGTTATTCCCTGCATCCAGTTCTTTTGTGACTACATCATAGTATCCAATCAAATTGGTCAGGCAAGACCTGCCCTTAACAAAACCATGCTGTGTCTTGAGCTATAACTGAATTCTTGTCTAGATGATCCTGCAGTGCTTCTTTAACCAGTGCCTCCATTAATTTTCCTGGAACAGAAGTTAAACTAACAAGTTTATAATTACTTGTGTCAGCCTTTGATCCTCCTTTGTGAATTGGGGTTACATTTGCACATCTCCAGTCTATGGGTACCTCCCCTGAGTCCAAAGAAGCTCTCATAATTATGGCTAGGGGTTTGCTTACTTCCTTTGCTGCCTCCTTTAATATAACTGGATAGATCTTATCCACCCCAGGTGCCTTTTTTATGTTTATCCTCAACAATCTCTGCTCCACTTTCCTTTCAGTTATTACAAAATCATCTAGCTCACTGCCAATGTCTACTTTACCTATGTCATTCTCCTTCCTGAATAACTCCTCATGCGTGAATGTAGATGCAAAATACTCGTTTAAATTGTTAGCCACCTGAGCAGGATCCTCAACTGTTGAACCATCAATATTCAGTGGACCAATCTGATTCATCCCTTTCCTTCTCGAGTTTAAATAGGTAAAGAACTTTTCTGTTTTTCTTTGCATCCTTTGCCAAAGATTTTTTGTAGTCTGCCTTTGCCTTCCTAATCTCCTTTGTGACTTGGTTACAGACCAACTTATATCTATCATAGGCTTCCATGTCACCCATTAATTTGTATGTATCCCATGCATTTTTCTTCTCTGCCACATGTCTCATTAGTTCATCTGACAACCATTTAGGCCTAAACCTTGAACAATATTTCTTAGTTGGTATGTAAAGCCTGGTAGCCTCCAAGATTAGTTCCTTGAATGCTTCCCATTTTGAGTTTGCTGTTGGTAACATCATCAGTTGGTCCCACTGTATAGAATTTAAATACTGTCTCAGACCATCATAGTCGCCTTTACGAAAACAAAAACCCTTCCCTTTACCTCTGGTGGTAGAGTACCTCCTTGAGTAAATCCCACTTCAACACACTGTGATCACTGCCACCTAGTGGTTCATTTATCTGCAGATTCTTAATGCATGAAGAATCACTACTGATAATCAGATCAAGAGTATTGCTCCCTCTTGTTGCCTCACGAACATGCTGATGTAGAAAACAATCATCCAATAAATCCACAAAAGCCTGGCTAGTGTGTGTGACCAACCCACAAATTCCAGTCAATATCTGGGAAATTAAAATCCCCCATAAGACTCTGATTTACTGGTCCACTCCATTTCCCTGTACAATATCTTATTATACTCATCAGAGTCATTAGGCTTATAGCACACTCCTACTCTCAATTTGCCGACCGGGCTAGCCGAGTGGGTAAAGTACCTGCCCGGCAACCCAAAGGTCGCGGGTTCGATTCCCGCCTCGGGCTTGGATCAAAGTACAGCAAAAACCTTGGGAGGTGCAATATGGCCACAGAAGCCGATGCGCCAACAACTACCAAATCAAAAAAAAAAAAAAAAAAAAAATACTCTCAATTTTGATTTCCCTATGCTTATGTCACACCAAACTGACTCGACACTGCCCTGTCCATCAATGTCGACTGGCTTCACTTCCTTGGATTTTATGTTTCTTAACTAATAGCATAACCCCTCCACCCCTCCTGTCCTGTCTATCCTTTCTATACACATTGTATTCCCCAAATTCCAGTTCCGCATTCCTTATATCTGTATGACACCGCGTCTCTGATATCCCAACAATATCTGCCTTTGATGTTTTGAGCAATACCTCAAATTCTGGCGCCTCTGTAGCCAGGTGGGAAGGAGCAGCAGTGTGTAGCACATGCTTCTTGATTAGAGCGGGGTTCGAGCCCGTCACCACCAAATACGGAGGATGCGGAAAGGTCATTCAGGGAATGACCACCGCATATCCCGGAGCAATATGGCCTTAGTTGCTAATGCTCCTAAAAACCAAATAACAACAACAACCTCAAATTTATTTACCAAACTCCTAGCATTGGTGTACACGCAAGTATGCATGCACCTGTTTCTATTCTTAGCTACCCTAACACAACCCATGTTTACTTGTACTGCAATGACTCCCAGCAGTCTCTGAAATATCCTGCATCTTGTTTTTCAGGCTTCTGCTCATTTCAATAGAAGCAGTGCAAGAATCACTTCCACCTCTGCCAGTGGCTACTGTTAATCTATTAGTCCTTGTTTCCCCCCCAACTAGCAGTTTTCCGGCCCACCTAACACTGTCTCGACAGCATCAGCAAAAATTCTTGCACCCTTTCTATTTAAGTGTATCCCATCCCTGTAGAAGCAGTCTCTCCTGTTAACAAGTACAGACCAGGCTGAAAAAAATTCTACCCCTTGAGCCTTGCACAATCCCTCCAGGGCCGAATTGATCGACAAGGCTCTCATCATATACTCCCTCCTATTGTGTCTGGGCAGTATTGTAGACACTTTCAAATTCAACCCTAATTCGAGGCTTTTTTTCAACGGTGGCCTGTACTTGCTAAGTAATTCCGCCGGTCTCCTACTCTTAATATCATTAGTGCCAATGTGTACAACTATATCACCTTTTGAGCCCTTAAAAGGTGATATAATTGTACTATATCACCTTTTGTGCCCTTTTCTTGTGATAAACATAATCAGACTTCTACCTAATGGTTCTTAGGTTCAAATTCCGATGCAATATTTTGAAAAGAGCACACTTGGCACTTTTGATGAGGATTTTTGTAGGCTGTGCCAAGGTTTTTCAAGTATTAACTGATTGTGACATGTTCTCAGGGTTATAAATCTATCCTCCAAACGTAATAGAATGTATAATATTTTTTTTTTTACACTTGTACTACAAACTTGAATTGTATGAATAAATCCCTTATTTTGACATTAAATGTTGGTACATCTTTTGATGTAGACATATAGACTTTTTATGGTGATTTTTGGAATTAGCTCATTTCCTCCAGAATCGCAATTTTCATTGCGGAGGTATGACAAAAAATATATTTTTTGTTGGCTAGTGTCATTAAAGAACTTGAATCAATGTTAAGAATTGTTTTAATAGTTTTTCTTTTACTTCAGATTTTCTGCCTATGAAATGTGATGCCTGTGCACAGATATTTTGGTAAGTGCATATTATTTATTTTTTAATTATAATCTTTAATCTTAGGCATTTGTATTAAATGCAATTAAACATCTTACAATTTTTGAAGGACCTACCTAAAATATGCAAAATTGAGAAAAGGATGGTTCTGTGGCACATAACTGTACACCATGAATATGGCAAATTACTTAATATAGGTGTTTTATTTATGGATAATTTGAGTGAGATATAATAACGTATGCCAAATTGATTTAATGTGGTTATAGGCATGATCCATTTTGTTATGGATAACCATTGTGGATCATGCCCATAACCATTCATTTGTGAATACATGGCGAGTGTGTGTAATGTTTCAGATTAGTGGTTGTTAATTAACATTGCAACTCTTAAGTTTGTTTGTTCCTGTTGAATGCAAGCTGGCCAAATGGAAATTCCTATTAGAGATCATTCAGTAATAATTAATATTAGCAAATAAACTTTAATGCAATGAAACTTCCCCGTAATAATGTTTCTCTTGGGAAATTTTTTTTTTTTTATATATAGTAAATGAAGATGAATACTAAATGTGCAGTCTTTATTATTTTGTCTTATTGTTTTACTTTTAAATACATTTTTGTTTTATAATTTACTTCGTTATGTTGCTTCTTATAGTTGACAAAAGTTCTTAAAGCCCACCTTTCCTTCATGTCCACTGAAAGTTGACACTTGTGTATTTGAGTATAAGCAATACTCTATGTAATGTATATAACTTATAGTTCTCATATTATATTTCTTTTTAATATCATTTAATCATTGTTTTGACTAATCAGTTTCATTAATTTGCTGTTTCGTATGCTACCTTGTTATTATATATTATTCCATAATGTCCTTTTACATCTTTGTATTTTCTTTATATGATGTACTATTTAATATTACTTGTGTATTAACCTGCTTTCTACCTGACATGGTATGCCTCCTGTCTGGATGTGGTTTGTCATCTCTTTTGTTAAGCCTGGACCTTGTGGCTGTGAAAGGCCATATTGTAATGTATATAAAGTAACTGTTGCTGTTATTTGCAAAAATTTTTCCATTTCCCAAATTCAGTCCCCCACTCATCCCTCTGGATATCCAGTACTAACAACAGTCATTTCATTTTCAGGTAACTAACAGTATGAAAGCATTGCCTCTGCTATTGCATAGAAAGTTTATTTTTTATTAAATTTTTTTCTTTAAATCCAGAATTTCAACTTTTTTTTTTTTTTTTTTTTTTGCTCCTTTGAGCAGTTTTAACAAAATATTTTTACATTTCAGACAGAAGATATGTATTTAAACTAAACTAGTTTAACCCAGCCATGTATCAGGATGCCCTTCAACAATAATATTAGAAATAGGAGGAAGCCCACATCTTATTGAACAATTAGACTTTACTAGCCGGTATTCAAATAAATTTCAATCCTGCAACTAAAACACTTTATTTACAATAAAATAAAATTACAAGCGAATGAAATATATAGTAGTCTAAAACTGATATGATTTAATTTACAATAAAATAAAAATATATATAAAATATGATGATAAAAACAGTTAATAAAATACCGTAACAACTGTAGCTTTCGGAGACAGCGGTCTCCTTTCTTAACAGCATATTTCTGCTGTGTGGCACATCCTTAAATAGCAGATCCACGGCACTCGTCACATGGTTCCTCGGGAATATGGCTGGAATTTCCCATTTATACACCGGAAATGGCTCTGGAGGGCGCTAGCTGAAACCGTTCATCTCACCCAAGAACAACAGTTTCAAAGAGGGGATGTAGGCGTACACTCTTGTCTCTATTAATGGAATTGCTAGCTGCCCCAATACGTAAACTCTCAAACCATTTACAGTCCCAGAACCCCTGTGCATGATCCGTGATGACAGCATCCTCCGGGGAGATTTGATATTGCTTCTCCCAGAAGTGTTCTGCCACAGCAGACTTCCCATAGTTTGCGGACTTTATTGCATTCATATGCTCCCCCAGACGGTCTTTCAGTCGTCGCCCCGTCTCACCTACATACATGCGGCTACCCCCAGAGGGTGTTGGACAGAATTATTAGAGAAGCGGAGTCCACCCGTACTGAGCCGTTCGCCAATGTGAGCACTGCATACATTCCCTACTATCTGGGCCTTTCAGACCACATTGCATGAATAATTCGGGAGTGCCAGATACGCTGTGTGCAACTCCCGGGACGGAGGTTGTACACAGTGATATCTTGTGTCAAAGACCCCATAACGAAAGAAGCCAACAGTGGGGTGGTATACGAAATTAAATGCCCAGATTGTGGGATGTGTTATGTAGGTGAGACGGGGCGACGACTGAAAGACCATCTGGGGGAGCATATGAATGCAATAAAGTCCACAAACTATGGGAAATCTGCCATGGCAGAACACTTCTGGGAGAAGCAACATCAAATCTCCCCGTAGGATGCTGTCATCATGGATCGTGCACAGGGGTTCTGGGACCATAAATGGCTTGAGAGTTTACGTATTGGGGCAGCTAGCAATTCCATTAAAGGAGACAAGGGTGTACACTTACATCCCCTCTTTGAAACCGTTGTTCTTGGACAAGATGAATGGTTTCAGCTAGCACGCTCCCAAGCCATTTCTGGTTCCAGTGCATAAATGGGAAATTTCAGCTATATTCCTGAGGAATCATGTGACGAGTGCCGTGGATCTGCTATTTAAGGATGTGCCATACAGTAGAAATATGCTGTTGAGAGAGGAGACAGCTGTCTCGGAAAGCTACAGTTGTTACGGTATTTTTTTTTTTTAACTGTTTTTATCACTTATCATTTTATTTTATATATTTTTTATTTTATTGTAAATTAAATCTCATCAGTTTTAGACTATATATATTTCATTTCATTCGCTTGAAATATTTATTTTATTGTAAATAAAGTGTTTTAGTTTCAGGATTGAAATTTTTTTTATTTGAATACTGGCTGGTGTAAAGTCTAATTGTTCAATATGAATTGTCCCAGCCTTGTAGGCCTATTTGGAGATAGCCAACATCTTTGTGAGCACTTATGTTTTTGCTCCCTGCTACGATATCATTTGAGGTTACTACTACCTGCTGCTGTTGTATTGTTTCTTATGTGCTTTTACAAGGCAATTTATAAGATTGCATTGGAAATATAGCTGCCATGCTCTGTCCAAGAATTGAAGCTGTACCAAAAAAAAAAAACCTTCTTGAAAAGGCCCAAAGATGGAAAGTGTGCTTGGTGAAATCAGCAGGAAAAACTTTTCAATGTGGGAATTTTGTCAATTATATATAGGAATTTTGCTAGCAGAGTCAAGGAGGTGATTATCCCTTTGTATAAGGCAATGGTCAGGCCACACCTTGAATACTGTATACAAGTCTGGAGGCCTCATTTTAGGAAGGATGTAGAGTTGCTAGAACGAGTATAGAGAAGGGCAACAAGATTGGTAAGAGGAACAAAGGAGTGTGCTTACGAAAGAAGGCTTAAGCTCTGCAAGTTGCAGTATCTGGAGACTAGGCACCTGTGGGGTGATCTCATTGAGGTGTATAAGGCCTTGAATGGTTTGAGCAGGCCCAGTGCTGACAGGATGCTTCTGCTTGCCCAGATTAAGAACCCGAGGGGGCATAGATTCAAATAGAGGAAGACTGTTGTAGAATAGATGTGCGGAAGTTTGCCTTTAGCCAACGGGTAGTTGATTGCTGGAACAGACTTCCATCTGTTGATGTGAAAGTTGATAGCTTAAATAAATTTAAGGCTGAACTAGACAAACATTTGGAGTGACCGAATGGGTGAAATGGGAAAGGTTTTTTCTGATGCTGTATAAGCCTGCTTTCTTGCATCATATGCCTCAACTAATGCTAATGTAAGAACTTAGTAACTAGGCACCTTAAATGGGACTGAATAGGTCTGTAAGGCTCTGATGGGGATAGTAAAATGAATGAAGGCAAAGTTTTATATATAATACCAAAATTAGAGGTCATATATTCAGAGGGAAAAGGTTTAGACTGAATTGTAGGAAGTTTTCCTTTAGCCAGCAAGTTTATTACTGGAATAAGTTGCATGGATGGTAGACACTGACAGCCTGGGATAATTCAGAGATCATCTGCTGAGGAGGAAATTACAGAGTTTTATTTTATTGTTATGTGTTCGTTTATTTTAAAATTTTGGCTTCACTCACTTCTGCAAAGAAATGCAGTCTCAATAATAATCTTTTGGCATATAATGTAGGTGTCAATTTAAACAAACTTGAGGTAGAAAAAAGGCAGTTTTCACAGGGTTGTTTTTTTTTTTTTTGTTTTCTGAATAATTCTCATACTTGTATGCTGTCATCAGCTGCTTATACTCTTGAGCATCAGATGAAAGTGGAAATCGTAAACAAAATTTTTCATAGCTGTCATTGAATACAGTATATGCATGGTTTTTTTTTTTTTCTTCTAATATTAAACAGCTATACTGTACATTAGCATTATCAAAGGCACATGAAGCAAGCTTATATAGCATCATCCAAAAAAAAAAAAAGAAAACCCTTATTTCACCCATCAAATGTTTGTCAAGCTCTGCTTTCAATCTATTTAAGCTATAAACTTCTACAGCGACAGATGGAAGTGTGTTCCAGCAATCAACCATCCGCTGGTTAAAGGCAAACTTCCGCACATCTATCCTACAACCGTCTTCCCTCAATTTGAATTTATGCCCTCTTAGGCAATTATTCTGAGCAAGAGGAAGAATCGCATCAGCAGTGAGAAAGCTCAAACCACTCAAGGTTTTATAAACCTCAATCAGATCACCTCGCAGGTGCCTAGTCTCCAGACGCTGTAATTTGCAAAACTTAAGCCTTTCTTTGTAAGAGCAACCCTTTGTTCCATTCACTAATCTTGTTGCCCTTCTCTGTACTTGTTCCAACAGCTCTACATCCTTCTTAAAATGAGGCCTCCAGACCTCTATACAGTACTCAAGGTGTGGTCTAACCATTGCCTTATACAAGAGAATAATCACCTCCTTATCCCTGCTAGAAAAATTCCTGTATATCATTGACAAGACACCATGAGCTACTCTTGCAGCCCATCTGCACTGCTCAGAAAACTTCATATCTGCCTGCACAATTACCACCAGGTCCTTTTCATTCTCTACCACTGTCAGTGTAGTACCACAGAGTTGATATGTTACTCTAGGATTACTGCTTCCCATATGTAGTACTTTACATTTGTCAATTTTAAACTTCATTTGCCACCTATCAGCACATCTGCTCAACTTTTCTATATCCTGTTGCAGCAGTGTACTGTCATTATTGTTATTAACAACCTTGCCAACCTTTGTATCGTCTGCTAACTTGGACATTAAGCCTGATATATCAATATCATTTATAAATACAGAAAACAATGGACCAAACACTGAACCCTGAGGGACTCCACTAATAACATTTGTCCACTAAGAGCAGTGTCCATTGATTACCACTCTGCCTTCTCCCAATCAACCATCCCTTTATCCATAGCAGCAATTTGCCTCCAATGCCACACTACTCCAATTTGTGCAGCAGTCTTCCATGCGCAACAGTATCAAAGGCTTTTCTAAGATCCAAATATACGATATCAAAGTTATTCTTTGCATCCAGTTCCTTTGTGACTACATCATAGTATCCAATCAAATTTGTCAGACAAGACTTCCCCTTGACAAACCCATGCTGTGTCCGAGCTATAAGTGAAGTCTTGTCTAGATGAATCCTGCAGTGCTTCTTTAACCAGTGCCTCCATTAATTTTCCTGGAACAGAAGTTAAACTAACAAGTCTATAATTACCTGTGTCTCCCTCTGATCCTCCTTTGTGGATTGAGGTCACATTTGCACATCTCCAGTACATGGGTTACCTCCCCTGAGTCCAGGGAAGCTCTCATAATTATGGCTAAGAGTTTGCTTACTTCCTTTGCCATCTCCTTTAATATAACTGGATAGATTCCATCCACCCCAGGTGCCTTTCTTGTGTTTCTCCTCCAATTTACTCTCAGTTATTACAAGATTATTTAGCTTGCTGGGAGAGTTGAATACACCTCTGGCATTCCCCTCCCTGAATAACCCCTCATGTATGAATGTAGATACAAAATATTCATTTAGTTTGTTAGCTACCTGAGCAGGATCATCAACAGTTGAACCATCGATATCAAGTGGACCAATCTGATTCATCCCCTTCTAGAGTTTACATAAGTAATGAACTCTTTGCTGTTTTTGTTTGCATCCTTTGCCAAAGATTTCTCGTAATCTACCTTTGCCTGCCTAACCTTGTTTGTAACTTGGTTACAGACCAGCTTATATGTATCATAGGCTTCTGTGTCACTTGTTAATTTATATGTATTCCATGCATTTTTTTTCTCTGTCATATGTCTAATTAGTTCATCTGACTTCCATTTAGCCCTAAATCTTGAACAATATTTCTTTGTTGGTATGAAAAGCCTAGTAGCATTCCAAGATTAATTCTTTGAATGCTTCCCATTTTGAATTTGATCTTGGTAACATCAGTTGGTTCCACCGTATAAAATTTAAATACTGTCTCAGACCACCGTAGTCACCTTTACGAAAGCAAAAACTCTTCCCTTTACCCTTGATGGTAGTTACCTCTTTGTGTAAATCCCACTTCAGCACACTGATCACTGCCACCTAGTGGTTCCTTTATCTGCAGATTCTTGATGCATAAAGAATCATTACTGATAATCAGATCAATAGTATTACTCCCTCTAGTTGCCTCCCGAACATGCTTCTGTAGAAAACAATCATCCAATAAATCCACAAAAGCCTTGCTAGTGTGTGAGTGACCAACCCACAAATTCCAGTTAATATCTGGGAAATTAAAATCCCCCATAATAAGACACTCTAATTTACTGGCCCACTATTTCTCTGCACAATTGCTCATTATACTAGTCAGATTCATTAAGCCTATAACACACACCTCATTTTTCTTTTCCCAGTGCTTATGTCACACCAAACAGACTCAACATTGCATTGTCCACCAACATCAATTGGATGCACTTCCTTAGATTTTGTTTCTTAACTAACAGCATAACCCCTTCTCCCTTCCTATCTTTTCTGTACACATTGTACTCCCCAAATTCCAGTTCTGCACTGCTTGTGTCTGTGTGAGCTCATGTCTCTGATATCCCAACAATATCTGCCTTTGATGTCTTGACTAGCACTTCAAGCTCATCGAATTTATTAACTATACTCCTTGCATTGGTGTACATGCAAGTATACATGCACCTGTTTCTACTTTTAGTTACCCTAACACAGCCGATGTATTTATCTTGTTCCACTATGACCAGCAGTTCTGGAATTTCCCATTGCATTGCTGCTGCTCAATTGCATTTCAATAGAAGTAGTGCAAGAATCACTTTTACCTCTGCCAGCGGCTACTGTTAATCTATTAGTCTGTGTATCCCCCCCCCCCCAAGGTAGCAGTTTTCCGACCCATGTAACTCTGCCACAATACAGTCAGGAAATATTTTTGCACCCTTTCTATTTAAGTGTATTCCATCCCTGTAGAAGCAGCCTCTCCTGTTAACAAGCACAGACCAGGCTGAGAAAAATTCTACCACTTGAGCCTTGTACAATCCTTCCATGGCTGGACATTAGAAATCTCTGGCCCTGGTTAGATTGTGCAACATAATTAGAAAGGAAAGAATAACAAATATGGCCACAATAAACAACTGGGGGAAAAGCTTGCCATGAGTTGTCACAACTTCTGCAGGCATTTTATTTCCATGCAATGCAAACAGTATGGCTTTGATGGTACCCTCCCCACTACAAAAAAAAAAAAAAAAACGCTAAACATTTAATATAAAGATTAAGACTATATATATATTAAGTGGAATAGCATCATTAATACACAGCCATTTCTGAATAAACAGAATATTTATAAGACGGCATCGTTTTAAGTTATCTCGTATTGTGAATAAAATTGCTCTCAGCTTGAGGCTCTAGCCCTAAATGCATCTTAGTATAAAGATTAATAAAAATATTAATGTCCAATTATTTTTAAAGACAAATAAATGCACAGAATTAAGTGTTTCCTATGGAATTTAAGTTCAAAAATATAAACAAAATGCCACCCTCTTGTTAACAGATTAGAAAAGACCACCTTCTCTGTCAATAACAATTACACTAGTCAACAACAACAAAAATGTTTTTGTACCTCCAGGGAAAAAGTTGCAGATTCAAAGGAAACTGATCTGCTTATTCTAAAATTGTCTATTACATTGCCTTTGATTGATATGCTGAATTGTAGTAACTTCATAACCATTTTCAAATATCATACAATAATACATACTATCATTGGAATGTATATAGCACATATGTGCGATTAAATACTTAAATCAAACGTGTGTACTATGTACATTCCATTTTATTAGAAATATTTGCCATTCAGATTTTCTTATCCATTTTTGCTTTGCTTTTTAACCTGGCAGTAGTATTACCCCCTTTTTGTGATAAGATATCCCTTCCCAGATTTTAACTTTAATATTTGGAATAAACTTTTTTTAATTGTGCTTTTACTGTACTAATGTGTTTTGACATTTTACCTGTAGCTTTCAACACTTATTGATTTAAGTACTTTATTTTTTAATAATATTTAAAATTTTGTAAGTGCTGTGGTTTTTGCCACTGAAAGTGCTCATTAGTTTTAATGAAATAAAGTTTATTAATTATTTAAATTTTCTTAAAAATGTTGGTAATACAATAGAAACATTTCACCTCTGCTAAATAAGTTTATGGAAGAATTTAATTGCATAACACTTCAGCATTTCTCAAACAAAACAAATTAAGCTAATATTTACAAATAAAAAAAATTTTTAAAAGTTCTGAAATTCATAAATTTCAAAGCAAATTTTTTTTTTTTTTTTTTTTTTTTTTTGTAAATGTTGGCTTAAAAAATAGATTTGATCATTTTGCCTATTATATGATGAATATGAAAAAATCATTTCTTATTTTTTTTTCACAACATAAATTCTTTATGGCTTGAAACAGAAAGATAATTGCAACAAATTGCTTCTTCTGCCCAATTTTTATCGAATTATTTTTCTTATGAACGGCCTTTGTATATTATAACCTGTATGTCAGTTACAAATTTATACCTTCTGAATTCCTTGGGGTGGTGTTAGGGTTAGGTTTCAGTACTAGATGCCAAGTTGTACCTGTTGGTCAGAATAACATTTTTGATCATTTTTTGGTAATGTACAATACTTTTCTGATGCCTTCCTAGACCTGAAAATGCACTAGTTATTGATTTACTCTTCATAATCATAAAATAAACTGGAATTTCTCTTATTTTCTCTGATGATACGCACAGAATGGTGAAAATTGAGAAGCTTCTGGGTAGTGAAAACATGCCATTATGATGAAAAGCAATGTTCCACTACAGATGAATTGTACTTGGCCTGACACAGTAAAGTAACAAATGATATTATCTACTCTCTCTTGGGTCCACTCAGCATTTTTGAAATGCCAAACAATATAAACAGATAAAATAAGCAGCACATACAATACTAAAAAACCTTATTAGAAAGGTACAAAAAGAATCTTCTAATAATTGCCGAAGCTATTGAGGCAGTGTTTGGTCAGAAAACTACTAGCTTAAGAGGAATATACAGATCAATAAATTAACTAGGGCATCAGCCTGGAAAGCAAGGTGTCAATGATTTAAAGCCCTGCTATACACTAATGCTAGAAGCGTAGTAAATAAATTTTATGAATTTGAAGTACAGATTAAATTATCAAATACAGACATGTGAGGATATTGGAGACCCAATGTCACTCAGACTTAAGGGATGCAGCATTTGAATATGGGGGAGCACAATGTGGACAGACAGGATAGGAGGGAAGAAGAGTGATGCTCTTAGTTAAGAATCATATTAAAGCCAAGGCAGGGCACACAGCTGGCCAATGTTGAATCAGTTTGGTGTGACATAAGCACAAATGAAATTAAGAGTAGGAGGGGTGTTATAGGCCTAATGACTGTGATAAGTATAACAAACAACTCCACAGAGAAATAGTTGGAGAGTAAATAATATATTATTATGGGGAATTTTTTAACTTTCCAGATGTTGAGTGGAATTTGTGAGTTGGTCACTCGCACACTAGCAAGAATTTTGTGGATTTCTTGACTGACTGTTTTCTGTAGTAGCATGTTAGAGAAACAACAAGAGGAAGCAGTACTCTTAATTATCAGTGGCAATTCTGCATGCATTAAGAATCTGCAGGTAAACAACCACTGATTGACAGTGATCACAGTATACTTATGTAGGATTTACTTCAAGGCATAACTACTGTCAAGGGTAAAGGGAACGGTTTTTGCTTTCATAAGGGTGACTACAGTAGTCTAAGTTTTTAAATTCTGTGCAGTGGCCAACTGATGATGTCACCAACAACAAATTCTAAATGGGAAGCAATCAGGGAAGTAATTGTAGTAAGTTACTTATTTTTTCTTACCAGCTAAGAAATACTGTTCAAGGCATTAGACCTGAATGAATGTCAAATGAACTAATTAGACTTAAGGCAGAGAAGAAAAATGCATGGTATACATATAAATTATCAGGTAATGCAGAAGCTTATGGTAAATATAAATTAGTCCACAATCAAGTTACAAAAGGAGGTTGGGCAAGCTATGGCAGATTATGAGAGGTCTCTGGCAAAGCATGCAAGGAAAAGCAGCAACGATTTGTTTACCTATTAACAATAGAAGGGAAAACAGTTGAATCGCACCCTAATATTGATAAATGAATTGTGATTATCCTGCTCAGGTTGCTGGCAAGCTGAATAGGTATTTTGCATCTGCATTCACGCACATGAGAAATTCTCTGGGTAAGGGGATGGCAGAAGCTTAAGCTCTAACAGGGAGCTAAAAGATTGTGATAAATGAGAGGAAGTAGAACAGAAATTGTTGAAGCCAAACAAAAAAAAAAAAAAAGAAAGAAAAAAAAAAGGTGCCTGGGGTGGGTGGAATCTATCCAGTTATGTTAAAGGAGGTAAGCAAACCCTTAGTCATAATTACAAGAGCATCCTTAGATTTGGGGGGGGGGTCCCTATGGACTGGAGATGTGCACATGTATCCCTCAATTCGCAAAGGAGAATCAAAACGTGACATGAGTAATTACATACCTGTTAGCTTAACTTCTGTTCCAGGGAAAATAATGGGGTCACTGATTAAAAAGTAGTAATGCAGGATCATCTAGACAGGAAAGCAATTATACTGCATTCACAGCATGGATTTTTTAAGCTGCAAACTTGTCTGACCAATCTGATGGATGGATGCTATGATACAATAACCAAGGAACTGGATGCAAATAATAATTGATATCATATACTTAGGAAAGCTTTTGATACTTTTGCACATAAAAAGCTGCTATACAAATTGGAGTGTGGCATTAAGGGCAAGTTTTTGCTATCAATAAAGAGATGGTTGAGTGTAAGAAGACAGAGTGGTTATTAATGGTCACTGCTCTTCATGGACTAATGTTATTAGTGGAGTCTCCATGGTTCAGTGCTGCACCCACTGTTGTGACCTGCGTTTATTAATAGTGTATCAGGCCGAATGTCTAAGTTTGTAGATACTACAGAGGTTGGCAGAGTGATTGACAGTAATCAAATGTTGAAAAAAGCCGTGACTTAGGGTTGAATTTGAAAGTGTCTGCAATTCTGCCCAGACATGATAGGAGGGAGCATATGATGAGAGCCTTGTCGATCAATTCGGCCCTGGAAAGATTGTGCGAGGCTCAAGGGGTAGAATTTTTTTCAGTCTGGTCTGTACTTCTTAACAGGAGAAACTGCTTCTACAGGGATGGGATACACTTAAATTGCAAGAATATTTGCTGATGCTATCGAGGCAGTGTTAGGTGGGTCGGAAAACTGCTAGATTGGGGGATACAAGGACTAATAGATTAACAGTAGCCACTGGCAGAGGTGAAAATGATTCTTGCAATGCTTCTATTGGAATGAGCAGAAGCCTGAAAAACAAGATGCAGGATATTTAAGAGATTGCTGGGAGTCATTGTGGTACAAGTAAACACATGGGTTGTGTTAGGGTAGCTAAGAATAGAAACAGGTGCATGTATACTTGAGTGTACACTAATGCTAGGAGTCTGGTAAATGAATTTGAGGTATTGCTCAAAGCATCAAAGGCTGATGTTGTTGGAATATCAGAGATGTGGTGTCACACAGATATAAGGAATGCAGAACTAGAATTTGGGGAGTACAGTGTCTACAGAAAGGATAGACAGGATAGGAAGGGAGGAGGGGTTATGCTATTAGTTAAGAAACGCATAAAATCCAAGGAAGTGAAGCCAGTCGACATCACTGGACAGTGCAGTGTCGAGTCAGTTTGGTGTGACATAAGCATTGGGAGATACAAATTGAGAGTAGGAGTGTGCTATAGGCCTAATGACTCTGATGGGTATAATAAGAAACTGTACAGGAAAATGGTGGGCCAGTAAATCAGAGCGTCTTATAATGGGGGATTTTAATTTCCCGGATATTGATTGGAATTTGTAAGTTGGTCACTCGCACACTAGCAAGGCTTTTGTGGAGTTATTGGATGATTGTTTCTACATCAGCATGTTCGAGAGGCAACTAGAGGGAGTAATACTCTTGATTTGATTACCAGTAGTGATTCTTCATGCATTAAGAATCTGCAGATAAAGGAACCACTAGGTGGCAGTGATCACAGTGTGCTGAAGTGGGATTTACTCAGAGGTAACTACCATTAGGGGTAAAGGGAAGGGTTATTACTTTCGTAAGGGTGACCACAATGGTCTGATACTGTATTTAAATTCTATACAGTGGGACCAACTGATGATATTACCAACAGCAAATTCAAAATGGGAAGCATTCAAAGTCTTGGAAGCTACAACGCTTTACATACCAACTAAGAAATATTGTTCAAGATTTAGGCCTAAATGGATGTCAGATGAACTAATGAGACATATGGCAGAGAAGAAAAATGCATGGGTTACATATAAATTAACATGTGACACAGAAGCCTATGATAGATACAAGTTGATCTGTGACCAAGTTACAAAGGAGGTTAGGCAGGCGAAGGCAGATTACAAGAAATCTTTGGCAAGGGATGCAAAGAAAAACCGCAAAGAGTTCTTTACTTATGTAAACTCTAGAAGGAAGGGGATGGGGATGAATCAGATTGGTCCACTTGATATCAATGGTTCAACTGTTGATGAGCCTGCTCAGGTAGCTAACAAACTAAATTAATATTTTGCATCGACATTCACACATGAGGAGTTATTCGGCGAGGGGAATGCCAGAGGTGCATTCAACTCTGGCAGTAAGCTAGATAATCTTGTAATAGCTGAGAGTAAAGTGGAGGAGAAATTGTTGAAGATAAACACAAGAAAGGCACCTGGGGTGGATGGGATCTATCCAGTTATATTAAAGGAGACAGCAAAGGAAGTAAGCAAACCCTTAGCCATAATTATGAGAGCTTCCTTGGACTCGGGGGAGGTACCCATAGACTGGAGATGTGCAAATGTGACCCCAATTCACAAAGGAGAATCAAAGGCTAACACAAGTAATTATAGACCTGTGAGTTTAACTTCTGTTCCAGGAAAATTAATGTTGGCACTGGTTAAGGAAGCACTGCAGGATCATCTAGACAAGACTTCAGTTATAGCCCGGACACAGCATAGGCTTGTTAAGGAGAAGTCTTGTATGACCAATTTGATTGGATACTATGATGTAGTCACAAAGGAACTGGATTTGAAGAATTTTTATAATATCATATACAGAAACAAACCCGACTTATGTAAGGGTTGCATTCCATGGAATGCTATGTAAGTTGGGTCTTATGTAAGTCAGAATTTCCCACATGCTTGTGTAGCACTCGCAACTGAGCTCACCAAATTGATTGAATCAAAAAAGAAATGTTCGATGAACAGGTAAATAGAATTATTTATTCAATTTATCTCCTGTGCAATTTAAAAAAATTATAAAATTACAAAAAAGAGGACACAGGCATTACGCCAGTAAGTTTTACCTCTCGAACATTGTTGCCAGAATCGACGTCTTCGGCTGATAAGTACACAACTGCGGAGGTGGAGGGCTGTGGAGATTTAGAAGAGGTCGGTTGCTCAACCTTACAAAAGAACATATTAATGGCTGACTGGACGGTGGTTTTTTCTTTTCATCTTAGATTTCTTTGTAGCAAGCAAGCATATCATTCACCCCTCTGTTAATTTTTAAGAATTATTCGGTCAGGATCCATCTTCTCAAACCTTGCCATTGCTGATGCAATTTCACAAAATGCCATTGTCATCTCTCTGGTGATGAAGCATCTCAGCTCCTTATTTGTTTCATCTTGAGCTTTGTCAACATTTTCTTCTTTCACTATTGCTGCCTGCAAGGCAATAAGTTCTTTGTTAGATAATTCCTTCTCTTCTTCCTCTATTAACTCCTCCATGTCTTTGGCATCAACCTCCAACTGAAGTAGCTCTGCCACCTTTACAATCTTATTTGTAACCTCTTCATATGATTGGTCTTTTTCAAATTCTTCAAAGCCTTTTATGTGACGTGGGCATATTTTCTTCAGTGTGCCATTTAAACAACTTTTAGTAATTTCCACCCAGGCCTTATTAATGTTTAAGATGCCGTGGTAAATATTGTAAGATGTCCAAAAGTCTCTTAATGTAAAATTTTTCTTGCCATCCACTGCAGACAATGCCTGAGCAAATGTTGTGCGTAAGTAGTATGTTTTTAAATTCGAAATAACACCCTTATCCATAGGTTGGATGAGTGAAGTAGTGTTTGGCGGTAGAAATATGACTCTCACATTCGAATTGATATCATCTAGATGCGTAGGATGTCCAGGAGCATTATCTAATAGAAGAAAAATCCTGAAAGGAACTTCGTTGTCTTTACAATATTTTTCATCCTCTGGAATGAAGCAGCATTTAAACCAATCTTCAGAGAGATATTGTTATCCATGCTCTCTGGTTCGATAACAAACCACAGGTAGGTTGGCTTTATTGATGCCCTTAAATGCATGAGGATTTCCAGAATGGTACAATAAGAGTGACCCTAGCTTTTGACGCTAGGGTCACGCCTGGAAACCTGGCATTGTATTTTCCTCTTTGGCAATGTATGTTCGATCCCGCATTTTTTTCCAATACAGTGTAGTCACGTCAATGTTAAAAATTTGCTGCATTGAATAGCCGCTGTCATCAATAATTTTTTTTCAAACACATCACAATTTCTCTGCAGCTGGAATTGGCACTGGCAACCTCACTTCATACTTTAACATGATGGAAACTAATGCAATGCTTGAACCTATTAAACCACCTGTTGCTTGCCACAAACTTGGGTTGGGATTCGCCTTACTTACCTTCAATATCTTTATAAATACTTGTTGCTTTTGCTTAAATGATCATTAGACTTGGGGTGCACTCGCTTCTAAATCTGATTTTCCATTCATATTGTTAACAGCTGTTCCATCTTTGATATGGCACCTGAACGCTGTTTTTTGATCTCTGTTGATCTTAAGTGCATTGATCCTTTGACTGTCCTTTAAAATAGTATTCACTGTTGAAGCACGACACCTAATTCCTTTGCAAACTTCTGATGACAAATTCTGTCCTGCTTCTTAATTAATCATCTTTATTTCTAAATCGATTTTGTTTAGTTTCCTGGCACTACCATCACTTGCACTTTTTTGTTGGTCGCTTTCCCTTCATCGTAAATAGGAATGAAGAGAAGATTCTGAAAAATTGTTTATGAATGAAGATTTCAGTAAAGGGGAACACATTTCTCCATAATAACATAAGAATCCACACAATTGCAGTTATCGATATTACCACAAATGCAATAAGATAGTTTACTACCCGTTTATAATTAGATGCACTAACAGAAAAACCCAATAAAGTGGAAAATGTAAATTGTTTTTGTTGTTTTGTGGTCATGACCTCCAGAAATGTGCTTTAGAAAAATATCACAAAGGTGTTCAAAATTGATTCTCATAATGATAATGATGAAAGTGTAGTGAATTTCCATTATAAATATGACCTTTTAGAGGGATAAATAGCTTAGTAATATAGTGAAATTTTCAACTTGCAAGGACTTGGAACGAATTACAAAAAAAAAAAAAAAGTGTTAATGGGTTCTCATTACAATATTTTCACGATACCTCAGTTTTTTTTCCTTTTGTGATGCAAAATATGTTTCCACGATTTTTTTTTTTTTTAAGTTTATGCCAGCCAGCAGACACTTGCATACAGTTGAATTTTCGTAAGTCGAGTATTACATATTTCGGGGAGTTCCTGTATTTGAATCTTAGAAAGGCTTTAGATACTGTTGCACATGGAAAACTGCTGCACAAATTGGAGCTGTGTGGCATAGGATGCAAATTGCTGCTTTAGATAAAGGGATGGTTGAGTGGGAGAAGACAGTGATAATCAATGGACACTGCCCTTCATGGACTAATGTTATTAGTGGAGTCCCCCAGGGTTTATTGTTGTTTTCTGTATTCATTAATGATATTGATAATGGTATATCAGGCTTAATGTCCAAGTTTGCAGGCGATACGAAGGTTGGCAGGGTTGTTAATGACAGTACACTGCTGCAACAGGATCTAGAAAAGTTGAGCAGATGGGCTGATAGGTGGCAACTGAAGTTTAACATTGACAAATGTAAAGTACTACATATGGGAAGCAGTAATCCTAGAGTAACGTATCAACTCTGTGGTACTATACTGACAGTGGTAGAGAATGAAAAGGACCTGGTGGTAATTGTGCAGGCAGATATGAAGTTTTCTGAGTAGTGCAGACTGTCTGCAAGAGTAGCTCATGGTGTCTTGTCAATGATATACAGGAATTTTTCTAGCAGGGATAAGGAGATGATTATTCCCTTGTATAAGGCAATGGTCAGACCACACCTTGAGTATTGTATATAGGTCTGGAGGCCTCATTTTAAGGATGTAGACCTGTTGGAACGAGTACAGAGAAGGGCAACAAGATTAGTGAATGGAACAAAGGGTTGCTCTTATGAAGAAAGGCTAAAGTTTTGCAAATTACAGTGTCTGGAGACTAGGCACCTGCGAAGTGATCTGATTGAGGTGTATAAAACTTGAGTGGTTTGAGCTTTCTCAATGCTGATGGGATTCTTCCTCTTGCTCAGAATAATCGCTTGAAAGGGCATAAATTCAAATTGAGGAAAGATCGTTGTAGGATGGATGTGTGGAGGTTTGCTTTTGGCCATGGGCAGTTTATTGCTGGAACAAACTTCCATCTGTCGCTGTAGAAGTTGATAGCTTAAATAGATTCAAGGTAGAACTAGACAAACATTTGGAGCGAGTGGATGGGGTGAAATAAGACGGGTGTGTCTTTTTTTTTTTGGCTGATGCTATATAAGCTTGCTTCATGTGCCTATGCTAATCTAGTTTTCTCTCTTGACTGCTAGTCACTACAGGTGATGGCTCTGTCTTCTGTAGTGGCTACAGAAAACAGAGCCATCTTGGAGAACACCAATGCTGGTGTTCTCCAAGGTTTGGTTTTTCCTCCTCGCTTTTTCTCTTTTTATACTAATGACTTTCTTCCATTGACCAGAAATCCTCATTTGCCGACAGCACAGTGCATTCCACCTTCCAGTTTGAGAAACCTTGCCCTGCACGACAGCTTCTACTTCTTGAGTATCCACTAACAATTCCTTAAATGCTGATTTCCAGGTAATTCTCCGGTAAGGAAAAGATAACTTAGTTGATATCAACCCTTCTAAAACTAGTCCTGTCTTATATTTAGCAAAAAGGGTTCCTATGCTTACCTTTGACGAAACTCTAATTTCTAAGCAAGATCATAAAACTTTGTTGGGATTACCCTGACTTCTAATATCCCTTGTGCATAAGTACATTACAAGTATTGCTACCACTGTATCTAAAAAAAACCTGGGTTTTTCCTTTCACTCTCAGCATTACTTTTCTTCCAAACAGCTGTTTGCTCTGTACAAATCACAAATCTACCCTACCATGGAATATTGTTCCCAGATATAGCATTCTGGTCTCTTGGCAAAGCTACTGGTTGCAACTTTCACTGTATCATAGTGGTGTTCCCAAAACCTCTCTCAGGATTCTAGTTTACATTCAAAACAGTTAGGTTAATTAATGACTCATGTCTAACAAAGTCTCTCCACTCCATCTCAAAACTTTCACTACTGCCCCCTCCACCTTTCTACCACTTTTTCCCTCCCCTTCTTCCTATTGCCCCACCCTTTTTTTTTTGCCCCTCCTTGGCTGCCTTGGGTGTTTGCCCCACTGCAGCTCTTACACTCCCTACTGCCTGGCTTACCTCCTTAGTGTTGGACAGTAAATTACAAGCTTTTGTGTCAGAACACAGGCTCAGGATGAACAACACAAACAACATAATCTTCGCTAAAACCACACTAACACGCACAAACCTACATAAATCTGGCCTTTACAGAGATGTATTCATCCCAGAGTTGAACGCGAAGTTTGTTGGAATCCCCGGAGCCACATTAGAAATTACACTATCTCACAGACTTTCTTTTTCTGCTTGCATGCGTTTGCTATAGATACTTCCATGGGTCCTTCTGAATTAGCTTGTATAATTTCTGTTCTCTCTTTCAAACCAGTCCAAACATGTGCCACAACCAATCTGCAAACTTTTACTGTCCAATTTCAAATTCACAGAACCAACTTTTTTTTTCTCATTTATTCATTCAACTTCCTTTTCTGGAACTTCATACATATTTCGTGAAAATTACAATCTACTGTCTGTTCAGCAGTAGATGATACTTTGAAGTTTTGTAAATCAGACCAAACCATTTTGCAAAGGGCAAGGTAAAGAGGCACCTGACTGGTCAGTATATATGACCTATACTAGTATGTATTATGCCCAAAGATCAGATTTATCTAGATTGTATTGCATTGTGCCAACAGTAAACTCAGTGGTAGTAGTAGTAGTAGTAATGTGTTACTGTACACCTGTTTTATATTGGTCTTGGTTGATGGCCCTTAGTCATCACCAGTGATTGGCAGTGTTTCTTTAGTGGGTCAGTTTTTGTCATTTTCAACCTGGATTTTCAGCTAATGGGTCAGTATTCAAATTCAAACTTTTTTTTTTTTTTTTTTTTTTTTTTTTTGTTCAACATCAGTAATTATATTATGATACCCAGTGCTATTTTTTGTAAAAGAATAGGTGCCAGTACACATTCTTTGCTATCCGGAAAACTTGAAAATTAAAAAGATGAAGTACAGTACTAAAAAATTATTTCCTGATATTGTTACTTTAGTAGAATCTTTGTGGAATAAGAACAACAAATTAAGTGAATTAACACACAGTTTATTAGGCATAAATTTATTATTCAAGTATGCTAGGGGCCTTTGCCCTCTGCTTCCTGTGCTCTCTTTTCATAAAATAAAATACTTTTTATTACTATTGAATACACCATGAATTGTCAAACTAATAAAGTAAGCTTATCTGTGAAAATATCTAAACCTCCCAAACACTTCCTGGTTAATTTCATAAATATACGTGGTCTCAATTCTAATCTCAATGATGTCCATTTCCACTTGCAGTCTGCCAAACCCATGTACTTTTTCTGACAGTCTGTTATCGGTTGAGTCAATTACTGCTCATCTCAGTTTCCCAAATTATTTGCTGTACGATTCCTTTTGCCTCAAAGGTGGTACTTGTGCATATGTCCATTTTTGATATTCCTTATCAGAGACTTGGTAACTTGGAATCTCCTCTTTTAGATCTTCTCTGGCTTAAAATCTCTCTACCTCATTCTGTGAAATTCATCTGTTGTCTCTACCGTTCTCTCAACTCCACTAATCACTTGGAGCTCTTTGACTTTCTCCAGTCTAACTTTCCCAACAGTGAGGTAATTTTCCTTGGTGATTTTAATGTTCACAACTCCAGCTGGCTTCTGTTTTCTAGTCACACCAACCCAGCTGGTCGAGATGCTGAGGCTTTTGTAATTACTAATGACCTTGCACAGATTGTTCATTTATCTGCAAAAATACTAGACAGTCTTAAAAATACAGCGAACACGCTAGATCTTTTTCTCACAAATCACCCTTCTAAGTACACGGTTGAAGAACTTCACGAGAACGTCAGATTACCTTTATATCCTTAAAAGGAACAGACATATTTTCATTACGAACAATATTGCCAGATAAATCTAATATATCCGAAGTCTTCCAGTTTCTGAAACGGATTAACTACCATAATTTGATATAAAAATCATAACAAAAGACATTATCGAATAAGCCATAAATCATAAGTTTGGCACATTATAGCCATAGAAGCTGATGCACCAGTAAAATATCCAATCCAACCAACCAGCATGGTTGAAGTGAGTGGTCCTTTAGGCACCTCAGATCCCAACTTGATGGTCTCTTCTCCAATGGAGCCCTTATCTCATGGCTATTCCCAACCTCTTGTTGTTTGGCATTACAAGAATGCAAAATAGGATGCACTTCTAACTTTCTTGGCACACATACATTACAAATATTGCTTTCTCTGCATCTCAAAAACTTGGTTTTCTCTTTTTCGTAGGCGCCTCCGTAGCCAGGTGGGAAGGAGCAGCAGTGCATAGCACACGCTTCTTGATTAGACAGGGGTTCGAGCCCATCACCACCAAATACGGAGCATGCGGTAAGGTCAGGGAATGACCACTGCACCGGAGCAATATGGCCTTAGTTGCTAATGCTCCTAAAAACCAAATAACATCTCTTTTTCGTCCTCTGCGTTACTTTTATTCCAAACAGCTCTTCACTCTGAGCAAATCTAACCTACCATGGAATATTGTTCCCACATCTGGGGTGGTCAGATTACTGTTTCAAAACTTCCGATGTCAACGTTTGCTCAGATTGTGTCTGGGAAATTATTCTTGTAGGAACGGAATCCTTTATCCCACACTCCACTTTAAAATCTCGTCCTTTATCTAAACCTTGGTTTTCCAATAAATGTGCCAAGGCTGTTCAAGAGAAGAAAGTTGCATATCGTAATCAGTTTGTTTCCAATTCTTCAGTTTCATTTTCTGCCTACACCAAAGCTCGCAACAATTGTAAAGCAGTTATTAATCAGTCCAAACTAAGATTAGAAAACTTGTCTTGCCCTAATGGCAGCCGAGCAATTCTGGCCTCTTGCCAAAGCTATCAGCCACAACTTTTGCCCATCTCTTCTCCCAACTCTGTCAAAACCAGATGGTTCTGTTGTCATTTCAGCCAAGGATAAAGCTGACCTGCTAGCTAGCATCCCATTTTTCTTCCAACTCATGTATTAATGATCTTGCTAAAACACCTCCCACTATTCCCAACACGCTCCATTTAATGTCTCCTGTGGTCTTCCGTTAAAAGGATGTCAGAAGGATTTTGACGAATCTTGATGCTAAGAAAGATCCAGTTCCTGGTGATATTTATCCACTTGTTCTCAAAACCTGCACTCCTGAACTTACTCCTGTTCTTTGCTGCCTTTTTTTCACTTTCTTTTCCAAAGGTGTTTTTCCTTCTGCTTGTAAATTTGCTCATATCCAGCCAGTTCCTAAAAAGGGTGATAAATCCCTCCAATCCAATTATCATCCCGTTGCAATTACTTCTACTCTTTCTAGAGTAATGGAGAAATCAATTAACCGTCAACTCTTAACCTACCTAGAAACCTTCCATCTGATCAATGATCACTAGTATGGATTCCGTCATTGTCGATTCACTGGTGATATTCTGACTTACGTTACACATTTATCTTTACAAATTCAGTGGAAAAGTTTGGTGAAACACAGGCAGTTTCTCTTGACATCTCAAAGGTTTTATATAGTGTTTGGCATAACGGTCTTCTAAACAAGCTTCCATCTTATGGTTTGCCAACTGTTTTTTTTTGAGTGGCACCTCCATAGCCAGGTGGGAAGGAGCAGCAGTGCGTAGCACATGCTTCTTGATTAGACTGGGGTTCGAGCCCATCACCACCAAATATGGAGGATGCGGAAAGGTCAGGGAATGACCACCGCATATCCCAGAGCAATATGGCCTTAGTTGCTAATGCTCCTAAAATCCAAATAACAAACAAACAAACTTTTTTTTTTTTTTTTTTTTTAATTGGTTATCCAGTTTTCTCTCTGATTGCTAACTGTGGGTGATAGTAGATGGCGCTCTGTATTCTAACTTCTCCACTAACAGTGGGGACCCCCTAGGTTAATTTCCTTCCCCTACTCTTTTCCTCTTGCATATTAATGACCTTCTTCCATTGACTGGAAATCCTATCCACAGTTTTGCTGATGATAGCACTTGCATTCCACTTTCCATTTTGAGAAACCTTGCCCTGCTCAATCAGCTTCAACTTCTTGAATATCTGCTACCAATTCCTTAAATGCTGATCTCCAGGTAATTCTCCAGTGGGGCAAAGACAACTTAGTTAATTTCAACCCTTCTAAAACTCAGTCTTGTCTTATATCTCGCAAAAAAAGATTCTTCTGCTCCTATGCTTATCTTTAGTGACACTCCGATTTCTAGGCAAAATGATATATATATTTTGGGGATTACCCTGACTTCTAATCTCTCTTGGCACAAGTACATTACAAATATTGCTTTCTCTGCATCTGAAAAACTTGGTTTTCTCTTTTTAGTCCTCTGTGTTACTTTTATTCCAAACAGCTGTTCACTCTACAAATGGCAAATCCACCCTACCATGGAATATTGTTCCCACATCTGGGGTGGTTCCCCCAAAATCTCTCTCTCTCTCAGGCTTCTAGATTCCATTCAGAAGAGGGCAGTTAGGTTAATTGATGACTCATATCTGCGTCTCAACTTGCTATCTCATAGACATACTGTTTTTGCTGCATGCCTTTTCTACAGATACTTTCATAGGCACTGTTCTTCTGAATTGGCTTCTGTAATTCCTGCTCTCTCTTTCAAAACAGTCTGAATATGTGCCACCACCAACCAACATCCATTTACTGTCCAACTTCAAACTCATTTAACCAGCTTTTCATCTTCCTCGTTTATTCATTCATCTGCCATTTTCTGGAACAACCTTCCTTCATATGTATTTCCTGAAAATTACAGTATACAGAAGGTGAAGTCTAATGTCAACAAATATCTTCTTTTGTCTTGTCAACCTCCAACCCAAGCTCGGTACTAAGTACTATAGGTTCTAATACTTCTTGTGTTTGGGGTTTTTATAAAAAAAAAAAAAAAAATTACTCTGGGATTACTGCTACACATATGCAATACTTAGCATTTGTCATTTTTAAACTTCAAATGCTATTTCTTATCTGTCTAATTTTTTAAAGATTTTGTTGCAGTAGCATACCTTGATTACTGTTAAAAATCACCCTTCCAACCTTTGTATCATCTGCAAACTTAGATATTAAGCCTGATAAACCTCCGTATTAAAAAAGTTCTCCACCCTGGGAGACTCCACGGAAGGAAGAGCAGTTTCCATTGATATTCAAGATATGGTTGTGTGTGGTGTGCGTGCACATTTGGAACTATTGCTTTTTTTTTAGATTATATTTGCTTTCTTTTAGCTTGCATTTTCAAAATATTTAAAGTATTTCCTTTGTCATCTCTCCCAAATTATAGCAAAGACCATATCCATTATGCCAAGCATAATTGTGAACAATCATATCAAAGAGACATTCAAGTTCCAGTATGTCCCCTGTGCAATACACCCATACCTGTGAAGCGTGGGGAACCTCCAGATATTAAAGTAGGAGAACATATAGATAGAGACTGTAAAGATCCTGCTAGTGCTAAAAAGAAGGTATATCTTATTGAATATTGAACTCTTTATTCTTTGATTTATAAAAAAATTGTTAATAAAGATCTTTTTTTAACACCACATATACAATAATACTCTGTAGCAGCTGTACAAATTTTGAAAACTACAATTGTTTCTACAGACTGCATTAGAGGGAATTATGATATGGATACAGTGGAATGCAAATTAATTGTCTGCTTGTTCCTCCAATAGGAGTGATCCTGAAACAACTCTTAACAATAAGAATTCAACATGTACAGAGGATTTCCCATCCTATAGGACAAGTTTTATTGCAGAGTGGTAAAGGCATCTGAAATGGTTGTGTTAATATTCTTGATGGAGAAATTTCAGGGCCTTCAACAATTATCATAAGGAAAATGAAGAAATTTTGTTAGGGTAGACCTCTTTGCAAGTTTATAAATTGACTTATGTGGTCTGTTTGAGTATTGGCTCTGTGGAAAACTTTACACGAATGCAAATAAGTTTTTTTTTTTTTTTTTTTGTCTAATATACATTGGTCCTTAAGTAATGAAATATGTTTGACCATAAATAACAACACTATTTTAAATATATATTTTAATAATAAAATAATTTAAGATTAAAGCCTCAAACCACAAAATTTTCTATACATTCAAATTAGTGCAATGCATCAGTTCTGTATGTAGTAAATCACTGAAGTTGATGAAATGATATTGTTTTCATTACATCTTGTATTGCGACTACCTTCACAACAAGTTGCTTGTCATTGTACAACTTCAAATAAGTAATGCTTCCCCATTAGAGAAGGCTATTCTTACTTATTCTCAGTGGATGCCACCACTGATATGGCCGTTTCAGGGCTATTTGGCCCTTCATCAGTGGGTGGGTAGGTACCCAGTGGTATAACGACTGACAACCCAGTTATGAAGTTAATTCAACAATATGAGACGTGGCAAACAGTATACAATAGTTAGACTAAAATAAAATGTTGGGAAAAAGCCTTGAACCACAGACTTTACTAGATGTAAAGTTAGTGCAATGCATCGTATGCATCAAATTTTGTGGTTTGAAAAAAATATTTTTTGAAATCAAAAAATGAGAGAGGAAGTGTTTTCTATGATAAAACTCTGAGGGATTACATTAAATATCTTTATAGGCAACTTGAATGGGCAGGTAAGTGTTAATATATTGTTATGGGAGACTTCAAGTTTCCATTCAATATTAGTATTGGCAAATGATACAAGAAAGCAAGCTTATACAGCAACAATCAACCACCTGTGGACTAAAGGAAAACTTTCACACATCTATTCTGCGACTCTCCTTCCTCAATTTGAATTTATCCTTTCATGTAAACACCAAGGCAGAATGCACTGGTACAAAGGAACTAGTTGTTGTAGGTGACTCTGTAAGGGAAACGGAAGAAAAAGGGATAGATGGAACAGGACCAGGGTATGTCTGCCAGTGGCAAAGGTATGATGTTGTAGAGCAGATATCATCCTTTAAGGGCACAAAGGGTGATGTTGCTGTACATGTTAGCACTAACGATATCAAGAGTAGGAGACCGGCAGAATTACTTAACAAGTACAAGACAATTCTGAAAAAAAGCCATGAGTTATGTTGAAAATGAAAGTGTCTGCAATTCTGCCCAGACACAATAGGAGGGAGTATGATGAGAGCCTTGCTGATCAATTCGGCCCTGGAGAGATTGTGCAAGGCTCAAGGGGTAGAATTTTCCCAGCCTGGTCTGTGCTTGTTAACAGGAGAGACTGCTTCTACAGGGATGGGATACACTTAAATAGAAAGGGTGCAAGAATATTTGCTGATGCTATCGAGGCATAGTTAAGTGGGTTGGAAAACTGCTAGCTTGAGGGTGATACACAGACTAATAGATTAACAGTAGCCGCTGGCAGAAATAAAATGATTCTTGCACTACATCTATTGAAAAGCAATTGGGCAGCAGCCTGGAAAACAACACAATGGGAATTTCCAGGATTTGCTGGGAGTCATAGTGGAACAAGTAAATGGATAGGCTGTGTTAGGGTAACTAAGAGCAGAAACAGGTGCATGTACACCAATGCTAGGAGTATAGTTAATAAATTAGATGAGCTTGAAGTGCTAGTTGAGACATCAAAGGCAGATATTGTTGGGATATAAGAGACATGGTGTCACACAGACATAAGAAGTGTAGAACTGGAATTTGGGGAGTACAATGTGTACAGAAAGGATGGACAGGAGGGGTAGTAGTAGTGCCATGTGATGCAAGAAAGCAAGTGTATGAGTTTATGCAGCATCAGCCTAAAAAAAAATCACACCATTCCCTCCAAATGCCTGTCCAGTTCCTCCTTAAATTTATTCAACCTCTGAACTACAACGACAGATGGAAGTTTGTTCCAGCAATTAACCACCCGGTGGCTAAAGGCAAATTTCCGCACATCTATTCTACATCTGTCTTTTCTTAATTTGAATTTATGCCCCACCTTAGGTTCGTAATCTGAACAAGTGGAAGGATCCCATCAGAATTCGGCGTGCTCAACCCATTCAAGGCCTTATATACCTCAATCAGATCACCCCGCAGGTGCCTAGTCTCCAGCCACTGCAATTTGCAGAACTTAAGCCTCTCTTCGTAAGAGGATCCTTCATTCCCCTCACCAATCTTGTTGCCCTTCTCTGTGCATGCTCAAGTAAATCTACATCCTTCCTAAAATGAGTCCTCCAGACAGACCTGTACGCAGTACTCAAGGTGTGGCCTGACCATTTCCTTATACAGAGGGATAATCACCTCCTTTTCCCTGCTAGCAAAATTCCTATGTGACATTGACAAAACCCCATGACCTGCCCTGGCAGCCTGTCTGCATTGCTCAGAAAATTCATATCTGACTGCACAATTACTCCCAGGTCTTTTTCATTTTCTACCACCTTAAGTGTAGTACCACACAGTTGGTACATTTCTGTGGGGTTACTTCTACCCATATGCAGTACTTTGCATTTGTCAAGGTTAAACTTCAGTTGCCACTTCTTAGCCCATCTGCCCAAATTATCTAGATCCTGTTACAGTAGCACGCTGCCATTACTGTCATTAACAACCCTGCCAACCTTTGTATCATCTGTAAACTTCAACATTTAAGCCTGATATACCTTCATCAATATCATTGATAAATATACAAAACAACAGTGGACCTAACACTGAACCCTGTGAGAATCCACTAATAACATTAGTCCAAGAAGAGCAGCACCCATTGATTACCACCCTCTGTCTTCTCCCACTTAACCATCCTTTTATCCATTGTAGCAACTTACCCTTAATACCATTCTGCTCCAATTTGTACAATAGTCTTCCATGCGCAACAGTGTCAAAAGCTTTCCTGAAATCCAAATATGACATCAAAATTATTTTTTGCATCCAGTTCCTTTGTAACCACATCATAATATCCTATCAAATTTGTCAGACAAGACTTTTCCTTAACAAACCCATGCTGTGTCTGAATTATTGCTGCAGTCTTGTCTAGATGATCCTGCAATGCATCTTTAACCAGTGACTCCATTATTTTACCCGGAACAGAAGTTAAACTAACTGGTCTGTAATTACTCGTGTCACCTTCGATTTCTCTTTGAGAATTGGGGATACATTTGCGCATCTCCAGTCCGTGGGAACCTCTCCTGAGTCCAAGGAAGCTCTCATAATTATGGCTAAGGGTTTGCTTAGTTGCTTTGCCGCCTACTTTAATATAACTGGATAGATCCCATCCACCCCAGGTGCTTCTCATATGTTTAACTTCAACAATTTCTCCTCCACTTTGCTATCAGTTATATATCCTGCTACAATTTGATACCTTCTGCCATTTTCAAACCTTAATAATTCCTCATGTGTGAATGTAGATGCAAAATACTCATTCAGTTTGTTTGCTGTCTGAGCAGTATCATCAACAGTCTAACCATAGATGTCAAGTGGATCAATCATATTCAACCCCTTCTTTTTAGAGTTTATATAAGTAAAGAAATCCTTGCTGTTTTTCTTAGCATCTTTTGCCAAGGATTTCTCGTAATCTGCCTTCGCCTGGCTAACCTTCTTTGTCACCTGATTACAGACTAGCTTATATTTGCCATAGGTTTCTGAGGTGCTTGATAATTTATATGCATCCCATGCATTTTTCTTCTCTGTTACGAGTCTCATTAGTTCATTAGATAACCATTTAGGCCTAAACCTTGAACAATATTTCTTAATAGGTATGAAACTTTTAGTAGCTTCCACGATTAATTCCTTGAATGCTTCCCACTTAGAATTTACTGTTGGTAACATCTCAGTTTATCCCACTGTACAGAATTTAAAAACTGTCGGAGACCTCTGTACTCACCTTTACGGAAGCAAAAACCCTTTCCTTTTCCCCTGATGATAATTAAATCTTTAAGTAAATACCACATCAGTACACTGTGATCACTGCCACCTAGTGGTTCCTTTATCTGCAAATTCTTAATACACGAATGATCACTGCTGATAACCAGATCAAGAGTATTACTTTCTCTGGTTGTCTCGAACATGCTGCTGCAGAAAACAATCATCCAGTAAATCCACAAAAGTCCGACTAGTGTGTGAGTGACCAACCCACAAGTTCCAGTCAATATCTGGGAAGTTAAAATCGCTCATTATAAAACGTTCTGATTTACTAGCCCACTATTTCTCTGTACAATTGTTCATTAGAGTCATTAGGCCTATAACACACCTCTACTCTTATTTTTGCTTTCGCAGTGCTTATGTCACACCAAACTGACTCAACAGTGCACTGTTCATCTATATCAACTGGATGCACTTCTTTTGATTTTGTTTTTCTTAATTAACAGCATAACACCCTCCTCCCTTTCTATCCTGTCTATCCTTTCTGTACTCATTGTACTCCCCAAATTCCAGTTCAGCATTCCTTATATCTGTGTGACACCATCTCTGCTATCCCAACAGTATCCGCCTTTGATGTCTTGACCAACACATCAAATTTATTTACTATACTTCTAGCATTGGTATACATGCTCCTACTCCTATTCTTAGTTACTCTAACACATCCCCATATACCCACCTATTTCAGGATGACTGCCATCCATCCCTGAAACCCCCAACACCCCACGCTCCAGGTCGCTACTTATTCTAATAAAGTTGTGCAAGAATCACCTTCACCTCTGCCTACGGCTACTGTTAAACTATTAGGCCTTGTATCCCCCCAAGCTATCAGTTTTCTGACCCACCTAACACTGCCTCGATAGCATCAGCAAATAATCTTGCACCCTTTCTATTTAAGTGTATCCCATCCCTATAGAAGCAGTTTCTCCTGTTAACAAGTATGGTCCAGGCTGAAAAAAATTCTACCCCTTGAGCCTTGCACATTCTTTCCAGGGCTGAATTGATCGACAAGGCTCTCATCATATACTCCCTTCTATCGTGTCTGGGCAGAATTGCAGACACTTTCAAATTCAACCCTAATTCTCGGTGTTTGTTCAACAGTGACCTGTACTTGTTAAGTAATTCTGCCGGTCTCCTACTTCTAATATCATTAGTGCCAACGTGTACAACTATATCACCTTTTGTGCCCTTAAAAGATGATATCCACTCTACAACGTCATCAACCTTTGCCTCTGGCAGACATACCATGGTCGTGTTCCACCTATCCTTTTTACAAAGCATGTTTCCCATTTCCCTGACAATACTTGCCAACAACTACTAGTTCCTGTGGGACCAGCGCATTCTGCCTTGGGGGTTGCCACTGTGTTGCGTGATGACAAAGTGCAAGCTCTGGCGTTGATGTGGGCAGCTGAGAGCCTGATGGGCCCCTCAATTTAGATCTTTCGAGGCCATCCACCCTGTCCTTCAAACTCTCATATAGGCCCATAACAACACTGAGTTGTCCCCTGATTTCCTTACATTGCGCGCACACACACAAAGACATCCCCCATGGCAATGTCATGTTCCGTTCCAGAGAGTTTGGCAAACATTTCACGTTACACACTTTTTTTTTTTTTTAGGCTGTGATGCATTGGAGATCGCCTCCCTCAGTTCTCCCCCAAGTCACAGGACTCCTGCCACTTTGTGCCCTTTGCTTTGCTGCTCTAGTTTGGGGCATGATACTTCAAATTAATAAAATCAATAAATTAAATTAATTAAATGTCAATACTACACTATCTAATAGAAACAGTGAAGCGTATTACTCTATAAATTATACGTTAGAGCTACCTAACTACCTCATGGGGTTATGCTGTTAGTTAAGAAACACAAAATCTAAGGAGGTGTGTTCAATTGATGTTGGTGGACAATGCAATGGAATCTGTTTGGTGTGACATAAGCACTGGGAAAGGAAAAATGAGAGTAGGTGTGTATTATAGGCCTAATGAATCTGAGTATAATGAGCTATTGTACAGAGAAATAGGGTGGGCCAGTAAATTAGTGTCGTATAATATGGGATTTTAATTTCCCAGATATTGATGGGAATTTGTGGGTTGGTCACTCACACTAGCAAGGCTTTTGTGGATTTCTGGGATGATTGTTTTCTACAGCAGAATGTTCAGGAGGCAACTAGAGGGAGTTTTCTGACCAGTGCAGACGGTCTGCAAGAGCAGCTCATGGTGTCTTGTCAATGATATACAGCAATTTTTTTAGCAGGGATAAGGAGGTGATTATCCCCTTGTATAAGGCAATGGTCAGGCCACACCTTGAATACTGTTTACAGGTCTGGAGGCCTCATTTTAAGGATGTAGAGCTGTTGGAACAAGTACAGAGAAGGGCAACAAGATTAGTGAATGGAACAAAGGGTTGCTCTTACGAAGAAAGGCTTAAGTTTTGCAAATTACAGTGTCTGGAGACTAGGCACCTGCGAGGTGATCTGATTGAGGTGTATAAAACCTTGAGTGGTTTGAGCTTTCTCACTGTTGATGCGATTCTTCCTCTTGCTCAGAATAATTTCCTGAGAGGGCATAAATTCAAATTGAGGGAAGATGGTTGTAGGATAGACATGCGGAAGTTTGCCTTTAGCCAGCAGGTGGTTGATTGCTGGAAAAAACTTCCATCTGTCATTGTAGAAGTTTATGGCTTATATAGATTCAAGGCAGAACTTTACCAACATTTGGAGTGAGCGGATGGGTTAAATAAGGGTGATGTGTGTTGTTTTTTTTTTTTTTTTTGTTTTGTTGGCTGATACTATATAAGCTTGCTTTCTTGCATCATGTGCCTTTGCTAATGTGTGTAGGCTGAGTAAGGGGAAAAATCCCATCAGCATTAAGCTTCCTCATTCCATTCAAAGCCTTAAACGTCTCAATCAGATCATGTCACAGGTGCCTAGTCTCCGCATGCTCCAATTTTCAGAACTGAAGCTATTTCTTGTTAAGACCATCCGTTTGTTCCCCTTACCAATCTCATTGCCCTTCTCTGCATCCGTTCCAGAAGCTCTACATCCTTCCTAAAATGTGGTCTCCAGACCTGTTTGCAGTACTCAAGATGTGGCCTGACTATTACCATTATACAATGGCATAATCACCTCTTTATCCATTCTAGCAAAATTCCTGTATATTGTTGACAAAATCTCATGAGCTGTCCTGGCCACCTGTCTGACCTACTCAGAAAACTTTTTATATCTGACTGCACAATTATCCCCACGTCTTTTTCATTTTGCACTACTCTGGTGTAGTACCTCACAGCTGTTATGTTACTCTGGGATGGTTAATGATGGGGTTCTGATACTATTCATATGAAGTACTTTGATAAGTGCAATGTTAAACTTCAGTTGTCTTTCTCAGCCCATCTGCCTAATTTTTTTTTAGATCTTCTGCATTAGCATACAGTTGTTACTGCCATTAACCGGCACCTCCGTAGCCAGGTGGGAAGGAGCAGCAGTGTCGTAGCACACGCATCTTGATTAGACCGGGGTTCGAGCCCGTCACCACCAAATACGGAGGATGCGGAAAGGTCAGGGAATGACCACTGCATATTCACGGAGTAATATGGCCTTAGTTGCTAATGCTCCTAAAAACCAAAAAACAGCGAGTAGAAATAACAGCCATTAACCATCCTGCTTGCCAACCTTTTTGTCATCTGCAAACTTAGACTAATCACTTCTTCAGCAGGAATAATTTTTGAACCACATGGATGACTGTTATTTATTTCAAGGGACATAAATATTTGATTTGGTTCTTACTAATGACCTAAACATTATAAATATTACGGTACAGGTATACAGGTAATATTTATAATTAACTGGAGGTGACCATAGGTCCTGGAATTGGTAGTATTTAACGAGATCTCCATAGTTACATGAAAAGGTAAGAGATTCAGCTTTAAGTGGGTGAGATGGGGGAAGAGGATTAGAGCGGACTAAGATATGTGGGATGATGCATATGTGCAATTGACATGAGTGATTTACAGGAAATTCAAGGGAATTATTCTGGAATCTGCATTCATACCATTAGGGAAGTACCTCAGCAGGAGGATGCCAATGTGAGAGGAGAAGCTGAAAACTTTTTTTTTTTTTATGGAATTTAAAAAAAAAAAAGTATTGGACACTACATTTCCATGAGATTCACACAACAAATACCAGTCCATGCAAGGGTGTGTTAGATAGATGAAAGCTCTTGGTAAAATGAGCTAAGAATGGGGATAAGTTCTACCCATATACAAAGAAGGAAGGAGTAAATAAAATTCTTCACCTTTAAAGATGAAGACAGTGGAGCTATAAATAACCAGCCAATGTGGCTGCAGATCTTAATTTGCAACCATTCTTAAAAGTATGATTTAGGATCAAGTGAGAGTAGTAGTGGCGTGTGATGCAAGAAAGCAAGTGTATGAGCTTATGCAGCATCAGCAAAAAAAAAAAAAAAAAAAAAAAAATTGCACCATTCCCTCCAAATGCCTGTCCAGTTCCTCCTTAAATTTATTTAACCTGTCAACTTCCACAACGACAGATGGAAGTTTGTTCCACCAATTAACCACCCGCTGGCTAAAGCCAAATTTCCGCATATCTATTCTACATCTGTCTTTTCTTAATTTGAATTTATGCTCCCTTAGGTTCGTAATCTGAACAAGTGGAAGGATCCCATCAGAATTCAGCGTGCTCAACCCATTCGAGTGAATTAAAATAAGTGATATTGTGATTGCTGAGGAATGATTGGAGGAGAAGCTACTGAGCTTAGTCTGTTTTAGCTACTGGCTGAAAGAAGATAAGGCTCTGGGAGCAGACAGCATATATCCAGTTATACTGAATGAGGCAACAAATGAGTGCATCAAACCATTAAGATTAATTGAGGTTATCATTGGATTCAGGGGTAACTACTGTGGGGTACAGAAAGGCCATCTCTTCAGTCTACAAGGGCGGAATTAAAGAGGAAATAAGTCAATATTGAAAAGAATTGAATCAGAAAGGGATCACAGCATGAATTTATAATGGAGAAATCATGTTTGCCTAACCTGATAAATTACTATGAAATTATTACTAAACGGTGGATACAAGTAACGACTTTAACATTATACACTCTTTCAGTTAAAAGGCACTGACTTATATTTAGAGTTAGACTGTCATCTAGACGTTTTTTTTTTTTGTCATATTTAGGCTGGTTTGTTGAATTTGATGCTAAAATTCAATTAAGTTATTATTTTAATTTTTGATTTCTAAACTTAATTTTTTGTAACCAACCTGTCTTTTTCTCAGTGGGAAAATTGTTCTCCATCTTAAATTTAATCTAAAAATATCATTCTACAGAATTAATCTAAACAGATTTTATTCAAGGGAGGGGGAATACATACAACAGTTGTAGTGTGAGGAGACAAAACACGGCTGCACTGGTATAGTATGTGTAACCATTCTTGATGAGCGAGCATCACTTACAACTTATGTTTATTTTTTCTCTTCAAATACAATTTGTTTACATTCATTTCAGAATTATGCCAATAACAGCTTTAAATTTAACCAAGGAAGGACTTTCTCATTGACAAAAGCAATTGATTAGGCAGAACTTAAATTTAGAAATTGTAAAATCTGAATGATAATTAGTCTAATCTTGATATGAAATTAAATTATCCCAGATAATCATAAAAGGCTCCGGATGCCAAATAGTCTAGATGTATAATAAGCGAAGTAGACTCTGGTGCATTTTAATTGAAATGCCTAATTTTGATTAAAAATGCTTTACTAAATTCCAATATTTGGACTTTAGTACAGCCAGGCCTCACATAATGCGAGTTCGATTAATGCGATATTCAGTTAACACTATTTGACAAATGATTTCGCTTTACATGATGCAAATTTCCAGTTAACGCAATCTTTTTTTTTTTTTTTTTTCATGCGATAATTGAAAAAGATTTTGAATCGTGCGTTAAACTTACCGCGAGTTTTATGGTCAATAAACAAACGTTTGCCTGCTGCATGCCTTGGTGTGTTCCATCAACCATCGGAAGAAGGTGTTTGTCTCCTGCTAATAAAGTCAATGCAGACTTGCATTTAAAAGTTCAAAATTTTAAATGAGCCAGATGAAAACGTTACCGCGAAGGAGATAATGGTAAAAGAATTAGATGAAGTCTTTTGTATCGCATAGAACCTCAAACAAAAGGTTTGATGTTCTCTGCGATATTTATTTCGCCAGGGCCCAGAGAAGATTGTTGTCGGCTATCGGATATTGATTGATGAAAAGAGAAAGTCAACACTGTCCAAATATTTCCGCAACAGTAATTTCTTCATTGTGTATTTTATGTCAGAGGTTCCCAAAGTTTCTCGGTTCACGGCGCCTTTAATGTCAGTAATTTTTTCAAGGCGCACCCAGACCAAATGAAATACCTAACGGTTTCATTTAGTAGTTAAGTCCAAACAACTTAATAAGAAATGCTGAAACTGTGAACTACCTCGAGCTAGTAGTTAGTGCGGTGTCCGACAGATGTTGATTATTGGCGTGTTTCACTTGAAAATTTAAAATATTCCGCGGCGCATAGTTTAAGAACCACTGTTTTATGCAATAACCATTTAATTCCATAATTATTTTCATTATCTTTTACATTATATACAGTTAAAAAGTTATTTAAAAGGTATTTTTAAAATTCTTTATGGACATTCCAGAAGGTCAAGGACCAATTATAATTTTTCCTCTTGGTTATGATATTCGATTTGCGCGATGCGCTCGTGGGACGAATTAATCGCGTTAATTGAGGCCCGCCTGTACTGCATTTTTATGCAATCATCGTGAATGGTTGTAATTCAAATTGGATAAAGTTGTGATTACAGGCAAGATCCTTGGTTAAAACGCTGGAGACTGAAGATAGGTAAAGTTCCTTCCTTGGTTAAATTTAAAGCTGTTATTGGTGTAATTCTGAAATGAATGTAAACAAGTTTTATTTGAAGAAGAGAGAAAATAAATTAAACATAATAGTTGAGTGAGCATCACTTACAACTATTATGTTTAATAGTTGTAATAAATGAAAAATGCATACTTCAAAGTAGATGGGAATTGCATGTCTCATCTTGAAACAAACCTGACATTAGGTGCTTGCACTTCAATGAAGTAGACCAATATCAAGATTATGCTGAAATTGCAGGGCATGGAAGTGCATATATGTAGACACGTCACTATCCGGGTTAGCTCAGTCATCAGCACAATGCGCGGCAGTCTGTTATATATTAAGCTTTTCGGAGGTAATGAGCTCTTGCAAACCAAACAAGAACCAAAATTGTGAGGCTCGAATTTTTGAGTAAACAGGCAGAAGAAATTGTCCTTGCTTTGGTGCACATTTGTCGTACTAATTTGCACCTTTTCTTACTTGCAGGAGATGACTCTCCACAGTGTCTACCACCAGCATGTTGTTTGTGAATGATATGCCCAAAATACAGTGATGCAGTCTGCTGTATATTTACTGCTTCCTGTTATATCATCATATACGAATCCTGCAATATTTGTGTTGTGTTTGTACACTAAATTTTAGGTATCCCCTATGGAGGGGAAAAAGTTTAGTATGTAGGGTCTGGAGACTGTGGGGTTTAATACCCCCCATTGACACATTCATTGTTCAGAAATACCCTATCTTATAGACATAATAAAGTGTGAAGGTGTACCATCATTTTGAAAGTACACCAATGTCTGGAAATGCAATTTCTTATTGCAGGAGTAATAATTCATTAATTCAACATTAACAATTCCAGATAAATCTGCCCAGTAACAGTATTCATCAAGTAATCTGTAAGATCCATTTATCCACAAGGAGAACCGGTTCACACTTTGATTCCTGGTAGTTTAATATCACTCTGTATAGTGAGGCGAGTATTAGTAATAACACAAAGCAAAGAAAAACAAACATTTTACAACACTAAATGGAAGTTTTATTCCACCATTAATTACTCTGCGGACAAAAGCAAATTTTTGGACATTATCCAAATACTTTCTTGGTTTATGTCCTCTCATGTTGTCCGAAATAGAGTAACAATGCCATCAACATTCAGTTTACTCAACCCATTTAAAGCCTTGGGCACTTCAATCAAGTCTCCTTGCAGGTGTCTAGTTTCCAAGTGCTGAAATTTGCAGGATTGCCACTGGCCTGTTGAAGACAGTGATGATTAAATGACCATTTAATTTGAACGTTGCTTTGCAAGCGTATATGATTACATCTAAAAATCATCAGCTTCACCATCCTGACAGTATCACTAAAAAAAAAAAAAAATCCTTGCTCTTCAATCAGGATTCACTTCTCAAATTGCATGCAGTAACCAAAGTATGGAGGGTTTGAAATTTGTTGTGCAAGACCCTCATGATACTCTTAAATCGTATGCATTTCTTGGGAACACTGTCTTCTTGATATTTGATGACCAGTTATATGCACTTCTAAGAGCTTGGATGTTTGTTGCGAACAGTTCTATTCTTCAAACTTACCACAGAGGTAGGTTATTTGTTAGATGCATTGTCATTGTTAATCCATTGTTATTCCTTCCCATACATGCTGAACTTCTTTAATGTTTTAATATTCTGCCATTTCAGAATGCACATCTCATCTTCAAGTGTCAATTGATTATTCTCCTTGTTAACTTAGACTTACCTGTGTTTTTTTTTTTTTTTTTTTCCATTTACATAATTTTGTCTCGGTGTGTGCATATATATACACTGATGAACCAAAACACTATGACCAGAGAGTCGTTATGTAAATCAAAGCAACTGCAGGGGAACTATGGTGCGTGCGCCGGTCAGGACAAGGTATAAAAAAAACACCTGATACTAAGCTCTGTTAAGTGTTATTCTTGTTCTTCAGATGGGTAAGGCAGCACACTTAAGCAAGTTTGACAAAGGCCAAATTGTAATGGCCATACAACTGGGTCAGAGCATATCTGAACCAGCACAGCTGGTGGGGTGCTCATGGTCAGCTGTGGTTAGTACCTACTAAAGTGGTCCGAGGAGGGGAAACCCACAAATTGCTGGCAAAGTGTTGGGCAACCACAACTTATCGATGCTAGAGGGTGAGCAAAGGCTCTCCAGGATGGTACATGGCAACAGAAGGGCAACTGTGGTGCAAATCTCCAGTAATTGGAATTCTGATGACGGGAGTAATGTCACAACACACAGTATTTCGCACCCTGCTGAAAATGGGGCTGTGTAGCTGCAGGCCGCTCACTATGCCCATGCTAACCACAGTTCACCGCCGACAGTGCCTCCAATGGGCGTGCGATCATTGAAACTGGACCTTGAATGAATGGAAGAAGGTAGTCTGGTCTGATGAATCAAGTTTCCTGTTGCACCATGTGGACGGCCAGGTATGTGTGCGTCGTTTACCTGGGGAAGTGGTGTCTGGATGCACTGTGGGACGAAAACAAGCCAGTGGCAGCTGTGTCATGCTTTGGGTGATGTTCTGTTGGGATACCTTGGGTCCAGTCATCCATGTGCTGGGCACTCTGACGTCTGCCATCTACCTAAATATCATTGCTCACCATGTACACCCTTTCATGGCAACTCTTCCCCTTTGGCGGTGCCATCTTTCAGCAGGATAATGCGCCATGCCACACCACCCAGATTGTTTGAGACTGGTTCGCAGAACATGAGGAAGATTTCCAGTTATTGCCGTGGCCTCCAAATTATCCAGATATCAATCCCATCGAGCATCTGTGGTTTGCATTGGAACAGAAACACCAATCTGCGGCCTCTGGACCATGAACCTTACAGGAGTTAAAGGATCTGCTAGTTACGTGTTGGTACCAGATACCACAAGGCACATTTAGAAATCTTGTAGCGTCCATGCCTCGCCGGGTACAAGCTGTTTTGGCTGCACATGGAGGACCAACATCATATTAGGTTGGTGGTCATAATGTTTTGGCTTGTCAGTGTATGTTCTTTGCACCATTATAAATGATTAAGTATTGTATGTGAAATAATATCTTAAAGAATGAAATGTTTTTGTTTTAATTTAGCAGTATACTAATTATATTCATACTTATAATTTTCAGATTTATACTAATAAGTGTTCTGTGAGAGGCTGTAAGCAGAAAGAAGTATGTACAAATATTTTATTTTGATTTTTCTTTCTTAATAACAATTACTTTATCTTGAACAACAATGAAAGTTATGACAATAATGTATCTGATTATTGCCATACTTTCATTGTTTCATTCCCACTTATTGCAGTGGGAATAATTCATAAGAATGAAATAATATATGGTTTGGTTTGACCTGTTGCCCAGCAAGTGTTAAGCCACCTAAATCCATAAATCAGCAGTGCATCACATCTGTAAATTGTATATTGTGAGTCAGTTTGCACTACGATAAATCAGAACTTCTATTAACTCTCCAGCCAGCAACCTTTTTTTTTTTTTTCGGGAAAACTCTTTCCAAAAATACAGGGTATTTTCAATTTAAAGGCAGCAGTCTATCTCACTTATTTTTAAGTTTAAGCTATTTGGACTGAAATTAAAAATTTGAATGATTACTGCTTTTTTTTTTTTTTTTTGGTTTTACAATTTCTGAATTAAAATTTTGCATAATCAACTACATTTTTCAGGAGAAAAGTTTTTCCTATCAGTCTAAAAATGCCATTGTTGTATTTCTGAAAGAAATGAAAAGATTTAATTTGGTGGGGGGAGAACAGTTCTACATGATATTTGCTCTTTGGTATATGCGTTAAATTGCAAAGAACAGCTTGATGAACAAGTGGTATAGTTGTGTTTCCTCAAGCTATAGCCATATACCGTGAGGAGACAATATGCTTCACCCCAATTTAATAAGTTTGCATGTTAATGAATTGATAGCTACTACACTGTTATATAATATGGTAGATTAAGTAATTTATTATCACAGTGGTGCAACTTAATAAATTGAACCACCACCTCACGGCTAAAAACTTAAAACTATCACACAAATATATTTAGTAGTAGAGGCATATGATGCAAGAAAGCAAGCTTATATACAGTGGCAGACAAAAACTGCATCACTTGTGAATTTTGCAAATAATGTTTTGCGTTGCATTGTGGGTTGCAGAACTGTTCGAAATGCATTTGTTAGATGGGATATATATATATATATCTCTGTGAATGAAAGTCTATAAAAAGACTCCACCTTATATGCCTAATTGCCATAAATATCTTCCCAAAGGGTAAACTGGAAATTAATGGAAATGTGAGAAATAATACAAATGGCAATCGTGACAACCAAACATACATTTTATTGCATTTACGTGTACAAACTGAAATGACAAGTTAACATAAAGGTATTATGTACTGTAAATCAGCAAAATAAGTTCTCAATATTGTGTTGTTCCTCCTTGAGCTGCAATTACAGCCTTACAACGATCTGGCATAATCAACGTCTGTATATACAGTTGCCCAATTTCATGGTACCACATCCTTACAATGCTCTCCTGCAGCTGAATCTCACTTGTTGGCTTCTGAGCAATTTTAGACGACATTATGTACCAGCAATTTTCAATAGGGTTCAGATCTGCACTGTTGCCCGGCCAGTCCAACACTGTAATGCCAGAATTTGAGGTATGACTGCACCATAAGGGAGAAAAAAGAGGGAAAACATTGGTGTAAGTATGTTTTAAGCCTTGTTGTTATTTGGTTTTTAGGAGCATTAGCAACTAAGGCCATATTGCTCCAGGGATATGCGGTGGTCATTCCCTAACCTTTCCGCATCTTCCATATTTGGTGGTCACTGGCTCGACCTCCAGTCTAATCAAGAAGCGTGTGCTATGCACTGCTGCTCCTGCCCATCTGGCTACGGAGGTGCCTTTTAAGCCTTGTGAGGCAAGATAAACTTGTCATTAAATCTAAATAGCATAAAGTTTACCAATTTTGCTGTGTGGCAAAGTCCTGTTGAAAAATGCAGTTTTGGACATCTGTGTGGTGATCCCTAATAATGGGTTTCAGGCACTCTTCCAAGATAGCAGTGTAGGTTTCTGCATTCACCGTTCTGTTAATAAACTTAATGCGCCCCACCACTTTGCTTGTTACGCATCCCCAGACCATCTGACCAGTGGGGAACTTTACAGTCGGTGTTATGCTGTCAGCATGGTATGCCGCCGATTTTCCTTTTTCTGACATATCGCTTCCCATCCAAGCCAAGCAGGTTGAATTTCAATTCGTCAGAAAAAATGACTGTGTCCCATTGCTCTTTTGTCCAGGAAACATGGGTTTTAGTCGAAGCAGGTCTCTTCTTCTTCCTCATTTGTTGGGTCAACATACGCTTCATCTTGGGCCAATAATTCATGCAGACCACATTCTCAAAGCCATCTTTGGATAGTTCATGCACTAGTTTCAACACCAGAGGCCATCTTTAAGTGCAGTTTTAGATCAGGAGCGTTAGCAGGGCAATTATGAAGGCATAGCCCTTTCAAATATCGACCTTGGGAAGGCGTAGTCGCTCTCTTACGGCCTGATCCAGGTTTTCTCTTCACATCACAGATTTCATGCTTTAATTTCAGAACCTGGGATACTGGTGGCAGCCTATTATATCAGTGATAGCTTGCATAGAAAACCCTTCCTGGGACAGAGCAATAGCTACACTTTTTTTGTTTTTTTCTTGGTGTCAACTGAACATGTGAAACCATGCTTACACCTCCACAAAACAGGATACTAATGAGCATGTATACCCTTCCAACACCATATTTATAGAAACGAAACAGCTGATGCAATACCTTGCAATTACTGTTTGATGCAATATAAGTGTTATCTGATACAATACCTTTTCTTTGCAACAAACAAAATGACTAATCAAACAATATCTTATACATTTCACTACAAATGTTACTTTTTTTTTAAGGTGATGCAGATTTTTGTCTGCTACTGTAGAATCAGCCAAAAAAAAAAAAAAAACCCATTTCACACATCAATTCCCTCTAAAAGTTTGTCCAGTTCCTCATTGAATTTATTTAAGCTATCAACTTTCGAAACCACAGATGGAAGTTTGATTCCAGCAATCAACTGCCTGCTGGCTAAAGGGAAATTTCTGCATATCTATTCTACAACTGTCTTTCCTCAATTTCAATTTATGCCCCTTCAGGTTTGTAATCTGAGCAAGAGGAAGAATCCATCGGAATTGAGACTGCTCAACCCATTCAAGGCCTTATACACTTCACAGGTGCCTTGTCTCAAAACACTGCAATTTGCAGAATTTAAGCCTTTCTTGGCAAGAGGACCCCTTCATTCCCCTCACCAATCCAGTGTTAGCAATGGCCACATGGTGCAAGGCACCCTACAGTTTATGCTGCATCAGCCAAAACAAAATAAATAAAATTTTAAAAAATAATAAGAGAAAAGGAAATAGATAACCTAGGTGTTTCCCGCTTCCCGTAGTTTATCCAGCTGACCTTTGAATTTCTCCAAACTGTGTCAGCCTCTACCATGTAGGTAACTACATGGTAGAGGTAACTTATTCAAGTAATGTCTATGTAGGTAACTTATTCAAGTAATTTCTAACTCGTTGGCTAAAATAAAACTTCATTCAATCCAGTCTATACCCTCCCACCTCTGTAACTTGAAATTATAGCCCCTAGTTCTAGAATCATAACTGTGAAAATTTCTTCCTCATTCATTTTACTTGTGCCTCTCAGAGCGTTAAACACCTCAATCAAGTCTTCTCTAAGGTGCCTAGATTCTGAGCTCTGCAACCACATATTCAATCTTTCCTCAAATGGATGCTCTTTTGCCGATCCCACCAAGAGAGTTACCTGTCTTTGGACCCTTTCAAGAAGTACAGTCTTTCTTTTGATGCGGTTTCTACACTTGAACACAGTATTTCAAGTGTGGTCTAACACTTGGAATACTGTGTTCCTTATATAATGGGATTATGACGTCCTTATCTCTACTAGCAATTGTTTGATAAATCATTAATAGGACACAACGATCCTTCCATTCAAACTTGTCTGTAATGCTTGGAGAACTTAATGTCTGACTGTATCATAACACCAAAGTCTCTTTCCTCCACTACTGGCTTTAGTTCAACTCTACCAATTGTTTAAGTTATTTTGGGGTTACTGTTTCCCAGGTGTAATACCTGACACTTTGCTGGATTAAAGCATAGCTGCCATTTTTCTGACAATCTCTGAAGTCTATTTGGGTCATTCTGAAGAAGCTCTGCTTGGTGGTGATCATTAACTACTCTACCAATCTTTACATCGTCTGCAAATTTAGACATCATGCCTGCTATTCATTCATTGATGTCATTTATGAAAATCAAAAACAGTGGTCCCAATTCTGATCCTTGGGAATCCCACTTCTTACATCAACCCAATCTGAGGACTAACCATTTATCACAACCCTCTGCCTTCTGCCCTGAAGCTATCCATCTAAGGATTTACCCTGTGATTCCAACCTGTTCCAGTTTATAAAGTAACTGCTCATAAGGTATGTTCGTGTCGGACGGCACCTGGGATTTCTCCCATCTCCGCGTGTGTTTTGCTGTATCGAGGACAGTACACTGTCAAGCCAGAGACTTGAAAGTGTGTGGGCTGTGTCTGTGCAGTGTGATATGTTGTGCCCATTGTTTATCCGGCTTATTGGCTGCCAAGCCCCTAGTGGGGCCCAACGTTGCCCATACCCTGCCACGTGGAGGCTAGCCGGGTGTATCCAGTATCACAACAAATTGCTCTGGCAGGTCCTGCCAGCTAGTTTCCTGGGATTTCAGTGGTTAGGACCTATTTAAAAAAAAAAAAAAAATTGCGTTTGACATTAATGCTTAATGGGATTAATGCTTAATTAATGTTAGGAAATCACTGGTTGGGGTTGAAAGCTAAAGAGATGTGTTAAAGGCCAAATAGGTCGGGCAAAATTTTGATGTTATTAAATTTAGACGTTGATTAGAATTTGGTGGCATTGTTAAGGGTGTACTTCGGTTGATTTAGTTAGAGAGGGACGGAGACTGAAGACTGGGGGGATAACAGATAGAAGAATAGGGACGATAGAGTAGGTGAAGTATGGGGGGGTAGGCAGGGATCCGTCTCCTCCCTCCCCTGCCTGGGGAGGGGTTTTAAAGGGAACCAGGTTAGAGTACCCAGTTCAAATCGCCGTTGGCAGCAAATCCGCAGAATGTCTTCGTCGGTGTCATGTCCAAGGAGTGTAGAATCCAGTATGAGGGTTAATCTGCCCATCCCGCTCTGGGGGTGGGATATGTTAGCTGGCAGTGGGGAACCCACCAGGCAAGGGGGTGGGAGAGAAACACATTTACCTCATTCATAATCTGCATTCTCACTCTACTTGAATTCTTTTTTTTTTTCTTATTTTATTTTTTTCCAAGTTTTTTATATATATATATATATATATTATTTTGATTGCTTAGATTAATTAAATTTTTCTGGTATCTATTTTCTATAGGGTATTAAGGTGTATAATGAACAGGTGATTTAGTTAGCGTTTTATTCTAACCTATTCCTGGGGGGTCTGTAATGGTATTAAATTATATAATATATAATGAATTTAGTTTTAATTATAATTATTTTAACATTAATCAATCATCATACAATACTAACTAACATTCCCTCACCCGGTCATCTATCCGCTACTTCATTGGGGGATTTGAGCGGATTGATAGCCAGTTTTAAAGGAATGTCTCATAATTACCCGTTTCTGTTATCTCCTTACCAGTTTTGCCTTAGCAGTGAGATTATTTTGCTCTTTAAGTCTATTTAATTAATTGAATATGGATATTTTTATTTCAATTTGTCTTTTCGTTTAATTTTAATTTTTGAAAGTATTTTTATCTTAACATCGGATTCGGCAAACTGGTAGAGGGGAAACAAAGCCCAACGGGTAATTATCGGAATAAGCGAGTGGAGTTATACTTATCTGTCCGGTGGTGGTCTTTTGGTAAATGCGGGGTTTGCCCTACTCATTGTTTGTTTTAACACTGGTTTGGTTTTTGAGTTTGCAGCCGTGCCTGTTGTTGCTTGATATTGTTGTAGGGTGATATTTTTGCAAGTCATTCGATGAGTGGGCTGATTCCTACATCAGCTGGGGTGGGGCTGAGTCCGAGGGTTTTTTTTTTTTCTTTTTCCGGTTTTTAATTGACTCCGTGGTGAAAATTAAATTCTTACATGTTTTGGTTGTTTGTTATTTACAAGCGTTGTTTTTTGTTATTTACACGAGTTGGTTTGTTATTTACATTAATTGTTATTTACATGAGTTGGTATTGCTATCCATTTGGACTGGGCCGGTATAGCTTTTCTAAGGCATAACAGCCCGCATTGTCTTAGGGGATAGCTATTTACATATTTACAGCCTCCTGTAAAGTGAATGTTACCTTGCGTCTCATTGCGCGCAAATTTTAATAAAAAATTGGGTGGGTTAATATAGGAAGCCGGATTATAGTGCAGTCAGAGGACGAGCCTCCTCTGAGCGTAAGAAATACGGACCTTAATTTAGGTAATTTTGATATCGCATTATGATTTAAACATTTGATATTCATAATTGTGGCCGCTTTTATGTGGTGTTTGCTATAATTGTAGGGTATATTGTTTATTGTGAGTGTTTTTATAAGTTTGTTAATTGCTTCTGTTGTGTTCTCTGCATTATTGTATGTTTTTATTATTCTGGTTGTTTGGTTTCCTGTGTGTTATCAGACACTCAGCCTAAAACACTGATGGATCCAATATCTCTCTATTACAGAAGATTTAGGAGAAGTCCGGTTGGCGTGCCTCCCTAAAATCCACTCATGCACACCTTCTCGATGGTAAGCCCTGTTACATCACTTAGGTGGCAACGAACGTGTAGAGTGGTTCTCTTCAAGACGCCTGGTCAGCGTGAAGAGGAAAAGACCAAAACCTCCAGCAATGAGAGCACAACAATACAAATGGCCCTCAGTCCCCAGCAGCTTTCACTCTCCCTCTTACGGCAGCGAGAGGATCAGAGTGAAAGCAGAGGGTGCTAAGAATCTCTGGGTACGACCAGGCTGCCATGCACGGAAATTGAACTTGGCCTGTTATAACGTACGATCACTCATCGGTGAAGACAGGATATTAGAGCTGGAAAAGGAATTAGAAAATGTGAATTGGAATATCATCGGTTTGGCTGAAACAAGAATAAGAAATGAATCACTTATAAGTTTATCAAGTGGAAATCTGCTGTACACCAATGGAAACAGTGAAAGGAGTGAAGGTGGAGTTGGGTTTCTGGTCCATAAAGATTTTAAAAACAACATTTTGGAATTCAAAAGTACATCACCAAGGGTGTCAAGACTAATACTCAAGATTTCTAAGAGGTACAAGCTAAAGATTATAATGATTTATGCACCAACATCGAGCCATGATGATGAAGAGGATGAAGAAATGTACACTGAAATTGAGTCTTCTAGATGAGCAGAAAACCCACTACACTATTATTATGGGGGACTTCAATGCTAAGGTTGGAAAAAGGCAAAACAGCGCAGAAAGAGGAACTATAGGAAATTTTGGAATTGGTGAAAGAAATAAAAGAGGTGAAAGACTTGTGGAATTTGCAGAATCTCAAGGAATGTCAGTAATGAACCCTTTTTTCAAGAAAAGGGTGAACAGAAAGTGGACATGGAAGAGTCCAAATGGATTAACAACTAATGAAATCGACTTCATCCTCACTAACAGAAGATATATTGTGAATGATGTTACCGTCCTGAATAAGGTAAATGTTGGAAGTGATCACAGAATGGTAAGATGTACACTTGATATAGATGTAAGAAAGGAAAGGAAAAAACTGACTCGAGTAAATGATACAAAGGTCTTTGAAATAACAGGAGGAGAAAAAGCAGTATGTACTGGAACTTAAGAACAAGTTTGAGCTTCTGCAGACTGCTCAGGACCAAGATATCGACGAGGAATATTACAACTTTCTGAAAGTGATAAAGCCCAAGAAACCTATAGGGAAACAGAAATCCAAAGAAGAAAAAATTAGTCAAGAAACACTTGTCATGATGAGCCAAAGACGACAAATGAAGAGCAAGAAAAACACTGACAGGGAGAAAATTGAGTATACTGAGTTATGCAAAGCCATTAGAAAGAGACTCAGAGAGGACATAAGAAGATTTAACACAAGAAAAGTAGAACAAACATTAAGGGAAAACAAAGGATTTAAAGCAGCAGCCATGAGCAGTAATACAGAAAGACAAATGATACTGAAACTGAAGAATAGCGATGGTGTACTTATAAACAGCAGAGAAGGCATAATTCAAATAGCAGAAGACTACTATAGAGAATTATACAAGGAGCGAGGGAATGATACCAGCAGTGGGGAAGATGGATTGCAAAGTAGCAACACATACGACATACCCGATATTCTTCCTGATGAGGTAGAACATGCATTATAGGAAATGAAAAATCGGAAAGCCCCGGGGGAAGATGAAGTTACTGTAGAGTTGTTAAAATTGGGAGGAAGAGACATAACACAAAAACTGGCAAGGCTCTTCACAAAGTGCATTAGAAAAGGTGTGATGCCTAAGCAGTGGAATAATGCAATCATAGTTTTGCTGCATAAGAAAGGAGATAAATCAGAAATTGGAAATTATAGACCAATTAGCTTGTTATCCCATATCTACAAGTTGTTCACAAGGGTCATTACTAACAGATTAGAAAGAATACTTGATGAGAATCAACCGAAAGAGCAAGCTGGCTTTAGGACAGGATTCTCAACTATGGATCACCTTCACGTAATATCACAGCTAATGGAGAAAGCAAATGAATATAAAACACCATTATGCCTGGCATTTGTGGATTATGAAAAGGCATTTGACGCCATACAGCATAAGGCAATGTTTTGGGCACTGGAAAGACAAGGCATAGATACTCCATATATTATGATTTTGAAGAAAATATGAGAGTGCTACATCCTTTATTAGACTAGACAAAGACAGTAGCAAATTTAAAATCGAGAAAGGAGTTCGACAAGGAGACACAATATCTCCGAAGCTGTTTACTGCTGCCCTTGAGGAAGCTTTCAGAAGATTAGGCTGGTCGCAGAAAGGAGTCAATGTGAACGGAAGAGTACCTAAACCATTTACAATTTGCAGATGACATTGTGGTCATAAGCCACGATCCCAAAGAATTAGAGGAAAATCTTAATCAGTTATGCACAGTTAGTAAGGATTTTGGACTAAAGATGAATATGGCTAAAACAAAAGTAATGATGAACAAGTATGCCACGGAAAGGGAAATAATGATTGAAGGAGCAGTAATTGAAAAGGTGGAGTCATATACTTATCTGGCACAAGTTATTAGCTGTAATAATGATAAATGGCTGGAAGTCAAGAGAAGAATAAATTTTGGATGGATAGCATTCAGGAAATATAGTCACATACTGAAGAGCAATATCCCAGTTTGTCTGAAACGTAAAATAATGAATCAATGTATACTCCCCACCATGACTTATGGAAGTGAAACTTGGGCACTCACCAAAAGAATGGAAGAGAAGCTAAGAACTACACAGCGAAGAATGGAACGAATTATATTGGGAATCAGACTGTTAGATAAGAAGAGAAACACGTGGATTAGGCAGCAAACTCAAGTAAAGGACATTCTTATCAAAACTAAAGAACTAAAATGGTCTTGGGCAGGACACATAGCTCGAAGACATGATGACAGATGGTTAAGAAAATAACAGAATGGTACCCAAGAAGAGCTAGAAGAAAACCTGGAAGACAAAGGCGGAGATGGATAGATGAAATTCATGAGTTTTTGAGAAGTAAATGGATGGCCAGTGCTCAAAACAGAAGGAACTGGAAAGTTGCTGGAGAGGCCTTCATCCTGCAGTGGATTGAAAATGGCTGATGATGATGATATGTGTTTTGCAATGTTGCTGTCCCAGTGGACGAGCTTTATAGCTGGGAAATTGAAGTGGTCTCTTTTATCATAATGTTTAGTTTCGATATTGTTGTTGTTGATGGTGATCTGACTGTCGAGGTAATATGCTTGTAGGTTGCTGTTTTGGTTGGTCCGTTCTATGCTGAGGTTAGTGGGGTAGATTACTTGGGCTAGTGTTTCAAAACTGTCGTGGTTGATGACTAGAACGTCATCGATATATCTAAATATGTTGATTTCTTCTGTGATGTCATTTTCAAAGTGGTGTAAGTATAGGTTGGCAATCGCGCTGGAGCAGCATGATCCCATGGCTATCCCTCTGGTCTGTTGGTAGATGCTGTTTCCCATCTTTACATAGTTATTTTTGACGTTGAGATTAATTAGATCGTACCAGTATTGTTTGTTACATTTTAAACTATTTTGGTGGTTTTGAAAGTAGACTAATAGGACTTTAATCAGATTTTCATGTGATATGCTAGTAAATAGGTGTATATGCTTCTTATCTTATTGTTTCTGTTTTGGATGTATTCTAGGTATGTTTTGTTGCTGGTGATTATTTTGGTGCTAGTTAATTCATTGAATATAATTTTGAATTTGTCTTTCAATAGATTACTGGAAACTTTTGTATAACTGGTTTTACTTGCTGTTATGAACCTTTTGCCGGTGGGTATTTTGTGGAATTTTGGGATCCAGTAAATGAATGGGTATTTTGTAATTTCTAATTTCAGTTTTAGTTTTTTGTGTAGTGCTATAATCTTCTTATTGATGCTGTTAGGTGTGGATACTATTTGTTTGTATGTTTCACTGTGGTCCATTTCTTCTTTAATAGTGTCTATGTAAAACTTTTTGCATATTATGCTAAAATTGTTGCTAGCTTTGTCTGTGTTCGTTATAACGAATTTCTGTTGTAGTTCTTTCTTCTTGTGGTTAATGCTTTTCAGATTGTATTGTTTGACGTGATTCTTTATTGTTAGGACCCCTTGGATTTTATTCATGATTTTTTCTGTGGTATTGTTTATCCATATTTGGAATGCAACAGATAGATACACCTCAACCATACCCTAGAAGATGTCTTCAAATTCAGAATTGGCAATAATTACAAAGACACTACAATTAAAGAATACTGCATCATCAAATTCCTGAACCGAACATTCGACCACGTCAACTTCCGTGACATTATGGAAAACACTAAAATGTTCCTACCTATCCAAAACATTAATATTAAAGTCAGATATAGTTTCACAAAACCGATAGGCATAACTATAAAAACACAATCAAAAATACGAATAATACGGAACAAATATGCCACTGCCATGATAACAAATATAGAAAATACATAGATCCACATCACAAACACATCATCACAGGCGACCTCAGCATTATAGAGGATCACACACTTAAAGAAATAATGGAAAAAGGAACAAAATTCAGACCCAATAGCCCAACCAATTTATTTAGCACACGTAAATCAATATACAAGGATCTACTGCAATTTGCTTTCAAAACTGCACACAAATTCAACACACCTATAGAAGCATTCCAAATATGGATAAACAATACCACAGAAAAAATCATGAATAAAATCCAAGGGGTACTAACAATAAAGAATCACGTCAAACAATACAATCTGAAAAGCATTAACCACAAGAAGAAAGAACTACAACAGAAATTCGTTATAACGAACACAGACAAAGCTAGCAACAATTTTAGCATAATATGCAAAAAGTTTTACATAGACACTATTAAAGAAGAAATGGACCACAGTGAAACATACAAACAAATAGTATCCACACCTAACAGCATCAATAAGAAGATTATAGCACTACACAAAAAACTAAAACTGAAATTAGAAATTACAAAATACCCATTCATTTACTGGATCCCAAAATTCCACAAAATACCCACCGGCAAAAGGTTCATAACAGCAAGTAAAACCAGTTATACAAAAGTTTCCAGTAATCTATTGAAAGACAAACTCAAAATTATATTCAATGAATTAACTAGCACCAAAATAATCACCAGCAACAAAAAATACGTAGAATACATCCAAAACAAAAACAATAAGATAAGAAGCATATACACCTATTTACTAGCATATCACATGAAAATCTGATTAAAGTCCTATTAGTCTACTTTCAAAACCACCAAAATAGTTTAAAATGTAACAAACAATACTGGTACGATCTAATTAATCTCAACATCAAAAATAACTACGTAAAGATGGGAAACAGCATCTACCAACAGACCAGAGGGATAGCCATGGGATCGTGCTGCTCCAGCACAATTGCCAACCTATACTTACACCACTTTGAAAATGACATCACAGAAGAAATCAACATATTTAGATATATCGATGACGTTCTAGTCACCAACCACGACAGTTTTGAAACACTAGCCCAAGTAATTTACCCCACCAACCTCAGCATAGAACAGACCAACCAAAACAGCAACCTACAAGCATATTACCTCAACAGTCAGATCACCATCAACAACAACAATATCGAAACTAAACATTATGATAAAAGAGACCACTTCAACTTCCCAGCTATAAAGCTCGTCCACTGGGACAGCAACATTGCAAAACACATATATGGAAACACAATTAGAAACCAAACAACCAGAATAATAAAAACATGCAATAATGCAGAGAACACAACAGAAGCAATTAACAAACTTATAAAAACACTCACAATAAACAATATACCCTACAATTATAGCAAACACCACATAAAAGCGGCCACAATTATGAATATCAAATGTCTAAATCATAATGCGATATCAAAATTACCTAAATTAAGGTCCGTATTTCTTACGCTCAGAGGAGGCTCGTCCTCTGACTGCACTATAATCCGGCTTCCTATATTAACCCACCCAATTTTTTATTAAAATTTGCGCGCAATGAGATGCAAGGTAACATTCACTTTACAGGAGGCTGTAAATATGTAAATAGCTAGCCCCTAAGACAATGCAGGCTGTTATGCCTTAGAAAAGCTATACCGGCCCAGTCCAAAGGGATAGCAATACCAACTCATGTAAATAACAAACCAACTCGTGTAAATAACAAAAAAACAACGCTTGTAAATAACAAACAACCAAAACATGTAAGAATTTAATTTTCACCATGGAGTCAATGAGTGGGCTGATTCCTATGTCAGCCAGGGTGGGGCTGTGTCCGGTCCCCCCCCCCCCCCCCCCCGGTTTAAAAAAAAAAAAAAACCCGGACTCGGCCCCACCCTGGCTGACGTAGGAATCAGCCCACTCATTGAATGACTTGTAAAAATATCACCCTGCAACAATAGGCACGGCTGCGCACTCAAAAACCAAACCAGTGTTAAAATCCATACTAGTGATCATTGATCAGATGGAAGGTATCTAGGTAGTTTAAGTGTTGGCGTTTAATTGATTTCTCTGTTACTTTAGAAAGAGTAGAAGTAATTGCAACGGGACGATAATTTGATTGGAGAGATTTGTCACCCTTTTTTTTTTTTTTGGAACTGGCTGGATATGAACAAATTTCCAAGCAGAAGGAATAACACCTTTGGAATAAGAAAGTGAAAAAAGATGGCATAGAACAGGAATAAGTTCAAGAGCACAGGTTTTGAGAACAAGTGGAGAAATACCATCAGAACCTGGAGCTTTCTTAGCATCAAGATTCGTCCAAATCCTTTTGACGGAAGACCACAGGAGGCATTGAATGGAGCATTGTGGGAGGTGTTTTACCAAGATCATTAATACATGAGTTTGAAGAAAAATGGGATGCTAGCAGGTCAGCTTTATCCTAGGCTGAAATGACAACAAAACCATCTGGTTTTGACAGAGGTGGATGGGCAGAGCAGAGATGGGCAAAAGTTGTGGCCAATAGCTTTGGCAAGAGACCAGAATGCTCTGCTACCATTAGAGCAAGAAGCAAGTTTTCTACTCTTAGCCTGTTCAAAATCTAGTTTTGACTGGTTAGTAACTGCTTTAAAATTATTGCAAGCTTTGGTGTAGGCAGAAAATGAAACTGAAGAATTGGAAGTAAGGAATTTACGATATGCAACATTCCATTTATTGGAACACCAAGGTTTATATAAAGGACGAGATTTTAAAGTGGAGTGTGGGATAAAGGATTCCAATCCTGCAAGAATAATTTCACTGACACGATCTGAGCAAACATTGAAATCAAAAGTTTTGAAACAGTAATCCAACGAAGGAAAAGAAAAATCTTGCAGGTCATCCCATTTTGCATTCTTGTAATGCCAAACGACACTAGGTTGGGAACAGCCATGAGATAAAGGCTCCACTGGAGAATAGATAACCACCAAGTTGTGATCTGAGGTGCCTAAAGGACCTGTCATTTCGACTGTGTACTTAGAAGGGTTATTTGTGAGAAAAAGATCAAGCGTGTTGGCCGTATGGTGAGGATTGTCTGCTATTCTTGTAGGTAAATGAACAATCTGTACAAGGTCATTAGTAATTGCAAAAGCCTCAGCATCTCGACCAGATGGGTCGGTGTAACTAGAAAACGGAAGCCACCTGTAGTTGTGAACATTAAAATCACCAAGGAAAATTACCTCACTGTTATTAAAGTTTGACTGGAGAAAGTCAAGTTGCAAAGAGACGAATTCGAAGAGCTCCATGTGATTAGTGGAGTTGGGAGAACAGTAGAGGCAACAGATGAATTTCACAGAATGAGGTAGAGAGATTTTAAGCCAAAGAAGATCAAAAAGAGGATATTCCAAATTACCAAGTCTCTGACAGGTAATATTGGAACGGACATATGCACAAGTATCACCTTTGAGGTGAAAGGAATTGTACAGCAAATAATTTGGGCAACTGAGATGAGCAGTAGTTGAATTAACTGATAACTGAGATTCTGTCAGAAAAAATACATGCGGTTTGGCAGACTGCAAGTGGAAATGGAAATCGTTGAGATTAGAATTGAGACCACATATTTGTGAAATGAACTAGGAAGGGTTTGGGAGGTTTAGATCTTTTAGCAGATAAGCTTACTCTATTAGTTTGACAATTCATGGTTTGTTCAATGGTAAGAAAAAGTGGGGGGACATGCTGTATGAAGTAATGAATTTTTTGAATATGGTATACACATGGTGAGAATATACAGAGATCCTTGACATAACGTGACCTTGACAATGCCCCCACATACACACTACTCTGACTCCCTCCAGTCACCATCTGGCAGAGTAGAGTTAGCAAGATTATACACAAGCTGATCCAAAAGCCTCCTAAAGAGATACCAATAGGTTCGGTCCAGTGTACTAACTATCGGCCACCCTGCAAACACCATTTTAGAGCTATACCCTCAAAATTTAAGGAAGATTGGATCTCGCCATGATGTTCATCATAACCTCAAAAGTCATCAATCATACTGCATGATGGAAGAGATGGGGAAGGGTTGACTAGAACTTAGCTCTGGAGACAAAACATGGGTTTCACCACTTGAAGCCTCCAATAAGAAAGTGGTGGTATTGCACTGATTGATGAGAGTAATCTACCACCTAATATTGCCTGGTAACACAGAGGGCCAGCATTCCTCTGGTGTGGGTGCCACACCTTGACTCCAGTTTACGTTAACACCTGTGTGATCACCCACAGTGTGCTTGTGCTTGGGGGTTATACCCAGGATTAGTAAAGTCCCCCTATCGTGAAGGTGCAAGCAGAGGATTTGGCTGTCGCAGACCATCCGGACTTCACAGAAATTCGGTCCACTTGACTCGAGTGTCACCCGAATATCAATTCCATCAGTGTTTTAGACTCTAAGGTATCAAGTACAGCTTGTCTGGCATATCTGGGGGAATGTCTGTGATGACCTCAAGGACCGTAATCTGTACAGAACTAGCAAAAGTGGTGTAGCAGTATTGGGCAGGGTGTTTTTATATTGGTGAAACATACCTAATCTACTCTACAATGTAATTAATACAGGTAACCCTTGTATAACACAGTTATTAGTTTCTGATAAAATGTCATGTTTGTGAAATCGTGTAATATGTGACTAAAAAAAGTACAAAAAGTTAACAAAAATACACTATTTCGTTTACATAAATACACCATTCTAGATTTCATGTATCTTCTGTTCTCTTTAAAAAAGTCAGTAATCTTGGTTGTGTGCTTTTGTTTATAAATCTTTGAATTTCATCGTATGGAACTAATCATTTTTGAAGCTGCTTTTTGAACTTTGGGATCCTTTCGCTCAAGAATCTGCATTCAAAAAATAAGATTCTAATTGCTCTGCTAACTTTATGCCTTCCCATATGCTTTTTAGTGTAAATTTATATGCACTATCGTCATCTGAATTGATTTGATTTTACCTCCAATGCCATTTCCAACAAATCCGCTACGCCGGCATCTTCTATCAGTAATTCTTGAGCATCTTCAGTAATCTTATTTTTTTTAGGAGCATCGGCGACTTAGGTCATGTTGCTCTCTGTATATTGTCAATAAATTGCGCGAGTCCTGAGGTTAATTTTCATGTTTTGCTGGACAAAAACATGAGTTTCAGCGAGAAAAAAAACCATACTACCATTGCCCAAACCAGACTAACTCAGCCACGTGAAAAAGACCTATAAAAATTCCTCCCTTCATCGATGGGATTCAAAATTGGGTCTTTTCCAGCTGGTGTCAGGAAGAGAGGGCTATTCTATTAACTGTGCTACCCATGAGGGCTTCAGTAGTCATATCATCAAAACCTTCCCCTCCTACCGATGTAGCAAGTTCAACTATCGCGCTGATTCCATTTTCTGCCCATTTGATCATATTTTCTGAATGAACTGACTCTGACCATACATTTTTCCACACTCATTTAATGTTGCCGGTTTTATTTCTTTCAGCGATAAGCTCTGATTCTGATACAGTCCACAATTGAGAAATGTTTCCATTACTTCTCAATAGATTTGTAATCAATTTTTTTTTTGCAAAATCCATTGTAATGATTTTCTGATGTAATGAGTTTTAAAGATGGATATTAATGCCTTTATCTAACAGCTGAATGAAAGAAGTTGTATTAATCCAGTACAGCTGTGGCAATAGGAACATAACTTCAACATTTGGAAGACAAATCTTTTGACTGGCCTGTTGTTGATATCCAATAGTAATAAAACTTTGAAATATAGATTTTTCCACAAGTTCAATAGTACAGAACATAACACAGGAATTTCCCAACAAAATAAAATACAAGGATTTCTCAATCCCCCAACCCCTGACTAGTGAGTGAACATTGGGGATTCAAAAAGAGTGGAAATTTTGAAAAATTACATCCACCATGATTGCAGGGTTTCCCCGCACAAAAGTTAAAAAAAATACCGGGCGCATTATAGCCTTAGTTGCTAATGCACCAATAAAATCAAAACAAACCAACCAATCAAAAATACCGTTTTATGTGAGGTTTACCGAAATTCTCTTGTGTTAAAATGAAACCATGTTATATAAGCATCATGTTGTGCGAGGATTTCTGCAATTTATCAATCGTGTTAGAGCAAAACCATGTTATAGAAGTACCATGTTATATGGGGGCTGCCTGTACTTGCTCATTTTGAGAGATCTTGGTGTGAATCCTGTCAGAAAATATGGAAATTCTTAACAGCCTTTCCAATCATGACTTTAGGCAGAAGGATAGCCCCTCCAACTCCCAAGTTATTCAGTTTCTCAGCTTGTACAACATCATGCAAATCATCCTGTAAACACAAGTGTGTACAGACAATGTTTTGAAGAGTAAATGCATAATGTGTTATGGGTTCAAATTAACTATATAATATCGGCGTGAATACACCTTACCTCCCTGAAATAAATAACTACCTGAGTAGTGTAAAGGCATTGTTTGATTTTTATCTCATATTGTGGCTACCTTCACAACAAGATACCAGATATTGCACTACTTTGAATAAATAATGCTTTTCTAGTAGAGGAGACTACTGTTATTTATTGTCAGTGGGTACCACCACCCAGACTGCACAGCTATGGAGATTGTTGGCTCACTCATCAGTGGGCAGGTGGGTATCCTGGTAATGCAAACATGCATTGCAGTTGTGAAGATAATTCCATAATATGAGAGATGCCAAATGGTAAAGATAATGATGATATTTTGAAGAGTAAATGCACAAGGCATAATGCATTATGGGTTGAAATTAACTGTATAATATCAGTGTAAATACACCACTGGTGTATTTACACAGATAGTTAATTTATGGGTAAACTATGGTGTATTTACACAGATATTATATAGACATATATTGTGCACTGTAAAAATAACAGCAGATTTATGAGTTTGGTTCAGATAGAACACTTCAATGATTTTGCTGCCTTATGTGAATGCATCAGTTACAGCAGAAGCACCTTTTCAACCTTTCTTCCTTTAGGCCATAATTATTAAATATTATTTGCAAATTTTAGAAACTGTAGCATATCATTGTTTCCAGCATTTTGCAAGCTAGAAATTGTTGTGTACATTCTTCTTCAGTACCCAACTTTTCAGCAACCATGCTCCTTACAAACCTGCATGTGCCAATAGTTTAGTATACTACTAGATATCTAAAATTGACAGCTGCGACTTGCAAACAGATTGCTTTGAGTTATAAACCAAACTTACATAATTGTTGTGTAGGGTAGGTTTGGTTAATGTAGTTTTTGAATGCACATTGCTACAAATTTGTGTTCTTCGTAGATCTTTAGAAAATTTTCGAGGGTTAAAAGAGGTAAACTTAATTAGTAGACAAACATTTTGCAGTAAAATCTCGTTAATACAAACTCATTTTATGCAAAGTACAGGTAGCCCTCGTTTTGCACTGGTCCAATTTGTGCCGATTCACAATAGTGCCAGTCACTAACCACAAGGCCATGAATATTTTTGAAATTTTTTTTTTATAAGTTGAAAAGTTTAAATTGTCAAACAATTTATCGACATCGTACTGTACTATGTATCATGCACTGTACATGTGATCAAGTACTGATTATCTGAGCCGATCACAGATAATACATCAGTTTTGCAACCAATGGATCAGGGGATAATAGCCACCTTTAAAGCTGGCTTTTACCTACGGCAAACATTTATAGAAATGGTAAAAGCTTTAGTGAGTCCAATATTACCATCAAAAAATATTGACAGTTGTTTGTTGTCTTAAAGGGCATCAATCACATTAACACAGTCTGGCAAGAAGTGACTGTCAATTGTCTAAATGGAGTCTGGTGTAAACCTCCCAGATTTTATGCATGACTTCTGAGGATTTGAGCCACAACAGAATGTAGAAAACATTAGCAGGCTCGTGCAAGAGGGAGAGTTAGAAGTTACAGTTGAAGATGTAACTGAGCTCTGAAAGTCATGCACAGGCTGTTCCAACGGAACACCTTGAAGCTGACGAACTTAGTTAACAGCAGGAGGAAAATAAAAAAATCCTCCTCTAAAAATTATGAAGACCAATTCTTGCAAGTGTAGAGTCCCTCATTAATGAGCTCTGTGACATTGATCACGATTGGGAGAGGAGTGCCACAGTTAAAAGGGGTGTTATATCAACCCTGACCGGTTATTTTGAAATTCTTAAAGAAAGGAGGAAGAAATCTGGGCAATCAACACTGCTTCTTTCTTCAAAAAAGCAACCTCCTCAACCAGTGCCTTCAAAAACCAACTAAAAATTTGGCATTATGCCCAATTTGTTTTTCACTGGCAATGTTTTGTAATATATTTTTTATTTATTAAATGTAACTGTATTTATGTATGTTAAAAATAAAACGTGTGGGTTTTTTTTTTTAATTAAAAAAGTTTATTTCTACACTTTCAATACTTCAGTATTGAAAAGGTTAGGTAAACTTTTTGGTGCCCGGAACCTAACCCTGTGATTTCCCATTAACTCCATTATATAAAGGGTTCAATTAGCATCTGTCCCCCCCCATGAACCTAACCCTGACGTAAATCAAGGGCTGCTACTCGTTTATATGAAGCACATACCATTCCCCTACAAAAGGATAGGCTTTTCTATGTAAATATATTCGTTTATTACAAAATTTGGTTATGTATTAAAGTTCTTTTTCACCCTGTGAGAAATAAATATTGTCATTTTGTATGATTAATACAAATCTTGGCACAGCTGTCAGATTATTGCCTCTGGCCACCTGGCTCCCTACTTCCCGAGGAAGTTCACTGACTTGTGACTTGTTAGAAATTATTTTTGTGTAAACAAAAGCAGTTTATGGTAGCTACAACATCAAGTGCATTCTGAAAAACATCTTTCTGAAGGATGAGTTGTTAAATTAGCAAAAGAATAAAAAGTTTTTCTAAGTTGTTTACATGCAGTCCCTTGCTCTCCATGGGAATAAGGTCAGTTGCAATTGTTACCCCAGTTAAAAGAATCTTGCTACTGTATACAGCAATCTGATTTTTGTGCCATTTTATCTGAGCTGATATATTTTTTTGGAACTTGTCTTTAAATTAATTTAAAATTTGTTTATATTAAATCTTATCTAGCAGCATTATGGCAACAAAATGTAAACAGATGGAATTAAGCCTGGAAATTAAACTAAAAATTATACAAGAGGCTGATGGGATGGAAAGAAGCAAAATGGACATTGCAAAGGAATAAAACATCCCTTTACCTACAATACTGAATAACCAAAAAAGACTAAGTGCGTGACACTGGAGCAGCGATGAAAAACAGGAAAGGAATTTACGGTGCAAAACAAGAGGAGCTTGAAACAAAAAACATTTTGAATGTTGTTGTTGTTATTTGGTTTTTAGGAGCATTAGCAACTAAGGCCATATTGCTCCGTGAACATGCGGTGGTCATTCCTGACCTTTCCGCATCTTCCGTATTTGGTGGTGACGGGCTCGAACCCCTGTCTAATTAAGAAGCGTGTGCTACTCACTGCTGCTCCATCCCACCTGGCTACGGAGGCGCCACATTTTGAATGGTACCAACAAATGAGTGCATCTAATTTGCCAATATCAGGTCCGATTTTGCAAGAAAAGGCAGATTATCTAGCTCAGCAAAATGGAATTAGCAACTTCAAATGCAGCAGTGGCTGGCTCCCAGGACAACTTGGTTTTGCAAAATGTTTGTGGGGGGGTCTGGATTAATTGGCAAAGAAAAGGCTACAGACTGGTTGTTCTGTATGGTCCATTCTTGAAAAATGAGGCAAAGGATATTTTTAATCTTGATGAGACAGGTTTATTTTATAATTTGCTGTTCGAGGAGAGTCTTGTCATGGTGGAAATTTTAGTAAACACACTTGCTGTTCTGTTATGCTGCAATTCAGATGGTAGTACAAAACTATGCACACTTGTGATTGGCAAATTTTCCAAACCAAGATGTTTTAAAGCAGTTAACCAACTTCCCTGTGAACATGAGGCCAATAGAGGTGCTTGGCTTATGGTCAAAATTTTTCAGTCTTTGTTATCAAGAGTGGACAGAAGAATGGAAAAAAATGTAATCAGAAAAAAAAAGGAACATTTTGACGATTCTAGATCATTGTACAGCACATCCTGCCAAGACTATTTAAGTTGACAAATATATGGCTGTTGTTTTTACCCCCCCCCCCCCCATTACTACCAGTTTAATGCAACCACTGGATCAAGACATTATTTATAACTTCAAGAGAGCATACAGAGCCCGCCTGATAAGGTACTTGATCCACACAACATAGGATGAGGGAACAATTTGCGGCCAGATTGGAATGTCTTGGATGCTAACTGTAATCTTGTTATTGCTTGGAACAGTTGCATCAACTGCTTCAGAAAGAGTGGCTTTGGAGAGAATATCATCGAAAAACATGGTCGAGCAGATGAATGTGATGGCAACTTTGAGGAATGGAGGAATTTGAAGGAGCATGTGGATTTTGTTGGCAAATTTGAGAAGTTTGTGAAGGTGGATGATGAAGTTGCTACCACTGCAATGGCAACACCAGAAGAGCTGCTGAGCACCAAACAAAATGATGGTTTTGTTACCAGTGAAAGTGGAGAAGACACACACTGCCATTTAAAAAAAAAAAAAAAAAGCCCAAAATGCGTTGAACATAGAGAATGCGTTGGCCTGCAGTAACATTGATAAAGAAACAACTATTGTATTTAATAATGTCTGTGCTGTAGTTAAAAATGCATATAGAACAAAAACTGTGCAAACAACATTGGGTTCTTTCTTTAAATTAGATTAATTTATTAAAAAAGCTAATAGTTTGTATGTCTCCTTTTATATTAAGATTGTAATTCTTTTTACTGTGATACTAAAATATTGTATATATATATATATCAAAATATATAATATAGGTGTAAAAACACCATAGACAACTCTTAAAGTAAAAACTGTGATGGTAGTGTAAAAGCCATTTCAACAACTGTATCTCGTTGTCTTATCCTTCACAAGTTACCATGTATTGCAACATCAAATAAGTAATGCTTCACTATTACAGAAGACTTATTCTCAGTGGGCACCACCTTCCAGACTGCACCATTTCAAGGCATATTGGCCTTTCATTGCTGAGTGAGCAGGCACCCTGGTATTGCAAACATGACAACCCAGTTGTGAAAATAATCCCACAATATGAGAGATGCCAAAAGGTGTACATGATAATGTTTAAGTAAGACTTAAATGCAACTGGGCATAATATAGGTGTAAAAACACCATAGACAACTGTTAAAGGGAAAAACTATGATAGTAGTGTAAAAGGCATTTCAACTGTATCTCATATTGTGCTCATCCTTCACAATAGTCTTCTCTATTAGTGAAGTATTACTTATTTGAGGTATGTGCAATACATGGTAACTTGTGAAGGATGAGCACAATATGAGATACAATTGAAATGATACCTTCACACTACTATCATAGTTTTTCCCTTTAAGAATTGTCTATGCTGTTTTTACACCTATATTATGTAGATAATTATAACTCTTAAAAGTATTATGGCCAGTTGCATTTAGTCTTACTCAAAATATATACTGTACAATTTAATTCCTTTAATTGCATTTTTCTTAGTTTATCTTACAAATAAAATAAAATCCTTTTTTAAAAAAAAATGTTATTTATATTACTGTATTGTTAGACAAGGCTTTCATTTTATTTTATTAATTTATTTTTGATATTATTATTATTATTCTTAGATATACAGTATGTACTTTAAAAAAAAAAAAAAAAAGAAACGGTAAAATTGACATTTTTGGGTGACTTTGTTACCACAAACCTCATTGTGAAAATTTAGGTCCCTTGAACTTTGTATTAACAAGATTTGACTGTGTAATGAATGCCTAGGTAATGAAATTGCTTCCCATCATCTGCAATTTACTGTGCATCTTTATTTAAAAATGTTTCACCTTAATGAATCAGTTTAGTGCGATAAAAATTCATACCACTATGGAAAAATGTATATCCTTAAATAATAAACTTCTTGATCTTTATCTAGCATTGCTGCAATGATTACTAACTGAATAGTTAATTACCTGTTTGAGATTAGTGACTTTTGATCTGTCCATCTTACTTGAGTAATTTGGTAGTGACTGGGGTTGTGTATGTGGCATTATATATTTAGTGAATCATGCTGGTAGATGATGTGAACATTAATTTTATAAATTTGAAAATGGGGGAGTTCTAAAAAACATTATGAACTTCATGTTCTTATTTGTGTTTTGTTTTTTCTCCAGGAAGAATTAAAAGTTATTTTATTTTGTTGAAAATAAGCATAAACACATCTTAAAATTTAGTGAAATTAAAAGTTTAGGTTTTTTTCATTATAAAATTGCATTTCATTATCATCATCATCAGCCATTTTCAATCCACTGCAGGATGAAGGCCTCTCCAGCAAATTTCCAGTTCCTTCTGTTTTGTGCAATGGCCATCCATTTACTACCCACAAACTGACTAATTTCATCTGTTCATATCTGCCTTTGTCTTCCAGATTTTCTTCTAGCTCCTCTTGGGTACCATTCTGTTATTTTCTTAGTCCATCTGTCATCATGTCTTTGAGCTATGTGTCCTGCCCAAGACCATTTTAGTTTTGATAAGAATGTCCTTTACTTGAGGTTGACTTGAGTTTGCTGCCTAATCCATTTGTTTCTCTTCTTATCTAACAGTCTGATTCCCAGTAGAATTCGTTCCATTCTTTTGGTGAGTGCCCAAGTTTCACTTCCATAAGTCATGGTGGGGAGTATACATTGGTTCATTATTTTACATTTCAGACAAATTGGGATATTGCTCCTCAGTATGTGACTATTTCCTGAATGCTATCCATCCAAAATTTATTCTTCCAGCCATTTATCATTATTACAGCTAATGACTTGTCTCATAAGTATGACTCCACCTTTTCAATTACTGCTCCTTCAATCATTATCTCTTTCTGTGGTATACTTGTTCATCTTTACTTTTGTTTTAGCCATATTCATCTTTAGTCCAAAATCCTTACTAACTCTGCATAACCGATTAAGATTTTCCTCCAATTCTTTGGGATTGTGGCTTATGACCACAATATCATCTGCAAATTGTAAATGGTTTAGGTACTCTCCATTCACATTGACTCCTTTCTGCGACCAGTCTAATCTTCTGAAAGCTTCCTTAAGGGCAGCAGAAAACAGCTTCGGAGATATTGTGTCAACTTGTCGAACTCCTTTCTCTATTTTAAATTTGCTACTGTCTTTGTTTAGTCTAATAAAGGAGGTAGCATTCTCATATTTTCTTCAAAATCATAATATGTTGGGTATCTATGCCTTGTCTTTCCAGTGCCCGAAACATTGCCTTAAGCTTGTATGGAGTCAGATGCCTTTTCATAATCCACAAATGCCAGGCATAATGGTGTTTTATATTCATTTGCTTTCTCTATTAGCTGTGACATTACGTGAAGGTGTTCCATAGTTGAGAATCCTGTCCTAAAGCCAGCTTGCTCTTTCGGTTGATTCTCATCAAGTATTCTTTCTAATCTGTTAGTAATGACCCTTGTGAACAACTTGTAGATGTGGGATAACAAACTAATTGGTCTATAATTTCCAATTTCTGATTTATCTCCTTTCTTATGCAGCAAAACTATGATTGCATTATTCCACTCCTTAGACATCGCACCTTTTCTAATGCGTTTTGTGAAGAGTCTTGCCAGTTTGTGTCATGTCTCTTCCTCCCAATTTTAACAACTCTACAGTAACTTCATCTTCCCCCGGGGCTTTGTTATTCTTCATTTTCTTCAACGAAAATTGCATTTAATAAGTTATAATTATTTTGTAATATATAACCTATTGTTCTGACTTTTTTTTTTTTTTACTGCATTTCACTATAACAAAATTTTATTATAAAAAATATTGTTTGCCCACAAATTATTTATACTAATATTTCAAAGTATGTATATGTATATTTCTTTGCAATGTTGTGAGTGTTTGTGTTGTATATGACAATTTTACCATTTTGTTTATTGTACAGTTGCTGTCTCTCTTCATCCACCATCTTAATAGAGAAGGTAATGCTTCTTTGCATAGGCATAATTCAACAATCAAAGGATAAAATTGTATTTCCCCAAACAGTTAAATTTTAAAAGTAGTTTTTTTTTTTTTTTTTTTTTTTTGTTTTCAGAACTGCTGCTTAACTTGATATACCTTGCTGTGAGAAGAGAGAATTAACTCTTCCCCCCCCCCCCCAGTTAATACATTATTTACATGATGTGCAGTGAAGTGTATCAAGCTTACTCTTTTGAATATTGCATTATAAGTGTACAGAACTATTTTAACAGACATTTTAAATAGGTTCTTTATTTAAGAAAGATGCTATATGTAGATAATGTTAAATTAAAAGGGTGTAAAGGAAAGTCCAAATAGTAAAAATGTAAAATTTTCATTTAAAAAAAAAAGTTTTCATACGTGGATTGTGTAGGTACCAAAGTTGCCTACAAAGTGTAAATTTTTAACGTTTCCAATTTAGCATAGTTAAAACCATGCCATATGACAGTACAATAGTTTTGCCACTTTCTGCTGATCGAAGAGATCTGGGTTCATATTCCATTTGAGACTGGAAAAGATTCTTTAAGGCCTCTTTTGAGGCTGTAGTTAACCAACCTCAGGAGAAGTAGCTACTACCACTCCTTTCTTCCCCACCATAAAGTGTTCCAGATTTTAAATTCATATGCTCACATAAATATAACTTACAAAGTGGCTTATGAACATTTCCTTGTACAGACATACATTGGTGCAATATGGCTTATGATGCTAGTGTGAATTCTGAATTAACAAAGTTTCTCTTTTCACAAGAGGCTTGCATTTCTTTACGCACCAGAAATGGTAAAATCACTCAGACCTTCGAAATTCAAAAGATTTGGAAATTGGGAAAAAACTGCAGATTGGCTTCCAGCCAAAAGAAAACTGGAAAACACAGAAAATTAATTTTAACTAGAATTGCAGTATACATTTTAACATATATTAGGCCTAATTGTCAGATTCATTAATTATATTGAAATAGAAATTTTAATGCAATCAGAAATGTAGATAATTTAATTTTCTGTTATTTGAAAGGTTGATAAAAATTAAATCATTTACAGATAATTCATTGATATTATAGCATTATCCAAACTCTAATGGTAGACAATACTTAGATTAATATAGGCATGCTTGAACAACATAGCAATCAACTTTCTGGATTTGACAGAGAAATCCATCTTTTTGATTTGATTTTATCCTTTCTCTATCTCAGCACATTAGTATAGTTTTTCTGTCTTTCTTCTATACAACTTTTTTTTTAAAAAGTAAAAATACTACATTAAAAACAATTCTGTGAATTTTTTTTTGCTAATATGGTTATTATAAATATCTGAGAATAGTTTACTGCAGTTCAATTAGCCATAACAAAAAAAAAAAAAAAAAAAAATTTATTTGCAGGTTTTTATTTAGGTAGCAAGTTGCCTACTGAGTTTTTCTAAGCAAAATATTGCTCAACTTTAATATAATTCATTGGAAATTAACTACTTTTAGCCATAGAATACTTAAATTTAAAGACTAATTTTTTCAACAATTCTATAAAGCAATATCTTTAATTGTGGAGAATTTCTGTCTCTGAAAGTTGAAGTTCACTTTATAAAATATAAATATCACATCAAGCTGATAGGTATGGAATGTTTTCTTCACATTAGAAGAAAGGAACATGAACAAACCTGATGTTCACTGTAAGCCCAATTTTCTGTTCTGTTAAGCATAATTTCTTCACTAGAATCTCATTTCTTTTCATTCTTCTTTTTTTTTCCCCCCCCATTACACTTCAGTGTATTTTGTTTATGGTTTGAAATTTGGTATCAATTTAGTCATGATGACAGATGATTTCTGAGTGACTGCCTCCTCTTTAAATATATAAGTATAAAAGTTCCCATTTTTAAACCATTCTTTCAGATTTCTTTTGAAAATCTCTGCAGCCTTTCTTTTCTTCTAGCACATTTTCCAAGAAATATGTCCAATTTATTTCTTGGAAAAGTGCTAAAAGAAAAGAAAATACCACATATTCCAAGTATTTCATTGAATTTTATTAGCAACTTGTTGCAGTATTTTATGTAGCTAAATGAATTAAAAGCAAGACTGCTTATACCAATAAATCCCATTTTCACTTTTCTTCTCACTTTTCTGTTAATACTACTGTGATTATGTTTTTCTGGAATTCTTCAGATAGCTCTTCATTAGTGTAATCAATGTTTTTTTTTTTTTTTTTTTCAATTAATCAATGGTCAAGTAATTTTTCTGCTATTTTGTCAAATTACCAAATAGCTCATAAAATGGAGAAATAAGAATTAAATTTCTAAATTAATATTTTGGAAAGACCATAATCATATTGGACAAGGCTAGTTTACAAATTTAGTGGTTTTATGGCTTCGAAGTGATTCTGCATGATCAGTGTAGCAGTGAGAAATATTATGATGGATGTGTATGTACACACATTTGTAAATTTTCAAAATGATTTTAAATGTAGTTAACTTTCAATTTTAAAAAGTACTTAAATTTTAAAAATTCAAAATTTTAGTTTTTCAATTTTAAATGGTTAAATGCAATCCATACTTCTTTTTGTCAATCTGTTATTGAATAGCATTAACAGAAAAAAAAGTAGGTACTTGTATTCCAATATGTCCTGGTACAAGCTGAAAGAATAATTAATTTCCTTTTTAGTCAAAGATAAAATTACAAAATATTCATTTTTGTGTAGGTGGTTCCACTAACTTGTGACCAATGTAGGCAGAATTTTTGCTTGAAGCATCGTCATCCACAGGATCATGATTGCAAGCGCTTTCAGAACCCTAGAAAAACTATTTCTCCTGCTGGGTATGTATAGTTTTTTTTTTTTCTCCTTTCTTTTCTTTAAGAACATTTGTTCTATGCATGTCATACAACCTGATAGCTTTATACAAATGGCTTCTCTATAATTAATAGATTAATTGTACTATAAATAGTATTAACTTTAACTAGAGTACTCTCAGCAGGTTAATTGTGTACAGAATTACTAATTATAATAGTGTAAAATGTTTGAGTGTTGGAAAATGTAAGATTTCCTGTATGAAAATCTGATATCTCAAATAATTCTGACCAAAAATATTGGTATTTGAAGTTTTTTGTAAGGTTAGCTCCATTTTTTTGTTTTGCTAATTACACTGGGCAACATAATTTTTACCTCACAATAACATGTCAGCTATTTGTAGTCAATTTTTATGCATAGATTTTGAAGGAAAATAATTCTTTATTTCACATCACAATTTCTACATATACTGGTTTTTAAGTATTACCCATGATACATATAGACTACTACAATTTCAGGAAGTATATATGATGCTGATCTGTTGCTATTACCTGTAAATACTAATGTTTGTATATGCTTACAGATTATAGTAATTTTTGGGAGGGTTAACATGCTTAACCTTTTATCTGCTTCCCCCATTCTTTATTTTCTAGTAATGGAAAAACAGTTGTGTGAGCAAGTGTATGGTTTATCTTAATTCCACAAAATAAAGACCTGCTGATCCCAGGTTCCCCAAGGTCATGGGATAAAAGAAGTGATGAATATAGCAAGGATTCTTGCTATATTGGTAATCAAGATCTGCTGAAGTGGACACTTCAGCAGATCTGGATTACCAACCAGAAAATTATAATGTACCATATTTAATTAATCAAAAGAGTTGAATGACTTAGCTTGTAATTTAGATTTAAAGAGCAAGCAGACCTCCTTGGTTCTAAGTTACAACAGTGGGAGTTCCTTGAAGCAGGAACTCTATAGTTTCAACATTTTTGAAAAGTCAGTGTTTTCAAAATATTTTGTTATGGAAGATAATACATGTTACTGTTGAGCATTCTTCTGAATGAAATAGACATTAGCAGACCGGGCTAGCCAGGTGGGTAAAGTGGCCTACCTGGCAACCCAAAGGTCGCCGGTTCGAATCCTGCCTCGGGCTTGGATCAGAGTAAAAATGCAAAAACTTTGGGAGGTGCATTATGGCCACAGAAGCCGATGCGCCAACAACGAACAAAAATAGGCATTAAACACAATCCTAATGAATGGTGTGTTTTTACTGATGCCACAAAATTAAGTTTAAAAGCAGTTTTGCCACACAATAGAAATGTATCCCATGAGTGCAGCAAAATACCACAACTGCTTCTTGTCTGTGGTGAGCAAGGTGATTTGATTACAAATTAATTGGAAAAAATCAAGAGTATCACAAAATACTTTTTTTGTGGCAGTTGTGCAACAGTGGGAAAAGAGGAGAATTTTTACCAGGGAGAAGTAATATAAAATGTTCCACTAGTTGAACCAAAAAACAACATTCCTTTCACCTCCTGTGCATATAAAACTTTGATTAATCAAGAATTCAGTTTAATGTTCTGGATGAAGAAAGAAGTGGGTTCTGCCACCTAAGAGAAGTTTCCCAATTTAACAGGTACTAAACTGAAAGAAGGAATTTTCTTTAGGCTTCATACAGAAACTGCTCAAAGATGTATTTGAAACCAAGCTAACGGATACTGATCTTGCAACTCAGAAATTGTTTAAAGCAGTTGAGCATGGATTTCTTGAAAGAAAAAAAAAATTTAGTCTCTAGTGTCAACTTCACTGCATTGTTATAAAGATATGGGCTGCTGAATGTCTTTAAATTCATTTTCTTCAGTTTACAATCAGTTTTTCTCCATTTTGGAGATGTGAGGAGCAAGGGGAATGCTTTCTTATGCCATTTCCACAATGGAGGTTACTGGGATACTGCAATTATGGGAGATTTTTGCTGATTTCTTAAGAGGCAAAATGGGCTATAAGAAACTTTGACTAGCAAAGATTTCTAAGGAAATAGATTGTATTTTGATTAAAGTATTTTAAAATGAATGACTAATTTTTAAGATAGCATGGAGTGTAATTTGCTTTAAATTACAGATATTCTCAGATGTTTCATGTACCACTTCTTCTGTGACTAAAAGCAGCATTACTGGTAAATTATGGTGGCTTTTTATTTCTATACTTGTTAATTACAAATTTATTTATTAATATTTTGCCATTAATATTAACTTAATTATTAAGTCAGCATAATTTACCAGTTATTCTATCTTTACATTCAGTGAAGAAGTGGTATGAGAAGTATCTTGAAATGTCTGAGAATATTCTTTAAGAAATTAAAGGCAGATTGCAGGATTACTCCATGCAGGTTTAAGTGCTCATTATTTCACCAATTTGCATTTCTTAATACACACCATGCCACTAAAAGAATATTTAAGATGATATTTGAAATTGATCATTCATTAAGGTACAAAAATGTCAATATCTTTCAATGTAGACATGAAAGAGACATTATTTTGATAATTTTACAATAAGCCAATCAATTTTCCTTTTAAGAATCTGCAACTTTTTGCTCTGAAGGTACAAGAAAAAAAATTTTTTTTTCAAAATTTCTTCTCTTACTCAGTTTTGACGAGTATAGAAATGCAGTCTTAAAATACATGATCAGGTGTGGTCCTCTGACGAGATATCTGATCGTGTATCAACTTTTACCTTGGCTGACATCAGATTTAATTGCATTTTTGCTTTATTTCCCCTTTTTAAACTATATCCAAATCTGCTCACCTTTATCTGATGCCATTACCTTTATTTTCATGTAATCTGTTTTATTTTAAAGTCACCATATTTCGGCTATCTTTGCTTTTGGCTGTTGTGTAACTCATATATATATATATATATATATATATATATATACACACACACACAGGGTGTCTCAAAAATATTGGTACAAACGTTTAGGGGAGGTAGGTAACATCTAAAGGAATGTGAATCGCATAGGAACCCATAACCAGAAACATCACAGGAAAGTAGTAGCAGAGGCACAAGAAGCAGAAATGACACAAGACGGTAATTAGTGGTAAACATTTATTTGACATAATATTAACAATGGAGTATGAGATGGATGCATTTCATGATGTTACAACAGATGCTTGAAGGTTCCACCATGAGACGCGATGCATGCGTGACACCGACACAACATGGATTGGCAGACATGGTCGAACACACCTGGAATTTCTTTGACAGTAGCAGCAGCACAGACGAGATCCATACACATTGTTGTTGTTCTTAGGAGCATTAGTAACCAAGGCCATATTGTTCCGGGGATATGTGGTGGTCATTCCCTGACCTTTCCGCATCCTCTGTATTTGGTGGGCATGGGCTCTAACCCCGATCTAATCAAGAAGCGTGTGCTAAGCACTGCTGCTCCTGCCCACCTGGCTATGGAGGTGCCTTTTCCATAGACAATAGATTTGAGGGTCCCCCACAGAAAGAAATCAAGGCTCAATAAATCAGGTGAGTGTGGGGGCCAGGCAACGGGTCCACTACGGCCAATCCATCGACGCCCAAAATGCCTGTTCAAATGGTCACGAACACACCTTCCATAATGGGCAGGCTCCCTTTCATGTTGAAACCAAATGTTGCGTCTCACATTTGCTGGAACATCGTCAAGTAACCCTGGTAGAACTTCTTCAAGAAAGATCCGCTATTTAGCGGAGTTCATGTGGAATGGTAACAGGTATGGGCCGCCTAAGCAGTCACCGACCATATCTGCCCACACATTTATTGCAAAGCGATGTTGTGCTGCATAAGGGCACACACCATGTGGGCCCTCTGCTAATCCATATACTAGGTGCATGTCTGCCAGCTCACAATTTGTATATCAATGCATGCTCTTCGTGCAGTGACTATTGCTTGAATGAGTAAACCAGCAATTTTCCTTCTTGCGAACTGATGAACAGCACGTGTACCAACTTATTGTGACATTTCCGGTTATGGGTTCCTATGTGATTCACATTCCTTTAGATGTTACCTACCTCCCCTAAACATTTTGTACCAATATTTTTGAGACACCCTGTGTGTGTGTGTGTGTGTGTGTGTGTGCGTGTGTGTGTGCGTGCGATTTTCTTAATCTTTCTTCATGTGACTTGAGTGAGTACGATTAGACCAGGGTTCGAGCCCATCACCACCAAATACGGAGGAAGCGGAAAGGTCAGGGACTGACCACCGCATATCCCGGACCAATATGGCCTTAGTTGCTAATGCTCCTAAAAACCAAAATAACAAGTACATGGGAATCGGTAGAAATTTATTCCCATTGTCAAGCAAAACAAGTCTTCGACCAGACTTGTTAGTCTGTTTCAACAGACTGCTGGAATGCAGTCAGTGCCAGATTTCTTCAAGTAGCCCATTCACACCTGGAATCATCAATAACATGAAGGATGCAAAAGTGAGATGCTCTTTTCTGAAGACAGTTATCTTGTATGTAGAATCCAGTAAATTCTGTCTGATAAGAGAAAACGTGGAGATTGTTTAAATTTTTCATGGAAGTCGAAACAAGATGTAAAAAAAAAAAAGTTTAACTGTTACTTACATGTGTTTTGTGTGCCAGATCAGTGTATATCACAGCATTGGTATGCACATATGCAAACCAATGCTGTGATATATGCTGTCCAGTCAAGATATTGACACCTGTGTTTTAGCAATTGGCTGTTCCTCCCTGCGTGATGGTGCACATTTTGTGGTGAAAATGTAAATGTGATATTGCAGGTTCCTGCCATGTGGTCCATACAAAGTACTTGATTGACATGTCAAAGGATATGATCTGATGGACTTCAAGAGGGATGATTGTTAAGTAGCAGTATTATGGAAACTGCATATATTTTTGGCTGTTCAAAGTGCTGTAATTGAGGTGTTCTAAGCGTGGAGAAAGCAGCAGTTGCCAGGGCAATGGCAAGTACCCACACCTCATTGATATTTGTGGTCAACTTGGGCTGCCCACCTTGTGTTGTGAGCCAATAGATGGGAACCACTGGAACAACTGACTAGGGTATAACCAGCAGTGTTCTTAAGATAAGCATCCAGTCAAGGTACCCATGTTTATGGGCATCATCAATGATGCCTGAAGTTTGCATTTAAATACCATCTACAACTTGAAAAATATTGCTTTTTTTTTTAAGTTGTATTTCCAGCTATACTATGTGGACAGATAAGGGGATTTATGGCAACAAACTGCAGAGAGGAATCTCTCCAATATCCTGGTCCAGTAGAAATTGGCAGGTTGCAGCAACGTTTTGATGTGTGGGGAATGTTGTTTTTTTTTTCTGGGAATCTCTTGGAGCCCCCCATACCCCTAAACCACATTCTGAATGCCAAAAACTACTTATCCATTGTGGTTGATAAAGTACACCCCAGTGGGTGATTGTTTTACAAAATGGCACAAGTGTGTTCCAGCAGGATAATGTGCCCTACCACATTGCTAGTATTGTTTGAGTGGTTTGCTGAACATGGAAGCAACTTCTAGCTGTTACCTTGGCTGCCAGATTTGTTGGATATGAATCTAACAAATCTTGCAGCCAAGCATTCCGATTCTCTGATATGGACTATCATAGATCTGCAGGATGCAATTCTGGTAACATGATACATCTCCTGCAACACTGAGAGGCCTTATAGCCTGGGTCATGACCCCCAAGGGGGTCACAATGTTTTCTAGGAGGTTGCTGCACTTATTTTAGTTGCAATTATTTTTATAGGAAATTTCACCACGAGGGTTTTCAACACTTATTTATTTCAATATGGCTACACTGCAATATTCTACTAGTGGTTTTTGATAAATGAAAGGAAGTGAGTTAAGGTCCACTGCAGTGGATACTTAAAAAAACCCACATGGTTCATACATATTACACATTTTATATTATTTACTATGGTGGCTTTTAATATTTTTTCAAATTTCGACCGTGGCAGACCTTGATTCACTCCCTAAAAATAAAATATACAAATGCAGTGTTATCATTAGAATAAAATTCAATGTTACAAATAGTAAATTAAAAAAAAAAAAAAAAAAAAAATATTCACTATGATGCAAAATTCAATATCAAAATTCATTTTTAGTCAATGTCTTGATGTGTGAATAACAGACTGTCGAATAAAGGTGAGTTGCTCTCTTAATGCATTTGAAGATCACCTCGTATGTTTTGCTGACGCCACCATGTTTGCAGTGATGTAATGTCAGTGATGGGCCATCTGATGCAAACTGGCACGAACTTAGTTCGCCGTCAACCACCTTTAGTTGGCGCTATGATAGAAACCAGCCGCTCGCTGTCGAGCACGGGTTAGCTACTGCTTGCATTTTCTAAAATCTAAAGATCGTCAGTGGGCCGTCATTAGTCCGTGCTAAATCCGTACCTATGGAGAGAGAAAACGTGAACATTCAGAAGAATATCTAAAATTTGGCTTTACCACCTTGATTGGCAGTGGCATAGAGAAGCCACAATGCTGTGCAATGTTGTTTAAGTCACTTAGAGACAAAGCATTCAAAACATACTAAAAAGGATTTGCAGTTCTTTTGATGCAATGAAACTGGTCTCAGACATCAGAGACTTGATCCTACAGGAAGTTGTCAGCAACAGAGCACAGCAGCAGTGCAAGCATCATATGAAGTCGCATTGGAAATTTCCAAACAAAAAAAAAATTTTACACGATTGGAGAAATGGTCATCAAACTTTGCATGTTGAAGATGGTGAATTTAATTCTTGGGGAAGCCAGCGAGATAAAGATGCGACAAATATCTCTGTCCAATACACTATTCAGAGGCGTGTTTCAGATATGTCCGTAGATGTGAAAGAGCAGGTTTTGAATGAAATCAGTTTCTCCATTGTTTTCTTTTGAAGTTGATGAATCAATAGGTATAAGTTCATGTTCTCAGTTGCTTGTCTTCGTGAAATATATTCATTCAGATGACATCAAAGAAGAGTGCTTATTTGTAGTGCATTTGAAACTAGAGGACTACAGTAGAAAAACGTCTGTGGGGTTTATACAGATGGAGCAGCAGCTGTGCTAGGGTCAAAGTCGAGCTTTCAGACAAAAGTGAAAGAACTTGCTTCCTAGCAAAGGGCATTCACTGCAAGAGGTACTCTATTCTTTGATTAAAATTGTGAATTACATGAAATCTGGAGCCTTCAACACCCGTCTGTTTAAAGAACTCTGTAAAGACATGAATTCTGATCACGGGGTTCTTTTCTACACTGCTGTATGCTGGCTATCGAAAGGAAATGGTCATTCATGTCTTTGAGTTGAAAGATGAAATCAAGTTGTTCCTGGAAGTGCAAGGGAAACATGACCTTGTGGTTTACTTTAATGATGAAGCTTGGAAGAAAAGTTGCTTACTCATAAGACATTTTAGATCAGCTAAATAAGCTGAACCTGAAACTTCAGGGAAAGGAAACACACATTATCCAATTTCAAGACAATCTTCAGGCATTTGTATACAAGCTGCAAAACTGGCATCGGAAAGTAAATATTGGAAACATTGCCATGTTTGAAAAACTCTGCAATTTGGTAGAGGAATCTGAAGGAGGAGATTACTGGGCACCTTGAATCCCTTCAAAAGGAATTTCAGCAGTACTTCCCTGAGCTTACAGAACAAGCTGCACTGGTACAAAATCCATTCTCTGCTTCCCTGAATCTAGCCAGCATTCCCAATGACGTACAGGATGAATTCTATCTGCGGAATGATTCCTCGGCACGTAATTTGTTTTACGAAAAATTGCTGACTCAGTTCTGGTGTTCTATGTATCAGTCATATCCAAATGTTACCATTCTTGCCTTTCAAGTTTTACTTCCATTTGCCTCTATGTATCTCTGCAAGAGTGGATTTTCAATGCTTTTCATATCAAAACAAAGGCAAGAAACAGACAATGTTGAGAATGACATGAGAGTGAATTTTGAAGTTGGTTGTCAAGATGCGAGTCAACCATCACATTAAATTTTAGGCTAGAAGTATATTCTGAAAAATCTATTTTTAATGTGTTACTTTTTTTAATTTTTAATGTCTTTACTCTATTAAAAATGCCTTTTTATGAAAATGTGGCAGGGGTCACGATTACTTGGCTATTATAAAAGGGGATTGCGACTCGAAAGGTTGGAAACACTGCCTTATAGAATCATGTCTCATTGTATGGCAGTAGTACTGAGCATGAGGAGGACCTACTCACTATTAGGTAGGTAGTCGTGATGTTTGGACTGGACAGTGCATAAGAGCCTGTAGATATGCTGAAATTTTCAGGGTTTTTCTTTTTTTTTTGCAGTTTGATATGGCAACCAAATGAAGATTTAAGCTTCCTTCAGATTCACTCTGTTTGTGAATATTATATGGGTCTAAAGCAGGTGAAATATAACATCTTTGGTGGTACCAAGTTTTGCAATGTTGCAGGTCAATATTAGAAGGATGTTTTTGTGATGATCTTAAGTGCATGCCATTTGAGATGGTGCACAAACTGTTGTGATTAGTGTTAATTTTGAATGGTGAATATCAAAGTTAGGCAATTTCTTATTAAATTATTTCTTCTGTCTCAAGAAAAATGCAATTTCACTGCAAGTTTTACTTGCAAGTCCAGGAGATATCTCGTGCTTAATAATTTTACTTATTTTGTGGTTGGAAAGAGTTTAGCTACAATTTGTGTGTGCTGTGCATTCTGCATATTGTTCTAAAATACCTACAATGTTACATAATTCTGTCATTGTGTTGGATCTCTTAGTGTGCTTCTGCACAGTTTCCCTGTAAAAACTATTTTTCAATTTTGTTTTTAAGATTGAAACTTAAATATTAGTACTTATATATTAGAAGTATTTATTTTGTATTTTATATCCATAAATTTATCATCTTAAAGTTAATTAGAAACATCATTCCTATTGTTCTTTCTTCAGTAAATTAGATTATCATATATAGATGGTAGTAAGATAAGAATGATGCTCTGTTGAACAGCTTGTAACTAATCACTTGTTGAAATTAATATTTCAAAAACTTTTACTAATATAAGAAACTAAGATTTTTGAAATGCACATAGTAATAATAGACTAAATTTAGATTATAAGCAATGTAGGTATTAGTAATATCACTTTATCTATCTATAGAGCTGCAGCATTAGCAAGGGCTCAAGCAAATCACTCTAAACCTGTCAAAACAAATTCTGGACCTTCACCTCCCATAAATCACAATACATGGGTAAGTAAAATTTAATGGTATGTTTTGTGAAAAACTTTTTTTAACCTGACTGTTACTTTTTACATTTTGAAATGCTGACTTTGATAGGATGGGAATGGAATGAAACATCATCCTAGCTGTATTATCTTTTAACCAAGATGGGGTGGATGGGTGGCATTTCCACACACTCTCTCTCTCTCTCTCTCTCTCTCTCTCTCTCTCTCTCTCTCTCTCTCTCTCTCTCTCTCACCTCCAAGAATTTGTCTAGTTCTTTCTTGAATTTATTCAAACCATCCACTTCCACAACAACTGTTGGAATCCTGTTCCAATGATCAACCACCTGCTGACTTAAGGAAAACTTCGCCACATCTATCCTGCAACCATCCTTCCTCAACTTAAATTTATGCCCACTCACATGTGTAGTCTCAGCAAGTGAAAGAATACCATTAACATTCAGCTTACTCAATCCAGTCAACACCTCAATCAGCAGGTGCCTTTTCTCCAGACACTGCAATTACTCAGAACTTAAACCTTTTTGAGTAAAAGCACCCTTTTGTTCTCTTCACCTATTCCAGTAGATCTACATCCTTCCTGAAGTGACTCTTCCAGACCTGTATACAGTACTCATGATGCAGCTTAACCATGGCCTTATACAAAGGGATAATTACCTCATTATTCTAGCAAAGTTCCTATATATCATAGACAAACTCCATGAGCTATCTTAGCAGCCTGTCTGCACTATTCAGAGAATTTCATGTCTGACTTCACAATTACCCACAGATCTTGTTCATTCTCCACTACCCTGAGTATAGTACCACACCAGTTAATAATTTACTTTGGGTTACTGCTACCCATGTGCAGTACCTTGCATTTGTCAATGTTAAACTTTAACTGCCATTTCTCAGCCCATCGACCCAATTTTCCCAAATCTTGTTGTGGTAGCTCACCCTGATTGACTATTGTTAACCACCCTGCCAATCTTTGTATTCTGCAAACTTAAGTCATTAAGCCTGATATACCTTCATCAATATCATTGATAAATATTGGAGCCCTGGGGAACTCCACTAATAACATTAGTCCATAAAGAGCAGTGCCCATTGATAACCACCCTGTCTTCTTCCACTTAACTGATCCTTTATCCATAGCAGTAACTTGCCCTTAATGCCACATTGCTCCAGTTTATGCAGCAGTCTTTTATGTGCAACAGTATCAAAAGCCTTCTTAAAATCCAAGTACACTATTTAAAAATTTTTTGCATCCAGTTCCTTGGTCACTGCATCATAGTAACCTATCAGGTTGGTTAGACAAGACCAGACTCCCCTTGACAAATCAATGCTGTGATTTTAGTATAATTGCATGCCTATCCAAATTGTCTGCATTACTTCATTTAAACAATGATACTATTATTTTCCCTGGAACAGACATTAAGCTAACAGTTCTGTAATTACTCATGTCACCTTTTGATCTCCCTTTATGAATTGGAGATATATTCACACTTCTCCATTCCATAGAGACCTCCTCTGAATCCAAGAATGCTCTCATACTTACAGCTAAGGGTTTGCTGAACTCCTTTGTCCATCCTCAACAATTTCTCCTCCACTTTCCTTTCGGTTATCACAAGGACATTTAGCTCCTTGTTAGTTTGTTAAACTTTTAGCATCCCCTACCCTAAAGAATTCCTTATGTGTGAATGTAGATGCAAAATACCTATTCAATTTGTCTGCAACCTCAGTAGGGCCATGAACATGAATTGGCCCAATGTTATTCAAACCCTTCCTTCTACTGTTAATATAAACATAAGTCTTTGCTGTTTTTCTTTGTCTCTAGCAAAGAATACATTCGCATAATGTGTTAGCTTGCCTAACTTCCTTTGTGACTTGATTACAGACTAATTTATAAAATGTATCCCCAGTTCACAAAGGGGGATCAAAGGGTGACACGAGTAATTACAGACCAGTTAGTTTAACTTCTGTTCCGGGTAAAATAATGGAGTCACTGGTTAAAGATGCATTGCAGGATCATCTAGACAAGACTGCAGCAATAATTCAGACACAGCATGGGTTTGTTAAGGGAAAGTCTTGTCTGACAAATTTAATAGGATATTATGGTGTGGTTACAAAGGAACTGGATACAAAAAATAATTTTGATATCATATATTTGGATTTCAGGAAAGTTTTTGACACTGTTGCACATGGAAGACTATTGTACAAATTGGAGCAGAATGGTATTAAGGGTAAGTTGCTACAATGGATAAAAGGATGGTTGAGTGGGAGAAGACAGGGTGGTAATTAATGAGTGCTGCTCTTTGTAGACTAATGTTAAAGTGGAGTCCCACAGGGTTTGGTGTTGGGTCCTCTGTTGTTTTGTATATTTATCAATGATATTGATGATGGTATATCAGGCTTAGTGTCGAAGTTTGCGGATGATACAAAGGTTGGTAGGGTTGTTAATGACAGCAATGGCAGTGTGCTATTGCAACAGGATCTAGATAATTTGGGCAGATGGGCTAAGAACTGACAATTGAAGTTTAACCTTGACAAATGCAAAGTACTGCATATGGGTAGAAGTAACCCCAGAGAAACGTACCAACTGTGTACTACTACTACACTTAAGGTGGTAGAAAATGAAAAAGACCTGGGAGTAATTGTGCAGTCAGATATGAAGTTTTCTGAGCAATGCAGACAGGCTGCCAGGGCAGGTCATGAGGTTTTGTCAATGATATATAGGAATTTTGCTAGCAGGGAAAAGGCGGTGATTGTCCCTCCCTCTGTATAAGGCAATGGTCAGGCCGCCCTTGAGTACTGCGTACAGGTCTGGAGGCCTCATTTTAGGAAGGATGTAGATTTGCTTGAGCGTGTACAGAGAAGGGCAACAAGATTGGTGAGGGGAATGAAGGGATCCTCTTATCAAGAGAGGCTTAAGTTCGACAAATTGCAACGGCTGGAGACTAGGCACCTGTGTGGTGATCTGATTGAGGTGTAAAAGGTCTTGAATGGATTCAGCACTCTGAATTCTGATGGGATCCTTCCACTTGTTCAGATTACAAACCTAAGGGGGCATAAATTCAAATTAAGAAAAGACAGAGGTAGAATAGATGTGCGGAAATTTGCCTTTAGCCAGCGGGTGGTTAATTACTAGAACAAACTTCTATCTGTCATTGTGGAAGTTGATACCTTAAATGTGTTTTTTTTTTTTTTGGCTGATGCTGTATAAGCTCATACACTTGCTTTCTTGCATCACATGCCACTACTACTACCTAATTTACCATAAGCTACTGTATCACCTGATAATTTAAATGCATTCCATACACTTTTTCTGTCAATAATTCATCTAACATCCATTTAGGTCTAAGCCTTGAAGATGAATTTCTATGTTGGTGTGAAAAGGCTAGTAACTTCTTTGATTACTTCCCTGAATCCTTCCCATTTAGAATTTGTTGTTGATAACATCAATTGGCCCCACTGCACACAATTTAAAAGCTGTCTGAGATCTCTGTAGTCACTCTTATCAATGTAAGAGCTTTACCCTTGACAGTATTTATGTCTTTAATTAAATCCACATTAGTACACTGTGATTGTTGCCACCCAGTGGGTCCTTTACCTGCAGATTCTTAATTCATGAAGAATCATTACTGATAACTACATTAAGAGTAATGCTTCCCCTTTTTGTCCCTCTAACATGCTGCTGAAGAAAACAGTCATCCAAGAAAGGCTTGCTAGTATGTGAGTGACCATCTGGAAAGCTAAAATCCCCTCATTATAAGACATTCTGCTTTACTGGCTCACTCTATTTCTCTATATAGCTGTTGGTATTCTCATCAGTCATTAGGCCTATAACCCACTCCTGCTCAATTTTGTTTTCCCAGTGTTTATATCATACCAAACTGATTCAGCAATTCACTTGTCAGCCAAGTTAACTGGATGTACTACCTTAGATTTAACATGCTTCTTAACTAAAAGCATGACCTCATGTTCTGTCTCTATTGTATTCCCCTAATCAAATTCAGCATCACTTATGTCTGTGTGACACATCTCCACTATTCCTACAATGTCTGCCTTTGAAAACTTAATTTGTATTTCAGATTCATCAAATTTATGTACAATGCTCCTAGCATTAGTATACATTTTTTTTTTTTGGGGTAGTTGTTGGCACATCAGCTTCTGTGGCCATAGTGCACCTCCCCAAGGTTTTTGCAGTACTTTGATCGAAGCCTGAGCTGGGATTTGAACCCGCAACCTTTGGGTTGCCAGGCAGGCACTTTACCCACCTGGCTAGCCCGGTCAGAATTAGTATACATGCACATGTTCTTACTCTTAGCTATTCCAATGCATCCCATGTATTCATTTATTCAATGATGATCCCCAACAGAGTCTGAAATCCCAGACATGTTTTTTTGTGTTAGTTTCCAGGCTTCTGCATGTACCAATAGTAGAAATGCATGAATCATTTTTATAGCTGCCGTGATAGCATCAGCAAATATTCTTGCACCTGTTCTATTCAAGTGTATCCCATCCCTGTAAAAACATTCTCTCTTCTTAACAAGCACAGCATACACTGAGAAAAACTGACTGCATAAGCCTTGCACATTCTCTCCAGGGCTGAACTGATTGACAAGGATCTCAACATATACTCCCTCTTATTGTGTCTGGGCAGAACTGCAGACACTCAAATTCAATCCTAACTTGTGACTTTTTGTCTTCATTGCCAATAATGATGCTCTAGAAGCTCACATAGAGAAAATAATCTATCTTGGTTAAAAATAGAATACATATAAGATAATTCTTGAATGATGCTTGGATCAAATGTTGTTTTTTTTTGTTTTGCTTCACATAATTAGATGTTTTTTCTTGGAAGATTTGTTTCTTATGATCTTGGCCCTTAATTGTTGATCATGTCAATTTTTATGCTTGATACTTTCTTGATGTCAATACAAAGTACTTGTAGGTGTTAACATCTCCTATGCATCTTGCATTTCTCCCAGATTTTTCTGTTCTGTATTACAATTGTGCAATTTAATGGTGAAAGGTTTTTTTTTTTGCAAGACAGACTGATATTGTCTACTCATAGGACATTGCTGTCAGCAATCATAAGTTTGTTTCCAGGTGCACTTTGAAGTTGTAAAACTTCAAAAAAAAAAAAAATGCATGTTGATTTCTTCACATCAAGAGTTGCAGTGGATTTATTTTCATACAGCATTTAGTAAATTATAGGTTGGTAGAAGTGCATTGGTAGCAATGAACTCTACATCACAGAAAAATGGACTGCAGTGAGAGATGCCAGTTTAATGAAATATGCTCTTTCTCAGATTTCTAACATATTCCTTTACTAGATTCATCATGATTAGTTATACAGTAGAAATAAAGATTAGATAGGTGCTAATATCCTTCCTTGTATAAATACTAGGGTGCAGGAGTGATGTTAAGACATTAATGATCAAACTACATCTGCTAAAAACCTAAGGAAAGGCATTTTGCTATAATTTAAACAAATCTTTTAAAAAAGAATATTATTTGTTACACATTTCTTCAAATTTTCAAAACTGACACTGCTTTCTGAGAGAGAGTGCTTTGGCAATATTTTTACATTTCACAAAATTTTTCACATACAGTGTGACCCTTATTTCCAGACTCTGCTAATTTCAATAAAAAAACTGTTGCTATTTACAAAAATTTTGCCATCCTTAATCCATTTAACTAAGCTATTTCTTACTGCAGCTTAAACAATTTTGTCATTGTCATTTGCTGTGAAGAGGGAAAGCAAAATTACTTTTGAAGTAAAAATGTGCCAGATTAAAGTAAGAAATAGCCAAATCAGCCTGATTCTGCTCATTGGAAGTATAAATTACCATTTTGTAGTACAAATCAGTTGTTGTTGTACTATGTAGTTATTTAAAAATTCAAACTTTATCTGGTATTTTCCATTGCTTTTCAATACTTGAAATTGCAAACATTAAGATTATAAAAACAGCTTTTCTGTTTCCAGTGTTCCTTATTTATAGTATTAAAAAACTTTGCTGTCTAAAAATTCAGTAAAGGGATTAACTATGTCAAAATCTTAATAGATATATATAATATTTAAGCAGAAAGTAGTTTATATTGCCAATACAATGCATATTTTTTTATATAAATTTCCTATTTCTGTTACTCCTGAGGTTTTACCAAAAACCCATGTGCTAGCTCAGGTATAGGAGAAAAAATCAGCAAAATAATGGAAAGAAAGGCACTTTTTAAGACAGTTCCACACACACACCAAAAAAAAATGCATTTTAGGGCATTTTGCTGGAATTTTCCCCCTCCTGGATTTTAGTAATAATATCAAAATTCTAAGGTCTTATCATTTTAAAAGAATGTAACAGCCATTTTTCTTAATTTTTTAAAAAATTCAATTTAAGTATCATTTTGATACAACCATATTTCTTTACATAAACATCTTAAAATTTGTTTTCTTATTTTTGCTTATGCATACTTTTGTAGGATAATGTTTTTATTTAAGAAATTCCATTTACTTTTGTATATCTTTGCTTTTGCTTATGATTTAAAAATGTTTATTTTCTCAACAGCATCAAGAAAAAGACAAGAATTGCACTTTATCTTAATCAGAACTTGCACTTCAGGAATTGTTTGTACAGAAGACCTTGCCACTTATTGCATGTCATCCACTGCAGTTGACTTTTCTACTCACTAAATCATTGTCTAATTCAAGAAATGTTTTAAAATATGTAAATATAAAATCACTGTAAAAGATTATATAATAAATATTTGTACATCTTTTTAATATCTAGAACTATTGTGTCATTATTTGAAAAGTGTGCCTCTGGTTCTAGATGTAATAATAGCACTTATTCTACTTAGAGGAGGGAAAGGTTTTCATTATTTTATTAATTAATTGTCTGCCATGAAGACAGCTTTTTTTTTTTTAAAGAATTAGGGCACATGACAAAAGATTTAATACTGTGCACAGACAGTATATTCTTCAACATAAAATGAATCAATGACACAGGCATGCAGTCACCTATAAGTACTTTACATTATAATAATAATAAAAAAAAGTTTTATATGAAGACATTCTATTAGCCACATCTTGCAGTGAAAATAAGTGTAATTGTGAAAAAAAGTTCTAATTAGAATCTTAAGTATTGGTTACTTATTTTATAACAACAGTAAAGACTACTTACCAATTTTATTCAGCCCCACCATTGTACCATGCAAAATTGTTATTTTTGGAATGTAACATAAAAAGGTTCACCTTGTCTTTAATATATAATAGAACATTTATTTTGTAATAATAGTTTTTTTTATATTATTGGCATTTATTCGAAAATTATAATCATTGGATAAAAAACACTAAATGCATTTGAACAAGGTCATAGTCAGACTAGTAACTGCTCTCTAGTTATTAAGGGTGGGCTACGCCATTTGTACGTCATGGCCTGTTTTCTGTAACCATGCTTATTCTTCTTCATAATTGAAGCCATGCAAGACAGGACACTTGTAGCATAAAACACCCAGCTGCACTAACTACTTAACATGTTCAAACAAGGCCATAGCCACAGAATAGTAACTATTCTGATCATGGCAGTGAAGAGTGGGATATAGCATTTGTGCTTCAAGGCTTGTTGCTATAAAATTTGCCAAATTAGGCTATGAAAGAGACAGTGATTGGTGAATGCCTCACAGTCCAACTGTTTTACATAGTGCAGCCAATTCTGCATTATATTAAGTAGCTGGGCAACCATATTCAGGCCTTGCTAAATTTGTACAGGAGTTAGGTGCCACCTATGCAAAGTTAATCACCAGATGGGAGGATACTAAAAATACATGTTTACTTTACTTGTTAGTGTTAAAGTCAATTCTAACTTTCCCAAGTGCTTGATGCCAATCAATTTATGCTGTGGCTGGATGGTCTATTGATAATTAAACTTTGAAAATTAAAAGCTTTTCAGTGTCTTTTTGTGATTAACTTTTATCTGTATGTGAAATTAACTATTTCATATACAAATTTTCACACACAGAAGAAAAAAAATTTCATATCCCCCTCCACCTGAGTTATATATATATATACACACATATTTTTTTTTTTTTGATAGGTCATGGTATATACATCCTAATACAGGGAGGGTGAACCAATGGCATGAGCAAAATGCTTGTCGGGAATACAGAGCTCCATAAGATAAACAGCAGTGTTTTCACAAATGAATGCTTTGAGTACTTCCCTCGATCTAATACAGATGGATAAATGCTATCAGCAGTTTAGCATCTGTACTAAGACTCCATCTTTCTTTACTTTGTCAAAGTCCTACACTTCCTTGGCAATACGCAAGCCACTGCAATTGTAAACACAAACAACTTGTAGTCACACAATTACTCCCAGGTCTTTTTCATTTTCTATCACAATAAGTGTAGTACCACACAGTTGGTTGTTTCTCTGGGGTTACTTCTACCCATATGCAGTACTTTGCATTTTTCAATGTTAAACTTCAGTTGCCACTTCTCAGCCCATCTGCCCAAATTTTCTAGATCCTGTTGCAGTAACACACTGCGATTACTATCATTAACACTGCCAACCTTTGTATCATCTGCAAACTTCGATACTCAGCCTAATATACCTTCAACAATATCATTGATAAATATACAAAACAACAGTGGACCCAACACCAAACCCTATGGGACTGTACTAATAACATTAGTCCAGAAAGAGCAGTGTCCATTGATTACCACTCTTTGTTGTCTCCCACTAACCATCCTTTTATACATTGTAGCAACTTACCCTAAATACCATTCTTCTCCAATTTGTACAGTAGTCGTCCATGTGCAACAGTGTCAAACGCTTTACTGAAATCCAAGTGTATATGAAAATTATTTTTTGCATCCAGTTACTTTGTAACCACATCATAATATCCTATCAAATTTCCTGCAATGCATCTTTAACCAGTGACTCCATTATTTTACCCAGAACAGAAGTTAAACTAACTGGTCTGTAATTACTCGTGTCACCTTCAATCCCCCCTTTGTGAACTGGGGACACATTTGCACATCTCCAGTCCATGAGGACCTCACCTGAGTCCAAGGATGCTCTCATAATTATGGCTAAGAGTTTGCTTACTTCCTTTGCCACCTCCTTTATTATAACTGGATAGATCCCATCCACCACAGGTCCCTTTCTTATGTTTAACTTCAACAATTTCTTCTCCACTTTGTTCTCAGTTATTACAAAATCATTAAGCACCCTGCTGCAATTTGATAAACTTGTGGCATTTTCAAACCTTAACTCCTCGTGTGAATGTAGATGCAAAATACTCATTCAGTTCGTTTGCTATCTGAGAAGGATCATCAACAGTCAAACCACTGATATTAAGTGGACCATTCAGATTCATCCCATTCCTTTTAGAGTTTATATAAGCAAAGAAATGCTTGCTGTTGTTCTTAGCATCCTTTACCAAAGATTTCTCGTAATCTGCCGAACCTCCTTTGTGACTTGATTACAGACCAGACTAGCTTATATATTTCATAGGCTTCTGTGTTGCCTGATAATTTATATGCATCCCATGCATTTTTCTCTGCCACAAGTCTCATTGGCCGCCTCCGTAGCCAGGTGGGCACGAGCAGCAGTGCGTAGCACACGCTTCTTGATTAGACCAGGGTTCTACCCATGACTACCAAATACGGAGGATGCGGAAAGGTCAGGGAATGACCACTGCATATCCTAGGAGCAATATGGCCTTATTTGCTAATGCTCCTAAAAATTAAATATACAAACAAACTAATCTCATTAGTTCATTTCACAACCATTTAGGCCTAAAATTTGATGAATTTGAGGTATTGCTCAAAACATCAAAGGCAGATATTGTTGGGATATCAGAGACGTGGTGTCACACAGATATAAGGAATGCAGAACTGGAATTTGGGGGAGTACAATGTATACAGAAAGGATAGACAGAACAGGAAGGGAGGAGGGGTTATGCTATTAGTTAAGAAACACAAAATCCAAGGAACTGAAGCCAGTCAACATTGCTGGACAGTGCAGTGTCGAGTCAGTTTGGTGTGACATAAGCATTTGGAGATCAAAATTGAGAGTAGGAGTGTGCTAAAAACCCTCAGAAACTGTACAGGGAAATAGTGGGCCAGTAAATCAGAGTTTTATAATGGGGGATTTTAATTTCCTAGATATTGACTGGAATTTGTGGGTTGGTCACTCACACACAAGCAAGGCTTTTGTGGATTTATTGGATGATGGTTTTCTACATAAGCATGTTCGGGAGGCAACTAGAGCAAGTAATACTCTTGATCTGATTATCAGTAGTGATTCTTCATACATTAAGAATCTGCAGATAAAGGAACTACTAGGTGGCTTGTTTGTTTGTTATTTGGTTTTTAGGAGCATTAGCAACGAAGGCCATATTGCTCCGGGATATGCGGTGGTCATTTCCTGACCTTTCTGCATCCTCGGTATTTGGTGGTCATGGGCTCGAACCCCGGTCTAATCAAGAAGCATGTGCTATACACTGCTGCTCCTGCCCACCCAGCTACGGAGGCGCCTTTGTTTGCTTTCCAAAGGCAACTAAGATGGTCTGAGACAGCATTTAAATTCTATACAGTGGGACCAACTGATGATGTTACCAACAGCAAATTCAAAATGGGAATCATTCAAAGAACTTATCTTGGAAGTTACTAGGCTTTACATACCAACTAAGAAGTATTGTTCAAGGTTTAGGCCTAAATGGATGTCAGATGAATTAATGAGACATATGGCAGAGAAGAAAGATGCATGGGATACATATAAATTAATGGGTAACATAGAAGCCTATGATATATATAAGCTAGTCTGTTACAAAGGAGGTTAGGCAGGCGAAGGCAGATTACGAGAAATCTTTAGCAAAGGATGCAAAGAAAAACAGCAAAGAGTTCATTACTTATGTAAACTCTAGAAGGGGATGAATCAGATTGGTCCACTGGATAGTGATGGTTCAACAGCTGAGGATCCTGCTCAGGTGGCTAACAAACTAAATGAGTATTTTGCATCTACATTCACACATGAGGAGTTATTCAGGAAGGGGAATGCCAGAGGTGAAGTAAACTCTGGCAGTGAGCTAGATGATTTTATAATAACTGAGAGGAAAGTGGAAGAGAAATTGTTGAGGATAAACACAAAAAAGGCACCCGGGGTGGATGGGATCTATCCAGTTATATTAAAGGAGATAGCAAAGGAAGTAAGCAAACCCTCAGCCATAATTATGAGAGCTTCTTTTGACTCAGGTGACTCAGGTACCCATAGACTGGAGATGTGCAAATGTGACCCCAATTCACAAAGGAGGATCAAAGAATGACACAAGTAGTAGTAATAGTGGCATGTGATGCAAGAAAGCAAGTGTATCAGCCGGGGGGGGGGGAAATCACACCATTCCCTCCAAATGCCTCTCCAGTTCCTCCTTAAATTTATTCAACCTATCAACTTCCACAACGACAGATGGAAGTTTGTTCCAGCAATTAACCGCCCGCTGGCTAAAGGCAAATTTCCGCACATCTATTCTACATCTGTCTTTTCTTAATTTGAATTTATGCCCCCTTAGGTTCGTAATCTGAACAAGTGGAAGGATCCCATCATAATTCAGCATGCTCAGCCGATTCAAGGCCCTATTCCCTCCAAATTCACACCATTCCCTCCAAATGCCTCTCCAGTTCCTCCTTAAATTTATTCAACCTATCAACTTCCACAACGACAGATGGAAGTTTGTTCCAGCAATTAACCACCCGCTGGCTAAAGGCAAATTTCCGCACATCTATTCTACATCTGTCTTTTCTTAATTTGAATTTATGCCCCCTTAGGTTCGTAATCTGAACAAGTGGAAGGATCCCATCAGAATTCAGCATGCTCAGCCGATTCAAGGCCCTATACACCTCAATCAGAACACCGCGCAGGTGCCTAGTCTCCAACCACGGGAATTTGCAGAACTTAAGCCTCTCTTGATAAGAGGATCCCTTCATTCCCCTCACCAATCTTGTTGCCATTCTCTGTACATGCTCAAGCAAACTGACATCATTCCTAAAATGAGGCCTCCAGACCGACCTGTATGCAGTACTCAAGGCATAGCCTGACCATTGCCTTATACAGAGGGACAATCACCTCCTTTTCCCTGCTAGCAAAATTCCTATATATCATTGACAAAACCCCATGACCTGCCATGGCAGCCTGTCTGCATTGCTCAGAAAACTTCATATCTGACTGCACAATTACTCCCAGATCTTTTTCATTTTCTACTACCTTAAGTGTAGTAGTACCACACAGTTGGTATGTTTCTCTGGGGTTACTTCTACCCATATGCAGTACTTTGCATTTGTCAAGGTTAAACTTCAGTTGCCACTTCTTAGCCCATCTGCCCAAATTATCTAGATCCTGTTGCAGTAGCACACTGCCACTGCTGTCATTAACAACCCTGCCAACCTTTGTATCAACTGTAAACCTTGACACTATGCCTGATATACCTTCATCAATATCATTGATAAAGATACAAAACAAGAGTGGACCCAACACCGAACCCTATTGGACTCCACTAATAACATTAGTCCACGAAGAGCAGCACCTATTAATTACCACCCTATGTCTTCTCCCCCTCAACCATCCTTTTATCCATTGTAGCAACTTACCCTTAATACCATTCTGCTCCAATTTGTACAATAGTCTTCCATGCACAACAGTATCAAAAGCTCTTCTGAAATCCAAATATATGATATCAAAATTATTTTTTGCATCCAGTTGCTTTTTAACCCCATCATAATATCCTATTAAATTTATCAGACAAGACTTTCCCTTAACAAACCCATGCTGTGTCTGAATTATTGCTGCAGTCTTGTCTAGATGATCCTGCAAAGCATATTTAAACAGTGACTCAATTATTTTACCCGGAACAGATGTTAAACTAACTGGTCTGTAATTACTCGTGTCACCTTTCGATACTCTTTGTGAATTGGAGATACATTTGCACATCTCCAGTCCGTGGGAACCTCCCCTTAGTTCAAGGATGCTCTCATAATTATGGCTAAGGGTTTGCATAGTTGCTTTTATGCCTCCTTTAATATAACTGGATAGATCCCATCTCCCCAAATTAAAACCACACTCTGTGAATGCCCATTTTTGCCAGCTTTGGCATTTCACAGACACTGTGTGAGTATGTAGTTGAGTACAAGAAATAGATATTACTGCTTACCTGGTATCTGTTAAATGTGAAAAAAGACTGCTCTTAATTCATAATATGTCAAAAAATAAAATATATACAATAATAATGCTGTATATTCGTTTTGAGAATATCAGTACAGGAAGTTACCTGGGTAGATTACTGATAACCATATAAACCATGTTTATTTACCTGCTAGAATACCAGACAATCCTAATGTTAACTGACAGGAGGTTAAGAACAGCTATGGCCATTCTTAAGCCAAGTACTTTTCCACATGGCATGGAAGGGCAATTCTGTGTGTTACACCGAAGCCAGAAATTAAGAAAATTGTAAATATATGTTCTCGGGATTAATGACATAAGGGCTGCCAGGACCAAATTGTGTCTACCTACCAGAGTATCATTATTTGATCTATCAGTAGAGATTCGTAAGTCTTTGGGTTAGAAAAGGAATGGGCTACATGTAACTGCTTAATATTGGTTAGGAAGAAAGAGGAAACTGCTGTAAATTATGGTCATGTTTTATAATATAATCCAATCTGATTCAGGTAATTAAAAAAATCTTCCATATTTGCATAATCTGCAAGAACATTTTTTAAGTGATGGAAACATACTTGATCAGATAATCAGAAGGTAATGATAGTCTATTAATATGTGATGTGCCTTACCATACACAACTGACTGTTGTGTATGGTAAGGTACATCAGGGAGCAATAGGAGTTGCAGGTGAATAAGAGGTGTATGCCCAATCCTTAGTTTCCATAATAATTACTTATTCCATGGTGCTTTGCCAGGAGATAGAGGGCCGTAGCTTTGGGTCTAGTTTTATCTGGTAAAATTGGTTTTCTGCTAACCTCTCCAGATCAGTGACCAACTATCATAACATGCTTTATGGATAATTGGTATATGGAATTTGAAAAGATTGTGAAGTTATTTGTCTGATCTTTCATTTCTTGCTATGCCAGAATGTTCTGGGATCCAGCATAATGTAACAGTCTAGTTAGATTCATTACAGCAAGTAACTTAGAGTGTATGCATTTTATTATAGGGTGAGAGGAGCTTGGCTATATTAAGGTGGGCATGACTGAAAGTTCAGTAATCTGATTGGGAGCTAAGTTGACAGCACAGATTTCAGCAGTGAAGATACTGCATGTACGTGCTATTGGTAATGAGCCAAATGATGAAAGAAGGGAAGCCTGCTGCAGCATCTACCAGAGTATCAGTTTGTGATCCATCATTAGAGATTTTATAGGCCTTTGAGTTAGAAAGGGAATGTGCCATATGCAGCAGCGTAATTTTGGAAGAAGATAAGATATTCTTTCCCCACTGTTTGAAAATAGTCATCATGAATTGCGGTGATACTGATCTAAGGTGGGTCTGGTAATCTTATGTTCTAAAATATATTGCATTTTGATATTCTCAGCCCAAGTCAATTCCTTAAGTCTAAGTGGAGCAGGTTGATTTTCATTTGATTTGCAATTATAAATTGAGTCCCATTTATTATTATATAGGCAATTAGGATAAGAGCAAAGACTGCAGATTTTTGAAGCATACAAGAGTAATGCTTCCTGCAGAGGTGTAATGGCTGTTGTGGGCTTCAGTCTAAAGGCTGTGAACTGGGGAGGTTCTGAAAATCACTAGGAAAATACTCAGAGCACTGTGTTGAATGGTGTAGAGCCATATATTAGAAATACATGATTTAATCATGTTATATAATGATATAACAGATTATAATGATACAGATCAGAGATATATAATGATACAGATCAGAGTGTAGTTAATTTCTTTAAGAAGGTGATTTGAAGATGAGTCGCATGAGTTTGATTTTCTGTCTAGTATCATGCTTAGAAACTTGAACGGTGTGGACAAGAGGAATTGGTACGTTACAATCTATAGATCATGATGAAGTGAATGTACTTTGCAGAAGTAAGTGATGTTGGTGAATTTCTGTTCAGCTAGGTGGCAATCATTGTTAGGTCCAGGATTCTATTTTGTCTATAGCAATTTGGAACTGTTCGACAGTGCTCATGCCCTGTGATTGACAGGAGATGGTTAGGTTGTCTGCATATGTGTAAACTTCAATGGTTGGAAAATCTTGTTATGCTGTTCACTGGGATTGCAAATATGGTTGTACTCAATATAAAGCCCTGCAGGACACCATCCTCTTGAATCTGAAACATTGATAGCATGTTCTGATATCAGACCTGAAAGCTGTGTAATATTTGAGGGAAGTGGCTTCTCAATCCTGATCAATGCATGTCCTTAACAATACCACAATGCCAAGTGGTGTCAAACATTTTTTGGATATTTAGGTTGACCATAACTAAATGCTGTCTCATGATTAAAGCATTGTGGATGTTGGATTCTATTTTGAGAAGTAAACCTAGGGCAGACCTGTTTTTACAGAACCATGTTGATGATTGGATTTTGTGAGTTTATTTATGCATCATCCTTTCAAAGATATTGTCCAAACAGATTGTAGGATCCTGGCCTGATTTTGCTATAGCACAAATTTAAGAGTGATGCCATGAGAGAGGATAGGTGGCTTTTGAAAAGATCCAGTCATAAAAAAAGCAATAAAATGCAGAGATCAGCTTCACACGGATGTCTGAGCATACTGTAGTAAATGCTATCTAGTCTTCCTATGCTATTTGGTCAATGATTTTTTGAGCCCTGCTGAAGTAAAAGGTTGGGTGTACAGAAATAATAACTCACCGTTGGGTGTAAAGAAGTAATAAGTCATCAATTTCAATGTGCTGAAAGGAGGACATATAAGAGGAGGAAGCAGATATAGGATTCTGCTAAAGTCTTACCAGAATTCTGTAATATCTCATCTAAGGGCTTAATGCCCAGGTTTGCAGATATGAAGGGTGGCAGGGTGGTTAATGAGAATAATTGAGGTAAGCTACTGCAACAAGTTCTAAAAACGTTAGGCAGATGAGCTGAGAAATTTGAAGTTTAACACTGACAAATGCAAAGTACTGCATATAGGTGGCAGTAATCCCAGATTAACATACCAACTGCATGGTTAACTACACTCAGGGTAGTGGAGAATGAAAAAGACCTGGGGGTAATAGTGAGTCAGATATGAAATTCTCTGAGCAGTACAGACAGGCTGCCAGGACAGCTCATTGGAATTTTGTCAATGATATACAGGGATAAGGAGGTGATTATCCCATTGTACAAGGCAATGGTGTTAGGCTGCATCTGTCTAAATACAGACAGGTCTGGAGGCCACATTTTTAGGAAGGATGTAGATCTGCTGGAATGGTACCCTTTTGTTCCCCCTCACCAATCTTGTTGCAGAGAGGGACAATGAGATTGGTGAGGGGTACAAAATGGTGGTCCTACCAAGAAAGGCTCTGAAAACTAGTTTCTGGAGACTAGGCACCTGCAAAATGATCTAATTTGAGATGTTTAAAGCTTTGAATGTATTGAGTAAGCTCAATGCTAATGACATTCTTCCTCTTGCTCAGAGTGCACACAGACACACATAAAGAGGTGTAAATTAAAACTGAGGAAGGATGATTGTAGGATAGATGGGCAAAAATTTGCCTTCAACAGGCAGATAGTTGATTGTTGGAACAGACTTCCATCTGTTGGTAGTTTGAATAATTTCAAGGAAGAACTCGACAAACTATTGGAGGGCTGGATAGTTGATGTGGGAAGTTAGATTTTTTTTTTTTTCTGTTTTTTTTTTTCTGACTGATGCTTTATAAGCTTGCTTTCTTGCATTATTTGCCAATACTAAAACTAAAGCATTTGGGATGTAAGCAGAATACCGTATTTCCCCATGTATAAGACACCTTTTTTCGAAAAATTTGGGATCAAAAAACTGAGTGCGTCTTATACAGTGGTTGTAGATTTTTTTACTTGCATTTCGCGCTTATCTTTGCGCTCATTGTTTCACGCTTGTTACCGGTATATTAGGTTACGTTTTGCCACGTTCTGCCCAGAAATGGCTCAGAAAAGATTTTCGTACAGTGCTGAATTCAAGTTATGAGGAGTTGTATGAATTTTATGATGAATAAAACTTGAGTTCAATAACTTTATGTAATGCATTTTTTTTTTCAAATTTCGGGCTCCAAAATTAAGGTGCGTCTTATACATGGGGAAATACGGTAGTTATTTCAGTCTGCTTTGTTAAAATTCAAAGTAATACATCCAGCAGGAATTGAGATTACCTGTGTTTGAATTGAACAGATAATGGGGGAAATGGTCACTGTGAAATGGGTCATTCAGTACTGACCATCCCATGCTTGAGAAAAGAGATACTGAACAGATAAGTCTATGGCTGATGTAGTACCCACTGACAGTTGAACATGATTTGAAGAGCCAGAATTTAATAGAAACAGGTTATGATTATCAAGGAATATCTCAAGTAGCTGGCCTCTTATCCATGGTGGAAGATCCCCACAATGGATGGCTTAACAACTGAAATTGCCAAGTAAACAAACGGATGGGAGCTGTGTGATACATTGTCAAGTTCAGTCTGAGAGCAAGGATAAGATGATGGAATATAAATGGATGTAAACTGCCACAATTTCTGAGGAGGTTTTGTAGGCAAATACGTCTGGAAGGTACAGTAGATTTGACCAGAATTGCAACTCCGCTGCAAACAGGAGTCCCATTGCCCCTATCTGACATTTACATAGTATGATTTGAGAGACGTTTGTGACAATAAAAACCTTTCCTGTATGAATATACCTACTGAATAAATTTCGATAAGTAAATCACTGAGGTAATCAAAATTACTCTGTAGGCTTAGTGCACGATTTTATTTGTTATTTGGGTTTGGTTGAGGAGGAGAAGGAAACTGTTTTTTGAGAGTGGTATGCTTCTACTGTCTTGGGTTATTTTGTCTTTCCTGGGGAAGGTTGAGCATCCTGTTTCCATGGTATCATCTGCATGCAATTTTAGCACTCATCATCGTCTCAGTGAATGTTGACTTCCATACTATCAATTGTGTGATTGCACTTTCTTTCAATTTTCACCAATTTTAGGTTTACTTGTTTCGTGAAAGGTTGAGGTACTGATTGGAGTGTTATTAGTTTAATTTACCATTTGTTTCTGTTTAGTAATAGAACAATTTTTGCCCAGTTAACTGGAGAAGTGTTTGGTTCGGTTGGGACAGCTGTTTGGGTTGCTGCTGAGCACCAGTTTCATAAGGTTGATTAGACACATTTAACAGAATTTGTTTTTGTGCCTCTGGATATGTGACATTGTGCTCAACTCTTTGTAATTCGGGGAAAATGGTAGTGTAAGCTACACAGTCTGCTTGAGAATGCTCCTTAGAACTGCAAATATGGCACAGAGCATCTCCTCGATATGATGTCTGACAATGGCCATACTTCTGGCACTTAAAACAGCAAATGGGATTCGAGAGGTAGGGTTACTTAAAGCTTAAGTAACCAGCTTTGTAGATGGTAGATTCAGAATACTAATAGTAAAAATGATGGAACTGGTTGGAAGCAGGCCGCTCTTGTTTCATCAGACTACACCTTACACAAATCGTGTTTGTTTTTTTTCACTATGCTCCTTGATTATTTCCTCTTCAGTCACAGTGAGCAGGTCCTACTCAGATATAATACCTTTAGAGGTATTTAGAGTATTGTGAGGAGTGACTACTACTGACATTCCATTAAAGTTTGTCAACTTTAATAGCTGTTCACACTGTTTTGATTTTTCAGTTTCAATTAGGTTTGTAGGCTGGGACACTTTACCATTTTCAGGGATCCAACAAGACCAGACATTTTTGTATTAAGAATGGCGACAGGCTGGTCAGAGAGTGCATCACCAGAAAAGTTGGAATGTCGTGATTTTGTATTGCTGTCCACTCTCTCTCTCTCTCTCTCTCTTTAGAACATGAGTCATGTTCCATAACAGCCATAAGTCTCAAGCTTGGAGCCTCTAATGATGTGAATATGTCTGTGTCAGTAGTACCTTGATCCACTCGAACTCCTGGCCCTGAGTGATCTCTTCACCCAGATTACCAGCCCCACCACAGGGAAGGCAGCTGTTGTGACCTTAACCAAATAAAGGTTGGTAAGTATTAGTACCTAAACTAGAATAAAGTAACTTTTCTTCCTTGCTTCCTTCAAATACTTTTTGAAATATGAACGGCTGTCAAATAAGGAAATGTACTAATCACTGTAAATCAAAAGAAAAACTGTGTAGTTACTCTAAGGAATTGCAATTATGTACAGAGAGAATGCTTAGTCAAGCAAAATGCTTAGCACCTAAACCATTCAAATTGTCTTTCACCAAGTGGTTTTATACCACACTGTCCTGCACACCAAATTATCATATGATGAATTATCTTGCATCCAATCCCACTCCCCAGCACCACTGCCCATCTAGTTGTATGTATGTATGTTTATCCTGTTTTTGGTGGCCCCCAGACAACAATTCATCTCTGCCACTAATTCTGTGATGATATATAGAACTCTATAAAATGGGCCTGACATGTGAAATAAGTGTGTTAGTGTTATTTTTTTATTTTATTTTTTTGGTAGTTGTTGGCACATCGGCTTCTGTGGCCATAATGCACCTCCCAAGGTTTTTGCAGTACTTTGATCCAAGCCCAAGGCGGGATTCGAACCCGCGACCTTTGGGTTGCCAGGCAGGCACTTTACCCACCCGGCTAGCCCGGTCGGCATTAGTGTTATGCATGCATGTCTGTGTTAGTGTAGTATTGTGTAGCAGCCATCACTCGGGTAGCTGTTGCCTTGAGCCTGTCCCCAGCAGGAACCTGGCCTGTGTCCAGCACTGTCTTAATATCCACTGGTGAATTACCAAACCAGTGAATATTCTACCCCATACTCAGGTTGCCCAACCCTGGGTACAAAAAAAAAAAAAAAAAAAAAAAACTTCCTATACATCCCCTGTCTGTGCACACTGCACAAAATACCATCTACAAGAGGAAGTGCAATACTTGTCGCACTTGTAATCATCTACAGATAGCTTTGAATATATGCCGTAGTCAATGACAGCAAATAAGATTGACTTACAAAAGTGTCACCTGCAACAATTTCCCAATTGGCCATGCTTTCTGTCATAGTATTCTTGCCATATCCACAGCTTTCTAATTAAAAATTGATTACAAGAAATTACAATACATTGTAATGCAATATATTCATAAAACACTCTTTATAATACAGTGATGTACTTCTTAAATATCATACTTTACAATTTTATACAGAATGATCACACTGATTGTAAACTCCCACTAATGACTACAATAAAATTTGGAATCCACCTGTTTCTAATATCAACAAAGACCTCTGAGTATGAGAACTTTAATTATGACCATCCATTATAATAAAAATAAAAAATAACTGTGTAAGAAACATTTAATACAAATAATTACAACACCAGATCACTCAGTGACTGAAAATTACTAACTGCTGATATATATATGAAGCAAAATGAACAGGTGTATATCAGATGTAGGATTCATTGTATGCACACTTGATTATGTACTGTAAAAACTGAAATTTCACTAGCAATTATGAACTAGGTATACAAGAGGGCTGCTGTGAAGTCAAAACCACAACTAGATTTTTTAATGTATTTACTTTTATCACAGTATCTATTTTTTTTTTTTTTTTTTTGTCTGTGTAGCCCCACTTCTTAATTTTCAGGTAAATCAGTAGCTGTCTCAAGATTGTCAATATGTTTGTTTTGTTTTTTTTTTTTTTTTTTTTTTTTGTAGAAAAAAAGTGTTCCTGCGTAAAAAATTGCAAATTTTGAAATGCTTATGCCCTTATTAATTTCTCAAAACTGTAATCTGCCTTTGAATAATAATATTATTAACAAGTATACCATTTCATGTATTGTATGTATTATATGCAGTATTGCTACATGTTTTAAAGTCACTTCATCAAATTCTATACTAACTAATTCTTGTCATATTAGAACCTATTAGTATTGCATGAATGGTCTGAATATCAACGTTTCCAAAAATGCAGCATTTGAAATTCATTTTAATTACGGGGTCTCCTGTGTTAGTAACAAATTCTGAAATTCAAAAGCCCCATGCATATAGCTATTTTCTGTAATTTTATAAAAAATAAGCAAGCACAAAGTAAGGAGAGATTTTTCAAAACGTACTTAGGCTTTCCTTTAAAATGAAATTTAAAACAGGCACAGTGTCTTTGTTACAACTCTCCTAACAGTTCCTTATTGGAATAATTAAATTAATTAATATTGCACATCACTGACACCTGTGCCATAGATTTCAACTTCTGCATTTATAACATGATGGAAATGAGTTCATCCCATTTCTCTAGATATGGCAGATGGGCTGAGAAATGGCAATTGATTAACCTTGACAAATGAAAAGTAGTAAGGCAGCAGTAATCCCAGAGTAACATACCGACTATGTGGTACTACACTCGGGGTAGTAGAAAATGAAAAATACTTGTGGGGTAACTGTGCAGTCACATATAAAGTCCTCTGGGCAGTGCAGACAGGCTGCCAGGACAGTTGGGGTTTTGTCAGTGATATAAAGGAATATTGCTAGTAGGGATAAGGAGGCAATTATCCCATCGCATAAGGCTACATCTTGAGTACTGCATCATTTTAGGAATGATATAGAGCTGCTGGAATGGGTACAAAGAAGGGCAACAAGATTGGCAAGGAGAAAAAAGGGGTGCTCTAACCAGGAAAGGTTTCATTTTTGCAAATTACAGCATCTGGAGACTAGGCACCTACAAGGTGATCTGAGATGTTTAAGGCTTTGAATGGATCAATCAAGCTCAATGCTGATGGGATTCTTCTTTCTCAGACTACACACGAGTGGGCATAAATTCAAGTTGAAAAAGAATGATTGCAGATTAGACATGTGGGAAGTTTGCCTTTAGCCAGCGGTTGTTGATTGCTTGAACAAACTTCCATATGTTGTGGAAATGGACAGCTTGAATAAATTATAAATTCAAGAAAGGACTAGACAAACAACAAATTATTGGGCAGAAGGGAAAGGTGAAATGGGAAGAGGTTTTTTTTGCTGATGCTGTATAAGCTTGCTGCGAATAGGACAGAAGAAAATGAGAAAACCGAATCCTTTTAGAGTATAATAGAAAGGTATAACTCTTTGTACTTTGTTACTTAAGGTTATTTATTTTTTTAATTCACAGATTGTTTATTTTTTATCAAATAGCTTATAAAATACCAAAATTTCTAATTGCAAATCTAGGTCTTGACGAAATCCACAGAGCCTAGATGCATAAATTTCCATTCATTTTCATATGGAATTCTAATACAAAAAAGAAGAAATGAAATGAAAAATATTAAGGTAACTGAAAATAGTGTCATAAACAAAATCACAAATCAGAATATTCTGGGTAACTTATAGGGTTGCCAACTTAAAACGTCTACAGAAAGGATAGACAGGATTGGAAGGGAGGAGGGGTTATGCTATTAGTTAAGAAACACATAAAATCCAAGGAAGTGAAGCCAGTCGACATCGCTGGACAGTGCACTGTCGAGTCAGTTTGGTGTGACATAAGCATTGGGAGATCAAAATTGAGAGTACGAGTGTGCTATAGGCCTAATGACTCTGATGAGTATAATAAGAAACTGTACACCTGTTTCTTATTATACTCATAGAGTGGGACAGTACATCAGAGAGTCTTATAATGGGGGATTTTAATTTCCCAGATATTGACTGGAATTTGGGGGCTGGTCACTCACACACTAGCAAGGCTTTTGTGGATTTATTGATGATTGTTTTCTACATCAGCATGTTCGGGAGTCAACTAGAGGGAGTAATACTCTTGATTTGATTATCAGTAGTGATTCTTCATGCATTAAGAATCTGCAGGTAAATGAACCACTAGGTGGCAGTGATCACAGTGTGCTGAAGTGGGATTTACTCAAAGAGGTAACGGGAAGGGTTATTGCTTTCATAAAGGCGACTACGATGGACTGAGACAGTATTTAAATTCTATACAGTGGGACCAACTGATGATGTTACCAACAGCAAATTCAAAATGGGAAGCATTCAAAGAACTTATCTTGGAGGCTACTAGGCTTTACATACCAACTAAGAAATATTGTTCAAGGTTCAGGCCTAAATGGATGTCAGATGAACTAATGAGACATATGGCAGAGAAGAAAAATGCATGGGATACATATAAATTAACATGTGATACAGAAGCCCATGATAGATATGTTGATCTGTAACCAAGTTACAAAGGAGATTAGGCAGGCGAAGGCAGATTACGAGTAATCTTTGGCAAGGGATGCAAAGAAAAACAGCAAAGAGTTCTTTACATATGTATAGAAGGAAGGGGATGAATCAGATTGGTCCACTTGATATCGATGGTTCAACTGTTGATGATCCTGCTCAGGTAGCTAACAAACTAAATGAATATTTTGCATCTACATGCACACATGAGGAGTTATTCAAGAAGGGGAATGCCATAGATGAAATAAACACTGGCAGTGAGCTAGATGATCTTGTAATAATTGAGAGTAAAGTGGAGGAGAAATTGTTGAATATAAATACAAGAAAGGCAGCAAAGGAAGTAAACAATCCATTAGCCATAATTATGAGAGCTTGCTTGGACTCAAGGGAGGTACCCACAGACTGGAGATATGCAAATATAACCCCAATTCACAAAGGAGGATCAAAGGCTGACACAAGTAATTATAGACCTGTTAGTTTAACTTCTGTTCCAGGAAAATTAATGGAGGCACTGGTTAAAGAAACACTGCAGGATCATCTAGACAAGAATTCAGATATAGCTCAGACACAGCATGGTTTTGTTAAGGGAAGGTCTTGCCTGACCAATTTGATTGGATACTATGATGAAGTCACAAAAGAATTGGATGCAGGGAATAACTTTGATATTATATATTTGGATCTTAGAAAGGCATTTGATACTGTTGCACATGGAATACTGCTGCACAAATTTGAGCAGTGTGGCACTGGTGGCAAATTGTTGCTATGGATAAAGGGATGGTTGAGTGGCACACAGAGTGTGGTAATTAATGGACACTGCTCATCGTGGACTAATGTTATTAGTGGAGTCTCTCATGGTTCAGTTTTGGGTCCATTGTTGTTTTCTGTATTTATAAATAATATTGATGATGGTATATCAAGCTTAATGTTCAAGTTTGCAGACGATACAAAGGTTGGCAGGGCTGTTAAGGACACTACTGAGGCTATGCTGCTGCAACAGGATCTGGAAAGGTTGAGCAGATGGGCTGAGAGGTGGCAAATGAAGTTTAACATTGACAAATGTAAAGTACTACATATGGGAAACAGCAACCCCAGAGCAGCGTATCAACTCTGTGGTATTACACTGACAGTGGTTGAGAATGAAAAGGACCTGGGGGTAATTGTGCAGGCAGATATGAAGTTCTCTGAGCAGTGCAGATGGGCTGCAAGAGTAGCTCATGGTGTCTTATCATGATATACAGGAATTTTTCTAGCAGGGATAGGGAGGTGATTATTCCCTTGTATAAGGCAATGGTCAGGCTGTACCTTGAGTACTGTATACAGGTCTGGAGGCCTCATTTCAAAAAGGATGTAGAGCTGCTGGAACGAGTACAGAGAAGGGCAACAAGGTTAGTGAACGGAACGAAGGGTTGCTCTTACAAAGAAAGGCTCAAGTTTTGCAAATTACAGTTTCTGGAGACTAGGCACCGGCGAGGTGATCAAATTGATCTAATTCAAATTGAGGAAAGACAGATGTAGGATAGATGTGTGGAAATTTGCCTTTAGCCAGCGGGTAGTTGGTTGGTGGAACAGCCTTCCATCCCTTGTTGTGGAAGTTGATAGCCTAAATAAATTTAAGGCTCAGCTGGACAGGTATTTCGAACTAATGGAGGGGTGAAGTGGAAGGTTTTTTTTGGTTTTTTTTCTGGCTGATGCTGCATAAGCTTGCTTTCTTGCATCATATGCCTCTACTAATGCTAATGCTTTCTTGTATTATTTGCCACTACTAATATCATGAACAAATTGAATCATGGCATTGATAATAATCATCAACATAATGATTGTACATAATCCGGTGCTTTATGATAGCAATCAGTTCTGGGATACTATTCTAGACATTTCTATAATTATCTCATTGTATTCTTCAAATGAAAGGATAATGAGCAGAAAATACCACTGTTGAAGACAGGAAATTTTGAAATTAACCTAATTTTTGCAAAATAATTAGTTTTTTTGCAAAAATTAATTAAATTGAAGAGTAATGGAATTTGTGTATCTGTAGTAATTCATGAGTGCCATGAACACATATGTCTAGAATGCTATGTGGTTTTTCTATCAACTAGACAATAATGCACCTTTGTGGTATTTAACCTCTGACTAAACCATAAGCACTATGAGGTCCACTTCAATTTCTTGACTATCTTATTGCGAGCGAGCTCTCCAGCTGTTGGGGAATCCTGGGAAGTGTCACTCAAGTAGCAATGCGACTACCATTTTATTATATCTTGTGCATATTCAGATTTAGACCACGAGAGTAAGAGCCATTGCATGCCCACAGCTATCTGTGGCAAAAAAGGGATAGGGTTTATCATGAAAGCAAACCTTTCTTCAGTTATGTAATATAAAGGATTACTGTCCTTCCATCCAGGATATTAATCCTTTCTACAAGGTTGATGATGCCCACAACCAGTTTGTCACAATATGGTTGGGCATTGTCAGCCTTGTAAGATGAAATTTGTCTCCTACTGCACCAGCATAAGTCTCGCATAAGGATCCAGGATTTCATCTGTTTACCTCTCTGTGCAATCATTGCATACCCCAAAAGTATATATAGGTTGGTATGTCTGCCCAAAGAGATCTGGCCCAATATTCAAAACATGCTCTATACAAGCATTTCCCAACCTATAGTCCTTAGACCACTTGTAGTCAATGTAACTTATGAAAGTGGTTCATGGCACTTGACAAATAGAAAAGAGCTTTTTTGGATAAGCAACAATCCCATTAACAGTGATGGGAAATACACCTGTAACAACCTAACATATACTACAGATATTAAGTATGAGTACATAGCATTGTATTTAAAAAAAATAAATTAACATTTTTGTATGCATAGTTTAATATTTTTTGTGGTCCGCAGCCTCTACCTCAAAGATAAAAGTGGTTTCCATCTTGAATATAAAAGTGTACCATATCTGGAAAAAAAAAGGTTGAGAAATGCTGCTCTGCAAGATCGAGGTGTTAATATATACAATTTGTTACTTAAGTGATTGCCAAACTTGTTTGACAGTTTTATCAATTTTGTTTTTCTCCCAATTGTTTTAACATTTAATCTTTGAATTCAAATTAAGTGAAATATTCAGAAAGGAATCTGCTTACTGAGAAATGAAATGATTGTAATCATAGGAAAGTAATTCTCTATGTGGCTCACATTAAGAATAGCTTTTATCTACCAACAGCTTAATTATATTGATAGAAATGTATAATTTTTTTTTAATGAGAACCACATGAAGAAAAACAAAAAAGATGTTTTATTTGAAAAGGCAAGTTTTAGGTATTGATACAATTTATTTAACAATACACTTAGCACAAGTAAACATTTGAAGAACTGTCATCACCTAAACATCATCCACTGTACATGTACAGACAAGTATCGATAGAAAACCAGACCATTTTATAATAAATACACTTTTAATATTTACAAGACACAAGGACATTTCCTAACCACCTGTGAAGATACAGGGGGTTGTAATTGTTAAAACTGTAATTCCAAAGCTAAATAATTTTTCTTCTGAAAATATGCTGTTTCAGAAGCTATCATACTGGGTCCATAAACTTCTTTATTTAGTATGAATACAATAGATTTAAAGTAAATTGCTCAATATTGCCATATTTTATGTTTATCAATGAAAGTTTTTTTTTTTTTAAAGTTGCATTGCCAAATAAGAACAGAGTGATGATAATACATTTTTCACAAACCATTTTGAAATATTCCTGATGGCTTTATTTGTCTCTAGAAATCCAACAAAGACAATTTTAATTTAAAAAATAATAAAAAAATATACAATAAGATTATGCCACAATGAGTACTGTGATGTTTTGGGCAAATAAGGAAAAATGTAATTTAAAACTTTATTACAGTAATATTTTGTACAGTAAGGTTAAATTCTAGGTATAGAACTATATTAAGCAGCATATGTTGAGATCAGCACTGTGTATTATATTCTTTAACAAGTCTGTAAATGTCTTGTAGTTTTTGAATGAATGATATATATATATATATATATATCTTGCAGTTGAAATCAACTGGTTCTTAAATAATTCTTTGGAAGGGTCCATCATTTTCCCTTTCTAACGTATGAAAACAGTGTGTTGTATAAAAATATCTGGGTTTAAAAATCAATGTGCTTTTAGTAAAAGTGAAGGAACAGGTATGAATTTATTACAAGACATGTATGTTGTGTACTCTGCACAGTGAAATTATTATTACTAGTAGAAATAAAATAAATTTTCCTTTATACTCTGTGTTGGGACAGATGAGTTACAACTTCAGTGTAACTTTTGTTTTTGTAGCCAATATATAAGTACAACAGTTAAGGAGCTGCACATATTTTGTAGCAATATGGGCTCTGTCTATCTCATAATATGTGCACTTGTGTTCATATGCACTGCCTCTAGACTGCACAGCCAGTTTCATAATTAGCTATTGTTAAAGATTTTCCAATATAAAATGAGAGTAATTGTGACCAACCGAAAATGCACCAAATGTTATTACTTATAAAGACTACAATTTGTAAAACTTATTTCTCAGTATGATTACACTAAGTTAAGTTATTTGACACCCTTGTATATTGCTAAAAGATGAAGACACTGAATGTTTATGAAGGAATAATTTTGGAATGTTCCAATACTGTTCAGTTCCCTAATAATGAATTATCTATAATTCAAAATGTACCTGTTAGATCAAGCCTGGCCAACCCGTGGGCCACATGCAGCCTGCCACATTATTATTTGTGGCCCGTCAGATGATTTTTATACTGCTGACTACATCATTGAGAAATCATTCACTAGCTGCACTATGCATGATAAATAACAAGAAATATAATACTAGACCAGTTGTACTTCCCCGAATCCCCACCACTCCTTCCCTTCTTCGAACCACGTTGCATCACGGAAATGCCAGGTAGGGAGAAATCGGTCCCGAACAGTATTCGTATCTTCTCACACCAGTTGAGTGAACTACTCAATAGGTACAAGTGAAAAGAAGACTGGACATGCCGAAAGGAATAAAACGTTTTTTAGAAAAGTATTTCTAGTGGGAAAAGTTTAAATAAGTAGTGCAGATGCACTTGTTGTCATTAAATATATCTAAAATTAATAGATTTATTTAATTAATAGATTTATTTTTGACCTTTCAGAATAAATTCAAATAAAAAAGAAGGGCTTCAGAAGAAAACAGATGATTCAGCGACCATTGGGAAGACAATTACTTCTTCACAGTACAGAACTCCAGATTGACATGTTTGATTTGCAGAGAGACAGTTGCTGTATTTAAGGACTACAATGTTAAAAGACATCATGAAACGAACCATGGCGAGTATGTGAAATTCAATAAAGAATTTAAAAAAAAACGTAAGTTGGCTGCTCTTAAATCTGAATTAAAAGACTCAGCAAACGATGTTTAGTTCTTCTTTACAACAATCATCTAACATTGTCAAAGCAAGCTACTCTGTCGTACTGTTAACTGCAAAGAAAATGAAGCCATTTTCAGATGGGGAATTGGTGAAAGAGTGTTTGGAAGCTGCTATAAAAGATGTTTTGCCCAATAAAAGTAAAATATTTTCAAGCATAAGTCTGTCACATCAAACAATATGTCATCGCATTAGTATTTCAGCTGAAGTAGTGGTGACTGCAAGATTGGATTCAAGAATTCAAAACTTATTCTTTAGCATTCGACGAAAGTACGGATATTTCAGACACATCAACTTGCAGTATTTATTCGTGGAGTTAACGATTCTTTCCAAGTGACAGAAGAAATGCTAAACCTTTTAAGCTTGAAAAACGCCACTAAAGGTGAAGGTGTTTTCCAAGCAATAAAAAAGTGTTTGTTCGACAGTAGTTTGCATTTAGAGGTGCTTTCCAGATTAACAACAGGTGGAGCACTGGCTATGTTAGAGAAAAATAAAGGAGCTGTAAAGTTGTTTATGAACAAGTTGGAGGCAAGAACCATTAAAACCATTGATGTTTTTGTGATACACTGTGTGATACATCAGAAAAATTTATGAGCTCAAGTGTTGTCTATGAACCATGTAATGGATGTGGTTATGAAAACAGTAAACTACATTCGATCGCATGCACTTCAACATCACCAGTTCAAGGAATTCCTGAACAAATTATGTTTTGAATACAGTGACATTGTGTATTTTACACAATGTAAGATGGCTGAGTCACGGAAAATGTTTAAAACGATTTTTTGAGTTAGGGAAGAAATCAAAATCTTTATGAACGAGGAGAAAGTACCAGTTTCTGAATTAAATGATGAAGAGTGGTTGTTGGGCCTATGTTTTTTGGTAGGTATAACCAAAAAAATTAACCAACTAAACAAGGAGTTGCAGGGAAAGATAATTTAATTACCGATGCTTGTAATCACATCAAAGCATTCCAAATGAAATTATTGCTATTTGAGGGCCAACTTAGAAATAACAATGCACAACATTTTTCATTGTTAAACGACTTCAAAAATGGTCGTCACAGGAATTTCTCGAAGTATGCCAATGAGATAAAAAAAACTTTCAGCAGCATTTGATTGTCATTTCTCAGAATTTGCAAAATATGATATAAATTGTTTGAGATATTTTGTTCTCCCATTTCACTTGATGTTTTCACTGTCCCAGAAACTCTGCAGCTGGAAGTAACTGATTTACAGTGCAACAATGAATTAAAACACACTCACGCCACGACATTAACTTTTACAACACTAATGTGACAGAGGAAAAGTATCCAAAATTAAGATTTTTTTGCTCAAAAAATTGAGCACCTTCAGATCCACATACATTTATGAAACTTTCTTTTCAAAAATGAAATTTATTAAAAGTAAACCTTGACCTTCAATAGCAGATGAAAATCTGGAAAATCAATTAAGATATGCAACTACCAATATTGAAGTAGATTTTTAAAAAATTGAGTGATCTACCAAAGCAAATATCTCATTGATGTAGATATATAATAAAAATGAATGAATAAAATAAATTTTTATGGCATTTGATTTTTTATTTTTAAAAGATTGTTTTATTTTATGTGTGCCAACGGAAAATTGTAGTTTGTAAAGGTGGCCCGCAGAATGATTTGGGTTGGCCAGGCCTGTGTTAGAGCTGCACAATGAATCATCATGGCCAGAGACAGCTAAAAAGAGGTCTGTCAACCTGCAGCATAACTTTTCATGAAAACAGAGATGGAACTATATTGAAATTTTTGTTCTTTTGCTCATTTCTGTTTAGCAAAAGACTCAATACTTAAACAGGTCTACACATTCTCTTGTAGTCTTCTGAAGTGAAGAAAAGGTGACAATATTGGGTACTACTCTTAATAAGTTTGCTGACATCATACTGGTAAATAGTTTCATAAATCTGAAAAGAAAATATGTTCAATCTGAGCAGAAGCAACTGTTATCAATAAAGGACTTACCTAAAATGATTGTATCCATATCTTCTGTATTATCATATAATCACTATGAAAAAGTAATGCGTTCTGGTTCTTTAGTATAGTTCATAATTTTGCTAAATTCAATTTGTCTCAATAATGAAGTTGCAGTTAAGTAAGTCTATTATTCTATGTACAGAAGCTAAAACATTTATTGTAAGATATAAAAATTTAATTTCTTGGGAGAAATAAGTATGACAGAATAATTCTAATTATAGTTTAAAAAAAATTGCATTCTACATAAATTTTTTTGATCAAAAATTAATGAATTTTAGCATTAGTATTAGTAGTAGCAAATGATGTAAGAAAGCAAGCCAGCTTATACAGCATCAGCCAAAAAAAAAATATAATAAATAAAAAATCCTTCCCACATCACCTGTTCATCCCTTCCAATTGTTTGTATAATGTTATTCCTTTAATTTATTCAAATTACTCACTTCACACAACAAATTGTAATTTGTTCCAAATCAACCACCTGCTGGCTGAAGGCAAACTTCAGTAAACTTCTGAAGGCAAACTGTACACAATTATCCAGCAACCATCCTTCCTCAATTTGAATTGATGCCTCCTCATATAGTAATCTGAGCAAGGGGTAGAATGCCATCAGCACTGAGCTTGCTCAATCCATTAAGCCTTAAACACCTCAATCAGATCACCTCACAGGTAGCCAGTCTCCAAATGCTGCAATTTGCAGAACTGAAGCCTTCCTCAGTAAGAGCACCCTCTGTTCCCCACACCAATCTCACTACCATTCTCTATACTCGTTCCAGCAGCTTTACATTCTTCTTAAATGAGGCCTCCAGGCTTGTATACATTACTCAAGATGTGGCCTGACCATTAAATTATACAATGGGATAATCACCTGATTGCAAAATCACCTACTTATCCCTGCTTGCAAAATTCCTGTATATTGTTGTCAAAATCTCATGAGCTGTGCTCGCAGCCTATCTGCCCTACTCAGAGAACTTCATATCTGACTGCACAATTAACCTGTATTTTTCATTTTCCACTACCCTGAGTGTAGTATACAACACAGGTGGTATGTTAACCTCCAATTACTGCTACCCATATGTCTAATTTTTCTAGATCTTGTTGCAGTATCATATCTTGATTATTGTCATTAACCACCCTGCTCACCTTTCTATCATCTGAAAATTTAGACAATAAGCCTGATATACCTTCAATATCATTTATTAAATGTAGAAAATAACAATGGACCAGCACTGAACCCTGGGGACTCCACTAATAACATTAGTCCACAAAGAGCAGTGTCCATTGATAACCATTCTCTGTCTTCTTCTACTCAACCATCCCTTTATTCATAGCAGTAATTTGCCCTTAATGCCAAACTGCTTCAATTTGTATAGCAGCCTTTTATGAGCAATAGTATCAAAAGCTTTCCCAAAATCCAAGTACATGATATCACAATTGTTTTCTGCATCTAGTTCCATAGTATCCAATCAAATTGGTCAGACAAGATATCTCTTAACAAATCCATGCTATGACTGCAGTATAACTGCATTCCTGCCTAGATGGTCTTGCCTTATTTCTTTAAGCAGCAACTCTATCATTTTTCTTGGACCAGATGTCAATCCAACAGGTATGTAATTACTCATGTCTCCCTTTGATCATCCTTTGTGAATTATGTTATAAAGATAGATGAAAAGTAAAAAAACTACAAAAAATATAATCCAAAAACACAATTATTTTTATGCTGATGCAGTGCAGTCAAAAACTGGCATGAAAATGGTTGGGTTACTGGAATAAACTAGATCATTTTTCCCAAAAAATATATGTGGAGTGAAGTGCTCTTTAATTTAATTTGGATATAAAAATTTGCTTAGCCCAAATAAAACTAAAGATATTTAAAAAACAAACTGATTAAAGTGGATAAAGAAGTTTATTTAAAGAGATCTACAGGAAACAGTATATGCTGCTATTTTGGTGTTATTCCATCCAAAAATCCTATGTGACATTTCTTAAAAAGAGTAGATGGTGGAATGTAATATATTGTCTCTGGTCTTGATCTTGCTTATGCTGTTACCACATGATATGGTCTTGCCATTTTTTTTACTATTTATGATATTGCCCTTGAACAACTTTATAAAATGAATATTAATCTAAAGTGATAATGAAGCAAATAAAGAATCATAAGGTTATTGTGATAATAAAGATTCTAGATAAGTTGTGTGGTGGTGTGAGCACAGCAGCAGCTAGCCACAAGTACCATGTAAACCTATCCACCATATACACTACCCTAAAAAAGTGTGGGGGGGAAGAGAGGTTTGTGAAAATGTTAAAGGTTGTCTAAATTATGGATCTGCTAAGTGTCAAGATATTTCAAGTTGCTAGGAGGAATCCACTTTTGGAAAGAATGAAGTTATTGAATGTGTGGAAAGTTAGAAAGCTCATAGTTCATATGAACAATTGGTCTCCCATGAAGAGGATGGGAGTGCAAGTGTGAGTCATGTACAAACCCCAAAAGGCTGGTAGGCCAAATTTATCAGATGTTTTAAGCTGCAGGGAAAAGTGGGTCATCTGATCATAGGGCAGCTATGTTATAAGCCTTTATGGAAAAAGAATATGTCTCAGATCAAGTCTTTAGTAAAAATGAGACAAGTCCTTTTTATAAGATGGCCAATGGGACTTATATCTCCAAGGAGCAAAAGGCAGCATCAGGATTCAAGGCCATCAAGGATAGGCTTACCTTGAATATTTTTCAATAGCACAGTGGGTGATTTAAGTATATACAATTAATCTAAGTATATAAAATGCAAGAATATGTAATCAAGCCTTTGCTAGTGTACTATTCTAAAAACCTGTGTGCATTAAAAAAGCAAAAACAAATGACATATGCCTATCATTTAGCAAAGGTGTTGTTTATCAACTGGTTGAAAATCAGTTCAGCAAATCAGCTGAAAGAATACCTAGTTAAAAAGAATCTTGCCTTTAAAAGTATATTGTCTTTAGATAATGCTCTTAGTCACAGCCCAGGAACACTGCAATTCACAAATCTGAAAATCAAAATAATATTATTACATACCTGCCATCTTTTACAAACTGAAAAATGGAAGACTTTTAATAAAGAGACTTTTAATAGAGATAGTTTTGGAGCATTCCAGCTTTAGCTGGAATGCTCCAAAACTGCATTCTAGCACCAGCACTGTCTGAATGGCATTTCCAGATTTTTTCTCCCAAATTAATGACAACTAATGTATGTAATCATGAAATGCAATAAACTGTATTCTAAATTTTTCTGTTTCATTTATTTAATTTATCTTTCTGTTCTGTTAAACTGTGTATTATTGCCAAATGCAAAATTCTTATAGTCCATGCTTGGCTGAAGTTGATTATTATTAATGGTATGTCATGCTGTGATGCATTTACACCAGAGCCCTGAACTCAGTGGAGGAGAACAAAAAGAAAACAAAACCTGAGAAAATTACAGAAAAAATAAAAATGTTGCTCATTATGATATGCTACTGATTTATAGCACACCATACAAACTTAGCAAATTGTATCACATCACAATTGCATTTTTCAACAAATTCAAATTAATTTAACCATCATTTAACAACAAATACAACTACAATACATGGCACAGAAACTACTTGATAACCAGTAATAATGATGGTACACTAAACACCTGAGTTGTTAATGCTAATTAACAAAAAAAAAAAAAAAAACACACACACACTCAAATTAAGATTTAAAAGTTAAAATCTTTATTACAAAAATCAAAATATGTAAACATACCTGAAAAACATATAAGCCAGATGTATATATATTTTTTCACTTAACGTTGTAAACACATATTGACACAAAGTCACTACACTTAGGCTAAACGTGAGCAGAGTCCTAACACTGGCTTTTATTATTAAATATTGTTAAATTTGATATTCAGTAACTGGAAAAAAAAAAAATAAAATAAATAAATAAAATAACATACCTGAGTATTTGAAAAGTAATAATTGTCACTAAAAAAGCAGAATAAAACTAAACTTATCAGTAAATGTCTGATTATGTGAAAATTTAGACTAAATCAGAAGGGCTGGCAGGTATGTTCTTGCCTTGAAACACCACAACACTCATACAACCAGTGGATCAAGAGAAAAAATACAGTTAGGTTTTTTTTCTCTTGATAACCAGTGGAAGCAAGATTCCGATGCTTTCAATATTTTCAAAGAATTTAACCATTGGAGGTGAAGATTTTGTTGATATGAGAGAAGATGAGGTAAATAAGTTGTTTGAATCTCATTTTCAAGAGCTAATGGACATGGAGTTTGAAACTTGATAGGGAGAAATGAACATGATGCTCTGGAGGAAGAACTTACTAAGTCAATGTTAACTGTGAAGGCCATATCCAATTTCCCTCACAAGACATGAGTTGGGATTCAATGCACATTATTAATATGGATCCCATAATGGAGAGAAGTTTTAAATTTAAAAGAGAACCTGAGGAATTATTGAAAGATTTTTATAAGAAAAGTAAACAGAAAAAATCAATAAAAAAAAATCAAAATCAATTTCTGCTTTGTGCTGAACTTTCATCATCTACATCAAATATAATTAAGCTGGATGCTTAACTTTGTTAATATTTTAAAGGCTAACTTTCTGTTGATATTTTATTATACAATTAAAGCAGGGTATTTTGCTGCAGTAGATAAAGTAAAATAAGTTTATATGCTTTGCTGCATTCAATCTTCAATCAGAGGGATAAATTTTTGCCCATTGAAGATATCAGTACCAAGTGCTAAGGCTTGGGACTGTGTTCAACTTAAAGAAAAATACCATTATCTATGCTTCTGCCTAAGTTACTAATATTTAAATTGTAATGCATTGCTACCTGACCAGGTGATTCCATTATACATATAAAAATCTTGAGACACCACCTGAACAGCTATTTTGAACTTACTAGTTTCTCAGCTGGCCCCTATTATCCACAGTTTGTCATACATTCGCTAACAGAAGCCAGCTAATGAGAAGCTAGTAGCTTCAAAATAGCTGCCATGGAGGCATCTCAGGTTTTTAAATGTATAGTTGAATCACCTGAACAAGTGAGGACTTAGTCACTGTGATGCTATACAATTAAAAAAGATATTAGTAACTTTAGCAGATCCATGGATAATAGTATTTGCCTCTATATTTAACATAAGCTCAATCATTAGCACTGAGTACCTGACATAGGTAGTTGTTGATAAAGTAAAATATCAACAAATAAATTTGCTGATATTTTACTTTAATGCCAAACTTTTTGATGATACTTTATAATATTACATAGTGTGTTCTTAAATATCCTTATAGTATATTTATGATTTTGTTCATTTACTTTGAATTTCCACAGCAATATTCTCACATCCCAATTAATCCCATACAACATTAAATTTATACAATGTAGGTTCACCAAAGGTGCCACTTTCAAGGGATATATATTCCCAGTATTGGATGTAGGTTTGTTGTATTATAAAATGTTAGCTTATCTTTGGTGGACATTGCTTTAATTCTGTAGCGGTGTTAGGTTTTTCATGAATATATTGTTTTTATATTTACTGATCAAACAAATAAAAAATATTGTAAGCCAAAAATATTCAGAGAAATTATACCACTTTTCTTTTGTGAAGATGTGCTGCTTGAATTATTATTTTAAAGTTACTTACAGGAATTTAGTACTTTTATAGGCATATAGTTTGGTCACCTAACTGTAATGGTAGTTTTAAATTCACTTATTACTAAAACTATACAAAATATTTAAACATCCTTGGTTGGTTGAATGAAATCAACTAAAGTTTGGAAATTAACCTTTGCTCATAACCTTTAGTTTTTATAGTATTTTTGTGAAATTGATACTAAAATGTTTATTAAAAGAAGTTGGAAACATCAAAAAAATCTAAGATAGAAATACTATTAGAAAGGGATTAAAAATATATACTTAAGCAGTTGGCTTATTGAAAGAAATAGATATTTCTTGAGATTCTCTTTTACTGAAATATTAAATTAATAATAATCTTGGCAAAAAACAGTAACACTTTTCCAATTTAAGTGAAATTATCTGTATATGAAAGAATGGAGGAATTGGATAGGTGAAACCTTAGTACCAAGGAGAAATTTTTCAGGGAAAAGAGAAAACCTAATACAATTCTAGCTTGAATGAGCTAGGTTATTTTAATGCTGACGCAGCAAGTTATTTTTAAATTCAGAACATTAATGTTTGTAACTAGGTCTACACCTCTTCCCTAGGCACCTCCATAGCCAGGTGGGCAGGAGCAGCAGTGCATAGCACACGCTTCTTGATTAGACCGGAGTTCGAGCCCGTGACCTCCAAATACGGAGGATGCGGAAAGGTCTGGGAATGACCACCGCATATCCCCGGAGCAATATGGCCTTAGTTGCTAATGCTCCTAAAAAAATAAAATCTCTTCCCATCCCCTCCCCACCATCTAAAATTCAGATAGTGGGGAGGGGATGGGAAGAGATGTATGTGGAGTTTATGGAAACTAGCTTTTACTCTTTGGTTGGCACAGAAAAAACTAAAGAAGACAAATTTTTTCTTGTTGCATTCAATATCTACAAGAGTTTATAGCTCCTCTGCTAAGCAGTTAGGGCATTTAAGGAATTGTAAAAACTTGATATTTCAGTCATATGCAGTTTATCTTGAATTTGTATATAAATCTGATTTGAAATTAAAATTTCAGTCAGTGAGATGCTGTCAGCCCCCTAATAGTACTATCCTGATAACCATGTGTATTTTCAAAGTATTTAGTACTCTTGGTAATGCAGCATAATAGATTTATCCCCTTAAAGCTTTGCATCCATATTACATTTATCCCTTTTAAAGCTTTGCATCCATATTACATTTATATTTGACTGGTCCACAAATCAGCTTAAATAAAGTATAGTGACACTTCATGTTATAAGTTTGTTGTGATTCTGGTCAGAATCACATGAAGTATATTCGGTATTTTAATTTTTATATAATTTTTTAAAATAAAATTGACATACAGTAGCTTAAAAATCTGTCACTTTTTGAATATTTCTCCAAGGGTGGTCTATCATACAAGGGCAGAGGGGAAATAGGCTAGCCAGGCTTAAAAAAAAAATACCACGGGTGCTAGATTTATTTAAATATTCCATTATATTCCATTAATAATTTCTTTCTGTTTTTCATAATTCCTAGACTGTATGTTATTGTTACCATGTATTTGCAATAGATAAAATCATTTAATTTTGCAAGACATTCACTATTATTAATTTGTAGTATAGTACTTATAATACAGTAATATGTATTTAGTTTTTAAGGAAATTCAATTTCTGAAATAATATTGCACCATTTATACTGCATATTAAAAATATTGGACAATTTAAACACCCATACTGGATTCAACCAGCAACCTTTATTTTTTAGGCAAGCATATTACTCACCAGACCAATGCAACAGTGTGAGTTCACATTTTGGCTTAATTCTAGCAGCTATCACTCTGTGGAAAATTATCTAATAAAAAATATTGGAATGTGATTTCTGACAATATTTTTAGATTATTTGGTTAGCAAAAAGCATACTTATTTTATTATGCAATCAAAAACTCTTCCAAAATTCACATTGGCATAATTAAAATTTTGTCTTTGATCATATTATGCTATTGCTCACCTGAGCTTGTTGAATATACAGAATACATAATATAAATTACTCCTGAATATTTTAAGCTACACGAATAACTTTATTCGTGTGCCAAGGATGCTGGATTTATGAGGTTCTACCATATTTAAAAAGCAACAACTTCCTTTGTTGGATTTGTAAAGAACATGTCTGTTTCAATTTTTAATTTTTTGGCTAAATATATAATATTTAGCTCAAAAATTAAAAAACACTAATTATAGCATAGTGCTGAATGCAGCAAGTGAATGCTGCATTACATATACAATTTTCTACCCCAACTTCCAAGTTAACTAACAATCAAATAAAATCAAATCATGAAAATAAAAAGATTTGTTTTAACTGCAGGATAATTCTAGAAAACTATATTAAATTTGTATTTTATGTTAGATTGTTTATCTAGCTTGCTACCAATTTTGGCAATGTAAATGTATAGGAATCTCCCCACTGGAAGGGGGAAAAAAATAAATAAGTGGCTATGCCAGTTAATAAAAATATGGCAATGTTTGACAAACTTTGTATATTTTCCACTGTTAGGCCTGTAATTAGAAAATTTAAAACTGCATTTTTTTTTCCATGTTTTGAGGTAATTTTGCACTTTCATACATTATTATTAGAGTTTGATCTTGCCTTTTGCAGTCTTATTGATACAACTCAACATTACAATTTGCTCTTCAGTAAAAAGAGATACCTGAGCTTCAACAATAATAGTGCTTCAAGAATACAATGTATACATCAGGACTAAATTACTTCATTGAAAGCCATTTAACTGATGTGACTACTTACAACAAATTGCAGAGCTATAATACTGTTTCTGTGAACCTCATTTGTTTTCAGAATAATTTTTGATTTACACAAGTCCCACAGAATTTTAATTAAAACACTGAGATAGTCCTTTGCTGTTCCCTATATGACTTAGAATCAAGGATCATTAAATGTTCGCAGTGTGCGTATTAGAGTGGTCAGCGATGTTGCAAGTGAGGTTGCTTGATGCATCAGTGCACTCATATTAGGGGTATTGTCTCCTGTTGTTCCACGTGCTGCTTCAACGGTACTTGTGTAGGCCAGTGCCATGTCCTTCAGCCTCTCTACTAGACAAGTGATTTGAGAAGGTGTGGACATATGTGCCACCACTAATTCACTGACTGTGAAGATACGATCCAAAAGTGCAAGGCATGCTTCCAAATTCTCTTCCATTTTGTCTGAAGTCTCTGTAGTGCTCTTCACAAACAATTTAGAAGCAGTTACAAATTGTCTAGATTCAGCCATAAGGGCTTCTTTCACTGTGGAAAATTTTGAAGCATCAACATCCAGAGTACTACATGTCTTTAAGCAGTTTTGTCCTATGGTTTCTAAATGAAGGACCATGGCAGAAATTTCTTCCTGAACTTGGCAAAATGTTCTGCTTTTATGTATTTCTGATATTGCAGATGAACTATTTCCATGTATTCCATTCTGTTTGTTTGACCCCAATGAAAATTTTGATTTCAGAAGTGAAGTCTTTCTTGGAAGAGAAAGGTGATGACTGAAAAACCTTCCAAGACTTGCAACAGAGCCATTTGGAAGTCCACGTTTGCTGTCGTAGCTCTCACTCCTGTTAAACTTTGGTTGCTGGCAAGAAACTTCAATATGGGATGTCACATTACAATTGATATTATTGTTCACTGAATCTCCAAGTACACCATTACTCATCTTTGGCACATTACCATTGGTTCTGTAATCTTTGTGTTTGAGAGGGGTTATGCCTGGCACCATAATCTTTCTCTGGAGGCCATTATGGTGTCCATTTGGAACAGGGCTACCTGCAAGTTTACTAGGAAGATGTTCTGAATTTTCTTTGGAGGGTGCTGCATCAGGTATTGAAAGGGAATTTGAACTTGGCTCTTCTGGCAATTTCTAGAAAAAAATAAAATAAAAAATAACTGATTTTGCAAGTATTAAAAGTATTAAATATAAGGAAATATTCACATTATACACAGAAGCTGTTGATCAAAATAACTGTAATTACACATATTTTTTTATTAATAATCATCCCTTTGCCTCTACTAGCACATTAACCTGGTTTTCTCTAATATACTCAAATTTAATCTTATATTATTATTCTATATATATATATGAGGTGATTTGTAGAAATAGTATTCACTAATTTTTATCAACACAGAATTACAGAGGAAAATTAAATACATGCTATTTTTAAATTCATTCTCCTATGCATAGTTCTCAATAATTAAACAGCCGCTTGTACATATATCTGTTGTTGGGAAGACATCTGGCATGCTGAAAAACTGCTGCCTATAAAAAAAAGGAACAGCTCTCAAACTTTTTTTTTTCTTGCAGGGCTTCCATTTCTGCAAATAACCAAAATCATAGGAAACTAAACTGAGAGAATCCAGAAGGTGGAGAAATAAATCAGGATGGTTATCAATGGGATAAAGTGGACTCAGTGAGGGAAAGTAGGATAAAATCATTTTCTGAAGTTTGAACATTTTGTTAGAGTGATGGAATGTAATGTTCGCTGGCTGTGGCATTTGTTCTTTCCTACGACAGTATCTGAGAGTTCCTTCAAGTACAGGATATGCAGCAATAAGTCACTGTAGGACGCAAACCATCATGTAAAGTGCTTGAAGAACATTTTTCAGTGGTGGTGTGTTTCCATTGTTTTGAATTTTGTTTTCAGCCCAAAGAAATGAAAATAACTTGTCTGCAATAATATGGTTTGTAAAAAAAACATGCTTTTCAACAGACATCTGGCAATGAGCTATCTATTCATTATTCAGTTCCTTTTCACCCATCTTTCCCACACTTTCATCATTTTTGGATAATCATGAAGAACAATATGCATAGAATTAGCAGGAATACAAGTGGAATGCACCATTTATAAACTGCTTTCTGGCAAGACTGTATCCTCACATTCACTATATGTTTAACTGTATTTTTTCTCTTGTGAGCAAAGAACTTGATGGGATGATTAGATTTTATTCATTTGTACTAAACTTTGCCATTTTCATTGCCTGTAAACCAATAGGAAAACATCATTACACATAAGGAATCCTATGTCATAGCAGAAATTAGTGACCACCAATTTTTGAAAATCATGTGTGTAAATATAAGAGTGAATATTAAAAAAAAATAAATAAATAAAAAAAAATAGAATTTTTGATGCTTAAGCTTTTTCCTCTGAAAAATTACATAATAATGCTTCTATACAGAGTATGGGCAACATTATTCATAATGACCCCATCTTAAAAGACAACATCTAGAATATTAAGCAAGAGCTTAGCTTACTGGAGAGTGACTAGTACTCCCCCCAAGGATTATCTTCAGTAGCAAGGTGGTGTAATAGGTGCAGAGCACCTAGCCCTAATACTATGACATCATATAATTTTAGAATTTTTTTTATTTTGAAAATAAAAATAACTACATGCAATTTTACTTCAGTAATAACTGGATAATTAATGACACTACATTACTGAGCCCTTTTGAAACTTTACAGATAATGTGTATGTACAAACACACACATATATATACACTCCCCAAATTTGGGAAATTCATACAAACGTTAAGTTTGGAAATGCTTCCTTGCAGAGTTACATCCATGTTGCTACTCTTGGTTGTGAGCCCAAAAAACCACTGTTTTATAATTATAATTATTATTATATTCATTTTATTTAAGTAAAATCACTTTAACCTTCATGCATGACTTAAAGGCTAAGAGGGTATGCAATAACAATAATATCAACAAAATAAATACAAACTAAGAAATAGGTAGAATAATAGTTTAGAATCAAGAAGCAGCACATATAGTTATTCCAATGAATTAGTTTTTTCTTGTTTAGTTCAATGATGGTCTGGGAAGTAGATCATCCTCGGTTATCAATGATGTCTCTGGTTGCTGTAAGAACTAACGATCACTCCTGTCTACAGCTGAAGCACTGCAAAAACAGGCCAGCTTGATATTTAGTTATGTATCCCTTAATGGCAATGAATTTTGCAGAAAGTTACACATCACAGACTGATGAACAGGGGAACACACTATAGCCGTTAGTAATTTGTTTATGCTAATCAGCTGTGTCTGAAGAGAATTATACTGGCACTCTCTTCAGATGGTCCATATAAAGAGAATTGAATAAATCAATTGTATTATTTAAGAACATGTGAAGACTGGATAGTTGCAGAGTACAGGATGTAGACAGAAGTTGGGGCGGTCCTGGTCCCTATCTGCTCTTGGAGTAGCTATGATCCTAGTTATTTCAGGTGAGTCGATTTGCTTCATTATCACTTTTGTTAGTATTGGAACATCAAAATATTTATACTGAGCTCCCCAAGGCTCAGAATAAAGGTTGGTATATAGGATTTGTCTGGAGATATGAATGGAGTTCCAGTAACTTTATTCATCCATTTCAGTAGTCTGTGTTCTGCTAAGAAGAATCTCTGACATGGGAGTAAAAGACCATACTAATGAAGCATACAGTGAATTGGTAATTCTGTTGATGAAGAGTGTTTGTTATAAAGATATTGCATAATGAAGACAAGGAAACTCAACTGGGCCATTTGCTGACTTATTGGGAAGGTTTTTATTGTCTTGATCAGATGCTCTTTCTTTATCGCTAATAGTGATATGAGATCATTTGTTAATTGACAGTATTCAATTTTGTTTTTGTATTATCTGAGTGATAATACAAAAGCAAAATGTAAAGTCTGAAAAAAATGAAAAATAAAATAAACAAATAAATATTTGACCTTAGTAATATAGGTTGCCAAGTACTTATTAGCCTTCCCAAAAGAAAATTGTGCACCATGATGCTGTATGTCTCTGAAGACTTCTTTTGCTTCTGGTGGAATATTAATGAAGAACAAACAAAACATGTAGTAGCAAAGTTTCCCCTCATAATAAAATTAGACACTTGTCTACCTCCCAGTTTTTTTTTTTTTTTTTTTCTCTAGGGAATCAACCCATTTTCTCAGACATTCAGTCTTGCCTAACAGTACAGAGTTTTAATTTCCCATCTGCTAGAGAAAGTTCTGCATACATGCAACAATGAATACAAGACCGTAACTCATGGGATGAATCAGTGATAATTCCCCCCATCAGTCACAGCATCCTGTCACATGTTACTTTTATCTTTTCTAACTGAAATGACAAGCTTTTAAATAAAGATTAAAATAAAAAAATATATTACAAGGAAGAATTGATATGTTATCTTTAAAAATGTCCTACTTAAAATTTAAACTAAAATTACAAAAATATTACAATGTACCATATAAAACTAAAATTTAATTCTGTTAAATTCTTTCAGACTACTTCAAACAAGGTAAGTACACTTGATGAGTTGTCAACAAAATTAATTAGCCAATAGGGTACAAGTACAGTATAAGAAACAGTTTAATTTCAGTAAAGCAGTTGGTGCCATATATGAAAAGGATGTTGTTTGTTTGTTTGTTATTTGGTTTTTAGGAGCATTAGCAACTAAGGCCATATTGCTCCGGGGATATGCGGTGGTCATTACCTGACCTTTCCGCATCCTCCGTATTTGGTGGTCACGGGCACGAACCCCAGTCTAATCAAGAAGCATGTGCTATGCACTGCTGCTCCTGCCCACCCAGCTACGGAGGCGCCTTACGAAAAGGATAAGTGAAAAAACAAAAATAATTTGTCAAAATGTAAATTCTAGGTTATTTTCATTCAAACTAGTGAATAGGATGTGGAACTATATTAAAGAACAGATTAATTAATTGGACAGAAGATGGGTTATTTACAAAAGTATGTGAATATCATAAATTATATACACTGAGGAAGCAGTTCAAGATGAGACGTGAGAAGAGAAGCACATCAACAACATAGCAAACTTTGGAACTTAAGAACATGCATATGTTTGTAAAAAACCATTTAATAAAAAGTTCATTATTACTGGGAATGAAAGGGATTTTACTAAAAGAAAAATAACAGGTCATTTGCATTAGAAAATTTAATAATTGAACAATCAATAGAAATAATAGTATTGATATCAAAAATATCTGGGTAGATTATCCAGGACTGGTTGTTTTTTTTTTTTTTTTTTGGTAGTTGTTGGTGCATCGGCTTCTGTGGCCATAATGCACCTCCCAAGGTTTTTGTAGTACTTTGATCCAAGCCCGAGGCGGGATTCGAACCCGCGACCTTTGAGTTGCCAGGCAGGCATTTTACCCACCCGGCTAGCCCGGTCGGCAGGACTGGTTGTAAGAGAGTAACATGTGTAGTTTCTGTAGGCTAAATGTTTGTGTCAACTCTCAACACAGTGACAACTAGCCTATTTTGTGTTATGTCAGTAATGTAAGAAGTGCTCCAGGACTTATATTTTGTGCTATTTTTTGTTTTCTGTCTCTTGTGTGGAATGACTGCATGTGAACAAAGCACTAGCAGAGGTTCCATGAAAATAATGCTAAAAATAAACCAGTTTTATTGTCATGGTGCAATTGTATGCATAATTAATTCTCTACTGAATATTCGTTTTGCTTTAACGTTGTCTTTGTTTTATTTTTTAATATGAATTCAATGAAATGTTAAAAGACACAGACACCAAATACACAACCCTGCTCAACAAACAACAGTCAATTTCTGTACTTGATTTTTCCAGCGGATAAACCTTGAAAATTCCAATTCATATAACCAGATAAAGAAATACCAAAACTGCATCTCATCTGGGTAAAAAGCAGAACGTTTATCACCACTTAAGGCAGATGAGGGAACTTTTAGCATAATTTCAGCCAGAAGCTAGTAATTATTTTATAATGGAATGGGCAGGGTTGGCCCTGGGCCGATTGGACCCAATCTGGCCCCGCTTCCTTGTGGCCCCATGCATGGCAGAAAAATTAAATGAAAAAAAAAAAGAGAGAGATAAATGAAAAGAAAAAAACAGAAGGAAAAAGGGTTTTTCCCCTCCCTTAAGTTTAATTAAAGAATTGATTTTAAAACATTTAAATTGCATAGGGCTCCTGTGAAACCCAAAACAATTAATTTTTTTTTAGATATGTTTAGAAAATATGATTGGCATTTTATCAATGAGTCCTTTGTACCCAGTACAAAGGATGCAGAGAAAAATAGTGTTTTTTTTTTTATTATTATCCCCCCCCCAATTCATAATATGTGAAAGCAAAGTCTGTACAATTTATAAAGATGTGGAAATTTTGGCCATTATCTAGAGCTAATTACACTACCCAACACGATTTTTACCTCCAAGAATTTAAATGCTGTTTTAAACCAATTTTCTGCGTATATTTCGAAAATCACCATGATAGTTTCACATCACGTCACAATTATTAAATATAGAGGGAATTACATTTTATCAAAATATGCCAAATTTGCATAATCTAGCCAGTAATGTATGACATACTGATTTATTTTAACAAATATAAGCTAATTCTCTTAATTTTAGCAATTGATTCTGGCCTCAGTTTTCTTGTGATAAACATAATGAAACTTCTACCTATGGTTCAGATTCCGATGCAACAATTTACAATTTGAAGAGCGCACACTTAGGAACAAAGATTTCTGTGTTTTGAAAAAGGCATGAAAAGTTTTAAAAATATTTTGTTACGGAGAACAGTATATGTTTTTGCAAAGATATTATTGGACTTCTGAAAGAACTAGTTTTTGTGCATAAGTCAGATGAATGGCATTTATTCATAGATGCCTCAAAATTAAATTTAAAAGCAGTTTTACTTCATAATGGCAACGAATTTCCATCAGTTCCCGTGTTTCATTCAGTTGGACTTAAAAGAAAGTCATGAAAGCATGTCTAAGGTTCTACATGCTATAAAATACCAGAATTATGGTTTGAACGTATGCAGTGATCTTAAGGTTATTGGTTTGCTTGTTGATCTGCAGGAAGGGGTTTCACAAAATATTGTTGTTTTGTTGTTTGTGAGACAACCGTGTGACAGAAGAACATTGCGTTGTGCAACACTGGAACAAGCGGAATGAGTTCATACCAGTACAATGTAATGTAAAAAATATATTCCTTTAGTGCAATCAAACAAGGCTCTTCTTCCACCCCTGCACATCAAACTTGGATTGATGAAAAATTTCATGAAGGGTCTAGATAAAGAAGGTAATGGATTTGCATACTTGAGAAGTGTGTTTCCTAATTTAACATATGCCAAACTTAATTTTTGTAGGACACCAAATTAGGAAACTCCTGAAAGATGATATGTTTTAAACCCAGTTAAAGGAGGTTGAATTGGAGCTTGGCGATCATTTAAGGCAGTAGTACATGGTTTTTTGGGTAATAGGAAAGAAGAAAACTATGAAATGCTAGTGTCTAATTACTTGAGTGCTACAAAACCATGGGCTGTCAAATGTCATTGAAAATTAATTTTCTTCATTCCTATCTCGAATTTTTCCCCGAAAATCTGGGAGATGTGAGTGATGAACAAGGGGAGCAGTTTCATCATGATAATTCCACGATGGAAACATGGTACCAAGGTTGCTGGGATCTTGTAATGATGGGGGATTACTGCTGGTTCCTTGTGAGGAAGAGTAAGCAGGAATATAAGAGAAATTCCCATAGTAGCAAGCATTTTTAAGGACAATTACAGGTATGCTGATTATATATTATTGAAATATAACTATTTCGCAATGATTTGTGATATTTTTTTTTTAAGTTAAATGAGTTATAGAGAACGTATAATAATTTTTTACACTTGTATTACAAACCTGAATTATATTATTATTATTATTTATTATTATTATTAGCTATATGGTGCAAGGAAGCCTGAGACTTATGCTGCACCAGCCAAAAAAAAATTCCCAAGTTACCCTGAGAGAGAGAGAGAGAGAGAAGGGAATCACCAAGAAAGAGAAGAATGATGATATCCAGCTGAGGACCCTGGGTGTGCCAAGCCCATACTCACCAGATGTGAGCCCCTGGGGTAAAATATGTATATGTCCCTTTATTTTAACATTAAACATTGGTACATCTTTTGATGTAGATGCGACAGACACTTTTCACAGTGATTTTCATTGTGGAGGTATGACAAAAAATTTTTTTTGTTGGCTAGTATTATCTCAAGGCCAGTTTTTACACATCCCTTGAAATATCAAAAATAATTAAATTGCATACATACATACCCCACCTTACATACGAGCCAGATGGGGTATACTCATGTGTGCATGTATAAAAATTACTTTCGTCCGGCACACACTGAATGGTGGAGTAACCCCGCTTGTCCCGCCGAACACAGTACACATCGCAATAAAGTTGTTTGGTAATATTGGCATGCTTAATTTGAATAATTGTGCTCCTTATGTAGATAAATGAAATTTATTTTATTTATTCAGTTGGAGCTAGAACACGACACAAACCAAGTGGCATAACTATACAAATGCAGTTGCATTGGGGCCAAGCTTGAAGGGGGCCCATGAAATTTGGAAGAAAGATTCATTTCTCAAGAAATTAATGAATTTCATTAATAAATGAGCGATTTTTTAAAAAATTGCTCGTTTAAAGTTTTTAAAAAATATTCAGCAAAACCAGTGTCAATATGAATATACACCACAGTCGGATTTTATTTGTGTTGGTAGTTACATTTTTTGTGTGTGTGCGTACTCTGATTGTTGTTGGAGGGCAATATGTTTTATTTTACAATACACAAATTTGTCACATAACAGTCTAGCTATGGCCAGCATTATCGTTTTAGCACATTTCAGCTATATTTGGCCTTTTTTTTCCCCTTTTTTATTTATCTGAAAAGAAAAACTACAAGGACTAGGAATGAGTTATTACTCTGCTAATGAGATAGACATCTGAGTCGCAGATCCTTTGATTCTCACGTATGGCGTTCTAAAACTGGCCAGTTCATTGGGAGTGACCCTTGGTGTAATTAGTGTTTATCCCGTGGCATTCAGAGAGTAGAATAAACAATTACAAGGCAGAGTAAAGGTCTACTTCAGTCACTTCAAAGCATGAAGTTTAATTAAATTTATGGTTTTGAGGTTCATTTGCCATTTTCACAACAACATTCTACCCTTGTCTATTGCTTTATTTCTATACTGCCAACAGACCCTGGACTTTGTTGCTGGCCATGGATAATACATTTTATACTGCTTTTACATATATCTGTTCTGTTTTCGTTTGTGGTGGGAAAATTTGTTGCAAAGTTATTCAAAGGAGTAATGTGGGAAACAACAGTGGGAAACGAAAAAATTCAGCCAATCACAGAGATTTTCTTATGTTATATTGACAGAGAAAGAAAGTTCTGAAGCTATTATCAAGCATCAGATAACATTCTGCGATTCTACATTTTCAAGTGCTGTGATTCTACATTTTTAAGTGTCTCAGAACATGAAAAAAATTTACTCATTACCACCATTTTTTTCTAACTTGTGATAGAAATGCTGAAGATGTAAGTAAATTTATTATTCCAGTTTTCATTCACAAATTGTGGATTCATAATTTGTCAATATGGACCATACACAAATTATAAATGATCCATAATGTCGGTGATCATCAAACTTTGTCCAATTTTGATACTAATATATGTTATTCATTGCTGTAGATTTATTTTATTTTATTATTATTATTTTTTTTTTACTATTCTTTGCATTTTGTTCCAATTTGACAACAATTTGTAATTTTATTATTCTGATGTCAGTAATTTTTATTCATTTTATTATTTTTTTTTATTGAAAATTTGTTGCTGGATCATTTACAGATCAGAGAAAGATATAATATGAATTTGCACTAATCGCTGACACTCAGAAATCTTCAACTTCATTTATTTCAGACTTTCGCTCAAAGATGCTAAATATAAAAACTGACTGCAAATTAGATGGTGATTATTTAAAACGTTTTTGCAAATATTGTAAATGCATGCTGACAGCCAAATTAAGTGATATTGAAATTACATAATAATCTTTATGGTTTCTTGGATAAATTTTTAAGAATTGCAAAGGACAAGTTAAGAAAACACACTGCAGATTTAGAAATCACACTTTCAAATGCCAAAATCATTGAGGGCAATGAATTGGTCAACTCTACAAAGGTGGCAGATACTGATGGCCATATGCTAGTGGAGGAAATGGAAGCACTGAAACCAATTGTTCCCGAATCATGCTTAGAAAATCCTTTAAATACTTTAAAATTTCTCGCAACTAATGAAAGAGCCACTGGATTTCCGAATTTATTCATATCTCTAAGAATATTTTTAATGATTCTAGTGACTACAGCATCAGGAGAAAAACGCTTTTCTCAATTAAAGTTAATTAAAACATATTTGAGGTCAATGACGCTTCAAGAGAGACTCAACAGCCTTGCAATTTTATCCATTGAAAGAGAAGAAGCAAGGAATTTAAATTTTGAGAAAGTTTCGAAAGATTTTGCCGATAAAAGGGCAATAAAAATATCCTTCTGATTAGTTTTTTTATATAATAAAAATGTCTGGTTAATTGTTAATAAATTGTAATAATATAAAAATAACAAAGCATTATTAATAGCTTTAGTTTTTCATTATTTCAAAATATTGGATTTTTCAAGGGGCCCCGCCACCAATCTCCAATTGGACCGTGCATTTCCTAAGGCCAGCACTGGGAATTGGCTTGGTTTTATATGTGAAAGAGGTTTTAACAATAGCACAGCACTTACTGAAATTATATCTGTATGGGATTAGCAACTTTGGCTACTTCTGGGTGGGACTGCAGCGGCAAAATCTATGCTGCCAAGTCTGCTGCTATGGAGGCTACCCAAAAGGGTTAGGATAGACTGGTATTCATAGAGTATGCTATTGCATAGTGTGGTCATTAAAAGGTAGATGGCACAGAATTCTTCATTGTATTTCTGGGGTGGATAGCACTTTTTCTACAAAAGAGATATTAAAGTACTCATTGAATCATCAAATGCAGATATTGTAGGGATATAGCAGATGTGATGTCACTCACACATAACGGATGCAGAATTTGAATGTTGGGAGTAAACTGCATACATAAAAGGCAGACAGGATAGGGGGTTATGCTCTTATACTTCACGACACCATTATGAATCAAAGTTAACTTCTATGGAAGAGGTAAAGTCGCTATTCAAGCCAATATAGTTAGAAGAGCATTTGTAGCTGCTGAGGAGTTTTGTAATAAACAATACCACATTCATATATATTTGATCAGGTAAAATTTTTATATATATATGAAATCATGAAAAGTTTTGCAAACAGCATGAGAAAAATTATAGAAATGATCAATACGTAACAAACTTCAGTGCATTTTTAACATGATGACTAATTCTTCGAATTGCAATGTGTTCACTTAAGGTACTAAATTATTAACATTTATTTAAAACTTGGCACTGATAATCCCACTGTGCACAATGGGATTATCAGTGTCAACTAAAAATTACACAATGCAATTTTTAATCTTGATTAAAATATATGTATTTAATCTTGAATAAAATATATATGTATATATATAGGATTATTACACACACTATATGTAATTAAATTTATATCTTGACTTATACATACTACACATAAATAATTATATTTATATACACTGCTATAAATAAATATATTTCCATTTGAAAAATCAATCAAACAGGTCTGAATGATATTCTCTTCACTGCAGGAATAGTCTTCCGCATGTATTAATACATTTGGAACTAAGTAAACAAGATGCATTCATGTGGCTGACTCACGATGCTATCACAAAGTATAGTTAAGAAGCATATTAAATCTAAGGCAGTGCATCCAGTTGACATGAGTGGTTAGTGCAATGTTCAAGTAAGTTTGGTATGACATAAGCATTGGGAAAACAAAAAGGAGTAGAAGTGTATTATAGGCTAAATAACTGCAACGAGTATAATGAACAGACACATATAGAGAAACAGAGTGGGACAGTAAATCAGAATGTCTTACAGTGGGGGATTTTAACTTTCCAGATATTGACTGAAATTTGTGGGTTTCTCAATCACACACTATCATGACTTTTGTGGATTAATTAGATAACTGTTTTCTATAACAGATGTTAGAGAGGCAACGAGAGAAAGTAATACTCTTGATATGATTATCAGCAGTGATTCTTTGTGAATTAAGAATTTGCAGATAAAAGAACCACTGGGTGGCAGCGATCACAGTGTACTAATGTAGGATTTACTTAATTATAGATGTAACTACATCAAGGATAAACGGAAGGGTTTCTGCTTTCATAAAGGAGACTACAGAGATCTCAGACAATTTTTAAATTCTATACAGTGGGACCACCAACCAATGATGTTATGAACAACAAATTCTAAATGGGAATCATTCAGGGAAATAATCATAGAGGCTATTATGCTTTTCATACCAACTAAGAAATACTGTTCAAAGCTTAGACCTAAATGGACGTCAGATGAGTGGCAGAGAAGAAAAATGAATGGGATGCATATAAATTAATGGGTGATACAGAAGTCTATGGAAGATATAAACTAGTCTGCAATCAATTCACAGAGGAGGTTGTGAAAGCTGAGGCAGATACGAGAAGACTCTGACAAAGAATGCAAAGAAAAGCAACAAAGATTTCTTTACTTGTGTCAACAATAGAAGAAAGGAATTGAATGACATTGGCACACTTGATGGTTAATGATCCTGCTCAAGCTGATGACAAACTGAATAGGTATTTTGCATCTACATTCACATGTGGAAATTTTTAGGAATGTAGATGTCAGAAGCTTAAGAAAGTCTAATAGGTAGCTATATGATTTGGTGATAACTGAAAGGAAAGTGAAAAAGACATTGTTGAAGCTGAACGTAAAAAAACATCTGGGGTGGATCTAATTTGGGATCTAACCAAATATATATTAAGGGAAGTAGCAAGGAAGTAAGCAAACCCTTAACCATAATTATGAGAGCATCTTTGGATTCAAGGGAGGTCCATGTGGACTGGAGATGTGCTAATGTATCCTCAATTCATAAGGATCAAAAGGTGGCATAAGTAATTACAGACCTGTAAGATTAACTTCTGTTCTATGAAAAATAATGGAATCACTGGTTAAAGAAGTAATGCAGGACCATTCTACATTGGATTGAAGTTATACTGTAGTCACAAGCATGGATTTTTTAAGAGGCAATATCTTGTCTAACCAATTTGAATGGATAATATGATGAAGTAATAAAGGAATTAGATCCAGACAATTATTTTGATATCATGCTTGGATTTCAGAAAGCTTTTTGTTGTTTGCACATAAAAGATTGCTGTACAAATTGGAGCGTTGTGTCATTAAGGGCAAATTACTGCTATGAATAAAGGGATAGTTGAGTAGGAGAAGACTGAGTGGTTATTAATGGACACTGCTCTTCATGGACTAAAGTTATTACTGGAGTTCCCCAGGGTTCAGTGCTGGACCCATTGTCATTTTCTGTATTTATTAACCATACTGATGGAAGTATATCAGGCTTAATATCTAATTTTGCAGATAATATAAATTATGCGCAGTGTGGTTAATGGCAGTAATCAATATAAGCTGCTGCAACAAGATTGTTTATTTGTTTGTTTTGATTTTTTATGCCACAAAAACAACGAGGTTATAGTGCGCCATGACAAAGTTAAAATTCAAAAAAGATGAGTAGTTTGGTAACCTTTAAAAAGGCTACTTCACTGAAAGTTCATATATGAGTAGAAGAGTAAAAAAAATTGGATATTTCATATGAATGTATATATATTAATTGCTTTTAAAAATTTAAAAAAACTGCTGACATACTGTCATTGTCCATTAAAATCTGACTGACTGAGTGTATAATGTTCAGTCAGATGGGTAAAAGCAGTTAAACAAGCATTTCTAAAACTGAGACAGTCGAATAAAATGTATTTTACAGTTAAAACGGTGTCACATTACTCACATATAGAAAGGTCATCAGCCCTCGGCAGAAAGGAGTGTGTTAGATGACTGTGTCCTATGCTGAGCTGAGAAAGAACAACTTTATCTTTACCATTCACGTGTAGACTGGACTGGCAAAGATGGATCACAGGCTTAATGCGATAGTTTGTTTGTAACCTGGTGATGCCACAAATCTACTGCAACAAGATTGGGAACGATTAGGCAGATGGGCTGAGAAATGGTAGCTGCACTTTAACATTGACAAATGCAAGTTACTGCATTTACATAGCAGCAATTCCAGATTAAAGTACCAATTGTGTGGAACTACACTCAGGGTAGCGAATAATGAAAACGACCATGGGTAAACGACCACAGTCCGATATGAAGTTCTCTGAGCAGTGTAGACAGGCTGCCAGGACAGCTCATGGGTTTTGTCAATGATATACAAGAACTTTACTAGTAGGGATAAGGAAGTAATTATCCCATTTTACAAGGCAATGGTTGGGTCACATCTTGAGTATTGCATACACATCTGGAGCCCTCATTTTAGTATGGATGTAGATCTGTTGGAACAAGTGAAGAGAAGGGTAATGAAATTGGTGAGGGGAACATGAGGGTGACCTTACCAAGATAGGCTTCAGTCCTGCAAGCTTCAGTTTCTGGAGAGTAGGCACCTGTGATGTGACCTGATTCAGGAGTTTAAGGCTTTGAATAGATTGAGCAAGCCCAATGCTGATGGCATTCTTCCTCCTCTCAGACTACACACCAGAGGAGACTTGAATTCAAATTGAGGAAGGATGGTTGTAGGATAGATGTGTGAAAGTTTGCCTTCAGCCAACCAACAGGGTTGTTTGTTGGAACAATCTTCCATCTGTCGTTGCAGAAGTGGGTAGTTTGAATAAATTTGAGGAAGAACTAGACAAACTACTGGAGGGGATAGAATTTTTTTTTGTTGATACTTTATAAGCTTGCTTTCTTGCATCTTTTTCCACTACTAATACTATTAATCCTATGTAATAGTACAGCCCACACTCCCCTCTTGTTCTTACTTAATGTTATTAATAAGGTTTTTCTATCCTTTAAAAATTTACAGAATCACTTCCTGCACATAACACACATTTTTACGGGCCCATTATTTGTAACTTAAAACAAATGCATACTCAAATTAACTATGAACTTACTGTATGTTTGACAAATGCTTACAAATATCACATGAAGTTTGAATGCCAGGAGAAATGAATCATCACTTTCCAATCAGGGAAGTGCTGCTAGGAGGCAGCATTTTGCAAAAGGGATCATGCTAGCTGTAGTAAATGAAATACCAGTTACAATTAGAAAAAGTTTGGGAACCACTGCAATAATAATATGCACTCTTAAATCTGGGTTATAAATAAATAGATGTTACAGCATTCTGAAACTTTTTTGCTCAGAAACAAGTACAAATCATTAGCTATGAAGATGATCTCAAGATATGGATCAAAACATCTGATGATCACTTCCTCTATTAAGAATAATAAATTAAATCCAATTGAAACTTAATTTTAATAAATTTTTATGACATTTACTTTTAACTGATCTAAATTCTTCTTATTAACTGATCTAAATTCTTCTTTATATACAAAAAAAAATAAAATTAAATTACTTCAATATTGAGAGATGTTTGTTGTTTGTTATTTGGTTTTTAGGAGCATTAGCAACTAAGGCCGTATTGCTCCAGGGATATGCGGTGGTCATTCCCTGACCTTTCCACATCCTCCGTATTTGGTGGTCATGGGCTCAAACCCCAGTCTAATCAAGAAGCGTATGCTACACACTGCTGCTCCTGCCCACCTGGCTACGGAGGTGCCTACTGAGAGATGGTACAACTAAGGATTGTGGACTATTGTTGGAGTGCTAACATGTCTGCCTCATATAGGCTATAATAAAAACCATTTAAAGGTAAGTATGGATTAAATAAGAGAATATACTATATATAAATAAATAAATATATATATATTATTGTGATTTATATTTGCACTTTTTCTTTACCAAATTTATCAGATATTTTTTCCATCTGATACATGAATATAAAAACTAGTTTTCTTTCCACTAGCAAAGGCATGTTATAATTTATCATATACCTAAAGAAAATTAACTATTTTGTTGTGCTGATTAATGGTTTGGTAAATCCGCATAAATTATGATGGCGCTTTATTGCATAGAAATGATATATCACCTTTATAAGTACTTCCAAAAATTGGCTTTAGAATTGGAAACATTTACATCTACTGTTTATAATATCGTGAAAAGTCAAGAAAGCACTGTTCATATTTCTTTTGATATGAAGATCTATAAAGGGCATGACAACAATGGATTCAGAACTCAGAAGTATATGTTAAGAAAGAAAGAAAAGATTGTGCAGAGAAACATTTTAAGTTTTAAAATCCCTGCTAAAAACATTTTAGCAGGGATAAGGAGGTGATTATTCCCTTGTATAAGGCAATGGTCAGGCCTCACCTAGAGTACTGTATACAGGTCTGGAGGCCTCATTTCAAGAAGGATGTAGAGATGCTGGAACGAGTACAGAGAAGGGCAACAAGATTAGTGAATGGAACAAAGGGGTGCTCTTACGAAGAAAGGCTTAAGTTTTGCAAATTACAGTGTCTGGGGCCTAGGCACCAGCGAGGTGATCTGATAGAGGTGTATAAAGCCTTGAATGGTTTGAGCATGCTCAATGCTGATGAGATTCTTCCTCTTGCTCAAAATAATCACCTGAGAGGGCATAAATTCAAATTGAGAAAAGACAGATGTAGGATAGACGTGAGGAAATTTGCCTTTAGCCAGCGGGTGGTTGGTTGGTGGAATAGACTTCCATCCCTTGTCGTGGAAGTTGATAGCCTAAATAAGTTTAAGGCTCAGCTGGATAGGTATTTCGAACGAACAGAGGGGTGAAGTGGAAGTGGTTATTTTTTATTTATTTATTTATTATTATTTATTTTTTTATTATTATTTTTTTTTGGCTGATGCTGCATAAGCTTGCTTTCTTGCATCAAATGCCTCTACTAATGCTAATACTAAGTTGAATGAAAATTTGTCATTATAGAGACTTTCAATTTGCAAAAGAAAAAATAAAAGCAAATAAATAACATGGTGTAAAAGAAGTCACACAGGCACAACTAGAAATAAAAATTGCAGCTTCTTTATTTTTACGTGCTGCTGAATTTACAAGTCACCATGACAGTTTCTATGATAAGAGATAATATAGGGAACCACAACAAGAAAAATATAACAATTTTCATCTAAGAACAAAATAACAGTATGTTTCATGTAAAACAAATGACTCAAGTAATCAGACATGTAACCAAGAAAATTTAGAAATTTTGAGGTTCAAAACATCAGCAAACTCAATTTTATATATAAAAAAAAATGTGCATTGTGCAATTAGGCTTGAAAAACAGTGCTGAACTGAATGGATATTTTATTAACTTGCACACAAGAAAGGATGGGAAAACCAGTAATACACTAGTAATGTAAATGGTTTAAGGGTTTGGAAATTAAGAGACCTGTTAATATTAAACTTAAATTTCTGAAGATCATAATTTTCAGAAAATAGATAGTAAGGAATGGATTTCTGAGAACAAAAAGAAGAGGGGAATATATGAATAAATGTAGTTATTTTAGGAAGTTAGAGTCAGAATAGATAGTTGCTGATGACTGCACATATTCTAACAAGTCATGGAATTACAAATATTATTTTATATAGAATAGTGGACCTGTCCATTCCTGTTTACATAAAACTTTTTAATTCTTTTAAAAGTAACCAACTTTCTATTATTAAGTATATATACAACATACACTTGGTAACATAATACATATAACATAAACACAATTTCGTTGTTGTTGTTATTTGATTTTTAGGAGCATTAGCAACTAAGACCATATTGCTCCGGGGATATGTGGTGGTCATTCCCTGACCTTTCCGCATCCTCCGTATATGTGGTCACAAGCTCGAACCCCGGACTAATCAAGAAGCGTGTGCTATGCACTGCTGCTCCTGCCCGCCTGGCTATGGAGGCACCTACACAATATTGTAATACAAATAACATAACTTGATAGCAAAATACGTATTATTGTTCCATAACCGATATCTAATGTTATTACTGCAAAGTATATTAGTTTAGTGTAGTATTCTCAATTAAATGGGTTTCAAACAGAAATCATGGCCCAGACCAGAGCTTAAAAGCAAAAAGGGCTCCAGGGTTTGAATCACATAGGTTGATAGATAGTTAAATTTATTATCTATTATAACTACTTAGAATTTACAAATGTAAAGTTATAACGTAATACATATACTTAGTAGGAGATACGAAATACATAAATGGTAAGCTCAACACTGGAATATATATATATATATTCAATAACATAAACTTCATAGCATAACCGATACATAGTGTTATTACTGCATTATGATATAAGTTGAGTGTAGTACTTTTAATTATATTGAATTTGAACTGAAATCACGTCTCCTTTGCTACCAGAGTAGCAAAGAAAAGGCTCAAGGCAGGGGGAGTGCCATGGCTCGGGGAAAAATGAGAGATGGTTGTCCTCTGAAACATAGCCTTAAGAAATCTTCTGATAGTTTGATGTTTGCACAGCTGTTAGGAACATGACATGATATTGCAGGGGATGTCTTTGTGTGTGTGCTTGATGTAAAGAGTGTGTTATTTGTTATTTGGTTTTTTTTTTTTAGGAGCATTAGCAACTAAGGCCATATTGCTCCGGGAATATGCGGTGGTCATTCCCTGACCTTTTCGCATCCTCCGTATTTGGTGGTGACGGGCTCGAACCCCGGTCTAATCAAGAAGCGTGTGCTACGCACTGCTGCTCCTTCCCACCTGGCTACGGAGGCGCCGTAAAGAGTGTGAGGATGTTAGGTGCCAACTCAACGTTGTTATGGGCCTTTATGGGAGTTTGAAGAACAGGGTGGATGCCCTCAAAGGATTTAAATTGGGTGGGGCCATCAAGCTCTCAACTACCCACTCAGAGCTTGCACTTGATAATCGAGCAACACAGCAGCAATCCCCAAGGCAGAATGCGCTGGCCCCACAGGCGCTAGTTGTTATCAGTGACTCTATTGTCGGGGAAACGGGAAATGTATTGTGCAAAATGGATGGGTGGAATAGGACCAGTGTATGTCTGGCAGGGGCAAAAGTTGATGACGTTGTAGAGCAGATATTAGTATTAATAATGGCCATTCGGTGCAAGGAAGCCTAAGGCTTAGGCTGAATCAGCCAAAAAAAAAATAAAAATAAAAAAAGAGTAAAATAATGATACTAATACTGAAATTAAATGAAATAAATAAATAATAAAATAAAAGGAAACAGACAACCTATGCATTTCCATCCTTCCGTAGATAATTATCCAGCTGACCTTTGAATTTCCCCAAACTGTCAGCCTCCACCACCCGTGTAGGTAACTTATTCCAGTAATTTATAACTTGCTGGCTAAAATAAAACTTCCTGCAATCCAGTCTAAACTTCTCTCCCCCGTAACTTTAATTTATGGCCCCTAGTTCTAGAATTATTTATAACCTCGAAAATTTCATCCTCATTCATTTTACTTTTGCCGCTCAGAGCCTTAAACACCTCAATCAAGTCTCCTCTAAGGTGCCTAGTTTCCAAGCTGTGCAACCCATATATTCGAAGTCTTTCCACATATGGATGCCCTTTTGCCAATTTCACCAGGCGAGTTACCAATCTTTGGACCCTTTCAAGAAGCTTGATGTCTTTCTTTAGGTTTGGTCTCCATACCTGAACACAGTATTCTAAGTGTGGTCTAACAATAGCCTTATATAATGGGATTATCACATCCTTATTTCTACTAGCAAATGTTTGATAAATCATCAAAAGGACACCATGGGCCTTTCTTGCAACCTATCTACAATGCTCAGAGAACTTCATATCTGACTGTATTGTAACTCCCAAGTCCCTTTCTTCCACTACTGACTTCAGTTCAACACCACCAAGTGTATAAATTATTTTGGGATTACTGTTCCCCAGTTGTAAGGCATTTTTGCTGAATTAAAGAATAGCTGCCACTTTTCTGACCATCAATGAAGTTTATCTAGGTCACTCTGAAGAAGCTCTGCTTGGCAGTGATCATTAACTACTCTACTAATCTTTACATTGGAAGCTACTAGGATTTACATACTAACTAAGAAATATTGTTCAAGGTTTAGACCTAAATGGATGTCAGATGAACTAATGAGACATATGGCAGAGAAGAAAAATGCATGGGATGCATATAAATTAATGGGTGACATGGAAGCCTATGATAGATATAAGCAGGTTTGTAACCAAGTCACAAAGGAGATTAGGCAGGCAAAGGCAGATTATGAGAAATCTTCGGCAAAGGTGCAAAGAAAAACAACAAAGAGTTCTTTACCTATGTAAACTCTAGAAGGAAAGGGATGAATCAGATTGGTCCACTGGATATTGATGGTTCAACTGTTGATGATCCTGCTCAGGTGGCTAACAAACTAAATGAGTATTTTGCATCTACATTCACACATGAGGAGTTATTCAGAGAGGGGAATGCCAGAGGTGAGTTAAACTCTGGCAGTGAGCTAGATGGTTTTGTAATAACTGAGAGGAAAGTGGAGGAGAAATTATTGAAGAGAAACATAAAATCTATCCAGTTATATTAAAGGAGGCAGCAAAGGAAGTAAGCAAACTCTTAGCCATAATTATGACAGCTTCTTTGGACTCAGGGCATGTACCCATGGACTGCAGATATGCAAATGTGACCCCAATTCACAAAGGAGGATCAAAGGGCAACACAAGTAATTATAGACCTGTTAGTTTAACTTCTGTTCCAGGAAAATTAATGGAGGTACTGGTTAATGAAGCACTGCAGGATCATCTAGACAAGACTTCAGTTATAGCTCGGACATAGCATGGTTTTGTTAAGGGGAAGTCTTGCCTGACCAATTTGATTGGATACTATGATGCAGTCACAAAAGAACTGAATGCAGGGAATAACTTTGATATTATATACTTGGATCTTAGAAAGGCTTTTGATACTGTTGCACATGGAAGACTGCTGCACAAATTGGAGCAGTGTGGCACTGGAGGCAAATTGCTGCTATGGATAAAGGGATAGTTGAGTGGGAGAAGACAGAGAGTGGTAATCAGTGGTGGTTGTTGTTGTTATTTGGTTTTTAGGAGCATTAGCAACTAAGGCCATATTGCTCCGGGAATATGCGGTGGTCATTCCCTGACCTTTCCGCATCGTCTGTATTTGGTGGTGATGGGCTCGAACCCCGGTCTAATCAAGAAGCATGTGCTACGCACTGCTGCTCTTCCCACCTGGCTACGGAGGCGCTGGTAATCAATGGACACTGCTCATCATGGACTAATGTTATTAGTGGAGTCCCTCAGGGTTCAGTGTTGGGTCCATTGTTGTTTTCTGTATTTATAAATGATATTGATGATGGTATATCAAGCTTAATGTCCAAGTTTGCAGATGATACAAAGGTTGGCAGGGTTGTTAAAGACACTAATGACAGTACGCTGCTGCAACAGGATCTAGAAAAGTTGAGCAAATGGGCTGAGAGGTGGCAAATGAAGTTTAACATTGACAAATGTAAAGTACTACATATGGGAAGCAGTAACCCCAGAGTAACGTATCAACTCTGTGGTACTACACTGACAGTGGTAGAGAATGAAAAGGACCTGGGGGTAATTGTGCAGGCAGATATGAAGTTTTCTGAGCAGTGCAGAAGGTCTGCAAGAGTAGCTCATGGTATCTTGTCAATGATATACAGGGATTTTTCTAGCAGGGATAAGGAAGTGATTATCCCCTTGTATAAGGCAATGGTCAGGCCACACCTTGAGTATTGTAGACAGGTCTGGAGGCCTCATTTTAAGAAGAATATAGAGCTGTTGGAACGAGTACAGAGAAGGGCAACAAGATTAGTGAATGGAACCAAGGGTTGCTCTTTCGAAGAAAAGCTTAAGTTTTGCAAATTACAGTGTCTGGAGATTAGGCACCTGTGAGGTGATCTTATTGAGGTGTATAAAGCCTTGAATGGTTTGAGCATGCTCAATGCTGATGGGATTCTTTCTCTTGCTCAGAATAATCACCTGACAAATTCAAACTGAGGAAAGACAGCTATAGGATAGATGAGCAGAAGTTTGCCTTTAGCCAGCAGGTAGTTGACTGGTGGAACAGATTTTCATCCTTTGTTGTGGAAGTTGATAACCTAAATAAATTTAAGGCCTAGCTGGACAGGTATTTGGAACAAACGGAGGGGTGAAATGGGAGCGGGGTTTTTTTTTTTTTTTTTGGCTGATGCTGCATAAGCTTGCTTTCTTGCATCATATGCCTCTACTAATGCTAATGGAAATCTGCAAATTTAGACATCATGCCCTCAATCCCTTCATTGTTGTCATTTTTAAAAAAAAACAAAACAACAGTGGTCCCAATACTGATCCTTGGGGAACCCCACTTCTTACATTAACCCAATCTGAAGAATAACCATTTATCACAATTCTCTGCCTCCTGCCCTTAAGCCATCCTGCTATCCATCTAAGGATTTTTCCTGTGATTCCAACCTGTTCCAGCTTATGAAGTAACCACTCATGTGGGACTGAGTCAAATGCTTTGCTTAAATCTGAATAAACAATGTTGAAATTATTCCCTAAATTCAGCTCATGAGTGACCCTGTCAAAATAGCTAACTAGATTTGTTAAACATGATTTTCCCTTTACAAAACCATGCTGAGTATCCTTTAGAATTCAATTTCTATCTAAATGATCTTGAATTTCACCCTTGTTCACTGTCTTCATGATTTTTCCTACTACTGAAGTTAGACTGACCACTCAGTAATTTCTTACTACACCCTTAGAACCTTTATGTATTGGTGATACATTGGCACTTTTCCAATCCAACGGAATCTCTCCTGACTCCAGTGATGCTCTCATAATTAGCTGTAATGGTTCAATGCACTCACTTGCAGCCTCCCTTAAAAAGTATAGAGTATATGCCACCAACCCCAGGAGCCTTACTCACCTGTAGGCTCAAAAGTTTTTTCATTAAATAATCATGTGAAATTTCAATATCAATTAAAATTACATATTTTTCAACTTTATTCCCATAATTTTCCATTGACATAAAGGGTTTTTCTCCTGTAAATATCAATGCAAAGTCTGTAATTATGGATGTGATTTAAGACCATCTCAAAAAGAATAGTATCTTGAACAGATCCAAACGTGAGTTTGCTAAGGGGGTCACATCTGACCACCTTTGTAAATTACTATGACATTAGTCATTAAACAGTTGTATTCTGATAACAATTTTGACATTATATATCTAGACTTTAGTCAATATTCTGATACTAGAAGTTAATCAGATCCGATGCTGGATCACAGGCTGGCTAAAAGATAGGAAAGAGAGGATTGTCATAAATGGCTGGTCTTTGCGGTGGATCAGAATAACAAGTGGTGCTCCTCAGGTATAGGTGTTGGGCACCCTCCTATTTTCAATTTTCATATGTGATATTGATGAGGGTATACAAGGTAAGTTGTCAAAGTCAAGTCTGCTAATGATTTAAATGCAGAACAGCAGTTAACAATCTGAGCTCGGCCATGCTGCTTCAAAAATACTTCAATTGGTTGCATATATGGACAAAAAATGGAAACTAAAGTTTAATGTTTTTAAATGTAAGGTTACAGTTGAGGGGGAAAAAATTAGGAATCCTGGAGTCACATTTAAGCTGAAGGGGGGGGGGGAGGAGCTAAAAGTGGTCCAAGATGAAAAAGATTGGTTTTAAGATTCAATTTGACATGAATTTTTCTATGAAGTGTAAATGTATTATTAGGAAGGCACATGGTGTTCTGTCCAAGATTTAAAGGACCTTTGCTAGTATGTAAAAGGACATCATTATCCCTGTACACAAGGCAATAGTTAGATTGCATTTGGAATATTGTATTCAGGTCTGTGGTCTGCACCTATAAAGAGACAGAAATTTTGGAGAGGGTTCAAAGAAGGGTAACAAGATTAGTGGTGAATGCAAATTGATGCACATAAGTAGAACGGCTTAAATGTGTACCGTAAATTTTGAGAGAGAGTTATCTAAGGGAAGATCTAGCTGAGGTGCATAAGGGACAGAAGCAATTGAGTAAAATATATGAGGAAAGTCTGTTCTCCCTCATAAGTGAAACACAAACCAGGTAAAATAAATATAAAATCTCAGGGAATAACTGAAGTTTAGACCTCATGAAGTTCACCTATTGGCAGTGGGTTATCAAACACTAGAATAAATTGCTTCCCAATGTGGTGGAGGCACTGAGCTCGATTAAGTTTAAAGCAGAATTGGATTATTACCTTGTATGAATGGGAATAGTATGAATACTGTGTTTTATTTTAATAATAATAATTATTATTATTTTATTTATTTATTATTTTTGGCTGATACAGAAAAAGTTTGCTTTTTTTTTTTCCATCATGACCTTACTAAAACTAACATTTTATGTTTTCTAACCACTCTAAAAAGTACAACTAATATTTCTGCATGATCAGTTATTGCTGTATTTAATTCCTACACTACTGCATAGTGTAAAAATTAAATACAGAAATACCTCGCATAGCGCGGTTTCGAACAACACGGGTTTCGCTATAGCGTGGTTTACAAATTAAAAAAAAATTAACTGCATTACACACCAAAACATTTGATATGTATGCATGTATTATAATGCCAGCACGTAGGCCAATGCATTATGGATTCAAGGCCACACTGACTGTTGTCACAACTCCCATTATATACAGACTCTGCTAGCTTTGATAGATTAGTAAGCACTTTAGATTCTGAGCGGTGAGGTCATTGATTGTACATAAGCTGTACAAATATTTTTCTCTGTGTATTTTTATTAAAGATTATTTTTTAAAAACGTTACACCTTTATACGCAAATGTGAGTGGAAAGAAGAAATGTAATGGTACCGAGTGTTCTTCTAGATCCAAACATCGAACGAGTTATGAAAGTAAGGCAGGTATTGCAAAATGATATTCGATGTTATAAAGAGATGTATGCAGATAAAAAGAAGAAAAAACTGTGCTAACTAAGCTGATCAGTTATTTTTCAAAATAAAAATACAGAATATACTTCACTTATATTCTTTTGGTATGTACATACTGCAATAAAAATCATTTGTACTGTATTTACTAGTATTTTTAATTTTTATGATTTTAGTTTCTTTTTTTGCAAGAATTTCGTGTGCATGAATTTATAGTAAACAAACACCTATATATTTTTGCAACTCGACCCATATAATCAAATTGTTGGAATGCATTACATTAAAATATATACTAATAATACCTCGATCAGCGCGGTTTCGCATAGAGTGGTATTTTTTTGGCAAAATTAACCGCACTATGTGAGGTATTCCTGTACTGCAGTAAATACAGTAATTAAATTTAATACATACTAAATGATTTTATGTTTAAATATAATTGTATTGTAATTAAAAATGCTTTCCCCATTGCAGAAAGTAATTTCTAAGATACACACTTTTGCCTTATTCAGTAATTTTTAAGAATGTATTAATCACATAATTCAAGGGATAGGTTTATGTATTCATTATCTTTCTTTAATTATTAATGAGCTTGATGCACCAAACATGGTTTATTTTTATCTGGAACAAATAAAAATGGTGCATTAGCCTCTTAGGCCATGTTCTGCTAATTATTTCCTCTGTATTTTCTATCAATTTTCATTATACGAGGGGCAGTCAAAAAGTTCTAAGAAAAACTTTAAAAATACATAGGTACAAAATTCTGTTTTTTTTTTTTTTTTATAAATTTTCAATATATTCACAGCAAAGTTTTATACTCTTATTGTATTTAATCTATAAAGAGTTTAAACATTCAAAGCAAACAAACAAACAAAAAAAAAAAAAAAAACTTTAGGTGGACATCAAACCAGGCTTTCACAGCTACTTTTAGCTCTTCTTAATCTTTAATTGAGTTCCATGAAGGTGAAACTTGGGTTTCCTCTTCATGGAACTCACTTAAATTCTCTCATTAATATTCCTCTGTTATTGTGGTTTTAGGTAAAAAGTAATAAATTCAAAACAATTCTTTTTTGTCCCAGAAAACTGAGACCAATACTTTTCCAGCTAGTGGTTGGCTTCAAATCTTTTTCAGGGTTGGAGATCCCTTGTGCTTCCAATGTATGCTTTCTAATTTGGATTCATGATCATAAAAATGTAGCCAAGTTTCATTACCAGTTACTAAATTGGATAAATCTGGATTAGTGAGAATTAATTTTAAATTCCCTTTTGATGACTCCATCCCTTTTCATGAATGGAAAGGATTCTGGGAACCAATCTTGCACAAACTCTGGGCATTCCCAAATGCTCATGTATTATTGCTAAAATGCTTCTTTTGCAAGTTTTTCAAGTTCACACATTTTAATTCTTCTGTTTTCTAAAATTTTTTCTTCAATAATGGCAATTGTTTCAGAATTTATTCTTTTGATAACCAACCAGACATTGGGTCACTCTGAACTGACTCCTGTCCTCTTTTGAACTCTGCTGACCATCTTACAACAGTAGCATAATTGATCAATATTTCCCCACACAACAGTCACATTTTCAGAGTTCTTTATCATTCTACTCTGGTTAAAAATTTGATTACTGAACGATTCTTGATTTACTGGACATTCATTCTTCTTCCACCTATCAACATAAAAAATTAAATTTTTAGAAACTGCATAAGATACTGACATACATTGTTTTCATATAATTTTTTATAAGACATTAAGCTATCAAAATAAATTATTATATAACTTATTAATACATTTTATGTACCCTATTCTCAGCATTTTTTGACCCCCTCATAAGTAGAATACTGATTTATTTTGATTTTATAAAACAAAAAGCAACAGAAGAAAGAATAAACAATATACAGCAGACCCTTGATTATCCCGGTGAGGATTAACTGGGTTTTAGATTAACCAGGGTTGCTAAAGCTGACAGTAGTCTAAGTCAGATAACACCTGTAATGTGGAATCTAATATACAGGTTGTAGGTTTGCAATTTTAATGGTTCTTTACTATTGTACAGATAATTTTAGCATTCTTCTCTTCTCTTTTTTTTTTTTTTCCTTAGTGAGTGTGCATCTATCATGTTTAAATGTAAAAAATTGTTCTTTCTGCTGAAGAAAAACTTCAATTCATTGATAAACATGAAAAGGTACTAAAGTGTCAACTTTTATGAGTTATTCAACTATATGGAAAAAGGAGAAGCTATTCTCGATAACAAAATAATGCTTCTAAATTTTCCATTCTCACAAAGGTAAATCAAGAGAAAAAGAAAATTTCATTATTTTCCTTTTTCAAAAAAATTATATGCATATATTAAATTTTTAGTCAGTCTTTCTTATGTTGTAGTATACTTTTTATAAATATGAATAAGGTATATATATAGAATAAATTTAGGTTTTTGTTACATGCAATCATAAGTTTTACTTCCATTTTACAGATTATCCAGGGTTTCAATTATCTTTGCAAGTTTACTTCCCAGCCATCCCAGAGCTTATACAATAGGCTCCTGATTATAATCAGGATCTTACTGTATAAAATAAGTAACATAATTATTGGTAAACTAATGATTGTAGATTACTATATTTATTCATCTTTATGTATTGCTTACATTTTTATAACATAATTTATTGTACATTCATTTCATTGTACTGTTATTAAGCATAATTTTTAAGCAGTAAATTCAAAGGTTGTGTATTATGTACATATGATTTTTCTATATTTAATGTTAATACTGCTGCAACTGCCATTTTGCATAATCTATACTTCTGCATGGCTGGCTGTATCCTTGTATAGCTTATGTGATTCAAGTATAGATATTGGAAGACTGAATCTTGTAAGCTGGCACAAAAAATGTACAGCCAATTGTTAACTGTGGTGTTGGTTTATTAGCTGTCATAAGCAGTTACAAGAAAAATGTAAACTCCTCCAGTCCATTACAGATTGTACTGCAGTATAAAAAGAAACATTTTCTTTTGGCGTATTATTAAGAGTTAACATAGAGCCATAGAGCCTCGTTATATCAATTGTTTGTAGTAGGATAAGAGTGCAGTACCTATATTCCTTTGTTTAAGGAAGGGGCAGTGGGCATGATTTGTGAAAATAACAATGTAATTTATGTGCAACCAAATCTGATACAGTTTTTTGTCAAATTTCTGTGAGAGACCAAGACTGATGACATTTTCTTTTAAATTGTAGATCCTAGGGAGGAATATCTGATTATATATGTTGTGAATTACTGTATCTATCTCTCTCTCTCTCTCTCTCTCTCTTATTCATTGTAAGTTTTTGCTATTGGGTTACTTGTCACTATAACTAAAGTTAAAATTTATTCCTTTAAAATATATATAAGAAAAAATTTATTGACTAGACAGAAAAAATTATATGGTGGAGCAGCAATTAAGAATTTAATTAAGCATAGAAAAGTAGAGAAGACAGTTTTTCCAGCATGGATCAGCTGTTTTGTTTTCTACTGTACAGTAAATATAAATGGATATGGAAAATTACTGAACATGGAACAGAAAACGAAAAGAAATTTTAATCATCATTTTAATCAGACATGCATTTTCCCAACATGCATTGGGAAGCTGTAAGGCCAAACAAAATAACATAATTAGTAAGAAAGCGAGAATAAATAACTATTTTGATACTAGTTTTTTTTAAGGAATATGTTTGTTTGTTTGTTATTCGGTTTTTAGGAGCATTAGCAACTAAGGCCATATTGCTCCGGGATATGCGGTGGTCATTCCCTGACCTTTCTGCATCCTCCGTATTTGGTGGTGACGGGCTCGAACCCCGGTCTAATCAAGAAGCGTGTGCTATGCACTGCTGCTCCTTCCCACCTGGCTATGGAGGCACCCTTTTAAGGAATAAAACAATGCACAATATAGTAATTGCATATATAATGAGCAATGTGTTCAACAATTTGCCCAAAACAGAACAAATGTGCACTACTAATGTAGTTTGAAAAATAAATAAATTCCTTGTATTATATATTCAAATCAATACTTTACATTAGAAAAGGGAAAAAAAATTCACAGAATATGATTTTACAGGTCAGCTTGGTAGGCTACCAAACTAGCTGAAGTTCTGGGAAAAGTAAAACTCATCCTCTAATATTATCACAAAACATTACATAGGTGTTTGACTAAGCATTCATAAAAATTAACAAATTACCCTACTTTACTGAGATAACAATAATTTATTGTCACTGATGGTGTGGTTTTGGAAATACTTTTTTAAGGTGCATTAACATATATGCATAAGCACCTATTGTCTTCACTGTGTCTGTCCGTCTGCCCACCTGCATGCAATTTGACTCCCAGTGGATAGATTTTCATGAAATTTTATATTTGGTCATACAGAAAACAAGCCATTCCAATTTGATTAAATCACACAAATATACATCCAGCAATTATTACTTCTTTTTTCCATATAAATGGTATGGAAAAAAGAAATTCACAGATTAAATGTAGTTTTAATGCAGTATTGTTAGCTTTAGCCAGTCCATGTACCTTCATTTGTTGTTATTTGGTTTTTAGGAGCATTAGCAACTAAGGCCATATTGCTCCGGAGATATGCGGTGGTCATTTCCTGACCTTTCCACATCCTCCATATTTGGTGGTCACGGGCTCGAACCCCAGTCTAATCAAGAAGCGTGTGCTATGCACTGCTGCTCCTGCCCACCTGGCTACAGAGGCGCCATGTACCTTCATGTGTATTGTTATGCAAGACATTATTTGTATTGTTATATAACTCATTATTTCTTTTAAAACTACGCATAGCCAAACATACTATAAATTATTTTAAGTCACTAATGGCTTACTCACTTTTTCTTGAGTTAAGCTATTAATCATGCTTACAGTTCTGCAGATGTCTGAAAGATTCTGCAGAGCAGATTACAATAATAGCAGAAAAACTAAAATTTCATTTTATACAAATATTTATTGTACCTAAAGTATAAAAATGTGTCTATGTACCTGCCCTGCTCATAAACATTAAATTTTCTGATAAAAATCTATATTTTACAATTATTTGATATCTAGAGAAGAACTCTAGCAACTAAACTCTGTTAAAGGTATTAATTACTGAGATTCCCTGGGATACTAAATTTAATTACTAAGGTTCCATTGAAATTATATGTAAAAGAATGGAGTTCTGCAGCGGCAAAACATTTTAGCATCATGTTTTAATACTTTTTTTCTATTAACTTAAACTTTCTCCTTAATTTTAATTTTCCTAACATCTTTCCTCTTATTATGGAAAAGAAAACTAGACTGAGAAATGTAAATTTATTTGTTAATTTATAATTACACAAAAGGTATAATCCCTCAGAATTCTTTAACCTGGTGATGGTGCCCCCACCAAGTGTAGTAAAGGAGGTGGCAGGGCACCTAACAGGTGCCAAGTTTCTTTTTAATTTTCAGAAAAGGTGGTTTTTTTGAATTCTGCTTGGACAATACCAATATTTCATCTTTTCTTAATGAACTACAATACTTACTATATGTAACTTTTTATTTATTAATAAAAATATAATTATTTAACAAATGTTTTTTATACCTTTTATTTTCAATAATAATTTGTTGAAAATAAAAATATTAATTTTATGAAAATTTAAAAATACATTTCAGATATAAAATAGGAACATGTTCCTATTTTATATCTTCCATTTTCCAGTTTAAAAGACCAATAGGCATGAGAAATTTCAAATTTGCACATGCCCATATATTTCTATAGGTCATCTGACAAGGTGACCAACCTTCTTTTTAATTTCCAAGAATATTATATATCAACATGGATGTATTAGACTTTTCATGTTCTTTAAAAGGCTGCTAAGTGTGCAAATTTTCAAATGTGTACATGTGCATATATTTCTGCTTATTATGTATATAAATATTTTTTTAAATATTAAAAAACATGCATATATATAATTTACTATCAGTTACTTCCACTCTCAATTTTATTTCAAATTTACCAAAGTGTGAAACATGTGAAATTTGTAAATTACATATGTTGCTATCCACAGAGTAATAGACATATATGAATGAATATCATGTTTTGTATTCTTGTTTTATACAAAAACAATAACAAATCTTTCAAAAACAATTCACATAAGGATGTAGATATTTACAAATCTAGTGGGAGAGGAATTGCAAGTAACTTGAACTGCAAATAAATGTGAAATTTGAAACATTGTAGCATCAGCCACACTTTTCAAATAGCTGTGGAGATCGAGGGAATCTAACAAGTTCCCATGATCAATTACTCTAAAAAAACCATAAAAATCACTTCAAAAATCATACCAAGTAAAAATTTCTTGTATTTAGGAAAACAGAAAAAATTTCAGATTGAACTCATTGATTAACAATTAATGCAGAACCGTTATTTTAGAGAAGGTGCTGATGAGGTGCCTCTACAGCACTATCAAGTTACAGTAAACAATTTAAGCATAGATTTAAATCAGAACCAAGTAAAGTGGGTTCTGCTTGTAAGGATTATTGATTTATTGAATCAAAACTTGAAAACCTGAATCTTATTATTATTACTAGTCCTGAATATTTTTATTATTCAGGACTAGTAATATAGTAGTATTCTTCTTTCTACAGTAGTAGTAGTAGTAGCAGCAGCAGCAGCATTCAAGAAAGCAAGTTTATAAAGCATCAACCAAAAAAAAATATATATGGCATATGGATAATAATTCATGTTTTACCAGTGTATTTTTTTCTTTATGATTTCTGTTAAGGATGTTAGTTATTTGTTATTTGGTTTTTAGGAGCATTAGCAACTAAGGCCATATTGCTCCGGGATATGCGGTGGTCATTCCCTGACCTTTCCGCATCCTCCATATTTGGTGGTGACAGGCTCGAACCCCGGTCTAATCAAGAAGCGTGTGCTACGCACTGCTGCTCCTTCCCACCTGGCTACGGAGGCGCCTTCTGTTAAGGAAACAAATGGTATCCTATTACAGTAAATGTTGGTACTAATGAAATTAAGAAGAAGAGATCAGAGAATTTACTTCACAGACATGAAGAAGAGTTAGGAGTATACTTAAAGGTTTCTAGAATTTTACCCAGGCATGACAGGAGGGGGTACATAATAAGAGCCTTGTCAATAATTTCAGCCCTGGAATATTTGCTGATGCTATTGAGGCAGTGTTAGGTATTAGTATTAGCCATATGGTACAAGGAAGCCTGAAGCTTTTGTTGCACCAGCCAAAAAAAAAATAATAGTAATAATAAATAAAATAAAATAAAACAAATCATCTATTTGACCCCTCCTCCCATAGGTACCTATCCAGCTGTACTTTGAATCTCAGTAAGCCCAATCACCCACGGAAACAACATATTCCAGAGGCAACAACTCACTGACTAAAAGAAAACTTCCTGCAATTCAGTTTATATCTGTTCCCCTGTAATTTAAATTTATGTTACCTAGTTCTGGAATCAATTATAACAGTGAAAATTTGATCTTCATTCATTTTATTTTCTTCTCTCAGAGCCTTAAGCACCTCAATAAGGTCTCCTCTAAGGTGCCTGGTTACTAAGCTCTACATCCCGCATATTCAGTCTTTACTCATATGGATATACCTTTGCCAATCTTATAAAGAACAACAAGAAGAAGCCTTTGAATTCTTTCAAGGAGCTCAATGTTTTTTTTTTATGTGTGATCTTCATACTTGAATATGATATTACAAGTGCAGTCTTACAATTACCATATACAATGGGATTACGACATCCCTATCTCTAAAAGCAAATTTTTTATAAATCATTAACAGGGCACCATGGGTCTTCCTTGCAACCTGTCTACACTGCTTAGAGAACGTCATGTCTGACCCTACCATAACTCCCAAATCTCCTTCTTCCTCTACTGTTTTTAATTCAACCCCAAAGTGTATAAGTTATTTTGGGATTACAGGTGACCCCCGCTTAACGCTGATCATTCGTTCCGGAAAAACAGAGCGCTAAGTGAATCCGCGCTAAGCGAGCGCCGCTTTCCCATAAGGTAACATATGTATTTCTGAGCTGCGGTCGGTGCCATAGGATATTTCCTAATCAATAATAAACGGTAATGAAAAGATGCACAAATGTCGGTCAAAATATTTAATATTCAAATATTTGCACATATAAAATATTCTGCATTACATACGTATAATTATGTGGTAACTACTTGCGTATCAAAAGTAAACAAAATTCCAATTAAAATAATGAATTTAATTGGTGAATTTAATCATGAAAAATGTGTGGATTTTGAGTTGAACTTTGGCCCTCTTCCAAATACACTAAAAGGGGTATTAATTTTAAATGGCCCGCAGCGTTACCACCCAACAATAAAGTCAACCGATCCTTCGCCGCTTTGAAACTTGGCATGTTTTTTGTTCTTTCAATATGAAACTTCTTTTAGGCATTCGTTTCCCCAAAAGTCCTGCTTCATATATGTTAAAAACTTGTTGAGAAGTATAACACATAATACCCCTCTTCAATAATTTTAACAAGTTCTTTTTTGAAAGTTTCGGCTCCTTAATCTGCACTAGCGGCTTCTCCCGGGATTTTAAATCTATTCTACCAGTTTTAAATGGTTCCACATTTTTTTTTTTTTAGGCGAGTTTTCTTCAGATCATCATATTGGCTAATCTCTTTCTCTCTCTCTCTTTTTTTTTTAAATATTTAACTTAACTGACTTCTGCATTGGAATATTATCTTCAATAAAATTAGTCTTTCCATTTCAATCCTAATAGCCGTCCTAGTTTCTTGCAGTGGAACAGCTATCTTTGCCGCTGATAAAATTAATTTTTTATAATTGTTCTTACAGTTAAACTTGCAAGTCCTAAATTATGGCACACATCCGCTTGTTGTTGACTGGAATCGATTCGCTCAAAACGTCTAATTTAATTTTCAAATTCAGTCTTTTTCTTACATTTATAGGCTTCGTACTGCGCCCAGACGTTGTTGCATTTTCATTCCTGTCGGTCATTATTAGCTCTTCGAAAATATAACTGCGTTGGTTGAATTAATTATGATACAATGTTCAAGTAAACTGTCCGTTACGCACGATGTCTAATACTGTACTGAGTGATGACTAACTAGACTTCGGATAAATGCATATAACGCAAATATTACAAGCAATATATTTGATCATTTTTTAAAATGTTGATCTCGGAACTACTTAACAAGTGAGTATACTTAAATTAGCGTGCGAGAAAATTTCACTGAGCGTGGGAAAATTGCTCAAGTCGGCGTGGGAAACGTTTTAATGCTGTTTTGCTATTCATTTTCAAGCTATCAACTCCATCAAATGAAACGATTTCGTTAAATATGTCAAAAATGTAATCTGTAAAAGAGCGTTATAGTGATCTGTGACAGCGTTATAGTCAGATACGGGTTATAATATAAGAACAGCGTTATAGCGAATTAGCGTAAAGCAAACCGCGTTATAACGGGGGCCTGCTGTATCAGGGTGGGAGGGTCAGAAAACTGCTAATTTATAGAGAGAACAGACTAACAGATTAACACTAGCTGCAAGCAGAAGTGTGTAGAATTAAAAGACCTGGACAAGCAAATACAGTCAGTCCTTGAATAACATGGTAGTTGTGTTCCTATAAATCTTTGTGCAATGCAAAATCGTGCAATATAAATAACAGGCTTTATGGAAAAAATAGAGTTAGATGCTGACCACCAAAAGATTGAACACACATTTGTAACCAAAACATTACCAAAAGCAATAAATAATTAATATATAAAACACATAAGTATTTTATTACGATTTTTACCTAATAAAATATTGCTAATGCTTTTATCATAAACTTGTTCCTGATCTCTTCTTTGTTTGACCTTCTATCCAGATAATGGACATTCTATCTCTTCCAATTCTTTGTGTCTTGATCTGTCTTTTGTTACACTTTGGGTTGTTCCAGCTATAAAAGTTGCTTTTATTTTCTCTGCATTCTTTCTGATTGTTCTCAGCAGTTAGGTTATGTTATTTCCTAACTTAATCTTAAAGGTTATGTTAGGAAATAACATTATAATTGTTCTGAGTGGTTAGGTTGTGTTATTTCCTAACCTAAACTTAAAGGTTAAGTTACGAAATAAGGTTTCCTAATTTCGTCTGTCATGCCGACATGTCAATCAATATATTGTTCTCAACTTCTACTGCCGATAATATGCACCATCTGTTTACCGAGAATGCAGGGAGAAACTGCAGTAGCGGTAAACCAGTTTGTCTGGAAAGTCCCGTAGTTTGCCGTGGTTCATGTGTTATCTTTCTTTATCTTAGCTTCTTTTATTTTTCTCTCTGAACCTGCAGTATCTTCACCAGCATGCTTCCTTTTCACACCATTTAAGTATTTTACTCATTTTTAGGGAATAAAGCACAATAACAGTATAAAAAGAACAAAAATGAAGAGGCACATTTGATACACACAAAGAAAGCAGTACACATGAAGCAACTGAGTAAACAACGCCATAAGTGTTGCGTTCAGCTGTTGTGATTCTGCCTCGTTCAACTGCCATTCCTTGTAAATGCAAAGCTGAATCATGCTTAAGCAAATTCGGTTCGTGTTACATGTGACATCATTCCCCTATTTATAAATCGTGTATGATCGAATTCATGTAGTGTAAACACGTGTTATATGAGGACTGATCATATATAGGCCACATTAAGAGCACAAATAGGCTTACTTACACTTGTTTATACACTAATATTAGGAGCTTAGTAAATAAATTTTATTAGTTAGTAGTAGTAATGGAGGCATGTGATGCAAGAAAGCAAGTGTATGTAGCATCAGTAAAATTTTGTAATAACTATAAATAAAAAATAAATACAATTTTATCAAATCTTATTTTTACAAAAAAAAAAAAAAAAAAAATTTCTGATAATTGAATCAATTTTCATTTTCTAATGTGATTCTGATAAGCAGAACCTACTGTATTATGTATAAAACAATTTTAAATTATTAGCATTCACATTAGTAGTGGCATATGATGCAAGAAAGTAAGCTTATACAGCATCAGCAAAAAAAAAAAAAAAAACACCTTACCCATTTCACCTACATATTCCCTAAGACAGTTTGTCTATTTCTTCCTTGAACACTGATCTAAGCTATCAACTTCTGCAACAGATGGAAGTTTGTTTCAGCAGTCAGTCAACTGCTGGCTAAAGGCAAACATCCACACATTTATTCTGCAACCATCCTTCCTCAATTTGAATTTATGCCCCATGTGCACGTGGGGCATAAATTCAAAAAACTTTAAATGGTTCCATGTGCATAAACTCAGTGCACATGTGGAGTTCCACTCCACATGTGCACTGAGCTTGTTCAATCCATTCAAAGCCTTACACCTCAATCAGATGACATCATAAAAGACTAGTCTCTGAAAGCTGCAATTTGCAGAACTGAAGCTTAATTATTACCAATAAGAGTTATTAGCAATAATTATTAGCAATAAGAGTACCTTTAATAAGAGTACCCCTTTGTTCCCCTTACCAATCTCGTTGCCTTCTCTGTGCTTGTTGCTTTTATTAAGTTTAATGACACAAGGTCTACTAATGCCAAATTGTGTCAGTTCATAGTTTATTTCTTATATCCATATACCTTTTAGTAATTTAATTATAGACTATACTATAAAGTATTTAGGGGCAAAGGCCTCATGCTACAAGGTAGAATGACTAACATGCAGGTTAGTGCAAATGCATCGTTTTAACATAGCTATCTACCAAAGTAGTTAAACTGATCTCCACTGGTGAAGTGTTATTTATTTGAGGTAGTACAATACCATGGCAACTCATTATAAAGTATGTTACAATATGAGATATAACCAAAACAATGCCAATTTAATTAATTAATTTAATTTAATTAATTTAACTACTTTGGTAGATATCTATGTTAAAATGATGCATTTGCACTAACCTACATGTTAGTAATTTAATTATATACTTGCATATAGGCCAGTATGATTTAAGTATGCTAACAGTTCTTCTATGTTTGCATGATTATCAAAAAAATTAGACAAAATCTGAGATTTGTTTAATTTGCTGAATGACCGAGAGGTGCTAGAATGGACTGATAAGTAAAGAAGAGTCTACAAGAAAGTGGTGAACTGTAAGTTAGGTCTGACAGGATGTGCTCTGGGGTAGATCTTCTCCCAATGATAAAAACAGGTGTGTAATATGAGTATGCCCAATTCTCAGTCTTGCCAATACCACTTCTTGTCTATTTCATCTGAATCCAGACAGCCACAACTCTGGTTCTTGTTTGATCTGGTAAAGTTTGTTGTTGGTATCATTTCACCAGATTTGTGACCAATTTTCATAACATGCCTTGCGAATTACAGGCTTGTAATCTGCATATGGAAACTGAAGGCACTGTGAGAAAGTGGTAAGAGGTTGTTTAGCGGCAAAATCAGCAGACTCATTTCCTGGAATTCCAGAATGTCCCAGCATCCAACAAAATGTTACTGATTGGTTGGACCCTTTGCAGGAGAGTAACTGACGGTGAATAGTATTCAGTGTAGGATGACAGGCACAGAAATTCTCCCTTATGGCAAAGACTGCACTGAGAAAGTCAGTATAGATTAGGGCTGGTGAAATGGAGCATTCAACAATCTGTTCAAGTGCAAGTTTTATGGCATACAGCTCAGCAGTGAAGATACTGCATGTGGCTGGTAATGAGGCTGTAACAGTAAGTGACCAGAAAACTGCTGTGGCACCTGTAGGGTTGTCAGTTTTCAATCTGTCAGCATATACTGCACAGGAAATGCAGTTGGGGTTGGAATGGGCTGCATGCAACTGTCTGATACTGGAAGAAGCTAAAGCATCCTTCCCTCTTCAGAGAAAGCAGTCATCATGAGAGGCATAAAAACATAACCAAGGTGGTACAGGAAGAGTGGTGTCATCAGAAATGTCACTTAGGTCAATATTCCAAATAAGAAGAAGTTCTTTAAGTCTGAGCGACGCAGGTCAGTTTTCATGTGGCTTACTCTCATAAAAGGAGAATTCCACAGTGTATTATATAGGTACTCCCAACTAGGATGGGAAGGGAGATTTCGGATTTAGCAGCATATTGAGACAGCAATATTTTTTTGCGAAGATGTAATGGAGGATCATGTGCCTCAACATAAAGGCTTTAGACTGGAGAAGTCCCGAAAGCTCCTAGGGCTGCCCTCAGAGCACCGTGCTGTATGATGTTCAGCCACTGTAATGTGCTTACTCTAGTAGAGTCATATACTGGAGAACCATAATCCAGGCACGAATGGATTAGGTACTTGCACAGGTATAGCAAGGTATACCAATCAGCTCCCTGTGACATGGATGAGACAAGTACTAGTAGTTCTTAAATGAGTGATGTGAGCTTGGAAGTTTAGCTTGCTGTCCAATATCAGTTCAAGAAATCTAACAGTATTAACAAGTGGGATTGGAGTTTTGTTTATTTCTAGTTCAGTATCAGGGTGGAAAGCCCATGGTTTGCAGAAATGAGTGGCAGTGGATTTATTTTCCAACAGTCAATAACCATTTCATGAAGTCCAGGATTCTATATCAGTTATGGCTAGTTGGAGTTGCCATTCGATGATGTTCATACTTTTAGACTGACAGTAAATGGTAAGGTTGTCTGCAGGCATGTAAGTTTCAATGGTTTTGTGATATCCCATGTCATATTGCTAACTCAAGTTGTGAATAGTGTTTGACTAAGTATAGAACCCTGTGGTAAGCTTGAATGTGAGATGTAGAGAGTGTTTTTATAATGGACCTGAAAATACCGAAGCCACAAGAAATTTTTAATTATTTCAAGCAACTGTCCCCTTAGACCTAGATGGTAAAGATCCATTATAATACCATGACGCCAAGTAGTGTCGAATGCCTTTTCAAGACCTAAATTGACCATAACTAGATGTTGTTTCATGACGAAGGCATTGCGAATATGGCATTCAGCTTTGATAAGCATGTCTAGTGTTGATCTGTTCTTCCGAAAGAAATACTGATGGTCTGGAAGTAGATTCTGTGACTCCAGGATGTAAGTGAGTCTTATATGAACCATCCTTTTGAAAATTTTCCCTACGCAGCTCGTAAGAGATATTAGCCTATAATTTTGAACCAGGGAAGGATCTCTGCCTGGTTTCAGTATGGCAATAATGAACAAACGGCACCAGGAAGGATAGGCATTTTCACAGAAGATGCGATCATAGAAAATCAACAGGGTATACAAGTCCTCTTCATGTAAATGTTTCAGCATAATATAATGAACACCATCTAGCCCTGAAGCACTGTTGGGAGATCTATTTAATGATTCTTTTAGTTCTATTAATGTAAAGGGTTGGTTGTATGGAATGGAGCAGCATGCTGAGAAGTTAATTTTATACCATTCTGCACCATCCTTAATGCTCTGGAAGGAGGATGCATAGGAAGCAGAAGCAGAGATGGTGGCAAAAGATTCTGCTAATGCATTGGAAACTTCTTCAGTAGTAGACATGTCTTTCCCTTTCCAGTGAAGTACTGGAGAGGGCAGCCAAACAAATTTGCCATTTAGCACATGTAACCTTCTCCAGATGGTCAATGTGACAATGTCTTTTGTGATGGTTGCTGCAAAAGCAATCCATGAATCGCATTTTGCCTTCCTTCTAATTTGCTTTGCTTTTGCTTTAGGCCTTTTATAAGCAATTATGTTATAGGCTGGGTTATGTGTCGTTGTGGGACTATATGAGAGCTTGAAAGACAGGGTGGATGCCCTCGAAGGATCTAAATTGAGGGGCCCATAAAGCTCTCAGCTGCTCACATCAATGCCAGAGCTTGCACTTGGTCATCAACATCAAGCAACACAGTGGCAACCCCCAAGGCAGAATGCGCTGGTCCCACAGGAACTAGTAGTTGTTGGTGACCCTATTGTCAGGGAAATGGGGAACATGCTTTGTAAAAAGGATAGGTGAAACAGAACGATGGGTATATCTGTCAGGGGCAAAGGTTGATGACATTGTAGAGCGGATATCATCTTTTAAGGGCACAAACGGTGATATAGTTGTACACGTTGGCACTAATGATATTAAGAGTAGGAGACCGGCAGAATTACTTAACAAGTACAGGTCACTGTTGAAAAAAAGCCATAAATTAGGGTTCAATTTGAAAGTGTCTGCAATTCTGCCCAGACACGAAAGGAGCGAGTATATGATGAGAGCCTTGTCGATCAATTCGGCCCTGGAAAGATTGTGCAAGGCTCAAGGGGTACAATTTTTTTTAGCCTGGTATGTACTTGTTAACAGGAGAGACTGCTTCTACAGGGATGGGATACACTTAAATAGAAACGGTGGAAGAATATTTGCTGATGCTATCGAGGCAGTGTTAGGTGGGCCGGAAAACTGCTAGCTTGGGGGGAAACAAGGACTAATAGATTAACAGTAGCCACTGGCAGAGGTGAAAGTGATTCTTGCACTGCTTCTATTGGAATGAGCAGAAGCCTGGAACACAAGATGAAGGATATTTCAGAGACTGCTGGGAGTCATTGCGGTACAAGTAAACACACGGGTTGTGTTAGGGTAGCTAAGAATAGAAACAGGTGCATGTATACTTGCGTGTACACCAATGCTAGGAGTTTGGTAAATAAATTTCATGAATTTGAGGCATTGCTCAAAGCGTCAAAGGCGGATATTGTTGGGATATCAGAGACGGGATATCACAGTGATATAAGGAATGCAGAACTGGAATTTGGGGAGTACAACATCTACAGAAAGGATAGACAGGATAGGAAGGGAGGAGGGGTCATGCTATTAGTTAAGAAACACATAAAATCCAAGGAAGTGAAGCCAGTCAACATCGCTGGACAGTGCAGTGTCGAGTCAGTTTGGTGTGATATAAGCATTGGGAGATCAAAATTGAGAGTAGGAGTGTGCTATTGGCCTAATGACTCTGATGAGTATAATAAGAAACTGTACAGGGAAATAGAGTGGGCCAGTAAATCAGAGAGTCTTATAATGGGAGATTTTAATTTCCCAGATATTGACTGTAATTTGTGGGTTGGTCACTCACACACTAGCAAGGCTTTTGTGGATTTATTGGATGATTATTTTCTACATCAGGATGTTCGGGAGGCAACTACAGGGAGTAATACCCTTGATTTGATTATCAGTAGTGATTCTTCATGCATTAAGAATCTGCAGATAAAGGAACCATTAAGTGGCAGTGTTCGCTGTGTGTTGAAGTGGGATTTACTCAAAGAGGTAACTACCATCAGTGGTAAAGGGAAGGGTTTTTGCTTTCGTAAAGGCGACTACGATGGTCTGAGACAGTATTTAAATTCTATACAGTGGGACCAACTGATGATGTTACCAACAGCAAATTCAAAATGGGAAGCATTCAAAGAACTTATCTTGGAAGCTATTAGGCTTTACAAACCAAGTAAGAAATATTGTTCAAGGTTTAGGCCTAAATGGATGTCACATCAACTAATGAGACATGTGTCAGAGAAGAAAAATGCATGGGATACATACAAATTAACACGTGACACAGAAGCCTATGATAGATACAAGTTGATATGCAACCAAGTTACAAAGGAGGTTAGGCAGGCGAAGGCAGATTAAGAGAAATCCTTGGCAAGGGATGCAAAGAAAAACAGCAAAGAGTTCTTTACTTATGTAAACTCTAGAAGGAAGGGGATGAATCAGATTGGTCCACTTGATATCGATGGTTCAACTGTTGATGATCCTCCTCAGGTAGCTAACAAACTAAATGAATATTTTGCATCGACATTCACACATGAGGAGTTATTCAGCGAGGGGAATGCCAGAGGTGTATTCAACTCTGGCAGTAAGCTAGATAATCTTGTTATAACTAAGAGTAAAGTGGAGGAGAAATTGTTGAAGATAAACACAAGAAAGGCAACTGGGGTGGATGAGATCTATCCAGTTATATTAAAGGAAGCAGCAAAGGAAGTAAGAAAACCCCTAACCATAATTATGAGAGCATCCTTGGACTCAGGAGAGGTTCCCATGGACTGGAGATGTGCAAATGTATCCCCAATTCACAAAGGGGGATCGAAGGGTGACACGAGTAATTACAGACCAGTTAGTTTAACTTCTGTTCCGGGTAAAATAATGGAGTCGCTGGTTAAAGATGCAATGCAGGATCATCTAGACAAGACTGCAGCAATAATTCAGACACAGAATGGGTTTGTTAAGGGAAAGTCTTGTCTGACAAATTTGATAGGATATTATGATGTGGTTACAAAGGAACTAGATGCAAAAAATAATTTTGATATCATATATTTGGATTTCAGGAAAGCTTTTGACACTGTTGCGCATGGAAGACTATTGTACAAATTGGAGCAGAATGGTATTAAGGGTAAGTGCGAGATTAGCCTGTGCAGACGTTGCTCCTTAAAGCTCTTCAGACAGAGAAGTTTTTCCTGATTTATTTTCTGCTTTATTAGTTTAAATTGTCATATTAACTTATTTCTAGAGTAGCTTTATATTCCTAGTTACGATACTTAGTTTAAAGTTTAACTTAGACAGAGATTTTGTAGATATTACTTAGTATCGGTAACGGTATCAAATCCACGTGTCACAAATTGAACGAGAAGTATTTTTTTTTTTAACCAAATTTAGTCGATTTATTAACCAATTGTTATATCAAATTATCTTCTATAAGTAGATTATAGACCTAGTCAGGATCCTTAGTTTATTCTAAATTGAGATAGCGAGATTTGGAAGCTAATCAATACTTACGAGTCCGTAGAAATACCGTTCGTGAATTCCCGCCATTTTTACACGATAGCATAAGCTTAGTGTAGTATAGTGCATAATATAATATTGTCAATTAATCAGTAAATCTATTAATCTTGATAAACTTTATTGTCAGTTAAATTGTATTTTTAACTCTATAAATATATATAACGACTTAATCGTAACAAATAATTAATACATAACTATAGTGGTACACGTGATACGGAAGTTGTATAAAAGGAACTCGTAGAAAACACTAGATACCGAAAAAAATATATATATAACATAACTGTTTTGGGATATAACTTAAGGATTTAATTTTTGTTTTGAATTTTATTGAATTAAATCGGAATCATGACTCTGACCAGAGCAGCAAAGCAAAAGGCTCAAGCTAATGGGAGTGCTGTGGTTCAGGGGAGAACTGAGGGGGGCAGTTGCCCTCTGAATCACAGTCTATTAAAATGCACTGTTTGCTTGATGTTTGCGGAGCAGTCGGGTACGGGACATGATACTGCCAAGGGGGATGTCTTTGTGTGTGCACGATGTAAGGAGTGCAAGGAAATCAGGCGACAACTCAGCATTGTTATGGGCCTTTATGAGAGCTTGAAGGACAGGGTGGATGCCCTCGAAGGAAATAAATTGAGGGCCCATCAAGCTCTCAGCTGCCCACATCAACGCCAGAGCTTGCACTTGGTCATCAGGCAACACAGAAGCAGCCCCCTAGGCAGAATGCGCTGGTCCCACAGGAACTAGTAGTTGTTGGAGACTCTATTGTCAGGGAAACGGGGAACATGCTTTGTAAAAAGGATAGGTGGAATAGGACCAGGGTATGTCTGCCAGGGGCAAAGGTTGATGACGTTGTAGAGCGGATATCATCTTTTAAGGGCACAAAAGGTGATATAGTTGTACACGTTGGCACCAATGATATTAAGAGTAGGAGACCGGCGGAATTACTTAGCAAGTACAGATCACTGTTGAAAAAAAGCCGTGAATTAGGGTTGAACTTGAAAGTGTCTGCAATTCTGCCCAGACACGATAGGAGGGAGTATATGATGAGAGCCTTGTCGATCAATTCGGCCCTGGAGGGATTGTGCAAGGCTCAAGGGGTAGAATTTTTTTCAGCCTGGACTGTACTTGTTAACAGAAGAGATTGCTTCTACAGGGATGGGATACACTTAAATAGAAAGGGTGCAAGAATTTTTGCTGATGCTGTCGAGGCAGTGTTAGGTGGGTCGGAAAACTGCTAGTTGGGGGGGGGATACAAGGACTAATAGATTAACAGTAGCCACTGGCAGAGGTGGAAGTGATTCTTGCACTGCTTCTATTGAAATGAGCAGAAGTCTGAAAAACAAGATGCAGGATATTTCAGAGACTGCTGGTAGTCATTGCGGTACAAGTAAACACATGGGTTGTGTTAGGGTAGCTAAGAATAGAAACAGGTGCATGTATACCTGCGTGTACACCAATGCTAGGAGTTTGGTAAATAAATTTGATGAATTTGAGGTATTGCTCAAAACATCAAACGCAGATATTGTTGGGATATCAGAGACGTGGTGTCACACAGATATAAGTAATGCGGAACTGGAATTTGGGGAATACAATGTGTATAGAAAGGATAGACAGGACAGGAGGGGAGGAGGGGTTATGCTATTAATTAAGAAACACATAAAGTCCAAGGAAGTGAAGCCAGTCGACATCGATGGACAGGGCAGTGTCGAGTCAGTTTGGTGTGACATAAGCATAGGGAAATCAAAATTGAGAGTAGGAGTGTGTTATAGGCCTAATGACTCTGATGAGTATAATAAGATATTGTACAGGGAAATAGAGTGGGCCAGTAAATCAGAGAGTCTTATAATGGGGGATTTTAATTTCCCAGATATTGACTGGAATTTGTGGGTTGGTCACTCGCACACTAGCAAGGCTTTTGTGGATTTATTGGATGATTGTTTTCTACATCAGCATGTTCGTGAGGCAACAAGAGGGAGCAATACTCTTGATCTGATTATCAGTAGTGATTCTTCATGCATTAAGAACCTGCAGATAAATGAACCACTAGGTGGCAGTGATCACAGTGTGTTGAAGTGGGATTTACTCAAGGAGGTAACTACCATCAGAGGTAAAGGGAAGGGTTTTTGTTTTCGTAAAGGAGACTATGATGGTCTGAGAGAGTATTTAAATTCTGTGCAGTGGGACCAACTGATGATGTTACCAACAGCAAACTCAAAATGGGAAGCATTCAAGGAACTAATCTTGGAGGCTACCAGGCTTTACATACCAACTAAGAAATATTGTTCAAGGTTTAGGCCTAAATGGTTGTCAGATGAACTAATGAGACATGTGGCAGAGAAGAAAAATGCATGGGATACATACAAATTAATGGGTGACATGGAAGCCTATGATAGATATAAGTTGGTCTGTAACCAAGTCACAAAGGAGATTAGGCAGGCAAAGACAGACTACGAAAAATCATTGGCAAAGGATGCAAAGAAAAACAGAAAAGAGTTCTTTACATACTTGAACTTGAGAAGGAAAGGGATGAATCAGATTGGTCCACTGGATATTGATGGTTCAACAGTTGAGGATCCTGCTCAGGTGGCTAACAATCTAAACGAGTATTTTGCATCTACATTCACGCATGAGGAGTTATTCAGGACGGAGAATGATGTAGGTAAAGTAAACATTGGCAGTGAGCTGGATGATTTTGTAATAACTGAGAGGAAAGTGGAGCAGAGATTGTTGAGGATATACATAAAAAAGGCACCTGTGGTGTATGGGATCTATCCAGTTATATTAAAGGAGGCAGCAAAGGAAGTATGCAAACCCCTAGCCATAATTATGAGAGCTTCTTTGGACTCAGGGGAGGTACCCATAGACTGGAGATGTGCAAATGTAACCCCAATTCACAAAGGAGGATCAAAGGCTGACACAAGTAATTATAGACCTGTTAGTTTAACTTCTGTTCCAGGTAAATTAATGGAGGCACTGGTTAAAGAAGCACTGCAGGATCATCTAGACAAGAATTCCGTTATAGCTCAGACGCAGCATGGTTTTGTTAAGGGCAGGTCTTGCCTGACCAATTTGATTGGATACTATGATGTAGTCACAAAAGAACTGGATGCAGGGAATAACTTTGATATTATATATTTGGATCTTAGAAAGGCTTTCGATACTGTTGCACATGGAAGACTGCTGCACAAATTGGAGCAGTGTGGCATTGGAGGCAAATTGCTGCTATGGATAAGGGGATGGTTGAGTGGCAGAAGACAGAGAGTGGTAATCAATGGACACTGCTCAACGTAGACTAATGTTATTAGTGGAGTTCCTCAAGGTTCAGTGTTGGGTCCGTTGTTGTTTTCGGTGTTTATGAATGATATTGATGATGGGATATCAAGTTTAATGTCCAAGTTTGCAGATGATACAAAGGTTGGCAGGGTCGTTAAGGACACTACTGACGCTATGCTGCTGCAACAGGATCTGGAAAGGTTGAACAGATGGGCTGAGAGGTGGCAAATGAAGTTTAACATTGACAAATGTAAAGTTCTACATATGGGATACAGTAACCCCAGAGCAACGTATCAACTCTGCGGTACTACACTGACAGTGGTGGAGAATGAAAAGGACCTGGGGGTAATTGTGCAGGCAGATATGAAGTTCTCTGAGCAGTGCAGACTAGCTGCAAGAGTAGCTCATGGTGTCTTGTCAATGATATACAGGAATTTTTCTAGCAGGGATAAGGAGGTGATTATTCCCTTGTATAAGGCAATGGTTAGGCCACATCTTGAGTACTGTATACAGGTCTGGAGGCCTCATTTCAAGAAGGATGTAGAGCTGCTGGAACGGGTACAGAGAAGGGCAACAAGATTAGTAAATGGAACAAAGGGTTGCTCTTACGAAGAAAGGCTTAAGTTTTGCAAATTACAGAGTCTGGAGACTAGGCACCGGCGAGGTGATCTGATAGAGGTGTATAAGGCTTTGAATGGTTTGAGCATGCTCAATGCCAATGGGATTCTTCATCTTGCTCAGAATAATCACCTCAGAGGGCATAAATTCAAATTGAGGAAGGACGGATGTCGGATAGATGTGCGGAAATTTGCCTTTGGCCAGCGGGGTGGTTGGTTGGTGGAACCGACTTCCATCACTTGTTGTTGAAGTTGATAGCCTAAACAAATTTAAAGCTCAACTGGACAGGTATTTCGAACGAACGGAGGGGTGAAATCGGAGTGGGTTTTTTTTTTTTTTTTTGGCTGATGCTGAATAAGCTTGCTTTCTTGCATCATATGCCTCTACTAATGCTAATGCTAAGTTGCTACAATGGATAAAAGGATGGTTAACTGGGCGAAGACAGAGGGGTGGTAATCAATGGGTGCTGCTCTTCGTGGACTAATGTTATTAGTGGAGTCCCACCGGGTTCGGTGTTAGGTTCACTGTTGTTTTGTATATTTATCAATGATATTGATTTTTTCAGGCTTAATGTCAAAGTTTACAGATGATACAAAGGTTGGCAGGGTTGTTAATGACAGTAATGGCAGTGTGCTTCTGCAACAGGATCAAGATAATTTGGGCAGATGGGCTAAGAAGTGGAAACTGAAGTTTAACCTTGACAAATGCAAAGTACTGCATATGGTTAGAAGTAACCCCAGAGAAACGTACCAACTGTGTGGTACTACACTTAAGGTGGTAGAAAATGAAAAAGACCTGGGAGTAATTGCGCATGCAGATATGAAGTTTTCTGAGCAATGCAGACAGGCTGCCAGGGCAGGTCATGGGGTTTTGTCAATGATATATAGGAATTTTGCTAGCAGGGAAAAGGAGGTGATTATCCCTCTGTATAAGGCAATGGTCAGGCCACGCCTTGAGTACTGTGTACAGGTCTGCAGGCCTTATTTTAGGAAGGATGTAGATTTACTTCAGCGTGCACAGAGAAGGGCAACAAGATTGGTGAGGGGAATGAAGGGATCCTCTTACCAAGAGAGGCTTAAGTTCTGCAAATTGCAGTGGCTGGAGACTAGGCACCTGCGCGGTGATCTGACTGAGGTGTATAAGGCCTTGAATGGGTTCAGCACGCTGCATTCTGATGGGATCCTTCCACTTGTTCAGATTACGAACCTAAGGGGGCATAAATTCAAATTAAGAAAGGACAGATGTAGAATAGATGTGCGGAAATTAGCCTTTAGCCAGCAGGTGGTTAATTGCTGGAACAAACTTCCATCTGTCGTTGTGGAAGTTGATAGGTTGAATAAATTTAAGGAGGAACTGGACAGGCATTTGGAGGGAATGGTGTGATTTTTTTTTTTTTTGGCTAATGCTGCATAAGCTTATACATTTGCTTTCTTGCATCACATGCCACTACTACTACTACTACAAGTAATTATAGACCTGTGAGTTTAACGTCTGTTCCAGGAAAATTAATGGATGCACTGGTTAAAGAAGCACTGCAGGATCATCTAGACAAGACTTCAGTTATAGCTCGGACACTGCATGGTTTTGTTAAGGGGAAGTCTTGCCTGACCAATTTGACTGGATACTATGATGCAGTCACAAAAGAACTGGATGCAGAGAATAACTTTGATATTATATAGTTGGATCTTAGAAAGGCTTTTGATACTGTTGCACATGGAAGACTGCTGCACAAATTGGAGCAGTGTGGCATTGGAGGCAAATTGCTGCTATGGAAAAAGGGGTGGTTGAGGGGGAGAAGACAGAGAATGGTAATCAATGGACACTGCTCATCATGGACTAATGTTATTAGTGGAGTCCCGCAGGGTTCAGTGTTAAGTCCATTATTGTTTTCTGTATTTATAAATAATATTGATGATGGTATATCAAGCTTAATGTCCAAGTTTGCAGATGATACAAAGGTTGGCAGGGTTGTTAAGGACACTACTGATGCTATGCTGCTGCAACAGGATTTGGAAAGGTTGAGTAGATGGGCTGAGAGGTGGCAAATGAAGTTTAACATTGACAAATGTAAAGTACTACATATGGGAAACAGCAACCCCAGAGTAACGTATCAACTCTGTGGTACTACACTGACAGTGGTAGAGAATGAAAAGAACCTGGGGGTGATTGTGCAGGCAGATATGAAGTTCTCTGAGCAGTGCAGATGGGCTGCAAGTGTAGCTCTTGGTGTCTTGTCAATGATATACAGGAATTTTTCTAGCAGGGATAAGGAGGTGATTATTCCCTTGTATAAGGCAATGGTCAGGCCACACCCTGAGTACTGTATACAGGTCTGGAAGCCTCATTTCAAGAAGGATGTAGAGCTGCTGGAACAAGTACAGAGAAGGGCAACAAGATTAGTGAATGGAACAAAGGGTTGCTCTTATGAAGAAAGGCTTAAGTTTTGCAAATTACAGTGTCCGGAGACTAGGCACCGGCGTGGTGATCTGATAGAGGTGTAAAAAGCCTTGAATGGTTTGAGCATGCTCAATGCTGATGGGATTCTTCTTCTTGCTCAGAATAATCACCTGAGAGGGCATAAATTCAAATTGAGGAAAGAGAGATGTAGGATAGATGTGCAGATATTTGCCTTTAGCCAGCGGGTAGTTGGTTGGTGGAACAGACTTCCATCTGTTGTTGTGGAAGTTGATAGCCTAAATAAATTTAAGGCTCAGCTGGACAGGTATTTCGAACGAACGGAGGGGTGAAGTGGAAGGGATTTTTTTTTTTTTTTTTTTTGGTTGATGCTGCATAAGCTTGCTTTTTTTTTGCATCATATGCACTACTAATGTTAGTTAAGCTAGTGGTAGTAGGATACTTCCAGAAATTATTCCATGCATGGTTTTTCTTTTATTTGGCAAAAGAGCATTCTACATTCCACCAGTGATTTCGGTGAACACAATATGTCTTGGATTTTGGAATGGAAGCATTTGCCACAGTCAGAATCTAATTTGTGATGTAAGTAGTTACATCAGTGGTTTTCAACCAGGGTGTTGCGGCACTCTAAGGTGCCGCAACAATGTTCCAGGAGTGCCACATAATTTGATTTTATGTTGCTTAAACTTATTATTATATATATTTTTTAAATTTGTTTATTTCATTATAAATATTTGTACATTATCTTTTTAATTTTGTGGTGAGCTATAATTGATGTTTATCTAGCAGCTCTATATAAAGAATAAAATTATTACGTAAGTATATATAATTTGTATGACGAAATGTAGTTTTTATAATTATGTTATTATAATAACTATCATATATATATATATATATATATATATATATATTTAAATAATGTCTTAAAGTTTAACATAAAATAAGAAAATAAATCAATATTAAGTTATCATTAGAGGGAGCAAAATGCACATCCTCCACATGAAGCCCTGATATATCCGATAATTCAAAATAAAACAAAATTTAAACATAAGCCAGTATTATGGCAAAAATGTAGAGCAAAAAATTAACATAAAAATAACGTAAAATAAAATAAACCAAACAGGAAAGGGAAGTAAAGATAATAAGACATAAACACAGCCGATTGTACCCTATATAATTTAGCACTTTAAATCCAATTAATAAAACCGATGTCAAATTTAAAATAATGCCAATTATTATATGATTTAGCAGTACCCCCTCGAAGGTACCAGTTCCGAAAAACGTGAAATATCACCAAAAAAGGGGTTAAAAGCACTACTAAAAGCAAAACAAAATATCAAAATAATAGACTGACCATTATGCCCCATATCGACAGAGGACCACGAGGCCAATAATGGTCATGGAATAGCTGCATTTCAATCGCCATACAAATCGTCGCAAAGGCGAAAAGATCAAAGACCCCAACCACCCATACCTCCGATCGATCCACCAATGCAGAGGACCTGCATAGCGGTGGTCCTTATGCAGCGGCGCCTCCGTAGCCAGGTGGGAAGGAGCAGCAGTGCGTAGCACACGCTTCTTGATTAGACCGGGGTTCGAGCCCGTCACCACCAAATACGGAGGATGCGGAAAGGTCAGGGAATGACCACCGCATATTCCCGGAGCAATATGGCCTTAGTTGCTAATGCTCCTAAAAACCAAAATAACAATAACAACAACAATCCTTATGCAGCGAAAAATAATTTATAGAACAGACAGCACTCTAGATCAGAGCCACACCACTGACATAATGTAAGCTAAACCAGCTTATATAAAGGAAAGAAAGGAATAGATTTTTATGTTAAACTTTAAGACATTATTTAAATATAAATTAGTGGTAGTACCACTACTACCACTAATATGCTAATATGATATGCTAAATAAGTAGCGCCTGTGCCACCATCTATTCCTTTCTTTCCTTTATATAAGCTGGTTTAGCTTACATTATGTCAGTGGTGTGGCTCTGATCTAGAGTGCTGTCTGTTCAATAAATTATTTTTCGCTGCATAAGGACCACTGCTATGCAGGTCCTCTGCATTGGTGGATCGATCGGAGGTATGGTTGGTTGGGTTCTTCGATCTTTTCGCCTTTGCGACGATTTGTATGGCGATTGAAATGCAGCGATTCCATGACCATTATTGGCCTCATGGTCCTCTGTCTATATGGGGCATAATGGTCAGTCTATTATTTTGATATTTTGTTTTGCTTTTAGTAGTGCTTTTAACCCCTTTTTTGGTGATATTTCACGTTTTTCGGAACTGGTACCTTCGAGGGGGGTACCGCTAAATCATATAATAACTGGCATTATTTTAAATTTGACATTGGTTTTATTAATTGGATTTAAAGTGCTAAATTATATAGGGTACAATCGGCTACTGTTTATGTCTTATTACCTTTACTTCCCTTTCCTGTTTGGTTTATTTTATTTTACGTTATTTTTATGTTAATTTTTCGCTCTACATTTTTGCCATACTACTGGCTTATGTTTTAATTTTGTTTTATCGGATATATATATATATATATATATATATATATATATATATATAACTGTCATATTATGTTTCAATAAAAAGAAATGAAAGTATACCAGTAGAGCAAAGAATTTAACATGCAAAATTAAGGAAAATAGAGTCCAAATTAAAGGAAAATTTGGCAGCACCCCCCCCCCCCCAGATAAGCACCAGTTTCCGAAACATGTGAAATATCACTATCTGTAAATGTAACCAGACAACAATACCAAAATTAATTTGAAATAGAGAAAAAAGTATGCCCCTTCTCGTGATGGGGCATAATGGTTTGTCTTTTCTATTCAATTTGATATTATGGTTTGTTCTACTTTTTTTCTCTATTTTAAATTATTTCGGTATTGTTGACCGGTTACGCTTACATAAAGTGATATTTCACATGTTTCGGAAACTGGTACTTATCTGGGGGGGGGGTGCCGCCAAATTTTTCTTTAATTTGGATTCTCCCTTCTAAATTATTTAATAATGTTTCTCCAACGTTACTCTATCCTTAATTTTGCATGTTAAATTCTTCTTTGCTCTACTGGTTTGCCACGCTACTGGTATACTTTAATTTTTTTTTATTGAAACATAATATTACAGTTAAATACATGCAACATGTTCTGGTTTTTGCATATTTGCTACCACTGATGTCTGCTCTACTTTCGTTATTTTTTATTTTCACTTAATGTTGGTCTTATTTCTGTGGTCTAATTTTCAATTCATTTGGATTTAATCTAAATTCCAAAGAATTATATATATATATATAATAATACTTAATATTTTACTAAACTTCCAATTGGATCATTGATCAGGATTTTGAGTGTATATATATATATATATATGTGTGTGTGTGTGTGTGTGTGTGTGTGTGTGTGTGTGTGTATTTATACACAGAGAGAATCTGATCTAACGGGCAGAAAATTGAGTAGGTGTGCCGCAAAATAAAATAAATGAGTTAGGGGTGCCGTTATTAAAAAAAAAGGTTGAAAACCACTGAGTTACATCATCAATATGTTTTCTGTTGGACATAAATTCTATCTAAAAGCATTTGGGCAGAACAGCCATCCCAGTTTCTCTTACTAAACTTCCAATTGGATCGTTGATCAGGATTTTGAGTTACTCCTGTTTGTATTGAGCAAATTATTGGAAAAAGGTCACTGTTAAAGGGATCTGATAATACAGACCATGTCAAGATTGGAAAGATGGATGGGGAGCAAATTGATAAGTCAACTGCAGAAGCAGATCTTGTTTTGTTTGTTTGGTTTTTTGTTTGGTTTTTTTTTTTAGGAGCATTAGCAACTAAGGCCATATTGCTCCGGAATATGCGGTGGTCATTCCTTGACCTTTCCGCATCCTCCGTATGTGGTGGTGACGGACTCGAACCCCGGTCTAATCAAGAAGCGTGTGCTACGCACTGCTGCTCCTTCCCACCTGGCTACGGAGGCGCCTAGATCTTGTAGGTAGGTGGATGTAAGTAGGAGATCCAGAGTTTAGTAAATTAAGATTATTATTCATAAATTCTTCAATTAATTTGCCTCTTCTGTCCATTGTAGCGGACCCCCACAATGGATGGTGTCCATTAAAGTTACTGAAAAGACAAATTGGAGTTGGGAGCTGTGTAATGAGGCTGTCAAGTTCTGAATGGGGAAGAGGTAGAGATGGTGGAATATAAACGGTAACTGATGTACCAACTGCAATACGAGCAGCCACAGCTTCTAGATTGGTTCTTAACTGGATCGGCTTGGATGGCACGTTAGAATTAACCAGAATAGCTACTCCTCCATGTGCAGGAGACCGAGTTTCTATCTTGTCTGTACATCATATAATTAGGCGCCTCCGTAGCCAGGTGGGAAGGAGCAGCAGTGCGTAGCACACACTTCTTGATTAGACCGGGGTTCGAGCCCGTCACCACCAAATACGGAGGATGAGGAAAGGTCAGGGAATGACCACCGCATATCCCGGAGCAATATGGCCTTAGTTGCTAATGCTCCTAAAAACCAAATAACAAACAAACATCATATAATTGGAGAATTTTGGCGAAACTTGGGGTGACAAGAATGTTTCCTGTAGACATACAGCTATGGGATTGAATTGAGCTATTAAATCCCTTAAGTCATCAGAATGACTGCTTAGTCCTCTGCAATTCCACTGTATGATGCATTATTTAGGTTTGCCTGAAGATGATTCATCTGGCTGTTTTTCCAGTCTTTTTTTTTTGGGAATGTGAGGCAACCAGTATCAATAGTGTCATTGGCATGCAATTCTACGATGGGTTTCTCATAATCCGGGTGTACATCCAATTCCATACTGTTGGTTTGTGGTTTGGCTTTCTTACAATCTTTAGTAGTTTTCATTCTTTCAGTGTCCTGCGAGACTGTTCGAGTATCAGTTGGGATACTAGTTGGAGTGTTTGTGGATTTTAGTTTTGGGAGTATCTTTTCTGGAGGCTGATAAGGTTTCTTTAATCCAATTTGCCAAGGAGGTGTTTGGTGGTATTGACACATCTGTTTGAGTTGCAGTTGAATGATAGCTTCAGGTGCAAGATGCATAGGATAGATTGGGCATGGTCAACATAATTTGTATGCATAATTCAAGATATGTTACTTTATGTTCTATTTTGTATCTTTGAATTTTCTTTCCAGTTTTCCAGATATCACATGATTTAGAAAATGCAGGATGACTTCCTTTGCAGTTGGAGTTGAGGCTGAGCAATCTGTTTGTGTATGGTCCTTAGAGCCACATATAGGAAAGATGGCATCACTTCTGCATGCCTGCTGAGAATGGCCATATTTCTGGCATTTAAAACAGCAAAGAGGATTCAGGATGTATGGCCGAATTCAGCAGTTTAAATAGCCAGCTTTTACAATGGATGGCAAATCAGGAGTGCTGAAGGTTAAAATGATGGATCAAGTTGGAACAAGATTTCCATCTTTTTTATCATTATGCGCTTCACACCGATTACCGTCTGATTGCTATGTTCTTGGACTAATCCCTCCTCAGACACTGAAAGTAGGTCCCACTCTGTGATGACACCTTTCGATGAATTTAAAGTATTGTGGGGAGTAACAGATACTGGCAACCCACCAAAAGTTTTTGTCTTTAACAGCCACTCAGAATGTTTGGTGGTGGCTATTTCAATCAGGAAGTCTCCTGATTGTAGTCTCTTTACCATTTTTGGTGATCTTGCAATAGATTCCAAATATATTTGGATCATAAATGGTGATAGCTTGCCCACAGGCTGAGTGTAGACAGAGAGTATATCACCAGAAAGTTAGGGAGGCTAGGACACTGCTTCTCTTCAAAGTCTTTTAGGTTGGTTTGCATAATTTTCATTGGACATTTTTCTGACCTTGAGCTTGATGGCTCTAAAGGCGGAAAATTGTTTAAATTCCTTCTTCCAGGTTACCAGCCCCACCACGTGGAGGGAGGAGCTGCACCACCAGTGACCAAGTGGTTGAGAAAGTTAGTTGGGTTAGTACGGATTATATAAATATATATTTATAAGGAAAGAAAGGTGAATTTCCTTTCTGGATTCTTACTTCAAAGCTTTTAAGTAAAGAATCACTTGGGTAAAACAGGAAGAAAAGATACTCGAAAATAAATATAACTTATTCGCTGAGAAAGAGCACTCTATATATGGCACAAAAGATCACTATGTCACTATCACTTGGCACTCTGAGCCCTCTGTACTTGTTCCAGCAATTCTACATCCTGACTAAAATAAGGCTTCCAGACCTGTATGCAATACTCAAGAAGTGGCCCAATCATTTACTTATACAATGGTATAATCACATCCTTATTCCTGCTGGAAAAATTACTGTATATCACTGACAAAACCCATGAGCTGTCCTGGCAGCCTGTCTGCATGCTCAGAGAACTTCATATCTGACTGCACAATTACCCTCAGGTCTTTTTCATTTTCCACTAGCATCAGTATAGTACCACACAGTTCATACATTACTCTAGGGTTACATCTTTGGTGTTTTTATTTGCATCTTTTGCCAAAGATTTCTCATAACCTGCCTTCACTTGCCTAACCTTTGTGGCTTGATTACAAACTAGTTTATATCTACCATAGGTTTCTGTGATGCCTGATAATTTATATGCATTTTTTTTCTTTACCAAGAATCTTATTAGTCATCTGACATCCATTTAGGCCTAAACTTTTAACAGTATTTCTTAGTTGGTATGAAACGTCTAGTATGATTAATTCCTTGAATGCTCTCCATTTAAAATTGGCAGATGGAAACATCATCAGATGATCACATTGTACACAATTTAAAAAATGCCTGAGACTGCTGAAATTACCTTTATGAAAGCAAAAACCCTTCCCTTTACCCTTCATGGTAGTTACATATTTAAATAAATCCCATATCAATACACTGTGATCACTGCCACCTAGTAGTTCTTTTATCTGCAGATTCTTAAAGCACAAAGAATCACTGCTGATAATCAGATCAAGAGTATTACTCTCTCTTGTTGCCTCTCTAATATGCTGCTGTAGAAAACAGTTATCTAATAAATCCAAAAAATTCATGCTAATCTGTGAGTGCAAAGCCACAAGTTCCAGTCAATATCTGGAAAGTTAAAATTTCCCATTATAAGACATTTAGATTTACTGGCCCACTCTATTTCTCTGCACAGTAGTTCATTATACTCAGAGTCATTAGGCCTATAACACATTCCTACTCTCATTTTTGCTTTCCCAGTGCTTATGTCACACCAAACTGATTCCACATTGCACTAGCCACCCATCAACTCTATGCACTGCCTTGGATGCCCTCCCCTCTTCTCCTGTTAATTTCTGAAAATTGAATCAATTACAGGAATACACTGTACTCCCAATATTCAAAGGAATACACTGTACATGCCATATTCAAATTCTGAACCCCTTCATATCTGATTGACAACATGTCTCTGGTATCCCAATGATATCTGCATGTAATGTCTTGACCAGCACTTCAAGTTCATCAAATTTATTTAACATGCTCCTAGCATGGGCATACATGCACCTCTTCTTACTCTTGTTTACCCTAACACAGCCCATGCATTTACTTGTTCCATGATGACTCCCAGCAGTCCTTGAAATCTGCAGCAACTTGCTTTTCAGGCTGCTGCTTGTTCCAATAAAAGTGTGCAGGAATCACTTTCACCTCTGCCTGGGACTCTAGTTAATCTATTAGTCTGTGTACCCCCCAAGCTAGCAGTTTTCCCACCCATCTAACATTGCCTCAATACCAGCAAATATTCTTGTACCATTTCTATTTAAGTGTATCTCATCCCAGTAGAAGCAGTCTCTTCTGTTAACAAGTACAAACCACACTGAGAAGACTTCTACTCCATGAGCCTTGCACAATCTCTCCAGGGCCGAATGGATTGACAAAGCTCTCATCATAACTGGGCAGAATTTTAATGGTTTTTTTTTGTTTTTTTTTTAAGTTTATTAAAATAAACTTAAAATTAAAGTGCAGACAGGGTTAAATTTAAGTGCAGACACTTCAAATTAACCCCGCAACTAACAACTTTTTTTACATTGCCCTGTACTTGTTAAGTAAGTCTGCAGATATCCTACTATGAATGCCATTAGTGGCAACATTTACAACAATACACCTTTTGTGCCCTTAAAAAATGATATCTGCCCTTCAATGTCATGCTCACATCTGGTGAGTATGGGCTTGGCACACCCAGGGTCCTGAGCTGGACATCATCATTCTTCTCTTTCTTGGTGATTCCCTTCTACTATTGACTCTCTCTCTCTCTCTCTCTCTCTCTCTCTCTCTCTCTCTCTCTCTCTCTCTCTCTCTCTCTCTCTCTCTCTCTCTCTCTCTCTCTTTCAGGATAACTCGGGAATTTTTTTTTTTTTTTTGGCTGGTGCAGCATAACCCTCAGGCTTCCTTGTGCCATATAGCTAATAATAATAATGATTTACAAAAGCACCTGGCAGATAACAGTGCATTATTTATAAAGCAGAATGTAGAGTATGTTTGATTTCTCTTTTTTACATTTTTACAGCAAGCCTATCTTTTGAAGCATCCTGCATCCCCCTCCCCAGTTATTATACTTGCTTTCTAATTTTTATACTTGCTTTTGTAAGCACTTCCTAATTCGTTTCACAAATATACGTGGTCTCAATTCTAATCTCAACGATGTCCATTTCCACTTGCAGTCTGCCAAACCCCATGTACCTTTTCTGACAGAATCTCAGTTATCGGTTGATTCAACTACTGCTCATCTCGGATGCCCAAATTATTTGCTGTATGATTCCTTTCGCCTCAAAGCTGGTACTTGTGCATATGTCCGTTCTGATATTCCCTGTCAGAGACTTGGCAATTTGGAATTTCCTCTCTTTGATCTTCTCTGGCTTAATCTTGTTGAACTTCATTGTCAATTAAATTGTACTTTTAACTATACATATAATGACTTGGGTTACATAACATAAATAATTAGTAAAAAATAAATAATTAATACTTAACTTGATACGGAAGTTATATACAGGGATTTCGTAGATAACACTCGATACTGAAACATAAATATAGTGTTATAACTGTGTTAGGATATAAGTTTAGGGTTTTAATTTTGTACTGAAATTTTACTGAAATTAAATCGAAATCATGACTCAGACCAGAGCAGCAAAGCAAAAGGCTCAAGCTAATGGGAGTGCTGTGGCTCACGGGAAAACTGAGAGGGGCAGTTGCCCTCTGAATTAAAATGCACTACTTGCTTGATGTTTGCGGAGCAGTCGGGTACGGGCCATGATACTGCCATGGGGGATGTCTTTGTGTGTGTGTGATGCAGGGAGTGTAAGGAAATCAGGCGACAACTCAGCGTTGTTATGGGCATATATGAGAGCTTGAAGGACAGGGTGGATGCCCTCAAAGGATTAAAAGTGAGGGCCCATCAAGCTCTCAGCTGCCCACACCAATGCCAGATCTTGCACTTGGTCATCACACAACACAGCGGCAGCCCCCAAGACAGAATGCGCTGGTCCCAAAGGAACTATTAGTTGTTGGTGACTCTATTGTCAGGGAAACGGGAAACATGCTTTGTAAGAAAGATAGGTGGAACAGGACCAGGGTATGCCTGCCAGAGGCAAAAGTTGATGATGTTGTACAGCGGATATCATCTTTTAAGGGCACATAAGGTGATATAGTTGTACAAGTTGGCACTAATGACATTAAGAGTAGGAGCCCGGCGGAATTACTTAACAAGTACAGGTAATTGTTGAAAAAAAGCCGAGAATTAGGGTTGAATTTGAAAGTGTCTGCAATTCTGCCCAGACACGATAGGAGGGAGAATATGATGAGAGCCCTGTCGATCAATTCGGCCCTGGAAAGATTGTGCAAGGCTCAAGGGGTAGAATTTTTTTCAGCCTGGTCTTTACTTGTTAACAGGAGAGACTGCTTCTACAGGGATGGGATACACTTAAATAGAAAGGGTGCAAGAATGTTTGCTGATGCTATCGAGGCAGTGTTAGGTGGGTCGGAAAACTGCTAGATTGGGGGGATACAAGGACTAATAGATTAACAGTAGCCACTGGCAGAGGTGAAAGTGATTCTTGCACTGCTTCTAATGAGCCACAGCCTGGAAAATAAGATGCAGGATATTTCAGAGACTGCTGGGAATCATTGAGGTACAAGTAAACACATGGGTTGTGTTAGGGTAGCTAAGAAAAAGAACAGGTGCATGTATACTTGCGTGTACACCAATGCTAGGAGTTTAGTAAATAAATTTGATGAATTTGAGGTATTGCTCAAAACATCAAAGGCAGATATTGTTGGGATTTCAGAGACGTGCTGTCACACAGATATAATGAATGCAGAACTGGAATTTGGGGAGTACAATGTCTACAGAAGGGATAGACAGGATAGGAAGGGAGGAGGGGTTATGCTATTAGTTAAGAAATACATAAAATCCAAGGAAGTGAAGCCAGTCGACATTGCTGGACAGTGCAGTGTCGAGTCAGTTTGGTGTGACATAAGCATTGGGAGATTAAAATTGAGAGTTGGAGTGTGCTATAGGCCTAATGATTCTGTTGAGTATAATAAGAAACTGTACAGGGAAATAGAGTGGGCCAGTAAATCAGAGATCTTATAATGGGGGATTTTAATTTTCCAGTTATTGACTGGAATTTGGGGGCTGATCACTCACACACTAGCAAGGCTTTTGTGGATTTATTGCATGACTGTTTTCTACATCAGCATGTTCGGGAGTCAACTAGAGGGAGTAATACTCTTGATTTGATTATCAGTAGTGATTCTTCATGCATTAAGAATCTGCAGGTAAAGAACCAATAGATGGCAGTGATCACAGTGTGCTGAAGTGGGATTTACTCAAAGAGATAACTACCATTAGGGGTAAAGGGAAGGGTTATTGCTTTCGTAAAGGCGACTACAATGGAGTGAGACAGTATTTAAATTCTATACAGTGGGACCAACTGATGATGTTACCAACAGCAAATTCAAAATGGGAAGCATTCAAAGAACTCATTTTGGAAGCTACTAGGCTTTACATACCAATTAAGAAATATTGTTCAAGGTTTAGGCCTAAGTGGATGTCAGATGAACTAATGAGACACATGGCAGAGAAGAAAAATGGATGGGATACATACAAATTAACACGTGACACAGAAGCCTATGATAGACACAAGTTGATCTGTAACCAAGTTACAAAGGAGGTTAGACAGGTGAAGGCAGATTACGAGAAATCTTTGGCAAGGGATGCAATGAAAAACAGCAAAGAGTTCTTTACTTAGATAAACTCTAAAAGGAAGGGGATGAATCAGATTGGTCCACTTGATATCGAAAGGGAGTTATTTAGAAAGGGGTGTATTCAACTCTGGCAGTAAGTTAGAGAATCTTGTATTAACTGAGAGTAAAGTGGAGGAGAAATTGTTGAAGATAAATACAAGAAAGGCACCTGGGGTGGAATGTGATCTATCCAGTTTTATTAAAGGAGGCAGCAAAGGAAGTAAGCAAACCCTTAGCCATAATTATGAGAGCTTCCTTGGACTCAAGGGAAGTACCCATTGACTGGAGATATGCAAATGTGACCTCAATTCACAAAGGAGGATCAAAGGGCAACACAAGTAATTATAGATCTGTTAGTTTAACTTCTGTTCCCGGAAAATTAATGGAGGCACTGGTTAAAGAAGCAATGCAGGATCATCTTGACAAGACTTCAGTTATAGCTCAGACACAGCATGGTTTTGTTAAGGGAAAGTCTTGCCTGACCAATTTGATTGGATACTATGATGCAGTCACAAAAGAACTGGATGCAGGGAATAACTTTGATATTATATACTTGGATCTTAGAAAGGCTTTTATTTGATACTGTTGCACATGGAAGACTGCTGCACAAATTGGAGCAGTGTGGCATTGGAGGCAAATTGCTGCTATGGATAAAGGAGCGGTTGAGGGGGAGAAGACAGAGAGTGGTAATCAATGGACACTGCTCATCGTGCACTATTGTTATTTGTGGAGTCCCTCAGGGCTCAGTGTTGGGTCCATTATTGTTTTCTGTATTTATAAATGATATTGATGATGGTATATCAAGCTTAATGTCCAAGTTTGCAGACGATACAAAGGTTGGCAGGGTTGTCAAGGACACTACTGACACTATGCTACTGCAACAGGATCTGGAAAGGTTGCGCAGATGGGCTGAGAGGTGGCAAATGAAGTTTAACATTGAACTGATGTAAAGTTCAATGTTAAACTTCATTTGCCACCAGTGTTTCTTGTATTTATCTTCAACAAAAGTACTTGACAATTGTAAAGTACTACATATGGGAAACAGCAACCCCAGAGCAATGTATCAACTCTGTGGTACTACACTGACAGTGGTAGAGAATGAAAGGGACCTGGGGGTGGTTGTGCAGGCAGATATGAAGTTTTCTGAGCAGGGCAGACGGGCTGCAAGAGTAGCTCATGGTGTATTGTCGATGATATAAAAGAATTTTTCTAGCAGGGATAAGGAGGTGATTATTCCTTTGTATAAGGCAATGGTCAGGCCACACCTAAAGTACTGTATACAGGTCTGGAGGCCTCATTTCAAGAAGGATGTAGAGATGCTGGAACGAGTACAGAGAACGGCAACAAGATTGGTGAATGGAACAAAGGGGTGCTGTTACGAAGAAAGGCTTAAGTTTTGCAAATTACAGAGACTAGGCACCAGCGAGGTGATCTGATAGAGGTGTATAAAGCCTTGAATGGTTTGAGCATGCTCAATGCTGATAGGATTCTTCCTCTTGCTCAGAATAATCACCTGAGAGGGCATAAATTCAAATTGAGGAAAGACAGATGTAGGATAGACGTGAGGAAATTTGCCTTTAGCCAGTGGGTGGTTGGTTGGTGGACAGACTTCCATCCCTTGTCGTGGAAGTTGATAGCCTAAATACGTTTAAGGCTCGGCTGGACAGGTATTTCGAACAAACGGAGGGGTGAAGTGGAAGTGGTTATTTTTTATTTGTTTATTTTTTTTTTTTTTTTTGGCTGATGCTGCATAAGCTTACTTTCTTGCATCAAATGCCTCTACTAATGCTAATGCTAAAAATCTCTCTACCTCATTGTGTCAAATTCATCTGTTGTCTTTACCGTTCTCCAAACTCCACTAATCACTTGGAGCTCTTTGACTTCCTCTCTTTGCAACTTGACTTTTTCCAGTCCAACTTTCCTAACAGTGAGGTAATTTTCCTTGGTGATTTTAATGTTCACAACTCCAGCTGGCTTCCGTTGTCTAGTCACAACAACCCAGCTGGTCGAGATGCTGAGGCTTTTGCAATTACTAATGACCTTGCACAGATTGTTCATTTACCTACAAGAATACTGGGCAGTCCTAACCATACTGACAACACACATGATCTTTTTCTCACAAACAACCCTTCTATGTACACGGTGGAAGTGAGAGGTCCTTTAGGCACTTCAGATTACAACTTGGCGATTGTCTCTTCTCCAATGGAGCCTTTATCTCATTGCTATTCCCAACCTCGTGTTGTTTGGCATTACAAGAATGCAAAATTGGATGACCTGCGAGATTTCTTTTCTTCTTTTCCTTGGTCGGATTACTGTTTCAAAACTTCTGATGTCAACGTTTACTCAGATCGTGTCAGTGAAATTATTCTTGTAGGAATGGAATCCTTTATCCCACACTCCACTTTAAAATCTCGTCCTTTATCTAAACCTTGGTTTTCCAATAAATGTGCTAAGGCTGTTCAAGAGAAGAATGTTGCATATCGTAATTGGCTTGTTTCTAATTCTTCAGTTTCATTTTCTGCCTACACCAAAGCTCACAACAATTGTAAAGCAGTTATTAATCAATTCAAACTAGAGTTTGAACAGGCTAAGAGTAGAAAACTTGCTTCTTGCCCTAATGGTAGCCAAGCATTCTGGTCTCTTGCCAAAGCTATTGGCCACAACTTTTGCCCATCTCTGCTCCCACCTCTGTCCAAACCAGATGGTTCTGTTGTCACTTCAGCCAAGGATAAAGCTGATCTGCTAGCATCCCATTTTTCTTCCAACTCCTGTATTAATGATCTTGGTAAAACACCTCCCACCATTCCCAAAACGCTCCATTCAATGCCTCCGGTGGTCTTCCGTCTAAAGGATATCATAAGGATTTTGACGAATCTTGATGCTAAGAAAGCTCCAGATCCTGATGGTATTTCTCCACTTGTTCTCAAAACCTGTGCTTCTGAACTTACTCCCGTTCTTTGCTGCCTTTTTCACTCTCTTATTCCAAAGGTTTTTTTCCTTCTGCTTGGAAATTTGTTCATATCCAGCCAGTTCCTAAAAAGGGTTAGAAATCCCTCTCATCCAATTATCATCCCATTGCAGTTACTTCTACTCTTTCTAAAATAATGGAGAAATCAATTAACCCCAACTCTTAAACTACCTAGAAACCTTCCGTCTGATCAACGATCGCCAGTATGGATTCCGTCAGTGTTGATCCACTGGTGATATTCTGGCTTATGTTACCCATTTATGGACTAATTCAATGGAAAGGTTCGGTGAAACACAAGTAGTTGCTCTTGACATCTCAAAGGCTTTCGATCGTGTTTGGCATAACGGTCTTCTAAAAAAGCTTCCATCTTATGGTTTGACAACTGTTTTTAGTAATTGGTTATCCAGTTTTTTCTCTGATCGCTCACTGATGGTGATGGTAGATGGTTCTCTGTCTTCTAACTTCTCCACTAATGCCGGTGTCCTCCAAGGTTCAGTTCTTTCACACACTCTTTTCCTCTTGTATATTAATGACCTTCTTCCATTGACTTGAAATCCTATCCATAGTTTTGCCGATGATAGCACATTGCATTCCACTTTCCATTTTGAGAAACCTTGATCTGCTCAATCAGCTTCAGCTTCTCAAAATTCTGCTACCAATTCCTTTAATGCCGATCTTCATAATTCACTGGTAATTCTCCAGTGGATCAAAGACAACTTGGTTGATTTCAACCCTTCTAAAACTCAGTTTTGTCTTATATCTCACAAAAAGGATTCTTCTGCTCCTATGCTTATCTTTATTAACACTTCGATTTCTAGGCAAAATGATATATCTCTTTTGGGGATTACCCTGACTTCTAATCTCTCTTGGCACAAGCACATTACAAATATTGCTTCCTCTGCATCTAAAAAACTTGATTTTCTCTTTCGCTCTGGGCGTTACTTTTCTTCGAAACAGCTGCTCACTCTGTATAAATTGCAAATCCACCCTGTCATAGAATATTGTTCCCACATCTGGGGTGGTGCCCCCAAAACCTCTCTCAGCCTTCTTGATTCCATTCAGAAGAGGGCAGTTAGGTTAATTAATGATTCATCTCTAACAGAGTCTCTCCACTTGCTGTCTCATAGACATACTGTTTCTGCTACATGCCTCTTCTACAGATACTTCCAGGCGCCTCCGTAGCCAGGTGGGAAGGAGCAGCAGCAGCAGTGCGTAACACACTCTTCTTGATTAGACCGGGGTTTGAGCCCATCACCACCAAATACGGAGGATGCAGAAAGGTCAGGGAATGACCACCGCATATCCTCGAGCAATATGGCCTTAGTTGCTAATGCTCCTAAAAACCAAATAACAAACAAACAGATACTTCCATGGGCACTGTTCTTCTGAATTGGCTTCTATAATTCCCGCTCTCTCTTTCAAAACAGTCTGAACACATGCCACCACCAGCCAACATCCATTTACTGTCCAACTTCAAACTCACAGAACCAACTTTTCACCTTCCTCATTTATTCATTCAATTGCCGTTTTCTGGAACAACCTTCCTACGTACATATTTCCTGAAAATTACAGTCTACAGAAGTTCAAGTCCAATGTCAACAAATATCTTCTTTCATCTTCTCAACCTCCAACCCAAGCATCGTACTAAGTACTATTAGGGTCTAGTACCTCTCATGTTTGGGGTTTACATAAAAAAAAAAATAAATAAATAAAAAAATTTATTTATTCTCAAATAAATTCAAAGATGATAATCTATGTAGCTTGGTGTTCTTGTTACTGCTATTTTCACTCCTGTGTAATAAGTAACAGGGCTTTCTTACAATACATATTGAACTTTCCTCTTCACGGTTTTTCTGAAAATACAGTCTATAAAAACGGAAGTCTGGTGCCAACAAGCATCATCTGCCTTTTCACCATTAAATCCATACATGAGGCTAGACTGAAAAATACAAAATAATCAAAAAAAAAAAAAAAAAAACCCATTAAAAATAATAAAATGTAAAAGAGCTGAAAGGAAGAATCGAACATGTAATCAGTGAAATTGATAATTAATAGCACACTTGTGGCTGTTCAAAGAATATGGCCATAATCTGGCCAAGGAAGCTGGGCACTGCAGACAAAAGTACACATCAAACTTCTGAAGATAGGTCAGTGGCATAGTTATGCACCATATACCAAAATAATTTAAGATGACAAATGTTTAATCATTACACTTTGTTTGTGTAGTATATTTTAAAATATATAACAAAAATTCAAGAAATTATCTAATTTAAATTTTTTATCTTAAACTTAACAAAATGTTGCAATTCTTATATCATTTAGTTGGATAATTATATCTATATTTTTATCATTAAAATTCTTGACTTCAATAAAATAAAATTCTTTATTTTGTGATATCTTTCATTTTTAATCAAGAAGGTAGGTCTGTTTCATTCTATATATCTGTTATTCTATCTGTTTATTTATATGTGAGCTGAGCTAATTATGCCTGAGCTTGGGGCTAACTGCATACTGAATAGCATTATATTTAGTAGGCCAAGGTTTGACGACCTAGGACACTGGTGACAAAGGTGTTACTTTGCAAATTAACAATAGGTAGTCTCTCTACACATCCTCTCCCCATCAATTCAAAAGTTTACCACTGGTACCATAAACACTTGGTTACTGGTGCCAGTAGTTCACTCCACACTGGAGGTGGGGGGAGAACTTGGCACATCAACTCTCAACAGATTGCTGACCATGTACTAGACTCGCACTCATAAAAATAAACATACACCACACATTCATACACATAGTTCCATGCAGGATGGCAACTAACCTGTGATGGTAACAATCTTGGTGACTCAGATGTTTGTCTTATAGTCCCTTTTAAGCTGCACATAGAAGTGGAACGTCCAACATGACTCCTAGAGACGTTATTATTTTCTCCATTACTGTTCTGATTTGTGCTTGGTTTACTCTCATTTGCATTATTTAAGTTTTCTGTAGAAAGGGAATTCAGACGTTTTAACCTTGGGGGCGGTCGAGGTCTCCATTCTGTTCCACTGTTTGTCTGGGAAGAGGGTTGTCCATCACCATCAGGTAAAGAAACTAGTTTGCTAGGAACAAAATGACTGCTAGATGTATGGTTGATGGAAGTGAATGGAACCCCACTAACAGCACTGTCTTCTACATCACTGGGAGGAACAACATTTGGCACCAAACTATTCAATGGTGTTACAGAACTTAATGTACCAAGTGTTTGATAATCACTGACTTGTTTTGATAAACTAGAGATGGCATTTTGTGTCTCACTAGTAACAAAATGACAGTTTTGTGGAACTGATATTGCATGCTCCATAACTTTGTCTTCTTCTGCAACACTATCTACAGTTTTATCACAACTGGAACTTCCATATCCCATCATTTTACGAATGTCATCTGCAGCTTGTCGGAACCGAGCAATCACTTCATTTTGCTCTTCCATAGACTGAGAAGAACTTGGTGGTGGAGGAATGATATAAGCAAATATATCATCTTCACTGTTCTGATAACTATCTACACTTCCATCGTCAGGAGGGGGTGGCACAGTAACATTTGCAATAAAGCTTTCAATATCTTCTGAAACAGATGTGCTTTTAAGAGATGATGGTAATTCCAATAACCTGTTGGTCTGCACCTGGGATAAGACATCACACAGATCCTCTGCTATCATTTTTGTTGAATCCAGGGAATTACTGGTTTCCTTCATTTCTTAAAAAAAAAAAAGAAAATAACATTGTGAAATATGCAACATATTTATACATATGACATAAACATTATTACTAAATAAATACAATCTTCAAACAAAACATTACTAAATAAATACAATTTGCAAACAAAAAACATTATTACACTTACAATCTGCAAACAAAACATTACACTTACGATCTGCACAAACATTATTACTAATTTAACTGTTTTGTTTACAGATGTGTTTTTTTTTTAATTACTAAAATGTTTTTTTAATTACTAAAAAAACAAACTGCAAATAAAACAGGTTCTAACGTAGTTCCTATCTCTTTATCACAGAAGATTCTATACTGCATGACAAACATATGCAGCTAATATCATCTAGTCAGCCAGGCCAAATTTTGATATGTTGCTAAGTTTTAGTATATATGTAAAAAATTTAGTATAATAGTTATATCTGCTTTTTTACATTTTTATAGTTAATAAACATGTAACAAGGTAGGCATAAACTGTTTTAAACATTCCAGCTGTAATATTTCATAGTGACTGCATCCATACTTATAGTTAAAAGGAGTAGGATAAACTTAAAATTCTCCAATTTATGTTCATTGTATTCTAAGTAAGGCAGTAAGCCTGAATATCAATACAGTGAACCCTTGATAATCCAAAGTAATGGGGAAGAGGTCATCCGGATTAAGCGATAATTCGGAGAAGAGAAGCAAAAGATAGCCCTAAGGGACAAAAAAAAAAAAAAAAAAAACTTCACACATGAATGGAAAATTTAATGATATAGGTAGTGCTGGTGAAAATCATTTAAAAAACCACTGTAGAGTCTTTATTTAAAAACTATAAAAAGACAATACACTTATCTATCGATATATGGATAAATGTATTGTCTTCTGTCTTTTTATACATTTATCAGGTGGTGCTGGTGCCACATGGAATCGCCACTTGATCATTCTGTGAACACCACTTAAACACAGCTTCTTCCAGGAACACTTCTTTTGGCTTTTTTAATGTCTGTCTATTTGATAGATTACTCCTATCACTCCTGCATCGAATTTTAAAGGAAATGTCTTTATAGATTCTTTTTGTTTTTTAATATCTGATACAGCCTGTTGGCCAATACCAAATTCTTCAGCAATTTTTTTTATTTCCAGGAACACTATTTTCAAGTCACTTTGAGCTTGTTAATGATAGTTTATGTAAAGTGTTTTCTTTTTATATCACTTTTTAATTCTTCATCTTTTGCCAAAGATTTCTCATAATCTGCCTTTGCTTGCAGGGCCGGATTCTCTTAAATTCCCATTAGGCACCATAGCACAGTGCTAGGGCCTATGAAATTTTTAGGGCCTATGAAAGAAGGCAAAAATTAAAAAAAATAACAGTTCACTCTTTTCACTGTGACTAATAAAAAACAAGCGCTGAGAAATCATGTGTGCGATCGGCTCTAGGAGCTTCAATTCAATAAAAATACACTATCTAGTGACTGTTCTCGAAACTAGAAGAATCAAAGTGATGATCGCTCTGTCAATCGAGGTGGTTTATCAATTATTATAGCTGAAACCGGAGTCACGTTAACTGACATGATTCACAGTCAAAGTGTTAAAACAGAAGAAACATTTTACTCCTCTTTTTTAGCACATTTCAGAATAAAAGTGCCTAGGACCTACTAACACCAAAATCCAGCCCTGTTTGCTTGCCTAACCTCCTTTGTGTCGATAAATATATTAATGATCTTCTTTCACTGACTGAAAACCCTATCCTTAGTTTTGCTGATGACAATATATTCCAATTTGACAAGTTCTGCTTGATACAAACAGCTACAACTTCTCAAATATTTCACAACCAATTAATAATATTAATAATAATGATTTACAAAATTATATACTGTTATAGCACATTAATTTACAATTTAGAGAGCCACTACCAATTTCTTAACTATTGATCTCTAAATAATTTTTCTAGCAGGCATAAGAAAACTTAGTTAACTTTAATCCTTTTATAAAACACAGGCCTCTAATTTTTCGAAAAAAAAAAAAAAAATCTGCTAATCTGTTCCCATGCTCACCCTGAACAATGCTCAGATTTCTATATAAGATCACATAACATTACTGGAATAATTCTGACTCCTAACCCTTCCTTCTTTATAAGCATATCACAAATACTGCTTCCTCTGCAACAAGAAACTTGTTTTTCTCTTTTGTTCTCAGTATTTCTTTTCTTATTGTTGTTGTTGTTTGGGTTTTAGGAGCATTAGCAACTAAGGCCATATTGCTCCGGGATATGCAGTGGTCATTCCCTGACCTTTCCGCATCCTCCGTATTTGGTGGTGACGGGCTCGAACCCTGGTCTAATCAAGAAGCGTGTACTACCACTGCTGCTCCTTCCCACCTGGCTACGGAGGCACCTCTTTTCTTATGAACAGTTAGTTACTCTGTACAAATAACAAATCTGCTCTAATACAGTGTTTTCACAATTGAGGTGGTGCTCCCACAACTTCTCTTAAATTTTTAAATGCTCTCCAAAATAGGGCAGTTGAGTTAATTATTTCTCACAAACTCAATTCACTTTCTATCACACAGATCGTCAGTTACTCTTACTGCATGTATTTTCTACAGATATTTCCACGTGCACTATTCTTCTAAATCAAAATTTGCAATTCTACCGCTTTCTTCCAAACTAGCCAGAAAACAAACCACAACCAGCCTAAACACCCAGTCATAGTTCAACTTGGAATTCACTGAACTAACTTTTCCACTGGGGCAACCTTTTTTTCTAGGTATTTCCTTACAAACTACAGATATTCAAGTCCAGTATCAAGAAGTATCTTCAATATTCTCAACCTTAAACCAATACATATAAGTTCCAATACCTTTCATGTTTGGTATTACCAGTGAAAGAAAAAAAAAAAAATATATATATATATAAATTACTTTAATTTATATAAATATACGAATTTGATTTTCTTTCTTACTCTAGATTTAGATTTCCTATTGTAGATGGTCTAGAGATAGGGTATCCAAACCTGTATTAATTAAGTCTGTATACTTTTCTGTGAAACTCCATAATTTGAATTTGATAATCTCTATTTCTACAACACTTAAAAATATGAAGGCAGAATTTCATTATTTCCCTTACCTGTACTAATTGTGGAATGTTCACCATGTGGTCCCACAGAATTTGATCCAATGGCTGATATGTAATTGGTCCTTGTCTGTTCCAGTTTATCAGGAAGAATCCTTTGGTCCACGAAAGTTAGTGGAGGGTGTGGTATAGTGGCTGAGGCTTCACAATATTCATCCTCAATAGATAAAGGAGGTGGAATCATTGTTAAGTCAATAAGATCTGGATCTAAATAAAAGGTTCCTTCTGCAAATGGAAGTTCATTATTACACTGTAACTGTCTCAAAAATTCCATTACACTTTGAGTTTGGTTATCAAGACCTGGCAAAATATTTGGAGTATGAAGACCAAAACTAGATCCTGACCTTGTTGAGCAACTTCTGGGAGATCCTGGAATAGGACAGTGGGTTGGACTTTGGGTAGGAGTGCTGAGACTTTCAGTATCACTTTCTGATGGTATCACATCACTGTTAGGTGTTTCTACTTCATCAGATGCAGCCCTGCCAGCCTTTTTGTTTAGCATGAGAAGTGAATCACATGATTTAGTTTTTAGATCACTAGTATTAACAGAATCAGCTTCTTCACTCTCCTTTTCATTTTTACCCTTGTCATGTAACAGATATTCTTCAGCATCAGATACTATCTTGCTCATTTCATTAACACGGTTTATCACTTCATCACTCTTGATTTCCAACTGGTTGAACTCAATATCTGCTTCTTCCTCAAGCATTTCTATTGAAACAACACTGTGAAAATCAATTCCTGAATTTTGGCATGGCTGTTTCTGATGAACATTACTTTCTGGTGATGATAAAGTAGTCTCACTAGTATTTCCTTCAGGAGTCACAGCAATAGCAGAAGTTGCTTCTTTATTGACAGAAGAGATATTACTGTTGGTGACAGAAGTGGATGAAACAGATGATGCCTGCATTTCATTCATGTTGTGATCCACAGAGGCAGGGAGGCTTACTGTAAGACACTGTTCTTTAGAAATGCTCCTAGAGAATTGCCGCTCCTAAAAAGGAAAAAAATATAAAGTATTAAATTATATATAACTTATCAAGCATATAAAGTTTCAGATATCAAATAAAGGCTTTATTTTTATAACTTTTTTTTTAATATTGGAAATGTATGGCAGGTATTTATAATGCAAAGCAAAGCCCATCAAGATACTGATTTTACATTTTGAACAAATAAAATTGCTCAGAGGTAGAAATATCAAAGGGCTTAATATTAAACAATAATAAAATAATAATGATAACAAATTACTGACAAATGATAAGACTTTAATTTTTAATGTTTTAAATTCAGAGTATCTAAATTTGAATCCAAAATTTCTGCATGTCTTATCAAAAAAGCTAGATAGGTATTGCAACATGTATATAGTTATTCCTTAAAATAAGCAGATAAATCCATTTATTCATTTATGATTTAAACAAATAAATCCACTGTGTTATGCAAAAATGAACGTAATATGTATTAATTCTACTTTATTTTCCAAGTAAACTGATATACACGGACATCATAATAAGAATGCTCAAGGTATAGCCCTACTGATATCAGAATAATGAGACTGGTGGCAGAGAAGAAAATGTATGGGATATTTATAAATTATCAAGACATACTGAAACTTACAGTATTTAAGTTTCAGTACGAAACTTACGTACTTGATTTTTGACTTGATTGCAGGTATAAACTAGCCTGCAATCAAGTCAAAAGTTGGGTTAGACAAGCTAAAGCAGATTACAAGAAGTCTGGCAAAGAATGCAAAGAAAAGTGGCAAAGACTTCTTTACTTATGTAAACACTAGAAGTGTAAAGGGTGAATCACATTAGCCTGCTAGATATGAATGGTATAACAGTTGATGATCCTGCTTAGGTACTGACAAACTGAATAGATATTTTGTAGCTATGTTCACATATGAGAAATTTTTCAGGGGGGGGAGTGCTAGAAGTATATCAAATTACACGGAGCTAAATTATTTTGTGATAACTGAAAGGAAAGTGGAATGAACACTTCTGAAGCTGAAAGGCACCTGTGGCAATGGAGTCTATCCAATTATATTAAGAGCAGTAGCAAACGAGGTCAGCAAATCTTTAGCAATAATTCATTAGATTTACAGGGAGATCCCAACGGACTGGAGATGTGCACAATATGCAGTAGGCTCTTGATTTTCCGGGATGGATGGTAAAAATAAAATCCTGAAAAATCAATTTCCCGGTTAATCCAAAAATATCGAAAAATGTCCAGCAATGCACCTAAAAAATATGGTGATAGATAAAAAGCTTACCACACACACTACTCGCGTGTCCAATATGATGCTTGCATAGGTATAAAAACATACCTAAAGGTAATGATGTATGCTTGCATCAGCTGCCAAAGGCTGCCGACGGGGGTACACAATAATTTTCACAATATTTATTATTATTTTTTTTTTACAAGTTTTGTTTTAACTTAAAAAGTTTGACATCTTTAAAACATGTTTTTTTTTAACATAATATTTTATTATTTTTTTTAATTTTCCAAAAAATAGGAAAGATAAGCAAAAATCAATTCACTTAGTTTCTTGGTGTATAATAGCCTTAGACACTAATGCATCAATAAATTCTAAATCCAATCCAATTCACTTAAAAAATACGAGAGTGTAGAAGACTGGTTTTTCCCTTTTTGCCATTTTTTTCCGACAGAACTCTATCGGCTTGCTGCTTGAAGTAGTCAAGAAATGCTTCTGCGTGGTTTAAAGCAACACTGTGGCTAATTTTTTGTGACAATATCAACTCTTCTTCAGGTTCACCATCATTATTTAGTAGCGGTGTAGTAGTCGTTACATAAAGTAAAATTTCTTTATCATGTAGAACTTCATGGCCAGCTACATCTTTGTCAGATTTAAGCCAATCATGAATTGATTGCTCATAGACATCCCGCACTCCCCAATTTGTTGTAAATTTCTTAGCATTTCTCGTACCAGATCTTCGCAGTTTCTACAAATCCTAGGAATCCATTGTTTTCCCATAAAATTGTACACCAAGATCTGTTTATGGTTATGCTTTTTATTGATTTCCATGCTGCTGAAACTTCTTAAATTGTATCCAATATAGTCAGGCTTTCTCATCCAAAATGTCAATAAATCACAATCATTTTATTCCACTAACTTGAGAGATAAATTTCTGGGATAAATGTTTTTCATTTGTTGGATGACAGCTTGATCCAATAGTTGTTGAAAATATTTCCGTTGTCTGATTTTAGAATTTCCTCATTAGGATAACTTGGTGCATCGTCTAATAGCAGGAAAGCTTTCTGTGTCCAGCCCAGTTATGCCAGATGTTGGTGCACCGAAGGCAAAAATTTAGTTCTCAACCAAGTGGAAAATATTTCCCTATCTATCCAGGCTGACTTAGTATTGTAGTAATCAACAGGTAAATTTGATATTGTAATACTTGAGAAAGCCTGTGGCCTTTTTTTGCCATTCCAATTATGTAGTTTCAAATAATGAGACCTGGCAGCATTAGCATAGCAAAGAACTTTGTCAATCTTTGCTTTTCCATTTTATGTCCTGGAGCTTTCACTCCAGTTTCATAAGCCAAAGTTTTTGACAGAAGTAGTAGTAGTGGCATGTGATGCAAGAAAGCAAGTGTATGAGCTTATGCAGCATCAGCCAAAAAAAAAAAAAAAAAAAAAAAATCACACCATTCCCTCCAAATGCCTGTCCAGTTCCTCCTTAAATTTATTTAACCTGTCAACTTCCACAATAACAGATGGAAGTTTGTTTAGCCAACCACCCGCTGGCTAAAGGCAAATTTCCGCACATCTATTCTACATCTGTCTTTTCTTAATTTGAATTTATGCCCCCTTAGGTTCGTAATCTGAACAAATGGAAGGATCCCATCAGAATTCAGCGTGCTGAACCCATTCAAGGCCTTATACACCTCAATCAGATCACCGCGCAGGTGCCTAGTCTCCAGCCACTGCAATTTTCAGAACTTAAGCCTCTCTTGGTAAGAGGATCCCTTCATTCCCCTCACCAATCTTGTTGCCCTTCTCTGTACACGCTCAAGTAAATCTACATCCTTTCTCAAATGAGGCCTCCAGACCTGTACGCAGTACTCAAGGCGTGGCCTGACCATTGCCTTATACAGAAGGACAATCATCTCCTTCTCCCTGCTAGCAAAATTCCTATATATCATTGACAAAACCCCATGACCTGCCCTGGCAGCCTGTCTGCATTGCTCAGAAAACTTCACATCTAACTGCACAATTACTCCCAGGTCTTTAACTTTTTCTACCACCTTAAGTGTAGTACCACACAGTTGGTACGTTTCTCTGGGGTTACTTCTACCCATATGCAGTACTTTGCATTTGTCAAGGTTAAACTTTAGTTGCCACTTCTTAGCCCATCTTCCCAAATTATCTAGATCCTGTTGCAGCAGCACACTGCCATTACTGTCATTAACAACCCTGCCAACCTTTGTATCATCTGCAAACTTCGACATTAAGCCTGATATACTTTCATCAATATCACTGATAAATATACAAAACAACAGTGGACCTAACACCGAACCCTGTGGGACTCCACTAATAACATCAGTCCACGAAGAGCAGCACCCATTAATTACCACCCTCTGTCTTCTCGCACTTAACCATCCTTTTATCCATTGTAGCAACTTACCCTTAATACCATTCTGCTCCAATTTGTACAATAGTCTTCCATGCGCAACAGTGTCAAAAGCTTTCCTGAAATCCAAATATATGATATTAAAATTATTTTTTGCATCCAGTTCCTTTGTAACCACATCATAATATCCTATAAAATTTGTCAGACAAGACTTTCCCTTAACAAACCCATGCTGTGTCTGAATTATTGCTGCAGTCTTGTCTAGATGATCCTGCAATGCATCTTTAACCAGTGACTCCATTATTTTTCCCGGAACAGAAGTTAAACTAACTGGTCTGTAATTACTCGTGTCACCCTTCGATCCCCCTTTGTGAATTGGGGATACATTTGCACATCTCCAGTCCGTGGGAACCTCCCCTGAGTCCAAGGATGCTCTCATAATTATGGCTAAGGGTTTGCTTAGTTGCTTTGCCGCCTCCTTTAATATAAGTGGATAGATCCCATCCACCTCAGGTGCTTTTCTTATGTTTAACTTCAAGTACAATCCTGTTTCATTGGCATTCTAAATTTGCTGTGGCTAAAGTTCATTGGTTTCAATATATTTTTGAAACTCACTGGTGTTAATTGGTTTCAATAAATCCAAGTTCAATGGTTTCAATAAATTTTTGAAACTCACTGGTGCATCACTACTCAGTTTTTCACCTTGAATGGCAATCTGATGAATGCCATGCCTCTGTATAACCATGTCAACCACCCAGAATATGCATTAAAATCACCCTGCAATTTTAATTCATTGAAAAAGTATTTTGCCTTGACTGCGAAAACTGCCCCAGAGACTGAAATGCCTTCTGTTTCTGGCACGAATGACAGTGGATATCACTTGGCCATGGAACATAACACCATAAAACCATAACACCATTGCTTTGTTGAGGTCATCATATGTAGACTGTTTAATCATTTTTCTGATAGTCACCATGCCTTTAATGCTATCAGATATGTCCGCAAAATCCAATAGCTTCCCTTTATTTTTTTTGATGGCATATGATAAGATTTGCCATCGTAATGTTTGGTTACCAAAATTATAATGGGTCATTAAAGATTTAATGCATGCACCATTTTCAAACTTTTGAATAATTTCGAGTTTTTGTTCAATTGAAACTCTTTTGCAATTATCCATCATTTTCGTGATTTCTAAACAAAAAATATTTACTATAAAAAAAAATTTTTGGCACTCCTGACATAAATAATGAAACAAAATTTGTCTTTTTGTAATGCGATGGAACACAGCAGCCATGTGACGCATTTAAACAAACTAAGCATTTGTTCTCTTTCTATTGTGGTTTTTTTTTTTTTTTTGCACACCAGGTATGAAGACAGCAGGTGTTGTGGGATAATAGGTACATTCATCTCCGAATCACAACTTATAATGCCACTTCTTGTTGCTTATTTATGACTTGCAAAACATCCATTCATACCTTTCTATTGAGCATTACAGCTCTGGTTCATACTATCTAATTTATTACTTGAATTTTATGATTTCAGGTGGATTTTTTTTTTTTTTTTACTTTGGAGTCTGGAAGTGTCCTGGTTAATCCAATCCCGGTAAACTGAGAGTCCTGTATTTCCTAATTCACAATGGGAGATCAAAGGGTAAGGTGAGTAATTATGGACATGTAAGCCTCAATTCTGTTGAATAGACAATAATGGAGTCACTGAAGAAGTAATTCAGGGCCATCTGAACAAAACTGTAGTTATAAACCTTAGGCTTCCTTGCACCATATGGCCATTACTAATACTAATGTCAGATATAAATGCAATATCCACTTCTTTACCCATAAAATATCTTACTGGTTTTTTAGTATCTTATTCATAATTTACTTTAATTTTCCTTATATATGCATTTCACTAACTGTTCTCTCTCTCGGGTTGTAAAGGGATTTAGATACGAATGTATCTTCCCCCCCCCCGCGCTAATAATAAACAGATTTCTGTTTGTTTTTGAGAAGCAAAAAGAAAGAACTACTTACATCACACGGAACATATGGTGGTGGAGGAACTGCCAGGTCAATAGCATGAAGTGAATGTAGTTCACAATTCTGTCCTGAGGAGGGAGGATAACTCCATGGAGATTCCTGGACTGTATGCCTACTGTGATAAGTAGGAACTAGACAGCAAAATACAATACAATACAAACCAATTTGAATATTCATATAAACATAGTATATAATCAAATGAGATATGCATATCCTTTGTTTTTTTATTATCTTCTTATTTGAAAATCTTTAAATGAAAAAATATAACAGAATATTGCAACTACTTTTTTTATTTATAAATTAAATCTTTTTTATTTTAGTTTTCATAAACTTTTGTTAGACTTGCTTTTTCTGAAATAATAAGTTTCTCTACTACAATTTTTAAGTAATAAAGAATAATGGTTCTCATTTTTTTTATTATTTTTTTATTTTTTCACAGTTACTTGCCAATCCAAAAGTCTGTGTTTATTCAAAAATGTTACTTGTAATGCCATTTACTGCCAACAAATGGTTTACAAAACAGTTTTTTATGTAGAGGCAGGAATCTTGCTCCATTGAAGTGGACATGCTGTATTCCACTGTAAGGCTAGTAATGCATCAGGTGATGCGGTACTACCCTTACAAGATGCACATGCTACAGCATGCTAAAGTCAGGCGCCTCCATAGCCAGGTGGGAAGGAGCAACAGTGCGTTGTACATGCTTCTTGATTAGACCGGGGTTCGAACCCGTCACCACCAAATACGGAGGATGCGGAAAAGTCAGGGAATGACCACCGCATATTCCCGGAGCAATATGGCCTTAGTTGCTAATGCTCCTAAAATTCAAAACAACAGCAACAACAGCAGCTAAAGCATGGTGATGCAGATATTCGTTTCACATACACACTTCAGTTTCTGGCACGAATGACAGTGGATATCACTTGGCCATGGAACATCCTTTGGAGTGATGAAGCCCACTTCTGCTTAAATGGACAAGTGAATATGCACAACTGTCGCATTTGGGCAACAGAAAACCCTCGTGTTATCCAAGAGGTCTCGTTGCATTATCCAAAAGTGACAGTGTGGTGTGGATTTATGATTGGGCCATATTTTTTTGAACAGGTAACACTGACTGGACCCCACACTTGTTCCGTCACTGGACAGCGATATTATGAAATGTTGGCAAATTTCGAAATACCAGAACTGCAACAATGTGAGTGCCTTCAGGATACCATATTCATGCAAGATGGTGCGCTGCACCACATTCACCGTTGTGTCCAAAAATTGCTAAGGCAACACTTTACAAATGAACAGGTCATCAGCCATTGTTTCCAGACATCTTGGCCACCCCAATCACCGGACCTAACCCCATGCGACTTCTGGTTGTGGGGTTTTTTGAAGAACCAGGTGTATCGGGAAGGATGTCAAACTCTGGCAGATCTGAAGGACAGCATCAGACATCATGTGCTGGCTATTCCAGTTGACATGTTATGTTCTACTGTAGAAAATGCTGTTCTTCAAATGGAAACTGTTGTTGACCAAAATGGAGGACACATTGAACAATTGTAGCACTGTTCAAGTGATTTGTATTGCCACAGCACCACACAGTGACAAATTTTGTAACAATTTTTTTTTTCCCCAATAAATGGCAAGTGCATTCTTTATTGTACCTGTTGTCCAAATTTCCCTTCAGTACGAGCCTTAGAACTTGCTCCAGAGTCCTCTACATAAAACTGAAACTGTTATCAACCACTGCAGGATGGAAGCCTCCTCAACAATTCATGCTGAGGGCAAATGGACCATAATCTGCCATGCTGGTCCAGTGCGGGTTGGCAGATCGACCGTATTTAGCAGTCAGGGGCTTGAACCCCAGTCTACTCAAAGAGTGTGTGCTACTGCACTCCCGCTCCTGGCCACTCGGCTACGCTACATAGGGATACTTTAATTTTAACAACCCTGTATTTCCCTAGTTGTTAAAAAAAGAAAAAAAGAAAAAAGAAAGAAAAAAAAAAGACGAATAAAAAAGTGGAGCATATGGCGAGCACCTGCAGTAGATAGTTTTATGTGAATCCTTCACGTTTGATTTGTATACTGATTACGAAATAAAAGACCTTTTGTATTGTAATTTATTGAACATTCGCAAATTTTCATAATTTCTGGAAGACAAGATATGATGGATTTATGATAACTAAAGTAAGAGATGTATACTTGTGATTGCAACGTATCTAAATATCTCTAGAAAAAGTGTCAATTGAAGTACTGATCTTGTAGTAGAAACAACATATGCAGCTGTTAAGGACACCTAACAATGGAATGAGGTAGCCGAGTGGTCAGGAGTGAGTGCATAGCACGCATTCCTTGAGTGGACTGGGGTTCAAGCCCGTGACTACTAAATATGATAATTATTTGTACTGACGATTTATTGTAAACTCTACTGACTTGGTTGTCATGTTGGAGTATAAACAGAAAAAAAAAAAATTTTTTTTTTTTTTTTTTTTTTGGAATGTTACGAAAATGCGAGACGAAAAAATAAATTGTTAACAAATATTTGTATTATTGCAGGCATATGACGAATATTTGTATTGTTGCAATCATACTTACTGCAGTATGATTGTTGCAATCATACTTACTGCAGTATGATTGTTGCAACCATAGAATTTCAGGAAGTATGATTGTGTATGAATTTGATGTCATACTATTCAAAAATTCTAAAAAGTTAAAACTCAAGATACTATCGTATCCAGGAATCATTATGGGGGGGAATGACCAGGCTGACTCGAGATAATCAGTCAGTCACGAAAATTGCGTCACGTGCTCTAATCACACTACTAGTGAGTGCTCAGCACAGACTAGTACTGTGAACGTGGGAAGCACCTCTGGCAGAATCCACAGATGACGTCACTTCCATGACTGATTTTTAATGTGAAACATCCCCAAGGATGTTTCACGTTAAAAAGTCGGCAAAACTGCGAGCCCATTGTTAAAATATTCACAGCTTACCACTGCAGATGACTGTTTATTAGAAAACTTTCAAGATTAAAGGCAAGTAAGGTTCCTGCGGTTCATATCGTATACCTGGTAATTTTGAGGAGGATGAGCAAACAGCACTAGACCATTAAGGTTTATTATGAGAACATTACTGGACACAGAGCCTCCTCTGAATTGAAGAATTTTCACTGCATCATCAATACATTAAGGCAACCTATGGCAGTGAAGTGAATAACTACAGGCTGATCAATGTCAGTTCAGTTCAGTGGGAGGGAAAATCATGGACTGCAATACAGAGATACTTAGATTGAAATGGAATTCTGATAGATACGCAACATGCTTTTGTTAAGATGAAACATGCATTCGACATGGTTATTATTATTATTAGCCATATGGTGCAAGAAAGTCTGAGGCTTATGCTGCACCGGCCAAAAAAAATTTCTGAACTACCCTGGGTTACTATATAATCAGGGACATGTTAGTATCGTGGATAAGTTTCTAGAGGGTTATGATTAATGGGTACTCTTCATTAGATTGGTCTAATGTTAAAAGCAAAGTCCCTCCTCAAGATCAGTTTTTAGATGTGTTTCTGATTTTCATAAATGACATTGTGAAGGGAAGGAGGGTATGATGCCAAAATTTGCAAATGATGTGAAGGCTGGGAGAGTACTTAATGATCAGCACCAAGCATTGCTCCTATAGGATCACTTGGATAAGCTTTCTGTATGGTCAGAAAAGTGGCAGCTATTTTAATGCAGTAAAATTCAAGATCTTAAACTTATGGAATAGTAATCCCAAAATAATATACACTTGGTGGGGTTGAAATAAAAACCTTAGAGAAAGAAAGGAATTTGGGAATTAAGACATAGTTGAACATGAAGTTTTCCAAGCAGTGTAGACAGATGGCAAGGAAGACCCATGGTGTCCTGTCGATTAATTATCAAGTATTTGCTTGTAGAGATAGCAATATAATAATCCACTGTATAAGTCAATTGTAAGACCACACTTGGAATGTGGCAACAAGCATAGTGACCACACCTAAAGAAAGACATCAGACTTCTTGAAAGCATCCTAAGATAGGTGCAGTGCCTATCTTTGGATGCTTTCTTATACATCTCAGTCAAGTCCTTATAGGACTTGACTGAGATGTATACGACTCTCAGAGGGATAGTAAAATGAATGAAGGCAAAATTTTCCCTGTTATAAATGATACCAGAAAATAGGGGCCATATATTTAAATTACTGGAAAGAGATTTAGACTGGAATTTAGGAAGTTTTCTTTTAGCCAGAAAGTTGTTAATTACTGGAATAAATTACTTTCATAGGAGGTTGAAGCTGACAGTTTAAGCAAATTCAGAGACCAGTTGGATAGTTACCTATGTGAGGAGGGAAAACACAGGCTGTTTTCCAATTTACCAATCTAATGAAGAGTACCCATAATTTTTAAGTAATAAAAAAATCAACTTAGCAGTTCTCAAAATATGCTGGTCCTTGAGGTTGTCACAGACATTCTCTCAGATATGCCAGACAATGCTGTTCTTGCTACCTGGGAGTCTAAAACGCTGATGGAACTGATATTCGGGTGACACTCAAGTCAAGTGGACTCAATTTCGGTGAAGTCCGGATGGTCTATGACAGCCAAATCCTCTGCTTGCACCTTCACAATGGTGGGACTGTTAGTAATCCTGGGTATAACCTTCATGCACAAGTACATGGTGGGTGACCACCCAGGTGTGAACCAACGTAAGCAGGGGTCGAGGTGTGGCGCCCACACCACATGGAGGAATGCCGCCCCTCTATGTTACCAGGCAGTACTAGGTGGTAGATGACTCTCATCAACCGGTGAAATACCACCACTTTGCTTGGAGGCTTGAAGTGGTGGAACCCATGTTTAGTCTCTAGAGCTAAGTTCCGGCCAACCCTTCCCTATCTCTTCCATCATGCAGTATGATTGATGATTTTTGAGGTTATGATGAATGTCATGGCGAGATCCAATATTCCTTACATTTCGAGGGTACAGCTCTAACACGGTGTTCGCAGGCCGGCCGGCCGCCGATAGTACACCGGACCAAACCTATTGGTAACTCTCTAGGAGGCTTCCGGATCAGCTAGTGTATAATCTTGCTACCTCTACTCTGCCAGATAGTGACTGGAGGGAGTCCGAGTAGTGTGTATGTGGGGAGCATTGTTGAGGCCACGTTATGTCAAGGATCTGGGTATATTCTTACCACATGTACGCCATATCCAAAAATTTCATTACTTCATACAGCATGTCCCACCCACTTTTTCTTACTATTGAATACACCATGAATTGTCAAAATAATAGAGCAAGCTTATCTGCGAAAAGACCTAAACCTCCCAAGGACTTCCTAATTCATTTCACAAATATACGTGGTCTCAATTCCAATCTCAACGATGTCCATTTCCACTTGCAGTCTTCCAAACCCCATGTACTTTTTCTGACTGAATCTCAGTTATCAGTTGATTCAACTACTGCTCATCTCAGATGTCCAAATTATTTGCTGCATGATTCCTTTCGCCTCAAAGGTGGTACTTGTGCATATGTCCGTTCTGATATTCCCTGTCAGAGACTTGGCAATTTGGAATCTCCTCTCTTTGATCTTTTCTGGCTTAAAATCTCTCTACCTCATTGTGTAAAATTCATCTGTTGTCTCTACTGTTCTCCCAACTCCACTAATCACTTGGAGCTCTTTGACTTCCTCTCTTTGCAACTTGACTTTCTGCAGTCCAACTTTCCTAACAGTGAGGTAATTTTCCTTGGTGATTTTAACGTTCACAACTCCAGCTGGCTTCCGTTTTCTAGTCACACCGACCCAGCAGGTCGAGATGCTGAGGCTTTTGCAATTACTAATGACCTAGCACAGATTGTTCATTTACCTACAAGAATACCGGACAATCCTAATCATACAGCCAATACGCTTGATCTTTTTCTCACAAACAACCCTTCTAAGTACAAGGTTGAAGTGAGAGGTCCTTTAGGCACTTCAGATCACAACTTGGTGATTGTCTCTTCTCCAATGGAACCTTTATCTCATGGCTATTCCCAACCTCGTATTGTTTGGCATTACAAGAATGCAAAATGGGATGACCTGCGAGACTTCTTTTCTTCTTTTCCTTGGTCGGATTACTGTTTCAAAACTTCTGATGTCAACGTTTGCTCAGATCGTGTCAGTGAAATTATTCTTGCAGGAATGGAATCCTTTATCCCACACTCCACTTTAAAATCTCGTCCTTTATCTAAACCTTGGTTTTCCAATAAATGTGCTAAGGCTGTCCAAGAGAAAAATGTTGCATATCGTAATTGGCTTGTTTCTAATTCTTCAGTTTCATTTTCTGCCTACACCAAAGCTCGCAACAATTGTAAAGCAGTTATTAATCAGTCCAAACTAGAGTTTAAAAGGCTAAGAGTAGAAAACTTGCTTCTTGCCCTAATGGTAGCCGAGCATTCTGGTCTCTTGCCAAAGCTATTGTCCGCAACTTTTGCCCATCTCTGCTCCCACCTCTGTCCAAACCAGATGGTTCTGTTGTCACTTTAGCCAAGGATAAAGCTGACCTGCTAGCATCCCATTTTCCTTCCAGCTCATGTATTAATGATCTTGGTAAAACACCTCCCACCATTCCTAACACGCTCCATTCAATGCCTCCTGTGGTCTTCCGTCAAAATGATATCAGAAGGATTTTGATGAATCTTGATGCTAAGAAAGCTCCAGGTCCTGATGGTATTTCTCCACTTGTTCTCAAAACCTGTGCTCCTGAACTTACTCCTATTCTTTGCCGCCTTTTTTCACTTTCTTATTCCAAAGGTGTTTTTCCTTCTGCTTGGAAATTTGCTCATATCCAGCCAGTTCCTAAAAAGGGTGACAAATCCCTCCCATCCAATTTTCGTCCCATTGCAATTACTTCTACTCTTTCTAAAGTAATGGAGAAATCAATTAACCGCCAACTCTTAAACTACCTAGAAACCTTCCGTCTGATTAACGATCGCCAGTATGGATTCCGTCAGTGTCGATCCACTGGTGATATTCTGGCTTATGTTACCCATTTATGGACTAATTCAATGGAAAGGTTCGGTGAAACACAAGTAGTTGCTCTTGACATCTCAAAGGCTTTTGATCGTGTTTGGCATAAAGGTCTTCTAAACAAGCTTCCATCTTATGGTTTTCCAACTGTTTTTAGTAATTGGGTATCCAGTTTTCTCTCTGATCGCTCACTGAGGGTGATGGTAGATGGCTCTCTGTCTTCTAACTTCTCCACTAATGCCGGTGTCCCCCAAGGTTCAGTTCTTTCCCCCTCTCTTTTCCTCTTGAATATCAATGACCTTCTTCCATTGACTGGAAATCCTATCCATAGTTTTGCCGATGATAGCACATTGCATTCAACTTTCCATTTTGAGAAACCTTGTCCTGTTCAATCAGCTTCAAGTTCTCGAAAATCTGCTGCCAATTCCTTAAATGCCGATCTTCAGGTAATTCTCCAGTGGGGCAAAGACAACTTAGTTTTCAACCCTTCTAAAACTCAATCTTGTCTTATATCTTGCAAAAAGGATTCTTCTGCTCCTATGCTTATCTTTAGTGACACTCCGATTTCTAGGCAAAATGATATATGTCTTTTGGGGATTACCCTGACTTCTAATCTCTCTTGGCACAAGCACATTACAAATATTGCTTCCTCTGCATCTAAAAAACTTGGTTTTCTCTTTCGCTCTCGGCGTTACTTTTCTTCCAAACAGCTGCTCACTCTGTATAAATCGCAAATCCGCCCTGCCATGGAATATTGTTCCCACATCTGGGGTGGTGCCCCCAAAACCTCTCTCAGGCTTCTTGATTCCATTCAGAAGAGGGCAGTTAGGTTAATTAACGATTCATATCTAACAGAGTCTCTCCACTCGCTTTCTCATAGACGCACTGTTTCTGCTGCATGCCTCTTCTACAGAAACTTCCATGGGCACTGTTCTTCTGAATTGGCTTCTATAATTCCCGCTCTCTCTTTCAAAACAGTCCGAACACGTGCCGCCACCAGCCAACATCCATTTACTGTCCAACTTCAAACCCACAGAACCAACTTTTCATCTTCCTCATTTATTCATTCAACTGCCGTTTTCTGGAACAACCTTCCTTCATACGTATTTCCTGAAAATTACAATCTACAGAAGTTCAAGTCTAATATCAACAAATATCTTCTTTCGTCTTCTCAACCTCCAACCCAAGCATGGTACTAAGTACTATAGGTTCTAATACCTCTCGTGTTTGGGGTTCTCATAAAAAAAAAAAAAAAATTTAGCATTTTTTGCAAAGCACAGTAAAAGTCATCACAATCACATTGAAAATAGCATATTTTGAGAACTGCTAAGTGGATTTTTTTATTACTTAAAAATTATTGATTTTTTGCCTAAAATTAGTAATGTGTTTGTTACTTGTGTTTATCTAATAAAGTTGGTTAATTTGTTGTTTCTTGGTTTTCAAAGTCGTTTAAAAAACAAAAGTTGTAGTCTGCTGCCACTGTTATCATATTAATACAACAAAGATATAGCTATCATTGTTATAGAATCAATATAAGGATGATATGTAATACATCAGTTATAGTATTGTTAGAGAATGATATATAAATGCAATTTAGTAGTCTTCTATATACTCTTGTAGAAGTATAGTTAATATTAGAAATGTTTTACCAAGTCCAAAGCTATAAATATACAGAAACATAGATGCTATCTCATAATGTAACTGTATCACATAATATATAAATTAACTTAAAATAGTGTAGTAAATACTGCTGCCAAATAATCAAGATATAGTTTGTATTATACTCAATATACTAAGTTATGTTCTATTTGTATCTCTTAGTTTTGTGCAGTATTCTTAAATTTAGGATAGAACCATGCCTCAGAATAGCGCAGCAGGAATGCTTTGGTTCAGAAGAGAACTGCCTACAGTAGTATGAATCAGGGTTTTATAATGTGTTCTGTTTATTGTCTCTTGGAAAACTACCTTTACCAGATACAATATAGCCAAAGGGGGACGCTTTTGTGTGTGTTTGTTGTAAAGAACATGGAGGCACCAGATGAACAGATACGGAGGTACCAGACGAACTGATGAGACTAGTGGCAGAGAATAAAAATGCACAAAATGATCATAAATTAGCAAGAGATATGGAATCCTACCAGAATTACAAACTAGACTGCTATCAGGTCACTAACGGGGGTTAGGTTTGTATGTTTGTTGTTTGGTTTTTAGGAGCATTAGCAACTAAGGCAATATTGCTCCGGGGATATGCGGTGGTCATTCCCTGACCTTCCCGCATCCTCCGTATTTGGTGGTCACGGGCTTGAACCCCGGTCTAATCAAGAAGCATGTGCTACGCACTGCTGCTCCTGCCTACCTGGCTACGGAGGTGCCGGGGAGTTAGGCAAGCTAAGGTAGATTATGAGAAGTCTTTGGCTATGAAAGCAAGGAAAAGCAGCAAAGAATCCTTTGCTTATGTTAACACTAAAATGAAAGGGATTAACAATATCGGCCAACGAGATATGAATGGCATAACTAACTAGACTGCTATGCTGCAGTTTGAAACCTCATCAGGTTTCTGACATGCTAAATAAATATCTAAGTGCCTATATACACACACATAAGAAAGTTTTAAAGGATGGAAACACCAGAAACACACTAATTTATAATTGGGAACAAAGTGATTTTGTTATAACTGATAAATGAAGAGAAATTGCTGAAGCTAAAAGTAAGTAAATAAGACAGCTAGAGCTAATGGAATCTATCCAGTTATAAAAGAAGTGGAAAAAGAGGTGAACACACCTTTGGCCATAATTATAGGGGCATCTGTGGACTCAGGGAAGGTTCCTATACAATGGAGTTGTGCAAATGTGTCTCCTATTCACAAAGGTAGAAGAGGAAATCAAAGGGAAATGTGAGAAATTATAGATCAGTAAGCCTGACTTCTGTTCCAGGTAAAACAATGGAATCAGTGGTTAAAGAAGTACTGCAAGATCATGTTAACAGGAATGGAATAATACAGAAATCACAGCATGGGCCTGTTAAGGGAGATCTTGTCCGACCAATCTAATTGGCTACTATGATGCAGTAACAAAGGAACTAGATGCAAATAATACTTTTGGCATCATATATTTAGATTTCAGAAAAGATTTTGACACTCTTCTGAATAAAAGACCGCTACACAAATTGGAGCAGTGTGGAATTAGGAGCACGTAGCTGCTATGGATAAAAGGATAGTTGAGTGACAGAAGACGGGGGGGGGGGGTTATAAATTGGTACTGCTTCCTTGAACTAATGTTATTAGTGGAGTTCCTCTGGGTTCAGTGTCAGGCCTCTTATTGATTACATTATTTATTAATGATACTGATGAAGACATATCAAGCTTATAGTCTAAATTTATAGGTTGTCAGGATGGTTAATGACAGGAATCAAGGCATACTACTGCAGCAAGACCTAGAAAAATTAGGCAGGTAGGCTGAGAAATGGCAATTTAGATTTAGGATTGGTAAATGCAAAGTAATGCATATGCCAACAGTAATCCCATAATAACATATCAATTAGGTGGTACTACACTCATTGTGGTGGAGAATAAAAGATATTTGGGGATAATTGTACAATCCAACATGAAGTTTTCTGAGTGGTGCAAACAGGCTGCGAGGCCAACTCATGGGGATTTTGTCAATGATATACAGGACCTTTGCCCAGAGAGACAAGGAGTTGATAAGCAGGCCAAGATGTGGCCTGCCATTGTATAAGGCATCGGTAGGCCATATCTTGAGTACTGCATACAGGTCTCGAAGCCCCATTTTAGGGAAGATGTCAATCTCTTGGAGGTGCAGAGAAGAGTAACCAGATTAGTCAAGAACACAAAAAAAGAGTACGCTTACCACAAAATGCATTTGGTTCTGCAAATTTCAGTGCTTGTAAACTAGGCACTTGTGAGCTGACTTAAAACACTTCTGATTGAAGCATTTGAAGCCTTAAATGGATTTAATAAACTAAATGATAATGGTATTGTAGGCTCTTTCTTGGATAGCACACATAAGAGGACAAATTTAAATTGAAAATGGATGGCTGCAGAACACACTTGCAAAAATTTGCTTTCAACCAGAAAGTAACTGATTGTTGTTGGAACAAAATAACATCTGTGTTATGTAGGTGGGAAGTTTGAATAAATTTAAGGAACAACTAGACATATTATTAAAGTGGAATTACAAATAGGGTGGGTAGTGTGGTTTTATTTATTTATTTATTTTTGGCTGATGCTGTATAAGCTTGGTTCCTTGCACCATTTGTCAATACTACTCTACTAATAACAATAAATATTTGTGGCTTCCTTGCATTATATGGCTAATACTGATACTAATATATTAAAAAATATATGAAGTGCACATATAATAAATGTGCATTGTTATATAATTAAATAAAGAGATAAATTTTATCTTTTTTTATAATTTTTTTCATTGTTTTCATAAGCTTTTTATATTTTTGGGTTTAAAAAAAAAAAAAAAAACCAGTCCCCAGCTGCATAAAGTTTGGGAAACTCAGCTACAGAGATTTTTATGAAAAAATCATTTAATATACTAGTACTGACCTGCTTCTACTGGATATTCTTCTCTACCCTCCCAAGTTACTAACAACTCATCTCCATCCAAAAGCTTATAGTACCTTTCAAGTAAAACAGCAAACTCTTCAGCTTCTCTGTCCTCCATACTGAAAACAAGACTCTGAAAATTGTCCAAAATAATTTATACAGTAATGTGAGTTCGGATAAAAAGTTGTCTCTACTCTCATTCTATTTATATATGCAAGTCATATAATAATAACATATTAGGAATTCCTTAAAATAAATGAAAACAGGATATTCAACAAATAAACAAATAATCACTTATCTGGATATAATGCTTTATATTTAAGTGATAAAAAAATCACCTTAATATGAAGTATTATATTCAATAAAGCAACCTTGTGTGTGAACCAGATATATACACAATCATTTAGAGCTACAGTGAGCAAGTTTTTTTTTTTTTTTAATTAATATTATTATTATTATTTTGATTTTTTATCTAGAACCTACAGTAATCTAATACCATATAAGTTAAGAAGACAAAAGGAACTTATTGGCACTTAATTTCTGTAAACAAAATTTTTAACCCTCCTTCTTATGTAGTTCAGGAAATACATAAGGAGAGTTGTTCCCAAAAAAAAAAAAAAAATTGACAAATAAGGAAGAGAAAAATTGGTTAGGTGGGTGTGAAGTTTAACTGTGAATAGATTTTAACCAGTTGAGGCACATATTTAGATTGTTTTGGAAGAAAGAGGCAGCATTATAGATGCAAATTCAGAACAACAGTATCCATGAAAATATCTTTAGAAAATCATATTAAAGCTCTACCCTCAAAACATAAAGGAACATTAGAACCTACTATGATGTTTATCACCACATTATAGTAAGTTCTAACGTTCGAAGTGGGATTTACTCAAAGAGGTAACTACCATCAGGGATAAAGGGAAGGGTTATTGCTTTCGTAAAGGCAACTACGATGGTCTGAGACAGTATTTAAATTCTATACAGTGGGACCAACTGATGATGTTACCTACAGCAAATTCAAAATGGGAAGCATTCAAAGAACTTATCTTGGAAGCTACTAGGCTTTACATACCAACTAAGAAATATTGTTCAAGGTTTAGGCCTAAATGGATGTCAGATGAACTAATGAGACATATGACAGAGAAGAAAAATGCATGGGATACATATAAATTAACACGTGACACAGAAGCCTACGATAGATATAAGTTGATCTGTAACCAAGTTACAAAGGAGGTTAGGCAGGCAAAGGCAGATTATGAGAAATCTTTGGCAAGGGATGCAAAGAAAAACAGCAAAGAGTTCTATACTTATGTAAACTCTAGAAGGAAGGGAATGAATCAGATTGGTCCACTTGATATTGATGGTTCTACTGTTGATGATCCTGATCAGGTAGCTAACAAACTAAATAAATATTTTGCATCGACATTCGCACGAGGAGTTATTCAGCGAGGGGAATGCCAGAGGTGTATTCAACTCTGGCAGTAAACTAGATAATCTTGTAATAACTGAGAGTAAACTGGAGAAGAAATTGTTGAAGATAAACACAAGAAAGGCACCTGGGGTGGATGGCATCTATCCAGTTATATTAAAGGAGGCAGCAAAGGAAGTAAGCAAACCTTTAGCCATAATTATGAGAGCTTCCCTCGACTCAGGGGACGTACCCGTAGACTGGAAATGTGCAAATGTGACCCCAATTCACAAAGGAGGATCAAAGGCTGACACAAGTAATTATAGACCTGTGGGTTTAACTTCTGTTCCAGGAAAATTAATGGACGCACTGGTTAAAGAAGCACTGCAGGATCATCTAGACAAGACTTCAGTTATAGCTCGGACACAGCATGGTTTTGTTAAGGGGAAGTCTTGCCTGACCAATTTGATTGGATACTGTGATGCAGTCACAAAAGAACTGGATGCAGGGAATAACTTTGATATTATATACTTCGATCTTAGAAAGGCTTTTGATACTGTTGCACATGGAAGACTGCTGCACAAATTGGAGCAGTGTGGCATTGAAGGCAAATTGCTGCTATGGATAAAGGGGTGGTTGAGGGGGAGAAGACAGAGAGTGGTAATCAATGGACACTGCTTATCATGGACTAATGTTATTAGTGGAGTCCCACAGGATTCAGTGTTGGGTCCATTATTGTTTTCTGTATTTATAAACAAAATATTGATGATGGTATATCAAGCTTAATGTCCAAGTTTGCAGACGATACAAAGGTTGGCAGGGTTGTTAAGGACACTTCTGACACTATGCTGCTGCAACAGGATCTGGAAAGGTTGAGCAGATGGGCTGAGAGGTGGCAAATGAAGTTTAACAATTGACAAATGTAAAGTACTACATATGGGAAACAGCAACTCCCGAGCAACGTATCAACTCCGTGGTACTACACTGACAGTGGTAGAGAATGAAAAGGATTTGGGGTTTGGTGTTGTTTTTTTTTTTTTTTTTAGGAGCATTAGAAACTAAGGCCATATTGCTCCGCGATATGCAGTGATCATTTCCTGACCTTTCCGCATCCTCCGTATTTGGTGGGCATGGGCTCAAACCCCAGTCTAATCAAGAGGCGTGTGCTACGCACTGCTGCTCCTGCCCACCTGGCTACGGAGGAATGAAAAGGACCTGGGGGTAATTGTGCACGCATATATGAAGTTCTCTGAGCAGTGCAGACGGGCTGCAAGAGTAACTCATGGTGTCTTGTCAATGATATACAGGAATTTTTCTAGCAGGGATAAGGAGGTGATTATTCTCTTGTATAAGGCAATGGTCAGGCCACACCCTGAGTACTGTATACAGGTCTGGAGGCCTCATTTCAAGAAGGATGTAGAGCTGCTGGAACGAGTACAGAGAAGGGCAACAAGATTAGTGAATGGAACAAAGGGCTGCTCTTACAAAGAAAGGCTTAAGTTTTGCAAATTACAGTGTCCGGAGACTAGGCACCGCCATGGTGATCTGATAGAGGTGTATAAATCCTTGAATGGTTTGAGCATGCTCAATGCTGATGGGATTCTTCCTCTTGCTCAGAATAATCACCTGAGAGAGCATAAATTCAAATTGAGGAAAGACAGATGTAGGATAGATGTGCGGAAATTTGCCTTTAGCCAGCGGGTAGTTGGTTGGTGGAACAAACTTCCATCTCTTGTTGTGGAAGTTGATAGCCTAAATAAATTTAAGGCTCAGCTGGACAGGTATTTCGAATGAACGGAGGGATGAAGTGGGAGTTTTTTTTTGTTTTTTTTTGGCTGATGCTGCATAAGCTTGCTTTCTTGCATCATACGCCTCTACTAATGCTAATACCACTTCAAAAAAAATAAGTCATATTGTTCAAGGTTCAGGAGTTTTGCTCTGGAGATTAAACATGGTTTATTGCTACTTCAAGCTCCCATTAAGGAAATCAATGGTACTCTTTCAAATGACAAGAATTAACATTAGCATTAGAAGAGGCATATGATGCAAGAAAGCAAGCTTATAAAATTGGCAAAAAAAAAAAAAAAAACCCTTCCCATTTCACCCATCCATACACTCCAAATGTTTGTCTAGTTCTGCCCTGAACTTATTTAAGTTGCTGACCTCCACTACAACAGATGGAAGTTTGTTCCTACTATCAACTACCTGCTGGCTGAAGGCGAATTTCCACACATCTATTCTACAATTGTCTTTCCTCAATTTGAATTTATGCTCCTCAAGTGAGCAATCTGAGCAAGAGGAAGAATTCCATTAGCACTGATCTTGCTCAATCCATTCAACGCCTTATGCACCTCAATTAGATCACCTCGCAGGTGCATAGTCTCCAGAAGCTGCAATTTGCAGAACTTTAGCCTTTTTTAGGAATACCACCTCTGTTCCACTCACCAATATTGTTGCCCTTCTGTACTAGTTCAAGCAGCTCTACATCTTTCCTAAAGTGAAGCATCCAGACCTGTATACAGCGGCGCCTCCGAAGCCAGGTGGGCAGGAGCAGCAGTGCTTAGCACACCCTTCTTGATTAGACTGGGGTTTGAGCCCGTGACCACCTAATACAGAGGATGCAGAAAGGTCAGGGAATGACCACCGCAAATCGCCAGAGCAATATGGCCTTAGTTGTTAATGCTCCTAAAAATCAAATAACCTGTATACAGTACTCAAGGTGTGGCCTGACCATTGCCTTATACAAGGTGACAATCACTCCCTTATCCCTGCTAGCAAAATTCCTGTATATCACTGACAAGACACCATGAGCTGCTCTTGCAGACTTTTTGCACTGCTCAGAAATCTTCATATCTGACTGCAGAATTACTCCCAGGTCCTTTTCATTCTCCACTACCCTGAGTGTAGTACCGCCAGTTAATATGTTACTCTGGGGTTACTGCTACCCATATGCAGTACTTTACATTTGTCAATGTTAAACTTCAGTTGCCACCTCTCAGCCCATCTGCTCAACTTTTCCAGATCATGTTGCAGTAGCATACTATCATTACTGTCATTAACAATCCTGCCAACCTTCGTATCATCTGCAAACTTAGACATCAACCCTGATTACCTTCATCAATATCATTGATAAATAATGAAAACAACAATGGGCCTAAAATCGAACCATGGGGTACTCCACTAATAGCATTAGTCCATGAAGAGCAGTATCCATTGATAACTACTCTCTGTCTTCTCTCACTCAACCGTCCTTTTATTCATTGCAGCAACTTTCCCTTAATGCCATATGGCTCCAATTTGTACAATAGTCTTCCATGTGCCACAGTATCAAAAGCTTTCATAAAATCCAAGTATATGATATCAAAATTATTCTTTGCATCCAGTTTCTTTGTGACCACATCATAGTATCTAATCAAATTTTTCAGATAAGACTTCCCCTTAACGAGCTCATGCTGTGTCTGAAACAATAACTGCAGTCTTGTCTAGATGATCCTGTATCGCTTCCTTAAGCAGATTCCATTATTTTCTCTCGAACAGAAGTTAGACTAATTAGCATTAGTTTGGGCATATGATGCAAGAACGCATGCTTATACAGCATCAGCCAAAAAACCAAACACCTAATATTTTCTTAGCAATGCAAGAACTCAGCCATTTCTCATTGTGGTATCCAAACCACACTGATTGTATTTAATTTTATATTAGTTCAAATCTAGGTGGTCTTCTTCAGTATGCTACAAAGTGATTCCCCCCCCTCTGCTCCCCTACCCCAACCACAGTATTCTACGTATTCATTATAGTTTTCCAAAGTTATTAACCATTCCAACAGTATAAAAGTGCAACTAGAGCATTTGGTAATCACAAAATACCAAACTCTGCCAAAATTTTGATGCAACTTACTAACAAGGGGACCATGGGACCCGAATATCAGTTCCGTCAGCATTTCAGACCTCTGGTAGAATGTTCAAATTAACTCTCGGACCAAGATAATCTAAACAGATTTGTCTGATATATGAACAACAGACACTGTCACCCCAAGATAAATATAAAAATCAAATCAGACGAGAAAAAACCCATCCCCTTTCTAACTACAGTAGAGCATTCATAATCTGAACTAATTAGGACCAGGGGTAGTTTGGACTTCCAATTTGTTCAGATTTTCGAACTTATCAAAAATACTGTTCTGGAGACTAAAAAAAATGTGTAGTAAGTTTAGAAATAAAAACACCAAATTGTACTTACATATTTTTATTCATAGATAACAAAACAAATGGAACTTTCAGCCACAATAACATATCTATAGGCCTTTAATGAAAATAATTACTTATTTTTTGCTGCACTATTTTTGAACTTCATTTATTTGCGGCCAGATCTCTCTCTCTTTTCAGCAAGAGTAGTTGAGATAGCATTCGTTTTGTTGATCATTTGTCGATTTAGCATTCAGTTTGTTGATCATTTGTCAATTCAGCATACAGTTTGTTTTTCGATTTTCACGTATCATTAAATTTTGTTAATTGGTAAGGAAATAAAAGTGTAAATTTGTGCTTTAGATCTTCATTTTTATAGCCTGTGGATAATATTCCTCCAATTTTCGCTCATTAGAATTTCCGTTTAATAGAATCAAAATTCAATTCGCAAACATGATCACAATAACTGGTGCTTAATGCAATTATTTTATGGCACCAGCATAAAAAAAATAAATAAATGCTGGCTCATTTGGATTATTGGCATTTCGAATTATTGACATTTGGATTTTTGATGCTCTGCTTTATTCAGAAATCCAAAAACAACATCATCACAAAGAGGCAATACACTATAAACCCATGAACAGAGATTGCCTTCTAGAGTTTATTTTAAGCCACTGGTGTCCAATCTATGGCCAGCAGGCCGGATAAGGCCCACGCGGAAAGTGAACTAAAACAGCATTTCAGAGAGTCACACCACTATATGTAAGTTGAGCTAAACTGTATCAAATGTGTATGTGTAGTCTGGTGCAGTCATATGTACACTAAATACAGTTATGTACATATCAATCTTTTCATATTGTTAAATTCTACTATTTTGATATAACTTGTTCATTGTATTGAATTATTATTAAATTGTATTGAATTAAAAAATTATCCTTAAAAATGTTCCGAAAGAGGAAAGTCAAGTTGGAGTGTTGTGTTTTTAATCAAAAGTGGACTGAGGATTACTTCGTGATTGAGCACAACGAAAAAGCAGCGTATTTGGTGTGTAAGGAGACTATGTCAGTTTTTACAGAATGTAATTTAAAACGACACTATGATTCCAAGCATAAATCTTATGATGAATATTAAGGATGTTCAAACAACTTTTGGAAGGGGTGTTGCGAAAAAAAAAATTGTTCCAAGTTACAAAAAAAAGTTACAAAAACAACAAAACACATTGAAAATGTATTAGTCAAGAAATTTATATGCTGTAAGTGCCAGTTATCAAGTGCCCCATTTGATCGTGTTTGAAAGTAAACCATTCTGTGATGGTAAATTTGTTAAACATTGTTTGTTTTGTGGAAAAAATTTGTCCAGAGAAACGAACGATACAGGACATTAGTTTGTCTCAACAAACAATTATGAGATATTGGAGAGTAGAAGATATTGGAAAGAATTTGTTCAAACAACTTTTGGAAAACAAAACAAATGAAATATTTTAGTGTGGATAACAATACTGATGTAAATGACACAGCCTAATTCCTTATCTTCATGTGGGAAATTAATGATAATTTTGTAACAGTTGAAAATTTAGCTGCACGGACCAACTGCAACAAATATTTTTTAAAATCTGTTTGAAAATTTTTGCCAATCTATTGAAAAGTTAGGAGTAAATATTAAAAATAGATATTGGAGCTGAACCAAAAGAAATTTGCTGCATTGTACATCAAGAGGCTCTCTGTGGGGAAGTATTGGATCTCCAACATGTTAATGAATGTGGTTATTTCAACTGTAAATTTTATAAGATCACATGGCCTTAATCACTGTATGTTTCAACAGTTTCATTCAGATTTTTGAAGCTGAATACAAAGAAGTAATTTTACATAGTGCAGTCAGATGGCTTAGTTGTGGCAAAATGCTGTATTGTTTCTTTAAACTACGTCTGTGAAATGATATTTTTATGACAGAAAAAGGGAAACCAATAAAACAACTATCAAATATGGAGTGGCTGTTTGATCTTGAAATTCTTACAGACATTTCTATTCATTTTAATACTCTTAAATTAAAATTATAAGGGAAAGGAAAATTGGTCTCTGATTTGTATGGTGACATCAAATCATTTCAGAATAAGTTATTATTCTTAAATGATTTGAGCAAGACAGTTTAGTTCACTTTGAATGTTGTACTGAGCTAAAAGAGAAACATATTTCCAAAGAATCATTGCCTTTCATTATTACAATTAACTTTTGACGAGTTTTAAAGTAAATTTGCTGATATAAGATCCCATGAAAAAGACATCAGCTTGTTTGAGAAGACATTTACTACTTCTGTGGCTGAAAACTACAATCCCAGATTGCAACTTGAAATTATTGATCTTCGAGCCAAAACACGGTTCAAAAATAAGTACATGGTCTTCGAAAAAAAAACTACTTTAACTCCAGTTGCCCTCCCAAAGGGTCTCCCAACTGAAGATTTTCAGCCAATAAAAGAAAATGCCATGAAAATGGCTACTTTGATTGTATCAAGATAAATTTGTGAACAAATTTTTTCATACATGAAGTCAAATGAATATTTAAAATGAAACAGAATAATAGATGAGCAACTTCATTCCATATTGAGAATTGGCATCACAAATTTTCAACTAAATTTTAAACAATTATCTAAAAATATCATTAGCATTGGTAGAGGAATATGATGCAAGAAAGCAAGCTTACACCGATGAGCCAAAACATTATGACCAGTGAGTTGTTATGCAAATTGAAGCAACTGCAGGTGAACTATGGTGCGTGCATGGGTCGGGACATAGTATAAAAAACACCTGATACTGAACACTGTTAATCAGTGTTACTCTTGTTCTTCAGATGGGAAAGGCAGCAGACTTAAGTGAGTTTGACAAAGGCTAAATTATAATGGCCAGAAAACTGGGTCAGAGCATATCCGAAACAGCACGGCTGGTGGGATGTTCACGGTCAGTCATGGTTAGTACCTACCGAAAGTGGTGCGAGGAGAGTAAACTCACAAACCGCCGGCAAGGTGTTGGACGACCGTGACTCATCGATGCTCAAAGGCTCTCCAGGATGGTACATGGCAACAGAAGGGCAACTGTAGTGTAACTCAGCAGTAATTGGAATGATGGTGATGAGAGTAATGTGTCACAACTCACAGTACATCGAACCCTGCTGAAAATGGGGCTGTGTAGCCGCAGGCCGCTCAGAGTGCCCATGCTAACCACGGTTCACCGGCGACAGCACGTTCCCCTCTGGCAGTGCCATCTTTCAGCAGGATAATGTGCCATGCCACACCGCCCGGATTGATCGAGACTTTCGCGGAACATGAAGAAGACTTCCAGGCATTGTCCTGGCCTCCAAATTGCCAACACATCAATCCCATCGAGCATCTATGGTTTGTGTTGGATCAGTAACTCCGATCTGCAGTGTCTCAACCATGGACCTTACAAGAGTTAAAGGATCTGCTGGTTATGTGTTGGTACCAGATATCACAAGACACAATTAGAAATCTTGTAGCATCCATGCCTCACCGGCTAAGGGCTGGTTTGGCTGCACGTAGAGAACCAACATCATATTAGGTAGGTGGTCATAATGTTTTGGCTCATTGGTGTATATAGCATCAGCCAAAAAAAAAAAAAACCTTCCCATTTAAACTCTTCCCATTTCACCCATCCATTCATTCCAAATGTTTGTTTAGTTCTGCTTGAACTTATTAAAGTTGTTAACCTGCAACTACAACAGATGGAAGTTTGTTCCAACTATCAACCACCCGCTGGCTAAAGTCAAATTTCCACACATTTATTCTACAATTGTCATTCCTCAATTTGAATTTATGTTGCCTCAGGTGAGTAATATGAGCAAAAGGAGGAATCCCATCAGCATTGAACTTGCTCATACCATTTAAGACCATATGCACCTTAATCAGATCACCTTGCAGGTGCTTAGTCTCCAGACCCTGCAATTTGCAGAACTTAAGCCTTTCTTGGTAACACCAACCCTTTGCTCCACTCACCAATCTCGTTGCCCTTCTCTGTACTCGCTCGAGCAGCTCCACATCCTTCCTAAAATGAGACCTCCAGACTTGTATGCAGTACTCAAGGTGTGGCCTGACCATTGCCTTACACAAGGGGACAATCATATCCTTGTCCCTGCTAGAAAAAATTCTGTATATACTCTTGCAGCCTTTTTGAACTGCTCAGAAAACATCATATCTAACCGCACAATTACCCCAAGTCCTTTTCATTTTCCACTACTTTGAGCATAGTACCACCCAGTTGGTACGTTACTCAGGGTTTACTGGTACCATATGCAATACTTTACATTTGTCAATATTAAACTTCAGCTGCCACCTCCCAGCCCATCTGCTCGAATTTTCCAGATCCTATTGTAGTAGTGTACTATCATTACTGTTATTAACAACCCTGCCAACCTTTGCATCATCTGCAAACTGGTTGATCTTCATCAACTATTCTTTCTACTCTGTTAGTAATGACCTTTGTGAACAACTTGTAGATGTGGGACAACAAGCTAATTGGTCTATAATTTCCAATTTCTGATTTATCTTTCTTATGCAGCAAAATTATGATTGCATTATTCCACTCCTTAGGCAACATGCATTTCCTAATGTATTTTTGAAGAGTCTTGCCAGTTTCTGTGTCGTGTCTCTTCCTCCCAATTTTAGCAGCTCTACAGTAATTTCATCTTCCCCTGGGGCTTTCTGATAATTCATTTTCTTCAATGCATGTTCTACCTCATCAGAAAGCATATGGCGTACGCCGTATTGTGTTGCTAATTTGTGATCCATCATCCCGACTGCTGGCATCATTCCCTCGCTCTTTATTTAATTTTTTATAATAGTCTTCTGCTATTTGAATTATGCCTTCTCTGCTGTTTATAAGTACACTATCGCTATTCTTCAGTTTCAGTATCATTTGTCTTTATGTATTACTGCTCTTGACTGATGATTTAAGACCTTTGTTTTCCCTTAATTTTCTTGTTCTATTTTTCTTGTATTACACCTTCTTATGTCCTCTCCCAGTCTCTTTCTAATGGCTTTGCATTACTCAATTTTGTCCTTGTTATTTTATTATATTTTTATATATTTTATATATATATAAATAAATAAATATAAATAATATATAAATATTTTATATATTTATATTTTTGCCGTTTTATTGACTAAACTGGCATATTAATTTATTTTCTAGAAGTAGCTTTTTATATTCCTAGTTACAATACTTAGATTATTTTGAACTTAGATAGAGATTTTGTGGGTTATTACTTAGTATCGGTAAAACTTGTACCGTTTGAAACCTGCCGCCATTGTGTACTATCGATATGGAAAAGCATTTTTAAGCATCTGTTAGCTTAGTATAGTATTGGAAATTAATCAATTAAATTTATAAATCCTTTTAATTTTTATTGGTAACTAAATTGTATTTAAATGGAAATCGTGCCCCAGACCAGAGCAGCAAAGCAACTTGCTGTTGTTGTTGTTGTTATTTGGATTTTAGGAGCATTAGCAACTAAGGCCATATTGCTCCGGAGATATGCGGTGGTCATTCCCTGACCTTTCTGCATCCTCTGTATTTGGTGGGCACGGGCTCGAACCCCGGTCTAATCAAGAAGCGTGTGCTACGCACTGCTACTCCTGCCCACCTGGCTATGGAGGCGCCCCAAAGCAACTTGCACAAAGTAGCAAAAGTGCTGTGGTTCATGGAAGGACTGCAGGGGATGATTCTCCAATGCATCACAGTCTAAAACAATGTACAAAATGCGACATATTTGCAGATCTCTCTCAAATAGGACATGGTCTAGCCATGGAGGATGTCTTTGTGTGTGCTAGGTGCAAAGAATGTGAACAAATTAGGCACCAGGCAACACAGTGGAAACCTTCAGGAGCTAGTTATTGTTGGTGACTCAACTGTTAGTGAAATGGGAAATATATTGTGCAAAAAGGATAGGTGGAATAGGACCAGGGTATGTCTGCCAGGGGCAAAAGTTGATGACGTTGTAGAGCAGCAGATATCATCTTTTAAGGGAACAAAACGTGATATCATTGTACACGTTGGCACTAATGGCATTAAGTGTAGGAGATCTGCAGATCTTGCAATCTTGCCCACACACAATAGAAGACAGTATATGATGAGAGCTTTGTCAATCAATTTGGCCCTGTAGAGATTGTGCAGGGCACATGGGGTAAATTGTTCTCAGCATGGTCTGTACTTGTTAACAGGAGAGACTGCTTCCACAGGGATGGGATACACTTAAATAGAAAGGGTGCAAGAATATTTGCTGATGCTATCGAGGCAATGTTAGGTGGGTCCGAAAACTGCTAGCTTGGGGGGATTCACAGACTAATAGGTTAACAGTAGACACAGGCAGAGGTGGAAATGATTCTTGCACTGCTTCTATTGGAATGAGCAGCAGCCCAGATGATGGGGAGTTCAGGAACAGCTGGGGGGTCATGAAACAAGTAAATACATGAGCTGTGTTGTAGTAACTAAGGTAACAACAGGTGCATGTATGCTTGCATGTACACCAAAGTTAGGAGTATGTTAAGACATCAAACGTGGATATTGTTGGGATATCGGAGACTTGGTGCCACTCAGATATAAGGGAAGCAGAATTGGAATTCAGGGAGTACAATAGTTACAGAGAGGATAGACAAGATAGTAAGAGAGGAAGGGTTATACTATTAGTTAAGAGAAACATAAAATTTAAGGCACTGCATCCAGTTGACATAGATTGACAGTGCAATGTTGAGTCAGTTTGGTGTGACATAAGCACTGGGAAAGCAAAAATAAGGGTAGGAGTTTTTTATAGGTCTAATGATGCTGATGAGTACAGTGAGCAATTATACAGAGAATGAGTGGGCCAGTAGATCAGAGTGTCTTATAATGGAGGAATTTAACTTCCCAGTTATACACTGGAACTTGTGGGTTGATCACTCACACACTAGCAAGGCTTTTGTGGATTTGTTGGATGATTGTTTTCTACAGCAGCATGTTAGAGAGAAACAAGAGGGAGTAACACTCTTTATCTGATTATAATCAGTGATTAGTCATGCATTAAGAATTTACAGATAAAGGAACTACTAGGTTGGTTCTTGGGTTTTATTGGCACATTAACAACTAAGGCTATAATGCGCCAAGAACTACTAGGTGGCAGTGATCACAGTGTACTGATGTGGGATATAATACTTAAAGATGTAACTACCATCAGGGGTAAAGGGAAAGGTTTTTGCTTTCATAAAGGCGACTACAGCGGTCTCAGAGATTTTTTAGGTTCTATACAGTGGGATCAACTGATGATGTTACCAACAGCAAATTCTAAATGGAAAGCATTCAACGAAGTAATCTTGGAAGCTACTAGGCTTTTTGTTCCAACTAAGAAATACTGCTCTAGGTTTAGGCCCACATGGATGTCAGATGAACTAATGAGACTTGTGGCAGAGAAAAAAAATGCATGGGATGCACATAAATTGTCAGGTGACACAGAAGCCTATGGCAGATACAAGCTAGTCTGTAATCAAGTCACAAAGGAGGTTAGGCAAGCAAAGGCAGATTATGAAAAATCTTTGGCAAAGGATGCAAAGAAAAACAGCAAAGATGTCTTTACTTATATAAACTCTAAAAGGAAGGGGACGAATCAGATTGGTCCACTTGATATCAATGGTGCCTCCGTAGCCAGGTGGGAAGGAGCAGCAGTGCGTAGCACACGCTTCTTGATTAGACCGGGGTTCGAGCCTGTCACCACCAAATATGGAGGATGTGGGAAGGTCAGGGAATGGCTACCGCATATTCCTGGAGCAATATGGCCTTAGTTGCTAATGCTCCTAAAAACCAAAAAAAAAACTTGATATGAATGGTTTGACTGTAGATGATCATTCTCAGATTTTTTTTTTTTTTTTTTTTGATTTGGTAGTTGTTGGCGCATCGGCTTCTGTGGCCATATTGCACCTCCCAAGGTTTTTGCAGTACTTTGATCCAGCCCGAGGCGGGAATCGAACCCGCGACCTTTGGGTTGCCAGGCAGGTATTTTACCCACTCGGCTAGCCCGGTCGGCCATTCTCAGATAGCTGCTGAACTAAATGAGTATTTTGCATCTACATTCATATATGAGGTTATTCAAGGAGTAGAGGACCAGATATTTATCAAATTCTAACAGGGAGTTAAATGATTTTGTAATAACTGAGACCAAATTGGAGGAGAAACTGTTGAAGTTAAACATAAGAAAGGCACCTGAGGTGGATGGGATCTATCTAGTTATATTAAAGGAGGCAGCAAAGGAAGTAAGCATACCCTCAGTCATAATTATGAGAGCATCCTTGGACTTGGTGGAAGTCCCTACAGACTGGAGATGTGCAAATGTATCTCCAATTAACAAAGGGGGGGATCAAAGGGTGACACAAGTAATTACAGACCTGTTAGACTTCTGTTCCAGGGAAAATAATGGAGTCACTGGTTAAAGAAGCAATGCAGGATCATTTAGACAAGACTGTAGCAATAATTCAGACACAGCATGAGTTTGTCAAGAGGAAGTCTTGTCTGACCAATTTAATTTGATACTAAGATATGTGACACGTCATCTGATTTGTGGGTGATGATCACGCCTAGATTAGTCATGCCCATAGCACCTTCCCTAACATGATTTAAAAATTTTGTCACCCATAATAATCTTTCTTCCCACTTGCTTCAACATATAAGAATAAAATTGAAATCACCCATAACAAGACACTCACTTGTCCATTCAATCCACATGTAGAGACTCTCATACTCTTCACAATCTTCTGGCTGACCCCAGGGGCTCATATCTGGTGAGTATGGGCTTGGCACACCCAGTTGAGCTGGATATCATCATTCTTCTCTTTCTTGGTGATTCCCTTATACTTTTGCCTTTGCTTCCAACTACCACACACCATATAGATTATATTGTTTAAGTTCTAAATCTGGGAAAGCTTTTTTAATGATCAGGCTACTTTTAATAACTCAACTTCCCCATCCCTTTTATCTTGCCTTCCTAAATATATTATGCATACCCTACTATAAGTCATCATTCCCTATTTCTGGGTGACACCACATTTCCATTAGCCTTCTTTTTTTTTTTTTTTTTTCTCTTTTTTTTTTTTTTTACTTCAACAGTTTTATTTGAAAACTGCAGTTTGTATTCAGCATACAGATTGAACTTTTATTTTTGAATTTAGTTCTTTTATGGATTGAATTTTTGGCATGTTTAGTGAAAATGTTTCATATGATGTAGTTGATAGAATGAGAACGAATAGCAAAACAGCATTTAAATGTTTCCTATGCCAACTTGAGAAATTTTCTCATGCTCAGTGAAATTCTCTCCCATGCTAATTTAATTGCAGTACAGTGACTTGTTACGTAGTTCCTAGATCAACATTTGAAAAAATTATCAAGTTAAGAAATATGCAGTTACATTTTTGAAGAGTTAATAATGGCAGATAAGAATGAAAAAGCAACGATGTCTGGACATACGAAAACTACAAAAGGTAAGAAAAAGACTTGAGTTTGAAAATTAAATTACATGTTTTGAAGGGAATTGATTCTGGTCAACAACAAGTGGATGTGTGCACAATAATTTAGGGCTGGCAGGTTCAACTGTAAAATCAATTATAAAAAATAAACAATTAACTTTAGCAGCAGGAAAGACAGCTGTTCCATTACTGATTAGGAAATATCCTATGGCACAGGCAGCAACTTACAAATACATATGTTACCTTATGGGAATATGTGCTTGCATAGTGTTGATGCACTTAGCGCTTTTTTTTTTTTTTTTTTTTATACTGGAACGAATTATCAGCGATAAGCGGGGTCACTTATATTCCCCTGATCCTCCTCACCCCAACTTTTAGGCTCCCTGAACCCTTAAAGGCCCCTTTGATGAAAATAGTAAGGATCCTTGCTTCACCTTTGTTCAAACATAGTCCATCTATAAAATACATTATTTCTACCTACTAGAGTTGGGCCATGCTAACAAAATTATCCCCCAAAAACCAGTCCCTGCTATCATGCTTGAGAAAAATTACAGACATATACATTCTAACCTAACTTGTGGCATTTTTCCAGTATGTTTCTATTATGTCAGCATTAGCTAACCAAATCTGCAGTTTCCATTTGCTCATTTTATTGACAATTCTCTTGATATTAGTGGGCACAGTTAATATTAGTGTGGTGATTACTGTGGACATAGTTAATATAATGTTCCTAAATGAATAATAACGATCTCTTATTCTCCCCCATCCATATAAACACTGACAACCTGTTGGTAATGTCATCAATTGCTGCACCAGCCCAATATCTGATTCATTATCCTTATTATAAAAAAATAAAAAAGTTATTCATTTCCTTGACAATGGAATTCCCAATAAAACAATGTGCTTTTGAACCGCAGCAGTTTGCACTTGGTCATTCTCCCCTGATGTCTGAAATAGAAGTGCATCACATGGCAGGTCACTAGATACTTGAATCTCTGATGAGCGTCCAGTTTTACTTAATTCTAAATCAGCCACTGCTCATTTCTTCAGTGATTTAATTTCATCTAGTAATGCACCAAATTTTAATTTAAGATCATTATACCTCTTACATCAGAAACCAAGAAAAGAATCATTGGTTAAGCTGGAATATCTATTAGAAATACATGCCTCAGGCTATACAGGCAATAAACTCACATGACTTACAAGTGAATCACCTAAAGCAACACATATGAGTCAATAATGTAATTTATCAGAATTAGCCTTACGAAAGACAAGAAATAAATTTACTAAAATTACAGAAAATAAGTTCACAAAATTGTTGAAATTAAATTTTGATAGGCATTAAAGAAATTAAGCAAAAAATTAATCTTCAAACTCTTAACCCAACTCACTTATAATCCCTAGAATACAGAGCACACATTTTAAATAGCTCTAGCACCATGATGCCAGACTATCTAAAATGTGTGCTCTTTGTGATTGTTAACTCATCCATAAAAAGTTCATATATAGTTTTATATTCCAGTGCAAGTGTACTTACATAGGGTAAACATGCCAACCTTCCTGCAGTTGAATAAAAGATATCCAAATATACATGGAAAAGTCCAAGTCAGAAGCACATGTATAAGAACTTGACTACAAACTTCCAACTAACAGATCCTAAAACTGAAATATACAACAGTTTAAGAGAATACAAATAAAGCTTTTAAACCTAAACTGACTGGCCTAAAACAATCAACAAGCACCAAGGAATGTTTCTAAACTCTTGTTGGCTCAACTTATTCAAACCAGAGTTTTAGACTAACACCCCTAACTCATCCAACTCAAAAGATGCCACCAATGCTGCCAAAAACCCAAAATCATCAAAAGATGTCATGGAAGAACAAGGATAACATAATGTAGATTAAAAACACAGCTCCAAACTTAATGTCCAATCAATAACAGTAAGAACCATTAGGGACCAGACAAATAACCCCAGGGGGGCTCACATCTGGTGAGTATGGGCTTGGCAAACCCAGGGTCCTGAGTTGGATATCATCATTCTTCTCTTTTTTAGTGATTCCTTTCTACTTCTCTCTCTCTCTCTCTCTCTCTCTCTCCCTCCCTCCCTCCCTCCCTCCCTCAGGGTAACTCTGGGTTTTTTTTTTTTTTTTTTTGTTTCTCTCTCTCTCCTGGTGCAGCATAAGCCTCAGGCTTCCTTGCACCATATGGCTAATAATAATAATAATAATAATAATAATAATAATAATAATAATAATAATAACAACAACAGTCTTAAATGATATCAAACCATAGAACCATTCATATATGAAACCAAAACTATGAGGACAACAAAATACAGACTGAATGGTGTCTTTTGCTGTTCTTATTTAATTACTGTAATGCTTTATTTATTCTTTTCTTGTTTCGAATGAATGAATAACTCTATATGCACTAAGGAAAGACAACTGAAATATGGTTTAAAGAAAAGTAACAACAGTCTTCTCCTTTGGGTGAAGCGTTACTTATTCGAAGTAGTGCAATGTCATGATAACTCGTCGTGAAGGTATTCACAATATGAGATATAACTTAAATGATGCTGTTTTTGCAAATAATTTGCTAATTCAGAATTGGCTGTGTACTAATATGATGCAGTTGCACTAACTTGTACATGGTCTAATTCTCTCACAGCCTGAGCAATCTCTCATATTGTGGAGTTATACTTCATAACTGTTTTGCCATCATTACATCACTAGGGTACCTACCCACCTACCAAAGAAGGGCCAAATAGCTGTGAAACCGCACCAGGGGGAGCCTGATGATGTCCGGAGTTTCCAAGAATAGGTAACAACAGTCTTCCCTACTGGGGAAGCGTTGCCTATTCGAGGAGTTTGAGTTTTTGAGTGGTGTGAGTTGAAGGAGTTACTGTCCCTTTCATTCTTCTACACCGTTTCTTTTCCTCTTCCACTCCTACTATTATTTTCCCTCTACCTTTTTTGCTTTTCTAAGTCTAATAGGGACAAGTGGATAGTCGAGTTATTATCCCACACATATACAAAATAGCCCTGAAATGGCACCAGGGAGAGCCTGATGATGATGTCCAGAGTTTCCAAGAATAGGTAACAACAGTCTTCCCTACTGGGGAAGTGTTGCCTATTCGAGGAGTTTGAGTTTTTGAGTGGTGTGAGTTGAAGGAGTTACTGTCCCTTTCATTCTTCTACACCGTTTCTTTTCCTCTTCCACTCTTACTATTACTTTCCCTCTACCTTTTTGTTTTTCTAAGTCTAATGGGGACAAGTGGATAGTAGAGTTATTATCCCACACATATACAAAATAGCCCTGAAATGGCACCAGGGAGAGCCTGATGATGATGTCCAGAGTTTCCAAGAATAGGTAACAACAGTCTTCCCTACTGGGGAAGTGTTGCCTATTCGAGGAGTTTGAGTTTTTGAGTGGTGTGAGTTGAAGGAGTTACTGTCCCTTTCATTCTTCTACACCGTTTCTTTTCCTCTTCCACTCTTACTATTACTTTCCCTCTACCTTTTTGTTTTTCTAAGTCTAATGGGGACAAGTGGATAGTAGAGTTATTATCCCACACATATACAAAATAGCCCTGAAACGGTGCCGTCTGGGTGGTGGTATCCGCTCAGAATAAGTAACAACAGTCTTCTCCTTTGGGTTAAGCGTTATTTATTTGAAGTAGTGCAATGTCATGGCAACTCATCATGAAGGTATTCACAATATGAGATATAACTTAATCGATGACATTTTTGTAAATAATTTGCCGATTCAGAATTGGCTGTGTACTAATATGATGCAGTTGCACTAACTTGTATGTGGTTTAAACATATGTAAGGATTAAATCACTGGATTTCAGTTCATATGTAGTGAACAATGTAATTTGTATTTCCAAATTTAAGATTATGTACATAACAACATGAGTGCTGAAAGCCAGGAGCTTCCCCTTTCCCAGATAAAAAAAAAAACCCTCATTGGGCTTGTATTTCCCCTTCAATTCCTCTTTTCTATATATATCAAGGGTCTGGGGCCCCTACATAATGTTCCAGCCTGCCTGGGGCAGCTGATCCCCTTCCCAATGCACCTGCATAGCAATGCCCATCTCTTTTGGAACATATACACAAAAAAAAAAAAAAAAAAAAAAATTGGATTAGTTATCAAACTAAAATTTAATTGTCTCATTATGACAGTCAGAATGATTAATAACCATCTTCTCCAACAAGATCAAGTTTCTTGTGGCTCTTAAAAATAACATAAGAGAAAACTTAAGTTGACAATAATGTATATAACCTATCCATGTAAATAAATGATAAAAAAAAAGAGCATTTTTTCATGTTCACAATGAAAGACAGTAAAAAAAAAATATATATATATATATATATATTTTTTTTTTTTTAATTTATTTATTTATTATTTATTTTTTTTTTTATTTATTTTTTTTTTCCAATATTTATGCACATCTTAAGTGGCTAAATAAAATAATAGATATACATACCTCTCTCTCTGGAATTTTTAGATGGATAGCAACTTTGAACGAGTAGTCATCTTCCCTTGCAATCTCCAAAGATGAAACATCTTCAATAGCTACCAACGACGTTGGCTGCAGAAAGATTTTCTAAAATATATACAAAGGTTTTTCACAGTGAACATCAGTACATGCATATACAGCAGTATGACACAAAGTGGAAGAATATGATATGAAACAGCTTATAAATATTTCACCATCATTATAATCAGAAATGAAACCATTATAATCCGAGAGATTAATCTGCTTAGTACTAGAATTATTTAGCTGAAAATAAGACTTCTAAAATTTATTTTTCTAACTTGACAATTTCACTTGATGAAAAAAGAAAGTAACAAACACTGATTTTTAAGCAGGTCCAGTAAACCTAAACCTTTAGAACAAATGAAGACCAAATCAATCAAATGATTACAAGTAATCAGCTATAGGTCACTGAAAAGATTAAAAAATTTCAAATAATCCAGTTCAATATAAACAGACTTAAATTGAAACTGTAATCCATGTCTGATATACTATCTGTCTATCTTCCTGGGACTAAAATTTAAGTTTTATTCTCCACTTTTATACCAACTGTTATTTATAACAAGTGAATGTGTCATAGGATGAACGAAGTGTGGGGAAGAACATATAGAGAATAAAGAGGCAGTAAAATAAAGGAAGATGAGAAGAGAAATGCAAATGAGACATACAGAAAAGGAAAGTAATCAATTTTAAATAAAGTTAATGTTAACTAGATTTAAATTATCTTTCAAGTGGTACAAATGCATAATTTTCTATGGTGCTATAATGGCAACCCTGGTTTTGCATATAAAAATGGTGTATCTCTCATAATAAGTTACCTCACTCTTAACCTTCAAATAAATAACACTTCCCCATAACAAGTGAACTTTTGATATCATTTACTTGGATTTCAGGAAAGCTTTTGATACTGTTGCACATAAAATACTGCAGTATAAATTAGAGCAGTGTGGCATTAAGGGCAAGTTACTGCTCTGAATAAAGGGATGTTTAAGTGAGAGAAGACAGAGTCGTTATTAATGGACTCTGCTCTTCATGGACTAATGTTATTAGTTGAGTCCCCCAGAATTCGCAGGCTTGATGTCTCAGTTTGCAGATGATACAAAGGATGGTAGGGTGGTTAATGACAATAACCAATGTAAGCTACTGCACAAGATCTAAAAAAAACTAGACGGATGGACTGAGAAATGGCAACTGAAGTTTAACATTGAAAAACGCAAGGTATGGCATATAGGCAGCAGTAACCCCAGATTAAAGTACAAACTGTGTGGTACTACACTCAGGGTAGTGGAAAATAAAAAAATTAAAAAGACCTGGGGGTAATTGTGCAAACAGATATGAATTTTTCTCAGTAATGTACACAGGCTGCCAGGACAGCTCATGGGTTTTTGTCTATGATATACAGGAATGTTGCTAGTAAGGATAAAGAGGTGATTATCCTATTGTATAAGGCAATGGTTAGGCCACATCTTAAATAATGAATACAGGTCTGGAGACCTCATTTTAGGAAGGATGCAGATCTGCTGGAACAGGTGCAGTGAATGGCAATAGACTGGTGAGGGGAATGAAAGGGGAATCTTTCAAGGATAGGCTTCATGACTAGGCACATGTGAGGTGATCTGATTGAGGTTTTTAAGGCTTTGAATGGATTGAGCATGCTCGATGATGATGGCATTCTTCCTTTTGCTCAGACTACATGCATGAAGGGCATAAATTCAAATTGAGGAAAGACAATTGCAGGACAGATGTGTGGAGGTTTACCTTCAACCAGCAGGTGGGTGATTGTTGGAACAAACTTCTATCTGTTGTTGTGGAAGTGGGCAGTTTGAATAAAATCAAGGAAGAACTAGACAAATTATTGGAGGAGATGGACAGTGATGTGGGTGGGCTTTTTTTTTTTTTTTTTTTTGGCTGATGTTTATCCCTGCCTTCTTGCATCATATGCACTATTATTAATAATATTAATAAAAAGAAATACACTCAATTTACTGATGACTACTAAGAACAATCTGGACACCTTTGAAGAAAATGCAGAATTAGTCATAACATACCTAAGAATTCAGGTTGACTTTGATGCAACTGATGCCATCACATTACTCGAACTCTGTGAAGGATATTTTACATCAGAGGAAGCTGTCTGTTTCTTAACTTTCTTCCCAACAGAAAGAACTCTGCTAATAATAAAGATGAATAATAAAATCCCCACCTGAAAGGGCAATGTTGAGGTCTCACAAGGAGGGGGTTCTCTCAGGGATCATCTTCATATCACTACTGCCACCATTTTCCCCTGACGAAAATGGTGTACTCTCCTACAGAGATGACAAACTGATGATCCACATTAAAAGGTCTGACAATGCCCAACATGTCACTTAAAGGAGATAAACCACAAACTCAACCTAATAGCAACTTATATCACCCAATTCAGACTACAAATCTAGGCGGCTAAATCAGTTCCAGTAATAAATTTTCTGAAGAATTATTATCAATTAAGGAGGAAAATAAAACACCTGTTGTACATTCAGGAACTACTTTCTGAAGTTTTTCTAACTGGCCATACTCTATTATCATAAAAATATAGGGATTGTCAGCACCTGCCACGAACCAGAGGCACGTATGCTGGAAAATACTACTGCAATATTCAAATATATGGAAGAGTTGTTGCACAGATTCTACCTCTCCCTTTCAGATCTGGTCCATCACTCTACAGTGAGAACCAAGCTGCATCAACAGATTTTTACAAAACCAACTACTTGAAAAATTCCAGGATTTTGATGCTGATTCTGTGAAGTTCACTACAGTTGAGCCTACGGGTGGCAACTTCTCAACTAGAAGTGGATCCTCTGTTCTCTATCCTAGAACAAGCTTTGAACATGAGCTGCTTAGCCTGTACTGGCTCTCCCACAGAAACAAAAAATAATTTTGATATCATATACTTGGATTTCAGGAAAGCTTTTGACATTGTTGTGCATGGAAGACGACGGTACATATTAGAGCAGGATGGTATTAAGGGCAAGTTGCTACAATGGATAAAAGGGTGGTTGAGTGAGAGAAGACAGAGAGTGGTAATCAATGGATGCTGCTCTTCATGGACTAATGTTATTAATGGAGTTCCATAGGGTTCGGTGTTGGGCTCAATGTTGTTTTGTATATTTATCAATGATATTGATGAAGGTATATCAGGCTTAGTGTCGAAGTCTGCAGATGATACAAAGGTTAGCAGGGTTGTTAATGACAGTATTGGCAGTGTGCTACTGCAACAGGATATAGAAAATTTGGGCAGATGGGCTGAGAAGTGGCAACTGAAGTTTAACATTGACAAATGCAAAGTACTGAATATGGGTAGAAGTAACCCCAGAGGAATGTACCAACTGTGTGGTACTACACTTAGGGTGGTAGAAAATGAAAAAGACCTGGGAGTAATTGTGCAGTCAGATATGAAGTTTTCTGAGAAATGCAGACAGGCTGCAAGAGCAGGTCATGGGGTTTTATTAATGATATACAGGAATTTTGCTAGTAGGAAAAAGGAGGTGATTATCCCTTTGTATAAGGCAATGGTCAGGCCACATCTTAAGTACTGTGTACAGGTCTGGAGGCCTCATTTTAGGAAGGATGTAGATTTGCTTGAGTGTATACAGAAACAAAATAAAAGAGAAGTTATCGACATTAAAATAAAATAAATAATTAAATGAACAATTAAATCTTAATCAAGATCCAATGGAGGATATGACCACTTAGCCCTGATATAAAAATATTCATCATTGAGATTATTTCTCCACTCATCCCAATGAATCGGATTTCTGTCCCTGGAAGGCGGAGCTCTATTATCTAGTTCTTAATAATATCCTCCACTTGAAAACATTATGAACAAAATTATTAATATATGTAAAACATCTTTTATCGACAAACATCAACTACAAAATTCCACGTCCAAACTTCCCAGTGATAATCTAACTGTAATCTTAAATCAGCATACTCAGGACAACCAAGCATCACATGTAATGATGTTTCTTCCTCTCCACAGGTACATTTAGTACTATCTTAATAGGAGTAATCTTAATGCCAGTCCATGTCCAGTTAATAGGAAAACTACACGCATACCAAACTGGAGCCATGGTCTTTTCTTTGCATCAATAACATTTACTCTAGGAAAAAAGATATAGATTTGCCTACCCTTAATACTTTTGTCACATCTCTGATGCCATAAAGCATATAATTCAGTTAATATAATTTTTTTCTCTATCTTTAAATCATTTCTTGTGTACAATCGACTTGTATCAAGACAAGATGTTATTCCTAATACAATGACAGTTATATTTTTCTTCATTAAGGCAAGTGCCTGTAGCACTTCTGTTGACACTGTCCTATAAGCTCAAATTGTACCTAGTAGTGCAAATCTCTGCACTTGATTTAGATGTATTTGAATAATACTCTTATCTATTTCTATGCAGCTAAGCTCCAGAAACATAAATGACTATGGGGATAAGTAAGCAATCATAGAGAAGATTTACTGATCTACCCTTTATACCCCAGTCAACCCTTATAATTCTTCTGAGTTTAGCATACAATGGTTTTATCTTATTTTTAAGAAACTCAAGATGCTCAGTAAAGAACATGCACTCTTCCAGGTACACATTAAAGTACCTAACAACCATAACATAATACAGGGAGACTCCCTGTGCTCTAACTACTGGATTCCTACTCATACTCAGCCATCCTTTAAGCAACATAAGGACTGTTTTCCTATAAGATATTTCAAGTTTATACATTCTACTCCAGTCTATTAACTTCCCTAATATTTCACTAGCACATAATTCTATTTCAGATCTTGAATTTATATAGATCAAGACAGCCAGATCATCAAGCATAGGCTATAAATTCGACATTAGGATACTGTAATTTTAGTAGTAGTAGTAGCAGCATGTGATACAAGAAAGCAAGCATATGAGCTTACGCAGCATCAGCAAAAAAAAAAAAAAAAAATTTACACGATCATTCCCTCCAATTGTTTGTCCAGTTCCTCCTTAAATTTACTTAACCTATCAACTTCCAAGACAGATGGAAGTTTATTCCAGCAATTAACCACCCGCTGGCTAAAGGCAAATTTCCGCACATCTATTCTACATCTGTCTTTCCTCAATTTGAATTTATGCCCCCTTAGGTTCGTAATCTCAACAAGTGGAAGAATCCTATCGGAATTCAGCGTGCTCAACCCATTCAAGACCTTATACACCTCAATCAGATCACCTCGCAGGTGCTTAGTCTCCAGCCTCTGTAATTTGCAAAACTTAAGCCTCTCTTGGTAAGAGGATCTCTTCATTCCCCTCACCTCCTTTTCCCTGCAAGCAAAATTTCGGTATATCATTGACAAAACCCCATGACCTGCTCTTGCAGCCTGTCGGCATTGTTCAGAAAACTTCAAATCTGACTGCACAATTACTCCCAGGTCTTTTTCATTTTCTATCACCCTAAGTGTAGTACCCACACAGTTGGTACATTCCTCTGGTGCTACTTCTACCCATATGCAGTATTTTGCATTTGTCAATGTTAAACTTCAGTTGCCACTTTTTAGCATTAGCAAAGACACATTATGCAAAAAAGCAAGCTTATATAGCATCAGCCAAAAAAAAAAATATAAATAAATAAAAAAAACCTTATTTCACCCATCCACTCACTCCAAATGTTTGTCAAGTTCTGCCTTGAATCTATTTAAGCTATCAACTTCTACAACGACAGATAGAAGTTTGTTCCAGCAATCAATCAACCACCCGCTGGCTAAAGGCAAACTTCCACACATCTATCCTACAACTGTCTTTCCTCAATTTGAATTTATGCCCTCTCAGGTGATTATTCTGAGCAAGAGGAACATTCCCATCAGCATTGAGCATGCTCAAATCATTCAAGGCTTTACACATCTCAATCAGATCACCTCGCAGGTGCCTAGTCTCCAGACACTGTAATTTGCAAAACTTAAGCCTTTCTTTGTAAGAGCAACCCTTTGTTCCATTCACTAATCTTGTTGCCCTTCTCTGTACTCATTCCAACAGCTCTACATCCTTCTTAAAATGAGGCCTCCAGACCTGTATACAGTACTCAAGGTGTGGTCTGACCATTGCCTTATACAAAGGAATAATCACCTCCTTATCCCTACTAGAAAAATTCCTGTATATCATTGACAAGACACCATGAGCTACTCTTGCAAACCGTCTGCACTGCTCAGAAAACTTCATATCTACCTGCACAATTACCCCCAAAGTCCTTTTCATTCTCTACCACTGTCAGTGTGGTTCCACAATGAATGAAAGTAAATTACATGCTCGAAGAAAATCGACCACCCCACAAGACTGCAAAGAGTTAGAGGAAATCAAAATGAGCATGGAAGAAGACAACCCCGACCAAAGTGATTGATAAATGGATCAAAGGACCCAACAGGACCCTACAAAGATCAAGAAAATAGCAAAGTGACAAGGAACCTGGTCAGACACAGCCATAGGAACTAACCGACGAAGATGAGTACATGCAAACAAACCAAGTGACAAAAACCCCGGACTGGACATAAATGCAGGAACTACTTGCATTAGGCCATATGGCGGTATGAATAGGACACCCTAGTCCTATTCACCTTTAATTCCCAATCCCCAGGCAGGGGGGAGACGGTTTCCTGTTTCCCCCCTGCCACTCCCCGCTTCTCTACCTCTGGTGGGGCATGGGCCTGCCCCACTGCTTTTGGGGACACCTACTCTATTGTCCCCATACTTCTGGCTTTTCCCCCCAGTCTTTAGTCTCCCTCCCCTACTCTGTCTATACACCAGCGAACGTCCCACACAATGTTAAAAAATTAAAATATGCCCAAATTGAAACCGCGCACGCAAAACTCTTTCGGCTTAAACCTTTTTCAGCGATTATTTTATTTTTTTTTTTTTAAAGCCCTAGCCACTGAAATCTCAGGAAACTAGGTGGCAGGGCCTGCCAGAGTAAAATATCAACTACTGGGTACCAGGTCTGCCTCCACGAGGCTAAGTGTGGACAACGTTGGGCCCCAGCAGGGTACTAGCGGCTAAATGGCCAGAAGAACAACGATACACAACACTAAACTTACAAAATCCATACACTTTTAAATCTCTGGCCTTTACAGTGAACTGTTACACCTACAATGAAAGCAACGCGGAGTTGGGGGAAACCTCCGGTGCCGCTAGACACGAATACACTTTACACTTTACACTTTTGTCAGTGTGGTACCACACAGTTGATACATTACTCTGGGATTACTGCTTCCCATAGGTAGTAATTTACATTTGTTAATGTTAAACTTCATTTCCCATCGCTCAGCCCATCTGCTCAACTTTTCTAGATCCTGTTGCAGCAGTGTACAGTCATTAGTATTATTAACAACAAACCTGCCAACCTTCGTATCGTCTGCAAACTCGGACATTAAGACTGATATACCATCATCAATATCATTTATAAATACAGAAAACAACAATGGACCCAACACTGAACCTTGAGGGACTCCACTAATAACATTAGTCCATGAAGAGCAGCGTCCATTAATTACCATTCTCTGTCCTGTCCCACTCAAACACCCCTTTATCCATTGTAGCAATTTGCTTCCAATGCCACACTGCTCGAATTTGTGCAGCAGTCATCCATGTGGAACAGTATCAAAGGCTTTTCTAAGATCCAAATATATCATATCAAAGTTATTCTTTGCATCCAGTTCCTTTGTGACTACATCATAGTATCCAATCAAATTAGTCAGACAAGACTTCCCCTTAACAAAACCATGCTGTGTCCAGGCTATAACTTAAGCCTTGCCTAGATCATCCTGCAATGCTTCTTTAACCAGTGCCTCCATTACTTTCCCTGAAACAAAAGTTAAACCAACAGGTCTGTAATTACCTGTGTCTCCCTTTGATACTCCTTTGTGGATTGGTGTCACATTTGCATATCTCCAGTCCATGGGTACCTCCCCTGGGTCCAGGAAAGCTCTCATAATTATGGCTAAGAATTTGCTTACTTCCTTTGCCACCTCCTTTAATATAACTAGATAGATTCCATCCACCCCAGGTGCCTTTCTTTTGTTTATCTTCAACAATTTCTCATCCACTTTACTCTCACTTATTACAAGATTATCTAGCTTACTGCAATAGTTGAATACACCTTTGGCATTCCCCTCACTGAATTACTCCTCATGTATGAATGTCGATGCAAAATATTCATTTAGTTTGTTAGCTACCTGAGCAGGATCATCAACAGTTGAACCATTGATATCAAGTGGACCAATCTGATTCATCCCCTTCCTTCTAGAGTTTACATAAGTAAAGAAATCTTTGCTGTTTTTCTTTGCATCCTTTGCCAAAGATTTCTCGTAATTCGCCTTCGCCTGCCTAACCTCCTTTGTTACTTGGTTAGAGACCAGCTTATATCTTTCATAGGCTTCTGTGTCACATGTTAATTTATATGTATCTCATGCATTTTTCTTCTCTGTCACATGTCTAATTAGTTCATCTGACATCCATTTAGGCCTAAATCTTGAACAATATTTCTTTGTTGGTATGAAAAGCCTATTAGCTTCCAAGATTAATTCTTTGAATGCTTCCCATTTTGAATTTGTTGTTGGTAATATTTTCAGTTGGTTCCACCGTATAGAATTTAAATACTGTCTCAGACCACCGTAGTCACCTTTACGAAAGCAAAAACCCTTTCGTTTACACTTGATGGTAGTTACCTCTTTGAGTAAATCCCACTTCAGCACATTGTGATCACTGCCACCTAGTGGTTCCTTTATCTGCAGATTCTTGATGCATGAAGAATCATTATTGATAATCAGATCAAGGGTATTACTCCCTCTTCTCAGCCCATCTGCCCAAATTGTCTATATCCTGTTGCAGTAGCACACTGTCATTAACAACCCTGCCAACCTTTGTATCATCTGCAAACTTCGACATTAAGCCTGATATACCTTCATCAATATCACTGATAAATATACAAAACAACAGTTGACTCAACACCAAACCCTGTGGAACTCCACTAATAACATTAATCCACGAAGAGCAGCACCCATTGATTACCACCCTCTGTCTTCTCCCACTCAACAATCCTTTTATCCATTGTAGCAACTTGCCCTTAATACTATTCTGCTCCAATTTGTACAGCAGTCTTCCATGCACAACAGTGTCAAAAGCTTTCCTGAAATCCAATATATGAATATCAAAATTATTTTTTGCATCCAGTTCCTTTGTAACCACATCATAATATCCAATCAAATTTGTCAGATAAGGCTTTCCCTTAACAAACCCATGCTGTGTCTGAATTATTGCTGCAGTCTTGTCTAGATGATCATGCAATGCATCTTTAACCAGTGACTCCATTATTTTACCTGGAACAGTAGTTAAACTAACTGGTCTGTAATTACTCATGGTTCCCTTCGATCCCCCTATTGTGAATTAGGGATACATTTGCACATCTCCATTCCGTGTGGACCTCCCCTGAGTTCAAGGATACTCTCATAATTATGGCTAAGGGTTTGCTTACTTCCTTTGCCGCCTCCTTTAATATAACTGGATAGTTTCTATCCACCCAAGGTGCCTTTCTTATGTTTTAACTTCAACAATTTCTCCCCCACTTTGCTCTCAGTTATTACAAAATCATTAAACACCCTGCTACAATTTGATAACCTTCTGGTATTCTCAATCCTTAATAACTCCTCATGCAAAATACTCATTCAGTTTGTTTGCTATGTGAGCAGGATCATCAACAGTTGAACCATTGATATCAAGTGGACCAATCTGATTCATCCTCTTCCTTTTACAGTTTACATAAGTAAAGAAATCCTTGCTGTTTCTCTTAGCATTCTTTGCCAAAGATTTCTCATAATCTGCCTTCACCTATCTAACTAACTTCCTTTGTGACTTGATTACAGACTAGCTTATATCTGCCATAGGCGTCTGTGTTGCCTGATAATTTAAATGCATCCCATGCATTTTTCTTCTCTGCCACGAATCTCATTAGTTCATTTTACAACCATTTAGGGCTTAACCTTGAATAATATTTCTTAATAGGAATGAAACTTTTAGTAGCTTCCACGATTAATTCCTTGAATGCTTCCCACTTAGAATTTGCTGTTAGTAACATCATCAGTTGATCCCACTGTACAGAATTTAAAAACTGTCTGAAACCACTGTAGTCACCATTAGAAAGTCATCCATTACTATGTAGTAGTAGTAGTAGTAGTGGCATGTGATGCAAGAAAGCAAGTATATGAGCTTATGCAGCATCAGCCAAAAAAAAAAAAAAAAACACCATTCCCTCCGAATGCCTGTCCAGTTCCTCCTTAAATTTATTCAACCTATCAACTTCCACAACGACAGATTGAAGTTTGTTCCAGCATTTAACCAACCACTGGCTAAAGGAAAATTTCCACACATCTGTTCTACATCTGTCCTTTCTTAATTTGAATTTATGCCCCCTTAGGTTCGTAATCTGAACAAGTGGAAGGATCCCATCAGAATTCAGCATGCTCAACCCATTCAAGGCCTTATACACCTCAATCAGATCACTACGCAGGTGCCTAGTCTCCAGCCACTGCAATTTGCAGAACTGAAACCTCTCTTGGTAAGAGGATCCCTTCATTGTCCTCAACAATCTTGTTGCCCTTCTCTGTACACGCTCAAGTAAATCTACATCCTTCCTAAAATGAGGCCTCCAGACCTGTACACAGTATTCAAGGCGTGGCGTGGCCTGACCATTACCTTGTACAGAGGGACAATCACCTCCTTCTCCCAGCTAGCAAAATTCCTATATATCATTGACAAAACCCCATGACCTGCCCTAGCAGCCTGTCTGCATTGCTCAGAAAACTTCATATCTGACTGCACAATTACTCCCAGGTCTTTAACTTTTTCTACCACCTTAAGTGTAGTACCACACATTTGGTACGTTTCTCTGGGGTTACTTCTACCCATATGCAGTACTTTGCATCTGTCAAGGTTAAACTTCAGTTGCCACTTCTTATCCCATCTGCCCAAATTATCTAGATCCTGTTGCAGTAGCACACTGCCATTACTGTCATTAACAACCTTGCCAACCTTTGTATCATCTGCAAAATTCGACATTAAACCTGATATACCTTCATCAATATCATTGATAAATATACAAAAAACAGTGGACCCAACACAGAACCCTGTGGGACTCCACTAATAACATTAGTCTACGAAGAACAGCACTCACTGATTACCACCCTCTGTCTTCTCCCACTTAACCATCCTTTTATCCATTGTAGCAACTTACCCTTAATACCATTCTGCTCCAATTTGCAAAACACAGCATGCACATAAAAATGTGTGAACCATTTTAGTTATGTATAGAATGATGCATTTGTACTATTTGTCTTCCATGCACAACAGTGTCAAAAGCTTTCCTGAAATCCAAATATATGATATCAAAATTATTTTTTGAATCCAGTTCCTTTGTAACCACATCATAATATCGTATCAAATTTGTCAGACAAGACTTTCCCTTAACAAACCCATGCTGTGTCTGAATTATTGCTGCAGCCTTTTCTAGATGATCCTGCAATGCATCTTTAACCAGTGACTCCATTATTTTACCCGGAACAGAAGTTAAACTAACTGGTCTGTAATTACTCGTGTCACCCTTCAATCCCCCTTTGTGAATTGGGGATACATTTGCACATCTCCAGTCCGTGGGAACCTCCCCTGAGTCCAATGATGCTCTCATAATTATGGCTAAGGGTTTGCTTAGTTGCTTTGCCGTCTCCTTTAATATAACTGGATAGACCCCCATCCACCCCAGGTGCTTTTCTTATGTTTAACTTCAACAATTTCTCCTCCACTTTGCTCTCAGTTATTACAAAATCATTAAGTATCCTGCTACAATTTGATAACCTTCTGCCATTTTCAAACCTTAATAGTTTGGCCCTTCATGTGCCATGAAGGGCCAATCACTGAGCCTTGAGGACATACACTGCTTACTATATAAGCTATCTCAGTGTATCTTCTAGTTTTAATAACTATACTTCTATTTGAAAAAAAAAAAAAAAAAAAAAATTCTAAACACTGAATACAAGTTTACTATATATTGAGCCTACCTAATACAAGCAAGGATGCCGCCACACCAGAGCATGTCAAATGCACCTTTAAAAGTACAAAGTTTCCCAAAACGTACCACCCAGGATATTCTTAAACACAATGCCTTACCCTGTAAATAGCATCCTTGGTATTATTCTCTTTTTTAAAACCATATAAATTTTCCGAGGACATATTCATAACTAGTCATTAAATCAGCTAATGCATAGCCTTTCAAAGAACCTTTGCTAAAACCAGTATTACTTTACAGTGTGAAACACATCATGCACATAAAAATGTGTGAACCATTTTAGTTATGTATAGAATGATGCATTTGTACTATTTGTACATAGTTATATAAAAGCCTCAATAAACCTGTTTAAGCTCTAAGCACCATATCAAAAGTGAGGGAAGTCTGGAACAGCCATTACACAGCAAACTTGAATCGCATTAAGATAAAAGACTATAAGATAAAATACCAGTGTTTTCTTTGCTTGTTAGCATTAAACTCATATAACCAATTTAAAAAGGAGCTGATATAAATCAAAATTATGCTATGATACTGAATGGTTAATTGATAATCAAACTCTGTGAAAATTAAAAGCTTTTAAATTTATATAATTAACTTTTATTTTTATAATACATTAACTAGTGCCAGTGCATCAATTAACACAAATCAAAAAAAGTACAAGGTGCGATAAATTACTGGATTGTTGCTCTAATTACACTCAAGTTATGACCACTGTGCATGCAAACAAAAGCTAAAATAAACTCCATAAAATAAACAATATAATGCTATCACGAATGAAGAATTTTCTAATATTTATTTTTTCTCTTATCAATTAAAAAAGGATTAAGTGTGCTGTATCAATGTTGAAAGAAACTAATTATGAAATTTTCTACAAGTAACTTTAATTTTTACACTATCCTAACAAATATTTAATATGATTAGTTGGGCTATTAATCTTCATCATGTTCCTTCAACCATTATGATTTGCTTTATAAAATAATACTGCTTAAAATAATACATTCTCAAAAGTTATGCCAATATTTGCAAAATACAGACCATAGCAATCATAAAACAAAGAAATGGCAGGTCAACATCAAAGCCACTAGACTGTAAAATACTAGTTGCCAAGATGGGTTTCTTAGTTGCTAAGGTTACCTTGTTCAGCTGCTTGAAATTTTCCACTCTAAAACTATATGGATCTAAATTTAAATTCTAATTATATTTATTTTTGATAAATAAAATATATTTATATATTGATATATTTATCAATATATCTATATTGATAAATAAAATATATAAATAAATAAAATAAATTACGAGCCTGATCAAAAAGTTCTAAGACTTTATCTTTCTAAAAGATTCAACATAGTTTATTCAGACTTTAGACAGCATTTGACTCAGTCCCTCATGAGAGGTTACTATATAAGCTGAAATGAGTTGTGATTAATGGATATTCTTCTGATTGGTGTTACATCAAGGCTCAAGTTCTGGACCATTATTGTTTCTAATTTTCATAAATGACATCAATGAGGGAATAGAGGGCATAAATGTCCAAATTTCAGATGTTGATGAGATTGGGAGAGTGGTCAATGATCAGTGTCAAGCAGTTCTCCTTCAAAATTACCTGAACAGGCTTCAAGCATGGTCAGAAGGATATCAGCTGTGTTTTAGCACAACAAAATGCAAGGTTTTACACTTTGGGAATAGCAACCTAAAAATAATTTACATGCTTGGTGGGACTAAATTAAAAACAGTAGAGGAGAAAAGGGATCTTGAAGTCATGATGCAGACAGAGATGAAGTTCTCTGAGCAATGTAGATGGGTGGCCAAGGAAGCCTATAGTGTCCTATGAATGATTTATAAATCAATGGCTTCTAGAGATAGGGAAGTTATAATTCCACTGTATAAGACAATTGTAAGACCTCACATCAAACCATGTCCAGGTATGGTGATCTCACCTAAATTAAATATTAAAATTCTTGAACGGGTCCAAAGATGGGTAACCCACATGATGATATCTGTAAAAGGGCTACCATACAAGGAAAGCTTCAATTATATGGGCTACAGAACTTGGCAACCAGATAGAGGTTTAGACTGGTTTGCAGGAAGTTTTCTTTTGGTCAGCAAGTTTTTGATTACTGGAATGGGTTGCCTCTATGGATGGCTGAAGCTGACTGTTTGGGGAATTCAAAAGCCAACTGGATAATTACCTATGTGAGGAGGAAAGCACATATTTAGCCTATTTTCTTATCTACTTTTTTAGATATTTTCTTTTATCTCTCTCTCTCTCTCTCTCTCTCTCTCTCTCTCTCTCTCTCTCTCTCTCTCTCTCTCTCTCTCCCCCCCCTCCTTTTGTGATCATTTCTACCATTTCTGGAAGCACTGCTGAAGTATTCAACTGTAAGCCAGTTGAGTTCTGTTATTGTATTCTCTTAGATGGTTGGAATATCATGAAATATTTGTCCTTTCAGCTTCATTTTCAGTTTGGAGAAGAGAAAAATCACAAGGGGAAAGGTCAGATGAATATGGAATGGTGGGGTACTACATACATATTTTTTTAACCAAAATTCTTGACTGGTGAGTGCATTATGTGTATGCAGAAGCACTGTTACTTGAAGAAACCATCTACCATTCCCTCAAATCAGAATCACTTTATAAGAAGCCAGGTTTACCACAGAACCATCTGGAACAGATTCATTAATGAATGATACTATGAACATCACAAAAATCAAAAACATTGTTTTCATAATTGACTGAACCTGTTTATGAATAGGGTGAGTTTGGCGATTTCCACTGGGGCAATTTAAATTTTGTTTAGGTTCAATTTCTACCTTTCTTTTCGACTCTCTGAACCGTACTTGGTGTGAAACTTTTGTTCATCATTCGACAAGCTTGGAACAAAATTTTCTGATGCTCAATGCCATTCTAAGGTCAAAATTGTATGGCATATAATCCCAAGGAAATTCCTAGTTTATCGACAAATTGCTTAATCACCAATCAGAACACACACACACACTTTGACAATCATTTCATTACTGCCTGAAAATGGAAATCAACCTGAATGTTAATAATCTTCAACAGATATTTTGCAATTTTTTAAATTGGTAAATAACAGCCTTAGGTGGTTAAATAAGCATCACAAAATGAAATTCTTAATATTTGAAGAATTTTCCACTCATTTTTCCTGTTCTTTACATAAAACTTGATGTGCACACACATTTTTATGCTTTTCTATTCATTATGAATGTGAAAGTGGCATAAGACATGTCAACTTCAATACATGCATTGCTCATTACTGGTTTGGCAGCAGGAAATGGCTAAAACTAATAATGCAGCAACCCCATCACCCTATGATTACTCATTATCTTGTCCCTCTACTTCCAGCACTTCTTTTGTAATAAATAAAAATCTTGGAACTTTTTGATCAGACCGCATATGTAATATAAAATTATGGGAATCCATGGAAATGACTAAAGGTATATTAAATGACAATTAAGTCCACTATTATAGCACATGAGTGTATTTTAAAATGTGTTTACTGAACTGCTACCACATCAATCTAAACTTAAAATAATGGCAATGTTTCAAGGTTCTAACTGAACCCTGTCTTCAGGCCTCTTTAGAGGAGGATATACCTGCCTTAGGTATGGCTGTTTGCACTGGAATTAAGTGTAGATTGATGTGGTAAGACTTCAATAATACAATTTAAATAAATATATTTTAAAATACATTCACGTGGCATAAGAATGTACTTAGTTGTCATTTAATCTGTACATATCATCCTGTTTCCACACAATTAACATGGCTAAAGATTCCCTGAAAAACAAAAAATTAAAAAAAAAAAACTTTTTAAAATATCACAATAATAATCTACATACAAAAAATCATTGTCCAGACTATTTTTATTTATTTATTTATTTATTTTTTTTTTTTTTTCATTTTGCAGTTTACTAACAGACTTCAAAATCACGCTAGTACTTTGTCTTGCTACCTTCCATTCTCTTCTAATATTAGTCTACAGTTATTTCTTTACCTTCAACAATGTTGTACCTGGAGTTTTGAAAGCAGGTTCATCTCTTTAAAATAATGCCATGATCACTGAAATCTTCCTTTTCTCAAATGCTGCTCTTCTGTCATCAGTTTGCTTCTCATTAATTAAATTTTTGTGATCCTCATTTAATTCCTAAATCATGCTATCAGATTTGGAGAGAAGAGCAATTTTTTTCAACCAAAATTTCAGGGTGTTTCTTTAACCCTTCCTTCTCAAAATTTGGGATATCAATCACTATACTGGAAAATCAAGAACTGAAAAGATTCTTCCATTTTCAAGCTTGAAAACGTTGTATCTGAATTGTGGCCAACAAGTATTTCAGTTCTAGGTAAACCAAAATCCTCCGGAACAAATCATCCCATATTTCATTGGTAGAAAGAGAAATACAGTGGATTCCGGTTATTTGGGCCACCGGTTAATCGGGGCAGCCGTTTATTTGGGGCAAATCTTAAAAAACAAAACCCAATCGAGAAAATAGCCAGGATTTACTTCGTTTAATTGGGACAAAATGCCGTTTAATCGGGGCAGAAGACCGCAGCACTGAAGATTACCCTACGATTGTCCCCAACCGTACCACGTACTTCAGTCGAATTTCTGGAGGTCACAACCATAAAACAATAAAAACAATTAGCAGTCACCTGTTTATTGGGCTTTTGTGTTAGTGAAATCTATCATAAACTGATAGTAAACTCGATCTTATTGAATTTGCGATAATACCGACAGCTGGAATTCTGTGGGTTATTAAGGTGAAATGTGTTTACACTTCTATGGAATCTTCAATCATATAAAAAAAAAATAATTTTCAATTTTCAGGCTCTTCTCTTCATTCCTATTTTTAAAGCTTCGTAATTTGTTACTTCTCACTTGCGCATATCGTGTTACTTGCAATTTGTGTGTGTGTGCGGTGTTCTTTGTTATTGATTGCTTATCTTTTTACTGTTTTAAATATTAACCCCCACCCACAAATGACATTGAACAGAAATGTCAACTAGTTTAGTTAGTATGTACATATTACAGTACGTATTAATTATTTCGTTTTTCACGTATATTCTTCCGAATTTCACGTATCATTTAATTTTTTAATTGGTAAGGTAATAAAGGGTAAATTTGTACTTAACATATCTTTACTTTTATAGCCCATGCATAATATTCCTCCTATTTTCACTAATTACAATCGCTGTTTAATAGAATTAAAATTCAATTCACAAACATGATCACAATGACCAGCGCTTATTACACATCGTATAATGATCGGTACTTTAAATGGTGACTCCATCGTAACGTGATTGAACAGTGAACCAATTGTAAAGGGCGGGGGAAGTACATTGTATTTTTAACAATTTACGTGAAACTTCGGATAATTGGGGCAGCCGCTTAATCAGGCCAAAATGGACTAGTCCCGATGTGTCCCAAATAACCGGAATCGACTGTAATCAATTTGGCACACTGCTTTAAATACATATCAAATAACTCAATTATACCATTAAAAAACTGTAGTTTTTGCTTAGTCTTTTCTGCACGTAGCATCGCTGTTATTTAGAATATAAAATGAAAGAGAGAGGTTATAGGAAGGGAAACAGCCTATACTACAAACTGTTTAATCCACAAGAGAAAAATGTTACAAGTTGAAAGGAAGGAAGTGGGAGGATAAGGAAAATGAAATCAAAAGAAAACAAGGGGAGAAAAAAAGAATAAATGAAACAAAATAGTGAATAATTAATATTAATTACAGTAAGCAACTAAATTAATATGTTTTAAATAAAGCTACAATGGCATATATGATACAAAATTATGGGAATCTGTTATGCTGTCTTGTTTTTGGTTTATTTTCTATGGAACCCAAGAATTACGACTACATGTCCAATCTCATGATAGCAGTCAAGAAATTGAAAAACCAAAATTTTCCACTGTTTTGTATTTTTAGTTGTATATTAGTCGTTTTCTAAAGAAGGATTATCATTTTGTGAAGATTCTTTGAAAAGCAAAATCAATTAATATTGCTCAGAGTTTACTCAATACAGAGCAAAATCAATTTATAAAAAAAAAAAAAAAAAAAAAAACTTCTGAAAATTGTAACCTCCCCATGGCAAGTAAGTGTCTTAGCAATACACTTAACTATTGCTATTAGTGGGAACTCTGTAGGAAACTAGATTTTATTTGAATAATAACAGATCATAACCCACACACCAAACAACATACAGGATCACTTGTTAGCAGTCCAATGGGTAACAACATTCTAGTTAACAATTTTTAATTTTGAAAAAATTTACTATTAAAAATTTCTGAATTGCAAGAAAACACACAAATTTAGCAAGGCCCAATGATTTTACAAATCTGGACATATACTGGACAAAAATTATATACTATAATATAACAATTATTTAGCATATGTTGCAGTTAAATAATAAACAATTTAAAAAAAAAAAAATCAGAATACACTTACTGCTATATTCCGAATGGTGCTTATCTGACTAATTCCTACTTTAGGTCCAACAAGAAGGGCTGTATCTGAAGTGGAATTCTGCTTGAAAATAAAAAACAATATTGCTAGTAAAAATTTTAAATGCTGTAGCAACTTAGACAGCACAGAACATAAAAAAAAAAAAAAAAACACAATTTATGAACTTAAAATCACTGTTTGTTACTTTACTATTTGTGTTTTTATCATTCATAGGAAAACTTTTTAAAGACCATTCCTCATCTGTCATAAGTTGTGCACTCAATCATTCACTGACCCTAACTCTACTTTTTCTACAGGCACTTAGCCTTGCTGGTAGCAGATATGCTGATCACACACATACCATAATACACGTGTATATCATCATAGAAGAAAACATACATACATATATATATATATATATATATATATATATATAATGCACTATTAACTGTATGAATAATAATTTTTTTTCTATGTATTAAATTACTATTTTATTTATATATTTATTAACCATAACACTCCACAGAAAGATGCTTTCATAATAACTGGATGCACATGCTCAGTAATAAATGAAAATTTAAAACAATACTTACTGACACTTACAAATCATATTAACCCCTTCAGGATTATTTTCATGTTTGAGTTCTGGAGAGTATATATGTAAATATGCATTTTGAAGGTTGCTTCAATGTCTCCACTAATATACTAAATTTACTGTTTTATTAATATGCTGTCACTAAATTTTTTCAAGTATGTGCTGCTATTTCTTATCTTTATTTCCATTTATAAGTTCAGGTAAGTAATTATAGAAGCTGGTACTTTTCATACCAACAAAGAGATACTGTTCAGACCTCAATGGATATCATATGAATTGCTGAGACACTTTTGGCAGAGAATAAAAGTGCATGGGATTCATAGAGATTATCAGATAGCATTAGCAAGCGCACATGATGCAAGAAAGCAAGCTTATATAGCATCAGACAGGGGAAAAAAAAAAAAAAAAAAAACCACACACACACACACACACACACACCCTTCTCATTTCACCCATCCACTCACTCTAAATGTTTATCTAGTTCTGCCTTGAATCTGTTTAAGCTATCAACTTCTACGACAGATGGAAGTTTGTTCCAGCAATCACCCGCTGGCTAAAGGCAAACTTCCGCACATCTATCCTACAACTGTCTTTCCTCAATTTGAATTTATGCCCTCTCAGGAAATTATTCTGAGCAAGAGGAAGAATCCCACCAGCACTGAGCATGCTCAAACCATTCAAATCTTTATACACCTCAGTCAGATCACCTCGTAAGTGCCTAGTCTCCAGACACTGTAATTTGCAAAACTTAAGCCTTTTTTCATAAGAGCAACCCTTTGTTCCATTCACTAATCTTGTTGCCCTTCCCTGTACTCGTTCCAACAGCTCTACATCCTTCTTAATGAGGCCTCCAGACCTGTATATAGTACTCAAGGTGTGGCCTGACCATTGCCTTATACAAGGGGATAATCACCTCCTATCCCTGCTAGAAAAATTCCTGTATATCATTGACAAGACACCATGAGCTACTCTTACAAACCGTCTGCACTACTCAGAAAACTTCTTATCTGCCTGCACAATTACCCCCATGTCCTTTTCACTCTCTATCACTGTTAGTGTAGTACCACAGAGTTGATACGTTACTCTGGGGTTACTGCTTCCCATATGCAGTACTTTATATTTGTCAATACAGCCAATCCTCGTACAGCATGATAGTTGTGTTCCTGGAAAGCAGTACGCCTGGGGGTTACTGAGTTTGATTTTAGTTTTATTGGCGCAAAAACAACTAAGGGCTGGGGGTTACTACCATGATAGTTGTGTTCTGAGAAACCCTTGTGCAATGCAAAATCATGCAATATAAATAACAGGCCCTATGGAAAAAACAGGGTTAGGTGCCGATCACCCAAGATTGAACACACATTTGTAACCAAATAATAAATAATCATAATAAAATACGTAAGTATTTTATTACGACTGTTACATAATAAAATATTGCTAATGCTTTTGCTTCTATTGTGAGCAAACTTGTTCTTTGTTTGATTTTCTAACCAAACAGATGACAACCGTTCCACCTCTTCCAATTCTTGTGTCTTGATCTAATGGATTTTATTTCAGTTTGAGTTGTTCCTGCTATGAAAGTTGTTTTTATTTTCTCTGCATTCTTTCTAATTCTCGGCGTTGGGTCATTTAGGCCTATAGCACATGCAATATCACATGTTCTTTCATTTCGCTCAAAGTGTTTCACAATTTCATATTTTTTCTCTAACAGAGACGGACTGGCCATAAGCCTTACCAGGGAAACCCGGTGGGCCAGAGGCCAGAAGTGTAATTTTGGACATAAACGCTAGTATGAGGGCGCTACAAATTTTCCTGGGTAAGAATTTTTAACTCAGTCCACCTCTGTCTATCGATATTGCTTTCTTTTTCTCTCTGAACCTGTAGTGTCTTCACCAGGACGCTTCCATTTCACACCTTTTAAGTATTTTACTCATTTTTAGGGAATAAAGCACAATTACAAAATGAGGAGGCATGCTTGATATACATAAACAAAGCTGCACGTGTGTAGCAACTGAATAAACAAACCAATAGTGTGTTTCTGACATAAAGGCAGAGATAGAGTATTAACACCTCACTAGCTCATATTTTACTAAAGCACATTTCTGGGAGTTACTACTATAAAACAATAAAAACAATTTCCAGTTGTGTTTCTGCTAGTGGAATCTGTTATAAACTGGTAGTAAACTCAATCTAATTGGATTTGCGATAATACCGATAGCCGCAATTGTGTGGGTTTTTATGTTATTATGATGAAATATTGTATCATAAGGAAAGTTGGAGAAGAGTTGTTGAGGAAAACATCAGGAAAGGGGGTGCCGGAGGGAAAGGAGGCTTGGTGGTGGAATGAGGAAGTGCAATCAGTGATAAAACAAAAGAAGGAGATGAAGAAAAGATGAGATTTAACAGGTAGTCAGGAAGATAAAGAAGTATATAAATTAGCAAATAAGGAGGCAAAAAAGGGCTGTGGCAATAGCAAAGGCGAGGGCAGTGGACGAGGCCTATGGGGAACTGGAAAGGAAAGATGGAGATAGGCAATTGATGAGAATAGCCAAAGCGAGAGACAAGGCATCAAAGGACTTCTCATCAATAAAACAGATAAAAGTTGAGAGGAGAGTGGTTATACAGGACCAGGAGAAGGTTAAGGAAAGGTGGAAAGACTAATTTAAGAAGTTATTAAATGAGGAAAACCCAAGAGCATTATGCGAGAATAGAGAGACGAATGAAAGAGTAGTGGAAGGCATAAGCAGGAAAGGAGTGGAAAACGCACTCAGAAAAATGAAGAGGGAGAAAGCAGTAGGTGTTGATCAGATACCAGTAGAGGTATGGAGAAGTCTGGGAGAAGAAAGGATCAATATCCTATGGGACTTTATGGAAAAACTGTGGCACCAGAAGAGGATACCCGATGAGTGGAGGGAAAGTATACTTATGCCAATCTATAAAGGAAAGGGTGATGCGCAGGAATGTGGGAACTACAGGGAAATAAAGTTAATGTCTCATTTGATGAAGATCTGGGAAAGAATTGTGGAAGGAAAGATAAGGCAGGAGATGGAAATAAGAGAGGAACAGTTTGGTTTCATGCCGGGAAGAGGAACAATAGATGCGGTTTTTGCTTTAGGGCAGTACAGATACAGGAAGATGGAAAGATACAGGAAGATGCAAGTAGAATTGCACATGATGTTCACAGACCTGGAAAGACCATATGATAGAGTGCCCAGACAAGAGGTATGGAGATGCATGAGGGAGAAGGGTGCATCAGAAAAGTACGTAAGGCTTGTGAAGGAAATGTACAAGGGAGCGGTGACTCAGGTTAAGAGTAGTGTAGGTATGACTGGAAGGTTCTCTGTAGAAGTTGGACTGCACCGGGGATCAGCTCTTAGCCCATATCTGTTTGATCTGGTAATGGATGGGTTGATGAGAGAAGTGAAGAGTAGAGCACCATGGAGTATGCTGTTCGTGGATGATATCATACTGTGCGAACCATCCCAAATAAAGGTAGAGAAGAAATTGGAGGAATGGAGGAAAGCGTTAGAAGAGAGAGGCATGAGGATAAGTAGAACAAAGACAGAATATAAGGTACTGAATGGAGAAGATGAGAGTTCTATAAAACAGCAGGAGGAAAAGTTACCATCGGTTTCGAAATTTAAGTATCTGGGATAGAACGCTGAGAGGAATGCAGGATTGAGTGCAGAAATACAGCACAGAGTGCAATGTGGATGGATGAACTGGAGAAAGATGAGTGGGGTGCTGTGCAACAAGAAAGTAAATTGTAGAATGACGGGAAGAGGGTATAAAACTGTGGTTAGACCAGCATTGATGTACAGTGCTGAGACATGGGCGATTAAAAGTGCCCAGGAGAAGAAGATGGAAGTGGCGGAGATGAGAATGCTAAGATGGATGTGTGATGTAACAAGGAAGCATAGGATAAGAAATGACTAAAGATTAGGCTGGCAAAGGCAGATTATGAGAAATCTTTGGCAAAGGATGCAAAGAAAAACAGCAAAGAGTTCTTTACTTATGTAAACTCTAGAAGGAAGTGAATGAATCAGATTGGTCTATTTGATATCGATGGTTCAACTGTTGATGATCCTGCTCACGTAGCTAACAAGCTAAATGAATATTTTGCATCGACATTCACACAAGAGGAGTTATTCAGCGAGGGGAATGCCAGAGGTGTATTCAACTCTGGCAGTAAGCTAGATAATCTTGTAATAACTGAGAGTAAAGTGGAAGAGAAATTGTTGAAGATAAACACAAGAAAGGCACCTTGGGTAGATGGGATCTATCGAGTTATATTAAAGGAGGCAGCAAAGGAAGTAAGCAAACCCTTAACCATAATTATGAGAGCTTCCTTGAACTCAGGGGAAGTACCCATAGACTGGAGATGTGCAAATGTGACCCCAATTCACAAAGGAGAATCAAAGGCTGACACAAGTAATTATAGACCTGTGAGTTTAACTTCTGTTCCAAGAAAATTAATGGAGGCACTGGTTAAAGAAGCACTGCAGGATCATCTAGACAAGACTTCAGTTATAGCTTGGACACAGCATGGTTTTGTTAAGGGGAAGTCTTGCCTGACCAATCTGATTGGATACAATGATGCAATCACAAAACAGCTGGATGCAGGGAATAACTTTTATATTATATACTTGGATATTAGAAAGGCTTTTGATACTGTTGCACATGGAAGACCGCTGCACAAATTGGAGCAGTGTGGCATCGGAGGCAAATTGTTGCTATGGATAAAGGGGTGGTTGAGGGGAAGAAGACAGAGGGTGCTAATCGATGGACACTGCTCATCGTGGACTAATGTTATTAGTGGAGTCCCTCAGAGTTCAGTGTTGGATCCATTATTGTTTTCTGTATTTATGAATAATATTGATGATGGTATATCAAGCTTAATCTCCAAGTTTGCAGCCAATACAAAGGTTGGCAGGGTTGTTAAGGACACTACTGATGCTACGCTGCTGCAACAGGATCTGGAAAGGTTGAGCAGATGGGCTGAGAGGTGGCAAATGAAGTTTAACATTGACAAATGTAAAGTACTACATATGGGAAACAGCAACCCCAGAGCAACGTATCAACTCTGTGGTACTACACTGACAGTGGTAGAGAATGAAAAGAACCTGGGGGTAATTGTGCAGGCAGATATGAAGTTCTCTGATCAGTGCAGACGGGCTGGAAGAGTAGCTCATGGTGTCTTGTCAATGATATACAAAAATTTTTCTAGCAGGGATAAGGAGGTGATTATTCTCTTGTATAAGGCAATGGTCAGGCCACACCTTGAGTACTGTATACAGGTCTGGAGGCCTCATTTCAAGAAGGATGCAGAGCTGCTGGAACGAGTACAGAGAAGGGCAACAAGATTAGTGAATGGAACAAAGGGTTGCTCTTATGAAGAAAGGCTTAAGCTCAGCAAATTACAGAGTCTGGAGACTAGGCACCAGCGAGGTGATCTGATAGAGGTGTATAAAGCCTTGAATGGTTTGAGCATGTTCAATGCAGATGGGATTCTTCCTCTTGCTCAGAATAATCACCTGAGAGGGTATAAATTCAAATTGAGGAAAGACAGATGTAGGATAGATGTGCGGAAATTTGCCTTTAGCCAGCGGGTAGTTGGTTGGTGGAACAGACTTCCATCCTTTGTTGTGGAAGCTGATAGCCTAAATAAATTTAAGGCTCAGCTGGACAGGTATTTCGAACAAACGGAGGGGTGAAGTGGAAGTTTTTTTCTTTTTTGGCTGATGCTGCATAAGCTTGCATCATATGCCTCTACTAATGCTAATGCTAATATATAGGAATTTTGCTAGCAGGAACAAGGAGGTGATTATCCCATTGTAGAAGGCAATGGTCAGGACACCATGAGTACTGTGTACAAGTCTGGAGGCCTCATTTTAGGAAGGATCTAGAGTTACTAGAATGAGTACAAAGATTAGTGAGGGGAACAAAGGATTGCTCTCACCACGAAAGGGTTAAGTTCTGCAAATTGCAGCATATAGAGACTAGGCACCTGCGAGGTGATCTGATTGAGGTGAAGAAGGCCTTGAATGGTTTGAGCAGGCTCAATGCTGATGGGATTCTTCCTCTTGCTTGGATTATGAACCTGAGGGGGCATAGCTTCTAATTGAGAAAAGACACTTGTAGAATAGATGTGTGAAAATTTGCTTTTAGCCAGTGGGTAGTTGATTGCTGGAAAAGACTTCCATCTCTTGTGGAAGTTGATAGCATAAATAAATTTAAGGCTGAGCTAGCCAGGCATTTGGAATGAACAGATGGGTGAAATGGGGGGGGGATGTTCGCTGATGCTGCATAAGCTTGCCTTCTTGTATCGAATGCCTCAACTGATGCTAATGACTACATCAGATGTACGGTTAAGGTGGGACCTTTGAGTAAAAAAATGCAGGAATCTAGGTGAGGTGGTTTGGACATGGGGTACGAAGAAGTGAGGAGTATGTCGGGAAGAGGTGGGAAAAGTTGGAGGTGATAGGGAAGAGGAAGAGGGGGAAACCTAAGCTGAGATGGAAGGACAAAGTGGCAAAGGATTTAAAAGAGAGAGGATGGAGGAGAGAGGAAGCCCAGGATAGGGAGGAATGGAGGAAAAGAATTAAGGACGGATATGGTGAAACGTGGGAAGAACGCGAAAATAAAGAAGAAAGATGAAATGTGTATCCACTTCACTGATATAAAAAATATAAATACATTTTCAGAATCTTCTCTTCATTGCTATCGTGTTGCATTTAGTTCGAGTGATTCCACGTTTGACTGCCATTTCTTGTAAATATAGAGGCAAATTGTGCATAAGCGAATTCGGTTCGTGTTATTTACAATATTGTTCCCCTGGTTATAAATCGTGTATGATCGAATTCATGTTGTGTAAACAAGTGTTATACGAGGACTAACTGTAATAAATTTCAGTTGCGACCTCTCAGCCCATCTGCTCAACTTTTCTAGATCCTGTTGCAGCAGAGTACTGTCATTAGTGTCATTAACAACCCTGCCGACCTTTGTATCGTCTGCAAACTTTTAAGCCTGATATACCATCATCAATATCTTTGATGAATGCAGAAAACAATAATGGACCCAACACTGAACCCTCAGGGACTCCACTAATAACATTAGTCCAAAAAAACTGGTGTCCATTGATTACCACTCTCTGTCTTCTCCCACTCAACTATCCCTTTATCCATAGCAGCAATTTGCCTCCAATGCCACACTGCTCCAATTTTTGCAGCAGTCTTCCATGTGCAACAGTATCAAAAGCCTTTCTAAGATCCAAGTATATAATATCAAAGTTATTCCCTGCATCCAGTTCTTTTGTGACTGCATCATAGTATCCAGTCAAATTGATCAGGCAAGACTTCCCCTTAACAAAACCATACTGTGTCCGAGCTATAACTGAAGTCTTGTCTAAATGATCCTGCAGTGCTTCTTTAACCGGCGCCACCATTAATTTCCCTGGAACAGAAGTTAAACTAACAGGTCTGTAATTACCTGTCTCCCTTTGATCCTCCTTTGTGGATCGGGTTCACATTTGCACATCTCCAGTTCATGGGTACTTCCCTTTAGTCCAAGGAAGCTCTCATAATTATGGCTAAGGGTATGCTTACTTCTTTGCTGCCTCCTTTAATATAACTGGATAGATTCCATCCACCCCAGGTGCCTTTCTTATCTTTATCTTCAACAATTTCTCCTCCACTTTACTCTCAGTTATTACAAGATTATCTAGCTTACTGCCAGAGTTTAATACACCTCTGGCATTCCCCTCCCTGAATAACTCCTCAGTGAATGTAGACACAAAATATTCATTTAGTTTGTTAGCTACCTGAGATTGATCATCAATAGTCGAACCATCGATATCAAGTGGACCAATCTGATTCATCCCCTTCCTTCTAGAGTTTACATAAGTAAGGAACTCTTTGCTGTTTTTCTTTGCATCCATTGCCAAAGATTTCTTGTAATCTGTCTTTGCCTGCTTAACCTCCTTTGTGACTTTGTTATGACCAGCTTATATCTATCATAGTCTTCTGTGTCACCTGTTAATTTATATGTATCCAATGCACTTTTCTTCTCTGCCACATGTCCAATTAGTTCATCTGACATCCATTTAGGCCTAAATCTTGAACAATATTTCTTAGTTGGCATGAGAAGGCTAGTAGCTTCCAAGATTATTTCTTTGAATGCTTCCCATTTTGAATTTGCTGTTAGTAACATCATCAGTTGGTCCCACCATATAGAATTTAAATACTGTCTCAGACAGGCTGCCAGGGCAGGTCATGGGGTTTTGTCAATGATATATAGGAATTTTGCTAGTAGGGAAAAGGAGGTGATTATCCCTCTGTATAAGGCAATGATCAGGCCATGCCTTGAGTACTGCGTACAGGTCTGGAGGCCTCATTTTAGGAAGGATGTAGATTTACATGAGCACGTACAGAGAAGGGCAACAAGATTGGTGAGGGGAATGAAGGGATCCTCTTATCAAGAGAGGTTTAAGTTCTGCAAATTGCAGTGGCTGGAGACTAGGCACCTGCGCGGTGATCTGATTGAGGTGTATAAGGCCTTGAATGGGTTCAGCACGCTGAATTCTGATGGGATCCTTCCACTTGTTCAGATTACGAACCTAAGGGGGCATAAATTCAAATTAAGAAAGGACAGATGTAGAATAGATGTGCGGAAATTTGCCTTTAGCCAGCGGGCGGTTAATTGCCGGAACAAACTTCCATCTGTCGTTGTGGAAGTTGATAGGTTGAATAAATTTAAGGAGGAACTGGACAGGCATTTGGAGGGAATGGTGTGATTTTTTTTTTTTTTTTTTTTTGGCTGATGCTGCATAAGCTCATACATTTGCTTTCTTGCATCACATGCCACTACTACTACTACCACTGTAGTCACTTTTATGAAAGCAAAAACCCTTCCCTTTACCCCTGATGTTAGTTACCTCTTTGAGTAAATTCCACTTCAGCACACTGTGATGACTGCCACCTAGTGGTTCCTTTATCTGCAGATTCTTAATGCATGAAGAATCACTACTGATAATCAGATCAAGAGTATTACTCCCTCTAGTTGCCTCTCAAACATGCTGCTGTAGAAAACAATCATTCAATAAATCCACAAAAGCCTTGCTAGTGTGTGACCAACACACAAATTCCAGTCAATCTCTGGGAAATTAAAATCCCCCATTATAAGACTCTCTGATTTACTGGCCCACTCTATTTCTCTGAACAACTGCTCATTATACTCATCAGATTCATTAGGCCTATAACACACACCTACTCTCAATTTTGATCTCCCAATGCTTACGTCACACCAAACTGACTCGACGCTGCACTGTCCAGCGATGTCGACTGGCTTCACTTCCTTAGATTTTATGTGTTTCTTAACGAACAGCATAACCCCTCCTCCCTTCCTGTTCTGTCCATCCTTTCTGCACATATTGTACTCCCCAAATTCCATTTCTGCACTGCTTATGTCTGTGTGACACCACGTCTCTGATATCCCAACAATATCTACCTTTGATGTCTTGACTAGCACTTCAAGCTCATCAAATTTATTAACTATACTCCTAGCATTGGTGTACATGCAAGTATACATGTGCCTGTTTCTACTTGTAGTTACCCTAACACAGCCCGTGTATTTACTTGTTCCACTATGACTCCCAGCAGTTCTGGAAATCCCCACTGCCTTGCATTCCAGGCTGCTGATCAATTGCATTTCAATAGAAGCAGTGCAAGAATCACTTTCACCTCTGTCAGCAGCTACCGTTAATCTATTATTCTGTGTAACCCCCCCCCAAGCTAGCAGTTTTCCGACCCACCTAACTCTGCTTTGACAGCATCAGCAAATATTCTTGCACCCTTTCTATTTAATGTATCCCATCCCTGTAGAAGCAGTCTCTACTGTTAACAAGCACAGATCAGGCTGAGAAAAATTCTACCCCTTGAGCCTTGCACAATCTTTCCAGGATCGAATTGATCGAAAAGGCTCTCATCATATACTCCTTCCTATCGTGTCTGGGCAGAATTGCAGACTCTTTCAAATTCAACCCTAACTCACAGCTTTTTTTCAACATTGACCTGTACTTGTTAAGTAATTCCGCCAGTCTCCTAATCCTAATATCATTAATACCAACATGTACAACAATAGCACCCTTTGTGCCCTTAAAAGATGATATCTGCTTTGCAACGTCATCAACCATTTCCCCTGGCATACATACACTGGCCCTGTTCCACCTATCCTTTTTGCACAATATGTTCCCTATTTCCCTGACAATAGAGTCACTGACAACAACTAGTTCCTTTGAGACCAGCGCATTCTGCCTTGATACAAATGCCTATCGTATATACAAATTAGTTTGTAATCAAGTTAAAAAAGAGGTTAGGCAAGCTAAGGCAGATTATGAGGTCTCTTGCAAAGAATGCAAAGAAAAGTAGCAGATACTTCTATGCTTATATTAACAGAAGAAGAAACGGGTTGAATAGTGTTGGGCCATTTGATGTCTATGGGTTGACTAATGATGACCCTTCTCTTCTCAGGCTGTTTACAAATTGAATAGGTATTTTGCGTCTACATTCACACATAAGGAATTCTTTAGTGGGAGGGAATAACAGAAGTTGAAGAGAAATTGAAGCTTAACTTAAAAAAAGGCACCTGGGCTGAATGGGATCTATTAATCTTCTATCAATTAATCATACCAAGGGATGCAGCAAATAGGTAAGCCCACCCTTAGCCATAATACAAGTATCCTTGGATTCAAGAGAGGTACCTATGATCTGGAGATGTGTGAATGTATCCTCAATTTCTAAAGGGGATCAAAAGGTGACATGAATAATTACAGAGCTGTTAGCTTAACATCTGTTCCAGGGAAAATAATGGAGTCGCTGGTTAAAGAAGTAATGCAGGACCATCTGGACAGGAATTTTTTTTTTTTTTTTATTTTTTATTTTATTAATAAAAAGATACACAACAGGTAACCATTAACAGTGTATCTGAGATCAGATCAATAATGTGATTAATGTGATACTGTGACTGCAGTATAATGCAATTATACTGCAGTCACAGTATGGATCTGCTAAGAGGCAGTCTTAAATAACCAATATTATAGATTACTATGATGCAGTGACTGAGAAACTGGATACCAAAAATAATACTGACATCATATACTTGGATTTCAGAAAGGCTTTTGATACTGTTGTCCATAAAAAAAAAAAAAAACTACTGTACAAACTGGAGCAATGTGGCATTAAAGGAAAGTTACTGAAAATGATAAAGGGATGGTTAAGTGGAAGAAGACAGAGTGGTTATCAATGGGCACTGCTCTTCGTAGACTAATGTTATTAGTGAAGTCCCACAGGGTTCAGTGCTGGGCCCATTGTTGTTTTCAATATTTATTAATGATATTGATGAAGGTATATCAGATGAAGGTATTTATTAATGGTATTGATGAAGGTATGTCTCAGTTTGCAGATGATACAAAGTTTGACTGGGTGTTTAATGACAGCAAACAGAGTGAGCTACTGCAACAAGATGTAGGAAAATTGGGTTGACAGGGCTAAGAAATAGCAGTTGAAGTTTAACATTGACAAATGCAGGGTACTGCATATGGATAACAATAATCCCAAAGTAACTTGTCAACTGTGTGGTACCACACTTAGGGTAGTGGAAAATGAAAAAGATCTGAGGGTAACTGTGCAGTCAGATATATAATTCTCTGGGTAGTGCATACATACTGTCAGGACAGCTCATGGGGTTTTGTCAATGATATACAGAGTTTTATATTTTATCATTTTGCTAGTTTGGATAAGGAGGTGATTATCGATTTGTACAGGGCCATGGTTAGGCTGCAACTTGAATATTGTATACAGATCTGGAGGCCTTACTTTATGAAGGATGTAGATCTGCTGGAATGAGTGTAGAGAAGGGCAAGTAGATTTATGAAGGGAACAAAAGGGTAATTTTAACTAGAAAGGCTTCAGTTCTGCAAACTGCATTGTCTGCTGACTTGGCACCCATGGGGTAGTCTGACTGAGGTGTTTAAGCCTTGAACAGATTGAGTAAGCTAAATGTTAATGGAATTCTTCCTCTTGCCAAGACTACACGCATGAAGGGGTATAAATTCAAGCTGATGGAGGCTGGTTGCAGGACAGATGTGCAGAAGTTCGTCTTCAGCTAGCGGGTGTTGATTGTGGGAACAAGCTTCCATCTGTTGTCGTGGAAGTGGATGGTTTGAATAAATTCAACAAAATTCTTGGAGTATGGATGGGTGAGGTGTGTAGTGTTTTTTTTTTTTTTTTTTGGCTGATGCTCTATAAGCTTGCTTTCTTGCATCATTTGCCACCACTACCACTACAATCAGTGGTTTAATGTATTATTATTAGCCATATATAGTGCAAGGAAGCCTGAGGCTTATGCTGCACCAGCCAAAAAAAAAAAAAAAAAAATTTACCCTGAATTACCATGTGTGTGTGTGTGTGTGATAGAGAGAGAGAGAGAGAGAGAGAGAGAGAGAGAGAGAGAGAGAGAGAGAGAGAGAGAGACAAGAAGTAGAAAGGAATCACCAAGAAAGAGAAGAATGATGATATCCAGCTCAGGACCCTGGGTATGCCAAGCCCATACTCACCAGATGTGAGCCCCTGGGGTTATTATAAGTGAAACATTTGTGTAAATATTACATAAAACAAAAAATAAGTCCATCTAAAGAAGAAAATTTCTCATTTGGTTTAATTTTAGAAAATCAAAAGAATACAATAAATGCTATAAATCCTAAAATATTTACCTTTGCATTTAAGGAGAAAGATTTTGCACCAAAACTTGGAAGCTCACTGACAATGGTTAAGTAGTGCAGTTTTGCTTGCATAGCTGATAACTGCTTTTGACCTGGTGCACCAAGGGCCTGATTCTGCTTTAGTAGCTGACTAAGTAACTTTACAAGTTCTTTTTTTTTCATAGTGTCTAGCAATGAAGATGGAACAAATCTTTCAAGGCCACACTCCCTCCTAAAACCAATCAATTAAATCAAATTAAAAAAAATACTAATTAACAAAACATATTTTGGTGTAATTGTTATCTGAAATACACAGGATGTTAAGAAAAATCACACAGAAACACCACAATGCTTAGTGAAACAATATATTGTGAATAAAACATACAGCACTTCTCTGTTAGGCAGAATCAGAGACATAAATGGTCAGCATATTTATGACATGGCATCTAGTGTAGCCATATGCACGTGTAACAAGAACATACAAATACAAGAATAACCATATTTTGTTGCTGAAGTTGATAGTGCTGAAAAACCACCATTTTTCAATGTTATCAACTATCCTGGACTGTTTTTCCATATATATATATATATATATATGTGTGTGTGTGTGTGTGTGTGTGTGTGTGTGTGTGTGTGTGTGTGTGTGTGTGTGTGTGTGTGTGCACGCAAGCTTATTCAGTGTACTGTCATTTATTCTTTCTTCAATAGCAAACAATAAATAGATAATTGTAGCTGTGCAAAATGTTAGTTGAACTGGAAAGTGGAATACAAAGTACTGTCTGTAGTTTTCCTGACTATCACAGCAAACCTATGGATATGATTTTAGTCAATGGGAGAAAGTCATTAATATATGGAGCAAAGAGTGGAAAGAGCAGAACCTTAGAGATCCCTAATATTAGCTGAGAAGATAAAAGATAGACATCTATCATCATATACTGTGAGCGAAGAGAGAACTGACTAATGAATTACAAAAATTGGAAGGGAAAACACAATATCAAAACATCCTTGGGGTGGGGGGGGGCATGACCATGGAATTATCCCCAACTGAAAATAAGCCAAGATATCAGCAAATTGGTGTTCATGGTACCCATACTGGCAAATATTAATATGACGAAAGGTTTCAAGATGGTAAAGAGTTAGCAGTTTCTGGATTTGTCTATTATTTCAGTAAGAGTTGAAATAAGTGCAACAGGATGATAACTGGAAAGGAGAGATTTGTTACTCTTTTTCAGGAGCTGTATGTAGAAGGTAAAACACCAGTAGATACAGATTATAAAAAGGAAGCACAAAACAAGAGTTAACTCTGGAACACAAGTTTTAAGAACAAGTGGAAAAATGCCATCAAAACCTGGAGAGATTTCTTGGCATTCAGACAACATAGGATTATTTTAATCTCTTTCTGCTGGAAAACCAAAGGGGCACTAATTGAGATGTTAGCAAAAAATTAACCAAAATCATTGATGACAATTATTACAGAAATACAATTAAATGAAATATACAGAAGAAACTTAAATTTTCATAAATTATCTCTACATGTGCCAGGTTATATGTGCATAATTAAAATATGGTGTTATAGACAGAAATTAAAAACAGAAAAAAATATTTTTTCATCACTCATAAAGAAATGCACCCCTTTTGAGGGGTGCATTTCTTTATGAGTGATGAAAATCCTTTTAGGGTCTAATCATCATGAAACCTGGTTCTGATCCTTGCTGTAGTCCTCAATGGAGTGTGGATACAACCCCTTAATCTCTGCTTACTTTGGTTTGCACCTGGGTAATACTGAGCATTCATAATGTTTATGAAATGTACAAGTGGGGGGATATACCCAGGAATACAACAGCCCTGTCGGCATGAAAGTGTAAGCAATTGATTTGGAAGCCTAAATAACAGGACTTAGTTGGCACAGTCACTGTTAGCTGAAATTCACCACACACAACTCACAAGTAACACCTGAATATCAGCTCCATCAGTGTTTTAGACATCCAAGTGGCAGCATTAAATAATCTTCACTATAAGAATGTAATTGGATTAAAGTATATTACAATTAATCTTTTTATTCATCTGGATCTTTGTCCATTAAGTTGATGACAGCTCAGGTTTACTGTACAAACAGAAGATATTTTGCATATATGTTCAGATTTGGAGAATTTTTTAGGGATGGGATGCCAGAACCATATCAATTTCTAACAGAAGGTTACATGATTTTGTGATAACTCAGAGGAAGGTAGAACAGAAGCTGCTAAGGCCAAAAGTGAATAAGGCACCTGGAGCAGATGGGCTGTATCCAATTATATTAAGAGAGGAAAAAATTCTCATACTTATGGACCCTATGGACTACAGAAAATAATGGAGTCACTGCTTAAAGGAGAAAGGCATAACCAACTAGACAGGAATACGCTTATATGGAAGACACATCATAGATTTGTCAAGGGGTGATCTTGTCTGACCAATCTGATTCAATACTATGCTATAGTAACAAAGAAACTGAATTCAAAAAATAATATTCACATCACATATTTACATTTCAGGAAAACTTTTGATACAGTTCCATATAAAAGAGTGCTGTACAAATTGAAGCAGTGTGGTATTAGGGACAAATAACTGCTAGGGATAAAGGGATAGTCGAGCAGGAGAAGAGAGAGAGAATGGTTATCAATGAGCACTGCTTTTCTTGGCCTAATATTATTAATTAAGGCTTTGAACGGATTGAGCAAGTGCAATGCTAATGGGATTTTTCCTCTTGCTCAAATCACACACACACACACACATGGGGAGACACAAATTCAAACTGGGGAAGGAGGGTTGCAGTATAGATTTGTGAAAGTTTGCCTTTGGTCAATGGCAAACTTTCACACTGTGCATCCATCTATCGTTGTGGAAGTTGATAGTTTAAATAAATTCAAGGAAGAACTAGACAAACTATTGGAGGGTAATGGGCGGTGTCTTGTGTGGGTTTTTTTTTTTTTTTTTTTTTGGCTGTATAAGCTTTCTTCCTTGCATAATTTTCCATTGCTAATGCTAATGCTTTGGAATCAACTTCAATCTGACAAATGATAAACTGACAAAAACATGACATCTGAGCCAGAATGATCCAGCACTGGAAAAGCAGATATGATTTCATTAAAGGCTCGACTACAAAGAATTTTCCACCATAAGTCACCATTGTCAACTCTAAGATCTTCCCCTGGCTCTCTCTCCCTAGATTACACATCATTCTTCTAATCTCTGGGCATGGCTCCTTCACTGCCAAGTTGCACTTTCTTGGTCTCACTGACTTCTCCTTCTGCTCCTGTAGGGATTGTTGTTATTTGTTGTTATTTGGTTTTTAGGAGCATTAGCAACTAAGGCCATATTGCTCCGGTGCGGTGGTCATGCCCTGACCTTTCCGCATGCTCCGTATTTGGTGGTGACGGGCTCGAACCCCGGTCTAATCAAGAAGCATGTGCTACCACTGCTGCTCCTTCCCACCTGGCTACGGGGGCGCCATCCTGTAGGGAGGATGAAGGCTGGGCCCACATATTATTTGGCTGACCATGCGGTTTTAATGTGCACAGAAACCTCTCACCCAGACTAGGTCTCCTGTAAAATGAAGAGTATCTCTCCCTCACTGACCAAAGAATTACAATTCTTCTTGGACTCGGCACACCAGGCTCTCAAGATTAGGCAGTCAAAACAGCATCAAATTCTTAGTGGTATCCCAGTGACCCAACCTCAGCCCACTTCCCAGCTACCCTGTGCCAATTCACCATATAAACCCCGATTTAAAGTAGGAAACCTGTCCTTGGCTGACAATAGTGGACCTCATATCCACTATGAGGTTGTTTATATATTCTTCTGCAAACATTAATTTGAATTTTAGAATATTATCAAACAAAATACCCACTGTCTCAGTTTTTTTTTTTTCTCTTTTAAATCTCTTGGTTTTTCCCATTCTAAACTCATCCTGGTTATCATCAAATGCATATGGTCACCCTACCTATCTCCCATATAGTTTTTGGTTATTCTGTTGTCTTAAAACCATGGTATGATTTTCCAACATATTTTTAACATTTATTCTTTTAATATCTGTAATTTTTAACCTTGGTGCATTTTCCTGAAAATATCCTTAATGCTGTGTATTAATTTATATCTTCCTTTAGTTGTGTAACCAAGTATATCAATATAACTTAAATTTTCAATATCTTTGTATAACATGCCTAATAGTTATCAGAATCTAGTTCCAGAATGCTCACTTCAAATTTTCAGTAATATAAGTTTATCGCTTTTTATCCTTTGTAACAATTAATTCCTTCTTTTCCTACTCTTGGTAGTAAATCCCTGGTTTTTTGATATTACAAGTTAATTTTGTACTTATCTGATATCTGATCCCATTATTTAGTCTATCTTTTTCATTTATTTCTTTTAGAATTCATAACAGATTTTATTTCATATAGGAAATTTGTTCAATTTCTAATTAAATTGGGTACCAATAAACTATAGAGATTTGCATACATATATAGCACCATATAAATCCCGATTTAAAGTAGGAAACCTGCCCTTTGCTGACAATAGTGGACCTCGTACCCACTATGAAGTTGTTTATATATTCTTCTGGAAACATATTAATTCGAATTTTAGAATATTAAAAAACAAAATGCCCACTGTCTTTTTTTTTTTTTTTAAAGTTTCTTGGTTTTTAATTAAAAATATCTTTTAATTATCTTTTTAATTGCAAATTAAAAGTATCTTTTAATTTGCAATTAATATTAAAATACACTTCTCAGTAAGTAAATACTGATATTTGTAATGCTTGTGATAACCTTGTTATATCATAACCTACTTTGCTCTTGGTGATGGTAGTTACAGCATATCTTAGGCTGGGTTGTGTCAATGTATTATGTTTATATAAGTGTGCATGTTTTCTGGCCAAAAGTATATGGTGTTTCAATTAATCCTGAATAATTTGGGGGGGGGGAGCACACAGTCCTCCACTTTAGAGGGATAACTCACAGTATCTGGTACTGTAATCTAAGGGTCACGGTTTGAATGAATAATGGCACCTCCGTAGCCAGATGGGCATGAGCAGAAGTGTGTAGCACACGCTTCTTGATTAGACCGGGGTTCGAGCCCGTGCCCACCAAATACAGCGGATGCGGAAAGGTCAGAGAATGACCACCGCATATCCCAGGAGCAATATGGCCTTAGTTGCTAATTTTCCTAAAAACCAGATAACAAACAAACAACTGTTTGAATGTATCTGATTAAGAGATTGCCTTTAATTCCTTGTAGAATGCAATTATTTTGTAATAATGTAATTATGTACAATAGAACTAACTAATTATTTAAAATACTGAAGGCAATATTTAAATGCTTTCATTAACCCAGCAGGGATCATATTGCACCATACAGGTGTAGTGCAATAAAGAATCATTGCACAAAACTTTTTGGTTCAGGGTTAATGACTGAAACCTTCTCTACCTTCCTAAATATGGACACTGTTTTACTATACCAGTTTCTAAAGTGAAATTTTATGGTTTTGCTGAAACATGACATGTTATTGTGTGAGAATACCTGTCATGTTCAGTGCTACTACTCCTGCAACTTTTTTTAGTGGTCACATTTTTCACTCCCACAAGTGTCTCCTTCCCCTCCCCCAAAATGTGTGTGTGTGTGTGTGTGTGTGTGTGTGTGTGTGTGTGTGTGTGTGTGTGTGTGTGTGTGTGTGTGTGTGTGTGTGTGTGTGTGTGTGTGTGTGTGTTGTTAGTTGTTGGTGCATCGGCTTCTGTTAGCATTAGCCTTACTAGAGGCATACGATGCAAGAAAGCAAGCTTATGCAGCATCAGCCAAAAAAAAAAAAAAAAAAACCACTTCCACTTCACCCCTCCGTTCGTTCGAAATACCTGTCCAGCTGAGCCTTAAATTTATTTAGGCTATCAACTTCCACGACAAGGGATGGAAGTCTGTTCCACCAACCAACTACCCGCTGGCTAAAGGCAGATTTCCGCACATCTATCTTACATCTGTCTTTCCTTAATTTGAATTTATGCCCTCTCAGGTGATTATTCTGAGCAAGAGGAAGAATCCCATCAGCATTGAGCATGCTCAAACCATTCAAGGATTTATACACCTCTATCAGATCACCACGCCAGTGCCTAGTCTCCGGACACTGTAATTTGCAAAATTTAAACCTTTCTTTGTAAGAGCAGCCCTTTGTTCCATTCACTAATCTTGTTGCCCTTCTCTGTACTCGTTCCAGCAGCTCTACGTCCTTCTTGAAATGAGGCCTCCAGACCTGTATACAGTACTCAGGGTGTGGCCTAACCATTGCCTTAGACAAGGGAATAATCACCTCCTTATCCCTGCTAGAAACATTCCTGTATATCATTGACAAGACACCATGAGCTACTCTTGTAGCCCATCTGAACTGCTCAGAGAACTTCATATCTACCTGCGCAATTATCCCCAGGTATTCTTTTCATTCTCTACCACTGTCAGTGTAGTATCACAGAGTTGATATGTTGCTCTGTGGTTGCTGTTTCCCATAGGTAGTACTTTACATTTGTCAATGTTAAACTTCATTTGCCACCTCTCTGCCCATCTGCTCAACCTTTCCAGATCCTTTTGCAGCAGCATAGCATCAGTAGTGTCCTTAACAACCCTGTCAACCTTTGTATCGTCTGCAAACTTGGAGATTAAGCTTGATATACCATCATCAATATCATTTATAAATACAGAAAACAATAATGGACACAACACTGAACCCTGAGGGACTCCACTAATAACATTAGTCACGATGAGCAGTGTCCATTGATTAGCACTCTATGTCTTCTCCCCTTCAACCACCCCTTTATCCATAGCAGCAATTTGCCTCCAATGCCAGACTGCTCCAATTTGTGCAGCAGTCTTCTATGTGCAACAGTATCAAAAGCCTTTCTAAGATCCAAGTATATAATAACAAAGTTATTCCCTTCATCCAGCTCTTTTGTGACTGCATCATAGTATCCAATCAAATCGGTCAGGCAAGACTTCCCCTTAACAAAACCATGCTGTGTCCGAGCTATAAATGAAGTCTTGTCTAGATGATCCTGCAGTGCTTCTTTAACCAGTGCCTCCATTAATTTTCCTGGAACAGAAGTTAAACTCACAGGTCTATAATTACTTGTGTCGGCCTTTGATCCTCCTTTGTGAGTTGGGGTCACATTTGCACATCTCCAGTCTGTGGGTACCTCCCCTGAGTCCAAGGAAGCTCTCATAATTATGGCTAAAGGTTTGCTTACTTCCTTTGCTACCTCCTTTAATATAACTCGATAGATCCCATCCACTCCAGGTGCCTTTCTTGTGTTTATCTTCAACAATTTCTCCTCCACTTTACTCTCAGTTATTACAAGATTATCTAGCTTACTGTCAGAGTTGAATACACCTCTGGCATTCCACACGCTGAATAACTCCTCATGTGTGAATGTCGATGCAAAATATTCATTTAGTTTATTAGCTACCTGAGCAGGATCATCAACAGTTGAACCATCGATATCAATAGGACCAATCTGATTCATCCCCTTCCT